>NC_090806.1:66966544-69466544 GCF_036512215.1 Solanum lycopersicum
AGAAGTATAGTCGGTCTAGCGCTGAACCTATGTGCCTATGACTTCGTTTCTCAGGAACAATCTTTCATTTACTTCTAGTTTATACCCTTGGCTGCGTCCTTGACAGGCTTGAATGCTCACAGACTTACGAACGAGAACTCTTTTACACATAGAACTTGTAACAAATGTAAAGACATCCCGAATAACGATGTATCAACATAATTATGAGTTAGATATACGCTATGATAATGTGCTATAAATATATACTTTTAGCCATATATCAAATATTTATCATGACTAGTCTTGTATAACGTAGCTTATTCTTTTTTTCTAGCTTTTAATATGAAAAACTTTATTCTCACACCTAACAATATCATGTATCGAATCTAAGGTGAGTTTTAAAAATAAATGACTTCTAAAACTCTTGTTATATGTCGAAATCAAGATTATCGATAAATGTGAAACCATTGACCATTCCTATCCATGAATAATTCTTAGTTAGTTAATTAAAAGTGATTGTTTTGTTAGTTCAAAAGTCTTGTTATATAAAGATGTGATTAAATAATATGTAGAAAAGGACGTGTAACTTACAAATGCGTGCATATTGAATTATATTAGGATTGATTGATACCGCAACGTACACTGATTGCAATTATTAGGAAACCTTACTTAAATAAGTGAGATTTATTTGGCACATTTTCTTCATAAATGGCAAGCCAAAAAGATATTAAGGAAATGATGTGACAAATTAATTTCCACAAAATGTTCAAAAAAATTTTTAAAAAAATACTTATTAAAGAAAAAGTAGTACCAGCAGAAGATGATTCAAGATTTAATGTTTATTGATATATACATTGATCTTAAAATTAATATACAACAATAATCAAATTAACATATAAATATTTATAGATATATGATGAATGTTTTAATATTTATATAAATAATTTTTGACAAAAAATATTGACAACATTCAAGCATTTATAGATATACAGTGAACTATGTTCAAGCATTTCTTTTGATTAAAATTTTCTCATTAATTTATGCAATTGGACAATTTTAAACAATCATATCTTTTTGAATATAAACAATCGCTAGGTATCATATGTTCCATCTAATTAAAGCCCTATAAGTCTTTTTTATAATGTCATCAAGTTTACATTAATAAGAATTTGTAGTAAAAAATTATGACTATTTTATCAGAGACATGATCAACACTCAACAGAGAATATCAAAAGATTTTTATCGCTTAACCATTGTTGAATCGCTTATATAACTAATAAATTTTTTAATTAATAATTAATTTTTCTCTTTAATAATATATAAACTCGTAGATTATATTAAAGAAAGTTACAAGGGACATTGAATGAAAATGTGGTTGATAAATCTTTGAGACCCCCCTTAGTCCCTTTCATGATCTTCTAATTTTGGTCAAAAAGGAAAGTTTCACATACCCCACCCCCCACTGCACCTCCTTCGAATTGTCACGTTTGTAACTGACTACTCTCAAATATTGTATTATTTATATTTTATGTTTTGTGCAGATAAAAAAAAGTGATGTTTCAGCTCAACTAACTTGAAGAATGATTTTAAAAAAATAATGAAAAGTAGAAAGATTTTGTCAATCTTTAATGTTCACATCCAATGTATTCAAAATCTATCACTAAATTTAGAACATCATGACAAAGAGTTGTCGTAGTACTTATTGTTGTGGTACTCCGTCCCATTTGTAGATATTGTATTTATGACTTATTAGATTTTTTGTTGATGATTTTAAAAAATAAAATAAAATATATATATAGAAAAAGTTAATTAAGAGAATTCGTTGTCTCTTATATATACCTGAAAAAGAAATTGACAGCATATTATATGATTTACATATACAATGTAAATTTTCTTTTGGGACCTTTTTTTTTTTTTTGGGTATTAGGTTATCTACTTATATTATGTTTTCTCCATTGAAACTTTTGCTATAACAATTTTAAAAAATCCAAAAAAAATTGACTATAAATTTATTGCTTTAGGATCAAATTATGTAATCGTGAAGGAATATGAAATGGGCCATGGGGTGTATTGGGGGGTCCAAAAATAGGTGGTAGTCATGGCTGACTAGGTCAATGTATAGTTTGTTGTCAATAAGACATTTAACTTCTAACTAGTGACATAATAAAAATTTCACCAAGAATGTTCAAACTTTAGATAGTAAATTCGAAAATAAATTATCCTACGTGAGTTCAAACTTGGGCACTATATATGTAGAGCACATTGCATATCCTTGTTACTGCGCTACAAGTCTCCATTGGTTCTAAGGATTTTCGAAAATACAATAAATATATCATTATAAAGTAATATTTGATATATATTGTAATTTTTCAATATAGGATGCATATCTAATTAGATATCCTGACATCACCGTAGTTCTGCCGTTGCTTCCGACATGACCAAACATAATTTATCTACATATGTTTACAACAACATAAGTTTAATTAATAGGTTGTTGTATTACGTATATATTGGGATAACTTTGGTCAGTTTCATTATCCAGTTATTAATTGTTATTATATCCTCAATAGAGGTGGCAAATGGGCGGGTTGGGTTAAATGTGGACGGGTTGAAAATGGGTAATCATTCAACCCGCTCATATTTGATATGGGTAAAAATGGGTTGGGTAAAATACTAGTTTACCCATATTTTACTCATATTTTATGAATGAATAGTTCTTTACTTAAGAATTCAATTTGAAGAAAATATTTTAGTCTTTTTTAGATGAAAGCTGTTGAAAATGCTTCATTTAGTTTTATTTTACTACAAAAGTAAAAAAAAAACTTTAAAATTTTTTTTGGGGTGGGTGGGGGTGGGGTGGGGGCTGATAGGGAGCTAGCGAGGGAGGGGAAGTATCCAGGGTAGGGTAAAAAAAATTTGAAGTTAAAAATATTGTTTAAACAAACTTAATATTTTGAAGGGTAAGGTTGGTTGGGGGTAGGGAGACGATGGCTGGGGTAGGATGGGTTCAGGGTAGGGTGAAAAATAAATATTTGAAGTTGAAATTTTTAAGACAAACTTAATTTTATATTGGGTAGGGGTGAGGGTGGAGGTGATGGGGGACGATGATGAAATGAAAAAAATGAAATTTGAAGTTGAAAACATTTTTTATAAGTAAACTTAAATTTCTATTTTTTTGGGGGGCGGGGTGGGGTTGGGGGTTGAGGGGCTGGTGTGGAGGTGGGTTGGGGGAGGGATCGAGGGTGGGGGTGAAAAAACGAAATTTTGAAGTTCAAAATATATTTTAAAAATAAACATTAATTTATTTTTTAAAGCGTGGGGTGGAGGTCGAGAGTTGAAATATTAATGGGGACCCATATATGAAAATTTTGAAAATCGCTTCTAAAACTTGATAACAGAAAGTTTTTTAAAAATTTGAAGAAAACTTGCAATACTCATATTTGACCCATAATTTACCCATAATATACCCATATTTTAATAGGTAAAATATGGGTATATTCCCAAATACTACCCATATTTAAAAAAAATAATTTAATCTATATTTAAAGAGCTATTTAAAAAATAAACGAATAATTAAAAAATAGACTTAAATTACCAGCACTAATCATCGCCATTCAGAAAATTTAGTAGTCAATATAATACTAGATAGTTATTAATTTCTAAATCATGTATACAAAATTGGTATAATATTGTGGGTGACAATTTGATGAAGAATTAAATTGTGGAGGATTGATTAGTGATATGACCTGATGATATCTCAAATATCAAATGTCTCTCTTAGATAGTTAGATTAATTAAAAAGAGTTTCAATTACTCTTTCACTTTAATTTATTATCAATTGTTTTTCAATAATAATAATAATAATAATAATAATAAGTTTAATTGCACAAATTAATTTTGAAAATGATAAAATATATGTAAATTAACCATATTTTATAGAATGTATGCAAATTTTACTCCTCTGATAGAAACAGAGTCGTTTTAATTCAAATATAGCAATATATAACACACAGTAAAAATTAACGTAAATAACGAGGATAAGTAAATTTCACCTCTTTATTTTCTCGAGAATAAGAAGAACGTCTCGTAAAAAATCAGTAGCTCGTGGCAAGAAGATATATTTGTATGTTGAGCAAGTAAAGAGAGGTCCAAATTGTTCACTAAAAATGGGAAGAAAATTAATGGCAAATCTAGTTGGTGAAGTGTTGCCTATCCAATCTAATCTAATATCTATTGATCACACTATGACAAGAGATATCAAAGATTGTATGTACTTTGATTCAACAATTTGCACGAAAAATTATAGTGTTTGGATAAGGAAGTATCACATGTTTGGTGGTAAAACATGCCTTTCACAATCTAAGCCTACTTCCTAGGTTAGTGGTTATCCTCAAACACTCTAACTATCGATTCTCAAAATCTAGATATTATCGCATAAATTGAGACGTAAAGTAATGTATAGATAATAGTACCGAGATGCATTAACTATCAAAGGTGGGACTAGAAATTTTTAGTTCAGCTGCTTTTAAATTATAAATATAGAATAGTGAGTTTGAGTCAAATTAATAAACTATTAATTTCGAATTTTCTATGGACTATGACGACTCTGCGCTACTCCCCATAATTTACAAGTCGATTTGATAAGATACAATAGCAATGCACTACTCTTTTCGTCTTAATTTACCTGACACGTTTATTTTTAGTTAGCCTCTAAAATATTCATACATTTCTACATTTAGTAATAATTTAATTTTAAAATATTTATTTTTACTCTTAATGAGATGATATATAATCACACAAATATCTATAATTTGTTTTAAATCACCAATTTTAAAATTCTTTTTTTTTTAAAAAAAATCAATCAAATATAAATTAAAACAAAGAATTAACATATTTCAAACTTTGGTAGCGTGGCACTATGGTAACCATGAACCTTTTGATGTGATGTCATGTACATTTTTTTGTTAAAACTTTTTATTGAATTATTTAAAAGTTATTATCCATCGAAAAAACTTTTAAGAAAAGTAACCAATGTATTGTATTGCAACATATGTCTATCATTTTATTAAAGTTGTAGGAATCTTTCTCGTTATATTGTTTTACTTAAAAATATATAATATATATAATAGTAAAAAATGACTAAATTTTAAAAAATTAATTAATCTTATAATTTAAGAGAAATCGACTTTCTCAAAATGTACGCATGTATTTTCCAAGACCTGTACGTCGTATATTTCAACTGTTTATCAATATATACAAACTTTTATAAACTTGCAAAAGTTACAACCTACAATTATAAACTAAAACTAATATGAAATAGTCCAACAAGACTAAAATTAAAACTAAAATCAAATAGCTACAATTGCAAACCTAGTATGAAGTTGATAAAATATTAATAATTTGATATATTTATAAACCCATTAAAAACCCAATAATTCAATAACTAAATATCTTTTTTTTTGTTTGATTTATTGGTCGATACGATTTCTGCACACCCATATTTTATTGTGCTTTCTTGAATTGTAGTTTTGTATTTGAAAAATAAATTTGTTCATATAGTGTAAGTAGTCAATTCTACTTTTACATTTGTAATAAAGGACGTACTCTTATTACAATTGTTTTGTTGAGGGCTTGTTTTTGTAATCCATGTGTGTAATTTGATGCTTCTGATGATCTAATTTTAAGAATTTTGGAGCTACACTAAAGTAGATAAAAAATGTTATTAAGTACTATTAGTATTAGTTGTATGAGGGGTTATTTTATTATATTTTTATTTATGAGGGGTTATTTTATTATATTTTCATTCGTGGATTCATGCTTTATTGTCTTCTTTGACTTTTGTTTCTTTTTTTTACTCTTTTTCTCACTCTCTTTCCTTGTTTTTTCTAGATTTTTTAAAAAAAAGTTATATTCGGAAATCAATTTAATTACTATTTAATTTGTTTAGGTAAAAATAATATTTTCTTTGTCTACTATTATTTGTCATGATTTCTATTTTTAGAGTTAAATTATAAGAAATTAAGAATTTTAATTAATATTTAAAAATGTATTTTTTCATCATATTGATATACAAAAAATTACAGATTATAGTACTTTTCATATAATTTTTGAATATTTAAATTTTTTGTTAAAAATATCCAATTAATGTAATCTAATTTAACTTTAAAATTAGTCACATTGACTTTCGAAAAGCGCAACGTGAAAAATAAAAGTGGACCGTGGGAGAAATAATTTTTTTTACTTATTTTGAGTTAACAGAAAATGTTTATGAAATTATAATTTTTATTATTCTATAATTAAAGGCTATAGTCATAAAAATATTCAAGTTAATTCTTCGAATAAAATTATTTTCGTAAAGCAAGAAATTAACATTGCTTAGAAAAAAGTAGAAATAACTAAATCTATTAGTGGTGCAAATTGTGTTTTTTTCCCCTTCTCCTTTGTAAGAAAAAATCTCATTCACACCTAATAAATTAGTGCAATGAAATTGCAAATTAACTTACAACTTTTTTTATTTAACTCATTTAATTTGTGGAAGCTTCAAAATGCACATCGTAATTAAAGTATTATCTCATTATCTTTAATGGAAAATTAACTATCTATATTGTAAAAAATAAATAACCATAAACAACTCAAAGACAATAAAAAATAAAAGGAATCATATTGCTTTCAGATTTAACTTTGCATGCACGTTAATTCAAATATAACCTGTGTCATCTTCCATTGAACAATTAATGTTCAAAAATTGTTAATTGTCCTTGTCAAATATAGATTTATAACGTGCAAGCAAATGAAAAATAAAGACACGCGCATTCTATATTTTTCGTATCAAGCAATATATTTTCAAACTCCATTATATTAATGATAATGTTTATCTGAAAATTTTATAATTTTTTAGTAAGGTATTATTATATACGTGTACTATTTTAAAAAAAATGTTATTATTAAAAATTTAGTATGTACATAATATTATGGATCAATAATTATTATAAAAATATTATTATTACTCAATATTTGATTATAACCGTTATAGAGGATATATCACCCTAATAAATATTATTGTTATAATAAATAAAATAATATTATTGAAAATAAATATAACATGTAATTAGATTCGTAAAAAAATCTAAACCATATATCGTAAAATGTTATTATATATATCGAGATTTGATCGTATATAATATAATATGTATTAGTAAAGCCATGTATTTTGTAATTATTAAAATTCTTCTAGTATTAGCAGGAAAAATAATGTGACCCAATAAAATAGCGACACATATTAAAAAGCCTTTAAAAAATTCAGAATTGTTTGTTTATGGGGGCGATACAATTGTTGCTTTTGGGGTCAACATTTTGTAGTATTATTATGAAATAGGACCACACTATTATATACTATTAAGAACACTAATTGGTTGACCAAGAATCTTGATTTTGTGATTTATATTAGCTAGGGATTTGATTTTCCTACATATTTTTCTTCCATTCTGCATTAATTTTAAGAAATCTTAAAATAATTTATTTCTTCGATTAGTTTAAATCCTTAAAGTAATTCAATAATATCTAATCTTTGTTTGTCTTGTTGTTAATTTGTTTGTCATTTTGTCTAATGGAGCCTAACCATAATCAACAACCTTATAATTTACTTTGCTTTTTAGTTTTGATTAAAAATTAATTGTTACGATTAATCTTGCATACACGTAACATCTTCTTTTTTTTCGACTTTTAATATGAAAAATTTATTCACACGCCTATAACAATATTCTATATTGAGTCCAAGGCAAGTTATAAGAATTAATGACTTGTAAAACTCTTACATTGTTAGAAATCAAGATTATTATATAAATGTGAAACCAGGAATAATTCTTAGTTAGTTAATTAAAAGTGATGTTTTGTTAGTTCAAGTGTTGTTATATAAAAATTCGATGTGACAAAATAATATGTAGAAAAGGACGTGTAACTTACAAATGCGTCCATGTTGAATTATATTAGGATTATTTGATACTAATTGCCAATATTAGGAAAGGTCACTTAAATAAGAGAGATTTATTTTCATAAATAAACGGCAAGCAAAAAAATAGATATCAAAGAAATGACGTGACATTTTTTACAAAAATTAAAATTAATTTCAATAAAATGTTCAAAAATATATAAAAAGAAGATATTAAAGACAAAACATATTATAGTTGGTTGTCTCGACATTTTGGTCGAGCCTGCGTGTATAAATAATAATTCTTTGAGTAGTTTAATTAATATAACAAAAAATATTTCTTCTTTGATTATAATAAAGAGATTCTCCTTTTCGAGTGTATGCATCTTTATCTATATTCTTCTTTTTAGTGTCATTTGCTTTTATGCATATATTGTATTGTCTCAATGTTAACTAAGGCTTTGTGCAACAAGATGAATTTATTCATGAATCATTTTCATGCTTAGTACGTATACATATATACAACTTGCATGCATTTCTCTTCCATTTTTTTTTTCCATTTCTTTCCCTTTCTTCACAAGATATATAGAATGTAACTGGAAAAGAGGAGGTTTGATAACTTCATATTTTGTTTTCCTTTTATATTGCTATGCATATATTGTCTTGTCTCAATGTTAACTCAGGCTTTGTGCAACAAGATGAACTTATTCATGAATCATTTTCGTGCTATACAACATGCATGCATTGCTCTTCCATTTTTTTTTTTCATTTCTTCACAAGATATATGGAATGTAATTGGAAAAAAGGTTATCACCCTTTTAATCCTTTTTTTTTTGCAGGAAATGGACGTGGAAAAGGACTTGGAGTATCGGCCAGGTTCAGGAGACAAGGGGTACAACATTAGCCCCATTTCGCAAGTTGCCCTTGGCGTCGGAATTATGATATGCTTCTTAATTATGATGTTTATATTAGTCAAGGTTTGGAGAAAGGTCGCAGTTAAAAGGCCTGATACTGGTAAAGTTGAGATGGGAAATCATTAAGCTTATTTTATGATAAGTTCGACTGAAAAATTTGTATTCAATAATGCTAAGTATATATTATTTCAGTCATAATATTTGATGGTTATTGCCTTTTGGGTTTGTATTTATCCTAAGTACTTCAAGACATTACTCTATTTATGTGTGTATTCCTCTTTATTTATTGTGTGAAGCAGTTAAATGCTCTGAATTTAGTGCGCATTATTACTCTCGTCTTCAATATATGCCTAGTACAAAAACACCCATATGCTTAGATAAATGAATATAAAAACACAGACTTAATTTTAACGTATATTCACATAGTGTTCAATGGAATATTGTTATATACTCAAAATAACGTATATGATAAGGGCTGCAATTGCACAAGCAAGACCACCAGAAGGAGACGAAGATGAGGCAGAAGCTGTGGGATTGACTGCTGGGACACATCGATGATCTTCTGATGGACCAACATCACTATAGTCCATACTTCGATTTCTGCCATTCTCCTATCATGTGGAATATTAAGTGATGTACCATAATAACGTAAGTTCAACAGGTAAAAGAATGACCGAATGATCAACCAATCCCAAAGAGTATCAGCATGTTAAAAGCAGCAATAGGGACACAGTGAAAGAAAATAAATGATATCCCATTGTCAAATATTTTCCACTAAAGATTTTCAAAAAAGTGAAGGATGACTATCAAAATCAATATATTGCAAGCCCTGGGCGAAAACAAGAAATGCCCATTTCCATCATATAACTTGAATTGATGGAGGCTTTCATCAAACAGCTTAATTATAGAGGTAGAAGTCTTTGGGCATAATGGAAGAGAAACCCAACAGTGGGGACCCAAAAACAGCTTTTATGAGGCCAGACAACTGACCGTAAAACAAGCGGGAACGGTTCTGTGGGAAAGGAAAGGTAATGACAATGACGATGTTGGCTTCTGGCAGACAGAAAAAAGAGGAAAGATATGTTGATTTTCCTGTTGCCTTTCTTTTTCTTTTACAGTATGGAGGATGAGAGGGGTGATCCGAGTAGAGAGAAGAATCCCACGAGATTTATTTGGAGGTAAAGAGAAAGCTAACTGGAAACAAGTCAGAGACTCATTCAGAAAATGGAACTTATTATCACATCACATGCAATTACAAAACAAGGATACAGATGCCTTTCATGCAACATCTTGAACGATTTAAACTTGGATAATACTGCAAAGTTCAATATGAACAAAGTTAACAATCATAAATAACATGTCACTAAACATCAGTATTGTAGCACCATAATTGACAAAGTGAGAGAAATAGAGAAGACAAACAAATGTACCACTTCATCATTCTAAAATAAAAGCCAGTTGTACTCATTTAACTCGATGTTCGGGACAAACAGAATGCATCAAGATTAAAGTGAACTAATCTTAAACTCAATTAATATCGAAAGAAAATATGTTAGCATACCAAAGAAACAAGTAGTAGAAAATGATTTAACTCCTCTTTTGAATTAATTAGCAAGCAATAACCTCAAGCAAAATTCGAAGTGATCAATTCATTCACAAAGATAAAACTAAGAAAAACACGTTTACTACTAGTAAAAGAATAATGAACATTTAACAGAACAAAATATAGGATGAGATGAAGAGGAAAGCTAAGGCTTTTTCAAATCTTGCAATCATAAGTAAAAGAGCTCACAATTTGCTTTCATTCTGTCAATCCAAGATGATACTGGCACTTTCTGACTCGGCAGTGAATTTGACAATTTTTGGATAGATGCCAAGTAAAACTTTAACCAATTAAAATATTTACCAACGCAATACAGTTTTACTTGTTAATTTTAATTTAACAAGAAATAATATTTTAAAATAATTAAATTATTAAAATATCTTCAAACTAAATTAATTATTCAATCTTTAAAATTACTTTTACTATATTCTTTTATTTTTATCTTTCATTTGGCATGAATTATTTTCTTAGTGTCGCTGAGATTTTTTATTAAAATTTTATTGATAAAATTTACATGTATCAAGTGTTTACACAAAGTTAATACATGCATGTATATGATTAAATTAGTGCAACCACAATTTTTAAGGTGAAAAAGTATGTGAACTTATTTAATCATTTTCTTATTGAGTAAATTATTTAATTGTTTGTTTTCTTAGTGAGTAAATTATTGTGTTTATGTGAAAAAAATGCCTTGGAAATGAGAAATACAAATAGCAATTTTGGATGAAAAACAGGTCGCACAGTAAATAGAATATGTAGCAATTTTAGAAGAGAAAAGATGAGGAGGAGAAATGGATGAAAAATGTTGTAAAGACGTGAAAAATAGAGTGATGTATTTGGTTAATTTGGACATATTTATTTGATTAGTTGTGCCAAGTTTGATTTTTTAAAATCGTACAATAATTTTATTAAAATTAAATTATTTTTGTTGATTTGGAGTTTTTCATCCAATTGAGGGATACGGGTGACAAGTTTATAGACAACAAGAGTATAAATAACTCGATTCTAATGGTACTGACAAGATCAATAAATAAATAAAAATTGAGATGTATTTTTGATCATTTTCCTTTCTTTTCCTTTGCATTTCTTTGGAAGAATATAACATTCAAATTAAAGGTGTATATAGAATAAGTAGGAACAATTTTCTTCAACTTCTTTCATGATTTAGAAGAATTTATTTCCTATTAAACATGTGTACTTTCACCCGGTCCCCCATACAGAACAAAATACTTATATATTGCACCTTTTGAAAGTCGTTTAAATTCAACCTTGTACGGATTATCGGTATGTGTGGCTAATGTATCTACTTCAATTATTTTTCCTTCCTCATTGACAATTGCAACATCATCGCAATAAGCATCATAGGAACTGTTTTCAATAGGAAAATAGCTTGAGCCCATGAGAGGTTTTGGTACACCTGGTGGACTATATACAACTCCTCCCCAATCAACATTCGTAGCAAAACTTTTCAAGTCAGTGAAGAGACTTTGTGGCCAGAAACCTATTTGCGTAAAGTCATCATTCAGTGAAATCCACCAATTCCCGGATGAGTCCTTTTCTCAAAAAAAATATAATAATAATAAGTTGTCAATAACAATATTTATGTTATCTCCTAACTATAATTACTATATATGTATAAAATATTCAATGACTCTAAATAAAAAAAATAAAGACAATATAAAATGTACCCGATTAATGTATATTTTCAGACTCCAAATTTCTCCTCCATGTTCTGAAATATCCGTGAATGAACCATCAAGAGGTACGTCATGATTTACTTGTACAAAGCCAGGACATACTGTATTGAAGCATTGAATTTTACCAGCCTACAAAAACAGATATATCTCATACATGCTTAAAAATCAAGGTAGATAGTTAAACTAAAGGTGTGTTTTTTACGAAGGAAAATGTGTTTCTTGAAAAATGTTTTAGTACATAATGTTTTCTTTTTTTTTAAAAAAAAAAAGTGGATTTCTAAGTTATTTTCTCATGTTGGTTGGTGAGTAGAATTCTTTTTTAATATTTGGTTGGTAAAATGAAATACATTTATCATAAAATATTTTTTATTTTTTTATTAAGACTGGAAAATACTCTTTAGAAAAATATTTTTTTCCTTAAAAATTTACCCGAATAATCGATCTAGGACCAGACGCTGACACCCGAACTAGAACAGAATCCCGACGACCGTTCCAACATGCGACCTTAAGATCTGACTCATGTCGAGAACAATAAATAGTTTTCAAAAAACAAAATTTTAAAATAAGGAGGCGGAGGGGGGAGGGTGTTGAGTGTAGGGATGGTGTAAAAAAGAAAATTTTATAATTTTGAAATATATTTCAAAAAATTGATGTGGGGGTGGGGGTAGGGTTAAGTTTGACATAAAAAATGAAATTTTATATATTTGTAATATTTTTTAACAAAATTATTTTTTAAAAAGAAATTAACCGGGGGGTTGGTAGCGGTTGGATGACGTAAAAAATCAATATTATTACTCTGAGATAATTTTCAAAAAATAATTCTTTATTGATTGGGGTTGGCAGGATGGATAGGGGTGACATAAAAAAAGATTTTTTAAAAAATGATTGGAGTGGGAGTTTAGAGATTAGGTGTGGGTAATGGCGAAAAAAAAAAGAAAATTTGACGAGGGTTTTGTGTGGGTGGAGGGGGAGGAGGAGGTTGCATAGTTAGGGTATGGGATGGAGCAAGAATCAAAAATTAAAAAAATTTAAATTTTTTTTGGGAGTGGGAGGTTGGGGGAGGGGGTTAGGCGTGATAATGGTTGGGTGAGATAAAAAATCTGTAAGCTTGAAATATTTTTTGAATTTTTAAACTGTTTTTGTTTAGTGGAGGGGGGTTGGTTTAGGAATTGGGAAAAGGGTAAAAATTAATTGAAATTAAAAAAATAAGTTTTTATTTTTTTATGTGGAGAGTCGGGTACGGATTGTGGGGTAGGGTAAAAAAATATTGTAATATTAGAATGACGTAGGCTTTTGAAAAATATTTTTTTTCATCTTTTTTTTAAAAAACATTTATCTTAAATTTAAGGAATTAAGTTGATTTGAATAATATTTCCAAAACATTTAAGCCGATAAATATAGAAAATTATAAATTCACATCAAACACACCTAAAAGATGTAATAGTTTAATGAACTCAAAAGAGAAATCACAATGATAAAAAAGATAGTTACCTGGAAATGTATAAAAAATCTAGTTTTAGTATCCCCGTATAACGTTGGGTCCACCTAAAGCACGAAACAAGTATATTATATTATAGTTACTAAATATTCAGCATTTGCTAACAAATTTTCTAATACACATCTTAAAAGCACAAAATTCAATAATTAACACACATCCTTCTTCCACAAAACGATAGAATAATGAAATAAAAAATTGATATAAATTTACTCTCCAACCAGCTTGTAAGATATCTGATCCTTTATGAATTTTTAGTCGACATCCACTGTGTTGTTGTCCATTAACTTGAGGATTGTACACAGCAGTTTTCATTCCAGCTCCCGCAAACTTGTTATGTGGATTATATGAAATTTGAGCTATTGCAACCTAAATATTTTTTTAATTGTTTTTAGTAAATCTTACAGAGTACTCAAATTAAACTAAAAATAACTCGTTCCTTTATTACTTCAAATCTCATTATATAAAACATGGACATTAAAAAATAATTTTTATAGCCATATACCACCTTATATTCTTGTGAAGATATGTATCTTCCATTTGACCTACTATTGTTGTTGCTCTGCATTAGAAAATAAACTTATTTTTACGTTTGAAATACGCAAGATATATAGAAGTAAATTGGCATAAATCATCTTACAACATCATATTCAGCGTTGAATGTGACATCCTCTGGAGGAGGCATACGAGTTAATCTTATAAGATCATCTTTTGTCATTCTCTTAACGGGAACAGTTCCAAAAGGGCATCCTCCATCTTTTGACCATATTGTCCATGACCTATTAGTTGTTGATGAGAAGGTTGAAACTTTCTTGATTGTAGATAAAGTAGGTTTCATCTGCTCAATCAGATGTTTACTTGTATGTCAATAATATCATATCCAATAGGAACAAAATGATAACGAAATGAAAAGAGAGTAGAGATATGCCTTAGGATGAAAATTATGGTCCTTCAACAACGGATTATCAAATGCACGTTGTTTGTAAAAATCTACACAGTCGTATGTATCTCCATATTTAGTCTGTAAACAATTAAAATTAATAAAACAAGTAACCTAAGTTAGAACAAGATGTACCATTTAAAAACAAAACATACTCACGAGAACAATTCTTAGTAAATGGTGATACTACTACTTTGCTTTTTAAAAAAAAAATAAAAAAGATTTTTTTTTCAAATATTCTATCAAACTTTGAGAAAAGACTTATCTAGGTCATTCGTCCGTATTTTATTCATTTATACTACTTTCGTTGAAAAAATGTTCATCAATGTCATTACATGTTAATGAAAAATACTTCGATAGATGTGTTCTAAGCCATTGTTATGCCCTTGACTCCAATTTGCAAAATCAAATGCAAAAATTGTGCTTAATCCATTTTAGTTCATTTGTTTGATTGAATTTGACATGAAGTTTTAAAAGGTAATTTTGTTGAGAATCTTGTAATCTTAAAATAAATATACAAAGAATATATCAAAGTTCTCTTAAATCTTGTGATTTAAACATGTTATGTGAAAAAATAGAATCAACTATTTTAAAAAAATGAGAAAGAACATTTTTCTCATATCAAATTAAAAGAAAAAGTAAAACAAACAAATCAAAACAGACTTACCTGCTCAATCTTCAACTACAACAAAAGTTTACATTCAAAAAAGGAATTAAAGGGAATGTTCTCCATTTCTCGAGAATCATGTGACAAATGAATGTTTTCTCTAATATAAAAGTGATATTATCAAATAAAATGTCTTCTGCAATTAGAAGTATAACAAAATAAATTTTTTGAAAAAAAAAATACCTTTACTGTTTTGACGGCTGATTTGTTCAAAATTTTTAGTTGTTTCTCTAACTCCGCATTCTCAAATTTGGATAGATTTTTTTGCCCTTCAACTCTATTATAACTTAACATAAAATATAACATCAATAACATTTGTTGAATCGTTCTTTGATCCATCCTGAATTCATTTCTTTTTATAGGCATGAATCTTAGGTGTTTTGAAGAAATTAGATTAATTAATTCAACAAGAAAGCTCAACACTGAATTTGATTTGCTAGGTGTAAGTATTGATATCTCTGCTACTATAAGGAAGACATTGTTATATAGAGATGTTGAAAAGATTAAGAGCCGTTTGGATGGGCTTAATAAAAGCAGCTTTAAAAAAGTACTTTTGAAAGTGCTGAAACTTATTTTTAAAATAAGCAGTTATGCGTTTGGATAAAAGTGCTGAAGTTGTTATGTCAAACGTGAAAAGGGAAAAATAGAAGAAAGAGATGTTAGGGTTATATGGGTAATTTGGAGATTGTATAAAAATATTAAGGGAAAAAACATAAAAATGTGGTCAACTTAAAACAGCTTATAAGCTAAAAAAAAAAAGCACCCCTACCCCAGCTTTTAACTTTTGGCTTAAAATAAGTTTTTTTAAACTCAAAATAAGCTATTTTGAGTATTGCCAAACAGTTAAATAAGTCAAAAACCAGCTTTTAAGTCAGTTTGACCAGCTTTTAAGCTGAGCCAAATAGACACTAAGTTGACTATTATGTAAAAGATATTGACTTTTTGAAATTTTAATAAATTTTGATTGACCGTTTGTAATTAATAACCAAAATAATAATTAACTTCATTTGACCAAATCTAAGAAGACTTTGAATGTTTTTTTGTTGTTCATATCTACATAATAAAATATTTAAAATATTTTTGACTATAGACCAAATATGTTGTCCAGTCCGAAACCAAAATTAGATTATTATTTTTTAAAAATTGAAAAGAAATAAAGTAATGTGCAAATATTTTGACCAAAGCTATTATTTGAAGATAATTATAAGCCATACTTGAAAGTTGAGGGATATCTTTAAATCTTTATTTTCGATAAATTTAAATAAAAATTAAAATAGATAATTATTCTCCGAACTATCATGAATATTGTGTTAATACCCTTCGTTATACTTTAAGATTGTATATGCCTTTACCTTTATTCTTTTGGATTGTATACATCCTTGAATCTAACGGATCGACATGTGATATTATCTAAATGATTTATCTGATTTTATTTATATTTTTATTCAAAAATTTTACCCGAGCCACAACCAAAATGGGTGGTGCCAAAATCTAGTCTCCATTTTCAAAAAAAAAATTATCTCTTTGTTCTTCTCAACCCACCATAACTATAGAATCTAGAACACATCTTTCTTTGGTATATTCCAATAATTCAAATAGTAGAATATAATACGAAAGACCAAAGAAATTACTAGCTTTCTTTGGTCCAAGACATAATACTAACATATATCATAAATCTTTTTTTACCCAATATTCAATATCAACTTTGATCAACTAATTTAAATTCGCACCGAATCTTTTTACCTTCTGAAATATAATACTTTGTACTAAAAATAATTTTATAACCAAGTAGCTTATGAACTGAATCAAAGATTCAAACAAAACAATGAATAATTTGGGCCTGAGTAATTACGATTTTCTGGGCCTGGGCTAACGGATACATGGGCCTTGATCTATTGAGTTGGAGAAATTATGCAGCTAAGTAAATTTATGCTATTTAATTACTTATCATAGCTATAGTTTGCTATAACTACCACTCGCGATTAACATTATACATTAATTACGTGGGATGACTTTGAGTTTG
Organism: Solanum lycopersicum; assembly: GCF_036512215.1. Lineage (NCBI taxonomy): Eukaryota > Viridiplantae > Streptophyta > Magnoliopsida > Solanales > Solanaceae > Solanum > Solanum lycopersicum. The sequence continues at coordinate 66,983,790 of NC_090806.1, forward strand.
TATAATTAGTCACGTTTGTATATGTATAATTCGCCAGAATATACAAATACATATGTATATTATACAATTATTTAACCTATATACATATATAGTTCACCTCTCTTCCGCTCACATCTCTCCTTCCTCTCCCATTCTCTTGCTATTAATATAAATAAATATGTATAATATATAATTATTTTCAACCTCGTATATTTAGCAATAAGTATCCATTCAGTATACTGTGTTGAATTGGGTTGGGAGTCTTTCATCTGCAAAAGAAAATAAAACTTATTATCACATCAAACGGTACAACGCACATGTAAGCATAACAAATACCTGTTCAAATGTCTTCAACTTGAATAATATGGAGAAGAAAAAACTAATAACAAATAAAATCAATTCATCTATTTAAAACCATTTAATTTAGGACAGATTCAATATTTTTTTAAGCAAACAAAATTATAAACTTTTACAAAAATTACAACATCAGTTACACAAGTCTTCAATTTGATATTAATTCGTCTTATCCAATTTGATCGAATTTACAATTTATTTGGTTATTTTTAAAAAAATTTAATCAATATTTTGCTCTACTTGACCAAAGTTGGGCCAATTTCCAGCATACTTTATTATTTAGGAAAAATTAGTAAACTAGTCAAAATAAATAACATATTTAGTAAAAATATTCATACTATATAAATATTAGCAATAATGTCAAAAATGTCATTATTTAAAAAAATTTATGTGTCCCAATTTTCTTCCTATTTTATCTCTCTTTCAATTAATTCTATATATCTTTGTTTTAAAAAAAAATCATTCTCTCTCATATTTATCTTTTCAAATTGTTAAATCTCTCTCCTATTTAATTTTTTTCTCTCTTATGGTTATCTTTTCTGATTTTCCTCCAACATTCAAGTTACAAAAAATTTTTTGCCATATATTTTGATTGTTTTTTTAATCCAAAATTGAATCAACAAGAATCTCTTTGATTAAGATATCTCTAATCTTTATCCTATTTTCAAATTTTTTTTCTAATTTTATTTTTGTTTAAATCTTAAAAGAATGTTGTTTGTATTTTTTAATTTCCGTTATGATTTACTCTCCAATGGCTGAATCCAAGAGGCTTACTAGAGGTATTTATCTAAATCAACCAATTTCTGGTGATTTTTCATCCTTTAATTTATTTATTACTTAACAAATAGTGTATAATGTATGATCCGCTACTAAAATGAGGGAAGAATGAGGGTAAGAACATTTACAAGACTCATTGGTGTGCAAAACCTTCCTCAAATTTATAACGCAAATGTAGAATCTTTGTCTACTCGTGAGGATCTTGAAAAAGACGACGAAGATCGGATAGTTGTCGAACAATTTTCTATTAGTTTGTTTTGTATTTATAGTTCTTTTTTAGAATTTGGTATGCTTTCTTAATTTGTATTCAAATCACTATATATACTATCAATATTTGTATTTATGAAATTAATACTCAAATGTCGAACCATCTTACTGTGCAACAATATATCATGTTTTGCAAGAATACAATATATGAAGTCTGCCAACATATACGTATTCACAACAATCACTTACAAGATACATAACATTCATCATATCCATTTCGATAAGGGTTAACAATTTTTTTGTATCCAAGTACTTGCTTTATGTTGTGAACAAAACTTCATACTAGTAATAAATATGTGTATTCACAATAATGCTTAAATCATGTTACCAGCAAAACTGCATTCTTCATATTTTAAAGAAGTCACTCAACATATACGTATACTAAACAAAAATATTAAAGTTGTATCCATTTCAGAACAATCACTTACAACATACATTACATTGATCATATCCATTTCGATAAGGGATACAACTTATTTAAATAAACTGAAATTAAATGAAATTGCATATTGTCGTCAAAAGATTGTATCTGCTCCATTTTGTATTCTGTCAGGGATACAATTTATTTCAAAACAATATTCATGTATTCAAACAAAAACATTGGTATTCATATTAACCAACCAAAACAAAAAAAATTAACAAACCAAATATTCATACGTTATTCATAGTTCATACAATTTACAACAAAAACAGAATAGAGACGAAACCAGAAAATGGAGGAAAACAGATTACTTATTTTTGTATTATATCAATTTCAATTATACGAAAACAGAATACTATGATTTACAATTATTTTCAATTAAAATTTTAATTACTTAAGCAATTAGAAAAAGAATAAGGAAAAAGCAATTACCTCGTCAAATTTTAAACAATTTATTCAAACTTCTAGTAGCAAAAATCCTTCTCAGGTTTGCTCTAAAATCTTTCGTACCAATCAGAAACAAAAAAAGATTTTTGAATTGTATGGAAATATTAAAAATTAAAATTTGGGAGAATTCATCAGCTATTATTAGGGTGTCGTTTGATTTTTTGGATTTTAAATTTTTTGTAACTGATGAGAGTTTTAAGCAATACTTATTTTTCTCCCCTTAATTTCTCCTTTCAATTTTTAAATATTTGTATTCTCTTAATTAAAATAAATAAAAAAGATACATAATAAACTAAAATTGTGACAATTTTACTAAATAATGAACGTATTGACAATAGATCCTATTAAATGTCAAAATAATGACATTTTAAAAAAATTCCCTTATATTAGACTAAGACAAACACAAGTGGGCCAAAGCCCAAAAATCAGAAATTAGGCCCAAGTGGTGACCCAGGCGAACAGAAATTAGACTTTGGCCCAAATTTTCCTCTCTCCGTATAGTATTTCGTGTTAATTCTATTGTTAGTATATGTTTACTCGCTAATTAATTTTAAGGTTCTTAACTCATAATTCCCTAAAGGACATCCATTTTGAGTTAGTTAACGTATACTACTTTATCTTAAAAGAACCAACTATACTTGTCCTTCCAAATTGACTTCTATAAATTTAAGAAGTTTTTCTTTACTTAGACATGTTACATTACATTTTCTTTTTCTTCTCTAAATAATTTTAAGTTATAAGATTCGTTTATTTCCTAACTAGTCAAGCATGCCTATTGTTAACCACATATTTTAATTGTCGGATAACCGCAAGAAGCGAGTGTTTTAGGTGCTTTCAAAACCTTTTTAAAATGCTAATATAAACCGCGAACCTCTTTTTATATTTTCAACTGATTTACTGTTTATCTTTTGAAAAATAGTTTTCTTGATTTTTTCTTACAAATTAAGAGGCGACTCTAAAATCAGTCTAAAAACTTAAAATATTTTTTCAGAATAAAACAATTACTCTCGTATGGTATTATTCTATACTTATTATTACCTTGTTATTTCATTTGTTTCAGTTTTTGTATAATTTGTGTTGCTAGTTTTGTTTTTCCTTTTATTTTCATCGTGCTTTCTTCATTATTATATCTCTTTTTCAAAAATGCGTCTTTCATATTATATTCTACTATTTGAATTGGGATCTATTCAAACAGTCTCTAAGATCTGCATACGCATTAGAGGTGTGCAAAAATTAGTTTAACCAATAAATTAAACCGAAAAAAACACTATTGATTTATTAATATTGGGTTATTGACTAAAGGTTTCATAAATTTTTTTATTGAGTTATTGGTTCGATTTTCGATTTTATGATTTTTGTTAATGATTAAATCGATAACCCAATAAGACTTTACTAAATTACTATTTTATTCCTAGACAAATAAACCCTAATTAATTATATAACATTTTATCAACCTTGTTACTTTAATCTTAGTATTACTTAAAATCCTAATTATTATTTCATTTTATAATTGCAAGCACACTTCTAACTTGAATGTGTCAATTGCCTAGACATGCTGAAAAACTGTTGTTACTTTTACCCTTTTTTCCTTTGAATGTGTCTAGTGTCTAAACTTGCAACAAAAATGATTGTTACTTTTATGATTAGTACTTTCATGCCAAATGCTGGAACAATCATATGGTTTTTATGAAAATTTTCTTATCGTCGTGTGTGTAAATATATATATATTCTTATTTGTTATATCGAAAATCGAACCGTTAAGTACCATAAATTGATTCATCAAGAACGAGTAGAAATATGTTATTGGGTTGGTTATCAATTTGACGTATTTAGAAATCAAAAACTGATAAATTTAATAAATAACACGTAAAATCAAACCGAACCGATCAATGCACACCCCTAATTGAAATGCGCTGAAAATATTTTTGAAATAAATGATGCACAAAATACCCATAAAACTAGAGTGACCCAAAATGGATCTGGGCCCAAATTCAACAAATGGCTGCTGGAAATTATTAAGGCTTTGGGCCTATTTCCCTTTGAGAAACCAGCGTATACATTTTATGTATATCGCTATATACGAGCAGAATTTCGGACGTTTTTCCTGCATCATCTCTGTACATAGATTTTGGCGTGTATTTTTATCGAAAATATGCACACCTGTATTTTCCAAGACGTGTAAGTCGTATATTCCAACTGTATATCAATGTATACAACCTGTATACTGACCGTTTCTTTGGCTTTTCGGGGGTGAAAATATTTTATCTATATATTAAGATGCTCAATTGAAATAAATTTCATTATTTAAATGAATAAAAGTATGCATAATGTATTTTTTAAAAAAGTACTTCATTGTACGGGTGTGCATTGGTTGGTGCAATTCGGTTTTATGTATTATCAGTTTTTGATTTTTAAATATGTTAACCCAATAACAAATCAAGAAGATATTCTTTATTGATTTTCGATTTATCATTTTGATCATTATCAGTTCAGTTTCAATTTAACCAATAAGAAAATATCCGTAAAATTTAATATGACTTCTCACTTCTCTAAATGTTTTTGATATAGTGAAATAATGAAAAATTACATCAATAAGAGAACATTGTTCAAAAGCTATATTTATATGTCATGACCACCAAAATATAAAATGAAATTTCTTATGTTAATCAAAGTACAAACTTTTATAAACTTGCAAAAGTTACAACCTACAATTATAAACTAAAACTAATATGAAATAGTCCAACAAGACTAAAATTAAAACTAAAATCAAATAGCTACAATTGCTAACCTAGTGTGAAGTTGATAAAATATTAATAATATGATATATTTATAAAAACCCAATAATTCAATAACTAAATATCTTTTTTTTGTTTGATTTATTGGTCGGTACGATTTCTGCACACCCATATTTTATTGTGCTTTCTTGAATTATAGTTTTGTATTTGAAAAGTAAATTTGTTCATATAGTATAAGTAGTCAATTCTACTTTTACATTTGTAATAAAGGACGTACTCTTATTACAATTGTTTTGTTGAGGGCTTGTTTTTGTAATCCATGTGTATAGTTTGGTGCTTCTGATGATCTAATTTTAAGAATTTTGGAGCTACACTAAAGTAGATGAAAAATGTTATTACGTATATAGTACTGCTAGTATTAGTTGCACGAGGGGTTATTTTATTATATTTTTATTTATGAGGGGTTATTTTATTATATTTTAATTTGTGGATTCATGCTTTATTGTCTTCTTTGACTTTTGTTTCTTTTTTTTACTTTTTTTCTCTCTCTTTCCTTGTTTTTTCTAGATCTTTAAAAAAAAGTTATATTCGGAAATCAATTTAATTACTATTTTAATTTGTTTAGGTAAAAATAATATTTTCTCTGACTACTATTATTTGTCATGATTTCTATTTTTAGAGTTAAATTATAAGAAGTTAAGAATTTTAATTAATATTTAAAAATGTATTTTTCATCATATTGATATACAAAAAATTACAGATTATAGTACTTTTCATATAATTTTTGAATATTTAAATTTTTTGTTAAAAATATCGAATTAATGTAATCTAATTTAACTTTAAAATTAGTCATATTGACTTTCGAAAAGCGCAACGTGACAAATAAAAGTGGACCGTGGGAAAAATAATTTTTTTTACTTATTTTGATTTAACAGAAAATGTTTATGAAATTATAATTTTTATTATTCTATAATTAAAGGCTATAGTCATAAAAATATTCAAGTTAATTCATCGAATAAAATTATTTTCTTAAAGCAAGAAATTAACATTGCTTAGAAAAAAGTAGAAATAACTAAATCTATTAGTGGTGCAAATTGTCTTCTTTCCCCTTCTCCTTTGTAAGAAAAAATCTCATTCACACCTAATAAATTAGTGCAATGAAATTGCAAATTAACTTACAACTTTTTTTATTTAACTCATTTAATTTGTGGAAGCTTCAAAATGCACATCGTAATTAAAGTATTATCTCATTATCTTTAATGGAAAATTAACTATTTATATTGCAAAAAATAAATAACCATAAACAACTCAAAGACAATAAAAAATAAAAGGAATCATACTGCTTTCAGATTTAACTTTGCATGCACGTTAATTCAAATATAACCTGTGTCATCTTTCATTGAACAATTAATGTTCAAAAATTGTTAATTGTCATTGTCAAATATAGATTTATAACGTGCAAGCAAACGAAAAAACAAAGACACGCGCATTCTATATTTTTCGTATCAAGCAATATATTTTCAAACTTCATTATATTAATGATAATGTTTATCTGAAAATTTTATAATTTTTTAGTAAGGTATTATTATATACGTATACTATTTTTTAAAAAATGTTATTATTCGAAATTTAGTATGTACATAATATTATGGATCAATAATTATTATAAAAGTATTATTATTACTCAATATTTTATTATAACCGTTATAGAGGATATATCACCCTAATAAATATTATTGTTATAATAAATAAAATAATATTATTGAAAATAAATATAACATGTAATTAGATTCTTAAAAAAATCTAGACCATATATCGTGAAATGTTATTATATATAACGAGATTTGATTGTATATAATATAATATGTATTAGTAAAGCCCTGTAATTTGGAATTATTAACAATTCTTCTCGTATTAGCTAGAAAAATAATGTGGCCCAATAAAATAGCGACACGTATTAAAAAGCCTTTACAAAATTCAGAATTGTTTGTTTATGGGGGCCATACAATTGTTGCTTTTGGGGGTCAACATTTTGTAGTATTATTATGAAATAGGACCACACTATTATATACTATTAAGATTACTAATTGGATGACCAAGAATCTTGATTTTGTGGTTTATATTAGCTAGGGATTTGATTTTCCTACATATTTTTTTTTTCCATTCTGCATTAATTTTAAGAAATCTTAAAATAATTGATTTCTTCGATTAGTTTAAATCCTTAAAGTAATTCAATAATATCTAATCTTTGTTTGTCTTGTTTTTAATTTGTTTGTCATTTTGTCTAATGGAGCCTAACCATAATCAACAACCTTATAATGCACTTTTGCTTTTTAGTTTTGATTAAAAACTAATTGTCACTATCAATCTTGCATACACGTAACTTCTTCTTTTTTTTCGGCTTTTAATATGAAAAGTTTATCCACATGCCTATAACAATATTCTGTATTGAGTCCAAGGCAAGTTTTAAGAATTAATGACTTGTAAAACTCTTGTTATATGTTAGAAATCAAGATTATTATATAAATGTGAAACAGGAATAATTCTTAGTTAGTTAATTAAAAATAATGTTTTGTTAATTCAAGTGTTGTTATATAAAGATTCGATGTGATAAAATAATATGTAGAGAAGGACGTGTAACTTACAAATGCGTCCATGTTGAATTATATTAGGATTATTTAATACTAATTGCCATTATTAGGAAAGGTCCCTTAAATAAGAGAGATTTATTATTCATAAAAAAATAGATATCAAGGAAATGCCGTGACAAATTTTTCACAAAAATTAAAATTAATTTCAATAAAATGTTCAAAAATATATAAAAAGAAGATATTAAAGATAAAACATAGTATAGTTAAATGTTTAACCATTTTGGTCGAGCGTGCGTGTATAAATATTAAGGCTTTGAGTAATTTAGTTAACATAACAAAACATATTTCTTGTTTGATTATCATAAAAAATTCTCCCGTATGCATCTTCTTCTATATTCTTCTTTTTGGTGTCATTTGCTTTTATGCATATATTGTATTGTCTCTGTTAAGTCAGGCTAAATTTATTCATGAATCATTTTCATGCTTAGTACGTATACATATATACAACTTGCATGCATTACTCTTCCATTTTTTTTTTCATTTCTTCACAAGATATATAGAATGTAACTGGAAAAGAGGTTTGATAACTTTATATTTTGTTTTCCTTTTACATTGCTATGCATATATTGTCTTGTCTCAATGTTAACTCAGGCTTTGTGCAATAAGATGAACTTATTCATGAATCATTTTCGTGCTATACAACATGCATGCATTGCTCTTCCATTTTTTTTTCATTTCTTCACAAGATATATAGAATGTAATTGGAAAAGAGGTTATCAACCTTCTAATCTTTTTTTTTTTTTGCAGGAAATGGACTTTGAAGAGGAAATGGGGTATTGGGGAAAATCAGGAGACAAGGGGTACAACATTAGCCCCATAGCACAAGTTGCCATTGCATCGCTGTGATGATATGCTTCTTAATTATGATGTTTATATTAGTCAAGGTTTGGAGGAAGGTCACAGTTAAAAGGCCTGAAATATAATTACTTTATTATGAAAAATGTTGGTAATGAAAATGAAATGAATTTTATATATAGTACTATTTTACTATGAAAAATGTTGTAATGGAATAAAATGAATAAAGTATTATTGTCTTTGATTGTTTATTTTTATTATTTTAGTTGGCTGCTTCAAGTATGTTATAAGATCATATCTTTGGTAGAATTTGTTGTTTGGTATTACAACTGTATGAACTCAGCTGTGTAGTAATGAAAAATTTTGTAAGCAAAGGTCTGCGTTATATATAGGAAAAACATAGTATCCACACAAATATTAACAAAAAGTATATTGACCTAATATTTCTCGTCACTCTAATTTGACTTGGTGCTCAAAGTATGGATAAATCCAGAATTGCTAATTTTCAGGTGCAAGTAACATGTAAATGACACTAATATTGATAAGTTGGACTAAAAAAATCATATTCAATAATGCTAAGTATATATTATTTCGGTCATAATATTTGATGGTTATTGCCTTTTGGAATTTGTATTTATCCTAAGTACTTCAAGGTATTACTCTATTTATCCAATTTTAAATTTGTTTCAGTGACTCCAAGAAATTAATAAAAAGAAAGTGGAGAAAATTCCATTAATATTAGCATACATACATAATTCCAAAAAAGAGTGCATTTTCTTTTCTTTTTTCACAAAGAAAAACTATATACTTATTAGTACGAAATGATAGTTATAATTACATTATAAAGTCAAGTGGCAAAACAATAAAAAGTCATTTAGGGGTGAAGTGATAATAATATGAATTTTATTGGTTTTAAATTATAAAATAGCAACATTAAGTGATAATATTTTGTTTTGAATCTATTACGTGTATATTCGTGAAATTAATTAAGACTGATATTAAAATTGCTCTATAATTTCAGTAAAAATATCATTATTATTATTATGAACAAAATAATACTATAGAAAAGTAAATTAGATTTTGAAGGAAATTAGGTCATTATACTCGTGAAATGTTATTATAATGAATCTGTGTTATATCGAATTTAATTGTGTATCATATGTATTAGTAAAGCCTCTTAATTTGGAGGTCATGAAATTTGGAATTATTAACAAATCTTGTTGTACTAGCTGGAAAAAAAATATGGACCGATAAAATAACGATACGTCTTCAAAAAAATCTTTGAAAAATCCAGAATTGTTGTGTTTATGGGGGCCATAAAATTGTTGCTTTGGGGGGTCAACATTTTGCATAAAAAATGACAGAAATTCCACATTTAAGTTCTCTTATTACCAATATTCCCTGCTAGTTTTATAAATTTTCAAAATATCTTATTTTTGCGCATAAGATTAATGTATCTCGCGCATCTAATTAATGTATCTCACACATCAAATTAGTATATCATGTATAAAATGTAATGTATCTTACTTAACGATATATGTATCTCACGCATTAAATTAATGTATCTCACTATCAGATTAATGTATCTTGTATAAAATGTAATGTATTTTACTTAACAATAAATGTATCTCGCGCATCAGATTAATGTATGAACGCTTATAGTATTGTATTAGTTTGAATGATTTATGTAATTATAAACTTATAGGAACAAATGGTAAGTTTACTTTAAAAATATGTGATTTTTATCTTTTGTCCATTATGTATTGGTAAAGCCCCTTAATTTGGAGGTCAGACAAATTGGAATTATCAACAAATCTTGTCGCATTAGCTGGAAAAATAATATGGCCCAATAAAACAACGGCGCGTCTCAAAAAAACCTTTAAAAATCCATATTTGTTGTGTTTATGAGAGCCATAAAACTGTTGCTTTTGGGAGTCAACATTTTGTAGTAATATTATGAAATTGTATCACGCTATTATACTATTATAAACAAAAATTGGTTGACCAAGAATCTTGATTTTGTGATTTATATTATACTACACGCATGCGCCGTCTTAGTACGGTCTCAATATCTGTTATTTTTTTTAATTTTACTTTATGTGACACATATAAAATTTTAAAAATTCAATTAAATTTTAAGATGATTTTTAAATACTCTAAATTAATTATTGTAATTTATAGTACCGTTACATAATTTTCAAATAATATATGTTACTTTCCTTGTTCCAATATATGTGGCACAAATAGACTTTCAAGAGTAAATATGTTGTTAATTATAGTGTAAAATCACACATGTTGGTTGCCTCATGTGTGGTTAAGATGAAATAACTAAAATATGAATAAGAGTTATATTTACGTAATACGAAATGTCAAAAGACTCAAATCAATTAAGAAACTGAAATTAATTAAAAATCTCTACTAATTAAAACACAAAATTTCAAGCTGAAAATCTCGTAAATCAATTAGTAGATGTAGAGGTCTTTAATCATCAAAATTATCACTCCCTTCGTCCACTATTAACTGTCATACTTTCCATTTTAAAAGTCAAATTATAAAAAAAATTGACTAACATTTTACAATATATTTCTTCATCATATTGATATGCAAAAAATTGTAATGTATAGTACTTTTCGTATAGTTAATTAATATCTAAATTTTTTATTTAAAATATCGAATAAATGTAATTTAAATTAAATTTGTAAACTAGTCAAATAGACTTTTGAAAAATGTAATATTACAAATAAAAATGAAGAAAAAAAGTACAATTGCTTTACGAGATAAAAGAAGAAGCTAAAATTAAAACAGAAATAAAAAATAATGTTGGCAATGTTTGTACCCTTGACCTTGGGGTTGATATGTCATACCTAAACCAGTAGGTCAAACAACATATCACCTAAATAAACACACAGCTGAAGAAAACATGTTGATCTCTTACATATAATTAGTAGAAGTAGATAACATAGTTAACATGTTGTGAAGCATCAATTTTTATTTTGTTTGACTTTTTTTTTCTTTTTTCTAATTTAAGCATAAAATAATAATTTTTCATCTCATTTTATGTGACTCTTTATTAGATTACCATAATTTTACAAAATCAATGCTATTTTTCTGTTAGAAGTACTACTAGTGAATTAGTTCACACTTTGCCTCATTATAAAAATCTTATTAAATTTTGTTAATATTCCCTTAATTCTCGAATGTCAAGACTATTGCCTTTTGGAATTTGTATTTATCCTAAGTACTTCAAGGCATTACTCTATTTATGCGTTTATCAGGGAGGAAAACATCTTTTAGCAAATAGTATTCCTCTTTATTTATTGTGTGAAGTAGTTAAAATGCTCTGATTAGTGCGCATTATTACTCTCGTCTTCAATTTATGCCTAGTACAAAAACACTCATATGCTTAGATAAATGAATATAAAAATGCAGACTTAATTTTAACGTATATTCACATAGTGTTCAATGGAACATTGTTATATACTCAAAATAACCAATGATATGCTAGTTGGCTTGGCGAAGTCCTAATTTTGCTGATTCCATTTCACTATTTTTGATTTATTAAAAATATTATATTTCACACCTAATAATTTAAATGTGTCGTGATAAAATTTTAAATCTAAATACTTAAAAATTCTAATTTTTAAATTTGTTTCAGTGACTCCAAGAAATTAATAAAAAGAAAGTGGAGAAAATTCCATTGATATTAGCATACATACATAATTCCAAAAAAGAGTGCATTTTCTTTTCTTTTTCACAAAGAAAAACTATATACTTATTAGTACGGAATGATAGTTATAACTACGTTATAAAGTCAAGTGGCAAAACAATAAAAAGTCATTTAGGGGTGAAGTGATAATAATATGAATTTTATTGGTTTTAAATTATAAAATAGCAACATTAAGTGATAATATTTTGTTTTGAATCTATTATGTGTATATTCATGAAATTAATTAAGACAAATATTAAAATTGCTCTATAATCTCAGTATAAATATCATTATTATTATTATTATGAACAAAATAATACTATAGAAAAGTAAATTAGATTTTGAAGGAAATTAGGTCATTATACTCGTGAAATGTTATTATAATGAATCTGTGTTATAACAAATTTAATTGTGTATCATATTTATTAGTAAAGCCTCTTAATTTGGAGGTCATGAAATTTGGAATTATTAACAAATCTTGTTGTATTAGCTGGAAAAAAAATATGGCCCGAACAAATAACGATACGTCTTCAAAAAAATCTTTGAAAAATCCAGAATTGTTGTGTTTATGGGGGCCATAAAATTGTTGCTTTGGGGGGTCAACATTTTGAGTAAAAAATGACAGAAATTCCACATTTAACTTCTCTGATTACCAATATTCCCTGCTGTTAACATACATCCTTCTTCCACAAAACGATAGACTAACCTTGCTCAATCTTCAACTACAACAAAAATTTATATTCAAAGAAGGAATTAAAGGCAATGTTCTCCATTTCCCGAGAATCATGTGACAAATGAATATTTTCTCTAATACAAAAGTGATATTATCAAATAAAATGTATTTGCGACTTAGAAATATAATAAACTATTTTATTTTTTTTTAAAAAAAAGTACCTTTACTGTTTTGATGGCTGGCTTATTCAAATTTTTTAGTTGTTTCTCTAACTCCTTATCCTCTAATTTGAATAATATTTTTTACTCTTCCACTCTATTATAACTTAACAGAAAATATACCATCAATAACATTTGTTGAATCATTCTTTGATGCATCCTGAATTCATTTCTCTTTATAGGCATGAATCTTAGATGTTTTGAAGAAATTAGACTAATTAATACAACAGGAAAGCTCAACACTGAATTCTGCTAGGTGTAAGTATTGATACATTTGCTACTATAAGGAAGACATTGTTATATAGAGATGTAGAAAAGACTAAGTTGACTATTATGTACAAGATATTGACTTTTTGAAAGTTTAATAAATGTTGATTGGCCGTTTGTAATTAATAACCAAAATAATAATTAACTATATTTGACCAAATCTAAGAAGACTTTGAATGTTTTTTTGTTGTTCATATCTACATAATAAAATATTTAAAAATACTTTTGACCATAGAGCAAATATGTTGTTGAGTTCGGAACCAAAATTAGATTATTATTTTTTTTAAAAATTTGAAAAAGAACTAAAGTAATGTGCAAAAAAAATATAAATTCCAATGTAACATTTTGACCAAAGCTATTATTTGAGGATAATTATAAACAATATTGAAAGCGGAGGGGTGTCTTTAAATCTTTATTCTATAAATGTAAATACAAATAAAAAAGGATAATTATCCTCCGAACTATGATAAATATTGTGTTAATACCATTTGTTATACTTTAAGGTTGTATATACCTTTACCTTCATTCTTTTGGATTGTATATATCCTTGAATTCAACGAATCGACATGTGGTATCATTTAAATTATTTACCCGATTTTATTTATTTTTTATTTAAAAATAAAAAATTCACCCAACCCACAACCAAAATGGGTTGTGCCAAAATCCAGTCTTCATTTTGATAAAAAAAAAAACATCCATTTATTCTTCTCAACCCATCATAACCATAGAATCAAGAACACATCTTTCAAGGAAGAAGTTGACTTGTTCACTAAAATTACTCTTTCCTTCACTTCCACTTCAAACATTGCTTCTTCCACTTTCCAACCAGCTTCAACATGTAACATCCCATACAAGTTATGTCAATCTTGTGTCTTTCAAATTTTTTTAATTTGTAGCTTTATGCTTGCTAAACACAAATCTTCATCTTCATTTAGCACAATAGAATCTAGTTTTATGGGTATTTTGTGCATCATTTATTTCAAAAATATTTTCAGCGCATTTCAATTAGGGGTGTGCATTGATCGGTTCGGTTTGATTTTACGTGTTATTTATTAAATTTATCAGTTTTTGATTTCTAAATACGTCAAATTGATAACCAACCCAATAACATATTTCTACTCGTTCTTGATGAATCAATTTATGGTACTTAACGGTTCGATTTTCGATATAACAAATAAGAATATATATATATTTACACACACGACGATAAGAAAATTTTCATAAAAACCATATGATTGTTCCAGCATTTGGCATGAAAGTACTAATCATAAAAGTAACAATCATTTTTGTTGCAAGTTTAGACACTAGACACATTCAAAGGAAAAAAGGGTAAAAGTAACAACAGTTTTTCAGCATGTCTAGGCAATTGACACATTCAAGTTAGAAGTGTGCTTGCAATTATAAAATGAAATAATAATTAGGATTTTAAGTAATACTAAGATTAAAGTAACAAGGTTGATAAAATGTTATATAATTAATTAGGGTTTATTTGTCTAGGAATAAAATAGTAATTTAGTAAAGTCTTATTGGGTTATCGATTTAATCATTAACAAAAATCATAAAATCGAAAATCGAACCAATAACTCAATAAAAAAATTTATGAAACCTTTAGTCAATAACCCAATATTAATAAATCAATAGTGTTTTTTTCGGTTTAATTTATTGGTTAAACTAATTTTTGCACACCTCTAATGCGTATGCAGATCTTAGAGACTGTTTGAATAGATCCCAATTCAAATAGTAGAATATAATATGAAAGACGCATTTTTGAAAAAGAGATATAATAATGAAGAAAGCACGATGAAAATAAAAGGAAAAACAAAACTAGCAACACAAATTATACAAAAACTGAAACAAATGAAATAACAAGGTAATAATAAGTATAGAATAATACCATACGAGAGTAATTGTTTTATTCTGAAAAAATATTTTAAGTTTTTAGACTGATTTTAGAGTCGCCTCTTAATTTGTAAGAAAAAATCAAGAAAACTATTTTTCAAAAGATAAACAGTAAATCAGTTGAAAATATAAAAAGAGGTTCGCGGTTTATATTAGCATTTTAAAAAGGTTTTGAAAGCACCTAAAACACTCGCTTCTTGCGGTTATCCGACAATTAAAATATGTGGTTAACAATAGGCATGCTTGACTAGTTAGGAAATAAACGAATCTTATAACTTAAAATTATTTAGAGAAGAAAAAGAAAATGTAATGTAACATGTCTAAGTAAAGAAAAACTTCTTAAATTTATAGAAGTCAATTTGGAAGGACAAGTATAGTTGGTTCTTTTAAGATAAAGTAGTATACGTTAACTAACTCAAAATGGATGTCCTTTAGGGAATTATGAGTTAAGAACCTTAAAATTAATTAGCGAGTAAACATATACTAACAATAGAATTAACACGAAATACTATACGGAGAGAGGAAAATTTGGGCCAAAGTCTAATTTCTGTTCGCCTGGGTCACCACTTGGGCCTAATTTCTGATTTTTGGGCTTTGGCCCACTTGTGTTTGTCTTAGTCTAATATAAGGGAATTTTTTTAAAATGTCATTATTTTGACATTTAATAGGATCTATTGTCAATACGTTCATTATTTAGTAAAATTGTCACAATTTTAGTTTATTATGTATCTTTTTTATTTATTTTAATTAAGAGAATACAAATATTTAAAAATTGAAAGGAGAAATTAAGGGGAGAAAAATAAGTATTGCTTAAAACTCTCATCAGTTACAAAAAATTTAAAATCCAAAAAATCAAACGACACCCTAATAATAGCTGATGAATTCTCCCAAATTTTAATTTTTAATATTTCCATACAATTCAAAAATCTTTTTTTGTTTCTGATTGGTACGAAAGATTTTAGAGCAAACCTGAGAAGGATTTTTGCTACTAGAAGTTTGAATAAATTGTTTAAAATTTGACGAGGTAATTGCTTTTTCCTTATTCTTTTTCTAATTGCTTAAGTAATTAAAATTTTAATTGAAAATAATTGTAAATCATAGTATTCTGTTTTCGTATAATTGAAATTGATATAATACAAAAATAAGTAATCTGTTTTCCTCCATTTTCTGGTTTCGTCTCTATTCTGTTTTTGTTGTAAATTGTATGAACTATGAATAACGTATGAATATTTGGTTTGTTAATTTTTTTTGTTTTGGTTGGTTAATATGAATACCAATGTTTTTGTTTGAATACATGAATATTGTTTTGAAATAAATTGTATCCCTGACAGAATACAAAATGGAGCAGATACAATCTTTTGACGACAATATGCAATTTCATTTAATTTCAGTTTATTTAAATAAGTTGTATCCCTTATCGAAATGGATATGATCAATGTAATGTATGTTGTAAGTGATTGTTCTGAAATGGATACAACTTTAATATTTTTGTTTAGTATACGTATATGTTGAGTGACTTCTTTAAAATATGAAGAATGCAGTTTTGCTGGTAACATGATTTAAGCATTATTGTGAATACACATATTTATTACTAGTATGAAGTTTTGTTCACAACATAAAGCAAGTACTTGGATACAAAAAAATTGTTAACCCTTATCGAAATGGATATGATGAATGTTATGTATCTTGTAAGTGATTGTTGTGAATACGTATATGTTGGCAGACTTCATATATTGTATTCTTGCAAAACATGATATATTGTTGCACAGTAAGATGGTTCGACATTTGAGTATTAATTTCATAAATACAAATATTGATAGTATATATAGTGATTTGAATACAAATTAAGAAAGCATACCAAATTCTAAAAAAGAACTATAAATACAAAACAAACTAATAGAAAATTGTTCGACAACTATCCGATCTTCGTCGTCTTTTTCAAGATCCTCACGAGTAGACAAAGATTCTACATTTGCGTTATAAATTTGAGGAAGGTTTTGCACACCAATGAGTCTTGTAAATGTTCTTACCCTCATTCTTCCCTCATTTTAGTAGCGGATCATACATTATACACTATTTGTTAAGTAATAAATAAATTAAAGGATGAAAAATCACCAGAAATTGGTTGATTTAGATAAATACCTCTAGTAAGCCTCTTGGATTCAGCCATTGGAGAGTAAATCATAACGGAAATTAAAAAATACAAACAACATTCTTTTAAGATTTAAACAAAAATAAAATTAGAAAAAAAATTTGAAAATAGGATAAAGATTAGAGATATCTTAATCAAAGAGATTCTTGTTGATTCAATTTTGGATTAAAAAAACAATCAAAATATATGGCAAAAAATTTTTTGCAACTTGAATGTTGGAGGAAAATCAGAAAAGATAACCATAAGAGAGAAAAAAAATTAAATAGGAGAGAGATTTAACAATTTGAAAAGATAAATATGAGAGAGAATGATTTTTTTTTAAACAAAGATATATAGAATTAATTGAAAAAGAGAGATAAAATAGGAAGAAAATTGGGACACATAATTTTTTTTAAATAATGACATTTTTGACATTATTGCTAATATTTATATAGTATGAATATTTTTACTAAATATGTTATTTATTTTGACTAGTTTACTAATTTTTCCTAAATAAGGGAAATTTTTAAAAATGTCAATATTTTAGTATTTAATAGGAATTCTTAGCCACATTTTTAATATTTATTGAAAATGTCAATATTTTAGTTGATTATGTAACAGATTTATATTTTTATTATATGTTTTAATTGAAAGAAAATAAATATTTATTAACAGAAAGGAGAAATTTATATATGGGAGAGAATATCTTTTTAAAAAAACATATCACTTAAAATTCTCTTCAGTTACTAATTCTATAATATACACAAAGATACGTCCCCTTGTTGATGAAATTTCTTATATCAATTTTCAAGTTTTCATCTTATAATACTTAAACTCTGATGAAGTGAATTCATTTTTTTTTAAAAAAAATATTTGGGAAAAAACTTTGAAAACAAACAGATCCAAAATTTGTTGACAATCTGCTTTAGAGAATGAATTTTCAATTGAGACTTTGAACCTACTATCTCTCACCATCACAAGTATTGGGTAACTCTACCAATCACCTAGTGTGTTTTGCCTATGGGATTTGTACATGAGAACTCAGGGTCTCCTCCCACCTCAATGATCAAATATGTTTGTAAGCACATCGTCCCAATTCTTTCAAATTCTATCCTAGTCCAGCAATAACACAGGAGTCAGGACAAACAACTACAACAATTACTACATTCTTTTATCGCGGTGGTATCTAGGCCAGCTCGGGCGCACCTAAACTATTGCACCGGATACCTACTACCTCCACCAGCAAAAGTAATGGGTAACTCTACCAATCACCTAGTGTTTTTTTGCCTCCGGAACTTGAACATGAGAACTCACGATTCTCCAAATGACCATTAGACCACACCCAATACTACATTCTCAAACCCAAACTAGTTGAGGGCAGCTATATTAATCATGCTATCCTCTATTCGGACCGGTTTCATTTCAATGACTCAGAAAAACATATGCCAAAAACATTTCCAACTTCAATAATGCAAAAAAAAAGGAGAGAAAACAAACCAAGAAGCAAACTTATTACCCATCCAAAAACAATTGCCCCAAAAAACAAACCCAAAAAAAACAGCAAAGAAACAAGAATCTCCTAGCCCTAATTTTCACATCTCAAAATACAAAACTCCCACAACATAAAATACATGAAATTTGAACAACACAAATTCACCCATCCTGCAAAATAAAAAATACCCAATTCAAATTTTCACAAAATAGAAACAATAATTACGTAAAAATTTAATCTTTCACCAAAAAACCAGAACTTTTGTTTCAAAGAAAAACCCACCTGAGGAAGAAGGCAACAGGAGAAAAGAGAGAGGAGGAGGGAACAAGATCAGAAGTTTCGCCTCTGTTACAGCCGGAAAGAATCCACCCCACCCACCCACCCACCCCCCGACCCATAGGGTTAGAGGGGGTAGGGTAAGGTGATGATAATTTTGTCAAAATTTTTGTACAAATTTCTCTTTTTACTAAGTCAAATTATTATAAATTTGTTATATTTGATAAGATAAATATAAATTCATATCGAGTAAAGCTTATTGTCATAAAGGAGCTCGTGTGATTCTTTCAATTAATGTCATGTTAAGTATTAAAAATGTAATTGTTATGTGAATATGAGGTATGTCGATATAAAATTAGATTAAAATATCATGTGCGCTAAATTTGGTCAATCTTACTTGACTCGTTTTTATTATATTGGTCTTTTTGAAAAATATCACACTTATAAAGAGGAAAGTATTCGTCTTGTTAAGTTTTTTCAATTACTTAATTCAATATTAAAATTTATGATTTACGGGAAATGAGCCTTATTGGTCTTTTTTGTCTTGCTTGCGACTGAAAATAGAGCATCGTTATCATTTTTTACTTCGTTCAAGAATCAATTGCACATAAATAAGTTTTTTCTTAGGCTTTTCAAGGAGGAAACATAAATGAGCCTTATTGGTCTTTTTTGTCTTGCTTGCGACTGAAAATAGAGCATTGTTATTATTTTTTACTTCGTTCGAGAATCAATTGCACATAAATAAGTTTTTTCTTAGACTTTTCAAGGAGGAAACAATTTCTTTTTCAAAATGAAATTATTTACGTAAAGCAAGAAGTTAACATTGCTTAAAAAAAAGTAGAAATAACAAAATCTATTAGTGGTGCAAATTGTCTTCTTTCCCCTTCTCCTTTGTAAGAAAAAAAATCTCTTTCACACCTAATAAATTAGTGCAATGAAATCGCAATTAACTTACAAGTTTTTTTTTTATATAACTCATTTAATTTGTGGAAGCTTCAAAATGCACATTGTAATTAAAGTATTATCTCATCATCTTTAATGGTTTTTCTATCTTTTTGGGTTGTACGACTAAGGCAATGCTTTTTGTAGATTGAGATGGATTGATCTTTGCTATCATACCTCCTCCTTGTACCAGTTAATGGTGGGACAGTGCTTAATATGAATTTTCTCCTGCCCCAAAAATTAACTATCTATATTGTAAAAAATAAATAACCATAAACAACTCAAAGACAATAAAAAATAAAAGGAATCATACTGCTTTCAGATTTAACTTTGCATGCACGTTAATTCAAATATAACCTGTGTCATCTTCCATTAAACAATTAATGTTCAAAAATTGTTAATTGTCCTTGTCAAATATAGATTTATAACGTGCAAGCAAACGAAAAAATAAAGACACGCACATTCTATATTTTTCGTATCAAACAATATATTTTCAAACTCCATTATATTAATGATAATGTTTATCTGAAAATTTTATAATTTTTTAGGAAGGTATTATTATATACGTATACTATTTTTTAAAAAATGTTATTATTCGAAATTTAGTATGTACATAATATTATGGATCAATAATTATTATAAAAGTATTATTATTACTCAATATTTGATTATAACCGTTATAGAGGATATATCACCCTAATAAATATTATTATTATAATAAATAAAATAATATTATTGAAAATAAATATAACATGTAATTAGATTCTTAAAAAAATCTAGACCATATATCACGAAATGTTATTATATATAACGAGATTTTATTGTATATAATATAATATGTATTAGTAAAGCCATGTAATTTGGAATTATTAACAATTCTTCTCGTATTAATTGGAAAAATAATGTGGACCAATAAAATAGCGACACGTATTAAAAATCCTTTATAAAATTCAGAATTGTTTGTTTATGGGGCCATACAATTGTTGCTTTTGGGGGTCAACATTTTGTAGTATTATTATGAAATAGGACCACACGTATATACTATTAAGAACACTAATTGTTTGACCAAGAATCTTGATTTTGTGATTTATATTAGCTAGGGATTTGATTTTCCTACATATTTTTTTTCCCATTCTGCATTAATTTTAAGAAATCTTAAAATAATTTATTTCTTCGATTAGTTTAAATCCTTAAAGTAATTCAATAATATCTAATCTTTGTTTGTCTTCTTGTCAATTTGTTTGTCTTTTGTCTAATGGAGCCTAACCATAATCAACAACCTTATAATACACTTTGCTTTTTAGTTTTGATTAAAAACTAATTGTCACGATTAATCTTGAATACACGTAACTTTTTTTTTTTTCCGGATTTTAATATAAAAAAATTTATTCACACGCCTATAACAATATTTTGTATTGAGTCCAAGGCAAGTTATAAGAATTAATGACTTGTAAAACTTTTACATTGTTAGAAATCAAGATTATTATATAAATGTGAAACCAGGAATAATTCTTAGTTAATTAATTAAAAGTGATGTTTTGTTAGTTCAAGTGTTGTTATATAAAAAATTCGATGTGATAAAATAATATGTAGAAAAGGACGTGTAACTTACAAATGCGTCTGTAACGACCTGTTTAGTCGTTTGGAGCAACAGACTTCAATTCTGGAAAAACTGGCAGAAGCGACGGACCCAACGACGGACCGTCATGGGCACGACGGACCGTCGCAGGGTCTCGTTTCAAAATACTTAAAAAATCTGAAATTGGTACTGAAAATCGACTCTCTGAACTTCGTAACTGAGTGGCAGGACGGACCGTCACAGGTGTGACGGACCGTCACAGGCCATTCACCCAAAATCAAGTTTCTGAACTATGCGACGGACAGCAGGACGGATCGTCGCAGGCGCGACGGCCCGTCACAGCTTGCGCAATCCCAGTTGGAGTCGGATTTCTGGTTAAGTTTTAAGGGACGTTTTTGACTATTCTTGCCTTAATTATAAAGTTCGTGGGTTTATATTAATAACTCAAATTCTTGTGGGTTAAAAGAGGTAAACCTAAGTTAATTAGTGGGGTATTATTGCCATCTTTTATTCTTAATTATATACTAATTAGGGTAAAAGAAAGAGGGTTTGAATAAGAAAATAGAAAGAACAAGAAGGGAGAGAGAGAAACGATCGAGAGAAGAGGAAAGCACCAAGCTTTGAGGATTAACTTGCTTGATTTCAATTCTTCGGTGGAGGTAGGTTATGGGTTTCATGCTATTCGTAGTAGACTCTCAATAGCGAATGATATGTATTGGTAGTATTGTAAACCTGTCTATATGCTTAATTGTATGCTTGCATGAATATGATTATGTGATTGTGATAAAACAAGCATGATGAAAACTATTGAATCCCAAATCTTGAAAGAAACTTTAATATACATTATTAATGATGATGCCTTGGTATAGAAGAAGGCTTGATGAATTAAAGTTATGGAATTGATGATGCCTTGGTATAGAGAAGGCTTGATGATTTACAGAATGATATTAGTGGATCGGAGTGTCACGTACCGACACATATAGGGGATCGGGTGTCACGAACCGACACGTAGAATTAGGGGATCGGAGTGTCACGTACCGACACATAGTAGTAGGGGATCGGAGTGTCACGTACCGACACAAGAGGAAGAAAGATAATGAATCTTGAAAGATGATAATATACTCAACTTAATAAACTTAATTCCCAAATGAGTATGGTATTGAGGCTTGAGCCCTCATGGATGAACTTGATGGTACTTATTGATGATTATAGTACTTGTTGTTGCTACATGTTGAGTTTTATAGTTGATTTATGATATTACTTGATATATACTGTTCTCTATTTTGAGTTGACCGATGATATCTACTCAGTACCCGTGGTTTGTACTGACCCCTACTTTTATGTTTTCTTCTTGTTATTTGTGGAGTGCAGCAAACGTTCCGTCATCTTCAACTCAGCAGTGATTCTAGCCAGTCTTCGTCATACAGGATATTCAGGGTGAGCTAATGCTTCTAGCTTGGACTGAGTCTTCTTCTTCAAGTCTTGATGCCTTGAACTTCCGGCATGGACTAGCTTCTTATGTATTTTTAGCTTTTAGAATACTCTTAGTTTAGTCATTTGATCGTAGATGTTCTTGTGATGATGACTTCCAGATTTTGGGGAATAATAGATGTTGAATTTTAGAAGTTAATGAATTGGTCTTTATTTAATGAGTTTAAGTCTTCCGCATTACTTTCTGTTTATATTATATTGAAATGTTAAGGTTTAGATTGGTTGGTTCGCTCACATAGGAGGGTAAGTGTGGGTGCCAGTCGCGGCCCGGATTTGGGTCGTGACAAACTTGGTATCAGAGCATTAGGTTCGTTGGTCTCATCACACAAGAACAGGTCTAGTAGAGTCTTAAGGAACGGTAGGGGGACGCCTTTACTTTTCCTTGAGAGGCTATAAGACTTTAGGAAAATTTCACTCTTTCATTTTTTCTTTCGTGCTACTACTTGAGTCCAATTGGTATCTAGGCGATACGAATTGGTATCTGACCATCTTCACTCTCTTTCGCAGATGGTTAGAACTAGAGAAACGACTACGCCAACACCAACACCGGCCAGACAAGAAACAACTGAGCCAACCACTGGGGCTGTGGCTCGAGGGAGAACAGCGGCAAGGGGCCGTGGTAGAGGTCGTGGGAGGACGTCCTTTAGAGGAAGAGGACGAGCACCGAGCCCATCTGGTACTAGGGCGGTGACTCCTCCACCGACTGAGGAAGTAGTAGGAGAGGGGGAGGATGGGGTGAATGAGCAAGTACAGAATGAGGAAATGCCACCCCAACCTACCCAGAGATGATCAATCAGGTTCTGGCTTATCTTAGCGGGTTATCTGATCAGGGCCAGACACCCCCAGTGTTCTCTGCACCAGCACCTCAGGCTCCGGAGGTACAACATGCGGCTACTATGGCTCCCCGCATGGATGTTCCATTAGAAATAAGCACATTTCCTTGTCTGACTACAGGGCCTGTAATGACAAGTGATCAGCATGAACTTTTCAGTAAGTTCTTGAAATTGAAATCTCCAGTCTTCAAGGGTGCTGAATCGGAGGATGCTTATGATTTTCTGGTTGACTGTCACGAGCTACTACACAAGATGGGTATAGTAGAACGGTTTGGTGTTGAGTTCGTGAGTTATCAGTTTCAAGGGAATGCCAAAATGTGGTGGCGATCCCATGTTGAGTGTCAACCGACAGAGGCACCACCTATGACTTGGACCTCATTCTCTAGCTTGTTTATGGAGAAGTATATCCCCCGGACTTTGAGGGATAGGAAAAGGGATGAGTGCTTGAGCCTAGAGCAAGGTAGGATGTCGGTTAATGCTTATGAGGCCAAGTTTCGTGCACTATCCAGATATGCCACTCAACTCTGTTTCAGTCCTCAAGAGCGGATTCGCCGGTTTGTGAAGGGGTTGAGGTCAGAATTGCGGATTTCGGCTTTACAGATAGCGGCAACGGCAAAATCCTTCCAAGAAGTGGTAGACTTTGTGATAGAAGTGGAAGGAGTGAAGCCAGACGACTTCACCACAACATCGACATCAAAAAGGTTTCGAAAGGGAGGTGAGTTTAATGGTTCTTACACTAGAGGATAGGGTTCGGGAAGTTACTCAGTCCGACCAATTCAGTCTTCACTACAGACTGTAGTTGGGGGGACCACCTCAGACCGGTCAACACTTCTCCGAGGGGCCTATGCTTGACTCCAGAGAGTGTTATGGATGTGGGGAGATTGGACATATTAGGAAAAATTGTCCCAGACAAAGTTATAGACCCTCAATAGCTAGAGGTAGAGGTGGTCATGGTAGAGGCCGTTATTCTGGAGGACGTGGTGGTCGAGGTAATGGTGGTCACCAAAACGGCCGAGATGATGAGCAAACTGGAGCCACTACATCACAACATGGTAGGGGCCACGGATAGACGAACGATAGGGCCCATTGTTACGTGTTGATCTCTTACATATAATTAGTAGAAGTAGATAACATAGTTAACATGTTGTGAAGCATCAATTTTTATTTCGTTTGACTTTTTTTTCTTTTTTTTCTAATTTAAGCATAAAATAATAATTTTTCATCTCATTTTATGTGACCCTTTATTAGATTACCATAATTTTACAAAATCAATGCTACTTTTCTATGTTAAAAGTACTACTAGTGAATTAATTCACACTTCGCCTTATTACAAAAGTCTTATTAAATTTTGTTAGTATTCCCTTAATCATCGAATGTCCAGATTATTGGAACTTTTTTTAGTCTTGAATTTCTTAAAACATTATTTCTTAAGCTTTAAGCTATACATAATATTTGTATTGATGCATAATATTATGATATAGTATCTCCTCCTTTAATAACAATTAAAAAAGCTATGCAATTATGTTATTTATTTTCTTTTTAATTTTTAGAAATTTTAATCATCTATAAATACTTGACTTATATATAATAATAATAATAATAATAATCTATATAAATTACCTAATATTATATAAATATTTTTAAAAATAAAAATAAACAAATTCAAAGGGATTAACGTGACACCAACGGGATTTGTTATACAGTTAGGATAAAATTCAATTATTTAATGATATTTTATCTCTGTGTTACAAGTAAACGTATATGATTAAATTAGTGCAGCAAAAAAATATTAAGGTGAAAATATATGTGGACTTATTTAATCATTTACTTAGTCGGTAAATTATTTAATTGTTTGTTTTCTTAGTGAGTAAATTATTGTGTTTATATGAAAAAAATGGCTAAAAATGAGAAAGACAAATAGCAATTTTAGAAGAAAAACAGGTCGCACAGTAAGTAAAATATATAGTAAATTTAGAAGAGAAAAGATGAGGAGGAGAAATGGATGAAATTTTTTGTAAAGAGGTGAAAAATAGAGAGATGTATTTGGGGATTTCATTTGGCAAATATTTATTTAGTTAGTTGGGCTATGTTTGAATTTTTTTTTTTAATTCAGTAATTTTATTAGAATCATTTTTTTTGGTTGATTTGAAATTTTTCATCCAATTGAGGATACAAGTGACAAGTTTATAGATAACAAGAGTATAAATAATTCGATTTTAATGGTAATGACAAGATCAACAAATAAATGAAAATTGAGAGGTATTTTGCACCATTTTCCTTTGCATTTCTTTGGAAGACAATATATCATTCAAATTAAAGGTGTATATAGAACAAATAGGAACAATTTTCTTCAACTTTTTTCAGGATTTGGACGATTTTCTTTACTATTAAACATGTGTACTTTCACCCGATCCCCCGTAAAGAACAAAATATATGTGTTTTGCACCATGTGAAAGTTGTATAAATTCAACCTTGTACGAATTATCGGTATGTGTGACTGTTGTATCTACTTCTATTGTTTTTCCTTTCTCGTTGATAATTGTAAGCTCAGCGCAATAAGCATCATAGGAACTGTTTTCAATAGGAAAATAGCTTGAGCCCATTGGAGGTTTTGGTACACCTGGTGGACTATATACAACTCCTCCCCAATCAACATTCGTAGCAAAACTTTTCAAGTCAGCGAAGAGACTTTGTGGCCAGAAACCTATTCGCGTATCTTGTCCCATTAATAGCCACCAATTACCGGATAAGTCCTTTTTTCAAAATAATAATAATAATAACTTGTCAATAACAATATTTATGTTATCTCTTAAGTATAATTTCTATATCTGTAAAAAATATTCAAAGACTCTAAATAAGAAAAATAAAGACAATATAAAATGTACCCGATCAATGTGTACTTCCACACTCCAAATTTTTCCTCCACGTTGTGAAATATCCATGAATGAATAACCAAGAGGAAAGTCATGTTTTACTTGTACAAAGCCGGGACATAGTGTATTGAAACAATGAGTTTTACCAGCCTACAAAAATAGATATATCTCATACATGCTTAAAAATAAAGATAGATAGTTAAACTAAAGGTGTGTTTAAAATAAGGTGGCGGAGGGGGGGAGGGATTGAGTGCAGGGATGGTGTTTAAAAAAGATATTTTCTAATTTTGAAATATATTTTAATTTTTTGAAAAAAAATTGATGTGGAGAGATGGGGGGAGGGGTAGGTGTAGGTTTGACATAAAAAATGAAATTTTATATATTTGAAATATTTTTTAACAAAATTATTTTTGAAAAAGAAATTAAAGGGGGGCGGGGGTTGGTAGGGGTTGAATGGCGTAAAAATCAAAATTATTAATCTGAGATAATTTTCAAAAAATAATTCTTTTTTAAAATTGATCAGGGTTGTGGCTGGGGTTGACCAGATGGGTAGGGGTGACATAAAAAAGATTTTTTGAAAAATGATTGGAGTGGGAGTTTAGGGATTAGGGGTGGGTAATGGCGAAAAAAATGAATCTTTTAACATTTAAAATATTTTTCAAGTATAATTTTTATAAAAAGAAAATTTGACGAGGGTTTTGTGTGGGTGGAGGGGGGAGGAGGAGGTTGCATAGTTAGGGTATGGGATGGGGTAAAATTGAAATTTTAAAAATTTAATTTTTTTTTGGGAGTTAAGGGTTGGGGAATGGGGTTAGGCGTGATAATGATTGGGTGAGGTAAAAAATTTGTAAGCTTGAAATATTATTGAAAAATATATTTTTTTGAATTTTTTAACTATTTTTGTTTAGTGGAGGGGGGACTAGTTTAGGTATTTGGAAAAGGGTAAAAAATTATTTGAAATTAAAAAAATAAGTTTTTATTTTTTGATGTGGAGGGTCGGGTATGGAGTATTGGGTAGGGTAAAAAAATATGGTACTATTAGAATGAAGTAGGCTTTTGAAAAATATTTTTCTTTATTTATAAAGAAAAATTTTTTATCTTAAATTTAAGGAAATTCAGTTGATTTGAAAAATATTTTCAAAACATTTAAGCCAATAAACAAAGAAAATTATAATTCACATTAAACACACCCTAAAAGATGTACTAGTTTAATGAACTCAAAAGAGAAATCACCACAGTACAAAAGATAGTTACCTGAAAATGTATAAAAAATCTAGTTTTAGTATCCTCGTATAACGTTGGGTCCACCTGAAACACGAAACAGGTATATTATATTATAGTT
This sequence comes from Solanum lycopersicum, assembly GCF_036512215.1. Lineage (NCBI taxonomy): Eukaryota > Viridiplantae > Streptophyta > Magnoliopsida > Solanales > Solanaceae > Solanum > Solanum lycopersicum. The sequence goes on from NC_090806.1 coordinate 67,011,938, forward strand.
ATTAGATATTCAGCATTTGCTAAGAAATTTTCTTATGTACATCTTAAAAAAACAAAATTCAATAGTTAACATACATCCTTCTTCCACAAAACGATAGAATAATGAAGTAAAAAATTGATATAAACTTACTCTCCAACCAGCTTGTAAAATATCTGATCCTTTATGAAATTTTTAGTCGAGATCCACTGTGTTGCTGTCCATTAACTTGAGGATTGTACAAAGCAGAACTCATTCCGGCTCCCGCAAACTTGTTATGTGGATTATATGAAATTTGAGCTATTGCAACCTAATTTTTTTTAAAAAAAATTGTTTTTAGTAAATCTTACAGAGTGCCCAAATTAAACTAAGAATAACTTGTTCCTTTATTACTTCAAATCCCATTAAATAAAACATGGACATTAAAAAATAATTTTTATAGCCATATACCACCTTATATCCTTGTGAAGATACGTATCTTCCATTTGGCCTACTATTATTGTTGCTCTGCATTAGAAAATGAACTTATTTTTACGTTTGAAATAAATATGTAATATATATAGAAGTAAATTGACATAAATCATCTTACAACATAATATTCATCGGTGAATGTGACATCCTCTGGAAGAGGCATATGAGTTAATCTTACAAGATCATCTTTTGTCATTCTCTTAACAGGAATAGTTCCAAAAGGGCATCCTCCATCTTTTGACCATATTTTCCATGACCTATTAGTTGTTGATGAGAAGGTTGAATCTTTCTTGATTGTAGATAAAGTAGGTTTCATCTGCTCAATCAAATGTTCAATTGTATGTCAATAATATCATATCCAATAGGAACAAAATGACAACGAAATGAAAAGAGAGTAGAGATATGCCTTAGGATGAAAATTATGATCCTTCAATAATGGGTTATCAAATGCACGTTGTTTGTAGAAATCTACGCAGTCGTATGTATCTCCATATTTAGTCTGTAAACAATTAAAATTAATAAAACAAGTAGCCAAAGTTAGAACAAGATGTACCATTTAAACACAAAACATACTCACGAGAGCAATTCTTAGTAAACGGTAATACTACTACTTTGCTTTTTTTTTAAAAAAAAGATTTTTTTTTTGAGAAAAGACTAATCTAGGTCATTCATTCGTATTTATTCATTTATGCTACTTTCGTTGAGAAAATGTTCATCCATGCCATTATATGTTAATGAAAAATATTTCGATAGATGTGTCCTAAGCCATTGTTATGCCCTTGACTCCAATTTGCAAGATCATATGCAAAAATTGTGCTTAATCCATTTTAGTTCATTTGTTTGATTGGATTTGACATGAAGTTTTAAAAGGCAATTTTGTTTTGAATCTTGTGATATTAAAATAAATATATATAGAATATATTAAAGTGCTCTCAAATCTTGTGGTTTAAACATGTTATGTGAAAAAATAGAATCAAATAGTTTGAAAAAATGGAAAAAAATTGTTTTCTCTAATCAAATTAAAAGAAAAAGTAAAACAAACAAATCGAAACAGACTAACCTGCTCAATCTTCAACTACAACAAAAGTTTACATTCAAAGAAGGAATTAAAGGGAATGTTCTCTATTTCCCGAGAATAATGTGACAAATGAATGTTTTCTCAAGTACAAAAGTGATATTATCAAATAAAATGTCTTTTGCGACTTAGAAGTATAATAAAATAATTTTTTTGAAAAAAAAATACCTTCACTATTTTGATGGCTGGCTTGTTCAAAATTTTTAATTGTTTCTCTAACTCTGCATCCTCTAATTTGGATAGTTTTTTTTGCCCTTCCACCCTATTATAACTTAACAGAAAATATAACATCAATAGAATTTGTCGAATCGTTCTTTGATCCATCCTGAATTCATTTCTTTTTATAGGCATGAATCTTAGGTGTTTTGAAGAAATTAGATTAATTAATACAACAGGAAAGCTCAACACTGAATTTGATTTGGTAGGTGTAAGTATTGATACCTCTGCTATTATAAGGAAGACTTTGTTATATAAAGATGTTGAAAAGATTAAGTTGACTATTTATGTAAAAGATATTAACTTTTTGAAAGTTTAATAAATGTTGATTGACCGTTTATAATTAATAACCAAAATAATAATTAATTTCATTTGACAAAATCTAAGAAGACTTTGAATGCTTTTTTTGTTGCTCATATCTACATGATAAAAATATGTTGTCCAGGAACAAAAATTAGATTATTATTTTTAAAAAATAATTGAAAAGGAACTAAAGTAATGTGCAAAAAAATATATATATAAATGCCAATGTAATATTTTGACAAAGCTATTATTTGAGAATAATTATAAACAATACTTGAAAGTTGAAGGGTGTCTTTAAATTTTTATTTTCGATAAATTTAAATTAAAATAAAAAAAGATAATTATTCTTCAAACTATCATAAATATTGTATCAATATCCTTTGTTATACTTTAAGGTTGTATATTCCTTTACCTTCATTCTTTTGGATTGTATATATATCCTTGAATCTAACGGATCGACATGTGGTATCCTCTAAATGATTTATTCGATTTTATTTATTTTTTTATTCAAAAATAAAAAATTCACCCGACCTACAACCAAAATGGGTGGTGCCAAAATCCAGTCTTCATTTTCATTAAAAAAAAATCACCCTTTTATTCTTCTCAACCCACCATAACCATAGAATCAAGAAGAAGTTGACTTGTTCACTAAAAGTACATTTTTCTTCACTTCTACTTCAAATATTGCTTCCTCCACATTCTAATAACAGATAGTATTAAATAAATAGTATTACATAATATTAGTATTTACTGTGTACTAATACAAGTCCTATTAGGTTTAGTACTCCTTAATCCTAGTCCTATTAGGATTAGTACTCCTTCTTGTATCTCCTATATATATCTCCCATGTATTCCCTTATTAGGTTAACACTTCAATACAATCAATATTCCTTTATGGTATCAAGAGCCAGATTACCTAGATCTTCTTTTCTCTAGGTTTTTTTCTTTTTTTTCTTCTCTCGCTAGGGCACCGATCGTTCCCTCTCTTCTCTTGGGCGGCGGCAGCCATGACAACCGAGGTGGATCCTCTCGATTCACTTCCTTCTGGCGTTAAACTCCTTCTCAGGCATCTTCATGCCCTGATTCCCGAAAAATTATCAGACATAAATTACCCTACATGGAAAATCACCGTTCTTACAGCCCTTGAGGCCAATTACCTTCTCAAATACGTCGATGGAAGCACAGAACCGCCGCCGGCAGTCATCACCGCCACAGACAAATCAGAAAAAATAAATCCGGCCCATGCCGCCTGGAAAGCCGTGGATGACCAGATCCGATCATGTTTGATTGCGGTCATCTCTCCCACGGTTCAGAAACACGTCCGATCCTACACAACTGCTTCAGCCCTGTGGACGACCCTCGCAACACGCTATGCATCAATTTCCCACTCTCATATTTTTCAATTGCGTGATCGTCTCCACACAATTACCAAAGGCACGAAAACTATGACGGAGTATTTAGACGAGGTCTCCACCATCATCACAGCCCTCGACACCGTGAATGAAATCATTCCCGAAAAAGATCTTGTCATGTGCGTCGTTCGGGGGCTCCCATCAGCTTACTCCTCCATTAAACAGGCGGTTCGCATCAGTCCAACGCTCGTTGACCTGGCTACTCTCTCCTCGTGGCTAAAAAGTGAAGAAATCAACGTGGATCTGGAGAGCAAACTTCTTCTTCGAGAAGCCGCTATTATGGAGCCGGCCACCGCCCTCACCGCAAGCCAGAACTATCGCGGGGGGCATGGTGGCGGCCGACATGAGAGCCGCGGCGGCTACGGTAGAAACAGCGGAGGCCGCGGGCACGGCGGTCGGCAGGGCAGTCGTCCGCCGTACGACGGTCAGCAGCACGGCAGCAACAACAACCTGCACTCCTTCGGCAGCGGCGAGCAGGGCACTTACGAGCGGGATCGTCCAACTTGTCAAATCTATCAAAAAACAGGACACACCGCTGCTCGTTGCTGGTTTCGGTATGAGGAGAGTCGAAATAGTGATAACCGTGCCAATTATGCATCTCAAGCCGGCCCTTCCTCTGAATGGCTATTGGATACTGGGGCCAACATGCACGTTACTTCTGATCTATCCAAGCTTAACGCTCCAAATCCATATCATGGCTCCAATGGTATTGCTGTTGGCAACGGTGATTCCCTTAATATTTCTCACATTGGCACGGGTACCATTAAAACCCCCACCGCTATCTTTCACCTAGGTAACCTTACCCACGTCCCTTCTATTAAAACCAATCTCCTTTCAGTTCACCAATTCACAAAAGACAATAATTGCTCACTCTTGTTCACCTCTAATAATTTTCACATCCTAGACAATACTACCAAGAGGGTGATTTTTCAGGGCCCCTGTGAGCATGGTCTGTACGATCTTCCTGACACAAGTTCGTCTGCCCACCCAGTTTCAGAAAGCATTCCTGTGGCTCCGGTGGCTCTTTCGGCTGATGGCCACAATCTGATGTGGCACAGTCGTCTGGGTCACCCGTCTACTCAAATAATAAATTCTTTAATGTCTCAATTAGGTTTTTCTTCCATTCATGTAAACAATTGTGACTCCTGTTCAATTGCTAAATCTCATAAATTACCTTTTACTTTATCTGAGAAGCGTACAACTGCACCTTTTCAACTTATTCATTCTGACCTATGGGGTCCTCCTACTGTTCCTTCATTTGCTGGTTTTCGCTATTATATTTGTTTTGTGGATGATTTTACAAAATAAACTTGGTTGTACCCACTAAAACACAAATCACAGGCATACACCACCTTTGTCACCTTTGAAAAAATGGTCAAAACACAATTCAATTCTCACGTTAAACTTTTTCGAAGTGACAATGGAAAGGAATATATAAATAACATCTTTGGCCAGTTTTTGCAATCCCTGGGAATTATACATCAAACCTCCTGTCCATACACTCCCGAACAGAATGGGGTGGCTGAGCGTAAGCATCGCCATCTCATTGAAACGGTGGTTACTCTTTTACATCAATCTCATCTCTCTGTCTCCTTTTGGGTAGAAGCTCTAACCACCGCAAACTACCTCATTAACAGAATGCCCAGTCACACCCTCTCCAACAAATCACCCTATCAACTCCTTTACCAAGAACTTTCCAATTATACCAACCTCCACGTCTTTGGGTGTCTTGCCTACCCTTGGCTACACCCTCATATTACTCACAAATTACAACCCCGATCCCGTCCTTGTATTTTTTTGGGCTATCATCCTACCTCCAAGGGTTATCGCTGTCTTGACCCACAAACTCATAAAGTCTACATATCTCGTCATGTCAAATTTGTCGAAAATGAGTTTCCCTACGAGTCTATTTCCTCCTCCACAAATACATCATTCATTGGCATCCTTCCTCTTTTTCCAACATACTCACAGGGTCCCTCACCACCTTCCCCCACACCTCCACCCACTACCCAACCACCCTTCATCACCCCTTCGACCGTCACCCACAATACATCCGCAACCACCACCCACACTCACAACCAACCCGAACCACCTCATACCCACAACATCTCCAGCCCGATCCGTTTTGGGTCTTTCCCGGCCACCCCCGAATCACCACCACTCGTGCCACCCCCCACTACTCATCTTATGTTAACCCGTGGCAAAGCCGGTATCTTTAAACCCAAAACCTTTCAGGCTACCATACTACCAAATACACTCCTTCCCGATAGTGAACCAACAACCTACTCTGTTGCCTCAAAAAATGCTTATTGGCGTCATGCTATGGATGACGAGTTTAAGGCTTTGACTGATCAGAAAACTTGGGTTCTTGTACCTAAGCCCCATGGGCGGCACCCAGTGGGCTGTAAATGGGTGTACAAAATTAAACACAATGCAGATGGCAGTATTTCCAGGTACAAGGCTCGTTTGGTTGCTAAAGGCTACAATCAGGAGTATGGGCTTGATTACTCCGAGACATTCAGTCCTGTTATTCGGCAGGAAACCTTTCGCCTGGTACTGTCACTCGCCGTGCGCAACAATTGGCTCATCAATCAGTTGGATGTTTCCAATGCTTTTCTTCATGGCATGCTTGATGAAACTATCTACATGACGCAACCACCGAGCTATGTTGATCCCCGCTTCCCTTTACATGTTTGCAAACTCCAGAAGTCTCTATATGGGCTCAAGCAAGCCCCCCGTGCTTGGTACACACGTCTGAAAACGTTCCTCTAGGGACTCGACATCACGTGTTGCGTACACGACACGAGTCTATTTACTCGACATTCAGCACACGGTACAGTCATTCTTCTTGTCTATGTAGATGATATCATTATTACAGGCTCTACTGCAGCTCTCATTCATGATGTCACTCGAGCTATGCATACTACCTTCAAAATGAAGGACCTTGGCCCGTTACATTATTTCCTGGGAATGGAGGTTTCTCGGACTGGCAGCGGCTTGTTTCTTCATCAGTCAAAATATGCTCGAGATGTGTTACAGAAAGCTGGACTGGAAAAATGCACCAGTCAACCAACACCGATGGCAGTCTCTTTGTCTACGAATGGAGCCGACACCCCCTTTGCCGATATCACCCACTTCCGCAGCCTCATTGGGGCTCTACAGTATTTGGACATTACCCGTCCTGACATCCAGTTTGCTGTCAACCGAGTTGCTCAGCGCATGCATCAACCAAGTGAACATGATTACCATTGTCTAAAACGCATTCTCAGGTACATTTTTGGCACTCTTGGTCGTGGTTTACTCATTCGACCCGGGGACTTAGAGCTTTGGGGTTTCTCAGATTCAGATTGGGCGAATGATAAAAATGACAGAAAATCTACATCGGGGTTTCTCATTTTTTTGGGGCCGAACCTGATCTCCCGGTGTACAAAAAAACAACCCAAGGTCTCTCGGTCCTCGACTGAAGCTGAATACCGCGCCCTTGCTCTTCTTGCTGCTGAGACCATGTAGGTCACATATATTCTTCGCGAACTCCGCGCCACTCACACTGTTCCTGCTCTCTATTGTGACGACAAATCAACCATCTGTGTGGCCAAGAATTCCGTCCTACACACCAGAATGAAGCATTTTGATACCGATTGTCTCTTTGTTCGCGATGAAGTTCAGGCCGGCACCATGACTGTGCAGTATGTACCCACTGAAGAACAACCGACTGATATTCTCACCAAGCCTCTCCCGAGCCGACAGCACGATTACCTCAGTTCCAAGCTTCCGTTCGCTTCCGCTCAGCTCAGCTTGAGGGGGGATAATAACAGATAGTATTAAATAAATAGTATTACATAATATTAGTATTTACTGTGTACTAATACAAGTCCTATTAGGTTTAGTACTCCTTAATCCTAGTCCTATTAGGATTAGTACTCCTTCCTATATCTCCTATATATATCTCCCATGAATTCCCTTATTAGGTTAACACTTCAATACAATCAATATTCCTTCACATTCCAACCAGCTTCAACATGTAACATTCCATACAAGTTATGTCAATCTTGTGTCTTTAGAATTTGTAAAATCTGTAGCTTTATGCTTGCTAAAAATAAATCTTCATCTTCATTTAACACAATAGAATCTAGTTTTATGGGTATTTTGTACATCATTTATTTCAAAAATATTTTTATTTAATTTTGCTGATTCCATTTCGCTATTTTTGATTTATTAAAAATATTATATTTCACACCTAATAATTCAAATGTGTCGTGATAAAATTTTAAATCTAAATACTTAAAAATTCTAATTTTAAATTCATTTCAGTGACTCCAAGAAATTAATAAAAAGAAAGTGGAGAAAATTCCATTGAAATGGAGTTTTCTATGTTAACGGGAGTTAAGTGGACCTTATGGAAATGAAATAAAACAATTGTGACAATGATAGAACATAATTTTATTTTATTTTTAAAAAAATGGTCCCCTTATAATTCGAAAATATGGGGACTTAGATCATATAACTCATTGAGTTTGGTGTAGGTCCATTTCATATAAATTAGGATACGTAATGTGATATCCTGCCACTTTTCCAGCCAAGTTCGCACCAGCCTGTTGGGGCAGGCCCAAGTTTGCAGCATTCTGGGAAGACAGGCAGCAGCCCAGGCGGCCCAAAGCAGGCAGCCCACCTAGCCAGGCGGATTGCAGCACAGGTGGCCCAAAGGCCTGGCATACAAAGGGGCAGGCGCAGGCCAGGTGTGCAGCAGGCGGAGGGGCAGCAACCTTGGGCATTGAAGAGGCTTGGACGGGATTCTAGAAGCCTTTCTAGAATTTTGGAGCAGACTAGAGAAATCTAGGAGTCCTTTTGGAAGAATCAAGACATCTTCTAGGGATATGAAGCATGTACTTAGGATTTGTATATAGCATTTATTTACTCTTAGTTATTAGAGTAGTATAAATAGTAGAGTCAATGTAATTGTAAATCATCCACCAATTGATTAATAAAATACTAGTCCAATTCTTCCAAAATTCTGGCTTTGTAACTTTCCTTCTCATTTATCTTAGCGATCCAAATTGTGAAAGGCTGACTTGAGTTTTGCGAGATCGTGAAAGAATCGTGAGCAAACCGTCAAGTGCCGCACGGAGTCTTGTCAGAATCGTTAGGTCCGTGACAGTAAACTCTATTATTAATTTACTTTCCGACTCAAATTGTACCTATAATTCTCCACTGTCCTATTATTAATAGCAACAATTACTCATATTTATCACACTATACAGATAGTTCTTATCCATATTAAGAAACACATTAATAAGTTTAGTAATTACTCTGTGTTTATTGTAACAAACTTTAAAATCACTATTTGATGATCAGTGAAATAATCATCACTACTAAAAGATCAATTTATTTTCCACTGAAAATGTTAGTGGTGCTGGTGAAGTATGACCTAGTGATCAATAAAATGATTAAGAACGATAAGATTTAGTTTTAAAATTCAGCAAAAAAAAACACACTAGACGATTCTTCTTATTTGCCCTAACTTTTATAGATATAATTACTCGATACTTGTTATTGATAGAAGATGCCATATATCTCGTGTAATTATTCAATACTTGTTATTGATAAAAAAAATTGAAAATTCTTAAAACAAAACTTCCTTCTGATTTTTTATAGAAAGATGAAGACGACAATTGAGAAGGACTACATGAAAACTTAAAAAAAAGAAGTGCATTTTCTTTTTTTTTTCACAAAGAAAAACTATATACTTATTAGTACGAAATGATAGTTATAATTACGTTATAAAGTCAAGTGGCAAAACAATTAAAAGTCATTTAGGGGTGAAAGTGATAATAATATGAATTTTATTGGTTTTAATTTATAAAATAGCAACATTAAGTGATAATATTTTGTTTTGAATCTATTATGTGTATATTCATGAAATTAATTAAGACAAATATTAAAATTGCTCTATAATCTCAGTATAAATATCATTATTATTATTATTATGAACAAAATAATACTATAGAAAAGTAAATTAGATTTTGAAGGAAATTAGGTCATTATACTCGTGAAATGTTATTATAATGAATCTGTGTTATAACGAATTTAATTGTGTATCATATGTATTAGTAAAGCCTCTTAATTTGGAGGTCATGAAATTTGGAATTATTAACAAATCTTGTTGTATTAGCTGGAAAAAAAATATGGCCCAATAAAATAACGATACGTCTTCAAAAAAATCTTTGAAAAATCCAGAATTGTTGTGTTTATCGGGGCCATAAAATTGTTGCTTTGGGGGGTTAACATTTTGCGTAAAAAATGACAGAAATTCCACATTTAAGTTCTCTTATTACCAATATTCCTTGCTACTTTTATAAATTTTCAAAATATCTTATTTTTGCGCATATGATTAATGTATCTCGCGCATCAGATTAATGTATCTCACACATCAAATTAGTGTATCATGTATAAAATGCAATGTATCTTACTTAACGATATATGTATCTCACGCATTAAATTAATGTATCTCACCCTCATATTAATGTATCATGTATAAAATGCAATGTATCTTACTTAACGATATAGGTATCTCACGCATTAAATTAATGTATCTCACCATCAGATTAATGTATCATGTATAAAATGTAATGTATCTTACTTAACGACAAATATATCTCGCGCATCAGATTAATGTATCAACGCTTATAGTATTGTATTAGTTTGAATGATTTATGTATTATAAACTTATAGGGACAAATATAATTTTACCTTAAAAGTATGTGATTTTTATCTTTTGTCCATTATGTATTGATAAAGCCCCTGAATTTGGAGGTCAAAAAAATTGGAATTATCAACGAATCTTGTCGTAGTAGCTGAAAAAATAATATGGCCCAGTAAAACAACACGTCTCAAAAAACCCTTTAAAAATCCATATTTGTTGTGTTTATGGGAGCCATAAAACTGTTGCTTTTGGGAGTCAACATTTGTAGTATTATTATGAAATTGGACCACACTATTATACTATTTTAAACAAAAATTGGTTGATCAAGAATTTTGATTTTGTGATTTATATTATACTAGACGTATGCGCCGCGTTAGTACGGTCTCAATATCTGTTATTTTATTTATCTTACTTTATGTGATAAATATAAAATTTAAAAATTCAATTAAATTTTAAGATGAGTTTTAAGTACTTTAAATTAATTATTGTAATTTATAGTATCGTTACGTAATTTTTAAATAATATATGTTACTTTTCCTATCCCAATATATGTGGCACAAATAGACTTTCAAAAGTAAATATGTTGTTAATTATAGTGTGAAACCACACATGTTGGTTGTCTCACGTGTGGTTAAGATGAAATAACTCAAATATGAATAAGAATTATATTTATGTAATACGAAATGTCAAAAGACTCAAATCAATTAAGAAATTGAAATTAATTAAAGACCTCTACTAATTAAACCACAAAATTTCAAGCTGAAGATCTCGTAAAATCAATTAGTTGATGTAGAGGTCTTTAATCATCAAAATTATCACTCCCTCCATCCACTATTAACTGTCATACTTTCAATTTTTAAAGTCAAATTATAAAAAAATTGACTAACATTTTACAATATATTTCTTTATTATATTGATATGCAAAAAATTGTAATGTATAGTACTTTTCGTATAGTTTATTAATATTTAAAATTTTTATTTAAAATATCGAATAAATATAATTTAAATTGAATTTATTAACTAGTCAAATAGACTTTTGAAAAATATAACATGACAGATAAAAATTTAAAAAAAAAAAGTACAATTGCTTTACGGGATAAAAGAAGAAGCTCAAATTAAAACAGAAATAAAAATTGATGTTAACAAAGTTTGAACCCTACACCTTGGGGTTGATATGTCATACCTAAACAAGTAGGTCAAACAACATATCACTTAAATAATCACACAGCTGAAAAAAACATTTTAACCTCTTACGTATAAGTAGTACAAGTAGATAACATAGTTAACATGTTAGTGAAGCATCAATTTTATTTTGTTTCACTTTTTTTTTCTTTTTTTTTCTAATTTAAGCATAAAATATTGTTTTTTCATCTTATTTTATGTGACTCTTTAGATTACCACAATTTTACAAAAATAATGCTATTTTTCTATGTTAGAAGTACTACTAGTGAATTAGTTCACACTTTGCCTCATTATAAAAATCTTATTAAATTTTGTTAATATTCCCTTAATTCTCGAATGTCAAGACTATTGAAACTTTTTTTAGTCTTGAATTTTTTAACACATTATTTCTTAAGCTTTAAGCTATACATAATATTTGTATTGATGCATAATATTATGATATAGTATCTCTTCTTGTAATAACAATTAAAAAAAGCTATGCAATTCTGTTATTTATTTTCTTTTTTTATTTTAGAAATTTTAATCATCTATAAATACTTGACTTATATATAATAATAATCTATATAAATTACCTAATATTATATAAATATTTTTAAAAATAAAAAGAAAATAAAAATAAACAAATTCAAAGGGATTAACGTGACACCAACGGGATTTGTTATACAGTTAGGATAAAATTCAATTATTTAATGATATTTTATCTCTGTGTTACAAGTAAACGTATATGATTAAATTAGTGCAGCAAAAAAATTTTAAGGTGAAAAAGTATGTGGACTTATTTAATCATGTACTTAGTTAGTAAATTATTTAATTGTTTGTTTTCTTAGTGAGTAAATTATTGTGTTTATATGAAAAAAATGCCTAAAAATCAGAAAGACAAACAGAAATTTTAGAAGAAAAACAGATCGCACAATAAGTGAAATATATAGCAAATTTAGAAGAGAAAAGATGAGGAGGAGAAATGGATGAAATTTTTTGTAAAGAGGTGAAAAATAGAGAGATGTATTTGGGGATTTAATTTGGCAAATATTTATTTGGTTAGTTGGCTATGTTTGAATTTTTTTTAAATCCAGTAATTTTATTAGAATTATTTGAATTTTATTAGAATTAATTTTGTTTTGGTTGATTTGAAAATTTTCATCCAATTTAGGGATACGAATGATAAGTTTATAGTCAACAAGAGTATAAATAACTCTATTTTAATGGTAATGACAAGATCAACAGTAAAAATTGAGAGGTATTTTGCACCATTTTCCTTCGCATTTATTTGGAAGATAATATAACATTCAAATTAAAGGTGTATATAGAACAAATTGGAACAATTTTCTTCAACTTCTTTCATGATTTGAAAGATTTTCTTTCCTATTAAACATGTGTACTTTCACCTGGTCCCCCATAAATGTCACGACCCAAATTTTGCAAGTCGTGATGGCACCTATGTTCCCAACCAATAGGTAAGCCAACCCAACATATTAACCCAACTAAACCAACAAATGAGTAAAAAAGACCAACGCTCAGCAAGAATCTCCAACATTGAGTTCCTTATAAGTAAGAAATGCGGAAGATAAAATATATCACCCCAAGAATTGGTGTCTTAAGTACAAGAGCTTCTAAAATTCGATGCAAGTCTGAAACTAAATGACAAATCTAACCTAAGGGATATCCTGTTTGAATACTAATAACAGAATAAATAAAAGATAGAGGGAGGTGTGGGCCACGGAATAGCCAAGCAGCTCACCACAACTCCAAGCTCGGACTCAAATTGCTCCACGAGATGTGCTTCTACTCGGAATCGAATCTGCACCACAAAGAGTGCAACAAGCGTAGTATGAGTACGAAACCACGTGTACCTAGTATGTCTCATTGACCGACAACGAAGAAGTAGTGACGGGAGTTATATAAGAAAATAAATTCTTAGATTGTACAAGTATATATATATATATATATATATATATATATATATATATATATATATATATTACACTTACTATTTAAGTTTCATCAATAAAGGAAATCAACATTTAATATTTTCCAAACACCAAACGAAACATATAGTCATCAAGAATGAATGATGGGATGAAATGCAATGCAATATGATGCCATGTAATGATATGTCTCAGAATACCCAGTACTCACTCAACCGTATATACATGATACTCCTCAGAAATACATCGAGAGTTCATGACCCATGGGGGACTCGCGAGGTCCATATACCGACACGGACGATCTCCACGTGTCTGTGCGGACGATCTCAACGCACTATCATAATATCAAACAATTTTCGCACGGACGGTCTCCACGTGCCCAAATTACAATCTTAACATCTCGCCATCCCCAGCACGGACGATCTCCACGTGCCCAACTTATACTCAGTCTCATCTCTATGCATGTGCACAATATTGTTTCAATAGAGGGAATGATGATGAATCTCAATCAATCAATATGAATATAATACATAACCACCCCTATTAAACATGTGTACTTTCACCTGGTCCCCCATAAATAACAAAATACTTGTCTTTTGCACCATGTGAAAGTTCTTTAAATTCAACCTTGTATGGATAATCGGTATGTGTGATTGTTGAATCTACTTCAATTGTTTTTCCTTTCTCGTTTACAATTGTAACATCAGTACAATAAGCATCATATAAAGTGTTTTCAATAGGAAATTGGCTTGAGCCCATCGGAGGTTCTGGTACACCTGGTGGACTATATACAACTCCTCCCCAATCAACATTCGTAGCAAAGCTTTTCAAGTCAGTGAAGAGACTTTGTGGCCAGAAACCTACTCGCGTAAAGTTTGGTGTCATTAAAAGCCACCAATTTCCTGATAAGTCCTTTTTTAAAAAAAAATAAATAATATTAATAAGTTATCATAATAATATTTATGTTATCTCTTAACTATAATTCCTATATCTGTATGAAATATTCAAAGACTCTAAATAAAAAAAATAAAGATAATATAAAATGTACCCGATCAATGTGTACTGTTATACCCCACTGTTCTCCTCCACGATGTGAAATATTCATGAATGGAGTATCAAGAGGTATGTCATGGTTTACTTGTACAAAGCCGGGACATAATGTATTGAAACAATGAATTTTACCAGCCTACAAAAATAGATATATCTCATGCATGCTTAAAAATAAAGGTAGATAGTTAAACTAACAGTATGTTTTCTATGAAGGAAAATGTGTTTCCTGAATAATGTTTTCCTACATAATGTTTTCTTGAAAAGAATAAGTGGATTTCTAAGTTATTTTCTCATGTTGGTTGGTGAGTAGAATTCTTTTTTAATGTTTGGTTGGTAAATGAAACACATTTTTCAGAAAATATCTTTAATTTTTTGCTTGAGATAGAGAATATTCTTTAGTAAAAAAAAACGTTCTTGAAAATGAACCCGAATAATCGATCTAGGACCCCAACCTTACACCCAAACTAGGACAAAATCTCGACGGTCGCTCAAAAATTCGACCTTAAGATCTGACTCGTGTCTTGAACCATAAATATTTTTTAAAAACAATTTTTTAAAATAAGGGGGCGGATTGGGGGGGGGGGGGAGTTGAGTGTAGGGATGGTGTAAAAAAAAAGAAATTTTGAAATACATTTCGATTTTTTTGAAAAAAAAAATTGATGTTGGGGGTGGGGGTGTAGGTCTGACATAAAAAAATGAAATTTTATATATTTGAATTTATTTTAATAAAAATAATTTTTTAAAAAGAAATTAACGGGGGGGGGGGGGTTGGTAGGGTTGGGAGACGTAAAAAATCAAAATTAATAAATCTGAGATACAAAAAATAGTTTTTTTAAAAAAAGAAAATGATAGGAGTTGGAGTTGGCCGGAGGGGTAGTGGTGACATAAAATAGATTTTCTAAAACTGATTGGAGTAGGGGTTTAGGAATTAGGAGTGGGGAATGAAGAAAAAAATATTTTTAAAAATGAAAATTTGACGAGGTTCTTGTGTGGGGGGAAGAGGTTGCGTAGTTAGGGTATGGGATGGGTAAAAATGAAATTTTAAAAATTTGACTCTTTTTTTGAGAGTGGGGGGAGGGGATAGGCATGATAGTGATTGGGTGAGGTAAAAAGTCTGTAAGCTTGAAATAAGGTAAAAAGTCTGTAAGTTTGAAATATTTTTCAAAACAATAATTTTTGAATTTTTTAACTATTTTTTTTCGGTGGAGGGGGATTGGTTTAGGGATTGGAGATAAAAGTAAAAGAATATTTGAAATTAAAAAAGTAAGATTTTATTATTTAATGTGGAGGGTCGGTTGGGATAGAGTAAAAAATATTGTAATATTAGAATGAAGTAGGCTTTTGAAAAATATTTTTCTTTATTTTTTAAGAAAAATCATATTTCTTAAATTTAAGAAAATTAAGTTGATTTGGAAATCATTTTCTAAAAGATTTAATCCAATGGACATGAGAAAATTATAAATACACACTAAACACACCCTAAAAGATATACTAGTTTAATGAACTCAAAAGGAAAATCACCATGGTACAAAAGATAGTTACCTGAAAATGTATAAACAATCTAGTTTTAATATCCCCGTATAACGTTGGGTCCACCTAAAGCACGAAACAGAGATATTATATTATAGTTATTAAATATTCAACATGTGATAACAAATTTTCTAATATACTCTTAAAAGCACAAAATTCAATAGTTAACACACATCCTTTTTCCACAAAATGATCGAATAATGAAATAAAAAATTGATATAAACTTACTCTCCAACCAACTTGTAAGATATCTGATCCTTTATGAATTTTTAGTCGAGATCCACTGTGTTGTTGTCCATTAACTTGAGGATTGTATAAAGCAGTAATCATTCCGGCTCCCGCAAACTTGTTATGTGGATTATATGAAATTTGAGCTATTGCAACCTGAATTTTTTAAATTGTTTTTAGTAAATCTTACAGAGTATCCAAATTAAACTAAGAATAAATTGTTCCTTTATTACTTCAAATCCAATCAAATAAAACATGGACATTAAAAAATAATAACTATAGTCATATACCACCTTATATCCTTGTGAAGATATGTATATTCCATTTGGCCTATTATTGTTGTTGCTCTGCATTAGAAAATGAACTTATTTTTACGTTTGAAATACACAAGATATATAGAAGTAAATTGACATAATCATCTTACAACATCATATTCATCGTTGAATGTGACATCCTCTGGAGGAGGCATACGAGTTAATCTTATCAGATCATCTTTTGTCATTCTCTTAACAGGAATAGTTCCAAAAGGGCATCCTCTATCTCTTGACCATATTGTCGATGACCTATTAGTTTTATGGGTATTTTGTACATCATTTATTTCAAAAATATTTCCAGCGCATTTCAATTAGGGGATTATTTCAAAAATATTTTCATTTAGCACAATAGAATCTAGTTTTATGGTTCTAAATTTAACTTGGAATGATGTTATATTAGTTTATCTTAAATATTTTGATCAGTTTATCAAGATATTCAGACTATTAAAACATCAAAAATATTATTCATATCATGAGTAACCTTTTTGAAAACTAAAAAAAAACTCAAATTCACCTATTGCCCATATGCTCATTTTTACACAAATCAAAGTAGAGTAATTATAACTTATCACTACATCTTTTTCCCTTTAAGAGGTGTATGCAGAGGGACAGTGACCAACATAAGCTTCTCGAGTACGCGAAACCTGTTGGGGAGAGGCTTGGAATAGAATAAAAATATGCTTATGCATCAAAAGTAGCCTTTCTTGAGTTGTTGTTTCAAGATTTGAAATGTTTGTTTTCTTCTTCTTTACTTTACTGTTTTGTTGAGTGTTGGCTTTTGTAGTCCATGATGAGCATCATTACTTTCGAATTAATTAAGCTTCAGTTCTAAACAAGTTGAGATTGACTATAAGATTCTACTCTATATCACGAGGAACATATAATAAACTGATGACCTAAAGACACTCCCTCTCGATTTATGTAAAAATGTTCAATTGAACATAACGTTTAAAAATCTCAAAATTTGTTATTTGGGATTCGTTGTAAATATTTGTAAGAAATGATATCTAATAATCTTGAACTTAACTTTGACTTCACTTGTCATATGAATTTAAAATCAAATGCCGAACTTGTTAAACTTGAAACTTTGTTCCTAGACAAGCTAGGTCAAAAGTTCAAAGATCATATGCCTCCAAAACTAATCTTGTAAATCTGTGACTAAAAATAATTTCATCAAATATAAGATGAGATTGTCTGAGAAGGAAATAATGCTATATTAATATGGACAAGGAGAGTAGTAAAAAAGGTTTAATAACAATATTTATAACTTCTTAAACTAGTTAGTAAATTTTATTGGGATAATGCCCAAGTACACCCTCAGCCTATGCCCGAAATTTCAGAGACACACTTATACTATAATAAGGTCCTATTATCCCCCTGAACTTATTTTATTAATAATTTTTTACGTCTTTTCGACCTACGTGGCACTATCTTGTGTGTCTAACGAAGGTTGACTCTTTTTTTTCAAACTAGTGCCACGTATGCTAAAAAGGGTAGAAAATTACTTATAAAATAAGTTCAGGAGGGTAATAGGACCTTAGTATAACATAAGTGTGTCTCTGAGATTTCGGACATAGGTTAAGAGGGTACTTGTGCATTATCCCAATTTTATTTAAATATTAGAATTACTATCGGTTCAAATTGAGCTTTTGAAACACATGATAAAAAGTTTCTATCAAGCATTTTCAACTCAAATTCTGGATTTTTTTTTGTGAATATTCTTAAATGTCTATTAGACAATTAATTTAATTACATAAAATATATTAACATATAAGCCTCATCTGTAAAGATGTGAGATTTGATGACTTATAATGGCTAATGCATATAATTAAAGAATATCACATATTTTAAATAATTAATTTTACTATATAGAGTTAAAAGTATTTAATAAAAATATTTTATCTATACATTAAGGTGCTCAATTGAAATAAATTTTATTATTTAAATAAATAAAAGTATGCATAATGTATTTTTAAAAAAAGGTATTTCATTGTAGGGGTGTGCATCGGTTGGTGTGATTCGGTTTTATGTATTATCGATTTTTAATTTTTAAATATGTTAACCCAATAACAAACCAAGAAGATATTCTTTATCAATTTTCGGTTTATCATTTTAATCGTTATCAGTTCAGTTTTGGTTTAACCAATCCGTAAAATATTATTTGACTTCTCATTTCTCTAAATATTTTTGATATAGTGAAACAAGAAAAATAATGAGAAATTACATCAATAAGAGAAAACATTGTTCAAGAGCTATAACTATATGTCATGACCGCCAAAATATAAAATGAAATTTCTTATGTTAAATCAAATTATAGACCTTCATAAACTTGCAAAAGTTACAACCTACAATTATAAACTAAAAATAATATGAAATAGTCCAACAAGACTAAAACTAAAACTAAAACTAAAATCAAATAGCTACAATTGCAAACCTAGTGTGAAGTGGGTAGAGTATTAATAATTTGATATAGTTATAATGTCTAGTTATATATGAAATTACTAATATCTAATATTTAGGAAGGGTAAAGTTATAAATTATTATCGTCTTATTGGGTTATTGGTTTAACCAATAACCAAATAGTATGAAAAAATTAGTAAAGTAGTCACAATTCCTAACTTAAATTAGTAAAAACATCTACACTTTAAAATATTTAGTCAAAATGTCAATATTGTAAATAAATTTGTAAATACTATTATTTGTCTTTTCTTTTATTTCTCAAAACAGTCCAACATTAAATATATTCACTATCCATTTAGACTTCTTCTAAACTTTAATACTATTAAATTTATTTTCATCTTTAAGATTTTCAAAAAAAATTTCTCTTTTACCATTTTCACCATTATTGTCTCTCATTATTGAAGAAGAACCAATTATTCAAGTTCATATCAATTTGTTCAGATCTATCGATTAATTCAAGAAATCTCTCAATACATAAAGATATTTTCGTAATCATCTTTTATTTTGCGAGATTTCATAAGATTTTGTTTTCGAAATAAAAAATTATGTTGAATTTTGGATTGTATGTATTACAATTTTTTGTTATTTTTTCAATTTTTATATGAGTTTGTTAACATACTGATCAAATATTTATGCATTTCGGAATTTTAGTATTTGAAATACTATTTTTATGGTTTTATTTTCATATTTGAGATTTAGTAGATTGTAATTTGTATTAAGCCATATAAGCATTCATACATAAGATTATATTGTTTGATCTTTTTTATATATTCATATTTAATAATTTCGAATTTTGCTTATATGGTTATTAATTCACAAATAAACACAGATTCAAATTTGAATTTGGTGAAAAGAATTTTAAAAAAGGAACATAGTAGACGAAGAAGAAAGAGAGAGTCAAAGAAGAAGGTTGCAAAATTGTATTCATATCAGAATAATATTCATATTAATTTTTGTTTGTCAATTATTCTTGTCTACTCATCATTTGTATTTTTATTAAGAACATTGTATTTCTTTTTTATTTGTAGTCATTCAAATACGTATCTCCTATGAATTTGTATTTCTTAAGCATAAATATATCCTATTTTTCAACAGACAATTTATATTTTTTTAGAATATTGTATTCTGATTATATCATTTTCACTATGTACGCTATCTCATATGAATTTATATTTCTTAAACATATATGTATCATGTTTTTCAACAGTTAATTTGTATTTTTTTAGAATATTGTATGTTGATTATATTATTTTACTATGTATGCTATATGTTTTTCAAAATCTTGTATTCTTATTTCTTTCATAGTCAATTTGTATTTATTTTTTTAGAATATTATATTATTCCTCAACAAAATTTATTATTTTCACCAAGTATGCTATTTCCTCCAAAAATCTTCTACCCTTTCATAAATCATATAAATACATGTATATATATTTATATGGTAATCAAGTAATACAATTTTGATCACCGAAATACAATTTGTAGTTTGAAAGAAAAAAAAATCAATTTTAGTTTGTATGGTAAAGTGAGCACATAAAATGTAAAAAATATTTGGTATACAAATAAAATGAAAACATAACAAAGGAAAGTTAATGAAAAAGGAGTTTTTTTTTTTTAAATTGTTAATGATGAGAATTTTAAGTGATATTTTCCTTCTCTAAAAACTATTATCTCACTTTTTCTTCATACTACTATTTTGTTTTTTTATATATTATTATGCAATATTCTAAGTAAAAACAAGAGAATAAATAGAAATACGAATAAAATACATATTGAAATGAATACGAAATACAAAATTTTCAAAGAAATAAACAAATACATATGAAAAAATATATGAATACAAATATGTTTCTTAAATAACTATAGATTCATTTGGCATACCTATTGGAATGAATACAAACTAATAAAAAAAGATTAAGATTATGGAGGGAAAAAAATCAAAGTTGAGTTTTATTTGAAAATCCTCTTAAATGTTAAAATATTGACATTTTGAAAAAAATTCCAAAATTAATATTAAACCAATAGCCCAATAATTTTTTTTATAAACCCATTAAAAACCCAATAACTAAATACTTTTTTTTTGTTTGATTTATTGATCGGTACGATTTCTGCACACCCATACTTTATTGTGCTCTCTTAAATTGTAGTTTTGTATTTGAAAAGTAAATTTGTTCATATAGTGTAAGTAGTCAATTCTATTTTTATATTTGTAATAAAGGACGTACTCTTATTACAATTGTTTTGTTGAGGGCTTGTTTTTGTAATCCATGTGTATAGTTTGGTTCTTCTGATGATCTAGAATTTAAGAATTTCGGAGCTACACTAAAGTAGATGAAAAATGTTATTGCGTATAAAGTACGACTAGTATTAGTTGTACGAGGGGTTATTTTATTATATTTTTATTTACGAGGGGTAATTTTATTATATTTTAATTTGTGGATTCATGCTCTATTGTCTTCTTTGACTTTTATTTCTTTTTTTTTACTTTTTTCTCACTCTCTTTCCTTGTTTTTTCTAGATTTTTTTAAAAAAAAGTTATATCCAGAAATTAATTTAATTACTATCTTAATTTGTTTAGATGAAAATAATAGAAAAAATTACATGAATAAATATATTTTTAAAGTAATAATTTTTGATTTTAGTGATTTTTTGTTTATTACCATTTATAGCAATATTGTAATAAATCTGTAATATATATTAAAAGTGAATTGTATGCGATATATTTGAATTATTATTGTTTTTGAAATATATTATGTTTGTTTGGTAAAAAATTGTCACATTGTATTATAAGTGTATTAAAATGTGGCAAATATGAATATGTATAAGGGCTATGCACATGTTCTACTTTGTTTTAGATGGTTTAATGTGGGACGATGTTCCTAGACTAAATCTTATTATATTGGTTATGTTGACTGAATGAGAAACTTATGTAAGCTTCATATGTGAGGAGTCTAAGTAAACTTTTTACGTAGTATGTGAGAGGTCTATGTGTACCTCAATATGTAAAAAAAATTAATTTTCCACATTTTACCCTATGTTATGTTATTTCGAATGCTATGAGTCCTTCTCGGTGTCCAGACGCCACATTTAATTGTTTGTTTTCTTAATGAGTAAATTATTGTGTTTATATGAAAAAAATGAGAAATACAAATGATAATTTTAGAAGAAAAACAGATCGCACAGTAAGTAGAATATATAGCAAATTTAGAAGAGAAAAGATGAGGAGGAGAAATGGATGAGAATTTTTGTAAAGAGGTGAAAATAGAGAGATGTATTTGCGGATTTAATTTGGCAAATAATTATCTGGTTAGTTGGGCTACGATTGATTTTTTTAATCCAGTAATTTTATCAAAAATAATTTTTTGTTGTTGATTTGGAGTTTTTCATCCAATTGAGGGATACGGGTGACAAGTTTATAGACATCAAGAGTATAAATAACTCAATTTTAATGGTAATGGCAAGATCAACAAATAAATGAAAATTGAGAGATATTTTGGACAATTTTCCTTTGCATTTCTTTGGAAGACCATATAACATTCAAACTAAAGGTGTATATAGAACAAATAGGAACAATTTTCTTCAACTTCTTTCAGGATTTGGACTTCTTTACTATTAAACATGTGTACTTTCACTCGGTCCCCCATAAAGAACAAAATATATGTGTTTTGCACCACGTGAAAGTTGTATAAATTCAACCTTGTACGGATTATCGGTATGTGTGATTGTTGTATCTACTTCAATTGTTTCTCCTTTCTCGTTGATAATTGTAAGATCATCGCAATAAGCATCATAGGAACTGTTTTCAATAGGAAAATAGCTTGAGCCCATTGGAGGTTTTGGTACACCTGGTGGACTATATACAACTCCTCCCCAATCAACATTCGTAGCAAAACTTTTCAAGTCAGTGAAGAGACTTTGTGGCCAGAAACCTATTCGCGTAAAGTCTTGTCTCATTAAAAGCCACCAATTACCGGATAAGTCCTTTTTTCAAAAAAATAATAATAATAATAACTTGTCAATAACAATATTATGTTATCTCTTAACTATAATTTCTATATCTGTATAAAATATTCAAAGACTCTAAATAAGAAAAATAAAGACAATATAAAATGTACCCGATCAATGTGCACTTCCACACTCCAAATTTTTCCTCCACGTTGTGAAATAATATGCATGAATGAATAATCAAGAGGGAAGTCATGGTTTACTTGTACAAAGCCGGGACATAGTGTATTGAAACAATGAATTTTACCAGCCTACAAAAATAGATATATCTCATACATGCTTAAAAATAAAGGTAGATAGTTAAACTAAAGGTGTGTTTTCTACGAAGGAAAATGTGTTTCTTGAAAAGTGCTTTCCTACATAATGTTTTCTTGAAAAAAATAAATGAATTTTTAAGTTATTTTCTCATGTTATTTGGTGAGTAGAATTCTTTTTTAATATTTGGTTGGTAAATGAAACATCTTCCAGAAAATATCTTCACTTGAGACTAGAAAATACTCTTTAGTAAAAAAGTTCTTGAAAATCAACGCGAATAATCGATTTAGGACCCGAAGCTAACACCCGAACTAGGATAGAATTTCGACGACCGTTCCAAAATTCTACCTTAAGATCTGACTTATGTCGTGAACCATAAATAGTTTTCAAAAAAACAAAAAAATTTAAAATAAGGTGGCGGAGGGGGGGGGGGGGATTGAGTGTAGGGATGGTGTTTAAAAAAGATATTTTATAATTTTGAAATATATTTTAATTTTTTGAAAAAAAATTGATGTGGGGAGGTGGAGGGAGGGGTAGGTGTAGGTTTGACATAAAAAATGAAATTTTTTATATTTGAAATATTTTTAAAAAAAATTATTTTTAAAAAAGAAATTAAAAGGGGGGGGGGTGGTAGGGGTTGAATGGCGTAAAAAATAAAAATTATTAATCTAAGATAATTTTCAAAAAATAATTCTTTTTTAAAATTGATTAGGGTTGGGGCTGGGGTTGACCAGATGGGTAGGGGTGACATAAAAAAGATTTTTTAAAAAATGATTGGATAGGGAGTTTAGGGATTAGGGGTGGGTAATGGCGAAAAAAAATGAATCTTTTAAAATTTAAAATATTTTTCAAGTATAATTTTTATACAAAGAAAATTTGACGAGGGTTTTGTGTGGGTGGAGTTGGGAGGAGGAGGTTGCGTAGTTAGGGTATGGAATGGGGTAAAATTGAAATTTTAAAAATTTAAATTTTTTTTTTGGGAGTTGGGGTTTGGGGAATGGGGTTAGGCGTGATAATGGTTGGGTGAGGTAAAAAATCTGTAAGCTTGAAATATTATCAAAAAATATTTTTTTTTTCCGAATTTTTTAACTATTTTTGTTTAGTAGAGGGGGGGGGGGGTTTAGGGATTGGGAAAAGGGTAAAAAATTATTTGAAATTAAAAAAATAAGTTTTTATTTTTTGATGTGGAGGGTCGGGTATGGAGTATTGGGTAGGGTAAAAAAATATGATAATATTAGAATGAAGTATGCTTTTGAAAAATATTTTTCTTTATTTATAAAGAAAAAAATTATCTTAAATTTAAGGAAATTAAGTTGATTTGAAAAATATTTTCAAAACATTTAATCCAATTAACAGAGAAAATTATAAATTCACATTAAACTCACCCTAAAAGATGTACTAGTTTAATAAACTCAAAAGAGAAATCACCACTGTACAAAATATAGTTACCTGGAAATGTATAAAAAATCTAGTTTTAGTATCCCCGTATAACGTTGGGTCCACCTAAAACACGAAACAGGTATATTATATTATAGTTATTAGATATTCAGCATTTGCTAAGAAATTTTCTTATGCACATCTTAAAAACACAAAATTCAATAGTTAACATACATCCTTCTTCAAGTAAACGATAGATTAATAAAGTAAAAAATTGATATAAACTTACTCTCCAACCAGCTTGTAAGATATCTGATCCTTTATGAATTTTTAGTCGAGATCCACTGTGTTGCTGTCCATTAACTTGAGGATTGTACAAAGCAGAACTCATTCCGGCTCCCGCAAACTTGTTATGTGGATTATATGAAATTTGAGCTATTGCAACCTAATTTTTTAAAAAAATTGTTTTTAGTAAATCTTACAGAGTGCCCAAATTAAACTAAGAATAACTTGTTCCTTTATTACTTCAAATCCCATTAAATAAAACATGGACATTAAAAAATAATTTTTATAGCCATATACCACCTTATATCCTTGTGAAGATACATATCTTCCATTTGGCCTACTATTATTGTTGCTCTGCATTAGAAAATGAACTTATTTTTACGTTTGAAATAAATATGCAATATATATAGAAGTAAATTGACATAAATCATCTTACAACATCATATTCATCGGTGAATGTGATATCCTCTGGAGGAGGCATATGAGTTAATCTTACAAGATCATCTTTTGTCATTCTCTTAACAGGAATAGTTCCAAAAGGGCATCCTCCATCTTTTGACCATATTGTCCATGACCTATTAGTTGTTGATGAGAAGGTTGAATCTTTCTTGATTGTAGATAAAGTAGATTTCATCTGCTCAATCAAATGTTCAACTGTATGTCAATAATATCATATCCAATAGGAACAAAATGACAACGAAATGAAAAGAGAGTAGAGATATGCCTTAGGATGAAAATTATGATCCTTCAATAATGGGTTATCAAATGCACGTTGTTTGTAGAAATCTACGCAGTCGTATGTATCTCCATATTTAGTCTGTAAACAATTAAAATTAATAAAACAAGTAGCCTAAGTTAGAACAAGATGTACCATTTAAACACAAAACATACTCACGAGAACAATTCTTAGTAAATGGTAATACTACTACTTTGCTTTTTTTTAAAAAAAAAAGATTTTTTTTTAGAAAAGACTAATCTAGGTCATTCATTCGTATTTATTCATTTATGCTACTTTCGTTGAGAAAATGTTCATCTATGCCATTATATGTTAATGAAAAATATTTCGATAGATGTGTCCTAAGCCATTGTTATGCCCTTGACTCCAATTTGCAAGATCATATGCAAAAATTGTGCTTAATCCATTTTAGTTCATTTGTTTGATTGGATTTGACATGAAATTTTAAAAGGTAATTTTGTTTTGAATCTTGTGATATTAAAATAAATATATATAGAATATATTAAAGTGCTCTTAAATCTTGTGGTTTAAACATGTTATGTGAAAAAATAGAATCAAATAATTTGAAAAAATGGAAAAAAATATTTTTCTCAAATCAAATTAAAAGAAAAAGTAAAACAAACAAATCGAAACAGACTAACCTGCTCAATCTTCAACTACAACAAAAGTTTACGTTGAAAGAAGGAATTAAAGGGAATTTTCTCCATTTCCCGAGAATAATGTGACAAATGAATGTTTTCTCCAATACAAAAGTGATATTATCAAATAAAATGTCTTTTGCGACTTAGAAGTATAATAAAATAAATTTTTTGAAGAAAAAAATACCTTTACTGTTTTGACGGCTGGTTTGTTCAAAATTTTTAGTTGTTTCTCTAACTCTGCATTCTCAAATTTGGATAGATTTTTTTGCCCTTCCACCCTATTATAACTTAACATAAAATATAACATCAATAACGTTTGTTGAATCGTTCTTTGATCCATCCTGAATTCATTTCTTTTTATAGGCATGAATCTTAGGTGTTTTGAAGAAATTAGATTAATTAATTCAACAAGAAAGCTCAACACTGAATTTGATTTGCTAGGTGTAAGTATTGATATCTCTGCTACTATAAGGAAGACATTGTTATATAGAAATGTTGAAAAGATTAAGTTGACTATTATGTAAAAGATATTGACTTTTTGAAAGTTTAATAAATGTTGATTGACCTTTTGTAATTAATAACCAAAATAATAATTAACTTCATCTGACCAAATCTAAGAAGACTTTGAATGCTTTTTTGTTGTTCATATCTACATAATAAAATATTTAAAATATTTTTGACTATAGACCAAATATGTTGTCCAGTCCGAAACCAAAATTAGATTATTATTTTTAAAAAATTGAAAAAGAACTAAAGTAATGTGCAAATATTTTGACCAAAGCTATTATTTGAGGATAATTATAAGCAATACTTAGAGTTGAGGAATGTCTTTAAATCTTTATTTTCGATAAATTTAAATAAAAATTAAAATAGATAATTATTCTCCGAACTATCATGAATATTGTGGTAATACCTTTCGTAATACTAACATATATCATAAATTTTTTTTTACCCAATATTCAATATCAACTAATTTAAATTCGCACCGAATCTTTTTACCTTCTGAAATATAATACTTTGTACTAAAAACAATTTTATAACCAAGTAGCTTATGAACTGAATTAAAGATTCAGACAAAACAATGACTAATTTGGGCCTTAGTAATTACGATTTTCTGGGCCTGAGCTAACGGATACATGGGCCTTGATCTATTGAGTTGGAGAAATTATGCAGCTAAGCAAATTTATGTTATTTAATTACTTATCATAGCTATAGTTTGCTATAACTATCACTCGCGACTAATATTATAAATTAATTACGTGGGCTGACTTTGAGTTTGTATAATTAGTCACGTTTGTATATGTATAATTCGCCAGAATATACAGATACATATGTATATTATACAATTATTTAACCTATATACATATATAGTTCACCTCTCTTCCGCTCACATCTCTCCTTCCTCTCCCATTCTCTTGCTATTAATATAAATGCATATGTATAATATATAATTATTTTCAACCTTATATATTTAGCAATAAGTATCCATTCAGTATACTGTGTTGAATTGGGTTGGGAGTCTTTCATCTGCAAAAGAAAATAAAAAAAAACTTATTATCACATCTTCATCCCCCTCTATCAAAATGATCAAAAAGGAAGGCGAGCTTGCTTCTCCGAAAAGCTGAGTTTTTCGGTTCGCCCCCCCTATGTGGTTGGCCTTCTTACCAGTCTGCCTCCTTTCTCTTGATGGAATATATCAATACCCGAGCTCCAGCCTTGCTTGCGTTCTTCACCGGCGCTCGCCAGATGTATCACTCATCCCGCTCCCCACGGAGCGGTAAGGGGTCTTCTTGTGTGTTATAATCTTTACGGGAATGAATCGCATATGTTGGTTGAGAATTGCTCGGGAATTCATTGATAACGCACATGTAAGCATAACAAATACCTGTTCAAATGTCTTCAACTTGGATAATATGGAGAAGAAAAAACTAATATCAATTCATTTATTTAAAACCATTTAATTTAGGACAGATTCAATATTTTTTAAGCAAACAAAATTATAAACTTTTACAAAAATTACAACATCAGTTACACAAGCCTTCAATTTGATATTAATTCGTCTTATCCAATTTGACCGAATTTGCAATTTATTTGGTTATTTTTAAAAAATTTAATCAGTATTTTGCTCTACTTGACCAAAGTTGGGCCAATTTCCAGCATACTTTATTATTGTAAAAATTAGGCAAATGACATACTGTAAATGATAAATTACATTCTATCCCTATAATATTTATTTATTCTCAGCCCAATTCCCACTTTATAATTCCCAGCCCAACCCCGTCATATTCCCAAGCCCAACATAATTTTCTTTCAGCCCACTTTTAAGTCACCAAAAGTCTCAGCCCAATTTAATTCCAGCTGACCCAAAAGACTTGGCTGCGTCCTTGACAGGCTTGAATGCTCACAACTCATGAGCGAGTACTCTTTTACACATAGAACTTGTAACAAATGTAAAGACATCCAAAATAACGATGTATCAACATAATTATGAATTAGATATACGCTATGATAATGTGCTATAAATATATACTTTTAGCCAAATATCATATATATATCATGACTAGTCTTGTATAAACGTAGCTTCTTCTTTTTTTCTAGCTTTTAATATGAAATACTTTATTCGCACACCTAACAATATCCTGTATTGAGTCCAAGGCGAGTTTTAGGAATAAATGACTTCTAAAACTCTTGTTATATGTCGAAATCAAGATTATTAATAAATGTGAAACCATTGACCATTGCTATCCATGAATAATTCTTAGTTAGTTAATTAAAAGTGATGATTTGTTAGTTCAAAGTCTTGTTATATAAAGATGTGATTAAATAATATGTAGAAAAGGACGTGTAACTTATAATGCGTGCATATTGAATTATATTAGGATTGATTGATACCGCAACGTACACTAATTGCAATTATTAGGAAACCTTACTTAAATAAGTGAGATTTATTTGGCACATTTTCTTCATAAACGGCAAGCCAAAAAAGATATTAAGGAAATGATGTGACAAATTAATTTCCACAAAATGTTCAAAAAAAAATTAAAAAAATACTTACTAAAGAAAAAGTAGTACCAGCAGAAGATGATTCAAGATTTAATGTTTGTTGATATATACATTATTCTTAAAATTAATATACAACAATAATCAAATTAACATATAAATATTTATAGATATATGATGAATGTTTTAATATTTATATAAATAATTTTTGACAAAAAATATTGACAACATTCAAGCATTTATAGATATACAGTGAACTATGTTCAAGCATTTCTTTTGATTAAAATTTTCTCATTAATTTATGCAATTGGACAATTTTAAACAATCATATCTTTTTGAATATAAACAATCGCTAGGTATCATATGTTCCATCTAATTAAAGCCCTATAAGTCTTTTTTATAATGTCATCAAGTTTACATTAATAAGAATTTGTAGTAAAAAATTATGACTATTTTATCAGAGACATGATCAACACTCAACAGAGAATATCAAAAGATTTTTATCGCTTAACCATTGTTGAATCGCTTATATAACTAATAAATTTTTTAATTAATAATTAATTTTTCTCTTTAATAATATATAAACTCGTAGATTATATTAAAGAAAGTTACAAGGGACATTGAATGAAAATGTGGTTGATAAATCTTTGAGACCCCCCTTAGTCCCTTTCATGATCTTCTAATTTTGGTCAAAAAGGAAAGTTTCACATACCCCACCCCCCACTGCACCTCCTTCGAATTGTCACGTTTGTAACTGACTATTCTCAAATATTGTATTATTTATATTTTATGTTTTGTGCAGATAAAAAAAAATAATGTTTCAGCTCAACTAACTCGAAGAATGATTTTAAGAAAATAATAAAAAGTAGAAAGATTTTGTCAATCTTTAATGTTCACATCCAATGTATTCAAAATCTATCACTAAATTTAGAACATCATGACAAAGAGTTGTCGTAATAGTAA
This sequence comes from Solanum lycopersicum, assembly GCF_036512215.1. Classification (NCBI taxonomy): domain Eukaryota; kingdom Viridiplantae; phylum Streptophyta; class Magnoliopsida; order Solanales; family Solanaceae; genus Solanum; species Solanum lycopersicum. The sequence goes on from NC_090806.1 coordinate 67,042,042, forward strand.
TTATTGTTGTGGTACTCCGTCCCATTTGTAGATATTGTATTTATGACTTATTAGTATTTTTGTTGATGATTTAAAAAAATAAAATATATATATAAAGAAAAAAAGTTAATTAAGAGAATTCGTTGTCTCTTATATTTATACCTGAAAAAGAAATTGACAGTATATTATATAATTTACATATACAATGTAAAAAAATTTTAGAACCCTTTTTTTTTTTGGTATTAGGTTATCTACTTATATTATGTTTTCTCCATTGAAACTTTTGCTATAACAATTTTAAAAAATCCAAAAAATTGACTATACATTTATTACTTTAGGATCAAATTATGTAATCGTGAAGGAATATGAAATGGGCCATGGGTTGTATTGGGGGGTCCAAAAATAGGTGGTAGTCTAGGTCAATGTATAGTTTGTTGTCAATAAAACATTAACTTCTAACTAGTGACATAATAAAAATTTTCACCGACAATGTTCAAACTTTAGATAGTAAATTCGAAAATAAATTATCCTACATGAGTTCAAACTTGGGCACCATATATGTAGAGCACATTGCATATCCTTGTTACTGCGCCACAAGTCTCCATTGGTTCTAAGGATTTTCAGAAATACAATAAATATATAATTATAAAGTAATATTTGATATATATTGTAATTTTTCAATGAAGGATGCATATCTAATTGGACATCCTGACATCACCATTGTTCCGCCGCTGCTTCTGGCATGACCAAACATAGTTTATCTACATATATATACAACAACATAACTTTAATTAATAGGTCGTTGTATTACGTATATATTGGAATAACTTTGGTAAGTTTCATTATCCAATTATTAATTGTTATTATATCATCACTAGAGGTGGCAAATAGACGGATTGGGTTAAATATAGACGGATTAAAAATGGGTAAACATAAAATGGGTAATCATTCAATTCGCCCATATTTGATATGGGTAAAAATAGGTTGGGTAAAATACTAGTTTACCCATATTTTACTCATATTCTATGAATAAATAGATCCTTATTTAAGAATTCAATTTGAAGAAAATATTTTAGTCTCTTTTTAGATGAAATCTGTTGAAAATGCTTCATTTAGTTTTATTTTACTCTTTCACTTTAATTTATCATCAATTGTTTTTCAATAACAATAATAATAATAATAAATTTAATTGCACAAATTAATTTTGAAAATGATAAAATATATGTAAATTTTACCATATTTTATAGAATGTATGCAAAAATTACTCCTCTAATAGAAACAGAGTTGTTTTCAATTCAAATATAGCAATACATACCACACAATAAAAATTTAACGTAAATAACGAAGATAAGTAAATTTCACCTCTTCCTTTTCTCGAGGATAAGAAGAACGTCTCGTCAAAAATCAGTAGCTTATGGCAAAGAGATATATTTGTTGTTGAGCAAGTAAAGAGAGGTCCAAATTGTTCCCTAAAGATGGGAAGAAAATTAATGGCAAATCTAGTTGGTGAAATGTTGCCTATCCAATCTAATCTAATATCGATTGATCCCACTATGACAAGAGATATCAAAGATTGTATGTACTTTGATTCAACAATTTGCACGAAAAATTATAGTGTTTGGATAAGGAAGTATCACATGTTTGGTAAAATATGCCTTTCACAATCTAAGCCTACATTCTAGGTTAGTGGTTATCATTCAACACTCTAACTATCGATTCTCGAAATCTAGATATTATTGCATAGATTTGAGACGTGGAGTAATGTATAGTTAATGGTACCGAGATACATCAACTTTCAGAGGTGAAATTTTTAGTTCAGCTGCTTTTAAATTACAAATATAGAATAGTGAGTTTGAGTCAAGTTAATAAACTATTAATTTTGATTTTTTGTATGGACTATGACGACTCTGCGCTGCTCCCGATAATTTACAAGTCGATTTGATGAGATACAATAGCAATGCACTACTTTCTTCGTCTTAATTTATCTGACACGTTTATTTTTAGTTAGCCTCTAAAATATTGATACATTTCTATACTTAGTAATAACTTGATTTTAAAATATTCATTTTACTCGTAAGGAGATGATATATAATCACACCAATATCTATAATTTGTCTTAAATCACAAATTTTAATTTTTTAAAAAAAATTTAATCAAACTAAACATCACGTAAATTAAAATGAAGAATTAACATATTTCAAACTTTGGTAGCGTGGCACTATGGTAACCATGAACCTTTTGATGTGATGTCATGTACATTTTTTTTGTTAAAACTTTTTATTGAATTATTTAAAAGTTATTATCCATCGAAAAAACTTTTAAGAAAAGTAACCAATGTATTTTATTGCAACATATGTCTATCATTTTATTGAAGTTGTAGGAATCTTTCTCATTATATTGTTTTACTTAAAAATATATAATAGTAAAAAATGACTAAGTTTTAAAAAATCAATTAATTTTATGATTTAAGAAAAATTGACTTTTCAAATTACAGAGTCGCCACTTGATTTTTTAGTAAAATCAAGAAAATCTAAAATTATTTTTTCAAAAGATTTAAAACAGATAAAAATTAGTTAAAAAAGATTCGAAGTTCAAATGTACATTCCGAGAAGGTGTTAGGCCTCGGAATGTCCGCTAACTCGCGGTTGACTAGCGATTTGACTAAATGACTTTCAAATATTTTCTAAATATTGTCTAAATTAAGTGAATTCAAATTTTATTTACTTACTTAATTACTATTATTTTCTAATTAATCATATATGTATTTTATTTATATAGTTTTCTTTTAGAAAAAGCAAAAGAAGGATATCAGTTAAGAGGGGGAAGGGACATAAAGGGATTAATGAGATCAAATATATATATATATATATATATATATAGTATAAGAGAAATGACAACTTTGGGATTTAATTAAGTTAAAACTATAGGATAAACATAGTTAGGCGAAATAATACGAATAAAAGTAAAAGGAGGAAAATATTGAATTGGGGCCTTAAAGTCCAAATTTTATGACCTGTCCTAAATCTAAAGTGACCCAAAATGGATTCGGGCCCAAATTCAACAAATGGCTGCTGGAAATTATTAAGGCTTTGGGCCTATTTCCCTTTGAGAAACCAACGTATACATTTTATGTATATCGTTATATACGAGCAGAATTTCGAACGTTTTTTTCTGCATCATCCCTGTACATCGATTTTTGAATGTATTTTCATCAAAAATATGCACCCCTGAATTTTCTAAGACTTATAATGCGTATATTTCAACTGTATATTAATGTATACAACAGGTATATTGACCTGTTCTTTGGCTTTTCGGAGATGGGGTGGGTGAAAATATTTTATCTATATATTAAGGTGCTCAATTGAAATAAGTTTCATTATTTAAATGAATAACAATATGCATAATGTATTTTAAAAAAAGATACTTCATTGTAGGGGTGTGCATCGGTTGGTGCGATTCAATTTTATGTATTATCAGTTTTTGATTTTTAAATATGTTAACCCAATAACAAATCAAGAACATATTCTTTATTGGTTTTCGATTTATCATTTTGATCATTATCAGTTCAGTTTCAATTTAACCAATAAGAAAATATCCATAAATTTTAATATGACTTCTCATTTCTCTAAATGTTTTTGATATAGTGAAACAAGAAAAATAATGAAAAATTACATCAATAAGAGAAAACATTGTTCAAAAGCTATAATTATATGTCATGACCACCAAAATATATAACGAAATTTCTTATGTTAATCAAAGTACAAACTTTTATAAACTTGCAAAAGTTACAACCTACAATTATAAACTAAAACTAATATGAAATAGTCCAACAAAACTAAAATTAAAACTAAAATCACATAGCTACAATTGCAAACCTATTATGAAGTGGATAGAATATTAATAATTTGATATATTTATAAACCTATTAAAAATCCAATAATTCAATAACTAAATATCATTTTTTTATTTAATTTATTAGTCGGTATGATTTTTGCACACCAATACTTTATTGTGCTTTCTAGAATTGTAGTTTTGTATTTGAAAAGTAAATTTGTTCATATAGTATAAGCAGTCAATTCTACTTTTACATTTGTAATAAAGGACGTATTCTTATTACAATTGTTTTGTTGAGGGCTTGTTTTTGTAATCCATGTGTGTAGTTTGGTGCTTCTGATGATCTAGAATTTAAGAATTTCGGAGTTACACTAAAGTAGATGAAAACTGTTATTACGTATAAAGTATAAAGTACGACTAGTATTAGTTGTATGAGGGGTTATTTTATTATATTTTTATTTATGAGGGGTTATTTTATTATATTTTAATTTGTGGATTCATGCTTTATTGTCTTCTTTGACTTTTTTTTTATTTTTCTTATTTTTTTTTCTCACTCTCTTTCCGCGTTTTTCTAGATTTTTAAAAAAAAGCTATATTCGGAAATCAATTTAATTACTATTTTAATTTGTTTAGGTAAAAATAATATTTTCTCTATCTACTATTATTTGTCATGATTTCTATTTTTAGAGTTAAATTATAAGAAGTTAAGAATTTTAATTAATATTTAAAAATGTATTTTTTTATTATATTGATATGCAAAAAGTTACAGATTATAGTACTATTCATATAGTTTTTGAATATTTAAATTTTTTATTTAAAATATCGAATTAATGGAATCTAATTTAACTTTAAAATTAGTTGGGTGAGGTAAAAAATCTGTAAGCTTGAAATATTATCAAAAAATATTTTTTTTTTCCGAATTTTTTAACTATTTTTGTTTAGTAGAGGGGGGGGGGGGGGTTTAGGGATTGGGAAAAGGGTAAAAAATTATTTGAAATTAAAAAAATAAGTTTTTATTTTTTGATGTGGAGGGTCGGGTATGGAGTATTGGGTAGGGTAAAAAAATATGATAATATTAGAATGAAGTATGCTTTTGAAAAATATTTTTCTTTATTTATAAAGAAAAAAATTATCTTAAATTTAAGGAAATTAAGTTGATTTGAAAAATATTTTCAAAACATTTAATCCAATTAACAGAGAAAATTATAAATTCACATTAAACTCACCCTAAAAGATGTACTAGTTTAATAAACTCAAAAGAGAAATCACCACTGTACAAAATATAGTTACCTGGAAATGTATAAAAAATCTAGTTTTAGTATCCCCGTATAACGTTGGGTCCACCTAAAACACGAAACAGGTATATTATATTATAGTTATTAGATATTCAGCATTTGCTAAGAAATTTTCTTATGCACATCTTAAAAACACAAAATTCAATAGTTAACATACATCCTTCTTCAAGTAAACGATAGATTAATAAAGTAAAAAATTGATATAAACTTACTCTCCAACCAGCTTGTAAGATATCTGATCCTTTATGAATTTTTAGTCGAGATCCACTGTGTTGCTGTCCATTAACTTGAGGATTGTACAAAGCAGAACTCATTCCGGCTCCCGCAAACTTGTTATGTGGATTATATGAAATTTGAGCTATTGCAACCTAATTTTTTAAAAAAATTGTTTTTAGTAAATCTTACAGAGTGCCCAAATTAAACTAAGAATAACTTGTTCCTTTATTACTTCAAATCCCATTAAATAAAACATGGACATTAAAAAATAATTTTTATAGCCATATACCACCTTATATCCTTGTGAAGATACATATCTTCCATTTGGCCTACTATTATTGTTGCTCTGCATTAGAAAATGAACTTATTTTTACGTTTGAAATAAATATGCAATATATATAGAAGTAAATTGACATAAATCATCTTACAACATCATATTCATCGGTGAATGTGATATCCTCTGGAGGAGGCATATGAGTTAATCTTACAAGATCATCTTTTGTCATTCTCTTAACAGGAATAGTTCCAAAAGGGCATCCTCCATCTTTTGACCATATTGTCCATGACCTATTAGTTGTTGATGAGAAGGTTGAATCTTTCTTGATTGTAGATAAAGTAGATTTCATCTGCTCAATCAAATGTTCAACTGTATGTCAATAATATCATATCCAATAGGAACAAAATGACAACGAAATGAAAAGAGAGTAGAGATATGCCTTAGGATGAAAATTATGATCCTTCAATAATGGGTTATCAAATGCACGTTGTTTGTAGAAATCTACGCAGTCGTATGTATCTCCATATTTAGTCTGTAAACAATTAAAATTAATAAAACAAGTAGCCTAAGTTAGAACAAGATGTACCATTTAAACACAAAACATACTCACGAGAACAATTCTTAGTAAATGGTAATACTACTACTTTGCTTTTTTTTAAAAAAAAAAGATTTTTTTTTAGAAAAGACTAATCTAGGTCATTCATTCGTATTTATTCATTTATGCTACTTTCGTTGAGAAAATGTTCATCTATGCCATTATATGTTAATGAAAAATATTTCGATAGATGTGTCCTAAGCCATTGTTATGCCCTTGACTCCAATTTGCAAGATCATATGCAAAAATTGTGCTTAATCCATTTTAGTTCATTTGTTTGATTGGATTTGACATGAAATTTTAAAAGGTAATTTTGTTTTGAATCTTGTGATATTAAAATAAATATATATAGAATATATTAAAGTGCTCTTAAATCTTGTGGTTTAAACATGTTATGTGAAAAAATAGAATCAAATAATTTGAAAAAATGGAAAAAAATATTTTTCTCAAATCAAATTAAAAGAAAAAGTAAAACAAACAAATCGAAACAGACTAACCTGCTCAATCTTCAACTACAACAAAAGTTTACGTTGAAAGAAGGAATTAAAGGGAATTTTCTCCATTTCCCGAGAATAATGTGACAAATGAATGTTTTCTCCAATACAAAAGTGATATTATCAAATAAAATGTCTTTTGCGACTTAGAAGTATAATAAAATAAATTTTTTGAAGAAAAAAATACCTTTACTGTTTTGACGGCTGGTTTGTTCAAAATTTTTAGTTGTTTCTCTAACTCCGCATTCTCAAATTTGGATAGATTTTTTTGCCCTTCCACCCTATTATAACTTAACATAAAATATAACATCAATAACGTTTGTTGAATCGTTCTTTGATCCATCCTGAATTCATTTCTTTTTATAGGCATGAATCTTAGGTGTTTTGAAGAAATTAGATTAATTAATTCAACAAGAAAGCTCAACACTGAATTTGATTTGCTAGGTGTAAGTATTGATATCTCTGCTACTATAAGGAAGACATTGTTATATAGAAATGTTGAAAAGATTAAGTTGACTATTATGTAAAAGATATTGACTTTTTGAAAGTTTAATAAATGTTGATTGACCTTTTGTAATTAATAACCAAAATAATAATTAACTTCATCTGACCAAATCTAAGAAGACTTTGAATGCTTTTTTGTTGTTCATATCTACATAATAAAATATTTAAAATATTTTTGACTATAGACCAAATATGTTGTCCAGTCCGAAACCAAAATTAGATTATTATTTTTAAAAAATTGAAAAAGAACTAAAGTAATGTGCAAATATTTTGACCAAAGCTATTATTTGAGGATAATTATAAGCAATACTTAGAGTTGAGGAATGTCTTTAAATCTTTATTTTCGATAAATTTAAATAAAAATTAAAATAGATAATTATTCTCCGAACTATCATGAATATTGTGGTAATACCTTTCGTAATACTAACATATATCATAAATTTTTTTTTACCCAATATTCAATATCAACTAATTTAAATTCGCACCGAATCTTTTTACCTTCTGAAATATAATACTTTGTACTAAAAACAATTTTATAACCAAGTAGCTTATGAACTGAATTAAAGATTCAGACAAAACAATGACTAATTTGGGCCTTAGTAATTACGATTTTCTGGGCCTGAGCTAACGGATACATGGGCCTTGATCTATTGAGTTGGAGAAATTATGCAGCTAAGCAAATTTATGTTATTTAATTACTTATCATAGCTATAGTTTGCTATAACTATCACTCGCGACTAATATTATAAATTAATTACGTGGGCTGACTTTGAGTTTGTATAATTAGTCACGTTTGTATATGTATAATTCGCCAGAATATACAGATACATATGTATATTATACAATTATTTAACCTATATACATATATAGTTCACCTCTCTTCCGCTCACATCTCTCCTTCCTCTCCCATTCTCTTGCTATTAATATAAATGCATATGTATAATATATAATTATTTTCAACCTTATATATTTAGCAATAAGTATCCATTCAGTATACTGTGTTGAATTGGGTTGGGAGTCTTTCATCTGCAAAAGAAAATAAAAAAAAACTTATTATCACATCTTCATCCCCCTCTATCAAAATGATCAAAAAGGAAGGCGAGCTTGCTTCTCCGAAAAGCTGAGTTTTTCGGTTCGCCCCCCCTATGTGGTTGGCCTTCTTACCAGTCTGCCTCCTTTCTCTTGATGGAATATATCAATACCCGAGCTCCAGCCTTGCTTGCGTTCTTCACCGGCGCTCGCCAGATGTATCACTCATCCCGCTCCCCACGGAGCGGTAAGGGGTCTTCTTGTGTGTTATAATCTTTACGGGAATGAATCGCATATGTTGGTTGAGAATTGCTCGGGAATTCATTGATAACGCACATGTAAGCATAACAAATACCTGTTCAAATGTCTTCAACTTGGATAATATGGAGAAGAAAAAACTAATATCAATTCATTTATTTAAAACCATTTAATTTAGGACAGATTCAATATTTTTTAAGCAAACAAAATTATAAACTTTTACAAAAATTACAACATCAGTTACACAAGCCTTCAATTTGATATTAATTCGTCTTATCCAATTTGACCGAATTTGCAATTTATTTGGTTATTTTTAAAAAATTTAATCAGTATTTTGCTCTACTTGACCAAAGTTGGGCCAATTTCCAGCATACTTTATTATTGTAAAAATTAGGCAAATGACATACTGTAAATGATAAATTACATTCTATCCCTATAATATTTATTTATTCTCAGCCCAATTCCCACTTTATAATTCCCAGCCCAACCCCGTCATATTCCCAAGCCCAACATAATTTTCTTTCAGCCCACTTTTAAGTCACCAAAAGTCTCAGCCCAATTTAATTCCAGCTGACCCAAAAGACTTGGCTGCGTCCTTGACAGGCTTGAATGCTCACAACTCATGAGCGAGTACTCTTTTACACATAGAACTTGTAACAAATGTAAAGACATCCAAAATAACGATGTATCAACATAATTATGAATTAGATATACGCTATGATAATGTGCTATAAATATATACTTTTAGCCAAATATCATATATATATCATGACTAGTCTTGTATAAACGTAGCTTCTTCTTTTTTTCTAGCTTTTAATATGAAAAACTTTATTCGCACACCTAACAATATCCTGTATTGAGTCCAAGGCGAGTTTTAGGAATAAATGACTTCTAAAACTCTTGTTATATGTCGAAATCAAGATTATTAATAAATGTGAAACCATTGACCATTGCTATCCATGAATAATTCTTAGTTAGTTAATTAAAAGTGATGATTTGTTAGTTCAAAGTCTTGTTATATAAAGATGTGATTAAATAATATGTAGAAAAGGACGTGTAACTTATAATGCGTGCATATTGAATTATATTAGGATTGATTGATACCGCAACGTACACTAATTGCAATTATTAGGAAACCTTACTTAAATAAGTGAGATTTATTTGGCACATTTTCTTCATAAACGGCAAGCCAAAAAAGATATTAAGGAAATGATGTGACAAATTAATTTCCACAAAATGTTCAAAAAAAAATTAAAAAAATACTTACTAAAGAAAAAGTAGTACCAGCAGAAGATGATTCAAGATTTAATGTTTGTTGATATATACATTATTCTTAAAATTAATATACAACAATAATCAAATTAACATATAAATATTTATAGATATATGATGAATGTTTTAATATTTATATAAATAATTTTTGACAAAAAATATTGACAACATTCAAGCATTTATAGATATACAGTGAACTATGTTCAAGCATTTCTTTTGATTAAAATTTTCTCATTAATTTATGCAATTGGACAATTTTAAACAATCATATCTTTTTGAATATAAACAATCGCTAGGTATCATATGTTCCATCTAATTAAAGCCCTATAAGTCTTTTTTATAATGTCATCAAGTTTACATTAATAAGAATTTGTAGTAAAAAATTATGACTATTTTATCAGAGACATGATCAACACTCAACAGAGAATATCAAAAGATTTTTATCGCTTAACCATTGTTGAATCGCTTATATAACTAATAAATTTTTTAATTAATAATTAATTTTTCTCTTTAATAATATATAAACTCGTAGATTATATTAAAGAAAATTACAAGGGACATTGAATGAAAATGTGGTTGATAAATCTTTGAGACCCCCCTTAGTCCCTTTCATGATCTTCTAATTTTGGTCAAAAAGGAAAGTTTCACATACCCCACCCCCCACTGCACCTCCTTCGAATTGTCACGTTTGTAACTGACTATTCTCAAATATTGTATTATTTATATTTTATGTTTTGTGCAGATAAAAAAAAATAATGTTTCAGTTCAACTAACTCGAAGAATGATTTTAAGAAAATAATAAAAAGTAGAAAGATTTTGTCAATCTTTAATGTTCACATCCAATGTATTCAAAATCTATCACTAAATTTAGAACATCATGACAAAGAGTTGTCGTAATAGTAATTATTGTTGTGGTACTCCGTCCCATTTGTAGATATTGTATTTATGACTTATTAGTATTTTTGTTGATGATTTAAAAAAATAAAATATATATATAAAGAAAAAAAGTTAATTAAGAGAATTCGTTGTCTCTTATATTTATACCTGAAAAAGAAATTGACAGTATATTATATAATTTACATATACAATGTAAAAAAATTTTAGAACCCTTTTTTTTTTTGGTATTAGGTTATCTACTTATATTATGTTTTCTCCATTGAAACTTTTGCTATAACAATTTTAAAAAATCCAAAAAATTGACTATACATTTATTACTTTAGGATCAAATTATGTAATCGTGAAGGAATATGAAATGGGCCATGGGTTGTATTGGGGGGTCCAAAAATAGGTGGTAGTCTAGGTCAATGTATAGTTTGTTGTCAATAAAACATTAACTTCTAACTAGTGACATAATAAAAATTTTCACCGACAATGTTCAAACTTTAGATAGTAAATTCGAAAATAAATTATCCTACATGAGTTCAAACTTGGGCACCATATATGTAGAGCACATTGCATATCCTTGTTACTGCGCCACAAGTCTCCATTGGTTCTAAGGATTTTCAGAAATACAATAAATATATAATTATAAAGTAATATTTGATATATATTGTAATTTTTCAATGAAGGATGCATATCTAATTGGACATCCTGACATCACCATTGTTCCGCCGCTGCTTCTGGCATGACCAAACATAGTTTATCTACATATATATACAACAACATAACTTTAATTAATAGGTCGTTGTATTACGTATATATTGGAATAACTTTGGTAAGTTTCATTATCCAATTATTAATTGTTATTATATCATCACTAGAGGTGGCAAATAGACGGATTGGGTTAAATATAGACGGATTAAAAATGGGTAAACATAAAATGGGTAATCATTCAATTCGCCCATATTTGATATGGGTAAAAATAGGTTGGGTAAAATACTAGTTTACCCATATTTTACTCATATTCTATGAATAAATAGATCCTTATTTAAGAATTCAATTTGAAGAAAATATTTTAGTCTCTTTTTAGATGAAATCTGTTGAAAATGCTTCATTTAGTTTTATTTTACTCTTTCACTTTAATTTATCATCAATTGTTTTTCAATAACAATAATAATAATAATAAATTTAATTGCACAAATTAATTTTGAAAATGATAAAATATATGTAAATTTTACCATATTTTATAGAATGTATGCAAAAATTACTCCTCTAATAGAAACAGAGTTGTTTTCAATTCAAATATAGCAATACATACCACACAATAAAAATTTAACGTAAATAACGAAGATAAGTAAATTTCACCTCTTCCTTTTCTCGAGGATAAGAAGAACGTCTCGTCAAAAATCAGTAGCTTATGGCAAAGAGATATATTTGTTGTTGAGCAAGTAAAGAGAGGTCCAAATTGTTCCCTAAAGATGGGAAGAAAATTAATGGCAAATCTAGTTGGTGAAATGTTGCCTATCCAATCTAATCTAATATCGATTGATCCCACTATGACAAGAGATATCAAAGATTGTATGTACTTTGATTCAACAATTTGCACGAAAAATTATAGTGTTTGGATAAGGAAGTATCACATGTTTGGTAAAATATGCCTTTCACAATCTAAGCCTACATTCTAGGTTAGTGGTTATCATTCAACACTCTAACTATCGATTCTCGAAATCTAGATATTATTGCATAGATTTGAGACGTGGAGTAATGTATAGTTAATGGTACCGAGATACATCAACTTTCAGAGGTGAAATTTTTAGTTCAGCTGCTTTTAAATTACAAATATAGAATAGTGAGTTTGAGTCAAGTTAATAAACTATTAATTTTGATTTTTTGTATGGACTATGACGACTCTGCGCTGCTCCCGATAATTTACAAGTCGATTTGATGAGATACAATAGCAATGCACTACTTTCTTCGTCTTAATTTATCTGACACGTTTATTTTTAGTTAGCCTCTAAAATATTGATACATTTCTATACTTAGTAATAACTTGATTTTAAAATATTCATTTTACTCGTAAGGAGATGATATATAATCACACCAATATCTATAATTTGTCTTAAATCACAAATTTTAATTTTTTAAAAAAAATTTAATCAAACTAAACATCACGTAAATTAAAATGAAGAATTAACATATTTCAAACTTTGGTAGCGTGGCACTATGGTAACCATGAACCTTTTGATGTGATGTCATGTACATTTTTTTTGTTAAAACTTTTTATTGAATTATTTAAAAGTTATTATCCATCGAAAAAACTTTTAAGAAAAGTAACCAATGTATTTTATTGCAACATATGTCTATCATTTTATTGAAGTTGTAGGAATCTTTCTCATTATATTGTTTTACTTAAAAATATATAATAGTAAAAAATGACTAAGTTTTAAAAAATCAATTAATTTTATGATTTAAGAAAAATTGACTTTTCAAATTACAGAGTCGCCACTTGATTTTTTAGTAAAATCAAGAAAATCTAAAATTATTTTTTCAAAAGATTTAAAACAGATAAAAATTAGTTAAAAAAGATTCGAAGTTCAAATGTACATTCCGAGAAGGTGTTAGGCCTCGGAATGTCCGCTAACTCGCGGTTGACTAGCGATTTGACTAAATGACTTTCAAATATTTTCTAAATATTGTCTAAATTAAGTGAATTCAAATTTTATTTACTTACTTAATTACTATTATTTTCTAATTAATCATATATGTATTTTATTTATATAGTTTTCTTTTAGAAAAAGCAAAAGAAGGATATCAGTTAAGAGGGGGAAGGGACATAAAGGGATTAATGAGATCAAATATATATATATATATATATATATATAGTATAAGAGAAATGACAACTTTGGGATTTAATTAAGTTAAAACTATAGGATAAACATAGTTAGGCGAAATAATACGAATAAAAGTAAAAGGAGGAAAATATTGAATTGGGGCCTTAAAGTCCAAATTTTATGACCTGTCCTAAATCTAAAGTGACCCAAAATGGATTCGGGCCCAAATTCAACAAATGGCTGCTGGAAATTATTAAGGCTTTGGGCCTATTTCCCTTTGAGAAACCAACGTATACATTTTATGTATATCGTTATATACGAGCAGAATTTCGAACGTTTTTTTCTGCATCATCCCTGTACATCGATTTTTGAATGTATTTTCATCAAAAATATGCACCCCTGAATTTTCTAAGACTTATAATGCGTATATTTCAACTGTATATTAATGTATACAACAGGTATATTGACCTGTTCTTTGGCTTTTCGGAGATGGGGTGGGTGAAAATATTTTATCTATATATTAAGGTGCTCAATTGAAATAAGTTTCATTATTTAAATGAATAACAATATGCATAATGTATTTTAAAAAAAGATACTTCATTGTAGGGGTGTGCATCGGTTGGTGCGATTCAATTTTATGTATTATCAGTTTTTGATTTTTAAATATGTTAACCCAATAACAAATCAAGAACATATTCTTTATTGGTTTTCGATTTATCATTTTGATCATTATCAGTTCAGTTTCAATTTAACCAATAAGAAAATATCCATAAATTTTAATATGACTTCTCATTTCTCTAAATGTTTTTGATATAGTGAAACAAGAAAAATAATGAAAAATTACATCAATAAGAGAAAACATTGTTCAAAAGCTATAATTATATGTCATGACCACCAAAATATATAACGAAATTTCTTATGTTAATCAAAGTACAAACTTTTATAAACTTGCAAAAGTTACAACCTACAATTATAAACTAAAACTAATATGAAATAGTCCAACAAAACTAAAATTAAAACTAAAATCACATAGCTACAATTGCAAACCTATTATGAAGTGGATAGAATATTAATAATTTGATATATTTATAAACCTATTAAAAATCCAATAATTCAATAACTAAATATCATTTTTTTATTTAATTTATTAGTCGGTATGATTTTTGCACACCAATACTTTATTGTGCTTTCTAGAATTGTAGTTTTGTATTTGAAAAGTAAATTTGTTCATATAGTATAAGCAGTCAATTCTACTTTTACATTTGTAATAAAGGACGTATTCTTATTACAATTGTTTTGTTGAGGGCTTGTTTTTGTAATCCATGTGTGTAGTTTGGTGCTTCTGATGATCTAGAATTTAAGAATTTCGGAGTTACACTAAAGTAGATGAAAACTGTTATTACGTATAAAGTATAAAGTACGACTAGTATTAGTTGTATGAGGGGTTATTTTATTATATTTTTATTTATGAGGGGTTATTTTATTATATTTTAATTTGTGGATTCATGCTTTATTGTCTTCTTTGACTTTTTTTTTATTTTTCTTATTTTTTTTTCTCACTCTCTTTCCGCGTTTTTCTAGATTTTTAAAAAAAAGCTATATTCGGAAATCAATTTAATTACTATTTTAATTTGTTTAGGTAAAAATAATATTTTCTCTATCTACTATTATTTGTCATGATTTCTATTTTTAGAGTTAAATTATAAGAAGTTAAGAATTTTAATTAATATTTAAAAATGTATTTTTTTATTATATTGATATGCAAAAAGTTACAGATTATAGTACTATTCATATAGTTTTTGAATATTTAAATTTTTTATTTAAAATATCGAATTAATGGAATCTAATTTAACTTTAAAATTAGTTGGGTGAGGTAAAAAATCTGTAAGCTTGAAATATTATCAAAAAATATTTTTTTTTTCCGAATTTTTTAACTATTTTTGTTTAGTAGAGGGGGGGGGGGGTTTAGGGATTGGGAAAAGGGTAAAAAATTATTTGAAATTAAAAAAATAAGTTTTTATTTTTTGATGTGGAGGGTCGGGTATGGAGTATTGGGTAGGGTAAAAAAATATGATAATATTAGAATGAAGTATGCTTTTGAAAAATATTTTTCTTTATTTATAAAGAAAAAAATTATCTTAAATTTAAGGAAATTAAGTTGATTTGAAAAATATTTTCAAAACATTTAATCCAATTAACAGAGAAAATTATAAATTCACATTAAACTCACCCTAAAAGATGTACTAGTTTAATAAACTCAAAAGAGAAATCACCACTGTACAAAATATAATTACCTGGAAATGTATAAAAAATCTAGTTTTAGTATCCCCGTATAACGTTGGGTCCACCTAAAACACGAAACAGGTATATTATATTATAGTTATTAGATATTCAGCATTTGCTAAGAAATTTTCTTATGCACATCTTAAAAACACAAAATTCAATAGTTAACATACATCCTTCTTCAAGTAAACGATAGATTAATAAAGTAAAAAATTGATATAAACTTACTCTCCAACCAGCTTGTAAGATATCTGATCCTTTATGAATTTTTAGTCGAGATCCACTGTGTTGCTGTCCATTAACTTGAGGATTGTACAAAGCAGAACTCATTCCGGCTCCCGCAAACTTGTTATGTGGATTATATGAAATTTGAGCTATTGCAACCTAATTTTTTAAAAAAATTGTTTTTAGTAAATCTTACAGAGTGCCCAAATTAAACTAAGAATAACTTGTTCCTTTATTACTTCAAATCCCATTAAATAAAACATGGACATTAAAAAATAATTTTTATAGCCATATACCACCTTATATCCTTGTGAAGATACATATCTTCCATTTGGCCTACTATTATTGTTGCTCTGCATTAGAAAATGAACTTATTTTTACGTTTGAAATAAATATGCAATATATATAGAAGTAAATTGACATAAATCATCTTACAACATCATATTCATCGGTGAATGTGATATCCTCTGGAGGAGGCATATGAGTTAATCTTACAAGATCATCTTTTGTCATTCTCTTAACAGGAATAGTTCCAAAAGGGCATCCTCCATCTTTTGACCATATTGTCCATGACCTATTAGTTGTTGATGAGAAGGTTGAATCTTTCTTGATTGTAGATAAAGTAGATTTCATCTGCTCAATCAAATGTTCAACTGTATGTCAATAATATCATATCCAATAGGAACAAAATGACAACGAAATGAAAAGAGAGTAGAGATATGCCTTAGGATGAAAATTATGATCCTTCAATAATGGGTTATCAAATGCACGTTGTTTGTAGAAATCTACGCAGTCGTATGTATCTCCATATTTAGTCTGTAAACAATTAAAATTAATAAAACAAGTAGCCTAAGTTAGAACAAGATGTACCATTTAAACACAAAACATACTCACGAGAACAATTCTTAGTAAATGGTAATACTACTACTTTGCTTTTTTTTAAAAAAAAAAGATTTTTTTTTAGAAAAGACTAATCTAGGTCATTCATTCGTATTTATTCATTTATGCTACTTTCGTTGAGAAAATGTTCATCTATGCCATTATATGTTAATGAAAAATATTTCGATAGATGTGTCCTAAGCCATTGTTATGCCCTTGACTCCAATTTGCAAGATCATATGCAAAAATTGTGCTTAATCCATTTTAGTTCATTTGTTTGATTGGATTTGACATGAAATTTTAAAAGGTAATTTTGTTTTGAATCTTGTGATATTAAAATAAATATATATAGAATATATTAAAGTGCTCTTAAATCTTGTGGTTTAAACATGTTATGTGAAAAAATAGAATCAAATAATTTGAAAAAATGGAAAAAAATATTTTTCTCAAATCAAATTAAAAGAAAAAGTAAAACAAACAAATCGAAACAGACTAACCTGCTCAATCTTCAACTACAACAAAAGTTTACGTTGAAAGAAGGAATTAAAGGGAATTTTCTCCATTTCCCGAGAATAATGTGACAAATGAATGTTTTCTCCAATACAAAAGTGATATTATCAAATAAAATGTCTTTTGCGACTTAGAAGTATAATAAAATAAATTTTTTGAAGAAAAAAATACCTTTACTGTTTTGACGGCTGGTTTGTTCAAAATTTTTAGTTGTTTCTCTAACTCCGCATTCTCAAATTTGGATAGATTTTTTTGCCCTTCCACCCTATTATAACTTAACATAAAATATAACATCAATAACGTTTGTTGAATCGTTCTTTGATCCATCCTGAATTCATTTCTTTTTATAGGCATGAATCTTAGGTGTTTTGAAGAAATTAGATTAATTAATTCAACAAGAAAGCTCAACACTGAATTTGATTTGCTAGGTGTAAGTATTGATATCTCTGCTACTATAAGGAAGACATTGTTATATAGAAATGTTGAAAAGATTAAGTTGACTATTATGTAAAAGATATTGACTTTTTGAAAGTTTAATAAATGTTGATTGACCTTTTGTAATTAATAACCAAAATAATAATTAACTTCATCTGACCAAATCTAAGAAGACTTTGAATGCTTTTTTGTTGTTCATATCTACATAATAAAATATTTAAAATATTTTTGACTATAGACCAAATATGTTGTCCAGTCCGAAACCAAAATTAGATTATTATTTTTAAAAAATTGAAAAAGAACTAAAGTAATGTGCAAATATTTTGACCAAAGCTATTATTTGAGGATAATTATAAGCAATACTTAGAGTTGAGGAATGTCTTTAAATCTTTATTTTCGATAAATTTAAATAAAAATTAAAATAGATAATTATTCTCCGAACTATCATGAATATTGTGGTAATACCTTTCGTAATACTAACATATATCATAAATTTTTTTTTACCCAATATTCAATATCAACTAATTTAAATTCGCACCGAATCTTTTTACCTTCTGAAATATAATACTTTGTACTAAAAACAATTTTATAACCAAGTAGCTTATGAACTGAATTAAAGATTCAGACAAAACAATGACTAATTTGGGCCTTAGTAATTACGATTTTCTGGGCCTGAGCTAACGGATACATGGGCCTTGATCTATTGAGTTGGAGAAATTATGCAGCTAAGCAAATTTATGTTATTTAATTACTTATCATAGCTATAGTTTGCTATAACTATCACTCGCGACTAATATTATAAATTAATTACGTGGGCTGACTTTGAGTTTGTATAATTAGTCACGTTTGTATATGTATAATTCGCCAGAATATACAGATACATATGTATATTATACAATTATTTAACCTATATACATATATAGTTCACCTCTCTTCCGCTCACATCTCTCCTTCCTCTCCCATTCTCTTGCTATTAATATAAATGCATATGTATAATATATAATTATTTTCAACCTTATATATTTAGCAATAAGTATCCATTCAGTATACTGTGTTGAATTGGGTTGGGAGTCTTTCATCTGCAAAAGAAAATAAAAAAAAACTTATTATCACATCTTCATCCCCCTCTATCAAAATGATCAAAAAGGAAGGCGAGCTTGCTTCTCCGAAAAGCTGAGTTTTTCGGTTCGCCCCCCCTATGTGGTTGGCCTTCTTACCAGTCTGCCTCCTTTCTCTTGATGGAATATATCAATACCCGAGCTCCAGCCTTGCTTGCGTTCTTCACCGGCGCTCGCCAGATGTATCACTCATCCCGCTCCCCACGGAGCGGTAAGGGGTCTTCTTGTGTGTTATAATCTTTACGGGAATGAATCGCATATGTTGGTTGAGAATTGCTCGGGAATTCATTGATAACGCACATGTAAGCATAACAAATACCTGTTCAAATGTCTTCAACTTGGATAATATGGAGAAGAAAAAACTAATATCAATTCATTTATTTAAAACCATTTAATTTAGGACAGATTCAATATTTTTTAAGCAAACAAAATTATAAACTTTTACAAAAATTACAACATCAGTTACACAAGCCTTCAATTTGATATTAATTCGTCTTATCCAATTTGACCGAATTTGCAATTTATTTGGTTATTTTTAAAAAATTTAATCAGTATTTTGCTCTACTTGACCAAAGTTGGGCCAATTTCCAGCATACTTTATTATTGTAAAAATTAGGCAAATGACATACTGTAAATGATAAATTACATTCTATCCCTATAATATTTATTTATTCTCAGCCCAATTCCCACTTTATAATTCCCAGCCCAACCCCGTCATATTCCCAAGCCCAACATAATTTTCTTTCAGCCCACTTTTAAGTCACCAAAAGTCTCAGCCCAATTTAATTCCAGCTGACCCAAAAGACTTGGCTGCGTCCTTGACAGGCTTGAATGCTCACAACTCATGAGCGAGTACTCTTTTACACATAGAACTTGTAACAAATGTAAAGACATCCAAAATAACGATGTATCAACATAATTATGAATTAGATATACGCTATGATAATGTGCTATAAATATATACTTTTAGCCAAATATCATATATATATCATGACTAGTCTTGTATAAACGTAGCTTCTTCTTTTTTTCTAGCTTTTAATATGAAAAACTTTATTCGCACACCTAACAATATCCTGTATTGAGTCCAAGGCGAGTTTTAGGAATAAATGACTTCTAAAACTCTTGTTATATGTCGAAATCAAGATTATTAATAAATGTGAAACCATTGACCATTGCTATCCATGAATAATTCTTAGTTAGTTAATTAAAAGTGATGATTTGTTAGTTCAAAGTCTTGTTATATAAAGATGTGATTAAATAATATGTAGAAAAGGACGTGTAACTTATAATGCGTGCATATTGAATTATATTAGGATTGATTGATACCGCAACGTACACTAATTGCAATTATTAGGAAACCTTACTTAAATAAGTGAGATTTATTTGGCACATTTTCTTCATAAACGGCAAGCCAAAAAAGATATTAAGGAAATGATGTGACAAATTAATTTCCACAAAATGTTCAAAAAAAAATTAAAAAAATACTTACTAAAGAAAAAGTAGTACCAGCAGAAGATGATTCAAGATTTAATGTTTGTTGATATATACATTATTCTTAAAATTAATATACAACAATAATCAAATTAACATATAAATATTTATAGATATATGATGAATGTTTTAATATTTATATAAATAATTTTTGACAAAAAATATTGACAACATTCAAGCATTTATAGATATACAGTGAACTATGTTCAAGCATTTCTTTTGATTAAAATTTTCTCATTAATTTATGCAATTGGACAATTTTAAACAATCATATCTTTTTGAATATAAACAATCGCTAGGTATCATATGTTCCATCTAATTAAAGCCCTATAAGTCTTTTTTATAATGTCATCAAGTTTACATTAATAAGAATTTGTAGTAAAAAATTATGACTATTTTATCAGAGACATGATCAACACTCAACAGAGAATATCAAAAGATTTTTATCGCTTAACCATTGTTGAATCGCTTATATAACTAATAAATTTTTTAATTAATAATTAATTTTTCTCTTTAATAATATATAAACTCGTAGATTATATTAAAGAAAGTTACAAGGGACATTGAATGAAAATGTGGTTGATAAATCTTTGAGACCCCCCTTAGTCCCTTTCATGATCTTCTAATTTTGGTCAAAAAGGAAAGTTTCACATACCCCACCCCCCACTGCACCTCCTTCGAATTGTCACGTTTGTAACTGACTATTCTCAAATATTGTATTATTTATATTTTATGTTTTGTGCAGATAAAAAAAAATAATGTTTCAGTTCAACTAACTCGAAGAATGATTTTAAGAAAATAATAAAAAGTAGAAAGATTTTGTCAATCTTTAATGTTCACATCCAATGTATTCAAAATCTATCACTAAATTTAGAACATCATGACAAAGAGTTGTCGTAATAGTAATTATTGTTGTGGTACTCCGTCCCATTTGTAGATATTGTATTTATGACTTATTAGTATTTTTGTTGATGATTTAAAAAAATAAAATATATATATAAAGAAAAAAAGTTAATTAAGAGAATTCGTTGTCTCTTATATTTATACCTGAAAAAGAAATTGACAGTATATTATATAATTTACATATACAATGTAAAAAAATTTTAGAACCCTTTTTTTTTTTGGTATTAGGTTATCTACTTATATTATGTTTTCTCCATTGAAACTTTTGCTATAACAATTTTAAAAAATCCAAAAAATTGACTATACATTTATTACTTTAGGATCAAATTATGTAATCGTGAAGGAATATGAAATGGGCCATGGGTTGTATTGGGGGGTCCAAAAATAGGTGGTAGTCTAGGTCAATGTATAGTTTGTTGTCAATAAAACATTAACTTCTAACTAGTGACATAATAAAAATTTTCACCGACAATGTTCAAACTTTAGATAGTAAATTCGAAAATAAATTATCCTACATGAGTTCAAACTTGGGCACCATATATGTAGAGCACATTGCATATCCTTGTTACTGCGCCACAAGTCTCCATTGGTTCTAAGGATTTTCAGAAATACAATAAATATATAATTATAAAGTAATATTTGATATATATTGTAATTTTTCAATGAAGGATGCATATCTAATTGGACATCCTGACATCACCATTGTTCCGCCGCTGCTTCTGGCATGACCAAACATAGTTTATCTACATATATATACAACAACATAACTTTAATTAATAGGTCGTTGTATTACGTATATATTGGAATAACTTTGGTAAGTTTCATTATCCAATTATTAATTGTTATTATATCATCACTAGAGGTGGCAAATAGACGGATTGGGTTAAATATAGACGGATTAAAAATGGGTAAACATAAAATGGGTAATCATTCAATTCGCCCATATTTGATATGGGTAAAAATAGGTTGGGTAAAATACTAGTTTACCCATATTTTACTCATATTCTATGAATAAATAGATCCTTATTTAAGAATTCAATTTGAAGAAAATATTTTAGTCTCTTTTTAGATGAAATCTGTTGAAAATGCTTCATTTAGTTTTATTTTACTCTTTCACTTTAATTTATCATCAATTGTTTTTCAATAACAATAATAATAATAATAAATTTAATTGCACAAATTAATTTTGAAAATGATAAAATATATGTAAATTTTACCATATTTTATAGAATGTATGCAAAAATTACTCCTCTAATAGAAACAGAGTTGTTTTCAATTCAAATATAGCAATACATACCACACAATAAAAATTTAACGTAAATAACGAAGATAAGTAAATTTCACCTCTTCCTTTTCTCGAGGATAAGAAGAACGTCTCGTCAAAAATCAGTAGCTTATGGCAAAGAGATATATTTGTTGTTGAGCAAGTAAAGAGAGGTCCAAATTGTTCCCTAAAGATGGGAAGAAAATTAATGGCAAATCTAGTTGGTGAAATGTTGCCTATCCAATCTAATCTAATATCGATTGATCCCACTATGACAAGAGATATCAAAGATTGTATGTACTTTGATTCAACAATTTGCACGAAAAATTATAGTGTTTGGATAAGGAAGTATCACATGTTTGGTAAAATATGCCTTTCACAATCTAAGCCTACATTCTAGGTTAGTGGTTATCATTCAACACTCTAACTATCGATTCTCGAAATCTAGATATTATTGCATAGATTTGAGACGTGGAGTAATGTATAGTTAATGGTACCGAGATACATCAACTTTCAGAGGTGAAATTTTTAGTTCAGCTGCTTTTAAATTACAAATATAGAATAGTGAGTTTGAGTCAAGTTAATAAACTATTAATTTTGATTTTTTGTATGGACTATGACGACTCTGCGCTGCTCCCGATAATTTACAAGTCGATTTGATGAGATACAATAGCAATGCACTACTTTCTTCGTCTTAATTTATCTGACACGTTTATTTTTAGTTAGCCTCTAAAATATTGATACATTTCTATACTTAGTAATAACTTGATTTTAAAATATTCATTTTACTCGTAAGGAGATGATATATAATCACACCAATATCTATAATTTGTCTTAAATCACAAATTTTAATTTTTTAAAAAAAATTTAATCAAACTAAACATCACGTAAATTAAAATGAAGAATTAACATATTTCAAACTTTGGTAGCGTGGCACTATGGTAACCATGAACCTTTTGATGTGATGTCATGTACATTTTTTTTGTTAAAACTTTTTATTGAATTATTTAAAAGTTATTATCCATCGAAAAAACTTTTAAGAAAAGTAACCAATGTATTTTATTGCAACATATGTCTATCATTTTATTGAAGTTGTAGGAATCTTTCTCATTATATTGTTTTACTTAAAAATATATAATAGTAAAAAATGACTAAGTTTTAAAAAATCAATTAATTTTATGATTTAAGAAAAATTGACTTTTCAAATTACAGAGTCGCCACTTGATTTTTTAGTAAAATCAAGAAAATCTAAAATTATTTTTTCAAAAGATTTAAAACAGATAAAAATTAGTTAAAAAAGATTCGAAGTTCAAATGTACATTCCGAGAAGGTGTTAGGCCTCGGAATGTCCGCTAACTCGCGGTTGACTAGCGATTTGACTAAATGACTTTCAAATATTTTCTAAATATTGTCTAAATTAAGTGAATTCAAATTTTATTTACTTACTTAATTACTATTATTTTCTAATTAATCATATATGTATTTTATTTATATAGTTTTCTTTTAGAAAAAGCAAAAGAAGGATATCAGTTAAGAGGGGGAAGGGACATAAAGGGATTAATGAGATCAAATATATATATATATATATATATATATATATAGTATAAGAGAAATGACAACTTTGGGATTTAATTAAGTTAAAACTATAGGATAAACATAGTTAGGCGAAATAATACGAATAAAAGTAAAAGGAGGAAAATATTGAATTGGGGCCTTAAAGTCCAAATTTTATGACCTGTCCTAAATCTAAAGTGACCCAAAATGGATTCGGGCCCAAATTCAACAAATGGCTGCTGGAAATTATTAAGGCTTTGGGCCTATTTCCCTTTGAGAAACCAACGTATACATTTTATGTATATCGTTATATACGAGCAGAATTTCGAACGTTTTTTTCTGCATCATCCCTGTACATCGATTTTTGAATGTATTTTCATCAAAAATATGCACCCCTGAATTTTCTAAGACTTATAATGCGTATATTTCAACTGTATATTAATGTATACAACAGGTATATTGACCTGTTCTTTGGCTTTTCGGAGATGGGGTGGGTGAAAATATTTTATCTATATATTAAGGTGCTCAATTGAAATAAGTTTCATTATTTAAATGAATAACAATATGCATAATGTATTTTAAAAAAAGATACTTCATTGTAGGGGTGTGCATCGGTTGGTGCGATTCAATTTTATGTATTATCAGTTTTTGATTTTTAAATATGTTAACCCAATAACAAATCAAGAACATATTCTTTATTGGTTTTCGATTTATCATTTTGATCATTATCAGTTCAGTTTCAATTTAACCAATAAGAAAATATCCATAAATTTTAATATGACTTCTCATTTCTCTAAATGTTTTTGATATAGTGAAACAAGAAAAATAATGAAAAATTACATCAATAAGAGAAAACATTGTTCAAAAGCTATAATTATATGTCATGACCACCAAAATATATAACGAAATTTCTTATGTTAATCAAAGTACAAACTTTTATAAACTTGCAAAAGTTACAACCTACAATTATAAACTAAAACTAATATGAAATAGTCCAACAAAACTAAAATTAAAACTAAAATCACATAGCTACAATTGCAAACCTATTATGAAGTGGATAGAATATTAATAATTTGATATATTTATAAACCTATTAAAAATCCAATAATTCAATAACTAAATATCATTTTTTTATTTAATTTATTAGTCGGTATGATTTTTGCACACCAATACTTTATTGTGCTTTCTAGAATTGTAGTTTTGTATTTGAAAAGTAAATTTGTTCATATAGTATAAGCAGTCAATTCTACTTTTACATTTGTAATAAAGGACGTATTCTTATTACAATTGTTTTGTTGAGGGCTTGTTTTTGTAATCCATGTGTGTAGTTTGGTGCTTCTGATGATCTAGAATTTAAGAATTTCGGAGTTACACTAAAGTAGATGAAAACTGTTATTACGTATAAAGTATAAAGTACGACTAGTATTAGTTGTATGAGGGGTTATTTTATTATATTTTTATTTATGAGGGGTTATTTTATTATATTTTAATTTGTGGATTCATGCTTTATTGTCTTCTTTGACTTTTTTTTTATTTTTCTTATTTTTTTTTCTCACTCTCTTTCCGCGTTTTTCTAGATTTTTAAAAAAAAGCTATATTCGGAAATCAATTTAATTACTATTTTAATTTGTTTAGGTAAAAATAATATTTTCTCTATCTACTATTATTTGTCATGATTTCTATTTTTAGAGTTAAATTATAAGAAGTTAAGAATTTTAATTAATATTTAAAAATGTATTTTTTTATTATATTGATATGCAAAAAGTTACAGATTATAGTACTATTCATATAGTTTTTGAATATTTAAATTTTTTATTTAAAATATCGAATTAATGGAATCTAATTTAACTTTAAAATTAGTTGGGTGAGGTAAAAAATCTGTAAGCTTGAAATATTATCAAAAAATATTTTTTTTTTCCGAATTTTTTAACTATTTTTGTTTAGTAGAGGGGGGGGGGGGGTTTAGGGATTGGGAAAAGGGTAAAAAATTATTTGAAATTAAAAAAATAAGTTTTTATTTTTTGATGTGGAGGGTCGGGTATGGAGTATTGGGTAGGGTAAAAAAATATGATAATATTAGAATGAAGTATGCTTTTGAAAAATATTTTTCTTTATTTATAAAGAAAAAAATTATCTTAAATTTAAGGAAATTAAGTTGATTTGAAAAATATTTTCAAAACATTTAATCCAATTAACAGAGAAAATTATAAATTCACATTAAACTCACCCTAAAAGATGTACTAGTTTAATAAACTCAAAAGAGAAATCACCACTGTACAAAATATAGTTACCTGGAAATGTATAAAAAATCTAGTTTTAGTATCCCCGTATAACGTTGGGTCCACCTAAAACACGAAACAGGTATATTATATTATAGTTATTAGATATTCAGCATTTGCTAAGAAATTTTCTTATGCACATCTTAAAAACACAAAATTGAATAGTTAACATACATCCTTCTTCAAGTAAACGATAGATTAATAAAGTAAAAAATTGATATAAACTTACTCTCCAACCAGCTTGTAAGATATCTGATCCTTTATGAATTTTTAGTCGAGATCCACTGTGTTGCTGTCCATTAACTTGAGGATTGTACAAAGCAGAACTCATTCCGGCTCCCGCAAACTTTTTTTTAATCCTTTTTTTTTTTTGCAGGAAATGGACTTTGAAGAGGAAAAATCAGCATTCTCAGGGTACAACATTAGCCCCATAGCGCAAGTTGCCATTGCAATCGCTGTGATGATATGCTTCTTGATTATGATGTTTATATTAGTCAAGGTTTGGAGGAAGATCACAGTTAAAAGGCCCGAAATATAATTACTTTATTATGAAAAATGTTGGTAATGGAAATGAAATGAATTTCATATATAGTACTATTTTATTATGAAAAATGTTGTAATGGAATAAAATGAATAAAGTATTGTTGTCTTTGATTGTTTATTTTTATTATTTTAGTTGGCTGCTTAAAGTATGTTACAAGATCATATCTTTGGTAGAATTTGTTGTTTGGCATTACAACTGTATGAACTCAGCTGTGTAGTAATGAAAAATTTTGTAAGCAACGATCTCCGTTATATATAGGAAAAACACAAATATTAACAAAAAGTATATTGGCCTAATATTTCTCGTCACTCTAATTTGACTTGGTGCTCAAAGTATGGATAAATCCAGAATTGCTAATTTTCAGGTGCAAGTAACATGTAAATGGCACTAATATTGATAAGTTGGACTGAAAAATTCGTATTCAATAATGCTAAGTATATATTATTTCGGTCATAATATTTGATGGTTATTGCCTTTTGGAATTTGTATTTATCCTAAGTACTTCAAGGCATTACTCTATTTATGTGTTTATCAAATAGTATTCCTCTTTATTTATTGTGTGAAGTAGTTAAAATGCTCTGAATTTAGTATAAAAACACTCATATGCTTAGATAAATGAATATAAAAATGCTTCCAAACACAGACTTTATTTTAACGTATAATCACATAGTGTTCAATGGAACATTGTTATATACTCAAAATAACCAATGATATGCTAGTTGGCTTGGCGAAGTCCTAAATTTGCTGATTTCATTTCGCTATTTTTGATTTATCAAAAATGTTATATTTCACACCTAATAATTCAAATGTGTCGTGATAAAATTTTATTAGAATTATTTTTTTTTTGGTTGATTTGAAATTTTTCATCCAATTGAGAATACAAGTGACAAGTTTATAGATAACAAGAGTATAAATAATTCATTTTTAATGGTAATGACAAGATCAACAAATAAATGAAAATTGAGAGCTATTTTGCACCATTTTCCTTTGCATTTCTTTGGAAGACAATATATCATTCAAATTAAAGGTGTATAAAGAACAAATAGGAACAATTTTCTTCAACTTTTTTCAGGATTTGGACGATTTTCTTTACTATTAAACATGTGTACTTTCACCCGGTCCCCCGTAAAGAACAAAATATATGTGTTTTGCACCACGTGAAAGTTGTATAAATTCAACCTTGTACGGATTATCGGTATGTGTGACTGTTGTATCTACTTCAATTGTTTTTCCTTTCTCGTTGATAACTGTAAGCTCAACGCAATAAGCATCATAGGAACTGTTTTCAATAGGAAAATAGCTTGAGCCCATTGGAGGTTTTGGTACACCTGGTGGACTATATACAACTCCTCCCCAATCAACATTCGTAGCAAAACTTTTCAAGTCAGTGAAGAGACTTTGTGGCCAGAAACCTATTCGCGTATCTTGTCCCATTAATAGCCACCAATTACCGGATAAGTCCTTTTTTCAAAAAAAATAAATAATAACTTGTCAATAACAATATTTATGTTATCTCTTAAGTATAATTTCTATATCTGTATAAAATATTCAAAGACTCTAAATAAGAAAAATAAAGACAATATAAAATGTACCCGATCAATGTGTACTTCCACACTCCAAATTTCTCCTCCACGTTGTGAAATATTAATGAATGAATAACCAAGAGGGAAGTCATGTTTTACTTGTACAAAGCCGGGACATAGTGTATTGAAACAATGAATTTTACCAGCCTACAAAAATAGATATATCTCATACATGCTTAAAAATAAAGGTAGATAGTTAAACTAAAGGTGTGTTTAAAATAAGGTGGCGGAGGGCGGGGGGGATTGAGTGCAGGGATGGTGTTTAAAAAAGATATTTTATAATTTTGAAATGTATTTTAATTTTTTGAAAAAAATTGATGTGGGGAGATGGGGGGAGGGGTAGGTGTAGGTTTGACATAAAAAATGAAATTTTATATATTTGAAATATTTTTTAACAAAATTATTTTTGAAAAAGAAATTAAAGGGGGGGGGGGGGTTGTTAGGGGTTGAATGGCGTAAAAAATCAAAATTATTAATCAGAGATAATTTTCAAAAAATAATTCTTTTTTAAAATTGATCAGGGTTGTGGCTGGGGTTGATCAGATGGGTAGGGGTGACATAAAAAAGATTTTTTGAAAAATGATTGGAGTGGGAGTTTAGGGATCAGGGGCGGGTAATGGCGAAAAAAATGAATCTTTTAACATTTAAAATATTTTTCAAGTATAATTTTTATAAAAAGAAAATTTGACGAGGGTTTTGTGTGGGTGGAGGGGGGAGGAGGAGGTTGCGTAGTTAGGGTATGGGATGATGTAAAATTGAAATTTTAAAAATTTAATTTTTGGGAGTTGGGGGTTGGGGAATGGGGTTAGGCGTGATAATGATTGGGTGAGGTAAAAAATTTGTAAGCTTGAAATATTTTTGAAAAATATATTTTTTTGAATTTTTTAACTATTTTTGTTTAGTGGAAGGGGGGGGGGGGCTAGTTTAGGTATTTGGAAAAGGGTAAAAAATTAATTGAAATTAAAAAAATAAGTTTTTATTTTTTGATGTGGAGGGTCGGGTATGGAGTATTGGGTAGGGTAAAAAAATATGGTACTATTAGAATGAAGTAGGCTTTTGAAAAATATTTTTCTTTATTTATAAAGAAAAAAAATTATCTTAAATTTAAGGAATTTCAGTTGATTTGAAAAATATTTTCAAAACATTTAAGTCAATAAACAGAGAAAATTATAAATTCACATTAAACACACCCTAAAAGATATACTACTTTAATAAACTCAAAAGAGAAATCACCACAGTACAAAAGATAGTTACCTGGAAATGTATAAAAAATCTAGTTTTAGTATCCCCGTATAACGTTGGGTCCACCTAAAACACGAAACAGGTATATTATATTATAGTTATTAGATATTCAGCATTTGCTAAGAAAGTTTCTTATGTACATCTTAAAAAAACCAAATTCAATAGTTAACATACATCCTTCTTCCACAAAACAATAGAATAATGAAATAAAAAATTGATATAAACTTACTCTCCAACCAGCTTGTAAGATATCTGATCCTTTATGTATTTTTAGTCGAGATCCACTGTGTTGCTGTCCATTAACTTGAGGATTGTACAAAGCAGAACTCATTCCGGCTCCCGCAAACTTGTTATGTGGATTATATGAAATTTGAGCTATTGCAACCTAATTTTTTTAAAAAATTGTTTTTAGTAAATCTTACAGAGTGCCCAAATTAAACTAAGAATAACTTGTTCCTTTATTACTTCAAATCCCATTAAATAAAACATGGACATTAAAAAATAATTTTTATAGCCATATACCACCTTATATCCTTGTGAAGATACATATCTTCCATTTGGCCTACTATTATTGTTGCTCTGCATTAGAAAATGAACTTATTTTTACGTTTGAAATAAATATGCAATATATATAGAAGTAAATTGACATAAATCATCTTACAACATCATATTCATCGGTGAATGTGACATCCTCTGGAGGAGGCATATGAGTTAATCTTACAAGATCATCTTTTGTCATTCTCTTAACAGGAATAGTTCCAAAAGGGCATCCTCCATCTTTTGACCATATTGTCCATGACCTATTAGTTGTTGATGAGAAGGTTGAATCTTTCTTGATTGTAGATAAAGTAGGTTTCATCTGCTCAATCAAATGTTCAACTGTATGTCAATAATATCATATCCAATAGGAACAAAATGACAACGAAATGAAAAGAGAGTAGAGATATGCCTTAGGATGAAAATTATGATCCTTCAATAATGGGTTATCAAATGCACGTTGTTTGTAGAAATCTACGCAGTCGTATGTATCTCCATATTTAGTCTGTAAACAATTAAAATTAATAAAACAAGTAGCCTAAGTTAGAACAAGATGTACCATTTAAACACAAAACATACTCACGAGAGCAATTCTTAGTAAATGGTAATACTACTACTTTGCTTCTTTTTTTTTTTGAGAAAAGACTAATCTAGGTCATTCATTCGTATTTATTCATTTATGCTACTTTCGTTGAGAAAATGTTCATCCATGCCGTTATATGTTAATGAAAAATATTTCGATAGATGTGTCCTAAGCCATTGTTATTCCCTTGACTCCAATTTGCAAGATCATATGCAAAAATTGTGCTTAATCCATTTTAGTTCATTTGTTTGATTGGATTTGACATGAAGTTTTAAAAGGTAATTTTGTTTTGAATCTTGTGATATTAAAATAAATATATATATATAATATATTAAAGTGCTCTCAAATCTTGTGGTTTAAACATGTTATGTGAAAAAATAGAATCAAATAGTTTGAAAAAATGGAAAAAAATATTTTTCTCAAATCAAATTAAAAGAAAAAGTAAAACAAACAAATCGAAACAGACTAACCTGCTCAATCTTCAACTACAACAAAAGTTTACGTTGAAAGAAGGAATTAAAGGGAATGTTCTCAATTCCCGAGAATAATGTGACAAATGAATGTTTTCTCAAATACAAAAGTGATATTATCAAATAAAATGTCTTTTGCGACTTAGAAGTATAATAAAATAATTTTCTTGAAAAAAAAATACCTTTACTGTTTTGATGGCTGACTTGTTTAAAATTTTTAATTGTTTCTCTAACTCCGCATCCTCTAATTTGGATAGCTTTTTTTGCCCTTCCACCCTATTATAACTTAACAGAAAATATAACATCAATAGAATTTGTCGAATCATTCTTTGATCCATCCTGAATTCATTTCTTTTTATAGGCATAAATCTTAGGTGTTTTGAAGAAATTAGATTAATTAATACAACAGGAAACCTCAACACTGAATTTGATTTGGTAGGTGTAAGTATTGATACTTCTGCTACTATAAGGAAGACATTGTTATATAGAGATGTTGAAAAGATTAAGTTGACTATTATGTACAAGATATTGACTTTTTGAAAGTTTAATAAATGTTGATTGACCGTTTATAATTAATAACCAAAATAATAATTAACTTCATTTGAGCAAATCTAAGAAGATTTTGAATGCTTTTTTGTTGTTCATATCTACATAATAAAATATTTAAAAATATTTTTGACCATAGACCAAATATGTTGTCCAGTTCGGAACAAAAATTAGATTATTATTTTTTTAACAAAAAATTGAAAAGGAAGTAAAGTAATGTGCAAAAAAATATATATATAAATGCCAATGTAATATTTTGACAAAGCTATTATTTGAGGATAATTATAAGCAATACTTGAAAGTTGAGGGGTGTCTTTAAATCTTTATTTTTGAAATTTAAATAAAAATAAAAAAAGATAATTATTCTCCAAACTATCATAAATATTGTATCAATATCCTTCGTTATACTTTAATGTTGTAAATGCCTTTACCTTCATTCTTTTAGATTGTATATATCCTTGAATCTAACGGATCGACATGTGGTATTCTCTAAATGATTTATTCGATTTAATTTATTTTTTATTCAAAAATAAAAAATTCACCCGACCCACAACCAAAATGGGTGGTGCCAAAATCCAGTCTTCATTTTCATTAAAAAAATCATCCCTTTATTCTTCTCAACCCACGATAACCATAGAATCTAGAACACATCTTTCAAAGAAGAAGTTGACTTGTTCAATAAAAGTACTTTTTTCTTCACTTCTACTTCAAATATTGCTTCCTCCACATTTCAACCAGCTTCAACATGTAACATTCCATACAAGTTATGTCAATCTTGTGTCTTTCGAATTTTTAAATCTGTAGTTTTATGTTTGCTAAAAATAAATCTTCATCTTCATTTAGTACAATAGAATCTAGTTTTATGGGTATTTTATACATTATTTATTTCAAAAATATTTTCAGCGCATTTCAATTACGGGTGTGCATTGATCGGTTCGATTTGATTTTACGTGTTATTTATTAAATTTATCAGTTTTTGATTTCTAAATACGTCAAATTGATAACCAACCCAATAACATATTTCTAATCGTTTTTGGTTAACCAATTTATTATACTTAACGCTTCAATTTTCGATATAATCAATAAGAATATATATATATATATACACACACACACACTCACACATACGATGATAAGAAAATTTTCATATAAACCGTATGATTTTTTCAGCATTTGGTATGAAAGTACTAATCATAAAAGTAACAATCATTTTTGGTGCAAGTTTAGACACTAGACACATTCAAAAGAAAAATGTGAAAGCAATAATAGTTTTCTGCAAGTCTAGGCCATTGACACATTCAAATAAGAAGTGTTCTTGTAATTACAAAATGAAACAATAATTAGGATTTTAAGTTATACTGAGATTAAAACTGGGTTTGTAAAATATTATATAATTAATTAGGGTTAACTGGTCTAGGAATAAAATAGTAATTTAGTATAGTCTTATTGGCCTATCGGTTTAACCATTAACAAAAATCATAAAATTGGAAATCGAACCAATAACTCAATAAAAAAATTTGTGAAACCTTTAGCCAATAACATAGTATTAATAAATCAATTGTGTTTTTTTTGGGTTCGATTTATTGGTTAAAGTGAGATTTGAGATTTGATATATATATATATATATATATATATATATATAGTAATTTTTTTAATGAGGATGCATATCTAATTGGACATCCTGACATGCACCATAGTTTCGCCGCTGCTTCTGACATGACCAAACATAGTTTATCTAGGTACGTATACAACAACATAAGTTTAATTAATAGGTCGTTGTATTACGTATATATTGGGATAACTTTGATCAATTTCGCTATCCAGTTATTAATTGTTATTGTATCATCACCATTCAGAAAATTTAGTAGTCAATATAATACTACATAGTTATTAATTTCTACACCATGTATACAATGTTGGTATAATATTGTGGGTGACATTTGATGAAGAATTAAACTGTGGAGTATTGATTAGTGATATGACCGATGATATCTCAAATATCAAATATCTCTCTTAGATAGTTAGATTAATTAAAAAGAGTTTCAATTACTCTTTCACTTTAATTTATTATCAATTGTTTTTCAATAATAATAATAACTATAAGTTTAATTGCACAAATTAATTTTTAAAATGATAAAATATATGTAAATTTTATCCTATTTTATAGAATGTATGCAGATTCTACTCCTCTCTGATAAAAATAGAGTTATTTTCAATTCAAATATAGCAATATATAACATACAGTAAAGATTTGACGTAAATAACGAGGGCAAGTAAATTTCACCTCTTCCTTTTCTCGAGGATAAGAAGAATGTCTCGTCAAAAATCAGTAGCTTGTGGGAACGAGATATATTTGTATGTTGAGCAAGTAAAGAGAGGTCCAAATTGTTCCCTAAAAATGGAAAGAAAATTAATGGCAAATCCAGTTGGTGAAGTGTTGCCTATCCAATCTAATCTAATATCTATTGATCCCAGTATGACAAGAGATATCGAAGATTGTATGTACTTTGATTCAACAATTTGCACGAAAAATTATAGTGTTTGGATAAGGAAGTATCACATGTTTGGTAAAATATGCCTTTCACAATCTAAGCCTACATCCTAGGTTAGTGGTTATCCTTAAACACTCTAACAATTGATTCTCGAAATCTAGATATTATCGCATAAATTGAGACGTAGAGTAATATATAGTTAATGGTACCGAAATGTGTCAACAATCAAAGGTGGGACTAGAAATTTTTAGTTCAGCTGCTTTTAAATTACAAATATAGAATAGTGAGTTTGAGTTAAATTGATAAATTATTAATTTCAAATTTTCTATGGACTATGACGACTCTGCGCTGCTCCCCATAATTTACAAGTTGATTTGATAAGATACAATAGCAATGCAATACTCTCTTTGTCTTAATTTGTCTGACACGTTTATTTTTAGTTTGCCTCTAAAATATTGATACATTTCTATCTTTAGTAATAATTTAATTTTACTCTTAATGAGATGATATATAATCACACAAATATCTATAATTTTTTTAAATCACAAATCTTAAAATTCTTTTTTTAAAAAAAAATTCAATCAAACTAAATATCACATAAATAAAAATAAAGAATTAACATATTTCAAACTTTGGTAGCGTGGCACTATAGTAACCATGAACCTTTTGATGTGATGTCATGTACATTTTATTGTTAAAACTTTTTATTGAATTATTCATTAAAAGTTATTATCCATCGAAAAAACTTTTAAGAAAAGTAACCAATGTATTGTATTGCAACACATGTCTTATCATTTTATTAAAGTTGTAGGAATCTTTCTCATTATATTATTTTACTTAAAAATATATAATATATATAATAGTAAAAAATGATTAAGTTTTAAAAAATCAATTAATTTTATGATTTAAGAGAAATCGACTTTTCAAATTACAGAGTCGCCACTTGATTTGTAGTAAAACCAAAAAATCTTAAAATTATTTTTTCAAAAGATTTAAAACAGATGAAATCAGTTAAAAAAGGTTCGAAGTTCAAATGTACATTTCGAGAAGGTATTAGGCCCTCGAAATGTCCGCTAACTCGCGGTTGACCAACGATTTGACTAAATGACTTTCAAATATTTTCTAAATATTGACTAAATTAAGTGAATTCAAATTTTATTTATTTACTTACTTACTATTATTTTCTAATTAATCATATGTGTATTTTTTTTATATAGCTTTCTTTTAGGAAAAACAAAAGAAGGATATCAGTTAAGAGGGAGGGAGTGACATAAAGGAATTAATAAGATCAAATATATATATATATATATATATATATATATTAGAGTATAAGAGAAATAACAACTTTGGGAATTTAATTAAGTTAAAATTATAGGATAAACATAGTTAGGCAAAATAATACCAATAAGAGTAAAATGAGGAAAATATTGAATTTGGGCCTTGAGCCCAAATTTTATGACCTGTCACAAATCTAAAGTGGCCCAAAATGGATCTGGGCCCAAATTCAACAAATGGCTGCTGGAAATTATTAAGGCTTTGGGCCTATTTCCCTTTTGAGAAACCAGCGTATACATTTTATGTATATCGCTATATACGAGCAGAATTTCGAACATTTTTTCCTGCATCATCCCTGTACATCAATTTTGGCATGTATTTTATCAAAAATATGCACGCTTGCATTTTCCAAGACTCGTACAGCGTATATTTAAACTGTATATCAATATATACATCCTGTATATTGACCTATTCTTTGGCTTTTCGGGGGTGAAAATATTTTATCTATATATTAAGGTGCTTCATTATTTAAATGAATAACAGTATGTATAATGTATTTTAAAAAAAAGTACTTCATTGTAGGGGTGTGCATCGGTTGGTGCGATTCAGTTTTATGTGTTATCAGTTTTTTATTTTTAAATATGTTAATCCAATAACAAATCAAGAAGATATTCTTTATTGGTTTTCGATTTATCATTTTCATCATTATCAGTTCAGTTTCGATTTAAACAATAAGAAAATATCCGTAAAATTTAATATTACTTCTCACTTCTCTAAATGTTTTTGATATAGTGAAACAAAAAAAATAATGAAAAATTACATCAATAAGAGAAAACATTGTTCAAAAGCTATAATTATATGTCATGACCACCAAAATATAAAACGAAATTTCTTATGTTAATCAAATTACAAACTTTTATAAACTTGCAAAAGTTACAACCTACAATTATAAACTAAAACTAATATGAAATAGTCCAACCAGACTAAAATTAAAACTAAAATCAAATAGCTACAATTGCAAAGCTAGTGTGAAGTGGACAGAATATTAATAATTTGATATATTTATAAACCCATTAAAAAACCGATAATTCAATAACTAAATACCTTTTTTTTTGGTTTGATTTATTGGTCTGTACGATTTCTGCACACCCATACTTTATTGTGCTTTGTTGAATTGTAGTTTTGTATTTGAAAAGTAAATTTGTTCATATAGTGTAAGTAGTCAATTCTACTTTTACATTTGTAATAAAAGACGTACTCTTATTACAATTGTTTTGTTGAGGGCTTGTTTTTGTAATCCATGTGTATAGTTTGGTGCTTCCGATGATCTAATTTTAAGAATTTTGGAGCTACACTAAAGTAGATGAAAAATGTTATTACGTATAAAGTACTACTAGTATTAGTTGTATGAGGGGTTATTTTATTATATTTTAATTTGTGGATTCATGCTTTATTGTCTTCTTTGACTTTTGTTTCTTTTTTTTTTACTTTTTTCCTCACTCTCTTTCTTGTTTTTTCTAGATTTTTTTTAAAAAAAGTTGTATTCGGAAATCAATTTAATTACTATTTTAATTTGTTTAGGTAAAAATAATATTTTCTCTGTCTACTATTATTTGTCATGATTTCTATTTTTAGAGTTAAATTATAAGAAGTTAAGAATTTTAATTAATATTTAAAAATGTATTTTTTCATCATATTGATATACAAAAAATTACAGATTATAGTACTTTTCATATAATTTTTGAATATTTAAATTTTTTGTTAAAAATATCGAATTAATGTAATCTAATTTAACTTTAAAATTAGTCATATTGACTTTCGAAAAGCGCAACGTGACAAATAAAAGTGGACCGTGGGAGAAATAATTTTTTTTTACTTATTTTGAGTTAACAGAAAATGTTTATGAAATTATAATTGTTGTTATTCTATAATTAAAGGCTATAGTCATAAAAATATTCAAGTTAATTCTTCGAATAAAATTATTTTCGTAAAGCAAGAAATTAATATTGCTTAGAAAAAAGTAGAAATAACAAAATCTATTAGTGGTGCAAATTGTCTTCTTTCCCCTTCTCCTTTGTAAGAAAAAATCTCATTCACACCTAATAAATTAGTGCAATGAAATTGCAAATTAACTTACAACTTTTTTTATTTAACTCATTTAATTTGTGGAAGCTTCAAAATGCACATCGTAATTAAAGTATTATCTCATTATCTTTAATGGAAAATTAACTATCTATATTGTAAAAAATAAATAACCATAAACAACTCAAAGACAATAAAAAATAAAAGGAATCATACTGCTTTCAGATTTAACATTGCATGCACGTTAATTCAAATATAACCTGTGTCATCTTCCATTGAACAATTAATGTTCAAAAATTGTTAATTGTCCTTGTCAAATATAGATTTATAACGTGCAAGCAAACGAAAAAACAAAGACACGCACATTCTATATTTTTCGTATCAAAGCAATATATTTTCAAACTCCATT
Organism: Solanum lycopersicum; assembly: GCF_036512215.1. NCBI lineage: Eukaryota > Viridiplantae > Streptophyta > Magnoliopsida > Solanales > Solanaceae > Solanum > Solanum lycopersicum. Next base: position 67,080,209 of record NC_090806.1, read on the forward strand.
ATATTAATAATTATGTTTATCTGAAAATTTTATAATTTTTTAGTAAGGTATTATTATATACGTATAATATTTTTTTAAAAATGTTATTATTCGAAATTTAGTATGTACATAATATTATGGATCAATAATTATTATAAAAATATTACTATTACTCAAACATTTGATTATAACCGTTATAGAGGAGTAATTCTATAAAAAAATATATCTTCCAAATAAATATTATTGTTGTAATAAATAAAATAATATTATAGAAAAGTAAATATAACATGGAAATAGATTCTAAAAAAAACCTAGATCATTATATCGTTAGATGTTATTATAATGAATCTGTTATAACGAAATTTGATTGATTATATTAGCTAGAGATTTGATTTTCCTAATTACATCTTCTTGTTTTTGCCTATTCTGCATTAATTTATTTCTTCGATTACTTTAAATCGTTAAAGTAATTGAATAATATCTAATTTTTGTTTGTCTTAGTTGTTAATTTGTTTTGTCATTTTGTCTAATGGAGCCTAACCATAATCAACAACCTGATAATGCACTTTGGTTTTTAGTTTTGATTAAAAAAAAGTTCATTAAATTGGGGACTACTCATAAGTACAAAATTAATTAATGATGATCTATATATTATCCGAAGTAGTTCAAATCCCTTGTTGGAAATACTTATAATGGTGAATTAGTAAGGACCATATTTAGGTATTTGGCTATTTAATTTGTTTTTTCTCAAACTGTCAAATTAAAATGACCTAGAATTTTTTTAAAAAAAATCAAGCTACTTTGAACTAATATTGCCATCTTATCACTTCATGTGTACATATTAACTATAACACTCAAATCGAGCTTATCTATCTTTCAGGTCACAAGAATACAAGAATCGATCCGAATAACAAAAAATATGTTGTTGTTTTTTCTAAAAAAAATTGTCTTGAGTAAGCAATGCAATCAAATCGCCAAAAAGTTGTTGGTATAGTGCAATAATAATGCTCACATTCCTTTTTTTTTTTACTTTTTCACTTTTTTATCCGATTTGCTCCCGACTTTATAAAACAATTTTTTATATAATTTCGGGGAGAGACCAATAAGTTTTATCAAGAACAATATCGTTGGCTTTTTATTATTCGTTGGTTACACTCATAGTATATTGTATAAAATTGTTATTCCCATTTTTTTTCTACACATCAAAATTAATTGACGTTGATAAGATTTTAGCATTTTTTTAATGTGTATATATATATATATATATATATATATATATATATATATATATATATATATATATATTTATTTATTTCGATCAGAAGATGTATATATTGTAGTGAATTAACTGGAGGATATTATGTTGACGATAGAGGCATTTTTGTGCCAAAATGCAAACAAGGGGGTGTATTTTTGTGTCAAATGACATCAAGAAGTAACAATTATTACTTTCTCAAACCTAATAAAATATAAATATTTAAGTGTAAAGACATTCAAAATAACGATGTATCAACATAATTATGATTTAGATATACGTTATGAGAATGTGCTATAAGTATATACTTTTAGCCAATTATCAAATATATATCACGACTAATCTTGCATACACGTAACTTTTTTTTTTGGGAGAGCTTTTAATATGAAAAGTTTATTCACACACCTATAACAATCATCTATAACAATATTCTGTATTGAGTCCAAGGTAAGTTATAAGAATTAATGACTTGTAAAACTCTTGTTACATGTGAGAAATCAAGATTGTTAACAAATGTGAAACCAGGAATAATTCTTAGTTAATTAAAAGAGATGCTTTGTTAGTTCAAGTGTTGTTATATAAAGATTCGATGTGATAAAATATGTAATGACCCGGAAGGTCATTTTTGGAAATTTTAAATATTAGTGTAACTTGAGTTAATTAATCGATAGTTTTTGGGCTAAAGTGATAATTTATTTAAGACCCTATACTATTTAGCCTTTATTTAATAAAATATGTGGGTAAAACCTATCACAATTAGTACTTAATTAATTCAGAAAAGGAAAAAAAAAAAAGAAAGATAGAACGAACGAAGGATTTACAGATAGAACGGAGGAAGGGTTTATAGCCGACTACAGATTGCTGAAGGTAAGAAATTTTAATCTCTCCGTGCATGCAATTGAATTAATTCCTCTTCATAATGATTTTGCTTTCATTAAATGCTACCTATATATGTATACAATAATATTATAATAGCATTAAAGAATTTGGCAGATCTTATATCAATATGGTCATGGCCAATCAAATTGTTGAAGTTGTAGTAAGGTCACCATTGTTTTATTTTATTATTATTAAATTAATGTGGTACATATGATAAAGTGAAGGTGGCAGTGGTGATGATACTTGTAAACTTAGGGACAAAGGACAGTGTTAACGTTACTAGTATTAGTATAAAATTATTGGATATCAATTGGTCGATAAGGGAATTGGTTGGTTAGGAATTTATATAAGTGTATAATTTTCATACGTGCTACCAACAATTTCAAATAATAATTAAGTTGAATGCTTACTACATGGTTTAGACTGTTACATTGTACATTAAGGCCTTTGGGTTTATTGATTTTTACCATTGATTTAATGACCAGTAATTGTAAAAATTTACAATTTGTTATGTTATCATGACCTTGTAATTTTAGCTTTTATACATAAAAATAGGTAACTAAATATTAGATGTATCGTATTCTGGGGGAATGTCATTAGATCTTCGATATTTGAAGGAATTGGAAGAATTCACAAGTTAATGGGCATCAAAAAATTACAAACTTGCTTATAAATTTGGGTGAATTTTTAAGGTGAATGTCAAACACATAATAAGATGGGTGTTGTTAGTTTCGAAATCTTATTGTGAATATATATACTTGAATAGGTTGCATCGATTCGGAAGCTCAACAGAAAAGAAAGACTCAAGTCATAGAGTGATTATTTGATTGGCTAAGGCAAGTGGATTTCTAAACTCTTGTTAAGCGTACGAAATTCGTGTATTTCCTTGTGTGATGTTGAGAATGATTTGGAGACTTGTTGTTTATTTGTTGGTGTTGTATTTCTTGTTGTAAATTGTGCTTTGTTATCAAATGGTTATCTCCTCCTTTTTATTTGAGCATGTCATTTGCATTGTATCTGAGACATGGTTGTGGTAAGAGGATGGTGTACTATTTTCGAGGGTCGTATCGCGCGCCGCGATGGATATTATATTTCGAGGGACGTATCGCGCGCCGCGAAGGTTACTACTTATCGAGGGTCGTGTCGTGCGCCGCGACAGATGCATGGACAGATATGTCCCCCATGGGTCCCGGACTGAGAGACAGCGGGTGTGTATCGTTAGGGAAGACATGCATCACTATACTTGACATTGCATTCCATTGCATTGCACATACTTATTATTGATGAACTTGAACACGTGTTTTGTTGATCTTGTGAGTGTTTCTCTGTGAAGCTTGTGACTGTTGAATATTGAGTTGTTATTGAGAATGTGTAAACTGATAGAGTGTGGTTATTGAGTTGTGTGTTTGGTAAACTGTAAACTATTAGACTGTAGCGTGGAGGTTAGATATGGTGTAAGGAGTGCCCGTATTTTGTTCACTTAACTTGTGTTTAGAGGTTTGCTTGTTAGGTACCGCGTGGTTTGGTACTCACCCCTTGCTTCTACAAATTTTTGTAGGTTACGAGCCTGGATCTTCTTGATACCTGTCATTCTTTTCGTTTCCGAGGCATCTTGTGGAGGGTTGTGAGGTAGCTGCTTGTCATCTCAGCGAACTTTCCTACTCCAGTTTATGATTTTGTTTTTACTTGAAAGACAACTTCATTTTAGACTCCTATTTTATTTCAATCCTAATATTTACATTAGAGGCTTGTGCACGTGACAACCTGGTTTTGGGAATTGAATTAATATGACTTGGTTTCATAATAGAAATTGTTGTTGAATTGTCTTTACTTCCGCACTTTGTTAGATATTTGGTTTTAGGCTGAATTGTCTTGGTGGGATAAGACGAGTGTCATCACACCCATTTTTGGGTCGTGACAAAATAATATGTTGAAAGCGACGCGTAACTTCCAAATGCGTCCATGTTGAATTATATTAGGATTATTTGATGCTAATTGCCAATATTAGGAAAGGTCCCTTAAATATGAGAGATTTATTATTCATAAAAAAAAAAATAGATATCAAGGAAATGACGTGACAAAGTTTTTTACAAAAATTAAAATTAATTTCAATAAAATGTTCAAAAATATATAAAAAGAAGATATTAAAGACAAAACATAGTATAGTTGGTTGTCTCGACATTTTGGTCGAGCCTGCATGTATAAATAATAATTCTTTGAGTAGTTTAATTAATATAACAAAAAATATTTCTTCTTTGATTATAATAAAGAGATTCTCCCTTTCGAGTGTATGCATCTTTATCTATATTCTTCTTTTTAGTGTCATTTGCTTTTATGTTTTTCATTTAACATTGCTATGTATATATTGTATTGTCTCAATATTAACTCAGGTTTTGTGCAACAAGATGAAATCTTTCCCTCCTTTAATCTACTTCTCTTGCTTTTATTTCAATGAAGTAGCAGTTTCTTGATTCGAATTAAAGTTGTTAGATTTCGGCATTCGTCTAATTTTGGGATTCTGATGATTATTCACTTCTTCAATGTTATTGCTTGACAATAGAAATTGGGCTAATTTTCTGTTACTTTATTAATTAGAATTAGATGTATTTTTTTCTTTCAAGTTTCTATTGTGATTGACACCTGAGTTAAAAAAAAGTTAGTAAGTACATTGCTTCAACTTGATATACTAGCACATACTTAATGGTTATGTTATTATGTATTAGTATCTGATTATCTGATGGATTCGCTACATTAATATTTCACCTAAATTCAAACTTTTACCCTTTCTTCGCATTTGACTGCAGATAAGTATGTCTTTGGAAGAACAATACGACTCGGGGTACAACATTAGACCCATTGCACAAGTTTTTATTGCGGTCGGTGTTATGATCTTCGTTTTAATTTTGATATTTATATTAGTCAAAATTTAGAGAAACGTCGCAGTTAAAAGGCTGCATGATGATGAGATTGAAATGGGGAATCCTTAAAATTATTTTATGAAAAATGCTGTAATTGGGAATGATATAAATTTGATATAGTATTAAAAATGTTGTAATGGAATGAAATGAATTTGATAAAGTACTACTTTATTATGAAAAATATTGTAATGGGAATAAAATGAATTTGATATAGTACTATGGTCTTCGATTGTTTATTTTTATTATTTTATTTGGCTGCTTCAAGTATGTTATAAGATCATATCTTTGGTAGAATTTGTTGTTTGTTATATTACAACTGTATGAACTTAGCTGTGTAGTAATGAAAATTTTTGTAAGCAACGGTCTGCGTTATATATAGGGAAAACATAGTATCCACACAGATAGTAATAAAAAGTATATTGGCCTAATATTTCTCGTCACTCTAATTAGACTTGGCGCTCAAAGTATTGATAAATCCACAAATGTTAATTTTCAGGTGCAAGTGACATGTAAATGGCACTAATATATTTGGTATGATAAGTTCGACTGAAAAATTATTCGTATTCAATAATGCTTAGTATAGATTATTTCGATTATAACATTTGATGGTTATTGCCTATCAGAATTTGTATTTATCCCAAGTACTTCAAGGCATTATGTGCTTATATCAGGGAGGAAAACATTTTTTTTTATGTGTGAACAAACTTTTGGCCAGAGTGACGTGGCTCCTTATTATACGTACATTTTCTCTTCTTTTTTTTCTCATTTTCACGTTGAAAGTAAACAACTTCATTCGTAGCACCGCGCCATATATTTTGATAGTGACTTTCTCCTATTAAAAGTATTCCTCTTTATTTATTGCGTGAAGTAGTTAAAATGCTCTGAATTTAATGCGCATTTTAAACCTAAATACTTAAAGATTCTAATTTTAAATTCGTTTTAGTGACTTCAAGAAATTGATGAAAAGAAAGTGGAGGAAAGTCCGTTGAAATGGAGTTGTCTATGTTAACGGGAGTTAAAGTGTACCTTATGGAAATGAAATATAATAATTGTGACAATGATAGGACATTATTTTAATTTTTTTAAAAAAATTGGTCCCCTTATTATTCGAAAATATTGGGACTTAGATCATATAACTCATTGAGTTTGGTGTAGGTGCATTCATATTTCCAATAAATCTTATGATCAGTGAAATAATCATCACTAAATAAAGATCAATTATTTTCCACCGAAAATGTTAGTGGTGTTGGTGAAGTATGATCTAGTGGTCAATAAAATGATTGAAAATCATAAGATTTAGTTTTAAAATTCAGCGGAAAAAAAACACTAGACGATTCTTCTTATTTGCCCTAACTTTTATAGACATAATTACTGGATACTTGTTATTGATAGAATATGGCATATATCTCGTGTAATTATTCGATATTTGTTATTGATAAAAAAAATTGAAAATTCTTAAAACAAAACTTCCTTCTGATTTTTTATAGAAAGATGAAGACCACAATTGAGAAGAAGGACTACATGAAAACTTAAAAAAGAAAGAGTGCATTTTCTTCTCTCTTTTTTTTCACAAAGAAAAACTATATACTTATTAGTACGAAATGATAGTTATAATTACGTTATAAAGTCAAGTGGCAGAACAATAAAAAGTCATTTAGGGGTGAAGTGATAATAATATGAATTTTATTGGTTTTAAATTATAAAACAGCAACATTAAGTGATAATATTTTGTTTTGAATCTATTATGTGTATATTCATGAAATTAATTAAGACTGATATTAAAATTGCCCTATAATTTCAGTAAAAATATCATTATTATTATTATGAACAAAATAATACTATAGAAAAGTAAATTAGATTTTGAAGGAAATTAGGTCATTATACTCATGAAATGTTATTATAATGAATCTGTGTTATATCGAATTTAATTGTGTATCATATGTATTAGTAAAGCCTCTTAATTTGGAGGTCATGAAATTTGAAATTATTAACAAATCTTGTTGTACTAGCTGGAAAAAAAATATGGACCGATAAAATAACGATACGTCTTCAAAAAAATCTTTGAAAAATCCAGAATTGTTGTGTTTATGGGGGCCATAAAATTGTTGCTTTGGGGGGTCAACATTTTGCATAAAAAATGACAGAAATTCCACATTTAAGTTCTCTTATTACCAATATTCCCTACTAGTTTTATAAATTTCCAAAATATCTTATTTTTGCGCATAAGATTAATGTATCTCGCATCTAATTAATGTATCTCACACATCAAATTAGTGTATCATGTATAAAATGTAATGTATCTTACTTAACGATATATGTATCTCACGCATTAAATTAATGTATCTCCATCAGATAAATGTATCATATATAAAATGTAATGTATCTTACTTAACGATAAATGTATCTCGCGCATCAGATTAATGTTATTATAATGAATCTTTGTTATAACGAATTTGATTGTGTATCATATGTATTAGTAAAGCCCCTTAATTTGGAGGTCATGAAATTTGGAATTATTAACAAATCTTGTTGTATTAGCTGGAAAAAAAATATGGCCCAATAACACAGTGACACGTCTTAAAAAAAAACTTTGAATAATCCAGAATTGTAGTGTTTATGGGGCCCATAAAATTGTTGCTTTTGGGGTCAACATTTTGCTTAAAAAATGACAGAAATTCCATCTTTAAGTTTTCTTATTACTATTATTTTCTGTTACTTTTATAAATTTCCAAAATATCTTGTTTTTACGCATAAGATTAATGTATCTCGCGCATCAGATTAATGTATCTCACACATCAAATTAGTGTATCATGTATAAAATGTAATGTATCTTACTTAACAATATATGTATCTCACGCATTAAATTAATGTATCTCCATCAGATAAATGTATCATGTATAAAATGTAATGTATCTTACTTAACGATAAATGTATCTCGCGCATCAGATTAATGTATCAGCGCTTATAGTATTGTATTAGTTTGAATGATTTCTGTAATTGTAAACTTATAAGGGACAAATTATAATTTTACCTTAAAAATATGTGATTTTTATTCTTTGCCCATTATGTATTGATAAAGCCCCTTAATTTGGAGGTCTGAAAACATTGGAATTATCAACAAATCTTGTCGTATTAGCTGGAAAAATAATATGGCCCAATAAAACAATTACACGTCTCAAAAAACCCTTAAAAATCCATATTTGTTGTGTTTATGGGAGCCATAAAACTGTTGCTTTTGGGAGTCAACATTTTGTAGTATTATTATGAAATTGGACCACACTATTATACTATTAAAAACAAAAATTGGTTGACCAAGAATCTCGATTTTGTGATTTATATTATACTAGACGCATGTGTCGTGTTAGTACGATTTCAATATCTATTATTTTTTTATTTTATTTTATGTGACACATATAAAATTTTAAAAGTCAATTAAATTTTAATATGATTTTTAAATACTCTAAATTAATTATTGTAATTTATTGTATTGTTATGTAATTTTAAAATAATATATGTTACTTTCTTTGTCCCAATCTTTCAAGAGTAAATTTGTTGTTAATGTAAAACCACACATGTTGGTTGCCTCATGTGTGGTTAAGATGAAATAACTAAAATATGAATAAGAATTATATTTACGTAATACGAAATGTCAAAAGACTCAAATCAATAAAGAAACTGAAATTAATTAAAGACCTCTACTAATTAAAACATAAAATTTCAAGCTGAAAATCTCGTAAATCAATTAGTAGATGTAAAGGTCTTTAATCAAAATTATCACTGCCTCCGTGCACTATTAACTGTCATACTTTCCACTTTTAAAGTCAAATTATAAAAAAATTGACAAACATTTTACAATATATTTTTTCATCATATTGATATACAAAAAATTGTAATGTATAATACTTTTAGTATAATTTATTAATATCTAATTTTTTTTATTTAAAATATTGAATAAATGTAATTTAAATTAAATTTGTAAACTAGTCAAATAGACTTTTGAAAAAAGTAACATGACAAATAAAAATGAAGGACAAGAGTACAATTGCTTTACGGGATAAAAGAAGAAGCTAAAATTAAAACAGAAATAAAAAATAATGTTGGCAAAGTTTGAACGCTAGACCTTGGGGTTGATATGTCATACCTAAACTAGTAGGTCAAACAACATATCACCTAAACAAACACAGAGCTGAAGAAAACTTGTTGATCTCTTACGTATAATTAGTAGAAGTAGATAACGTAGTTAACATGTTGTGAAGCATCAATTTTTATTTTGTTTGACTTTTTTTTTCTTTTTTTTCTAATTTAAGCATAAAATAATTTTCATCTCATTTTATGTGACCCTTTATTAGATTACCACAATTTTACAAAATCAATGCTACTTTTCTATGTTAAAAGTACTACTAGTGAATTAATTCACACTTCGCCTCATTACAAAAATCTTATTAAATTTTGTTAGTATTCCCTTAATCCTCGAATGTCAAGATTATTGAAACTTTTTTTAGTCTTGAATTTCTTAACACATTATTTCTTAAGCTTTAAGCTATACATAATATTTGTATTGATGCATCATAATATTATGATATAATATCTCCTCTTTTAATAACAATTAAAAAAGCTATGCAATTATGTTATTTATTTTCTTTTTAATTTTAGAAATTTTAATCATCTATAAAATACTTGACTTATATATAATACTAGGTTAATAATTTATTAAAAATAATAAATTATGAACCAATCAAATAAGTTTAATTTAATTTATCTATTTAGAATCGTCTTGAAAATAATAAGAAAGAGATACAATAAAATTAAGGAAAGAAATCAATTAAATAGATTTTATTAAAAGAATATTCACAACTTTTTAAAATTTTCATTTGATTTTTCTTAATTTACTTTATTTTATATAATAGTTTTCTTATGCAATTTTAAATTTTTTTCTCAAAAGTTTCATTGAGTTAGTACATGAGAATAGAGTTATTTAGAAATAATATAAGTGATATAAATAAAAAGAATAAAAGACAAAAAGTAAAAATAAAATGTGGCTAATAAATATAAACAAAGATAAATTGAGAAAAAGATATAATATATAAATAATAATAAAAAAATCAAAATACAGTTCTAGATTGAATTCAAAAATAATGAGACCTTTCATTGGATATTAAAACTTGAGTCAATCTCAGTCTTTTCAAGGTAAAAGAAAAAGATTGAAAACTATTCCACTCTACGAGAATGAAACTTGAAATTTAACAATTTGTCAGTGAGTCACGCTCATCTTTAATTGTAGAAGAGGTTCATTTTATTATATATACACTTATAATAAAAAATTATGAATAAATCCTAAACTACACATAATTTTGCCCCTGCTTATCAATATGTGCGATTTGGCCAAATTTATTATCAATATGGTTAGAATATACGATATATATTTGCTAAGGAACAAGTTCCAGTGCTTATCACCTTATTTTGTTATTGTCATTTAACAAGTATTTATTTTTTGTAAAAAAGATATTATTTAACTAATATTTAGTATTAGGTAATTTCCAATAATTTCAGTCTAAAAAGAAAAATCTTTTAAAAAATTGGTCATTACTATTACTGATGATACTGTTTTTTGGGTTAATGTGTTCCCAAAAAAAATTACTAATGCTTATTTGTTTTTTAATATATTAAGAAAGTTAATTAATTTTTTTATTAGTATCGTAATTTATAATTATATAAACAATTAAGATATATTTTTAAATTATAAAATTTTAGATGTTATTTTTTTTCTCTAATTTGTTTTCAATTAAATAAAATCGCATAAAATAGGAAAGTGAGACTATAGTATCTTTTGGGGCTACCATGTTTTTTTAATGAGTTTTAGCTTTGTTTTGGTTTTTCTTTCATGTGAAATAATCTATATAAATTACCTAATATTATATAAATATTTTTAAAAAGAAAAGGAAAAGAAAAATAAACAAATTCAAAGGGATTAACGTGACACCAACGGGATTTGTTATACGGTTAGGATAAAATTCAATTATTTAATGATATTTTATCTCTGTTTTACAACTAAACGTATATGATTAAATTAGTGCAGCAAAAAAATTTTAAGGTGAAAAAGTATGTGGACTTATTTAATCATGTACTTAGTTAGTAAATTATTTAATTGTTTGTTTTCTTAGTGAGTAAATTATTGTGTTTATATGAAAAAAATGCCTAAAAATGAGAAAGACAAATAGAAATTTTAGAAGAAAAACAAGTCGCACAGTAAGTAAAATATATAGCAAATTTAACAGAGAAAAGATGAGGAGGAGAAATGGATGAAATTTTTTGTAAAGAGGTGAAAAATAGAGAGATGTATTTGGGGATTTAATTTGGCAAATATTTATTTGGTTAGTTGGCTGCGTTTGAATTTTTTTTAAATCCAGTAATTTTACTAGAATTAATTTTTTTTTGGTTGATTTAAAAATTTTCATCCAATTTAGGGATACGAGTGACAAGTTTATACTCAACAAGAGTATAAATAACTCCATTTTAATGATAATGACAAGATCAACAATAAAAATTGAGAGGTATTTTGCACCATTTTCCTTTGCATTTATTTGGAAGTTAATATAACATTCAAATTAAAGGTGTATATAGAACAAATTGGAACAATTTTCTTCAACTTCTTTCATGATTTGGAAGATTTTTTTTCCTATTAAACATGTGTACTTTCACCTGGTCCCCCGTAAAGAACAAAATACTTGTCTTTTGCACCATGTGAAAGTTCTTTAAATTCAACCTTGTATGGATAATCGGTATGTGTGATTGTTGAATCTACTTCAATTGTTTTTCCTTTCTCGTTTACAATTGTAACATCAGCACAATAAGCATCATATAAAGTGTTTTCAATAGGAAATTGGCTTGAGCCCATCGGAGGTTCAGGTACACCTGGTGGACTATATACAACTCCTCCCCAATCAACATTCGTAGCAAAGCTTTTCAAGTCAGTGAAGAGACTTTGTGGCCAGAAACCTACTCGCGTAAAGTTTGGTGTCATTAAAAGCCACCAATTTCCTGATAAGTCCTTTTTTCAAAAAGAAACTAAAATAATATTAATAAGTTATCATAATAATATTTATCTCTTAACTATAGTTCCTATATCTGTATAAAATATTCAAAGACTCGAAATAAAAAAAATAAAGACAATATAAAATGTACCCGATCAATGTGTACTGTTATACCCCACTGTTCTCCTCCACGTTGTGAAATATTCATGAATGGAGTATCAAGAGGTATGTCATGGTTTACTTGTACAAAGCCGGGACATAATGTATTGAAACAATGAATTTTACCAGCCTACAAAAATAGATATATCTCATGCCTGCTTAAAAATAAAGGTAGATAGTTAAACTAAAAGTGTGTTTTCTATGAAGGAAAATGTGTTTCTTGAATAATGTTTTCCTACGTAATGTTTTCTTGAAAAGAATAAGTGGATTTCTAAGTTATTTTCTCATGTTGGTTGGTGAGTAGAATTCTTTTTTAATGTTTGGTTGGTAAATGAAACACTTTTTTCCGAAAATATCTTTAATTTTTTGCTTGAGATAGAGAATACTCTTTAGTAAAAAAAAGTTTTTGAAAATCAACCCGAATAATCGATCTAGGACCCGAACCTCACACCAAAACTAGGACAAAATCTCGACGATCGCTCAAAAATCCGACCTTAAGATCTGACTCGTGTCTTGAACCATAAATATTTTTCAAAAAACAATTTTTTAAAATAAGGGGACGGATTGGGAGAGGGGGGGGGGGGTTGAGTGTAGGGATGGTTAAAAAAAAGAAATTTTGAAATACATTTCGATTTTTTTGAAAAAAAAAAATTGATGTTGGGGGGGGGGGGTGTAGGTCTGACATAAAAAAATTGAAATTTTATATATTTGAATTTATTTTAATAAATATAATTTTTTAAAAAGAAATTAACGGAGAGGGGGGTTGGTAGGGTTGGGAGACGTAAAAAATCAAAATTAATAAATCTGAGATACAAAAAATAGTTCTTTTTTTAAAAATTGATAGGGGTTGGAGTTGGCCGGAGGGGTAGTGGTGACATAAAATAGATTTTCTAAAAATGATTGGAGTAGGGGTTTAGGAATTAGGGGTGGGGAATGAAGAAAAAAATATTTTTAAAAATGAAAATTTGACGAGGTTCTTGTGTGGGGGGAAGAGGTTGCATAGTTAGGGTATGGGATGGGTAAAAATGAAATTTTAAAAATTTGACTCTTTTTTTGGGAGTGGGGGGAGGGGATAGGCATGATAGTGGTTGGATGAGGTAAAAAGTCTGTAAGCTTGAAATATTTTTCAAAAATAATAATTTTTGAATTTTTTAACTATTTTTTTGGTGGAGGGGTGTTGGTTTAGGGATTGGGGATAAAAGTAAAAGAATATTTGAAATTAAGAAAATAAGATTTTATTTTTTGATGTGGAGGGTCGGTTGGGGTAGAGTAAAAAATATTGTAATATTAGAATGAAGTAGGCTTTTAAATTTTTTTATTATTATTTTTTAAGAAAAGTCATATTTCTTAAATTTAAGAAAATTAAGTTGATTTGGAAATCATTTTCTATAACATTTAATCCAATGGACATGAGAAAATTATAAATACACACTAAACACACCCTAAAAGATATACTAGTTTAATGAACTCAAAAGGAAAATCACCATAGTACAAAAGATAGTTACCTGAAAATGTATAAACAATCTAGTTTTAATATCCCCGTATAACGTTGGATCCACCTAAAGCACGAAACAGAGATATTATATTATAGTTATTAAATATTCAACATTTGATAACAAATTTTCTAATATACTCTTAAAAGCACAAAATTCAATAGTTAACACACATCCTTCTTCCACAAAATGATAGAATAAAGAAACAAAAAATTGATATAAACTTACTCTCCAACCAACTTGTAAGATATCTGATCCTTTATGAATTTTTAGTCGAGATCCACTGTGTTGTTGTCCATTAACTTGAGGATTGTACAAAATAGTAACCATTCCGGCTCCCGCAAAGTTGTTATGTGGATTATATGAAATTTGAGCTATTGCAACCTGAATTTTTTAAATTGTTTTTAGTAGATCTTACAGAGTATTAAACTAAGAATAAATTGTTCCTTTATTACTTCAAACTCAATCAAATAAAATATGGACATTAAAAAATAATAACTATAGTCATATACCACCTTATATCCTTGTGAAGATATGTATCCTCCATTTGGCCTACTATTGTTGTTGCTCTGCATTAGAAAATGAATTTATTTTTACTTTTGAAAACGCAAGATATATAGAAGTAAATTGGCATAAATCATCTTACAACATCATATTCAGCGTTGAATGTGACATCCTCCGGAGGAGGCATACGAGATAATCTTATAAGATCATCTTTTGTCATTCTCTTAACAGGAACAGTTCCAAAAGGACATCCTCCATCTTTTGACCATATTGTCCATGACCTATTAGTTGTTGATGAGAAGGTTGAATCTTTCTTGATCGTAGATAAAGTAGGTTTCATCTGCTCAATCAAATGTTTAATTGTATGTCAATAATATCATATCCAATAGGAACAAAATGATAACGAAATGAAAAGAGAGTAGAGATATGCCTTAGGATGAAAATTATGGTCCTTCAACAACGGATTATCAAATGCTCGTTGTTTGTAGAAATCTACACAGTCGTATGTATCTCCATATTTAGTCTGTAAACAATTAAAATTAATAAAACAAGTAACTTAAGTTAGAACAAGATGTACCATTTAAAAACAAAACATACTCACGAGAACAATTCTTAGTAAATGGTGATACTACTACTTTGCTTTTTAAAAAAAAAAAAAAAAAGATATTTTTTATCAAATATTCTATCAAACTTTGAGAAAAGACTTATCTAGGTCATTCGTTCGTATTTTAGTCATTTATACTACTTTCATGAAAAAATGTTCATCGAAGTCATTACATGTTAATGAAAAATACTTCGATAGATGTGTTCTAAGCCATTGTTATGCCCTTGACTCCAATTTGCAAAATCAAATGCAAAAATTGTGCTTAATCCATTTTAGTTCATTTGTTTGATTGGATTTGACATGAAGTTTTAAGAGGTAATTTTGTTGAGAATCTTGTAATCTTAAAATAAATATATAGAGAATATATCAAAGTTCTCTTAAATCTTGTGGTTTAAACATGTTATGTGAAAAAAATAGAATCAAATATTTCAAAAAAAATGAGAAAGAACATTTTTCTCATATCAAATTAAAAGAAAAAGTAAAACAAACAAATCGAAACAGACTTCCCTGCTCAATCTTCAACTACAACAAAAGTTTACATTCAAAGAAGGAATTAAAGGGAATGTTCTCCATTTCTCGAGAATCATGTGACAAATGAATGTTTTCTCTAATATAAAAGTGATATTATCAAATAAAATGTCCTTTGCAATTAGAAGTATAAAAAAATAAATTTTTTGAAAAAAAAAATACCTTTACTGTTTTGACGGCTGGTTTGTTCAAAAATTTTAGTTATTTCTCTAACTCCGCATTCTCAAATTTGGATAGATTTTTTTGCCCTTCCACCCTATTATAACTTAACATAAAATATAACATCAATAACGTTTGTTGAATCATTCTTTGATCCATCCTAAATTCATTTCTTTTTATAGGCATGAATCTTAGGCGTTTTGAAGAAATTAGATTAATTAATTCAACAGGAAAGCTCAACACTGAATTTGATTTGCTAGGTGTAAGTAATGATATCTCCGCTACTATAAGAAAGACCTTGTTATATAGAGATGTTGAAAAGATTAAGTTGACTATTATGTAAAAGATATTGACTTTTGAAAGTTTAATAAATGTTGATTGACCGTTTGTAATTAATAATCAAAATAATAATTTACTTCATTTGACCAAATCTAAGAAGACTTTGAATACTTTTTTGTTGTTCATATCTACATAATAAAATATTTAAAATATTTTTGACTATAGACCAATCCAGTCCGAAACCAAAATTAGATTATTATTTTTAAAAAATTGAAAAAGAACTAAAGTAATGTGCAAATATATATATATATATATATATATATATATATATATATATATATATATATATATATATATATATATATATGCCAATGTAATATTTTGACCAAAGCTATTATTTGAGGATAATTATAAGCAATATTTGAAAGTTTAGGGGTGTCTTTAAATCTTTATTTTTGATAAATTTAAATAAAAATAAAAATAGATAATTATTCTCCGAACTATCATGAATATTGTGTTAATACCCTTTGTTATACTTTAAGGTTGTATTACCTTCATTCTTTTGGATTGTATACATCCTTAAATCTAACGAATCGACATGTGATATCATCTAAATGATTTATCTGATTTTATTTATTTTTTTATTCAAAAATTTTACCTGAGCCACAACCAAAATGGGTGGTGCCAAAATCCAGTCACCATTTTCATAAAAAAAAAAATTTATCTCTTTGTTCTTTTCTCACACTCTCTACTTTCTTCTCTCTCGCTCGCCTCTCAAACTTCAAACATACAAGTGTTTTAATAATTCAAATACATATATATACGTCATTTGATGGATAATTTATTAAACAATTTCTCCAAACTCCACTTCGTATTTCATCGAGGAAGAAGATGAGTCAAATGACTTCAATCTCCCCAAATTCGGTCCCCCTAATTAAATTATTATTGTCACGAGTAAGGAAGAAACTTTTATCATTATGTATTTCATCGACCTTTTCAATTGCTTCCTAATCAAGTTGATACATCTTTCGTTCAGTATACTGTGTTGAATTGGGTTGGGAGTCTTTCATCTGCAAAAGAAAATAAAACTTATTATCACATCAAATGGTACAACGCACATGTAAGCATAACAAATACCTGTTCAAATGTCTTCAACTTGGATAATATGGAGAAGAAAAAACTAATATCAATTCATTTATTTAAAACCATTTAATTTAGGACAGATTCAATTTTTTTTAAGCGAACAAAATTATAAAATTTTACAAAAATTACAACAACGGTTACACATTATATCACACATATTATATGGGTAAGCATAGAAAGAGGTAAAAAAATAAAACAATGATAATAATTTAAGGCATAATACATATATTAGACCTTAAACTTGGTTTCAAATTTTAACTTTGACCTCCAATTTTCATAATGCACAAACAGACACTTTAACTATCCAACTTTTAAATAAATAAACACATGAGTCCTACATGGCAAAATACACGTAGGACGAAAAATGACATGTAGGATGACATATAAGACATGTGTGATTATTTGTTCAACTTTACACAAGTTTAAGTGTCTACTTGTGCACACCCAAAGTTGAAGGGCATAAATATAATTCGAATTCAAGTTAAAAGGCATATGTATGTATTATGTCATAATTTAATGGGTGTTTCGTTATAATGCATGAGAATAGTTGAGTATATTTTTTCTTGGGGAAAATTAAATTAGAAGCATTGAGTAGTCGTGTTCAACGAATAAAAAAAATATTCAAGTATTCTTAAAACAAAACTTCCTTCTGAATTTTTATAGAAAGATAAAGACGACAATTGAGAAGAAGGACAACATGAAAACTTCAAAAAAAAGTGCATACATTTTCTTTTTATTTTTTCACAAAGAAAAACAATATACTTATTGGTATCGAAATGATAGTTATAATTACGTTATAAAGTCAAGTGGCAAAATAATAAAAAGGCATTTAGGGATGAAGTGATAATAATGTGAATTTTATTGGTTTTAAATTTTAAAATAGCAACATTAAGTGATAATATTTTGTTTTGAATGTACTTGTGTATATTTATGAAATTAATTAAGACAAATATTAAAAATGCCTCTATAAAGAATATATCACAGCAATAAATATCATTATTATTATTAAGAATAAAATAACAATATAGATCTGACTCATGTCGTGAATCATAAATTGTTTTCAAATAACAATTTTTTTAAAATAAGGTGGCGGAGGGAGGGGGTTGAGTGTAGGGCTGGTGTAAAGAAAAAGAAATTTTCTAATTTTTATATATATTTCAATTTTTTGAAAAAAAAATTGATGTGGGGAGAGGGGTTAGGGGTAGATTTGACAGAAAAAATGAAATTTTATATATTTGAAATATTTTTTAATAAAATTATTTTTTTAAAATGAAATTAACCGGGGGGGGGGGGTAGGGGTTGGATGACTAAAAAATCAAAATTATTAATCTGAGATAATTTTAAAAAAATAATTTTTTTTAAAAATTGATTGGGGTTGGCCGGAGTAGGGGTGACATAAACTTTCCAAGTCAATCAAAAACTACACCAAACTTAGAATATAATACACCATTAATTTATTTTTATGTATCGTAAAACTATATACAAATCAACAAATAAAATAAATAGTATAGAAAGCAACACACTCACCTATCTACTTAATTCTCTGACATAAACAAGAAAATGTGAAAGTTGCTATCAAAACAAGTATGCTTCCCACAGTCAGTATTTAAAACAATATTTGCTAAAAGATTAACTCGACTATAGAAGTTCATCTAGCAGTCGGAAAATGCCTCTAATCGAAACTCTCTCTCTATATATATATATATAATTATTTTATGTTTTTCTTGAAATTTTATAAAACTATAATCATTTGAAATTTAGGAAGCTCGATATGAATAATTTATATTGGGGAAGGGCAAAATTGGGTGTCAACACCAACTCAATACAGTTTTACTTGTTTTTGATAATTTTAATTTGACAAGAAATAATATTTTAAAATAATTAAATTATTAAAATATCTTTTATATTTCAAACTAAATTAATTATTCAATCTTTAAAATTAATTTTAGTATATTCTTTTATTTTTGTCTTTCATTTGGCATGAATTATTTTCTTAGAGTCGCTGAGATTTTCTACTTATATTATGTGTTCTCTATAGCATCTTTTGCTATAACAATTTTTTAAAATTCAAAAAAGTTGGCTGTATAAAAAAAAAATTTGGAGACATTATTTTTTTCCATTAGGTTATCTACTTGTATTATGTGTTTTCTATAGCATCTTTTGCTATAACAATTTTTTAAAATCCAAAAAAAATTGACTATAAATTAATTGCTTTAGGATTTAATTATGTAATGCATGATGGATATGAAATGGAGTGTATTGGGGGTCCAAAAATAGGTGGAATTCATGGCTGACTAGGTCAATGCATAGTTCATTGTCAATAAGACATTAACTTCTGACTATTGACATAATAAAAGGTTTTACAAAGAATGTTCAAACTTAAGATAGTAAATTCGAAAATGAATTATCCTACATGAGTTCAAATTTGGGCACTATATATGGATTGCATATTGTATATCCTTGTTACTCCGCTACAAGTCTCTATTGGTTCTAAGGATTTTCGGAAATACAATACATATATCATTATAAAGTAATATTTGATATATACTGTAATTTTTTAACGAAGGATGTATATCTAATCGGACATCCTGACATACACCACAATTCTGCCGCTGTTTCTAACATGACCAAGCATAGTTTATCTAGGTACGCATACAACAACATAAGTTCAATTAATAGGTCGTTGTATTACGTATATATTGGAATAACTTTGATCAGTTTCGCTATCCAGTTATTAATTGTTATTGTATCATCACTGTTCAGCAAATTTAGTAGTCAATATAATACTATATAGTTATTAATTTCTACATCATGTATACAAAGTTGGTATAATATTGCGGGTGACATTTGATAAAGAATTGAATTGTGGAGGATTGATTAGTGATATGACTGATGATATCTCAAATATCAAATGTCTCTCTTAGATAGTTAGATTAATTAAAAAGAGTTTCAATTACTCTTTCACTTTAATTTATTATCTATTGTTTTCCAATAATAATAATAATAAGTTTAATTGCACAAATTAATTTTGAAAATGATAAAATATATGTAAATTTTACCCTATTTTATAGAACGTATGTAAATTTTACTCATCTATGATAAAAACAACGTCGTTTTCAATTCAAATATAGCAATATATAACATACAGTAAAGATTTGACGTAAATAATGAGGGTAAGTAAATTTCACCTCTTCCTTTTCTCGAGGATAAAAAGAACGTCCCGTCAAAAATCAGTAGCTTATGGTAGCGAGATATATTTGAATGTTGAGCAAGAAAAGAGAGGTCCAAATTGTTCCCTAAAAATGGGAAGAAAATTAATGGCAAATCTAGTTGGTGAAGTGTTGCCTATCCAATCTAATCTAATATCGATTGATCCCACTATGACAAGAGATATCAAAGATTGTATGTACTTTGATTCAACAATTTGCACAAAAAATTATAGTGTTTGGATAAGGAAGTATCACATGTTTGGTGGTAAAACATGCCTTTCACAATCTAAGCCTACATCCTACGTTAGTGGTTATCCTCAAACACTCAAAAGTATTAATTTTTGAAATCTAAATATCACATAGATTAAGATGAAGGGTAATATGTAGTTAATGAAAATGATAGGCTGAAATTTTTAGTATAGTTGGTTCTGAATTACAAATATAGAGTTGAGTCATAATTATTAAATCTATCAATTTTGAATTTTTTATAGACTATGACGATTTCGTGCTATCCCGCCCCAATAATATTTCAAATTGATTTAAAGAGATAAAATACCAACGCACTGCTCTCTTATCTTGACTTATCTGACACATTTATTTTTAGATAACCTCTAAAAAATTGATATATTTCTATATTTAGTAATAGTTTGATTTTAAAATATTCATTTTGTTTTTAATGAGATGATATATGATCACACAAAGATCTATAATTTATTTTAAATCACAAATTTTAATTTCTTTCTTTTTTAAAATTCAATCTAGCTAACATCACATAAATTAAAATGAAAAATTAACATATTTCAAATTTTAATAGCGTGGCACTATGTTAACCATATGAACCTTTTTGATGTGATGTCATGTACATTTTTTTGTTAAAACTTTTTATTGAATTATTTAAAAGTTATTATCCATCGATAAAGATTTTTAAGAAGAGGAACCAATGTATTGTTTTGCAACACATGTCTATTATTTTATTAGGAGAAAAGACATGAGTAACATCTGAAGTTATTTTAAAATTTTAAAAAGACATCTAAAATTATGCAAGTGTCCTATTACATACTTAAATAATCCTGAACTGATATTATTATATCATTTTTTATCCATCTGGCATGGAGAGTATATGCATTCTCTTAAAGAGCGTGAACAAATTAAAAAAACGAATATAATTTTATTTTTACAAGAATTTTACTATAAAATATATATATTTTTTCTTATTATTTTAATTTTTTCTCCTTATTATTTTTTTCTTTTTCTTTCTTCCTTCTTCTTCGAAAAATCATTGTTATCTTCATTAACTTATCACTTTCAATGTCACTTTTTATCACAACTCCATCTCTCTTTTATTCTACTATTAGTTTAAGTCTCTTCAATTTTAAAATTATTTTTAGATATTTTAATATATTTCGAAATGTGATAAATTCATTAGATTTCAAGATGATTAGTAGACATTATTTAGTTTTTAATTCAAATTCTAATTAAACTTTTTCAATTTTCAGAGAATTCTTATGCTTACAAAATTATCATTTCTAGTTTTGAATTTATATGGAAATGAGATAAAGTCAATGGTGATACCTTCAAAATTTTGATCTTTCTTAGAAAAATAATTAGTTTTGTCATCAATAACTCAACAAAGTCTAAAAATAGTGTAATTTTAGAAAGTAAGAAATTTGATCAAATAAGAAAAAGAAAATGGAGGGGCTCAACTTGATATGAGTGTGGGGTTAGGTGAGGATGAGAGGTGAAGAAGAAGAAATAAAGAAAAAAATGGAGAGAGCTTGAAAGTTGGGGTGGAAATGAATTAAAAATTGAATTGAAATTAAAATAAAAATTATAAAACTAAAATAAGTCAAAAAGTAAGAGAAAGAAATAACGAAAAATTTTAAATGAAAAAAAATAATATTTCAAATTGAATTAGCACGTGTCACACAATAATTGATGTGTGATTACATTTGCCATTTAAAATATGAAATTGATCCGAAAATGATGTAATAATATATGCTCAAAATAATTTAGGAGTTAATAGAATATCTGCATAATTTAAGTGTCTTTTTTAAAATTCTAACAACTTCATGTGTCACTTTATTTCTTTTCTGTTTTATTAAAGTTGTAGGAATCTTTCTCATTATAAAATAACATATATTTAACTTTTATATTGAATAATTGTGAATTTTACATATATATATATATATATATATATATATATATATATATATCAAAAAACATCTAAATAATCAATCAAATAATTTATATAACTTTCTCTTTTTATTGTTTGACACAATATTAATAGTTGTGTAAAGTATTTGATCATTTTTTAAAGAAATGATCAAATAGTTTATGGAATTATTGATACCATGTTAGAACGATAACTTTTCTATTTAACAGCATATATTTTCAAGTTAATATAATTTTTTTAATTTTAATTTATGTGACTTGATATAGACTATGCAAATTAAATTAACGAATATTTCGTATAATTAAGATGTAGAGTCTTCAATCTTTTGAAAATAAAGCCCATATATCATATATGTTTTTAAAAGGGAAAATTGTATAAATAGCAAACTAATAACCTAAATTAAATTGAATAGCTAGGGTTTGATTTAATTGTGTTTCATAGCAAACATTGACAAAAATTTGCCAGGCGTCTCTCTCCCAGAAGTCTCGCTCGCCACTCTCTCATTCTCGCCTCTCTCGCTTTATACACAGAAGTGTATAATTTCTGTTTCTGTTTTGTATAAAGCGAGAGAAAATTGTATATACACATGCAAAAATGTATATCTTCGTGTTATACGCTTAATTATATAATTTACAAACATTTTACTTCAAATATTGCAGAGAAAAAGGCCAAAGAATTATACAATTGCGAATTATACAATTGCAGTGAAATACAATTTTTTCTAGCTTTATACAACAGAAGTGTATATATTGTGTTTCTGTTTTTGTATAAAGCGAGAAAAACATATATCTTCTTGCTATATACTTATAATTATGCAATATACATACATTTTAATTCGATTCAACTGTATGCAAAGCTAATTATACAATTGCAGCGAAATAGGCCAGCGAATTATACAATTTAGGCCACCGAATTATACACTTTTATATGTATAGCGAATTATACAGTTTTTATGTTTGCTATGGAGCGCAATTATGCAAAGTTTGCTATATTATACAAATATGATTTTTTTGTTTGCTATATGTGAAAGTTGCCCTTTTTAAAATATTATAAGTTACAAAAGTTAATAGCTCAAAATATATAAAGAATATTTTAAAAAAATTTTATCAAAAAAATATTTTTAATGAATTTCAAATAAAAACTAAAACACACAAATAAAAAATAAATGGAGTACCACTTTTAGGTGGTGGTACAGCAAATTGAATTCCAATTGCTTCTTCTACTAATTAATTAATAATTACTCTAATATCTAACAGTAACTTTAGCTTAATTGACGTTGAATGTCGTCTTTAGCTAACTGAGCTAATTAATTAGCAAATGCTTATGCATAATTTATTATTCTTTCTGTTTCAAATTAAATTATTTTATTTTAAAATAAATATCATCTTAAAAATTTTGTGACACAAATTAGTATGTTCTTCCACTATATCCTCTTATTGATAGTTCTTAATTCTAAAAAGAAATCTAATAAATATGGATAATTTAGTAACAATAATACTTACATCATCATTCTAAATAAGTGAGTGTGATTCAGTCAGTCGATATTTTAAAATTTATTTTTCTTTATTGATCTAAGTGGCCTTCCTACTATAGTCCATGTGATGGCACATAGTGTAATGACATGAGCCTTGACTCGTAGTGCCATTCTCATAATGTCCTAGCAATACGAGGTCCTTAGCTCAAGCAATTTAATTTTATTTCGTTGAAGAGGGACGCGTACATAAGCCTGATTCCTTATTTTTAAATTATTCACATTCAATTTTAAAATGCATAATCCCATAGGCCTTATAATATTTTACATATGCCCATGTCTAAACAACGAATACTAGAGAGGTAAAGTGAGATACGAATATAAAAAAAAAAACTCATAAGCCCTAGGTGTTAATATAATGATAATAACTTTAAATTACTACCTTAAAACATCATTTTCAACATAACGAGTCCTTCCTAAAGAGTCGGATCTTTAGATGTAACTATTTTCTCAAAGAGTTTAAGTTATATACACCGTTATTATAAACTTTTCTCAAATAGGACCAACCTATTATCAGCTAGTCTAGTCTTGTAAGCTGACTTTTTGTACTCAAACCATGTAAACTCTTTGTATAAACTGTCTTTTCCTTCCATTAGTGATGGCAATGGTGCTATCTTTTCACTCAATGGTGGTCCTCCAAAATATATCATTGATAGTCTTGATTTCACACTGTTTGTCAACACCCTATGTTTCACACTCTTAAACCTTCCATTCGTCATCACCTGCACGCAAATTCAAGATTTTAAGTTTATGAATTCTGAACGATCATATACTAATTCACTCGACAAGTATGAAATTTGATGAGGGTATGTTGCGTACCTGTAATGAGTCTCCAACATTGACGAAAAAAGAATTCTGATCAGATGGAACAGAAAACCAGTTGCCATTTTTGAGTAAAATTTGAAGACCGGAAGTGTTGTTGGATCTTAAAATCGACATGATTTGTGGATCAGTATGTTCTCCAAATCCAATTAAATTTTTGGCATTGAATTCTTGAATATCAGGACATGGAGGATAGTGATTCAGCCTGAAAACAGAGTCGCTCTTTTCATCCATCAATAGCTTACTCAAAACATTCGTCGGTTGAATCTTTAATCCCTCCGCCAACTTTTCAAGAATCTCACATGACATTTTCTTCACTGATGACACATAATCATTCACCGCAGCCCTGCAATAACAATAACAATAACAAAAATCAAGAAACGATAAAATCAAGACATTACTCTGTTTTCCCCTGTTTTAGTGTCTTACCGAATGTTTTCTGGATTGACACCTAATACAGATGCGAATTTCTGGTAATTGAATTCAGAATTTGTTGAAAGGAGAATGTATTCAACCCAACCGATATCGCCATTTTGTCCGATTTTCTTAT
Organism: Solanum lycopersicum; assembly: GCF_036512215.1. Taxonomy (NCBI): domain Eukaryota; kingdom Viridiplantae; phylum Streptophyta; class Magnoliopsida; order Solanales; family Solanaceae; genus Solanum; species Solanum lycopersicum. Next base: position 67,105,425 of record NC_090806.1, read on the forward strand.
TGCCATAACCAAAAGGATCAGCAGGCCCTGCCTTTAGTTTCTCAGAGAGGGGAGAGGAGAAGAATTTAACGGCTTCGGATTCGAGTTTACTTATGAATTCCATAGGAACATCATGGTTTATGACTTTGAAGAATCCGAATTCTTCGCAGGCATTAACGATGAGGTTCTTGGAGTTGGCTTTAGAGAGGTCTATTACAGGGATATCATTGATGTAAGAGGGTGATTTGAAAGAGTTTTTCACTATAGGGAAGTGAGTAATGGCAGGTTTTGTTAAGACCACCATTGTTGTTGTTTTTTTGATGAAATTTAGAATTTGAAAAACTTTGGTAGAAATTGTTGTTTGTTATTATAACTGTAGGAACTTAGCTGTGTAGTGATGAAAATTTAGTAAACAACGTTATTCGTTATATATAGGGAAAACATAGTACCCACCCACCCACTCAACACACACAGATATTAACAAAAAGTATATTGGCCTAATATTTTTCGTCACTCTAATTTGACTTGGTGCCCAAGTATTGATAAATTCGTAATCGCTATTTTTTAGTCGCAAATAATATGTAAACCGCACTTAGTGTGATAAGTTCGATCGAAAAAGAAAAGATAATATAAATTTAACGTTTACAATGACCTAATACAATGTGAAGTTGAAATTCCTATGTGCTACTATATAAAAAGGAAAATTCCTCGTGATCATCATTTTTCCTATACAACCTTGTATTTGTACATGGCAAGAATTAATTTTTAAGATACGAGTTCAAATAAATTTAATAATTAAAATTTTATTTTAATTAACTCTAAATTCTGACTTTACGAAGTATTTGGGTTAGGGAAGGATAATTTAATTATGGATAACTTTCACATATAGCAAATAAAAAAATTCATATTTGTATGCTATAGCAAAGTTTGCATAATTGCGCTCTATAGTAAACATAAAACTGTGTAATTCGCTATACATATACAATTGTATAATTCGCTGGCCTATTTCACTGCAATTATATAATTTGCTTTGCATACAATTGAATCGAATTAAAATGTATGTATATTGCATAATTATAAGTGTATAGCAATAAGATATATGTTTTTCTGGCTTTATACAAAAACAGAAACACAATATATACACTTATGTTGTATAAAGCTAGAGAAAATTGTATTTCACTGCAATTGTATAATTCACAATTGTATAATTCGTTGGCCTTTTTCTCTGCAATATTTGAAGTAAAATGTTTGTAAATTGTATAATTAAGTGTATAACACGAAGATATACATTTTTGCATCTGTATATATAATTTTCTCTCGCTTTATACAAAACAGATTCAGAATTATACACTTCTGCATATAAAGCGAGAGTGGCGAGCGAGATTTTTGGGAGAGAGACGCTGACAAATTTAGCTAATTTTTGCTATGGAGCACAATTAAATCAAACCCTAGCTATTTCATTTAATTTAGATTATTAATTTACTATTATATACAATTTTTCCTTTAATTATACTTAGTACACTATGGGCTTATATCGTTATTTTGATTTTAAAAAATTGCTTTCAATATCTTTTTCAGATATTGATAGGTCATTGAAAATACAAACATTGACAAGGATTCACCTATTTCAAGAAAACACATAGTTCTAAGGTAATTTTCACTATGTCGGCAAAGTTAACGGCTTACAAGATTCACTATTTTTTTAATTAAAGTTTTTCATTCATTATCGAGTACTTGTTTTGTAATTTATATAATATGAATTCAGATAAGTTACGCTATGAAATAAAAATAAAAAAATAAGATAAAAAAAATAAAAAAATTGATTGATAATGTTCTTTCACAAAAGTAAATTTATATAGAAATCTCAAATTTAATAACACTAAGTATATATTATTTTACTATAATATTTGATGGCTATCGCCTATTGGAATTTGTATTTATCATAAATGATTCAAAACATTTTTTAGTATATATTATATATATATATATATATATATATATATATATATATATATATATATTTATATATTTATATATATATTATGTTTGATTATTTGATCAAAAAAATTTAGGTCAAAACAGGATATAAGATTAGATAAAGTGAACAGAATTATTTATGTGTGAATAAACTTTTGGCCAGAGTGACATTTTTCTCCTTTTTTTTAATTTCATTTTCTCATTGAAATTTAATTAATCAAAATTTATAAATAATTTTATTCGTACCACACACTTTGATAGTGACTTTCTCCTATTCAAAGTATTCCAATTTATTTATTGTGTAAAGTAGTTAAAATGCTCTGAATTTAGTGAGCATTATTACTTTCGTCATCAATTTATGCCTGGTAAAAAAAATACATATGCTTAGATATATGAATTTAAAAATGCCTCCAAACACAGACTTATTTTAACATATATTCACATAGTGTTCAATGAAACATCGTTATACTCAAAATGACCAATGAAATGCTAGTTAGCTTGAGGAAGTCTCACTTGTTCTGATTCCATCTCACTAATTTCGATCTATTATAAATATTATATTTTATATCTAATAATTCAAATGTATTGTGATAGAACTTTATAGTTAAATACGTAAAAATTTTAATTTTGAATTTATTTTCGTGACTCCAAGAAATTGATAAAAAGAAAGTGGAGGAAATTCCGTTGAAGTGGAGTTGTCTATGTTAACGGAAGTTAAGTGGACCTTATAGAAATGAAATATTAATAATTGCGAAAATGATAGAACAGAATTTTTTTTTTTAAAAAAAATGGTCCCCTAATAATTCGAAAATTTGGGACTTAAATCATATATCTCATTGAGTTTGGTGTAGGTGCATTTCACATTTCCAATTAATTAGGGTACGTAAACTCTATTATTAATTCACTTTCTGACTCTGATTGTACCTATAATTGTCCACTGTCCTATTATTAATAGCAACAATTACTCATATTTATCACACTATACAGATAGTTCTTATCCATATTAAGAAACAAATCTTTATTAATAAGTTTGGTAATTACATTGTGTTTATTGTAACAAACTTTAAAATCACTATTTGATGATCAGTAAAATAATCATCACTAGTAAAAAGATCAATTATTTCCCACTGAAAATGTTAATTGCGTTGGGTGCATCTAAGAGTGTGATTTTATGATCAATAAAATAATTGAGAACTATAAGATTTAATTTTAAAACTCAGTAGAGACAAAAAACACTAGACGAATCTATTTATTCTCTCTAACTTTAATAGACATAATTACTCAATACTTGTTATCGATAGAAGTTGCTAGATTTCATGTACCTATAACAGAATCTTTAATAATTTCAGTATGATTTTGGTACAATAATATTATTTATGTGGGACTAGAATTATTTTATTTAAATATTGAGAATGTGCACTTTACCTTACAATTATGGTACGAATTGTTAGTTGCTATGTCAAAATCAATATCAACGATAGGTGCAAATTAATTTACTAATCAAAAATAGAAAAAATCTATTTGTAATTTAAATTATATAAAAGAATATGCATAAAGAAGAATGAAGAAATAGACGTGTAACTAACTGACAGTCACAAATAAATTTATTTATTGGAGTCACAACAATGATATCTATTAAATTTAGAAATTTTACTTGATGTAGCGATTAAAAATATAGCATTTTATAGTGTACAAGATATAAATTATTGGGTTTATACTGTACCAAAATAAATAAATTATGGGGCTTATAATTCAAATTATCTCTCCCACTACTAAATGCATGCGTCTTTTTGTTGCGAATTGATTAGTACTTTATAGATATAAAATATATATTTTCACAGTATTTTAATGAATCAACTCATTTGAAAATTTTATAATTTTTTCATGCGAAAACATTTAATTTTTCTTTTACATGAACTCAGTAATCACAAAGTATTTCTTGATGAAAAATATATTCATTAGTAATAGATATCATTATCAGCTTAGAACACATCATTTAAAATTATATCTTGTAAAATTGATAAGTAAATTAAAAAAATATTTTATTCAATTTCTTTTATAAAATTAAATCTGAAATCTCTAATTAATTACGAATAAATCTTTAATTATTTCATCACTCTCGTGAGGTAAGTCCTCTCAAAGATCTACTTTGGTCAAACATGATAATTCCAAATCACCCACCAAACACCCAATATAAACACTTTTTCAATCTTTATCTGTTCATAAATCAACTTGTTTGAATAGATATATTTTAAACTACATGCGGCAATAATAAATTCGTTTTTTATTCGTCACAACAATATCAACATATTTTATCAAATATATTCCATTCGAGTCATATTAATTGTAAAATAAATATAAAGTAAAGAGTAATTTTTATTAGAATATAATTTACTTTTTAATATATTAGAATCAATATAAATATCAAATACGAAATAAGTGATTAATATTTTTATAAACTTAGGCCTCCGAAAAGGTGTTGTCACATGCAGATAGCAAAGTAGATCTTCCGTAGGATTTTTCTTTTTGTGATTCCCGTAGTAAATGAAAATTAATATAATATTCAATTTTTGATATTTATTAGATACTCATATACATAATAAATAAATTTTTTACTAAGATTACATGTATTTTGGGAAAAAGAATATATAAATTACAATAGGAGTAAACTGAAAATATGATATTATTTTAAAAAAACACATTTTAAAAGGCTGATAGTTTCTTTATAAAAAAATTATTCTGCGTGAATGCGTGTAATGAAAATTATTATTTGTGACGGAGGGCCAATGGATGATAAAATGAGTTTCATTGATGTGATTATTGAATTCGCTTGTATGAAAAAACAACAACTTAATGGAAAATTAATGAGTTCAATGTAAAAAAAATTATATTAAAGTTAAAAATTTTAAATTTTAAATTTATTTGCGTGTCAAAAGTCATAAAAAATAATTTTATCTTTAATATTTGTAGCTACGCTCCTTATTCATTGTGTAATGACAATATATCTTCATCATGTAATTCACTTTATAAACTATATTAAATATTCGTGAAAGTCTTTACTTGCTTAAATTTGATAATCAAGTTAAAATTAAAAAAAATAAATTGACGTGACGAAAATAATATTATTCGCATTTTAAATATATATTTAAAAAAATGGAGCCCCTGATCCGACAAGAGAGAGTGAAGGGCCCACAAAATGAGCCGCCAACCTATTCATAGAACACAGAGAGTAGCGTTTCAGTCTATTAAAGTTTCTGTTTTGGATAAAACCTTTTTGCCTCTTCTTATCCTATCACCAGATTTACTCACCACACCACCTTCAAATTGCATCACAAATTAAAATAAATTATTTTATTTTATGAATATTATTTTTTAATATATATTCCATGGTAATATTGATACTAACTGTTCTAAATTAGCCTCAGTAAGAAAAATGTCTAGTTAAGTCTATCTCTTTTTTTAATATAAGTTTTTCATCTCCCTTTTATTTATTTTTTTCATTTCGCAGATAGTTTATTGTTGTTTTATAATACTTTTATTAGTTTCATATTTTTATTGTAGTTTTGAATTTAATGATAATAATATTAAAATGTTTTTATAATAAAATTGGAATAGTTACGATAAAAAGCATGTTTCTTAATTTTTTTTCAAAAATATTATTCTAAATAGATTTAAAATATGAACGTTACTGAGATGTTATTATCTTGACATAACATTAACAGAAGTTTAATAAAAGCTAATTAAGGGATATTTTTGTGTTTGAACTAGACATTGATAATGTAACATTGGCAAAAATATAATACATATAGATCAAATGTGATTTCAAGGCTAATGATAATTAAATTTAACTAAGTTAAATATCTTAGGAAGATAGCTCAATGTTTAAAATTATACAAAATGTACATGGTGTTACCATTTTAATTGAAACATCAAAAATAAGGTGCATATGTATACAAAACTATATTTTAAAATTAACGAATTTACACATACATCTTATTCTTTTAACATGCGTTGGACTCCTGATGTTTTGTACTAAAATAGTTAAATATTCTTTAGGTTAATTTTATTTTATGTCAGTCGATAAAGTTAATTGCTACTAAACTTGAAACAACGCATGTGGCTTTTTCGACAAAAATGTGATTACTATTCAAAATACTTATCCTCTATTATTGGTGTTGTTTTCTTTTAACATGTTTTAAAATTTTAATATGGTTTACTAATTAAGACCAAATTAACCAATTTGATTTAATTGGCTGCCGGTTTAATTATATAATCATGCAAGGATATTTTGTATGTAACATCAAAGTGACCGTCCCCATTCAATCAAGTCAAAGAAATAATAAAAACTTTATAAAAGTATATCGTACCCATTATGAATCAAAATCAAGGTTAAAACGGATGTATATCTATATTTTATCCACCTTTTGTGGCCAAAACAATTCTCCTATTTTCACGTTTTTATTTGGATGAGAACCCACCAACATAGAATAAAAATACGATTGAGTATTCATTATTCTTTTCGAAATCTATATTAAAAACTAAGATTTACCAATAGTTGAATTATGCAGTTAAATGATAAAATTTGTCACCAATTTTATTTAGTGATGAATTTCTACTAATTATGAGCAGACTAACGGTGAAATTTATCGCTATTTTTTCTTTAACATACTTATAAAATTATACTCAAAAGATGTTTTATGATGAAATTTGATTTTGCAAAATATATTACAAGCATAATACATGAATGTGCCCTTTAACTTGGATTCAAATTACATTTATATCTTTTAACTTTTGATGTATATAAATAGACACTTAAACTTGTATAAAATTGAACAAATAGACATGCATGTCCTACATGTCATTTTTTGTTCTATGTGGTGTCTTATGTGCATTGTGTCATGTATGACTCATGTGTATATTTATTTAAAAAACTGAATAGTTAAAATGCCTATTTATACATTATGAAAATTAAAAGTTAAAATAAAATTTAAGCCAAATTTAGATCTAATATATGTATTATGCCAATATTATAATCGTTTGCTGTTTGGATAAGAATTCTGTCTCATCTTAAATCATTGTGACATATCATAAGATTGCTTTTAATTTCTTCCACGTAAAATTTGGTCAAATCTTTCACATCTAGCTTTCCACTATGAGAGTTGACAAGTGCGTAGACTGTACACTAGTGTACTACATAATTTAATCCATAATAGTTTGTATGAAATTAGTGTTTTTGGTCTTATGGATAAGTTCGTGGGATTGTTACAAATATTTAGATAGTACTCTGAAATATAAATTGTGTATCAAAGCTAAATTACGATTATTTAAATTAAGATTATGGTACAATAATATTTCACCTTTGTGTCAGAACACCTGCTCTAGTTCACATGCATGCACACAATTCTATGTATATTCTTGGTATATGTAAATGATGGGAGGAAAATAAAACATACATTGCATGTGTATAATTAGAGAAATGTAGAAACATACTGTATATCTGGTATCATATATAGGTCACACTATTCTCTGTCTGTTGAACATGAAATGTTTGGTCAATTTTCCTCTAAGTTATTTTCTTAATCAGAACTTGTCTCCAAATACTGTACGTTTACATTTTACTTTTTTCTTCACCTCAATTTCGTCTTAATTTGAACTCGAAATTATAAAATTTGCAATTGTTAACTTTCGCGATAAAATTTTGTTAGTTGGATCCCAACAAGATCCGGTTTATTAGCTAAATAATGGACTAATATTGGAGCACATCCCTAAAATATGGGAACTTTGAAATGCATTATGTAGCTTAGCTAAGCCAACCCCAATTATCAGTGTACCAAAATTTCAGAAAATGGGACCAAGTTTTTGTTCTATCATTTTCAGAATTAACTTTATTTTTTTTAAAAAATTAAGTCTCTCCACTCAAACTTTTTTCAAAATTGACATATCCCTTTCACATTATACGTAATCTATTATTTTAATATATTTCTTCGATTCATATTACTTTAACTTATATATATTTTTCACGTAAACATGATGAATACAATTAGTGAAACACGATTCATATCCATACCTAAGTTGTGGTTAATGAGAGTTCATCCACATTCCTAACCATCGATAATATGAATCGTAGTTACTTTGAAATCTACTTCCTTATCAAGTCTCCTAAATTAGTATTTACGATTACAAATAGAATTTAGACAAGTGGAATCTAATAAATTGATCAAGTGTAACAGTGTTGTTTTGTCTTAAATTTTTCTTTTTTGAGAAGAACAATGTTCCACGTTGGTGTCTTTAAGCCAACCTGTCTCTTGTGTCACTGTATACATGTTGTCTACGAATAATAAAAAGCCACCACATATATAATAAAGTTTTTTTTATAATCCCCGACAATATTTACACGTGGCAGCTTGTTAGTGTATAGGTCGTTGTTGGCCATTTTGACACGTGTGATTATTGTACCAAATAAAAAAAAGTTAGTTATAGTGATTTCTGATGAAAATGGAAGGAGCGGGGGACATAATTTTATGACATTGAAAAATACGTTGCTGCTATGTATTATTAATAAACAGTTAAATTAAAATAATGGTAGAGAATCATATAAATTGAAACGAAAAGAATGATGTTTTTGAATTATTTGAATTAGTATATATTTATATGTGAATTAGCATATGTTAAGGGATAAATAAAATATATATAGCATTTGGAATTAAGATAAATAAGTTGAATCAGTTAGAAAGTACTTGAGAAGTGATTAGGAAATGGAGTAAATGAAACATATTATCAATTATAATTAAGATGAGTTGAATCAACAGACAAGAAACTAATTATAAATACGAGGGTGGGTGGGGGGTGTATTTTGAGCGAAGGTTGACAATAAGAGTGTAGAAATATGATAATTAAAAGAAAGAATAGATTCATATAAAATTTTTCTAAAAAAAAATTATCGTTATTGAATCAGTTATAAAATATGTTCTTATTTACGAATCTATTGTTTTAGCACAAACTAGGCTATCTCGAAAAAAATGGGGGTCAAGGAAAGTCCATGTCATTGTCTTAATACGCGCTGCATGGAGTAATTTAAAAGAATGTGACATTTAATAAAAAAGGCACCCTTATAATTTATGCCACGCTTTTTAAATGTTTAATCTAATAAGCTACCATTATAAAAAATAAGTCAAGTCTAAATTATGTCTAATTCCAAGTTAATGATCTCATATCAATCATTTTAATAGTCATTCCATTCCATACCATGAATGTTTCTCATCAATCAATTTTCCATTTGAACAATAATATCATTTTGCTTAGGAAAATGACCACGTTTTTTAATTAGATTTTCTAAAAGATTCAATGAATACTTTCGATAAAAGAAAGTTTCAAGTTTTTAACACGTTTATTACACAGTTTGAAAGACTAATTTACCGTGATCACTCAACTTTAAATCATTATTTACAATTAATAAAACTATTCAACTTTATCTCTGTATTATATAACTTCTACCAATTAGTACCATAGGACTATTTGAACCTTCCTAAATTATTTTTACGAGTATATATATTAGATACATAAAAAAAAAAATATTAGAAACTTCTACGAGCCGGGGAACCTATAATCATTTCCCATTATAAAAAACTAGTATAAAAGGTGCCATGTAAAGCCATTATTGGTTCATGAATCAATTGTTTTGTGGGGAAAGGGTAACCTTTCTTTTTTATTCCAACTGATCACCAAGACAATTTATCTGATAATCGTGATTCAGGAAAAAAAAGTATACAAAGAGAAGAAGAAAAAATAATAGTGTTCTCTTTTTTATATTCAATTGATGTTCGATATATATTAAAATTTAACTGATTAATTTAGATTTATACGCTGAATGTAATACGTTTTTTTCATTATCAAAGATTTAAATTTAATTTCTTATTAACTATCTCACTTCAATTTAGTTGATAAACATATTTAATTTTGGTACACATTTCTACATCAATCCTAGGTCCACCGTCCATTGCACTCACCCACATAGTACTAAGTTCAAAAAGTTAGTACTATGCTATCCAATGTTCGAAATTATTACTTATGCTATCCAATTTAGGTGGTGTTTAATTAATCATAAAATTTGAAAAAGTTAAAAACAACATTTAAAATATGTTATATTAAACACAAAATCTTAAGTATATTTGTTTGACGATCAATCATATTATCAGGAATAACACGAAAAGTTGAAAATCAAAATTATATTTATTATTAATGGAGTTTGAACTTTGAACCCTTCGTACAAACATGTAAGTATATCAATTGTGAAAAGTATGAATGAGCTGGCTTAATTTCAAATTTATGTTAAGTTTGATATATTTTAAATATGTTATGACAATATCTTCGACATTACTTTTTTCTAGATATTTTACACAAATATCTAACACTATGTTTAAATCAAATACAAAAAATTCCTCCAACCCTTTTCTTTTTCTCGCATTACACTAATTATTTATGATAGAATGATTATTTTTCATCTATATTATTTATAGCATTTCTATTTAAGGATAAAATTGACGTGTATTTTATTTTTTTTCAAACTATATTTCATTACAACTTTGCTATTTACGATTACTCAATTAAGATAAGAGTTACATTTATTTTGTTCCTTTTAGACTTTACCTTATGACGATTTTTCTATCCACAATTAGGATAAGATCTACGTGTATCTTATTCTTTTTAGACTTTACATTATTGAAGACACTACATATTTAGACATATTCACTATCATATATAAGATTATTTATTTATACTTTTGAAATATTACGTATCTTAACACTAATTAAGAGTTTCGTACCATATGTTGAGAAAGATACATGCATTGTTGCAACCAAATACTTTAAAATAAGGAGAGAGATAAACAAGATTTTGTTATATATCTCAGATACATGCAAATTTACTTAGATATAATATATTTAAAATAAATTTGACTATATATTTGGATGTATCTGAACACAAATATATAATATTCAAAGTAAGATATATCTACGTAATTAAATTTCCATCCACAGTAAGGATATGAATTGCCTATATATATTTTCATAATCCAACAGTAAGATTATAGTGAATATATTATTAATTCGAATTTATTGTGATTTTGGACTTGATGGAGAGTCCTATAAATAGGACAGCAGGGTGTTTCAGAGTGTTCACAACTACAACTAAGTTCCAACAGTTGTAACAAGAAATACTTGTCTTAGATAGTAAAACCCAAAGTTTTGATCTTTTCATTGTTATTCTTCTTCTAATAACCATTTTAAGTTTCATCAAAGAAAACAATGGTGGTTTTAACAGAACCTGACAATGATCACTTACCAATAATCAACAGCAATTCTTGCAAATCCCCCTCTTTCTTCAATGATATTCCTGTAATAGACCTCTCTAAACCTGACTCCAAGAACCTCATCGTTGAGGCCTGCGAAGAATTCGGATTCTTTAAAGTCGTAAACCATGACGTTCCTATGGAATTCATAAGTAAACTCGAATCCGAAGCCATCAAATTCTTCTCCTCTCCCCTCTCTGAGAAGCTAAAAGCAGGGCCTGCTGACCCTTTTGGCTATGGCAATAAACAAATCGGACAAAGTGGCGATATCGGTTGGGTTGAATACATTCTCCTTTCAACAAACTCTGAATTCAATTACCAGAAATTCGCATCTGTATTAGGTGTCAATCCAGAAAACATTCGGTAAGTCATTAAAAGCAGAGCAAAACAGAGTGATGTCTTTTAATCTCGATTCTTGATTTTTGTTATTGTTATTGTTATTGCAGAGCTGCGGTGAATGATTATGTGACAGCAGTGAAGAGAATGTCATGTGAGATTCTTGAAAAGTTGGCGGAGGGATTAAAGATTCATCCGACGAATGTTTTCAGTAAGCTTTTGAAGGATGAAAAGAGCGACTCTGTTTTCAGGCTGAATCATTATCCTCCATGTCCTGATATTCAAGAATTCAATGCCAAAAATTTGATTGGATTTGGAGAACATACCGATCCACAAATCATATCGGTATTAAGATCCAACAACACATCCGGCCTTCAAATTTTACTCAAAAATGGCAACTGGTTTTCTGTGCCACCTGATCAGAGTTCTTTTTTCGTCAATGTTGGCGACTCATTACAGGTATGCGACATACCCTCATCAAAATTTCATACTTGTCTAGTGAAATAGTATGATCGTTCAGAACTCATAAACTTAAAATCTTGAATTTGCGTGCAGGTGATGACTAATGGAAGGTTTAAGAGTGTGAAGCATAGGGTGTTGACAAACAGTGTAAAATCAAGATTATCAATGATATATTTTGGAGGACCACCATTGAGTGAAAAGATAGCACCATTGCCATCACTAATGGAAGGAGAAGAAAGCAGCTTGTACAAAGAGTTTACATGGTTTGAGTACAAAAAATCAGCTTTCAAATCTAGACTAGCACAAAACAGATTAACCCTGTTTGAGAAATTTGGAACCTCATAGTGGTTTTTAACGAGAGACAAAGCCAGAATTTAAAGTTTATCATTTTATATGTACATATTTAATAGATTCCTCCGCAAATATACCATGTTTGGATCAAAAGGGTAGTGATATCGAAAAACTCAAATGATTTTCCTTTGATAATATAACAATATGTTGTTCGATCAAACTCAAATGTTTTTATTTCTAAATGCTTCATAGATGTCTATCCTTATTCCTTGCCTTCATCGATAAAGGTTCATCCCGAGTTATATTTGACCCCATTATTATTATTTTTTAAAAAAAAATTATATTACAATTTATTTAAATTCATAGTTGAAAAATTTGTGTATGTGAACCATTGATATTAAAGAGATTTTTTTTTTCCTGGATAGGGTTATGAGATGGAATTTATGAACAAGTTTGTGATAGCGTGTACTATCATCAACCAAGTTATATATATAGTGATGATACTTCACATGATTATTCCAACTTTGTTTTCACAAAAATAACAAAGAATGTTCTTGTATTTATGCTTATTTCTCACAATATTAAATGTCATCAACAATGGAACAAAAAGAACATCACCAATGATTTGATATTTACAGCAATTCTTTATTTCCTTCAATCAAATCAACTAGAATTGACAACTGGAACACATAGCAATTATGAAAAAGGTCTGTCTATGAAAATGAAGGCTGTCCATGATATTTCGAAGAAATAGTTTAGTATACTAAGCTTTCGTTACGTACCATAAATCTTCTCCTGTATTTTTTTACAAGCTATTTTCACGTCTCGAAGTTTTACATAAAATAAATCCAGTTGAAGAAACAATGATATATACAAAAAAAATTTATTGTTTGATTCAACTTTTAGGTTTGAAGAGCTACGATTTGAGAAAAAAAGCATGAATTAGGTCATCATTTTTGGACGATTAGGTTGATGAGGAGAAGAGGAAATTAGGGTTCTACAAAAGAAAAGATTTACATTCAAATATGTAATGGGTTGGATATTATCTTTGGAGGGTCAAATTTTATTTTAAAAAATGCTAAAAGATGAATTACGCGCCCTTCAAAGCTATACCAACACGCGCAGGAAGCTGAAGCTCGAAAAGTTGAAAATAATTCACACCAAACACATGTTAAGGGGTATATAAACATCGATATAATTTAAGTACTAAAGCGAATTTTCGTGTCAAGTTAAAGGGAAATTTGATGTATTTTCTCTTTAAAAATAAATGAACGAAGTCTTTTTCCCTCCCTTCTTTTTGGTAGGGCCGCACCAATGCAGGCCCGCGCTGTCATAAATTGTGTTATGAGTTCAGCCACTTGAATCAACTTCAGGGGCGGACACCCCTCCAAACTGTAATAGAAGTCACGAGTTTAAATCATGAGTTAACCTCGTTTAGGTAAATGCAATAGAAGTCACCAACCCAGGGGAAAGTGATATATTCAGCCATTTTACCTTATTTTTTAAGCCAAAAATAATTTTAAAAAATATTAAACTCAATTCATTTTAACTAAGAGCCACTTGCCCACTCAATATTTGACTGGTAATTAAGCTCTTTTTTAAATGATAAACACAAGGGATGAAAAGGTCCAAAATGACAAGCTTAGTACTTGTAATTGATTTTTGATCACTAGAAAATTCACTAATTGAAGCTAGATAACTCCGTCTATGAGTTTATCTTAGATGTCTTTTTTTATTCTAGCACCCTACAGTCTAAAGGTTTAAATTTAAGCACGTCTAAGATTATTGACACAATTTATATGGTAGATTGAAGTAAGGATTGATATCCAAGTCATCATCGAAAAGAGAAATTTCAAGTATTTAGGGTCAATAATTCAAGGAAATGGAAAGATTGACTATGAAGTTACACATCATACTGAAATATGATGGGTGAAATGGAAGTCCGCATCCAGTGTCTTATGTGATAAGATGTGCCATCAAACTTTGAAGGTATGTTATATAAAATGGTGATCGTGTCTGTCATATTGTATGGGGTAGAGTGTTGGTCGGTCAAGTATCTGCAATTCAAAAATACGAAAGTCATGGAAGTGAGGATATTGAGATGGATATGTGAGTATGCAATGAGAGGTAGGATAGGAATGAAGCTATTCATGACAAAGTGGGAATGAATTCTGTGGTGGACAAGATGAGGGAGGCGAGACTGAGATGGTTCTAGCATGTTTGAAGAGAAGATTCACAGAGCCCCATTGATGAGATACGAGAGATTGACTATAAAAGGTATAAGGAGAGGTTTGTAGAGGTAGGCTGAAATGTTTTTGGAATAGAGGTAATTCCACAACACGCGATTCACTCAAAGCTTACTTAAGCATATGACCTAGATAGGAAGATATGAAAATCAAACGTTAGAAGAAGTTTAATAAGTAGTCGAGTGTTGTTCAACAAATTTATCATTCTATTTATAATTACTCTAAAACCATCTTATTATATTCTTTAATTTTAGTTTTATTGTAGGCAATGGAATTGGCAATTGTACAAAAGAAAAGTTCTCTGGAAGTTTGCCACTTAGAAATCGCTGCTGGAAGCAGCTATTTTCCTTTTTTTTTCTTTGTAAATTTTAATTAAGTTTTTTTTTTTAAAAAAAAAAGATTAAAAAAATAAGCTAAATTGCTGTAACAACAATGATTTATTTAAAATAAATAATAAAAAATTGACTTGCAGCGATTTAAGTTAAAAAAATAATTTAAAATTTTTTTTGGTACAATTTGTTTTTTTTTATTTATAATTTCTAATAAATAATTTGGCAGCGATTTAATTTTTTAAAAAACAACAAAATTTGCAATAAACAGCGATCTTTTTAAATTTTTTTTTTTGCAAATCGCTCCCGCAGGAGCGTTTTATTTTTAAAAAATAAAAAATAAAATAAAATAATTTAAAAAAAGATTGCAACAAAATTGCTGCCTAGGCAGCTATCTTTTTAATTTTTTTTAAAAAAATAAATCATATCTTGTAAAATCGCTAGTGTTGCAGCGATTTTACCGTTTTGATTAAATTTAAAATTTTTATTAATATTTTATACTGATTAGGCTTCGAACTCGTGTTCATAGGTTTCGATTGAATATTAGATGATCCTAATCACATCGTCCTGTATTAAGAAAGTCTTCTCTCCGGATGTGGATGACGTTCATCTTGAGGGCATCAAGCAAATACTTGGAATTTCGTCTAATTACAAGTTGAATAAAAGAAAATGACTGTATTTAGATATTTTATATAGAAAAAAGATGTATTGCAGAAGAAGACATAAAAAACTAAAATAAAATTTTGGACGATTTTCTCTGTCCTCTTCGATCGTTTTAATATTTTACTTCCTATTGTCTCACTCCCTTTCTTAATCATAATAATTCAACGGTTGGGTCCATATTCCTATCAATTCCCTAGCCAATAATAGTATGCCACGTGTGTAAATATGTGATAACTGTACATAAAAATTTTCTTGAGTCATAAAAGTGTGAGAATGCCATAAGAAATTATTGTGTTATGTTATGTTCTTACCAACTAAGGAATCAAAGAATCTCTTTAGGATTTTATCTATCAAAGGAAACAAAAGGTATGCTTATAATTTTCCCATGTTGGGTTTTTACCAAAATACTCATTTTTTTCCATGTGGGGTTTACTTTTTGTGAATGAATATGAATTAAAGATTCAATTTTTAGTACATGGTGTTGATAAAGATTATATTGTGTTTTTATCTTTGTTGTGTGCTATTTAATTTTTTTTTGAATAAGTTGTGTGAATTTTATTTGGTAAAGTTTTAAGAAAATAAATAAAACTTTTGAATCATTATTTATTAATATCGTAGAAGGTATGAATTGTCATTTAAGTTCTCTTACTAAGAAAAAATGCTGAGGTTTTTTCCCCTTTGAATTCAGTTTTAGTCATTGGTTGAACTTAACTTTTGCAATCCCCTTTCTTCATTTAGATTGTTGAACTTATTTTTTTTATCATGTTATGCATAATTTCAGCAATATGCTTAAGTTCATGAGTACAGAGTATTACAGGGCCTCTTGCCCTCTTAACAATTGTGATTCTCTATAACCAAGTAGTCTCTGGATACGCGCTTTGTATGTGTATATGAACGTATTCACGAGTATGTAAGATTTAAAAAAATTGCATAAATGCAATATAACAATGCTTTTGACTTAATTAGATATTTCATCTGTCTCAACTTATCTGACATTGTTTGGTTGGGCATAGAGTTTAAGAAAAAAAAAGAAAAGACTGTTGTGATACCTTGGATTTCCACACATAATGGATCCAAGAATGTACTTTGCTGCAATGAAAGGCAGTATGGAAGATGGTGATTTTTCAGTTGTTGATCATCTGACAAAGGAGGAAGAAAATGGTTACCAAGTCACTCCAAAGGGAAACACAATCCTTCATGTGGCAGCTCTCTTTGGCCAACGAGCTTTCGTGGGAGAAGTCCTTAAGATTAGCCCGGCGTTGTTATGTTATAAGAATAAGAAAAATGAAACTGCGCTTCACATTGCAGCTAATGTAGGACAAAGTGAAGTGGTGAGTGAACTACTCAGCATACAAGGACAGGAGACAGTACTTGTGAGGATGAAGGATGACATTGGAGATACGGCCATGCACAAGGCCGTTAGAAGTGGACACATTGACATTGTTAGGATCTTGGTGAAATTATTACTAGATCCTGAACACGATTTCCCAGCAAATAAAGCAGAGGAGACACCACTTTATTTGGCAGCGGAGTCAGGTTTTCATGATGCTTTGATTGAAATCTTGAACGTTTGCAAAGAACCAACACATGTTGCAGGTCCATCCAATCGAACACCTCTACATGCAGCTGTGATTCAAGAACACACGGGTTAGTACGTACCTTCTGGGATGGTTTCATCCTATGGAAAATGATTAAATTTGTCCATCTACTTATAGAAAGAAGCTATAAATATATATACTCCTACAGTCGTATATACTTTATGATGTTGTTAAACGAAAAAAATCAATTCATTTATCATCATATATAACATTTGACTAATATATATCCAGAATGCGCGAGATTACTATGGCAATGGAATAAACCTTTATGTGAAGAATCTGATATATGGGGTTGGAATTCACTACACTATGCGGTTAAACAAGGATTGACAGAAATAGTTTCGAATATGTTGGGATGGAAGAAATCTTTAGCCTACCTTCCGGCAGGCAGTGAAAATGATTGGACTACAGCATTTCACATTGCAGCTAGTGAAGGTGATGCATTGATGATATATGAGTTATTAAACCACTGCCTGGATTGTTGGGACATGGTTGATAGCAATGGCCAAAATGCACTTCATGTTGCCATATTGAAAGGTCATAATGAAACGTTGCTCAACGTGTTATCACTGGAGTCGATAATTTGTGATAGCCTTGTTGATGAGGCAGATAATGAGGGGAACACTCCACTCCATTTGCTTGCTGCCTCTGGGAACCGTGTGCCTCAAATGATATTAGACCATCCAAGCGCAAAGAAGATGGCATTTAACAAACAAAATCAGACTCCACTTGACATAGCATTGTCTAGTACATGGACAATAAAGAAGGTACTCCCTCTTGTCCATGACATACTGGATCCGTTTTCCCCACTTCTTTGAAAACAACTTCTCTACCTCGGGAGTAGGGATCCTATGGTCTGCATACCCCTACCTCTGGAGTAGGGATTTATTCTTCTTGTTGGTAAAGATGTTTTTTTAAATGACAACTATTTTCGACTATCTATTTTTAGTAAGGATGAAAATAAAATGAACCAGTTAGTTGTTAAATTCATCTTTTTCTCAAGGAGTATCTTTGACCAGCTGATTGATTCTATTACTACATGTCACATATATTATTTAGGAGAAATTGGTAGGCGATTTGTGCAGCATAAATGGACGATTGGGACAACGTGACTTCAAGGTAAAACGGAAAACAGAAACTATTGGTAACATACGACAGATGAGGAAGGAGGATGATCAGGACAAAGCTAAGAGAGACAAAATAGAAATAGAAAAAATTATGAAGGCAGCTCAAATACAAGTAGTTGTAGCTACTCTCCTAATGACAGTCACGTTCGCTGCTGGTTTCACATTGCCAGGAGGTTTATACAACGATGACAGTCCTAATAAAGGGATGGCTATTCTATTAAGGAAAACAGCGTTTCGTGCATTTGTTATTTCAGATGTCCTGGCATTCGCATTCTCAGCTGGTGCAATATTCATCTACTTCTTCATGGCAGATTGCGATGTAGACGAAGATGAAGAATGTAAAAGGGACTGGTTCAAAGTTTTAAGAAGTTATTATTATATAGCAGGTATTTTGCAACTTTTGGCAATGGGTGCTGTTGTAATTGCATTTGTAACTGGTATGTATGCTACTTTAGCAAAGTCACTTGCACTTGCTATTAGTGTTTGTGTCATTGGTTGTGTCTCTTTTCTTATGTACTTTTGGATTATCATTTGGGTATAAAAAAAAACAAGAAGAAACTCTCTAGGGATCTTGCTTTTTAGGCCTATTGAGCCAACAAACATACTTTGTAGTAATACTCAAGTTGCCATCAAATACTTGGCCCAAACATACTTTGTATTAAAGTTTATGGTTAGACTAATATTGAGTGCTAAATAAGTACTTCTTTGTATATTTTCAAGTTTATTTAGTGAACTAGTATATGAACACGTGTGTTGCACGTTTAATTCATAACAATGAATATGAATCATTAAAAAATCACATATTTTTTTGAAAAATAATATTTGAGTTACAATATAAATATGAAAAGTAAAATGACAAACATTTTGTGAATAAACTTATTAATAAAAGGGCAATGCGCAATTTAACTTTTTAAAAAATGTTTGTAGTGTATAGTTACTTTCAAGAATTTTTTTGTATTTAGTCCTCCCTTTATTATAATTTTGATATAGAAATTTTATATTTATTTTAAAAGACAATATTGTTGCAAAAACAAACATGGAGGCACACTATCTTATAATTAACTTCCTTAAAATGTTTTTTTGTCTCTTAGAATAGAGTAAAAATATTGAAATTCTTCCTTAAAATGTCTCTCTTGTCTCATATGTCTCTCTTGTCTCATAGATAGAGTAAAAATGTTGAAATTAAACTAATAGTTACACAGGATATACGTTTCTGTAACGACCCGCTAGGTCGTTTTGAGAACTAGGACTAGTTTGACTCTTTTTGAAAATTTAAAGGGGTATTTTAAACTATTAGATAACTATGAGTACCCAATTGATGAAACTTTTATTAAATAAATAATTAGATAATAGGTTAGTGGAGTTTCACGGTTAATAATTTCTTATTTAGAAGAAAAGGAAAACGAAAAGTGGGGAGGCGAAACCTTACCACAGGCGACCAGCGAGAGGGAGAAAAATCATAGCCATTGTTCAGGTAAAGATATGAGATATTCGTTCTTTTCAATTCTATATATAGTAATATACTAGTAAACTTAGCCGCGCTATGCGCGGTGTCTAAAATTTTTTATTTTTATTTAATTTTTAAATTCAAATAGATTAGTTAATAAATTTTATCATTTAATTTTGTAATTTCAACTCAATATATGAATTAACTTTATCAAAAAATAAATACATGTACGGTCAAATATCTATACTTTTTTTTGGTTGAATAGTACCTATTATTTTATGTTAGTTATAATATATAATTAAGAATTTTATGACTTCATTATCCATTTGAATGAGTTCTCAAAATTAAATATGGTTAACTTTGATGTTTTGTTAAAAATTTAAAGTGAGATTTTTAGTCTTTTAATTTTTTAAAAAATATCAAAAGAATTAAAATAGTAATAAATTCAAAAACAGACTTAGAAAAATGAAAAATTATTCGTAATAGATAAGCTACCTATAATTTGAAGACTTAAAAAAAGTAATTCAATATTTATATATTAAAATATAAAGTTCTCTGTATATTGATTCTCTGAAAGAAAATGGGTGATACATGATTTTAGATCGGTAAAATAATTTTTAGTGATATAAAATTAACATAAAAATAATATATTATTGTTAAAAGGCATAATAAAATAAGTAATAAATGAACAATTATAGATGAATGATAAAAGGTTTTATGTTAAATTAAAAAAAACTTATATATCTACTAAAAACTTATAATTAGACTCTTGAATTTTTTCTGAATAAAGTAAACATAAAAAAACTATTCACAAATAATATGAATATTTATAATTATTAACGATAAATAATATTTTCTTATAATTAAAGTGTAGGATAAAAAGTTAAGTAAATTTTTAGAATCATTATAATGGAGGATGAATGGTTAAGTAATAAGTATATTTGAAATGATTATCTGTATTAATTTTTTCCTTGATAAATTTTCTTCTATAATTCTTAGTTTTTTTTAAAATTTATTTCAACGCTATTTTTAGTCTCCCCCTTTTTTTTTTAATTTTTTAGTCTTTGCTTATTTAATTCTATTAAGAAAACATAAACAATTAGCATCGTAATTAAGAGAATGAAGTTTGCTCGTCTTTAGTATTTTTACTAATTTATATATATATATTTGTAAAACAGTAACAATTAGCATCAAATCTTAACATAATCAAGTTAGCTTGTCTTAAGCTTTTTATTAATTTAAGCAAAATGTTTAAATGAATTCTCTTAATTAATTTTTATTATATTTTTCATGATTCATATTTTATTTAAAATTTAAAAATAATTTCATAATAATTTTGATTATCTCCCGCCGCTAAGCGTATCTACAAATACATTTTAATGTTTTCAAGAATTGTTTTTGTCTTACTTTTAGTAATGATCTTGCTCTTATAATTTCATGCAAAAAAATAAATCAATTATTCTCTTTTATATATCTTATTTTGTATCATTCTTATTAGAAGTAAAAATAATTATACAAAGAAGTCTTTGTCGATAGATTTTGCATTACAAGATTAAAGTTAAGGACAATTAAGCTAAACATAAATATATTTGGTTAGAAATATTTTTTGATGTGATTTTAAGATGTCACAAATTTAAACATTAAGTAATTTGGGGTTATGAAGGTATAAAGTTGGAAGTTATAGGTATTACTAATAAGTATTAATTAAGTATAGAGGTTTTGAAAGATGAAGAGGTGTGAGTTTATGATAAAAATTAAATTAAAAATAAATATATAAAAATAAGAGAAAAATGTAAAAAAAATGTGACATATTTTTTTAATAAACAAAAATATGTTTAAGTAAAATCCTCCACCATTTTTATGATTTATTTTATTGTATGACATATTTTCTTTTTACCTCATATTAGAAATTTCAAATTATTAAAAGTCTCCAAATATGCTTCTAATAATAAACATTATTTTTAGTAATTACTATTATTTTGAACAATATATACTTTTTCTCTTATTTTATATTATAGGAGAAATATCTATTAAGAGAAAAATTAATTAAAAATAAATTTAAAAAGGGACACACAATTAAAAAGTTAGTCAAAAGGAATAGAAATTTTTTTGAAATTATAAAAAAAAAAGTAATCGTACGAATGTTTTAAAATAAAATTAAAAAATATTTAATTTTTTGCTGATTAAATTCCCAAAATTGTGAAATATTTGGCCTATAAATAATAATTATATATGAATAATATAAAAAATAATGCAACGTTAAAATTATGTATTTTTACCATATCATTGTTATGTGATTGTGAGATACGAAACTATAACAGGAATCGATTTATTTGATTCTTAGCTATATAATATTTAAATTTAATATTTAGTATTTTATTTACTTTATATTGAGATATGATATATTACTTTTTTTATTAATTCTATTTATTATATATTTGTATAACATTTTTATAGCTGGTGAGGAGGATGATATTGTTAGACGAAATCAGAAATAAGATATATTGACATTTTTTTCAATTAACTAATTAATCTGATAAGGAACCAATCAACTCTTGTTACATCAGTGGTTTAACCGGAGAACTATGAACAATCCATACAATAATACCAACAAACATACATAAAATTAATTAACTAATCAAGCAAAAATATTTAAAATATACAATTCTTCAAATTTACAAAGTGAATAAAGACAATCAGTGTCGGTAGAAACTACAAGATTAAGAAAAAAAAATCTCAAAAAACTACAAAGAGAAGCAAAATAAAAATAAAAATAAAAATGAACAAATTATTTTTTCTATAAAAGAATCATGATTTGTATCATCAACAACTCAACCTAATAATATCAAATATATATGTAATTACAACAGAACAAAGTGATAATGATAATTAGACATATTAAATCATTTTACCTCACAAAATCAAAATATGCAAAATATATAACATTTGTCATTATACATTCTTCTCTTGCAAAAATCAGATCAAAGAAAACAAAAAAAATAAAAATAAATCAAAGGTATAAAAAATGAAGAATAAGGAAAATAACAATAAAATGACCATCATGGAATATGTCAAAGTGAGTTTTTATAGGTGTAATATTTAGGAGTTATAATTTTTATATTAAATATTTTGAAGGTTATGAATATGAAAGATTAGGAGTTAGGAGGTGTAATGCTCATTAACTAATTTATTAATAGCAATATATATATATATATATATATATATATATATATAATATATATATATATATATATATTATAGTATTGTGTAAAAAGAAATAATCTAAAATGCCCTTTTTTTTAAAAATAAAAATATATATTTTTCTCATCATTGAGGCATGCCACATAGGATGATTGAAGATCCTCATTTATATATATATTGATTGTCGGAGTGCTTGGGATTGTGTTATTATTTTATGCTATATTGATAATGGGTGATAAGAAATAATGGGTAAGTTGGTGATGATTACTAAATTATATTATATTGTTAGCAATTGGGTTAGTATTCAAAATATATATATGTATATATATATATATATATATATATATATATATATATATATATATATATATATATATATATAAATCGATCGAAGTCGAATAGTTGAATGGCTGCAGGTTAATATTTTCTGGGATTTTGTCAAAAGAATTTATTATATATATTGTTAGTTTCAGAATGGTAGGAATAAGATTAAGCCAATCATTGGATCATTGTCAATGATTGCCAATGATTGGAATTTGATAAATATTTTAGAAAATTGGCACTTGTTTACAAATGGGTTTCTGCAAAAAAAAAAAATGTATATAATCATAATAGATTTTTTTTTTAATTTGAAATTTAATGGTGGAAATTTTTTTTTATTTATGTTTTTATGTTTGAATTATGTAGTGGTGGGTGATAAAATGGATGCCAATCATTGGGCAACCATATGCCAATGATTGGCATGGGATATGCTTGAATTGGCAGTGCAGAATGAAGAGGAAAAAAAAATTTGGGTCGTTACAGTTTCAAGAAGATAAAATTTTTGACATTAATTAGTAAGAGCTGAAATTCTCCTTCTCATTAAGTAGAATGCAATTAAATAATTCAAATTTATAAATAAGAAACTTATTAGAAGGAAATAACTAAAGATTTAAAGTGCAATAATTAATATTTGAATTATGTAATTATACAAATAAAATATTAATATTTAATTAAATAAATCAAATTTTAATGTAATGGAGAGCCAAAATGACAATATATTATTCTTACAATTAAAAATTTGTTAAAATATATTTTACATTTTTTTTGTTAAAAAATCAATAGGAGCAATATTTGATCAAAGGATAAAAGATCTTCTAACTTCTTAAGCATTTTGGTGTATCATTTTTTTGACTTTGGAATTTGAATCTCATGATAATTTTAATGAAAATTGTCTAAAAACTATAGATTTTATCCACAAGCACATGTAAGAATGATTCTTTACAAATATTTAAAATTTAAGATGCAAAAATGTAATTATTAATAATTTGAAATTAGAATATTTTGTAGGCGTTAATTGTTTTACATGCCTTATACACTATTTTTATGATTGCATTTGTCTCATTTTCTAAAGCAAAAAAAATACACTTTCAATCAAATATATTCTTAAAACAAAATTACAAATACAAACAAAAAATATCATATATAGGAGTTAGTTTAGCATAGGCTACCGACGAAAAATAGAAAAATTCTAAGACAATCTTTTTCCTGTTTTTGGTTGATAATGCAAATCGAAACAAAGTTATAGTAATACACATTCAACTTTTGACCATAAAAAAAGTTAAAATCTTTGGAAGACAAGTTAATGGAAGTGATATTCAACTACATAAATGGAGGGGTCTTATCATAGTTCTGATCTCGACAAATAAGTAAAAAAACAAATACATCAAGCTTCGATATTCTAGTAATTAAAGTGTTATTTATCCCTATAATCACATTACGCCTTGTATTCTTGACACAAATCCTCTTGCCTTTTTCTTCACTTGGTTAAACCTTCTCTAGTCTTCCGCACACAAAAATTGTATCATATAAATCTTTCTATGAAAATAATGTTAAAAGATTTGTATTCATAGGAAAAAATATACCTTTGAAATATGAAGATTCATTGACAAAGTTGAAAGGTCAAGTGCTACAAAAATTAAAAACAAATATTAATTAAGAACACAATTAATTTAGAAGATAAACCATATACATGTATCTATTTAAAGGGATAATTTTTTTTTCTATTTAATTTACTCACATATATACCAACTAAAAATATCATAGAAATTCTACTATTTATTGTTCAATTAATTAAATATTTAATAACATTTGAATTTAGTAAAATG
This sequence comes from Solanum lycopersicum, assembly GCF_036512215.1. Taxonomy (NCBI): domain Eukaryota; kingdom Viridiplantae; phylum Streptophyta; class Magnoliopsida; order Solanales; family Solanaceae; genus Solanum; species Solanum lycopersicum. Next base: position 67,130,574 of record NC_090806.1, read on the forward strand.
ACAATTTGGTAATTCAATCTTTTACTTTGGAGCTTCCCACTTATATGTTTGTGTTTGTGAGTGTGTGTGTGATGTTTTATAACTTTTTTTAATTAACATAGAGGTAAAATTGTAATTCAACTTTAACAATGCATAATACGAACAATAAAAATTTATTGAATCCCGAAATAAATATAAAATGAAAAATTAATATTTTAAATAATTTCAAGAAAATAAATTAAATTAGATATTTTAATTATGAATTATTCTAAAGAAGTGCAAAAGTCATTAACATTTTTATTAAAATAACGTAATTTAATTTTTAAATTAAATAGTTAAATATTTTTATAACATTTTAATTTATAATAAGGATAATATGTATAAATAGATAGATAGATAGTCGGACTAAAATCGTAATTCAACTTTTAACTTTTTTTGTCCCACTTATAGTAATACTAGTTTCTGAGGACGTGCTTCGCACGTGTGTTATATGTGAATTTTTATAGATATGTTATAATGACAAAAATTTCATGGAAATATATATGTAAATTGTAATGAATAATAAAATGTAACAATTACAAAATAAGAATAAAGACTTACACAATAAAACATTCATAAAAAAACTAAATAAGTCTGATGGAGATAAAAAAAAAGACAAAAAGAAACAGATTTAAGAAAGATCCAATGTAGACATTATTCTTATAAAACTGATGCATGTATAGATGAAAAAAAAGAGTACAAAATTAGTACATAACTCTCTGAGTTCTTATCGACTCCTTTCATATCCTATCAAAATTCAAGAGGTTTCTTCATCTACTTTAACTATAGAATGAAAATGATAGCCTAATAATCTTGGTAAGGGTTTCATGAGATTAAAAAAGTTGAATTTATATAGATAGAATAGAAGGAATATCAAAAGATATCTTAAAGTTTTAGTTTAAATATTTGGAGGTTAAGAATATGAAAAGATGAGAGTTATGAATATTAAGAGTATAAAGTTGAATAAGTAATTAACAAATAATAATAAATAAATGAAGAATATGAAAAAAGAAATTAAAATTAGCAAACCATGTAGAAAGAACAACTAAAGTTCTTATCACGTAATTAAGCGTTAATGAATTTAAATTTGTGAAGATAGAGTCATTCTTTAATAATAATCGAGAGGACATTATCAACGTGTGTCTCCATTTTGCAGATTTGCACCCTTTATATTATTAAATTATGTGAGAATGGCATATGAAATTAAGGAGTCATTTGCTACAAACATTGATAACTCTAAGATTAGTAAATGCCGGGATTAAAAATGTAAAGATTAGTAATGTAAGAATTAGTAGCTCATGGATTATTTTTTGTTTGGTTCACTATTTTCACTTAATCTTATATTTGATTTATAACTCTACAAAAAAAAAATTCCTATTACACCCTTGTGTTATTATAAAATTGTTTATTTCATGTAATTGAATCAAAATAAATAATCGGACCATAACACTATAATTTATTCATTTTAGAAAATAACAACAAAGAAAAAGAGTGTTACATAAATTAAAACAATTATTTTCTTTTGTGCACATAATTAATAACAAGAATTCAACACTACGCAACATTTGAATAAAATTCATAGTAAAAGAAAAGCTAACTCTTTGTTGTCGTTTTTTTCTTCCAATTTTACCCTGTAAAATTATTGTATAGGGCAATCGAATGTTGACAAAAGAGTTTAAACTTAAAATGGAGAACCATAAATATACTTATACAATTTTATATCAAAGTCGCTTACCTGGATAATAATTAATTGTTATGAATCAGCCCCAACCCAATAACGATACTAACAAGTATATCACATGAATAGGTTTTGGGATAAGTAGACCCAATACAAGCAATAAGGTCTAACCTTCACAAAGGATAATTTGAGATCCATACTGAGGGTATTGTTAAATAGAAGATGGCATCACTATGAGAGGGCATTGAATGAGTTATGTGCAAAGGCATTTCTGTATTCTCATCCTCAATTCTAAAGTCTAAGTTTCTCATCCCCATTCTTATCTCTATCATTAGTTACTTATTATTTCAATATTTTCATTGTAATTCGATAGCTTGATTAACATAATTACAATCTTAGAGTAGTAATACCATTCCACTGCTTATATTAATATACTGAGGATTTTAATTTGTTACATTAATCAAAGTTGTTGTGGATAATATTGTTTTTATTTTAGGATTTTCTATTTCATTTAACTAGTTAAAGTTAAATATATACCTCAAGGAGATCTTTAATGGCATATTTTTAATTTTTTGTTGATCAAATATATCTTAAACTTAACATAGATTTAAGACCATTTATATTGTTGAATAGGTAAAGCTACCTATAGCAGGTATTTTGCAACTTTTGGCAATGGGTGCAGTTGTAATTGCATTTGTAACTGGTATGTATGTTACTTTAGCAAATTCACTTGCTCTTGCAGTTAGGTTTGTGTCATTGATTGTGTCTCTTTTCTTATGTACTTTTCGGTTATCTTTTGCGTATAGCTAAGAGATCGTGTTCTTACTAGTAGTAATCGGACAACGTACATAATCTTAATTTGAAGTGATGAGGTGTGCTTACAATTCGAGCAAGTCTCCGTTGTCTAATATAGCTAGGAGATAAAACTTAATACTATTTTTTCCTTCATGTATAGAGACACGTGATTGTAATTTGTGAATGATACTATTTGTTCTAGCATGATTTGCTTGAATTATTTTTCCCATTTTTCTTGTTTTTGTTTCGAAATGAAGTAAATCGATTTGTGATTTATCAACACGTTTATTTTTATTCAACAAGATCCAATTACTAGCTTGATTTCTTTAGGATCGGAGGCCATGTGTTTGTCTAAACAAGTGTACCATGAGTCTATTTACTTTAGTGTATATATTGTACTATTGTAGGTAGAACTTTATGACTCTTGTGTGAATAAGTAAAGCATGATTAAATGGAAGTCACCAACCTAGGCCATGGACCTTATTGATCGCTCACCAACCTAAATTATTTGTGATAATGTGATAGTCACTTATCTTTTGTAATTTTATTCAAAGGCCATTCTAGGTGGAAATTAATACATTCAACCATTTTACCTTAATTTTTAAGCCAAAAAATAAATAAATATTAAATCCACCTACGTGAGTATTAGGGGTTTATTTAAACACTCTTATCAATAAATTACATTATATATATAAGATAATTTTTTTGTATTTAGTTTTGAACCCCAAACTAACAAAAAGTAAATAGTGGCATAGTGGTAGGTCTCTTTAATAATTGACTTTCACGTTTAGGGTTCAAATTCTATTGTAAACCGGGGGGCTAAAACAATAAATTTAAACCTAAAAAAATTAAAGGGTCTATTAGAAAAGGCTAAAATTCACTTTTTATCTTCCCAAATTCCTTAATCACTTCATTATTTCTTCGCTCAAGACTCAAGAGCCAAATATTAAATCACTTTTCAGATCTCTTGAAATGGAACTAACTTTTGTATACATAAACTACATACTGCTACTTTTTTTTGGAATTGTGTTTTGTTAATTTATCCGTACATTCTTTTATTATTTTTTGAATACCTGAATAAAAATTTTGAATCTGTCACTGACCCACCCAATATTTGACTAGCAAACTCATTTATACATTGATAAACACAAGGCCAAAAAGGTCCACATTGACAAGTCAAAATCAATTAAATTCATACAACTACAAGTAGGGTTGTTCATGGTTATGGTTAAATTATTATACCGAATCGCAATCTGAATCAAATCGATTAAAAAATATTTGGTTTGGTTTTAAATTTTGAAAACGGATACTATTTGGTTTGGTTTTGATTTTACTAGAAAAACAATCGCAAATATAACCAAACCGAATCGATAAATAAGATATATAAATTTTACAGTTATTTATATATTATTCATAAATAAAATATAGATATTTTGTTGAATTTAATTAACTTAAGTACTTTAGTTTTAATTTTTTCAAGTCAAGCAGTTAAATTTAAGCCCAACTACTACAATACTAAGTCCAAGTCCATCAAAATCCATTACATTAGGAGTCGTTTGGTAGAGTTTATTAGCAAAAATAAATAGTAATGCATGCATTTACTCTATGTATTAGTAGTTCCTTGTTTAATACCTTTCCATTCTATCATAACTATTATGCACTCTATTGTGTATTACGAATAATACCATGAATTTTTATGTATTAGTAATACAAAGGGATTTAATGTATGCATCATCATAGTTAAAGACTCAATTACTTTTCAAAAGTCATTCTACATTTTTTTCACCATTTTGTGGAGGGTTATTTTGTAAATTAATATTTTTATATAATACATACTATTTTTAATACATCAAATCAAACAACGCATAAGAAACAATCCATGGATAACTAATGCAAGTATCACTAATATAATCTAGTAAGCTGTAACGACCTGTTTAGTCGTTTTGAGCAACAAACTTCAATTCTGGAAAAAAAACTGGCTGAGGCGACGGACCAAACGACGATCCGTCATGGGCACGATGGACCGTCGCAGGGTCTCGTTTCAAAACACTTAGAAAATCTGAAATTGGGTATTGAAAATCGACTCTCTGAACTTCGTGACGGAATGGCAGGACGGATCGTCACAGGCGTGACGGACTGTCATGGATTGTTCAATGGAAATTTACTCTCTGACCCTTGCGATGACCTGCAGGACGGACCGTCGCAGGCACGACGGCCCGTCACAGGTTGCGCAAATCCCAGGCAGAGTCGGATTTCTGGTGAAGTTTTAAGGGACGTTTTTGACTATTCTTACCTTAATTATAGATTTCGTGGGGTTATATTAATAACTAAAATTCTTGAGGGGTTAAAAGAGGTAACCCTAAGTTAATTAGTGGGGTATTATTGCCATCTTTTATTCTTAATTATATACTAATTAGGGTAAAAGAAAGAGGGTTTGAATAAAGAAAATAGAAAGAACAAGAGAGAGAGAGAGAGAATCGAACGAGAAGGGAGAAACAAAGCTTTGGGAAAATTCTTGCTTGATTCAACTCTTCGGTGGAGGTAGGTTATGGTTTTCATGCTATTCGTTGTAAACTCTTAATAGTGAATGATATGTGTTAGTAGTATTGTAAACCCTTCTATATGCTTAATTGTATGCCTGCATGAATGTGATTATATAATTGTGATGAATAAGCATGATGAGTCTATTGAACCTCTAATCCTAAATTTACCTTGTTATTGATGATGCCTTGGTATAAGAGAAGGCTTGATGAATTAAAGTAATGAGATTGATGATGCCTTGGTATAAAAGAAGGCTTGCTGAATTAATAGAATGAGATTAATGGAGCGGGTGTCACGAACCGACACGTAGAATTAGGGGATCGGGTGTCACGAACCGACACGTAGAATTAGGGGATCGGGTGTCACGAACCGACACGTAAAATTAGGGGATCGAGTGTCACGAACCGACACGTAGAATTAGGGGATCGGGTGTCACGAACCGACACGTAGAATTAGGGGATCGGGTGTCACGAACCGACACGTAGAATTAGGGGATCGAAGTGTCACGTACCGACACAAGAGGAATAAAGATAATGAATCTTGAAAGATGTTATATACTCAATTTAATGAACCTAATTCCCAAATAAGTATGATGGAGAGGCGTGAGTCCTCATTGATGTGCTTGGTGTTGTGACCAAGGGTTATGGTAATTGTAAATGCCGCATGTTGAGTATTGTAGTTGATTTTATGATATTATCTGCTATATACTGTTTTCTATTTTGAGTTGGCCGATGATATCTACTCAGTACCCGTGTTTTGTACTGACCCCTACTTGTATGTTTCTTTCTTTGTTATTGTGGAGTGCAGCAAACGTACCGTCGTCTTCAACTCAACCGCAACTCTAGCCAGTCTTCATTATACCGGATTTCAGGGTGGGCTAACGTTTCTAGCTTGGACTGGATCTTCTTCTTCATGTCTTGATGCCTTGAAGTTCCGGCATGGACTAGCTTTTTTTAGTATTCTAGCTTTCTAGATACTCTTAAAATTAGTAATTTGAGGATAGATGTTCTTGTGATGATGACTTCCAGATTTTGGGGATAATAATAGTTGTCGAGTTTTTAGAAGTTATTTAATTGATTTTCATTAATGAGTTTAAGTCTTCCGCATTATATTGTGTCATTATATTCAAAATGTTGGGTTTTGTATCAATTGGTTCGCTCACATAGGAGGGTAAGTGTGGGTGCCAGTCGCGGCTCGATTTGGGTCGTGACAAACTTGGTATCAGAGCATTAGGTTCGTTGGTCTCATCACACAAGAACGAGTCTAGTAGAGTCTTAAGGAACGGTAGGGGGACGCCTTTACTATTTCTTTGAGAGGCTATAAGACTCTAGGAAAACTCCATTCTTTCTTTTCTTCTTTCGTGCTATTACTTGGATCCAATTGGTATCTAGGTGATACAAATTGGTATCTGACCATCTTCACTCTATTTAGCAGATGGTTAGAACTAGAGCAACAACGACTGCGCCAACACCAACATCGGCAAGACAAGAAGCGTCTGAGCCAGCCACTGGGGCTGTGGCTCGAAGAGGAGTAGTGACCAGAGGCCGTGGAAGAGGTCGTGGGAGGACGTCCTCTAGAGGAAGAGGACGATCACCTAGCCCGTCTGGTACTAGGGTGGTGACTCCTCCACCAACTGAGGAAGTGGTAAGAGAGGGTGAGGATGGGGGGAATGAAAAAGTGCCGAATGAGGAATTGCCACCCCAAACTACCCCAGAGATGATCAATCAGGTTCTTGCTTATCTTAGCGGGTTATCTGATCAGGGCCAGACACCTCCAGTGTTTTCTGCACCAACACCTTCGGTTCCGGAGGTACAACATGCAGCTACTGTGGCTCCCCGCATGGATGCCTCATTGGAAATAGGCACGTTTCCTCGTCTGACTACAGGGCCTATAATGACAAATGATCAGCATGAACTTTTCAGTAAGTTCTTGAAATTGAAACCTTCAGTCTTCAAGGGTGCTGAATCTGAGGATGCCTACGATTTTCTGGTTGACTGTCATGAGCTACTACACAATATGGGTATAGTAGAACGGTTTGGTGTTGAGTTTGTGACTTATCAGTTTCAATGAAACGCCAAAATGTGGTGGCAGTCACATGTTGAGTGTCAACCGACAGAGGCACCACCTATGACTTGGGCATCATTCTCTAGCTTGTTTATGGAGAAGTATATCCCCCGTACTTTGAGGGATAGGAAAAGAGATGAGTTCTTGAGCCTAGAGCAAGGTAAGATGTCGGTTACTGCATATGAGGCTAAGTTTCGTGCATTATCCAGGTATGCCACCCAACTTTGTTTCAGTCCACAAGAGCGGATTCGCCATTTTGTGAAGGGGTTGAGGTCAGAATTGCGGATTTCAGCCTTACAGGTAGCGGCTACGGCAAAATCCTTTCAAGAAGTGGTAGACTTCGTGATAGAGGTGGAAGGAGTGAAGCCAGATGACTTCACCATGGCATCGACATCAAAAAGGTTTCGAAAGGAAGGTGAATTTAATGGTTCTTACTCTAGAGGACAGGGTTCAGGAGGTTACTCAGTCCGACCAATTCAGTCTTCACTACAGACTGTAGTTGGGGGTCCACCTCAGACCGGTCAACACTTCTCTGAGAGACCTATGCTTGACTCCAGAGAGTGTTATGGATGTGGGGAGATGGGACATATTAGGAGGAATTGTCCAAAACAGAGTTATAGACCCCCAATATCTAGAGGTAGAGGTGGTCATGGTAGAGGCCGTTATTCTGGAGGACGTGGTGGCCGAGGTAATGGTGGTCACCAAAATGGCGGGGGTGACGGACAAATGGGAACTACTGCAGCGCAACATGGTAGGGGCAACGGGCAAACAGGTGATAGGGCCCATTGTTACGCTTTTCCTGGGCGGTCGAAAGCGGAGACATCAGATGCTGTTACCATAGGTAATCTTTTGGTTTGTGATTGTATGGCTTCTGTATTATTTGATCCTGGCTCCACATTTTCATATGTATCTTCCTCATTTGCTACTGGTCTTAATTTACATTGTGAATTGCTTGACATACCTATTCGTGTGTCTACTCCGGTGGGTGAGTCTGTGATTGTTGAAAAAGTATATAGGTCTTGTTTGGTGACTTTTGTGGGGAGCAATACTTATGTAGACTTGGTTATCTTAGAAATGGTTGATTTTGATGTAATTCTGGGTATGACTTGGCTTTCTCCGAATTTTGCGATCTTGGATTGTAATGCTAAAACTGCGACGTTAGCCAAACCTGGGACAGATCCGTTATTGTGGGAGGGTGACTACACTTCCAATCCGGTTCATATCGTCTCCTTTCTTCGTGCTAAGAGAATGGTTAGTAAGGGCTGTTTAGCTTTCTTGGCACACCTCAGGGATGATACTACCCAAGTACCTTCAATCGAGTCGGTTGCGATAGTCCGCGAGTTTTTAGATGTGTTTCCTGCAGATCTTCCTGGTATGCCACCGAATAGAGATAGTGATTTTTGCATCGATCTGGAACCGGGTACTCGCCCCATTTCTATACCCCCTTATAGAATGGCTCCCGCGGAGTTAAGAGAGTTAAAGGCCCAACTTCAAGAGTTGTTGAGCAAAGGCTTTATTAGACCAAGTGCATCTCCTTGGGGTGCTCCGGTGTTATTTGTGAAGAAGAAGGATGAGAGTTTTCGGATATGCATAGACTACCGGCAGTTGAACAAGGTAACTATTAAGAACAAGTATCCCATTCCTCGCATTGATGACTTGTTCGATCAGTTACAAGGTGCTTGTGTCTTCTCTAAGATTGACTTGAGATCCGGTCATCATCAATTGAAAATACGGGCAACGGATGTGCCAAAGACTGCTTTTCGGACTAGGTATGGGCATTACGAATTTGTAGTGATGTCTTTTGGTCTTATGAATGCCCCTGCTGCTTTCATGAGCTTGATGAACGAGATTTTTAAGCCATATTTGGATCTCTTTGTGATCGTATTTATTGATGATATGTTGATATACTCAAAGAGCAAGAAGGAACATGAGGAGCACTTGAGAATTGTATTGGAAATGTTGAGGGAGAAAAAGCTTTATGCCAAATTCTCCAAGTGTGAGTTTTGGCTAGATGTTGTGTCCTTCTTGGGGTGATGGTGGATCCTTCTAAGATTGAGACAGTGAAGAATTGGGTAAGACCTACTAATGTGTCAGAAATAAGGAGCTTTGTTGGTTTAGCTAGCTATTACCGCCGATTTGTCAAGGGATTCTCTTCCATTGCTTCCCAATTGACGAACTTGACTAAGCAGAATGTTCCATTTGTATGGTCGGACGAATGTGAGGAAAGCTTTCAAAAACTCAAGACCTTGTTGACTACTGCACCAATCCTTACCCTGCCAGTGGAAGGTAAGAATTTCATTGTCTATTGTGATGCATCCTAATCGGGTTTGGGTGCAGTGCTAATGCAAGAGAAGAACGTAATTGCTTATGCTTCAAGGCAATTAAAGGTGCACGAACGTAATTATCCGACCCATGATTTGGAATTGGCTGTGGTAGTGTTTGCCTTAAAGCAATGGAGACACTATCTATATGGGGTTAAGTGTGAAGTGTACACAGATCATCGTAGCCTACAGTATGTCTTTACTCAAAAAGATTTGAATTTGAGACAGAGGAGATGGATGGAACTACTGAAGGACTACGATATCACTATCTTGTATCATCCGGGAAAGGCTAATGTTGTGGCAGACGCCTTAAGTAGAAAAGCAGGGAGCATGGGAAGTGTAGCTCACTTGCAAGTTTCTAGACGCCCATTGGCTACAGAAGCTCAGACTCTGGCTAATAACTTTATGAGGCTAGAAGTAAATGAGAAGGAAGGAGTTTTGGCCAGTGTGGAGGCAAGATCTTATTTCTTGACAAGATTATGGGAAAACAGTTTGATGATGAGAAACTAAGCAGAATCCAAGATAAAGTATTGCGAGGAGAGGCTAAGGAAGCGCAAATCGATGAGGAAGGTGTTTTGAGAATCAAGGGAAGGGTATGTGTACCCCGCGTTGATGATTTGATCAACACTATTCTGACAGAGGCTCATAGTTCAAGGTACTCTATACATCCTGGTGCAACCAAGATGTACCGTGACCTAAAGCAACAGTTTTGGTGGAGTAGAATGAAGCGCGACATTGTTGATTTTGTTGCCAGATGTCCAAATTGTCAACAAGTAAAGTATGAACACCAGAGGCCCGGAGGAACATTTCAGAGAATGCCTATTCCTGAATGGAAGTGGGAAAGGATTGCAATGGACTTCGTGGTTGGTCTTCCCAAGACAATGGGTAAGTATGACTCCATTTGGGTAATTGTTGATAGGTTAACTAAATCTGCTCACTTCATTCCGGTCAAGGTGACTTACAATGCAGAGAAGTTAGCCAAACTTTACATCTCGGAAGTGGTGCGATTGCATGGGGTTTCACTCTCCATTATATCAGATAGAGGTACGCAGTTTACTTCTAAGTTTTGGAAAACATTGCATGCGGAATTGGGTACTAGGTTGGACCTTAGTACTGCGTTCCATCCTCAGACCGATGGTCAGTCTGAGCGAACGATTCAGGTGTTGGAGGATATGCTTCGTGCATGTGTTATAGACTTTGGGGGTCATTGGGATAACTTTTTACCCGTAGCAGAGTTCTCATACAACAATATCTATAACTCAAGTATTGATATGGCCCCATTTGAGGCATTATATGGGAGAAGATGTAGGTCTCCCATTGGGTGGTTTGATGCATTTGAGGTTAGACCTTGGGATACTGATTTTCTGAGGGAATCTTTAGATAAGGTAAAATGCATTCAAGAAAAGCTTTTAGCGGCTCAAAGCAGGCAGAAAGAATATGCGGATCGAAAGGTTAGAGACATGGAGTTTATGAAGGGTGAGCAAGTCTTGCTGAAGGTGTCGCCCATGAAAGGGGTGATGCGGTTTGGTAAAAGAGGTAAGCTAAGCCCAAGGTACATTGGACCATTTGAAGTACTTAAGCGAGTAGGGGAGGTGGCTTATGAATTAGCCTTGCCTCCAGGGCTGTCAGGAGTGCATCCGGTGTTTCATGTGTCTATGTTGAAAAGATACCATGGGGATGGAAACTACATTATCCGTTGGGATTCAGTTTTGCTTGATGAGAATTTGTCTTATGAGGAGGAACCTGTTGCTATTCTAGATAGAGAAGTCCGCAAGTTAAGGTCAAGAGAGATTGTATCCATCAAAGTTCAATGGAAGAATCGACCAGTTGAAGAGGCCACTTGGGAGAAAGAGGATGACATGCAAGAAAGATACCCACATCTGTTTACAGATTAAGGTACTCCTTTTCGCCCTTGTTTTTCTTCTTGTGATCGTTCGGGGACGAACGATGGGTAAATTGGTATCTATTGTAACGACCTGTTTAGTCGTTTTGAGCAGCAGATTTTAATTATGGAAAAGTTGTCTTGGTCGACGGACCCCACGACGGACCGTCGTAGGCACGACGGACCGTCGAGGGTGTCTCGTTCCAAAATACTTAGAATTCTAAAAATTGGGTACTGAAATCGACTCTCTGAACTTCGTAACGGAATGGCAGGACGGACCGTCGTGGGCACGACGGACCGTCACAGACCCTTTAATGGAATGGAGTCTCTGAACTCTGTGACAGAGCAGCAGGACGGACTGTCGCAGGCACGACGGCCCGTCACAGGCTGCGTAATCCCAGACTGGGTCGGATTTCTGTTAAGTAATTTAAGGGGCGTTTTGGATTATTCCTGCTTTAATTATAAAGTTAGTGGTTTAGTATTAATAACTCAATTTCTTGGGGGTTAAAATAGGTAACCATGAGTTAATTAGTGGGTTATTATTGCCATCTTTTATACTTAATTATATGCTAATTAGGGTAAAAGAAAGAGGGTTTGAATAATAAAAATAGAAAGAACAAAGAGAGAGAGAGAGGATCGAACGAGAAAGAGGAAAAACGAGAAGAAAACAAAGCTTTGGGAAATTTCTTGCTTGATCAAAATTCTTCGGTGGAGGTAGGTTATGGTTTTTATGCTATTTGTAGTAAACTCTTAATAGCAAATGATATGTATTGGTTAGTGTTGTAAACCCTTCTATATGCTTAATTGTATGTTTGCATGAATGTGATTATATAATTGTGATGAATAATCATGATGAGTCTATTGAACCTCTAATCCTAAATTTACCTTGTTATTGATGATGCCTTGGTATAAGAGAAGGCTTGATGAATTAAAGTAATGAGATTGATGATGCCTTGGTATAAAAGAAGGCTTGCTGAATTAATAGAATGAGATTAATGGAGCGGGTGTCACGAACCGACACGTAGAATTAGGGGATCGGGTGTCACGAACCGACACGTAGAATTAGGGGATCGGGTGTCACGAACCGACACGTAGAATTAGGGGATCGAGTGTCATGAACCGACACGTAGAATTAGGGGATCGGGTGTCACGAACCGACACGCAGAATTAGGGGATCGGGTGTCACGAACCGACACGTAGAATTAGGGGATCGGAGTGTCACGTACCGACACAAGAGGAATAAAGATAATGAATCTTGAAAGATGTTATATACTCAATTTAATGAACCTAATTCCCAAATGAGTATGATGGGGAGGCGTGAGTCCTCATTGATGTGCTTGGTGTTGTGATCAAGGGTTATGGTAATTGTAAATGCCGCATGTTGAGTATTGTAGTTGATTTTATGATATTATCTGCTATATACTATTTTCTATTTTGAGTTGGCCGATGATATCTACTCAGTACCCGTGTTTTGTACTGACCCCTACTTGTATGTTTCTTTCTTTGTTATTGTGGAGTGCAGCAAACGTAGCGTCGTCTTCAACTCAACCGCAACTCTAGCCAGTCTTCATTATACCGGATTTCAGGGTGGGCTAACGTTTCTAGCTTGGACTGGATCTTCTTCTTCATGTCTTGATGCCTTGAAGTTCCGGCATGGACTAGCTTTTTTTTAGTATTCTAGCTTTCTAGATACTCTTAAAATTAGTAATTTGAGGATAGATGTTCTTGTGATGATGACTTCCAGATTTTGGGGATAATAATAGTTGTCGAGTTTTTAGAAGTTATTTAATTGATTTTCATTAATGAGTTTAAGTCTTCCGCATTATATTGTGTCATTATATTCGAAATGTTGGGTTTTGTATCAATTGGTTCGCTCACATAGGAGGGTAAGTGTGGGTGCCAGTCGCGGCTCGATTTGGGTCGTGACAGGTATCTTTTCTTTCCGTTTCTTTAACAAGAGGAAAGTCCTCATTAATACATCCATCTTAATTACCTAATCATGACCGTCCACGTGGCTATTCTTTTCATTATTGGAAACTCAAATGGGTCCCACAATATTATTCTAACCCAACAAAATACATTAAAAACATCATATTATAATGTCCCCATTCACTCATTCCTCTTTGTCCTCTTTCATTACTTTACAACCATATTTGGATTTGGATTAATAGATTTATCTGATTTTAACTTAATATAAAAATTTAAAAATATTTACATATAAAATTTTATTGTCTTAAAATTAAAGTACATAAGATATATTTGGAATGTTCTTTAGTCATGAGCTCTTAATACTATCATGCCAAAATTTAAAATTGGAAAACTTCCAAAAAACAAAAGAGGAAAAAAGCATTCATTACGAAACTGAAAAATGAATAGAAGACAAATAAAATGAAATCAAAAGAATTATTTGGCCAAAAATCTTAAATATATTTTAAAGATAAATAATAAATATGTCGAGCTATTTTTGCGGAAATCACTAGGTTCACGCTTACAAAGTCACTATCTCTCTCTCATCATTATTCAGCGGTCAAGATTATCTTAAGACTGAAGTGGGTCCATCATATTTCAGCTTCTTACCAATGAAATAATGCCACGTGTTAGAAGATACTAGGAATTTATATGTGAGTGGTTATAAATAAATTTTACCTTGGTCTTAAAGTGTGAGAATGCCAGAATAGGGGGTTTTGACGTGTGAAGTGAGGCAAATGTAGAGCATGAGCTGCTGTTTTAGTTTATGTTATATTCTTACCAACTAATGAATCAAAGAATCTTTGTTGGGTTTTAGAGTTGTAGAGAAACAAGAAGAAGAAAAAAACACCTATAAGAGTTAAACTGGTCTTTTAGATTTTATTAATCAAAGGAAAAAAAGGTATGTTCAAGAGCTACCTAATCAAATCTTTCTTTAGTTTTACTGTTTTCCCATGTTGGGTTTTACTTAAATCCTCATTTTTTTCATCTGGGGTTTGCTTTTTGTGATGAGAATGGGTTAAAGATTGGATTTTTAGTACATGGTTTTGATAAAGATTGTGTTTTTTTGCTTTGGGATGTACATTTATTTGTGCTGTTGTACTAGTTAAAATCAATTACATTCATGTAACTAGGAGGTTTGCATTTGAATTTTGCTAGTAACATGTAATCAATTAAATTAGATGTTCATTATTACCTCGTCCCATATTAACGAGTCTTGTTTATTTGTCAGAAAATCTATATTTGTTGCTTTTAACGAAATTCATTTCGCACGGTGGCTTCAAGTAAATTACTGCAATCTCGTATAAAAAATAATTGTCTAATAATATTTGTCTGTTTGAGAATCAGGAGATAATTTACCATTTGTATTTATTTTACGATTGCAATTAAATACTGTTTATGATTTAAAATATTTTTCAAAACATTAAATTTAATAAAGTCAAGAATAATATAGTAATATTACCTCTAAAATAATATATCAAAGTGAATAGTGGACAACAGAGGGAGTATAACAATGCTTTTGATTATTATAGATATTTTCTCTATCCTAATTTTATAATGTGTTAATGTTTGAGTCATGTACACAAAATATAAGGAATAATTTTGTTATGCAGTTGGATCACATACACATTATGGATCCAAGAATGTACAATGCTGCAATGAAAGGGAAACTGGTATATGACAAATTTTCAGTTGTTGATCATCTGAGAAGGGAGGAAGAAAATGGTTACCAAGTCACTCCCAACGGATCTTGATGAGATTATTACTAAATCCTGAACACGACTTTCCAGCCAATAAGGCTGGGGAGACACCACTTTATTTGGCAGCGGAGTCTGGTTTTTATGCTGCTTTGATTGAAATCTTGAACGTTTGCGAGGAATCAACACATGTTGCAGGTCCATTGAATCGAACACCTCTACATGCAGCCGTAATTCAAAAACACACAGGTAAGAAACGTTACTTAATTGCTATTTTTTTTATATATATGTCAGAATTAATTCCTCCGTTACATGTCAGTTGTTGAACGTAAAATTAAAAAGTAGTTTATCATGATAAGTAATATTTGACGACCAGAATGCGCGATGGTACTATTGCAATGGAATGAAGATTTATGCGAAGAATATGATTTATGGGGTTGGAATTCACTACACTATGCTGTTAAACAAGGATTGACAGAAATAGTTTCGGATATGTTGGGACGGAATAAATCCTTAGCCCACCATCGGGCAGGCAGCGAAAATGAGTGGACGACCGCGTTTAACATTGCAGCCAGTGAAGGTCATGAAGCGATAATACATGAGTTATTACGACACTGCCCAGATTGTTGGGACATGGTTGATAGCAATGGCCGAAATGCTCTTCATGTTGCCATATTGAACGATCATGAAATTTTAGTCAATGAGTTATTTGAGTTGAGATTTTGTTGTGATAGACTTGTTGATGAGGCAGATAATGATGGGAATACTCCACTCCATTTGCTTGCTGCCTCTGGGAACCGTGTGCCTCAAATGATATTAGACCATCCTAGCGTTGAGAAGATGACATTTAACAAACAAAACCAGACTCCACTTGACATAGCATCCTCTCGCACTCTCACAACAGAGAAGGTACATTTTAATTTTCTACAATTTTTTTTTGTGCTTTTACTTAGACACAAAGTTTTGAATTTTGTCATCTTAACTAAAGATATAAAGTATCAAAATAAGTACAATCCATCATATTAATAGGAAACTTAGAATTAACATGTTATGTATTGAAAATTAGAAAATCATGTTAGAATTATCACTCTTAAATATGTTTTGTGTTTTATTTAATTACTATAAATGTTAAACATAATAATATATTAGGAGAAATTGGTAGCCGTTTTGCGCGAATCTAATGCACGATTGGGACAATGTTGTAACTTTGAGGTACAACGTCAAAGCGAAAATAGCAGAAAGATACAAGAGAGGAGGAAGAAAGATGATGAAGCCCGAGCTAAGAGAGAGACACTAAAAATGGAAAAAATTCAGAAATCAACTGAAATACAAATAGTTGTTGCTACTCTAATAATGACAGTGGCGTTCGCAGCTGGTTTCACATTACCAGGAGGTTTAGACAACGATAACGGTCCTAATAAAGGGATGTCGATTCTATCAAAGAAAACAGCATTCCGTTTATTTGTTATTTCGGATGTCCTGGCATTTACATGCGCTGCTGCTGCTATATACATCTACTCTTTCATGGCAGATTCCGATGTAGTGGCTGGTGAAATCAACGTGCCCTTGCTTAATGTTTTATGGATGAATTATAATATAGCAAGTAATCTGCAACGTTCTGCAATGGCTGCAGTTGTAGTTGCATTTGTAACTGGTATATATGCTGCTTTAGAAAATTCACTTGCACTTGCTGTTAGTGTTTGTGTCATTGGTTGTGTCTTTTTTTCCTTCTTCTGTATTACTTATAAAACTTGGGATATTATAACTGATTATATTCCTTTTCAGATAATTTATAAGTTCTTATTTAGATCATAGGATATATTCGATGTATGTAGCAGTAGTGTATGTTTGTAATGTTACGTATTGGAGAAAATAATGGATGCATTATTATTAGTATCTTGTTTGATACATTTTGCAATATTTGTATATACTCTATTGTGTATTGCGTACATATTACTAATATCATCGATTTCTATGCATTAGTAATGGATTGGAATGAGTTCTAAAGCATGCATGCATTACCATGTTAAATACACAAGTCATGTCCCTCAAAACCTTTTCTACGTCCTTACTGCTAAGGGAGTACATAATCAAGTTATGCTAGGATGTACATAATCCAAGTTAATGAGTTTGAATTTTTCAAATATCAAATCAAACCATTTATATTGAATTTTTAGATTTATAAACCAAATCAAACTATTTGTCTTGTGTTTATAATATAAGTTCAAAAATTGAAAAACTTAAATGATGTCGCGTTCAAAATCAAATTTTATAACTATTTTTTTTCCTTCTTGTATAGAGATAAGTGATTGTGAATGCTACTATTTGTTCTAGCATGATTTGCTCGAATTATGTTTCCCATTCATCTTCTTATTGTTTCGAAATGAAGTAAATCGATTTTTGAATTATTAACACGTCTATATTTATTCAACAAGACCCGATGCTTGATTTCTTCAGGATTCTATGTATGTTGCCGTGTGTTCGTCTAAAGTGTACCATGAGTCTATTTAGTGTGTAATGTTAGTTTTATTATAGTAAGTACAAATGGGAAATTGATGGAATATGAATTAAAGGAGATATTCCCCCTAAATATGCTTTAAGTGAATTTTTTTTTTTTATTTTTTCTATATTTCCAAGTGAAAAACCAGCTCTTGAAGGCAAAATTGGTCGATTTTCCCCTTGCTCGTGAAATATACATAGGACCTAATTTAAATCCATATACATTATTATAAATGTGTATCATATCCTTGTAAACATTTTAATTGTCGTAATTCCCAATTAATTTTCCTTCACACATTCTATTCCACGTCTATATAAGCACAACACTTGTGAATAAGACACGTATGAAAAAGTTCTTCTTTTTATGCAAATTTTCCAATTCTCATTAACGTACGGAGCAATTAGTTAAAACAATTGTTGAATTTTTCTAATATAATTGTTCTAGTTTTTACTAATAACAAACGTTTCATCTTTAGTCGATAGATTTGAGTTCTTATCACAAAAATAAAGAAACTTTTACGAGAAAATTTTCTCTTTAACGAATCTCTCTCACACAAATAAATTTTAAAAAATAATTGGATAAATTAATTTACGTATACTAAATGAATATAAAACAAATTTTAGCTTAAATTCAAATCAATCTATTTAAGTTTGAGAACCACGTAGTAAAATTTTACTCTTTTTTTATGTTGTTGAGGTAGTGTCACATTAAATTTTACAGTTTAAATTCTGTTAAATAAAGATAAAAATAGTAAAATTAAAGTAATACTAAAATAATAGTACTAAATTACGTTGGAGCGCCCCTTCTCATTATGAGAATGTATATAACCCTATTCCGGCCTGGTCCGGTATGGAATGAACTTATAATCATGGAATCGACTCGATCATCAGATTATAAGTTCATAACCCTAGTCCATTCCCATTTTGGGCGGAACAGATCTACTAATTCTTTGATTCCAGTTAGTAAGAGGGATCTTGAACTAAGAAATAGACCCTAGAAGCTAAAAAAGATTGACTGAACGCAGAAAATCTTCCACTGGCAGGCGATCGTGTTTTTCACGTGAAAGGAGCCCGCCTACCCACTCCCCTTTCCCCCCATTGCTGGGAGCCTCGCGCTATGATGTGAAGATCAATTTAAGATTCAAAAGTTTATGAGCTTTACATAAATTTCAAGTTGGTATCACAATAATAATTGATTTCTTAACAAAATATTTATAAATATTTAAATTTATATATTTGAAAAAAAAATTATTAAATGTGTGTGAAATCAAAACTGTTCCATATCCTCTCCAAATTACTATATAATTGTAACGACCTGTTTAGTCGTTTTGAGCAACAGACTTCCATTCTGGAAAAGCTGGCAGAAGCGACGGACCGTCGCAGGGTCTCGTTTCAAAACACTTAGAAAATCTGAAATTGGGTACTGAAAATCGACTCTCTGAACTTCGTGACGGAATGGCAAGACGGACCGTCACAGGCGTGACGGACCGTCGTAGATTGTTCAGTGGAAATTGACTCTCTGACTCTTGCGACGACCTGCAGGACGGACCGTCGCAGGCACGACGGCCCATCACAGGTTGCGCAAATCCTAGGCAGATTCGGATTTCTGGTTAAGTTTTAAGGGACGTTTTTGACTATTCTTGCCTTAATTATAAAGTTCGTGGGTTTATATTAATAACTCAAATTCTTGAGGGGTTAAAAGAGGTAACCCTAAGTTAATTAGTGGGGTATTATTGTCATCTTTTATTCTTAATTATATACTAATTAGGGTAAAAGAAAGAGGGTTTGAATAAAGAAAATAGAAAGAACAAGAGAGAGAGAGAGAATCGAACGAGAAAGGAGAAACAAAGCTTTGGGAAAATTCTTGCTTGATTCAACTCTTCGGTGGAGGTAGGTTATGGTTTTCATGCTATTCGTAGTAAACTCTTAATAGCGAATGATATGTGTTAGTAGTATTGTAAACCTTCTATATGCTTAATTGTATGCTTGCATGAATGATGTGATTATGTAATTGTGAATAAATAAGCATGATGAAGCTATTGAATCCCAAATCTTGAAAAGAAACCCTAATCTACTTTGTTAATGATGATGCCTTGGTATAAAAGAAGGCTTGATGAATGAAAGTACTGAGATTAGGGGATCGGGTGCCACGTTCCGGTACCAGGATAGTATATGAGGATCGGAGTGTCACGTTCCGACACCAGGATAGAATATGGATCGGGTGCCACGTTCCGGTACCAGGATAGTATATGAGGATCGGAGTGTCACGTTCCGACACCAGGATAGAATATGGATCGGGTGCCACGTTCCGGTACCAGGATAGTATATGAGGATCGGAGTGTCACGTTCCGACACCAGGATAGAATATGGATCGGGTGCCACGTTCCGGTACCAGGATAGAATGAGGATCGGAGTGTCACGTTCCGACACCAGGATAGTATATTGAGGAGCGGAGTGTCACGTACCGACACGAGGGGAATAAAGATAATGAATCTTGAAATATGTTAATATATTTAATCTAATGAACTGAATTCCCAAATGAGTATGATGAGGAGGTGTGAGTCCTCATTAATGTGCTTGGTGTTGTAACCAAGGGTTATGGTAACTGTAAATGCTGCATGCTAAGGATATTAGTTGATTTTATGATATTGCTTAATACATACTGTTTTCTATTTTGAGTTGGTCGATGATATCTACTCAGTACCCGTGTTTTGTACTGACCCCTACTTTTATGTTTTTCTTCTTGTTATTTGTGGAGTGCAGCAAACGTGCCGTCATCTTCGACTCAACAGTAACTCAAGCCGGTCTTCGTCACACCGGATCTTCAGGGTGAGCTAACGCTTCTAGCTTGGACTGGATCTTCTCCTTCATGTCTTGATGCCTTGAACTTCCGGCATGGACTAGCTTCTTATGTATTTTTAGCTTCTTAGAAACTCTTAGAATTAGTAGTTTAAAGTAGATGTTCTTGTGATGATGACTTCCAGATTCTGGGGATAATGATAAGTTTTTGAGTTATAGAAGTTGATTATTGATTTTACTTATGAGTTTAAGTCTTCCGCATTACTTTCTGTTTATATTATATTGAAATTTTAAGGTTTAGATTGGTTGGTTCGCTCACATAGGAGGGTAAGTGTGGGTGCCAGTCGCGGCCCGGATTTGGGTCGTGACAAACTTGGTATCAGAGCATTAGGTTCGTTGGTCTCATCACACAAGAACAGGTCTAGTAAAGTCTTAAGGAACGGTAGGGGGACGCCTTTACTTTTCTTTGAGAGGCTATAAGACTTTAGGAAAATTTCACTCTTTCATTCTTTCTTTCGTGCTACTACTTGAGTCCAATTGGTATCTAGGCGATACGAATTGGTATCTGACCATCTTCACTCTCTTTCGCAGATGGTTAGAACTAGAGCAACGACTACGCCAACACCAACACCGGCCAGAAAAGAAACAACTGAGCCAGCCACTGGGGCTGTGGCTCGAGGAAGAACAGCGGCAAGGGGCCGTGGAAGAGGTCGTGGGAGGACGTCCTCTAGAGGGAGAGGACAAGCACCTAGCCCATCTGGTACTAGGGCGGTGACTCCTCCACCGACTGAGGAAGTGATAAGAGAAGGGGAGGATGGGGAAACTGAACAAGTGCAGAATGAGGGATTGCCACCCCAACCTACCCCAGAGATGATCAATCAGGTTCTGGCTTATCTTAGCGGGTTATCTGATCAGGGCCAGACACCCCCAGTGTTTTCTGCACCAGCACCTCAGGCTCCGGAGGTACAACATGCGGCTACTATGGCTCCCCGCATGGATGTTCCATTGGAAATAGGCACGTTTCCACGTCTGACTACTGGGCCTATAATGACAAATGATCAGCATGAACTTTTCAGTAAGTTCTTGAAATTGAAACCTCCAGTCTTCAAGGGTGCGGAATCTGAGGATGCTTACGATTTTCTGGTTGACTGTCATGAGCTACTACACAAGATGGGTATAGTAGAACGGTTTGGTGTTGAGTTCGTGAGTTATCAGTTTCAAGGGAACGCCAAAATGTGGTGGCGGTCACATATCGAGTGTCAACCAATAGAGGCACCACCTATGACTTGGGCCTCATTCTCTAGTTTGTTTATGGAGAAGTATATCCCCCGGACTTTGAGGGATAGGAAAAGGGATGAGTTCTTGAGCCTAGAGCAAGGTAGGATGTCGGTTAATGCTTATGAGGCTAAGTTTCGTGCACTATCCAGATATGCCACTCAACTCTGTTTCAGTCCTCAAGAGCGCATTCGCCGGTTTGTGAAGGGGTTGAGGTCAGAATTGCGGATTTCGGCCTTACAGATAGCGGCAACGGCAAAATCCTTCCAAGAAGTGGTAGACTTTGTGATAGAAGTGGAAGGAGTGAAGCCAGACGACTTCACCACAACATCGACATCAAAAAGGTTTCGAAAGGGAGGTGAGTTTAGTGGTTCTTACACTAAAGGACAGGGTTCGGGAAGTTACGCAGTTCGACCCATTCAGTCTTCACTACAGACTGTAGTTGGGGGTCCACCTTCAACCGATCAACACTTCTCTGAGAGACCTATGCATGAACCCAGAGAGTGCTATGGATGTGGGGAGATTGGACATATTAAGAGATATTGTCCAAAACAGAGTTACAGACCTCCAAATGTTAGGGGTAGAGGTGGTCATGGCAGAGGCCGTTATTCTGGAGGACGTGGTGGTCGAGGAAATGGTGGTCACCAAAACGGCCGAGGTGATGGGCAAACTGGAGCCACTACATCACCACAAGGTAGGGGCAACGGGCAGATGAACGATAGGGCCCATTGTTACGCTTTCCCTGGGCGGTCGAAGCGGAGGCATCTGATGCTGTCATCACAGGTAATCTTTTGGTTTGTGATTGCATGGCTTCTGTATTGTTTGATCCTGGATCCACATTTTCTTATGTATCTTCCTCATTTGCTAATGGTCTAAATTTACATTGTGAATTACTTGATATGCCTATTCGTGTCTCTACTCCGGTGGGTGAGTTTGTGGTAGTTGAAAAGGTATATAGGTCTTGTTTGGTAAACTTTGTGGGGAGCAACACTTATGTAGATTTGGTTATCTTAGAAATGGATGATTTTGATGTGATTCTGGGTATGACTTGGCTTTCTCCGCAATTTGCAATCTTGGATTGTAATGCTAAACGGTGACGTTAGCCAAGCCTGGGACAGACCCGTTAGTGTGGGAGGGTGACTACACTTCCAATCCGGTACGTATCATCTCCTTTTTTCGTGCTAAGAAAATGGTTAGTAAAGGGTGTTTAGCTTTCTTGGCACATCTCAAGGATGACACTACCCGAGTACCTTCGATTGAGTCGGTTTCAGTAGTTCGTGAGTTTCTGGATGTGTTCCCTGCAGATCTTCTTGGTATGCCACCGGATAGGGATATTGACTTCTGTATTGATCTTGAACCCGGTACTCGCCCCATTTCTATACCCCCTTATAGAATGGCTCCCGCGGAGTTAAGAGAGTTAAAGGCACAACTTCAAGAGTTATTGAACAAAGGCTTCATTAGACCAAGTGCATCCCCTTGGGGTGCTCCGGTTTTGTTTGTAAAGAAAAAGGATGGCAGTTTTCGAATGTGCATAGACTACAGACAACTGAATAAGGTAATCATAAAGAACAAGTACCCTCTTCCTCGCATTGATGACTTGTTCGATCAGTTACAAGGTGCTTGTGTCTTCTCTAAGATTGACTTGAGATCCGGTTATCATCAATTGAAAATACGGGCAACGGATGTGCCAAAGACTGCTTTTCGAACGAGGTATGGGCATTACGAATTTGTAGTGATGTCCTTTGGTCTTACGAATGCCCCTGCTGCGTTCATGAGCTTGATGAACGGGATTTTTAAGCCATATTTGGACCTCTTCATAATCGTATTTATTGATGATATATTGGTATACTCAAAGAGCAAGAAGGAACATGAAGAGCATTTGAGAATGGTATTGGAAATGTTAAGGGAGAAAAAGCTTTATGCCAAGTTCTCTAAGTGTGAGTTTTGGCTAGATGCAGTGTCCTTCTTGGGGCACGTGGTTTCTAAGGATGGAGTGATGGTGGATCCTTCTAAGATTGAAACAGTGAAGAATTGGGTAAGACCTACTAATGTGTTAGAAATAAGGAGCTTTGTTGGGTTAGCTAGCTACTACCGCCGATTTGTCAAGGGATTCTCTTCTATTGCTTCCCAATTGACGAACTTGACTAAGCAGAATGTCCCATTTGTATGGTCGGATGAATGTGAGGAAAGCTTTCAGAAGCTCAAGACTTTGTTGACTACCGCACCTATCCTTACCTTGCCAGTAGAGGGTAAGAACTTCATTGTTTATTGTGATGCATCCTATTCTGGTTTGGGTGCAGTACTAATGCAAGAGAAGAGTGTGATTGCTTATGCTTCAAGACAACTAAAAGTGCATGAACGTAACTATCCCACTCATGATTTGGAATTGGCCGCGGTAGTGTTTGCATTAAAACAATGGAGACACTACTTATATGGGGTTAAGTGTGAGATCTATACGGATCATCGTAGCCTTCAGTATGTCTTTACTCAGAAAGATTTGAACTTAAGACAGAGGAGATGGATGGAGTTACTAAAGGACTACGATATCACTATCTTGTATCATCCGGGGAAGGCGAATGTTGTAGCGGATGCTTTAAGTAGGAAGGCGGGAAGCATGGGGAGTCTAGCTCAGTTGCAAGCTTCTAGACGCCCATTGGCTAGAGAGGTTCAGACTCTAGCTAATGACTTGATGAGATTAGAAGTAAATGAGAAGGGAGGATTGTTGGCTTCTGTGGAGGCAAGATCTTCCTTTCTTGACAAAATTAAGGGAAGACAGTTCGATGATGAGAAACTGCGCAGAATCCAAGATAAGGTATTGCGAGGAGAGGCTAAGGAAGCACAAATCGATGAGGAAGGTGTTTTGAGAATCAAGGGAAGGGTATGTGTACCCCGCGTCGATGGTTTGATCAACACTATTCTGACAGAGGCTCATAGTTCAAGGTATTCTATACATCCGGGCGCAACCAAGATGTATCGTGACCTAAAGCAACACTTTTGGTGGAGTAGAATGAAGCGTGACATTGTGGATTTTATTGCCAAATGTCCAAACTGTCAACAAGTAAAGTATGAACACCAAAGGCCCGGAGGAACACTTCAGAGAATGCCCATTCCGGAATGGAAGTGGGAAAGAATTGCAATGGATTTTGTGGTTGGTCTTCCGAAGACAATGGGTAAGTATGACTCCATTTGGGTGATTGTTGATAGGTTAACTAAATCTGCTCATTTTATTCCGGTTAAGGTGACTTACAATGCCGAGAAATTAGCCAAGATCTATATCTCAGAAATCGTTCGATTGCATGGGGTTCCACTATCCATCACATCAGATAGAGGTACGCAGTTTACTTCTAAGTTTTGGAAAACATTGCATGCGGAATTGGGTACTAGGTTGGACCTTAGTACTGCATTCCATCCTCAGACCGATGGTCAGTCTGAGCGAACGATTCAAGTGTTGGAGGACATGCTTCGTGCATGTGTGATAGAGTTTGGTGGCCATTGGGATAGCTTCTTACCCTTAGCGGAGTTTTCATACAATAATAGCTATCACTCAAGCATTGATATGGCCCCATTTGAAGCATTATATGGGAGGAGATGTAGGTCTCCCATTGGTTGGTTTGATGAGTTCGAGGTTAGACCTTGGGGTACTGATCTCTTGAGGGATTCGATGGAAAAAGTGAAGTCTATTCAAGAAAAGCTTCTAGCGGCGCAAAGTAGACAAAAAGAATATGCAGATCGAAAGGTTAGAGACTTAGAGTTCATGGAGGGTGAACAAGTCTTATTGAAAGTTTCACCCATGAAAGGGGTGATGCGGTTTGGAAAAAGGGGTAAACTAAGTCCAAGGTACATTGGACCATTTGAAGTACTTAAGCGAGTAGGAGAGGTGGCTTATGAGTTAGCCTTGCCTCCAGGGCTGTCCGGAGTGCATCCGGTATTCCATGTGTCTATGTTGAAAAGATACCATGGGGATGGAAACTACATCATCCGTTGGGATTCAGTTTTGCTTGATGAGAACTTGTCTTATGAGGAGGAGCCTGTTGCTATTTTAGATAGAGAAGTTCGCAAGTTGAGGTCAAGAGAGATTGCATCCATCAAGGTGCAATGGAAGAACGACCCGTTGAAGAAGCCACTTGGGAGAAGGAGGCGGATATGCGAGAAAAATACCCACATCTGTTTACAGATTCAGGTACTCCTTTTCGCCCTTGTTTTCCTTCTTTTGATCGTTCGGGGACGAACGATGGGTAAATTGGTATCTATTGTAACGACCTGTTTAGTCGTTTTGAGCAACAGACTTCCATTCTGGAAAAACTGGCAGAAGCGATGGACCCCACGACGGACCGTCAAGGGCACGACGGACCGTCGCAGGGTCTCGTTTCAAAACACTTAGAAAATCTGAAATTGGGTACTGAAAATCGACTCTCTGAACTTCGTGACGGAATGGCAGGACGGACCGTCACAGGCGTGACGGACCGTCATAGATTGTTCAGTGGAAATTGACTCTCTGACTCTTGCGACGACCTGCAGGATGGACCGTCGCAGGCACGACGGCCCATCACAGGTTGCGCAAATCCCAGGCAGAGTCGGATTTCTGGTTAAGTTTTAAGGGACGTTTTTGACTATTCTTGCCTTAATTATAAAGTTCGTGGGTTTATATTAATAACTCAAATTCTTGAGGGGTTAAAAGAGGTAACCCTAAGTTAATTAGTGGGGTATTATTGCCATCTTTTATTCTTAATTATATACTAATTAGGGTAAAAGAAAGAGGGTTTGAATAAAGAAAATAGAAAGAACAAGAGAGAGAGAGAGAATCGAACGAGAAGGGAGAAACAAAGCTTTGGGAAAATTCTTGCTTGATTCAACTCTTCGGTGGAGGTAGGTTATGGTTTTCATGCTATTCGTAGTAAACTCTTAATAGCGAATGATATGTGTTAGTAGTATTGTAAACCTTCTATATGCTTAATTGTATGCTTGCATGAATGATGTGATTATGTAATTGTGAATAAATAAGCATGATGAAGCTATTGAATCCCAAATCTTGAAAAGAAACCCTAATCTACTTTGTTAATGATGATGCCTTGGTATAAAAGAAGGCTTGATGAATGAAAGTACTGAGATTAGGGGATCGGGTGCCATGTTCCGGTACCAGGATAGTATATGAGGATCGGAGTGTCACGTTCCGACACCAGGATAGAATATGGATCGGGTGCCACGTTCCGGTACCAGGATAGTATATGAGGATCGGAGTGTCACGTTCCGACACCAGGATAGAATATGGATCGGGTGCCACGTTCCGGTACCAGGATAGTATATGAGGATCGGAGTGTCACGTTCCGACACCAGGATAGAATATGGATCGGGTGCCACGTTCCGGTACCAGGATAGAATGAGGATCGGAGTGTCACGTTCCGACACCAGGATAGTATATTGAGGAGCGGAGTGTCACGTACCGACACGAGGGGAATAAAGAAAATGAATCTTGAAATATGTTAATATATTTAATCTAATGAACTGAATTCCCAAATGAGTATGATGAGGAGGTGTGAGTCCTCATTAATGTGCTTGGTGTTGTAACCAAGGGTTATGGTAACTGTAAATGCTGCATGCTAAGGATATTAGTTGATTTTATGATATTGCTTAATACATACTGTTTTCTATTTTGAGTTGGTCGATGATATCTACTCAGTACCCGTGTTTTGTACTGACCCCTACTTTTATGTTTTTCTTCTTGTTATTTGTGGAGTGCAGCAAACGTGCCGTCATCTTCGACTCAACAGTAACTCAAGCCAGTCTTCGTCACACCGGATCTTCAGGGTGAGCTAACGCTTCTAGCTTGGACTGGATCTTCTCCTTCATGTCTTGATGCCTTGAACTTCCGGCATGGACTAGCTTCTTATGTATTTTTAGCTTCTTAGAAACTCTTAGAATTAGTAGTTTAAAGTAGATGTTCTTGTGATGATGACTTCCAGATTCTGGGGATAATGATAAGTTTTTGAGTTATAGAAGTTGATTATTGATTTTACTTATGAGTTTAAGTCTTCCGCATTACTTTCTGTTTATATTATATTGAAATGTTAAGGTTTAGATTGGTTGGTTCGCTCACATAGGAGGGTATGTGTGGGTGCCAGTCGCGGCCCGGATTTGGGTCGTGACAATAATTTATCTTTATTTGAAATTAAAAAAAATAATTTTCGATAGATTCTCGATTTAAGAGTTTAGTTAAACCTATTTTAGTATTTTAGTAGTTTAATTATTTTAGTATTTTAATATTTTAATTGGTGATTATCTAATCCTAATAATCTCATTTCACTTTCTCCTCTTAATTACCTAATCATGACCTTCACGTGGCTATTCTTTTCATTATTGAAAACTCAAATGGGTCCCACAATATTATTCTAACCCTACAAAATACATTAAAAACATCATATTATAATGTCCCCATTCACCCATTCCTCTTTCTGAATCTAAAATATTGGAATTAACTTTTGTATTTTCATGTTATACTTAAATTATTATGTTATGTATTGTATTGTATTATTATCTTATTTTTAAATTATTATGTTATATATTGTATTTTTAAATTAAAAATTTTCATTTTACCATTTATGTTTTGTACATTTTTTTATTGTGAAAATTAATAATAATATCAAATTAACGAAAATTGAAAAATAATGGAAATATTGTTAATTTGGGACAAAAATAGTATATATTAAATAATATTTTTTAAAATGTTACATTTAAAAAGAATTACGATTATTAAAAATATAATTAATAGTCTTATAAGAAAAATAATATGTTAGTTATAAATAATAGAAAGACATAATATATAAATGTGTCTTTTAACTTGATCTCATTTCACATTTATGTCCTTCAACTTTTGTTATGCACAAGTAGACACTTAAACTTATATAAGTTTGAACAAATAGACATACGAATCATACGCGAGAAATATACATGTAGGACAAAAAATGACATGTAGGATGTCACACGTAGGACATATGTATTTATTTGTTCAACTTTATACAAGATTAGGTTTCTAATTGTGCACACCCAACGTTGAAAAGATAAAAATGCACTTTAAAATTAAATTAAAAGGCATGTCATGTATTATGCCTAATTGAAATAATATTAAATTAATGAAAAGTGGAATAGAGAAGATAAATAATTTAGGGTGATTGGAGACACAATTCGTTATTTTACTATTTAACTATGGAGAATAAAAAATAAAATAGAGTAGATTTGGAGAACACGTAAGGTGGAAAATCTATGTATTTAATAGGTGCCAATTTGCTTGATCTGCTTAAACCTCAGTCTATAATCTCTTCTATTTCCCCAGAAGTCTTGTTTGCATCAGCCATTTATTGGTGTTGCTTATAATTATGAATCAAGAAAGCAATTATTTTCTGGTACATTATGTTCTTTGGAAAAAATAAAAATATCTTATTTAATTTATTTAGTTGCAAATCCCAACAGATTATTGTGTTGGAAAGAATTATTCTTACAATATATAATTCCAACAATAGCATCCTATTTCCCATCTCAACTAAATTAGAAAGAAAAAAAATGATGAATATTTAAATACTTTCTCGATCGAGTTTAGCTTGTTGCACAAAACTTACTTAAATGTGTGAAACCTGGTTACATATATTGTTCATGAAGCCCATAAAACATAAAAGGGGGAACTATGCCTTACCCCCGGACATACATCACATATTGCACGACTCTTTTTTATTTTAAAAAGTTGTCATATATATCACATATTGCAAAGCAATCAAGACTCTTTTTTATTTTAAAAAAGTTGTCATATATATCACACTCCACATGAACAAACATTTAATCTTTACAAAAATTAAATAAATTATTAATATTCATTAAAATTAAAGATATAAAAAACTATTATCTTCTAAAAAAAATACTTTTATAAAATAAAATATAAAATATTTTTCTTACTTTACTTATCACTTTCTCTCACTGTCCTCTCCCACCCACTTTTTAATTTTTTTTTGTTTAAATTTCTTATATAAAAGTATTTAATTTTTTTACTTCATCCCCCCCCCCCCCCCCCCCCCGCCCCCTCAAATACTAATTTAGATATTATTTTATTTTGAAAAAATATATATAATTCAACTCATTTCACCTAATCCTTCGCTTCCAATGTTTTCCTTGTTTGTGTTACACGTTTTTGTTTGTCCTCTTTGATTGCTTTACTATTTTACTTCCTCTTTGTGTCAAATCATTGTATGCCAACATGCCTAAAAATTCCCTCATAGTTAATGTTAACTTTCTCATTATTAGTTAATCTGTTAGTTCTCTTTCCTATTTTCTGTTAGTGCAGTTAGTTGGACAGCTTTGTATGCACATGGTTAGTTAGCTGCAGATTCAGTTAGTTAGTGTGTGTGTGTGTGTTGTAAACGTGAGTAGAATGATAGGAGTTAGTTAGAGGATTAACATTGCTGCAATATGATTGTATATATATGTAGATCACATGTAAGATTCATGAATACAAGATAACAACTTCTTCCTTCTTCCTCCTCTTCTTCTTCTTCAAACTCAGCTTAGTCCTAGAAGTTTCAATGGAGTACTTTCGATCTCCATGCTAGAATTTGTCATGGTATCAGAGCAGTGTTAGATCAGAGCAGTGTAGGCTAAGTAGAGGTTGTGAAGAAGACAACGACAGACAACAATGGTGGCTGGAAGAATTGATCCAAATGATCCTCTTTATATAGGTCCATCAGATGCTTCAAATGCAGTTTTGATTCCTATCAAACTCACAGGACCTGAAAATTATGGAATATGGAGTCAATCAATGAGAATTGCTTTGACAGGGAAGAGGAAAATTGGATTCATTACAGGAGCTTGCAGCAGATCTTTGTATCGAGATGAGTTACATGAACAGTGGGAAACATGTAATGCAATTGTGCTATCTTGGTTGATGAATTCAGTTAGTGAAGATCTTCTAAGTGGAATAGTATATGCTACCAGTGCTTATATAGTTTGGCAAGACTTAAAAGAGAGGTTTGACAAGGTTAATCGAATGAGAGTTTATCAATTATACAGGGAGATCAACACACTCTCACAAGGTACAGATTCTGTTTCATCATACTACACAAAACTGAAGAACTTGTGGGGGGAATTTGATGCACTTGTGCCAGCTCCTAGTTGTGCTTGTCCAAAATCCAAAGAGTATGCTGATCATCTGTATCAGCTTAGATTAATTCAGTTTCTTAGTGGGTTGAATGAGTCGTATGAACAGGCTAAGAGGCAAATTTTGCTAAAAGGTGTTACTCCTACCATTAATCAAGCTTATGCTATGATTATAGAGGATGAGCTGCAACAACAAACAACTTGTGTGTCCATTTCTAACAAGGTATCTGATGTAGTAGCTATGAATGTTAACAGAGGAAACAATTATAATCAAGGAAATCAAAGTAACAAAGGAAGAAGATGTGAACATTGTCAATATACTGGACATACTAAGGAGAATTGTTACAGGTTAATTGGTTATCCAGCTGATTGGAAACACAGAAAGAGGGCTGGTTTTAATAATGCAAGGTCAGGCCACATGCATTCTTCATCTGGAGAAAATAACCATAACCTTGTTGGAGAAGCCAACAATATATCCAAAGAGAACTCTGGAGAAGCCTCTTCTAGTCATCATGAAGTCAACAATGCTTTTATGGCTAGAGGACATGCATTCACTGATGGAGAATATAAGCAAATAATGGACATGTTGGGGAAAGATAAGAGGGAAATGAAGCAGGCCAACATGACAGGTATGGCAAATTGTTTTTCAACTAATGTTGCCTCTCATTGTTGGATAGTAGACTCTGGAGCTTCTCATCACATTACAACAAATGAGCATTTGCTAAGAAATAGTAAATGAAAGTGAACTTACCTACAGGTGACAAGGCTTCTATAACACACATAGGAGATACACAATTGTTTAACAATGAAATGATCAAAGATGTGTTGTGTGTACCTGAGTTCAAGTTCAACCTGTTGTCTGTATCACAGTTGACTAGGGAACTATCTTGTTTTGTCTCTTTTTACCCTGAATTCTGTATATTTCAGGATCTTTACAGTGGCAGGGTGAAGGGGATTGGTAGGGAAGAAGGGAGCTTGTACATATTCAGAACTGATTCTGACATGAAGAGCAAATGTGAAACTCAAACTTCTCAGAAAATTGTTGCAGAGGTATCACTACAAGATTGTGAGTTGTGGCATAGAAGGCTTGGTCATCCTTCAAACCAAGTATTGCATTGTTTAGACATATTACATAACAATAAAGACAGTGATTTACTTACTAGTTGCTCAGTATGTCCATTAGCTAAGCAAACTAGATTGTCATTCCCTATCAGTGCATCAAAAACCTCTAAATGTTTTGAGCTTGTTCACATGGATCTTTGGGGACCATATAAAGTTCCCACATTTGATAAGAAATACTATTTTCTTACAGTTGTTGATGACTACAGCAGATATACTTGGATACATTTACTGCAGCTCAAATCTGAAACTATAGTAGCTATTAAAACCTTCTTTACATTGATAAAGAATCAGTTTGGGTGTACAATCAAGACTGTAAGGTCAGACAATGGGACAGAATTTTTCAACTCTCAATGCAAAGAATTGTTTACAAGTCTAGGTACTATACATCAGAGTAGTTGCCCTCACACACCACAGCAAAATGGTGTAGTGGAGAGGAAGCATAGACACATATTGAATGTAGCTAGAGCTATCAGATTTCAGTCTTGCATGCCACTTAGATTCTGGGGAATTTGTGTTCAAGCAGCTGTGTATTTGATTAATAGAATACCATCATCCAATCTTCATAACAAAAGTCCTTATGAGAGGTTGTTGTCTAAGTCTCCTAATATCAGTCATTTGAGAGTTATAGGTTGTCTTGGTTATGCTTCTGTTATTCCTAGACATGATAAATTCTCAGAAAGAGCAAAGCCTGTGATCATGATGGGATATTCAGAAACTCAGAAGGGCTATTTGTTAATGGATATACAGACTAAGAAGTTCCTAGTGAATAGAGATGTGGTATTTCAAGAACATATCTTTCCTTTTGCTACTTCAAAATATTCACAAACACATGTTAATGATCCATTACCTGATAGCCTTGAAGAAGAACAGGATTCAGAAGAGATAGCACCTGATGATTATATACCAACAGATACACAGAATGATGTTACTTCAACTAGTTTGAGTGGTGTTCCTGATGAAATATTGCATACTCAGCATAAAGATATGTTGCTTCAAGACTCAAATGTTGATTCAATGTCTTCTAGAAAGTCATCTAGACTTACTAAACCTCCCATTTGGATGAAAGATTATATGACTACTGCTGTTGGACAGAATAGTAAGTATCCTCTGGCAAATCACCTTAGTTATGATCATATGTCATCAAAGTATCATAGCTACCTGGCCAAATTTTCAGATACAGTTGAACCTCAAACATTTGGCCAAGCTAGTAAAGATCCAAAATGGATTGAGGCCATGAAGTTAGAAGTTAAAGCTCTTGAAGATAACAAGACATGGTTGGTAGTTGATCTACCTTTAGGGAAACATACTGTTGGTTCTAAGTAGATCTACAAAATCAAATACAAGGCTGATGGAGACATAGAAAGATTTAAAGCTAGACTTGTAGCTAAGGGTTATAGTCAACAAGAAGGATTGGATTATCATGATACATTCTCACCAGTTGCAAAAATGGTAACTGTTAGAAGTGTTATTGCAGTGGCAGTTTCAAAAGGATGGTTCCTTTACCAAATGGATGTATACAATGCCTTTTTACAAGGAGATTTGGATGAGGAAGTATATATGGAGATGCCTGAAGGTTTCAGATCTCAAGGGTCAACCAAAGTTTGTAAATTGCTCAAATCCTTGTATGGACTTAAGCAAGCATCCAGACAATGGAATATCAAGTTGTCCAACACTTTGTTATCTGCAGGCTTCATCCAAAGTTCTTATGATTATTCATTGTTCACTTTGAAGAAGCCAGAGGGGATGGTTATAGTACTGATCTATGTTGATGATTTGCTCATTACTGGTGACAATGAGTTATTAATAAGAGAAGCAAAAGAAGTATTACATCAGAAGTTTAAACTCAAATATTTAGGAGAACTCAAATATTTCTTGGGAATTGAGGTACTAAGGTCCAGAACAGGTGTCATCTTGAATCAAAGGAAATATATATTAGAGCTTATTTCTGATACAGGATTGAGTGGTGCAAAACCTGTAAATACACCATTAGAAACTAACTTGAGGTTGACATCAGCAGAATTTGATCAAGCTGCTGGAATACAAGGAGATGATGTGCTAATAGATAATTCAGCCTACCAAAGATTAGTAGGAAAACTAATGTATGCTACTATTACAAGACCTGACATTAGTTATGTTGTACAAACACTAAGTCAGTTTATGCAACATCCAAAAAGGTCTCATTGGGAAGCAGTTATCAGGGTGGTGAGATACTTAAAAGGAACAGTTGGTCAGGATATATGGCTGAAAGCTCAACCAGCTACAACATTAACATGTTGGTGTGATTCAGATTGGGCTGCGTGTCCTAATACTAGGAGGTCAGTAACAGGCTACATAGTAAAATTTGGAGATTCTTTAGTGTCTTGGAAGTCCAAGAAGCAACAGACAGTGTCCAGAAGTTCAGTTGAAGCTGAATACAGAAGCATGGCTTCAGCAGTAGCAGAAGTGACATGGTTGATAGGATTATTCAATGAGCTCAATGTGCCAATACAAATGCCAATTACAGTGTGGAGTGATAGTAAATCTGCTATTCAATTAGCTGCAAATCCTGTGTTCCATGAAAGAACCAAGCACATCGAAATAGATTGCCACTTCATTAGAGACAAAGTTAAGGCTGGATTGATTCAAACAGAGTATGTACACACACATCAACAAATTGCTGATCTATTAACCAAAGGATTGAGTCAGACTCAACATCTTCATCTGTTAGGCAAGCTAGGTGTGCTCAATGTATTGCATCCTTCAGCTAGAGGGGGAGTGTTAACTTTCTCATTATTAGTTAATCTGTTAGTTCTCTTTCCTATTTTCTGTTAGTGCAGTTAGTTGGACAGCTTTGTATGCACATGGTTAGTTAGCTGCAGATTCAGTTAGTTAGTGTGTGTGTGTGTGTTGTAAACGTGAGTAGAATGATAGGAGTTAGTTAGAGGATTAACATTGCTGCAATATGATTGTATATATATGTAGATCACATGTAAGATTCATGAATACAAGATAACAACTTCTTCCTTCTTCCTCCTCTTCTTCTTCTTCAAACTCAGCTTAGTCCTAGAAGTTTCAATGGAGTACTTTCGATCTCCATGCTAGAATTTGTCAGTTAAGAAATTATTGTTCTCTCTTTATGTTATGCTCTTTCCTACTAAGGAGTGAAAGTATCTAATTTTGGTTTTAAACTTGTAGAGAACGAAACAAGAAGAATCAAATATTTCTTTAGTTTTACTGTTTTCTCATTATATTCTTTTTTCCATTTGGGGTTTGCTTTTTGTGAATGAACCTATGAGTAGTTAAAGATTGGATTTTTAGTACATGCTATAGATTGTGTTTTTATCTTGGACTAGCTAGTGAGTAAATCATGTGTATAGTTATCTTTAATTTGTCTAACTCGGGCACAGAATTTGAGAAATACGAAGACACCTCTTGGATAATGGATACAATGCTGCAATGGTATGTATTAGGAGAATTTGCGCTGCATGAATGCACAATTGGGACAACGTTGTTGTGGCTTTGAAGAAGGAGGATGTTGATAAAGGCAAAGCTAAGATAGAAAAATTAAAAAAATCCACTGAAATACATGTAGTTGTAGCTACTCTAATACTAAAATTTTACAAAACTAGTATAAATGTATTTCACGGTAATGTTTTAGGGTATATTTTATTTTTGAAAAACTAACAGCATTAAGTTGATATACGTTACTGTAAGTAACGTCTTACTCATAAAACGTTATTTTCAGTAACATTTTACTCCTAAAACGTTAGTAACGTTTTAGGAGTAAAACGTTACTGTGAGTAACGTATATCAATCTGACGCCATCAACTTTTAAAAAATAAAATATATCCTAAAACGTTACTGTGGAATACGTTTATACTAGTTTTGTAAAATTTTAGAAAAATATATTATTTTGGTGAATGACTTTATATAATGGCTTAGTTTAGTTAAAACCTCGATTATTGTGGTTTGCATTGTAGTTGCATTTGTTACTGGTATGCATGCACATTCACTTCCTCTTGATGTTCCTGTTTCTGTCATTCCTTATATAACATTCAACCTTAAGGAATGGATTGTTGATCGTCTCACTTAACTCCTTTTCAGAATTCTAACAAGGATTCTCGGACAACTTCTTCGTATACACGTGAAATCTATACTCCAATTTACTTGTTATCTCAATACTTCTTTTTTACTAGTTTTTCATAGGTAAGCCGATTGTCTAAATCATATAATAATAATAATATTGTGATTGTTAATATAAGTTTTTGTCATCTCCTTTATCAACTCTATCATGACAGGGATGGTTCATCGATACCTAGCGAGGATACAACCTAGATAGGAAGATAATGAATGTGAGTATTAGAAGAAATTGTTAGTAAATAGTAGAGTGTTATTTACTTTACTTTATCAATGTTGTTATTACTCTTCTACTATGTTACTTTTTTTCAATTTATATTAGATCATCCTAGCGCAAAGAAGATGACATTTAACAAATAAAACCAGACTCCACTTCACATAGCACTCCGACAACAAAGAAGGTACATACATTTTAATACATATATACGTGCATCTCCTTTGAATTCAAAATCTTCGTCCTTTGTTTCTTTTTTCTTCTACCTATATATAAAAGACATCTAGCACATAGAATTGACAATATCAAGTGTGTGAGACACACTAGCTATGACATGACACTAGGACAAAATTAATTTAAGACATGTGTCAGTTTTTCACGCCCCGAGCCTATATCCAAGATGTGCTTGACACTCGAATATTATTGATGGTCCCCAAGCGAACTCTTGACCTGACTTACTACTTAGCGGAAGACTTACTCAAGTGATAATAGGCTTAAAAACACGATTTTAAAGCATTCAATTCAAAGTAAATACTCAACTCAGATTAATATTAAAATACTCAATAATATAGGTATAATAGTTTGCAAAACATCTCAAGGAGAAGTAAATATTGAGAGTCTTATCATCTTTACTTGTCTATGAAGCCTCATAGTTCAACATGAATGTCTGGATAAGACCCACGATGTCCTAAATGACTAAATTGAAAAGAAAAGTGGAGTCCTTAAGAATGCAATGAGGCTCACCAAAAACTAGTTGGAGTGTAAAGTGATCTCAAGTATACGCCCGTTGATGATCCTAGACATATGTATCTGCATCATAAAAAGATACAGATCGAATGACATCGGTACATTGAATGTACGAGTATGTAGTAAAGTTGAATGAATAAATATATGAACTAATAAGACTGAAAGAACACTCAAGGAAGTATATGCAAATACAATAAAATACACATTACTCTATTAGGGAGATTCTCTAACTTACAACCATCACTATGATTAATGTGATGATAAATCGTGTCGTCCACACTGTCAGAACTGTCCTATATCTTGACGGGATATAGGACAACTCAATTAAGTCGATCCACTAAAGCTTTGCTTGAAAGCAATACGGAATCGTCTAAAAAAGTACGATCATTTACCCATATTGACTATGATTTATAAGGAATTTGAGTAACATGAACTCATCTCTATATCAATTCTCAATATTACTCCCTATATACATGCTCAAATGTATAAAATATATTCTATATCATTTTTGAGATAATTACTCAGAATATC
This sequence comes from Solanum lycopersicum, assembly GCF_036512215.1. NCBI lineage: Eukaryota > Viridiplantae > Streptophyta > Magnoliopsida > Solanales > Solanaceae > Solanum > Solanum lycopersicum. The sequence continues at coordinate 67,167,976 of NC_090806.1, forward strand.
CTCTTAAAATACGTAATTGCTTAGAAATAACTTTGACTTCATTAACTCATTAACTCTTTCTCAGAAAAACAATTTCAAACAAAAAATGCTTACCGAAAAGGATTTTTAGTAATATCTCAATACCAACTCAACAATAGGGTTCAAGCTAAAAAATAAACATGAACAATCAACTCAAGAATCTCAATGCAAAATATAGCAACTCAACAATCAGAAAATAAAAATTCATTCCTCAACAACAAAACTCATCTTGAAAATATCAAAACTAAGGATATAACACTAAATCATTCTTTATTAACAGATAGTAGATGTAGGGCATGATGATGAACTTAGTCCATTAATATAAGTAGCCTTGCATACTTGGAAGAACATGATTCTTGACAAAATTGATGACACTTGAAGAAAACCCTAGTTTTTTCTCGTTTTGGAACTTAGGTCTAATGACTTGAAGTGTTAGTGAACGTAAAATAACCGATTAACACTATCTAAAACCTTAACTAGGTGAAAAAAGTCAAGGTTTGGGCTTAGAAGGGATGAAAAAAGTCTAAAATATCCTTAACATAAATTGCTGAAGTGTTTCTACGATTTGGATTTACGGTCCATAGGAATTTAAACAACCCATATTGGTCAACCTTAGAACCAACTTCAGAAACTCAAAAATTGATCAACTTTCTACAGGTCCTTTCCACGGATCGTATAAATTTTTATGACCTGCAGGAGTCTCTAATATAATTCAATTTCAAACTCAAAATTTCTCCTAGTTTGGATCACATCTACGATTCGAACACCTAACAGTGATCCATCTTGTCAATCCGTAAAACAAGTTACTGCAATGCAAAAACTTCACACTTTTGATGAAATTCCCTTCTACGACCTGTGGACCATTCTACATTCTGTAGACCTCCATCACCACTTTCACTCCAACATGTTTAAGTCAAACCAATCTTACAGGTATTTACTACGACCCATAGAAATGTCTACAACTCGTCATTTCCTTCCGTAGGACACACCGCAGAAACTCAAACTTTTAAAAACTCAACTTAATTTCTACGACTCTCTTCTTACGACGAAAGATTAGTGATGTAGCGAAGGAAATGAATATGATGACGGCAATCTGAAAAAAACAAAATGATAAAGGAAGAATCAAAACTAGGAGGAAGAAGAAGGGTGTATATGGCGACGCCCATGAATGCGTGAGGAAATAATGGCAACAAGTCCAATCAAGAAGAAAGAAATTTAGAAAAAATATCAGATTCAATACTTATTAGTCGTGTTGAGCAAAAAGTGGTATCACTTCAAAGTACTAGAGGTGTTCAACACGAATGATCGATGTCCAAATAAAATATGCGGACAACTTTAAAGGATCGTATATGGCTTAATCCTATATAGCATTGCTACGTATACTTTAAAAAAATATGTATCTTATCACTAGCTATGAGTTTCGTATTATATATTGAACAAGATACACCTAGATACGTATATTTTAGCCACCAGATACAATAGTATAGGAGAGAGGCGAGCGAGACTAACATATATCGAGATATTAACCCAAATACATAGGATAATAGCAAGTGAGATGGGAAGGAGGGGAGGAAGGCGAGCGAGATTTGTTATAATGTATACCAAATACATGTGAATCCAATTGGATACAATGTATCTAGAATAAATTACACATAATTATAATCCCATGTATCTCGAGATACCTGTATCTAGGCATATTTAAACGCGCCAAAATCTAATAAGATTTCTAATATTACAAACTAGACTGTATCTAAGTAAATTAGCTCCTAACAAGTGAATTTTTTTAAATGTAAATTTCTCTTTTATATTTGGAAAATAGTGACAATCTAGGAGAAAATCATGGACTCGAAATCCTTACAAAATAATATATTTAAATAGGGGTGATAAATTGTTGGATTGGACTGAATTTGAATGAGTTGAATATAGATTGAGAAAAAATGGTTTAGATTACAATCCATTCAAATATAATAGGGCAACTTTCACATATAGCAAACAAAATTCATATTTGTATGCTATAGCAAAGTTTGCATAATTGCGCTCCATAGCAAACATAAAACTGTATAATTCGCTATACATATACAATTGTATAATTCGCTGGCCTAAATTGTATAATTCGCTGGCCCATTTCGCTGCAATTGTATAATTCGCTATCCTATTTCACTGCAATTGTATATATGTTTTTCTCTCGCTTTATACAAAACAGAAACACAATATATACACTTCTGTTGTATATAGCTAGAGAAAATTGTATTTCACTGCAATTGTATAATTCACAATTGTATAATTCGTTGGCCTTTTTCTCCGTAATATTTGTATAAAATTTGCATTTGTCTACAATTGAATTGAAGTAAAATGTTTGTAAATTGTATAATTAAGTGTATAACACGAAGATATATGTTTTTGCATGTGTATATACAATTTTCTCTCGCTTTATACAAAACAGAAATAGAATTTATACACTTCTCTGTATAAAGCGAGAAAGGCGAGCAGAGGGAGAGTGGAGAGCGAGAATGGGAGAGTAGCGAGCGAGATTTTTGGGAGAGAGGCGCCTGACAAACTTTGGCTTATGTTTGCTATGGAGCATAGTTAAATCAAACCCTAGCCCCCCCCCCCCCCAGACCATCCACCAACCTACCCCTAATTATTTTTTTTCGAAAAAAAAAACCCTAATTTTTCAACAAAAAAAACAATTTACCCCCTCCTTCAGACACCCCCTGCCCCCATCCCTTCGGCACCCCCTTCCTCCAACCTACCCCTACAAAATTTTTGTTTTTCAAAAACAAAAAAAAAAAACGTTCTTCAAAAATAAAAAATTACCCCCTCCCCCAGACATTCCCATCCCTTACCCCTAAATTTTTTTGTTTTTCAAAAAAAAATTACCCCCTTCCCCGAGTACCCTCTTCTTCCAACGGACTCCTAAATTTTTTTGTTTTCCAAAAACAAAAAACAAAAAATTGTTTCATTTCTTACTTATATATATAGGCTGAATATGAATTCTCATGTTAACTCATTTTGTTCATATTTGCTTGAGCTTAAATAAGTTGAAGACCATATTAATCGATTTAAGAAAGTGAAATAAAATATGAGCGATTCATTTAATTTAATATGAGCAAAATGATTTCATTTCACTTATATAGGTTAGAAATGTCCACCCCTATATTAAAAGAAATGATATTTTTAATTAATTGCATTAGATATGTTTTAGTTCATTTTTTTGTTTTTATTTTAGTTTATTAATTAATTTTTTTTTAGGTATTGTGAGAAATTAAAATCATGTTAGAATTAGTAATATTCACTCTTAAATATGTTTGTTTTGTGTTTATTTAATTACTATACATGTTAAATATAAATATAATAATGTATTAGGAGAAATTGGTAATCGATTTGGGTGACATTAATGCACGATTGGGACAACGTTGTGATTCTGAGTTAAAACGTCAAAGCGAAAATAGTAGAAAGATACAACTACAATAGATGAGGAAGAATGATGATGAAGCCAAAGCTAAGAGAGAAATTAATAGTCTAAAAACTAATGAAGTCAAGTGAAATACATGTAGTTCTAGCTACTCTATTATACATGTATTGAGTATGTATTACTAGTATCATCGATTCATATGCATTAGTAATGCAATGAAGTTCTAATGTATGCATGCATTATCGTGATTAAAACACAAGTCATGTCCCTCAAAACCTTTTCTACATCCTTTCCGCTACGGGTGTATATAATCAAGTTAATTAGTTCGAATTTTTTAAATATTAAATCAAATCATTTGTGTTGAATTTTTTTATTTATAAACCAAATACAACTGTTTGTCTTGTGTTTATAATCGAAAAACTTAAATGATGTCGTTCAAATCAAACTTTATAACTATTTTCCCCTTCATTTATATAGGATAAGTGATTGTGAATGCTACTATTTATTCCAGCATGATTTGCTCGAATTATGTTTCCCATTCATCTTGTTATTGTTTTGAAATGAAGTAAATTGATTTGTGAATTATCAACACGTCTATATTTACAAATATTTAATTCATATATTTGGACAAAAAATTATTAAACTTATGTGAAATTGAAACTGTTTCATATCCTCCCCAAATTACTATATAATTTATTTCATCTGGAAAATGAAATTAAATAATAACAAGTTGGATGATTAAGATGGAATATTTAAGATCAAAATTGAGATTAAATGTATACCTTCAATTTAAAAATATAATTTTAATCAGAGATATCTTAATAAAACGACCTCTAAAAGTACCCAAACGTCAGATAATTATATACATAGAGAGACAACAATATAACTTTTTGTTGTCATCATTAGATATTATAAAACTTACGTAGTAAACAAATATACTCTAATAAAAAAATATTTATTATTTATAATAATAATTTTTTTTTACTTGATTACTTTTAATTTATTTATAATATAAATTTAATTTATATTACAAAGAATAATTTTTTATTCACACATAATACAAATTTTAATGATAGATAATTCATTTATCACATATTTTAATATATTTTTAGTACAATGTGTCAAATTTTTACCAAATAAACATAATATATTTTAAAAAACAATTATAATTCATATATAATCCAAATATATTGCATATATAATTCACTTTTAATACATATTACAGATTTAACATAGTATTGCTATAAATAATATATAAAAAATATTGCTAAAATTAATAATTATTTATTAAAATATACCAATTCATGTAATTTTTTTTAATTGGGGTTTCGCTATTTATTACTAATGAACTTTAACTTATCATGGACAATATACTTAATTTTGCTTTTACTCTTATTGTAAATATATGTAGAGAGATTAATATAATAAAAAGAAAATAATATAAATTGAAGGATAATTAATTAAATTAACATATTTTTAAAAGATAAGCAAAAGAAAAACATGACAAATATATTTATAAGTTGCTCAATACTTTCTTTGGTATTTGTTAGTTTTTTATTAATACTCTTTCAGTAGTAGGTAATGTAATTTCATAAGTAAGGTATAAAGAAGAATTATAAATAATAATGTGTACGTAGAATTTTATCTTTATTTGAAATATAAAAAAAAAAATCGATAGATCCTCGATTCAAGAACTCAGTTAAACCTATTTTAATATTTTAGTAGTTTAATTGGTGATTATGTAATCCTAATAATCTCATTTCACTTTCTTCTCTATTTTTATAAGCATATAAAAAGTTGAAATTCTCTTTGGTATCTTTTCTTTCCCTTTCTTTAACAAGAGGAAAGTCCTCATTAATACATCCATCTTAATTACCTAATCATGACCGTCCACGTGGCTATTCTTTTCATTATTGGAAACTCAAATACAACCAATGGGTCCCACAATATTATTCTAACCCTACAAAATACATTAAAAACATCATATTATAATGTCCCCATTCACTCATTCCTCTTTGTCCTCTTTCATTACTTTACAACCATATTCGGATTCGGATTAATAGGTTTGTCTGATTTTAACTTGACATAAAAATTTAAAAATATTTATTTATAAAATTTTATGATCTTAAATTAAAAGTACATAAGATACATTTGGAATGTTCTTTAGTCATGAACTCTTAAATCTATCATGCCGAAATTTGAAATTAGAAAATTGCCAAAAAACAAAAGAGGAAAAAAGCATTCATTACGAAACTGAAAAATGAATAGAAGACAAACAAAATGAAACCAAAAGAATAATTTGGCCAAAAATCTTAAATATATTTTAAAAATAAATAATAAATCTGTCGAGCTATTTGTGCGAAAATCCCTATGTTCACACTTCCAAAGTCACTATCTCTCTCTCATCATTATTCAGCGGTCAAGATTATCTTAAGACTGAAGTGGGTCCATTATATTTCAGCTTCTTACCAATGAAAACACGCCACGTGTTAGAAGATACAAAGAATTTATATGTGAGTGATTATAAATGAATTTTACCTTGGTCTTAAAGTGTGAGAATGCCAGAATAGGGGGTTTTGAGGTGTGAAGTGAGGCAAATGTAGAGCATGAGCTGCTGTTTTAGTTTATGTTATGTTCTTACCAACTAAGGAATCAAAGAATCTTTGTTGGGTTTTAGAGTTGTAGAGAAACAAGAAGAAGAAAAAAACACCTATAAGGGTTAAACTGGTCTTTTAGATTTTATCAATCAAAGGAAAAAAAGGTATGTTCAAGAGCTACCTAATCAAATCTTTCTTTAGTTTTACTGTTTTCCCATGTTGGGTTTTACTTAAATCCTCATTTTTTCCATCTGGGGTTTGCTTTTTGTGATGAAAATGGGTTAAAGATTGGATTTTTAGTACATGGTGTTGATAAAGATTGTGTTTTTTTTGCTTTGGGATGTACATTTATTTGTGTTTTTGTACTTGTACCATTTTATTTTCAGAATGCCCTCTTTTGGGGTTCTTGAAATAGCTGAGATTCTTCTTTTCTCTTTGAGTTTTCAGTTTGAGTAGTTATTGGTTTGTTAATACTGGAATTAATTTTTGTAATCCCCATTTCTTGATTTAGATTGTTGCTGTTATTTGTTTATGTTATGTATAAAACAGCTAATTAAGCTGCTAGAGAGTTCTTTAGTTGGGTTCTGCTTGATTAATTTGTCTCCATTTTGGGTGCAAATATTAGTAACGTATATGCGAAGCAACTGAAATTTAATGACCTATAGTATAGCGTCTTAAAGATTGTTATAAAAACAGTGATTTTTAGGTGTTTGTGCTCTGAGTGACTGAGCAAAGAAATCTTCTGTAAAAAAATTGTTCTATGAGTGAATGACATGTTTTGTATATACCCCGAGATTGATATATACTCTTCTCTGAATTGGCTCTCAGTATATACATTGTTGTTTAGGTGTATGGTATGTGTCTTTCTAGAGTTTATGGTGCTAGCTTAATCAACTTAAATCAGCATTTGAATGCATCATCTTTACCGTCTGCACTTGAAATTATGTCCATGTTAGAAACCAATAATAGCATGCCGAGTGGAGTGTGTGGACATTATCAAGAATGAGATGTGAGTGTATGTACATTAATTTTCCCTTGGTCTTAAAGTGTGAGAATGCAAGAATTGGGTTTGGGGTGGAGGGATGAGGGTTGAGGTGTGATGCGAGGCATATGTAGATCATGAGCTGTTGTATTATGTTATGTTCTTACCAACTAAGGATTTAAGTATCTTTGTTAGGTTTTAGACTTGTAGAGAAAAAAGAAGAAAAGGAAGACCTACAAGGATCAAACAACAGAGTGTCGTGGTCCCATTGGTCTTTTGGATTTTATCCATCAAATTAAAAAAGGTATGCTGTAGAGCTACGCAATCAAATCTTTCTTTAGTTTTACAGTTTTCCTATGTTTTGTTTTTGCCAAATCCTCATTTTTACCATATGTGGTTTACTTTTTGTGAATGAAAATGGGTTAAAGATTTGATTTTGAGTACATTGTTTTGATAAAGGTTTTTATATTGAGAAGTACATTTACTTGTGTCGTACTAGTGGCATTTTATTTTCAGAATGCTTTGGGGTTCACTTATCTGAGTATTTATTTTAGTACTGATATGAACTCGAAAAAGTTGAGATTGTTTCCTCTTTGGGTTATTGGTCGGTAAATCTGGAATCAACATTTGCAGTTCCCTTTCTTGATTCAGATGTTGCTCATATTTCTTCATGTTATGTACAAAATAGCAAATTAAGCTGCTAGGAAGTTGTTTAGTTGGTTTCTGCGTGTCTAATTTGTCTCCATTTTGGGTTGACGTATATTGGAAGCAACTCAGATTTATGAGCTATAGTATATCGTCTTAAAGGTTGTAATAATAATAATAATGATTTAGTAGTTTGTCCTCCGAGTGACTGAGCAATGAAACTTCTCTAAAATCATTTGTTTACTGAGTGAAAGACATGTTTGTATGGTTATGTACACAAACCTTACCCCTACATCATAAAGATAGATAAGATGTTTCCGATAAACCTTCGCTCAAGTAAAGCATCTCAAAGAAGTTTGAAAAAGAGAAAATGGAAATGAAAGCAATAACAACAACTAAATGTAGCGCTGTGGAAAACACTACATCTTTTCCCCCAAGAAGTTATGCATGATTGGTATCCTCGAATTATTAAAACTGGGGTTAATGCACTTTGCATCATAAGACACATGGAAGCAGTTAGGAAACTGTTGTGATGTATATATTCAGTCTGTTGAGACTATTACATCATTACTCCAAAAGTTGCTACTCGATTTCTTGATGTTGGCTAAAGATCTTTTAATTAGTAAATAGAACTTTCAAATGCAAAAATACAAATGCATTTTGAATTTGATGTAAATTGGGCGAAGGAGAGAGAACAAAAAAAAAACTTAAATCTTTTGATGCTAAATACCAAGTCAGGTGACTCAGGTCAAAGAAACATCAAGGATTTTATGCGATATAATTTCAAGCCGTGGTAGAAAATAATAGGGCAAGGGTTTTGGGTTATATTAATCTGTATTCACCAAGCACTTCTGCGTGTTTCGTTGTTCAAAGTTATAGCTGATATGGAATGTGTAAAGCTGTCTACAACTAAATGCTTTTGAATAGCATGTGATTGTGATTATTTTATAGCTGCCTGAGACCATGCTCTAACATGACCTTTGTAGTAACTTCTACTGAACTGGTCCACATAAAGAATGTTTTATAGAAAAGAAAAATTGGAAGGTTGCATTTAAACATATTTTTGGAAATGTCCTAGAAGTTCTAAACAGTAGAAAACATGTTTTGGGGGTTGTTTATTCTCCAAGGTTCATTAGATAAAAGCATTTTTCAAGGTTACTGCTTCTAGAATATTCACACTTCTTCCTGTAAGAGAAACGGGCCTAATAGGTTATAATAGTTTCCGGTGCTAAACATTTGAATTGTTAATATATTGTTTTCTCTGTCAATTTTGGTTACAATGATAACCGCCTGCTTGATATTACAGATAATGTGGTGCTGGTGCTGGAATCATCTAACAAGAACATTACAAAATTGTGCTGCTGGTTTACTTTGGCTTTTGTAGCTTGGTAGATCAGGCTGCAACTTGAAGTTTAGTTAGATAGTTGGACATGAATTTGCTGGTGAGAACATGCTCGAGCCAAGGGAAACCGACATTCCGACTTTATTTTTGGTCTTGGTTGTGCTTCCCCTGGTTTCTTATATTCTTCTAGGAAAATGGAATGAGGCAGCCAAAAAGAAAGAAAGAGTTGGTTTGCTGGCTCAACGGGCTGCTGAAGAAGCACATAAGACACAAACTATGTCTGCAGTAAGTATTACCCCTATCCCTCTTGTGCCTTTGCCAAGCAGTGCAACTCATCAGTGTGCAAGATGCCATAGTCCAGCCACAACTCGCTGCTCTCAATGCAAATCTGTTCGATATTGGTATGTTAAAAGTTCTTTTAGTGTACTTGCATTCTTAGGACCCATTTTGGCCATAAAAACTATTTTACCTTTTTTCTGGAATAGTTTCACTTTACTTGAATATCAGTATTTGGCCATGAAAATTCCACATCCAACTTGAAGTTCAGAAGTTCCATTTCAAATTTGGAGAACAGCTTATAATCCATTTTACAACGCACTTTTCACTTTTGAAGTTGTAGTTAAGTACATTCATCTAATTGTTTTTTGCAAAAGATATAACTGATCACAAGTCTATCTTCCATTTCAACTCCATAAGCTCCAAATAAAGTGAACAATAATTGGAATCTACGGCCAAACACCTACTAAATTATATATATAGTTAGTTGTGTACAAAAATAGCAAATAGAGGACGGGGAATGGACCAAAAATAGGAACAATTTATTGTCTAAGAGTGTGAAATGGGCTGTCTTCTCTATCTCATTTTTTCTTCTCCTTTAATTTTTAATTTTCTCTTTTTCCATCATTGGTTTGTGTTGTAAATTTATAGTGATATTTTGTGTCATCCCCTTTAAAGGTGCGAAAGGCACTCTGAGGTGTTACCCAAGGTGAAAGCAGTACAATGTTAAATCGCTACAGGATGACTAAACTCTCTCTATAGACGTAGGTGACAACTATATACCCATCCGGTCATTCTTCACATATCCAAAATGGTACTTTAAGAATTTTCATAATGATTCATTTTTCAGCCATACGAAGAGATGAACCTTCACACTATTGAGATGTAACAAAGTTAAAACGTAGATGTAGCATGTTTAACGAGTGTCAGGTTATCAACTTTGGGAAGTGTCTTTTTTTTTTTTTAACTTCCATCTTCTTCTCAATTACTTCATAATATTATTCCACTGTTCACTTCCTCAGTCTTTTTACTTTTGGTTCCAAACGTTCAAGGGGGAGGACTGCAGTCTTACCCCTCTACTTTAAACCCCATGCTACAATTATTTCACACTCGATTCTGAGTTGCAAGAATGTACCTCTCTGTGTGTAATCTATCTCTCTTCAGTTCAGTTCTATCTGAGTTGTGATTTGATCTTTCTTAGGTTACGAGGATAGTTTTTTGAGACACGTCATCACCTTGAATTGAAACTAAACTAGTGAGTGTAAGAAGCCTATAATAGGAACACAATAATCTTGTTTCTAAATTTTCCTTGTTAGGAGCAGTCAGCGGATTAGTTATTAGCACAAGCCTCTTCCCTCCTTAAAGACAAATTCTTCAAAAATGAAAGAGATAGTGAGAAACAAATAGGTAAAAAGGGGAAATGGGCATTTGGTTAATTTTTGGGTGTGAAGAAAAATGGATTAGACATGCATAAACCTGCTACATTTTTTTCCTTACATAATTATAGGTAAAAGCCTATTTCTTTTCCCTTCTCAATAAAAGAAAGAAAGATTGGGACAATAAAATGTCTCCAACACTTCTGCTTTTTCTTTATTGTTCATCAGACTTGTGAGCCAATTGTTATTCTTATCTAATGATGAAGATTGTGCAGCTCAGGGAAGTGTCAGATTCTCCATTGGAGACAGGTTCACAAGCTAGAGTGTCTTCAATTGGGTAATAACTGCAATAGCTCATCCTCTAAGCCTGCCTTGACTGATGAACTCCCGGGACGAATGTCATTTGATAGCTATGTTGAAGCGCAGTACAGCGACAACAACCTGAATCAGTTGTGGCTTGGCAAAACTTCTCCAGATGGGGTGACTGAAACACCCATTGTCACCCCAGTTGCCCCTATTACTGTTAGTGTGGCAACGAATACATCAGGATCTCCAAAAGTTGGGAGACGATCTGTAGACAAGAGAGTACATAAAGGCAACAGAGACATATTAAGAAGAGGGGACGGAACCATGTCTGAGAGTTCTGAACGAGCCTCTCAATCTAGGGTTAGTGCTTCTGCATCATGCTGTACTATCTCTTCAAAAGAACTTCCTATGAACCAGATGGTTATTTCTTTTCCAATAGGAAGTGTGGAAGTTTTTTTGTTTCTTAATTTTCCATTTTGCCTAAGCTTAGCCTTCTTTTGCAGTCAAGAGATGGTGATTCCATGCTTTCGGAACATGATAGCATCGCGGATGGGTTCATTAGTGAACATACTGATTTGATGAATACAATGGGAGAACGCCATATGTTACAAAAGCAGAAAGAACACATCTCAAGAAATCATCGTCATGTTTCAAGTTCATCGAATCTAGAAGGCCATGAAACAAATGCATGCAAGAATCAGAAGGAGCTGATTGATGAAAAAAGCCTTACACGAGAAGGCGTCGTTACCGGCACTCCGGCAATTCCATTAAACTGTTCTTCTGGAAAGACCTCAACAAGAAGAAGCAGTAGGGCTAAAAGTGCATCACCTTCTCCAGGAACAAAGTCCCATAGGACGCCAAAAACATCAAGAGAAGAAATGTGTTCAGGTTTGGAAGGGAAGGGACTGAATATTGATGAGTCAAGTATGTTTCCTTGTTGACTGTTATATGCTAATATCTGCATGTTGCGCTTTCATTTTACTGAGTCTTCACAATGCAGAAAATGCTAGAAGAAAGGATGCAGTCCCTCCACAAGCAGGCAGTGGTGTTGCAAACTTGGGAATTATGAGAATGTTTGGTCTGGCTAAATCATCAAAAGTTGTCGGACATCAATCATTAGAATCCAGGGCTGACAAACAAAAGAAACTAAAGGTTAGTATTTATGAAGAATCACTTAGGTTTGGAGAATCTTTTAACGTAATTTATACAATAACATGATGTCATTGGCTTGTCTGTGCTTTGGCATGAGTCATTAATAATCGTCCAATGAACAGATGCTGTTTCCTTATGAAGAGTTTGTGAAGTTATTTGAATACGAAGACTTCACTTTGTTGCCTAGAGGTCTCATAAATTGCGGGAATAGGTAATATTGCAGATGTCTTAACTCTTATCTCATTTACATTTGCTTTCGAGATATATTTGTTTATTAAAAATAATTGAAAACATCCTAAACAGAAGTTAGCCTTTTAGGTAATTTTGCCTGAACATAGCAAGTTAGTTACAGCGATTGTTCGTTCATTTTGCAGTTGTTATGCCAATGCTGTCTTGCAGTGTCTGATGTGCACAAAGCCTTTAACAATCTACCTACTTCACAGATCACATTCTAGAACTTGTAATTTCACCCGATTTAGCCCTTTAACTACTTCGATTCTGTTTCATTTTGAAACGAATTGCAAAATTCACCTATTACATGGACATCAGACTGCAGGAAAGATTGGTGCCTTGTGTGTGAACTTGAGCAACATGCGATGATGTTAAGAGAAAGTGGAGGTCCTCTGTCACCAAACAAGATTCTTTTGCATATGCGGAGCATTAATGGTCAGATTGGAAATGGCAGTCAGGAAGATGCTCATGAGTTTTTAAGGTCTGCATTAAATTACATTTTGCTAATCTTAATGAAGAAAAAAAATGCACACTTAGGAACAGTGTGTTTTCGTAATGACTTCAGTGGAAAGTTTGAATTTCTTCGTTTTAAGTATTTGTTTCTCAATGGTTGTTCTCTATGTGTGCAGGTTTATTGTTGCTTCTATGCAATCTATAAGTTTGGAGTCATTAGGTGGAGAAAGTGCTGTTGATCCAAGATTGCAGCAAACAACCTTTATACAACACACTTTCGGAGGAAGACTTAGATCTAAGGTCTAAGATTTCTAGTTTTTTTCCGACTTATTCTGAACTGAAAATTTGAATGTACTTTATGCTTTCTTTGTAATTTTACCTAGTAACTTTATGTCTTAATATGACCAGGTCAAGTGTCTGAGATGCCACCATGAATCGGCGTGCTATGAAAATATCATGGATCTCTCATTGGAGATCTTCGGTTGGGTTGAGTCACTTGAAGATGCATTGACACAGTTTACAAGCCCGGAAGATCTTGATGGGGAAAATATGTATAGATGTGGAAGGTATGTGACCTTGGTTTCGAATCCACATGTAGATTTCTTCCCAACTGAACATCCATATTGTTTATTGATACTGAAAAGACTTATGTTTGTGCTTATATTTCCTTAAAAGGTGTGCTTGTTATGTCCGTGCACAAAAACAGTTGAGCATACAGGAGGCTCCAAATATCTTAACGATTGTCTTGAAGAGATTTCAGGTACTGCTTTTTATAGAGGTCACTAGTTACTTGCTCAATGATTTTGCTGATTCTCTGATGAGATTAAAAGACACTGCCGAAGCCGTCTTAAATGCCAGATTAAATCTTCAACTAATATACCTCTAATTCTAACAAACCCGATTTGTGGTTATATTGGAAATGCCATTTATATGTTATTCCTGAAAGTCACAGTATTGAATCTACTATTCATGTCTCATTCTTAAAGACATGCTATTGAAAATCAGTCATGAAAATAATTTACCCTTTTTTAAGTTCTAGGCACTTAAGGGCCTAAAATTCTATATTTTGCTGACTCAATATTATTTTTTATTCATTGCTGTTGTTTAAACCTCACTTCTATAATTATCAGGAAGGAAGTTATGGGAAGATAAATAAGTGCATCACATTTCCGGATATGTTGGATATGATCCCATTTATGACCGGGACAGATGACATTCCTCCACTTTACATGCTTTATGCTGTTGTTGTGCACTTGGATACCTTAAATGCATCATTTTCTGGGCATTACATATCCTACGTGAAGGATCTACACCTACGAGGCAATTGGTTCAGGATTGACGATACTGAGGTAATTTGATGCATGGAGCTTCTTAAATGTTTGATTTTATCATGCTTATGCCCAGTTAGAAGGATACTAGTGTAGATAATGCTAATGGGTCATATGAAGTTGGACTGTTGTGGTTCCAAAGCTAGTAGGAGGTTGCTACCCGTGGAATACATCAGGAATAAATATTTGAATTCTTGTATGCTTAACATTAGTTAGAATTGGGATGCGGTTAATGACTTCCGTTACTTGGCAGTGTTTCTTTTTCCTTCATATGAGTCATGTCCTTGAGACCTAATGGTTACGATATACTAACTTGTGCTAGGAAAATAGAAATCCTAAGAGTTAGTTGCATGTTTCTTGACCAGTCCTCCCATGAGAACTATAGCGAAGATAGCAAGAGACGTGCTACTTCCAGACGTATCAGATCAACTTTTTTTACTGATAATAAAGGTAGTAGAGCAAGGGACAATGTATGCATGCTTATTGAGGAATAGTAGATGTCTGTTTTGTTTATTCTTGAATCACTTGTACTGTAATGAGGAAACCCATGACATCCATTTATTATGTATTTTGGTTAACCTGTTTATAAGGCACAGTATTGTAGTTGCCTTGCTACAAAACATGGTTTCTTGACTCTCTGCTTAACCTACCGGGCATATTTAAATGTTTATTGAAGTAAGCCATACAATAATGGTAAAGCTGGTGTGACCTAATGGTCAATAAAGTGGGAGGAGAACCATGAGGTCTCAAGTTCGATTTTGGTTCCCATCTACCTAAGTCTTGTGGATTGAGTTACCCGATACCTGCGCTGGTTGGAGATAGCAGGTATCCAGTGAAATAGTCTTAGATGCACAAGCTGCTCTGGTACACCTATGCCATAAAAAGAAAAGGAAAAGTGAAATTAGTACATATACAGCAGTTTGGTGCTTGACTGCACTTTTGGGAACCATACTTGTAAGGATCAAAGGTAAGATTCACTTTGCTTGCTACTTTCTTTTGAAATCACTTTCTTGTTGAGAAATTTCACACCTTTGGTGACAATGCTAGTAGGCAACTGTCAAAGGTGAATTCTATGACTTATTGTGCTCGTCATACTGTTCTCATAAGTTGCATGTTCTGATACTAGGTACACCCTGTATCTATGAGCCAGGTGATGTCGGAAGGAGCATATATCTTATTTTATAAGAGGTAAAGCACTAGAGAGCTTTGACCTTTACCAAAGGCATGTTAGAAATTATAATCTAGATATCAATTTGGCCAATTCATATTTGTTATCCCTTCAGAAGCTTGTTTCATGACTTGTTAGAAATCTTATAAGATCCCTATATTGAATCAGTATGAAATTTTGTAGATCATCTCCACGGCCAGCAAGGAAGATTAGCCGAAGACAAGTTCCTGGAATTGTCAAGCACTGCCCACCAAAATCGACAAAGACTTCTAGGCCAGAGCAGACAAAAGCGGAGCATCTTTATGTTGGTGTGGATCCTTATATGAATCATAGGCCAGAAATGAACAGTGACATAATTGATTGCACCTCCGGTGGACTCGTCAAGAACGCTAATAGAAATAGACCGCCGGTTGTGGGAACCTATACTGAGTCAATGACTGCAGAGTTCTCTGATGCTACATCAAGTGATTGGTCCCTCTTTACAAGCTCAGATGAAGCATCATTTACTACTGAGAGTACCAGAGACTCTTTTAGTACTGTTGACTATGGAGATGCAAACGCTGCTGATCCGTTCTCTTCCATCATCAACAGCTTATGTGGATCAGATTATTCATCTAACAGAACAGTGGCGTGTAGTATGTTTTCAAGTAGTAAACCGCATACAAGATTCTTTTCAGAAAGTAAGGGTTCTGTTTTGGATTCAACTGCTGGGACTAGCATACCGAGACAGGTTACTGTTCCTTATTCTGAAGGTTTTCATAGTGATAGTAGTAACCATGTACATGTAGAATATGGTAGTGAGCCTAGATATGAACAAACTTACTATCCATATAATGTCTAGTTTCTTGAAATTCCAAATCATTATATGTCGAATTAGCTAGGTACAAGCTGTGCTTCTGTTTTGCTAATCAATATTTTATTGAATGGAAGCACATCAATCATTTCCTAGTTCAATGGAACAACTGGTCCTTTTTTGTTATTTTGCAGTTGTAAATATGCTTGCTGTAGCTAATTATCTTGATTCTTTACAATCTGTATGTTAAATAATCAGCGTAGTTATGAAGCATCTCGTGTTTATGCAAAGATTGAGGGTTGCATTTCTGAGGGAGTGTTTATGTAGGCAGCTTACCCTGACTGCAAGTATCAGTGGCTGAAGCTCGTGCCTATAAGTTACATGAAGATAACTTTACCGTGTCTCAGAGGCTCCCCTAAACTTGGTAAATTGCTGTAATTGAATTATGTTGAAAGATATTTGACGACACAGAGGTGTTTTAACCACCAAACTCTCAGAATCAGATTGTATTACACAATCTATCTTATTTGCAATATATAATGTAGCATTCTGTTCATACAAAATTACTAGGGACTTGTCAACTATCCTTTGATAAGTAGTAACAAAAGCAGCCTCTCAAATGGCAAGTGCTTTTTCCAAATCAAAAGTAAACCATATCTCATTAACTCTGTTCTTGAACTCAAATGGGGAGTTGTATCCCGCCACTGTATACAACGTTGTATTGTCTGCAGCATGGCTTTTGTCGATGGCTGCTGCCCAATTAGTGCCAGCAATACTGGCACTCAGGGCAGCGGCTTCTCTTGGAAGGTCATCATCAGCTATAAATCCACTGAATTGCCTGACCGCGACGTAAGTGTCCCCCCATTTCTGGAGATGAAGGCCTTTAGCTGGAGGAGGATTTGGCTGGTTCTTCTTTGGTACATAAAAACTCACAACAAATGAAGAAGCACAAAAAGGTCCATCACTTGGCTTCACTTGAATGATAACTGGAGCTGTCATCTTTACTGTCTCATGGTACTTATTCTTCCCTTGAATGTAATCAAATAGCCTGCCAGGGCCACATTTTATTATAAGTAAGAAAAGATTAAACAACAACAACTACGCTTCAATCCCAACCAGTATGAGTGTGAGAATACCTGAGGAAACCAGTTCTGGTGGCGGAAACATATGAAATATCATCAATAGGAGCAGTAGACATCCACATAGGGGAATCGTAACGACGAATTTCATAGTCTTTTCCAGATTCAATCAAATCATAATTTGGGCATTCAATTCTTTGACAAGTTGGAGGATAGAAATTCAACTTTGTTGAGTAACCATTGCATAATTTGGAAACAAGGAACAGAAACAAACACAGCCTCATCATCAACAGATTCATACTTACACTAAGCATTTTTATTACTTTTTGCTGTTTTAATTTGTCTCAATGAAATTTTGGGAGTATAAAATATAAAAATGAATACAAACGTTAAAGGTTGTTATAGGTCTTGGTTATGCCACGTCCTGGGCAAACATTATCTCAAAAATCCAGAGTCCAGACAAAGCATCAAGGATAAACGGCTGTTAGTTCACCACATTTAACCGTCTCAATTTCAATCTATTTATTTAATCGTCTCAGTTTCAATCTATTTATCTTGTATGAAAAAAATATGTTATTTTCTATATTCAGCCCTACTAACTTTTTACGCCTGATATTTAAGATTACACAATTTAAAGAGTATTTTGATACATTTCTGCAACTTTCGTTAATTGTTTTATTTTTAAAAAAAATCATGCCGAATTAAATGAAGACAAAAATAAAAATAAAATAGGAGTATAAAATAAGTGATGCAAGTGTTTGATTAACAAAAATATTAGAGTGTTTAATTCAATTTTAATGCTAAAGACTTTTAAGGAAATTTCTTTTTTAAAGGGTAGTTGCTAGTTTTTTAAGATCAAATTTTATTGAGAGCATCACCTCAAATAAACTCTATCGTATATAATTTGAACTTAGTTGATATTTCGACGCGAACTTCACGCGATGAAAAGAAAGTGTTATAATATACTGCATAGTGCATAGTTGCCACCTTCCCTATTCCCCAAAACCAAAAAGAATAAAAATAAAAAAAGTCCATTGTGTTTCAGCATCCTGTTTAGTTTTCCTAATAGCTTACTAAGGTAGTAAATTAAACCCAAAAGAAATAATTTTTTTTTCTTAAATTCGTAACGAAAAGCCAGTCACACTCAGACTATTATACTGACGTATTACATATCTATATTATTCAAAATTAAAAATTTTAATCCTTAAAACTGATGTGATAAAAAAAAATAAGCACGTCAATTTAGAAAAAAGTAAAATAGATAAATTATAATTCTCTTTTCTACCCCACCCCACTCCTCTTCTTCTTCACACCCCACCCATTGTCTTCTTCTTTATTCTTTATTTTATTACGCTTCTTTATTTTTTCATCATAATCTAAAAGTACAATATTTTTTTTATTCGCAATTAAGTTATTCTTTATAGATTTGTAAGTGAACAATTGTATTTTATCTAAAAAAAATTCAATTGATTATTTCTATCTTTTTCATTTTTTGATTTTGTTAAAGAAATTTTGATTTTAAATCAATTTTTGAATTTGGTGGTGATAGAAACTTTATGGGTTTGGTGGTGATAGGTGACGGGTGACAAAAATTAAAATAGGTAACTGAAGGTGGTCAAGAAGAAAAAATCGATATTGATGATAACGGCGGTGGTGATATTTGGTGTTGGGTGACAAAGAAGAAAGAATAATTGAAGACTAGAATGGTGGTGAAGAACATGATCAATAGTGAAGATGGGTTCGGATATGATTTTCCGATGAAATGATAATTAAAATGGGAGAAATTTAGTGATGAAAAAGATATAATTATTAAAGCGTTAAAATAATCAATTTGGGATTAATTAGAGTAAAATATAGTTAATGAAAGAAAAGTTAATTAATAAAGAAAATAAAATAAAATAAATATAATTTATGACATGGCTCTGACGTATCGTTGATGTGGCAGTGAGTTGTAATACACCACATAATGTGAGAGTGATGTTACACGTTTCAGGATGGTAATAAATAACTTTTGAATAGTACAAGTACATGTGTAATAAGTTACTATAATAGCTTAAGCGTTTAAATAATTTTTCAGTACAAGTTTAAGAGGAAATTTATGTCTTTTCCCTAAAATAAATCATCCTTTTTATATTTTCACATGACACGTCATTTAAATTGCTAAATTGTTACAAAATGCCGTTCCAATACACAAAACATCTCATGTTCACACAACACAATTAATGTAGTCTACAAAGCATCTCATGATATTCACACAAAAGCATAAAATGGATCATATCCCAAGAAAGTGTCATGTAAGCGATATATGTTGACACTGCCATCAATGACTCATTTCATGACTTGAACTTTGATTGATTATATCATATAAAGATAATTATATCGATACAAAGATAATTTTATTGTTACTTCAGAACCCTTAAGAAAGTGTCATGTAAGCGATACATGTTGACACTGTCAGCAATGACTCATTTCATGACTTGAACTTTGATTGATTATATCATATAAAGATAATTTTATTGTTACTTCAGAACCCTTCGATCAAACTATTGCTAAATTGAATATTATAGATGTGTCATAAGTCATAAAACATGAAAATTTTCAGAATCATATTGTATTATTATGAAATATAGCATTCTGGTCATACATAACAACTACACTTTTTTGATAATACAAAACAATAAACTGAGAGAATAGTAAACTTTGTTGCCTCTCAAATGTCAATTGCAGTGTCCATAACAAAAGTAAACCACATCTCATTGACTCTAGCCCTGAACTCAAAGGGAGAGTTGTATTGTGCAACTGTATAAATCGTACTATTATCTTTACTCCTGCTTTTTTCGATAGCTGCTGCCCATTTAGTGTCAGCGATGCTGGCAGTAAGGGCAGCAGCTTGTTTCGGAATATCACCATCCGTAACAAATCCACTGAATTGCCTGACCGCGGCATAACTACTTTGGTTCCATTTTTGGGGATGTAGGCCTTCAGCTGAAGGAGGATTTGGCTGATTCTTCTTTGGTACGTTAAAACTCACAACAAATGAGGTGGAACATAATGGTCCATCACTTGGCTTAACTTGTGTCATAACTGGTGCTGTCATATCCATTTTCTCATGCTGATCGTTCTTTCCTTGAATATACATAAATAACCTGCCAATGACAAATAGTATATATGCAACGTAAAAACATAACTACGCTATAATCTCAAACAAGTCTACTGATATAACATATCGAGTTGAGTTGTACCTGGTGAAACCGATTCGGGTGGCGGAAACAAATGACGTATCATCAATTGGTTCAGTAGACATCCACATAGGGGAATTGTAACGACGAATTTCATAGTCTTTTCCAGATTCAATCACATCATAATTTGGGCATTCAATTTTTTTACAAGTTGGAGGATATGAATCTAATTTTGTTGAATATCCATTGGAAATAAGGACGAGAAAAAAAAACAACTTGATCATCAAAGAATTCATTTTTACTAGTGAGTATTTCTTTCTTTTTGGTGTGCTACAAAATGTGGAGAGTGAAACACGTGAATTTATTGGAAAAATTTGGGACTAGTGAGGTTAAAAGTCAATCCAAATTTATGATGGTAGAGGACTTGGTTATGCCACGTCCTAAGCAACAATATCTTCTAGAGTTTACTAATATTTATTTAGACCATTTAAAATAAAAATATTTATTTAGACCATTTAAACAAGTGGATCGACTTCGAGTTTGTATAATTAGTATATTTGTAAATGTATAATTCGCCACAATATACAAATACATATGTATAGTATACAATTATTTAACCTATATACATATACAATTCACCTCTCTCCCACTCTTTGCCCTCTCTTGCTTGTCTCTCTCCTCCTCTCTCCCAATCTCGCTTGCCCTGTATACAGATGTATACGTATAATACAATTACATGCATATACAATTCATCTTTCTTCCACTCTCTGCCCTCTCTCGCTCGCCTCTCTCCTCCCTCTCTCAATCTCTCTTTCCATATATACAAATACATATGTATAATATACAATTATCTAACTGATATACATATAATATTCACCATTCTCTCAGTCTCGCTCGCCTCTCTCCTCCATATTACATGTAGCTATGAATTTTAGTTATCAAACTATAGGTATGGAGGGTAATTAAGCTATTTTTAAGTGGTTATATGTGAAAGTTTTTCTTTTGTAATAAAGCCCGTTTGACATAATTTTAAAAAAAAATAATTTTATAAAAGTACTCATTTTTTAAAAGTCAAACTTAAGTAATTTTTAAGCTAAAAAATAAAAAATGGGGAGTTAGTAACATTATAAGGTCATTTAATAGTTACTTTATATTATTTTTAACTTTTTTAAATTTTCCTAAAAGCTAAAAATGACTTTAAAATATGTTTGACCAACTTTTAAGTCAAATCAAACTGACTCTTAGTCTACTAAGCACTTATAATGAAGTCATCACAGTTGGTTCTTGATCTACCAACCACTTATAATAAAGTTGTAACCGTAAGTTCTTGGTCTGCCCTTGTTACAAAGTCGTAACTGTAAGTTTTTGGTCTATCAAACACTAATTACAAAGTTATCTATGTAAGTTTTTGCTCTACAAGCACTAATTATCAAGTTATCAATGAAAGTTCTTGATCTACCAAACACTTGTTACAAAGTTAAGATCATTCTAAATTCTTGGTCTACCAATTACTTGTTATAAAAAGTTACAGTTGAAATAAAATGAATAAATAATTTTTTAGTCAGAGGCACGGATATCTCTTTAAATTTAAGTAGATTCAAGTCCACTGTGACACAATCTTCACCGATTCAGTAACAATACTTTTGACTTGTCCCCTTCAAGATACAATAACCCAACAATGTCGTAGAACTCAAACAACTTCAGATTACTTAAAGAGTCCAAAGGTCCACCTAAGAGTTCCTTCTTCAACATATTATATTACTCTTTTCTTTGTATAGTGAATATAGTTGAAAACCTAGAATATTTGCGTTTGTCTCAACTCTCTCTTTCAATACAGTAACTCAATATATACTTCTCATCTTTTCTTACACTATTTCTCTTGTATCCTTTTTCTTCTTCTTTTGACAAAGTAGAACTATCACAATTTATAGGTGATGAATTCTTTTTTACAATAATGAATAAAAAAGATAATGGATAGTAAATTGGCAAATAAATGACTCAGAGGTTACATAAGTTATAAGAATAATTAGGTAAAATAATTAGTGAAATGAAGATTTGATGTTTACAAGAGTTACAACAACCAATTAACCACATTCTTACATAATTGATAAGAGTAAAGAGATACAAATATAATATCCGTCAATGAATATAACATGATATATAATGTGATATAATATATTTTAATTAATATAAAAAAAATGCAAATGTGTATTAATACTACCATTTTATCTCTGCACTTAATCTAATATTTAATTAATTAAATATTAATAAGTAAAATTTAAATTACTTAATGAATCAACAAAATTACAGTAAGTTATTGATCTACCAAATCACAAAGTCCATACAGTAAGGCTCAAGCTCTTGATCTACCAAACACATTATAAGGTCATTAGTACTATTAGACTATTTACTCTTTTGAAGTTAAACTTTATATATCAGTAACAATTATTACAAAGAGATTTACAATCTGTAGATTATTTGCTTTTATATAAGAAAGATAATAATTCTAAAATTTTAATAAAATGAGATAAAATAATATTAAAATTAACTAATATCTCAAATTGAAATAATATATCTTTACTCTTCTTCCTTTTTTACCCTAGTATAGTTATACCTTATATATACTAAATAACCTTCAAGGTTTTATTGCTACACAGGGTAAAAAGTCAAATTTGCTTCTAGTGGTTGATTGTTAGGGGGTCAAATTTGGTCATTTCACTTTAAATTAGTGGGATGGATTAGGGTTTCAAACTTGATATGGACTCAAGTTTGCTGAGGCTGCACTGAGATTTTGGTATTTTTTTTTTCTTGGATTCTGCTCTGTTTCTCATGTGTTATGTTCTAATCCTTCAGTTTTTGTTTCTGTTCTAATCTTATGTAAATGAGTGAAGGGCTTGTTATGAAATTTGTGGTAAAAAGGAACAATTTTTTTTTGCTTCTCCATCTAAAAAATGAGTTTAATTTATTTGAACATGGATATATAGAAGGGGAAAATGATGAAATATAGCAGGTACTTATGATGGATTTGTGACCAGATTGTACTCCTGGTGCTGCTAATTTTGGCTGTGCTGAGCTTCTAGGACACATATATCTGGTTGATTATCTAATCAAATACTTGCTGATTCCTTTTCTATCCTTTGTTTTAGTCATCTTCCTATAAATTTTGTGCCTTTTTTACTTCATGTGGCGTAGAAAGTTGAAATTAAAGACTCGCTAAAACGGTAAAAAGTCATTCTTTTTAAAACGGGCTAAAATTGGAACGTAGGGAGTAGAAGCATGTTGTTCCAATTGCTAAACTGTCAAAAGATCTTCTTTGTTCAGTTGAGTGCTACGTGTGTAATGTGTTCTGTTTACTCCTACATGTGTGGGAATGGGAATTATGTGCTTCTTTTTATGGTCTTAACACCTCATGAGTTAGCTTTTGAGTTTGAGTTAGGTCAAAGATTCAATTGTTATCGTGTTCCTACCATTTCGATGTGTCTTTATCTGTTTTTTTTTAATTTGAATTGCGGAGTGACTTAAGGGTCATACTGGAGTATCTGTCTGAGTTGAGTTAGTGAATAGAATAGAGGAATCAAATAATACTTTCTTGATAAAGAAGTTCATAACAAGGAGCAAAGGTTGCATTGCATTACATACATGAAGGTTAGAAATACATCAATATTCACTAGAGTTAGAAAACATATGAAGAAATCATGTTTTGGTTATTTAACAAACATCAAGTTGATTATCTTCTTCTGCTTGCTCTTTTTTGTAATGTTCCTGTTACACTTTTCTCTCATCTTTATAATGTGATGATTATTATTGTGTTATTGGTACAAAGAACGATATGAATGGAGATTGTCTTTTGCAAATTTTATCAGCCTTTATGGTCATGATTGTGATTATTGGAACTAGAAGTTGATGCTGTTGTGTTTGTAGCATCAAGATGTTCACCTCCCAATTGTCCTAGTACACCCTCCTCGATTTTCTCCCTTTTCACGATTTCTTCATCTATATGTATATCTTCATCAATTGTTAGAATGACAGCTTTTGTTCCATCTGGACGGGTTACGACATCTTCATGGACCTTCATGTGTTCATCCACTTTCATGATATCTATTTCCTGAGAGGCTTTCTTCTTTTTCTTCTTAAGGAAGCAGCACAGAGCAACTAAGAGAAATGCTAGAAAGAAGAGACCACCAAGCGAGACGAATATAATGATGATGGTATGTGAATGATGTCCTGGTGGAGATGGGGGTGGAGTTGGAACAACGTGTGGGGGTGGTGGAGGATAAAAAGGACGGGGTGGTGATGGTGTAACAGGTGGACTTGGACGTGGACGTGGAGGTGCAGGGGGTGTAACCGGTGGACGTGGTGGTGGTGGTGGTGGTATAACTGGTGGACGTGGTGGTGCCACTTTTGGTGGTGATGGTTTAACCGGTGGACGTGGTGGGGCCACTTTTGGAGGTGATGATGGTGTGACTGGTGGACGTGGTGGGGCCACTTTTGGAGGTGATGATGGTGGACGTGGCGGGGCCACTTTTGGTGGTGATGGTGTAACCGGTGGACGTGGAGGTGCCACTTTTGGTGGTGATGGTGTAACCGGTGAACGTGGTGGGGCCACTTTCGGAGGGAAAGGAGGTGTATTAGGTTGGTGGGGTGGTGACACACTTGATGGAGGAAATGGATAGTTATGAGGTGGGAATGGAGGGAAGTAAGGGAAGTTGAAATTTTGAACATTTGCCATTGCAATGGAAGTTCTTAACTGATTAAGCTGTTTGTATGATGATGTTTATTATTAGTGTTGAGTTTGAGTATATATATTACTTGGGGGTGTTAGTATGATAATACTTGTAAGGTTGTTATAACTTGACTCTTAGGCTAAGTTTTGCCAAGTTGTCATTGATTGCATTCCAAAACACTCATTTTTATTCATGTTTCTCAGGCATGTCATGCTGATCAAATGTTCATACCATGAATTGTTTCACTTAAACATTTGCTTGTGAGACAAAACTTGTTGTCAATTGAATAGGTTCACTATCTCCTAACTTGTTGAGATGTTTTGAACTCCTATGTCATAGGTAAGACTAATTTAGGCCCATTACTAAAACTCAATGGATAACAAAGGCCCAACCCACCAAAAATTATGAATTTGTGGTAAAATTAGTCTTAAAGCTATAGCTTTTATACTTTGCGAATAGTTTAAACGTGTTATTGACATCTGTTAGATTTTAATTTACTTAATTGATATGCATGTGATGCCTTTTAGTTTATTTACTCGTAATCCTATTCACTATTTCAATTTTGTTCTTCATTTATATCTAAGTAGGGCAACTAATCTCATTAGTATTTCCCAAGTCAAATATGAGCTAGGATTAAGGAACAAAAAAAAAATGAACAGAAAAGTTAAGAGAAAGTGCTGGTGATTTGATTTATGACGACTTTGGCAATGAATTCTTTTTAATACAAATATAAAACTCTTCAAACTTGCTTTGATATTTGATTTTTTTAGAGGCTATTCTATTTTAAATTTAGCTCAAGAGCGACATCTATTATTTTTTAAAAGACATTAATGATATATACACAATATTTTAAAAGTAGATAATAATAGTGAAATATCTCTCTAGTTTTTCCTAAATAGTTTAACTTTAATTGACATTTTGTCTAATTTGTGGATACTGTATGACTCAGACAAAGAATATTCAGGTATTAATCACCAATTATATTAATTGTTTGGCTGACAAGCAAATCTACTTGCAAATAAAGGTACTATAAAATTGTAGATTAATAAACTAATCCTTAGATCAAGTATATTTATTAATAAACTAATTTCAATAGCATTTACCAGGTCAAATATGAGTTAGTAATTAAAAACTAAAAAAAATGAAAAGTGAAGTTCAGAGAAAGGGGTGGTGATTTGATTTATTGAGACTTTTGAGTATACAAAAAACTAATCAAGGTGATATACTTTGTAAATATTTAATAATTTTTAATAAATACTACTTTACTTAATAGAAATTCTTCGAGTTAGGTTATTCTATTCTAAATCTAGTTCAAGCATATGAAAAAAAGACACTTATCCACGAAAAGGCATATGAAATATCTCACAAAGTGTTAGATAATCACAAAGAGATCAAAACATTTAATATAATCTCTTCAAAGCGTTGTTGTTCGATGTTTTCGACAATCACAAATATATCATACGAAATTTCATATCATTCTAAATTTGAGAAATATACCATAATGCGGTAGAGAAAAATAATCAAGGATATAGAATTTTGAAAGGAGAGGTGCACTACTACGAAAAGGTGGGACTAATATATGAATTTTACCAGTATATAATGACCTTTAGATTTTATCACTTGAACTCGTTAAACATTAAAAGTTATAGATCTAAAATTAATTCTTATATATGTGAGAGGTGTTATCCAATTCAAGACAAAAAAGATAAGTTAGATATATAAGATATAAATTTTCATCCTCACTTAAAGAGGTACACCCATACTCATCCCATTATATAATTTTTCAAATATGGGTTCGTACATATATATATATATTTTAGTATTTTCTGAAAAAATTATAAAGCTACTCTACATAATAACTAAATTTTGATTAAGTAGATAGATTAATAAACTAATAATCTCATGTCAAATAAGAGCTTGGACTCGGGAATTAAAAAAAATGAATAGAAAAGTTCAGGGAAAGCGCTGGTGATTTGATTAGTTACAACTTTGAGTATATAAAAAAATTATTCAAGTAATATACTTTTGGTTATATTTAATAAATATTTAATACAAAGTTTTTCAAATCCTAAGACCCTGTTGAGATTTTTCCGAGGCTAATCACATCAACATTCATATATATCTAGACATCTCGAATGTCCCATAAAATTTTTCGAATTTTCACTAAATCTCAAGGCTAAAGCTATATTACCAAATAGAGGTAGAACTTAAAGGAAAAAGGGAAAAAGATTAGCTTATATCCATGTAATAATGTTGTAATCTAAATGAATTAACTTATTTAATTACGATCTATTCATGTGACATTCTTTTTGTTTGTCTGCACGTAATCCTTTTGATTATGTTAATTTTATTTTTCATTTATATCCAAGAATAAAGTCAAGAACCATAATATTGACTTAAAATTTTTGAACAGTAACATTAAATCAAGATAACATTGACACAGAGATTACATATTCTACATTTTGTATTCCTATCACGATTAATTATTTTGCTGACATGCAATTGAATAGAGATGAAAGCTACTTAAATTTATATAAATTAGTAATAAACTAATCTTGATAAAGTATATAGATTATTAAATTAATTAATCTTATTTGCATATACCAGGTCAAATATGAGCATAACAAAACATTCTGAACAATAAAAGAAAATAATAATCTAACTCAAATTTTATTCCTATCAAAAAGGTAGACAAACTATTTAATTTTTTATAGACTCTCGAATGAAGGGAAAATAATCAAAAGCAATCCAGAGAAAAAGAAATTAACGAAAGTGAAAGCATATAGCAAAATATTCTAAACAGTAACTATAATTTTTAAAAAAACAATAATTGAAGTACATAAAATAATAGATAGTAATAAAAATAAAATAAAAAAATTATAGAAACAATACTACTACAACTATTTATACGGTCAGACGAATAACAAAACAACACATTATAATCGCTCGTTGAGGATATCATTAATTAATAAAAATGTGTTCTCTCTAACCGGTTAAGCTAATTTTAGATAAGATGATCGCACAGTTCTAACATGATATCAGAGCAAGCGCAGGCATGTTGCACCTATAAATAGCCTCTACAGTTGTACCCAACTAGTTGACAAAGTATATATATTTAGTATGAATTTAAGCGTTATTTTACTTATATTCTTTAGTTTTGTGTTTCCATTTTTGCTCTTTTTGTGCTGCATATACTGCATAGAGAAGCAGGACAAGGAGGAAATTGGTGAGACAACGAATCATAGCGAAGGTGGAGGAGGATTAAAAGATGGAAATATGATTGTTTTAGCTATCGCTGGTGGTGCAGCGGCAGCAACAGCTGTTAATAGCAACAGTGGTGGTTGTGGAGCAGCTGCAGCAGGAGACAGCACTACAACAGATGCTGGTACGTACCAGGGATGTTGTTGCGGTGACGGTATTGGTGGTGATGGTGGCGGTTGTGGCAGTTGTGGTGGATGTGGCGGATAATTTCAAAGTAATTTATACTTTTGATTAAGATCAGAAGAGATTGCTCGGATGAATAATAATGCAAATTAATGTGCATTCTTTTTTTTAGGAGTTGGGGGGGGGGGGGGGGGGGGGTCATACGTCGAACGAGGATATTGCTCAGATAGTAATTACTAGGCATATTTCATGACAAACATATAGATTTTGGGTTTTTGTGAGGGTTGAATTGTCAATGTTAGCATCTCCTTCTTTTTTTTTTCGAAGGATTATTCGTGTGTTGTACTTGCCTTATGGTTTGATATTATTTTTTATTTTAAGAAAAAAAAACAAAATAATATATAGATGTGAATTCGGGTTGGAAAGCAAAAATGTAAAAGCTCCTGAAAAAAGGTTAACTTAATTTGAATTTTCTTTAAAAGGGATAGTGATTAGTGAATAATTAGGTTGATATCACTCATTAACTTATACAAATGTCTACTAACTAAAAAATAAAATCTCACAAATAATTCCAAAATAGAAGCAAAACTCTAAAGAAAAGATGCAATAATTTGTGAATTTTTATCGTGTCTAAAAGGTGTCCGGATGATGAAGAACTGAAAATTTTGCCATAAAAAAGTGTGTTTGACCAAACAGGCTCTCAACAATCACTTGTGTGGTGTTGTATTTCAAAATAATCTTCTAAATATATGCCCTTATCAATTTGATTTTTTTAAAAAAAGATTTATAAATTGTCAATTTTTTTCTGTTAACTTGGAATGAAATAAGGTACTTAAGACATAGATTAACCAAATTATGTTAAACACAAGCATCCACTAGGCCTGACAATATATAGTTCAACACACGCATTGCCTAACAAGCTAATAGCTACTGATATTAATTAATTTGCACTTTTTTTGTGGTAATATATATTAGTCTTTAAGTTGTGGCTATTACACTAACTAATTTTCAAAATAAAATAAACATGTTATTAAGTACATCAGCAAGATATTAATTATCTATTTATGAATCCTGCGCTCTAGCTATATTAAAGTGATGTTCTTTTAGTTTCTCTGCACGCAATCTAGTCACTTCGATAATTTTATGTCTATTTTATTCTTGCTATTGAATACTATTTATTATCTAACATATTTCTTAAAATAGTAAAAGATATATTTAAATTATTCTACATATAACATTTTCTTAAATTTGGTGACGAGTCATCAAATTCAGAGAAACAAATTGAAACGAATAGAATATTATAATTGACCGCTGGCTTGCTATAAATAGCCTGTAATAATTAAAATAGTTGTGTAGCAAAAGCATATTTAGCATGGATTTAATCGCGATTATTGCGCCCATAATCGGCGTTATTCTGTTCCCTATTTTGATCATTTTGTGCGGCAAATGCCGCGAAAAACACCGGCAGAAGCATAAGGATGAAGCTCGAGGAGGCGATGTCGAATTGGGTAGTGGGGCCGGCGAAGTGAAGGACGGGAATTTGGTTGTTTTGGCCGGCGCCGGTGGTGCAGCGGCAGCAACAGTGGTTGGTAACGAGGATAGGGACAAGGAGGTGGTATTGGAAAAGTTATCGGAAGTACCAAAACTACTAGAGACGTTGATAAATTGTTTTTGCGGCGGTGATGATGGTGGTGGTGATGATGTTGGTGATTTTGGTGGTGGTGATTGTTGTTGTGGAGGTAGTGGTGGTGATGATGGTGGTTGTGGTGGATGTGGTGGATGTGGAGGTGGTTGTGGCTAGTTGTGAATTTTTTGTTATATATATAGTATATTATAGGCCCATGTAATATATTAACAAATCAAATTAATATATCTCGCGTGTCAGATTATTGTATCTCGCACATTTAATTAATTTATCATGTTTAAAATGTAAATCAGATTAGTATATTATGTATGAAATGCAATAACGAATAATGCATCTTACGTATCAAATTAATGTATCGATAATTATATTATTATATCAATTTTTAAAAATTTAATAATTATAAAAAAAAAAATTTATCTTAAAAATATGAAATTATCGTACTTCCTCGTAAGCCTAAAATCATATTTCCATATAGAAGCAAAACTTAATTAAAAGGAAAAAGTATCAACCATCAAAATGAAACAACAGGTGATAAGGACTGTTTTTTTTTTCATTGTGTATATAAATACTGCTAAACGACTTTTATTTAGCAATTTTGAATGTGATAATACTAACTTTATTGTGACTAAATATTTATGTCGCAATATTTAAAGAAAATTTATTGCCAATAAATAGGGAAAAGTATGCGGTTAAACAAATTTATACTATTTAGTTACTCATCATAGTTATAGTTTTCTATAATTACCACCTGTGATTAAGATTATACATTAATTACGTGGACTGATTTCGAATTAGTATAGCTAGTCACGTTTGTATATGCATAATCGCATCTCTCCTCCCTATAACACGTAACTACTATTGTAATAATAAAATAATAATTATGAAGATTAATTAGATTATTTTTGAGTAGTTATATGTGAAAGTTCCTCCATTAAATATTTGAGTATTTTCCGACTATGTTAAGGACATCCTTTTTTTCAGGATATATATAAGTGTGCGACATATAGAATAAAATTTCATCCACATTTTGTTTGGGTGAGACGCAAATTGAATTAGAAAGGAAGGTATAAAAAATGATATATTAATTTGATGATGTTAAGTCAAACATTTTCCACGCCTAATACACTCAGATTCTTCAGTAGAACAATTCATGATACTCCTAGAGTTGAAAGGAACTAAAAACAAAAAAATATTACAACTTGAGTACATAAAAAATTATAAATAGAGGAAAAAAATTATAAGTGGCTTGTTATAAATAGTCTATAAAAAGTGACATATTTGTAAAACTATATTTAGTATGGACTTAACGTTTTTGTGGTTCTCATTTGGCATTCTTTCAATACCCATTTCGTTGATTTTATGTCTCCTATGCAAAAGGATACGCGAGCCAGATACTGGCGATGTCGAAATGGCTACACCGGCCCCAGAACAAAGAGATGGGAATATCGTTGTCTTGGCTGGGGCCGGAGAAGCCACCTCGAGAGTTGTTGGTAGTGGTGATACTGGAGATGTTGGTACGTACCAAGGTTGTTGTTGCGGTTGCGGTGATGGTGGTTGTGACGATGGTGGTTGTTGTGGTGGCGACGGTGATGGTGGAGGTTGTGGTGGTTGTGGAGATTAATATGTAGTCTTGACGGGGAAATGCTTTTTTATGTTGGAGTTGTGGGTTTAAAAAAAAAAATTCACCAAAATCTGTCTGGCTTTACCTTTAAAAGTTTTTTTTTGGCCAAAATATGTAAGTGCAGCGATTTCTTCGAAAAAAATTAAAATTATTGAAAAATATTTTGGAGAAAATTGCTGGTGGTTAGCAATTTTTAATTTTAACGAGATTAACGGTGTGAAAATAAAATTGCTATTTCAGTAGCCAGTTTGCCCCTTTGATTAAAAAAAATTAATATATCCTTTTGAAACTTTTGTCAAATTTTTTACCCTTTGGGCTTCTGAGACTAAGGAATGGACTATCCCTAAACTATTGACTCGAAAAACAGACATTGAACCCTCAAACTCTTCATCCTAGCTCCACCCTCAGTATATACTAATATATGTAATCGTGCATCGACGTTGACAAGTACTTTAAAATATAATAATAACTTAATTTTAAAATCATTATCACTATTTATCTTTTTTCTTTCTATTGTGTTCGGACATCTTTTTTTTAGTGGGCAACATATAAATTATACTTCATCCTGCTTAATGTTACATTACTATTTTTATTTCAAAATAAAAAAAGATAATATTGATGTATTCAAAAATTTTAAATCTTAATTCACCACATGGGTTCACCCTGCTTACCTAAACCATGATACTAAATGAGTTATTATCGTCAAAAACTTACAAACACCTATTATTGGTCGATGATGGCTAAAATATTTCCTTTTTAAGTTTGCTTCTACAGAAAATAGTTGGCCAAATAGACCAATTATTAGGACATTATTTTTTCCTCATCAATAGCCCATATATAAGAATTAATTATTTATGTACTCAAGTTGTAATAATTTTTGGTTCTCATATATAATCTTTAAAACAAATCACCAGCCTATCACGGAATTACTTTTATTTTTTAAGTTTCTGAATTCTACCACATAAGTGACGTGGCAAATGTTTGACATGAGATTAATTTATCAATCAATGCACTTAATCAAAATTTAGTTTATTAAAGTACATTTAAGTACTACATACGTACCTTTCTTTCCATTTAGATTTCGTGTATGTCAGCCAAATAATTAATCTAGTTGGTGATAAAATAGCCTTAAAATAAAATATTTCTTTTCTCTATGCAATAGGTTTATATTCTTTTTTCTGATCTCAAGATTACGTCTTCCTTTTTCCTTGGATATTGTACAACTAACGGTGTGTTTGAATGAAGGAAATTATTATTTTAAATATGTTATCAATTTTTTTAGTTAGATTAAAAATTTTAAAAATATTTCTCCAGGAAAACAAGCTCCTTAAAAATGAGGAAAATGACTTTCCTAATGAAAGTAAGGAAAATAAATTGCATAAGTGATATTCCCAGTTTATTATGAACTATTCTCCCACGCACTTACCTCTCATCCGTTGACCATCCCATCCCCACCACCCCAAAACCCCACTCCTCATTCCTATCCGTAACGTTTTGCTATGTAACATATAAATGCTTTTTGGGTAATATATACCATTACTTGTCAAACTCTAGAAAATAAGTAAAATACACATTTTAAGAAAATATTTTTCGTACAAAACATTTTTGTTCATACCAAACACATCGTAATTTGAGATAACATATTCTATTTTTAGGCTTCCATCACCAACTAGATTAAATTATTTGGCTGACACACAAATCGAATTAAAAAGGAAGCAACTTAAATTATAAAGAATAATTCATGATACCCTTGATTCAAAGTAACTAAAAATGAATGAGGAGCGTTGGTGATTTGTTTCGAGTACTATGAAGAGCCAAAAAATGTACGACTTTTTTACATAAAATTTTTATCATATGGTCTATGAAGAGTAAAATAATAATATCGGAATTGGTCGGTGACTTCTTATAAATAGCCTCTAATTAAAATAGTTATTAAGCATATTTACGATGAACGGACTCATTTTAGGGATCATATTTGGCGTTCTTATGATACCTATTTCGATAATTTCGTATAAAATATATCGTCACATACGTGATAAGGATAAAAATAAAGGAGGAGCCGATGTGGAAATAGATAATTGGGCTCGCGAATTAAAAGCTCGTGAATTAAAAGCCCGCGAATTAAGAGACAGGAAAATGAAAATACTTGCTTTGACTGGTGCTGGTGGTGCAGTGGCAGCGACTGGAACCGGCACTACAACAAATGTTGTTATATACGATGGTATGTGTTGTGGCGGTGGCGGTGGTGATGATGGTGGTGGTTGTGGCGGTGGTGGTTGCGGAGGTGGTTGTGGCTAATTTGAATCGATTTGTAATTTTAAAAGATTACGTAATTGTAAATATTTTATTTTGATTTTCTAGTGTTTCATATTCGTATTGAAAACTTTTTTGTGAATTAATATGCACTAAGGACTTTCCTTTCTAGGAATTTGAGAAATGAAAATAGCATTTGCTATAATTATATAAAGTCTCACTTGTGAAATTAATATACTGCTATTATATGTTGTTCTTAAGTTTATATCCTTAATATTTAAAAACAATCATAAATTATAAGTTTAAGTTTATATTTTTATAGTATAATATATATTTCATAAGTTATGTTCAGACTTAATTAGTTCTCAAAAAACTTATGTGCACTAGATATAAGTGTACTTACTAAAATCATAAAAACGTGCAATTTTATGTATTACTTACTATAGGTTTATCCTCTTTGAACTAGAAAATACGTGCAATTTTATGTATTACTTACTATAGGTTTATCCTCTTTGAACTAGAAAATAGATCTCACAAGGCTAAAATTATATTTTTCCAATAGAAACAATTCTCAAAAGGAAAAAAAAAATATTAGGCCATCAAAATAAATTGTTACTATGACAAAAGAGAATAAAATTAGACGTGGAAAGAAATAATGGTCAACCTCTAATTTTCATGTAATAATATTTTGTATCATGACTTAACTTAGATATATCTACAAATCACTAAGGTTTTTGCTTATTTGAAAGGAAAAATCATATATGTTTCGAACTATGGTTTTACATCCTAAACGTGGTTATAAATGAAATAGTTTTCATCTCTAAGAAAACAAACTTTTTGAAATTTATTTTGTAAAAGATTTTGTCGAGTCAAAGATTTGCATAAATTACATTCCATTTTAAATCGTATTGTTGAGATTATTACATCGAATATATTGTTATTGCAGTATAACAAACTTGTTAAAAATCAGAGTTTTGAAAGGGTGGAATATATTAATCAATCCAATTTGGAATTCAAGGTTTAGAATTGGAAAGAAAGGTACTTAAATGATAGATTAATTAGATAATCTTATGTCAAGTATCTACAAGGCATGAGCTCAATATCAGTATACAATTCATAATATTAAATTTCAAAGAAACTAGAAATATATGAAAAGATAAGTTCCAAAGTAAGCGTTGATGATTTGATTTAAGGATATTTATATATAAATTACAACATGAGTACATAAAAAAATTATCCTATAGCCTATGAACTTTGTCAGGGAGGAAAATATAATATCGTAATTAATCGATGATTGTCTATAAATAGCCTCTAAATTAGTTGACAAACATATTTTGTACTATGGGAGACTTAACAAATTTTGCGATCGTATTCTGCGTTGTAGTGATGCCTCTTTCGATTATTTCGTGTGCCATATGGCGCTACAGACTCCATCGAGAAAAAGATAAAGGAAGAGGCGATGTTGAAATGGCCGCGGATAGTGGGGCCCACGGATTAAGAGAGAGGAATATCGTTGGTTTGGCGGATACTGGACGATCTATTCTCGAAGGTGGTGTAGCGATAGCTACAATTGTTTTATAACGGTGATAATAACAATAGTGATTGACAGTAATGATGGTTGTGATTATAACAGTTGTGTCATTTGCTAGAAGACCAACTTTATCTTTAAACGTCTTAATATTAATGAAAATAAATGAGACTTTAATCAGATTAATTACTTGTTCTTTTATATGTATACTATTATTCTTAGTGCCTAGTATATGTGGAAGTTAGTCCTAGTTTTATGCTTAGCAAGTGTGTTGTGTTAGTAGCCATAGATTATATTGTTACACACTTCGACGTATTATTAGAGCTGGCATGAATTCTAAAATTGAAAACTTGCAACATATTATATTTATTTGTTGTTAAATATAATATAGTGACAATTATAATATTACTGCTAAACAATTATTACTAAGAGTGTGTTTGGTACGAAGGAAACATTTTCTGGAAAATGTTTTCCAATTTTCCCATGTTTGGTTGGGACAAAAATTTCGGAAAATGTTTTCCAAATCAACTCATTTTTCTCAAAATTAAGGAAAATGACTTCCCTTAAAAAATTAAGGAAAACATTTTCCATAACTCTCCTTCAATTTCAAATTACTTTTTTTTTGGGAAAAACATCAATTTAAATAAATATTTTCAATTTCAAAATTTTATTTTTTCACCTGATCCTTGACCCTACCCCCATCGGCCAGCCCCCACCCCCCAACACCAACCCCTCCCCAAAAAATTAATTTTATTTTTTAAAAATATTTTCAACTTCAAATTTTTATTTTTAAACTCCTACCCCTCCCCCCCTCCCGGCCAGCCCCCCTACCAGCCCCTACCCACCCCAATCCCCCAAAAAATTAATTTTGTTTTATAAAAATACTATCAACTTCAAATTTTTATTTTTTTCACTCCTTCCCCGCCCCTCCCCCACCCTCACCACCACCCAAAAAAATAATAATTTTGATTTTGAAAAATATTTTCAATGTCATAAATTATTTTTTACTCTAGTAAAAATAAAAAATGTCTCTCAAAAACATTTTTCATTCATAAATCAAACACTAAAAATCATTTCCAGAAAATATTTTCTACTCACCAACCAAACATGAGAAAATAAGTCCAAAATCTACCTGTTTTCCAGGAAAACATTTTCCATGGAAAACATTTTCCTCCATACCAAACACACCCTAAATCTTGTAGAGATCCGTACGGATTACAACCTACATTTTCTACATTTAAGCTTCCATCACCAAGTAAATTGTTTTTTTTTTTTTTGGCTAGATTAATTAGATGATCTTATGTCAAGTATCTATTAGGCCAAAATATGAGCTCAGAGATATCAGTAGAACAATTCATGATACTTGGCTTCTAATTACAAGGGAACTACAAATATATTAAATGAAAAGTACCAATATATGCGCTAGTGATATGATTTAAGGATGATATATGAAGATTCAAAAAATATTACAACTTGAATACATAAAAAAAAATTAATCCTATGGGCTATGGAAAAATTAATATCGTAATTGATCAATGGTTCCTATAAATAGCTTATAAAATAGTTGTCAACCATATTTACTATGGACTTAATGATTATTTTGCCCATACTCACTATTTTTCTGTTCCCAATTATAGTCATTTTGTTCGTCTTATGCCGGAAACGCCTGATGGCGGAGGCGATTGTAACGGTTGTTGCAGTTGTAGCGGATGTGGAGATAACTTTGAATTAATTTTTTTTAAGTTTTGAATAATGATTCAGACGTTTTAATTTTAATGGAAAACAAATAAGGCCTGTTAAGCGTACATTAGTGGCCGTCCCCTCTTTTCTTTGTTTGTTTTTCTCTTTTGCTCTTTTAGGAGATGGAGTAAAATAGAGTTTATTGGTGATTTTTTTTTCTTTTGAGAAGTAAGATTGATCTTGATGTAATATGTTACACGATATATTAAAGTTAACATTATATAACATAATTATTAACATGAGATGATTGAATATATGCGTGGATATGTATGTTGTGCTTTCTTTTATTGAAATTACATTGACTATATTGTTATTAATTGTGCGTTATGGAAGCGGGAATAAACTTATCATTTCAATTTAGATAAAATAACTTTTTGTCCAAAAAATTGAAGGTTAGTTACTCTCTTAATGATTTGAAAGAAAGGTACTGAAATTATAGATATAATTAAATGATCTTATGTCAAATATTTACTAGGCCAAACATGAGCTCAGATTCAGTAGAATAATTCATTGATACCCCTAGATGAAAAATTCCAAAGTTATCCTATGGTCCATGAAGAGAAAAAAAAAAAATTCATATTTGATCAATAACATCTTATAAATAGCCTCTAAACTAGTTATATTATCATTAGCGTTTCTATAAGCTCTGTTATAACATTTGTCCTTTGAGTGAGAATTTTGTGATAGGCTCGATTCAGATGTCACCCTTTTAAACCAACTGAGTCATCTCGAAGGTCGAAGGACAAGCAAGCATATTTACAATGGATTATATGCCTATGATTGTGGGCATGCTCTCCGTTTTTCTGGTAATAATTTTGACGATTTTGGGCACCATATGAGTCTACGCACGCAGATCAAGGAAAAAAGAGTAGGCGATGTGGAAATAGGTTGCGGAACTGATGGATTTAGAACTGCGTTAGTGATTTGTTTGACCGGCACCGGAGGAGCTGCTGTCGCAGGTGGTGCTGTGGCGGAGACAGTGATTGGTGGCGCTGATACGGTTAGGGAGGGTTGTTGTTGGGGTGGTGGCACTGATGGCGGAGGTGGTTGCGGAGGTGGTTGACTTAAGTTTCTAAATAATTATACATTAGACATAAAGTTCGATTGTTAAAGGAGAAAACGTGTAATTTTATGTGTTTATTAAGTTGCCGATTACGTATGTTACACAAAACACCTATGAATTAAAAAATGAACCTCACAATTCAAGTACTAGAGTATTTAAACATCTCTAATCTAAAATGTTATGGTTCAGAAAGATGTGTTGAAGTTCTCAATTTGGGTTTTGGTGCTGGGTACTTTAATGTTTTTTTACTTAAAAGTTAAGTGGTTTTTAAGAATTTCAGGATATTTTGATTGATAACAGAGAGTTGCTCGGACGGTAAATATTAAGCTGGATACTTGTGAATTATCAATGCTGTTGTTCGGGGCCTGCCTGCTGAATTTTCCTCTTTAAAACAGCATATCCGATATCACGATGGTCCTCTCACACTAAATCAAATTTCGGGCTGGTTGAATGCAGAAGAATTAAACCTTGCCATGGAATCCAAATTGGCCCTCGCCGACTCGACAGCTCAGCCAATCCACACTGCCCTTTACGCGGCTGGACAGCGTGGTGGCGGCCGTCCAGGCAGACGTGGCGCACAACGTGGCGGCGGCAGAGGACGCCAGCAGCCCTTCGTCCACAGCGGCAGTTCTGGCCGCAGCAGACCAGACCTGGAAAATCGACGCGGTGGAGGCAGCACTCCATCCTCCAATCGTGACCTGCCCGTGTGCCAAATCTGTGAAAAGCGAGGCCACGTGGCTCGCGTATGTTGGTACCGCTATGACGAGCAATCTGCTCCTGCACCAAACGGCGGCACTCGTGCGATGCATGCATCTACAAGCAACTCTTCAAGTGATTGGTATCTGGATACTGGTGCAAATTCTCACGTGACGCCTGATTACTCTCAACTCCATAATCCGACTTCATATTCCGGCGCCGACACAATCACTGTAGGTAATGGCCAATCTTTACCCATCTCCAATACAGGTTCTGGCTTTGTATACACTCCCACAGGTACTTTCTCATTATCCACGTTACATCACGTCCCATCCCTCACATCCAATCTTCTGTCTGTCTATCTGTTTACCAAAGAAAATAACTTCACTCTACTTTTCAATGCCCATAATTTTCAGATAGTGGACAATTTAACCAAACAGATCCAGTACAAGGGCCGTTGTGAGCAAGGTCTATACACTCTTCCTTCCAAGCTATCTGCGTCAATCTCATCTTCATCAGTTGCTAATCAAGCCATTCGTTCTTCAACCTGGCACCGCCGACTTGGTCATCCATGTGCCGAAGTCACTAAGTCAATTTTGTCTGTCTTAGGTTTTTCTTTTTCCACTAAGGACCATTGTGAGTCATGTTATGTAGCCAAATCGAGTCGTTTACCGTTTCTCTTATCCAATACTAAGGCCACAGCGCCATTTGAATTAATACACTCTGATGTTTGGGGTCCAACCTCCATCTCCCCTTTTAATGGTTTTCGTTACTATATATGTTTTGTTGATGATTATAGTAAATTTACATAGCTTTATCCCTTAAAACGCAAATCTGAAGCATATTCGGTTTTTGTAAATTTTGAACGCATGGTCAAAACCCAATTCAACTCCAACATCAAAATCTTTCCCAGTGACAATGGAAAAGAATTTTTAAACAATGCCTTTGGCTCTTTTCTCCAATCTCTTGGCATTGTTCATCACACATCTTGCCCATATACTCTTGAACAAAATGGTGTTGCCGAACGCAAACACTGTCACCTCATTGAAACCGTCGTCACTCTTCTTCATGAGTCTCATCTCCCTGCACCTTTCTGGGTCGAGGCGTTGGCCACTGCCAACTATCTCATCAACTGCATGCTCACACCCTCCCTCTCTAACACATCTCCCTATGAATGTCTATACACACACCGTCCAGATTACACTCATCTTTGACCATTTGGTTGTCTTGCCTATCCTTGGCTACGCCCTCACACTCAACACAAACTTCAACCCCGGTCTACACCATGCATCTTTCTAGGCTACCATCCCACCATAAAAGGATACAAATGTTTTGAACCCATCTCTCAAAAAACATATGTCTCTCGTCATGTTCGTTTTATCGAGGAGGATTTTCCCTATCCCCGGTTAAGCTCTGTCAATGCCACGTCCAACCCACTTGGTCTTATTCCAATCTTTCCACCGAGCTCACATGGCCTTATACCGGCATCCATTACCCCATCCATCATACACACACCACCCAATCCCAACCCTCTCATCCCATTCGGATCACCCACCACCCCCAATCCACCCATCCCACCAACTTTCAATCCTCCTTACCAACAATCTCCACCAGCCGAAACAACCCCTCCTCCACCCCCACCCCCTTTACATCATATGCAAACCCGTTCCAAATCCGACATTTTCAAGCCCAAAGTCTACACCACCACTTCACTTGCTCCCTCTCCCTCTGAACCTACTACCTACAAACAAGCATCTACCAACCCCCTTTGGTGTCAGGCTATGGATGATGAATACAGGTCTCTTATTAATCAGCATACTTGGGAATTGGTGCCAGCACCCAGACATCGAAAACCAATTGGTTGCAAGCGGGTGTACCGCATCAAACGTAATGCCTATGGATCCATCTCTCGTTACAAAGCTCGACTAGTTGCGAAGGGTTATCATCAAGAGTATGGCATTGACTATAAAGAAACTTTCAGCCCAATCGTCAAGCAGCAAACTATCCGTCTAGTCTTGTCACTCGCTCTTCATAATGACTGGACCCTACACCAGCTCGATGTGAGCAATGCTTTTCTCCATGGCACTCTCGACGAGGACATTTATATGGATCAACCGCCTGGCTATGTTGAATCTCGCCATCCACATCTTGTCTGCAAGCTCAAAAAGTCCCTCTATGGCCTCAAGCAGGCCCCCCGTGCTTGGTGTAATCGCTTCTCTTCTTTTCTGCAGGATATTGGCTTCCGAACGTGCACTCATGACACAAGTTTATTCACTCTCCGGCATCCTCATGGGCTAGTCATAATTCTTCTCTACGTTGATGATATTGTGATTACCGGCAGCTCATCTGCTCTTATCTCCACCATCACTAAATCCATGCATCAAAATTTTCAGCTGAAAGATCTTGGCCCTCTACATTACTTTCTTGGCATTGAAGTACTTCGTACCTCCTCCAGTCTCCTACTTCATCAGTCAAAATACACTGAGGAGCTTCTCACTCGGGCAGGAATGGCTGAATCTAAAACTGCACCCACTCCAATGGCTTTCCGTCCACCGTCCACCTCCGACAGCCGTCTATTCGACAATCCGACCCTCTATCGAAGCATCGTGGGTGGTCTCCACTATCTAGCTGTTACTCGTCCAGACATTCAATATGCTGTCAACCGTGTCTCTCAATCCATGCACGCTCCAACTGAACAAAATTTTCAGGCATTAAAACGGATTCTTCGTTACCTAAAGGGCAGCTTACGTCGTGGACTTCTTTTTACAAAAGGGAATCTAGAGCTCTCCGTATACTCCGACTCTGATTGGGCGAACGACAAGGATGATCGTCGCTCCACCACCGGGTACCTACTGTTTCTTGGACCAAATTTAATCTCTTGGTGCACCAAAAAGCAAACACGGGTATCTCGCTCTTCCACTGAAGCTGAATACCGAGCTATGGCGGCTGGCGTTGCCGAAGCCATGTGGCTTCATCACATTACGGATGCACTTGGTCTTCCTCCCTTTCGGCCAAAGATTTATTGTGACAACGATTCCACCATTTGTGTTACAAAGAATCCAGTCCTTCATGATCGTATGAAGCATGTTGGGTCTGACTGCCACTTTGTTCGTGAACAGGTCATGGCTGGTACTATGAGCACACATCATGTTCCTTCTTCCGAACAACTTGCAGACTTGCTTACCAAACCTCTTCCACCGGCTGCGTTTCATTATCTCGCTACCAAGCTTCCCCTCGTATCCGTGGATCAGCTTGAGGGGGGATAATAGGAGTAACTATAATTAGCACAAATTATGTGACTCATGTGTA
This sequence comes from Solanum lycopersicum, assembly GCF_036512215.1. Classification (NCBI taxonomy): domain Eukaryota; kingdom Viridiplantae; phylum Streptophyta; class Magnoliopsida; order Solanales; family Solanaceae; genus Solanum; species Solanum lycopersicum. The sequence goes on from NC_090806.1 coordinate 67,210,279, forward strand.
GTTATTTATTCATGCTTTCTCTATATATATCGGATGTACAACCCTTAATCAATAAGACTCATTATTATATCAAAAATAAATACACACTAATCAAGCAAACCTGATTAATTAATGAAAGATTGGCCCAGTTGTAGATAATTCAAGAAATTAATTACACAAAGTCAACGAACCCAAGTTGGACGAAGGTTAAATTTAATTGAACTCACATGCACTCATCGTTTTTTTGTCACATAATTAAGTTCAAGGACCTTCTAAAATCCAAAGTCAATTTTTTTTTTTTATCATAATAATGGAGGGGTATGTTATAGCAATAATACTATTTCTTTGTGCTTTTGTTGTATCTGTTATTTTCTTCACATCTTGTTATAAGAAAGGCAACAATAACAAGCAGCGTCATGTGGGGATTAATGCGAGGCAAAGAAATAGAGCGTCAATTTCTGGTCAAACTTATGATTCTGGTAGAGCAGGAGGAGGAAATTATAATGGCAATGACGTGAGTGGCGGTGGTGCTGCCTTCATGGCTGGCGCTGCTGCCATGTCAGCAGCTCTGACAAGCATAGCTATTGATGGTGATGGTGGTAACGGTGGCGGTAATGGAGGAGGTGGTGGTGGTGACGGTGGCGGAGGAAGTTGACTTGGTCAGAATCGTAGCTATTAATTATTCTAAAGGATAATGTTTACGTGCCACATGCATGTGGCTAATTTTTTTTTTCCCTATTTTATTTTTTGGTAACGTTGTTATTTTGTTATTTTGGTGAGAAATTCATGTAATTATATATTATGTAATTTGTACAAAATGTTATAGTTTAATATCTTTTTATTTCCCATGAAAGAATTAATTACTCCTCCATTTGATTATGATTTTTTTGAACGAACAAGTTATTTTTATACATGTTGTAACAATTATAAATATTTGTTATAAATATTTGATATATGCCAGTTCATGTGACAGAAAATTGATATGTGGTTGAACTTATTCAATGTGTTATATTTGCCAAAATATTTAAGTAGTACTAATTTTTTTGACTAAATATTGAAATTTCTTTTTCTGTATATAGGATAAAATTTTCCAGCTTCGGTATTATATTGTTTTCTACTTAAGTAGTTTTCAGTTTTCAACCACTCTAATTTTATAAAAATCATAAAATTATAAACAAACTCCGTGGGGCTTAACCAGTTCACCAAACACAAATTAAAAAATCTCCCCATTATTTGCACATTTATTAGTATTTTAATTAAACAACTTGATAAGTTTCGATATTATTCTAATCATACTTAGTTCTACTTAATAATGTTAATTATCCTTCTTACAATTAAACTAGAACTCAACAATCAACATGACATCCCTTTTCTCTTGTTTATGTAGCGGAGGCTTCGAAAAAGATCGAAGTATAAGGCGTGATTGGAGCTTTCCTCATTCACCTCCATTAGATCCCGATTTATCTGATGTTGAAGATGATGATAAATATTATACGTACACACAAAAAAGTGCAACACATTCAATTGTTTTAGGAGAGTCCACCACTAAAGTTGTCTATCCAAATGACGATGATTATGATGATGATGATATCGGATATATTAGTCATGATGAGGGTATTTATTACAGTGAGAATAACTCTGTTAATGATAGTACCAACGGGGTTGATAGAGGCTATGAGTATGACGATGGTGATGGTGGTGATGATGATGATGGATATGTTCGTGCTGACGGAGGAGAGGAAGATGGTGGAGACGGTAACTATAGTGGAGAAGGTGGGAGTAGTTTCCGCGGTGATGACTATGAGAGTGCATGAGAAAAGTATCGACGCATGCGATTGATCAAAAGTTTTTAATTTCTTCTAATATCATCCAATCCATATTGTATGTGCAATAATATTTCTCATCTTAATCTTTTTTTCACTTCTCTTTTTTTTTTCCTATTGTGTATTGAAGATTGAGTTTAATTATATATATGTTAGCGTTGTGTTTAGGGATTCATCTAAACCTCGTTCGACGAAAAATTATATTATTTATGTATGGTTAAAGTAATTTTTTCACGTATATAATAAATGTCGAACCCCCTTCGTCTAATTTGTATGTCTACTTTTTTAGATTTTAAATCTCTTATTCAAAATTCTGACTTCACTACTGGACCTAATAATACGGTAGTTATGATTGGTCAAGCGCCGATTATTTGAATAGCAAAACCCCATAGCTCATATCGATATATATATATATATATATATATATATATTTTGTATATTTTGTTTGTTTCTATTTTATTTTTTAACGTATACAGTATATTACTGCTTAGTTTGTTTAGGATTTATTATTATTATCCTCTAGTTATTAAACTACTCCCAAATATTTTATTTTTAATTTTCCTTCTAAATATTTTTGTTTTACAAGAATCATACTAACAAGTTACTGTAGTTGATTATACATAATATAAAAAGAAAGGGAAAATTACATGGTTAAACAAATATATACTAATTAATTAGTTATCATATTTATAGTTTTAGTTAATTCCCACTCGCAACCAACATTACGTGGGATGGGATTTTGAGTTTGTTGAATTCACACGTTTTCATAATTCAAAATTCGTATCACTTTTATATAATGTAATTTTCATATAATTTGTATAATTGTTTAAAGTTCAAATATTTATGTTTATACTAATTAGTTATTTCGAATTTATACAAAAATAACTTAATTATATAAATTCATCTGCGAATTATATAAATTCGAGAATTATACAAATAAAACACCTTAAACTATAGTTACAAACCTGTAAGTATGTTAACTATAGTTGTAGAGCATACTTAAGTTTATTATAGTGATTATTTGCGAAAATTTTCGAAATGAAAAGTTCGAATGAAGAAGAAGGTATCATGGAAAAGGCCCATGGACCAATGGCCATATTGGGCAAAAGCCCACTTATTCGTTTAGTTAAAAGGCCGTATTCATTACAAACCTAAACAATTCACCAAACTGACTCACCAGCCTAAAACTACACCCTTTCACTTTTCTTTTTTCTTTTTATAATACATATATTAGATTTTAAACTTGACTTCAAATTTTAATTTTGATCTCGATTTTTTATAATGCACAAACAGACACTTTAACTATCCAACTTTTAAAAAAATAAACACATGAGTCCTACATAACACAATACACGTAGTACAAAAAATTACATGTAGGACATGTGTGTCTATTTGTTCAACTTTATACCAGTTTATGTGTCTACTTGTGCACATCCAAAGTTAAAGAACATAAATGTGATTCAAAGTCAAGTTAAAAGACACATTTATGTATTATGCCCTTTTTATATATATAAATAAACGTATAGGACTATGTATGTCTAAAAGTATATAAATAAAGGACCAGTTTGTACACTTAAGAATATATACAACGGACTATTTTGATAGAGTTCGATAAGTATTAGTGAAGACTAAAAGTAATAGCTTTTGATAAATTTAGAATCAAAATTGTTCGATGCATATAAATTATAATGCATTAGACATTTTACAAAAAAAGAATTATAAATGTGTATGCTAATTTTTTAAATTTTTTAGATATTTGTAAACTAACTAAAAACAAATAAAGAAGAAAATGATTAGTTCATCATTGTTTGCTTTCGGTATTTTAGCCTAATAAATTAGCATTTTTAGTGGATAGAAAGAGGATCACATCACATGGTGCACTTTTTATTGGTTCATGTCACCACCACCAAAGTAGTTCGATCATATCGAAATTGTATTCATCAAAATTTAAATAAATAAAAATCACATATCATAATTATTTTTCGTTGAGAATACAAGTAACTAAGCACGTACATATTATAATAATATATGTGTGTGTGGGGTGGCAACATGTGTGTGCCAAATATTGTGTTGGGTGGTTGAAATTTTACAGGTTATAAGAAACAAAATTAATTAGAGTCCAATATATTGTGCTAATCTAAAGACAATGCATGCATGATGCAACAATTCTTTGTGTTATTGCTTTATTAGTATCTTATAATTTAAGAATCTAATTTATTCTGGGCACACCTTGTCTTTAAAAAAATCCATGTTAACCAAATAATTGATATGTATCATGATACTTTTATACTAAATTAATCTCTCAATTGATTGTGAATGTGACTATCTCTCTATGTAATGGGCGGAATCATCTTAAGCAAAGATAGTCTAGTATATATTCTTCGTCAAAAAATTATGCAAGATAAAAATTAAATGTGTTATAATAATCTTATATTTAAGTTTGCGTATGAAAAGTTGATTTGCACATTTTTTAAGTCAAATTTTTAGCTCTGTCATTCATAGTAATACAACTAACATTTTCTTTTTTCTTTTTATATGTGTTTAGGAATCTGAACATTTAAGTCAACATAGATAAATTAATCCAAATATTATTTATAAAGTTCTTCAGAAAAAGAATCTACATGAGTTTCAATAATAATGTCCCAGTACGGAATAAGTTAGGCCATAATCATATTTCTAATTAAAATTATCAGGCAAGCAAGAAACTTCCTAATTACTCCACTAATTTGGAATTTAATATATTAAAATATGTTCCAAGTGCTTTATCGCTCCATTTCTAATTAATTAAACTTAATTAGTTAATTATTTGTTTCGATATACATAATATATATAATTATATATATATAAGTTTATTCTTATTCGGCCATGCATAATCTCCTAGATTTATATTGTCTTTTATTCATCACCCGAATTTAATTAGTGGACCATTATTAATCCTGAAAATATATGTGTGTGTTGTCATTATAACATTTTATACTACTGTTTTTCTTGGTTAGAACAATTAAGTGCTTTATTCTCTAAGTTTATTCGAACGAGTTGCTCGTTTCTTAGATATGTTTCAATTGAGAAATCTGAACATAAGATAATATTTTTATTATACATTTAAATTCTTTTTGTATATTTTCAAAACGCTCTTGTAATCACATAAAGTTATATCACTTCCTTTCATTATCATATTAGTGTCAATTGTGATGGACCTGGACTTTGTGGTTTATTGCCACGAATGTGTATAATTAAAGGATATATTTAACGTACATGACTCTTTTTTAAATTGTTTGATTGATATTTTAGTGATACAAAATAAAATTGAGTGAATTTACTAGATAATTTTGTATAGTTTAATGACCTTTTAAGATATTCACGGGTAGTCGGTGTATTATTTAGCGTAATTATTCCATCATTTTCTTGTTTAGTTAATTAGGACCACCAAATTGTTTGATTGGTGAGTCAAGTAGGAAGCAGGCCACGTGGGGATATGCCACTTGACTAACTTTAATTTCTTGGATTTTTTTTATAAGATATGATGCCATTTATTTTAATTTTTTTTTGGTGTGTATGGGGGGGAGGGGTTGAGGGGGGGGGGGGTTTAATGATTTTGGCCTATTTAAATGCCAGTTTTATTGGTCAAATTTCATATTATCTACTCTCCTCCTCAAATATTTACTACTAATAAATTAGTGTTCATATTTTGTTTGATTTTGATATTAAGGTATGGCTAATTTGATAGCTGTTGAGAACTGGACATGGATCGACGGTTGTGATGAATTGAGCAACTTTGACGTGTCACAAATCGATGGTGACATTGTTATGTCTTTACTTGATGACATGCATGGTGATGATCATCACGATGATGAGAGATTAACGAGTGTTATTAGATCTCTTGAAGCTGAAATTGATCAAAGTCAATCTCGTTCTACTTTTAATAATATAGTATCTGAATTGATAGTAAGGGTTCACGATCACGATTCTTTCCAAGACAAGCAAGAGAGAAATTATGATGGTGAAAATTTGCAATCGCGGAATATTATCGGTCAATATCAAAACAAAGATTTTGTTGAATCAAATGATCTTGATTTTAGTTGGATGGAGATGGAGATGGAGATGCTGTCTTCGTACCCTAGCGGTGACATAAACTTGTGGTGCTTGAACAACAATTATGAACAAGATTATGAGGAGATTGCTGATGGGGTCTTTGACTACTCTGATACTGTTTTCTTGGACGAAAATGATTATCATTCTTTATGGCAAGAACAAAATGTATAAAATTTTTCTAGATTATAAATTTAAATTAGTGTAAAAAAATGTCGATACCTAAATTAGATATTCCACTCATTATATACCGAGTACAATTAAATGCATCCGTCTTTTAATTTCTTTTATATATATCTTGTATACGAAGAATTTAAAATTGTCTGTGAATTTTAATCTCATAGCATATTATTTATCAATTTTAATGATCAAATTAATATTTAATGTTAAAGCAAAATCTTCACCTACAATTACATAAATAAGTAATCTAATTTTACAAAATTCTACATTGCAGAAACTTATCTTTCTTCTTTATTTTTTTTTTCATAAAGAACGTGAAAACATTATTGTTCTTTGTTAATACTCGTTTCCATTTCACACAAGCAAAAACACATATGCAACCAAAATTCAAATAGTATTATAATTAAATTACAGGGAAAACGTTTGTATATAATATGACTAAAGAAAAAATGATGATAATCATTAATTAAGGATGGCCATTTCCAATTGCATTTTGGCAGGGTATATTTTTTATTCGAATATTTAAATGGACAATGACGAGTCACTACTCGATACTAAAGCAAATGTCCATATACAAAGTCCAAGAAAAAAAATATCAATAGTTGATATTGCTCCATATTTAATTAAAATATTTTGATTTGAAACAATAAAATAAATAATTTCTTAATATGTTTATTCGATGTAGATTTAAAATAATTGAGCTAGTGAATTTTATATTTTAATCGTGTACTGATGTCATCAACACATTTTGTGAAAATTAAGAAATTAATATACTTCTTTATAGAAATGATATGTGAAAAAACACATATAAAATATCGAATAATAATATCTCTGGACAAATTTATATCTTATCATCAATATTGTCAATTACTAACATCAATCAACTTTATCATCACAGTCACTTTACCATCACAATCACCATTACTATCAACTGCTATCATCACGTTAGTCACTACAGCACCAACCAACCTTTATCATTACTAGCCACTACATCAACATACATTAACACCACCACCATAACAACAAACTATCTAGCTCCACCATTAATAATGAACATACATATTTTCATTTTTTTTTTCAAATAATAATTTTATATTATTATTTTTTTTTTTAAAATATTTAACTATTTTTATTTTAATTGTATATATATTTATCATGCTTATAAACAACTAAATTATTCACATTCAAATGAGAAAACACAAACCGTCTTAATCATTTAATATTAAATCTAAAAATAATATTTTAATTTAATCATTAAAAAATATATATAAATTTAAATTTAAATATCTTAATTTTAATAATAACAAATAAGATCTAAAAATATTTGTGTAGCCAAATATCAAGCCCTACATACACATGACCTAAAGATAGATTTTCAGGTCTGTGAATCGAATAATTTGGTATCAACTATATAATCAAATATATTATTTGATATTGATTTAAAATAATATAAGATCGAACCCTACACAGATATCAAACAAATAAAAATGGTCATGCATATTTCATGGCCAAAGCGAACCCACATACATGTGATCAATGATGTTTCACCATAACTATTTTTTGTTTTTATTTCATTATTTAAGCCTTTATGTCTGCAGGTATTAATTGTGCATGTTCTATATCGAATTCAAAGTACTTCAAATTAAAAAACAATTGGTCAAAGTATTATATTATAAACATTGTATATTATTGTGCTATGTGTAGTAGCAATATAGTCGACAAGTTCACAATTTTGATTCAATGTACTCTATATATATACATCGATCTGCTCCATCATGTCCTTTAATAAATAAATATATAGAACTATACTTTATTATTTTATTAAGTTATAAGTTATACATTCATGTTCTCTTTATATATCCAGCTTTGCTTCTAGTACTAGTGTCCTTTATTTTATTATATATAGGCTAACATCTTCATAATTTCTTGGAAACCTTACACTTGCCAAATTAATAGTATTATTTCGTGATTCATATGAACTTAGTAGATTTTGTTTAAGTCACGTACACATGTTAAAATATTAGGTAATTAAGTATCTATAAAAATTTAGACGTGAATTCAATTATTTTTATATATTAATTTGAGATTATTGTAAAAATATATATATTTTAAATCTTAGATCTGTCACGGCCAATAATAGAATAGTAAAACAATGACTTCTCTAACTTGAAAAATAATAATGCATCACTATATTTTTTTTTTTTATAGATAAGTATATTTGATATTCATGTAAATGTACCATGTATCACTCATATTATATATAGGAAGAAATCAAATCAAATCCCAAGATACAAGGTACGTGTACCCAAAACATATCTTAAAAAGCATGGGGTGTGCCAATGCCTATAAACAAAGACAATAATGTTGCCATGAGACAAAAGTGTTTAATATCATATTAAAATATGTATAGTTGCTTTACTTGAATATATATAATCATTATATAATCTTATTACTTGCTGCCACCCTAAGAAAATTGATCTATTTAAAACCTATGATCTCTTTGATACACACATTATTCTCAACTTGTCATACACCTTCATTCCAATTCCAAGTTTTTTTTTCCTAAACATCTTCAAATTAATTCACTAGTCAATTCAACAAAAATATGGAATATTTGGCATCAGAAAACTTAGTAGAAAACGATAGCGCGTTTCTCATGTCATTTCTCGATGAACCTTCGATGGAATGTTGCGACGATGAGAAATTAAATTTTTTAATCCAATCTCTAGAAGCAGAGATTGAATATCCCAATATTAAAGGGGATTGTGTATTTGACGATGATAACGTTCAGAATTCAAACTTTATTGATAATATAAGTTTGAATTTCTATCATTGTGATCAAGATAACGCGTATACTAAATCTGCCTTTGATGATGACGAAGAGCTAGTTGATGATTTTAGTTGGATGGATATGGAAATGTCATCTTCAACTAGTCCCAGTAATAACAACATGATTGAATTTCAAAATTTTATAACATGTATTCCAATTGAGGAGGAAGTATATGATTCTCTATGGCTACAAACTGACTTGTCAATGGTAGATAATATTAGCCAATAGTAATGAGAAATTAATTAGTTGAAATTTTTCTTTTCCTTTTTTTCTTTCAGTGTAAATTATCTAATCCAATTTGGATTATTACTACTAGTTCAACTGTAAATTTAGTTTAATATTATTTTATAGATTCACACTTTTAAGTATTTTCGATCCGTCCTAAAAATTCTGAATTTCAACAATCGAGTTTACTTTATTATAAGAAAGTGGAATTATTTTTGTTGGGCAAACACAAATATATTGTTAATACGGCATGATATGTTCGCTTTACACCAAGTTTGTATTGTTTTTTTCAAATTTCTAGTATCATTAAGAATACTTTCAATTGTACAGATTTTGTTAAGCTCATCAATCAAGTGTATCCAACTTTATAAGTATTCTATTTTTTCTTTTTTACTTTAGATTTTATTTTTTTGTTCACATGGCTAATAGTATCTTCTTTGAAATAAGTTCAACGTAACAATTCATTATTTATGGACTAATTTAATTTGGCAAGTAATTTTATGTTTTTTTATTGAATTGGGTATTTACGATTATCAAAATGATTTTATTTATGTATTTTTTCTTATGGATAAGCCTTATGTGATCACTTTCTTATTTCTATATCATCCTTGTTATAATTAAAATATATAATGTGTTGACGAGATCGAAACTGAAATTTGCATAATTGGAGTGTGAATTAGAGAGATATAGATGGTAATAAAGAACGGTACCCAACATGAATACATGTACAAAGCCGAACGAATTAAAGGCTAAACCCGGAAAGTTTTGGACAAAGGATATGCTCGCCCCATCTTAAACAAAGTGGAAGTGTTAACTTTCCCATTGTTAGTTAATATAGTTAGGCTGTTAGTTTTCCTATTTTCTGTTAATACAGTTGGTTAGTTAGTTTAGCATGCACATGGTTAGTTGGCTGCAGATTCTGTTACTGAATATGTGTGTGTTGTAAACGTGAGTGGAGTGATTGAAGTTAGTTAGAGGAATTGCTGTACTAAGTCTGCATATATATACAGATCACATGTAAAATCTGCACTAAGAAATGATAAGCTTTCCCTTCTTTCTCTTCTTCTTCTTCAAACTTAACTTGTTCCTAGAAGCTACAATGGAGTAATTTCAAACTCCTGGCTAGAATTTTGTCATGGTATCAGAGCGAGGCTACAAGGCTGAGTGTAGGCTGTGAAGAAGACAACAACAGGCAACAATGGTGGCTGGAAGAATTGATCCAAATGATCCACTTTATATAGGTCCATCAGATGCTTCAAGTGCAGTTTTGATTCCTATCAAACTCACAGGACCTGAAAATTATGGAGTATGGAGTAGGTCCATGAGAATTGCTTTAACAGGGAAGAGGAAAATTGGATTCATTACGGGAGCTTGCAGCAGATCTCTGTATCGAGATGAGTTACATGAACAATGGGAAACATGTAACGCAATTGTGCTATCTTGGTTGATGAATTCAGTTAGTGAAGATCTTCTAAATGGAATAGTATATGCTACCAGTGCTTATGTAGTTTGGCAAGACTTGAAAGAGAGGTTTGACAAGGTTAATAGAATGAGAATCTATCAATTGTACAGGGAGATCAACACGATCTCACAAGGTACTGATTCTGTTTCATCATACTACACAAAACTGAAGAACTTGTGGGGGAAATTTGATGCACTTATGCCATCTCCTAGCTGTGCTTGTCCAAAATCCAAAGAATATGCTGATCATCTGTACCAGCTTAGGCTAATTCAGTTTCTTAGTGGGTTGAATGAGTCGTATGAACAGGCTAAGAGGCAAATCTTGCTAAAAGGTGTTACTCCTACCATTAATTAAGCTTATGCTATGATTATAGAAGATGAGCTGCAACAACAAACAGCTTGTATGACTATTGGTAACAAGGTATCTGATGTAGTAGCTATGAATGTTAACAGAGGAAACAATTATAATCTAAGGAAACCAGGTTAACAAAGGAAGAAGATGTGAACATTGTCAATATACTGGGCATACCAAGGAGAATTGTTACAGGCTAATTGGTTATCCAGCTGACTGGAAACACAGGAAAAAATCTGGTTTTAATAATGCAAAGTCAGGTCACATGCATTCTTCACCTGGAGGAAATAACCATAACATTGTTGGAGAAGTTAACAATACATCCAAAGAGAACTCTGGAGAAGCCTCTTCTAGTCATCATGAAGTAAACAATGCATTTGTTGCTAGAGGACATGCATTCACTGATGGAGAATACAAGCAAATAATGGACATGTTAGGGAAAGATAAGAGGGAAGTAAAGCAGGCCAACATGACAGGTTTGGCAGATTGTTTTTCAACTAATGTTGCTTCTCATTGTTGGATAGTAGATTCTGGTGCTTCTCATCATATTACATCAAATGAACATTTACTGAAAAATAGTAAATGTACAGCCAATTCCCATCAAGACAAAGTGAACTTACCTACAGGTGACAAGGTCTCCATAACACACATAGGAGATACACATTTGTTTAACAATGAGATGATCAAAGAAGTGTTGCGTGTACCTGAGTTCAAGTTCAACCTGTTGTCTGTATCACAGTTAACTAAGGAACTGTCTTGTTTTGTTTCCTTTTACCCTGAATTCTGTATATTTCAGGATCTTTACAGTGGCAGGGTGAAGGGGATTGGTAGGGAAGAAGGGAGCCTGTACATATTCAGAACTGATTCTGACTTGAAGAGCAAATGTGAAACTCAAAGTCCTCAGAAGATGGTTGCAGAGGTATCACTACAAGATTGTGAACTGTGGCATAGAAGGCTTGGTCATCCTTCAAACCAAGTATTACATTGTTTAGACATATTACATAATAATAAAGACAGTGATCTACTTACCAGTTGCACAGTGTGTCCATTAGCTAAACAAACTAGATTGTCATTCCCTATCAGTACATCAAAGACCTCTAAATGCTTTGAAATTGTTCACATGGATCTTTGGGGACCATATAAGGTTCCCACATTTGATAAGAAATACTATTTTCTTACAGTTGTTGATGATTACAGCAGATATACTTGGGTACATTTACTACAGCTCAAATCAGAAACTATAGTAGCTATAAATACTTTCTTTACACTGATAAAGAATCAGTTTGGGTGTGTAATCAAGACTGTAAGGTCAGACAATGGAACAGAATTTTTCAACTCTCAATGCAAAGGATTGTTTACAAGTCTAGGCATTGTACATCAGAGTAGTTGTCCTCACACACCACAGCAAAATGGTGTAGTGGAGAGGAAACATAGACACATATTGAATGTAGCTAGAGCCATCAGATTTCAGTCTTGTATGCCACTTAGATTCTGGGGAATTTGTGTTCAAGCAGCTGTGTATTTGATCAACAGACTACCATCATCCAATCTTAATAACAAAAGTCCATATGAGAGGCTGTTTTTTAAGTCTCCTAATATCAGCCATTTAAGAGTGATGGGCTGTCTTGGTTATGCTTCTGTTATTCCTAGGAATGATAAGTTCTCAGAGAGAGCAAAGCCTGTGATCATGATGGGATATTCAGAAACTCAGAAGGGCTATTTGGTAATGGATATACAAACCAAGAAGTTCCTAGTGAATAGAGATGTGGTATTTCAAGAACATATCTTTCCTTTTGCCAATTCAAAACCTTCCCAAGCACCTGTTAATGAGTTATTACCTGATAGCCTTGAAGAAGCAAATGATTCAGAGGGGACAGCACATGATGATTGTACACAGACAGACACACAGATTTCTACTAGTTTGAGTGATGTTCCTGATGAGATATTGCATACTCAGCATGAAGAGGTGCTGATCCAAGACTTAAATGTTGATTCAGTGTTTTCTAGAAAGTCATCTAGACCTACCAAGCCTCCCATTTGGATGAAAGATTATATGACTACTACTCTTGGACAGAATAGTAAGTATCCTCTGGCAAATCATCTTAGTTATGATCATGTGTCATCAAACTATCATAGCTACCTAGCTAACTTTTCAGATTCAGTAGAACCTCAAACATTTGGCCAAGCTTGTAAAGATCCAAAATGGATTGAGGCTATGAAGTTAGAAGTTAAAGCTCTTGAAGATAACAAAACATGGTTGGTGGTTGATTTACCTTTAGGTAAACATACTGTTGGTTCTAAATGGATCTACAAGATCAAATACAAAGCTGATGGAGACATAGAAAGATTTAAAGCTAGACTTGTAGCTAAGGGTTATAGTCAACAAGAAGGATTGGATTATCATGATACATTCTCACCAGTTGCCAAAATGGTAACTGTTAGAAGTGTAATTGCAGTGGCAGTTTCAAAAGGATGGTTTCTTTACCAAATGGATGTATACAATGCTTTTCCACAAGGAGATTTGGATGAGGAAGTATATATGGAGATGCCTGAAGGTTTCAGATCTCAAGGGTCAACCAAAGTTTGTAAATTGCTTAAGTCCTTGTATGGACTTAAGCAAGCATCCAGACAATCGAATATCAAATTGACTAACACTTTGTTATCTGCAGGCTTCACTCAAAGTTCTTATGATTACTCATTGTTTACTTTGAAGAAGCCAGAGGGGATGGTCATTGTACTGATCTATGTTGATGATTTACTCATTACTGGTGACAATGAGTTATTAATCAAAGAAGCAAAAGAAGTATTGCATCAGAAGTTTAAACTCAAAGATTTAGGAGAACTCAAATATTTCTTAGGAATTGAGGTGCTAAGGTCCAAAACAGGTGTTATCTTGAATCAAAGGAAATACATATTGGAGCTTATATCTGATACAAGATTGAGTGGTGCAAAACCTGTGAATACACCATTAGAAACTAACTTGAGGTTGACATCAGTAGAATTTGATCAAACTGCTGGAATACAAGGAGATGATGAGCTAATGGACAATTCAGCTTATCAAAGATTAGTGCGAAAATTGATGTATGCTACCATTACAAGACCTGACATTAGTTATGCTGTGCAAACTCTAAGTCAATTTATGCAACATCCAAAAAGGTCTCATTGGGAAGCAACTATCATAGTGGTGGGATACTTAAAAGGAACAGTTGGTCAGGGCATATGGCTGAAGGCTCAACCAGCTACAACATTGACATGTTGGTGTGATTCAGACTGGGCTACATGTCCTAATACTAGGAGGTCAGTAACAGGCTACATAATGAAATTTGGAGATTCTTTAGTGTCTTGGAAGTCCAAGAAACAACAGACAGTGTCTAGAAGTTCAGCTGAAGCTGAATACAGAAGCATGGCTTCAGCAGTAGCAGAAGTGACATGGTTGGTAGGGTTGTTCAATGAGCTCAATGTACCAATACAAATGCCAATCACAGTATAGAGTGATAGCAAATCTGCCATTCAGTTGGCTGCAAATCCTGTGTTTCATGAGAGAACCAAGCACATCGAAATAGATTGTCATTTCATTAGAGACAAAGTCAAGACTGGATTGATTCAAACAGAGTATGTACACACACATCAACAAATTGCTGATCTATTAACCAAAGGACTGAGTCAGGCTCAACATCTTCATCTGTTAAGCAAGCTAGGTGTGCTTAACATACTGCACCCTTCAGCTTGAGGGGGAGTGTTAACTTTTCCATTGTTAGTTAATATAGTTAGGCTGTTAGTTTTCCTATTTTCTGTTAATACAGTTGGTTAGTTAGTTTAGCATGCACATGGTTAGTTGGCTGCAGATTCTGTTACTGAATATGTGTGTGTTGTAAACGTGAGTGGAGTGATTGAAGTTAGTTAGAGGAATTGTTGTACTAAGTCTGCATATATATACAGATCACATGTAAAATCTGCACTAAGAAATGATAAGTTTTCCCTTCTTTCTCTTCTTCTTCTTCAAACTTAACTTGTTCCTAGAAGCTACAATGGAGTAATTTCAAACTCGTAGCTAGAATTTTGTCAGGATCGAATAAGGTTCAATATCTTATAAGTTCTCTTTCTTTTCTACTTTCGTTGTGAGACTTTCTTAACATGCACATATCTAATATTTTGATTTGCCTAAATTCAATAATATTAACAATTAATCAATAGCGTCTCAATAAAATTAGTGGTCTAAAGTCAATTATAATAAAATCTTTTAAATATATGAACACGTGCACAAAAATATTATTAAATTTGAATTCCTTTTTTGGTTCTTATATACTATTTATTTCTAGTGCATAGTCTTAAAACACATTTAGCGTATGAATTCACATAATAATATTATTACTTATTAGAGTAAGAATTAGTTCTAGTTAATAAGACATTTGTTTGCATTACATCACATTGGATGTTGATGTAAATTTTTATTTATTAGTATGTAGATTTAAGTTTGTTAATTTAAAATTTTAAAATATCCTTGATAAAAAGTAAATAATTGTTTTTTTTTCTAATAATATTTATTATTTTAAGTGAAATTAAAATCATAAAATTCATTTTTTTGGGGACTCAAAACTTTGGAGCCCTAAAACAGACGCTTTACTAGCTTTTCCCTTGAACTACCCCTGCAAATAATATTAAAGCTCTCCCAAATGTTCTTCATTTATCTTATGCCAATTAGGTTACAAGAAAATAATAATAATAATAAGGAAACAGAGTTATAGAGAACACTGAAAAGATATGAGAATCTCAGGTGCTAGTTATAGATATTCGTATCGCCTATAAATAAAATTATCGATTTCTTTTTATATTATTTGAAAGTAATTTAACTTTAAGTTATGAGAGTACAAACGATTTCAAGTGAGAAAAATAGAAGTTTCACCTTTGAATTATGTTGTCTATATATGTTTTATGTAATTATCAATTATTTGCTAAGCCAGACAAGTTGTTTAAAGTTAACCACTATGTCTTTTAATTAATTCAAAAAATAATTCATATAATGTGTTCATGTGCTTATGATTCATCATATCATAATTCATAATTCATAATTCAATTATTTTGAAGGTCCCTTCTTGATTCTTGACAACTCCCCAACTGCAATTAAAATCATGTCTGGTAAAATTAAGACAATTATGTTTTTCAAGTACTATAGGACAACTATAAATGTCACGCCTCCAATTATTTGACTATACACTAATATAGTTATATGATAATGTACTACTCCATCTGTCAATTATAATAATCTTAGACGCACATGATCTGTTGAATCATCAATAATGGATGTACCTAGCAAGTCATATGGACAAGTTGAATAGATTAAAATGAATTGAGTAGGTTATTAATCTGTCGAAATATTGTTTGGATTAAAATAAATTGAGCTAAACAATGGAATATAATTGAAATAAATTGAGCTAAACAATGGAATATAATTCATACCTCATTCAACGCACATGTTTTAAATATATTTTATTAAGATTTTGAATGAATCAGCTCGAATTACATATCAACTTAATTAATGTTTAGATATAGGGATAATGCACAAGTACCTCTTCAACCTATGTCCGAAATCCCAGAGACACACTTATACTACACTAAGGTCCTATTACGCCCCTGAACTTATTTTATAAGTAATTTTCTACCGCTTTTTAGCCTACGTGACATTCGTTTGAAAAAAAAAAGTCAACCAGCGTTAGGCCCACAAGATAGTGCCACGTAGACCGAAAAGGGGTAAAAAATTATTAATAAAATAAGTTCAGGGGGGTAATAAGACCTTAGTATAGTATAAGTGTGTCTCTGGGATTTCGGGCATAGGTTGATGGGGTACTTGGACATTATCCCTTAGATATATTATATATTAGACTGATCAAAATCACAGAATTACTCAATCTGCTTGGATTTATTTGTCAAAATTTGACTTGACACATTTATAAAGAAAACAATAAGTAGTATAGTGACTTTACCATTTTATCTCTATTAACCGAAGAGTCCCAAATATATTTACTCACTAATTTCAAAGATAATTAACTCAATGTAAATAAATTAAGTATATAATAAGAAGAAAAAAAATTGCACTTTCTCGATTTATCAAAAATGACAAGTAAAATAGAAAAAAATTGACAAGTAAAATGAAACGAATGAAACAGTAAAATGAGCAAATCATTAACTTGTTCGGAGTAAAAAAAAGATTATTCAAATTATATTTTAATGAGCTAATTTTATGGTTATCATATGCACCCCATGTGGTAGGATCAAGTTGTCTACTTTGATATGCCTATTTATAGGCCATTTTTTCTTGAGAGAATACATTGTCACTTGCTTTCTTTTTTTCCTCTAATTTTTTTTTTTTATCAATTAAAGCTAATCTTCTCCAAAAAAATCTTTCAATTTTTCAACTTCTCTTTTATCTCATATTCAACATGTCAATGGCCACATATTGTAATAATGAAAATCTTGCACTTAGCAATATTGAGAACGATGTTTTCATGTCATTTCTTGAAGAACCAGAATTTGAGGCAAGTGATGAAGAGTTATTAAGAAGTGTGATTGAGTCATTAGAAGTAGAGAATATTGTTCCTAGTGTTAATACAAATGATTCAATTTTGTTTGAGCAAATGAAAGTAGAGAATTCAACTAATTTGTCTTGTGATGATCTTGGTGAACTTGAATATTGTTGGATTGATTCAGACATGGATTCTTCAACTCCTAGTGATGATGATGATATGAATATTTGGTTCAAGGATTGTTACTATGATCAAAATGGAGTTGAAGATTTCACTAACTTTGTTGGTGCATGTAGGGAGTTTTCTTGGGAAGAATCTTGTGAATCTATGCTTTATGCGCCTGATGTCTGATATTCATATTGGAGCTCAACTAATCTGGATTCACATTAGTACTGAGGGATTCATTGTTTCCTCGTAAAGGTGACTTTGTACTTTGAAAGATTCAAATCTGAAATCTCTAATTAAGGATGAAGGAGTACTTATAGATAGTCATTGAGATAGGAGTATTGATTAAGACGTTTTTCATGGCAATTGTAAATCCCATATTAGTATAAATTCTTTTTACTAAAGACCTATGAACTTTCTGTTGCTTTTAATTCAATGTGGAATAAGCATAGCTTACCTAATTTTAGGATGTAAGCTGCAGAACCTATTTTTATGGTACATTTGAAATTATTAGTTCAAAATTTAATTGAGTTTGTTAAGTTTCAACATAAGTGGAACGAGGAGAAATTGATTTCTTTATATACTCTTGAACAATCATATCTCCTCGATTTATCTTTTGAATTGAGTTAAATCTAATATGGTATTGAAGTTACGTCCATCTCACTTCATTATCATTTAATATTAGGTCTCCATTTTATATTGCTTACATTCATGATATCTGACCATGAACGTGCAAAGGAGCGTTGAGTCTTAAATTGATTGATAAGCATAAATAATCTTGAACAATTATTTCCTCTTGAGCTAGCTACGATGTTACAGTTAGATTAGATTCAAGGTTTGTTTTCTTAACCGAATTCAACATACGAGTTGGGCTTAGCGTATCATGGAAAAATTGGAAAGGGAAGGCAATATGTAGCAGGCTGCATCAATAGCGCCTCAAAATAAAAGAAAATGAAGGTTTTGGGCTTATGATGGTGTAGCCCCAACTAACAAAAGACTTGATCAAGAAAATTGTATAACTTTTATATTATATCAAAATTAATAAAAATAAAGAGCACATTTCATAAAAATTTTATTTGTCGCTTACGCTCTAAAAAATTTATTTTTTTTCCTACACAAAAGAAGATTTAATTATGTTCTTAAAGTATTGTAAATTAAATAGACATGCCCTTCAACTCTTCGTCAATAGTTTGGCTTATATATGACCTTATCATTTTGAATGTGTTATTAGTCTAAATGAAACATTTGATTAACCTCATTTGTTGATTCATAAGTGAAAAAATTATCAAATATACTCTGACAACGATAAGCATAGAAAGAATAGAATATTTGTAGACCTTATCACTATCTCGTAAAGCTAGAGAGTCTGTTACGTCGTAAAGTTGAAGAGTTCATTGGCGCAAAAGGATCGGTCCTTCACTTGCTGATCGTTCGCAAGTCGAACTCGCTCTCTTGCCACGCCTTTCACTCACTCGCTTGAGACGGACTCAATCACTCTTTGAGTTTGGAGGATTCACTCTCTTGTTATTACCCGCAGGGAGCGCATGTTTCCGCAAATATGTCCCTAAATTTATCAAATATGTGCTCAATTTCAAATACTTTGAGGGTATATATGACTTTTCCATTTTCACTAAATTTATTTGAACAAAGAATATGAATACATTTTGATATCCTTCTTCCTCATTTGTGGATAACCCAATCCATAGGCTTGCAGTTTGCTCCTTCACTGCAAAAATGGCTACTTCTTCTTCTTTATCTTTCTTTTCTTCCACCATTTTCTTCTCTAACTCCAACACCCTTCACTCCTCAAAGCAGCAGCAGCAGAAACAACTCATTTTCAAACCCAAACAACAACAATTCTCCATCCGTTCAGAGGCCGCCGCCGCCACTATTCCAATTCTGTCCTTTGATGGTACCGAAGTGGGCTCCACCACTCTCAACTTAAAATCCGCCCCTCTTGATACCGCACGCGCCGTCGTTCATCGTGGGCTTACCACTGACCTGCGCAACCAACGTCGCGGTACTGCTTCCACCCTTACCCGAGCCCAAGTACGGGGTGGTGGTATCAAACCATACCCACAAAAGAAAACGGGTCGAGCTCGACGTGGGTCGAACCGAACTCCTTTACGACCAGGTGGTGGGGTTGTGTTTGGGCCGAAACCTAAGGATTGGTCAGTTAAGATTAACAAAAAGGAAAAGAGACTCGCGATTTCTACTGCGCTTTCGAGTGCTACACAGAATGCCATTGTTGTGGAAGAGTTTGATGATAAGTTTGAGAAACCGAAGACTAAGGAGTTCATTGATTTGATGAGAAGATGGGGATTGGACCCAAAAGAGAAATCTTTGTTTTTGATGACGGAAGTTTCAGACAATGTGATTCTCTCCAGCAGAAACATTAGCACATTGAAGATGTTGACACCCAGAACTTTGAATCTTTTCGACATATTGGATTCTGAGAAGCTGGTTTTCACTAAATCAGCTGTGGAGTTCTTGAATGAACGATACGGAAATGATGATGATGATGATGATGACTGGGAGGTGGTGGACGAGGAAGAAGAAGATGGTTAGTTTTTGCTTCATTTTGGGTATGAAGTTTCCTTTCAATTTTAGCTAACTCGTTAATTTGCTGCATTCAGGTGGCGAGGTGGAGGAGAGTGCTGAAAGTTCTGAGTAATATATGAACATGGGGCGAAAAGGGTCTGTTCCATTTTAGAGGAGGCTTTACCTTACAGGGAGCTTAGTATATTTCACTTTGAATTGTATTTTATTGTATGATAAAACTAGGTGATTTTGGTTGATTTCATGTCACTGACTGCATTTGTCCATTACCTTCGTTGGAATAGTTTACTCTTGATTTTCGTTCCGCTCTCATTACCACTTTGAGTTCTTGATTTTTATGATAAGAGTGATTAGTTACTTTACTAATTAAGTCTTGTGTTCTGGCAAAACTACATTAATTGCTTAGTAGATGAAGCTTTATATAAGATTTATGGGTTACAAGTTGTCAGCCAGGCGAGATTCAGCAAAGTAAAATGATTAGGAAAGCTTTGTGTTTGAGTCTTAGGCTTGAAGCAATTAAGCAAAGTTAAGAAAAGGAAACCTTTATTTGGGTGGAAAAAGCTTCATCACCTTTTTCTTTAATACAAACACAAAGTAATTGGCAGGAAAAAATGCTCTTTACTTTGTTTTGAGTCATTGGGGGCATATGGGATGCTAAGCATTATTAACCTTGAAACAGACCATATCTAGTAGACTATCTATGGAGGCAGATAACTTGGACATTTGTACTATCAAAATATGTGATGGAGAGTATATGAGTATCTCTAGGCTTTTACTAGAACTTTTGAGTTTAAGCGCTAATTGCTACTCTGCTTTTAGCCTCAAAATAGAAGGTTTGAGAATGAATCAATGGATTGCACAAACTATCTCATTGATCAATTTTACATATTTCAAAGCCAGGCTGTTTAAAAAGCAAAAGAAGAACAAGAAAAATGAAAAATTTACATTGTGGAGGGCTATGCTACACTGATGTCTGGAGAAAAGAAGTCAATGGTTTGTATAATGGCATTGAACTCATTTACTAGTCAAATATTTAACACGTGACGCTGAAACTTAGTTGTCTTAATTTTTCCATACATGATCTTTGGTGTAGTTTAAAAATTGTTATTATATTATTCAGAGACTGCTTCCAATTGGCTATATACCATCATTTACTATTTAGTCTTCATACAAATGGCATCACTTTTTGTCAAGCTTGGTAAATGCTATGAAAAATACAATAGCAAACTTCAGGATTCTAGCAGCAAGCATGTCTAGCTTTGACATCCTTAGTGTAGCATCCTTAGTGATCCACTTGTCAGTAGGTTTAAGAAGAGCAAGGGTGCTTGTATTGAGCTAACTCGACTTCAAAGGATGGGTTATTTGCAATGATGTCACTGCCAGAAAATTTTGGCAAGCCACATGGAAATTATTATCAGAAGATACCCTTCGGGAAGAAAGAATATTATTATGGACTAATCCAGGTACAAATATTAACCTTCTTATTTCAAGTTATGATATGATTTTATTTTACATAATTGTTGTATGGAAATAAATAGCCTTACTAGCGACGAGCAGATGTCATCAAAATACTGTGTACTCTATTGATCTTGACATCAATCAAAACTCTAGAAATGCATTTAATATGTCTTCTCTGTCACAACAGTGGGTTTCTTTTCTGTTGTTCCTACAATGAGTAGATTACAATCTCTGCCACTTTCAATTCTTTCTCCTTTTAAAAACTGCGAGAATATCCACTAAACTATCAGCAAGTTAAACTTAAATTGTGTAACTTTGTTCATAGTCAGACATCAGTTTGACTGACACATGTAGAAGAAACTAGAGGGGCAGGAAACACAAGCATGAGAGATGTCATTAAGAGATATATTTTCTGGTTTGTATCTGATAGTTCTTTATAAATTTGAAAAAAATGTTTTAGTTAAAGAATATTTCATCCCTCTTTGCAGTTGGAAAAAGTTTAATGAGGAGGATTTAGTTTACCTACAAGTGGCTTTTGGTATGGTAGATGGTTTGTCCCAGGGGGAGGGGCGAGAGGGTGTTCATTTGAGCCCCTCGGCAAGGTATTACAGCCTATATAGGGTAGATTTTTTGTGTTCATGTACATTTATAAATTTTGAATCATGTGAACAATATGCAAAAGGTTTGGTCAGCGGTCCAAGGCATTCAAAATGCACCCTTACGTCCAAGATTTGATTCTTAAGGACTGCATTATTTTTTAAGATTATTATTTTTCTAGCCGCCTAACTGAATACCTGAGCTCTTACTCCTCCTAATTGGTAATATCAGAACCAGAACATAGCAAAGATTAAATAAAAATGTTTTGGATGGTTACTTTTAATTGCAGATAGGATGAATTCTTAGGTTGTTGTTCTAGCTTTGACAAGTTTGCTGGGAATGTTTGAGTACATTCATCATGATGTAGGCTCGACATTTTGAATAACTCAAAGTGGGTGACTCTATGATCTATTCTTCTTTTTGGTTCTTTGTCGACAATCTCCATTTGATTATTAGAATAACTCAAAGTGGGTGACTCTATGATCTATTCTTCTTTTTGGTTCTTTGTCGACAATCTCCATTTGATTATTTGTAGTTTTGTGCTAAGGTCTTTGTGAAAGAAAGTAAATTGAACGAGTGACAAAGGTCAGTCATAATTTTTCGGCAGAGATTGAATCATTGAAGCATCTGCATCACAATTATCAAATCCAAACTTTTATAGTTTCTGTTAGGGTGTCAAATAGGAATTTGGGCGGGTCAAAGTTACTTGGGTTGAAATGAATTGGGCTTAAATGGGGTAAAAACTAGATCATAACTCCACCCGTCCAACTTTTACTAAATTCTAAATTTTTTGTTTGATTTCTTATAAATTGTTTAAACTACCTAAATCAATTTGTTTTGTTTTATTTTGACTATATCCAAATCAAATAAAAATTGTCATTCTTAAAACTATTAGTTAGTTTCTCATGAGTCAATTTTGGTTGCCTATTAGCCCAATTTTTGAATAGACAGAATTGGGAGGGTCAAATGGGTTGAACTAATAAAATAAGCGGGTTGGGTGGGTCATTAGCCCGCCAAACCTAAGCGGGTCATGATTTTGTAGGCTGGTTTTGCTACCCCTAGTTTCTCTGAATTCACGAAGCTTTTCAGAAGTTAGAAGGTTTCCTTTTAATAAGTCTTCCCATTCATGAGATTTTTTTTCTTTCCTAGCAGGATCTTAAAGACAAATCGCTAATATTATTCAAAAGAGGTATGAATGTGATAGTGTGAAGAGTTTGAGATCTAGAGAAGTACTCATATATTTCTTTTTCAACAATTTGGATGAAGCTTTTCTCTTATCCAAGTAAGTAATCCTCTTTCTATGAATACTTTAATGAGCAATTTACTTTTGCCTTCAACAATGAACTGCTTTTGTATGTGGATTTGGTAAACTTAGCTGGAATACATTGAAGTTACAGATAATTTGTGTCCATATCCATTTGGTCATCTAGTTTACCAAATATGGCTCAAGTACTCATTTATTACCTTTATTTTATTTACCAAACCAGCTCAAAGCTGAAGTGCAGAAAAAGCCAAGTTATTGCAAAATTTGCGGAAATTCACTCTATAAGGTAGGGCTTTAGTCTTTCCCTAGAAGCTCTGATTGGCAGGTTAACGGTTAACCCCGAAATAAGTTGATCGATCCCCCCCTCCCCCCCCACGTAATTGACCCCTAAGCTCGGGGGAATCAGAAACTATTGCATCTTTTCTAAACCGTCACTCTCCCTTAATTTCCGCAATAACTTTTGCATATGAAACTTTTTTTCACGTGGTTTTGGTCTCTTTTCAATTGTTTAACAAAGGGAACAAAAAGAAAAGCCTTAGGATGAGTCATCAAACGTCTTAGCTAGAAAAAGCTATCAGAAAGTAAGCCAATGAGCTAATGGTGACTAGCCTTTGATTGAAGACCGGGTCGGTATAAAGGATAGGCTAGTCCAGCTTGATTAAAGACTCTCCCTTGATTTCTGCAATAACTTTTGCATATGAAACCTTTTTTCACGTGGTTTTGGTCTCTTTTCGATTGCTTTACAAAGGGAACAAAAAGAAAAGCCTTAGGATGAGTCATCGAATGTCTTAGCCTAGAGAAAGCTATCAGAGAGTAAGCCAATGAGCTAATGGTGACTAGCCTTTGATTGAAGACTGGGTCAGTATGAAGATAGGCTAGTCCAGCTAGTTTCTATAAAAAGCTAAAAGGAGCCAAGTTTTTGTAAAATCTAGTCCCCAAGCTCTATTTCCTTCTTTTTCTCTTCTCATTTGCCGCTGCCGCAGACCATTACTTCAACATTGTTTGTTGCCTTCTCTACAGTGGTTGAAAATCACCGCCACCGATCGATAACCTCCGTTCACGTTCAAGGGACACCACTCGAATCGTCTTCTTCTCCTCTACCAAGATCCATAACTCAAAACCTTCAATTCACTCTATCACGAATTTCAGAATATCTGAAATCTCTAGTTACTCTCTTCTCAAATTTGTGAAGCTACCCTCATCTCCACCATACAAAAACCTACATAAATATATAGATCTTGGACGGATCCATCATTCGGCATCGGTTTCGGTACGAAACTCCGACAACCAATTTTTGCATCGAGTAGCTGGCAACCATTGTCCTCGATCATATCATGTCAAGGTACGTGTTAGTTATCATAAGTTGTTAATGTTTTGTGTTGAACGAGCTACATCATAGACCTCCCAATGCCTAGATGAAGAAGCACTCTTTTTTTAAAAAAATTACATAGGGGTAGGGAAGGGGAAATTGGGGAGGGGATTACAAGGTGGGAGAAGTACCTCTTCCACTGACTAGTTTCTTCCTTCTCCTTTACCAAGATCGTAACCCAAAGTCTTCAAAATCCACTCCATCTCCACGAATTTCTGAATACACGAAATCCCTAGTTTCTTCCTCAAATTCGTGTACGCTCATCTCCACCACACAAAACCTACATAAATGGATAGATCTTGGACGGATCTATCATCTGGTTCAGTTTCAGTATGAAACTATGGCGACCAATTTTTCCGGCAAGTCACTGACAACCATTGTCCTTCATCATATTTTGTCAAGGTGTGTGTCAGTATGTTTTGTGTATGAACATCATCATTGACCTCCCAATTCCCCAAAGAAGAATGTATCTTTTTTTTTTAAAATTACAGAGGGGGTAGGGAAGGGAAAATGGGGGAGAGGATTACAAAGTGGGAGAAGCACCTCTTTCTCTCTCGTCAAGCCACAACTTTTTTTTTTGGACAATTAATTTTTTTTATTAAAATTGTACAAAGATGGTGCAGAGAAGATTACAGGACCTAAGTGGCATCTCTCACTCCAAACATACTACATAGATTCCCTTAATGAATACAAAAAGTTCCGAAGACTTATCCATCCTATCAAGAGAACTTCTATAACACCAAAAATACAAGTTCTTTATACATTTGTTTTTGAATCTAGGTATCTGCAGCTTCTTCCCCTCAAAGCATGTCTTGTTTCTTTCCAACCATTACATATACTCTCCAAAAATATTGTACAGCGGTGGTGGATCCTTAAAAAATGCACTACTTTTCAAGGATCCGACACACACTCAATGACATTTTTGAAGAGTCCAAGGAACATAGCGTATAATAGTGTATCATGATGTGTGTGTAATATCTAATAGTTTATCTATTGCATATACATTTTCTTAACGTAGTATATGTAATGTATAGGAGTGTGTAAGGATGCATATGCAATATATATGTGTATATATATGCTGTTATGTAGATTTTTAAAATGAAAATTAGAAAATATGAAGAGGGTTATATAGTAGTTTGGGGAACAAGGTTATAAAACATTAAAATAGATTTGGTTACATATGTTGTCTTTCTAGTTATAGAAATTTGTTGGGTTATATTCATTGTAAGTTGTTTGTTTAGGCAGTACATATGGTTAGGTATCCCTTTAAGTTACATATAGAAAACCAAGACAATAGTTTGCTACTTGGTAACCTTAGCCTGGAATCTGTGAGTAGCTAATGAAACCGATTCTTGAAATTTTTTATGGATTCATCAACCTTCTCTAAATTTATTGCACATAAAACTGTTCTTATGGCAATTATCAACGGTGGTAGATCAAATGGTTAAACTCTTACTATTGACCAAATAGTAGAACTTTAATGTGCTTAAGAAGAGAATATGATAACAATTTATTGAGTATGATTTTTTTCTCTTTAATATTACAGGGCATCACGTGGGTACTGTAGTAGTTAGACTTTGATTTTAGATTAGTGTTCCATCTGTGAATAAGGGCACAAGTCGAAGGAAATTTTGGGCCTCTTTCCTTTTTTTATAACAGTGATGTCTGACCCAACTTGCACGTACCTCGACTATTTTACCGGGTACTTGTTATCTTTTACCAACATAGGCACTGGAGTAACTCTGTCATCAAGACAGGAGTCATCCGGCATTTTCTCTCTTGAACTCAAGTCTCCCAACTCCTATGGTTTTCGGTACTTCATTGACCACTAGACCAAACCCTCAGTGCACACTTCCATGGAACTTGTATAGATGCTAAAACCCCATTGCAAATCCAAAAGATTTGATATTGCTGCTATTATCTCTCTTATGTGTTATTTCTCTTAATCATTAGTGTTGATTGTAGTAGTCCTCGAAAAACTTAGTTGATAGAGATTTGCATTATTAGCACTAGCATCACAACTTTGCTTATTCAAGTTTTAGTAGCAGCTACAAAGGAGTGCAGAGTGGAGAACTCCACAATTTGTGGTAGAAAAATGCTACACACCAATGGTTTCAAGTGTAGAAATGCAATAGAAGTTTAATCCACTATGTCAACAAAGTCTCATATTTGTGACTTTGTCATTCATAAACCATTTACTGTAACAAGTCAAAGTCACATAGAGCTTATTCCATAGACAGTCTATTCACCATTCTATAATTATGCACTAAAAATATTTGTTTTCATGTTGCAGGTTCCAAGTTGGAGCAGCTGTGGTGATCTTTAAGGAACTTGGCAACCAGAAGCAGAGTGATCACAGCCAATGGCAGCTTTTCCCTATTCACAAGTTGAAATAATGCGTTTTGAGACTGCTGCTGATTTAGCTATGTAATGATTTGCTCGGTAGTTTTCACACAAATGACGTCCCTCTTTGTTGAGCAAGGTGATGCCATGAAAACTACAAAAGTGAACTTCAGGATCCCAGCAGCATGTATGTCTACCTTTGACATCCTTAGTATAGCACTTGCCATGTTTCTCAAACACGGAGTTCTTGATCCACTTAGGTTTAAGAGGAGCAAGTGTGACCACACCGAGCTAACTCAACTTCAAAGTTGGACTAGTCACAACGGTGATGGCTATGCTTTCTGTAGGAATCGTGGAGCACTATTGGCTTACTCATGCTATAAATGACGGCAAATACAGTGAAGGCTCTAGCTCGGTAAAGTTACCCTTGCTCTTGTTAAACCTATTGACAAGTGGTCAAGAACTCTGTGTTTGGGAAGTATGACAAGTGCTACACTAAGAATGTCAACGGTAGATATACTTGCAACTGGAATCCTGAAGTTCGCTATTGTAGTTTTCATGGCGTCTCCTTGCTCAACTAAGACTGTTTTCATTTGTGTGAATACTAGTGGGTAAATCATTATATAGCTAAATCTCTATTAGCTATGTAATAGTAGTCTTCTCCAACCAAAAAAATTATCTATTAGCTATGTAATAAGAGCTTAACCTATACACATCTTCCATTTGTTTAAAAACATTATCAGGTCTATCAAAGGATATCTACGTTGTAAACCTTTTTTTAAAAGTGAAATTTTGTACTGTTGAAAGTACAAGTAAAAATCTCACTGACCCTCTTTTAATCCTTAACAGGGAAGAAATAGCTGAATGCAGTCATAAAATAACTTATCATTAATAAGTTACTTTTCCAATGTCTAGCAAGTACTTTTTGATTGCCCCATGGCCTAATAGTAAGAAATCTAATAATTTTATTGTGATTGTGTAAATAGTCTCATGGTCTTTTTTAAAGCTGAATACCCCATAGGGTCCCCATGACTCAACAACATTGTAAGAGCATTTTTGTGTCAATTATTTGGTTGTGAGTATTAAAAGAAAAAGGTAGGTGAAGCTTTTTCCACTCAAATAAAGTAAACCCTTTTATTAACTTATGCTTAATTGCTTCAAGTCTTTAAGTATTTGTTGCTTAAGCACATAGCTTTCCTATTTATTTTACTTTGTTGAATCTTGCCTGGCTGACAAGTTGTAACCCATAAATCTGATATATGGCTTCTTCTACTTTGCAATTAAAGTAGCTTTGCTAAGACATACTAAGACTTCATTTTGTAAAGTAGGTATCTATTATCATATTAACTCTTTATATTTAGGTATCTATTATCATATTAACATAGATATGAGATAACTTTGATATGGTTTCTCTAACCGAGGATCTATCGAAAACAGTCGCTCTACTACATATATATCAGCCTTTGCGGACCTTACTTACTTGTGAAAGTGTTGTATAATTTTGTGTACCAAATATTTCGATAGATGAGAAGAACTACCTAATAGTTTGATAGTCGTTTACTTCATTGACTGCTAGATTACCTCATAAAGGTGTGTCACTCTAGGCTAATCCTACATCTTTAAAATAGAGAGGGATGCTATGTATAAAGGGAAACAAGCTGACCCTGACACACATTTTAAAGTTGTGCGGACCTAGATTTAAAGCGGACATCATCATTAACGGGCTGAGCTGTTACAAATGGTATTACAATCACTGCGTGTGCTGCATTGAGCAATGGTGTAGGACAAAACTGTAGATGTTTCCTTTTTGTTTCATATTCTTGCAATAACAGTTAATTCAGAACCCCAGCAGCACCCTATACAAGTCCATTCTCTTTGTATTTTCAATTCTGTACTAAATTTGCCTTAAAGTTGACTTGATACAGAGAGAAATTTTAACAGGAAAAAAGTAGAACTAAACAAAGGTGAGTTTATTTTAAGGCTGAATATATCAACAAACACACGAATTGCTACAGCTATATATTTTAATTGAGCATCTGAACAGATGATTATTTTGCGCATTATAACACATTTCAAAATTTTGAGATGGAAGTGTTGAATACAAGCACTTTATCCTGATGTTCATGTACTCAATCAGGATAGGCCCTCATTCGAGTATCTAAATAAAATTTACTGACAAGTTTAAGTGCTCGTCCATATATTCCGCCTTATTCTGAATGGTTTCTTTATGTAATGTCATGCCTTAACCAAGTGAACAATGGCTTTTGTTGGTCCCATTTCTTTATAGTATTATTTTAACATTAAAATACCTGCTTAGAAGTTCATTCAACTTCCTTTTTTGATTTTCACAGTGAAAAAGTTCCCTCTCCCATTCAGAAAACACAAACATCAAAAGCAAAAGTGAAAAAGATTACATCCCAAAAGCAACCAAAAAGCAAATTAACACTTTTGACACCAAACCAAAAAAACATGTATATACAGTCAAGATCCTATTTTTATACTCTCAATAACATGCATACTTGTTCCTCTTCATTCCCAACAAAATGGCAGAAATTGTTCTAGTAGAACCAATTCAAGAAAGTACTGCTAGTACCAGCAGAAGAGCTTATACCACAAGCAATGAAAGAACCTATACAAGATCAATCACTTACGGGCGTGATCATGTGCCTGAGCCCTTTGATAGTGAGAAGTTGCCAGTGACTTTGATTTCGGAGATTCAAAGATTTCTTCGTGTTGCTAATCTTATCGAGTCAGAGGAGCCTCGAGTGGCTTATCTTTGTAAGACTTCAACTAAAATTTTCTTGTGTGATGACTTGTTTTAGCTGTTATACTGAAAGTGGCAGAGTGTCATTCTTGTCTGTGAAAAAGATTATGAGTATAATTCTTTGAATTCGAAGAGGTTACATGTCTGTTTGTATGCAAAAACAGTCAAAAGGATCCACAAGCTAGAGATTTTCCAATTCAACTTTCCCAATACATTTCTGTTAGATATTACTCCCTCCGACCCAAAATAAGTGTTCTTAATCTCATTTCGCACACATAAAGAAAAATAGTAAATATAAGGTATAGTTTACGAAGTTAATCTGTTTATAAGACGTTTCTTGAGAATTGAGCACTATTAATCATAATTTGGGTTTCTCATTCTTCTTCTTAATGTTATATTAGTACTTATTTTCTTTTTGGTGATAAGTGGTTAATCTAGTTTTCTTAATCAGGCCGGTTTCATGCATTTGAAGTAGCACATAACTTGGATAGGAATTCTAATGGCCGAGGAGTACGACAGTTTAAAACTGCCCTTCTTCAACGGCTTGAACAGGTACACTCTTGTTCTGCAGAAAAAAGGATAATTAGTCATTCATTCTGATTGTATAAATGTCCATATCAAATTTTGCTTCAATATGAGCTTTCATGTCTACCTTTAGCACCATTTCATTTCATCCTTAAACTGAATACTATCTAGATTCATGCTATTGAATTGCCACGTCTAACTTATGAACTATAGGATGAAGAAGTTACTCTCAGGAAAAGAAAGGAAAGGACTGATTTACGTGAACTTAGACGTGCTTATCGCGAGTATAAAGAGTTCATAATCAAACATGGTGGGGAGAGTAATCTCGAAAATAGGTAATGATTCCACTCTTTTAGGTATTATATTTGTCAGCAAGAGTGCTGATGTCCACTACTTACTTCAGTAATATTCATGTTTGTGTTCTCTTACTTTGCACAGAGAAAGGCTGACTAAAGCACGTGTCATTGCTTCAGTATTGTTTGAAGTATTGGATACAGTTTCCAGAGCAGCAGGTGTTCAGGTTTTGTTTACGCGATTTCCTTCTCTTAGTACTTTGATTAGCTCAATCTTTGGTTTACGTGCTAATAGAACCTTCCCTGTATCTTCTTATTAGGCTTTAGCTGGGAGTGATCACGATGCCAAATCTGAACTCTTTGTGTCATATAACATTCTTCCACTTGATCAAGGAGGAATTCATCACGCGATCATGCAACTCCCTGAGGTATGTATAGATGAGTTTGGCTGGCTAAATAGTTTTGACTGTGGCAGCTCATATGCAATGAGCTTAATGTTCCACAGGTTAAAATTGCGGTTGCTGCAGTTAGGGATGTTCGTGGGTTGCCTTTCCTGGAAGATTGTCGAAAACAAGAAACCAACCTGGATTTGTTCAAGTGGCTTCAGTTTTGCTTTGGATTTCAAGTACTAACCTTTCTATCATTCTCAGTTCAAATATTATCCATTTCTGTTTGTGTCAACATCATAAAAGCTGGAAATTTCATCATATTTCTTATGGACTTCACAGCTCTATGATATCAATAGTTAATATCACTTTTCTCTTTGCCAGAAAGGGAATGTGGCTAACCAGAGAGAGCATTTAATTTTATTACTTGCTAACACACATGTTCGGCAGACTCAGAAGCAAGTATTAGTACCCAAGGTGCTGTCCTAGTGTTACCTGCCTCTTTCTAGTTAAGATGTCATTTTAATTGACTTTGTTATGCTTACTTTCTGGGTATTAGCTAGGAGATGTTGCTGTTGATGAGCTGATGAAGAAGTTTTTTAAAAATTATACAGATTGGTGCAAATTTTTGGGACGAAAGAGCAATATTAGGTAATAAGATAATCTGTGGCATGACGATAGACTTTGAATTCCTTCTGCTTTCTGACTTCTTTCTTAACATATTTTTCGTTATCTCATGGATTTTCAGGGTGCCATATCTGAAACAGGAGGCTCAGCAGTACAAACTTCTGTATATAGCTCTTTATCTTCTGATATGGGGCGAGGCTGCTAATTTAAGGTTTATGCCAGAATGCTTGTGTTACATGTTTCACCATGTAAGCTCACATTTTATAACATTTCTATAAAGGTGACCCCAAATAGGGATGGACCTGGTTGTTATACCATGTAAATATATGACGCTTGAGTCTTAAGTCAACCCAAAAGCTAGCTCATTAGGGGAGGAATACCCAAAGTCTACATAAGCAAACCACAAGTCTATTCCTCAACCGATTGGGACTCTAACCCACTCTAACACCTCTATTTTATAATACAATGCAAATATGATCGTAAAAAACATATTCTCTCTTGCAGATGGCATATGAGCTGCACAGCATGCTAACTGGTGCTATAAGCATGACAACCGGAGAAAAGGTCATGCCAGCTTACCAAGGAGATTCAGAATCTTTTCTCAACAATGTAGTGTTTCCGGTGTATGATGTCATATATAAGGTACTTCAAAGTTTGGATATGCATTTATCTCTGATCTCCATAATTTCAGTTTCTAACCTTGTCCCTGAAA
This sequence comes from Solanum lycopersicum, assembly GCF_036512215.1. Taxonomy (NCBI): domain Eukaryota; kingdom Viridiplantae; phylum Streptophyta; class Magnoliopsida; order Solanales; family Solanaceae; genus Solanum; species Solanum lycopersicum. The sequence continues at coordinate 67,242,801 of NC_090806.1, forward strand.
CACTCAAGGAAGCTATGAAAAACGGAAAAGGGACAGCTGATCATTCGACATGGAGGAACTATGATGATCTGAATGAATTCTTTTGGTAGAGCTAACTTTCTCGCAATGCCAATCTTATATTTCAGTTGAGGGACTCCTAAATATGTCAGGAATTTGTTGTGATCCACTGATTGCTTCGCTGTTTCAGGTCTCCAGATTGTTTTCAAATAGGTTGGCCCATGCGTCTGGACCATGATTTCTTTTGCACAGGAACTCCAAATAATGTCAAAGATAAAAAAGAAAAGGTTTCTGCTTCTAACGTTGAAGAAAACAAGGATGCAAATGAAGATGAAGAAATGGGGGTAAGTTACCTGTTGACATTTCAAATTATAGTAAACAGTGTACATAGACACAAGAAAACATCCCGACCTTTCATTGATAATACAAATTTGCTTTTTATCTCATCTCACTGTATCTTGTATTTGTTTTGTTACCGCTTTTCCGTTTCTGCAAAATAAAGAGAAAATGGGCTCAAAACCTTTATCGGACACTATATAAGGTCTATGGGAAAGGGGATACATGGCTTTTCTCTTTCAATGATGCAGACTTCTGTCTATCAACGTATTGCATTCCTGTTTCTTATGTGTAGCATGTTCACATATTAGCTTGAAAGGTTCTCTGTATTGGTTCAAACAACTCCTGCCTTTTATGATTTTGTCAACTAAAATGGATATTAATTGTATTGTAACAACAATTCAAATGATCGAAAAGGAAATGTGAATTAATGTATGCTCTAAGGTGGCTTTTGATGTCGCAACTAAGTAATTTGCTTCTCTCGTACATGCGTATCCGTCTTCACAAAGAGTTGATCTTCTTGCAACACCAGGACTAAGCATGTTCAGTATCAGTTCTTTTGTCCTTGTGTTTACATAGTAAATTCCAAAATTGAAGGGAGCAACAGTAAAGTTGTCTTCATCTTCATGTGACCTATAGGTCACAGGTGCAAACCGTGCGAGTAGCTGGATGCTTCATGTACCAGCTGCCCTTCTAGTAAAATTCCAAATATTACAGTTTCAATCTATGATCTGCAGATCCTAGTGGATGAAGTGCGTGAACCAAAGTGGCTGGGGAAGACAAACTTTGTAGAAATTCGCTCATTTTGGCAGATTTTCAGATGCTTTGACAGGATGTGGACCTTTTTTATCCTATCACTTCAGGTGTGTTTGTCTAAGAGAAGATATTAACAACAGCTTAAGTATACATTCTTACTAGGTTTCTAAGCTCCATTTTTTTTTTTAATTTCTTGACTGTTTTCTTTTAGGCAATGATAATTATGGCTTCTCACGATTTGGAGTCCCCTCTACAAGTCTTTGATGCAACAGTACTCGAGGATGTTATGAGTATCTTCATCACCTCAGCGGTTCTTAAACTTGTAAATGGTATGTCTACTAAGTCTCTTGTTATTTTATCATTACATATCATAACTTAAGACAAACCGTATGAAGATATTCTCATTCTTGCAGTTATTCTTGATATCATCTTTTCATGGAAAGCTCGATGTACAATAGACCCTAATCAAACTCTGAAACATGTGTTGAGGGTGGTTGTTGCTATGATGTGGACCATCATTCTTCCTGTATATTATGCTAGCTCTCGTAAAAAATATACTTGTTATTCAACACAAAATGGGAGTTGGCTTGGAGAATGGTGCTATTCTTCCTATATGGTTGCTGTTGCATTCTATTTGATGACCAATGCAGTTGACATGGTTCTATTTTTTGTTCCTGTGGTTGGAAAATATATCGAGACCTCCAATTACCGGATATGCATGTTCTTATCCTGGTGGACTCAGGTAAACTTTCAGTGTCCTGATCCTAGCATGCAGAGAAATTGTGTCAAATTTTCACTTTTCTTGGTTTCCGAAATGCAGCCTAAGCTATATGTTGGGCGAGGAATGCAAGAAAGCCAACTCTCCCTTCTGAAGTATTTCCTACTATCCCTACTCTGATCCTATCTTTTAATGTGAAGCAATCTCTTGATGAGAGTCTCATTAAGCCTTATTTCTGGTTTTAGGTATACCATTTTCTGGCTGTTCTTGTTAATAAGCAAACTTATATTTAGCTACACATTTGAGGTGAGTAGTTCTAAGGCTTCTTATTGGTTTACAAGCTAGTATTACTAATTTGATCGTTGACACGACCATCTGTTCCCACAAGCTACTAGTTAACTTATCATGAAATATCCAGATAAAACCACTTATATCACCTACAAGACAGATCATGGCAATCGGAGTAAAAAATTACGACTGGCACGAGCTTTTCCCTAAAGGTAATTGTCTAAACCTTTTTATCTTCTTAAGTACCTGAAGAGTGTAGATATATATATATATGTAATCCTCTGTATGATTTTTTCCAATTTAGTCAAGAGCAATGCTGGAGCACTAGCTGCTATATGGGCTCCAATTGTACTTGTAAGTTATATTATGATTTCATCTTCTGTTTCTGAAGCTTCATATTTTCTTTTAAAACATAAGTATCTTCCGTACTGAATCTTGTCGTTTCAGGTATATTTCATGGATGCACAAATCTGGTATTCTGTCTACTGTTCAGTCTTTGGCGGAGTGTATGGAATCCTCCACCATCTTGGTGAGGTGAGTTGTTTTTAGTTTAATTTTAAGCCATTATATAGATACTCTCATCTCTTTTATTTACCACAGATTCGGACGTTAGGAATGCTGAGAAGTAGATTTTACTCATTACCTGAAGCTTTCAGTGATCATCTTGTCCCACCCGAAGCAAAAGATTCTAGAAACACCTTAATGAATTGGCTCATCCCTTTGACATTCCAATTCCAAAAGGTTTTTACCGTTGATTTCTTAAGTTAACTTAAGGATTTCTTTATAGTTCTGTCTCATCCCTCTGGTCTTGTGTTTGGCAGAACTTTCATTTATCAGAAAGGGAAAAGAGCAATGTTGTGAAGTTTGCTCTTGTGTGGAACCAGATCATCAGTAGCTTCCGAGAGGAAGACGTGATAAGTGACAGGTTAATCATTTTTGTCTAGCTTATTTCGACATGCTGTTCTTTATAAAAGAAAGCTAAGACTTTTGTGTAATAATTGACAACAGGGAGATGGATTTGATGAAAATACCTGTATCACCAGAATTACTCTCTGGTCGAGTTTATTGGCCCATTTTTCTGTTAGCAGATAAGGTACCATGTTGATCTTGAAGCTTTGTCTAGTTTGATACTAGCATTTCTACTGTTTGACTTATCGTTCATCTGCAGCTTGCAAATGCATTATCTATTGCACGAAACTTTGAGGGAAAGGATGAAACGCTTTTAAGAACAATAAAGAAGGATACATACATGTATTTGGTGGTCATAGAGTGTTATGAATCGCTGAAATACATACTCGAAATTCTTGTTGTTGGTGACCTTGAGAGAAGGTAATGTTTCATACTATTATCTCAAATGCAATTTAATACTCTCTTACTTTCTTAAACTCCGTATCAAGTCAAAACTACACAAACGAATTGAAACGCAGGGAGTACTGAAATCAATACTAGTGAAAGTGCTTTCTGCATTTTCATTTTTTTTTTCAATTCTAAACTCCCATTCATGACATGGTTGTCTACCTTTTAGGGTTATTTCTGGTATATTAGACGAAATTGACGAAAGTATTCAAAAATCAACACTTCTCAAGGACTTGAAGATGAGCCAACTACCAGTTCTATGTGCTAAGTGTATTACTTTACTTCAACTTCTGGTAAATTCACTCACAAGCATCAACCTTTTACTCTCTTCCTATAACCAATTTCTTCATTTACTCATGCTTTCCGTATTGACACATTGGTTTATCAAGGTCGAGGGAAAGGAAAGCCTTCATAACAAAGTCGTATTGGCAATTCAAGATATCTTTGAGCTTGTGACAACCGATATGATGTTAAATGGGTCAAGGTTAGATTTCTAAAGAATTTCAAGTCATAATAGTACTTACATTTATGTTGTGTCTAACTAACCATCCTTCGTGGTTGCAGAACGTTGGAGTCACTTGATGCTCACCTGTATAGTGAGAAAGAGGTTGTTGAATGTTTCGACTCGATTGAAGTACCACTGTTTGCATCTAAGAATTCAATCCATTTTCCATTGCCAGATAGTGATTCCTTATTGGAAAAGGTGTTCCAAATACTTTACTACTTATGGTTCCGTTTACTTGTAGTGTACTTATAGGCATACCTGAAAACATATGTGTAGCTACACAAACCTATTGTATGTATGGAGACTGATCTAACTTCAATTGTAGATCAAGAGGTTCCGTTTACTGCTTACTGTCAAAGATAAAGCCCTAGATATACCGACTAACTTGGAGGCTCGTAGGAGGATTTGCTTTTTCGCTACTTCTCTGTCTATGAACATGCCAAGTGCTCCAAAGGTGCGGAACATGTTATCATTCAGGTCAGATTCATCACATTTACTTGATATTTTTGTCACTTCGCATAAAATACCTACGGGTATGTGGAATTAACTACATATTCAGGTTTCAACAAGTAAACTTACTTACAGGGACATGTTTACTATACAGTGTTCTAACTCCACATTTCATGGAGGAAGTCAAATTTTCAAAGAAGGAGCTCAATTCAAGAAAACAAGCTGGAGTCTCTATCCTTTTCTATATGAAAAAGATATTTCCAGGTTGCCACGACGAAAATTCTCTATGACTTAATAGAGTGAAAGAGAGCTTCTTCCATCTCATAAGTTTTGATTAACTAAATATTCGTATTAATTATACGTCCTTAGATGAATGGGAGAACTTTTTGGAGCGCATGGAAAAGGAAGGAATAGATGAATCTAGTGATGAAATTGAAGAAGAGGAGAGAAGTTGGGCTTCTTTCCGAGGGCAAACTCTAAGCAGAACTGGTGAATTTACCATTCCTCTAAAAGTTATTTCGATATAAGCTGAAATTTTGAACTTTATCCTTACTAGAAATGTTCTTTATATGTTTCCTTCCGTTAACCAAAACAGTCCGAGGGATGATGTACTACAGAAAAGCACTGAAGTTGCAAGCTTTTCTCGACATGGCTGAGGATGAAGGTTTGTCATATTCAGATATTTTGACTCTCCCCCTACACCGATATTCAACTCAAGTGAACATCATCTGCATGTTTCTGTCTTGCACCAGATATCCTCCAAGGTTTTGATGCAATTGAGAGGAAAAACGATACATTATCAGCTCAACTTGAAGCCTTGGCAGACATGAAGTTTATACATGTTGTGTCTTGTCAAATATATGGATTACAGAAGACTACTGGTGACCCTCAGGCTCAAGACATACTAAATTTGATGATAAGGTACTTTTTCCAAGTGAAACTTCCATTCAGGGTACTTTTGTACTTGAAAATTAGTCTCGAAACTTAACTATGTTAATTTATCGATGTTTTGCTTAAAGGTACCCTTCTTTACGAGTTGCTTATGTTGAGGAGAAAGAAGAAATTACAGCAGACAAGCCGCGAAAAGTTTATTCATCTATTCTAGTTAAAGCTGTTAACGGTTTTGATCAGGTATTGAAAAAGAATCATCCAAGCAGTTGAAAACTGTCTTTTGCTTAATATTTTTGGACACTTCACTGTCAATATGCACAACTTCTCAAGAAAATACAGCAAGGAAGATCTATCTAATTGTTTCGTGTTATGTATCAAAATGAACAATGTCTTCTAATTCTAAAAAATTGGTCTATGCTTACTCTTACAAGTCTTTTGCCTATGTTGTAGGAAGTATACCGCGTAAAGCTTCCAGGTACACCAAATATTGGAGAAGGAAAACCTGAAAATCAAAATCATTCCATAATTTTCACACGCGGTGAAGCTCTCCAAACAATTGACATGAACCAGGTATTCATCAGCTTCAGGATTTTGAAAAAGAATAAGCTCATATATATGTTTTAATAGTGTTTTTACAGGATAATTATTTAGAAGAAGCTTTGAAAATACGAAATATCTTGCAAGAGTTCCTAAAACACAGTGGTCGGCGTCCTCCTACAATACTTGGCATGAGAGAACACATATTTACAGGAAGGTCAGCATCTAAGAACTGTGATTACCTGTTTATGAAACTATCTAGTACATTATCAACAACAATATTTTTGCGCGTTATGCAGAGCGAGTTTACTCTAAAAAGAGAAAAATAGATATTAAGAGAAAAAAAGACTAAAAGAAGAGATTTTTTTGAGTAAAATGCTAAAGAAACTTTCATCCCGATTGCAGTGTTTCTTCTTTAGCTTGGTTTATGTCCTATCAAGAAACCAGTTTTGTCACCATTGGCCAGAGGCTTCTGGCTAATCCACTCAGGTAATTTAATCCCTATTTTAACATGTTTACTTTTATGTAATAGTGATCAAATGAATAATAAGGAAACTATCTTGGGGAGGGGTGTGTGGGGGGGGGGGGGGGGGGGGGGGGTAAAACCACACCTAAACTATCTCCTTTTCGCAAGTTCATACCTCAACTATCACTCCCTTTGTATTAAAACGTGTGTTGATGCTGAGTTAGCCTACAGACACCTGCTGTCAGTTAGGAACAAATATTTGGCCAACTCAGTATCGAGGTGTGTTTTAATACAAAGATAGTGATAGTTTAGGTAGGTAAAGAGAACAATGGATAGTTGATGTATGAAACTCGCGAAAAAATGATGATTTAAGTCACATGGTATCTTTTCTTGTTTAGAAGCTCTTTGCATAAAGGAAACAAAAAGTATATCATGCTGTATTCAGATTGCTTACAACATCCTTCTCCATCGAAAATTTCAGGGTCAGGTTCCATTATGGGCACCCGGATGTGTTTGACCGCGTATTTCATTTGACAAGAGGTGGCATTAGCAAAGCATCCAAAACAATCAACTTGAGTGAAGACGTTTTTGCAGGTTTTCCTGTTAATGCAAAATGTTCATTTGACATCATAAAGTTATATAGACTAGAAAACACATGACAGTATCTGATATAATGTAGGATTTAACACGACTCTGAGACGCGGACATGTCATATATCTTGAGTACATGCAAGTTGGAAAAGGTCGTGATGTAGGCCTTAACCAGATTTCAAAGTTTGAAGCTAAAGTTGCAAATGGAAACAGTGAACAAACAATCAGTCGTGATATGTATCGCCTTGGCCATAGATTTGACTTCTTTAGAATGCTCTCATGTTATTTTACAACAGTTGGCTTCTACTTCAACAGCCTGGTAACTACATTAAATCCTGTAACTAATATGCTGGTTTATATGTCTCTTTTAATCTCTGCTGTCAAAACTATGCAGATATCAGTGGTTACGATTTATGTGTTTCTATACGGTCAGCTCTACATGGTATTAAGTGGTCTACAAAGAGCACTACTAGTTGAGGCAAAACTACAAAACATAAAGTCACTGGAAACAGCTCTAGCTTCTCAATCATTTATCCAGCTTGGACTTTTAACAGGGTTACCAATGGTCATTGAGTTGGGACTAGAGCGCGGTTATCTTAATGCTCTTAAAGATTTTGTTCTGATGCAACTGCAGCTGGCTGCAGTTTTCTTTACTTTCTCCTATGGAACAAAGTCTCATTACTATGGCAGAACAATTCTTCATGGAGGAGCTAAGTATAGACCTACTGGTCGTAAAGTTGTGGTTTTTCATGCCAGCTTCACTGAAAACTATAGACTTTACTCTCGGAGTCACTTCGTCAAAGGATTTGAACTTCTACTCCTGTTGATTGTTTATGATTTGTTTAGACGATCATATGAGAGCAATTTGGCATATGTTTTAACTACATATGCAATATGGTTCATGTCATTTACTTGGTTGTTTGCACCGTTTCTGTTTAATCCTTCTGGATTTGATTGGGGCAAGATAGTTGATGACTGGAAAGATTGGAACAAGTGGATTAATCAACAAGGTGGTATAGGGATACAACAAGATAAAAGTTGGCAATCATGGTGGAATGATGAACAAGCTCATCTTCGTCATGCTGGGCTATTTTCGCGGTTAATTGAGATACTCCTTTCACTGAGATTTTTCCTTTACCAATATGGACTGGTGTATCACCTTGATATATCCAATCAAAGTAAAAATATTGTTGTCTATGTGCTCTCATGGGTTGTCATTGCTTTTATTTTCCTCTTGATGAAGGTAAGCCACTCCCTGCACATTGCCTGTCTCTCTTTTACAATGCTGATATACTTCCAGTTTGTGAATACTAGAAGACCCCACTTTGTGGAACTATACTGAGTATTGACGCTGTTGCTGAATTTTCCAGATGCTGAATATCGGAAGGCGGTTTTTAAGCGCAAACCATCACTTAACTTTCCGGTTGTTTAAAGCTTGTCTATTTCTAGGAGTTGTGGCAACTATTATTACCCTGTCCATCATATGTCATCTGTCTGTGAAAGACTTGATTGTCTGCTGTCTAGCTTTTCTACCAACTGGTTGGGGCTTGATATTGGTAAGTCCAGTATATGTTCTTGCCTATTTTGCTACACATACTTCCTCCTCTTCTCTGTCCTGTTTTTGTCTCGTTTTGAATCGCGTAAATGCTGCTGTTCTCCTCAGGTTGGCCAAGTAGTGAGACCAAAGATTGAAGGTACTGGATTGTGGCACTTCACTCGAGTGTTTGCTCGAGCTTATGACTATGGAATGGGTGTTGTTCTTTTCGCGCCTTTAGCTTCACTGGCTTGGCTTCCAATAATTTCAGCTTTCCAAACTCGGTTTCTGTTCAATGAGGCTTTCAGTAGGAGGCTGCAAATTCAGCCAATTCTTGCAGGAAAGAAGAAACATTAGTGATCTCTATTTGACTTTACATTACATAACTTGCATGTACACATATTGTTCTGTTACTGTAGAATAGCAAAATACTGGTAAAAACATGTTGTCGTGCGGATATACTCCATAGGGAAAACAATCGATTGTATAATTCTTTCATGTACAGGTATAGTTGTATACTAGACTATTGTGCATAGACGCTAATGAATAATACGCATTCTTAAAATCTCAAGGTTATCATCTTTCAGTAGAGTGTTGGTCAAAACTGAAAAATAAGTTCGTCCAAGTGTAAAACCAAATATGTTTTATATTATATCGCGTATATCACAATTCTACATCAAGAGAGAAATTAATACAAGAGAGAAGTCTCAATACCGGAGCTGGCTGTGGAACTGTTGTCAACAGAAGGTGCTACAACTGGAGGTGAATCAACTGATGAAGACTCTGCATCAGAAATATCAGATTCCACAGAGCTCATTCTTTCGGTCTCTGATGATTCTAGTTCCTCTTTAGATTTCCCTGATGACTTCCCAAACATCACTTCCTTTATGCCACCACCAACAGATTTGCCAGCATATTTAAGGATTTTCTTCATCTTGCCCTTTGTGGGGCTTTTCTCATTTCCTGCACGGTTCTCTTTTCCATCTTCTGTAGGTGTTGTTGCTAATGACACTATAATCTTCACTCTGATATCCTTGGCATTAACTGCCCTAAGATTCACACGCAGAGATGAAATAGGCTCTCCAAGATTGCTTGAACTTCTCCGGAGAACTGAGCTGATCTTATGTAAACCCCTGTGTAAACGACCTGGGGAATCCCCTAGGTAATTCAGGCTTAAACCAGCATTTACAGTGAATAAGAAGATATCAAGGTCACCCAGAGAACTGTACCGCAGAGCATACATGGTAAAAGTCAACGGACACACGGGGAGCAAAAGGGGTCAAAGATTACCTCATCAAGAATTAAAATAGTGGCATTCTTCAGTAGAGCCCTTGCAACAGCAATTAGCTGAAAACAGAAAGATGGTGTAATCAATATAACTCTGCAAACTTGTGCTAATCTGATTTTTGGCATTCACCTTTTGAATCAGCACTCTCTGAAAAATTTGAGCCCTTAAGCTGGACATAGCCTTCTCCCAAATGGAATTCATGTTCACCAAATAACAGAGAATGTAACAAAGCTTATTTATCGAACATAACTACTTCACTTGTAATTACTCTTAGTCATACTAAATAGAGCTCCAAATACTTAATTGGTGCTGCCAATAGAACAAATAATTCTAAAATCCTTCACATTTAACCAAAGCAAGATGATGAAAACTTTTAAATAAACAAAAATATCAAGTTTATTTTAGATAATACAATGCCTTGAACTAGTTATGTAGCTTCTCAAAGTCAATAGGAACGTCTCCCATCACCCTCCGTAATCACATCTTTGAAAGCACCGCCACTGGGAATCATCGGTAGAACATGCTCCTGATGAGGTACAATCACATCCAACAAGTATGGCCCAGGAGTGTCTAACATCTTTTGAATGGCAGCTCTAAGATCATCCCTGTGTGACACTCTTGCAGCAGGTACGCCACAAGCCTCTGCAAATTTCAGCATATTAGGGAAGATCTCTTCCTCATTAGCAGGATTACCCAAGTAAGTGTGTGCTCTGTTAGCCTTATAGAATCGATCCTCCCACTGAACCACCATTCCCAAGTGTTGATTATTCAGCAACATAATCTTAACTGGGAGATTCTCCACCTTAATTGTTGCCAACTCCTGCACATTCATAATAAAACTCCCATCACCATCAATATCAACCACAATCTCACCCGGTCTTCCAACAGCCGCACCTATAGCAGCAGGCAAACCAAATCCCATTGCTCCTAATCCACCAGATGTCAGCCATTGGCGTGGCTTTTTGTACTTGTAGTGTTGGGCAGCCCACATTTGGTGTTGCCCCACACCAGTACTAATGATGGCATTTCCGTTAGTTAACTCATCAAGAACCTGAATAGCATATTGGGGAGGGATGGCTTCACCGAAAGTCTTAAAATTCAATGGGTACTTCACCTTCTGCTCCATTAACTCCTGCCTCCAAGCAGAAAAGTCCAACTTCAGCTTACCTTTTTTACTCTCGAATATGGAATTCAAACCCTGTAATGCCAACTTGATATCTGCACAGATGGAAACATGAGGTTGCTTGTTCTTTCCAATCTCAGCCGAATCAATATCAATATGGACAATCTTAGCTCGGCTAGCAAAAGCTTCCAATTTACCAGTAACTCGATCATCAAACCTCACCCCAAATGCAAGCAACAAATCACTACTATCCACCGCATAATTAGCATACACAGTCCCATGCATACCCAACATTTGAAGAGAAAGCTCATCCCCACTTGGAAAAGCTCCAAGACCCATCAAAGTACTCGCCACAGGAATACCCGTAAGCTCCACAAAGCGTCTCAGCTCCTCACTCGACTGTGAACACCCACCACCCACATACAAAACAGGCTTCTTTGACTCCGAAATCAGCCTAACAATTTGTTCCAAAAGCATCTCATTAGGTAATTTAGGCAACCTAGACATGTAACCAGGCAACCTCATTGGCTGATCCCAATTAGGTATCACCAATTGTTGCTGAATATCCTTAGGAACATCAATCAAAACAGGTCCAGGCCGTCCTGATTTCGCTAGAAAAAACGCTTCACGAACAACCCTAGGAATATCCTCTACATCCATAACAAGATAATTATGCTTCGTAATGGATCTCGTTACCTCAACAATAGGAGTTTCCTGAAACGCATCAGTACCAATCATCCTCCTCGGCACTTGACCGGTAATAGCAACAATCGGGATACTATCCAACAAAGCATCAGCAAGACCGCTAACAAGATTCGTAGCTCCCGGACCAGATGTAGCAATACAAACACCAGGGAACCCAGTAGCCCGTGCGTAACCCTCTGCAGCAAACACACCACCCTGTTCATGACGTGGCAGCACATTACGAATAATATTTGAACGTGTCAAAGCCTGATGAATCTCCATGGAAGCACCTCCTGGGTATGCAAACACATCCTTAACCCCTTCCCTTTCAAGTGCCTCCACAAGAACATCACAACCCTTTCTGGGTTCGTCAGGGGCGAAACGGGAAACAAAGATTTCGGGTTCAGAAACGTCGTCATGCGTCGTGGTTGATAGGATGACATTTGAAACAGTGAAACGGCTATGATGTTGGGTGTGTGTAAGGTGAAGGGGTGATGCTTTTTTGGGGTGATTGTGGAAAGTAAAGGTAGATTTGGGAAGAAGGGTGGAAGATTTTGATGAAGATGGAGGTAGGGTTTTGGAAAAACAAGGAGATGGAGATGCAGCCGCCATTGTTGTTGAGGAGCTAAACTCAAAGGAGGGCCATGAAAATGAGGTGGTGGCTATTTTATTCAACTTGATTGAGAAAAAAAAATACTGTGCGCCACAAAAAAAAAACATTTGACTCAATCCAAATAGGAAGAATTTTTTAGTTGAATTTGAAATAATGGACAAATTCTCATCACCATTCGATGAGTCATTTTTAAAAATTTTAATCCCACTTAAATTTTTCATGTTGCGCTTTAAATCTATACGACAAATATGACAACTTTTTTTTGCATATGATTAAAAAAAATACTTATGTGATATTCACTCTTGATTTTTCTAAAATTTTCATGATACAAAGCTTGAAACCACAACAAAAACTATCTATGGTACATTAGATTTTCGCCAACATGAAGCTATTACAGGAAGGGCATAACAACATATACATTCAGAGACTATACAATGGGGGAAACTGGGAAAAACATCTTGTTATAACATATTCAAACTTCACCTCATTGGTCTACCTCAGACTTTTTAAAACTTGAAGACTGACCGAAAGCATGATTTTCGTTTGAGTTCGCTGCTACCTCATCTGGAGTTTTGATGCTTTCACTATCTACCAGTTCACTGGTTCTTATTGTGGTGTCGGAATTCTCTATACCGGAGCTAGGTGTGGAACTGTTGTCAGCTGAAGGTGCTACAACTGGAGGTGAATCAACTGATGAACGTTGAGACTCTGCATAAGAAGTATCAGATTCCACAGAGCTCAGTCTTTCTGTCTCTGATGATTCTACTTCCTCTTTAGATTTACCTGATGACTTCCCGGACATCACTTTCTTTATGCCACCACCAACAGATTTGCCAGCGTTTTTAAGGATTTTCTTCGTCTTGTTTCTCACTCTCCCCTTTGTGGGGTTTTTCCCATTTCCTGCGCAGTTATCTTTCCCATCTTCTGTAGGTGTTGTTGTTAATGATGAAGGCAAAATGGTGTCATCCACTATAATCTTCACTCCTATATCCTTGGCATTAACTGCCCTAAGATTCACACGCGGAGATAAATCAGGCTCTCCAAGATTGCCTGACTTATCCTCTTTACTTGAACTTCTCCGGAAGAGCGAGCTGATCTTATGTAAACCCCTGTGAAAACGACCTGGAGAATCTGGCTTACTTCCGTTACCACTTCCATCAAGCTTGTATTCATTATAGTGAGAGGAGCCGCCTGATGTTGACTTAAGACTTCCCTTAGAACCAGCATTTTCACTATGAACTTCTCCGCCAATAACCCTGTTCTTCCCCTTTCTTGGTTCCCATACTTGTGCTACTTCACTCCCTGGTTGGTGTACCCATATACCAGTCTCCCGCTGCCCTTCAATATTAATAGGTTCATACTTATCTCCAGTTTTTGAAGGTTCATCAACTGATTCAGTGGTTAAGGAGCTTTGTTCAGTTTTATCCACCTCAGCAGATTTGCTATCCTGTTCATTGACCATACTTCCGCTATCATATGACTGCTCCGCGCCCTGAAAATTGCTGAAAACTTAGTACTTCCTTATTTTCCGTCATTATTTATCATAATAAACTAAACTTATTCCTCAGCACCGTTATTTTTGTTTACTGAATTCATCCATTATAAAATTATGAGTAATGGAAACCATTTTTCAGGTGCAAAAGAAGATAATAAGTGAGAAATCTTTGCTTCTTAACATTTCAATTTAGTGTTCATGACAAATTTCACAGGAAAAACATATACCTTTTTGGCACAGTCAACAACAGTTATGGCAAGATGCAATCTCCCAATTTTGATGTTCTGAAGAGACAGCCACATATCATGCCTCTGGCCATCCCTAAAATCACAGATATTGATGGAACATTTTCTGTTCACAAAGAACAAATAAGAAGTGAATAAGTTGCTTATGTAGGCTTCGAATAATATTCCATTGGAGAACATACTGATGTCGAAAGAAAAGAAGAAGAAACTATAGTTAACTCATACACCTATAGAGAAGAATATTAGTATTTAAATTGCCAAGAGAACAGGACGAACCCCAATGTATCATCATATAAATGGTCTTTGTCACGAACTTCGACATTGAGCATGTTGTTAGGAGACTCCCATGTACAGACTGGAATCTTGAACTCCTCACGCCACTGTGGATTCAATGTCTTCTTCTTAGTCTTAGTCCTGAATCTGTAAAGGCCAATGTGCCCCTTAACATATGGATCAGCCAATCCTGAAAATGACCACCCAGCTTTTAGCCATACATAGCTAATAATTTGACAGAAGTACAGTAAGATTATTTTCTAGGTACCATTTAAATCTGATGGCTTCATGTCAGCTGCTTCAAGAACTTCTAAAATCACAAAAGCAATGGGCTCCTTAGCATCAGCTGAAAACCAGTTTTCTGACAAAATGAAAAAAGAAGACTTATGTAGCAGTGACAGAACATAACAAATTGAATTCAATCACTTCAAAAACAGAAGCTCAACAACTCTAATATCATATATTTATCTAGACAAAATACGCTGAGCACACAAATGCGTTTAATTAGTACTGTACAAATGAAAGATGATAAGTGTTGCATCGAGAACTATCAGCATGAGATATTAAAATCTGTGAACCACCTCCACCAGTAATAGAAAATACTTAATGGTATCCCATCCTGTCTGTATGTATTAGACATCAAATAGACTAAACTCAAGCACATTTAGGGGCTAATGCTTTTACTTCCCTTTGTCTTTATCCCTGGGGGGGAGGGAGGGGGAGAGGGGGGGGGGGGGTACATGGTAGCAAAAAAGTTCACCCTCTTATGTAGTTTGAATTATTAATTAGGTCGAGACACCCACTACAACACACTAAACATTTTAATAAACACTGACCACCAGCTTACACTTCTTTTATAGCTTATCTCCTCAAATACAATTCAATCCCCTACCAACACAGAATGGATTATATTAGAAAATTTATCAACAATATGTTGTGTATCAGCTAGTTCAAGTTCTCAAAGATGAATAACTGACACGGTTCACTCGCTGCCTAATACCACCTTACAACATTGTATATAATGAAGTTAAAACATATGAAAAGTTCTAGGCTTTCCAAACAGTCAAAATAACTTCACTGCAATTCATGGAATCAGGACTTCTTCCAACAACACTAGCACAGAATCATATATTGGTAGAATTAAAATGTTTGAAAGCCGCTATAGTCATCCCTCTGTTCACAGCTTACTCAAACAGGAAGCGGCCTTCTAAAACTTCTTTTTCTTGATTGACTTAAATTCACATAACTAACCTGATATCTGAATGGGTTAAGTAGGTTACAAATTCAGGGAGGGAAAAGGTTTAGCGGCCCTCTTAACAAAGGTAAGAGAACAAAAGCATCACAGAAAGGCCTAACACTGTAACATTTACTGGTGTCACCTTTTGGATGGAAAAGGTTTTGTGCCATGCACTTGACTCTTATTGTTAGCCTTCTCTTTTTTTGACAAAGGTAACAAGTTTTTGTATAAATCTTCAGCACTGAGGCTGAGGTCCCAAAAATTTACATCACAGAGCTACTTACAACTGAGTAGGCTCAGCAACCAAAAAAAAAAGGAAATTTATCACTAGTCTTGGACATCTAAAATAATTTGAATTGGTATTTTCTCCATCACAGTTATTGCGAAGAGACATCTAAATAATTAGTCTTGGACAGTACATTTGTGAAATTGTATGTAAAGCCTAAAAATGGGCTGCTTTTAGGCCACTCTCGTTTTTCTCGCTACACTACGGGAATCACTTTTGCTTTCTTTTCCTCTAACTACTAAGATGTTTCAGTTCGCCAGGTTGTCTCTTGCCCAAAGTCCATTTTCATTTTTTTGGTGAATAAAACTTAAACAGATTGAAATCAAATTCATCAAAAAAAAAAAAAAAATTCAACAATATTTATAATGATTTTTCAGAAAGTGAATTTCCATCTCAACCAATTGAAACATTCACTAATAAAAATAGAGTATTAAGTATTTAAAAAAAAAATAATCTTTTAGTTTCTCAAATATTGATAATCTCTTATATTTAATATTCATGTCAAATTTCCTGTCAATGAGTTGGACTCAATTATATTGGAAACCAAACGACAAGGGTGGAAGCTAGGGTGACCATTACCTGGTTGCGGCGACACAAACTTCTCAACATCCACCACCAGCATGTTGGGCTGCAAGATATTAAGAATAACTTAGTCTAAAAGCTCTTCATGGCATTTTTTTCCTTTTCTTTTGGGCACATGGAAACTAGTCCACAATACCTGATTGTAAATTATTCAAACCATTGAAGCGTAACTTCTATTTGGAACTTCTGTCGCCATCTAAGTTGCTCGGACTCGGGTGGGGATCTAGAAGACAGATCCTTCATGATCTAAACTTTAAGATTTGGGGGTACGGATCCAAGTATGGAGACTGGTGCAGGATTTGGCTAAAAATAATTCAAAATCTAAACAAAGAATTATGTCTAAATTATGAGACATTATGTGGAAAATACAAAAGATATTTCGAGGAGAAAATATTGATCAAGAGGCAATTTAGAAGGTGATATAAGGAAAAGATGATATAGAAATTTCTGTATACATGGTACTCATTGAATGATATCTTAGTTTTTGTTTAGATTTCAGAAATCATTGTATTTGTCCCGAGTTACTCCATCAATTTTGGTCAAAGTACCCAAAATCGGTTCATCAAATATGGTACGGATCCCAACCGCATCCACATTGTGTTGACATGGGTGCGGCACCAAAAGTGAAGAGTCCGAGCAACTTAGGTTTCCATTCTTAAGCACATCAAAGTCTAAAATATGTTTCTACCACAAGTATATTAGGGGGTATAATATTAAACAGAATACAGACTCAAATCTGAATGAACCGCACCTCGACAAGTGTCTGCTCAAAGGCAACAGCAAGAAGTTTATCCTGATAAAGATGACAAGCAAATCTTAAAAAGATTGTATATATGTCAATTCAATGTTAGAGAAACACACAATACTCATTGAACTAACCATCCATCCAGCAATTCCAGGAAGTTCTGTTACATCAAGTCCATGTGTGAAAATTGGCTTCACAGTCATCTGAAAATAAGGAGGCTCCACAAAGCAAACCCGCAAACGACCGAGAAATGGCCACTTCCTTAAGAACTTTACCCCAACCAAGACCTACATGGAACAGCAATACCTCCAAACATATTATTTTAGGAATTAAAATCTGGTCATCAAACAATACAAGGGAACAGAAGAATTGAGAGGTGAATAACTACACTCAATGGCTATACTATCAACACTGAACATAGAACTCTCTAAGATTGTCATAAGTTTCCTCATTCCTTCGTATGCCATGTATTCGACTAGAACACCTAAAAATAAGTGTGCTAGTTTGCTTGGCTAGCAGCACAGGAAGACATTCTTATAGCTGAAAATTTAGGAATAGAAGGGTAGCTCATTTCATTTGGTTCTTCATGTGCAAGAAATTAGCAGAAAATGTAAACCACTTGGTAATTGGTGTCATGTAGCGCACTCATGCACCCACAAACTGTGGAGCACAATATGGCATATTTGTTGTATTGAATGCGTAATGCCTAATTTTACACAAACTTGCCACTGAGATATGAATTTTGAAAGAAGAGGAGTACAGCATGGGAGATGGCCCATACGGCTACAGCGATAATATCAATAAATATTTCACCAAAAGAGGAGCGAGTTGATGCTAATAATTAAGACATTCACAAAATCTGCAACCATAAGTACTGAACGTTAAACTGATACTATTAATCCCCCTCCCCCCACCTCATTTCCCTTTTCAGTGTCAGATTTTTACAACGGAAGAAGATTTTCACAATATTAATTGCCATTAGTGAATCACCTTTCCCTCAACATGCATGCCCAATAGATGCAACTTCGCCCACATCCCAAAGCCCAACCTTTTTCTCAGTTTCACAGCAAGAATTGCACTCATGTCATCGGCAGCACGGAAATTCATTCCTAACTCCAGGACCTGCACGGATAGATTTAAATTTAACCATTACCAAAAAGAGCACAAGTTGGCAGAAGCCAAACTGCTGACATATATAAACATTTTTGCGTCAAGACTACATACCAAGTGATCATCTCCAGTAGATTCGCGAAGAACCCTCATTTCTGTGAACATAGGTGGGCTTCTTCCCAAATAGAGGTGCTGAACTACAGCTTCTTTCTGTATGCATCAGGGGGAGGAAATTACTCTTCATAACTCAACTCAGCAAACAATTAATTCTTCGGAATAAAGTTAAAAATTGGATGGTTACAGCATAAGGATGAAACTATAATGTTGATGAAAGCAGAACTGCTTGAATTCGAGAACACTAAATAAAGGGAAAATATAGAAAATAGAGGCATTAAATGAAAGGTGATGCATAGAATCCAGAAAGAAAGAAAGAAAGCTAGTAACAGAAGGTAGACATGCTTTGAACCACTTACAGCAGTCCAGGGTTTGTACTTCTGAAGAAACCATGGAATGATAGAGAGAAGAATTTTCTGTGAAACAATCTCCTCCATGCAGAGAGGCCAAATCTTTTCAATCGCATAGTTTAACCATCTCACTGATTCAGAGTCTGAAAGTACCTGGTAAAATCCAAAAAGCACATAAAAAAGAAGAAGCAGTAACTCAAGTCCAAATTAATCGAGAGTCGGCAGGAAAATTGCTGCTTATTCAGCTCTTAATCTTGCTGATGAATGACTCAAGTCAAAATTTTGGTATCAAAGAAACATAGAGGGAAAAATAAAACAATATTTAAATCTTGTAAGTGAGTGCAAGAATCAGAAAAACTGTTGGTAAATCTTAAAGTTCCTAAATTTAGAATATTCTTCTGCTTTCTTGCAATCTCAGTACCTTTTCTCTTTGAGAAACACAAAAAAAAAAAGAATTTTCTTGAGAATCAATTCAGTATCTTTTCTTTTGCCTGTCAAATCTAACAACAAAAATAATAAAGTTTCCAAATCTATCATATTAACTTTAACAGACAAAAAGGGGGGGAAATGAAACTAAGTTCCAATAGAAGTCCTGCAAAATGCTTACTCGCCGCTGACAAGACTGCCTTTTTTCCTCAAACTGTAGCTTCCTCCTTAATTTTGTCACATACTGCTCATGAACCTTCAAAATTTAAAGAACATAACTTGATAAATCCACATCAAATACTTAAAATTAAAGCAAAAATATCGAAACTTGATAGTCAACGAAAAAACAACAACAAACACACCCGCGTAATCTCACAAGTGAAGTCTAACAGTCTAGACTGTACCAAACCTTAGCCCCTCAGCTCAGCAAAGAAACAACACATAAAAGAGTACAAAATTGAAATAAAAACACAATCTTTAGCAACTTACCATATAGAGATAGATAAGCGATAGGAAGTAAGCAAAAGCGTGGCAACAATCGAAGGAATTAAGCAACCATAGTGCAAGCAACACAATACCCACATGATGAATAATTGTAGCATCCGTTATACTCGACATTTCAATCCACCCCCAAAACCCAAAACCCAAAACTCCTTCTTCTTCTCTCTACTATATACACAGCTCTTGATCCCAAAATGACCAACACCCACTGCAACTAGCTAAACGCTTAACCCAAAATTCTGATTACGTACTTAAAACCCCATTTAACTTGAACCCCATTCATTGCAACAGTATTAAAGACATTTATTCAGTGTAGTTTACGCGTGAGTATACACTTTTTATATCACTGAAACTGACATAACTTGGAGGTTTAAGATTTCAAATTGGGTAATTAAGTTTCAGGATGACGAAGTAGTCAACCAAATCGGCTAAAGATTTTCATTTTTGGAGAAGTTGATCAGAGTTACAAGTTGGGAAAGTCTCTGTATTTTGGTGTTTCTAGTTTTTTCATGCTTTTTGACTGCCAGAAATTTCCCAAATACTCGAATAGACACATAATATATAAATATGTCTTTTAATGTATTATTTAATTCTGTATTCTCAAAATCATAATTTCTTTCTATTAAAAAGCGCGATTAAACTTTGAAAAGAACCTAAGTAAAAATGCAGAAATGAGGTCCTATTATTTTGAAGATTTAATTTTATTAGTCAACTAAGAATATACTTTTAGTTATGTTATATGAGTATATAATATGTTGCATGTCTGGCCATTATTCTGGTAAACGTATAATTAATTAAACTCAATCGTATATTATCTTTTTTTTTGTGACAAAAAGCACGTTTTCACATGATGGAATTCCGCTAATTATGTGGCATGTTGTGCTTGAAAAGGAAGTCCATGTGTTTTTTTTTTCTTGGTAATTAATTTTCTACAATACATATTATAAATATATAAAATGTGTTATGTGTGGATTTATTTTTCCCTAACATCAGGTCATTAAGATATATATATAAAAAAAATTATAAATATTTTGAAGTAAAAATGTATTGGAAATGAATTAGTCAACTGATGATAAGGCCAAGGAAATTGATATCATTTGATTAAAATTTAAATATCTAGTAGAATAAACTATTGTCGGCGTAGAAACTAATTCACGTCAAATAATTTGATAGATAATTTAATAGTATTAATAATTTAATTATTTCAATCAACTTCACTATTCTATTAGTATATATTAATAATTAATACTGTTGTAATTTTTTATTATATATTATATATAATAATATCATGAAACTGTTGGAGATTTACATCCCACCTAATCTTTTGTCTTAACAATATTGATACATTCATAAAGTAGTAGTGAATTAAATTAAATACGTTGATTAATTGGAGATTAGAGTCCCCATTCCACCCACGTCTCTTCTTAATTGGCTACAATTTTTACCTCAAGTAATATTTTTTGTGTTGCTCGTTTAAACATTATATATTCGTTATTGAAACATAATATTAAAAAAAAAATTGATATATTTTTATTTTGAAATTATAAAATTAATTTTTTATTGATAATTCTTTTTGAAACGAAGTAAGAATTATTTTTGTACACGAATTTAAATTAGGCCTGATTTAGATGTAGATTCCAAATTAATTGAATTTCAGATTTATTTTAAGGTTTAAGCTTGGTGACAATGGAGGCCAATGAGAGAGAGAGGCACTGTACACTGTGAAAACCATCGCCAGTTGGAAAGTTACTTTCCATTGACGTCACTCTTCTTGTAAAATACGGGAACATTTTATAGAGATAATCGACAGTAAAGATAAGATCATGCTGAGATTCCGATGGTTCGAAGCCCCTTTTATTCAATCGTTCAAACCCCACAATTCTCCCATTCGTGCTCAAATGGGTTCGTATTCTACGACTTCGTCTTCTGCTCAAAATAGCCCTAAACTTGTTTTCCGTCAGCTCTTTGAGAAGGAATCATCTACCTATACTTACCTTCTTGCTGATGCTTCGCATCCCCAAAAGCCCGCTTTGGTAAATTTATTTACCCCTTTGTATATTTTGTTCATTTGCTTTGATTTTGATTTTGGTGTGTTAGCAATTTGGGGTTATGAGGTTGTAATTAGATAAAGAAATTTCTGTCATGCTTTTATGAGTTTAGGTTTCAACAACTGCAACATATCCAGTGTAATCCCAAACTTGGGTTGGGTTACCCTACTTCAAGAAGGCTGATAGAAAAGGGTTGTTTTTGATAAAGCTTGGCTTAAGTAAAGCGTATCAAAAGTCAAACTGTGTAATGTAAATACATCAGTGAATAATTAATACTAATATTATGAAAAAGTTTGTAGCTTTTTGGTACTTCTCTGAAGTGAAAGGACACTGGGGTATTGTAAATGGAAAATAGGTGATGATGTTCTTATACAAGTACACAGGGAGTGGAGAAACTGAAGTTTTACCTGTAGTCTGTAGTTAAGTTTAAGTTTATTATGATGTCAGGTCATTCAGTTGCTAACTATTGTTGGGGTCACCGGTCCAGATACAGTTTTGAGTTGTTTGATGTACATAACTCGTATTGGTGATAAAGTCCCTTAATTATAAGAAAAAAGGAAAAAGAAATACATGAAGATGGTAACGGAAAGGATAGGACTTAGTTAAAGAACTTATACCAAGGTGAAATCTCTAACTTTAACTTATATCATGTTTCCTGTGGATAACTACTTCTCTACTGCAAAAAGGTAGGGTAAGTATTGCGTACAACCTACCCTCCCCAGACCCCCCCACTTGTGAGATAACAGTTAACACTGGGAATGTTGTTGTTTCCTATGGATAACTAGATCAACAGTTGAAACCTCACGAGTTTATCATTGAGAGGTGTTTTAGCAGAATAAATTTGTTGTGTAGCTTTTCGGTCTGAAGGACATATAGAAAGAAGACGAGCATTATTCTGCTAAAAAGAAAAAAGAATCTCTGTGAAGAAGGCTTTGAACTTCTCAATTGATTAAAGTGGGTGATGCTAGCAGACTAAACAATTTACATTTCCCATCCTTTTCAAATCGATAATTCTTTGAAGATACTCTGTTAATGCAATACCAATGTACTTACTAGCCAAAGCCCACGAAACACTAGTAGAAGAAAGGGGTGTCTAACTAAATGTGCAATTATTAAACCTCAACTCTGGTACATCAGTCGTAGCAACTATATTTTTGGATAGTGTTTTCTGATCAACTAGGAGCATGTGGAATGGAATTTAAATCCAGACAATAAGGGATTGAAAAGTCAAACAAGGAGATAGTGAAGTTAGTGCAGCTTATTTATAGTCTTTGTCAATGTTTTAGGGTGAACATCAGGTAAACTGTAGCACATAATTCATTATGCTGCATCGTGTCTATGATTATATTATTCATCACTAACTGTAAGTTGAAGTTTTAATTCACATTGCATATATATGTCTTGTAAATTGAAGGAACTAATATTGATTTAGTTCAATTATTTTTAAACACCTCTCATTATCTGCTATTGCTTTATGTTAGACACTGTGATTTAAAGTTGACACATGAAAGTAATCCAACTGCAGCTGATTGACCCAGTGGACAAAACAGCGGATCGTGATCTTGCACTTGTTAAGGAGCTGGGTTTGAAGCTTATATATGCTATAAACACACATGTACATGCTGATCATATCACTGGTTCTGGCTTGATCAAGGTTGGGCTTAAACTTCTTAAATTTGGTAACTAATTAGTTTATTTGTAAATGATAATTTGCTTGATACTGCTTTTCCGTTTCTCCTGCTGATTTTATAAAGGTTCACTATAATTTTCAATCTCGCAGACAAAGTTCCCTGGTGTGAAATCAATCATATCAAAAGCAAGCAATGCAAAAGCTGATATTTTTGTTGAACCTGGTGATAAGATCTACTTTGGTGATATTTTTCTGGAGGTATAGACATCTGAAGTTTTTTAACTTTAGATTTTTCCATATAGCTTTAGTGGTAGAAAATTATGTCGAGGCTCTATAGTATTTCCTTTGCAAGGAAAAGTTAGTTCAACGTTAGGAATATCACCTTGTTCTATATGTTTGAACCATGTTCCAAATGTCTGAACATTTATATGTACTACAAAAAACATTTATGGGGTTGTGCCTAACGGTTCTTGAAAATTATGTCAATGATTACGGTTCTATAGTATTTCCTTTGCAAGGAAAAGTTAGTTCAGCGTTAGGAAAATAACCATGTTCTAAATGTCTGAACATTTGTATGTACTACAAAACATTTATGGGGCTGTGCCTAACGGTTCTTAAACAACTTGCAAATTCAGTGTCATTTTACCTTTGCTTATTGTGGTCTATTCATCAATAATCATGGAGAACATGTGATTTTGTTTTGAGATAAGATGAGGTTGTTTGAATGCTCTTCGTTATTTTGGGCATGGCCTAGTTGTTATCACAATTAGAAATAGAATGAGCTTGATTTTTTTTTTCTTGTAATTACTTGGCAGGCCCTTAATTGGGTTAGTCAGTTTTCTTGATAAGCATTAGTTCTTTAAATTCTTGGTTCTGTGACAAGAAGATCTATGTTTAACATCATTAGGGTAACATGGTATTTGAGCATTATGGCAAATTTAATTTGTTTAACTTTCATTTAGTTTCATCTTTGAAATAATTAAGA
Source organism: Solanum lycopersicum (assembly GCF_036512215.1). NCBI lineage: Eukaryota > Viridiplantae > Streptophyta > Magnoliopsida > Solanales > Solanaceae > Solanum > Solanum lycopersicum. Next base: position 67,266,960 of record NC_090806.1, read on the forward strand.
TGCCCAATTTCAATTTTCAACTCGTCGTACAAATTTCTTTGAGAGAAATATTTATGATCTTATTAGTTGAATCCTGTTTGGTCTTCAGTCACTGAAATGTATGGCTTAGTGACATGTCATCTCAATAAAGACTTCAATAACACAATTAAATGATTAATACATTTCCTCAAAACTTTCTCTGAACTGCAGTTTTTTCTAGTTTACCTCGGCTTAGAACCATTCTATAACTGTCATTTTCTACCTCTCTTGACACTTACAACATTGTTTTTTCCCCGTTTCCATGCCAGTCATATTGAACCAAATAGAATTGTATTAGATGAATGAGCCTGAAAAATCAACTAAACTAGGCTGTAGTGCATGATCTTTGAGCCGTTTTCTAATGTAATAGTGCTTCCATTGCAGGTTCGTGCAACTCCTGGTCATACACTTGGATGTGTTACCTATGTCACGGGAGATGGACCCAATCAACCTCAACCAAGGATGGCCTTTACTGGTGATGCCCTTTTGATACGTGGATGTGGAAGGACAGACTTTCAGGTACATCCTCTCTATGCAATATGCCATGCAATTTGCTGACTTATAGTGGATCTTTGACTAAAGGGAGAAGTTTGATAATGCATACACTCATTTATTTCTCTGGTAAACTCTTAAGATTGCTTTTCTAGCTAACATTAGCTAAACAATGTGATTACATAGATAAGACTATTCTTTAAGTAACTGAGGGGATTAAACTAGAAAATGATAGGATAATGTCAAATGTCATTGTTGAAAACATCATATTTGGTCTTGATAATATCCCTACCTGAGATGGTGGGACAAATAAAGCTACAATCCACGCTAGTAGCATCCTTATTTTGGATGCCATCCATACATGATACTGAATCGAGAACAGATTATATCAGGTGACAAATTTTCTCTTTCCAATTGACTATGGTCCACACTCTCTTATCTTCTATCCTTCTTTAAAAATAATTCTCCTTGTACATTCTGAGAGTAAAATTTATTTGACCAAACAATATGAAGTTTTCCAGGGATTGGGTCGTAGGTATTGTGAACAGTATTTAGTCTTGATGCATCAGCTTTTTTTATTTTGCTTCTCGTATTGTTTATCAAGGAATGACTTTATTTGTTTGGGTTTAGGGATGGATATTGGGATATGAAAATTCTGTCTTATAATAACAATACTTCTCTTACTATATGAACAGGGTGGAAGTTCAGACAAATTGTATGATTCAGTTCATTCACAGGCAAGGACATAAAACTGTTACCCATTTTTAACATGAAAGAGAAAAAACAGCATACTATGATGCCGAATGTTCCTTCTATTCTTTCTGATTCATCATCTTTTTGTGAGAACAGATTTTCACATTGCCTAAAGACACATTATTATATCCTGCTCATGACTACAAAGGGTTCACCGTAAGGATACATCCATTAGTTGTTTACTATTAATTTGCATGTCTCAGTTGCTTGTTTACAAGTGTATATGTTTTATTTTTAGGTCAGCTCAGTGGGAGAGGAGATGCTATACAATCCACGCCTATCAAAAGATAAGGTACTTTTCTGGCAAGAAGTTTTTACCTAAGTTTCAAGATTAGGCTAAATTTAGTCTATGTAGTTAAGAAATAGAAACACTTGCTGAATCAACAGCCTACTTTAGTTGAAAACTCTGAAACGAAAAAGTTCCTTGTGTTTGCCGAACAGTAATTGACGAAAGCACATTTTGATAGTGTTATTTTGATTTTTTGCTTATTTGTTGTTCAAATTTAGGCTGTCATATGAAGACCTCTTTCTACAATCATTTCAGTTCTCTTTTTGAAATTAGTTTAAGTACTCATGTTTTTCTGAAACATTCTTTACAGGAAACATTCAAAAACATCATGCAGAGTAAGCCATTCTACCTCTTTGTATTTCTTTTCTTTTGTAATTTTCTCATTACTTGCTGATGATAGCATCTTCTATAACAGATTTGAATTTGTCATATCCAAAAATGATGGACGTCGCAGTTCCAGCTAACATGGTTTGTGGATTACAAGAGACAAAATCAGAAGCTTGCTAAATTCTTCTTTCATGGTCACTACGAATGTAAATGGGAAGCAAGGTATACACGATTTGAAGCGAAAGTTAACAAAATAATGTTTAGCTGGAGAAGTTGAATAAGATATTGTTTCAAGAAGCTATGTAGTTTTAACTGATAAGAATCTTGAATATATGTATGTAACTTGATTTCTGAGATTTCTGAGATGGGAATAATAGAAGTGAAATTTATCAGTTGCTGCATTTTCTGAATTATAGTAGCAATTCAGATCCAAGTTTATGCCCGAGTGTTCTACTGTATAGAACAGTGCAACGAGATTTTGTTCATATAAAAAAGAAGAAAAATTACAACCTTAGCGGATTTGTGCCAGGTAGTCCCACATTTTGGGCAGGCAAAGTTCTTCCTAATGGCGATTCAATATCTAGGGGAACTCGAGCACGAGACCTCAAATTAAAGATGAAGAAGTATTACTCGCTACCGTTGTTGCTTATCATTGACTGCAGCTGCACTAAGTCAAGGAAACTTTGGAGGACAAAAAAACAACAGGTCCTAGTGTTCCCATGTTCTATGCTAAAACTGAAATAATTGTAGAAAGAGAATATAAGTCTTGACAACGAAGTATCAATAATTAGGTGAGAAATAAATAAGGACAAATTGAAATTATATAATTATAAAATGAGTAAAAGATGAGAACAGGAAATTAGAAAATATCCAACTCTTATTTCATTTTTCAGTTATTATAATTCCTTAATTAGTAGTGTTATGGACTTGACAACTGAAAACTATGATCAAAACACCATCTTCTATGATTATTATACTATAGTATGTGACTTACATCCAACTAATACTTCAAAATAGTTCAAAACATAACCTCCCTTATTATCTATGATAAGTTCAAAATTTAAATATAATGAGTTATAAACTTAAATATATTTAATTTAAAAGATATTGTAATTTTGAGATTTTAAAAGTACTTGTTAAACCATGTATGCATGTAAAATATCTTAGGGGCTAACACAATCATTCAGGGTAATGAGAAATTATTTAAAAAAAGTAAAATTTAATTATCGAAATAATTGTTGAAGATTCGAATAATTTAGTAAGAGTGAACTAGTCAAACAAGAAAGTGAAGAAGCAAATATTATATTTATTCTATTCAATTTATTTATCTAATTTTGATTTATGAGGGAGTGGGGATCTTGTGATTTTGAATTTAAAGATAGATAAATAATACGTGCGACAGGGAAGTCATTTGCTTGGCTTTTTGCTTCTTGTGTAACAAAAATTTCAACTATTTTTAGTTGATAACTCCAAATTTCAATTATGAGTGAAGGAGGCAAGGACAGTCATTATCACCACCATGGCCACCACTATGACCACCACCACCACTACTATGGACACCACCATCATCACCAAGAGAAGACCCAACCACCCCCACCATGGCTACCAACAGCACCACCAGAAGTAGCTGAATATGGTACTTTTCAACCACCTCCTCAACCAGTAATTGGTTTTCCTCTGCCAGTTCCTCCACCTGGATCAGTACTTGAACCTTCTGAATACTATGCTCGTGGCTATCATTCTGTTCCAGGTAACCCATTTTGTTCTCATTTAAGAATTCATTATGTATAGCTAGATTGATTAATTTTCTTGAAATGATTCAACTTATTTGATTTTGGGTGAAAAGTTTGCGGCTTTTTGCAATATTTAGTTGAAAATCGGAACTGGATGTGGTCACCTTTCTGATCTAACACCACAGGGGTTACCTGGAACAGACTGATTTATAGGGCATCCAGAAAATGCTAGTCATCATTAGCTCATTGGCTTGCTATCTGATAGTTTTCTCCAGGCTAAGAAATTCGATGACTCATCTTAGGGCTTTTCTTTTTGTTCCCCTTTGTAATGCAATCGGAAAGAGACCAGAACTAAGTGAAAAAAGGTTTCATAAGCAAACATTATTGTGGAAATCAAGGGACAGTGCTGTTTTAGAAAAGATGCAATAGTTTCCGATTCCCCGAGCTTAGGGGTCAATTACGGGGGGTAATGGGCGTTCAACTCATTTTTTGTGTCTCTTGCAATATTAAGTTGTGTTATGGTGAAATGTTGGTGTTCTTTTTGCAATATTAAGTTGTTATGGTGAAAAGTTTGCGTCTTTTTGCAACATTCACTTGAATTAGGTTGAGAAGTTTGTGTCTTACTCTTTTATATCATTCAGTTGAATTATGTTGAGAAGTTTGTGTCTTTTGCAACATTCAGTAGATTTGTGTTGGAAAGTTTTGTGTCTTTTGCAACATCCAGTTGTATTGTGTTGAAAAGTTTGTATCTTGTCAACCACCTCCTCACGGTATTCCTCTGCCAGTTCCTCCACCTGGAGCAGTACTTGAACCTTCTGAATACTATGCTCGTGGCTATCAGTCCGTTCCAGGTAACCCCTTTTGTTCTCATCTCAGAATTCATTCTGGATTGATTAATTTTCTTAAAATGATTCAATTATTTGATTTTGGCTGAAAAGTTTGTGCCTTTTGCAATATTTAGTTGATTTGTATTTAGAAGTTTGTGTCTTTTGCAATATTAAGTTGAGTTATGGTGAGAAGTTTGTGTTTTTTGCAATATTAAGTTGAGTTATGGTAAGAAATTTGTGTTTTTGCAATATTAAGTTAAGTTATGGTAAAAAGTTTGTGTCTTTTGCAATATTCAGTTGAATTATGTTGAAAAGTTTGTGCCTTTTGCATCATTCAGTTGAGTTATGTCGAAAAGTTTGTCTTTTGTATCATTCAGTTAAATTATGTTGAAAAGTTCGTGTCTTTTGCAACACTCAGTAGAATTGTGATGAAAAGTTTAGAGTCTTTGCAACATCCAGTTATATTGTGTTGAAAGTTTGTGTCTTTTACAACATTCAGTTGATTTGTGTTGCACAGTTTTTGTCTTTTTTAACATTCAGTTGAATTATGTCAAGAAGTTTGTGTCTTTTGCAACATTCAGTTGAATTGTTTTGAAAAGTTTGTGTCTTTTGTAACATTCAGAACAATTGTGTCAAAAAGTTTGTGCCTTTTGCAACATTCTTGTTAATTATGTTGCAAAGCTTGTCTCTTTGCAACATTCAGTTGAATTATTGAAAAGTTGCGTCTTATGCAACATCCCATTGAATTGTGTTGAAACTTTTGTCTTTTGTGACATTCATTTGAATATGTCGGTAACTATATAAAACAGTAAGCTGTCTTTCCCAGATTTGGTTGCAAGATAATTGATTTGTTATATGACTTGCATATTTTCAGAATTCTACTGGATAAGATTAGGGACATTCTTTTTATACTGTTTCACGTTTGTGGATTCTTTGCTTACATTTGTTTTCTGTCTTCCATATTTAGTAAATACAATGGTGGATCAAGGGTCTAATCTTGATCGGTTCAAACTTTACATTGTCTCCTTTGTATGCAATGCAACTTATCATTTATGGATGAGATTTTAGTATTTGTTAAAACTTAAGTGATTTTTTCACTTACATAAAATGTTGGTTATGTTGAAGCTGTTTCTACATTATATACGCCTCTGAATAACTATGTGCAATTGCCTCCCGATGTTACTGTTAATTTTGTTATCTTCAGTTAGTAAAAATGTTACTGATGAACTGTGTGCAGTGCAACATGTAAAGAGGTTTAGTTTTCGGGATTGTATTTGATCTGCTTGGATGTTCACTGAGCTCTGTCATTTGGGTCATAAACTGTTATTCGTTTTATAGAACTGTTCGCAGTTTTAAATTTATTGTCATATTTCTTGGTATTTTAGGTTATGTGATTGATGAGAGGAGACCGGTAACAGAGCCCCGCCTTCCTTTCGGTATTGGTCTTGGCTGGTTCTTGTAAGTTCCTTATTTTCCTTTACACGCGTAGACTAATGCCATCACGTCCCAAGTCCATTGACCACATGTTAAGGTTCAACAAAATTCGTTTTTGGTAACACTAGTTTTTAGTCTATGACATGATCTCTTTTCCACTCATTCTGTGATTATTATTTTTTTGGATACAGAACATGTATCATGTTGTGTTTTTCGTCTATTTTCTTTATAGCCTCACTTGTCAACATCGAACTTGAATCCCATCATTCATCAGCAAAACAAACTAAGACAGAGAGGCTGAAGGCGGAAGCAAATTATTTTTTTTTTATGTATATATAAATATTATTGATGATGAAACCCTTGGTGAAAATATTGTCTCCGCCACTAGTACAGTAGTACCCTCTATATATGGCACATTTAGTCCTGCAGTTTGATCTTATGAATGTAAAGGATGTCTTGATACAATGAAGTAATTTGGGGTTTTACTTTTTGAAGGTTCATTATTGGTTTCTTTCTTGCTGGCTTCCCTTGGTATGTTGCTGCATTTATCCCGCTTTGCAACAGATCAATTGATCATCGAGAGAAATCAGGATTCGTTGCATGCACCATTGCTGTAAGTGATCTCTTTCGTTCTTTTTGTGTGATGTTCTCAACTGCATGAGAACGAAAAACTAAGTGTGTTTTCACATTTGATTCGAGATTGACATAAGAATTTTGTTAATGAAATGGCACTCAACTAGTATAGCGCGATAGACATATCATTAATGACCTGTCACGTCTAATATGATGAACTATTTCTAGATGTAACGCGATATACAACTCTTATTGTGTATGTTCTTCGTAGCTTAATGGCTCCGTCAAACTCTGTTGCATGTTGCAGGCTGTTCTCGCTGTAATTGGTAATATCGTATTTGGGTTGACATGGATATTATTAACAGCATAATGGTGATCAACTTCTGTGGAGTATTCGTGTTCTAGCTAGTTTGCTTGATTAATGCACATTTTATCCAGAACATTTCTGTAAAACAAAAGTTACATGTTATAATTAAATAAATAATTATATGTGCTTCCTGTATTAATCAGAAATAATTCAAAACTTTTCTTGTTTTGTCTTTAAGATTTGGTTATGACTTATAAGAGTGACTCCTTTAAACATGGCACAAAAGTTTCTAACTCTCAACGTCCATCTTTACTCTTATCAAAATGGGCTTGACTCGCTAGGTCGATCCAACTCAATTTTTTACTTAAGTAGGATTTGGCCTAATCTTTTTGGCCTATTTTAGGAATGAGACTTTTTAACCTAACTTTATTTGATCTGCTAGCCTCGTAAGCTCAACCAGAGCAAGCCTCTAAGACTAGCATGTGGGCTATGAATATTTAAAATAATAATAATAATAATAATAATAATAAATCAAGTCCTTTGAACTAGCTAGTTTTTTTGTGGGAGGAATGGTAGAATGATCGACATTTTCCCTCTAAATCTTATGTTGACCAAAGTGTGATTCGTAAATGTGTTTTTATAAGCATTCACCAAAGTGTGTGATTCATAAATGTATTGTTGTAAGTATTCACCGAAGTGTATGATTCATAAATGAAAATTTGTACGTATTGATGTCGTGTTCATAGACGTCAACATCGATACTCTTAGATGTTCTTTCTAAGAGAGTAATATTGTACATTTTTTGGTTGAAGGGTCAATCCGTCCCAACCCTTGACCATCTTAGGGCTGGATTGGATTGTTGTTTTATAGGTTCTTTAATTAAAAGAAAAAATACTGAAATACACATTTTATGTTTATCTTATTTTCAATATCCCCTTCTATTTCTAAATACCTCTAAAATTTCTTATTTCTCTTCTAATCTATTTAATGTATCTGAATTACGTATAATGTATTTGAACCAGTATTTGATGTATTTGAGCTACATATTATATATCCGATTTATTTTATAATGTATCCGAACTAGTTTTTAATGTATCCGATTTATGTTATAATGTATCCAAAATATTCTTTAATGTATTCGGAAGATACAAATTTTAAGGGATTAATATATTTTACTCCTTACACTATGAAATTTACGTAAATTATACATTATTAAAAGGGTCAGTCCATCTCAACCCTTTTAACTTTCTACCACGTTAGGATTGGATTGGGTTGAGCTGAATTGGGTCAACCCATTTTGTCAGCTCTAATCTTTACTTGTCCAATACTCCTGAAAGTATGTAGTTGTACAACTTTACTTGTCCAATTTAGTAAAATCAGAGATAATTTATCATTTTGTGTCTATTTTACCTTTGTTACTCTCTCATCCCAATTTATGTGACTAACTTTCTTTTTTAGTAAGTCCCAAAAATTATAACACATTTCTATATCAAATAATAATTTGACTATTAAATGTCTATTTTTACTTTTGATGAAATGATATATAACTTCACAAAATTTAATTTTAATTATTCATTTTGGACGTTTTTTATTTTTTAAACTTTGTATCAAGTCAAACTATCTCACATAAAATAAAATGGAAAGAGTATTAGATACTATCCATTCTCCAACATGAAGGAAAACTAACTAGTTAGTATTAGTACAAATTAATAAGATTTTAGGCCTAGTAGAAGCAAATGTAGGCCTAGTAGAATACAAACTCTTAAGAAACTGAGGCCCTGCTCGAATATAACTCGTAAAATATTATAATATGAAAACTATATTTTATGAAAAAGTTAAATTGGATCAAATTTAAATTAAAGTGCAAATGACCCTTGAGTGCATATATGAAATATCATGATGAATGTCTCACGCAAGGCATTAGGAGTTTTTGGGGAAAATGATTGCAAATATGTTTTTCGCTTTTACAAAGAAGTTTGAACCCAAACCTGTAGTGCGAAAAGTATTTTCACCGTCCTTTTTTTATTATTATATTGTCAATTAGTTTTATTGGGAGGTTCGTAAATATATTTATTTATTTTTTTAATATAAATATAAAAAAAATTAGTGAATTCATTTAAACTTATAGACCCTACCTAGATCTGTCTCTGATCGTAGGAGTAATATTTAATTACTGCATGCATGTTATACAACTTCATTGAATGTGTTAGAAGATACCTAGACAGTGGACATAACTTTTGATTCTTTCTATAGTTCCAATACTAGGATGAATCCTTAAAAAACACATATATCTAGAACCCAAAAAGAAACATCAAAGTGGTGTTCTAAAATCATATAAATAAAGGAATACATATTATCGATCGCCTCACCTTATATTATATCACTCTCATCGATAATTTTTATTTTTCGAGAATCAAATTATGTAAACTCTGGTTAATATTTTTAAATTGCATTTCAATCATCATATTAATTCGATAAGAATTACAATTTATAATACTTTTCATATAGTTTTCTAACATTGTACAATCTAATTTAATTTAAAGATTAATCAATTCGACTCTGGAAAATCGAAAAGTGTTATTGTGGGAGTGCTATTCCACATTGTTTAATGCATGGTCCAGCTAATAACCCCCTAGAATAGCCTATCACATTTGTGTTATTTCAAACCTTTGTTCAACAAAAAGATATAAAACCATAATTTCTAGACTCTAGATATAGATAAAATTTTATTATATTAGGTGTAGAAAAATTATATACGAATTAATGGTCCCCAACCTATAGGTTATAGGCATAACATGATGATAATTAAGTGAAAGCATATTCCAAATAAAATTGTATTAGCTGTAAAATAATAATTGTGATGGTAATAATATATTTTTTTTTTTTAGGAATAGGATGCTAAACGTTAAAATTTAGGTAAAGAATAATATCCTATATCTTTATAAAATGAAAAAAGGAATCCCTTTTTTCTTTGCTTTAATTTCCATTTGTCTTTATATTGTGGTCAAAATTAAAAGAAATCAATGTGTGTAACAATATTCCATTATAATCAAAAGGTGACAAACTTCTACATAGAGATGGAAATAATATATGTTATGTATTCATATATTCTTTAAAATGAAGAAACGACAAGATTAAAGAGATATCTAAATTTGTCTTCCTTTTTTTTAGCGTAATTATAAATTGTTGTTTGGTTTATTTTTTCATGAAGTATTGAAAATGAAAAGAAGTTTATTTAAATTTGGTCAAAATATTTATTTTTGCATTATTACTCCTTCTTGATGTATATATATGAAAGTAAATAATTATTGTTAGGACTTTATTTTAATAAATTAGATCTCAACCATTAATTCAAAATTATGACATGTGTCTTCAATCTAAACTAGAACTTGGGGAAAATGGAGAGAAATCGAATCCTACTTACATATATTGAACTTGTGATTGAAAAAAATGAAAGAATTTAGCGAAGAGCTTTTTTTTTATATATACATTTTGAAGTTTAGTATATTTTTTTCAAGATCAAGGGGTCAAACTAAAATTTTAAAATGTATCGCTTTTAAGTGTAATTCAATCTCTAAAATTAGTTCAAATATGTTAGGGTTGTCAATGTCATATTAAAAATCACCCAACGCAAGATTCTTCACAAACTTCTTAGGTGCGGAGTAGGATATATGATGCGTGAACAAATTAATATAGAGATTCAATATCAAAAATAAAATTTGGAATTAGTTTGGCTCTGATACCATCTCAAGGTACGAACACAACTCAACCTCAAAAGTGAGTGCAAGAAGTTACCGAGATGATATTTAAGATATCATCCATCTGATTCCTTAAGTGTCGATGTGTCGGACTCTTTATACACCTCTCATACTTAAGACTGAACATCTGATACGTGAACAATTAAATATGAGGGTTAAACATCATAAATAAAAATTGAGATAAATTCTAATATAATACCATGTAAAAACATTCATAACATTTAAACGTAATTGAACTTGAAAAATTATCTAAAAAAATAAAGATTACACATATAATATTAAAGAGACAGCTCATCCGTGGAAAAGACATATAAATGTCACAAGAGACCACATGGTGAACCCATATAAAAGAAAGTCAACCTAATAAAAGTGATAAGGGGATCACATTCTTATTGTAAAACTGACCTTTCTATTTTTCAATAGTCCATTTCTCCTCATTGGATGATTTTGTAAGGTGTAACAAGTCACATATTTTGACTTATTTTAAATAGCGCAATAAATTATACATATAATTATCTTTTAAATGATTTGATAGTATATTTAACGATAACATAAATAATGCAGTGTACGCAACGAGATTTAATTCATAACAAGTCAACTTATTAAAATAATTATTAAATCATTTGTAATGCCTCTCAACAACCAGCAGATCTAAACTAATAGAGAAAAAAATTCAAGAATAAATTAATTAAAAGCATGTGGAAGATTTGCAATTTGTAATGTGATGATTAAAAAAAAGAAGCTTAAACTCATCAACTTGAAGTCTTAATTGAAAGACAACCAAACAAATTATAATTAGTATATAGTTGATTGAAAAAACAGGATTAATGAAGAATTATTAAATTTAAGTACAAAAAGATATTTGAAAAAAAGTAACTAAGCTACAAAAATAAAGCAGTGCGATGTAAAACTACTAGTACTACTACTATATACAATATTGTGGATTTGTGGTACTAAGCTCCCACATATTTTACTGTCTCGAAAAGATTGTTATATTTCTATATCATTGAATTGTTTAATCTTATCAGGCTCATTTTTTGCTTAATATAAAATTAAAATACATATTTTTAAACAAAAGTATTTACATGATTTAGTACTACTGATTTAAATGTCGATAGATCGAACAGTTTATTTTAAGATTTTTATTTAAAATAAAATTAATGTCTAATCAAATATCGTTACATAAAATGAGATTGATGAACCATTATTATAATAGTAGAGATGCAAAATGTAATTAGAAGGGTTAAGATTAAGATAGTACTACTAAAGAAGATTAGGATTAATCACTCTTACCTAGTACTTAATAACTACTAATTTTAATTTATAGCTATCTACAATTATATAAATCATTTAATTTTACTAAACATTATAATTAGTGGTCCATAGAGTGAAAGAGATTCCCAGAATCACTACAGTGCAAGCTAGTAATAAAACAAGGCTAGCTAGCTAGCTAGCTAATACCTACACAATTAGGTATTTAAAATATATTCTCTAAGAAAACAAACTCGTCCTTAATATAATTAACATTGAAAAATAAATTTTATAAATGACAATTTAAGTTTTATTATTGTCTTCTTCTCACTCACCATTTAACTATCGCACTTCTGAACCCTCACTCTCACCCCCACCCCATTCCGCTCACATAGTATTTGCTAGATTGTACATAAATACTTTTGGAATATTAATTTATCTATTTTTTTGCTTACTTAGCAAATACTAAAAAATAAATATAAAAAATATATCTATATTGAGACAAAATATTTTCATGCCAAACACTAATTAAATTGCCTCCTCCTTCCTTATACACATGTTACTTGTTGTTTTAGCTTTAACACCGGTTTATTGATTAAAATAGTCATCAAAGGAATATTTAAGATTTTAAAAAGATGGATACACTATTACGAAATGGTGAATTTAAGAAATAAATTGAATCAATTTGATCTTTATATTTTTTTTAACATCAAAACTGTTAATTTTTTTAATTTTATAGGTCCAAATTAACTTTTATTTATTCAAATAGCATATATATATATATATATATATATATATATATAAATCATGATTGATTATATGTTATATCATTCAATACTACTGGTTTTAATATAATATTTGGTTTAATTATATAAAAGATTACATTGCTAACTTTCTTTTAAAAGACTGACTTGAAAATTTTGAAAGGCTAAAAACAAATAAAAAAATATATATCAATTAAAAGGTCAAAAGTGTTATCAATAACCATTAAGGAATGTGTTGCTTGATTTTAGAAAAAAAAGAAGAAGATATATATAAGATTCAATTTCACGTCCTACGTAGAGAGGTACACTCAATTTACATCGCATTATATGATACTTTGAGTGTGGGTTAATTCATACATCTATATTAACATTTTTTTTTTAAAAAAAAATAATAATGTAAGACTTACATAGAATCTCGGAGGGGGTAGGGGTTCACGTGAACCTACGAAATTACCCTAGATACGGCCCTAAAAAATAGTCTAAAAACACTCTTAACATGGTTTGCTTCTAACTTTGAATTTCTAGTAAGAAATTTTTGAGTATGTACAAATTATAATTTCAAAAAACTTAAACAAAAATAAAGCTCATCTTATATGTAGCTTCTATTTCTTTTTAAATATCAATATGAAACTTTGTTTATACGTCCAACGATTTCTCTATATAACATGGCTTATAAATGGCACATAAACTCATCCTCTCCTTCTCAATTAGTAACCTTTTCCCTCTCCATTTCTCTTCATAAGAAAAATGGTTGTACTAATCTGTTTTTCAGCTTTGTTAGTGACCATGATATGGATGTGGAGAATGGTGAATTGGGTGTGGATTAGACCAAGAAAAATAGAGAAGTGCTTTAGGAAACAAGGATTGAATGGACATCCTTATAGAACATTATATGGAGACACAAAGGAGATGGCTAAGTTGACTAAACAAGCAAAACTTAAACCAATGAAACTCACTGATGACATTCTCACTAGAGTCCTCCCTTTCTATCATTATACTCTCAATAAGTATGGTAAGATCCACCTTTATTTTTTCCTTGAGTTTTTCCTCTTTGCCTAGATTTACATATTTCCTATGGGATTATATGTGATTATGCTGGTGTTCGAATTAGTTTACACGCATCTTAATTAAATTTTTGGCACCTTACAGGCATCTTAATTAATTTTTTGGGCACCTCACTATCTCTTACCAACAATGCCTTGTTATCTCCCACCAACAAATGTACGCATCACCATATTAAGTAACTTTGTTCATCAACATTTGAACAGATAAAAACAAATCATCTAGAATATAATCGTGAAATTTCATAATTCTCAACTTAATTCATTGACTACTGGACTACATAACTAGTTATATGTAAATCTCTTGATAGCATTAATTGATCACCTGATGAAAATTGTAACTAACTGTAACTAACCTAGTATAATAACATGTGTAACAAGTTATACTAGGCTGAGAGGGGGTAAAAATCTTTATTTACATTCTCATGCATATATTAGAGTACTTGTATAAATCCTTTAATTTAGAAAATAAGAAAGTGAAAATCAGGTATATGAAGAAAAAAATAACTTTTTTTTTCAAATGAGATGTATGCAATAATTAAGGTGAAGAGGTGATTCTTACAAGTACCAACTTGAGCATGTAAAATGATATCAATCTGTGTGCTTTCATTAAGCTCTAGATATGGTTGTGTTAATATGCAAAAAAAAAAAAAAAAGTATATCAAATATGAAGCTAGTTATATTTTTAAAATGAAGAGAAAAAAAGAACAAAGGACCAACTTGTTGTAAAGTATATTTAGAGATCTATATTAGTTGCAGAATATTTATTTTCTTTCTACTCTAAAATATTCTAGAAATATAATTGCAGAATATTTTCTTTCCTTCAAGTTTAAGATCTACATTATATAAATTCTATAATATTTATTTTCTTTTTTAATTAGCATTAATAAGAAAAACAACAATTATACTCTTTTATTTTCAATTTATGCTATGACTTACTATCATTTATTCTTTTATACCCCATGTTATACTAATTAGTAGCTTATTCTACCATGAAAAGATGTAATTCAAAATAACTGTTTTTCCTTAACTAGAGGTCTAGGGTTCATGGAGCCCTATGTGCGTAGATATGTAATAGTGATAATAATTTTTAGGAAAAATTATGCGGATAAGTAAATTTAGACTATTTAATTACTCATCGTAGCTATATTATGCTATATACCACTCGCGACTAACATTATACATTAATTACGTGGACTGACTTTGAGTTTGTATAATTAGTCATGTTTGTATATGTATAATTCGCCAGGATATACAAATAAATATGTATAATATATAATTTTTTAGCCTATATACATATACAATTCACCTCTCTACCATCGCCGCTCTCTCTCGCTCGCCTCTCTCTTTCCTCTCTCAATCTCGCTCGCCTCTCTCCTCCCTCTCTTAATCTCCTTGCCATTTATATAAATGTATATGTATAATATATTGTTATATACAATTATATACATATATAATTCACCTCTCTCTCACTCTCTGCCCTCTCTCAATTGCCTCTCTCGATCTCGCTCGCCTCTCTCCTCTCTCTCCCAGTCTCGCTCGCCTCTCACCTCCCTCTCCCAATCTCTCTTTCCATATATACAATTACATATGTATAATATACAATTATCTAACCAATCTACATATACAATTCACCTTCTCCCACTCTTTTCCCCCTCTCTCTTGCCTCTCTCCCAGTCTCGCTCGCCTCTCTCCTCCAAATAACATGTAGCTATAAATTGTAATTGTCAAACTACAACTATAGAGAGTAATTAATTATTTTTAAGTGGCTATATGTGAAAGCTTTCCTAATTTTTATTTGTGGGGAGAAAAATAAACATGTACTCCCTCCGTTCATTTTTATTTGTCATATAGCATTTTTTGAAAATCAATTTGACTAATATTTAAAGTTAATTTAGATTACATTAATTCGATATTTTAAATAAACAATTTAAATATTCAAAAACTATACAAAATGTACTATAAATTCCAATATTTTGCATATCAAAATTAAAAATATACCATAGAATGTTAATCAAAAATTTTATAATTTAATTTTTTTTAAAAAGAAAAGTACGACAATTAAAAATGGTGATAGTATAAATTAGAGGAAGAATTAAATAGTTGTGTAATGAAAATAGGGAACTTGTGGGAGTATAGCTTATTATCAATTTAATTTTTTTTAAAAAAAATATATAAATGGAATATATAATTGTTATTTATGCGTGTTTCCCGGTAGGAAATGAGATCTTTTAATTTTTATATATACGTGGTCCTATAAATACATCCAATCATCAACCATCTTTGTTTGTGGTCCATTTTATTTGTGTTTTTTAAAAAGTTAGGATTCAAATTCAGGATCGTTTTTTGACTTATGTCATAAGATTATTCGAGTTTACAGGTGTCTTTGCTTATTTCTTTGTTTATTAAGATCCGTAAAATATATGGCTTATGTTTTTCTTAAACTTTGAATTTAAGTTTTATGTACTGACATTAAAATATATTTCATTAATTAATATAGTTTTATTTGACTTGTTATTTGCAAAGTAGAATTACTTAAATTTTATCCTCATAAAAAAGAATACCAAAAGTAGATTGAACCTTTGGAAGTACCATGCATGCACAAGATGCACACACTCAAAATTATTTTATTTTTAAAAAAATTAAAATGAAGAAATAAGGGACTAAAATATATTTGTAAACTAGAAGAAAGAGAAAGTAGTTATTACTCCTATATAACAACTATATGTAATAAAGGCATACTTTGACTTAATATTGTATAATGTAGTGATCAACGAGTGGTGATAAGATATATAAGTTCTCAGATTTAATCTTCTATAGTGACAATAAAATATTAGTGGGTGATTTCTTTCGGTGATATATGTGTTGATAGAAGATAGATATCTTATAAATTAATTAAGATACTTATAAGTTGAATCTAAAAAATAAAAATATTATTATGGAGAAGATGTCATCACCAAATTTAGGGTGTAAGAGGCTCTTTTCTACTCATTATTGTTATGAATAGCAAATTGAATTACATATTTTGCATCCAAATGTTCCTCTCATGTGATTATAATTAGCTCTCTACATTATTTTATCATAGCCAATTTGTAATCTAATATTGAATTGTCAACCTTTAAGAAAAAAGAATCAATTGGTAGAATTATGTTTATTCATTAATTAATCAGCAATAATAATGATTAAAGTGGATCATTTTAAATTTTTTTAATGAAAATTCTGACTTTGTTATCGCAGGAAATAATTGCTTCATATGGATAGGTCCAGAGCCTAGAATTTTCATAATGGAACCAGAATTAATAAGGGACATAGTAATGAACAACAACATTTTCAAAAAACCAAAACCAACTCCATTGGTACAACTTCTTGTGAGTGGCATCTCAAGTTATGAGGATCAGAAATGGGCCAAGCACAGAAAAATTCTTAACACGGCATTCTATACCGAGAAGTTGAAGGTACATAAGGAGTATTAGTTGTTGGTCAAAATTCAAGTAAAATTAAAATAAATAAGTAATTCTCTTCTTTCATTGAATAAATAACATGGTAATAGAGTAATAAATTAATAAGAACATGTGATAATGAGTTAGTGGATAAATAATGTAGTAAATTATAGAGGAAGAATGATGAGAAATACAACTACTTTAGATCATCCTTAAATAGTGCTTTAGAAAAAAGTTATAATATATAAAGTAATATAATACAATTAACTATTTTAAAATTAAACTACACACTTTTCTAACATTTACTACGTATTTATTGATTTAAATTTTAAATCTATCTTTATAGTATGTTTCAATCAAATGTACACTTCACTAACAATTACTGTGTATTTACTGATTTAAATTTTGAATTTGTCTGTATGGTACGTTTTTTCGATTGGAATAAATCTTATAACATTTTTTTTTCCTCTTGAAAATTGTACAGTATATGGTGCCAGCAATGCACAAAAGTTGTGAGGATATGATGAACAAGTGGGAAATTCTAATTTGCAATAAAAATAAATCATGTGAATTAGATGTACATCCATATTTTGAAGATTTAACAAGTGATGTGATTTCAAGAACAGCATTTGGAAGTAGTTATCAAGAAGGGATAAAAATATTTCATCTTCAAAAAGAATTAGCTGAACTCACACGTCAAGCTTTCCAATCTGTTTATATTCCAGGATGGAGGTAAAAAATTAGTTTATATTATATTAATGGTGTAAATAATTTTCATACTAATAATAATTATATGCATGTTAATTACCAGTTCTATCACCCTATCATGTCACTCGGAAAATATCTACTAGTAAGTCTACGATTAATAATCTCGAAAGTAAGATATATTGTTTATTATATGAAATATAGGCAACGGTGATCTGGTAGTATTAAGTATCTTTATATCTATAAACGATATATGTATATAGCTTAAACTCTTGTACGTATATACTAAGGTATGACTTAATGGTCTTGCGTTTAAATCCCAGTTGAAACAAAAGTGCTTGGTGATTTAATTTCATCATGTCTATTTAAGTGCTATTGAATAGAGTTATCTAATACTTGTGTGTATAGACTTAGTTAGCCTAAAAGATTTTCTTTTTCCTTTGATATCCACATGGGAGCCCGATTCAGTTCGGATTTATGTCGAAAAGTCTCATTGGGGCAAAGCACTCTGGTTAAGCTTACCGCTCCACCATAACCCTTGTAAAACAATAATTAATCTATTATAATAAGTATCTCAATATTACATATAGTTATATTTTAAATGACCTGATTGTCAGTATTATATAAGCTATTGTGATAATTTCAACAGGTTTTTACCAACAAGAAGAAATAGAAGAATGAAAGGCATTGACAATGAACTCAAAGATACTTTAAGGAAAATTGTCAACAAAAGAGAAAGATCCATGAATTTGGGAGAAACTCAAGAGGATTTGTTGGGGATTTTATTAAAGTCCAATGTGAATGAAATTCAACAAAATGGGACCAAATTTGGTATGACAACTGATGAAGTAATAGAAGAATGCAAACTTTTTTATTTTGCTGGCCAAGAGACCTCTTCAAATTTATTAGTTTGGACTATGGTTTTATTAAGTGTGCACCAAAATTGGCAAACTAGAGCTAGAGAAGAAGTTCAACAAGTCTTCCACAACAATAAACCAGATTTTGAAGGGTTAAAGCGTCTCAAAATTGTGAGTAAAACAACCTTTCACATGCTCTATTACTCTTGTTCGTTTCGATTTGTTTGTCCGATTTTAACTTGACATAGAGTTCAAAAAGTAAGGAATACTTGTGAATTTTATGTTTAAAGATATATCAAATATATTAAAGTACTTTTTAATCTCGAGGTATTAAACATATCATATGAAAAATTAAAAGAGAAGTACTAAATAGCCAAAAAAAAATTGGCCAGAAATTTAAAAAAACTATAATTTTTTTTACTTTGAAATATACTGATTTCTTTTTCCATTTTTTAATTAAAAGATATTAAAATCAAAAAGGTAAAAATGTTTTAAAAGGTAAAATAACATTCTGGCCAAATTTTTTTGCCAAAAAGATTTTTCCAAATTGAAATTAAAGAGTTTTCAAAAAAGAATAAAAGATCGTCTTTTTAAAAAATAGACTAAAAAAAAAACATACGACAATCAATTCGAAATGAATATCTCTTTATGGGTTAAGAGTGGTTGAAGAATAAGTAAGATCGAGATTTATGTGTGTTATTTAGTTTAACTGTGCACAAATATGAAAAAATTCAAAACTATGCTTAGATTAATGAATTTTTAAATAGAAAGTATATCTTTATAAACTTTTTGTCAGGAACTTACAAATGTGTCATTTTTATTAGACCGATTAAAAGTGTAACATAAATTAAAACAAATAACAAACAAAAAGTTAATAGCCAAATTTGAACATGTACTATTTAGAATCTAACATTTGCCTCAATTGTTTGTATTATATTAATATAAACAGGTTACTATGATTTTGAATGAGGTACTAAGGCTATATCCACCAGCACCATATTTCCTAAGAAAAGCAAATCAAGAAACAAAGCTAGGAAATATGAATATTCCATCTGAGGTTATTTTAATGATACCAACAATATTTATTCATCATAATGAAGAATTATGGGGTGATGATGTTAAAGAATTCAAGCCAGACAGATTCTCTCAAGGAATTGCAAAGGCAACGAAGGATAGACTTTGTTTTTTGCCTTTTAGTTGGGGTCCTCGTATTTGCATTGGCCATAATTTTGCTATGATGGAAACTAAAATTGCCTTAGCTATGATCCTTCAACGTTTTGCATTTGAACTTTCTCCATCTTATACTCATGCACCTACTTATGTTGTCACACTTCAACCTCAATGTGGTGCTCACTTGATCTTGAATAAGTTATAGACAATACTCTTCGGATTCTTCATAAATGGATCAATTTTCTTTACTTATTTTGAAGAATTTAAACATATATTGTTCTGGATTTGTTATTATGAGTCATGTTTGCATTACTGTAAGGTTGTTTATATTATAGACTTTGACATGTTATTTACAACTGAGCTTTTAAATTTAATTTTCTTTTTGAAGAATTTTTAGTGCTAGTATAACTGCTTTTTGTTTTGGAGTGAGTTTAAATCGACATTATTACTCAAAAACATTAGAAATATTGAAATAAATCAATCGAAAAAGGCTGGCGCAGTGATTTGGACTTGAGGATTTTCACATTGGGAGGTCTTAAATTCAAAACTATTTGCCAGCGAAAGCAAGAGATGTGCGGATTACCTTTCTTGCGTGATTAGAAGCAAGAATTTCAACTCTGCACGCTGTGCAAATTACCTTTCCTACGTGATTAGAAGCAAGAATTTTAACTCTGCACGCTAAAAGAATAGCGACTGCAAATTTTCCTGATTGTTAAAAAAACTCTAAAATGTAAATAGGTGATTGGTTCAGAGTTTCAAAATCAAGCAATAAAATTCATATCATAATTAACATGTACTTAAGAAAACTGAACGGCGTGTTATTAAAATTTTGGGTTAATTAGAAAACTTTGAATACAAATCCTTTTTTGTTAGTTTGGTTTATTAAGAACATTTAAATCAGAAAAACTAAAAATACTTTATAATACATTGAGAAGATTTATCTATATTACTTATAAATGGCCACAAGTTCATATTTGATAGCTTCAAATTAACAAAAAAGGGTCTAATTAGAAGAGTTTAGTTAATATTCATGCAGCCACAACAAAAAAAATTAGAGTGAAAATAATTAACAGATAGATTAACCTAATCTAATTAGGCAGCTAAAATGTAGAGCAAAATCCGTGAATTAAAACACGATGAAGATTAAACACGATGAAGGAACGTGCAGAACCTTGAAACTGCCCTAATTTGCATATAGGCCGGGTGAAATTGAATTCCCACACACAAAAAAAGGAACTCATTTGGATCGGCCGTAAGTGAAAATAAAGAAAGAAATAACAAAGAATTGTGAGACCTTTCTCTACGGAAGCAATCGATTCGATAAAATACAACAATTGCAGAGATGAAGAAAGGACTGATAATCAGTATATGCCCGCAACGGAACTAGAGCGCCATTGTTTCATAAGCTCGCTCTGATCTCTCATAGGCAATATTCTAAACCCTAGCTTCCATGGTCATTTATATAGAGTTTTGTTTGTTGGGCTTTAACAGGTTGGGCCTAATACTTTAGCCCATAACAGCTCATCTTTTGGAATTTTAACTACTTGTAGTACATAACAATGTTCTTTAATTTAGTCTCGATTGTAACCTTACGTGTATATATAGGACATAATACATATGTATCTACTTATTCATCATTACAAATTTAACGTAAAATTTTTTCATGTAAAAGGCATGTTCTTACGATGTAATTAATGTTTGTGAAGATATTTGATATCTTAGACATTACCTGGATGATATAGGTTTTGTGTATGTGTAACAGGTGTCTTAACACTAGGGCAAAGGACAAAAACCACATAGAGGCGATAATTACAGAAATTTCTCAAACTGATACAATAATATAAGCACTGATACATTAATTCGATGTGTGAGACACATTAATCGTTAAGTAAGATACATTAAATTTTATACATGATACACTAATCTAATGCGCGAGATACATGAATCTGATGTGGTGATATATTAATTAAATGCGTGAAAATGAGGGGTTTTGTGATTTATATAATTAATTGCCAATTTAAGAGAAAATTGCTTTGAAGAAAAGTGAAGAAATCAGAATTTCCAAATGGTTTTCTATTTGGAACTTCAACTTCTGCAGATCAAGTACTTCATACATCTTTTCACTTTTAATTTTTGTTGTTTGGTGATAGAAATTATCCGTTGTTAAAAGATTTTGGTATGTTTCTCTTGTCGTGTATATTAAGTCAAATTTTTGTATAATAATTAATATCATTTGTTTCGATATTTTTTTAGTGCTTTAACGAAACTTTATTGTAAAGAATATGAAAGATTGAAATGATTTCATGTGAAACATGATTGTTATATGCTTAAAGTTGAAGATTTAGTCAAGTCATTCAACTGCCGCTTAAAATTTAGCATATACAAATAAAAAAGTTGCATAATAAGTGATTAGAGTTCAAAATAACCTTCTATCTTCAACAGAATTCACTTATGTAATTATATATAGTAGCAATGCAATTTACTTGATGTGTTACACAATTGGTACCAATTTCTACGTCGAACTCAACTTTCTTTCCTGGTAATATATTGTCAAAAAAGTTATAATATCTTTATCGTATTGTCAATTTATTTAGGGATAATTGTATATAATAGCAAACTAATAACTTAAAATAAATGGAGTAGCTACTGTTTGATTTAATTGTGCCTCATAGCAAACGTTTGCCAAAGTTTGTCAGTTGCCTCTCTCCCAAAACTCTCGCTCGCCACTCTCCCGTTCTCACTCGCCACTCTCCCTCTGCTCACCCTCTCGCTTTATACAACAGAACTGTATAAATTGTGTTTCTATTTTGTATAAACCAAGAGAAAATTGTATATACACATGCAAAAACATATATATTCGTGCTATACACTTAATTATACAATTTACAAACATTTTACTTCGATTTAATTGTATACAAATGCAAATTTTATACAAATATTGTAGCGAAAAAGGCCAGCGAATTACACAATTGTAGTGAAATATAATTTTCTCTCGCTTTATACTACAGAAGTGTATAAATTGTGTTTCTGTTTTTGTATAAAGCGAGAGAAAAACATATATCTTCTTCCTATACATTTATAATTATACAATATACAAACATTTTACTTCGATTCAATTGTATGCAAGCAAATTTTATACACTTATTGCAACGAAATATGCCAGCGAATTATACAATTGCGCATTATACAATTGCAGTGAAATAGGCCAGCGAATTACAATTGTAGCGAAATAGGCCAGCGAATCATATAATTGTATATGTATAGCGAGGCCAGCGTATTGTACATTTGTATATGTATAGTGAATTATACAGTTATATGTTTGCTATGGAGCGTAATTATGCAAACTTTGATATAGCATACAAATATGAATTTTTTTTTGCTATATGTGAAAGTTGCCCATTTATTTATCCCATGTTTTACTATAATGTTGATTGACAACTCAAAAGTAAAACTATAGTGTACTCCGTGATTTTTATCATGTGCATACAATTTTGAGAAAAATGGTCTGAAAAATACTTCAATTTGGTCGAAATTGTTATTACGATATCAAACTTTATGAAACTCGCGCATTTAGAAATTAAAAATAAGAACAACTGAAAGTTAAAACTATTTTATTAAAAAAAGATGCAAATACTCAGGTTCAAACTCGTGAAGTAAGCGCTGGCCTTGTGAAATCCTAAACCCCCTAAACACTGAGCCAAACCCTTTGCTTATGTTCAGGGGGTTATCACTTAATATATACCTCTAAATCAAAAAAATTATCCTATATATACAACATAATTTTTTCGACGAAGGGGGTTCATTCCTCGGCCCCATGTACTTCCGCCCCTGGTGTTTAAAACACTCTTAATATAAACTTAGCGCGAATTTAAGGATGTATTCCACTCATGTTACAAGATCGGGTATATTTATGTTTAGTTAGTCAAGTAAAGGAATGTTTTTAAGGTTTTCAATAGTCCGAGGATGAAACCAATATTTAGGCTTAGTTTGGCATATTTTTAATACTTCTCCCTAAAATAAAAAGTAGGATATAGGTAAAATTTTATTTAAAAAATAGGATAAAAGATGAAATATATAATTATTAAATAATAAAGAGTGAATTATTCTAAATATCTCTAAATTTGGTGTAAATTATTAGTTTCATCCATGAACAATTGTTAGCCTTAAAAACACACTTTAATTACTTGACTAACTCAAGTTAACTGCACACTTGATCTTGTAACATTAGTAAAATACACTCCTAAATTCTCGTCAAGTTTAGGGGTGTTCTTTCAAGAGTTTGAGACCACTTCTATGTCATGTGGCATATCGAGAGTGTATCGGAAGTGTATCTAAGTTTAGTTAATCAAGAGAGTGGTGTTTTTAAGACTATCAATAGTTCGAGGATAAAACTAATAATTTGCGTCAAATTTAAGATGTCTTTCTTATTTCTCTGAACAATAAATAAAGATAAAATAAGAAAAAAATTATTATATCAACTAGGCAATCACACCAAATTAATTATTACATGAAATGACTTTTTCATTGTTACCTAACAATGTATTTAAACGATACGATATAATAAATTTAAACATGCTTGCAAACCCAAGTGATTTGGGATTTAATTAGGACACACATTTCCTACTCGTAAAAGGTTTCTAAATTTCCAAAAATAGTTTAGTCCTAGTCCTGTAAGATTTCTAAAATCAACAACTTATATTATAAATAAATATACACAATTCCTTGAAATTGTGCATCACGCAATTATTTTTTTTAAAAAAGGAAAGTTACTGATTACTCTTTATTTATCCGTTAGATTATTTTATTTATAAAATATCCTAATCCTAATTGTAAAAGGACTTAATTATGGCATGTAATTGAAACTCCAAATCATAACAGGTTTATGAAAGAATTAAAATTATAAATAACCTTGCCTTGCATTCAATTATTCCATCTTCAAATTAAACTCTCCTGCTTTTTAATACTTCGAGATTTGTCATATTATTTTATTCATTATAATTTTGAAATTAGTAGTTCTTTAGCAATTGCATACTCATAATTTTTTATCAAAAATAATAAATGTGGAGTCCCTTGGATATTATTTACTGTATTTGGTTAGTAATAGTACTTTATTATTTCATAAAAATAATATATCAGTTTTTTCACGAAGAGTCACTGTCACCACAGACGGTTAATATTTCAGAAATTCCACAAAATCATAATGTGGCTATAGAAAGAGCTTTGGTTATGGAAGTAGTGATCGATATTCCCGATGATGATCGAAAAATTCGAGGTATAAACAACGATTGTTGTATCTGTTTAGGAGAATTTGAACAAGAAGACGATACGTGTCATGAACTTATACTTTCTACTTGTCGTCATCGATTTCATGCGGCTTGTATTATTCCTTGGTTATTAGCAAAAAACAAGACGTGCCCATTTTGCCGGACCTGCGTTACTACTATCACCACATATGCTCAAGTTGAAGATTTAGGGAAGTTGTTCAACGGCCGTTTAAAATTTAGCGTCGATACAAATAAAAAAATATTTATAATAAGTGATTAGGGTTCAACTATATATTATCTTCTATGTTCCATAGAATTCACTTATATGTAATAATAGTAGCAGTGCAATTTACTAGATGTGTTACACAATTGGTACCAATTTTGCATCGCCAATC
This sequence comes from Solanum lycopersicum, assembly GCF_036512215.1. Lineage (NCBI taxonomy): Eukaryota > Viridiplantae > Streptophyta > Magnoliopsida > Solanales > Solanaceae > Solanum > Solanum lycopersicum. The sequence goes on from NC_090806.1 coordinate 67,292,378, forward strand.
ATATATTTATATAAAAGAGAACCCTAGGTCTGCCTACGTGGCGTTATTGTAAACCAGGATTTCCTTTTAAATTTTATAGGCGTCCCTTTTCATGAAAAGTTGTGACTTTGATGAAGAGTTGCGATTTTTATGAAAAATTGCGACTTATATGAAAGGTCGTGATCTTTCAAGAGAGTTGTAACTTTTTCAAAGAGTTGTGACCTTTCTGATAAGGTACGATAAGTATTTGTTCCATTATCCTATGTTGTCTATAAATATAAGAATTTCCCAACACTATAATTTGTAGGGTTTTTTTTTTCCGTTATAGGATAGTCAGATTCAAATACATTAATTAAATTTTTCCGAAGTTTGTTTCATTTCTGAAAGTTTTCGTCTTTCAATTTCAAGAAGCTTAATTTTTACTTTAAGTCATAGTGATTCATGTAACTACTCCTATATATTTCTTTTTCCTATTTTGATGATTTTTTTTAACTCTGTTAAAGTTTCAGTAAGGATGATTGAAAACTGATCTTCTCTTTTGTCTCTTTCTACGGGTTTCTTCATGTAAACAAATGAAGTTGATTTCAATTGCAATGCGACATTAATACTCTTGGCCTCTTGGTGCACAACTAATAACGTTGTTGAAATGGTTGATGGTTCAATTCATTATATTTGGCTATTTAGTAAACAAATACTTTATTTCTGCCGCTATTGTTTGTATGCTTTTTTTTTTTAATTCAAATATATTAATTAAGCTTCTTATTAAATGTGTTTCATTTCTCAAAGTTTTCTTCCTCCTATTTCATTAAGCTTAATTTTTACTATAAGTCATAGTGATTCATGTATCTATTGCATTTTCTTTTTGCTATTTCGGTGACTTTTTTGAATTATGTTCGAAATTCCAGTGAGGATGATTGAAAATTTATGTTCTCTTTTGTTCCTTTCTATAGGTTTTCTTCATATACTTTTTGAAAAAATTGCTTGAGGGTTAAAAGAACCAAAATGATTCTTCTCTTGCATGCCACAGTTAGTATATTATTTTGATTGTTTTTTTTAGGTACAAAGATTTTGTATGTTATTGCACCATTCTCAAGAATATTTTTATAGAGACAATTAGTCCACATATTTTATCGCAAGTTAACCAACTTGTCATATTTCTTCTTCTTTCTTTTTGGGCGTAATAAGAGATCAAGTTTTCATGAAATTAACAACTGTCAAAAATACACTATAACAGAGTATATTTTATCGGCAATAAATATGCACGTTCACGGAGAGTGCTGTAATCTTTACCGACATTAATGAATTGACATCATATGCAATGTTACTATAGACTTTTGGAACATTTATACATAGTATCAATCGCCTCAGAAAATACATATTTAGCGACAATTAAACTATTAATTGTCGTTAAGATCATTTTTGTTGTAGTGATAACTTATTCTTTTGATAAAGTTTTTATTTTTTTATTTATAAAGAAGTAATAATTCTTTATTTTGGTTTCTTTCAATTAAATTTGTGAACAGTAAACTTGGATACAACCCGAAGGACTATCTTTTGAAAAATATGTTAAGCAACGTGCCTTTTTCTTTTTGATTGTTAGGAAAGTAAGGTCGTCTTTGTTATTATTGTTGGATATTTGTTAGTTCAAGTGCTCATAAAATTATGTTCTGAGATTTTAATATATTATGTGTCGAAATTTTGGTTTAGAATATCCTTTGTGAACATTGAGATGCCACCTACGGCTTGATTGATAATTACATTATTTTTTGTAACTACATACTATAACCATTACAACAACTGTGATTCAATTTCTTGTAACTACATACTATAACCATAACAATAACTGTCAATAATTTGAGAATGAAACTAATAATCTGCGTCAAATTTAGGGATATTTTTTATACTTCTCTAAAAAATAAATAAAGATAAAATGAGAAAAAAATATTATATCAATGACGAAGTCACACTAAATCAATCATTGTATGAAATGATATTTTTTTTGTTACTTAGCAATAAATTAAAATTATATAATATATTAAAATTTAAGTAACAATCAAAATAAATATTTTATTTAAATCATATACTTTCTGCTTGTCGCCATCGATTTCACGCAACTTGTATTATTCCTTGGTTATTAGCAAAAAACAAGACATTGCCCGTTTTGCCTCACCTGCATTAGTACTATCACCACATATGCTCTCTTGAAGACCTGTTTGGCTTAGCTTAAAAACTGGTCAAATTGATTTAAAAGCTGATTTTTAACTTATAAGTTGTTTGGCAATACTCAAAATAACTTATTTTAAGTTTAAAAAAAAACTTATTTTAAGCCAAAAGTTAAAAGGTGGGGTAGGGATGCTTTTTTTTTAGCTTATAAGCTCTTTTAAGTTGATCACATTTTTACCTTTTTGCTCTTAATATTTTTATACAATCTCCAATTACCCACATAACCCTAACAATTCTTTCTTCCATTTTTCCCTTTTCACGTGTGGATGATAGACAATTACTATTACTAATGAATGAAAATAAAATAAATCTTAAATCTTTCAATTGATCTATTCAAATTATATATTATTAAAATGTAAAATAAGTTGCACATATAACTTAAATAAAAAATTATATTCCACTTATAAATAATTTGTGATAATAAAAAAATATGTGAATGATAGACCATTATTATTACCTATGGATGAAACTAAAATAAAATCTTAAATCGTTCTTTGATCTATTCAAATTATATATCTTTAAAATCTATAATAAGTTTATATTCCTCTTATAAATAATTTGTGATGAGAAAGAAATATAAGAATAATGACAAAATATAATTATTTATGGCTGTAAAATATAAATTAATTAACTTTTATTATGTTAACAACTTTTAAGGGTATTTCAGACATTTTGATTTAAAAAGTTGTTTATCAGCACTTATTTGTCAAACACATCAACAACTTTTTTTTTAACTTCAGCACTTTTATCGAAACGCATAATTGCTTATTTTAAAAATAAGTTTCAGCACTTTCAAAAGTACTTTTTTAAAGCTGTTTTTATTAAGTCCATCCAAACGGGCCCTTAGTGAGGTTAAAATCAAACTCTCAAAAAGGGTTCATCTATGTTATTTACTATGTCATTTTCGTTTGAGAAAAAGTTTATTTATGTCATTATTTGTCTACGAAACAACATAGATGAGCCAAAATTTTAACTGGATGGCATAAATGAGTTTTTTTTTCTTAAAGTTCAATTGTCTATTTTAGTCAATGTTTAATTAATGACGTAAGCGAATCATAATTGACGACGTGTGAAAATCATTTTGCAAAATTAAATTTTTTTCAGTTTACAAATAATGGCATGGATGAGCATTTTCTCAAATGAAAATGATATAGATAAACCAAATTTTTAATGGTTGACATATATGAGTCTTCCCATAAATTTCGATGGCATAATTTCCTCAAAAAAAGTAGGGTTCAAGATAAAATAATTATAAAAAGGTAAGGTAAATGATAAAATAGAATTATTACGTAATAAGTTTTTTAAAGAGACAATATTTTCTTCTCGTAAAAAACTTATTAAAGAGAAAGAACTTAGTGTCATATCCCGCCACCAGACCAGTCAAATTTTACATCAAGTGTAGAAGACTCCAGAATTATGGAGAGACTTGCGAAGAATTTTAAAACTCCCTAGACAAATCAAGAATGTCTTAGGATATCCTAGAGTATGTAAAATTCTCTAAAAAGGGGATCAAAATATAAATATCTTAGGAACTTGTAAAGTAAATATTAATTATACTTTTGTGTAGTATAAATAGAGGTGTTCTTCATTTGCAAAGACACCAAGTAAAGTCGTAAAACATTCTCCAGTGTAATATATTTATTGTATTATCAATTTACAACATAAATGTCCGTCCAAGAAAGCCAAGGGTAAATAGTAATACATGACATTAACTGATAGACACAAAAATTTAAGGTGTAATATGTTTATTGTATTATCAATTTATAACATATATGTTCATCCAAGAAAGCCAATAGTAAATAGTAATACATGACATTAACTGATGACACAAAAATTTAAGGTGTAATATGTTTATTGTATTATCAATTTATAACATATATGTTCATCCAAGAAAGCCAATAGTAAATACTAATACAATTTGTAATGTGAAATTTCTTTAGTGTACAACAACAGTTGAAATTTGACAATTTATTAGCCAAATTATAAAGAATGCTGGAACACCATATTGCTGTATTAGGAACTGAAAATTACAACCTGTATGGGTATAATATATGAACATAGTGAAGCACTTTCGTTCTGATCGTTGTTGCCATTCAAACTATAGTAATAGCTTCTACTCTGTGCTCCAGATATTGTTAGATATGAAGAGCTTTCAGAGAATAATAAACCAAAGTTGTATAGTTTCGTCCTTTGTTTTCGTCTATTCAATTCTCTCCAGATTATACTTCACGATTTCCTCAAGTGCTGCTTGAAAAGGACTAGATGGAAGGCATTTTAGGTTCTGCATTGCTAAATCAGCTTTCTCCTTTGCCAAATCTTGTGCTCGTTGAATTCCCCCACAGCTTTTCACCAGATTGATGGCCTCCTCGAGAGAACCAGCATCGTGAAATTCTGATTCGATTATATTCCTAAGGTTTGGCTCTTTCTCTAATGCAAAAAGTACTGGTGCAGTAAGGTTTCCCTTGGCTAAGTCACTTCCAGCTGGCTTTCCCAGTTGTGCTGCTGATTGTGTGAAGTCCAATATGTCATCAACAATCTGGAACGATAAACCAAGATTCCTCCCATATTGAAACATTTGTTCACTAATATCACTGCCAACGTCACTGAAAATGGCAGCTCCTTTGGTGCTTGCAGCAATCAAGGAGGCCGTTTTATAGTAACTCTTGAGCAAATATTCATCCAGTCCAACATCACAGTCGAACAAGTTAGAGGCCTGCTTTATTTCACCACTTGCAAAGTCTTTAATAACCTGTCATAAAAACCAATAACCACAAAGGGCGTTGAGGTACAACGAACTAATAATGATATCAATGTTGCCAATTCTAAAAGATGTATAAACCTAAGATACCTGACTGATGAGCTTTATGACTTCAAGGTTTTCAAGGTTAGCTAGGTACCAGGACGACTGTGCAAACATAAAATCACCAGCCAGCACTGCCACTCTAGTACCATATAATTGGTGAATAGTCTCCTTTCCTGCATTAGAAGTTCTATTAGGAGGCTAATATAAAGAAGCAAAGGAGAAGGTATAATAGAAATTGCGATTAAGAGAAGCAAGTTAGAAGAAGAACAAGGGTAAATGATTAGATTGACAAACAGAGGACTCATATTTGGAAGTGCTATAACAGAATCAATCATCAATTGATCTAAGCTAAACTATTAGGAAAAGGAAGTGTTGATGGTAGAAATAACAATCTAATATTATCAGTCTCTACAAACTTGGGAAAGCAAAGATCTAATCTAGTCTTGCTCTTTTTTGTAAGCCTGGGAAAGCGCATACCTAGTCCAATCTTGTCAGTTTTCTCTCTTTTTTTGGTGTATCCATTGTTAAGTGTACCATTTCACAAAACAGTTGTACAGAGTCTCACATTTTTTTCAGAAAGCATACAAATCTGATAAATGCTGAGAAGATCTCAGAAACCCGAAATGAAAAGTAGGAAGAATATTTAAACAGTAATGACCTCATCACATAACCTGTTGCTAATCAAGCATATTTCCTGGACTAACCCTTGAAGTTATTAAGGTCTCTGGATCCCCCGGGAGAGCAGGGGAGATCGTCTTTCATAGAAGAAAGTCAACCACATCAAGTTAGACAACAAGAACCTCATGTAAATCAATCAGGGCAGCATCAATAACAATTAGAAAATACTTGAGAAATAAGTAACTAGTCCTAGGAAATGCACAAGAGATAGCTTAGAAACGATAAGCCCAGATCTCATACACATCCAACCAATGTTGTAGGGTCAAATAAAGTTTACTGGGGGGTTTCTAATCAATAAAAGGTATTGTCATCATTGTAAGTCTGGTTATTCTGTTAATATCATCTGTCCAGATTGTCTGGCATCCACAGTAGATTCTAGGGCATCTTTATTTCTTTTTTCTTTAGATATACCTTACAAACTCTTCATCAACTGAAATTTTCAGAATGAGATTCTTTAAAGGATTGATATTGTTTAGAGAGTTAGAACATCCATCACAGTATCATCATAGAATCAGAAAGAGGACAATATCTTCTTTAGCGTTTTCTTCTAAATATTCCTCCTAAGATAGTACTAAAATTATTATTTTAAGAACAATAACGCGCAACGATGCCTGGAAAATAACCCTATTCCTAGTAATGGTAGAGCTGAAGATTTTGAGTGATATCCAAAGTAATAACCACTGAATACGTACAATAACCTTTTCAGCCATAAAGTATTAAACTAGATGCAAGAGTGATAATCATTTTGAGTTTTTAAATAATTAAAGGCGGTGAATTTGCAGACGCATCAGAGGAGAATAACAAGTTGCTTAAAATGGTTTACCTCTTCGTGTGTCACTTTCATCTAACACGTCATCATGTATCAAGCTTGCAGTATGGATCATTTCAATGATTTCAGCTAACCTTCTGTGATTTGTGGTGAGTTCCCTGGCAGCAAGCATTTTAAGACATTAGCTTAGCTGATATGTTGTTGTTGAGTATCACAAGAGAAAAAAAAACAAATAGTGTTCCTCACTTTAAGCCAGACATTTCTGCTGTGGCCCTTGACACTAGGAACACTAAAGCAGGTCTCACCCTTTTGCCACCAGCACCAAAAATCTGCTCAGCTGCAGACATTAAAACTGGGTTCTCTGCACCAACAATCTGAAAAATGATTTCTCTTAGATACAGAATAGAATAGAGATATGTTAAAAGTAAATTGGCCTGATATGCCATCTGAACATTCATGTGGCATTGATCCAATTAACCACATATTTTACAAATTCTAATAATAGCAAGTGACAATATGAAACTTTTTCAGTTATGTGTATTTATTTATCAGGATATACGTTTGAGATACTCTCAGGCCCAACTGCAATTATTTCTTGTATCAAGTCTTTGAATCAAAGTAAATGAAATTGTCAAAAAGCTAGGACCTTTTAAAATGAACTTCATAAGCTCAAGGTCAAGGTACCTGTGCCAATGGGAGTTAGAAGGTAACCAGGTAGAATAGTTGAGGTGTACACATGCTGGCCCGAACACCATCATCATCCAAATTATAGATACCATTTGGAAGTAATTGTGTAGCTCTTACTCCTACAGTTAGATTTTTTAAGGCCAATAACCCGGACAAATAAATATATCTATTAAGTCCGGTTGTTTATCCTCCATGACCATTTGTTAGTCCAAAAATTGCACCTCTCATACATATAAAGCATTTCACTCGAGAACAAAGTATATTCACCTTAGCAGTTGTTCACCTTAGAATCATTGAAGTCACAACGACAAGTACAACCATCAGTTATCTGGTATTTGAATCAAACCATGACCAAATACCAAATAAAACCGTCCTCACAAATGTTCCAAGATTAAGATATCATTTGGCAGAGTGATACTGCAACTCCTGTTCCCCTTATATGTTAATTCTAGTAAGGCCAATAAACACAAATATCATCAAATAAGCATCTCTATTGATTTGAATCCCCACTAGCATCACCACTAGTCCAAAATTGTACCTCTCTCTTACATCTAGAGCACTTCGTTAAAAGGAACAACTCGACCAAGCATCAATGAAGTTAAATTATGAATAGTACATTAGTCATTTGACAATACCAGCAGTAATAAAGCGAAAGGAACGTGTTCCGAATCATACCAGATAAATGATTATATGTATTACCTTGGCAGCTATTAGTCTAAAAATAAGATTTTATCACATATAATCCATTAAGCTATATAGCTGAAAAAACACATAAGGAAAAGTTGAAACATGAAAGAATGATTAATCAAACAGTGTCAACAGATTACTCACATTATGCAAGTTCTTGTTTAACGTAAGTAGGTCATCAGCAACCACTTCAAAAACATTAGTCAATGAAATAGGTTTTTCTGACTTATTCAAATCCAAAACTGGTGCCAACCCTGCAATACAACCACAACAACAACAAAATTTCAAAATTTAAATCATTCCAAGAATACCCTTATAAACTGTAATCCTTAAAAATATTGAATTTAACTATATACCAGTAAGTGAAGCCTTAGTTGAAATACGCCCAAATTCTTGTCTGCAAGACAACAACTTCTTCCCACTGAATCTTCTACTTACATTTCTCAAAACACCCTTTGAAAAAGAACAGCCACAAGCCAAAGACTCCAATGGGGTTCTCCCAATTTCAAGATTATGGCAAGTCACAGACATCATCTTTGTAACACCCACTTAGCTAAATCACCAGATTTTTTGCCTTGCAATGCTTCAAGATTGCTTTTTTCGACACCCCAATAGGCAAAAAAGAACAGAAAACTACTATGGAAACAATTTGAACACTTGGGTGTGCTTTTATATCCTGTCCCAAGAAGAAATAATTGAGTGGATAAAAAAGAACCACATAAAAAATGGAGTCTTTGGTCTGATTAAGTGACAGAAAATGGAAGAAAAAGACAGTTGGGCTGTGTTTCAACTCCTAAAATTCTCAAACACTCAAATCAATTTATCATCCAATACAAAAGCAATATGATGTACTAATTGTATAGCTATTTTTATCATTTTTTCTGAGGTAGTATGATAGCCAAGTAAGTGAGGTTGTATGATCCAAAGCGGCCGTGTCTGATATTTATATTAGAGCCCTATTTTTTTAATTTTTAATTATGTATTGCGTAAGTATCTATATTGGAGGCCGCGTAAGGCCCAACTTGAAGGAAGCTTTACTTTTCTGGATACGCACCGCGTAAATATCTATATTGAAGCCTTACTTTTTTAATAGATGCTGTATAATTATTCATATTGGAGCCCTATTCTTTCGAATATGTGTGACACAAGGCCCAATTCGAAAGAAACTTATTTTTTCAATACGTATCGTAAGTATCTATATTGGAGCCCTACCTTTTTAAATGTGTCATATAAGTATCTTTATTGGTGCCCTATTTTTTTTTCATATATGCATCATGGCGTATTCTACTGAGGATTTTTCCATGTCCAATTTTTTATGATCAAAAGTAATGATCCATTTAGATATACGTTATAAAATACTGATCCAAAATCAGATTGATTTAAAGTTAAAATTTTATTGAAAATACAATTTAAATTTCATAAATTATATATTTTTTCCACAAAAGTGAATATTATCAAAATTTTCTCCTATTTAATCTTTATCAAATGAGTACATAATTTATAAATAAAATATCAAAAAATATTAAGGTGTCATATCGATATTTAATGTCCTTTTTTAGCTATTTTGTAACCCTATCTATAATCTTTCCTATCAGGCTATCACATACTGAACAATAATACATTTTAAAACTCGTGAAATTACATATAGGTAATTAATATGATATTTCAAATGTATTTTTGTATCTTATTCATTATTTTAATTATATTGCATGAAGCTCATAACTATGATAAACTAGGAAAGTTATATACATAGGGTTGAAGATAAAAGTTTATGGTATGAGTTCGATGAGGGTTGAAGATAAAAGTTATGGTATGAGTTCGATCAGTCGAATCAAATAATATAATTTTGATTTAAATTTTATATTTATCTTAAGAGATTTATTTAATTAACATGTATAACTTATTGATTTAGAACTCAAATATTTAAATGGATTTTTAAAATTTTAAATTTATAAGCTTCAAATTTTGACTATATCTCTATACATACATAGGTGACAAATCTATAATATTAGGTGCAGATACACATGAACCAAATAGTTTTTACGTACTATATAATTCATCAAATATTCATACTCGAAACGAAATGAGTTTCATGAATTCAATAACAAATTCAAATTCGTAAACTTCAAATCTTGACTCCAACTTCTTTCGTCTTCACGTCAATCAACAAAGTGGAAAGATTTTGTGTCCATTTCACGAGTTCATAAATAATCTAAAATGTAAAGATAATAATTCTCCAAGTGTTTGACATTTAAGTTATTTCTTCAATCTCAGCAATTTCATTCCTCCACATAATATTTTTAGATTCCTTTTTTCTTTCTTTTAGATCAGAAAAAAAAAAGAGTCTCCTTTTTAAATTTTAAAAAATAATTATAAAATCGATTGGTTCTAAATATTATTTCATTGACATACATCCCATTATCAGGTTAACAAATGGTTCAAAGTGATCAAATTTTGTTTGGATTTTAGATTTTTATGAATATATGTACATGAATTTTCCACTAATTTAATTTATTAGTGGAAAATATGCATTTACGTAAGTGAATATTCATCTATTGCTGTCCTATTTTGGGTTTCATTTGACAGGGACTAAAAGAAAACAATCGTATATGAAAAAAAAATGCATATATTCTAAAATATACAATATATTAATGATAAAAAAATACATGAGTATTTTTGAGTCATACTAACTATCAACGGTTCCTTTTTTTAAATTGAACACGCCTAATTCACACTCAAAAAGTTAGCTCAAATGGAGGAGGATTGTCCAAGCCTTATAAGGATTCCGCTCATCTCATTAATCACTGACTTTTGTCATTCTTTAACACCCCACTTCACGCTGTCATTCCTCTCGTTAGACCGTCTGTAGCACTCATAGCTACAAGCCTAACTCGATTATTTCCTAATAATTGATGTACCTCACAAGCCACATTAGTTGGTTGATCAACACTATCTCGACCTTGAACTACCTTATAAATATTTGACATCTTGCCAAGGGAAAGGCTACATCTAGTACCGGACCGATGATTTGGACGGCACGCCCCAGATTTTTTATAAATATTTGGCATCTTGCCGGGGGAAAGGCTACATCTAGTACCGGATCGATGATTTGGACGATACGCTCCGAATTTTTTTTTTCAAGCGTGGAAACCTCAGAACCAGAAGTAGTAGGATTGATTTTCACAATAATAAAATAACACCGTGTCAAATTAGGTCTTATACCTAACTCACACCCCAAAAGCTACCTCAAAGGAAGTTTGATTGCCCAAACCTTATAAGGAGTCCACCCATCACATTAATCATCGATATGGACTTTTGTCATTCTTTTAACAAACGCAAACACTTAAAAATACCCTTTATCCACCTTTTGATTAAATGTACCTTTCTATTCATCTTTTACCTTAAAACTAATGTCTCTTTTTTTAAAAAAAAAAAAATATTTATCATGTGTTATTTTTTTATTAGATGAAATAAAAATTTTACCTCAAAACTAAACTTTTTCTCATGATTTATTCAAAGTAAAAATAATATACCTCTTGAAAATTCAAATTTCATTTTTTTTTGTATATGCTATTATTTTTTTTATTTTTTTTTGGATATTCAACAAATTATGGGGAAAATCTTAAAAAGTCTTTTAAAAAAAATTGTTTGTACGAATTTTATTTCCTTCGACCGATCGATTTCTCCTTCATGTAAGTAATGTTTCCTACGAATTACATATGAACTATAAATGAGAGGAGCAGCAAGTTCTGCACCAAAATGTTAAGCCAAATCATACACAAACAATATCTAAAAAAATTAATATATCTCCATGATTCCAAAAAAAAAAAAAAGAAAAAAAAAGCTAAACAAAATACAAAAATTAGTAGTTTTCTAAAAAAATTATTTTTTCCATAATTTATCCAAGTCAAACAATCTCAAAACAATTTTTTTAAAAGAAAATAATAAAAAACTGCAAAAATATAAAAGTAAATTATTAGATTTTTAAAAATATTTTTGTGGGACTCTTGAAGAGGTATATTATTTTGATTTGAATAAATTAAAGAAATTAGTAGTTTTCTAAAAGTTTGTTTAATTTATTGAAGTCAAAATAATATCTTCATCATATTAAAATATTTATTTGTTTTAAAGAAAAACTACAATAAACAAAAAAAAATCTTAGATTTTTGAAAAAAAATTGTGGGAGTCTTGAAAAGGTATATTATTTTGGTTTGAATAAATTATGGCGGAAAATGTAATATAGGTGAAATTTTTATTTCACTTAATAAAAAAAAAGATACATAATAAGTATTTTAAATAAATAAAGAGAGAGGATTGCTAGTTTTATGGGTATAACTGAGCCAATAGCTGAATGAGAGTAAATTTTAGATTAATTAAAAAAAGAGAGTAAAAGTGTATTTTTAGATTAAAAAAAGGGATGACGGATATTTTTAAATAAAATCTTTCCATAATTCAAAGTATAATTTTAACTGTTTTTTATTTTTTTTATATTTGAACTATCACTATCTACTCGTATTTTACTACACGTATATAATGTAAATTAAGATGGAATGATTCTTTAAAATGGAGAATTAAATAAATAATTAAAGATATCAAACGAACAGATTATTGATCCGTCATATTCAAATTTACTTGAACTTCAATGAGCTAAATAATTCAACTCACTCAATTCTTATTAACTGTTAATTATTTTATATTATTTGGTATATTTAGTTACTATTTATTGGGTTGTTTGGACTTTGGAGCCAATTGGGGAATATGCTTTATTTTCCAATTTACTTGTTCGTTGGCCATATATATTATACCAAAGTTCTTGTGGACCAATTGCTCTACACGTCAACATAGTTTTAATTTATTTTTATTACTTTTTTAAAAATAATTTATGTAATTTTTTTTATTTTTCGGGAATTAAATGTTTGAATTTGACTAAAATTAAGAATGAAATTTTCAAGTTTTTACAAATAAAATTTATATATTTATAAATCACATAAAAAAATATTATAAATTATAAAAATTAATAATTTAAAATATTTAAAAAATATATAAAATAATTATAATAAAAAGTAAAATTATTTAAATGTCAAAATCCTTAAATAACAAGTACACTTATTATAACCGTCATTCTTATCTGTTTTTGTCATTTGTGTTCACTAGCTACATGTCTCCATCTCTTTTTGTGCTGCTTTTCTATCTTGATTATGACCTATTATTTCATTACGAGACGATATAATAAAATTATTTTATAAAAATATAATTAAATTTATTTAATATTAAATAAATTAATAATATATTAATTTATTGACTAATTTATTTGTTTCATTCAAATTTAATATGGTCCATTTCTTTAATATTTACATGGGAAGAGTGTGTTTCTCTCTTTTAACTTTTTAGTATGACGAAAAGTACTAAATATTAAACAAAAGGCTTGCATATTTTAAATTTTTAAATTTTTTTTTATAATCGTTAAAGATTATTTTTATCGTCATGGTAAGCTATACCCTATATTGATAGAGTTAAAAAGATTATGTATTTTTCTTCTTTTTTTTTTCCTTTTCCCTTGAAGTTGATTATTAGGAAACCTCCATTTTATTATTTTTATTTATTTGGTGATTGTGAATAGTTCATATTTTTTTTTTGTTTTGATAAATGTGAACGGTATCTACGTGATCATTTTATATGGAACATATCTTATCGATTTTAGGATTTAATTAAATTTTTTAAATATTAGAAATGTCAAAAATCTAACATATTCAATCTTTTTCTAAAAATTCTTCGTCATGCACTGAAATACATACTACTTGCATTAAGGAAATTCAACAATAAATATACGATCAATAGCAAAATAATGTTATAAAGAACATATACATAATATAATAATGAAAATTTTATTTTAAAAAAATTATAACTTTTTTTATAATATAAAAGCCGATTATTAAAAAAAATAGAAAGACATAATAAACGATATCTTTATATATGCATCGTGGAAATTACAAAGGTGATATTCCCCCAAGTCTTAACCATGTTTATGTCAACATTATATACATAAAATTCTAATATATAAATAGCATAATTTTCTTTGAAAGAAATTTAAATAAATTGAGGCTAGGGAGGGCTCAACGATAAGTCTCCATTCAAATTATGTTAGGAGATTTTTAATTTTTAACAGATCTAAAAAAATACTACAAGTCATCCGCACTATTAGTCAGGCGACTATTTCACTTTCAAAGAGTTAAAGGCACAAGGAAGAAAGTAAGAATCCAAACATTAAAAAAGGAAGTACATTAAGATAAAATCTAAGAAGAAAAAACGTCAATCTAAAATTTGTGAACTAAAATAATCTTATTTAATGATATATATTATTCCATTAAAGGGTAAAAGCAAGAATTGCAAAGTTAAATTATTTTTTTATTATATGAATGTAACATTCCATTGTAATAGATTAAAAAGACAAATGTATCACATAAATCTAGACATAAGTCGCTAAACTTGATTTTGCGAAAAAATAAGAAGAAATTGACTTTTTTATTAAAAAATAATTAAAAAAGATGATAATAATCTCCTCATGAGTTGCTTCTCCTAACCATGGCTTGATGACTTCACCCATAGATGCAGCCACCATAACCTGCCATTGTCAAAAATTGAGTTATTAACATATTTATAATAAGTAATAGTTTCAGTTGAATCCGTAAAATCCATTCTAGTTAAATTGTATTTACTTACATCGATCAATTATCAAGTGAATTTACGAAAAGTAATAGTCCTAGTTCAAGACGAAAATAACAGTTAAATTTACAAAACTCGTTCTAATTAAATCGATTTCCAAGCAAAACAAGGACTTACTTGGATCAGTCATGACAACAAGGGCAGAATTATTAAAGTAACAATCCCAAGGATGTCTTCCAGTAAATTGATAGTACAAATTCATGGAAATAGAAGCATGATTCATCAAATTATTTGGTGAAAAACAAGGACCACCCTCTTTAATTATATTGCAATTCACATATTTGCATGCATAAATCAAGTTTTGCTCAAGTGCCATATCATCTGATGAAGGTTTAGCCACACACCAAGTCTTCTGCAAAACCAAAATTAGTCTTAATTACAATCTAATTAACTACCAATTCAACTCTTTAATAATTAACTTACCTGTCCATCTGCTAACGTCAGACTCCTTACTGAAACAACATCATTTAAACATTTAATTAGTTTCATCCAAACACGATTCAACGTAATTAGTGTCCTAAAGTCAAACTATATTAAGAGCCTCAATTAATTACATAATGATAAGTAATATATAACAATACGCCCCTGAATCAAACTAAGAATATCGCACTGAACATCACTATAAGAAAACTGTGAATTACATATGGGATTAGTATAAACATTTGCAGAAAACTTATTTTCGTGCAAATTTTCATATACTAATTTCCACGAAAATTCTTATTTAATTCACAATTTCCTTATCGTGCATGGTTGAACAAAAATATTAATTGTAATACTATAACAAAAATGACCTTTTAATGATACGAAAAAATTGTAACGAACCTGAGAAGTTGGACAAGAGAAGAAACAAAAGTGTGAGAATTGGTTTAGCCATAAGTGATTAGAAGAGGAAAGAGAGGTGTAAGGTGATTGTTAATGGAATGTTATTTGGCAATTTATTTAAAGAGAAAAAAGGTAGATAAAACTCGAAATATTTAAGTTGAGACGTTACTTTGAATCTTTTTGAGTTAAAAGATAATATAAAAAAGAAATTCAATATGCAATATGATTATTGGTAAAAACTTACTCATATAGGATTAATATTCATTTTAAAGATAACCAGTTAATCATATTTCTAAAAAACGTATGTTATATATTTATTAATTTAATATAAACATCTAATAAATGACGTAAATATATTTCATGTTATATCAACGGTCACAACATTATGTTATTTTGTTTTCCACAAGCAAAGGAAACATTTCAATGGAGCACATAAGATGTTGTGGACGAAGCTAGCCTAGGTGTGCAAAAGGGGTTATTTGAATTTTTATCATATTAAAGTTTTTCGTTAAAAAATTATATTTTATGTGATAATTTTTTTTTCGTGCGCGTATATATGTTGTGGAATTCCGTTTATGTAAGAGGTAGGTTCTAAAATAGCAAAAAATTGAAAATTTAACGTGTGATATTGCTATATAGTTTTTAATCCGCATGCTATTAGTATCTTTAATCATTTTATCGATTATATTAATCTTTTACATTTCCTTGTTATTAAAATTCTCTTCTTCTTTTTTCGATTCTCTTAAAAGTGTCCATGAAAAAGTTTTAAGATCTACTTAAAATCTTTTGTCAATAACTTTATTCTCTACTTCATCTTTTAATTATTAAAATTAAGTATGAATATTTAAAAATTATAGAACAACTCTATTTAATCCTTTGCTTATAAATTAAATAGAATAATTTACCAAGTGAAAAGGGTAGATTCAATCTAAATACCTTTAGCTCAAATTATGTATTTGTACTAAAAAAAGATATGCTAACAGTATATATATTATCACATTTCAAATCTAGAAATTCAGATAGTCATGAATTTAATGATATTTCAAACCTATAAAAAATTTAAAATTTAAATCTTAAATCCATTTGATCGAATCTTCCGCTAGTGTTCCTAAAGTAGTAATGGTGGATGACCATCTGCGCCATGTGAGTTAAAATCAACGAGCTTAAAAGTTAAACAAAGCAAGTAAAGAAGATCATGTGCTTTGATCTAGACTACAAAGAATTGAAAATTAAATTCTCCACCGGCAAATCTAAATAAAATTGCTTCTTTTTTTTTTACTTTCTATACTTTTTTACGTTTCGGATTTATATTTTAAATTTTAAAATGTATATCCTATGAATTTAGGCCTTTTATTTGTGCATTAGAATATCTTTTTGGTACATTCTAAACATCTTCAAAAACACTTTAAAAACACTAATTTTTAATTGTTTCTTCATATGTCTCCATCTCTTTTTTGCTGCTTTTCATTCTTGATTATGACCTACTAGTTCATGGTAAAATTATTCTATAAAAATATAAATAGATTAATTTATTTAATATTAGATGAATTAATAACATATTAATTTATTAACTAGCTTATTTTGATTCATTCGAATTTAGTATAGTTCGTCCCTTTAATATTCATTGTTTCTCTTATTTAAACTTTTAGTATAATGGGAAGTACTATATATTAAACAAAAAGGTTACGTATTTTTTAATTTTTTGACATTTTTTATTATTATTAAAAACTGTTTTCAATGTAATAGTAAGCTATACCCTATATGATAGAGATTTTTCTTCATTTTTTTCCAATTCCCTTTTAAGTTGATTATTAAGAAACTTCCATTTTATTATTTTTATTTTGTTTGGTGATTGTGAATAGTTCATAATTTTTTTATTTTGATAAATGTGAACGGTATTTATGTGATGATTTTATATGGAACATATCTTACTAGGTCGGTTGTAGGATTAAATTAAAACTTAAAAAACTATATTAGAAATGTCACAAATCCTAAATATTATTTTTATAAAAAAAAAATCTTTGTCGCGTACTGAAATACTTACTATTTGCATTAAGGAAATTCAATAATAAATATACAGTCAATAACAAAATATAACAATAAAAAAAATTGATGTCAAAGAAAACATAAATATTTAATTATAAATCAGAAGACGATTATTACAAAAATTAGAAAGACATAATAAACGATATCTTTACATATGCATTCGATATTCACCTAAGTCTAACCATGTTTAGGTCAACATAGAATTCTAATATATAAAATAGTGTTATTTTTCTTTGAAAGAAATCTAAATAAATTAAGGTTATAATGGACTCAACGATATATCTTCATTCAAATTATATTAGGAAATCTTTCATTTTTATTAAATCTAGAGAGATATTACAAGTGCTCCGCACTATTACTCAACCAACTATTTCACTGTCAAAGAGTTTAAGGCTCAAGGAAGAAAGTAAGAATGCAAACATTAAAAAAGGAACTACATTGATATAATATTTCTTCTTCTAAAATTTGTGATTTAAAATAAATTTTAGTTATTTATTTGAATATATATATATATAATTTCATTAAAAGGTAAAATAAAAAAATTGTAAAGTTAAATTTATTTTTATCATATAAATATAACATTCCTTTTATAATAGATTTAAAGGAAAAATGTATCACATAAATTTAGCCATAAAGTCGCTAAACTTAATTCTGTTATAAGAAGAAATTGACTTTTTTTTTAAAAGTAAAAAAAAATGATAATAATCTCCTCATGAGTTGCTTCTCCCAACCCATGACTTGATGACTTCACTCGTAGATGCAGCTACCATAACCTGTCATTGTCAAAAATTGAGTTACAGTTGAACCCACAAAACTCGTTCTGATACATATAGGACTATTATCAAAGTGAATTCATAAAAAGTAGTAATCGTTCGTAACAATGACAATTCAAGTCGAATTCATAAAATCCGTTCTAATTAAATCGATTTCCGAGCAAAAGAAGGACTTACTTGGATCAGTCAAGACAACAAGGCCAGAATTACCAAAGCTACAATCCCAAAACTGGGATCCTTTAGATTGATAGTACAAATTCATGGCAATAGAAGCATGATTCATTGAATTATTTGGTAAAAAACAAGGACCACCTTCGTTAAATATATTGCAATTAACAATAGGACATGCAAAATTCAAGTTCTGTTCAAGTGCATTCTCATCTGATGAAGGTTTAGCCACACACCAAGTCTTCTGCAAAACCAAAATTACTCTTAATTACAATCTAATTAACTACCAATTCAACTCTTTAAATAATTAACTTACCTGATCATCCCCTAACGTTAGACTCCCTGCTTAAAAACAACATGATTTAAACATTTCATTAGTGTAATTACTGTCTTAAAGTCAAATTATAATAAGAGGCCTCGAATACGACTACATTGAATATAGTCAAACAAAAACATTAATAGTAACAACACAAGGAAAAATACGAAAAATTGTGAACTAACCTGAGAAGTAGGACAAGAGAAGGAACAAAAGTGTGAGAATTAGTTTAGCCATAAGTGATTAGCAGAGGAAACAGAGATGTTAAGTGATCGTTGATAGAATATATGTTGTTTGGGCATTTATAAGGAGGAAAAAAGGTAGGTAAAAGTGAAAACTTTTTAAAGTGAGACGTTACAACTTATGTTTGAATTTTTTGGAGTTAAAAGACTAACATAAAAACACAATATGATTATCGGTATAACAATTAACCATATCTCTGAAGAACAGGTGAGAGAATTTTATAATACGAGGGCTAGTGATTGATTAAGTCATTAAACTTAATCTGTTAGTCATTTTGATCAACATAACTGTAAGTGAACTGTGTTTATGAGATCAAACCATGTGTAATATATTTATCAATTTGATATAAACATACGCACATATATTTCATATTTCATGTTATATTTGTTAAAGAATGACAAAAGTCCCACATCGGTGATTAATGAGATGGGTGAACTCTTTATAAGGCATGGGCAATCCTCCTCTCTTTGAGCTAGCTTTTGGGATGTGAGTTAGGCCTAAGACCTAATTTCACCTGGTGTCAGAGCAGGGTTCGTCTCACCCGATGTTGGGGTCCCCAAAATTAAAATTACCCACGCACTAGATGTTAAGCACTGGGCAGGCTTGGGCAATCCTCCTTCCTTTGAGCTAGCCCACGCACTAGATGTTAAGCACTGGCCAGGCTTGGGCAATCCTCTTTCCTTTGAGCTAGCTTTTGGGGCGTGAGTTAGGCCTAAGACCTAATTTCACATGGTATCAGAGCAGGGCCCGTCTCACCCGATGTTGGGGTCCTCAAAATTAAAATTGCCCACGCCCAGTGCTTCCTTGGGCAATCCTCTTTCCTTTGAGCTAGCTTTTGGGGCGTGAGTTAGGCCTAAGACCTAATTTCACATGGTATCAGAGCAGGGCCCGTCTCACCCGATGTTGGGGTCCTCAAAATTAAAATTGCCCACGCACCAGATGCGAAGCACTGGGCGTGAGGTGGGGTGTTAAAGAATGACAAAAGTCCCACATCGGTGATTAATGAGATGGGTGGACTCTTTATAAGGCATGGGCAACCCTCCTCCCTTTGAGTTAGCTTTTGGGGTGTGAGTTAGACCTAACACCTAATTTCACAATATTAACAGTCACAGCCTTGGTCTTGACTCATGTCATTTAACTACTTCTACAATATTTTTCTATATGCACTTTGGTAAATTTTGTTTTTCACAAGCAAAGCAAACATTTTTATGGAGTACATAAGGTGCTAGGACGAAGCTAGTGGGGGGAAAGGGGTTTAATTGAATTTTTATCATATTTAAGTTTTTTTTTGTCAAAAAATTATACTCTAATTATATTTTTATGTATGTGATATATATGTTGTTGATTTCCGTTTATAAAATAGCAAAAATTAAAAATTTAAGGTGTAATATTGTTATATAATTTTTGAACTCCGCATGCTATTAGTATCTTCAATCATTTCATCGATTATATTAATCTTTTACATCTTTTCGTGATTGAAATCCTCTTCTTTTTATTTTTTTAAATTTCTCTTAAAGTGTTCATGAAAAATTTTGAGATCTACGTAAATTCAGTTGTCAATAGCTTTATTCTCTGCATCTTTTAATTAAAGTTAAGTATGAATATTTATAAATTATAGAACAACTTGTTTAACCCTTTGCTTATAAATTATATCAAATAATTTACCAAGTAAAATGGGTAGATTCGATCGAAATATTCTTTAGCTCAAATTATGTATTTGTGCTAAAAAAAGATCTGCTAATAGTATATATATTATTACATTTCAAATCTAAAAACTCAAATGGTCATGAGTTTAATAACATTTTGAATTTATAAAAAATTTAGAATTTAAATCTTAAAACCATGAATAAATTTTCCACGTTTTTAAAGTAGTAATGGTATATGCACCAAGTGAGTTAAAATCAAGGACTTAAAAGTTAAAAAGGAAAATAAAGCAAGTAAAAAAGATAAATTGCTTTGATTGTATCCTTTTTATACTTTTTTATATTCGAAACTTGCATCTCAATTTCTAAAATATATTTCCTATGAACCTATGCCTTTATTTGTGTATTAGAATATTTTTTTGGTACATTCCACACGTCTTCAAAAACGACTTTTAAAACACTAATCTTTAATAGTAATAAAAGAAAATAATATTTACTAATGTAGATGTTGTTTTTCCACACTCCATATATTTGTTCTTGGATATATGGGTACATTTTTCTGAAAAATGACTTATTCCATATCTAATACACAAAAATGATAAACTTAATTTTATATCACAAATCACAATACATGCCTAATTTGTAATTCTTTTTATCTCATTTTATGTGACATTTTCCTTTTTCTGTTTCATAAAGCATATTACTCATAGTCCACACACAAATATTAAAATTTATTTTACGCAACAAATTTAAAAATACAATATTTTAAAAATTATTGTCATACCATGTAAATCGAAACGAAAGGATTAGTATTTATGAGGAAAGGTTAAAAAAAAAAACTCCTTATCATGAATCAGCTTGATTGGATTTTTCAAAGAAACTGATTAACTCCATTGATTAAGGCTGTTTAGGTCAATACTGTGTTCTTAAGTGATTGAGTTCAGATTGAACAAATAATTCAATAAGCTAGATTTATTGTTTGTGGGCCATTAATTTGGAGCAATTTGTATAAACAAAATATTCTGCATAAACACAAATAACAATTAGTACTATACAAAAAAATACATTTTTTTTCAAGAAATGGCAGCAGCTGGAGCCATTTCAGTATGGATTTCAACATCCACACCCACAAAGATCACTGCTTCTAACTCCATACCCAGAATTTGTTATCCTCTTAAACTTTCAAGAAATGGTATTTATCGCTTATCTACATTTGAGAGAAATGGCCAATATGAACAAAATCTCACAATCAAAGCTGCTGCCTCCTCTTCTGGTAATAATTCAACTGATTCTTGTAACAAGTTTAAGTCTTTATGTCTAACTTACTATTAGTAGATTTTAAGCTGAATTTTACATCTTTTGTGCAAAAGTGGAAGGAAACCCTTTAAACTGAATACTTACTAAATTTCAGATTGTGGGTATTCTTGGTTTCTTGAATTTTTACTAAATGTTTATACAAATCTGATGTTTGCCATAATTTAGTGAGAAAACCCTGTGTGGAGTATCTACTGTCAATAAAGGTTTTAGCTTTATAATGGTATCTATTGTTAAATCGACTTTAGGCCTAAATCAACACCAAAAGCTAGCTCATGAGGAGAGGATTGACCATGTCATATAAAGAGACCACCCATTCCATTAACCTCTGATGTGGGACTTCTTGACATCCCTGGGGTGGACATCTAGACCGTGAACGATTTAATATGGGGTTCCATTGTCATGAAATAAGAATTTAATTGGGTCCTGCTCTGATATGGAATGGACTTAGGCCTAGATCCACGAGACGTAATTTGCAGTTATTATATTCAAGTCTAAGAAATGTTCACTGAATCAAAGATGGTATGTAAGGAAAAGATTTGATCTTGGCATAAATATATTTGAGATGCTGGTCTGTTTAGAGTCCTTCACAGGACCAGTGCATAACGGGAGCTTAGTGCACCGAGCTGCCTTTTGTTTTTAGAGTTCTCACCATTTTTTTCTATTGTAATGGCCATCTTTTTTTGTTGAAACTGCCTTTAGCATCTCTTTTATCTGGTTTACTAACCAATAAAAAGAAAAGTTAGTATGGAAGAAAAGATTTGATCTTGGCACAAATGTAGCCAAATTGCTGGTTTATTTAGAATTCTTCGCCTACACAATTTTGTTTTGTAATGACGATCTGTTTTGGTTGCAACTGACCTCCAGCATTCTCATTTTGCTGGTTTACTAATGAAAATTGTTGATTACCGATATAAAATTAAAGATGGTATGGAAGAAAGATTTGATCTTGGCACAAATGCAGTTGAATTGCTGGTTTGTTGAGAGTTCTTCGCCTACTTGAATTATTTGAAGACTTTAGATTCGTTCTGATTAGATGTTAGGAAGGACCCTCAAGCTATGAGAGTAGAATTAAACAAAGTCAGAATTCTGGAGTGGCAAAAAACCATCAAATAGGTAGCTTAAATAGTCTTTTAATCCACATTTAACACGTAAATACTGCGTCATCATATAGTTTAATGTTTCAGTTCAGAAAGACAGGATTCAACTAGCAAAATACTCTTTGACTTGATCTTGCTATTTTTAATCCTTAGTGCTCACTTCTTACATAAAGCAAGTGGATTCATGTTTCTACACTATGGCTTCATGAAATAAGGAAGACACTTGATCATATCTTTATTTTTGTCTGTGAGAGCTGACGACTTGGCATTTTTCGTGGATTCAGTTGGAAGTGCAGAATACACAGAAGAACCAGCTACTAAGGTGAAATTTCAAAGATCATTGAGCTTACCTGGTTGCTCTACTTCCTTGTCATTGCTTGGAACTGGTTAGCTTCAAATCAATCAATAATCTTTCCCAATAATTTAAGAACAAATTTCAATTATTAGTTTATCTGCCTCAAGTTCTTTCAGATGGTTATGTTCTATGCTTATTTTTGCTGCTCTTCCTACAAAATTTTAGGATACAGGGAAAAGATTTTTGCAATTATTGGTGTCAAGGTCTATGCTGCAGGCCTCTATGTCAATGACTCCGTCTTTAGTAGCTTAGATGCCTGGCGAGGACGTTCTGCTGCAGATATTCAACAGGATCCTTCCTTGTTCAACAAGATCTTTGAAGGTGAGTCGGCAATGCTTAATTGTTTGACTGGTGAGATGGGGAGGAGATCATATCATCTAAGTGATGCTAAAAATGATTCTATGAATTGCAGCGGATCTGGAGAAATCTTTACTTATTGTGCTGGTCAGAGATGTTGATGGTAAAACTTTCTGGGATGCCTTAGATGAAGCCATCTCTCCGAGAATCAAATCCCCTACTGCCGATGATAAGTCTGCTCTTTCTACATTCCGCGGTGTCTTTCAAGGGAAACCTCTTAAGATAGAAACTTCCATATTCTTGACTTGGATTGACCCAAATAAAATGCTTGTAAGTATGCAGTTTATTTACATTATTCTCTTAAAGCCTAGATTATATCAACTCCAGGCATCAAATGTGGCTTTTGTTTTCTTCTTAGCTTTCTTAGTTCTAATTTGTTGCTCTTTTTTATGGAAATCTTAAAGGTTTCACTCTCTTTTGATGGAATGCCTTCCTCGGTTGACGCAACTATTGAGTCACCAAATGTTGCATCAGCTCTCTTCGATGTATTTCTTGGAGGTGATCCAGTTTCTCCTACACTTAAAGCATCAGTTGCCAAAGGATTGGAAGCTACGCTCAAGTGAAGTACGTAATGAGTTAGTCTTCCGTTTTGTTAGCATAGCTCCATTGGAACAAATTGCTCAAAGTTTTGTTACTTTCCATGTATTCAGACCAAGGGCAAGTATTATGCAAAATGAGTATAAAAAAAATAAAGTTATATTATTTGAGAGAAAAAAGCATTGGAACAGAACACCAAGAATCTCATGCCAAAGCATTTATCTTTATTTGCTCAAGCATTATAACGACTTCAGCCATAGTCGGTCTATTACATGGATCTGCCTCAAGGCAAACTAATGCAATGTTAAATACATGGTTAACTTCATCTATGGGAAACTCTTGTAAGTTTTTGTCAAGTACATACTCTTCTCTTTTCTCTTGAACAACTGTCTTCACCTGTAAAGCAGAACAGTATCAACTGACCGAATTAATGACAGCTCGAAAGCAGCTAGGATAAAAAAGAAAAAAGGTGAACTACAAGCTTACCCAAGTTACAAGTCTGGTTCCTTCCTCCAAAAATGCTTCATCTGATGGCTTTTTCCCAGTTAGAAGTTCCAGTAAGACAACTCCAAAGCTGTAAACATCTCCTTTGACTGTTGCTTTTCCGGTGTCAAAATATTCTGCAAAAGACCATAATGTAATTGATAGTTTTCCAAACACAGATTCGAGTCTTCTGATGGTCTAATAAAAACATACCAGGAGCCAAATATCCAAAAGTTCCAGCTACCAAAGTTGAAACGTGCGTCTTATCTGGCTCCATCAGAGTGGCTAGTCCAAAATCAGATACTCGAGCCTCCATGTTATGATCCAACAAGATATTACTTGACTTTATATCTCTGTGGATGATGTGAGGGATGCAATCGTGATGTAGATATGATAATCCTCTTGCTGCTCCTACTGCTATTTTGTACCTTGTAGGCCAATCCAAAACCTTCCTGGCAGCCGATTTTCCTGCATTATGATGTTACCATTCTTAAAGTTCATCTGTATATCAAACACTTGATAGGTCTTTATTGTGCATCTCTGATTCTAGCATCAGCAGAAGCTGAAATAAGCTTAAAAGATTGACCATCCTTAGAGCTATGTTGCTTGGACTCCAAAAAGTACCTCTGTAGGCAAGTCAGGTCCTCCAAAAGTAAAGCATTTATGGAGGGTCGGAACATTTTTGAGAGTTCGAGCAACATAGACTTAGACAATAAGAAACAGACATAAACACATACCATGAAGTACTTCATCTAAACTTCCATTAGTCATAAGCTCATATATCAGAAGGTTATACTGCGTTGTACTGTAGTATCCATGAAGTGTCACTATATTTCGATGCTTTATGTCCCCCATTGCCTCCAACTCTCTTTCAAAACCTCTGTCTTGTTCTGCACTTATTCTGTTTAACCTCTTTACCGCGAAAGAAATTGATTCGTTAATTGTCAGTTTATAGACTGTTCCATAGCCTCCTGATCCTATAATATCTTTGTTAGTCAGCTTCATGGTCCTCTTCAAGAACATGTTGGACTTCAACGTGTTCATTTTCGGTGACTTAAACATCACTAGTTTTCCACCTGGATATGGACATAACAAAAACATAAGATATTCTTGATCCAACCTATCGAATTCTGAATACTGAACATCATATCATACCAGATAAGCTGTCTTGAACAACCATTTGCTTTCTCTTCCATCTACGGTAACAGACGATTGTCATAATAATCTTCGAGATGATAAAAGAAACCACACATATTGTTACATAGAGTGCAATATTTTTAGAATTTCCCATTTAGTTCTGCAAGTAGTTAGACCAAGTTAGAAACCAACACACTGTTCATTTGAGCAGAAATATAGAGTAAAAAAAACAGGTACCTGAATACTCAATAACTTTAGACTTTTGGCCTCTCAGCTTTAACTGTGAATTACATAAAATGTTGTTAATCAGGTGTACCAGAAGAAAAACACAAAGGAACAACAGATTGTTAGTGAATAGGAGCTGTTTAAACTTCCTGCAGGTTTTAACTATTCCTGGACTAAATTTTTTTTTTTTTACTTTGAGCAACGCCTTTTCACTTGGCGTTTTTTGGATATCACTAAGGCTGATTTTCGTCCCTACAATCAATCTTCCTTCTGTTTTTTCACTCGAGGGTCAATCTTAACACACAACCTAAAGATCCTACATTCCACTTGCAGAAAATACAACCACAACTTAACTTACACGAGATTCAACAACCAAAGCTACTGATATTCCCAAGCAAGTCATTAGTCCAAAAAAAGAACCATCTTCTAAGAAAAAAATAACTATCTAGGCCTTCAGAAAAAAGACAATAATATCGTTCACACGACTTCAAAATTTACTTAGCGTTTGACCATAGATTTTGAGAGTAGTTTTAGAAAAATCATCTTTAAATATCTTTTTTGGCCATGAAATGTTCAAAAAAAAGTGTCTGTAAATATCTTTTTTGGCCATGAAATGTTCAAAAAAAAGTTTCACAGACACCACTTCAACAACTCAAATTTTAAACTTCAAAATCTACGATCAAACGGAGAGCGACTAGAATCAAGAAGAGTAGTTCAAACACACACAAAGCTTTAAGAAGTTAGAATAGGACTTCACCTTGAAACTTTATTGCAGAAAGTGCTCATTTTCTTGAAGCAGACATCAAGAAGGTACCCCAGCAAATATTTTTTTTTTTAAACCAAAGAAAAAAATCATGCATAGTATTCTCAAACCAAAATCATTCAATGAAGTTACTAAAAGACATAAAATTTTAGGAGCATCTAATATAATAGTGGGTCCAAAGTTAGCTCACCTGTCTCATTATCAGTATGAACAAGTCTCATGTGAACATGATTTATTTATTTTTGCTTTTTTTCCCTTACTGATAAGGCTGTTTTTAAATTTTCAATCATTGATATACATGTTTCACAAAATAAAAATACTACAGTAGTACTTTACTATTCATGGAAAGTCACAAAGACCTGTCAATTTTTCATGTATGCATATATGTGCTTTTTGTTGTCCCCTCTATGAGTTAGGTTGCCAACATACTTATAATTAAATAAAAAAATATACGTAAACGTAAATATTGAAACTTATACATACCCAACTTTTGTTGAAAATGTTGACATTTTACACTTGAAGATGCTATTAAAAGCAAACATATACTAGTTAATTACTTAATATAGCTATAATATAGTTTGTATAATTTGAAATTTGTATAACTGTTTACACTTTTGATGTTTGTAATTTTATAAATTTGTTATTTCAAGTTTATATAAAAATAACTAAATTGTACAAATGTACCCGCAAATTATACAAGACTGTCAGATTAAATTATAGCTACAACCCATAAATATGCAAACTATTTGAGAAAGTTACTCTATATTTTTAGAAAAAATATAAATAAAATAATAGATCCGTCTCTCTATCCTTCTTCGCGTGAAATTTTCATCGATCAAGAGTAAAGTTCTTATGAGAAAATGTAACTATAGTGTAAAATTTTGTAAGTTAGATGAGACTTTAATGTTTGGTTTTGTAACGTTGAGCAATATATGAACAAACATAGGGCTATATTTGTAGAACTATTAAAAACAAAAACTAAATGATGGCCTTTTAACATTTGCATAATCAACTCTTCTACACTTACATATCAGACTATTTAATACTCTTATTATTGTTTAAAATTGACATATTATTTGCTGTCTCATTAATATGGCAGCAGCTGTCGTTTTACAATTATGTGGATGTTGGGAATATTATCAACATTACAAAGATTTGAAAATGTTTGTTTACACGCTATTAATACTCTTTTTTAAACTGCCTCATGAATCTTGTGAAAAACAAGCAACTTTTTTTAAAAAAGAAAAGAAAAAAGCACATCTTTTTTACTTTGGGGTGTGTTTAACTGTTAAATTAGGTACGTAGTTGAATTTAATATTTTTGTAGTTGAGGGTTGTTCACACGAACAAATCAATGCCACTATTTGAAGTTATTTTTACGACTACACTCGATATGTTGTTGCGTTTTCAATATCCAGTCAAGCAGAAGGAAGTTTGCAGGAACTGTCACAAGTTTAAAAAAATCTATTACAATGTTTACGATCACAAATTGCTCAGACATTCATATATACAAAGGATAAAACAACATCCCCCCCTCTTAGTTTCTCTTTCTCCTTTGAACACTTCATTTTTGTCATTTCTCTGATATGGCTATACAAGTATAAATCTTGAGTGACCTACAAGCTTCTCACAATCCTGCAGTTTGAAGGTTTCTAACAATTATTTAAAGAGTAAGCTGGATGAATGGATGATCAAAAGAGTTAGAAATCTTGCCTTCCGAGTCGCCTGAGCTCAGGCTGTTCAAGCAGCATGTCTTGAATTGGCCTTATCGTCGTTCCCTTGACCCCAGAACTACAATGGACAATAGAAAAAGGACCCTCTTAGTGATGCTGAGATCAACTCTGTATGTCTACATGTTCCCAAACTTTCTTCCACGGGGAAAATCTTACAATGCAATGGAAATAGGTGAAAGGTTAAGAAAGAGAACAAGAAGAACATAGTACATTTACCTGTAAATGGACTCGAGGGATATAAGCCTGTGGTGAATGGTGTAGTCACTTCCAACATAAGTGACGACCAAGTTACCAGCGTCAGGGTGGGGCCAGCTCCTTGATGTAGGAAATCGCAGTATATAAGTACCTGGTTCTTGAAGAGCTCCCAGAATTGTAAGTGAAGATTCTGCTTCTTCCTTGGTAATGAACCCTTCGATCCACACGGGTGATGTTGAACCCCACAATGAAGAAATACATTGCTGTGACAATGTAAAAGCTACTGGGTACAGCCAACACCACAACTTTTCAAAGTTGTCTTGAGACACTAGATCTTGACAACCAGAGACTCTCCTCAGGAGGTTGAAATCCTGCAAGTTGGACGAATTCATCAGCAAGAGAAGCAAATAATTTTCAGAGTTGTAATATTGTCAAAACAGTTTTGGAATTGTCAAAAGGCCAGCTTTCATACAACTCAACTATTCCACCGGATACTTGCTACCTCCCACCAACACAAGTAAGGTGATTCTGCCCCACGCCCCCACCTAACCTAGTGTTTTTTTGTTTCTATTTTTTTTTTTTTTTTGCTTTTTTTTTTACAATACATCATCAGAAGAAGAAGAAGAATCTGATTCAGTGAATTTTTTGTTTCTATTGGAATTTTGAATCCTGGTCTCCATGGTTTGCACCCACTATGCATTGGCCATACCCTTAATATGCAATATTGGCCCTTCACGCTGCCCAAAATTATCACATCCCAACGAAAAATGACATCAAAATAGAAAAATGAGAATTTCACAAATTCTCTAAGACAGATAATTAATCCCTCCGGCAAAAAGGGATGTTTCTCTTTCCCTTTCACTTTCCCTTTTACTTAATCTAGTCTTCTGCAGAAAAAATCCACCAAACCTTCCCAAACACAATTGACATTGCAAGTTAAAAAAAGGAATATAGTTCCGAATTTGGTGAGTAAGTGGATTTGGAACCTCAGAGA
Source organism: Solanum lycopersicum (assembly GCF_036512215.1). Taxonomy (NCBI): domain Eukaryota; kingdom Viridiplantae; phylum Streptophyta; class Magnoliopsida; order Solanales; family Solanaceae; genus Solanum; species Solanum lycopersicum. The sequence goes on from NC_090806.1 coordinate 67,322,130, forward strand.
ACACACTAACTTCTAAATAGCCCTTTTTGAAGTATTCTTTCAGACTTCCTACCAGTTTAAAGAGAAAAAAGAGAACCTGATGAGTTAGAGATCTGATACGACCAAATGTCATCTTCAGGAAATGCTCTTGAAGCCCAGACACCAAATTCTCCCAGAGGACATGGTGGTTATAGTTGGATATTAAGTTCCAACAGTTAATTCCCTCTTCTATCAGCCTCTTTGAAATTGATATTTGATGCCTAAAAAGGTAATGTGATTCAGACAACAGCATACAAGGTCACCAAATAGTGATGACAACAATAAAATGAAAACTGAAACCAAGACATGTACATTTTGTTTATATCCTATTGAACTGTGTGTCAATTTAACCCTGATCCATAAATTTAAAATCAATGTATTAATTCCAATAGTTCAAATTTTCCCTAGAAGCATATTGCAAGTGCACATGTTTTTATCCCGACCATGATATAAGCAATCCTTTCATCCTAAATTGATAGTTGATCATATTTGTGATGTTAGAGATAATATTTTTGCTTTTCAGAAATAACGTTTACTTATATATTAGTCATTTAAGAACACATGATTCTAAACCTCATGAAGACATGAACTAATGAGGAAAAAACTTGGGAAAACAGCTACGCCTTGTGCTAGTCATTTTTCTCTCGACTTAATTTTCTCAGAAGCAGCACATTTATGACGATCTTTTACTTATTGGATGTCAATATCATTTTGGTATTACCCTTCCAAATATCCTATTTTTTTACGTTTTCATATGTTACTTGTTTTCTTCCAAAGAGTATGCAATTTTAAAAGCTCAGGAGTCAGGGCCACAGGGGACAAATATAAAGGAAAATGACATAAACCATAACACACAAAAAAAACTTCTAATTTTCTGCCATGAGATAAATCGCAAAAGTTTTTTTGCTTGCACATGCATATGCTCTATACATATTTCGTTCTTTCAGAACTTTAATGAAATAACAGCGTAACTCTGAAAGAAGGGAATAAATGCCAAACGTGGCCCTAAGAACTAGATGCTGTTAATATAACCATTCAAAGACACCTCAAAATGCAACAATATAAAAAAATATACCTGTGGTGTGAACATCCAGAGAATAAAGAGACTCTCTCGGCAAAGGTTGCAAGTTCTTCTTCTTTAGCAGTCATTGCCATTTCCTTGAGAAGAAGACGCCTCTCGTTGAGATCAGCGAGACAGTATTTAAAAACAACCATATCCGAAATCGGATCTCTGTTATTTGGCAAGTCATCAACGGGCGAGTTCGTAGTTTCACTGTTCTCTGAATCAGAGGAGAAATTTTCTGCCCCACCATGGCTCACTGGTCTTGCCACCAAAGAGTTCTGATGTGCATGGTTATCCTATTTTCAATGCATGTTTAGTGAGAGTGATGATAACAACAAGGTCGGGTATAAGAAGTTGTCAACAAGAAAAGATTTTAAGGATTAAAAAAGGGTATAGGATACAATGAAAAGAAGAATAATCATGATGATGATCGTGCACCACCAATAAATATTAAAGAGAAATGCAGGTAGTAAAAACATTATTCGAGATCACAGTCCCTTGAGTGATGACATGCATAATAGGAAAAACTTATTGCCAAATAAGAAGTTTTAGAAAACACTCCCGAGAAGACTGAGTGGTATTAAGAGAAGTAAACAGAAGTAGCAGTGTTTCTAGAAGTGAATGCCTGAAAAAGCAACCAGGTAAATGAGTGAATTGCACGGTTTACGGAAAATATTAAACACCATACATATATGAATTTGACACTGTAATAACCAAATTACAGTTAGAAACTAAGGATAACATCCAATATACAATAATGACAAATTGGCAATGTTAATCTAATTCCTCACAGTTAAGATTCAAAAACCGAACATTTCTCATTTGGATCACTTTGTGCATCATGGTTTGAAGGGCACAGTTCTCTGAAGAGCATGACCTCACCTAAGAACCAATTAACCCCTGCTTTGCATCGCTTCATCACTTAAGAGACGATGGCTTTTAATAATGCAGAGGACAAAAATTTGATGACAAGAAGAAACTTCATTTTCAAAACCAGCAATGACTTATACATTCAACCTTATTCACCCACTTAACAAGTAAGGTAGTTATATGGCCCTATTTTACTTATCGTTTTGTTTGAACTTGGATTTGGGCACTAGGCCCAAATGAGTGATGTAATTGTTTTTCCCTTTTTATATCAATAAAGCTGGAAATTTGAATTTTTTAAAAAAAGTTAGTTATACAAGGTGCAGCATTCATAAACATATACTCTTTGTTACGTGATCTAAGCAATAGTGTCACTACCATATCTATCACGACCTGCTATAAAATAATATGACAAGGCAGATGTTAAAAATACCTCAGAGGTCCAGGAATGAGATCTTGAACCACCGTTAGCTTGCTTCAGCACAAAATCATCCTTAAAATTTGCACATAGTTTCTCTTGTCCTAATTTGACCCGTTTTGATGATGGACTTTGTTTTGCTTCACGTACAATACAGGGACGATCATAAGATCCATCGTCCAACACAGGAGATTGAGATCCATTTAGCAAATGGATCCCCAAAGATGATTTCTTCAACATTAGAGAGGTCGCCCGCGTGCTGCGATTCCGAGAAATACACCGTATTGGTCTGGAAAATACCTCAAGGAAAGGATATTTACCCAGTCTTGGAATGTCAAACCTAATGCGGAACAGCCTGTTATCGCACTTGGATGAAAGCTGCAATTGAGACAGAAGGTCAATTTTCTAAATGGATTTAATAGAAAGAAGCATTATCTAAGTAATCAGATAGCATTAGTATGTTTATTCATCTCCAAGCATAACTCTCGTCAATTTACAGGTATAAGTGAACTACAACAATGCACTCTACTTAATGTTGTAATGGTCTTTGCGTTTGACCAGCTACACAAAACGCTCCACAAGTAGTCAAGTTCACAGATTATAAACTAGGATGATTTTTATGAGGCATAATATATCCATATTGAGGTGCTCATCCAGTAAATATTATCATTCTAACTGTGGTGACACAGATTGGCAGAATTCAATGTTAAATTTGCAACATCTATGATCATGTAAAATAACTCGATGGTAAAAGGAACAAGCACTGACAGTATTTGCCTTGTTACACATACCTTTTTCGCAAGTAGAGATTGTGTTAATAAATATACCTTCTCCAAAGCAAGTATTCTCTAGTTCAAGATTGCAATCAACAAACACTTCTGTCCACTTTGTCTTACAGGTACTAAAAGAAGAGATACAACTATCCAGTACCTGAGATATCTTGAGCTTAAAGGAAGCACGTCCACTAATTACTTTGCTTGGTCTATCAGAAGAAGCATATTCAATTCCATCATAACTTGTAAGAAGGGCTGCATCAGCATCAACTGGCTTCTCAACCAGTGTATTATCATCAGAGTACACAAGCGAAGCAACAACCTTTGGAAGCATAACATATATCAATAAGAACAGTTGCAGCAACTTACAGACTTCACTTAATTTTTTATATAGACAAATAAATGACAAACCTCCGCTTCTTCAGTCATGGGGCGGCTAAAGTTATCCATCAGTGTCACATCTATATCAAAGTTTCTCCGACAGGAGGCCTGCTTTAAACAAATAGTTAGAGGAGTAAAAGAACTCGTATCAGATAACATAAAGACATAAATGCTTCAGGAAACTCCCTCTTTCTATTTTAATCTTTATGAGAGCATCAATTTTACAACAGCTTTTCACCATGTTCATCTCAGAATATTCTCTCTCTCTCTCTCTCTGTGCTTTCTCACCCTACTTAACCAGCACACTAATTACCTTTGAAGGATAGTGTGCTTGGATCAGTCTCACTTTAATAAATTCTGCATTATTACCTCATATAAGAAGAACTGCCTAATCAAATAGGCATAAATGTGCATTTCGAGGATAACTATTTTTCTGCCTAGTCAAATAGTCCCTCGTGAAATAAAAATGAAAAAACATTAGGAAAAACGATGAGCAGATAATGAGCTCTACCAACAATTGTACATGTCACTGTGCAACAGCTCATAAAATTACAAAGTCGCTCTCAATATAATGCAAAGTTATATGACATATTGCATAGCAATACAGGTCCCACAATTCTCCAAGTTCTAAAGAGATGTCAGATCTTCATGGACAACCCTTGAAGATTTTAACATTTAAGATTAGCAGTTTCGCAATGCAAGTTCTGCTGGTTCTCTCCCTCGTTCTCTGCCTCGTGTTCCACAAAAGAAATGCGGAAATTTTGCAATTTTTTCCATAGTTCAACCTACTCTGCTGTCATTTCTGAAGGACTTTGCTGTATGGACAATAAGCAAATCTACAGAAAATATTTGCAGAAACCTCGCAAAACCCACACATTTCACCTTTTGCAGAACAAATGAGGAGAAACAAGAAGAATTAGTGTTACAAGAAATTCTGAAGTATGCTTTTATTGCTAGTAAAATATCAAAGTAAACCATTGTTGATCTTGAATATTCAACTGTTGCCAATGACATTAGGATGTCTATCAAAGACTTCGAGTCATGTGGATTTGATATAATGTAGCTAGCTTTCACCGCCTAGATTTGACCTCATCACTTAAAAATCAACTTTAAATAGAAGATGCATGAAAAAATTGAGGAGTAACACAGATGTTCAACACATTCTAAAGTAACAGTACTCGATCTTGGGAAGATTATTCACAATACAGAGCTAGAAGTTCGTACAGGGAAGCAGGGATCAATTTTTTATAATGTTTCTTAGTATACTGATTTGTGTCCAAGTAATTTGTCAAGATTTGATCTGTTTCCAGAGCCCCTGGATATTTCTCCCTATATATTTCGAAGCAGTATATATTTTTTACCTTTCCACCAACAATGCTCCAAACACCATCACTGTCTTCTTCAATTTCATAGGCGCTTGAACTATCAATAGATAGTTGTACTGGAGGGTCCTGATAGGTGCACATAGCAGAAACTAGTAAATACATGAGTAGAGACAATCTTCGCAAAAATAAATGACAATTCTGCTTACCTTAACATAGTGATTTTCTATAGTTGATAGCATAGGAAAGAGCTCTGAACTGTGGACATAACCATCCAGCTGAGAATTCTTTCCACTAATGCAAGTCAAAGATATTCTAGAATTGTCTGATCCCATATCATTACTAAGTGAGGAAGTCAAACACTTCTCACCTACAATCTTCCCATCAAAGTAGAGGTGCAAAAGATCTTGTGTGACCTGAAATACTCCACTAATAAGTGTTGCTTAAACAGCCATGAAACAAGACAGTCACCAAGAATCTGGCTGTCAGAGAAGAGCAGATAACAACCTTATGAGATCTTTGGACTGGTGATAGATTTACATGATGATTCAATTAGTGTATTACCTTTGTTCCATATCAAGGAACTTCTTATAAGATCTCGTTTGTGAATTACATTCAATTTTTTCTTAAACATTATGTCACACCAGTAATTATACTAATTCTGGCCTAGTTTGTGCTGTCAGAACAAGCATACTGATGTCACTAGTCTAGTATGTTGGACGGAAACCAGTGAAGCAGATGAGTCATGGAGCTATTGGATAATGAGTTTCACATTAATCCGGCTTTGCTAACTTTTGGGCAGAAAAACTTCACTTGACAAAGTGAAAAGCAACTAGGTGTAGGCCAGTCTTTTAGTTTCCGTATTCTTGTGTTAAAATTTGCTTTTCCAGAGAAAACTTAACGACAAAATCAATATATCTAATATAGTGACAATGAGCAAAAAAACAACTGTAGAAGGTAACAATGGGCATGGTGGAGTAAGAAAGTAGTAACACAACAAGGTTAAGAGTGTATAAATTGCAAAACACACATCAAGTGCTACGAATGTAATTACAGGAACTAGGGCGAGTTCAAGTTATTTACCTCACATCCAACATGAACCCATTTCTTGGTAGGAAATTCACTTTCAGAAATTGCATGTGCAACTTCTCTCCAGGAAGTAATATTTGAATGGCTTGAAATTAGTGAAGGGAAAAGTAAAATTTTCTTCCTGTCATCAAGTAACAGGAAAGGAGCATGGGATGTGACATCTGGATGCTCCTGCATAATTAACAAACATCATCAACCATATCAAAGGAAAATGGTGCAAAGGACACAATTATATCTTGCACAACATATTCAATGTAGTGATCATAAAGATTCAAAAGCCTTTTCCTTGACCATACGAGGTATGGCTAGGTTTATGTCTTCATCGTGAGTAGTTGCAACTCTCAAAAAATCTGTTCTTTAGTAGAAAAGCATGATTTGCAGATAGCTATATGTGGTCACAGATTCAATTACCAAACATCAAGAGCTAAAGCAGGCACACAAAGTAATAATGAATAGAATATAGGCTTAAATAAAAACAGTAAGGTAATCCAGAAGACACACACAAAAAAAAAAGACTTTGTTAAGTTGCAAACTACCAAACAAACTGAACTTAGGAGGGTATCTGCACAATAAAGAAAAACATATCCATAAAAGCAAAAACAAAAGAACATGAACAATTCACACTAGCCTGAAGAAACAATTTGCAAATCGCCAATGCCTAAACCATGGACGATCTAAAAAGTAAATATGTTTCCACAAGACATCAACAACAACAGCATATCCAATCCAATCCAATCCCATCCCACAAGTGAGGTCTGTAGACGATAGAATGTACGCACACCTTACCCCTACCTCGGAAGGTAGAGAGGCTGTTTATCATATACCCCAGCTCAAGGAAAAGCATATCAAAGAGGTAAAGAAAGCATGACAAAGCATTCTAAAATTCTTTCTACAGCAGTGTAACCTAAATCAGCAAAAAGAATGTCACCACCATAAGAATGTTAAACCAAAGGAATACCAAAAACCCCATCTCATTCCAACAGTCATACACTAACTAGTTAGACAAAATGAAGCAGCAAATACACATAACTACTCAAAAAGAACTGTAAAAACAGCATTTTTTCAGTGAGAAAAAAAAGAAAAGGAAAACCTGGTAAAGGATTGTAGAGGGTAAAGTTGAGGGTTCATTCAAGTATAACCAGAAACACAAAGAGAACTTGTTTGTTACTTCATAATTTTTGAATTCCACTTGAAGATCTCTCAAAAAGCTGTAATCTTGAACACCCATAGAAAACCCCTTTTTCAAAAAAAAAAAAAACACCCACAAGCACAAAATCGTAGAAAAAAACGATCTTTAATCTTTGGGACTCAACGGCGACAATGGCTGCGTCGGTTTTTCTTGACGGCTGTTAATTAACGGTTTGGTAGTGTCATCGGCAGTTCAGGTTCTAGTCTTTACAGTTCCCCCCAAATTGAAGTATTTGGCTACAATCCTCTGTAACTCGGACTTGTGTATGTTTGAATATTGACAAATAAAAATGTGAAACGTACAATTTTAAAGAGGATTATTTTTTTTCAAAGTTGAAGTGGACGCCAAAATCTTCCTTTTTTTCAATTTTATTTCATAAATTTTTTTCTAAGTATCTATTCATTTTTACTTGTTAATGATACTATAAAAAAAAATAGACGGTTATATTTACTTGTTTTGTTTAGAAAGCTAGTAGATAATTTATCATTTATATTCATTCCTTAGTGAGTAGTAACATGATAAAAATAATTAGAGGTGATATAGTAAAATATTATTTACATTTTGAGGATGTTAAGCTTTTTGGGGACAAAGTGTTTTGAAACTTGAAAATCGAAAAGCATTTCATAATAAAAAATTCACAAATAATTTACAATAAAGCTAAAAAAATTATTGGTATATATATAATCATATAGTTATGAATCATATTTGACTTGGTGTATATTGTTGCAGCATCGAAACTTAGGGTACAATCACAAGATAATGAGATATGAAGAGGATAGACTGTACGCAGAGTATAAACAGGTAAAATATCTACGTATAGTAGGCTAAAAATGAGTACATTTGACCAACTTATATATTATGTATATGTGAACATATGAACTTTAACAACATCACAGAGAAGAAACTCTCTCAAAGTTCGATTGAAACTTTAGAAGCAACATTATTCGTGCATATGAATAATTCTGCAGCTTGATATCTTGCATTTCTTGAGGAATCAATAACCTTTGGTATTCTACACAGCACAGCTCTACTTTGGCTTCAATTTCAGGGAAGCGCTGCACGTATAAGCTAGGTTTCAATCTCATATAAATGGAGCAACTGAGAATGAGCATAGACTGTAGTAAAGGAAGTAAAGTAATGTACCTATTGATGCAGTAACGCTTTCCAGTAGGCGGAGGGCCATCATCAAATACATGCCCAAGATGAGCATCGCAAGCTGCACATAGAACTTCTTGACGAGGCATGAAAATGATAGACAAGTCCATCTTTGACTTCACATTGTTGTCTATGGGCTGGTAGTACGATGGCCATCCGGTTCCACTATCAAATTTGGTAGAAGATCTGCAACAAGCAATATCGAATTTCAGGTTTCACATGTCAAAAGTATTAAGAAAGGTTGAGTAATAATCAAATATAAGGAGAATACATACTCAAATAAAGGAGTATCGCAGCAAATGCAGTGATATGTTCCAGGGGTCTTACTGTTCCAGTACTCCCTGGAAACAAGAACAATGAAGAGATCGGTAAAACAGGCAGCAGCGAAAAATTTATAGCACCATATTTACCATCCCAATGGGAGGGTACTAAGCAATCAATGAAACTACATCTACTAGACTACTACATATATAAGCAATGCAATCATGGGATATCCATAATTAATATTGTCTACAATTTGATAAAAGTTAGAAACTTGTTTGCATGCATAACGTCTGGAGACGTACCAGTATACCACATCATGTCTGTGTTAATGATCCTTGGGCATTTAGAGATAAATTCTGAATTTAGAGCTGAATCGGTTTTGGGGAAGATTCTCAAATTTAGCATAGACTATTATCATCTAGCATTAATGCAAGCATTACTAATACACTCTATTTAGATTATTCTTATACACTTTACCCAACAACCCCTAAAAGATCATCTAGTTCCTAGTTCTTGCTTTTAAGTAGGATCAAAGAAATACAGAACCCAGTACCCAATATGCTGAGTTGCTGACAACCTCCCCGTGTCTTCCTCTCTCTGACACATGTAAAATAACAAGCAGTATGTTTAGTGGTCCAGCATTTGACACAGATTATTACAAGACAATAGGAAATCTGAAGGTTAAAGTAGGGTGCATTTGTAAAAGATCTAAGAGGCATTGTGATGGTTGCCACAGGTAGCTGAAACTGGACGGCCAAGATTGTTGTAGAAACTTTAAATATCGTATTCTGATGAGGACCAAATATACACATTCCCTCTAAATACTTCTCCTTCTTTTTGCGTTTTGGTGTATAGAAGTCTACTGTTTCCCCTAAATCATTGAGTTTATAAATGGAACCCTCAAAAAATTTGCCGCAATCTACATACCCCAAGTAATCTAACTTTTCCTTCTAAAATCCAACTCTTAAATTAACCAGCCGTGTCCTCCTCAAATGTATATGCTAACATTTGATCAATCAGCAATACAACAGTAAGCATCAGACTACTCACCAATATTTGAATACTAATGGTTCCTCGAGAGAGCATCCTATTATTAATGAATTTACTGACAATCAAACGACAAAAGATCCTCTCCAGTCTCCAGCATAAAAAATAAAGATGAATGGAAAAAGATCATACCCAGTGAATGCCCGTTCTGTACCCTTTTGCCGTGTAATATAAAATTGTTCATTTGTAAGCTTCTTCTTCCACTCCTCGTCGCTTATAGAGCTATAATCCATTTTACTGCCCCCTGCACAATGATGTTCATTTTTTATGTATGGTCCCTGCTTTAACTATTTCAGCAACATCCCATAAGATGAATAGACAAATATGCTTTCCAAAGCTTATTTTTATGCCAAACCATTTTGAGACTATTACTCAAAAACACAATCAGCCTCAGCAGTTTCTTATTCTTACATCTTTGTAAAATCAACTTGTACATTGTCACACTGATACGAATACAGACCTTTGGGCATAATTCAACCCCAAAGCTAGCTCACAAAGTGATTGATTGCGCAAGAGGCACATAACCCAAAATTCTTTTATAATGGTTCTTGATTATTCTACAACAGTGGCTGCTACTTCCCACTAGCATGAATACACGTAATTCTATCAATCTCCATAACAACTTTGTACAAATTTCATAAGAGAAACAACAAGCTCAGAACGTAAAAACTAAAGACTGAACCTTTAAATTTCTTTCATATTCCAATTTTCACTACAATGTAAGCTGAGCTACCATTGACAGAACCCAATAGCTTTAGCTCAAACCCGTAATTATATTGAAAAAAACCCACTTAATATGTATATAAGTAACATATCTGAGTTATGTGTTTCTATAATCCAAAACCTATAAACTAACAACACAACAACATCATATTCGGTATAATCTGACAAGCGGAGTCTGAAACGCAATAAATTGGAGCATTCAAACAAAAACGGAAAAGTGATTCTCTATTCATACAAATTATACTAGAAGAGAGAAAAAGGTGACCTTGAACACTATCGGATTTGGAAGAAGAAGCTGAGGAGCCCATTGCACGAATTGAGACTGAAATTTTGCTTTTGAATCCTCCAAAAGTTGGCTTGCTGTTTAATCCCAATTGGGGTTTCGATAAAAAGTTCAATCCTGAGCTGAAAGAGGAGATTTGTATGGTTCGAGAAGCCATGGATATATGCTTAAAACTGATTCTTGAATACGAAAATGCTGGCATTTTCTAGTATTCGTAGAGGAAAATTCCCATGCTTCGCAAGTACATGGAAAAGATGGTGGTTTCATCATCTTAAACCGTTCAAATTTGTATGATCTACTATGTATTTAAATTACAAATTATAAACATGTATTTATTTTAAGCATAATACATAAAATGATTTTAACTTAACGTCAGCTAACAACTATGGCTTTTAGCTTTGAGTGTGCACAAAAGAACACTTAAACTTGTATAAAATTAAGCAAATAAAAGCGTTCGTCTTACATGGCACTCTACGTGGCAATTGTGTGTCCAACATGACATTTTACGTGTAATATGTCATATAGGACACGTGTGCCTACTTGTTCAATTTTATACAATTTTAAGTGTCTGCTTGTATAAACTCAGAGTTGGAGGGCAGAGTTATCCGTTGAATCCAAGTGAGGGTCATGTTTATGTATTATGTCTTAACCGAGTTTTTCATTTAGGTAGTTTTTGTTTCTTCGTGTTCTTCCTAACTACTTCGAGATAGTTTTATGTTTTTTATAATGATAATCATGGAAAAAATGACTATCAAAAATAAATATCTTATTTTTTAATCAATTGAGTGAAAGATACTTTAAAAGTATAACCTTTAATACTATGTGCGATCACTTTATTTAAAAATTCATACGTTATAAAGAGAATTTACTTATTTACGAAACGTTATATTTATCTAAAATCTTACTGGTTATGACCAGCTTTTGATCGTGAAGTCGAGTGTAGCTGAATATGCCTGATTTTGAGTAGTGATGTTCTTTCAGTTGGCCTTAATTGAGGCTTATAGATAACCACGTTAACTGAAAATTTCTTTAATGGGCTTTGCCTTGCTAAAAATACTGGGCTTGGGCCACAAGCTTTAGTACTTAATTGGGCCTCAAGTCCTCTGACGGTAAAGGTTTATATGTTATAGCCATTTTGTACGGTGGTGTTTAAGCGGTAGCCACTCTTTAATTATTGTTTTTGCAATTAAAGTTATTTTGTTTTAAGCAAATGTTAGATACTTTATTGTCCTTATTAGTAATACATATTAGCTATAAGTTGGAATTAACGGAAAATTACATAAATTTCGTTAATTTAGGATCTAATATTACCAATTGTGTTAGATTTCGACGTAAGATACATGTATCTTGCGCGTATTAATAACATGTACCTTAGATATATGGAGGTCAAAATTTATTACATTCTCTGTTCCTATTTATGTGATTTGCTTTCCTTTTTAATCAGTTCAAAAAAGAATAACACATTTCTATAATAAATAATTATTTGGCTATAAAAATGTTTATTTTACCCTTAATGAAATGATTTACAGCCACACAAAATTTTATTATTCATTTTGGACTACAAATTTTAAAAGTCTTCCTCTTTTTCTTAAACTCCGTGTCAGGTCAAACTACCTCATATAAAATGGCACGGAGGGAGTAAAATTTATTTCAGATACATTGTATCCCAATGTGATTCACATTTATTTGGGATATACTGACTCTCTCGCCTCTCTCTCCATGTATTTATATTTCAAAATGTCATTAATTGTATCTTGTATTCAGAATAGATGTATCTACTGTGATTCACATGAATTTGAGATACATTGTCTCTATTTAGTCTCCTTCCTATCTCGCTCACATCTCTCACGTCTCCTCTCTCAATTGCCTCTTTCCTTATGTATTGTGTTTCTGAGTTATATCTGATAGCAAAAAGTCATATATTTGAGCGTATCTAATTTCAAATTTGATATAAAATTATTAATTAGTGAGGTATTATCTAATTATTTCAAATGATAGGAAGAATTAATAAACATAATAAAAACATTTATAATAATTAAGTAGTTTTCCATAAATTTTATCCAAATAGTAAGCAAATTGACTATATAATAAATTGGATAAGTCTTAAGTTGTGTCCTTAAAATAGGTTACATGTTACAATAAAATATTGTGTTGTTACATGTGGCGTCTTTATCAATGACTCAAACGCCAAAGCAAAATTTTGAAGAAGAAAAGAGGGATACTGTAGAAAACATGAAAGGTCTAGCAACACCTTTACAATCAAAATACTGGCACCCAACAGCCCAAAACAACCTCAAAAACCCAGAAAGTTTCAATCTTTACAGTCACCCAGTTCAATTTAATGGCAAAAACAACAACCCCATATCAAGAAAAGTGAAACCCATCTCTTGTTTTGCTTCAGAGAACCAAAATCAGCCAATCTTGAAAGAATCAAAGCCTCCATTGGTTGTAGTTGGATCAGCCAATGCAGATATCTATGTGGAGATTGATAGGTTACCAAAAGAAGGGGAAACAATTTCAGCTAAAACAGGTCAAACATTGGCTGGTGGAAAGGGGGCTAATCAAGCTGTTTGTGGTGGAAAGCTTGATTATCCAACTTTTTTTATTGGTCAAGTTGGTGAAGATGCTCATGGGAGATTGATTACTGAAGCTTTAGAGAGTGGTGGGGTTTGTGTGGATCACCTTACTACTGTTGCTAATGCTCCAACTGGAAATGCTGTGGTGATGCTTCAGTCTGATGGGGAGAATTCAATTATTATTGTTGGTGGTGCAAACATGTCTTGCTGGCCTGAAGAATTGTCATATGAGGATTTGGAGATTGTGAGAAGTGCAGGGATTGTGTTGCTCCAAAGGGAAATTCCAGATTTTGTTAACATCCAAGTTGCAAAGGTTTGAGCTTTTTGGTTATATTTTTGATTTTTCGATAGCTATATTCGTCTAAGCGAAATTCAATTTGTGTGTGGATTTGTTTAACTTAGAATCGAATATGTTAGGGTTGGTAGTCCTCATTGATTGGGGAATGGAATGATGGTTTGCTAATACGTAGTTTGACAATGCCAGTCGGGTGCTATAGCTTTACATGGTATCAAGTTAGGCCCAGTGTAAAGACCGATACCAAAATTGGGAAACCCGGTCCACGTTTCAACCTGGCCTGGATGTGAATGGGGTGTTAGAATGTGTTACAACCCCACATTGGTTGGTGAACGGACGGATGGTTTGCTTATATGGACCTGGGCAGTACTCCCTCAAGAGCTTGCTTTTGGGGTTGAGTTAGGCACACATTTCATATCTTAACAATATTTATATTTTCTCATTGTTCCAGTATTTCTTTTAAGCTATCTTGTTTTTATGTTTTTGCTGAAACTAAGGACTTAGGTTTCTCCTTTTGAGGAACTGTTATCATACGTAAGTAAAGAAAGGTATTAGATTATATTAAGTTATTAAGTAAAGTGTGAAGCAGTACAAAGAGCATCGTGCTGGCTTGGTCCAGCATCATTACAGTAGTAGCCAGCATCATTGCAGTAGTTACTTACAGTAGTAGTGATTAAGGGGCGATCAATTAGGGAGTTGTTACTGTAAGAAGCAGAGACATGGACCCTATACAAAAATATGCTTCTAAGAGGTACTCGAGTGAGTCACTAGTGTACTATTAGGGGATCCTGAGATGTCTTCCGCTAGTATACTAAGCGTAAAAGGAGATGGCGATGCAAAAAAAAAGAAGGTAGATCATAATAATGTATTTTCCCCACCCTCCTTTTTCTTGTGGTAAATTAAAATTCGCCTTGGATATCTTTTCTAATGTATACTTGGATGATTAAGGTCACTTTCAGATCAGCTTACCCAGTCGTAATTGTGAGTTTCGCGCTCTGAGAAGGAAAATGCCTTATTTTACATAAAATTGGAGAGAACTTACTTCCATTGATTTTTCTGACTTTCTTTTCATTTTTTGACATTCCAAAATACCATTCCATTGATGTATTACTTACTTTATACTACACGAATCCAAACTCATTAGCTGTTTGAATCTCAATCTGTGGTGGTGATATTTTCTCTATCAGACTAACTTTCCAAAAACAGTTTTAATTTTTCTTCCACTACTAAAATAATACACAAGGCAATTACTATCTTGAGCTTCATGTCTAATCAATCATTTTCGTTTATTGAAATGAAGGAAGTATATTTGTGTGTGTGTTTTCATGAGTGTGTGTGTCCCACATGTGTCATGAAGATGTCAAGTGTCTTTGGCTGATTGCTTCTTTAAACATCTTGGTATCTTCAGGCTGCCAGGAATGCAGGTGTTCCAGTTATTCTAGATGCTGGTGGAGCAGACTCTCCAATCCCTCTAGAACTTCTTCGTTGTGTTGAGATTTTCAGCCCGAATGAAACTGAGCTGGCTAGAATAACAAAAATGCCAACTGGAAATTTCGAACAAATCAGCAATGCAGTGGAACAGTGCTATGACATGGTCTGTTTTTCACGTACCTGTTTATTCATTTTTTCTAAAGTTTGCATCCTAAATTCAGGACATATGCTTGCAGCATTTCACTTGATTTAGACTGTATCCGTGACCCAAAATAACTATCTGAGTTACATTTTCGGGTTCTGAGTCTAAAAGTCCCTTTTGATTTGTTATAGTTACCTGCCCTATTGATTTTGCAAAATGTAGTGGTCCTGACAGACTTTTGCTTGGTGAGTCATAAATGTCTGGTGATGGCTTTGCTTCTCCATATAAATATGATGGATTAATGCAGTGTTGTTTGTGGGACTCTGGTTTGGTCCACCGACCTAGTAGGACATTCCTAGTTAGATTTAGCTACTTTTCCTGATTTCTTGCTCAATGTTTGGGGTGTCACAAATTACAATAGATATCTGTAAATTTGTCACTATATCAATTTGATTTTGTGGAATGATGTTTCCACGCTCTTTTGTTTCCCAGGGAGTTAACCAGGTCCTTGTTAAGCTTGGGGCCAATGGATCTGCTCTTTTCACCAAAGGAGAGGAACCCTTGCGGCAACCCATTATTAAAGCTGCAAAAGTCATTGATACAACAGGAGCTGGTGACACTTTTACAGCTGCTTTTGCAGTGGCCCTAGTGGAGGGTAAATCTAAAGAGGAATGTTTGAGATTTGCTGGTAAGCATGCTGGTGCTTTCTCCCAATTTTGGTTTCAGCTTCATTAGTCTTATATTTTTTCTTCAAACATGTTTCGTTAAGCTTTTTTCTTGAGCTGAGGGTCTATCAGAGACAACCTCTCTATCGCACAAAGGTAGGATGAGGTCTGCGTACATGTCACCTTCCCCAGACCTCACTCGTGGGATCATATTGGGTATGTTGTTGTTGTAGTTACCTATCTAATAAAGGCTTGTGCATTTACAGCTGCAGCCGCTTCTCTATGTGTTCAAGTGAAAGGAGCCATTCCAAGCATGCCTGAAAAGAGAGCAGTGTTCAATCTTCTTCAGTCAGCTTGAAGACTTGGAGTTTCCTTTATCATCTCCTTGTACAAAAAAATAAGAGGTACTGTTCTAAATATTCAGAACTTCGGATTATATTAGTTGGTGCTTTACCTTAATCATAGGAGGAAAAAAAAACTGTTCAAAAGGACAGTCTCCTACGAAAAAGGGAACGAGAGTGGACTCAAGGGTATCTAGATGAAGTTCCAGTTGACAATTACTCCCTTCATTTCAATTTGTTTGTCTTACATTCCTTTTCTAATCCGTATCAAGAAAAAATGTCTTCTTTTTTTGCAACTCTTTGATTC
The DNA here is from genome assembly GCF_036512215.1 of Solanum lycopersicum. Lineage (NCBI taxonomy): Eukaryota > Viridiplantae > Streptophyta > Magnoliopsida > Solanales > Solanaceae > Solanum > Solanum lycopersicum. Next base: position 67,338,479 of record NC_090806.1, read on the forward strand.
TAACTTCCCACATAACATGTTTAAGACCATAAGATTAAAGGTCAATTTGGTACGTTCAAATCAAAACCAAACAAACAAGCTGAAATGGAGGAATACATAATAAGATAATGTTGTCTTCACAATCTCGGCATATACATAGGTTTCCCAAATATTTTGAAACCAAAAATTAGAATGTAGATGAAAGATGAACAACAAACCAAATCTGACTTTGTTATAAACTGTGATAGTAATGAAATTTGAATGTCCCTCTTCCCTCAAATATGCCTCTGCTGTATGTGGTTCAATCAAGTTCCAGTTTCTGGTTATTGAAACACTATTGCTTCGCGTTGGTGAAAAAATTCCTTTATTTCTTGACATGAAGGTTCTCAGGTTGATGAGTTGAAGTTCCGGACTCTTGATTTTCATGAAGAGGTGAGCAAATACTATCGATTTGCTCTTTTCTTTTGGTAAAACTTTTTCGACTTCCCATCTTCTAAACCACCATACTTGTGCATCCAATATACTTCAGGACTGCCGTGGAGCACTTGTTAACTTCGGGAAGTAGCACTAATCTGCATATTTTGCTGATGATGCTATCCGCTTGTTAAATTTGGGATTGAAGATACAGCTCTGAAATGATTACTTACTCTAGCTCTCTCTTTTTTCCGAAGAACTTCTGGTGTAGCATAGTTTTCGATAAATTATTTTTTCTTGTGCTTCTGTCATCTCAGCTGATAACTAACTCCAGGAAGTTGGTTAGCATAGCTAGTCCTGTGTGCCAGGAAACTAATGAAGCAGCAGATGCACAGTATTTTCGTTAACGATGGATCGCTACTGATTGTTGCTGGAAAAATTGCCAGCTTTGAAAAACTTGAATGATATGAGCCTCATGTTTCTGACAGATTTACTTATTAGTTTTGCTAGTATTCTTGTGCTTTGTTTTTTTGTATTGTCATTTTCAAGTTTGATTGCATGAAGTGAAAATATATATATGTTTAACTGATCATGGTTAAGTAATAGTTGTGTTAAACACATATCACGTATCTATTGATTTATCGTAAATATCTGATGCTGGTAAATATTACGACCTTTACAACATTAGGTGCAGATAGTTTAAATTCAAACTATCTATATCCATACACTTTTTGGTTACCAAAAACTTAATAATTACAACCAAAATTCTATACCTAACCTAAATTTTTTAGTTCCTTACCTAAGCCATTCAATAATGCAGAAACAAAGAGTGATGGATTTAACTGTTGGTTCTGTTTTCATGATATTTCATAAAAGGACAAATGCAAATGATTTAGCTTATAAAACAACTTATGCACTTCTTCGTGAGACTCGATCATTTTCGGACTTGTTAATGTGAGATGCTTTGTGTATAGAACTGTTTATTTGTTCTTAACGACGAGTGAAAAGAAAGTCCAAACTATCAACTCTTGCAAAAGATGAGGACCTTCTGGACTTGGAATTATATGAACACTTATTTCTCCATCTCAATTCTCAGGTTTTTTTTTTATATATAAAAAAAATTGTCCAAGAACATTTTTCAAGTATTTCTGTTGACTACAATTTTAAATTATGTAGTCCCTATGACCCATTATAATTTATGTAAATGTATTATCATATAAGAATTTTTCAAATTTTACTAGAAAAAAGAAAAAGTAATACGCGGTATTTTTGGTTGTTTTTTTTTTTTTGACAGTAAAATAGTGGTCATCTTTTTGTCACGTTTTATGCAATTATATTGTGATAAATAAAACTAGAAAAAAATAATGAAAAGCCTAAATACATAACAATGATTGAGTTAAAATTATATATATAAAATTATTGTTAATCCTGTAATAAATTAGATAGGTAAAAATATTCTCAGTCATTTTAAAATACTCCACATTAATTATTGTTTCGAGTAATATTAAATCAGAAAAATGAGTTAATTTCAATTTTTTAATTAGAGATGGAAAAATGAATTTCGAAAAAATAAAAATGAATATATAGAAGAAAGCGAGTGAAACCTTAGAAGTACAGGGGGTGACACAATTGAAAAGTATTCATTGAACATTTCTAGTCACACAAAAAAGAGGTCAATTAATAAGATAAGAAGACGGAATAACACCAACATCAACGATATTTTGATAAAAAGAAAAACATTTGTCAAGTTATTGTCGAAGGATACAAAAACATATAAAAATCCAAGAAGCACAAATTGATTCGCAAATTCAAAACTACAGCTTAATAATGAATGAAACAAAATATTTGAGGTTTATCCGTTAGCGATTTATATAATAATCAAGTCCGCAAATAATATTATAATTATATATATTATTTATTATTTTTATTATAATAATACCCCAGAAAAAGCAACATCAAATGATAATATGATTCATTAGGAAAAAAACAAATAAGGACGGACCACATAGAGAAAGAAGTAAATAGAAAGTTGTAATTGTGATAGGAAGCATCCAAGGCCATACCATTTTGGAATATATATATATAAAATAAAATACTCATACCAAAACTGACTAAATAAAAAGCATATTCTAATTTTATATCTATTTATTTGTGGTTGGTGTAGTCCATTGCAACTTGCAAGTTGTAACTACCAATGTCTATGAACAAGACGACATAACTAGTTCTTGTTCCTTGTTTTTTCTCGGTGATCGTTCGAATTAATTTGTGTATATTTTCATATTATTTAGAAGTGAATCTAAGATTCAATATCGTCTAAATTAGTTTTGATTTATTTTCATATTTTTAAAAGTTGATGGCGTTTAAATTAGTTTATGCATGTCTTCGTATTTTTAGAGGGAGATTCAAGATTTAAAGTAAATTAATTTTTATAAATTATTTAAAAACAAAACACTTTATATTACGTGCTCAAGAGGAATCAAACTCTAATTAAAGAACGCAACAAAGTTAAAAGCAAAATTCTTTTTTCTGTCACTAGATCAAGAGACTATCTCGTTGTTAGGTACCCAACAAATATTTGTTATGTGTTTATTAGATTTTTCAAAATGAATACACGATTTTTGCTAAAGCTATTGAGTTTTCGTAGATCTATTCCCACATATTTCGTATTATTTTTAAACACAATTAGTCCTTTAATTATGATTATGTACATTTGACCTTCAATTAATTAGTATATATAATTCTGATCGCTAAGTGATCGATATTTATAAATTAAATAAATTATTAAATAATTCAATATGGATGTATTATGTTAAATTGTGTTATTCCATATTCAAGGATAATATAGTTGTTAAAATAGTCTAAATATGAAATACTTTCTTTATAGCAAAACAAATGTATAATTTGGTTAAGTAAATAACGTTAAATATTTTTAATCAACAACAAAAACTAAAAAAAAAGAATTCATCAACATATCCAATTTCCTTCTAATATGTTTCAGAGAAAACGCTAACCATTTTTTTTATATTTAGAATTTAGAAAATATTTTTTATTTATTCTGTCTTCCCTTGTATTTGTCTTGTTCCTATAGGCTATAAGAATATATAATATATTCTGTAAATTATTTATTAATCTTACATGTCAAACGTTTTATTTTGTTATCTTTAAAATTATATACTTAGTCAAGCACCGTCCAATAAATTCGATGAAGTATTAAGGTCAATGAGTAGTAGTGTATTCTAAAATATTTGTGACTTTCTCATTTTCTCAATTTTTTTAAGATGTGACGCATATGAATCTTGATTAATAATACTTTATAAAAATGTTTCTTTAAGGTTTAACAATTACATAAAATATAGAAATAGAGTTGTAGAAGAAGGAATGATCAACTCCTCTTCGGAAGATTTATCCGCGCTCTAAGTTTTATTCGGATTTTGTCAAGCGATTCATAATTCAAATTTTAATTTTTTTATTTCAAAATAAGGTTAGTATAACTTTAAAATTTATATTCAGATCCATATACATATTAAAAAAAATTATAATATTATTAATTTCGATATAAATTTAAATTAGTCGTAAAAAAAATTCCTAGACACACATGGGTTGTCTTTATCGACGTCATTCCCCACGCCCACCACCCAATATTTTGCCATCAACTTTGGGTTGTCTCTTTCATTTAAAAGAGGTCCTATATATTAAAAAATATATATATTTGAAATTATTAGTCAATACAACTATTAAGAATACCTTTCTTTTCTAAAAAAATATTTTTATTGCTCCAAGTATTGAAAATATATTATTATTTTAAAATTGTGGTGGGGAAAGAAAAAATAGGAAGGAATTAAGATTTTCAAAAAATATGTATGACATATTAGATAGATATTTTTATAACTAATACTATTTTAATCTGTTCCAATTAATATAAAACTATCTAAATTTTCGTTGAATATAATTGGTAAGAATGAAAGGATTTCTTCTTAAATTATTTTTGTTAAAAAAAAAAAAGATATTAGAATATGTTATTTATTTCGCCTATAAATATTTTTTTTTGTATAATCAACCTTTTCCCACAATAATATTTTTCTTGTATCAAATTAAGTAAATGATAATATTTTAATTAAATTGTTCAATCAAACCAAACCCCACCAACCGTACAACTCTCACCATGGGTTTTTTTTGATAGGGCCACCTAACCTAAATGTAATAAACCACGTGATATTCATTTTTTTAATTAGAATTATTTTAAAATATTTAGAAAAGGATAAATTAATAAATTATTCAATAGAAAATTTTATCCATAACACATGTCCAGATTTGTTTCAATCACCGACAGTCCCTTATCCTTTTTTTCCCCTTATATTAAGTTGATTTTTTCAATAGAAAAAAAGATCATAATAATTGTGATAATACAATGTGGTCAATGAACGATAAGAGAATAACCTTATCTACATTAATGTGATAGGGTAACTATTTTTTCAAAAAAAAAAAATAATTCTGTGCGTTGTATGGTTGCTTCAACGAAATGTCTTGAGATTTGAGCCTCGTGTGCAAGTCTTATATGTACACAGAGTGTATTTGAATTTGAATTAGTCAAATTTTAATATAAATATCAGACATCGATAAAAAGAACGGAAGAAAATTTTCAAACATAATTTAGGTGAAAAGTGATGATGTCGGTATTTTAATTGATGATTATATAATTTTAATTAATGGTTGTTGAATGGTTACAATTTAATTGACTGTTTCTTTACTTTTTAATTAATAAAAGGCTTGCATGGTTTGACAAAAACAATTAATTAAAAAAAATTAATTAAGGAGGAATTGGATAATGCAAATTGTAAAAAAAAGAAGGTAATAAATAAATATTTTGTACTTAATCTGGTAAGTGCATTAATTAACTTGATTTTACTATAATTTTATAGAATATTCAAAATCATGATTTTACTATAATTTTATAGAATATTCAAAATCATTATCTTAGTGGATCGCAACATAATCTAGCTTTTTTGTCGTTATAATTAGTGAGGAAATCTTTATAACTAATTAAATTTAAAGTTTCATTAGTATTATTTAATGTAATTTCATAAATAAAATTTTAAATAAATAAATCTCATCTTGTCATCTTGTAAAATTATTTTTAATAAATTTTCAACTTAAATAAAATATAATTTCATAATCTTTATAAATAATATATAATAAAGAAACATTAAATACGAACGATAAACTAAATATAGTCACATATTAATGAGCAAAAACAAATCTAAAAATCTAATTAACTAAGAAGTCACTTGTTTTATGAAAATAAATTACAGATCACAGAACCATTACTTAAGATAATCAAATTTCAAGATTTTTAACATTGACTTTATTGTGACATTAAAATAATCCCTTTAGATTTAATATTTATTTACATTATAGTGTACTTTTATAATGTATTTATACTTCATATAGTAAATTATAAATTTAAATAAATTGTTAGTCGAAAAGTTGAAAACGCCCCTTTCCTTTCCCATATGCCAATGTGTACCTACAAAATTCTCAAGTAAATAAAATAAAATACAAAATATTTTTGTATAATTATTTTGTTCTATATTGGGTCAAACTAAATTTAATTTATTACAAATTGCCTTATTAAATATATATATATATACGCACCATATATAAGTATCTATATATTTTACCATTAAATAATTATTTTAATTGTGTATTAAAATTGATATATTGTGATTCATATATTTTTGTTACTAGATATACTAAGATAGAGAGATAGACTAGCGATATGGGAAAGGAGCAGAGTATTTCAGATATATACAAATCACACGAGCTATATTTATCTGTACCAAATATAGAGTGTAGAGCGAGGTGAGAAGGAGACAAGTGAAATTTGTTATGTATTTCATACACACGCAAATCCACTTAGGCACAATATAACTAGAAACAAACTACATCTAATTTTTACCTCATATATCTCGAGACACATGTATCTAGACGCATCAAAATCTATGTAATCTTTAATTTCAAATATGTATAAATAAATATTTAACCCGTAATAAAATTAAATAAATAGACATGCGCAATTTACTCATACCGTATGTATATCTTATGTAAACTATTATAGATATCAGATCGAGAGCGATTTAAATATGGAATAAAAAATATTTGGGGAAAACACAACCGTAGAAACACGCAAAGCCACAATCTTTTGTTGCCTTTAAAAAGACCGAAAAGCTCACCAATTTTCCTCTCCTTTCTTCCTCCTCTTCAATTGGCCTCCTTGTTGCTCTCTCTCTCTTCTCCATCTTTCAAAACCCGAAAAAGGGTTACTTCTTTCTACACCCTTCGTTCATTTTCTGTTCATTTTTTTGTAGGATTTTAGGCTCAACTGATACTAATTTTGTGTATAAAAATCATACTGTTTTCTTCAAAAGTGGGGTTCGCTCTTTGTTAGTACGTTTCAATACGTTGTTGGCGTCGGTGGGGCGAAGTGCTCTGCTGATTCTCTGATTTATTCCGTTTGGGGTTGTTCAGATTTGTTTTATTTTTGGATATTTTTGATCTGATCTTCTGTATAAGATCAGGGGAACCTAGAGAAGAAAAGGGTACCTTCAGATATCCTCTTTTTTTTGAATTTATTCGTTACCCAGATTGTTTAAAGTCTTCAAAAGATGCAGCAAGATCAGCGCAAGAAGGTTTCACTCTTTCTTTATCTTCCCCTTTGAAATTCTTTAATAAAAAGGAGATCTTGATTTAGATTTGTTATTTCTAGCTTTTAAGATTTGACTGTATCTAGTAAAGTACCCAAATTTGCCTTAAAAGACTAGTCATTACAGCCAAAATTGATTGATTGAGTCATCTACGATGATTATGTAACTGTTTGTTTATTTCAGGAAGCATGAAGTTGTTGACTAATTTTAGCTGCTAATTGAGGACTGAGTTATTTGATTATCAGTCATCTTCTAACCATATGAAGTTGTTGACTAATTTAGGCTGCTTTTTATTTAGAATATGTTATTTAGCAGAGTTGGAGAATTTGCATATGAAGGACTAAGTTATTTGATTTATCAGAAATTTTAGTAATCTCTTAACCATATGAAGTTGTTGACTAATTTAAGCTGCTATGTAAAGTATTTAGAAATGTAGGTAGGTAACTCATTAAACAGAGATGGATTAATTGCATATGGAGGACTAAGTTATTTTAGTAATCTTTAAGCATATTGCAAATTAACATACTTGTGAAAATGCCCTTGTGGGATTAATTGTTTTGTCTTTTTTGTGGGGCAGCATTCTATTTACTTTCCTTTCATAGTTTTGAAGTGTTCTTTATTTTCCTATGCTTTTCTTCCTTTACTGGATTCTGGACTTCTACTTCATGCGAGAACTTCTGTGTTAGTTTGAAATGTAATCTGACGTTGTAGTCCTTGGCTTGGGCCTCGTTTGACTCTGAAATAGTATTTCGTGATTGTCTAGTCTGATTTTCAAATTGGAATGTATTGTCTATTCAAGTCATAAATTGATCCTTGATTCTCTTTATGTTACAACAGAAGTCTACTGATCTGAGTATTATTGAAATTTCATCGACATATGCTTTGAGAATATCAAGCAACATGCAGATTTTATCTTATATTTAGTTTGCCTATTAGTCAGTAGACTATGGTAAACATGTCTGATTTTTTGTTACTGATTGTACAGAGTTCCAAAGAAGTGGAGTTCTTCACCGAGTACGGTGATGCTAATAGGTATAAAATTTTGGAAGTTATAGGCAAGGGAAGTTATGGAGTAGTTTGTGCTGCAATTGACACTCATACAGGAGAGAAAGTGGCTATAAAGAAAATAACTGATATTTTTGAGCACATCTCTGATGCAATTCGAATTCTGCGTGAAGTCAAATTGCTTAGACTTCTAAGGCATCCTGATATTGTTGAAATTAAGCGAATCATCTTACCACCTTCAAGACGAGAGTTCAGAGATATTTATGTTGTTTTTGAGCTTATGGAGTCTGATCTTCACCATGTTATTAAGGCCAATGATGACTTGACACATGAGCACCACCGTTTTTTCTTGTATCAGATGCTGCGTGCAATGAAGTTCATGCACACAGGTAAAAGTCTTGTGAATTCGGTAACTAGTTTTATGACATCTGCCATCTACATCTCCTAAATATGTTGAGTTTCAGCCCTGTTTTAACTGACATATATGTATATGTTCATTCAGCTAATGTCTACCATCGAGATCTTAAGCCAAAAAATATATTGGCAAATGCAAATTGTAAACTCAAAATATGTGATTTTGGATTGGCAAGGGTTGCATTTAGTGATACACCAACCACAATATTCTGGACGGTAAGCTTTCGTGTTAGCTCTATCCCAAAAGCCACCTATAAGATTCACTTGGATTTAGTTTAAATCGTAGAGAACTTTATAAATTGGACATTTTTCATTCATTTTAATCTTTGATTTGACTGAAAATTTCTTATTTTTTTTCATCTTCACGTCATGCAGGATTATGTTGCTACAAGGTGGTACCGTGCACCAGAACTATGTGGGTCTTTCTTCTCTAAGGTAATTTATGTGAATAGTGCAGCTTATTTTAACTTTCATGTAAAAGATACTTTTTGTTCTGAACCTTATCTATGAGTTCCATTCTAGAACTTCATGTTAGTGGTTCTTCTAATAGATCAAAATACTTTTTTGTCAAAAAGATATGTCAAACTACTTATAAATTTTCCCAGCACCCTCCCTCCGGGAGCTGTACCAAAAAAAAAGGAAAAGAAAAAACCAACTCTGTTGCAAAGGGTGTTGTTGTAAATGAGTAGGTATCAGACACAATCGTGTTTATGTTCCATTTATCTCTTAAACTAATGCAGAGTCACACATGTATAGTCATCTGTTAGTTAGCCACTTTCTTGCTAGCCCATGCTTAGTCACAGAACATATTCACGTCTATTTTTGCTGGATTCAGTTGTTAAGATGCTGTTTTTGGCATCATATAATAGCCTCCCTTTTCCCATGCTTTAGAAAGGTGAAAAGGTACTTGTATACTGTATACATAGTGTTAAAAGGAAGGGCTTTCTGGTAGAATAGAAGATTTTTGTTCAGTTCTGAGTGTATTAAATAGTGATGTGTAGGTTAAAATCATTCTTGTTCAGGGAGGACTATTGAACTCTCCTGGAAGTTGATTTTTCTATTCTTCAGGTAACTGTGTCAGGTCTTGCGTCAATTTCTCAGTAAGGCCTTACTGAGGTTTTTGCTGATTTGTCTTCTAATTCGTGTAAGAATTCCCTGCAGTATACACCTGCTATTGATATCTGGAGCATCGGGTGCATTTTTGCGGAGGTTTTGACGGGGAAACCATTATTTCCGGGCAAAAGTGTTGTTCACCAGTTGGATTTGATTACTGATCTTCTGGGGACGCCATCAGTTGATATTGTATCTGGGGTAAGAGCTGTCAGTTGGGAGTAATATTTTTTTGTTGATGTTAGCATTGCCTGACAGCATGTTGATAGAAGAGTACTCCTCTTGAGTGCAGGTTCGTAATGAAAAGGCAAGGAAGTACTTGACAGATATGAAGAAAAAAAGCCCAGTTCCTTTTACTGAGAAATTTCGAAAAGCAGATCCTCTGGCACTTCGACTGTTGCAGAGGTTGTTAGCATTTGATCCAAAGGATCGCCCAACTGCTGAAGAGGTACACTCCCTCATATATTCCTGATGTTAAGATTACGTGAATGGCATATCCACGGCATATCCACGTGCTCGTCTCTTTCTAATTTCATTTTCATTTTGTGTGTTTTTGCTCCTATCTTTTAGGCTTTGGCTGATCCGTACTTCAAGGGACTGGCCAAGATTGAGAGGGAACCTTCTAGTCAACCAATCTCGAAGCTGGAGTTTGAGTTTGAGCGACGAAGGGTCACAAAGGATGACATTCGTGAACTAATATTTAGGGAGATACTTGAGTATCATCCTCAACTTCTGAAGGACTACATGGCTGGAAATAGTGGTGCAAATTTTATCTATCCTAGGTTGTAATATACTTCTCTACTATTTCTAGTCTCTATTTTCTTGTACCACTATATCTAATCTAAATTACTGACTGATGGTGTGACAATCATTGAATTGCAGTGCCATTGGTAATTTCAGAAGGCAATTTGCTTATCTAGAGGAGAATAGTGGTAAAAGTGGCCCAGTAATACCTCCTGGTCGAAAGCACGTCTCTCTCCCGCGGTATGATTCCATGAGTTGTTTGTCTTGTTGGTTGTGTCAATGAATATGTCCTGTTCCATTTCTTTTATGCTTCTCTTCACTGTATCTTCCCAAAAAAGAAGTTTTTGTTTGTTCTTGTATTTGCTGGAAAAGTAACCTGCCTGAAAAGAAGTTGTACTTGCATACTACTGAGGAAGTTTGGATTTGGAATATTAACTTGTTCATCACATTGGAAAAACTGTTACCTTAGAGCATGCCCCTTTCCCCCTTTTCCTTTTTGCTCTCTCCTTTCCTTTTTCAGTGTGCTTATTTGGGGCTTCATTACATATATTCTTAAATGTGTTGCAGATCTACTGTAAATTCCAGTACCATCCCCCCCAGAACACAGCAGAATCCTATGTTTGATCATAGACAAGTAACAGAAAAGGCAACTGCTGGCGTCAGAGTCTCAGACCCGAAGGTTTTGCGACCACCACCTCGAGTACCCACAGGTAAGGTTGACATTGTCTGTGCTGGCACTCATAGTGATAATGTACCTTTTTGTCCACATCTTCATAGTGAACTCAAATATTTCACCACATGTAATAATACATTGGACGAACTGGAACTCAGTACTCGGCTCACAAGAAGTCAATTTAGGGAATCTTCTCAAGTTATATCCCCTGCTTGTGGAAGAGATTGGGGGGGGGGGGGGGGGGGGGAACAAATAAGGATGAGGAGAGATCATATTTAAAGGTGCCCTAGTGAGTATATACGGAATGCTGAAACTTAGGAAGTTTCTTGTGCTTGTTGGAATCGCTTTTAATGTCCTTGTCAAATATTACTTAGTGGGTTGTGCATGTCTGCTTGTTTGATTCTTCTTTGATATTCATTTCTATCATTTTCAGCCAAACCTGGAAGAGTTTTAGGACCAGTATATGATGGTGACAGAAGCATCAAAGAAGTCACTGATGGAAGAGTATATGCCCAGAACTCTGTCGTCCAACCTCATGGCATGTCTCCACAATATCTGTTCAGGAGTAACTCTACACATCTAGAGAAGTGTGGGACAGAAGCAGAGAAGGACCGCTCTCAAGTTAAACAGCAACATGGCCAGTGCATGGTTGCCAAGTCGTCCGCTAGTATGAGTTTTGAGATGAACACTAACCCATATTACCATACACAGGCAAGGGTAGCACAGTTGGGAGGTCAAATCGCCATGGATGCAAAATTACTACAGGCACAAACACAGTTTGGTGCAGTCGGTGCTGCAGCTGTCGCTGTTGCTGCTCACAGAGAGGTCGGCACCGTTCAGTATGGTCTATAACCTAGTCGATATTATTGTTTGATGGTTCTTTGAATCAAGTGAGGACATCCACCTTGCAGTGAGACAGTTCACGATATGCATTTTCCCTCAAATCAATCAGCATGGGAGATTTGAAGATGGATCTGTTAACCCGGTTAATGATTTTACCATTTATTAGTTGTCAGGGTCTCTAAATAGGTATTCTTTAGGTTCAGGTTGCCCTGTTGAGTTAGTATTTATGCCCCCTTGTACATATATATATATATAGGCGCGATGCATTAATTGATATAATGAAGAAAAAATATTGTTCTTCCGATTTTTTTAACTCTAAGAGAACTCATTTGAAACAATGAATCATCAAAAGAGGTAATATAATTTGAAACAATGATGAGGTAATATAATTATAAATAAGGAAAAAATTATATATAATAGCAAATTAAGAAATTAAATTAAGTATTATAATTACACTTTGATTTAATTGTACCCGTAGCAAGCTATTTGTCAGTCACCTCTCTTTCAAACTCTCGCTCGCCACTCTCTGTTTTTCGCGCCATCTCTTGCTCCCTCACTTTTATACAAACATAAGTGTATAAAATGCGTTTATGTTTGTATAAAGCGAGAAATATACATATATTTTCGTTCTCATACTTTTTCTCTCTCAGATCTCACTCGCCACCCTCGCCTTTATCGCTTATGTTAAATGTAGGGCAAAAGAAATAATTACGGTGAAGAAGCCCTTGTGTGAAGAAGTCAGTTTAGATCTGGTAATGGGACAATTCCTAAGCTTTTGTTGGTAACTGAAGTGATATTTCATAAACATAAAACATAATTATCTGCAAGCCTTGAGAGTCTCACTTGTGTATAAAGTGAAACAAGCAAAGAGAATAGAAACAAAAACAAAAGAAAAAACACTATTCTTAACAAAAAGTGAAACTAGCAAAAGAAAAATAAAACTATTCATCAGTCACAATGATATCAAAGTCGCTAACAGTCCATTCAGCAAGTTCATTACTGCTAACATATATCTCAGTTCCCAAATCAATAGATGGCCAATGCCTCTCAGCTGGTTTAGTAAATGGATCCTGCAATATCACCCAAGAAACAACGTTACGATTCATCTAGGGGTTAATGCATTCTTATTTTTCAGGTGCGTTAGTTATCTTTTAGGCAATCTAATAGTGTGTGGAGAAGTTAAACGCGTCAAGATATAGTCAAGTACCTGATAGAAGTAAAGTGATTGTGAGAGTCTCCCAACATCAAGTTCCCAAGTTCTTGCATCACCTATCCATCCTTCTCCTTTCTTAGTTGGGTATCCATATTCTCCCCAAACAGGATGAGGAAGAATTTGAAGTATTTCCTGAGCTTGAGGGTTGCTATATTCATCACAGTGATTGAATGGTTCCTCAAGATACATTCCGTTGCCCGGGGAGCAATACATATGATAAGCATCATAGGGAAATCTAGCCTCATCAGTACGATGAACTCGAGTTCCATTTGCAAAAGTATGGTAAACTGGGCACAACTTCAAATTCTCCTTGGGGTTGCACCCTGATGAGACAGCACGAATATCAGGATTGATGATCATTTCACTGTAACGCGTTACGTCTGTGGTGACATCCCCATCACAAGGCTGACCATTGTTCTTCCAGCAGCTACCTATGTCCATTAGATAGAATTGGCTCCTTGGACCACCTCCTTTTATCACATCTAGTGTGAACCTCACTTTGAAATTTGGTGACTTTGGGACCTAAATCCATATCAGCAAACAGAACATCAGATTGTATAACAAGTAAACTACTACTACTACTACAACTATGACTCAATCTCAATGAAGATACAATAATGACGACTAGGAGGAGGAACTTACTATTTTTGACATGCCTCTTGTTTCATAATGATATCCACCAGAAAATCCTGTAGTTGCATCAGACCTCAAGTAAAGCATCAACCAAGGGTACTTAGATGAAGTCTTCAACACATGATGAAATTTCCAGCTTCCTTTTCCAAGAATCTTATGCCAAGTAACAGAGAAAAATGAAGTATCATTCTGAGTCTTCGCTGTACTCATATCAGCATCCAATTCCCATGTACCATGAAACCCCCCTTTCAACTTAGTCACCTTTGGATGTTTCCTATGACTATGTAATGTGGTATAATCATGGTATATCCTAGGCATATTCATGCACCTTTTCCAAAACATGGAAATCGCGGTATTTGATCAAAGGGTTGAGATGGTAAGCCATTTCTTGGACAAATTGCTGCTGTTGTGTCCATGTTGCCACTCTTGAGCATGATCATCCAAAAATTCCATGGTTTTGGCTCATCTTGAACTTTGCATTTGTATCCTAAGAACAATTCTTTCCAAGCTGCATACATATCCACATTCAGGGAGTATTGTCCTAAGCTTTTGGCGTCATTTATACTTAGTTTGTTATCAAGCTCATTCACCAAGTGAACCAGCTTTGCTGCAACAACATTATTTTTAGTGTTACTGATAATAATTTTCAACAGACAGCAAAAGAAAAGAGGTTAATATACTTTTTGACAGTACAGTAAGTTCAATGCTAAGAATCCTAAAAGTCGAATCCATTAAATTAAATCTTGAATCCGCCTCTATCACAGTTCTAACTCGAAACCTTTAATCAAGTAACAATAACGGTATATTAATCTCTCTACAACAATATACATCACAAATTTCTGCAAAAAAACACTATTCTATGCCTCACAAAGTCAAAAAATAGTTTTTTAACTAATGATATTAGATTTGAGTTTTGTATATTGACTTACTCCTATTGTTATTTGATTTTTGGAGATCAAAACAATCAGCATGTCTAGGACTTCCCATATTAGGAGCTTCTTCATACACTTCATTACATTGATTCCATGCCTCTATAGCAACTCTTAAATTATCCCTTTTCATACCTGGATCTCCAATAGCTGATTTCGCTTTCGCTTCGAAACTACATGATAATCTAGCAAAAAATATAACTAAAACTACTTGAAAAATCAACCAAAATCTCAAACGCGAAGCCATGTTGTTTTTCAATATTTTCATCATTGTTAAAATAAATAAAAAAATACTAGCCCCATAATATAAGGTTGTTAAAGTGTTTGATTTGAAAAAGAAGTAAATTTGTTAGAGTTCTATCCAAATTGAGGTTTCGTAAATATTGTCCAAATTGAGGTTTCGTAAATATTGTCATATTAATGTTAGAATCCTTTATAGAGTTAAATAACAATCTTTAAAGTACTAGTAATAATAATAATAATAACTGAGAAATTTCGAAGTATGATAAATAAAAAAAAAATACAAATTTCAACCATCATAGAATACTATTGCCTATCAACTACTGTAATACAACCTAAAAACTAGGATTCTCTTTTTTGTGTCCGCATTGAAGTTACAACTAAATTCAAATTGTTCACTGTAAAATCCATAAGAATTTTCTCCATACTCGAGATTCAAACTCGAAACCTCTTGCTAAATCTATGATTTTCATTCTTCTCTTGGTACAATCTTGAACTTCCCAGTTTTTTGTTGCTGCAATACAAACCCCAAAAAATTAACTTTTTATGACAATAAAACACAACTAATTTTAAATACCTAAGATCCTATACAGAAGCGGATTCAAAATTAAAATTCTATAGGTTTTAGAATCGGGTTTCAACTACTTAAATACAAATCTAGGCTATAATATAGCGCAAAGAGGTTCAACTAAATCCAATATTTTCTAAACCTGTGACTTTAGAAAATAGCACATTAAAGATTGAAAATCAATAAAGTTCAAATTTTGAATCCACCACAAAAAAATTGAAACAAAAGGGTAAAAAGATTCAACCTTTTTCCATAGTTCAGTATGGCTACTGCAAAATCCGGCAACAACACCGCCATTTTTACGTCCTTCTGTATACTCAATGCAGAGATCACGTTTCAACCCACAAGTAACATGGAAAGATAAAGGGCATTTTGGCTCAGAACAATCAATAGCACATCCTTTTTTGGATTTACAAATGTAACACTTTTTTTCCCATCTTCTTTTAGGAACTTCGCTGAAATCAATTCCTTCACGACCTTCTGAATCGACGAAGAAAACTTCAGGAACAAATAATGAACAAACAACATGAGCCCATTTACCTTCACTCACAGTAGATTTCAATGCGCCTCCGGATTCAGGACAGAGACAACAATTGAAGGATTTTGGGTTTGGAATTTGGGATTTTGAGGCTAAACATTGAGCACAAAACCAATCGCCTTCTGGGATTCCATTTGTGAACGGATGACCGTAACAAGACGTATGAACCATCAAATCACAACCGTCACATAAAACGATTGGATCTGATGGATCTCCGTCTGTGCTATTACAAATAACACAAACAATCCCATCATCTTCATCCACATCGATGTCATCATTTGTTATTTCTTCACCTATTTTTTCTTCCTTGATTTCATCGCCATTAAAAAAAACTGGGTTATACTCCTCATTGAGATCAAATGGATGAAAAGCCCAAACACGTTTCTTCGCAGGCAAACAGAGAGTAGTAACAGTGTGGTTATTTGTAAAAGGTGGGGGAGTTTCTGGAGAGAATTTTCGCTTTTTAGCAGGAAGTTTCGATGATGAAACAGACCCATTTTGTTTTTGATCTTGTTGATGCATCATCATGAATCTTTTGGCTGGAGGTAAAACTTGAAGTTTGCCACCCATTAGAAGATTTGTGTGAGAAACTGAGATGTGGAAGAAGAGGGAAAAGAGGAGGATGAAGTAGAGAAAATTTGGAACCAAAAACCCGGGAAGATTAGCAGTTAAATTATTTGAGTTTTTGAAAATTCTGAATTTCTGCCATTGATTTTGAACTTTTGCAGTTTCAGTTTAGCGGGAAGTTTAAAGAGAGTGGCTCCAAACTTTAGAATTTTGCGCCAATTTCTCCGCATTAAAACGACGTGGTTCTCTCCCTCGTTACTCTCACCGTTCTTTAAAAAATAATTAACCAATATTTTTGTGATCTTAAACACGTCACTTAAAGAAACTTAATGAATATTTTTCTAACAAAGGGAGAATATTATTCTTGATACGTTAAAAGTAAGAATGTATTTTTAGTATAGAAGACGAATAAAAGTGAACGAAACGAATATTTGACTGAATTATATACGTACCATTTGCTATTCCATCCGTCTACTTTTTTTTGTCATGGTTTCCTTTTATAGGTCAAACGTTATAAACTCTGACTAACATTTCATATGATGTATTTTTTCATCATATTGATATGCAAAAAATTGCAATTGATAGTTTTCTTTATATAATTTTTGAATATTGAAATTTTTTTATTAAATTAATATACTTTTTAAAATTAATCAAATTAACTTTTAAAAAATGCAACGTGATAAATAAAAATGGACAAAAGAAATATGTAATAACTATTATATCTTTTCGATATCTAAGATTGCATTTGAAAAACAAAAAAGAAATAAGATGTATTAATAAATTTGAAAAAGATTAACAATGAGATTTTTCATATTTAACATCTTTCATCCCATTTCAAGTGTTTTATGACAACACTAACGGTTTTTAAAACCATATATAAAATACTAGTACGAATTTTTTTTAGTCAAGTTTTTAAAATACCATACAGTAAGAATTTTTTTGATAATCAAATTTTCACTATTTTTGATTGCCAACAAGGTAGGATAACTAATTTGGAGTAGGACTGAAAAAGGAGCCACAAAATAGCATTACAATTCACAAGGAGATATAAATATGCCCAGAAATTTGTTCAAAAAACAGGTAGTGCTGGAAAATCTACATTGCTGTTAACTGCTACACTTGATAGCACAAGTTGCAAAATAACTGAGATAAATCGATTGCCTTGCCAGACTGAATATAAGTAACCACTTTAGCCGCGGATTCTGCCTGTTGCATACAACAAACAAAACTTTCTTTAGACGATATGCAAAAACAAACAACACTGTTCTCGTGCATATACTAGTTCAAGTTATCTCAAACAACGGTGTAGATCTAAAAAAGCCAAACACAGTAAGGTCTTTACAGCAACCACAAGTCGTAATCATAAGAAGATGATTCACTTACAATCAGTTCACTTTTTTAACAATCTATAAGAATCCATGCAAAAAGAACAATACGAGCAACTCATCCAGCTTGTATTGATTCAAAACAGTGTTAGTTTGCTTACATTACATCCTGTGTTTGCCAAGGATTTCCTAGTTTGTTTTGAGATTTGCATGTCAGTAGGCATAAGTAGGAGATTTTGGGAAACCCCCTGTGTTACAGAATCTCTAATTTTTGTCTTAAAAGATGCATCAGATATAGAGGATTCAAACAACCAACTCAAGCATGTATGGGATAGAAGTTTAGGTGTTATTATTTAAATAGAAGAAGAAGAAAATGACTACTACAACATTTGATGAAACAACTTGGCATTTCGACCAACTTTTTCAAGCTATAATTTTGCAACTGCGAACCTAGTTAGTCTGACTTAATACATTCTTCATAAAAGATACTATTGGTGGAAAGTGTACAAAACAAAATACTTCCTTAAAGTAATCTTCCAGATGGTTTAATGTAAAGATCACTAGTTCGCTAGCTTATAATGAATGATCAATGTGGTGATAAGGAATCCATAATGGTGTTAAGTTATGGTAATTTGTACTAAAAAGTAGAGTAAAAGCAATATTTAAATGGTAGTGGATCATTTTATGGAACAGAGGTATCAAAGAAGGAAGCAAGAATTGACTTTCCCTCATACATGTATCTCTTCCCCACATTTGCTGTCAAACTTTTCCATGAGGAAACCATTATGTGAAGTCCAGGACAACCTAAGTTCACAATACTCATCAATAAAAACATGTTGTCTTAATAAATAGGGCCTAAATATTGCAATATTTCTGTTATTAAATGCTAAAGAGATCCAAAAGAAAATCAAAAAGATAGAGAGAAGAGAAAACTGGTCTTAGAATGTTGCTAAATTACTTTTAAAACAAGCAGTTATCTGATAAAAGTACTCATTTGGATAATGATAAGTAAACACTCACCCAAAAATTTCATGCTTGTGTCGTCGATGAACTCATTTAGACATTGATTATAACCTGGAAATAAAAGAAGATTAGAATATGAATTACAAGGATGGGTCCTAAAAAGTAGCAGATTTCATCATATGAATGAAAGACACCTTTGAAAACCTAAAAAGAGTGCTTTGCCTTCAAACCATGAGACCAAATAAAACAGTGACTTGAACTACAAACTAGGTTTCGCAGAATCAATAAAGCAGTAGAACAGAATAACAAATATCAAGAAGCTCTACTTGAGCAAGAAAAACAATCTCGTAGCAACACAGCTAGATTATCTCCCAAAGTTCAACCCCATACATTCTCCTTCTTTCCAGTTAATTTTTTTTCTTTCCAACTCAATTAGCTTCAGTTTTCTGATGTCTGTCAGCATCCTTACCAATAAAGAATGAAAGAATTCACCCTTGTAGAGCATGTACATTATTCACCCTTGTTTTTGAGATGCGGTGCAGCAATGGGAAAGTTATTGCGGTAAAGTTTCCATCCCAGAGCACTCCATCTGTCCACACATGAGTTCATATGTACATGGTTTCCTGGGCCTGTGCCCTATAGAATATCACATGTACTAACAGGTAAGAGCACTTCAAAATGTTTGCCTTTAAACCCAATTTAAGGTCATACTTCGAACTTCGAAGAGCTCTGGGATAACTTAAAACTCCATCTTGGGTTAAATGAATTATCGTAAATCTCATATTTCCATCCACAAGTGCAAGTTCATACAGAAATTGCAACTCCTCCCAGCAAATATAAGGGAATGAGAACGGATCACAACAAACGCTACTAGAAAGCTACCATATACCACATTTGATTGAAGTTATTTTTGGCACACAATGCATAGCAGAATGTCCCTCTGTACCTATCAACTTTGATACACCAACACGGTACAAGAGAAGTGCTCATCACAAATTTGCAAACAGACTTTGAGCCCCAAATATTTCAATGCCCGTTTAAGTCAAAAGTCATCAAGATTTTATGAGATAAGATGGTAAAAGTAAAAAAGGTAATAAGCTGACAAGATGGTAAAGGTAAAATGGCACATGGAAACTGTCTTATGCGATTGAATTAGCTCTAAGAAAAGTGTCTGCCTTACCAGCTAAACTAATTTACGACATTTAATTACAACACTTGGATATACAGAAAAATCAATATCCTTTTAGCAGAGAGAGGGATTATAATTTGTAATCTTTTAATGTCAAACATATCCTACTAGTTTAGTACCACCCACCCACCCCACCCCACCCCTGTGTAACAGAAAGGTGCCATATACCCAGATTAAGTTTGGAGATTAAAATTTTATACTTGTTTCGTTGAAGGTATAACTGAAATTTATACCTCAAACATGGTGTTATTTTATCCCACCCGGGGGATAAATCAGTCCCGTGGTTATAGGATAATAATCCTGGGATAACTTTGGATGCGAACAAATAATATGCACAATGTCATACCATACTGAGCATTCAAATCTTCTTTTAATAATGACAAAAAAAAAACGATCATCTAAAAGATTCCCGGAACTTTTTCTTATGAGGAAAACATAATACCTGCGCACTTTTAGGCGTGATAGACAACCAAATCCATAAATGAATCTTTATACTTGATTAAGTGACTTCATTTTTCTTTCACAACGAAAGACGATTTTTCTTTACATTTTTTTAACATCAAGAACAATTAATAGCTCGAGCAGCGGAGAAGCACTTAAGAGAGTAAGGGATTTAGGAAGTAGAGTAAGACAAAATACACACACTGCGAGTCCAGCCAGCAAGATAGTAATGAAGTTGAGGTGAGATTAGATGGAACTGAGGCATCTAATGAAGACGGTTCAGAAATGCAGTTCCAATATTCCAGAAGAGCAATTTGACAGATGTTATGCCTAGCAACTGCACTATAGTAGGAATATCGAAATGGAATACTGCCAAAGTTATGAGATAAGAGAATACCCAGGCAAAGTAAAAATAAAGTTCTATAGAACGACAGTAAGTTCAGACTTAATAACAGAGATCTGAAGACCTTTATTAAGTGCAAACAAATTGAGGCCTTGGTATATTAGAAGAAATAAAGTTACTAGAGTATATCAGGGGACCTCTAATGTTTGAGAATCCTTAAATATGGAGTATTGAAACAACACAACCCCAAATAGAGCATTTATGATGCCGACGATTCATTCAGCCAACCCCAACTAGCTTGAAATTGAGGCGTAGTTGTTGTTGTAAGAACTGTTAGAACATGAATAGATTTGTATATTTATACAATCCTATTACATGAATAAAATTATACAATCCTATTAGAATTAGAGACGAACCCACATGTATAGGTGGGGTGCGCGTGCACCCATTAACTTCGAAAAAAATCATGTATATATAGATATCTATCTCAATAGAAACAGCGAATATAATAAGAGCGCACCCTTAGAGAAACATAAAACTGCTTTAGTACGCTGGTAGAAGCAAGGAAATTCACCCCTAGGTTCAATTCTCGTCAACATCCCATTTTTTACTCTTTTTATTACAAACTTGATGATCATTTATAACATAAAAATTGCTAAATAAGGGGTTAGGGTTTATTTATAACATCAAAATTGTCAATAAGGGGATTCACACTCATGACCATCCAATAGCTATAAATGACTAGTCAAATACGACATTATCCATTAACCGTCATTAAAAAATTCGCTATTATCCATTAATCGTTATTGAAAAATTTGCTATTATCCATTAATCGTTATTGAAAAATTCGCTAATGCTAGGCACTTTAAATCCGGGGTTTGGCTCTGATTAGAATATGAAAGTTTATACAATTCTACTAGAATAGGGATAGCTTTATACAATCCTATTTAGAATAGGAATAGGAATAGAAATAAGAATAGTAAATAGTATCCTACTTGTTTAATAACGACGCATCTATTGATTCCAACACGATCGATATACTTCATACTAGATTTTGAGCACTTTGTTGCTCGGGGGATTTTGGTAGCCTTGTGGGTCGATTATGTAAGTCACTCTATGGTAAAAGTAGTTGTCGCAAGTTTGGCTTGGGTTGTTCAACACAGTAATTTTATCATTTATCACTCTGTATTTTATTGGCATTATGCATCAAATTCAGTATCTCATGAAAAGATTAAGCACATTAAGATTGATTGCAAATTTTGTGAAGTCAACAGATATCTCACCAAGCCCCTCATCGGTCCTCGTATTAATTACATTTGTAACAAGCTAAGTACATGAATTGTATGCACTAGCTTGAGGGGAAGTGTTAGAACAGGTATGGATTTATACAATTCTATTAGAATAGAAATAAGTTTATACGATCCTATTAGAATAGAAATAAATTTTTACAATCCTATTATAATAGGAATTACTTTATACAATCCTATTAGAATAGAAATAGATTTATACAATCTTATTTAGAATAGAAATAGAAATAGTAAATAGTATCCTACTTGGTAAAGGATTGTATTGTAGTGTCTATAAATAGGGTCTGAATTAATAATGTAGACATGACAACAATTCAGTAATATTCTTTTTCAATATTACTCACAAGAACAAAAGTAATTATGTATTTTAAAATGCATTCAGGATCTGACAGAAACTAGACATTCTTTCTCCAGTGGTTTCCCATAATTTACAATCTGATAGTAGATCAACTCTAAGAAAGTTTTAATAGTGCAATGTCATTAAACGAAGTAAATTTCCTTTCTTTATAAGTAAATACGAGGCTAAAGGACCACATATCAGAAAATGTAATTAATGATTTTGCAGACAACTATTTAGATTAGATGCAACAGACATTAATAAGAGTCCAGCAGGCAGCTAAAACTTTTCTCACAAAAAGCAAGAAAGTAACAATATTAAACAACAATCTCAGATCATTTAGTATAAAATTTCAAATCTAATTCTAAGATCCATTCTGAAGTACCAGAGAGTAGTAGGCACAACACCGTGTGACAGCCTACATTAACTAGTTTATCTGGGTCCTTGAGCTCGCTGCACATCATAACCACCCCAAGCACCAGGCCCATGTCCATACTGAGAATAGCCTTCAGCACCACCCTGCACCTAAAATATAAAAGAACAACTAAAGTTAGACATTAAAATACTCAGGAAAAGAAGTCATATTTCATCTAGATGAAAAAGAGCAAAATACTGCTGTCCTTCTGCTCACTTTGTAATCTCATGAAATGCCAAAACCACAACAGAATAACTTACAGGATGAGCAGGGTTCATAGGATTCATTCCGTAATTAGCAGGATAATAATTCCCTGGATAACCAGATTCAGGATTCCCATAATTTGCATTGTACCCTGCACCTGTGTAGGTAAAGATGAACTTCATGAAACTGGTACAGTACTAACAATCTATGTCCAATAAGTATGAGAAATTTCAAAGCAGCAGCTGCGAAAGATTACATGCGTCTCTTTCTGTCTATATACAAACAAAAAATTAAACAGCGCACCAATTGAAGCAATCATATCCAACTGAGCTTGTCAGGGATTTGCACCTCCAATAAACTATTACAAACCCGTTTTTTGTTAATTATTATTTAATAAAAGAGGAGATAAACAGTATTATATAGAGCAAATTCAATACACTTGAAAGAAGCTTGTGAAGGAATCAAACCCAATGGTAAATTTGATAAATTCTACTATCAACTTGAGGTAAATATTATTAGAGAAACTCTGAATTCTGATATGAAGCAATAAATTAAATAGACAACCATGTAACTGCATGAACCATATAGCAGCTTAATACATTAAAACAAAGTCACTATTCAATCATGCTTAACAGTGCTCAATCAAACAAAGACAATTCAGCTGAGAAACACAACAGCAAGGAAAATTTGTCTTTATCAGAAGATGGATCTTTCAATGTGCTTATTCATATCTGCATTTTACAGTTTCTGAACTTGGATAAGGAAAGTACCTGGATTCGCAACAGCTGCTGCTGCTCGGGCTCTTTTTTCTGCATTAGCAACCTCAGCTCGAAGTTTTTCAAGTTCTCGAGCCATAGCTAGCAATTTTTTCTCCATAACCTGACCATATTCATAGTTTTCTGCGTATCCTTTCTTCTCATTCTCAATAGCTGCCCTGTAAACCAAGAGTACAGTAAAAAATTATCAATTTGAAAATGTTCCACGGAGAGCAGAACTCTGGGGAAAAGAATACCTTGCTCGCTGCAGCTCTTGTTTTAGACCTTCACTTTCAGCTTTAATTGCTGGAGCCTGCTGTAAATCTGCAGTCATTCTACTCAAATCCTGTGTCATTCTTTGATACTCAACAGTAAGATCTTGTCTGGCAGCAGTAAACTCCTTAATATCCGAGCGCACTCGCATAAGCTCTGACCTCATACCATCAGCTACTTGGAGATCCATTTCCAACTTAGCAGACTTCTCATAAAGCTCTCTCATTTGCACATCAGTTTCCATACGCAAAGAACGGGCATAATGATCAGTTCGCTGAAGTTCGTATTGAGCAGCTTCTACTTCTTGTTTCAGTGCTACATGAGTAGCAGCTAACCTCTGGTTATCAACTAATAATCCTTGAATCTCATCATGCTGACTAGCCAGGTGTTCCTCAAGAACAGCAGGGTGTGGAGGCATTGGTCTGGAGCCCATTCCAAACTGTGATTCTCTCATTTCTTCAAGCATTGCTGGATGAGGCACCGGCAAGCGACCCCTAGCAAACTGGGGCTCATGCATTGGTGGAGGAAGTCCACCATGAGGACCACCTTTCATAGGAAGTGGAGGCCCGCGATTCCGACCGGCCATCTTCTTTGTTTTATCTTGTCTTGGTTATGAAATGATCAAATATATCTGTTAGAAAAAAAACACCAATTGATATCAGTGACTAATGAAAACTACGATGGATAAGGGAATAAGGGTGTGTTAGTAAATGACTTCCATCCCACCCCAAACCCTTGACCTAAAATCAATTGTGAGGGACAGAGCATCAACATAGCATAAAGGGGGAAAAAACTTCTACCCCTAAGCAATATCAATTTTTTTTTTCACAGATGACATCCAAAGCTGTGACCTAGTCGTTTATGAAGTGAGTGAGCACTTCGAAGGTGGAAATGAAAAACAACAAATCAATGGCCGCTTAACCCTAAAGCCACTAAAGCAGTGGAAACTAATAAGGGCCTCAAAATTACAAATCCCTGAAAAACCCTAAACCCCCAAATTCAGTTCAAACGAAACACACAACGATATATGATTATCACGCATAAGAAAAACGAAGCTCAAACACAAACATATATACATCCGAAGACGCCAAATCGCACAGAAAAAGAAATAAATTCTAGTTAGAAGCAAGATAAAACGAAAACAGAGACAGTAAACCCAGAATATGAGGAGATACATACCTAAAAGGAGCTGAACAAATCTGATGAAGGCGATGTTAAACTGTTAATTGTGAAAAGCACCGTATTCAGCCATAGCAGAATGAACGCTGCGCTTCCAAGGACTAAAAATAAAACAAGTATTTATTGTTTGTATTTGTTGGTATTGTGTTTAAAAATAATTCGTGTAATTAATCAAATTTATACTTTACTTTTTTTATATCTTAATTTATTTAACTCACACTAATTTAAATTAATCATATTTTAAAATTGAACTTGTAAAATTATCTTTTAAAATTTTTTGCAAGATTATCTTTACATGACTTTGTCGACAATCCCTTTCGATACCTTATGAATCGAGCCTATTTCGTAGTGTTTGCCTATATAATTTATATTTCTCTATGTGACTTGTATACTGCTATCATATTAGAAACTGCAAGTTATATTCGAATTTTTTTTTAAAAAAAAAAAGAATTACCAAGAGATGTCTTCTCGCACATTTAAAGCTCAAACAAAGTTAATCATCATATAAATAAATTTTACTACATATTGTTTTAACTTTAAATATATTCTAAAGATAACACCACAAAATAGAATAGCAAACGAGTAAAAGATATACTTCAATTGACATACTCCATAAGGTAATCTTAATTTTATTTTTTAACACTTTTAAAATAATTCAATCAAAATTAAGATATTTAAATACTAAAAAAAGTAAACGAACAAATATTTTCAATGTGAACTTGTTATAATTATCTCTTTAGCATAATTTGTCAACTGGAGACTACAAGCAACCCAACCAGCATAATTTGTCCATACAAAATTTAATTAATTATCGATAATTGTCGTAAAATGATTCTTTTTCTATAGTTGTTTCAGAAACAAATATCTTTCAATAACTTTTCGGATATATGTTTCTCATTTGAGTAATTTTATCTTCGAACTTTCAGTCACGAGTAATGTAATTGAGAAAGTTGTGGAATATTTGGCAACAACTGGTCGACCAAAAAGCAAAAACCACTTTCAAGATAATTGCTCGCACAATAATATTTCAATGTCCATGTTATTTTTTTAGTAAATTTCTCCACTCTTTATCAGATATTTCGGACGGATACAGGAAAAATCCCCAATAGTAACAAACGGCTAATGACAATTATTCAATGTAAAGAAGACCCCACTTCATGGAATTTTGAAGCACCAAACTAAAGTGAACATCACAAAGGCGCCTAGAGATAGCAATAAAACAAACTAACGACTAGTTTTTTTTTTCCTTCCAAATATATGTACATAATTCATTCTCTTAATCATTTCATAATATCAAGTTTTGAGCTTTAATCAAATTTTTTCTGGATATACAACATGGAAGCAATATGGAATTTAGAAGAGAAATGGAAAATATCGACACGAGGAGCGATAGCCTTACTGGTAATTTGCACCTGTTCCTTAGTTATTGGAACCTGCATTATTGCTGCTTTAAGGAGAAATGTAAGAAGGAGAACAGAGGATCAAGAACCGCGTGTTAATGGTTCAAAGGACATAGATTGTTCAGAGCCACCAGCAGAGCAGGGTCCGGTGAAGGAGGTGCTTACCAGTTCTGTGAGGTGGAGCCAGAAAGAGAAGCTTTCTCCATTGCTCGTTAGCGGAGATCTGCAAACTGAAGCTGATTTTGGATGGCAAAATCGCGGTTCAGCTTCACCTGTGTGGAAAAGACCTATACTAATGGGTGAAAAGTGTGAGCTGCCAAAGTTCAGTGGTCTTATACTCTATGATCAGAGAGGTCATGCTACTTCATCAAGTCGATAAATGGATTCAAATACGATCAGGTAAAACATAATACGAGGCAAAAACATCAAGAGAAGCAACATCTAATGATTCCGAAGAATTTCTATTTATATACATAGTTCAGTTTTTACTATACTTTGAAAGCATACGTATAAATAAGTTCAGGATAATTACTTGTAAAATAATGGATGCTGAAGTACACTGTATTTGTTACTGTCATACCTAGGGGCCGATATACTGTAAAAACAGACTTAAAAGTTCTCGTATACTCAATAGCTTTTGTCCAGATCTCGTATATATATATATATATATATATATATATATATATATATATATATATCAAGGAATCCACTATCTATAAAAGTTCATATTATACCATCAGTTTCTTTATTTAAACGTAATTCTGCATCTTCAATCTATGATTTGATAAGGAAAAGGAGAACAAGATAAATATAAGCATTAGAATCAATGCAGAAAAATATTCATTGAACAGGTATAGCTGAACGAGTTCAATGACTAGGGAACTGCCATCACCTTGAGCTTGGAATTCTCACCATTTCTCCATGCAATCAAGTGAGATTTTACGATCACCTAGGACAAATAAAGGGAGATGTACAATTAAAAGGTATATTTGTTATTTAACAGCTCGAGAAAGAATGAAAGATATATGTTCACAAAATGCACACGTAACGAGAATTTACCTTTCCTCCTGGGTGTTTTTTCATGCACAAAAGACACTACTTTCTTAGAATTCTAGTTCATGAATAAGATACTATAAGGCCTTCGGCAGAGTCCTCTCTTGAAGAATTTCTGTAATGTGCAAATAAAAGCAATTGTGTAACTCCTAAAAGTGTTCCAATGCCATTTGGTACCTGAAATTTAAGTAGAAATCCTTCGTGAGTCGGGCGAGAGGAACAAAAGAAAAAATTGGAAATTTCCCAAGCGAGAGAAAGAAAACTCACATATATAAAGGGATCAGAACTGAAAATTCCATACAAAAGGAAAGAGGCACTCATTAGGAAGGTGGAGAGGGACAGACAAAACGGCATGAATTCAACACTCCTGGTCCTGATCACCAGATTCTGTAATACAAGTTAGTCAGTGAATCCGCGGAAAAACGTTAGAGAACAAGAACTTGATAGAAAATTCTGAATGTCAACGGTTAGACATACAATAATTAACAGTGGGGAGGCAAACATTGATATCAAGGAAGCACAACTCAGGGAGCCAATGATGATGCGTCGGAGTTCCAGATCAAGTATAAACAAGCTTCCAAGTACAATAATAACAAATAGGCCAAAGACTGTGAGTATCCATCCAAACATCCTGAACTACAAACAACATTGATGGGCATACGGATTAACAGATTACGCTATGAATGAGTGTGAAACTGCTTTATTAATTAAATAATACAACAGAAGAGTATTAACCTTTTTCTCTTTCTCTGTATACGTTACGTAAAGTACAATGTAGGCAAGTTGAAAAACAGCACCAACTGAATTAACTGATGTAACCAACAAATTGTCGGGAGATACGAGAGGGGTGCCATACCAGGCACAAATTAAGCAGTTCAATAGACCATAGATGTACGGCAACCCTGAGAACTGTTCAGTTGATTGATTCCTCATTATTCTCATGAATGTAGGCCTGAAAATAAAGATAAATGATACTGGATTGTGGACAAAGAAGTAATTGGTCAAGGTGAACTTTGTTTTCTACATTATGGAAGTGCGAAAATCAAAATGAAGGATGAAAAGCTTAAGACTCACATTGGAGACAAAAACAATCCAAAAGCAAAGATATTCCCTGCAACAAGGAGCTAAGATGGTTAACGTTTTCCCTCGAGTCGTGATAAAGTCTCAACTATAAGTTTGCAAACCTCATTTAAGAAAAAATTCAAAAATTGTTGGAAAGACAATAGCGAGTAAGCTGAGAAGTAAAGGGTATTATCTCATTTTCCCTCTACAATCTAATTCATTTCACGGCCAGGAATAATATGCCTCCTATATGATTGACCAAAAAGTGCTTTAATTTTAACATGAAAAACACTGCATCAAGAGTTCAATCTAGAAGTAAATTTTAGCTCAAAGAGAGCTACTAAACTTGCTTAGGCCTATCGAACCAACCATTTGCCCACTCTCAATAAAATGTTTATACTTCCATCAGAAGTTAGTTTGGTAAAATACACCCAAAAAATTACTTCTTTACCATGCGAATCACTATAATTTATGTGTGCAAGTTATACCCACACACACACATATTTTTTACTTATACTTTTGAAAGTACTTTCTGCAAAAGCTAGTAGTAAATCGGGTTTAAATTTACAGGCTTAAGCTCATATATGGGAAAAGAAATTAAGAGGTTGCTAAACAGTACACAGTACAAGCAATCAATAATATATGAATGCAACGGAAACTACAGGTAGACATTTTTTCATGCCATTCACTAGCACGAGGATGATCAATCCGTTTTAAAGTTGAAACACATCTTTTGGTGCAGCCGTGCTGTTACTGATTAGAAATAGAATAAAAGGTAAGTTTAAATCCAAAGATGACTGCTTGAGGCAGATATAGCCTTTTGGCTATAGGTTCATCAAACCCATACTTCTAGAGCCGAGGGTCTATGAGAAACAATCTCTCTACCCACAAAGATAGAGATAGGAGTAAGGTCTACGTACACCACATCCTCCCCAGACCCCACCAATGAAACTATATTGGGTAATGTTGTTGTTGTAGTACAGATAATGTAAAACCTACCCTACATCTCAGATTCTGCCTAACAGCCTACTTCTTTTTGCGGTTTACCATCACGTGAGCACAAGATAAACCCCACTCCACCGCAATAGTCCATAAACTGTTAAAGAATGACAAAAGTCCCACATTGGTGGTTAATGAGATGGGTAGACTCGTTATAAGGATTGGACAATCCTCCTCATGGTATCAGAGCAAAGCCCGTCTCATCCAATGTTGGGATCCCAAAATCAAAATTGTCCCGTCAAAGAATGACAAAAGTCCCACATGCCGCACTAGACAAGCCCCGTGCGACTAGCTTTAGCTGACTTCAAAACAAACTAATTTTCTATCCCTCAACCCCCACAATTTTTTTTTTCTCACAACATCCTAAACTTCAACAACTTCCCCAATTCTTCTAGCAAAAAAATCTGTTCACTTAGCTTTAGCTTGAATAATCTTCCACAAAATAAAGATCATCCCTTTAATTTTTGCCAAAAAGAGTTGCAATGATTCTATATAGAATTCAAAACTATTTCCAAATTTTGTACAAAAAAACAAGAAACAGTTTGCAGAAATCAGCAAGATCAAATTTTTACGACTAAAAAAGTATTAGTAATAATTACATAGAAAAAAAAAATGAAGTCTTACCGGCGATTCCAGCTGCATCTTTACAGATTGCAAGAACTTGAGACGAAGCCAAAGAAACCATCAAATTTTAGAATAGCTTATCTCTAAATTTATCTCATATAAATGATAAGATAGCTAGATACTTAATTTCTCGAGAATGTTAAAATAACTTTATTTCTAATCATATCAATGATCTAATTATAAAATATACATTTTAACGTCAAATTATTATTTACTATAAAAATTTATTTATTTTCTTAAAATTATCTTTTTTAAAAAATTATAATTTATATAAATTAAAACATATAATATATTTTTTTAAATAAAATCCGATTACCTAATAAAGATGGAAAAAACAAGTTATTACAATGACAGTTTATAGATTATGTTTTTTTGGCCTTCTAAAAATGTACATTTTTCCTAACTTATATTTTAAGCATTAATATATGTCATTTATAGGTCCAATAGTCATTTACAAAGCCAAAGGGACCAGATCGTGACATGTTTCTTAATTAGTTGATGTTCTCAGTTAACTTGATAATTAATTTTGTAAACACTCGATAATATGGCTCATATTAAAAAAAAAAATTAAGCAAGAAAAAAAGACTAATATGAATGACAGTGAAAATTCCAATCTTAGAATTAAAAAAAGTCAAAATATAGCTTTCATGTAAATCATTGAAACAACAGATTATCAATACTAGATAGAAATAAACAACAATTTCATAATTATAAGGCGAAGGTTCACAATACTTCAGTTACACACCCAAACATAGCTAATAACACAAATTTTAAGAGCGATTTAGATTTTATCTTACGTACTATAAAAACCATCAAAGTGTCACATTTTGAACGGGTCTCTTAGATAATGGTAAGGACTCAAGTCTGTTGAGAGGTGATTTTGCTTGTCTTTTGTTTGGGCTTGTTTTTTGGGCCTATATATTAATTGTGTCCTCTTTCTTTCTTTTGGACCAGGGTTTCTGTTTCTTTTTTGGAAAAATATGTAACAAAGCAAATTTATAGCATTATTTAATTACTCATCATAACTATAATTTGCTATAATTATTAATGTGACTAATATTATATATTAATTGTGTGGGCTGACTTCGAGTTTGTATAATTAGTCATGTTTGTATATGTATAATTCGCAAGAATATACAAATACATATGTATAATATACAATTTTTTAACCTATATACATATACAATTCACACCTCTCTTACTCTCTATCCTCTCTCGCTCGCCTCTCCTATCTCTCCCAATCTTGCTCGCCTCTCTCCTCTCTCTCCCAGTCTTGCTCGCCTCTCTTCTCCCTCTCTCACTCTCGCTTGTCATATATACAAATACATATGTATAATATACAATTATCTAATCGATATACATATATAATTCACCTTTCTCCCACTCTTTTCCCCTTCTCTCCTCTCTCTCAGTCTCACTCGCCTCTCTCCTCCATATAACATCTAGCTACGAATTGTAATTTATCAAACTATAGGTATGAAGAGTAATTAGGCTATTTTTGAGTGACTATATGTAAAAGTTTCTTTTTTAAAAAAAAAAAAATATGGCGATGATCATTTCATTCATTTTTAAAAGTACAAAAATAGTATCAAAAAATAAAATTTGTATATATCCAAAACTTCAAACTTAATCACTTGAATCGAAAGTTTAACTTATCAATTAAATTTGTCTATCTTTGTGATGAAAATGGGAGAGTATAATAACATAATTAGTTAATACTATAGTTATTTTCCTGGGCTGAAGTACAAGATTGTCGCATGTCTTTTAATGGACATCGCTTGTAATATTTGGCACACCGGTACCTTTACATTTATTCTCTCACGTGTATTATATTTGCGGCCTACTGAATTACGCATCATAATTTATTTTTGTGGTCAAGTTAGTTTTTAAAAGGGCAACTTTCACGTATAGCAAATAAAAAATTTATATTTGTATGTTATAGTAAAATTTGAATAATTGCGCTCCATAGCAAACATAAAAACTGTATTATTCGCTATACATATACAGTTGAAGCAAATTGTATAAAACGAGAAAGAGACTTAGGCAGAAAATTGTGCTAAATGAAGTATATAAAACGAGTTGTATAATTATTAGTTTATAGGACGATTATATACAATTTGAACTTATATAAAAATGAGAAAGAAAGAAAGGCAAAAGAGACTTGGACAGGGAATATACAATTGAATCGAATTGTATAAAACGAGAAAGAGAAAAGTTATATACAAGTTGAATTTGTATAAAACGATAAAGAGAGAAAGACAAAAGAGACTTGGGCAGGGGAGTACTTTTATTGAATAGTTACAAGTGTATAGGGTAAAATATATGTATTTTGCATGTGTATATACCATTTTCTCTCGATTTATATAATTAGAAACACAATTTATATAATTATATTATATAAAACGAGAGAGGCGAGTTGCATGAAGCGAGAGAGAGAGAGTGACGAACGAGAATATAAGGAAGAGA
This sequence comes from Solanum lycopersicum, assembly GCF_036512215.1. Taxonomy (NCBI): domain Eukaryota; kingdom Viridiplantae; phylum Streptophyta; class Magnoliopsida; order Solanales; family Solanaceae; genus Solanum; species Solanum lycopersicum. The sequence goes on from NC_090806.1 coordinate 67,371,385, forward strand.
GGGACTGACAAACAGTTTGATATAAAACACAAATAAATTAAACGATAACTACTATATTTATTTTATATTATTTGTTTATCATTCTATACAATTATTTTTTTAAAAAAAAACTTGGGAGCTCTTGAATTTATTTTTATTTTTTTGAAAAAATTTTATTTTCTTTTTATAAAAAAGACTTTTTATATTTTTTGAGACACAAATTGTATATTTGTTTTTTTATAAATAGTTTCTTTTGATAATTCTTTTTCAGTCAATAATTCGTATAATTAATACATTTAATTTTTTTTTGCGACACAAAACTTGAGGTATATAGAACTTTTCAATAACTTTTTCCTTTAGTATAAATCTCCCCCCCCCCCCCCCTCCCCAAAAAAAAAATAATTATTGTTTGACGTATCAAATTTGAGAGTCTAAAGTAATTGTCTTTTTGTTAATATCACGAGGATAGTATGTTATTATGATGACAGATTCTAAAATTTTCATAAAGAAACAGAACGTTAATAATGAATCAATCTTTCTGAAATTCTAGAGCCATCTCCGATAATAATGCATCAGTCTTTCTAAAATCCTAAATTCGACGCTGAGAAGTACATGAGAAATCTCCAAAATGTACCCTATTTCCTAAGGCATTTTCCACCAGACAAGGCGACATAAATAAACCAAAAAATAATTAAAGAGCATTACGGCAGATAACATGTTGATATTTTTAAATCGAAGAGTGACAAATGATTAAAGCTAAATTACTTCTACGGTATATTTTTAGTAGTCCAATATTTCAAATATATTTTTATTCATCACTTTTCACATTATATTAGAAAAAGATAATTATTTTTTCCATCTCTTCCTCTTAAGCAGGAATCAGAAATCTATAATGAAATAATCATGACAATCATTATTTTCTTAACAAGTATATCGAAATTTCAATATGACAAATAAGTTAGCGAAAAGAATAATTAATTGAGTATAATCATATTACGTAGTGTATAAAGTTATTTGAACACAACAATAAAACACGAATACGTAACAATAGGTAATACTAATAATGAAAAGGTCCTCAAAAATCGTTAATAGTCTAGTTGGGACATAAAAGTTAAAGAAATAAAATATAATAAATTTTGTTGTCCACTTCAATAAACCCAAAAGTACTCCTCTCTTTTTGGTTCTAATCACATGATCATAACTATATTCAGCCAAATAATTAACAAACTTTTTTTTCTTAATTATTACTCATCACCACATTAATAATTCATGTACAACTAATTTTGCTTAGCCTACAAAACGTATGACCCCTAAATAGAAATTACTTTCTTTGAAGAGGATGTGGCTTGATAAAAAATAGCTAAGAAAAAAACAAAGATTAGTGAATGGTTGTTAAGATGAACGATGTAGAAACAAAGTTAGAGTGTGTTAGGTAACACAAACTTTTTGAGGCTTTTTTTGTGTTAGGTAAGGCTTGTGGCAAGAACAAGAGTCTACAAATAATCATACTGCGTTGAGTTGATGTATTGTATGATTTGTCAAGAAAAAAAATGAAAAATGCACAAGTATCCTCTGAACCTATGCCCGAAATCGAGAGACACATTTATACTATATTAAGGTCTTATTACCTCTTTAAACTTATTTTATAAGTAATTTTATACTCCTTTTCGGCGTACGTGGCACTAGGTTGAAAAAAAAAGTCAACCAACGTTGGACCCAAAAGATAGTGTCACGTAGGTCAAAAAGGGGTAGAAATTCATTAATAAAACAAGTTCAATGAGGATAATAAAACCTTAGTATAGTATAAATGTATCTATGAGATTTGGAGCATAAATTAATTGGATATTCGTGTATTATAAAAAATAAAAAAAAAAGATGTACATATTATATTTGAAGTATAGTGCCACTTATCAAATAAATTGGGACTTTTGTGTTAGGTAAGGGCTTGTGGGTTGTGGCAAGACAAAGAAGTGGAATAAATATTTTATTTTGCCTTGGGATGACATATCAATTTATTATATATAAGTATATGGTATTTCTCTATTTTTATCCTTAATCAAGATATCCCTAATTTCGTCCCAACGAGAAAATACATTAACGATGAACGATAAAAAAAATTAAAAAATTGCTAGGAGTTTGGTGACACATTGTTTTGAGTTTTTGTGTTAGGTAAAACTTGTGGTAAGAACGAGAGGTTGGAATAAATGATAGTAACTATTTTGATATAAATTACAAAATTGTTTTATTTTGCATTATATTATGGGTACTATTAAGAGTAACTTTTACGTATAGCGAATACATAAATTAAATTTGTATATTATAATTATAGTTTGCTAATTGCGCTCCATAGCGAACATTGAAACTTTTGATTTGTATAATTCGCTACAAACATCTAATTTTGTTCAAATTGTTCGGTTTGTAATTTATTTATACATTGTAATTTATATAATAAGATATGTATTTATATATAAGTGCATAGAGCGAATATATATAATTGTATTTGTATATACAATTTTCTCTCACTTTATATAACACACAAACACATTTCATACATATTATACTGAAATGTATAAAACGACTAATTGTATATCGAAATGTATTAAATTTAATCAAATTCATGATTTATATTTTAAATTTCGAATGACACGCCTATAATTAAGTAATAACAAATATGGTAAATGTGAAACTGAAAGTAACTATATATTTCAGTGCGATTATTTGAGACTAAAATTAACTATATATTTACTTTAGTAAATGATACCATTATGAAATAATCAATATTTTCAATTCGTACCTAAATTTAGTAATTGATAATATTATGAAATGATTAATATTTTTAGTAAGATGCGTAGCTAATATAAGACGGAGATACATAAATTTACGTATGAATATTTTTTTTCCTTGCTAGTTGACTACCTCTTCTATCGCCAGTCAAAAAATAATTTAATTAAATTCATTTCACACTTAAATTAATGGTACACATCATGACAAAAAAAGAAAACAGCTAATATATGTCTGTACAATTATGGAATATTAAAATTCCCAGCAAAGAATTTGATTATGACACTCATTATATAATTACTATATTAACTAAAACATTAATATAAAAGGTATAAACCAATCAAAAAATGCCACAATTAACTATATATTCATGCAATCACATGTATATCTTTTTTACTCACGTTCCATTGTCTCCTAAATCCCAATAAATAATTTCCATTTTTATTCTCACTATTATTTTATATTGAGAAATTTGAACTTTTGGTCTTATTAAATATGAATAAAATTCAACTTTAATCTTTGTGTTTTTTTTTTAAAACTAAATACGTATATATTTTTAATTAATTGGTATATGTAATTTTGAGTAAATCTAATCACAAGTTCGATAAACTATTTAATGCTAAATCTTGAAATTATTTAATATAATTACCCTTCTACCTAAATTAAACTGCTATTATGTTTTCTTTTCAATATGCATTTAATACACAACTTAATCTTTTAAAATATTTTTTTAATTTCAAAAGTTTTTTTTCTATCTTAATAAAGTATGTTTAATTTGTCATTTACTCCTTTTTTTGAGAATAACATAAAATCACGTTATTTTAGTCTAATGCTACCCAAAAAAAAAAATAAAAAAAAATCAAAACAACATTTGACCATGTATTTTAAAAACACGTCTTCAAAAAATTTCCTAACTTCAAGTTGATCAGTTTTTACAAGAATTTCACTTTCGCTCGAAATAATTAAATTCAAAAAAATCAAACTCACAAAAGCTCAATTTATCAAATTTCAACTTGAAAATCTACGGTAAAACATAATTTTTTTTCATCATATCGTATTAAACGTGACTAGTTCATATTTCCAATGCTTAAGCATCTCATTAACAAGATAAATATATACTTAAATCAAATTGAAAATACCCCTGAACTAGATGTGAATTATTAGTTTCATCCCTAAACTATTGACAACTTTAAAAACACCCATTCACTTGACTAACTGAACTTAAATACACCCCCAATCTTACAACACGAGTGAAATCCACTCCTAAATTTTCGTCAAGTTTAGAGATGTTTTCAATACATTTTATTAAGATTTACATGTCATATCCAAGAGTTTGACATCACTTACTATGTCTTGTGACAAATCAGAGGTATATAGAGTGGTGTTTCTAAAATTGTCAATAGTTCGAGGATGAAAGAAATAATTTACATCAATTTCAGGGATGTTTTGGAACACTCGAATATAAAAAAGGTCAAAAACTAAAACACTCCAATAATTAAGGGATTAAAAGTGCAATTACGTTACTTAAAACAAAAATAACTTAACGGTTTTACCAACCACCGTTCCCACAATTTATGACACACACAAAATCCGCGTGTGTAATTTAGCTACCGTTCCAAGGGCAATATAGTACTTTCCATCTTCCCCTGTCACCGTCCTCGCTATACTACTCTCAAATCACTCTGTTTCCATTTTATTATTTTCTGGTAAAAAATATGGAGATGGTGATTTGATTTTTTTGCATGAGAGAGGGTTTTTGCGGGTATAAATACACAAACAACAAGATACTTGACTCTCATCAATACACGCTTTCTCTCTCTAAAAAATCTTTTACGTTTCTCACTCTCTGTGAGAAACTCAAAAATCTGTATCCATATTTTTACATATTGGGTTCTGAAACAAAAAAAATAATCAAAAACGGTAAGCGAATTTTAATGTGAATTTTGTTTTGTTTATATGATATTTTAGTTCTGGTTTACGATTCATGATATGGGTATTTTTTATTTTTTAAAAAAAGTTCATGATTTTAGCTAGATCTGTGTTTGGAATACTCATATGTATTGATTCATTGTGTTGGCATTGGAGCTTGTAATCCAGATCTATAACTGATAATGATAATGTTGGGTATTTTAGAGAATCATTTTGGATCTGATGATTTCTGTGTTGATAAAAAAAAATCATTTTTTTGTGTTTTTTTTTTTGGGAATTATGAGATCATATTGTCTACTTGATTAGTTTGTTATTTGTTGCATAATTGTTTTGTTTGATATTTTTTGCTGGTTTATGTGATATTTCTATAGCTTATTTCATCTCTGATCTGGGGAAATTATGTATTTGTTCATGCATAATTACTACCATTAGTGTTGTCAATTCTTTGATGTGCATGGAGTTTGTCTTTGGTTGATGTTTTTGTTGGCGAATGTTTTCATGAAGTGGTTTAGTTGATCTTTAGTGTTACAATGTTGTTTTGATTATTAATCTAAATAAAGAATTCGTTTTTATGTATACTGCTCGTACTCTCTAAAAATGTTGCTGCATTTGTGTCGGATTGTCCAATAACACACTACTTTGGAAAATCCAACACACCCGTCGACATTTTCTAAGAGTCCAAGCAATATAGTTTTTCTTTTTTTTTTTGCCTTTGTGCTTTTCTTAAGCTTTTTTTGACAGTTGTTGATTAGATCAAGTTATTTTTTTTTATAATTTCAGGGTTTAAGTTGCTGTTAAGCTCTGAATATATTTGATCGACATCAAAATGTCTAACTATACACCAAAGAATATACTCATTACTGGGGCCGCAGGGTTTATTGCATCTCATGTTGCCAACCGCCTTGTTCGGAGTTACCCTGATTACAATATTGTGGTTCTTGACAAGCTTGATTATTGCTCAAACCTGAAAAATCTTTCCCCATCTCGATCTTCCCCTAATTTTAAGTTTGTTAAGGGAGATATTGGCAGTGCTGATCTTGTTAACTACCTTCTCATCACCGAGAACATTGACACTATAATGCACTTTGCTGCTCAGACCCATGTCGACAACTCCTTTGGTAATAGCTTTGAGTTCACCAAGAACAACATTTATGGCACACACGTGCTATTAGAGGCATGCAAAGTTACTGGTCAGATCAGAAGGTTTATACATGTTAGCACTGATGAGGTTTACGGAGAGACTGATGAAGATGCTGTTGTAGGAAATCATGAAGCATCGCAACTTCTCCCCACAAACCCATATTCAGCCACGAAAGCTGGAGCTGAAATGCTTGTTATGGCATATGCAAGATCATATGGATTGCCTGTTATCACCACTAGAGGGAACAATGTGTATGGTCCCAATCAATTTCCTGAGAAGCTAATCCCAAAGTTCATACTTTTAGCTTTGAATGGGAAGCCTCTTCCGATTCACGGAGATGGTTCAAATGTTAGAAGTTATCTCTATTGTGAGGACGTTGCTGAGGCTTTCGAAGTTGTTCTTCACCGAGGTGATGTTGGTCATGTTTATAACATCGGGACTAAGAAAGAGAGGCGAGTGATTGATGTTGCCAAAGATATATCCAATCTTTTTAACAAGGATCCAGACACAAGCATTCAGTTTGTGGAAAACAGGCCCTTCAATGACCAGAGGTATTTCCTAGATGATCAGAAGTTGAAGAACCTGGGTTGGTCCGAGAAGACCACCTGGGAAGAGGGTCTGAAAAAAACCATGGAGTGGTATGTCAATAATCCTGATTGGTGGGGAGATGTCTCTGGGGCATTGCTTCCCCATCCTAGAATGCTGATGATGCCTGGTGGGGTAGAGAGAAATTCGGATGGAGCTGAAAAAGATGATTCTGGATCATCTGAGATCTCAGGAAACACGAAACTTAACGGAATGGTAGTTCCAGCTTCCAAGATCAGCAACTCCCCTAGTAGATCACCTTATAAGTTTTTGATTTATGGTAGAACTGGGTGGATTGGTGGTCTCCTAAGCAAACTGTGTGAGAAACAGGGAATTCCTTATGAGTATGGAAAGGGACGTCTGGAGGATCGCTCACAACTTTTGTCAGACATTCATGCTGTGAAGCCCACACATGTATTCAATGCTGCTGGTGTCACTGGTAGGCCCAATGTTGATTGGTGTGAGAGTCATAAGACTGAAACAATCCGTACAAATGTTGCTGGAACTCTAAACTTGGCAGATGTTTGTAAAGAGAATGGTTTACTGATGGTGAATTTTGCAACCGGTTGCATATTCGAATATGATGCTGCACACCCCGAAGGTTCTGGCATTGGATTCAAAGAGGAAGACACGCCCAATTTCACCGGTTCTTTCTATTCAAAGACCAAGGCCATGGTAGGTACTCCTTAAGATTCTCCGTTGCATGTGCCCAAATCTTTTACAAATACTAATCATTTTCTGTTTGTTGCTTCCACCAGGTTGAAGAGTTGTTGAAAGAGTACCCCAATGTTTGCACCCTTAGAGTCAGGATGCCAATTTCTTCAGACCTCAACAACCCCCGTAACTTCATCACCAAGATTAGCCGCTACAATAAAGTGGTCAACATTCCCAACAGCATGACGATTTTGGATGAGCTTCTTCCAATTTCAATCGAGATGGCAAAGCGTAATCTCACAGGCATATGGAATTTCACAAACCCTGGTGTTGTGAGCCATAACGAGATCTTGGAGATGTACAAGAAATACATAAACCCAGAATTTAAATGGTCCAACTTCACACTGGAAGAGCAGGCTAAGGTAATTGTTGCACCTCGCAGTAACAATGAAATGGACGCGTCCAAGTTGAAAAAGGAGTTCCCTGAGTTGTTGTCTATCAAAGAATCATTGATCAAAAATGTGTTTGAACCAAATAGAAAAACTTCTGCATGAGAAGCCCATCAGGATGTGGAGAGCAGACTTCTGGTTTGGATCAATATGCTACTTGACTTTCTACTCTAGTTTAGTCATTATTAGCCATCATTTTAAAATATTTAGGTTCTTACTGGTGTCTAGAATTCCTACACTTGGTCTATGTTGTCAGTTTATTTATGAGTTTAATGTGCTATAAGGTGGTTTGCGTAGGAGTTACCATTCATCTTTTATCAGCTCGGGTCGATTTGTTGGATCTTAATATATATGAAATTATGATTTGTTTCTTGCTCCATTTGTGTTGTGCTAGTTTCCTTCACATATTGTCATATTGATTGGGAAGTAGCTTTGTGTTTTGCCAGTATTCTTTAGGCAGATGGCATGTATAGAAACATTTCTGTTGAGCTCCAGCAGTAAACAATGTAAGGGCATATTTAGTTTGAATTGTTCTTATTTAGTTTTGTAAACGTACAATACAACAACATACCCAAGAGTTTGGATTCGGCCTTCTGCGGTATCTGATGGTGACTCCAAATATAGCTTGTGATTTGAGTTGCTTGGTTCTGTCCGCTTCAATTTGTTCGTCTCACTTTCCCTTTCCGACTACATAATCCAAAGTTTCTTAATTTTCTTAAAATTTCGTGCCAAAGTAAAAGACTAGACAAAATAATTGGCACGGATGTACTTGCTAGCATGAAGGTTATTCTCTCTACTTTGTAAACTTTTGAATGCAAACATCTATATCCAAAGTAAAGGTATAAAACGTTTATTCAATATCATCCCATACAAATCTCCCTCAACCAAGAACTTGGTACTGATCATTCATCACTTGATGCAACCAGGCATCATCTATCCTTCTTTTTCATGATGTCCCATTTGAAATAGGTGCTTCAGCTAGTTCCCTTAGAAAAGCAACAACGTCGTCTGGCGTACTGAGCAGATACCGAGCGTTTGTACGAGTCCTTCCAACTGCACAAGAGAAGTAATTCTCCTTCTTCAGATCCAGCACATTCCATGACACATTTTCAGGTGAGGGCCGTCGCCCATTGGAAGTCTTCTTATCCGAGTTTGAAACTGGTCTGTTCCTATTCTGAGATGACTTTGAGCTAGTTCGACTAGAAGGGAGTTTTGGAACTGATCGCCTTTCCCCGGGCACCTTTGGTGCATCACTGACCTTACTTCTTGGCATACCGATGCAGTCAGAAGGAAGCTCTGGCTCAAAAAATGTATATACATCCTCATCCTATATTTACAAAGGCAACAGACGTAAGTGTAGCAATATAATGGACAGTGCTTACAACAGCATCAAAATTCAAGATACAGATGCAAATGATCAACCTATCCGACTTAATTTTTGAAAGATGAAGTCGGATTACTTTATCAAAATCTGGAACTAGTTAAACAGACAGGGCTTACTCTGTATTATAAAGGTCAAAGCTCACAGCAATAGCAATACTAATTTGAAGTGACGACATTTTGAAGGCTTCAAAGAATTTACCTTCCCCAGAAAATGCCCTATGCATAAAACGTAATCAATTGGTGTTGCGATGGCTTTACTGTGTACGATCTCCCCCAGTATACGATCTATTGCTGCTCCCTGCATGTGTGTGTATATACACATGAGTGTACAGGATAGGGAAAACGAATTGTTACATAAGAAACAACGTTGTCACCTTTGTAACACCAACTGCTCGAACCTCAACGGAGCGGAGTCCTTGTACAACATCAACAGATGCATTTGATATTGGACCTGTCCAGAGATGCTGAAGCATGTCTCTAGCTTGCAATCTTCCAAATTCAACATCTAGGACATGGAAGAACCCCCACCAAAAGGAAGAAATGTTTAAAGAAAAAGGAAAAAAGGAAAAAGAGAATTGAAGGCAAGACTAAACTTTGAATAGCTACAAACAAGAAATGCATGACTGAAAAATCTCGAAAATGGATGATGAAAGTAAGATCACCTGCATACTTGTAATTCCAAACAAGTGAAGTTTCACGTTGTTCAAAGTGAGATCTCGGTGTCCTTTCAGTGAAGTACTCGAAAACGTGCTGAATATTGTCAAGACAAGAGAAGTTAGAGCTGAAAGATGCACTACCAGAACATAGCTACACATGATCATACCTTAACACTATCAACCCAGTCCATGTTTAGGTGTTCTGGCATAGTTGTCATCCATACACCGTTTGTAGATCGTAAAAACATTCCATTTTCTGCTGCTAACCACATGTTGTACTCGCTGAAGTTCTGCAAAAGTACAAATTTCACATGGGGAAACGTCGCTACAGTTGAGGGAATTGAAATATTGCTAGTTGTAAGGCAATACATCATCTAAGACGTTTCTATCACTTCCACTGAGGACAACGACTGTTGTCTTTGGGTCGTTACAGATCGCGAGCAATGACTCTTTCAACTCAGGATGCAATTTCAGTTCCATTTCTTTGATTTGATCTCCACCTCTTCTTCCAGGGGTATCCACCGATTCTGTCAGTGTAGAATTGAAACCCTGTTTTTGAGGACCACCACAATGAAATCAAGAAATTGTCATTAACTTAGCTAGTTGCTGCATATACTGATCAAAGAAAAGAAAATTGAATTCGAAAAGAATATAATATCGCACAAAATTTGGCTTAGAGCTTAAGTTCCCTCAGAAAGGCAATGGGGGAGGGGAGGCTGCATCCACTCTTCACCATATGTATAACCCCTTAACACAAATGTCTACCCAGATCATCAAGGCCCCTAATCATGATAGCGTCCTAGATCCCTTTGCTCAAATATGCAAACAAAAGCAGCACCAACTTGGACTCAAGCGCACATGTCAAATTCAAACACATAGTTGGAATGCTATTCAAATTTGCATAGGATTTTTCCACAAACGTGATTCAACATCTAAAGCCATATATATAGACTTTCTGCAATATATGAACTCTTCAACGCTCAAAAATTTATCATCAATGTCAGAGTCATTAAGGAAGTAAAGAAGTCAACTGTAAGCTTCTGTATAAGTAAGAGTTTCAGGCAAATATTTTTAAAGAAGGAGCGAGTTATACCAATATTAGTAGTCGATTATTGGAAAACGAATAGCGCTCAATTGCATCACTGATGTTAAGCCGGGGCGGAACTTTTCTTATCCTCTGTTGAGCTTCAATAACAGTATCATTTAGTTCACTGCAAAGAAGAGGAATAGTTACTAAGATAGTTTATCAAAATGAAGCCCCTTTAAAAGCTTCAAGTATAATCTCAGTTAACATGACAATTGTTGAATTATGCTTATAGTATCTGTGCTGATGAGTGATTAACACAGTTGATAAAAAGAGTGTTGTTTAATATCAAGAGAAGCAGTAAAACTAAACACAGAAATGACTAAGGTAGATATGCAAACTATATAAGATGATGCCTCTAATCATTCTCAAGGTAGGCGTACCCTCAATGAGAGTTTGCACATTCTGACATAAGATCCCTAGCTATAAACAGGCTGGCTGTAGATGAATTTTAATGACTCCAATAATACAAATATATAAATCCTGAGGAATAAGCTGGGGCCAAAGTAAAACAGCGGGGTCTCATTGCATGGCATTATATTATTATTACTCATTCGCCGCCACAAAGTGTTTTTACAGGAGTCTGAAGAATAATTCAAGAGGTTCTCTCATAAGTGGCAGTGATAATGTGAATTCTGTGTTAGCTTTACTCTCTTAATGTCTTCTTACCTCACAAAAGTCTCAGCCCATTCTTGAGCAGTATGCGTAGTCACATGCAGAAAGTTATGCCTGTGGCGTTTTTCTCTTTCTTCAGCTGACATATTTAAAGCTTGCCCAATCGAAGCAGCAACCTCTGTTATATTCCATGGATTCACCAGAATTGCTCCAGCACCTAACGATTGTGCAGCACCAGCAAACTATAAACAGAGGAGGCACAATACAATCAGTGACTTGTGCAGCACCAGCAAACTATAAACATAGGAGGCACAACACAATCAGTGACCTAAAACAAAAACTTGATAAAATATCATAAGATTTTTAGTAATAAAATTCATGCATAATTTTTCGAAATTTGCTTTTTTAAATGCAAAGCTATAAAGTTATCATTTTAAGAATTAATTCACTATTTATTTTCATGAACATATAAAAACAATTGTTGTAAAAAAATTAAATTTAAAATGGTATATAAAAATGTCATAAACAGAGGGGAAAAAAAGAAGAAGTAGGAAGAAGAATGAAGGTATGGTTAGCTTTGTCAAAATCTTTTTATTGCAAAATACTTTTCTTTTCATTTGGAAAAAGGATTGTGTCAAATATTTTTATTGGAAACTATAATCTTGTTTTTTTTCTTCTATAAACGGTTAGCTTTGTCAAAATTAATTAGCAAATAAGCACGAAAACATCCATAAGGTTATGTCTAATTTTATTTTTCATTTTATTGCTTCACAATGCCGAAAAACATAAAATAATTTTTAAAGAAAAAACAATAGTAATTATGACATGAGAGGAAATAGCATTGCAATAAGATATATGATTATTACTTCGCTGAGAATAAGGACCCCTTTTTTCAACTCTTGGCAGGCTACAAATTCATAGCTGACGAGGTTCATGCCATCTCTTAAAGAGGTAACCAACGCTACATCTGATGAACAAAACATTGCCAATTTATCAAATAAAATAGGAACTGACATGCAACTACCAAAAGAAATTAGCTAGTGAGGAAAAACAACTGAATTATTAATATATATATATATATATATATATATATATATTTAAATTATCATCATGTCAATATTATTATTTCACCATTCTATAATCTTGAACAAATAGGAATATAACAAATATGATGGAAAAAGTAGCATTAGTAAAACCTTTCGTTTTCTTCAAGATAACAATAAGGAAAATATGGACTTTGGCATGTATATGTTTTCAGAATGTGTCAAAAACATACTTATCCAATCATCCCTCATTCAGATCCTGGAGCACAACTTATGCATTCTCTAGCGAATAAAGTTATGGACCAACTCCAGATTTACAAGCTTATATCCAATTTCTAGAAAGTCCAAATGATGCAGATTTATTTGAGAACATACAGAGGCCTCAATCAATCTATTCCATTGCCAAACTAATTTGTTATGTCCAGAAGAGTAGTGAAACTACAAGATTTTTAAGCTTTGGTGAGTAATTAGCAAACCTGAAGGGGAAACAACCTTAAGAAAAACTATGCAGAGATATAACCTTTCTCGAGAACTATGATATTTAGGAGGACATCCATTTATAACATACATTGCTAACCTCTTCTCATTGTTTATGTCAATTCCAATAGGACTCACACCAGGTGAGATCATAGGTGAGAGGATAAGCATGTACTAGTAGTGCCTTCAAAAGAACTGAAGAAGAAAATAGCAAGACTAAACATAGATGAGCAGAAACAACACTATCTTTTTTATGACTGTGGTGTCCGGGTTAGCTTTAGCCCACCTCAACTAATCCCCCCCCCCCACCAGCAACAAGTACTAGGTAACTCTATCCACCAAGGCTAGGATAGATGGGAAGAATCACCTAGTGTGGAGAAACAACTGAAGAAGGGGGGGGGGGGGGGGGGGGGGGGCACGAATGGTGTATGGAAACTTCTAACAGAACTATACAAGAATCGCAGAAGTAAGGAAGCTTCTAACAGAACTATATAAGAATCGCAGAATTAAGTGCAAGATGAAAAGAATTACCAGTTACAGCATACAGTGCACATAATGCATGAAAGTCAAGAGAACGGTCCTGCATTTAAAAACCCATATTATCCATATTTCAGTCAAGAGAATGGTCCTGCATTCAAGCACAATGAATATGACAAAAAAAAAAAACTAACCAGATGATGAATAGGCACTGCAGTCAAAGTTCCAAACCGACCATTGATGCGTCCAACAATCTCATGAACTTGACTGGTAAGTTTTTGGTCTGCAAAAATATTAAGGTGAAAGCAAGTAAAATATCATACTTAAGCAAACATATATTATGACAAGCATCTGCATTTATGACCAAGTAAATCTCATTGAAACTCGACAGTTTTAAGGTCCAACCTGGTTTTTGTCAATATATTAGCATTACAAACATCAATTTTGTTATAAAGTGAACCAAAGGAAAAAGCAGATAACCAACTCAACTAATTTTCTCAACAAGTTCTATAGACTACAGATCATCATTGAGCCCCAAGTATAACGTTATACACAGCGACAACAACCCAGTGTAATCCCATAAGTGAGGAACAAGCAATGATTTAATACAATTTTCTAATTGTATTGATTGATTGATAAAGGATCCACTGATATTTTGTATTCGATGTTTCTGTTGCAGCACAAAACTTCATAAAGGCTAGTGTGGATGGTAAAATAAGGCAGGATTCTCTTAACATACAGATTAACATCAATGAATGCCTTCAAATATCTTAACCAATATGGCAAGTATACATTAGGTTTAAGACAGAGAGATGGAAAGTGGAGAAAAAATAGTAGAAGGAGAAGGAGAGAGATTAATCTAATTTAGTCGGTTATATCTACTGTGCATCTATCTGCGTCTTTGGTAACAAGTTAGGACTAATCACGACGATCACAAGGTTCCTAAGCATATATATCGAACAGTAAGGGGGCATTATATTCTGCACTAAATAGATTCATGATGGATTGCTGGTGGTGTATGTCCTTTTCCTGGCCCTTAAGTCCGGATCATTACACAGGATTTTCAAATTTTCAGTTTGGTTTAGGAATATATGATGCTCCTTTAGAAAAAATTTTAGGCTTCGACCAATAGACTTATGAATCAAAGACCTCCACTCAGCCATCAAAATATCTGATGACCGTACTGAACCAGTATAGTGGAAAACAAACTTTCCCTAAAGGTAGTAATGATAATAGGAGAAGTGGAAAATATAAATTAACTTAAGGCATAAAGAAGAACTCAGAGTGGATCTGCTCGAGAAAATACATTCAGGAACATCTGTTCTTGTTGGCACAGCAATTTGAAGCAAAACCACTTTATCACGCCAGTACGGATTTTCTTCAAGGAACTTCTCAAATGCCAGGATCTTTTGGGGAATTCCTTTAATCATATCAAGGCGATCAACTCCTAGCATAACCTGTGATTAAATTTCTTTAGCAAAAACCAAGCAAGTATAGAAGTTTCTAGGACATGCAATTAAATATCTCTAATGCATGGCCAATGCATAAAATTGTGCAATAGATACAAGTGGGCAAAACAGAAGAAAGTGATATGAGTTTGATGTACATAAAAGTGATAAAACAACATAAGAAATGGTTAGCAAGAACACTAGACTGACAATTTTGCAACTAAAGGTGAGGAAATCCAGTTAGTCTTCAAAAAAGCTGAAATGTTCATGAATTAGAAGTAAATAAACTTTCACCTTCTAATGAGAGAAGCCATTGTGACTTTATATATAAACAGAAAAGTGGGGAAATACATCTAAACCTAGTAAAGCCACATGGAAATTCCAAGAAGCCACATCTGCTTGAAGACCAAAACAACAGAACGCAATTACTCCTGACAAATGCAAACAAATCTCTTTTTCTTCCTTTTTCCTTCTCTCTCTCTCTCTCTCTCTTTTGTTTTTGTCCAATTTCAACACTTAGATATCTACTGTTGGATAATAGAAGAAGTTTTAGTAAGAAACATCTGACTCTCTAAATGGTAACTATACCATCTAAAACAACACAAACATGTATTTATCATTACACATATAAGATACCCTTTCTAGTGTGTAGTGAACTGGAAAAATTTTGTTTGATTAAAGCACATGAAAATGTAGTGATGACAGGTCACAGTAGGATTTGAAAATATCATACTATTATATATGTATCACCCACTTTGGTTTGAACGACATCACTCATAAGGTATAATTTTCATAAGATGATGGTAAAATTGGCCAAGATGGATCCAGGTCTTGACCAAATCTGGCTTAAGGAACTATAGGTAGAAAAAAATACAACGTCGACTGAATTCAAGGCCAAGATTTCACAATTAAAAGTAGACAATGAAATTGGTGAAGAAAGTCTCAAAAAGCAAGTTTTCCCCCAAGGTGATGCACAGCATGTAAAATCGAACACTTACAATTAGACAAAACAACAAAATATTTCTTACTTCATGAAAATGATATCATGCCAAAAAAGTAAAATTTGGTGAGATGGAGAGAGGATCCAGAGTCGGGATAGACATACCTTTCTCCCAGCAAATCTCTCTTTTAGTTCTTTTATGTGTTCCTGAACTTGAGTAACTTCAAGTGCTCGAATAAATCGTTCTGAATCTATACCAATAGGAAACTGTACGAACAGGAACAATTTAAAATGGCTCAGAAAGAAATCAAAGTAGATATTTCTAAAATGACTCTGAAATAAATCAAGTAGATATTTCTCAAGGCTAAGTACATAAAATTGCTTAGATGAGGATTACAGAAGTTCTTGAAAAAGAACTGCAGGGTGAATGTGTATGAAGTTTAACTTAAACATACCGCAGCAACGCGGGTCAGTCTACCTTGATCTTCTACTCCTTCAGGTGTTCCTTCAAGTCCCAGGATACGAGTACATGCACTAACAAAATGCCTTGCATAGTCATAGGTATGAAAACTGCAAATTAAATCCATAAAAAATAATTAGCTTTCCTAGCTTGAGTAACAAAAGATGATATTAAATTATAAAACAATGCAAATATAGGTCTAAGTCCAAAGGACTTTCATTACATACAGGTAAAGAGACAAAAAATCATACCACGAAGTGGACATTCAGCGTGATACAACCCGAAACACAGTAACATGGAAATCCACAGATGAGAATATACTATAATCATTGGATAGTAGATATACAGACAGTTACAAAGTTACCAGTGAAACCAGCACATCCCCTTTTATGCTACAATTTGTTAGTCAACTTAGCCAGCACTTTTCCTTTTCAAGTCAACTAGGACAAATATATATCTTTTACATGCAGCTTTTTAAGTTATACTTTATTGATCGAGTGTCTTGCACAATCACACTAGGGGTTGCCAATCGTATCTTTCAAGACATGCCTCACCAGGTAATCTTAATGAGAGGCAGAGATCTAACCAGTAGTATGGTAAGTATTTCTTTTTATAATGGTACCACTAGTGTGTTATATCTAGTAATGAAAAAACGCAATTAGAATCCACAAATTTAAAATTTAAGATGCTTGCATTTCACTACTTCAACTTTCACTCTCAGCACAGACAGTCGGGGATCTCATAGTCTAGGTCCCACCAACTATTTCCAGGCAGTAGCTCCAAAATTATGAAGGTTAAACTAAAATGAAAAGTTAGCTGTTAGATCCTATGCAGGAGAATAAGTTGTTCAGAGGGGTTTACCCAACCAAGTCAGCAGCAAGAACTGCTCGGAGCAGCTCTGATCTAGACGGCAGTGTCCTGTGTATTTCCGAGGATGGAAAGGGTGTGTGTAGAAACCAACCGACTTTCATTTGGCTGTTGTAATCCTTGAGACATTTTGGCAGGAACATGAGATGGTAGTCATGACACCATACCACATCACCTTCTTCGTAATGTTCATTCACAACATCAGCAAACATTTGATTTGCTTTCTTATAAGCAGCAAACTGAGACTGGAAACTTCTGGTAGTCGCAAGGCGGTCTTCTTGCGGAAGTCCAAGATAATGGAAAAGAGGCCACAATATATTGTTGCAGTAACCGTTGTAATACTGATGAACAATTTCTTCATCCAGGAATACAGGGATACACCTCTACAAAGAACAGTATCAAAAGGGTAAACAAGTGCAAAATATAGGTAAAGCAATCTTCTTGGAGAGAAAAAAAATGTAAAACAATCTCCAAATTGCTAAACTCAAAAAAGCAAGAGAAGTGTGGTAAACTGCAATATGGTGGCAAAGTGATGTATTAAACCTTTTCTGCCAGTGCCTTAGTAAGTGCCCTCTGCCCAGCCTCATCTGGCACATTCACACCTGCCCAACCAATCCATCTAGCCTCAAACTCCTTCACACCTTCAATAAATTATTAACATAACTATTAGGCACTCTTTTCAACAATATGAATATGAAAGACGCGAAATAGATAATTAGTGTTAAGGTAAACAATAAGATCAAATGTAAAAACAGAAATGACTGGAAAGACGCTAGCTTACCAAGAAGAGCACTAACAAGACCTCCACCACTTATCTCTAGAGACCAGGATTCCTCGCCTCTCCTTACTGCAGAGACAGGTAACCTGTTTGCCACAACCAAGAGTCGTTGTCTGGTGGGCTTTCCATCAGGCCGCTCCCATCCTTCATTATATGCTAGTGCAGCTCCTTCGAGGTACTGTTCGACATATGAAACTCCTCCATTATCAGCTTCTCCTTGGCGAAAATCATGGTCAGAGAGCTCGTTTCCCCTATTGTTATCAGTAGATTCATTTGGAAAGTGAGAAACTTTGCTACTTTTCCTAAGCTCTCTTTCTCTCAATAGCCTCTCCAATCGAGTGCTAGCAACCGCTTGGTTGCCGGTATACTTGTTCCCTGGCATCTGTCTAGAACAAGACCTCCTATGATGAATTTAATAGAGTTATGATGTCCCTGGAAACAACCATCTTTCATAATAAGAGGTAACAAAAGATGAAACTCCCGCGTGAATTATATAAAAACTTATACAATTCCACAATAGCCTCAAGTACAAACAGTGAAAATGCAATTTCACAGCCAAGGCTAACATAAATGAATAGGACATCAGCATCCTAGTTGAATAAACCACTACAACAATAACACCACTTCACTAACCATGTCACTCCATTTAGACCCATATAAATCCAATACTTAAAATTATTGAAAATCAGTAGTACTAGAGAGAAAAAGGATTTAAACTAAGAAAGAGATAACGTGTGGAGAATGGGATCCACAGAATTCTCTAGGGAAATGGGGTCTACCACCCCAAGAGTCTTGGCTTTTTCTGTCCAGGATTTTAAATATAAATTCATTTGGTATCCCAGTTTCAGTTCAAGCAAAATACAATGAGGCAAGTGTGAACATATAAAGACCCACCAGATTAAAAAGAACAGCTATCAGATTCAAAGCGGACACCGGCACAAACACATTGCATGCAGAAAACCAAACCCCGAATTCATTGAGAAAGCTGTAAAAGAACACAGGCACAGAGATTTCTGTGACAGCTAATTAACCCATTTCAGAAACCACGGTAAATCAAATCCAGACTGTGTCAAATTACCTGTAAAACCGATGTGAAAAACAAGGGGAAGGATTCCTGGCCTAATCTGATCTCAACATCGATAACCGGCCGGAAAAGCTTGATCACAACAATAATTATGAGTAATTATTAAAAATTAGTAGCATTTGATGATGAATTTGTGAGAGCAAATCGATAATACCGGGTGGCAGAGGAATTATTATCATAGCTAAAGAGGGGAAGTGGAAGAGCAGACGAATCCTCGTGTAAGCTTTAAAAGGTGCATAAAGCCTTACAGCCATGCAGCTGACACACAGATTTTTTATTTTTTCAGATTCCTATTTTTAAAAGGCCTCAAAGGCTGCGCGGACTGCACATTCCTGGAATTAATCTAAAATTACTCATCTATCTAGCCCACCTCGAATTTTAATTCTCCATCATTATCATTAATTTTAATTTTGATTAATGTTATATTTTTTGTTATTTTATTATTTTGGGATAAACCTTTAATAAACAAAGTAGATAATCAGCCGTATAAAAATGTAAAGCTTCATCATAAATTTATATGTTGTAAAAAGAAAGATTTATACTTTTAAATTTTACAAAACTTAAATAAAAAAAATAAAAAAATTATATTAAAGAATAATTAGTTATTACTATTATTGAATCTTTATAAAATTATTTATTAAAAGAAATTTGAAGATACATGATTTATTAATACGACGCCTCAAGAGATACTCATATTTTAGTTATGAAAATCTACTTATCCATTATTGAATTGATACATCTATTAATAAGAACAAAAAAAAATTACCTTTTTAAAATAATTAATTGAGAATATGATAGGTAAAAAAAAGTTATCATTTCTTGATTTGTCAAAACGGACAAGTAATAAGGCATAACTATATAAAAAAAAAAAAAAGCAAACAAACAAACAGTAACAAAAAAAATTTAATTTACTTTACTTACTATATATCGAAAAGCTTTTTATTATTTTCACAATCTGTGGAATTTTGCAATGAACTGCCTTGTGTTTGTATATTAAAAAAATAATCCTTTGTTTTAAATATCTGAGAAGGAATCTAGAATATGATTTTCCTTTGTATAAGGCATTAGGGACCCATATTAATATAGCGTTGTCTCACCAACCTATACAAGGTGGGTCCAGCAAAGTATGAGGCTTCTAAAAATTCTCAACATAATCATAATTGTTAGTAAAAGTTTCAACACATAATTTAAATGACACAAAGACAAAGAGTCGATAACAATAATAATTCGTTATACCAAGTAAAAATACTTTGACAGTATGAAATGATATTATAACATTTTAATTTTTTAAAATTAGATAAATAAATTAAAATGAGATATTACAAAATTTGTGTGTATGATGAGCTGTATATATAACAACGGAATCAATGTGGGTTCAATATTTATGATTCACGAGGTTAGCGATCACATCAATCCTCATAACTAACCGAATCTTTTCCAAAAAAAACAACAATAAGAGCAACAACAAAATAAAATCCACAAGCTTTTCTGATTTCTCTCTTTTGCAACAGTATAATGGAAAATAAAGTGAAAGGTGACATTTACAGATTAATTTCTTGAATGAAATTATAAGGGAAATCCTAAATTATAATATTAGGTCTGAATTCAGACGAACATAATAATTTTTATCTAGACTTTATATTAGTATTTAAATATATATATATATATAAGATATAAATGTAAACTCTAATATAAGGTGAGTTGGTATAACGAAATATAATTTTCATAAAGTATTTTCAAGTTCCAGAGAAAACGAAGTAATATTTTATATCCTTAGACCATCCCATCCCTATCATAATATTTTTGAGATAAAATTGAAACTAAATAAGAAAAGTACTTATTTTCCAAAAAAGTGGAAAAAAATTTCCACCCATAAGTTATAAGTTTCAACCTCCGTCCGTTTGAATTTATGTGTCACTTTTCGAATTTCAACACTGAAACAAATCTATTTTTGATTATAATTTTTCAATATATTTTATATAAAAAAAAATGAATTAAAGGACTTTACATTTTTACCAAAAAAAAATAAAATAAAGGACTTAGAGTGAATTTAACGTTTTTTAAAAAAAATTCTACAATCCACATAAGCAAGTAAGACTAAAAAATATCTAGTTTGTTATGTTAATATTATTTTATTTCTTAATAAAATGTTTCGTTTACCAATTTTTCATGCTTTTGAAATTTGGCAAGTTGAGTGGGCAAACACAACAGTACAGCTCCTGCATTCAGGATGGAGTGGCGGACTACCAGTGCACCTTTTTTACGTCACCTTGCAGATACACTTCCATTTGTACTCTCCTCAAAATTCAAAAATTTACTATCTAGATCTGACCAAGCAATTCTTTTCTATTTCACGTTCAACGATATCTATATCTATATATAGTATATATATAAAACTTCATCCAAAAATCGTACAAACAGAATATATATATATAGCAAACTGCTTATAACAACCAGAATTTCAGCGATTTCGTGATAAATTTCATGCATATAGATAGATAAACATCATCAACAATCGGCAGATTCCAGAACGGAGAAAAAAAAATGAAAAACGTACCTGAAATTAAAGCAGAGATCGATGATTGTTTAGATTCTGAAACACCGTGCGGAAAGTGTTTCTGCTAGTCTGCAACCGATTTTGCGATTGCAAATTCAAATCCAGATTACTCAATCATGAAAAAATTGAATGCAACAAATTAAACATCGGATGGATTACAGAAGAAGTATACATATATATATACCTGAAATTGAAGAGGAGCGATGAAGGATTAGATTCTGAAATTTGAAATGTGGTTAAAATTGAAAGATAGAGTATTTATAGAGTAAAATAGAGTGGCGGATGTGTTATAGGAGAGGGAGAAAGAGGAAGGGAGCTTTCAGGCTAAGAAAGAGAGAAGGGTTAATGCGAATATTAAAGAAGAGGCTAAAAGCAAAAGGAAGCTTTATATGGGTTTTTTTTTTTTTTTTTTTGGTTCAGTGAAATGTGTACGTGCGCGCGCATTTGAGAGGAGTATATTATACTACTACCCTATTACTCAGATTCTCAGAATCGCTAAAAGGCATTTTTGCTGGCTGAGATGAGGATATCTCCCCTCCCCTTTATGGACTCTCCCATTTCGTGACGGAATCAAAAATTTTACTAAGAGATTTAAAATTTGAAATACGAAACTAGTTAAAATGAATTAAACATATAGTATTATATATATATATATATATTAAGAAAATATGATTTTTCGTTAAGAAAATTCGGATGAATCCTAACCACAAGTTGACTTAGTCGTTGATGTCAGTCCTTTAATAGATGGATAGTTTCTTTGATATGATTTGGACAATCTCTGAAGTTCTTTTTTTTTTCTGATTGAATTATATTTAAAATTTAATTTTTTTTTACATGATATTGCAGCAAGACTCAATTTTAATTTGAATTTCCCTTGATATGATATGGATATATAATTGATAGAGTGATTTTTCTTGGTTGAATTGCGTTTATAATCTACTTTTTTACATAGTATTACAACAAGACTCAAAGTAATTTAAATTTTTCGCTATAAACGCAACACAATAGCTTTTTTTCTTACCCCAAGTGCTCCACCTTTGCTCTTTTGGTGATTCAAATTCACGATCTTAAAATAAAGTGAGATGTGTTTACTATCCGAGTAACTCCCTCTGGTCACAATAGCGCGATTTGGCTTTTTTTCATTTTTTTTTAGGGTTTTGGCTTGGTTTGGCTTCACCGTGCCATGTGAAGGCTCCTTATTCGTCAATCCAATGAGCTTGGACACTCAATTTTATTTTAATTTTTTTTTGAAAAAAATGTTTTATACACCTAGTCCAATGCTACGTATAACTATTTTGTATTTTCGGAGCCCTTGATATATATATATATATATAAAAGAAAATACCACTTTGAATTATAATTTCGTTATTGGCAGACTTTTAGTAAATTTACTATTTGATGGGAGTTTTTACTTTTTTACAAATTATTATATATAATAAAAAGGATAAAGGTCATGAGATTTTGATAATCTATAATACGAGAGAATCGAAAAATTTCAATAGCTCAGTTGGTCGATTATTTATATTTTCGCTCCAATCTCTTACTCATTTCCTTTTTTTTCTACAAAAATAAAATAAAATATGTTTTTAATATGTATTATAATAGACAAATTACTGAGTTACGTTGTTAAATGAATCCAAATCTTATAAATTAATTATTAATTCACGTGTACAATAATTTTTACTTGATTAATATTAATATGAGATTATCATAAAAAATTCACGAACTTCAAAAATTTTAAATCCACCTTTAAATTAAATTATGGAAGGAGACAAGATGATAGGAGATTGAGACATATGATCATTTGTATAGTCCACTTTAATTTGTTTATGCATAATTGAGACATAACTATCGTAATATAATCAATAGAAAGTACGAATATTTAACATGATATGATCACTATTATTGCATGGTGGAAATGATATGTTCATCTATATTGGGCAAGATTATATGCACTTGGATGATAGGGACATTGAATTTTTCTGACTTGTGTCCATTTGAAAGAATTTATTCTTTTACACATATTACTTGAATTAAATACATCGATGACTCTTTAAATTTATCAAAATAAATTTTATTAATATCTTCGAATTATGATTTATTTCACATCAGATATTTTCAACTGAAATTTACAAAAAAATAAAAATAAATTACACTTGTTTTAATATGTATTTATTATATAGATAAATTAATCATTTAAAATATGTTATTTTATTTTATTATATACGTTAATCTTAGTAACACGTAAAACACAAACACATTGTGGCGGGCCCTTATACTCACAATTCGCAAAGCTCTTGAACCATTTTGGACCTACTTTGATTATCTTCTAACCAATTGTTAGTTTGTGTATTTACGTAATTTTGGTTTTTTTTTTAAAAAAAGGGAAAAAACATTAGTTTTTACAATTTAACTAACAAAAAAATTAAAATAACAAAAGCAACAAAATAAATGTGAAGAGCGTCCGTCCATATGAGCAAATTTGACCTATTTTTCGAAATTAAGATATAACTTATATGTTATCTTTTAATTTCAAAATAATATATCAAATCGAGTTATACGAAATTTTGAAAAAGAAAAGAAAGAATCTTAGTGTAACTTAGTAAAAATATCTTTTAAAATCCTATGAAAGAAATAGTGTCTACCTTTCCAAATAACATTAATATGCATCATCCTTTTTAGCGATACGAACATCTAAATTGAAAAAAGAGTCATGTGTCACTTTTTCCAACTTTCTTAGATTTATTATTGACTCCACCACATTTATGGACCTCAAAATCTTTGGTACAATAATAAGTAGTAGAAGTGCAAATCTTGGGTACAAGAAGATATATAATAGTACTAGTAGTAGACTACTAAAAATTAAAGAATATAGTGCTAGTAGTAGACTATACTATTATAGTATAGACAAGAATTGCCTAAATTTTGAGTATTAAATTTGATGAGGAATCTCAAAGCATAATGCTAGTTGGTGATGACAAAAAGGGAGAGATAAAAAAGACATGCTTTTTGGCTTTTGCAAAGAGAACAAATCCATCTTTATGATTTTAGCATGATATACTTGGCATCAACTTAGAAAAAGTGGTCAGCATGGGTTGTGGTGCAGTGGTGAGATTGACTTTTTTGTTTTTAATTAAAAATTTTAAATTTGAAATCCAAATATAGAGAAAATTCTATTAAGAACGTTACTTTCAATAGACTTATGCGTGATTCAAATTTAATTGATGCTTTAATATGAACTCTGAATAGAATAGGAAACCAAAAAAGAGACTTAGAAAAAGTGAACATAAAAAAGATGTTAGATCACGTGACAGCCAAACACGTACTAACATTTTGCACTAATATAATGAAGAGACATAAAACTATTCATCTTTGATTAGTTAGCTTAAGGTTAAACTAATCATATTAACTTGATTCGTTAGTATTTAATTATCACCTAAAAATAGTTTACTAGTTGACTTAACACTGTCCATCAACGTTTTCATGTCCTTTTATTCTTTTTGGTGGTCCTAGACTTGTAGGGATCTTTCCTTCATATCCACACATGCATGCATCATGGTGGACGATGAATGGACCATAATTTTCGTTAAGAAGTTCAAAATATATATATAAAAAATGAATCCCCTTATACTCATATGGCACCGCCCTTGACGATAAAGTCATATTTATTTTTTCTTAGGATAGAAAATATAAGAAAAAATACACACAAAAAAGTCAATTCGAAATTCAACATCTAACATTCATGCTTAAAATATAATTTTGACTTTATAGATATACTATAATTTTAAACAAGAATATGATCCTCTAGCTCCAACCCCATGAGTTAGAACATGAGCAGACCTAAAGGTTGACGAGGGAGTTGTAAAAAAAATAATATTGTATATTTAAGATGTTTTCAAAAAAAATTTATGTTTGTGTATTGATTTGAACCTCCTAAATGTAAGATTTGAGATTGACTTAGTGGTTGAAGAGTTCAAAACTCACGTTGAGGTTTTAAGTTCAATTCTTAGGCACTAATATGATTGAGTCGACAAACTATTTGCAGGTCTTAGGATAAATTTTAGTGAAGACAAAAACACTATAAAATTATTAAGACGCTTACTATACGCCATGGAAGATAATAGTTAAGTATTGTCGCATTATCAATAATACATTTATAAAATAAAATTAATTGAAATGTGCCTAAGCTGACTCGAACGCACCAAATTCGGAGGGTTTTCACTCTTTTTGGGATAAGAAGACATTAATCCAAGAGTACCAGGGACATACATAATGTGCCAAACAAAGAAGGGTAATGATTAATTTGGGGACAAAGAGAGAAGTTTGGCCCATTGCCATGCAGTTATAATATGATTACACGACAAATTGGTTCCCCCTTAATTGTACGTTTGTTGTTTTGTTCTATACAAAAGCATGCAACTTTCATCATTTTTCTGTCTTCATGCAACTTATATATATACATAAAAAAAAAAAAACTATATTATATACATATATATTCTTAGTCTTTGCCTACTTATTGGGAAAAAAAACATCTTATCCTTATAAAATTACCACCAAACTTTGACTGTTTTGTCATAGATGGAGAAGGTAGCTTAAACAAATCTTAATTACTAATTTTCCCTCGTTCCCTTTTTGTTATGTATCGTCTGATGAGAATTAATTTAATTAATTTTTAAAGTTTAATTAAATATTTTTTTTATATATATATTATATAGTTTAACTCATGAAAAATGAAATATGAGAAGTAAGAACGAAAGGCGGGAGTATTTGTTTTTGAATGTTGAAATATGCTTAATTTGTAAGTATGAATTCACGAGTCTTATATTCTTTGTTTATATGACTTATTTCATTTTGGAACGCATTGGGTAGAAAATAGTCCGTTTAACAAAAATATAGTTAAGTAACAAATTTTTGACTTTAGTAAAATTAATTTCTTGATGATATTCCCTCGGTCCAGTAATTACTATCCAAAGATTGACTTTATACACTTTTTAAGTAACTATAAATAAGAGGGTAGTATAAGAATATAATGTCTTAAAAAATAGACAAGTGTAAAATTTTCTATTAAGAGGGTAAATTAGGAATTAAATATAAAATTTTCTATTAATTTCACAAAATAGATAAATATTGTTGAACATTTCAAAATAATATAGTAAACAATTATTATTAGATGAATGAAATATTAATATTATTGAAGACCCAACTAATGAAGGGGCGGGGTTTTATTGAAAAATTAAATTGCGAACAAAGTAAATTATTTGTATTATGTATAAACTTTCGGAATTCCTCAACAACAAATTATTGTTTGTGTGGTTGTTACACATTGAGAAAAATGATAAATACACCTTGAACTATTGTAAATGGAATACAGATACTTTTGTTATACTTTTAAAACATTGGTGTTCCTATCGTTCAAAAAATAGAGCATATACGTCCTTCCCTAAGGGAAGAGTATGATACCATCTTATCCGTCGATAAATGTCGGGTCAGTAGATAAGATTATGACACGTGTAT
This sequence comes from Solanum lycopersicum, assembly GCF_036512215.1. Taxonomy (NCBI): domain Eukaryota; kingdom Viridiplantae; phylum Streptophyta; class Magnoliopsida; order Solanales; family Solanaceae; genus Solanum; species Solanum lycopersicum. Next base: position 67,398,286 of record NC_090806.1, read on the forward strand.
TTCCGTTAGTATAAAGAGTATATATTCTCTAGTTTTTACGACAAAAAACCACCCATAAATATGACGGAAGATATTTACATATCACTAAGTTATTATTTATCCTTTTTTCCTTGTTTAATATTTACTCCATTGTATTGTTTAAATCTATAAAATATTTTTAAAAATTCTGTGTATTGTTTAAATCTATAAAATATTTTTAAAAATTCTGACTCCGACATCGTAAGACATACTTGACATATATCATCATCCCTCTTACTTTTCTTTCCTCAATTGGCGGCCCCCACTCTTAAAAGGAAGAAAAAAAAATACTTAGTCAAATGGACAAACAAGTATTCGTATACATATTCGTTTCACACAACAAATGTAAGTGGATGAGGTGATGTCCCTCTCAAAAATCTAGGGGGAAGCAAGAAACACGGATAAAGGGGGAAATGGGAATAGATTTTTTTAGTGAGAATAATCGATAAACGAATCGTCAAAAAATATAGTGTAACGGATGAGACAGTTTTTTTTTTAATCAAAAATTTTAATTTCAAGCTTTGATAATGATAAGTAGCGTTTCATTCAAATAGGTGACCATACGTAACACAAATCTAGATTATTTGAGCTTTAGTACAAATATCAGACTCATCGAATCGAGAAAAAAAAATTGTGAATGGACTAGGTAGCTATGTGTGCTTGCTTGGCTTTTTCAAGCACAAAGAGAATACTTATTCGACATGATTTTTTTAGCCTTTCGGCTACTGTGTGCATTTTACGTACTCACAAAATACACAATGAAATGATTGTTTTCTTACCAAAATATATTCGTAATCTTTGTGATTGTTACCTCAGCCTCATGCCAAGACAATTCACACGATTCTCTTTTGATTTCCTAGATCTTCACTTTTTCCTCTTAACAATTACCCACCGAGTTAAAGTCTAACGAAAAATCTTACGTCGGATAAAATTTTTCGTCTTAATAAAGTCTTTAAAGAAAATAAATTTTCTTTTACGAATTATTTAGTTTGCGTTTTGGAAAGAGATAATGCATAAGTATCCTCTCAATCCATGCCCGAAATCTCAGAGACACACTTATACTATACTAAGGTCCTATTACCCCTTGAACTTATTTTATTAATAATTTTTTACCCCTTTCCGATCTATGTGGCACTATCTTGTAGACCCAACACTGATTGAGTTTTTTTTTTCAAACTAATGCCACGTAAAAAATTACTTATAAAATAAGTTCAAGAGTAATAGGATCTTAAAATAGTATAAGTGTGTCTCTTAAATTTTCGACATAAGTTGAAGGAGTACTTATGCATTTTCCCTTTTTTGGAAATATAATTTTGAATTATAATGCTTTAATTATTTTATTCCATCTGGAAGGTAGGATGAGATTTCCTGTTAATTTAATGGGATAAGGTGCGACATTTAGGTTAAGTTTATACTTTCTTTTATCGAAAATATAAATTTATTTTGAAATAATTTTTTTTTTTAAATGATTCTATTTTCCTTGTTTCATTTTATTAGGAAAAGAACTTAACAATAAGATTTTTATAGAACCCCTTCAACTTTTACTAAAACAAATATAATTGCTATAATATGCATTTCGTAGATGGTTATTACGCAAAAGTCCTAAAATTAATATTTGAAGCCAAAAAAATTAACTTAACAGTGCATATATTTCTATGAAAATAGAATACATTGAAAAACACTAAATTCAATCCCCAAAGAACATGAAAATTGCCACATATATAAAACTATCAAGTAGACGTTTGATCATGTGATACCATATCATTATATGGTATCGTGAGATGGAATCAGCGTTTAGATATGTGATTTTACGCTAATTCTATCTCATGATTTCATATCATGAGATGTGATATCATATTATCCAAAAACCATGATATGAAATCATATGAGAGTTATTTTAATATAAAAATTGATCCACAAATTTATAATTTGTTTACATGTGGAATTAAATAGTTAGTTATATCTACTAACTATTTATTCCACATGTAAATAAAATTATAATCACATTATTATTTTTTTAAGATCACCAACATAAAATTTTTTATTCTCACCATTATATAATCACTTAAATTAGTTTATGATTTGATGTGACAAAGGAAAGTGAGGTTAAATAAATAAATTGTAAGACGTAGTTTGGTAAATTTAAATTTAAAAAATGATCAAAAATACTTTTGAACTATTTGAAAATATTTAAATATATCCTTTATTGACTTATTGAGTTAAAATTACCTCTCAATCCAATTTCTTTTGTTCACTTTTATCCTTTAAACTAACAATCTTTCTTTATAAATTATTATTAATAATAATTATTATGTGACATATTTCTTTTATCTTTAAAACTAACAACCTTTTCTTTATAAATTATCACTATTATTAATAATTATGTTGCATATTTCTATTAGATAAATTTAAAGGAAAAATTACGCGTATAAGTAAGTATATATTAGCTTATTAGTTAATATAGCTATTTTTGTCTTAACTTACAATTCACAACCTATTTTTAATTATAATCTTGTTACTTAACTTTTTAGTTTCGTATAATTCACATATTTGTATACTATAATTTATATAACTATTTTCACTTTTGATATTTGTAATTGTACAAATTTGTTATTTCGAGTTTATAAAAAAATTTCAAATCATACGCGAATTATGCAAATGAAATTGCTTAAACTAGAGCTACAACCTGTAAATATGCAATCTATAATTATGGAGCGCAATTAAATTTATTATAGAAGCTATTTGCCAAGGTTTCTCAAATTTAAATTACAACCCATCAGATTTTCTCCTATCCCGCCCCGACCCAGATCCAATTAAAATATCCTTTCATTGAGCTTAAATGACCCATTAAATTCGGACTGAGAAATAGGATCCGACAAGTTCGATCCGTTTGTTATAGAAAAGGCACAATCCTCCGTTACACTACCACTGTTTTAGTGAGAAAAATTGAGAATGGCGAGAAGGCGATTGTTGCTGTTGTTAAAGCCATTCGATATGTTACCATCACGTCACTTCGATGAAAGTTCTCATTTCAGAAACCCTAAGGTAATATAAAGTAATTTGTAATTGTTGTATGTATTTTAGGTGTTTGATGATATGCCATAATCATGTATAATACGCCTTGCCCTTGAGACAGCATGCTATTTATATTATTAATGATGCATATTAGAATGAACTTTCGAGAAAACTAGTTGAGGTTGGCCCTCGCGAAGGTGAGGTGTATGCAAACCTTACATATAACTCTGTGGATTAGAGACTGATTTTGATAGACTCGCTGCTGCTATGGTTAAAAGGTATGATGAAAAATATTAAAGAGAAAAAAGTAGTGACAACACAAATATTAAAGATAACCTAAGTATAATAGACAATAACGTAATACAAATAATATTGGTAAGGAAACTAATAGATGCTCCTGGCTAGAACACTGCTCTGCCTTAACAGAGGCGTATCTAGAGGGGTTGCCGTGGGTTCACCTGAACCTATGCTCCCCTCTTTAGATCATATATATTAGTGTCATATTCTTTAAAAAAGAGTATTTAAATATAGATGTGTGGATCCATATTTAAAGTATCATATAATAATATAATGATGATCGGGTGCACTTTCTTTTTGAGCAACACCTTTTCAAGTGGTTCTCTAGCATGTTTTGACGTTTCAACTAATTTTGCTTTTGTTTTTTCCCTTTAATCTTTCAAAATTTTCAAGTGTGTTACATTTGAAATTCCTAAAAAAATTAACACCATAAATTTTTTGTATAATTAAATCTAATGCGTATATTAAAATCTAAAACTAGTGATATACCTATAATTTTTCAAAATTTTATACTTCATATTAACAACCTAAAATCCAAACCGATCAAATTTATATTTAAGATATATTTTCGTTATTGTGCAACCATCTAGCCGAAATTCTAGATACACCTTTGTACCCTAATATTCGACTTCTATGCTATCTTATCTCCAGGGTTATGTCCTCATTTAGCTGAAGATGTGTCATGTCTTGTGTAATCACGTTTCTCCGCTTCTTACTTGGTCTACCTTTACATCTAGTCAAGCGTATCACCGTTGACCTCTTGGACCTCCTCACTAGGGCATTTGAGCTTCTGTTATTCACATGTACGAACCATCTCAACATCGCTTTCCGCATCTTGTCTATCACCGTGGCTACACTCACCTTGCCCCATATATCTTCTTGACTGGTCATCCATCTAAGAATCCTCATTTCTGCTATTTGAAGGTGTGACTTCATGACTAGCCAACACTACACCCAGTACAACACAGTCGGTCTAACAACCACTCTATAGAACTTACCTTTAGGTTTCGGTGACACATTCTTATCAATAGGACACTGGATGCGAGCCTATATTTCATCCATCCCGCTATACGATTTGCTACATCCTCGTTGATCTACCATTTTCTTGGATTATTAACTCAAGATACTTGAAGCTTCCACTCTTGTGGATGACTTGTATATCAATCCTCACTTCCCCATCCACCGCCTGTGATGAGAAACTGAACATGTATTCCAGTACTCTTGAAACCATTAGACTCTAGGCTTTGTCTCCATATCTCCAACTCCTCTGTACTCGTACTAGTTGAGGCAATGGACAGGGGTGGCCTGCTTTGTGGCGTTCCGTGTTTAAAGGTGGAACTACAATGGTTGAAGGATGGTAGTTCAAGCTACCTATTCAACTGACCATTCTTCCCCCACTGTATGTCCACCCCTGCCTTTGGGTATTAGCCTGCTAATTATTTTGTTGATGTTGGTAAAATATATTGATAAAAGGTCTCCATTAGAATGACTTGGTGATCTTTAAAGAAAACTAGTTGAAACAAAGAAAGATCGTACTTATTCTCTTATATATCGCTTAGTGAAATTTGAAGCATTATGCTTTTTCTAGAAGAATTTCTTTGTTGACTTCTACATGTTATCAATTTCAAAACCAAATATTCTTCTGTTGACTTCTTTATGTTGATGTTGATTTGTACAATTGTTTGTTCTATTTAAGTGTTTTTGGATATTTTGTTAAAAATATTACATAATTTAATTTAATTTTTTGATGCATCCATCTATCGAAAAAAGTTTTATTGCTTCTTCAATGTTTGGATGTCCTTAGCGAGTTCCTGGCCGCTGTCCTGGGTCCTTCACTCAGTCGTTCGTTACACATGAAAATGTTGTTTAACAGAACAGAATTCTATGAACCGGAATTAACATGCACCATTGGATAAACAGAAAAGAAGAAATTAATAGTCCTTGTACAAAGGGGGCAACTATTTGACTACCCATAACCATTGACAGCTCAGATTCTCCCCTCCCTTAGTTATTTTTCCTTTGAAAGTTGTACTTCCGAGATATTTTGTTGATTGTTACTTGCATAACTAGTTATGTGCTAGAGCTTGGAACTTTAAAGTATTCAAGCAATTGAATGATATCACCTGGCTGATTCTGGTGGCTATTATGTCTTTAGCAGGTAATATGTCATTAAAATTAGAACATTTCTCGACTCCCGAGACTAATTGACCCATAATAACTAGCAGATGATTTGCACTCCAATCATTTTGAACATGATATTCTTTTCTTTTACACGTTATTCTCAAATATTTTAAGTCCCTGATGACTGTCTTATGCCTCAATTCTTAAATTCTGATGCTCCAGTAGGGTGAGACTTCTTCTCCTGCAGTTATCGCAGGTTATAAAATATCTAGACAGTAGATCTCTGGTTCATATGGAGGCTATTAACTTCTGTCAAAATATTTTGAGGAAAAAGCATGTCGATTGGGAAGCTGTTTATCGTTTTAATCTATGTCGGCCGATCCGTGATGTAGATTTAGTAGTTACCATAGGGGGAGATGGTACGTTACTGCAGGCAAGCCATTTTATGGATGATTCCATTCCTGTTCTAGGAGTAAATTCTGACCCAACTCAAGCAGAAGAGGTTAGCTCATTTTACAATTGTTTATGATTTGTGGCTATTAACTTCTTCAGAATCCATATTCAAGTCCACCTGTGATGACTTCTATTTCAAGTTGTTGTGTCACTTCTTATGTGGTTTAGGTTGAAGATTGCAATAAAGAATTTGACGTTACAAGGAGTACAGGATATCTTTGTGCGGCAACTGTTAAGAACTTTGAACAAGTGAGACTTTGTTACTTATTATTTATGTTTTCCCATAAATGTACTCGTGACTTTGTATGATTACTCATGATTAAATTCAAGTGTATGCTTTTAGTTATTGATACAAATCTAGTGTGCAGTAGAAATGGTTGGTTTTCTGGCGCCTAAAGTTTGTTTTAGTTAGTCTTGCTATCACCAGTGAGACTTGGCTCCAGTGGCAACGAGCCTCATAACCTTTAGGTCTATTTTATTTATTATTTTGAGGGAAAAAAAGAACTCCCGATTTTGTATAACTGTCAGGAATTGTTGTCATGCTTAATTACTTTTTTTTTTTTAATGGTTCTCCCACTCTGGATTATGCTTCACCCTTTGTAAGAGCAATAAAGTTGTTTTTTGTACTCTAGCTTTTACTTGTGCATTTTAAGTTTCCAAAAGATCTTGTCCATAAAAGCATAAAAACTTGGTTTATTTGAGACTACCACCGAGCAACATGCATGGGGATCAGAAAGCGCAAAATGTGGTTCAAAGATCATGAAACAGTCTGCTTCAACACAATGATGTCCCTGCATATATCCTAGTTGTATCATGGGGACAGACTGTCATTATAACGGTTAACTAGCTCGTTTATACTGTCTTGCTTCAGCTGGAGTGATGTTAGCTTCTTCTTATGTGGAGTTATGCATATTAATGGGGTGACTCCCAACAAAATGAATCATTTCATGCTCACAGTAGCATATTCACTTTCACATAGGGACACAACTTTTTCACCATGATGCTGCCACAACTCTTGATTTAGGATCCTTTTTTTTTTTGTGGCGGTGGGTTAATTTCCTAAAGCTGCCTTAGGTATTAACTAATAACCTTTTGTTGCAGATAATAGATGATATACTTGAAAATCATGCTAGACCTTCTGAAGTCTCAAGGATGTCAATCACTCACAACTCAAAGCAACTTCCGACTTACGCACTTAATGATGTTTTAATTTGCCATCCTAGCCCTGCTACAGTTTCTCGATTCTCATTCAGGTGAAGGTTTAATTCGTTGTAGCTTATGAAGCATACTGCCCCCATATATGCTGTGTTGAGGTAGGTGCTTAATGATGTTTTCTCTTGACAGTAAAAAGAAAGAGGGCCAGTCTTCTTCTTCAATGGTGCATTGCAGATCAAGTGGACTTAGAGTGTCAACAGCTGCTGGGTCAACAGCAGCAATGCTTTCAAGTGGTGGATTTGCAATGCCAATTTTGTCCCGAGATCTCCAGTATATAGTGAGAGAACCCATTTCTCCTGGAGCTTATAATAGCGCGATGCACGGTACTGTGAAGCCTGAGGAGTTGATGGAGATTGCATGGTATTGCAACGAAGGGCTGATTTATATCGATGGCTCTCATATTATTCACTCTGTTCAACATGGGGATATCATTGAACTCTCTTGCAAAGCTCCAAAATTGAAAATTTTCTTGCCATCTCACTTGATATCGTAAGAGTACATAACAGAATTGAACTCTTGTAAATTTGTTTACATGAAGGTGTACATAAGGGTTTGGCAGATTCTCCCTTTTAACTCTTGCAACCTTTTCTTTTTATTGCACAATGATAGATGATGACAGTTTTACAATTTCTCAGCTCAAAGACTGCAGGGATGACGGTTGTGGCCTAGGATTCTGCTCTCTAGACTTGCAACTCCAGAAACACTATTACGACGAGATGTGGATCACATTTCAAAGTAGTTCTAATCATGCAAAAGAGGTAGTTTCTAGTTGAAGATGCTTATAGACTTATCAGTTATCACATTGTTTTAGTATGAACGTTGAGGTGTCCGAGTTGAGTCCTCCTTAAGGAGATGTTATGAGGTTTATCTAGGTTTCGAGTTAAGTTACATACACATAAAGAATACCCAATTGGGAACTTGGCTATTGAAGATGGGGATACAATGCATAGACACTGGCATATACAGTTTCCTTTTTATACAACTTGTGATATTTTTCTTCTTTTTGTATGTCTTGATGAAAAATATGTGTGTATTGGGGTGGGTGGGGAGGGGATCTTAAATGTCAAATGGCATTGAAGATCTTAGTGATTGCAGTATAGAAAAACTATGCATTCACTGGTTGTGACAAACACACGCAGGCCATAGTAGAGAAGTCATTACAAGTAGGATGATAGATACTGATCACAAAAAAGTAACGAGGTGACACCCATACTAAATTGTGTGTTGGCTTCATCAAAGCTATTGCCTTCCACTAGAAAAGAATCAACTTCATGATTTTCTGGTACAGTGATGAGACTACTTCATCCTTAATCAGAGATCTCGAGTTTGAAAATTCTGTTGAAAACGTCACCCTTGAATGGGTCCTAGAGTGTGCGATCTTAATTTAGTCGGTAATTCAATGTCACATGGGAAGCAAAAAATATCAACTTCATTTTAGCAAGGACATTAGATATTATATGTGACTTTGTAGATCATACCACTTGCACAATTTATTAGTAGGACATAAGATTCGGAATTTGAATTTAAGTTTTGATTTAGAATCATAATTTTTGGTTGTTAGATATGAAATTTACCTTACATATTCAGACATAATTTCAACTTCAAATGAATCATTTTCCAAGTCAAGGTCAAAGAGACCTATTTAGTGATAAATGAGACTTAATGTACTATATTTCAAATTAATAATCTCATTGGCTTTATAATATTTTTTTAAAAATTATTTTGGATAATGTTTAATAGGTATGGGTGAATTTATGATATATACATGTGGGGTTTCCCTGGCCTCCCCACAAGTATACAAACTACTCCACACCATCCCCTCGTTACTTTTTACTGTTATTCATTATATATCGTATTATATATCGTTGTATAATAGAGTATCTAAGGATGGTAGGTAGATATTGCGAGTTTAAATTTCATAAATAACAGTATTAGGTAATGATTTCTCATTTATTCAAATTTTGGTGCATATTCAATACATATATGATTATACCAATGAATAAAAAAAATCACATATTTTTTTAAATACTTTTAAAATCTGATTTTCAATATCAGTCATTGCCACATCAAATCGTTTCGTATAAATTCCATCGGAATAACAAGTGATTGAACTTGTAAATAGGAAAGTCTATTGAAATTTAATCATTTTTCGTATTTATTAATTTAAAAAAGAAAAAGTATTTTAATACTTGATTTTGACTCTTTACATAGATATTATCTAACATATAATCTTTCTTTTGGCTTCTATTAAAAAAAAAAAGAAGATCTTTTTCGGATAAAGTATTCTAATGGATATTATTCTTGTCTTTTTATTGATATTTTTTTATAGGACTATAGTAATATATATAAAATAACAAAATATCATTGGGAGTAGATACAATAAAATCGTTAACAGTACCCACATCCAGCTCAGCGGGTCACCATTATAAACCCGACACGTTCTCTCAAAATCAACCATTTCTTTATTTTCCCCCAAATTTCTCAGAAAGCTCACAGTTTATTCGTTTCATTTACTGCATAAACCCATTTTTGCAACTTCCAGATCTTTTGCTTCTTCATACGTCGGAGTGCTGAAGAAGTGATGAAGATTCAGTGTAATGTTTGTGAGGTTGCGGAGGCGAACGTGTTGTGCTGCGCCGATGAGGCGGCGTTGTGTTGGTCGTGTGATGAGAAGGTTCATGCTGCTAATAAGCTTGCTAGTAAACATCAGAGAGTTCCTTTATCTGGTTCTTCTTCATCTATGCCTATGTGTGATATCTGCCAGGTATGTAATTGTACTCAGTGAATTGAATGGATTCTGTGGATATTGCTATTCGGATTCAGCTGTGTCAGTTGTATTTACTTTTATTTGTTTTGGAGTAGCGTAAATTAGACGTAGATAAAGTTGTATTTTTTTTTTACTTTTTTGGTTTTTTTTTAGTAGTATAAGTTAATGATAGGTATTGTGGGTTTATTGATACTACTGTTTATAGAATAATAACAATATTTCTTAGTGTAATTCCACAAGTGGCGTCTGAGGGTGGTATGTATGCAGCCTTACTCTTATCTTGGGAAGGCGGTGAGACTGTGTATGATCCTTGGCTCAAGGATGAAAATACAGTCTTGATGAAAATAATGGAGAAAAGAACAGTAGTTGGAATAAGTAATATCAATGATTGAGGCAAAGGAAGCAATATGTAATGATAAAATCATAGACTAAGCTTGTATGGGAATAATAAAAATGATACTAATAAGGGAAACTTGCAGTATAAGCACTATGTCTAGGTCCTAGTCAACTTGAACCTATTGCATTTCAGAGTCTGTCTTACAACCTCCAGCCTACGGTTAACTCCGTTGTGTGTCTATTCAATCAATACTATGTTATTTGCAAATAGCATATACCATGGCACCTCCATCAGATATGTTGCATCAGTTCATCCATCACCAGACAAATTAAAACGGGCTTAAGTTGATCTATGTTGCAATCCCGTCGTGACTTGAAAGTGTTCCTAGTCTCTTCCCACTTCCGTACCCAGATCTTGGCTCCACCGTATCTGTCCTTATTCGCCCTAATGTAAGCTATGGGTACACCTCTACCCTCCAAACATCTTCACACATGACACAACCTCCTTAGGACCTTGTTGTACATACTTCTAGTTTAATGAACACCATATGTAAGTCCATCTTCCTCTCCCTATACTGACAGCCCTTCACGCCTCATCTCTACCACCCTCTCTTAAATTTTTATATTGTGACTTTGCAACTTGATACCCCTATGGTTGTCATATTTCTGTAATCTGTACATATCCCTTGTTCTTGTAAAACGAGATCATTGTACTCCACCTCTTTTGTTCGGGCAATTTTTATGTTCTAAAAATGACGGTAAACAATCGAGTTAGCCACTACATGCCTGATACTACTGTATATGTGTCTTAAAAATTTCAAGTGCTACTGAACTAATTCTTTTGTTTTGTGGAAAGATATGCAAGTAAAGTTAAAATCGAGGTGCAAATCTAATTTCTTTTAATCATGTTGTTTCAATAGAAATTGCATATTTGGTCTTTGCTTACCTTGATGTCCCACCCCTTCCCTTCAAAAAATAAAAAGGAAACCCACAGAAGAGGCAGGGAAGAACAAAATAAAGAAAGGAGATTAGGGGTATTCCTTCCTGCATGCATTATGAAGATATGCAGATCTTTTTCACGAATGGATATATGGAGGTCTAAGTTAAATATTATGCTGCCTTCTTGATTGGTTATGGTTCCATGAAAAGCTGCTGATTCATGGAAATTAATGTAGGATATGGTTTGCATATGGCATGTGGAGGGCTCATCTAGAGGTTCTTAATGTTAAACTATGGGCTACCCTTTTCCCTTATTTGGCAGTCCTTTTGGGCAAGAGATTAAGGAAGCAAGAGGTGATAGATTCCTACTTTTCTGCTTAGAGGTTTCTCAACATCTGTTTATAAGATATACTGAAATGCATTATCGGGTGATCCATGTTATAGGAATAAAAGTGGAATTCGAGATGTAATGACAGAATTCAGTCCAAACATGTGATCATCAGAAGAAAGTGTATTACACATATCAAGAAGGACAACCAATTGTGATTACTTGTTGTTCACATAAGGGTTCATGGTTAAGGATCGTTTATTGTTCACTTTCTCCTGAAGAGGAAAAACTGAGGTTGAGTCCAGTCTCCTTTATTAATTTATCTTATTGAAAAAGGGTGAAAAAAGAGGTCTTGGGATGGGGGGAGAAGGTGAGGTGATGGTGCATTTACCTCTTATAAAGGAGAAACCTAATCTGGAGCCTTAGCCATAACCTGTTCTCCAGTTCATAATTATGAATATTCATAGAGAGAAAACTATTGTTAACTTTTGCAACCCACACCTTTGCTTTAGGGGGGATCCACTCCATGTTTCAAAAAACATATAGAAGCTCAGTTAGAGGTTGAAAATGTTAGTATCACATAGGATTAAATGTGCCTGTTCAGATTGTAATGCTTACGCAATCATCTGGAGTGCTCATGATATCAAATCATGAACATTACTGGCCTTTTATTCTATTGTAAGTGCAGATATTAATCACGTTAAGGAGTTTGTGGTTATTAGTTGGACTCATACTGTTGCATGAAGCATAAGTTACCATTTGGCATAGCGGAAGTGATTGCATCTTTCTCTTCTGGAGATTTGATTTGATAGCTGAGGTTTTTATTTTCCTTTTCCTTTGTGGACCCAAAACTGTTATTTCCCAAGTTTATGAAATTCTGCTACCTTCTAATAAGAGTCCCTTCACTTCTGTGCTTCAGTGTGACTTTAGATGTATACAATTCATGTTTATTTATCTATCAATTTCTTTTTTCCTTTTTTAAATTGGTCATATCTCCAGTTTATTGGTGCCGTACTATTCTGAGTATTGATAAAAAGGATTCTATTTATGCAGGAAACAGTTGGCTATTTCTTTTGTCTTGAGGATCGGGCATTACTTTGCCGAAAATGTGATATTGCTATTCACACAGCTAATCCTCATGTTGCTGCTCACCAAAGATTTTTGCTGACTGGAGTGAAAGTAGGACTTGAACCTGTTGATCCTGGTGGTATTTCATCCTCAGGGACATCACAGTCCATTCAGAAGGTTTCTGAGCCAGAGTCTGCTCCACTTTCAAAACGGAATGCCTCAGTATCATTGGATGCTCAATTTAACAAAGTGTTACCTACCCAGGTCAGTGGCATTGAGGATTTTGCTCCTACTAAGTCTCCGTTTGCTGGAGGTTCTGCAGCTGGAAGTATGCCACAATGGCAGTTCGATGAATTTATTGGTCTGAGTGATTTCAATCAAAATTATGGATACATGGATGATGGATCATCTAAGGTACGGTTTAAGTTGTAGTTGTTGTTTGTAGTTTTCACAATTGAAATTAGATGAATTTCTTGGACTGCATTTTAATCAGAAGTATGGGATGGATGACTGATTACTTGAGGTATTATTTAGATCTTACTTTTCATGAATATCTTGGACTGCATCTGTATTTCTGATATTGGATTATCATCCAAAAGAGAAAAATCCCTGATGGAGTCTATTCCTGCCAGTAATGTTGTGTGGCATGCATGCTCTGTTATCTATACTTAAGGGTTTAAGTCGTAAGCGTGTATTTTCCCCTACAAGAAACCAAAGAATAATCTTCATCTAAAAACATGGAACTGGAAAAATGAGTTTATGGTTGGATTATCTGTTGGTAGGACCACTTTATGCATATACTGGTAGCCCCAACCCAATCTTTTGATTGGACAGACATTTTGCCACGAACTTGCCCTTCCCCTTCATATGACAAACTCATAGGTGATAAAGATTGTTGGAGTATTACCATATTGGTGATATCGCACTTCGCCAAGTAAATTTGGGCCTCTCAAATGCTTGGAACTCCGAGTCTCGATTAGTGTTGAATATAGACATTCTAAAGTGCACCATTATTATTAGCATGTGGCTGGATCACAACCTTGCTTAGGGTTGTGACAAAATAGAAGCAGCTTTAGCTATTGCATCATGCCCTTTTGTTTTGGGCATTCATGCTACAGAAAATATGCCTTGGTGTTAAGTCACATTATTGTTTCTATGGGTGCTTAGTATATGAAGATACATTTTCGACCTTATGGTTGCTAGATATGACTAGTCAATTATTTTCTAAAAAGAAATATTCGGTATATCGCTTGCCTCTTTGCTATAAGTAGAATGCATGGATATACCCAGATAATCAATAATTTGCACAGGGATTATGTTCAATGGCTTCTAAATTAGTTCCTCCATTAAAATCTATCAGGCGGATAATGGCAAACTTGGTGGAGAGTCGGACTCTTCATCAATCTTAAGAGTTGAAGATGAAGAACTAGATGGTGATGAGTGCTTGGGTCAGGTGCCAGACACATCTTGGGCAGTGCCACAAGTTCCTTCCCCACCTACGGCCTCTGGACTTTACTGGCCCAAAACTTACCAGAATCCGTTCGACTCTGCAGTGTTTGTGCCTGACATTAGTTACTCCCCTTCATCGAGCCTTCAACAACAACCTCCAAGTGGTACTCGTCTGAAACGAAGAAGGCAGTGTTAATGCACTTTAAGCTTCTTCGCTCACGTTTGTGATAGGTGATTCAGATCCCTAAGCTGTTCACTCATGTTAGTGATAGGTGTTGCAGATCCCTAAGCTCTTCACTAAAGTTAGTGATAGGTGTCTAGATAGAGCGGTGTGTGGTAGTTGAAATTTGATTTTAAAGTTGTTTCCGCAATGATTATTGTGTGTTTCTCCAATGTAAGTAACCTGCACTGTCTGCTGCAGTTACATAGAATGCCAAAAGTGTATTAGTTCCACTCCAATTCCCAGAAGTTGTACAAGAAAATGAATTTGTGTAAAACTGGAACCAGAGAAAAATGACCAGTGTATCATCTTAATTTACCTCCTCTTCACTTTTTCTCCTAGTCGATTTGAAATTGCATATTAGAAATGTGCATTTTAGTTCAATTTGTTGAATATTTGTATTCTAGCCCATCATCGACAATAATATATTCAGTGTAATTCCACAAGGGTTGGAGACAGTAACATGTATACAGACCTTACCCTTACCTTTGTGTCGGGTAGAGAGGTTATTTCTGATGATTCTTTGGTTTCCCCCACCCCACCCAAAACACACACATAGTAAAGGAGAATTCAAACATCTAGCGTCACAAGTTATATGAATATCTACATTATCATGCATTTAATGCATTGTTTACCCATATTAAATATAGACGGGTCAGGCGTTTGATTATTTTTTTTTGGTCTTAACCTATTTTCAACCCGTACAGGATCCCTTCATTTCCCAATAGCCTCATGATGCGTTGTTAAAAGTGGCTGGTCCAAGCTTTGCTTATCTTTGTATAAAATCATATTCAAAGTGGATGAAGTTAGTTATAAGTGGTCGAAATCAAGAGGCAGCTCATTTGCATTGGTACCTACTGTCAATTATTGTATAGAAGAGCTGTAAAAGCTCTACTATTTGCTAATCTAATGTTAACACATGCCTTTGCCTAACCTAAGGCCCCCCCCCACATGGGAGAAATTTGCAAATTTAGGCTTCCAACTTAAGTAAATAAGTAGACTTTGACATATATATATATATATATATATATATATATATATATATATATATATATATATAAAAACACGTGAAATGGTTGCATTAGGCTTCGAGTTGGAGAGTACTTATTGGAAAAGGGGGTTCAACTGAACTCTCCTCGATCTCTGTCTGTTTTCTAGATTTGGAAAAGCGTAGATTTTTCAAGAATGAGAATCATATGATATGTTGGAAATTTCTTATGATATCTTAATGCGTGAAAGTTAGATAGGATAATGCTATGTCCACTTAGACAAATTCAGATATTCAAGAATTGCCAGTTGTGTTATAAATTAAACAGGTCTAGTTTAAGAAATTATCAATATGTAAGATGCTTTATTTGGATTATGTTGATTTCGTCAATGTTGATCCCAAACTCTATAGCATGTTTGGAATAAAATTTCCGACTTCGTCATAAACCATAAGCAAAAAAACACATTGGTTTTGCATTGAGCAATGGTTCAAAGTTTTGGCGTAGTGGTATAATCCGACTGGCCTTATAAGTTTGCTGATAACATAAACTGTTCTTTTAGATGCTTTAAAAAGCCTTAAAAGACATAATAAACGTGCTAGCCTTTTACTTTACGAATCTTTAATAAAATAGTTGTGGTTGCCCATCATGTGCTTAGGAGCCATTTTTCTCCTTTTTTTGAGGGGTCACTTCTCTTGTACGTTATTTATGATGCGTGAGGATCACCTTTTTCTTTTCTTTTTTTTTTCGAATTAATCATAATTTTTCGAGTCAATTTGCTCAAACCTCGACTAATTTCATAAAAATACAAAGAAATTATTTAGCATTTTCTTTTTGTCTCTATTGAGATATGGTTATATCTTTAAGTACTAGACCACGACTAACTTTATCAAATATTTACACAAAAACTTGAACAAATGATAAAAAGCATATCATAATATATCTCCAAAAATTTGAATCTCGAACTTCATAGTTTTTAATCCATTTTATCTTTTTTTTGTTTTTCACCCTGAATTAATTGGTCTCTCGCTTCCTAACAAAAACGATTTTATATTTAGAAAAAAAATAAATTTAAAATTTTTAATTAAAAATAAATGAGTACTTATCAGTTCGCTATCGGTCTTATTTGTTATTGATTAGCAGGTCAGTTACACATTTAGTTGCATTATCATGTGTCAGGGACATTGTGCCCTCCCATTAATGTATGCCTGTAAGATTGACTTGGAGGACCTTGAAAAACTCAACTGTTGACAACTCCAATTGCATCTCATAAATTATTTAGCACAGAAAACAAAAAAAAATAAAAATTTAGAAATTAAATATGAAAACTACCCATTCAAATTCCAGCTCAAACTTGAACTGAATTGATTGCCCTATGAGTACCAAGTATAAACTCCATTTTTTTTTTCAAACCAAAAAAAAAAAAAAACAGAACCACCCTATACATATTAATTTACAGAACCTAAATCATCACACTCATAGTGACAATATTACTTATTCACTCTTTTTTTTAAAGATACTAATAATTATCAAATTATTTTTTTTAACTTTTTTGATCATGAGGAAACATAAAAGACATTGAAGAAATTTTACTTGTTATAGTATCCAATATTTCTGATGCAGATGGCCTTAGGCTTGGTGAATCACCAAGACAAAATCCTGCTAATGACACCATAGCTTTAGCTTCTTCCAAATTATAAGCTCCGTTAAGCTTTGAATCCACCATTTCTATAACTTTAGATGAATCCCTTAATATAGTTCCAGCTTTTGATATTAATCTTTCTCCATTATCCGATGAAAGAGCTTCGAATCCAGAAATTAACTCTAGAACGATTATGCCATAGCTGTAGATATCGTTCTTCTTCGAAGCAATGCCAGTTCTCAAGTAATGAGGATCTGTGTATCCTGGAGAACCAAGCATCATTCGATTTGCTGATGGTGGTAGAATTGTGGAAGAAAATCCCATTTTGGCTGACCCAAAATCGCAGAGTTTAGAGTTGTATTTCTTGTCTAGTAAAATATTAGAAGCCTTGATATCCCCATGGACGATTGGGAGTGGGCATTTGTCATGGAGATATTCTATGGCTTTAGCAAGTTGAAATGCTATAGCCATACGATTTCTCCAGGAAAGTGATTTTCTACCATCAACGCCGCCGTGTAGTTTCTCCTGTAGAGTTCCATTAGGCACATATTCAAAAACTAACATACCTTCTTCTCCGTTGTCACAATTTCCTAGAAATTTCACAATGTTTTCGTGTTGAATTTGCAGCAAAATGTCTAATTCTTGCTTGTAAACTCTCTGAAAACGCTCAGAGCTTAAATCCATGATCTTCACAGCAGCAAGCATTGAATCTGGAAATTGAGCTAAATACACCATACTAAATCCTCCATAAGCAATCAACCTCGACCTCGATAAATTCATAGTGAATTTCTCAACTTCATCACAAGTAAATAACCTCTTCACCCCTAATTTCTTCAAATCCCCATTTTCTTCTAAATCCCCTGTAACCCTAGCATCAGTACCCTTTCCCCGCCGCCTTAACTTGAACCCCAAACACTTAAACAACGCCATTAAAGCAAAGCAAACAAACACCAAAACTGAAACAACAACAACAAAAACTCTGTTATCGTAAAATGTATTTTTCTGGGTTGGAGTTGAATCAACAATACTATAAAGGGGTTTCGTCGGTGGAGTGGCGAGTAAGGGTTTTGATGAAGCAGAGGAAGAAGAAGAAATGGTGAAAAAGAGAAATATAGAAAAGAAATAGGAACAAGTGAACAAAGAACCCCACCACCTACAGACAAATGGACTATTTCTATGTATAGAGTTGTTTGATTTTGAAATTTTCTTAATATTTGACAATTTTTTACTCTTTACAGTGCTGGAAGGTGAGGCTTCCATGGAAGCAACAAAATCCAACAAGGGATTTTTTCTTTTTTTTATTTCTAAAAACAAAGATATATTATACCGATGAAAAAAATAAAAATAAGTGGAGACATAAAAAAAAATAAAAAAATCTATGTAGTAGGAATATGAATAGGAATAATAAAAGTAGGAAAATGCATATAGTTTATAAAAATGTGAAGGGGGTGACTCGGAAAACAACAATTGATTAAAATAGGCTATTTAGTGTCCCTCCGCGGTAGAAAAATCGAACCTACCGATAAGTCAGAATGAAAAAAATATTATTAGGTTAATATATTTTTTATAATTTTATAAAAATATAAAATTGGATTATCGATTTGATATCAATTTTTGATATTGAATAAATTGATAATTCATTAAAACCATAGTAAATTATTACTATACTCTTGTAAAAATATTAAATACTATTAATAATTTAACACAACTAGATTCTGCACTGTGATCTGCGAACTCATATGTCATAGCATTTCTACTTCTCATTAGAAATTTCATCTTATGTTTTAGTTATAACATGTTATTATAGTCTTCGTATTATATCTGCTCTTATTGATAAAATTTATCATTATATTTTTTTATATCATAATATTAAAGCATATACATCTAATTTGTTTGTTTTACTGTATCATACCAAATTGTTAAACAAGTAAAAAATCATATATTTATTTTATGAGTTTTTCTTATTCGTAAACCTAGAGTAATATGATTATAATTATACTCCTTGTATTAAGGGTTTAGTTTGAGTCAACTTTTTCTATAATGGAAATCAAATAATCAAACCAATTAGGAGTAATTGATTTCTGAAATATTTGAATAACAATTAAGTCGTTTTTTCACCTATTCATTTTAATTAAATTTTCAATTTTTTTTGTTGGCTTTTAAAAACGTGGCATACACTACCAAATAAAAAATTCCAGTGTCTATATTTCAAAAATAATATTACCAAGTCAATTGCTCTTTCAACCAGAAAACCGTATGCATTTGTCTAAAAATTTAGTCATTTTCAAATATTATAATAAAACTTTTCTTTTTATGATTAAAAGATGGGAAGTACTAAAATATTTCGAAACAAGAATTTTAATAGCTCAATTGATTAACATTTATAAATTTTATCTTATTATTAACGGTTTAATTTCCAATCTTATAATCTTTGGACATTATTTCTCTCATGTGTAATCATTTAAAAAAGAAAAAAAAATATAGAAGAAGTCATTAATTGAACATCTAAATGAAATTTTTGCACGTTACTATTCCCTCGTCCAATATTGTTTGTCATGATTTCTATTTTTCGAGTCAAACTATAAAAATTTTGACTAATATTTTAAGATGTATTTTTTCATCATATTAATATGTAAAAAATTGTTATTTTATAGTAACTTTTAGGATATCTATTCTTTTTTGTTTAATTAATTGAATTAAAGTGATCTAATTTACCTTTGAAAATTAGTCAAATTTACTTTGAAAATTAGTTAAATTTACTTTTAATAAGCGTAACATGACAAATAATTCTGTACGGAAGGATTATCTATTTAGCCTTTTACCTACCATAATTTTAACACATTCACGTAAAAGTCATTTAATAGCACTAATTATAAGGACCATTTGATTAAATTAATACTCGTTTCGTTCATTTTATTTATCGTGTCATGCTTTTTAAAAATCAATTTGATTAACTTTTAAAATTAAATTATATTACATTGATTTGATATTTTAAAGAAAAAAAATTAGATATTTAAAAACTATATGAAAAATTGTATAAATTGTAATTTTTTGCATATCAATATGATGAAAAAATACAATTTAAAATGTTAGTCAAAATTTATATAATTTAACTCTAAAAGTAAAAAATATGACAAATAATAGTGAACGGATAGCGTATTTATCTCCCAAATTTTATTTTACTTTTTGAAGAGAGGTCGGCTTTTTAAGAAAATTAATGTAGATTCTTCATAATTTTTTTTAGTAAAGAAGTAAGAACAATTAGTGCAATTATTTCGAAGAAACATTATTTTTTAAAATGAAAAATAAAAGAATAGATAAAATATTCTTTTTGTCCCAACTCATTTTTTTTATAATTCGTCTTAAAAAAATGTAATATTTTTATAATTAGAAAGAAAAGATTTAACTTTAAAATTTTTTAAATAAAATGATTTCTAGTCACACATTTTTAAGATTAGTATTAAATTGTAATTTTCAAAATTCTTTCTTTCTTTATGAAATTTTTTGGTGTGAAGTTAAACAATGTTACATAAATAGAAACGGAGACAGAGAACTAAAGCATCTTCGGGATTAACTATTATTCCCCCAAGGAACGTAGTACCAAGTACTTCCTGGCGAGCTTTAATATGATTCGATTTATAAGTAAGCATCTCTTATAAAATATGAGTAGTTAGCTTCGTATAATTTAGAAAACACTATTTTTCTCGAAACTTATTATTCATATTTCTCATTAAAAGGTATTATTCGATAATGTATTTCTAGCATACTCCCTGAATATCAATCATGACTAACAATCAAATCAACATAATTGGACTAATAAGAATGGGAAAATGACTAATTTAAGTTTATTAAACATGAAAGGGCCAACACTTGATTAGATAATTGCAATTAATAATTCATAATTGTAGTTAGTACATAGTTTTCAGAGGGGTAAGTAGTAATTAAAATAAAAGGGAAAGAAGTCTATACAAGGCATGAAGACAGACACAATGAAGATTTGGATCTAATGGTCAACTCAATCTAATAGTGACATCCTAACAGGCACTACTATTTTTCTTTGTGTCTATTTGTTTTTTTTTTTTTTCAAAATTCTTTTGGGTTGGTAGCCCTAGTGAGTCATGCCAAATGGCGGAGTTTGATTTTGAGTTTACTAGTTTTAGATTATTAAAAAGTCATTTCATTCAATTCTCAATGAATTATACTAAACATTAATTAAGTTGTGAAGCATAAATATAAAATTCATGTTAATATTATTGAATTTCATAAAATATACGGATAAAAATATAGTTATGCCTTAAATAAATCGAAACATATCAAAATAAGTTTTTATCCTCCTAAAACTAAAATACATTAAATAGAATTACGTATTAAAATTCAATTAGTTTTTATCGTCCAAGTCAAAATTTAAAACATGATCGATGAAGTTGACCTCGTTCCTGACCTACGAGCAAGCTTGTTCTTCAATCATAGTGACTGGTGATCAAAAAAGTTGCTTAGGAATCTACGGACCTAGTGACCAAAGCGAAATCAGGTCATATTAAAACCAGAAGAGGGAATTCAATATCAATCGCTATCTCCTAGGCACACATGACTGTTGTCACCTCTACCACGTTCTCCTTAACGTCCCTTGTTTTTTCGTGTGGAATTCTTATTATTAATTCAAGAATTTAGATTTGATTGATTTACTATTGGAAAGTTTTATTCATTTACTTTAATTAATCAATGTCTTGTAAAGAATTTAATTAATTTTATTATGCAAAACTATAGTTCATGTCATAAATTATTATGAGGGTAATTAAACACATCAAATCCATAGTCCATCAGTTTCCGTGTGTCACTGCATAATAGACTTTAGTTTATAATATTTTTTTTTTCTGTGAATAGTTACTCATATAAATGCAATTTTATTGGTGTCGGTGCAATCACTTTCCAATGACCTACATATTATATATAGTTAAAATAATTTCACAATTTTTATTTATACGAGTTATTCATATTTAATAAATAGTGAATAATCGATTCATATGTATAGTTTATCGATGACATAATTTTAAATTAAAAGATTTGGAAGTTGAAAATTATTAGTGTAGAAAATTAGTAGGTGGTTGAACGTTATCTAGTTTAAACTACTTTTTTGTTATCTCGCTCTTCGATTTTATTCTTTAAGTGTTATTTCTTTTGCTTCAGTTAAGATATTTATTTGTTGTTGCTATTATTTTATCTCTATTATTTTCGACATGACTTTTTTTTATTGTATTTTTTCTGTACTTATTTTGTACGTTTAAATTTTATACTGAAACATGAACAATATAATATGAACGATTTTTCTATTATCTCAATTCTTTTTTCTTAATGGATCTTTTTTGCTTCAGTGCAAATTAAATATGAAATATTTTATTTTTCTATATTTAATTTAGTTGATTGATATTTTTTTTTCTTTCTTTCTAATATTCATTACCAACCAAATCAAGAAGACAAACGAATCGTGACAAACATCCCGTGTACTATATTGAAAATGTTGATTAGGTTTTGTTTAAATTGACAAAAAAAAAATATCATACATCGAATTCTTCCTCTTTTTTTTAATCTTCATTTTATTTGTTGGTTTGTTGAATAAATAATAATAATGATAATTAAGAGAAGTATAGAGAATGAATGAAGTTTCACTTTAACAAACCACGTTTATCATATAGGACACAATTAAGTTTGAGCATATTTTTTTTGACAAAGAAAATTGATTTAAAGAATTTGGCTTTTTCTACCAAAATAAAAAGTTATTCTCAATCAAGACCAAACACAAGAATAATAAAATGCCATGCAAATCTAAAATTTCATGGATTGATTTATTAGTGCGAAAAGATAGATTCAAAATTTATATTTTATGTGAATTTTTAAAATTATTTTCGTTTTTTTAATTTATTTATCTGATTTTGATTAGATACGGAGTTAAAAAGAAAATAAAAAATGTCATTTTGAATCTGTTAACTATAGATATGTAGAATGTATCAAAATGCATGTAAACATGTAATGTGAAAATTTGAAATTAAACAATGATCAAAAAAGAAAAAGACATTTTTTAAAAGAAAAAAACAAACTAAAAAAGAAAATCAGACAAACAGATAAAAATTTATTGTATAGAGTATATTTCTTTTGAAATTTTAGTAATTTTTCACATTGAAATGTTTTCACTTTTAATTAGAACTGTTGAATTTAATAATCTAAAAAATAATAATAGTAAGATAAGACGTTTTACCTCTCTGATTAGATCTTTTGAGTACAAATCTAAATTAGGTGAATTAATCTGAGTTTAAGATGTCAAATCCATACAAAAACTAAAAGGATTAGCAACGAATTTCTTCTTTTCCACTAATTAACTTTGAAAAAGTCGTATTGTGGCTCCCATCTAATTTTTTCTTCGTCATATTCCCATCTTTTCATTTGTTGGCCCAATTAATACGTAACAAATTTAGTTTAATTATATAACTTTTTTGTTTGACTAAAGAAGAAATTAGGAGTAATATCTTTTTTTAGAGATTTAAATAGAGTACTCCAAATTTAAAAAATTAAAAGAAAGTAGTTAAAGCTGATTTTAATTAATTTATTTTAATTTCTTTTTTTAAAAAAAAATCAAAATAGTTTTAACTTTTAAAGTATCTTTATGGTGTTTAGTAAATAAAAATGATTTTATGCACTTGGTTTAAAGTTAAAATAGCAAAATTAATCAAAAGTTATAGATCATAATTGAACTTTGAAAAAGTACTGGAGTGGCTCCCATTCAAATTTTTTTCTTTTGTCATGTTTAATCTTTTCATTTATCGAAGCAATAAATAATTATTTTATTTTAATTTATATGAAGTAATTTAAATAATTTAAACTAAAATATTTAATATTTGTTGTAATTTTATCAAACAAAACTAATATAGTAGTCAATCGAGCTAATGACTCAAAATATCATATTTAAAAAAAAAAAAGTATACCTTGAAAGTATTATTTATTTCTCCACATAATAATATCTTTACGTAAATTAAAAATAAAAAAATAATTAATACTATGAATGCTTTTTCCCGCAATTGACGTTGTTATTTGCTTTTCATTCATATTCATAACTATCAATCAATTAAAATCTATCAAATACAAATTCCATCTTTTTGATTGAACTTAAAAAAAAAAAAAAACCTTGAAATTAATACTTTAAAATTTTATATATCGCTATTTTTCATTATGAATCTGAAATCAAATAATCAACTAACTTAGCTGTCATCTTCTTTCTACTGTACAAGAATTTAATTGGACACCTTGTAGTGATTTTGATACGTGATGAATATATTGTGTGTTCAGAGACAGGGCTAGATCAGTTCAATTGAATTCGATAATATATATATATTTTTATATAAATTTATATTTATATTAAAAAATTAAATAAATAAATATATATATTTACTCATAAATCACTTACAAAATTAATTAACGATTCAGTGCTAAAAAAGAAAATATGAAAATGTTTTTCTCATTAAAGCTGTGGATTTGAACCCCTTTCAAATAAATAAAAAAAAGCTACTAAAATGTCAGATACAATAATGATAAACATTCTAAAGTTCACAATAAGAAATAAAAATTAATCATTAGTGGCGGAATTAAAATTTCTAATAATTTAAATTTTTTTTTTTTTTTACTTGGTTACATAAGGTACTTTGTATTTTCTGAAGAAAGGGTGTGAATAGTAATGAGAGTGAAAGTCTAGCAGCAGAGCCCAGAGGTGATCAGTTAAACATCATTAGTTAATAAATCATAATATATAGAATATTTTTGACTTCGTTAGTGAATACGTTAGTAAGATGCATACATCACAGATTTGAATTTTTTAATATGTAAAATCATAATATATAAATGAAGAAGGATAAAAAATACGTCAACTAATTTTAAATTATCTAATTTTAGCGACAAAGTAAACAAAAAGAAGTAATAAGTTTGTCCTGTTGTATCCTCTTTGGTGGATCGATGCTTCCACGTAACTTTTTCCATAACCATATTTTAAAAATTATAATCGTTAATATTCCCTATATATTACTATCACACATTCAACATATCTTTATATATAATCTTTTCTTTTTTAACTTTTAAATTTTCCAAATTTGGATGGCTCGAAAGAGACAATTGCTTCAAATACAAAAAAAAGAATCAACGTGTGAATTCTCTAGCAAGTGTTTTTAATTAGGTAAAAGACAATTACATAGTTCTCATAGTTTGATTTATCTTACTGAGACGAATTATCAAACAGAAAATAGATTTTTTCTTCTTCTTTGTTATACTATAAATAAGATTACGGTATCATTTGTTTTCATTAAAATTAAGGCGTCTGAATTGGAATATATATCTGAATGCTAAGATGTAGATGTATAAATCTGAATATTTAGATGTTGTCTCTGAATCTGAACACTGAATTATTGGGATTGTTTGTTTTTAATATCTGAATGTGCATATGAAATTAAAAGTCATATTCAGTAAAACATTATAAAATTCTCATTTTAGTAAAATAGGTATTTTTACCTAGAAAATAATATTTGAACAGTTTCATCATAACAAGGTAAAAATGATTTATCTTTTAAGAATTTAACTTTAAGTTACATCATTAATATGCCTATTATTTCCACTCAAAAACTTTTAGAATTTCATAGAATGCAATGTAAAATAGTATATTAAGTTAATAAGAATAAAAGAAATTATAACGGTAAGCATGTAAAATGATTAAATAAAAAAACAGCTATTATGAGTTGTTGTAACGTATTTGAATTAAAATATGAGTTTTATTTTTGAGTCTGAACGGTGTCAAAAGTATGTTACTTTCATTCAAATATATTCAGACCAATTAAGAGACTTACAAGGAAATAAAACAAACTTAGTTAATGAACTGAAGTGCAAACAAATGAGATCTACATCTCTAATGAGTCTCTTCACACTAATTATATTCAAATTAGTAATCTACAAATACTAACAATTTGCATCTTAATATAATACATAAATGTGTCATTAACTTGATGTTATCTCTTCTCTATCCTCTAACTTTGGATAGGTAAAAAAAACATTCAAATTTATATAAAGTCAAACAAAGTACCACATGCCTCATACATGCCATGCACGTCCTACGAGAATTATAAGTGTTCATTTGTATACAACCAAGGTTCGAGAGCAGATATTATAGATATCAATTGAGGTAAGTTGACAAGACATAGTATTATGCCTGGGATCTTACATAAACAAATTTGTGAGTAATCAAATATAAAACTCTGTACAATACTAATGGAAACAATACATTTGCCACTGGAATAGGGAGTGATTTAGCAGAATTGTTTCTCAACTATACCAACAACATGAATATTCTAACAAGTGTTCGTTTCTAGCTCGGATGATTCTATCCACCTCTAAGTCCCGTTGCTGGTCTCTTTTATGTCTCGATGATATGCTCTACTCTGTATGCAATGGAAATCGGGAATTCAAGCTCCATACTACAAGTATGTGCATTGATTTAAGTTATCGCTAGCTTTGGAGTATTATTTTCTGCATTAGGACTGCCAAGATACTTCCCAAGGATATGTTTATGACGTTGACAACGTCATTGTTGAGCTGAACAACGAAGGATAACAAAAAGGTGAGTAAAATTACTTACATCTCAGAGTAAACGTTAAGACATTTGTTCAGAAAAGTACATACCCAACGAAATCCTTCTTTCTCTTGAAGTGAAGCGCCTATTAGACTTTCACCAAAGTTTGCTATCTGGGCGGCTACTACACATATTGCAGCCCCAGGTACGTTAATCTGGAAAAAAAATCTGGTCAGAATACGGATGATGTCTTCCTAAGAGTTGAATCAAAGTAATAAACGAAAAAATGAAGAGAGGTTAGATCAAATGTTATTGTATCTGTCTCTCAGCACGGGCAAGACAAAGCTATAGATGTAGTGAATGTTTCGACAGCTAACTGATCCAAAATAAAATAAAATAAAGATATGCTAGATGGGCGAAAACAATGGAAATCTCTCTGCCTCGGGTTGCTCAGCCATAAACATTTGCAAGAATATCAGCCAAACAGGTAATATAATGCAAAAATTTACCTTCATTGAAAATCACCCATGTCATAGTATATTCGGATAGAAAAATAGTTAGTACTCTTTTTTTCTAAAAATTCGTTAGTACTCTCTTTGTCTTAAACACTTCACATAATAATCACTCCAGCCTTGCACACCTTCATAGCATGAAAAACTCAATATGTTCACACAAATCCTAGAAGGGAAAGGAGAAGAATAGGATTGCTAAATGCAGACACTTTCAATTTACACTCTTTATGATTCTATCAACAAGGTTTCAAAAGGATACATTTGTAAGTTTAAAATAAAATAAAACTATGGTAACTTGGAGACTATCAAGACTGATATGATAATCATAACCTTCAGTCCTTGCCTGATTAGATACTGATAGGCAGTACGATCAACATTAATTGAGGGTGGAAGAAATACTTCAACAGCACTAACAATATCATATGCTATTGCTGCAAAAGGATGATCTTTTCTTTCTCACAACCTCGAGTAATAAGCCAAAAGTCCCATGAAAACATGAATCCCTGCCCATTGAGCCTGCAACAGTGCCACATTTAGTCCAAAACTTCTTTTCTGATAAAGAAGTCCAACACTTTCTTCTACAACTACTCTCTAGTCCCTATAACAAAATTCTATTACAGCTACTCCCCACAACAATTTCAATGTGTTTAGCTCCCAAATTTTTTTCTCCATCATTTCTGATCACCAAAATTCTTTAATGGCCTCAACCTGGACCATTGTAGACCTCAGGGGCTTAAGAGTTAAATCATGTGATAGAACCTAGATGCAAGAAAAGGCAACGTGACATTTTTGTTTCCATTTCCTAAAGCCCATAATAGACTAGTATCTCCAGGTTATTGTACTATATAAAACAAAAACTACATGGCACAAAGCAAAAAGTTTCAAAACATAGAACCATTTATGGAAGGCATACCTGACCCTTTAGATAACCAACAAAAGCAAGGAGAACTGAAGCAAGAAGCCCAGCTAAGGTTCCCTCAGCACTCACAGCCCCTTCAGTACCCCGAGGCACTACCTTGAATGAGGTGACAAGATACCTGCAATTGTTATGCAAGTACTCAGCAGACCATTCTTAAAGAGGGCCATCTGCTCCTCCTGATGACTGAACTGAGCAAATAAAAGTGATAAGTGGTCTGAGTTGCTTATGATTTCCTTTCAAAGATGAAAACTTTGTAGCTACTATCTAAAATTGTATATGAACTACAATTCGCACAACACTTAAGTGTC
Source organism: Solanum lycopersicum (assembly GCF_036512215.1). Lineage (NCBI taxonomy): Eukaryota > Viridiplantae > Streptophyta > Magnoliopsida > Solanales > Solanaceae > Solanum > Solanum lycopersicum. The sequence continues at coordinate 67,426,477 of NC_090806.1, forward strand.
AAATCACAGAGCTCATCACACACCTAACTACCTCAAATGAAAGTAAACTTATGTAAAATTGCATGTTGCAATATTGACGGGCAATTCCAGCACCTACGGGTGTGGCCTAATGGTCAACAAAATGGGTACAAAGTGCAAACGTTGGAGGCCATGATCCAAATCTCAACGGAGTTAAAATATTAGATGATTTCTTTCCATCTACCTAAGACTTGATGGGTAGAGGTAACCGGTACATGCATTTATGGGAGGTAGCAAGTACCCGGTGAATTAGTAGAGGTACGTGCAAGCTAACTTGACCGGCAATTCTACAAAATTATGACACTTTTCTAGTCCTTGTTTTCAAAAGATAAATTTTGCGGTCTTCATTTTTACATGTAAAATACCTGTGTTTTTCACTAGGTCTTCAAAGGATAAATTTTCAGTCTTCATTTTTACATATAAAATACCTGAGTGTCTAGAATTAAGAATTAACAGATCTCCATACAATAAAAGAATGTATTTCCAGTTTCTACGCAAACAAGTCTTTGTTTTCAGTTCATCAAATTCTTAGTAGTTAGCCAGAGGTGAAGAGGCTGTACTCACGTAGTTTTACCATATGCCTTTCCTATCTCGCTCGAGACAGTATCACTCAACTTGGTACAGAAACTGGCTACAAATGCAAGTTCCCACAGGCGAGTAAATGCCTCCCCACCAACACCATTAATTGATAAGAATGCACAAACACAACCGGCTGCACTAGAGCCTATCACGCTTCCAGGTCCTCTCCTTCCTTTCCTCTTCTCTGCAACCCCTTGAGCCTCTTTCTGAGCCATTTTCACCTTAGTCGCAGCTGTGCCCTGTTTGGTTTAACTTATTAGTCCAAGATTCCTAGCATCTTTTTATCAGAATCATCAGCCTAAGCAGGACAGAATATGCCAATTATATCCATCATTATTTCCAGTCGAAAGACATCCAAAGATTATCTATATTGAAGAATGTGACTATCTCATCTCAAATATTAAGTTGGTAGAAAGAGCACACATTTATTATATTTTCAATAGGACCCCCCACGTGCGGGCTGAATTCTTTTTTTTTCATGAGTGAAGCACGTGGAAAACCTTTTTTTGACAATGGGGGGTATTGAGGTTAGATCCTAGGACCTTTGTCTGGACTGATACAACATCCACAAATAGATCTTCGATCTAAATCAACCCCACAAGCTAGCTCAAGAGGGAGGACGACTGCCTAAGCTATATAAGGAGTCCAAGAATCTCATTTCTCACCGATGTCAAATATTTCTCTTCAACAAACCCTTCACACACAAACCCGTTCCCGTACTAGAGTATGCACATTCATGGGCTAGCTTTTGAGGTTGAGTTAGACTCAAGATCCATTTCTTTTACATGGTATTAGAGCTAAGCCCATCACATGTAGCCCCCACACCAATTGAGGGGGGATCACCCCCCCAGTTCATGAATGTACACGCTCTAGTTTGGAAAATGATCTTGGCATAGGGAGATTGAAGAGAAATATTCTACATCGTTGAGGGATGAGTTATATGGCTTTGTCAATCTACTCCCTTTAAGCTAGCTCCTAGGGTGTGAGACCTAATTCGACAATATAGATCTGTTAATATCAATACATTTTCATCTTTGCTTATAAGGGTTCCACTAATCAATCAAAAGGATGCAATTTCTCCTTCTTTGCTCTTCCAATTTTACTTATTATCAACTATTTCATTTAACCAAACAAAAAATGAGGGATTTGCAAGCAAGCATTCATCATTAAGTATTCCACTTCATTTTCCCATTGATCTAAAATATACATAAGCATAACTTATACAAAGTTGAATCCTCAAAACAACACTTACACTACCAAAGTTCAAATTTTTACTTACAATAACAAAATATGTGGCAACAAGAAGAAACCCAGAGGAACCAAAAGCTCTCCAAGTAAGTGTACCAAGCAAGAAAGCAGCCGCAATACCAGAAAGTGACAATCCAGTAACTAAAAGTGGAGAACCCAAAGAAAAAATGATAATATTACTCAGCAAAGCAGATTGCCACGTGGGTGGTGAAGATTGAATCAATTGAATTGCTCTTTCGACAATTCCAAGATCAGACACTGATGCTTGTGCTTTCATTGATGATCTTCGATGATGTCTAGGGTTTAAAGTTGACAAATGAGGAAATTGGTCAAATGGGGTTTGGAGTTTTGAGGTTAAAAATGAAAACTTTGGTCTTTGAATATGGAGAAGTAATGGAAGTCTTGGTATTGAAAGAGTTGAAAAAGCCATTTTTAAAGAAGTTTTAGAGCTTCTCACGTAAGACTCCGGAAGCCGTGGAGTCGTCAATAAACCGGAACCAAGGTTCTTTGTTGGGGTAATTTGCACATTAGATCCTTGGATTTTGATGTGTATCATTTGTAAGCCCCATCATTTTTAAAATGTTACACAACCTAACACAAATTCAAAATTTTAATTTTGTGAATTCTTATACACAACCTCCTTAAGCTTATATATTCGTTTTTTTTTCGCACTAAATTAGATGTAAATCACCCAAAAATCCCCTATCCCAATACTTGCCTCATGCATAATGTTGTTTTTGGGAATTGAACTCACGATATCAAATAAAAAATTATAGCTCATAGTGAATAAATAATTTTATTTCTTAATTAAAATTTATCAAGTAAGCGTCGTGTTCTATCATGACTCAAACTCGGAACACCCAACCCCTGGAAAGCCTTGTCATAGGCAGGATATTAACATTATCTATCAATTTCATTTATTATTTGAGAACTCTTCTTGAGTTTTGGTGCTTGAAGATGAGATCTATGAGTAAAGTAAGATACCAACGAGTCTAAGAACTAAGTGTTCATTAAGGACTAATAAGCAAATAAGAAGTACCTCGTTTTTGTACAAATTCAAATTCTTTTTTTGAAACTATAGTTAACAATTTTTTTTTAAAAAAATAGAATTAAAAATTTTTATTATTTTTTGATCAAATAATAAATAAGATATATAATTATTAAAACAAAAGAAATAGTATATTAGTAAGTTTTAAATTGTCTACATCCAATATCTAATTTCACATCAACATTAATTTATACTTTGAATCAAGCAAAGTAAAATAGAAGGATTACTTTTTTTTTTTTAAAATAATAGTTTGCTCATAATATATGTAACAATCAATATAAATAACCCCTTCTATCTGTTCTTTTTTTATTTCTCTTATCCATTTTATATCATTGCAGCCATTTTCCATGGCTGTGCAATGCTCTTCTTCTGTAATATTTGCCTCACATTCACCAGCAAAAACCTTATCTTCCTCTCAGAATAAGACCCTTTTCTTGGGTTCCTCCATCTCTTCAAAGCCCTCCGTTGTTGTTGCTAAGACCCATCGAGCTACTCAAATTTCTTGTCAAGAAAAGACAGCACTTGTTCCTCTGGAACAAAGATGGATGTTTGAAGAGTCTGAAATTAATGGCCCTGTAAGTATTTTATAACTTTTCTTTTATTTTTGTTGTTCATTACTTGTCTTGATTTTGTCATTGTTGCTCTGGGTTTTTTGGGGTTATTGTGGAAATTGAGGATTTTATAGACTACCCTTTTCTCTTCTGTATTTGAGTTTAGTCATTTAAGGTGTAAAAGACTTGAACTTTAGTCTTAATTTGATATGCATTTGGACTTTTAAGGCTCTGGGGTTGTTTTGAGCAAGATGCTATCTGTTTAGTTTTGGGGAGAATTTGCTATGTATAGGTCAGAGTTGAAAGTTGAAACCTAGGTAGCTGGAACATATACAACATACTCAATATAATTCGATAAGTGGGGTCTGAGGAGGTAGGGTGTATGCTTCATTACACCTTGTGAAATTTAGGGAGTCTATTTCTGAAGGACTCTCGGCCGAAAAGGAAATACACTAGTGAAAAAACCATGTTGAAAATAATGGAGAAAAGAACAGTAGCAATAACTAGCACTATGATGATCTAAGCAAAAGGTAATAGAAACAAACACGTGATAAAAAGTCGAAGAATAAGATAGTAGGAGAGTAAGACTAATACATCTGATAGGAAAAACTAGGCAACACTTGACTACTACTGCTTTGAATTCATTGAGAATCAAGAATTGAGCTCAGCTTCCAGTTAGAGGTACTTTCTCTGTGAAAACTGATAATTTTATAGACATAATTTTATAGACTATCCTTTTTTCTTCTTGAGTCATTGGAGGACTTAGTTTTCCACATTAAAAGTGTAAAAGATTTCAACTTTCATCTTAATTTGGTATGGATTTGGACTTTGCTCAGGGTTGTTTTGAGCAATGTGTTGTCCATTTAGTTTTGGGGCGAATTTGCTAAGTTTGCGATTAAGAAGACATTTATAGGTAAGATTGAAACCTATGTAGTTGACACATATACCCTGCTTTTAAGTTCAATTGAGAATCAAGAATTGAGCTCAGCCTCCAGTTAGATAATTTTATAACTATCCTTTTTTCTTCTTGGTTCATAGGAGTACTTCGTTTTCGACATTTAACTTGTAAAAGACATCGGCTTTCTTCTTAATTTGGTGTTCAGTTAGACTTTGCTTGGGGTTGTCTTGAGCAAGTTGTTATATCTGTTTTTTTTGGGCAGTATTTGCTATGTTTGTGATTTAGAGGAGAACTATAGGTGAGAGTCGAAACCTAGGTTGTTGGCACAAATACCATGCTTTAAGTTCATTGAGAATCATGAATTGAGCTAAGCTTCAGTTAGTTGTTTCAGAGGTACTTTTTCTGTTTATCAGAACCTTACAGTTGATATCTTTGAGTTCTTCTTATTCTACCTAGGTGTTTATTTCTTCTCTGTCCACAATATACTACTTGATGTGGAAAGCAGTAGAATACAGAACTACCACAAAATCTGCTGTCCCATTTCATTTTAATCCCGACTACCTATGCTAGCTTTTGTTGATAATGCCTCAATGGTTCTTCTGATACCTGAAATACGAGATGGCAAGGGCCATATCAAACTAATGTAGAGCAATTATCACCGACTCGTAGTGATTAAAAGCTCAGGCAACATTAAAAGGAAAATAAAAGGGGGAAAGGCTGCGGGCCAGTGCTTTTGAGAAGTGAAATTAACAAAGAACGTATTTCCTTGCTTTAATTATGCTTCAGTACTTCGACAAATCTTTTGATCTTAATGAGTGCATAGAAGAGTTTTTATCTGATGGATGTCATTGTGTTTTTCCTGCATCCAGGACATTTGGAATGAAACATGGTATCCCAAGGGTGCAGACCATGTGAACACAGACAAACCTTGGTACATTGTTGATGCCACCGATAAAATTCTTGGAAGATTGGCATCAACTATTGCAATACATATCAGAGGGAAGAATCTGGCTACATACACTCCAAGTGTGGATATGGGTGCATTTGTAATAGTGGTATGTTCCTGTGCTAAATGCTTGTTCATTTCTCTGCATTGTCATTAGAAAGAAGAAGAGAACCGGACAAGTCCTACTTTTCGTATTAGGACTTTCTGGTTCTATTAAGGCCTCTCTTTGACTCTAAAAAGAATATAGGACATGTAGTCTTAAAAGACTATGATAGTAGGTAATAGGCCATGAAAATATAATGTGGAAATTGAGTTTTTTCCCTTTTACATTATCATGATAAGTGGTGACTCCACCTTAACGTTACGCTAGTACGTGCATTCTCCGAAGGTTTCTTCATTTTGCAATGTTCTTCCTTTTTCATAATTGTTCGAGTGGCAATATCTGTTCTGTTGTGCGGAATTTGAGATAATACGAGAAAATATATAAACGCGAAAAACAAGACAACAGATTTACTTGGTTCACCAATAAATTGGCTACGTCTACGGGAAAAGAGGGAGCAGTTTTATTATGGAGAGGCAAAAACAGAATTACAAAAATAGGGTTTGCCATAGCGAGACCCCCGTCCTTTCTGTTTGTAACGGGTCCGATTCAAGGCATTCAACAAATCTCCACCTTGACTTGAATTCTCCAAACAGATTCTTCAGACGCACTATGATAGTGCCAGGCCTCCCCCTCTTCCTCAGAATTGTCCCGCAGGGCAATTAACAGCTTCTGATGTTGAGCAAGTCCAAACAGTGTTGAAACTTGCTCTGTGGAACCGGCTTTGTGAACATATCAGCAGGATTATCAGCAGTTCCTACTTTCTTCACCTTGATTCTCTTCTCACTTCTCAGAAAATGATATCTTACGTCAATATGCTTGGTTCTCTCATGATGGACTTGATCCTTGGCTAGACAAATTGCGCTCAAACTGTCACAATACACCGTAGCCTGATCATGATGCAGACCAAGATCACTAACCAGCCCTTTCAACCAAATCCCTTCTTTTGCAGCCTCTGTCAAGGCCATGTACTCCGCTTCCGTAGTAGACAAAGTCACTGTAGGTTGCAAAGTTGCCTTCCAACTGACGACAGATCCTCCAAGGGTAAACACATAGCCAGTCATCGATCTTCTTGTGTCAACATCTCCAGCATAGTCTGAATCAGAATAGCCAGTAACCAAGCACTGAGTATCACCTCCATAAATGAGACCAACGTCAGATGTACCTCTAAGGTACCGGAAAATTCTCTTCACAGCCTGCCAATGTTCTCTCCCTGGTTGTCCCATGAATCTGCTCACTACACTGACTGCATGTGCTAAATCTGGCCTTGTACAGACCATAGCATACATCAAATTTCCTACGGCACTGGCATAAGGGACTCGTGACATATACTCCTTCTCTTCTTCTGACTGTGGAGCGAACATGGCAGTGAGGTGGATATTGGCAGCACTGGGGGTATCAATAGGCTTAGATGAAGACATGCCAAACCTCGCCAAGACCTTCTGAATGTAGCTTCTCTGTGACAAGAAAAGTTTCCTTCTCTCTCTGTCTCTAATGATCTCCATCCCTAGAATCTTCCGAGCAGCTCCCAGATCCTTCATCTCAAACTCAGCACTAAGTAACCCTTCAGCTTCTGAATGTCATACTTCTTCTTTGCAGCTATCAGCATATCATCTACATAAAGCACCAGATAGATGAACGAATCATCCTTGAGCCTATTGTAGTAGACACAACAATCATATGAGCTCCGAGTATAGCCCAACTTCGCCATATAGCTGTCAAACCTTTTGTACCACTGCCTTGGAGACTACTTAAGTCCATATAAGGACTTCTTCAACTTGCAGACGTGATTTTTCTTCCCTGGAACTTGGAAACCATCCGGCTGAGTCATGTATATCTCTTCCTCCAACTCTCCATGTAGAAACGCTGTCTTCACATCAAGTTGTTCAAGCTCCAGATTCTGATGTGTAACTATCGCTAGTAACACTCGGATGGAAGTATGTCTGACCACTGGTGAGAAGATCTCATTGTAGTCCACTCCCTCTCTTTGGTTGAAACCTCTGGCAACAACCCTGGCTTTATACTTGACTCCTTCTGCTGGTGATATCCCTTCCTTCTTCTTGAAAACCCATTTGCAAGTAATAATCTTTCTCCCCGAAGGCTGTATGACCAGATCCCATGTCTGATTCTTGTGTAGGGACTCCATCTCATCTCCCATAGCAGCAAACCATTTTTCAGAATCAGGACTTAAAATGGCTTCTTTGTAAGTAGACGGCTCAGATGTATCTACCTCTTCAGCAACCTGCAGTGCATAACCCACCATGTCCTCAAAACCATACCTCGTAGGTGGCCGAACTCCAACCCTCCTTGACCGATCTTGAGCTATACTCTGATGGATATCTGATGGCATAGATTCTGGAATATCAGTTTCTGTCTGTGGCTCTTGATCCTCCTCTTCAGGTTCTTTCAAATCGCTCTCGCTCTGAATGACTTGAAACTCCACCTGTTTATCAAGACTCCCAGTTTCTGACGTAGTTGTAGGCTTCACAATGGTTCTAAGCAGAGAACTTTCATCAAAGACAACGTTCCTGCTCATAATGACCCTCTTTTCTTCTGGAGACCAGATTCTGAAACCTTTCACTCCATCTCCGTAGCCCACAAATACTCCCTTTTTAGCTCTTGGTTCTAACTTACCTTCACTGACGGGTCCGATTCAAGGCTTCAACATGTTCTGTTCTAGTTCCCCCGCTAATATAGAATATTTAAGTATAAGTTTTTGAATTATATAGGTCTGGTTTAAGAAATTTGGAAGTACTTCTGTGCTCTTTTAATTTTCTATTCAAGCAAACCTTAAATTTCGTCCCTTTGGAACCGTTTTTGTTTTTAAAGAAAAAAACAGCAACAGGTCCTTTCGAGGATATTCAATATAAAAAATTCAAGATATCCAGACAGTATGGTATTGATTTTAAGGTGTGCCATCAATTTTTTGACATGCAGATCACTCTGCTTCTATAAGGTTTATTAAGAATGGAATGTGATTTCTATTTAGAGGTCCACCGCTCTCCTTATCCTTTCTCTTTTCCTCCTATCTGAATATTGTTGATTCATGTATGGTTTTGCATTATGCATATTTTATATTCAACTATGTTGAGATTTCTTTGTGCGTAAGAACCTTGGTGATGCTCAATCGTTCTATTATCTCTTTGCTGAGATGAAATTTGTAAGACACTTCTAATGCCGCCTTCCGGAGTCACCTAAGTAATAGAATATGGATGTTGTCAATTTATCTTTTCTGCCTGCTTGATAAGTGTCCATTTCATCATTGAGTTGCTAATTTCACTCTATAACCGTAAAATCATCCTTCTCTCCTTTAAATGTAAACTATTTGCTATTGCATGGTTGCTTTAGTATCTGAGCAATTGTCTTTGTAATTGAACATTAAAAGGTTAATGCTGAAAAGGTTGCTGTATCTGGGAAGAAGAGGTCCCAAAAGCTTTACAGGAGGCACTCGGGAAGACCTGGTGGGATGACGGTAGAGACTTTTGATCAACTTCAACAGAGAATTCCAGAAAGAATCCTTGAGCATGCTGTCCGTGGCATGCTCCCGAAAGGGAGAGTAAGTCTGTGTTACCTTTTCTCGAGATTCCATTCACTCGATGACCTGTAGTGATGTTTCTCTGCTGTGTCAATTAAACCAAGAAGATGTTGGACAGTGTCCTCATCACGTTGGACTAGGAAAACCAGAGTTAGGGACTCCCGTACTAAAATTCCATTTCCTCTAGCATTAAAGCTGTTTCTGATAGACCCTCGGCTTAAAAGGGAGGTTATTTATAATCGCGCCGACTTTACCCCTACCACACGTTCGAAGGGCAGGAAAAAGAAGGAAGGAAAAATCATTTTTTTGTTTGATAAGAGAGAGGAGAGGAAAACAAGAAAACTCTCTCACTCTCTCTTCTATTTTCTTTTCATGTACCAGTCCTAAATTGTTTGTTTGTGCAGCTTGGTAGACAATTGTTTAACCATCTTAAGGTGTATGAGGGTCCAGATCATCCTCATGACGCGCAGAAGCCAATCGAGTTGCCTATACGAGACAAGAGAATTCAAAAGCAACGGTGAACTCTAGTTTCCATGAAACGTCATCGAGAGATCAGCCTGCAGTTTCACATTTCCCATTTCTTAGCTGTTTTTTGTTATCCAGTACAAATTTATTTGATTCCAGAGCTCTTGTTTGTGTAGGTTTGTTAAGCAAATAAGCATTCATCTTCTGGTTTCAGTTTTGTATGCGAAATTTGCAATATTTTGACCTTCGTCTATAGTTTGGTCTAACTATGTCTTTACCGTCACTTCTTTCAGTTTGGTTTCCATTCATTGTTCGGAGCCTGTAGTTGAGCCCCACCCCACTAAACCCGGATCACTGCAGGGTCCATTCGGGTGAGTCTCTCAATAAGAGTTTTTTCATACCCAGGGCTTAAACCTCCTTATCGTTACTTAGTTGCTTCATTATTTCACAAATGACGTCAGCTGGTACAATTAGAAGACAAGTTAAACTTGTGAGTGTAAAACCCCAACCCCATGACCAATCAGGTAGTATCTCGTTGTTTGATAGTTGGTTAGAACTTAAAATTATGTAAAAAAAGAAAATATATAAAGTGACACGAGAAACTGTCTCGAATTTTTTTAAAAAAAGTTTATGGTGGGTGGGTGTACCCCCATTAAACCATTTCAAATCACAATAGATGTTCACTTTTTTGATCCATCTTTCACATTTGTGTTCACACATTTGATGGGCACATAGAGTAAACTACACTCAAACCAGTGTTAAAATATCACGTGGCATTGCCAAATTGAATTTTCTTTTTATTATATCTCCCATGAAATCGTTTCAAGTCACAATAAATGTCAACTTTTGATCCATTTTCACATCATGGTGTAAAAATACCCCCTCGAACTAGTGTAAAAATTTCACGCTGTCGTGTAATAATTCATCGTACCAATTCACTTTTTGAATATTTTTTTAATATTATTTTATTAGATAAATTTTTGATTAATCATTATATAAATTGTATGTTTTATTTAAATCTCTTGTATATTTAATTATTTTTTATGCAATATTTTTGTAATATTAATTTTAGATATAAAATTTAGATTTTTTATAAATTATTTTTTCTATATATGACTTTTTAAAAAATTTAAGAAGTTACTTGATATATTAATTTCATGTATTATAATGTGCAACATGATAATTGAGGATGAGCGTGATGTTAATGCACCTATTTAAGATGCGTCGAATGGTACAACTTCGACCGTAGAAATGACAAGATGAAAAATTATCAATTTCAATAATTTTTAACTCGATATAAAAAAATAAAGGACAGACAAGCTCATTTTGAACTATGTAATGCATTAATAGAGCATTATGCGAGCACCGTAGTGATCTTGAAAGTTGAATATTTATATAGAATTTAAAATAAAATTTTAATTATATAATGGTTATTTAATTGTATTTCGTTAATGATTTCACTTTTACTTGTATTATCCATTATTATGTATAATGTATAACATTTGCTAGCAATTTATATTATTTAAAAAAATTATGGTAAATAATAATTTTATATTAAACGATTATAAAATGAAATAATATAAATTATATATGGTGAATATTTTAGAAAGGACTTGTTTTATGAAATAAGAAAATACAAATGAAATAATAAATAATAATATAATAATAAAGAGAGAGAGAAATATTCCCTTTTTAATGTAAAAATTGATACATTGGGTTGGAATTGATCACATCAGAAGTAGTGATGACGCCTTATTTGATGTAAAATTTGATGTTTTGATGGGAAATGCCCAAAGGATTAAAATGTGAATGAACCAGCATTTATTTGATCTTTACTAAATGAGTTGGAAAAGAATAAATAATTATATTATGCATTTAGAATACAATTCGTGTAAAATGTGTGTATTTATTTTAATTTGGAATGTTTCGTGGGGTAATAAAACGTCCACAAATATAAGATATTTTTTAAATAATTTTAAATATCTTTTCATGTCGGTTCTCTAAAATTAATAAACACTTTATTTAGGATAAATAATGAAATAACTAATATATAAATAATTAAATTCTATTAAACCTATTTCTGAAATTAAAAAAATACACAAATTTTCTCGTAACTGAATCTTGAATCATTAATAGCGACATAACTCTGATAAACCACCCAACAACTCTTTTAAGGTACAATTATTGTCAAAATTTTAACGAGAAGGGGTAGATCGATAGATACATAAAATAGAAAAAATATATTTTCTATCTGACCAAGTTGATTGCTCTAATCGCAAATTCATAGATCTATTTTTTTTAATCATGTCTGATACTTATACTAGAGTTCAATTATTCTGAATTTGTGTCATATAATTAAGGTCTCATCCAAGAGAAAACACTCTCCTTCAAAGATATTTCTATACACAAGATTTGAACTCAAGATTTCTAGTTAATTTTTTTTTCTTTTTTCTAATTCTTTCATGTTTTTGTTACTATACCAAATTATAACAATTTATTTATGTCATCAATTCCTGCTTATTAGAGTTCTTTTTTTTTTAAAAAAAATTATGAATTAAGTGACATGAATAGTATAAATATATCGTCGTGCATTTATGAAAATTAAATATTGAAAAAAATTCCAAAAGGGTAATATGAATTTTTTTTAAAATCAAAACGATAAAATCGCTGGTGATATAGTGATTTAGGTGGGTGGAGTTAAGGAAAATCACTGCAGTGTAAATTTATTTTTTTTGAAAATTATAAATCGCTGCATGTGCAGCTATTTTACTTATTATTTTTTTTAATTTTGAAGTAAATCGCTGCCTTAGCAACGATTTTACTTAATTTTTCTTAAAATTTTTTTTTGAAGTAAATCGATGCCTTGGGCAGCGATTTCACCTATTTAAATTTTTTAAAATTTTTTTGTCATAAATAAATTATAGTTAGCCAAAAAAATTCACATTATCAAACTTCCAAATTCACATTTCACATCCAGACATAAATATAAACATGCATGTGAATTTTTTTTTCTACAAATTTGCGTGTTAATTTACTTCAAAATTTTTTAAAAAATAAAATAAATAAAGTTTACTTCAAAAAATATAAAAAAAAATTTTAAAGTAAAATCGCTGTATAGGCAGCGATTTATAATTTTTTTTAAAAAAATCATTTACCGAATCGCTGCCTTGGCAGCGATAATTTGTAAAAAAAAAAATTAAAAAAACAAACTTTACAAATCGCTGCTACTGCAGCGATTTACCTTAACGATACCATCTAAATCGCTACATCACAATGATTTTACCATTTTAATTTAAAAAAATTTTCATTTACCTTTTTAAAATTTTTATCAATATTTTTTACCCTTAAGTTTCGAAACTCATTTTTATATGAAATCGACAAAGTCTATTACGATCCACTCAAAAAACAATAATTGAAACAATAGAGGAACACCATAGAAAATATAAATAAAGATAATTCACAATTTATAAGATATTCTTAATAATTCGAGATTTTACTAGACTTTGACACCTTATATCGAATGTTCACTCGTTAAATGATTAGCCCAAAAAGATACGTTACATCACGGTCACATGAACATTTTCTATTCATATAATATTTAACTAAATATGTAAACATTTTTTTTATGTTATAAAATTCATCATTTTTTAATCATTCTCCATGATAAATATGTTAAAGATTGTATTTGAGATTGAGTTATTTAAGTTATTAAAAAAGAGTTCGTCCAAAAAAGAAAAAAAGAAATACACAATTAAAAATTTGGCTAAAATTGTTTATGTGATTAAAGAGGATGAAATTTATTATTTTGGCTAAAGTAACTCACGTTTTCTTAAAGATATTTGGACTGAAAAAGAAGAAATAAACCATTGAAACAAATAACAAATTGCACCTAAATAAGAATACAAAAAATATAAAGTCTAAATGTATGATATAATAAGAAGTAAGAGATATAGGCATATTTACAATTTTGAGATGATAGGTGTACTATTACAAAAAGGTGGGATCTAAAATATAAATTTGATCGATTTAACATTAAGTTTTAATCACTGAAAATCATTAAAAATTTGAAATTGAAGGTTTAAAATTATCTTTTTTCTATTCAAAACCACTAAGAGGGGAGTTATTCAATTTAATAAAATAAAATAAATAAAAGATTTAAATTTCTAGCCTCACTTAAAGAGTTGCATTCAATCATCATCTAACGACATTATATGATACTTTAAATGCGAGTTTACTCATCTATATTTAATTTTCTTTAAAAAAAATATAACATTAATATGTATAATTTCAAGAAGAAAAACATGAATTCATTTAAATCCAATTACTTCTACAATACGCCTTTGAAGACATCCGCAATGTGAAACAAATAAATCATTTGACGTATATGGTTATGTACCAATTAAATATTTAAAATATTTTATTTAAAAGCTGTTGTTATTTTTTCGTATTTCTTCATTTGCTTCTACCTCTTAGTCCTATGATTTAGCCATTTATTTCCTTTTATTTGATTCGTACTATAATATATATTTATGGAACCTCATCAAAGGTCAAATTAGTTAAACAACTAATTATTGTTTCACAAAATTAATATTATTGAGATTTTATTATCTCGCTTAATCTGAGTTGAGCGAGCTAATATTTGTTACTTTGTTTCTCTTTCAAAGGAAAAAAAAATGTACATAAATAGTTGAAAATTGAGTAAAGAGAAGATTAAGTAACTTACCTTAGATTGAATAATGTGATGAAGACTTTGATCAATTATTGAGGAAACACAACTATTAACCATAAGTCCTTCCATAAGAAATTTAAGAACTTTTAATAGAAAAAGTCTTCATTTTATTGAAATTTCCACTTGATTAATGCATAATTTCACTATTATTTTATCTTCATCATCATCACTATAAATAATATTATTCAATTTTTCTCTTTTTCTTTCCAAGTCCTCTATGTCCTCCTTCAAGTCTTTTACATAATCCACAATCTCTTATAGTTGATCAGATATAGCTCTTTTTCCCTATATCATCATTTAATAAAATAATTAGATTTATATACTATAAGGTTTACCATAAAACCTAATTCTTGAAAATTAGAATTGGTTAAGAGTGTGTTTGGTATGAAGGAAAACAATTCCTAGAAAATTTATAAATTCACATCAATTAGAGACTCTAATAATATATCCCCTAGCTTATATGTAAAATTAAATATTTAAAGCGTAAATAATATAACACGAAACTTACTATCAGGTAAATAAAAAATTGAGATAAATCAGATAATCTAATTTAATCCAAAAAAAAAATATACATATTTACAACAATATGGTACGACTACATATAAATCCATTTTTTTACTAGGAACGTCATAATTACAACACATTTACTATGATGTAGATCTGAATCCATTTGGTACGAATGAAAACAACTAGGTACATGGAATTTCATGTGGAAAACGAGTATGATACATGCACACACATCGGATAAATATTTGTTTCGTTTAGTTCAGTTGACAAAATCACAAATATAAGAATTTAACTAACAAACAGAGTCAAGTCCAAAAATTTTTTAGATCATTCCGCTAACAATAATTCATATAAACAAAATACATGAATAAACTAAGACACCATATTTATAACTCACACTTCATATTTTTTTTATAAATAAATATTTGTGATTATTTTTTAAATACACATAATTTTGTAAAGTCAGCCACTGACAAAATGTAACGATATGACTCGACAGTTATAGCATTTATAGCAGTAAGCAATAAATTCAATCGACCAATTATACTGGCTATATATAAATTTTATTCTTTAATTATGTAAAAATTCATTTATATATATGAATAAATTTTAAATAAAAAAATTAATATAATTATAATTATGTGAAAAATATTTTTGTAAAATAACTAAAATAAATCCATAAATATCATCATTAAAAAAAGAGCCATAAATATCATATAATATATGCATAATAAGTGATGTCCCTACCCTTGTTTAAGTTTCTGTCCTTTTTGTGGACTATTTATTTTTATTTTTTGTCTGAACGTGGTATTAGGTTCTTTCTATGATTGTTTTATACTTACTCTACTCGAACAATAATTGTTGATTATTAATTCGATTCATCACTTAGCTTAAAAATAAATAAATAATAAAAATAATATTACTATATAATTCTTTAAATTTATTAAATTTAATTCTTTGCTAAAAAAATAGTATTTAATAGTAAGGATAAAATAGACACAATAATTAAATTATCTCCTTATTCTCTAAATTGAATAAATATTATTAAATAACTATTTGTAGTATAATGTATGACTATTGTTGAATGAAGAAAGTAATAAGGAGACATTGATTAAAACCAAAAAGAGAAATATGGAGGGTATATTTGATATAAAGATAAATATTTTATCTATAGTTAATATTTTTTTTTTCTTAATAATGAACAATAACTTAAATGTACATCAAACAAAAAGGATCTAAAATTTAGAAATTTCAAAATATTATGCCTAAAACAAACCCATCAACTTGGATCGTAGTAATGCAAGATCAATATCTCCTCTTTTATTCACCTGCACATAAATAATTTCCAAATATATTTAGTTCTTTCAATTAATTAGGTCACCACGTACAAAACATTAAGATTATGATATATTTTATCCTCCTTAATAGTATTTTCTCGAATCAATTTATTTGCATGATTTTAATTTATATGGAGTTTAAAATTGTAATTTATTTTTTTAAGTTTGTGATTTCAAATTAAAGATACGTAGATTAATGTATCAAAATGCGTTTTAATTTTATGTTCTTAAACATGCAAACGTTGAAAGTTAGAATTAAATAATTGTCCAAAAAAAAAAAGAAGAGAAATAGTAAAGAAAAATGTTTTTTTTTTAATCAGTAAGTGAGTTTACCTACCTTTTTCTCAATTTAGTACTTAAAAGGTAGGACAAATAAATTAAAACGATTACTTTGATAATATTAATCTCTTTATATATATATATATATGGGAGATGTTATATTTTGTTACTTTGTTACTCTTTCGGGAAAAAGAATGTACACACATTGTTAAAAATTGAGTATAGAGAAGATTAAGTAACTTACCTTAGTTTGAATAATGTGAATAAGCCTTTGATTAATTGTGGAGGAAACACAACTATTAACAATAAATCCTTCTTTCATAAGAACTTTAAGCACTTTTGAAATAGAAAGCCCTCCTTTTATTGAAATTTCCACTCCTTCATTGCATGATTTCACTATTATTTTATCATCATCATTTAGTTTCATAGATGAAGAATTTGGTGCCAATGGAGAGCTAATATTAGTAATATTTTTCATTTCTTTCAATTTTTCTCTTTTACTTTCCAACTCCTCTATGTCCTTCTTCAAGTCTTTTACATAGTCCACTATCTCTTCTAGATGATCAGATATAGATCTCTTTCCCTGGATTATCATTAGAAAGAAAATATAATTAGAACTGGACATTTGAAACATGAACAATATAATCATATATGAGGTTCAATATCGAATAAAAAATCAATTGAGATGGTTTAGCTGACTAGTTATGCTACTATGAGAAGATATTGATTATCAGTCTAATTCAATTTTAAAAAATTAATTTCAGAAAAAAATTGTCTGGAGTCATATAATTAGAACTGGGCGTTTGAAATATGAACAATATAACATATGAGGGCCAACCCATATATTATATTTAGTTTGAGTCGAACAATAAGAAATAAATATTAGACTTAAATCGACTTCAAAAACTAGCTAAATTTAAAGATGAGTATTATCAACTAGTCAACCCTCCCACAAACCATATTTTGGAGCTCAACAATGTGTGGTTGCAAAGAATATTTTCATTCATTAATCAGATAATTTGAAGAAAAATATTTTTATATTTTTCTTCATATCAAACACACTCTTATACTAACCATGAGATACTTAGATGGAATAAGAAGGCGTAAACGTTGATAAAGCTTAGCCATATCGCGCCTTCTTTGCCTTTCAACATCTCTTCTCATAACTTTCTTCTCCACCACCATCTCTTTCTCTTTAGGTAAATCTTGAATTACTTGATCATCAATAATATTGAAATTGGTGATCAAAATTGGTTTCTTTTTAGGTACATTATGAGTACTTGTAAAAACAATATTTGAGTTTTGTTTTTGTAATGAAAATGATGAATCTTGATTACTTTGAAGAGTAGTTGGAGGCGGAGGAGGAGGAGAAGGAGAAGAAAGAAAGTTGAATAGTTGATCTAATTGGCCAAAGTCAAATTCGGAATCATCCATTATTTTTTTTGTTTTAGCTCAAGATGATTCAATTTTTTTTTAGTTTATGAAACGATGAATTAGTCAAGATTTTATAAGATCTTTTCGAATTTCGTACGTTGAAAAGATCATAACTATTACAATATTACTCTATAAAGAAATTATTTGAGCTCTCAACGTCATTCAAAGAAACATTATTTTTTAATGTAAAAACATAGTTTTATCAGGCAATAAAATTATTGAAGATAATTTTTAATCTCACATGATCAATGTGCCATAAATCACCTACTTTTTCACTTAGATAAATAATGGGAATCTAGGCATAGCCCAATGTTATTTTTGTCCATATATTATATACTTTTTTATTTGTTAATTTTCAACCCCTCACTTATTTGATCTTTCATGTTTAACTTTTATCTAATAAGAGCGAATATTCATTAAAAAAAAAAAAGTTAAAAGGGCCAAAATGTAAGATATGACACAATTATACAACCTTTTATCCCTGCTAAAAGAAAATATTTATCTCAAAATGCTTGTTATTTTATGAAATATAAATATATATATATATATATATATATATATATATATATATATATATATATTTTGTATTATCCTTATTTAATTATTCTTAAATCTTAAGAGACCAATTACACACTGCTAAATAGGATCAACAATTTTCTAACAACTTAAATGTTTGTCTTTAACTTTTATAAAATTTAAATATTTAATAGATTAGTATTTATAGTATTTAGTAGATTATATAGGAATATACGCACATATCCAAAAAAAAAAAAATTTAGGGCACTAATTAAGTTTTGGATTACTTCTAAGTAGAAGCAAAATCTATTGATTTGGCTAGTTGATTTTCTCCAATTTAAAGAATCTTGAGAAAGACTCCTTCACAATTTAATTCTATAATTTGCACAAGTGTCAATTATATTATGCATGTGTAAATTTTAAATTGTATTACCCTCCACCACTCCAATAAATTAATTATATGTCCTTCTAAACTTTTTAACAATCCCTTGATAGATACTTTGATATCATTAATCGAAAGAGTGCCTCTTTGAGTTTTCATTAGACAAGAATCAAGATATATCATAGCTTCGATCTACCGAAAATATGACCCTAAATAAAAAATATAAAAATTAAAGATTATGATAAAAGAATCATAAATAGTCAAGTATTAATACTTTTAATGTGGGAACATATGAGAGAGATTTTTCTTTTCTATTTTTTAGTATTTAATATTATTTAGTAATCGTATATTTTATTATTCTTCAATGTATATAAGTATTTGTTAGCTTCCTTGCTTATAAGTCCTTTGCTCTTTAGCTATAAAGTTTATCAGAAATAAAATCTATATAAGCTCACAAAAACAAAAAGGTAACGTTAGCATATACATAACAGTCAACATATTTATACCTTATGATTATAATATGTGTGATATTGTTGTTGTTGTTTATGTATCAAGACCACACTTAAATGGTTTGATTCAAAAGGGGAGAATATAAAGAAGTTTAAAGTTTGAGGTGTTGACGATAACAATAAATAAATCAATAGCTCACAGATAAAATAGAGTAAAATACACAATAACTTACTATTCTATGGTAAAATTTACTACATGTAACAATTTCTGGAATGATAGCATAATGTAATTTCACCAGTAAAATAATTTGAGAGATAAAATATGTATATCTTATTTATCTACTTTTATCAAATAAAAATATTCTTTTTTTGATAAATCTTCATCTCAAACAAGATACTAGAAAAATAATGATAATAAACTAGTCTGGTATAAAGAAAATTAGAAAACAAATAACAATATAAAATGAAAATATAAGATACTTGGATCAGAGGCGGAACCAGGATTTTCAATAAGGGGTTCAAAACGTGTAAAAATAAATAGCCGATGGGAATTCGATATCTACTATATATACATTAAAAATTATTTAACCATGTATAAATAATATAACTTTCATTCGAATCCCTACAGACAAGGTAGGTGGTAGCTCCGCCCCTGACATGGATATTAGGTAAAACTACTAAATAAGGCAAAAAAAAGACTAATTTCTGTCTCTTTTTCATTAAGTACTCTCTTTCTATTATAATCTTCGAATTTCGTATCTTCCCTAAAAATAAGTATAGAAAATGTAATTCAATTTTATGGACAAAAGTTATAGCGATTAAATATCAAGTTTGTAGTATTAATTAAATACAATAGCCTTGTCATCACTAGATTTCCGAATCTACCAAAAGAGATTTAATAATGGCGTCTAAAATTAAGTTTGCACAAGGATATCATTTTTATTTTCTTAAAATTGACGAGAATAAAATATAGATTCCTTCTGGACCCCATTATATTTTTTTTAATTTTAGATGTCATCCTTTATACTTAAATATTTAATTATTTCTTTAATATTATAAACCAAATAAAGAGATGCATCATAGATGGTAAAATTTACCCATACCAAGTACTTATTTAATAATAGATTTTAATTAAACACATGATGCACATAAGTTTTACCCTTTACTTCTTTCGTTTTGATATATTGGCATATTACATAATTAATTTCATTTAGATCTCAAATGTTTCATTTAATTTCTGTATTTACAAAATAAATACTAAAGAAGTGGTTAAATATTGTTAATTTGATTAAGAAGACGTCATATCAAGACACATACTTAATTTCATTAATTAGTTGAATTTGGTGAGATCATAAACCAATTATGAATATTTAGGGGAAATGATTTTTTAGTCCCTGTATTAAGGCTATATTCTTATTTTAGTCCTTGTGTAATCTAACTTAGCACTATTGACCTTCAATTATGTCAAGTGAGTGATTTTGATCCTTCAACTAACATATTCAAAAAAAATAACAGAGAGTTCACTGCTAAAAGGGATAGTTCGGATATTTCATTTTAATTCTCTCTTTTTGAAAAACAAGCTAAGTCTTTCATGTCTCTATCTTGAAGAACAAGCTCATCAATCTGAGCTACAATTTCAACAAAACCAACTTAATAAGCTTTAGCTCTCCCTCTTACATCGACGAACAATAGATTTACAGCGAAAATTCTTTTTAAAAGTTGTATGTTTTCTCAAGCAATAACTTTAAAAATACTCGAATTACTCCTTTTAGCCGTGAACGCTCTGTTAACTTTTTCGGATCTGTTAGTTGAAGGATTAAAATCACTCCCTTGATATAGGTCAATAGTACTAAGTTAGATAACACAAGGACTAAAATAAGAAATTAGCCTTAATATAGGGACTAAAATGTCATTTTTCCATATATTAATAATTCATAGCTTTATGTAGCCTTTAGGTAATAGGAATTAGCACGTACATAAAATAACAAATCAAATAAATAATTAAAATGTTTAGTTGAAACATCGTACATGATATATACCTAATCCCTTTAGAAATATATATATTAAAATAAATATTTACTTTAAATACACATATATTTTGAACTTTTTTTTTCATGGGATAGTGACTGATTTAACATAACATAAAACATTTTGAATTTGGAGCTTTGTCTGTATTATTAATAATAAAACGTGGTAATTCAAATCCAAGAGTAGGAAATATCATAAATCAAAAATATTTGACAATCATATATGCTTTTATTTAATTAATTAATTTTAATATAATGACATGCTAGTCTAATTAAGGTCTATGAGGCTATGCTAATCATTCATCTGATTATCAGAATTTACTCTTAAATAAAAGAAGCCTAATGTATTTTTCCATTAGTTTAGTGAATTATTGTCGTAAGTGGCATCGTTTAACATAAATGATTACCAACTGACTAAATATAATTGTTTTGCTAATCATTCCCTAGAGGTAAAAACTGTTATACTAATTACTATCAGGCACATTGGTTTGGTATAAAGACAAACAATTTTTTATTATTATTATTATTAATAATAATTAATAATAATAATAATAATAATATAGTTTTTTTGGAGCGTGGTATAATTTTCAAGGAAGTTGGTATTTGGTAATGAATTAAAAAGAAGTTGCACTTTTGGAAGAAAATACTTAATATATATTTCCTTGAATTTGGAGAAAATTATTTATTTTGGACCATAGAGAATATTGCAAATTCATTTATTATGGATGAAAGGAGTATCAGACATGCAGGATGTATATTAGTCAAAAAATTTATATATAAATAATTACTAGCTAGGTAGACAACAAACATTTCATTTAAAACTACCTTGTTCTAAATCAAGAAGTTTATGTACGTACAAATATAAATTAAATATTTATTGATTTGTCTAAATAATTTTAAGAATACTTTCATTTTTTTTTACCATGTCATTTGAGTTTCTGTCTCTTTAACCTCTATCAGACTTTTCTCTTATTTGCCTATTGAAGAAAATTTTAATTTATATCACTTAAAAAAGCGAGTGAAATTCTATTTATCTTATTAATCAGTGTGATGCAAACGAGCAAGAGATAAAGTGCGCTAAGATATAGCCTTCTTCGTGCAATTGTTATTCTCTTACCCTTTTTTTTTCGAGTCGAAATATACTGGATATCAAAAAATATTATGTGAAAGTAAAACATGACTTATATTAAGCAAAAAGAATAAAGTTTTGAGATATCTAGCTGTAATCATAATAATTTCAAAACAAAAAGTAAAACAAGAATTGGATTGTTATACACCTTCATATTTTTGTCATATAGTATTTGATGATTTGGTTTGTTGGTTTAGAAGAAGAGCATAAAAGAGTTGATTCCAAGTATCAGGCACACCAGCAAGACACCAATGACTACAATCATTACCCTTTTTGATCTTTGTATCATTATTATTATTACTATTATTATTATTATTATTATTATTATTATTATTCATACCATAAATTGAAGGGTGTCCATCTTTTCTTAGTTGAGATAGTAATGTAATGTCAAGTAATGTCACTTGTTTTGACATATTGCCAATAATTTCTTTCACAATTGTTGCTGCTGCCATTGGTCCTCCAGGATACACTGAGCCACTAATTGGTTGTGTCTCTCCATTGCAATTGCTACTTGGTTTGCTAGCATTCCATTCTTGCCCACTGATTTAATAAATTTGTACGAGTTAAAATGAGCTGAATTAATAAATGAACGATTTTTCAAAATCATAATCAAAATTAGTTAGGCTATGATGAGTGAAGCCAATATGGTTAAATAAAAAATGGTCATGACCTAATCTGTTCAACTCTTACTAAATCTTACAAAAATGGTACTCCTAACTTACATAAATGGTACTCCTAATGTATAAATCAAATATACAATAATTATATATTTATAATGGTAGGATCAAAAAGGAAATCGAAGAATATTCCTCTGTCTCTATTTGTATATCGTTCTTATTAAAAATATATGGTTTTTAATATTTGTTATTTTACAAAATCAATGCATAAATGACATTATTTTTTTTATTTTAATTTACCCTTCAGTTATTAGCTTTGAAAATACATATTTAACCAATACAGAAAAATTAAGTAAATAATTCATATTCATTGATTAAAATAAATTAATTTATATTTATTGATTAAAAACTTGAATTCAAAGAAAACATTAAATAAAAATAGAATAATAAATTTACTTGATTTTTTTAATGTAGGTAAAATTTAAAATATAGACATATAAATAAGAAGAGAGAAAGTATATAGTACCTGTAATGTGTAGGAGAAATGCCTTGAAAGAATACTCTTGTTTTGGTTGGATCAATATTTGATTCTACCCAATTGGACCAAGTTTTAAGTCCCTCTTTAAAGGCCACTAAACGATCCATGTCTTTATATATTTGATCTCCTTTTTGTATAAAATCCCATCTGATTTAAATACATAAATTTCATCATTTTGAGATGTAAAAAAAAAATGTTTTGGACTAAATTAGAGGCACACTTGGTTAGTGAAGAAAAAATATAAATATATAAGTTATTAATTTTAAAATTTAATATTTATGTTGTAAAAAAATTAACACATATATATACAATCGTATGTTAAAATTTATAAATTTAAATGAACTCATAGCTAATACATTATATATGCCCTTGGGCGTGAAACGAAGCAAGTTGACCAGTATATAAATAGACGTGTAATTAACCCATTCAAATTTAAAGGAGATTAATCAAGTAAAACTTACGATTGTTGGCTTCCCTTGTGGAGCCACCAATGCCAAGTATTGAAAATGAGCATGTCGAATCCTTTCCAAGCGTCGCCGTTTTGGATTGAATCAAGCTTTAGAACTCTTCCTATTTTCTCTTTTACCAAATCTACCAAAAATGCATTTCGTGATAAAATCAAAGAAACATTATAGTCCTGCCACAAATTCCCAAATGTAATTATAATTATGAACAAATTATTATATGTACATTTATATTTGTAAAAAATTCATATATGCAATTAAACTTAATAATTAAAATTGTAGCTTACCTATAATAAGTTAGGAACTATCGACAAATTCTTGAGCTAATTTCATGTTTTCTTATAGTGAAAATTGGGACATTATATTCAAAATCAACTATTTATGAAAAGGTTCATATATACTACTCGTAAACATGATGAGAGGAGAGAAAAGAATTGATAAGTAACAAAATGTTTAGATAATGCCACGTGATATAATGAATAAATAACATGTATGGTCCAAATTGATAACGATTGGATATATTCAAAATAAATTATAAACAAAAAAAATATATGTGAAGATATTCATTAAATTTAATGACATATTTAAACAGTTTTCGTTAAACTTTACCTGAAAAACAAAATTGGAAATATCTCCTTTTCTTTGGAGTGTGTAGTTGAGCTTGGGAAAGGCTGCATGCAACATACATGTGAGTGATTGCCATTGATTAAGGCTCAATGAATCCCCTATGAACATTATTTTCTTCCCCCTCACCCTCTTCAAAAAATCCAATCCTTCAAATCTGTTCACAAAAATAAATATATAGAATTTTTAATTTAATCAAAGACGGAACAAGAGTTTTTTCAAAACAAAAACAAAACCCAACACCAATAGACTGGGAGCCTACGGGTGTGGGGTCTAGGCTAGATCCTTACCATGTGATATATATAAAAAAGTACCTTCAATAGATTAAAGGGGATATAAACCTTGTTTTTAACGAGTAAAAAAGACTAATTAAACAAATTAAAAGAAAGAAAATAGCCTATATACAAATTCCTTTCCGCGACTACTACAATTAATTAACTAACAAAAAAAAAGTTACGTTTCTCAAATCTTCTTCTAATCGTGGGGAGTTGCCATTTATCGAGTTAAAATAATCCTCTTGCGCGCCTCTCTACTAGAGTTCTCGCTATAGATTTGACAAAACTCCAATAACTTTTGCCAAAATTCTGTATTTGTATAATCAAAAGCTTAGTGAGGATATTTAGTTTATAGACTTAATTTCATGATATACAATTCTTTGTTTAGTGGGTTCTGGATATAGATTATATGTACATATTGAATGAATTTTATAATACAAATATAAAGTTTGAGTCAAAATTACTGAATTCTGTCGAATCTGTAATTATCACTCGCATATATAATTCAGGATGTATAAACTCAAAATTCAGGATCGACCTCTCATTATTAATGCAAATAAGCCACAATGAGTACTTAATTAATTGATGATACTATATATAAACTTACTTGGGCAATTCACATGAATTAGGCTTCCATTTGTACTTAAGATAGATTTTATCAGGTCTTCCATTTCCTTGGCAATTGAATTGTCCTTCAATAAAAGAACAAATAGATGAATTATAAAATGGATATGAATTATCATAAATCCAATTGCCCTGAAATAAATCACATGAGTTGTTTGATTTTGATCCTCTTGAGTGGCTTAAATGTTTCAATAGTACAACAGCACTAGTTAACTCATAATTTAGGCACAAAATAGCATAAATTAAACAAATATAATTGAAATATTTTCTTGTTTCCATCAAGGAATTAAGTTGGAAGAAGAAAAAAAAGGAATTTGGAAAAAGGAATTTTTAAATTTTTTTTTTTGAAAAGGATTAGTTTTGGATCAATATTGGTGATGTATATATTGTTGGGACATGATATTTATTTGGAAGAATTTATAATTATTTTCACTTTATGTAGTGACCTTAGGTAAAGCATAAATGTTCTAATTATTATTGCTTGATATTAACGATTTGTTTGTAGGAAGTTTCAGCAATTTATAAAATTGATACTTCGAAGCAAAGTTATATATATAATTTTCTTTATTCATCTTCACATTTGGTTGTCAAGTGATATTACATGGCCCTTTTTACTTATTTATAATGTCCTTAATTTGTTCTCGTTTATGTGACATTTTTTTTTGTATATTTATAAAAGATAAACTTATTTTTAAATATAAAAATAACATTTCTTGAACATTTCATTTTACCATTATTAACAAGTTTGTTTAGCCACACAAATAGTTAACATGTTTAATATCACGAGTTTTAGAAGTATGTTAAACCACACAAATACTATGACAAACAATATGTGTATATAAGACCATAAATTTTTAAAATCTGTTTTCAATTTTGGACTCTATAGATAATTGACTATCGAATATTTTACCTTATTTGTGTGGATTTAATTATTTAATTACTATGATTTTAAACCACGTCATCCCTTGACCCTATGCAAAAACAATAACATAATACCAATATAAACTTAGAAAATAATATTTAAGGATGTCTAATTATTCAGGCGGTAGTGATAATATCTTGTATTTGAATTGATAGTTCACTTTTTCTAAGTAACGGAAGAGGATTAAAATGTGTCACTGAGTTTAAAAAGGATCATCTAAGACTGATCAATGTCCTCTTAAAATCATGAGAAAAATCTATATATTCATAATGCAATAAAAGAATAATTCACTTGTACTTAATTTCCTCTATTTCAATTTACGTATTTTAGTTCTTAAAAGAACAATTACCTTGCACTTATCTCTTTATTTTTCAAACTTTATGTGTTTCACTTCTTTTTAAAATTTAATCTTCTATATTTACAAAGTTTTTAATCTCAATATTTCATTTTACTAGTAGCGACATTATATGTATAACACAACTCGTCTAAGATCACATTATTCAATTATGTTTTTCTTCATTTAAGACTACAAGACTCAAACTAATTTATTTAAGACTATAAGACTCAAACTAATTCTTTTCGTTTTTTTTATAATTTCATATAACTGTTTAAAAAATTACATCGTGCATAATATATAGCAAATCACATAACAAGGTTATATAATATTTCATTCCAAGTATCAGGAACTCCTGCTAGGCACCAATGACTACAATCCATTCCTTTTCTTCCATTCATTCCATAAATTGAAGGATGTCCATCTTTACGTAATAACGAAAGATTAGTTACATCAAGCAATGTCACTTCCTTTTTAGTCGTTCGTAATACATTTTTTTGCACTGTCAACGATGGCGGTAGACCGGCGGGATACATCGATCCGTTTAGCGGTCGCATCTGTCCCGAGCACGATTTTATGCCTGGTTGACCCCATTCGGTACCACTGTTTATTTAAAAGAGAGACGAATTTAAAATTGGACAACTTTCACATATAGCAAATAAAAAATTCATATTTGTATGCTATAGCAAAGTTTGCATAATTGCGCTCCATATCAAACACAAAAACTGTATAATTCGCTATACATATACGGTTGAAGCAAATTGTATAAAACGAAGTGTATAAAACAAGAAAGAGAAAGACACTTGGACAGAGAACTGTATAAAAACGAATTGTATTATTATAAGTGTATAGAACGATTATATACAATTTGAATTTGTATAAAATGAGAAAGAGAGAAAGACAAAAGAGACTTGACAAGGAATATACAATTATCGAATTGTATAAAACGAGAAAGAGAGAAATTAGATACAATTTGAAAATTGGATAAAACGAGAAAGAGAGAAAAGCAAAAGAAACTGGGCAGAGGAATATTTTTATTGTATAATTATAAGTGTACAGGACGAAAATATATGTACTTGCATTTGTATATGCAATTTTCTCACGCTTTATACAAACAGAAACGCAATTTATACATTTCGCTTCTGTTTGTATAAGTGAGAAAGGCGAGGGTGGCGAGTGAGATTCGGGAGAGTGGCGAGCGAGATCTGGAAGAGGGGAGAGAGAGGAACAAAAATATATGTATTTATACAATTTTCTTTGCTTTATACAATTAGAAACAATTTTTATACACTTGTGTTTGTATAAAAAGTGAGGAAGCGAGCGAGAGATTGGAGGAGAGTGGCGAGCGAGATATTTGGGAGAGAGGCGCTTGACAATTTTTTGCAAACGTTTGCTATGTAGCACAATTAAATCAAACCCTAGCTACTCCATTTATTTTAGGTTATTAGTTTGCTATTATATACAATTGTCCCTTTAAAATTTGAATGTCAGGCTAGTTGTTGGGCTGCTTGTTAATCTATTTAAGCATCGATTGAAATGTAATTATGAAAACTCACATGTTACTAGTGGGAAGTGACAGATATCTTATGAAATAATTAGTCGAAGTGCGAAAAAATTAATTTGAATTCCACGATCATAAAATACATTTTAAAAAAAATAATTGGTATGTGCTCTAATTACACTTACTTGTAAT
Organism: Solanum lycopersicum; assembly: GCF_036512215.1. Classification (NCBI taxonomy): domain Eukaryota; kingdom Viridiplantae; phylum Streptophyta; class Magnoliopsida; order Solanales; family Solanaceae; genus Solanum; species Solanum lycopersicum. The sequence continues at coordinate 67,454,748 of NC_090806.1, forward strand.
GTGAGGGTGAAATTCCTTGAAAAAAGACCAATTGTTTTGAAGGAACAATGTTGGTGTCGATCCATTTAGCCCATGTAAGCAAGGCTTTCTCAAAAGCAACCATACGATCCATATCTTTGTAATATTTGCCTCTTACTTTAATATAATCCCATCTACAAAGATTATAAAATCAAAATATTAAAAAAAATATCTTGGCAAACTTAATAATAATAATAATAATAAGCATATTACTAGTTATGTATACTAACGGTTGAGAAATTCCTCTACGATTCCACCAATGCCAAGTGTTGAAAATGAGCATATCAATTCCTTTCCATAATTTACCACCTTTAATTGAGTCTAATTTTAATATTCTTCCCTTTTTTTCCATCACAACATCCACTAAATATACACTGCGGTCTAACATCACTTGAACTCCAAAATCCTGAAAAAAATAAAAAGGTGAATTTATTTTTTTTTATAAATTTTAGGTTTTGAAGTTAAATTTAGAGGGAAAATAGAAACAAAAGAAGTTTTAAAAAAAAATCATGAAAAGGGTGAGTTTTAATAGTATGTGATATATTAATTATTAATGTGTCATTTTATGAACTATTTTTTGTACTTATCCGATTAATCTGAATTCATATTTGTCACGTCCATCCTTGGTGGGGTGGATCGACACATAGAGAAATTGTGAGACATAAAGAAACATATTAGCATAGAAAAATCACACTCTTGGTATAAAACGATTCTTAATTTCCTATTTGAAGCGTCTTCATTTTCGGTCATCAAATACAAAATCTATTATTAAAGTTGGAGACAATTATAAAATCTACGTATAATTATTTTATAAGTAATATGATTATGTATATTTATTGTCTACACTTTTAGTACATAAAGCTTAAACTCGAAAAAAGATACTAGAAAAACTTGAGATATTTCCTCAATGGCTCTAATTACTTCGCTGACCATGCTATTCCATAACGTGGAAATATGTACGAAGCTGAAACACGACCTAACTCAATTTTTAAAAGTTAGCTCAGAAAGGGACGTTTGTTCAAGTTCATGTAAGAACACCAATTTCCCATCCCTCTATCGATACGAAACTTCTTAACAAAAATATTTTTTTTTTCTAAAAAAGGAAGTGTCTTCTCTAGCTCTAACACTTTCTTTTCAATTATTGGTACATTGATTGTTGAGGTCTTGAGATAGTAACAGTTCTAACTCCTAACAAATAATTTAAAGGCATGTGGTTCATAAATAACAAATTGATAATTTTTTATATTTTGAAAAATGTAACAATTAGATAAGATATATACGTGAACCAATTGCTCATATGTCACTATAGGAAGACAACTTATATGGTTTACTTTAGATTCATTTTCAGTCAATTTCACATTTTAGGACCCCCCCCCCCCCCCCCTCCATACTTAATAATTTGTATGTTTGTATTTAGATAAGATTCACAATAATTAGTCATGTCTAGACACTGTTGATTAATCAATATTTAATAATCCAGCCAAATCCTTCACTATCACAAAAGACTTGTTATTAAATATGTATAGGTACAAATAAGACGTTAAGTGGACGAATTTGATTAAATTTAGGAATAACGGAGTTAATAAAATAAAGGAAAAACTGCAGTCTAATTAGATGATTTTGTTTATAAAATATGTACCCAGTATATAAATAGTATATACTAAATATACATAATATATCTTTGATATACATATCTATACACAACATGTACGATTAATTTTTTTTTTAAAAAAAGAATCTTATTATATGGTGCAAATGAATATTTAGGATAAAAATGAAAAAAGGGAATTTACCAAAAAGGTGAAAATGGAGACATCACCAATTCTTGTTGTATTATAATTGGCTTTAGGCTGTGATGTGTAAAGAAGGCATACAAGTGACAGCCACTGATTTCTGCTAAGAGAATCTCCCACAAACATTATGCTTTTTCCTTTGAATTTCTTTAAAAATGCTCCTCCATCAAATCTGTATATAATATGTATATAAATATATTATAATATATATAAAGACAAAAAAAATAGTAACCATCTTTTTGAAGAATCCACTAAGAGTTTGTTATCATTTCTTTAATTATAAGATGGAATTACATGAGCTTTTTAACTAACTTCAATTATAGTGATATGAGTGTAGACTTAGCCTAGTGTAGACTCATAATAAGATGACCTACTAGGGTTTTAATAGTTATAGCTTAGTCGTTTATCGAAGAAATGTAGAGTATTACTATCAGATTCATTTGAACACAATAATCTACACTTTATAAAACATTTTGGGGGCAAAAAGAGAGAAATGTATTAGCCAATTACTAAAAGGTAAAAGGCAAAGATATTGCATTGTGGTATTTCAAAATATGATTGCCCCAACCACTTTTCTTGACTAGTTAGGCGTCACTATATTTATTTACTCTTTGAAAAAATAATTTTGAGTATAAGTTAATAGAGTTACCACCTCAAAAATCTAGATCCACTATAATAATTGCATATATTTATTAACTCTTCGGAAAATTAATTTTACAATTTATATGAATAAGCTAATAAAGCATCATCCTAAAATTTTAGATTCGCCACTCTAAGCTAATTTGACCAAAGCTTAGCCAAACCCATGCTCTTATAAAGTTATGTTTCCATTAGACTTCAATACGGAGGATACATATTGCAACTCAAAATTATATATAGCATATAATATTAGTATATATATAACTTAAATTCTTACTAAAATAATTTAACACATGTAGTAACAAGCATATTATTAGAGATAGAGGGCAATAGGTGTATTACTTTTGATCGTACACAGAATTTAAGAAATAAAATGAGATTTTTGAATTTTATGATTTTAAATTACAAAATGAATTATATATTCATTTTTATGGTCTCAAACTAGTTGGAATTGAAAAAACTTACATAACATTGAAAGAAACATTATATTTGAAACAGATTAAAAAGAAAATAAGACAGTTAAATCGAGATAGGCAGAGTGCGTACCTTGTTAAGGAACAACCATGAGGCTTCCATCTATATTTAAGGTAATCTTTATCTAGACGACCCTTTCTCTGGCAATTGAATTCATGTTCAATAAAAGGACAATGAGTTGAATTATAAAGAGGATAATTATTAGTTTCATCCTCGATCCAATTTCCTCTGAATAAATTGCAGTTTTTCTTGTGCGGCTTCGCCGCAGTTGTGTGGCGCAGAAGAAGAACTAAAAGACTTATGAGAATACAAATTAATAGTGTGAAAAATGTCCAGCCGATCCGCAAGCCTATCGATCTCATCATTATAGCTTTTGAAGATGTAAAACTATTTTAGAGAGAAAAACAGAAGAAACAGAGGTTAATAAAAAGAATTAAAAAAAAAAAAAAGAGGGTACTATTTATATAAATTATCTGTGGTATTTAAAATATATATATATATATATATATGATAAGTTTATTATTTTATTCTTATTAATTAGCAGATTCTAAACAAAAGTATTCCGTATAACTTTTTAAAGAAAGTAATTTGATACTATTAAATAAAGGATATAATAGAAAAAAATTATACGATTAAAAATAAGAAGTGAAAATAAAAATTAAATTAAAAAATATTTAACGATATCTGAAGAAGACATACTTGATTAAAGAACACAAGGATAAAAAAAAAATCAATATTTGAGGGACTAAAGTACATATATCTCAAAAGTTATTATTTTTGGGGACCATACTTTAGGAATAAGATGCTTTGGTTTATTTTAATAAATATATATTTTTGGTCAATTATCTAGTGATTGGTATTTATATTATTAATAAGGTACGTTTCTGTTATAAAGGAAAGGAATGAGAATTTATATAAACGATTTACATTTTAAAAAATTTTATTCTTAAATTTAATCTCCTATTAATTCTATACATAAATTTTGTTGTGTTTAAAGGGGGTGATAAATTATCTCTGTTTTTTCGATCCACACTCTTTAGACTATAAAATGAATTATATCTTTTAGTAAATATTGAATCCTAAGACATAGAAAAATGCAAAGACTTGCCCACCTGATAATTATATCAAATTAAATATTTTAATCTCAATGATTAAAACTCAAAATGAAATCAAATATATTAGCACACATTTACTATTTATTGATTTTGTATAAACACTCGTTTTGATTAAATATTTGTAAACTTAAACTAAATTTTTAGGATCTTTGAGACACTATGAATCAGCCATGGCCCATGGGCCAGTTTAGTGGATGAGGCCCATGGTTATGATATAGGGCCTTTTCTGGACTAACTTTTGTAATGGACCCTAAGTCCAGTTAATCTATAAGTTTAGTAAAAATAATTAAATTCTAATTTATTCAGATTTATTTTTTTTCCACTTTTCTTCCTAACAAAGTCGACTTCAAAAACGAAATCTCTCACTAAAGAAGAATGACATTCCATTTCTTTTACCAATTATTTGCATGGCAGTGGTTTTTCTGTAACACAACATAAACCATTCTTTTTTGCTTTTATTTTTTTAATCATTAATTATATTGTGTAATATAATTAATGTAATGTACATATTCCTCTTCCAGTTATTGAGATGGTAGACTAGTAGCTTATCCTTTGATAATTATATTGTGTAATATTTAAAAATAAAATTTAATGTAATGTACATATTCTTGTTGAGGTAGTAATGGATTCCCATGCAGCCATAAAATACAAAAAGAAAATTGAGCTGCGGAGAGTCGCAATTTATCTGGATATGTGTGCCCATTCCATAAAATGTCTGACATTTTGGCTATATTTCTATTTACTTTCAAAAAAATTACAATTGTTAATATTATTAAATTGAAAAGTTAGTTATTTAAATCCACACTCGATGAGGGAGGACAGCTCAGTGTATTAAGCATTAATATTTACAAGAGGATCACATATTTAGGGGTTGTGACCTAGATATGTTGATGTAAGTATTAATGAGGTATTTCATGACTCAAATTCATGATTTGTTGATTACACAAAGATAAATTTTATTTTGCTTCAAAGCATCCCTTATTATATTATAAGAGTGTATAGAAATTATGATGTGGCAAATTGTCTAAGATATATTCGAGTTGATTTATATAATATAAAGTCAGATAGGACATATATTATGTCTTATATAAGACACATATTATGAGATATAAGATATGTGTTTACTTATTTAAATTTATATAATTTTAAGTGTCTACTTGTGCATATTCAAAATTGAAGAACATAAATATAACATTCAGACGAAACCTAAAGAACACGTTTAATTTATATATTTTCAAAATCTTATTAACTCATTTTTTTTTTCAATTTGGTTAGTCAATCTTAGTTTTTTGATGTAAGTGTTTATGTTCTTGTTTCTTTAATTTATTTTTGCCCATTTAATTTTCGAATCTTAGATGGAATTAGTTAATCAAGGATATTGATATGTGTGACACACTGCAGCATAAGTTATCCTGAAGCAAAAATTGAGCTGAGAATCACAGAAATCAGATAACAATTTATCCAATTAATTATATTGGACTTTGAATGCATTTTAAGAATAAATAATATTTACCAGCATATCCATAATAATTTTATATGGTTTTAGGTCAGTAAAATGATTTGGTAATAGGATAGATAACTTTTTTTACTAATATGTTATTAAAACTTAAAAGAGACAGGAAAATATGAATAAAAGAAGTACCAGATATAGTTTATTAAATTAACCTAATCTAATGTAGATTGGTTTTTTCCTCTTAAATATTGCACATTTTTCTTTAATACTTTCTCCATCTCATATTTAACAGATCACTTTTTATTTTTTATGGTATTTAAGAAATCATAAATAAAAAGTTAATTTTACTAATTCATTTCTTACAATTTTTTTTGAAAATTTTACAAACAAATATGAATACTTTCAAAATTAGTTACAAGGGTGATATAGGAAAATTTTAGTTAATGTTTTATTGATTTAGTGAGATGATTAACTGATGTGAGATAACTATTTTCTAGTATAATGATCAATTAATATAAGATGGAGGGATTACTACGTAGCTCGAAACAACAACCAACTTTAAACTTGAATTTCTACAATGGTAATTATTTTGGGATAATATTATGAGATGAAACTAAAGTTAAAATGAGACGAAGTAATTTTTATTTTTATTTTACTTTGCTATTGGCTAATGCAAATAAGCAAATCTACCAATGTGAACCGTCCAATTGTTTAGCATTCCAAGAAAATAAAAAAAAAATTCTTCCTTATAAAATAGGCATCTTGCCTTCATTAATTATTTTCACAGGGAAGACCCTCTTTGTCCACTATCAAATTCTTGAATTAATTTTTTGACATCACATCTATGGATGAACAAGCAACGTTTGGTGAAAATGTTGTTGAATTTAATTGCAAAAAATCACCAAATTATGTCACAAATTTGGTGAAGTATTCCTTGTTACTCGGAGCTGAAAAGGTCTTAATGGATCGAAAATCTCAAGAAGCATTTTCAAGCTCTAGTTTAAATTCGTGGACCGATGAAGCAACCGCGCGCGAAAAAAGGAGAAGAAAAGGAAAATCAGTCCTTATCGATGACAAATTAGCATGTGGAACGTCTAGGAACTTTGGCATCGAGTCAAGTAAAGAGCATTTTAATTCGTTCGATTTCACTTCATTTTTAGCAATAACAATGCTCAAACTTTTTGGGTTTCAAATGAATATCCTAGTAAAACTCTTCACGTTTCCAATTTTCTTGATGAATTTTTGGATAATGGTATTGACATTACCATTAAATACACTCACTTATGCCAAAAACAATTTTAAAAAACAACTAATGAATCTTGGTACAAAATCTTGGTTAAAAATGATGTCTTTTGTATTCAACCAAATTAAGGCCCAAAAATCTTTGTTAAAGTTGTCAGTAAGGTTTTGTTGGGCTTTGTTTTGGGCTGCTTATGTTTGTTTTCTTCTAGTTGGGCTTTTGATTATGGGCTTTGTAGTAAGTGGGCTTACTATGAGACGTTTGTTGGAAGAACCAATTGAGACTACAAAGGCCTTAAATTTTGATTATACAAAAACAAGCCCAGTTGCTTTTGCACCTCTTGCATCTAATGGGCTTTCTAGTCCATTAATTTCAAAGCCCAAAATTGAAGACAGGCCCATACCATATAATCACAAGCTGCAACTTACTGTTTCATTAACCATGCCAGAATCTGAGTACAACAGGAAGCTTGGGATTTTCCAGGTATTTCTTTTCAAGTTAATTTATTTTGGGATTTTTTTCGAGTTAATTTTACGTATGGTCATTGATCTTTATCAACTAATAGTAAAAGTCCCGAAATGTATCCATTATAATAGTAAAAGTCTCAAAATGAATGGTACTTACGTACCAATGTTGTTCAGACTCAAGTACAAGTATCTGATCTAGTGTGTGGATCTTCTTAAATCACATAACCTTTACTATTAGTGGTTATGGAACTACTAGGATACAATCAATTAACACTCTCTATGAATGTCTCAAAAGCTTATACTGACATTAGATCGAATATTACCTCTGTCCCAGTTTATATACTTAATTTCCTTTTTAGTTAGTTCCAAAAGAATGACACATTTTAATATTAAGTAATAGTTTAGCTTTAAAATGTCTATTTTATCTTTAATGAAATAATTTATTACGACACAATTTTTTATCATTCATTTTTTTTGACCGAAAGTATTAAAGTTTTTTTTTTCTTAAGCTTCGTGCTGAACCAATTTACCTCACATAAAATGAGACGGAAAAAGTAATCATTAGCTAATGACTATAAAAATTTTATCGCTCCTTATTTAGTGCCACTACCCGTAGTTTTTATTGTAGAGAGCATAACAATAGAATTACTAGATTTTACTTACTATAATGAATGACTAGACTAGATCTACATGTTTAAGTAACTATTATACCATTAGTCCATTACAATGAATAAAGTTTTTATGTGATGTTAATATTAAAATGGATAACCTTTAAGAACTTTAATAAGACAAAATGAAATCATGATTGCACTATTATAAAGAGTGTAATATGTACAATTTGGTTGTTTGATATAATTCTAATTAGCTATCAAACGACCTCTCTAAAATATACGTAAAATCTGTGAAACTAATCCTTATTTTTGCATAATTAGATCTTTATTGTACTAATAACTTTTGTATTTAAAGGTAAGGGTGGATTGTTTATCATCAAATGGCAAAGTAACAGCAACTTCAAGCTATCCAAGCATGTTGAAATTCAAATCACAACCAATTCGATTAGTCGAAACAGCAATCAAATCAATTCCACTTGTTACTGGATTTCAATCAGAAGTACAAAATCTTAAACTTGTTATAAATGATTTCACAGAAGGTTTTGAGCCAACAGCATGTTTTAAAGTTGTTATTGAAAAAAGAGCAGAATATCAATCACAAGGTGCTGGTATACCAGAAATTTATTCAGCAACATTACATGTCGAAACAGAGTTACCAAAAATTAAAAAAATCATATGGATTTGGAGAAGAACTGTTCTCGTGTGGATTGGGATTCTCGCCTTTCTGAGTCAACTGAGTTTTTCTTTAATATTTTGTCGAACCTTGATTTTACCAGGGAGAAGGATTATGAGTGTTCTTGGAAATAAAAAGAATGTCCAAAAGAACAAAATTTCATGGTAGGTCATTGATCTTATTATAAGATAACAATAATTTGTTGTTCAAGAATGCATTTAGTATTTCATTTCTTGTTGTCAAGTTTGAATGAATAAATGGAAGTGTTATATTTTAAAGGGTGTGTGTTTGGTATGAAACATTTCTCTAAAATAGTTTTGTGGATTTTTTGTTTATTTTTTATTTTTGGATAAGTAAACAAATAATATTGTTTCTAGTGTATAGGGTAATTAATTTCAAGCAAGAAACTTGTTGAGTATTAGCTAATGACACTGTATATACATAATTTTATATTTGTTATTTCATTTCTAATTTATTATAAGCAAGATTACACATATAATTTTATATTACTATTTCTTAGGATTGTATATACATAATCCTATGCTACTATTTCTAATCCTATTTTTATGCTAATTAAGATCATATATATATATATAATCATATACTGCTTTGTAAAAAGGATTTTATATACAAAATCCTATACTGCTATTTTTATTTTTATTCTAAATAGAATTGTATATACATAATCGATAGACTTTGATTTCATTTTTGGTGCATAACTAGCTGAACTTTTGCAAGACTATCATTTTTGTTGCATAACTAGCTGAATCTTTTTGCAAGACTATAACAAAGAAAATTACGTACACTGTCAAGTAAAAGTAAATAAGCAGAAATTAAAATAAAACAAAATAAAGTGACTGTCAAGTAAAAGTAACTAAGCAGAAATTAAAATAAAACAAAATGAAGTGTAGAAACGAATTTATTCAAATTTCATTTTAAATTTCTTTTGTGAATATGGCATACCACTTTTTTCATGCAATATCATACTTAAGACATGTTTGATATGATCACTTTCATTTTTGCATGAAGCAGAGCATATGTCAGTCACTAATTTTCAATTAAATCGTTTTCACAAAATCAACAAAAATATATGAAAATGACTTTGACTTGATTAATGCAAATAAAATCAATTTGAAAAAGAAAAATTAATACAAAAATAAAAAGAACATATCAAATAATATTAGTATTAAGAAAAACCTTTTATAAAGTGATGTACACTGCATTATAACCTTTTTTTTTTGTATATTTTATAATACATTAATAAACATATATAAAGTGATGTACACTGCATTATACCACAAATGTTTAGGTAATTTGTTACTGATTATAGTTTTGAAAATGTTTTCACCTAACTAAGCTGTTACATAAATTTATTAAAATAATCCTAGAAGTATTTAAAAATTGAAATAAGATTTTTACCAAATTGTATATTTCAAATAGAGTATCATTTTTTAATTGTAAAAATAAGTCAACATCCAGACATGTCGTTTTACATTTAATTATTTGATAATTTGATTAGTTTGAATTTGAAATGCAAGACACCTTAAGAAATCAAAGATAATTTTACAATACCAATGTTAAAACGTGATCAATCTCAAATTGAAATAAATTAGATAAATTAAGAAGTATAAAGTAATAACAAATTTAATTGTGTACAACTTTTGATTAATAATAAAATCAATTACTCTTTTAGAAACTAGTAAATTTTGAAAATATGTGTATAAGAATTGCTAAAAGGTTGACAACAAGAAAATTTCAATTAATACAAATATACCAAGTATTAGTAAAATTATTTGTGTCTTATATGAGAATTTAATATCACACGATTTATAAAATAATACTTAAAATTTATCCGTCGTTAAAAAGCTAAATATTTAATTGTGTAGAAGAAAAAAAATAAAAAGTTTGGAATTTTCGTTGTTTTAAAATGAGATGAAATCCGTATATTTATAAACGAGAAAGGATAGTGTGAACAAATATTTATATATAGTGCCTTATAAAAAAAAGGTCACAACTATTTGAAAAAGTTGCAAGCCTTTGAAAAGGTCACAATTTTTTATAAAAAAAGTCACAATTCTTCATTAAAATCACTACTTTTCATAAAAGAAAGAGTAGTTTTATAAATAAATAAAGTAAAAGGAAATCTATATATATATATATATATATATATATATATATATATATATATATATATATATATTATTGAATAAATTTGAGGTTTTATTAGTAGTTTTAGGGTTGAGACGCCTTGTATTCAAACTTCTATAATTAATAATGCATTATTTAAGTCTTAAGCCCCTACTATTATCCCCAAAATTGTTACTCTACGAGATCCACAAACCACACTCCAAGAAAAAATAGTATGTTATCCTCGCTCTTTGATAATGTATTTAAATTTTCTATTTGTAGATTGCATTCATATAAATTTAGATATAGAATTAGTAAGTATTTAATATATATAATGGGTATACCCCATAAAATATTCCAAATATGAGTAAAGTCAATGTAGGTTAAGAAAATATTGACTATTAATATATGGGGTCTATGAGGAATGGATGATGCTTGTTGAAAATGAAAAAATTGTTATGCAAATTGGGAAAGATAATTTTTATGAGAATTAAGTTCAATCCATCCAGCTCTCGCCCCGCCCCCACGCTGCCCCAATTGCCATCCCTACGTATTGAATAAGATGATTTGTCATACCCCATAAATTATAGGAAAACTTTCACGTATAGCCACTTAAAAATAATTAATTACTCGCCATAGCTATAGTTTGATAATTACAATTTGTAGCTACATGTTATATGGAGGAGAGATGCAAGCGAGACTGGGAGAGAGGGAGGAAAGAGTGGGAGAAAGGTGAATTGTATATGTATATTGGTTAGATAATTGTATATATTTTACATATTTATTTGTATATATGGCCAGAGAGATTGGGAGAGGGAGGAGAGAGGCTAGTGATACTGGGAGAGGGAGTAGAGCGGCGAGCGATATTGGGAGAGAGAGGAGAGAGGCGAGCGATATCGAGAGAGGGAGGAGAGAGGCGAGAGAGAGAGGGCAGAGAGTGGAGAAAGGTGAATTGTATATGTATATAATTGTATATAACTGTATATTATACATATACATTTGTACAAATGGCAAACGAGATTGGGAGAGGGAGGAGACAGGTGAGCGAGATTGAGAGAAGGAGGAGAGAGGCGAGCGAGAGATGGCAGAGAGTGGGAGAGAGGTGAATTGTATGTGTATATAGGTTAAAAAATTGCATATTATATATATGTATTTGTATATCCTAGCAAATTATACATATACAAAGATGACTAATTATACAAACTCCAAGCTAGCCCACGTAATTAATGTATAATGTTAGTCGCGAGTGGTAATTATAGCAAACTGTAGCTATGATAAATAATTAAATAGCATAAGTTTGCTTAGCCACGTAATTTTCTCTAAATTCTACCCAAATTTGTTTTTTTCTCAACACTTATAATAGGAGGCTTTTCCTACCATAATTACTTTATTCGATTTTCCTATTTCCTCTACAATTATCATATTTACCTTTTCTTATTCCTACCCCAACACGAATTCCCATTTAGGATTGACTATAAGTAATCCTGAAACAAATGTTTAATTGAATGACTTCCTTCTTTTGTTTCAAATGCTATTTAAATTACGAAATTTAGCACACTTTTATTCTTTAGGCAATCAACTGATTATCTTTCTCTCCAAAACCTATAGTAATACTAATCGACATTAAAAGTACCTTCAGTATGAAATACAGGGACACATAGAATCATAAGGGTCAAGTTTGACACAAGTATGGAATATTTGAATTCTAGATAGTGTTTGAGTTCCGAGTCTTTTTCCTTTTTGCGTGGATAAATAAAAGTCCAAGGTTTTGGATTTCTTTTCTAATTTAAGTCCTATTTGACTAGTTCATTTATGCTTATAAGTCAACTATTATGGTGCATATATAAGACTTTCGCATATGTAAAGCTTTTTTTAAGTCTTATTTTGAAGTATCAAGTAGAAAGAAAAGTGAGAGAGTACTGATTTTCGCATAAACCCTAGCACCTAATTTAAAATAGCAATTCCCGCTTCGCTACTTGTCTAATTGAGCTGATTTTTGGAAAGATTGTTTCCTTCAACTTAATCTTTGATTGAAAGTAAGAGTTGAAAGAGTTCAATTTAGAGTGTTTTAGCTTTATATTTTAACTCATGAATTGTAGCTGCGTTTTTGATGATTCTGCTCCTTTTATTCCTCTAACTTTTGGTGCTATCTTATAGTTGGGACACTTGAGACACTTTTTTTATTACCATTTTTCAAAAACACTTTTATAATTGGGAAACTTTCACATATAGCCACTTAAAAATAATGAATTACTCTTTATAGCTATAGTTTGATAATTACAATTTGTAGCTATATGTTATTTGGAGGAGAGAGGTGAGCGAGACTGGGAAAGAAAGGAAAGAGGCGAAAGTGAGGGGAAAAGAGTGGGAGAAAAGTGAATTGCATATGTATATTGGTTAGATAATTGTATATTATACATATGTAATTGTATATATGACATGAGAGATTGGAGAGAGAGGAGAGAGGCGAGCGAGATTGAGAGAGGCAAGGGAGAGAGGGGAAGAGAGGTGAATTGCATATGTATATAGTTGTATATAATTGTATTATACATATACATTTGTATAAATGACAAGCGAGATTGGGAGACGGAGGAGAAAGGCGTGCGAGATTAAGAGAGAGAGAGGAGAGAGGCGAGCGAGATTGAGAGAGGCAAGGGAGAGAGGGGAAGAGAGGTGAATTGCATATGTATATAGTTGTATATAATTGTATTATACATATACATTTGTATAAATGACAAGCGAGATTGGGAGACGGAGGAGAGAGGCGTGCGAGATTAAGAGAGAGAGAGGAGAGAGGCGAGCGAGATTGAGAGAGGCAAGGGAGAGAGGGGAAGAGAGGTGAATTGCATATGTATATAGTTGTATATAATTGTATTATACATATACATTTGTATAAATGACAAGCGAGATTGGGAGACGGAGGAGAGAGGCGTGCGAGATTAAGAGAGAGAGAGAGGAGAGAGGCGAGCGAGAGAGGGCAAAGAGTGGGAGAGAGGTGAATTGTATATGTATATACGCTAAAAAATTGTATATTATATTTGTATATCCTGGCGAATTATACATATACAAACATGACTAATTATACAAACTTGAAGTTACCCCACGTAATTAATGTATGATGTTAGTCGCGAGTGATAATTATAGCAAACTATAACTATGATGAGTAATTAAATAGCATAAGTTTGCTTATCCACGTAAATTTTTTTCTTTATAAGGAATTCTTGTTGATTTTTAATAAAACTTTGGCCGTGTAATATTCAGTTTAGGTCAATACTCGTTGATGCATTAACAATCCTTATTTATAATAGTGTATCCTTTATTATATTCGGACAGACCTTATTTAAATGTAAACATGCAAAATTCTACCCAAATTTGGTTTTTTTCTCCACCGCTTTAAATGGAAGGGCTTTCCTACTTTATTCGATCTCCATATTCCTCTAAAGTTACAATATAATACCAACACAATATTAAGTTACCTAATTAAACAAAAACAAGGCTTTATACATATTCCTATTCCTAATTTAATACAAACTGTCAGACGTAAAAAAGAAGTCTATATATATACATACAGACAAACCTCGCACCAATACAGACAAACCTCGCACCAATACTTATACCGACGTAAAAAGTTTCTATATATAGAGAGAGACAGACAAACATCGTTGTTACATTAAGCTCAAACATCATGGCTCAAACCATGACCTACAAACCAGAATGTATCTCGTATTCTGCGTATACAGAGGGATTTCGATTTCATCCTACAGATAGAGAATTGATGAAATACCTTTTACATTACGTAATAGATAATCCGTTGCCTACATTAGTTCCAATTGAAGAAGAAGATCTTTATTTAAAAGACCCATGGGTATTTTTTGATGCTAGAAAAGAGAAGACGATTTATTGTTTTACAGAGCTGAAGAAATTGAAGAAAGGAAATTTGAGATTTGTTCGAACCGTTGGAGATGGTTCATGGAAATCACAAGACAGAGGAAAAGCTATAATTAGTGAAAGAGGTTCGGTTTTGGGATACAAAAGAAGTTTAAGGTATCAATTGAGAGGGTCCGAACACGATGGACAATGGCTTATGAAGGAATATTCGTTATCAGCGGAAGTCAAAAACCAATTGCGTAAACAATTACGTGTAAGTTCACCACAATTCAGAATTCTTGAGGTTTTTGATTTAAAAAAAGAAAAAGAAAAAAAAATCAAAATAATTATTCGATACTCGATATTATACATTTTTTAAATATGTATGATAGATATCAAATTTCCACCCACGGCCTCATTAAAATGACATATTAATTTCAATTTTTATTTTTTTTTTAGGAAAATAACAAAGAAAATTATGTACTTTGCCGAGTTAAAAGAAAGAATGGGGAATACAGAAAGAATGAGAAAGACGGTCAAAATGAGGCAATTGAAACTGAAGAGCTCAATGCTATTATTAGTGATCCTCTTAATGGCGTATTAAAGCCAGTACCAACATTGAATCTCGCTCTCTAAGCCTGTAGATTCTAACCATTTTAGATGATAGCTTTTATTATTATTTTTTCGTCAGAATGTCAATTCATTCTAATATTGTAAATGAATACTAATTCATTACCATTGTTTATAATTAATAATACATAATTAATAATAAAGATGCACGATTATTTATTTTTTTGTATGAACATTCAATGCAACTGAAACTGAAACACGTTTTATACATCAGTTATAATAATATATTCTTTCGAAAAGCATATATTAGTTTGCTGATGGGATGGAATTGGAAAAGGAGTAGTCCAAAAACCAGTCAGTTTGGAATAAAAGGGATACATAATTTACAACAGCTTCCCTCCTGCACACCATCGGCATAACGAGCTCGAGACTTCTAAGAGAGGAAATTTGGATACAAAAATTAGAAGATCAGCCCCAAAAATACGCTTATCTTTGTGTGATTAAAGAGCTACTGATTTCCCCCTTTTCTGCCATTAAAGAAAAATAACCACAGTAAAGAGATCAGTAGATGAACTATACATGTAACAGTCCTATTTACAGATGATTGCAGTATTATGTGGTTTTTGGGCAGGGGGGAATTCTCAAGTGTATTAAAACTCGATGCCGCTGTTCAACTGAATGGAGAAGGACGGCCTGCCAGTGTTGCCAAGAGGGGTTTCCACCTTAAGAACAACCCCTGAGCTTCCAACGTTTCCATTCCACTTTGACCGCCCAAGCTGCATTTGCACAAGAAAAAGATTTCTATCAAACAAAAAGAAAGAAGCAGGAACGTGGGTAAAAGTTCAGGAATGACTCACAGCTAATGATGCAAACGCAGAAGAGTGTGTTGCAAGTGCACAGCCACAGATGATATTTAATCCCTCCTTTAGAGAATGTGTGATGTCTGCCTGCAAACCGGGAGTGCTCCCACCAAATGTCGGGCATACGCTGATAGTGTAATGAGATTAGAAGGTGACTCATAATCTTGTTACCGCATTAAAGAAGGAAGAGATGAACTATACTTATCAAGCTCTAAGTGACTGTACATGTAAGCAGAATGCAAATGCAACGAACATAATTGTCACAACAGAGAGAAAACCAGGAAAAGGCTATCATAATTGAAGATTACAGCCTCACATTAAAATGTAGAGAACTTCTAACCAAAAAACTCCACACAATTGTGGCAGAAACGTCTCAATATTTGCTAATGCAACTGCACCATCAGATGTTGATAGAAACACCATAAACAGCAAATAGCAGAAAAGTCTGTGTTAATAAATATGAAGCAGTCAGTATTACCTTATTTGAATGGTTGGCCTATACATGAGACCAGATCTCTTCCAAGCTAATGCCTGGGTAACCCCAAAACTAAATGATTTGTCGGGCCAATGCATCATCGGTGTAATGCATGTTCCCCATTTATTCTGCATATAATAAGTGAAAATATTGTTCTTAAATAAACACCAGATAAAGTGGGAAAAGGTACAGAAATCATTGAATGTCAAATACTTCCTCACATTAAACATCACCTCACCTTGCAAGAGAAACTGAACTTGAGATCCCCCGGGTATTGACCCTGGGCTTGAAGCAAACCTCCACATAGAGGTAAAAAGGCACTGGTGGACAAACCCTCCCCAGATACGTAAGTTATTTGACCATTTGGAAACTGCAAGTCCATAAACGACTGCAAAATAAAGAGGTTCAATAAGTTACTAAGAAAGAAAATAAAGTTACGATTCCAGAAAAACAACAGTGTAGAAAAGCATCTGAGATCAAATCCTTGTGAACCAAGTCTGCTACCTAAGTGGGGAATGGTCACATACCCATCTAAGCCAGAACTGGAAAGAAAGATTACCAGGTTGTCCAAAAAAGCATCTAGATTATCTGCATGAGAGAAGTTACCGTGCTCCCTTAAAAAACTGTTCTTGCTTGTGTATAAACTAAGCATGATCACCAACAAACGAGTTAATGAAGATGAATACTTCAACGCCGCATCCTGTATAAAATATCAGGTTTGCAAGTCACCTCTAATCACTGGGTCTCTGTTCTAGCATGTGCTAAACGTAAAGCAGTGTTGGGGATTTCGCTATGGGAAATTACCGACGCGAAGAAAGTATTGTGAGACAAATAACTGTTTTCTCCAGGCCTTAAAAAATTTAGGACATCATGGCTGAAAGGTCTACCAAAAACAGCCTCTCTACCACCACCACAACCCCCCCCCCCCCCCCCCCCACCCACCCACAATTAGGGGTAAGAGGTCTGCATAACCTCCCAGACTCCACTTGTTTTTGTTGTTGATATGTGGCTGAGGGTATGTAGTTAGTAATAAAAAAATTTAGATCAAGTTGAAGCAACTCAATAGATTATGTTGTAGGATTCACTAATGGACATATATAGTTGTGCTACTGCATTTCTGAATTAATTGATGAACACCAATCTTCTTCCTTCGCCTCTAATGAGCAATCTATACTATAGTAATATAATGGCATAAGAGAT
Organism: Solanum lycopersicum; assembly: GCF_036512215.1. Lineage (NCBI taxonomy): Eukaryota > Viridiplantae > Streptophyta > Magnoliopsida > Solanales > Solanaceae > Solanum > Solanum lycopersicum. The sequence goes on from NC_090806.1 coordinate 67,472,330, forward strand.
GCAAAAAGAAGTTCTCAATTAGTTACGGCCTAGACCTGGAGATACTGGAGAAGCAGCAATCTTTCAATAAACACTCAGGAGAAGTGAATGTTGAGGCGAATTTCGTAGTTTTAATAGAGAACCATATAAAAATGACGCAGGTTCTCTACTTTGTATATATCAGTGGTAACCAGGACTTCCTGCCTATCAATGAACTATTACTTTATTGGCAAGGAAAAGCACCCTCAGGTCTGAAGAATGTGGAGTATGACTATTACTTAGTAAATAAAAATCTAATGCAATAATATGCTTTTCCAACAGCACCTGCCGTTTTTTACTTTTTTTTGTGGGGGGTTCAAGCAGCAAAACGTGCGCGCAACAAACAAATCAATTACATAGGTAAGAAGAGAGAGCAATCATGTGCACACCATCTCGTTACCGTCACCAGAGCCCTTAAACATGACAAAACAAATAAGAGGTACAACCCTCATCCAACAAAATCATGGGTCACTAGACTGTGAACAACACTGACATAACAGGAGAGTGCCGCAATAATCATCACCTCAACAATATGTGGACTAGAACATAAGGCAAAAATTTCAAGGATGCATGAATAGGGAAGAGTGACTGAGAGCATGCTGACTAAAGCTTTTCAGATCTTTCTGTAAAAATTAAAGACTTAATAGAGCGTGACCGCCAGGGGAATGTTACCAGCTATATCCTCAGCTAGCACAAAGTCAAAGAAAGTAACTCTCCAATGAAAGAGAAGTGGCATGCGCAAACATGATAAAAAAAAAAGAACGGGAGCAACCAAAACTCCACAAAACTAGCAGAAATACCAGTAGTGTACATGAATATAAAACTCTACTTACGCAGGCCAAAGGATTCAGACAGATCATCGACATAAGAAGCCACCTTCGATGTTTCGACCACACAGCTGGACAAATAGAATGCATTCCACGCTGTCCATTTGTCAAAAGAGACAAGTAAATTAACGTAATTATTATACACACAACTAATGTAAAAAAATGAGTCATTTTGGTATGCAAGGTTTCTGAAATTATTCAGTCAATAAGGTAATAATTTCTTGACTAAATTTGGTACACAGGGACATCAAGCAGGATCGGTATTAAAAATGATTTCATGGCATCTCATCTCCAGAATATAAGATAAACTATGTGAAAATTAGAGATGGTATATTCATATAGCGGTACCCTACTTCTAGACTGCAAATCACTTAAGACAAATCTGATTCAACAATTACATTAAACCTACCACAAACTACACTATCATGAATAGATAGACTAGTGTCTGGACAACAGAACATACTACAATAAAACCAGTACCAGTAACCCCCCCCCCCCACACACACACACACCCCCAAACAGTGCCCAGAAGGCCAAAAGTACTGGAAGACTTTTCAATACAAGCAAACAATGTCCTAAAGTTATAGTCTGGATACCTTCCTGTCATAGCCATACCAAAGAAGGTGTTGCTTAGACAAGTGAACTGGCAGAAGTAGTGTTGAATCACGGACAAAAAGTACTGGTCCAAGTTGAACAAGGAACAGGGAAGAATTATCATTTCCTGAAGTGTAACTGCCCTGTGATGCCTCTACTCTCCACAAATCTCCTCTAGCAGCCACAGAACTTTCTACATTCCTGGTCCTACTTTCATATGTTGACGAAAAGTTGATTGTACCCTGCATTTGGAGATCAAGAAAGTAAGATCTCAAAACTCGCAACAGAGGAGCATAAATCACAACATATTTCTCATCTCTAGTCAACCCACAAAAGTTTAGAACAGGTACACTCCCATAACTGTAACCACGGATCAAGAGAATTGTTACTTTACACATGCATGATACATGAAATGACATGAACACGCAGTCACTTGGTGATCTGTTTGTTATTTTTTCTATCTACAGAAACAAATTGACATTTAAATGTGGAACATCCAAGCCAGGATCTAAAAACAAGGAGCACTCAGCATATCAGAAGACAATTGCAAGCTAATTGCTAGTTGAGCTTTGGATCAGTTGTGGCTGAATGCCAGCAATGATGAATACTTTACTGAAAAACTGATAACAATAAGAAACACACAAAGAAGCTCCGATGCTACAACATGTCCTGCATAATATAAAATAACAAGGAAAATCTAGGGCTATCACCACTAAATATGAAGTACTCATTTCTCATATGTGAAACAAATTTTGTCCATACTACAGCTATCTACGTACTACTCTAGTTTTTTCCAAGGACCGAGAAATCTGTCTGGAGCCGGCTTTTCGGGCCAACCACAGCCTTTGAAACAGTGGGATGATGGGCTTGTCCCCTTTACCCTTCCCTACTTAAACACCAGAGTTGGTTCGCTTGGCGTAGGGCTTGGACATACGACCAAAGACACAAGGCCATCAAGCTTTCTCAATTGAGCTAAACACCAGGGGCACTACACGGGTAATTTAGGATTTGAATTTTAGTTTTCTTTGGTTTAGATAATTTTGTCATTCTTGTTTCCTTGTAAAATTAGCATTTCTTTATATATTTCTTTTTCCTTTTAAATGTTTCTTGATTTACAAGGATTCCGTGTTTGCTTCGGATCAGAGTTTTTTTTGCCACCTATTGTAAACTGAATGCTTGGCAACTATTCAACTTGTTATTCTCCATAAATGTTGCCTTTGGCTTAACATTTTTCTAAAGGAACTTTCAGGGTTTGGCTTTAGGTCCCCTCAAAGGATTTTCCCTCAGTTATCCTCTGAAAAGCTACGCGAACACTTCAACAGGTCTTCTGCCTACATATTCACTAATAGAACTTAACCCACACATTTGAAGGGGACCACTGTCACTACTTATTATAGGGCGAACACCATATGACGGAAAGAAAGCGAACTAAGCATTAGAAAGCAAAGCCTTTGACGTCACTAAGGTCAATTCCTACACCTCTACCACTACCTTGAGTCCTTGATCAATTAGTGCAGCATTCTAAACCTGTAGACTGTAGGCGCATGTAATATTTGCTAATGCTTACAATCAGAGTACAAGCTTTGGAAATATTCATATATCACATATTGCAGCTTAAGTATCTTCCAAGTGCAAAATCTAAATTATACTTACTAAGGCGTGACTCCAACAACAAACTTATGGAAATCTTCATTTTATAAAACTGCACCTTAAGTATTCTATAAAACAAGCATCAACCAAATGTTTGTAACATGCTAAGCAAGGAATCATATGCGTGACTGAAAACATATAAGTGACTCCTCCATCCCTGTACTGTTGTTGTCATCTTTTCATGTGTCAAAAATATGAGTGAAAATATGAAGAAATTATAGATGTGACTTCACAAGAACATAGTCCTTTCAATTTTCACTAAAATTTACCTGTGATCTGCCGAAGTGTTTGAATGCCTTCAAATTAACATCAAGAAACTCCTCTTCACTTGGTTTATCTTCAGCTGAATCATTTTCAGCATACCCATATCCCCTAAATCTTTCGGCCAACAACCCCAAATCCTCCTGCAGGTTAACACTCAAATCAGCTCTTTGGCTCTCTGTCCCAGCCATCAAAGACAATCTTAAACTCTCATCTTGCCGAAAAGGCACTGGCAACTTCCTGAAAAACTGGTGAACCATTCCATTCAAGCAAGCCCCAAAGTCTGCTCCAGCCTGCCCTATCCTGTTTCCAATTTCAAAAATCGATGAAACCCCTGGAATTGCAGAGCTATCCACGGCTATCCCAAAATCCCTCGGAATGAAATTTTGACTTGGCAACTCTACATCAAAAAGCTTAGAAGCTTGCCCTATTCTGTTCCCCATATCAAAAATTGCTGAAACCCCTGCAATAGCAGATTTATCCACAGCTATCCCAAAATCTCTCGGAATAAAACTTTCAGCCATCAACTCTACATCAAAAAGCTTGGAATTTTGAGAATATGGCCATGGAAACGACGGAGGAGTTATATGCGATTGAATCAAACCAGTAACTCCTTGAGCAAGCTTATCCGCTAAATCCTGCCCATGTCTTTGCACCTCTTCCCATGCTTCAAATGATCTCTCCACAGACATCATTTTCCAAAACTTCACCAAAATCACCACTAAATTCTTTTATAATATTCGAATAAATTCAAATCTATAACAAAACAGCATCAAACCATACTACTACAACAAGCATCGATTATAAGTTAAACAGCCTCACTTGATCCATCACAACTTAGATTCCATACGTAATAGTCTATCTCAAGTTCAACAAACTAAAATCCAAGTTCATAAACACATAAACTACCAATAAAAGTTTCCAGAAATATACCAGGATCGGCGAAGCTTCTAGAACACAGCTCTAGCTCAAATTGAACCGTTTCCGATGGCGTCGGTGCCCAAAAACAGTGAAATTACCTTATCAGAATCCACGATTAGGGTTTTTAAAAGACCATGAAAATAGATTTTTTTTTTTTCTATTTGAAGAGATAAAAAAAGACAAAAGGGAGTGGGGAAGATATGTTTTGTGTGCGTAATGCGCACACCCTTTCTCATCTAGTGCCACGTAAGCAGCGATGACTTCTGGTGGTTCTGAAGATAAAAAATTGTTTTCAAATTGGGCCGACTGGGGCCCATTGTGTTGACATCATGGCATTTTCCTATTGGGCCTTTTAAGTCAGAAACCGTGGATTGGAGATTTTTAATCCTATACAAACGCGGCATGTGTTATTTATTACTCCCTCCGTTGTGTATTATTTGTCATGGTTTCTATTTAAAAATTTTGACTAACGTTTTAAGATGTATTTTTTCACTTATTGATATGTAAAAAATTTCAATTCATAGTATATAGTTTTTTAATATCTAAATTTTTTGTTTAAAATATCAAATTAATATAATCTAATTTAACTTTGAAAATCAATCAAATTGACTTTCGAAAAACGCAATATAACAAATAAAAGTGGACAGAGGAAATATTAATTTTCTTTGGAGGAAAAAAATACTAGTAAAAGATTATTACTAAATATATACTTACTTATGTGTATATGGGTTGCTAGTGCCTTTTATTGAACCACTTAATTGTAGTGAATTTATATAGGGTAACTTTCACATATAGCAAATAAAAATTTCATATTTGTATGCTATAGCAAAGTTTGCATAATTGTACTACATAGCAAACATAAAACTGTATAATTCGCTATACATATACAATTGTATAATTCGCCGGCCTAAATTGTTTAATTCGCTGGCCTATTTCGCTGCAATTGTATAATTTGTTTTGCATACAGTTGAATCGAATTAAAATGTATGTATATTGCATAATTATAAGTGTATATCAAGAAGATATATGTTTTTCTCGCTTTATACAAAAACAGAAACACAATATATACACTTCTGTTGTATAAAGCTAGAGAAAATTGTATTTCACTACAATTGTATAATTCGCAATTGTATAATTCGTTGGCCTTTTTCTCTGCAATATCTGAAGTAAAATGTTTGTAAATTGTATAATTAAGTGTATAACACGAAGATATATATTTTTGCATGTGTATATACAATTTTCTCTCGCTTTATACAAAACAGAAACAGAATTATACACTTCTGTGTATAAAGCGAGAGAGGCGAGAAAGAATGGAGAGTGGCGAGCCAGATTTTTGGGAGAGAGACGCTGACAAATTTTAGCTAACGTTTGCTATGGAGCACAATTAAATCAAACCCTAACTATTCCATTTATTTTAGGCTATTAATTTGCTATATGGCATAATACTATGATGGTAACCTAAGTATTTATTTGGAAAAATAGTCATAATAATTAATAGTAGTTAATTTTATACGGCTTGAGATATGTTATGGAAACGTCAATAAATTGATAATAACTCAAATTAGAATTATCATTTAGTTTATAATAAACTTTATAAATCTAAATTTATTTTTAAAATGAATTTAAAACTAAGACTTAAGTTTATTTTGTACATGAAGTTTATAGCACGTTTTGAATTTCTTGAAAAAAATCTTCAAAAATTATATTTTCAAACTTCAGAAAGATATTCTGGAGACCAACAAGTGGGGCCTCCGTCTTTTCCCTATATGCTATTATTGACCACAAATCATATTAACTTTTTCCCACAATAATCCCAAAATTGCATAGTTTTTACACCAAAATGATTTTTCATATACTACCAAATAGTTTCTCAACTTCCTTTTCGTAGATTTTTTTAAATGTGTTGAAGTATAACAAAATACTAATGTAGTTTTAAAGATAGACATAATCAACTTCTTGCAGTAGTTATATGCCTTTTTTGCTCAAGTTCAACTAACATTCAAATAATGTGGAGTAATTGAATTCTGCAACTTACATTTTGCTACAAATTTTTGAAGTTCACATTATAGAATTACTGTTCTTCCATTATATAGCAACTGATTTGGAAGATGGGAAGGGGTGGATGCTATAATAACAACATGATCTCCAGTGAAAAAGCCTAAGACTTTTGGTTCATTTTAACACAACCCCGTCGACTGTCGCACCTTGACATCAATAAGAGCCAATTCTGCTTGCTTGCACACTTCCAAGTTTTATCTGCATATTGCATTGTATATGAGAAACAAAACCAAAGAGTAGGATAGAATAAAATGAACAAAAGGATTTGATTAACATATGGTGGTGTGAGTAGTTAATGTTTTGTAGACGTCATATATAGTTATCTTTTAGGCGACCTGAATGAATATACCTTGTCTTTGAACTCCCAAGAGTAAGCTCAAGATCATCTGGAACACAGTCCTCATGGATCCTCTCTCCTTCCCACGGCTTCACCATCCCTGCCACGTTGCTTCCGAATGCAAACTCATCAGAGATCATCACTTCAGCCATGGGAACATCGGCATTATGATCTAATCCTGCAGCAATAGCAGGTGAACATGCACCACTCTGTCCAGGAGTGCACATTCGAGATCCACCACGCGATAGACCATCCATTTTGAACCCAAACGGATTTGGCGAAACAAGACTATATGTTGGAGAAGGAGGTCCACTTATTCCAGCAAAACATTCTGCATTAATGAAATTCTGACGACCAGGGCTAGCTGGTGTGGATGATGGAAGGTAAGGGTAACGAAATCCAGCCCAGCCAGCATCTGTTTTAATCCGAGGGGTCCGGGCAGTTGGTGAGCTGAAAGGAGGAGTCACTGGAGCACTGATGGAGCCAGTATGGATGTGAAAGTTAGGAAGTTTGGAGGAGGAAGCGGACGATGATCCAGAGGAGAGGTTTTTAAGCCACGGGATGAGGGATTTTCCGTCCATGTTCAGGTTTGCTGCGTATGAGGACGAAGCTGGACTAGGAAAGGAAGAGGAAGCAGGGCTTGGGTTGTTGGAAGTGAAGGGGCTTGGCTGGTAAGATGAACATGGACTTAATGATGTTGAACCACCTAAAAAGTCCAATCTCTCCATTGGTTTGCAGCCCTGTCAATGTTCATTAAGGATTTCAAGAGAACTTATGAGGTGTTGCAATAGCCATTATCATACTATATATGCACTAACATCTTTGTTATGAAAAAATAAAAAAGTCAAGTTTTGTCCATTCAAATTGTCCTGCCAATCCCATAATTCTTGTGAATAACAGCCTTATCAATTTATAGATTTCTGCTGCTTTAAAACTCTTCGTATTAATGAAGGTACTTTTGTTCTAAAAAATCTTCATATTACTTAAGGTACTTTTGTTCTAAAACATACTACTCATTTGATATCCTTAGTGCTGGTTAATAAGCTTTAGACTGTCAAAAAGACAAAAGTCATTGCCATCATGTAATAAAATTGTCTAAACCACCAAAAGTAAGTATTATTTTATCTTTAATCAGATGTCTCAAATTTGAATCATAGAAATGGAGATTGGAGTGGCGCTGAGTAGAAAGTGTTATACCCCAAAGCAAGATTTCCAGTTCCAAGCACGAATTTGAATTAGTCAAACTACAAATCGAAGACCACACAACGTTCACCAAGTGAGAAACAAAAACCAAATTGTCTAAACTTCTATTTTGGATCACAACCTGAAAGGTTTTTTTCTCTTTTTTTGAGTCCACATAGCAAGTCTACCTTTCTCACACAAAAGACTCATTTTATCTTAACTCCCCATAATTGAGTTTAATACCAGGTGAATATTTTGAATATAAATTAATAGCCTCCTACTTAGGTCTCATTTTAGTTGATGCATTTCATTAAATCATTTCACTGATTACAAGGAAAAGCATGTGTAATAAGACAAGGTAAAAAGAAACATTATAGGCAGAGCCCCTATAAAGAAATGTTGAACACCCTTTAGATCACTCCCTAAATTATGCAGCTATCTAATAAAGAACCTTTCATCAGAACAGCAAGTGATAAAGAAGGAAATACTCACTTCTAAAGCTGAAAAAAGGGTTCTTTTTCCACATTTAAGCAAGGTGAAAAACTCAACCTCCCTCCCACCTTGTCACTCAAAAGTTCTCAAAAAATGTTAATTTGGCCCACAAGAAAAGCAGAAAAGAAGAAACATAAGCAAGTACATTTCTCCTACATTTTTAAACACCCACCCCTAATTCAAGGCAGACATGTGAATACCAAAAGGTCTAGTGAAATTATTGCAAGGGTATTATTGTCTTTCTAAATATCAAACTCACTTTTTCAGGTGAGAACAGGTTTTACTGGGAATCTTTGCTCGGGCCGTCGATAGAGCAAAAGACGAAAACTGACTGAAGTTATCTAATGCTTGTGTTTTGTGTTTGTTTGATAAAATTAGTAGTAGTCAGTAATAATAAATTAATTGAAATATGCACAAATCGATTATACGATATCTGTTTACTCTAACGTAGCGAGATGATTAAAGCAAAGGAAAAAAAGAAGAATCTAAATCTTATAATGACGCAAGTATTATAACAGCAAATCTCAACAAACGCCTGCTAGTGCTGCAGATAAGCTTTGCAGTACGTAGTACACACTGCGGTACTGCTACTTTAATTAGCATAAAAATCGATCCATTAACCAAAGCTACTTGTACTCTTGCTACACAAAATTACAACCACCTAACGTGCAACACGAGACTCGTTCTGACGACGGATATTTTGAATACAGAACCAACAACATTTTTTTCAAGTGAACAATTTGATAGTTGTGATATGAAAAAAAATGAAATTTAATGCGACTGCAACAAATTAAATGCTTCTATGGAATTTACCTTGCGGTAGGTGGTGCCATCGGGCTCAACTGTCCATCCGGCTTCATTGCAGAGGGCTTTTAGTACTTCATTATTATCGCAGTGTTTAGGAAGTTGATAGTTACCGTACATTCTTAATCCGGCGAATATTTTAGCTGCAATGGCTCTTCGCCGTCGTTCTCTCCTCTTATTATTCTCCCGCTCCTTCCACGTCGGCATCCTTGTTCCCGACGTCATGTTAATCGGTGCGATTAGCAAAACGACGCCGTGTAGTGCTCAAACTGCATGAACGTACACACAAATCCAGAAACAGGGGAAACTCTGAGAAGTGGAACCAACAAATGGGCAGTAAAAGATGAATTTATGAATGATGAAACGCAATCGAAAAGGAATAATTGAAAAGAGAAATGGTTGAAAATTTGATGAAAGAGTGTGGGATAATTGAAGCACTGAAAATGGGAATAGTGATGAGTCCCCACTTTAATACGAGGAAAAGGAAAAAAAGAAGAAGCAGGGGATTTCATGACGTTCAGACGTAACTGAAGTAATTGACAATAATGCCCCTGAACATAACAAAAAGCAATACTTATAAATTTTTCCATGAAAAAAAATGCGTAATACATATATTGGACCCTAAATTTGGCTTTAAATTCTAACTTTGATCTCCAATTTTCATAATGCATAAATAGACACTTTAACTATCCAACTTTTAAATAAATAAACACATAAGTCCTACATGGCAAAATATATGTTGGACACCATATGTGACAAAAAATGACATGTAGGATGATATGTAGCTATCATGTGTGTCTATTTATTCAACTTTATACAAGTTTAAGTATCTACTTGTACACATCCAAAGTTGAAAGACATAAACGTAATTTGAAGCCAAGCTAAATGACATATATTATATATTATGTCAAAAAAAAAAGTCACCTTAGTTGATTACCTTCCAACAAAATAAAGCTATTGCTACTTTGCTAGTTTATTTTGAAAAAATAGTATTTGACCATAAATTTTGAGTTAAATTTTTTTAAAAAAAATTGAATATTCATGTTTAACTAGATTTTTGTATTAGATTTAAAATTTCACCTTCAAATGTAGGTTTGACAATAGATTTTTTTTTGTTAAATTTTAAAAATTATCTTTCAAAATTAGTTGACTATAGATTTTTTATAATTAAACTTTAAAATTTACCTTCAAATATTAATCTAACTATAGATCTTCAATCAAAATTTACAAAATCACCTTCAAATATTAGTTTGATAGTAGATTTTTGTTCAAATTTTAAAAAATTACCTTCGAATATTAATTTGACTATAGATATTCAAATCAAACTTTTTTAAATTTTATTTTTAAATATCATAGATTTTGATTAGATTTGAAAAGTTTATGTTCAAAGATTAGTTTGTCTGTAAATTTTTGAATCAAAGTTTAAAAATTTACCTTTAAATATTAGTTTGAATTTTTCTTTATCAAATTTTAAGAAATTACCTTCCATTACCTTAGTGTATAGATTGACTATACGTTTTTCAATTAATTTTAAAAAAATTGACCTTCAAATATTATAGGATCACACCATAAGTGCAAATATTAGTAAGTTCTTGTGGTTCAAATAAAGTTCATTCCCAAAAAAATATAAGAATATCTATGTATAAATAATTTCGTGATAAGTTATTTTATTATATATATAATGAAAAATTTTATTTCATAATTAATCTAATTACTATTTAATACCTTTAACCAATCATAAAATAAAATAATCTTTCATTTTATTTTAAAATTATTATATCTTATATCGCACGTTAAATAAGCCTAATAATGTATTTTAAAAAGGCAAACTACCAAGAAACCTCATCTAGTTACATAAAATAGATATTTTCTTCTTAGTTTGAAGTAAAGAACATTCCTATCACTCTCCATATATTTAATGATTTCATTAAATGAATCTATCTTAGTACTATTATTAGATCAGCCATTAAAAGCAATAATGTAGTTTATTTATTTCATTGTATTAGAGTATAAAATTGACAAGATTAATTAATGTCATTTGTACGGAGTATTAAGGATATTCATGGTTTCTACTTAATCTAAGACTATTAAATCTTCCTAAATTGGAATTAAAGTTTACGTAATTATGCCGAATTTTCATCATCATCGTATTTATAAGTTGTTTATTAATAAATTGAACGACTAAAAAGATTTATAATCTATTAAAAATAGTACTACTTAAATTTATTGAGAGAAGAAATTTTATATTTTTAAACACATTTTTTTAAATAATCAGATCTTCATCATATTTGTCCTCTTCGTTTGTCAAAAATCAATACGTTGGTTTATGTGTTTGTTAGAGGTTTCATTGTCATTCAATAAATAAATGTTATCTTCAGTAATATAATTAATATAGTTATAAGCTAGTGATACTAATTTTAAAAATAAAACCAAAAAATAAGCATAAGTAAAAGTGGATTAGGATTTAGAGGGGGCCACTTGCAGCGAAGCGTGACATGCTGATTACGAATCACGCAACCATGTCACGTGCCAAAGAACTCCAACATTTCCTTCTAATTGGAGGGGTAAAAAAAGACGAAGTAACCCGTTCAATTAGTTCAAAATTTTAAAAATTTGATAAGATAATTTGATTATTGTTCAACTATAATTTATTTAAGTTTTACTTTATTTCAAAAGAATTTTTAATTAAGCTTAATTTAATTTTTAATTTTGACTCGTTTTAAGATTCTTTATTTTCATTGATGTAATAGATGTTTCTATATTAAAGGTATGAATTATTCTATGATTTTATATCTTTTAGAATAATTTATTATTTGTAATTTACTTTTTAAAAAAATTTCATGAGTTAAAATTTAAATTATGATTATAAAACTTAAATAACAATATATTAAAATTATGCAGAATAAACGGGTCATATTGGGGGTGGGGGTTAAGACCCGAACCTTTTTTAAGCGTGTTTGAGTCCAACTCATTTGAGCCCAAAATAAACTTGAGCAAATCGGAACTCATCCAACTTCTATTTCAACTCATTTTAATATTATTAATTCAACTCAACCAGCTCATTTGATGTCCCTATTTTTAACTAATCCCCTACGTCGTGAAAAAGGAAAATTGAAAAATCCTTAATTTAAGTAGATTTTGCACGAATCTTATAGTGTTAGTAGCTAATTACATTATATTCCTTTTTTTTCAAATTACATAAATTCTGTAAATTTTGTGAAATCCTTATACATCTCAAAACTTCCTGATACAACACTTACCGTGTTTGAATACATCCCTCAACATCATAATAAATCACATCTTATTTTAGATATATCACTCAATGTTTTATACATCGCATAAAATGATGTAGCCAATCGATACATCATAAAAAAATTGTAATTGTTTTCAAAGGGCTAACCAATCGGTAGCCACCTTAACTTGACATCAATTTTCATTTAGAAGTCTTAACTAGGTTTTGTTCATCTTAGACACCTCATAACATTTTCAACTGTCATTCAAACACTTTTTTTGACAATCTGTCAAATCTGTAAGGTGTGTGTAGCACACTCGATGGTGACGAATTAAATAATAATAAGTGACATATATATATAAAAAATAATTAAATGATGATTTTTTTTTAGTTAAAAAAGCCTACCAATGAATCATTGACATGTGACATTTGTTAAACTAAAAAATTTTTAAAAAAATTAATCACTTTTAATTTTAACAAAATCATTCCAACCCTCCACCCTATATTGTCTTCTCCATTATCCCACCCACCCCATCTCACTCACCAAGATTGTCTTCTCTACCCACACCACCTCCGACCTTCCCCCAACCAAATGTGTCTTAAGAAGAAGGCTTTTTTGTTTATTTTCGTCATTTTGTTAATGTCGTGAGATAAGAACGTTTTTTGTGGTAGATTGATATTTAAAAGTTTCATTTGGTGAATGTGATAATGCATTAGTTTGACCTTTTTGGAAGTTTTTTCGACTGAATTTCTGAATCATTGCAAATAAAAAATTGCTGCTTTAGTATATAAATATGGTGTCTCAATCTGATCTTTTTTGTGATTATGATGTGAGAACACATACAAATGGATTAGAACGCTAAAATTATTTGTTGTGAATATAGAATTGATAATTTAAAATATTATCCTTGCCATTTTTGTTCGTGGCATCATCAAATTTATTTCACCATGAAAAAAGTTTAAGCTTGAAAAATGGTAGGCAAAAATTGGGGAAGAAGAAGAAGAAGAAAAAATAAATAAAATTTGATAAAATGAGGCTCTCACGCGCGTCAAGTGAGTGCAGCACACGTACAATGTCATCTCAGCAAAAAGTGTCAAATTAACATAGCAAAGCATGACATGAGACATCTAAAATGAACAAAACTCAATTTGAGATGTCTAACTGCATATTAGTGCCAACTTCACCTGATCACCGATAAATTTTAATGTTTTTAAATGATAAAAAATACAATTATGTAATTAAATAATTTTTTCTTAGACGTATACTTGCTACGGAAGATTTTTCAAAATTTACATTTCGAATTAACGAATTAGTGTGAACTTATTTATATTACATCATGCTCTTTATATATATATAAAAGGCTATATAAAAGATCCTATTGATGATATATATAAGAGGAAAATATCTTGTTATGAATATAAAAAATGGAAAATGGAATTAAAAGAAGGGAGAATATTTTACACGTGACAGAGTTCGGCGCACGTGCTAGGTGAGTCAACAATAAAATAATAATAATAAAAGGTTTTCTAACAATTTTAGCCATGGTAAGTGGCCCCCTAACAAGGTTGGGGTCACACAGCACGCGAGAGGAGTCGATGAATTCTGCAACTTTCACGTGATCTCCTTGTGATAAAAGTACCATACCATATACATACACATCAATAGTCAACAAAATACAAAATATTATTTCCCTTTTTTTTTTCTAATCAATTCACTCATCACTATAAATAAATAAATATAGTTGTACCAAAGAAAAAGCAAATACAAGAAAGACACAAATTGTGTGCTCATCTAATAAAACTTAAGTAGTGGTACTAGGTTAAAAGATTATTTCTATATTTGATTACAACACAAATTTTCTATTCGAATTTTGGATATGAAAAAATCTTTATTAAAAGCGATATTCCAGATTAAGTTCTGAAATGCATAATTCAAATATAATCAGAGTTTCAATATAAACTTGAAACATAGAATATAAAACAGAAAAAAATAATAATTACTATACTTCTTTTGTTAAGGAAAATTTATCATGATATTTATTTACATTTATCGCATATATTGTAGGATAAAAGTAATATATATATATATATAGTTAAATTTGCTTGACATAAAAAAAAAATTTCTAGTTATAGTAATATACTTATTTTTATTTTGAATTGTTTTAAGTGGTATTTTATGATTTTTGCCACTAAGAAGAATAATATAAAAACCAACATTCTAGTTAGCTGTAAGACTAAAAATTGGGGCCATAGAGCTCTGCTATGATGTTGGACCAAGGAGGAGTGTAGGGGGCCGACATAGGCAAAGACACATTAGTCGAAGGATGATTCGGTGGACACTCTTTATTCAAAAAATATTATAATATATGAAGGCTAAACGATAATTATATTTAATTTTATATATTTTTGGTTAAATTTTTCATTTTATCACAAAATAAGTGAGGCTAGCTGTCACATATTATTGGAGTTAGGGTGAATCCATCGAGTTGGTTACTAATTTGATTGAACCAAATAATTTTGATTCAATTCACTGAATATATTTATTATTAGAATTTCAAATTTTTAAATTTTAAATTTTGACTATGCCGATGAATTTACGAGGAACAAAATAAAGAGAAGTAGGCTGTCATTGCAGATGATCTGCCTGCCACCAACAAGGCAAAGCAATTTAATTTGCTTTTGTTTTGAAAATTAAGTTTGCTGATCCACTAATATTACACACTAAATGATGATAATACAGCCCAATGTAATCATACACATCAAGAAAATGCCAAGACGAAAAAGCTTGAGCCAACATCAAATAAAACATAGTATCACAAAGTCATATTTGTTGGGTGGAGCACATTACTTTCCACACAACCCAATAATTCTAATGTTGTTGTATTTTTTTTTAACTTAATATATATTAATTTAATTTCACAATTTAGAATTCAAAATTTTATTTAATTTTGTCTCTTAGCCAAGGAAGGGCCAAGAAGCAATAATTATTTGATCACTTAAGAATTTTGCTAAGCATATGGGTTTAGATAAAATAAAATAATTAATTTGAAATGCTTATTTTAAATTAAAACAATAAAAATAAGCTAAATATTACTCTCTTCGTTTATAATTAATTGTCATAGTTTTTATTTTTAGAGTTAAACAATAAAAATCTTGATTAACATTTTAAGATATATTTTCTCATCATACCGATGCGCAAAAAAATTGTAATTTATAGCACTTTTCATTTAGTTTTTGAATAATTAAATTTTTTGTTTGTATCAAATTAATATAATCTAATTTAACTTTAAAAATTAGTCAAATTAACTTTAAAAAAATATAACATGACTAATAAAACTGGACAGAGAGAATACAAATTAAGATTCTCAATTTATAATTTATGGTAAGTCAAAAGCTATAAATTCGTTGAAACAAGTCTCATTTTATGCTAATATAGGCTCATGAATGGAATTTGCAACAAATGATTTGTATTGCCATATAAACAACTTGAATAATGACACTAACAAATAGTAAAGCAATGGAAATAGAATTGGAATGAAATCTTCCTTTCTTAGTTAAAAATAGAAAGATAACTAATCAATACATTTTGTATCACATATTATTATCATTTTTTTGAATAAACTAAATTTATAAATCCACACTTAAAATTTTTCATAAGATGGAAAAAGGCAATTGGTCAAAGTGTAAAAGGCAAAGCAAACCCCATCAATGTCTTTATGTCCATTCATAACACCTTAGTGGTCTCCACTTTCCCTTTCAATCATTCATTACTTTTTGTTAGATCATTTATCATCACCCTTTGTGTGGGGTTCTTGCACTCTCACAATTCAATCATACACTATTATCTTTTCTTCATTTCTCACCTAGTCATGTTCTCCACTACCATATTCAATCAATCATATACTATTTTTTTCATCAAAATGGTAGATGAAAGTGAAAAAAAAAGGTGATTCAAAAAGTGCATTTCGAAGTTCAAACTAAACATCACATGTGTATTACTCAAGAGAGGGTTAATATACACATCAATGAATGTTGTAAAGAGGCAATTTGTTGGGGTTGTATATTTGGAGCCAAAAAAAAATCTTGTTTGGGGTGTTGTCTATAGAAATGGACCATGTAATGTGTGAATTTGGATTAGTTGTGCTCAGATTCAACATGAATATCGAACAACGAATATTATATAGAAAACGTAAAATCAATTTTCATGGATAAATTTCATGCGAGTTGAATGATTCACATTTTCATGGGTAAATTTGGTACTAACTAAAAGGTGGTTTTGCTTAATTATGAAACATGACAACATTTGTTTCAAAACATAGAAAAATACACTTTATTCAACAATATACTCTACTAATTGGAATCGTTCCAAAATCGTCTTCTTACATATTTAATAAATTTAAATACAAAATTTGCGTAAAAAATAATGAGTTCAAGAAAATTCACATTATATATGCTAAATAAGCCCCCATATATAAAACTTTAATTAGTTTGCTTTGTTAAAATGACACATAAATAAAAAAAAATCATTGTAAATAGAGTCATTTCATGTATACACAAATTCTTTTAGGACCAGATGATAGGATTAGTAAATTGAATGAAAACATCCCTTCAGCAACTGGCTGACAGAAAACTTCCAATTCAAACAAGGTGGTACCACCAACTGGCAAGGCACTGACTCCAATGCATACAAAGTTACTCTCTATAATCGAGTTCAGAGCCAAAAGAGTTCACCATTTTTCTTCTAAACGCTCACATGGTTATCGTAGACATTGAAATTTTGTGAGACTCTACAAAATAAATTCAATTCAAATTGGAATTCTAGAAAAATGGGTGTTCAGATTAAACTAGAATTCTTAGATGTTATTCAACCCTAAATCCTAGTTTATACCTATATATAAAACGACACTAAATTCACTTAAAACACGTCTTGAAAATTTCATATAGAGATCAAGATCTCGAATATGCTGCAAATTGACGAAATATTCATATAGAGGTCAAATCTAAATCTTCCCAGTTCGAGAATACGCTACTAACAGTGGATAAATCTTATGAGAGAAGAATCAAGGAAGAATATAATTGTACCTGCAATTTTGATGAATAAAATTATGTTTCTTTATATTTTTTGTGATTATTAATTTATTTTCTGTCACTTTAAAAATTGTTACGAACAACCACTTATTTTATTTATATATTTTAGTTTTTTTAAAAAAATTCAATTCTTTTTTTAGTTATGTTTTACCTTAATATTAACTACTCACTCTTCAATAATTATTTTTCACATTTTTACGATTATACAGAAATTAATATAAATATTATGATATGTATTTTATTTTGTTATTATTTAATGAAAGTGGAAAGCATATTATGGACAAGTAAAATCGAACCGAAGGAATATATATGTTTGCTAGTAGGTCTTTCCAAACATACCTACTAAATTCAATAACTTCAATGTTTATTTAATTTTTGAGGCACACTTGTCGTAAAAGCACATGCCGTATCATAAAATTTAAATTTGACGAGGCAAAATTATAAAATAAAAGGAAATATATATTTAATAATTCAATAAAAGTGAGTTG
This sequence comes from Solanum lycopersicum, assembly GCF_036512215.1. Lineage (NCBI taxonomy): Eukaryota > Viridiplantae > Streptophyta > Magnoliopsida > Solanales > Solanaceae > Solanum > Solanum lycopersicum. The sequence continues at coordinate 67,490,282 of NC_090806.1, forward strand.
CAAAAGAGAGTTTTCTAAACTTGAAATTCATCTTTCAAATTTTTATGATAAAATAATATTTTTCAAGTAAATGTGAACAAAATTATTTCGTAAAAAAATAAAATATGAATGTCTTTATCACCAAATACGTTTAGAAATCAAATTTATTTCGACTTACTCAGAAAACTTAAAGTTTTATTCATCCCTTTAATGGACTTCCTTCATGGGCTTCAACCTTGGGCCTTCGCTTCAATCTCTATCCACTTTTTTGGGAAGTTCTAGCCTCCCAAAATATCTAAAAATTGTTTGCAATAAGATAATATTATTCTTTATTGCTAGTGTTTATTTCAGTTAGACTATTATTTTTAGAATGTTGTTCATGTGTTTTCTTTTATAAATTCAGATCGGTGCGTGATAGAATCGAGTTATGTTTCAAATATGAAATTCTTTATATTTAGGCTCGAATTTGAGATTTTAATTAATAATAGAGCAGTTTCACAATCCATTTTGTTATGTTATAGTTTGAGAGTTATCAATGTCAGAAGTGAATTATTCCCACGCTTATTTGGTGTAAATTTAGTGTTTGCAATGGGATACATCAATTTTTAATTTTTCATCTTAGGGTCAATATTAGTATTAGTTTGAGTTTGTTCCAAGTCAAACATGATCCTATATAAAATTATTTTTATATTTAAAATTCAAAATATATCGTTTAAATTAAAAGATAACAACATTTTGATGTGCGATTCGATCTTTACTAGTTCAGTACTCAGATATAAGTTACGATGAAAAATGAATTTTCAAAAATAATATGGGAAACTACCTTTCGATTTCATTTCTCCTTCTTTTATGTGGGATTGCTACTGCAGAAACCCAACTCTTTAATTCCGACCTAACTCTACCGTCGAGTTGTCCTGTGCCGGACCCTGCACTTAATTACCGGCCGATCATCGGAATTGTGAGTCATCCCGGCGATGGCGCCACCGGCCGACTCAGCAACGCCACTAATGTCTCTTATATTGCAGCTTCCTATGTTAAATTTGCTGAAATGGCTGGTGCTAGAGTCATTCCCCTTATGTACACTGAGCCTCCCCAAGTTCTCAATCAGGTATGTAAAAATCAATATTTTGATTAACAAATATTTTTTATTCTTTGTAATTTTTGTCGGTGCAAATTATGCTGGAAGTATGATTATTGTATATCTCGAATTTAAGCTCCGTTGACCATAGATTTTGAGTAGTTTTTTTTTTTAAATAGTCGGAAACATTGTTTGTTCGTGAAATTTACTCAGTTTTTCAAGTTTCAAAAATCTATGGCCAAATGCTTAGCTAATTGAATCAGTCAGTCAGTACTCAGAGAGCTTCAATAGTCACAAAGGTATTATAGCATGGATTGTTTGACATTTGTTTATTGAATTTGTTTTTGCAGAAGCTTAATCTAGTAAATGGCATTATCTTCACTGGAGGTTGGGCCAAAGATGGTCTATATTTTGATGTTATTAAAGGAATTTTCCAGGTGATTATCTACTTTGCTTACACCTATATAACTCTTTTTTCACTTTGAATTGCATCATCTATTTTAAAGGATATTTTTATTGTTAAAGGATAGCAAAGATGTTTACAACAAATAACTAACACATCCAGTGCGAGTCTGATAGGGAAGAGTCTACACAAGCTTTACCCCTACCTCAGATGTAGCGATGATGTTTTCGATAGGGGAAAAATAGTCGAAAACAGTCTAGAAAATGAAGTAATAAAAACACAAGAAATAGCATATAGTAAAAAAAACAAAACAGATAGTAACAAAACAATAACTAAGACAAAATAATATGGTAGTCGAAGTTCAAGAAACAATAGATAGTAACAAAAATCGAAGGACAAGAAACTATAGGAGCAATACTACAACAACACAGCAAAGATGTTTATTGATGAAAAAAATTGTTGTGTGAATTTTAAATGCTTACTTGATACTCGCAGAAAGTTTTGGAGAAGAACGATGCTGGTGAACACTTTCCTTTACTTGCAATCTGCTTGGGGTATGAACTTTTAACGATGATCATCACCAATGACAACAATATTCTTGAGGAATTCAGTGCAGCGAGCCAGGCATCTACAGTACAGTTTGTGGAAAATGTAAATATTGAAGGAACAATATTCGGAAGGTATATGCTTATTCTGCTCATTTATGTATTCGCCTTCTTTTTGTTCCATCTCTTCCAATTTTCTCCTTTCCTCTTCCTTCTCCATTTTTATTTCACGTAGGAAAAAAGCCAGATTACCTTATTTTAAGGTTCTGAAAAGGTAACTATAACGATTGTTCATTATGGTAAATTTAAGTGTACATTGATAGAAAAACAGTAATAGAAAATTGTAAGGCTCCCGTGATATTTTTCATGTATCATAGTTGGTAATTATGGATCTCTCCGTTCAAGAAATCATAAGAAGCACATGAATGGAGAGCCTAATATTATTTGGAATACTCAAGAACAAAGCCCGGCCTTTATGTGATCTGCAAGAAGCATCACTTTATTCTCTTGCCCTTGCTATGTGTAAATGAGCTGTATTTTCGTAATGATGATGACATAGCGGAAAAGGATTGTCCATTATACATTGCCTTCCCATACTTTAGAAAGCCTATTGAGCATTTGACCTGATAGCATGCTCAACTCTATATTATTATTGAATGAGCACTAATAGATTGTCAATCGGTCAGATTTCAGTGATAATTCTTATTTGCTGATATACAACTTGCTATCAACTCCTCTGCAGATTTCCCCCCGTGTTGCTAAAGAAGATGAGTATAGATTGCCTTGTGATGCAAAATCATCATGTAAGTTTCAAAAAATTGTCCTTGTGTAGCACTACTGTTTTCTAGCTTAATTGTGATCATTACAAGGTTTACAACACGTTTTCTTTTGTCCGGTGGAGATTGAAGTTGCTCATTGGTAACTCTTGAAGAATGTCCTAAATCTTTTAGGATACTACATCTAGTAAGGCTGTATATCAGTTTTGAGTTTTAAATTTGCATCGTCCAACATTCGAGTGTGGTCTCTGAGTTACTGCCCACAGTTCTGTTTCAGCTTGTTTCGACAAGGTGTTCATATTTATCCATGAATATTGCATTGTTCATAAACTGTCAACTAGAGATCAGTCCGTAGTATGTCCCTGCGAACATGTAATACGGGAGAGACAACTCCTTCAGATGAATGATTCATGTTAATCTTTACTCCCTCCTTTCACTTTAACGTATCACGTTTGAACTTCGCACTCCCATTAAGAAAACAATTATTGATATGACTATTTACCATACTACCCCTATTAATTGATCTTTAGTATTAGGTCTTGAAAAACGAATTAGGGAATAAGTAACTAATGTTAAGGGTAAAACATGGAAACAATAATTGTCTTTTCTTGATATATTAAAAGTGACAAGTAAAGAAAATCGATCTTTGGAATAGTGGACAACTAAAAGTGAACAGAGGGAGTACAATAATACTTTTAAGCAGGCTAGATACTGCACTTGTCTTTCAGTCTCATCTTATTTGTGTTTGCTTTCAGCCTTACACGTTAAAACTTAAATATGCTGTTATGTTGATTAATTGCATGTTTCTTTATTAATGCAACAGTTTGGTATATCACCAGAAAGATTTCAAGCGAATAAAGATTTGAGTAGCTTTTTCAGGGTATTGACTACTAGTACAGATGAAAACAACAAGGTATATGTTGAATTTAACCACCTTTCTTCATTGGAATATTTCTGCCAATGTTTCCAATTGGTATGAAATCTAGTCGAGACTCTAGTTTGAACTACACTGTTTTGACTAATTCAGGTCTATGTCTCTACTATTCAAGCACAACGCTATCCTATAGCTGCTTTCCAATGGCATCCAGAGGTATATCTTTGGTTTACGACTTAGGATTTACATTTGTCTTGAACATTCAGTGTTTAGTAGTTATTAGATATAACAATGTGAGATATGACTGTTATCCTTGGATAGAATAGCTCATCTTAATGCTAGCACAAGACTAATTTAAATATTTTTGTTGCATATAGAAAAATGCTTTCGAATGGGGTTCATCAAGGATTCCACATTCTGAAGATGCAATTCAAGTCACTACACATGTTGCCAACTATTTTATAAGGTATACTCTTTTTGCTTTTCCGTCCAAGGAGGAGCTCAAGTGCAAAACGAAATATCGAATAGAGCTGACAGATAAAAAATGTTAATAAAACTGATGCTTTTGTAATAGGTAATTTCAGATTGAGTGATTCCGTTTTGGCACTAGATTCATTTATACTTCAGATTTGCAGGCTACATTTTCTTTTGGATAAAGTAAAAAGTGAAATAATTGAGTTGAATTCTTATTCCTCGAGCATGCTTTTCAAGAATTGTTGTTTTACTTCTGCATATTGTGATCACTGTTATGCTTCTAGTCTTGTGTTTTATTTCTTAATTTTAAATTGCAGTGAAGCTAGAAAATCTTCTAACAAGCCAGTGGCGCGAGAAGTGCTTGATAGTCTCATATACAATAACAATCCCACTTATGGTGGGAAGGCAGGGTAAGTCACACAGCAATTTCAGGTTGGTTGAAAATTAGGCATTGATTTTCGGAAACTTAGTTCTTTTTTGTTTCTTGTTCTGTAGGAAGGGTTATGATGAAGTTTATCTCTTCATTCCACATTCTTCCTCGAGCTCTATGTAGAGGAAAAAACAGCAGTTCAATTGAGCAATAACAACTGCACAATCTAATTACGATGCATATGAAGTTAGTGTGTGATGTAAACCGCGTTGCAACTGGCATTCAATCTCCGGATACAGTCCTCACAACCAAATGGGGAGGGAGGTAAAACTAGTTGTATCGTATTTGTTAGAGGTGGATCCATGATTTTAAGCTTATCCGTTCTGGACCACAAGCCTTTTAGCTTAATGGAGATTATGTATATTAAGTGAATTTTTTTTAAACATAAATACAGTGTCTTGCCAAAGTTATTTTAGATATTATGCATGAAATTAAACAGAGAAAATGACCATAATAGTCCTTATATTGTATAAGGTTTGGACTATTTTAGTCTTGTATATATATGAAATGGTCCTCAATGTATGAAAAAAATGTATTGTTTTGACGTAAACATCCAATGCGAGTAAATTTTTAATCTTGTATGACAGGTAACTAGTAGCATGAGCAATCATGAACTGTGAGTACGAGTGCAGCTTCCTTTGTATGGACATATGATCACTTTCAATTATTACAACTACCTCCCTCCAACTGCTACCATGCATGACTTTAAAACTCGTTTGGTATTAGGGATAAATGATAACTAATTTCGATAATCAATTTTAGAACGAGTTTATCTCAGTTATCTGATTATGCACAAATCTAATAAACAATTCTTAACATCCATGTGGCTATAAAATGTTTGAGACTTGGTAATATTAAATATAACATACCATTAATAGTAAAAACAGAAGGTCTAACTTAAAATATTTTTGACTCGAGAATATGTGATTCTCTTTGAAACGGACTAATAAGGGAATATTATGCAATATGAGTAGTAGTTCTTCTATAAAAGCTCAACAAGAGCACCCCAATCATCATCTATTTTTTTTAAAAAAAATGTCTAACTACTTCCTCATTTCCCTTCTCACCCTCTCTCTCTTCCTGGTGGTTACCACCATTGAGTCGGCGGAGCTGTTTGTCCCCGCCGGCTGTCCTTTGCCTGACCATAACCTTAATTACCGGCCAGTCATCGGGATTATCAGTCATCCCGGTGACGGAGACTCCGGTCGAATAAATAATTCGACCGGAGTGTCCTACATTGCTGCTTCGTATGTGAAGTTAGTTGAATCAGGGGGTGCTAGGGTCATTCCACTTCTTTTTGATGATTCACCTCAACTTCTCAATCAAGTATGCCACTTTATTTGCCTCCTTTATTTAAAACCTTTTACAATATAGTATATTTAATGGTCTAGAAAATATGAAATTAGCTATGAAATTTATCAATAACCGTTGTGAAATAGCTCCTAGCTAATTGGATTGTTCATATAATCCATCGCTAATCCTTATCTAACTAGAATTAGCATGGAATTTTTGTTGTTTAGCTATGAAATTTTGTTAGTCGCTAATTTCTTGTTTTTTTTCTTTTTTGTGGTTATCACATTTATTACTTACTCATAACAAAAATACATATTGATTTGGTGTAAATACATATATAAGTAAGTTTTTTAAACAATCTTTATTACTTGCTAACATGGATTTTATTTGCAGAAACTCAACCTAGTAAATGGAGTGATTTTCCCAGGAGGGTGGGCTAAGAAAGGACACTATTTTGAGACTATCAAAGCAATTTTTGGGGTAACTACGAACTTAAGTTATATACATTAACAATATACGACGTTTTACATGATCACTGTAATATAACGTGTTATAAACATATACAAATGAGTTACTATCATTTACTATGTTATCAACTAAATGCTCGTAATATATAATATTTGTCTGGTTTTAATTTTTTGAAATATATTATCATTTGGTGATATACTTGCAGAAAGTTTTGGAGAAGAATGATGCCGGAGAACATTTCCCTCTCCTTGCCATCAACCATGGATTTGAGCTTTTGATGATGATCGTATCCAAGGTTATTGATGAATACACGTAGCGATATCAGAAATTTTGTTAAGAATATTCGTGAGTGAATATAAACGTAAAAACACTAATCGTTGTTCCTTACTATGGTGTACATTGGGTCACTATATAAACCTTTCAAACATAATAATTTTGTTACATCTTTTTATTAGGACTTTTTTAAGTATTCAATAGTTTATACAGAACTGGAGCCTTAGTAACTAGTAAAGTTATTGACATGTAAAAGGTTGTGTATAATAGACCCTTGTGGTCCGGGCCAGAGGCGGACCCACTTTTACTAGTGGGGTACATGTACATTCGTTAATTTCGGAAAAAATTGTGTGTATATATGTATATCTAGATAGAAACTAGGATATCATTTAAAGTGCATCCATGAGAAGCAAGGTAGACGAACTACTCGGAGTTCTAATGTAGTTAGAGCGCTAAATTCATTATTTTTATTTTAAATTTGGATTAGAGATCATATTTGGTGCACCTGAAGTATTCAAATTATGGCTTCGCTTCTGTCTGAGCTTTCCCTGGACCTCTCCATAACGGAAGCTTTAGTTCACCGGACTGCTCAGTAGTTCTTATATTTTGCTGTTTCCAATTTTTTTTTTCCTTTGTAACAGGACAACAACATTCTTGAGAAATTCAGTGTATCAAATCAGGCAACCAAACTTCATTTTGTGGAAACTGTAAATATTGAAGATACAATATTTGGGAGGTATTAATGATCATCTTCTATTAATTAATCACCAAACTAATTACAAGACTAATATCAATGACCAATTTTTAATTACAAATTAATATGTTTTATGCAGGTTCCCACCTACATTAGTAAAGAAGTTGAGTAAAGAATGTCTTGTGCTACAAAGTCATAAGGTGAGTCCTTTGAAAATTATGTTTGTACATCTTTAGCACTCAATTTGTTTTGATAATTCTGGTGTTCGGGTTAGCTTGCACGTGCCACCTCTCACCAGCACAGATAACAGGAAATTAAATATTTTGATTTACTTTTGTTCCCCTCATGCAACAGTATGGTTTATCACCAGAAAAATTTCAAGCAAATGATGATCTATCTAGCTTTTTCATTATGTTGACTACTAGCACGGACACACGCAACAAGGTACATTAGTCTATTTTCTTACTCCAATTGTCTTGCACATATCGAAGTACTGAGAGTTTATCGGAAACAGTCTCTCTACATCTGAGGTAGGAGTAAGTCAGTGTACACTCTACCCTCCGTCAGATCCCACTTTGTGAGATTATACTGGATATGTTATTGTTACGATGAATGATCTAATTTTCTTAATCAATGAATCAGGTCTATGTCTCTACTCTTAAAGCAGAGAACTATCCCATAACTGCTTTACAGTGGCACCCAGAGGTACAATGATGATTTCTTCTTATTCTATTGTACAAGTAAAGTTGTTAAAAAAGGGTAGTATAATATCCTCACTTTAAAAAGTTTCTCGTGAGGATTCATATACCCGACTCAATATGTTTAAATTTTCTTCTTGTTGAATTCATTTGGTTTGATTTTTCACATTACCGCAGAAAAGTGCTTTCGAATGGGGATCATCAGCAATCCCACATTCTGAAGATGCTGTTCAAGTGACTCAACTTGTTGCCAACTATTTTGTCAGGTAAATCATATGGTACAGAGGCGACTCAATAGAATGGGTGACCTAAAGCCAAAACTGAAACCAGTGATAATTGGAGTTGTAAAACTCACGAAGACTCTAGTTTAACAATTGCAGATACTGTTAGTGTTTTCATTCATTCGACGATTGTATTTATGGTTGAAATCCTTCACTTCTAATGTATTAATGCAGTGAAGCAAGAAAGTCTTCTAATAAACCAGAAGCTCAAAAAGTACTTGACAATCTCATCTACAATTATAAACTAACTTATAGTGGAAAGATCGGGTAGGTAATTCTGCATTTTTTACATTTCTAATAAGCAATCACTTCAATTTTTTCAGTAATTTGATGTATTTATGTTGTTTGTCTTGCAGGAAAGGTTACGATGAGGTTTACGTTTTCAACAGTCCTGCTATGGACTCTGTTTAGATGCAGAGGAAATGCATATGACCTAAGTAAGAGTATTAGAATAACCGCGATGGTATGATTAGGCAATTGAAGAGATATTTCGAGTTGTAATTGAACTTATTCATGCTTCAAGCAATCGATGGTATGATTAGGTAATTGAAGAGATATTTCGAGTTGTCATTGAACTTATTCATGCTTCAAGCAATCGATGGTATGATTAGGTAATTGAAGAGATATTTCGAGTTGTAATTGAACTTATTCATGCTTCAAGCCATCGATGGTATGATTAGGTAATTGAAGAGATATTTCGAGTTGTCATTGAACTTATTCATGCTTCAAGCAATCGATGGTATGATTAGGTAATTGAAGAGATATTTCGAGTTGTAATTGAACTTATTCATGCTTCAAGCAATCTGCAGTTTCATTTCAGAAAAATACTAGTTTATATGTACTAATAGAATGAAATGCACATAACAAAAAAGTTTGGAACTGACATCCAATTTCTCACAATTATTCCAGTCTCAACTCCTAATATATCTAACAAATCAACAATAACTATTTCGAGATAAAGTGTAATTCAACATGTAAGATTTGGAAAGACTGGTGTATACATAGACTTTGCCTTGTGAATATTCCTAGCAAATATTGGGACGATAAATGAAAATTTTTAAATTATAGCTTCGCCACTTTTTAAAAATTTGAAAAAAAGGGTGTTATGTGTTAGAAACAACATATCCACCAAAGTGACTTTCTATTTTATTCTTGTAATGTTGTCAACCAAATCTTATCATATTTGTTGGCTCACTCAAAACGTACTTTGGTAGTTCATATTTGGTACCTGCAACAAATCATGTTTAATTTCTGTTAGTAAAATAACATATTTTTATCACTATAATATGCGTGATCAAATAAATATGTTCAATTTTTTTTTATGGCTCACTTCCGGAGGTGTGTTAGAATATAAAAAAATAAATGCACATTAATGTGTATACAGATTAGAGCTGTCAATATGGGCTAAGTCTGTTGGGTCGGTCTGGCCTAGCCTAGAATTTAATAGGGTTGGGCTACAATTTTTGGAACCCATTTGAGAAAAGAGCTTTTTAACTCGGCCTGAATAAGCCTGTTGATTTGTGGGGCTTGAATAGCCCATATTGACACCTCTAATACAAACCTGACCTCTACGGAAAAGATAGAGATATTGTTACTGATAGACTTTTGATTCAAGTAAAAACGATTTGAAACAAATAATGTATATCAATAAAAATAAAATTTTAAACTTACTAAATAATGTAATTTTTAAGGCGAAAAACATTTTTTTAATAATCACCTGATTCATCGTAGCAGATGGTCATGTTAGTGTTTTGGGCAATAATTCCAGCACTGTCCACAATTGCTTGAGCTAGTTCTAGATCTGCTTCTGCAGCGCCTCGAAGTGCATCCCAGATTTCTGTTACAAAGTTAATAAACAAAAGTCTATAAACTCGTGTCTTATCTGCTTTTGTATCATGTTGATTTGTATGATCACGTATAGTAAATAAAAAAGAAACTTTTATGTTTGGTTAGGTGTTAAGGGGTGGGGATGGGAGTGGAGGTTTGTCATGATTATTGTATAATTTACCTAAATTACGTAGTGTTTCTCTATTCTTTAACACATTATAAGTCCTTTAAAATTTATGGATTTTGGATACATAGCCGAGGGATAAATCCGAGAAGGGAGGGATGTATCAGAAAGGGGATAGGACATATGGATACATAGGGGAAGGATGTATTTGAGAGGAGAAGAATGTACGAGAGAGAGGATAGGAGCCTGATATATAGGAGATGGATATATCCGAGAGGCTAGGGATGTATCCGAGAATGACAGAGATGTATTAAGTGATATATCCAAAGAGAATTTTTTTGAATTTTTTTTAAATGGTAAAGAATTGTAAAAATTATGATAAAATAAGATTTATGTTTTGGGAAATTTTTCCATGATTATATTCGATCCAAAGATTAACTTTTCATCGAACCTATTATACTTATATAACTATATGGATTCAAACCTATGTTTTTGTTATAATTTTAATAAATTATTACACATAAATCTATCTTTCGTGTCGAAAGTTCTAGATTCAGATGAACATAATGTTTATATATAGTTGCATATGTCCCTATTGTACCTTATATCATTTCATCATCTATGCTTCATAGAGCATTAGAATATAAGTTTTATCGTCGATACACTATGAAAAGAATTTCCTGCTTGATTCATGAAAAATTAATCAAATCTACACATGAGCGATATCGTTTATTGAGGATACAATCAATCAAATAATATACGTAAATAAAAGTGTGCCCTCTCGAACACAACTTAATTAAAATTTTCTAATGAGATGATTAGAGAATTATTTGTACCTTTCTTGCCACCATAGTGTGGAGCAGTGTCCCAAAACTCTTCCCTCAGTTGCATCAATTGACTTCTTGTTATTGGTTGTGGATGCTTCCATGGTTTTGGCTTTCTTATTATCTTTTTCCCTATCCCTAAATTCAAATTATTTAAACCAAAACTATAATTTCACAAACTAATTAAGGTAAAAATAACAAGTAAATTGAATCAAGAATTTTTTTTAAAAAAATACTAACTGTTGGGCTTGACATGAGATGATCCACAAGCACCCATAGTGATCCTTTTTTAGCATACAAATTCCCTATAGTTACACATATAAATCATAGTGGCATATAAACTTTATCAAAAATTGTTTTGAGTTAAAATATTCCTCAGAATGGCAAATGAGATATAAGAAAATAATGAGGTTGAAATACTATATTACTATAACTTTGGATAATATAATATTAAAGAGGAAAGTTATATTGGTAGTTGGCTTTGAATTGTTTTCTCGTGACTACACCGTTTTATGCCACTAGATATTAATTTTTTCACCATGGAAGATAATTAAAAATGTGATCAACATAAAAAAGAAAAGATGGAACTTGTTATCACTTTAATATCTCATATACATTTTCACTTTAATTTTTAAAAGTTAAGGTTTAAAGTTTTTGGTTTGATGTAAAACATCCCATTTTTGTGCATTTTTAGAAGAAAATTAGTCTACACAGATATTCTATGATTTAGTCGAAGGTCCTTTGAAAATCAGTTTTTTCTATTTTCACGAGGTAATCAGGTAGGGATAAATCTGTGTATATTCTATTTTCCTCAGACCTTATTAGTATCATACTGTTAAAGGTTATAGTGCTAGAGTGATAATTGGTAAGTAGTCAATTATTTTTAATTAGAGATCTCAAATTCAAAGTTTTTCATTAAGGAGCGGTTTGACCCAAAATGTAACTTCTTATGGCTAACACGAATTAGTCAGATTCCAAAATAGGTACCTATGGAAAACACCAAAACAAATATTACTTTCTTTGTCCAATAATAGTTGTCAATTATAAACTTGACACATCTCTTAAGAAACAATAAATAATAGGTTGGTGAAAGGTGAGGGATATGTGGGGAGGGGTACATATATGTTTTTGAAAAACAAATTTATTTAAATAGGTTAGAACCATTTCGTCCAAACCATATTTGCCCATATTATATTTGGATGGATTGTAATCCAAACCATATTCAACCCATGCAAATCCGACTGAATCCAACCGTTTGTTACCCCTACTCCCTAACGTAATATTACTCCACTATTTTATCCTTTGACTTTATTAAATTTAATACTTTGAAAAATGTATTAAATGATAAATATTCAATACCAAGGATAAAATAGACCCAAAAAATAAATTCTCTTAATTTTCTAAACTTGATAATTATTTTGAACAACTATTTTAATATAGTATATAACTATTGTTAGGACGAAGATTGTAGTTGTTTTAGTGATCCACAAATAGACCTGTCATCCATCATATTGAGGAAGTGATAAAAATATCATACTGGATGTTGACTGGTAAGAGTTCAACTTTTCACTAATTTTTAGTAGTGATTATCACGTTAAAACTGTCCTTGCTTTTAATTTTCATTTCAGTCCCAACTTTCAACAATCTCTCACTTTTTGCAAGAAAAAAAAAACTCTTTTTCCAGCATCATTTATACATATAAATGATGAGACAGAATTCTATTGAAAATACTGAGAGATAAGTTCATACAACATACACAAAAGTCTTTATGTAAATAAATAATACTACTACACTTTCTTGTGAGTCGATCGTCGTTTCGCCTGCTGGCTTCATTAAGGAGATAGGAATGAGGATTCTCCACAAGTTAGAAACAAAACTGTTTTGATCATCAAGAATATCACGGCTGTCATCTTTCTAACCTCAGATATCACATGAATGTCTCATCCTTTTCCTATTACTTTCACTCCCCGGCAAGACGTACGCCACTACTTTAAGATTTTTTTCCCTTCCTCCAGAAAAGAGTAAAGGAAAATCTGTGAAATTACTCAATACAGCACATATGACTTGATTGACTTGACTTGCTTCCATTAATATTAGAGTTACAACTTACATGACAAAAAGGTTTGATCCTCCCTGCTTATAAAACTTAAAAGTCATTAGTGAGACTAGAGTCATGCGTACCGGGGGAAAGAGTCTCCATACTTGTTTCTCATGCTGTAATGGGCAAACTTTGGATCCTCATAGTTTACTGCTTTCGGTTGATCAGCAGGTTTTGTCTCTACTCCTGCTGCTCCAACACTTGAATCATGTCGCCGATGCTTGGTTCTTTCCTTCTGACTTTTAGACCTCACGTGCACGTATGAAGGAACCTCGCCTGATGCTCCATAGTATTCTGCATACTCATGTCGTCTGGAAGACCTGTGCTTCGTTGACAAGTTAGGGTCTTTTGAGCTACTCGATCTAATCTTGGTGGGCTTGCCCTCGGGTACTACTTTATCACCGACAGCTGGGACATGTCTGATCTCGGAAGCGGGTGGTGGAGCCCTCTGCTTTTGAACTAATGGGGGCTCAACTTCATCTTCAGGCATGATCAGTGAATCTTTCAATGGAGTTAGTCCGGGTCTAATGAAGCTCTTGGGTCTATACCGCAGAGGAACGGCATAGCCAAAAAGGGAACCCAGACCCTCTATTGCAAGCTTGGCCAAATCCCAGAGTAGCTGTCCAAATGATGGCCAACCTGCTTCTTGTTCATCTTTCACAGTTTCAACAACTGGGGTCGGCTTCTCCTTTAATAAAGAAGGTTCCTCTTGCTCCACTTCCACACGTACTTGCTGCAACTATACACGATTAGCAAATATCATGATACCATGCTCATGCCTGTCTTTTCATATAAAGCATGAAAATTTTAACAATATGACTTTGAGGCCATATAAATCTTGTATGCAATTCCTCAAGGATAAACAACTCATAAGTGAATGTCCTGACAAATGGGGTACTAGAAGAAAGTGTCACGGAACTACTATTTATTTGCCAAGATATAGACCGAACTGACAAATTTTTTGACATCACTGATATTTCCTCAAATGTAAATCCTCCATTTAATTTAAAAAATAATAGAGATTTAGTTGATCTTCGAGGGTGTTCCAACGTTTCATTGGTAGGCAAGAACATGAAAATCAATACGAACTGGACTCAGAGATGGATGCTAGAAAAATAATCACGTAATGCAAGAAAGAAGACCATGATCAGAATCACCTACCGTCTTTGAGCCAAATCCTTGCTGGAGCATGCATGCAGCGTATCCTATTATAATAGCACCAATAACCATGAGAACATCTGCAACAAGTATAAGATGACGTTAGAGAGAACCAAAGCGATCCATCTTAGTGCATTCCATACATTGCCAGGCTGAAGGAACTAATGTTAAACATCTAAAATTACACAAACAGAACAACATAATATAGTAATCTGTATATCCATTCTTTAATTGGCAGTTCCGAATTTGGGTGTGAGACTAGCTATGTTTCTCTTCTTTCTAAGTCATTTTCACATCTTCATCTGAAAGTGAGTACTAGGTGTTAATACGTTTTTACTTGGATCTAGCAAGATATGCTTATAGAGGGGAATAGTTGGACACAAACAAGTGCAAGTATAGATTGATAGATCGGATTTTTTGTTGACAACTGAGAAATCCCCGAGGGCCTTCCAATCCCGAACATGGGTCTAACTTATCGGATTTCAGTAACAAACTCAACTCAATATGTAACTTAAACAGAATAAAAGAGCCCAAAACTTGTCTTTACTCAAGAAGAAACATTACATCATCACCGATTTTCTCATACCAAGTTGAACTTCAATTCACACTGTTAAATTCTAAACATTAAGCCTTGCAAGAAATGCTAGCCAAAATGAGATCTCATCATCACTATAGATTTACAACTCCACACGTAAGAGTCTGAATACATTTCATTGCTGAAAGAGAAAATGGTAAGCACACCACGTACCCAACTGATTTCAAAGTCAGTACATGGATATACCTAGTCAGAGAATGATAGAGCTAAAGCATTGTTCATATCAGAATTCAGATATCTATCAAAGATACTATTGATGGTAAATTGAAGATTAAAGAAATCGGCTACTCTAAAAGGATTCAAACCTATGGTTGACACTGAGCTGTATTGGTAGTCACAGTCCTCCTGACTGAGAGAAATTTGCCGAAGAGCAGCATTTCCTCGATCAACAACGAGTAATGAACAAGTTGGACGGACATATATAACATCGAAGTCGCTTGAAAATTGTGCATCTTCACTTGGCCCATCCCTGTATCCCGGAACATTAGACTTTCCTCCAGCAATTGTTGTCACACCTGAAAATAAGAAAGACGAAGACCTTTACTTGATAGACAAGATCTTTTAATCATTTTCCTTTTACTTCCAACAGTACCTTCACCCTAATTCTTTCATGAGACATAGAAGTAACCCAATGAACATTAATTAGAATGTCATATGTCACAAAACAAAGGCGAGATGTCAAGCATAACAAGCACCTGCTTCTCCAATCTTCCTAATAGCCAGATTTGAGGTATCAGCAACATAAATGTTTCCTTTGTCGTCCATGGTAGCTCCTTTTGGATTTTTGAAACGGGCATCACTTGGCTTCCCGTCCACATGGCCAGTGTGACCTTGAAATGAACCAGCAACTAATCTTGCTCTACTATCTGCACAGTCAGCAATCTTAATAAGCAAAAGACACATAAATCAAAAGTAAACCACGTATCTCCATTCGTTCACAAGACAAGACGATTCTCAACCATTTTCCAACCCCAAAAAAAAGCTTACATTGAGATAACGGGGGAGTAATTCTAACGATTTTGCTATTAATAGCATCAACAGCAAAAAGTTCACCATCCTCTGAGACACGGATTTTATATGGCACAACACCAAGTTCATTTCCTTCTACAACAGTCTCAACTAAGTAACCTTCTTCGAATTGAAGAAAATTTCCATCTGTACCAACATAACACACAACAAAGTAAAATTTCCAATGCTAGTATTCAGTCACTTCTGCTCAAATCCAAATCTGCAATGTCAAATGTAAAACCAAAAAAAAAAAAAAAAAAAAAAAAAGTTAACCTGATTGAGGAGTTTTAGAGGTAGACCTAGACCATTTGAGTATAGAATTCAAGTGCTTAATCAATGGCCCTGAGTTGCACAACAAAAAAAATCAGTCAAATTCACAAAATCAATCGAAAAAACCCGAACAAATCTTAACAGCTCAGTTGATTGACTAACTAAACTTTCACCTTATTCGTGAAGATTCGATTCCCCCCATTTCCCCTTCCCCTACCTCAATTTTTATGAAAATTAAAAATTAAACCATACCTATATCATACAGAATTTATCCCAATCAACATCAACAACAACAAAAAAAAATTAAATCAGAAAATTGTATCTTACCAGCAGGAGCAGCAGCATGAACCTGAAATTGAAGATAAGCAATAAAAAAAGCTATCAAACTGAAAAATAAAAAGGAATTCCTCATAGCTATTTCTCCCCAGTACAAAAAAAATCCCAAAAAGAGCACAAAAATCAGAATAAACAGTGAATTTTTTTTTTTTTTTTATGGATCTCTGAAAATGCAGAAGAAAGTAAAGCTAAATGCTGTAAGTTACAGAAGAAGAAAAAAATCACATTGATTCTGCTAAGCGAAAAAAAAATATATATAAAAAAAAAGCTTAAGCTAAGTTCAGTACTGTTTCAGTTGTAAGTAGAGTACTTTGAAGCTTTTGAACAATTTTTTGGGGGAATTATGACGAATGAGGCTAAATTTTTATTTATTTATTTACTTTAATTTAGTTTTAGTGGCTTTAAAAATTCCACTTTTTTAATTTTATTTTTTAAGAAAGTGCATTTATCGAGAATAATGGAAAAGAATCGGTGGTAAAGTTTTTTGTTTTTTTTTTCACTTAAAAAAAAAGTACTTTTATTTATGAAAATGGAATAAATAATATTGGAAAATATTTATGCTAGTTGCATAGCTTGAAGTTGTAGATACACGCGCCTGACTTTAGTGTTGATGAGGCCCAATACTAATATGGGCCTATAAATTAAAGGCCTTTGCATTGGGTCACTTTGAGTGTAGCTTTAGACTATTCAATTTGTATTCTAACAACTTTCACATGACAAATACAAAATTTATATTTGTATCATATAGTTTAATTTGTACAATTACACTCTATAGCAAATATGATATGGCTATTTTCGCTATACATATATACAAAAGAAGTTAGGTTATTTCGCTATACATATATAAAAAAAAAAATGTATAATTCGCTGGCTCATTTTCAGATTTATATAATTTCACTGGCATGTCATTTGTATAAATTGTTGTCAGCCTCCCATTTGTATAAATCGTATTTGTATAATTTTGTTGTCAGGACAATTATATAAATTGTTGGCAACCTCTTGTTTTTATAAATCATTGATAGCCTCTCAATTTGATTTTGTGTGTTTGTATATCTGTATAAAATTTGAATTTGTATACAATTGAATCGAAATAAAATATTTGTATGTCAATTGTCGGTTCTCTCTCTCGCTCGCTCGCTTTATACAAACATAAATTACACACTGTATTTTGCTTAATCTGTATTTGTATAAAGCGAGAAAGAGAGAAAGGTAAAAGAGAATTAGGCAGTGAAATATTTATATTGTATAATTATAAGTGTGTAGGACAAAAATATATGTATTTGAATGTGTATATATAATTTTCTCTCGCTTTATATAAATAAAAACACAATTTATACATTTTTTGATTGTATAAAGCGAGAGAGGCGAGCAACAGAGGGAGCGAGCGACAGAAGGAAAGTGGCAAGCGAGAGTTTGAGGGAGATAGGTGACTAGCAAACAGTTTGCTACAGGGCACAGTTAAATCAAAATATAGTTATAACATTTAATTTGTATTATTAGTTTGTCATTATATATAACTTTCCCTTTATATTCAGAGTATAAAGGCAAGTAGATTATGATCAAATACCAAATGTTGAGAATTTGCTTTTGAAGAAGGTAATAGAACTAGTAAATAAAACCTATTGGGACCAATATAGGTTATGGTGCAGTAGTGAGATTGTTTCATACTTAATCAAAGGTCACATGTTTGAGCTCTAGTTATGGAGAAAATCATGTGTTGGGAGTGTCACCCTAAATAATCACGCAGTGCGTGATTCAAATTTAATCGGGACTCCAAAAACGGACAAGAAACAAAAAAAACTATTGGGTGCTATATTATGAAGTAAAGTTATTCAATTTTGTCGTATCGAGAATCGGGCTGAGACACTTTTAAGCCGCACTAAAATTTTTTTCACCAACAACTTCACATTTTAACTAAAATCTCTCTTACTAAGTTGAATCTGACTAAACTGATAATGTCATACGTCTCGACTTGTTCAATGCTCCACATGTTATATTCATATTTTGACTAATATATTAGTTATGAAACTAATTGAAGTTTACCTAAACTAAATCAGACACGTAATTTTATAAAATGATGTTTCACCAAGTATAACTTGTTCGACACATCAATGTGTTGGCATGATGGATATACACGTCTGATTACTTCCTGTTTAATTGGGGCATGCAAATGTAGGTTTCTCGTCTATCTTTGCCCCATACCCATTACATATTTGGAGCCTATTTCGGTCAGCTTAAAAATTGGTCAAACTGACTTAAAAGCTAGTTTTTGACTTATTTAACTGTTTGATAATACTCAAAATAACTTATTTTAAGTTAAAAAAAACTTATTTTAAGCCAAAAGTTAAAAGTTGAGGTAGGGGTGGTTTTTTTTTTTTTTTTACTTATAAGCTGTTTTAAGTTGACCACATTTTTATCTTTTTGCCCTTAATATTTTTATACAGTCTCCAAATTACCCATATAACCCTAACATCCCTTTCTTCCATTTTTCCCTTTTCACGTTTGAAATAACAACTTCAGCACTTTTATCCAAACGCATAACTGCTTATTTTAAAAATAAGTTTCAGCACTTTCAAAAGTACTTTTTTAAAGCTGCTTTTATTAAGTCCATCCAAACAGGCCCTCGATCAATTCCTTGGACATAAATCACTAATTTCAATTCCTTGACATAAATTATTAATTTAATGACCTGATCAATTCCTTGGACATAAATCACTAATTTCAATTCCTTGACATAAATCATTAATTTAATGACCATAAAAGAATATGAACAATATATAGAATTGCTTCTTTCTTTACTAAAGGTCTCGAAATTGAGCTCTGAGTATGAATTTATAGCTTAGTGGGAAGTGTTTTCGTTTGAATGAGGTTCTACACAACGAGAGCCAGAAACAATCGAGCTTCAATATGAATATGGGATTCCATCGATTATCACTTGATAATCAAATAATGACATTTATATATTTTTAAATATATATATGAAATTCACATTAAAGTTATTAAGTTCTGCTAAATTCGTACGTCTATCCACTAGGCTTTCGTGTAAAATTATTTGAACATTATATGCATCTAGTATAGAAAGAATAAAAATTGAGGATTAAGTTTTGTAAGAGTCCCATTGATATATGTTAAATTGTCAATGCTTATAATATAGTTTAACTTTATTAATTGGTTAAACAATCTATTCCAAGAGTTGCTTCAAGTAATCATATATCTTTGCTAATAATTAATTTAACTTTTCAGACACTTCAAACAACAAAATATATTATTGTGGTGTTTTTATAACCAATGTCCTTATTGAATGTTACAACACCTGCAAAACCTTATTATAACTAATTAATTATTAATTAACACTTGCAAGTTGCAATTAGCAAGTGTACAATCCATTTCGTGACAAATTATGAGAAGAGGATATCACTTAATTTAATGAATGAAAGGAATAAGTAAGGATTAAGAATTAATTGGGTGTCTGACTTATGCCTTTCCCATTTTTAAATAAGAAATCCAAAATAACTTATTGGTTGGTTTTATTAATTCTAGAGAATCCAATATAAAGATGGAACATGACATAATTAATCTAGTCTTTTTAGATCAAAACGAGACAAACATTATTGACAAAATTGTCATATTTTTAAAGTTATTCCGTCCGTTTATTTTTATTTGTCTATATATTTTCACTTTTAACATATCAGAAAATACAAAAAAAAATAACTAATATTTTACCATTAATAGTATTTTTATTCCTCAAATCATTTTAAAGACCTAAAATGCTAAACGGAATATTTTAGTTTGCTAACCTACTAAATTTGAATTCGCGTAAAAAAATTTCACATTCGAGAAGTAAAACATTTCTCAACAAACACAAGTAGGCAATTTCGTACCTAAAGAGACTTGAATTTGAAATCTCTGATTAAAGATGAAAAATTACTTACCACTTCATTAACCTTTGTTGATAAGATCTAATGCTCATTGAACTCAATTAATATGGACATTATGATAAAATTGTCATATTAATCATTATCTTTAAGGGGCGTGCAAAGATCAAAGCGAGCAGATCATAGGAGTTATATAATCAAAAACCACCAAGAAAATTTGTGAAATGTATGAAATTTCTCTACTTTTAATTAAAAGTGTTAAATCAATTTTTAAAAATAGAATTAATTTTTTTTAGTAAATAGTATGTTCCTCTCCAAAAGCTTTACGTGATACAAATTCAAACTACTTGAATCAACCAGTACTAATATCAAATAATTTATTAAAAATAAGATATAAGAACAAATAATCAAATAACAATTCATAAATGTTTGGCTATTTAGGGGAAATAGTTTCATCTTGGAAGGTAAAACAATCTATTACCAGTAAGTAATAAAAGAATTGTTTAATTCTGATTTATGAATAGGATAGGCTAAAGCAAGAAGCACGTTGATTTAGCTATTGATTTTTTTATTTTATTTTTAAGTAACTTTAGAATATCTCTTGAAATAAACTTTAAAGAAAAAGTGAAGTTTGATTTCATTGATCAAACAAATATAATTAGATTGAATAAGTTGTTATTGAATAAGTATGAACCATGATGTACTGATTTATTCAATATTTGTTCGACTATTTTTCACAAACAAATACAATATATACAAATATAATTAGATCGAATAAGTTTTTATTGGATAAGTATGAATCTTCATGTACTGATTTATTCAATATTTGTTTGATTATTTTTTTACTTACAAGTACAATATATACAAATATAATTAGATCGAATAAGTCCTTATTGAATAAGTATGAACATTCATGTACTGATTTATTCAATATTTGTTCTATTATTTTTTTACTTGCAAATACAATATATACATTAGGTATTTAGGAGTGTGTGTAACATGCGTCATTTGACTTTTAACTCTATGTAAAAACTAAAAAAGGCATAATTCATAAGCAATATTTCTAGATAAATCGATAAATATTTATTTTACTCACAAGTAAAATAAACAAAAAATATATTAAAGAGGCAAATTAAATGGAGAAAAATATGATATATAGCAACGTAAAAGTAGGACCAATATTTCAAAGTAAAACCATAATTCGTAATTGATTGATGAAATCTAGAAGAAAAATGTCACTGTCATCACCAAGATATGAAAACTACACAAGGTTAAATATTAGACCTTCTTTGAAAATTTCTTCACAATATTAAAGAATCTTAATTTTGTAGGTTTTTATTGAACAAAATGATAACGAAAATGAGAATTGTATAATAAAGATATTTTAGCGACTTCAACAATAAAACTATATTCTAATTAATACGACAAAAGCAGCAGATGATTAATCATCTATTTTCGAAAGAAATTTAAATTCTTAAATTTTTTTTAGAGAAATGAAAGGTATATACATATAACGAAAGTATATCTCATTGATTATAAAAAATTCCCCCTTTTATTTTATAAAGAAAAATAATTTATTGTTATAAAAGTTAGTAAAAGAAAATTCATTTGAGCATGTGAGAAATAAAATTGAAAGAAAAGTTAGTAACTGATTGATGAAAGAGATGCTAGCGGAATGATCGGTCGGACATTTAGAAGAAAAATGTCAATATCATCACCAAGATATGAAAACTACACAAAGTTAAATATTAGATCTTCTTTGAAAATTTCTTCACATTATTAAAGAATCTTAATTTTGAAGGTTTTTATTGAACAAAATGATAACGAAAATGAGAATTGTATAATAAAGATATTTTAGTGACTTCGACAATAAAACTATATTCTAATTAATACGACAAAAGCAACAGATGATTAATCATCTATTTTCGAAAGAAATTGAAACTCTTAATTTTTTTTAGAGAAATGAAAGGTATATACGTACAACAAAAGTATATCTCATTGGTTATAAAACATTTTCCCTTTTATTTTATAAAGAAAAATAATTTACTGTTATAAAAGTTAGTAAAAGAAAATTCATTTGAGCATGTGAGAAATAAAATTGAAAGAAATAGTAATTGATTGATGAAAGAGATGCCAACGGAATGATCGGCCGGACATTTAGAAGAAAAATGTCACTATCATCACCAAGATATGATAACTACATAAGGTTAAATACTAAATCTTCTTCAAAAATTTCTTCACAATATTAAAGAGTCTTAATTTTGAAGGTTTTTATTGAACAAAATGATAACGAAAATGAGAATTGTATAATAAAGATATTTTAATGACTTCGACAATAAAACTATATTCTAATTAATACGACAAAAGCAGCAGATAATTAATCATCTATTTTCGAAAGAAATTGAAATTCTTAATTTTTTTTTTAGAGAAATGAAAGATATATACGTACAACAAAAGTATATCTCATTGATTATAAAAGATTTTCCCTTTTATTTTATAAAGAAAAATAATTTATTGTTATAAAAGTTAGTAAAGAAAATTCATTTGAGCATGTGAGAAATAAAATTGAAAGAAAAGTTAGTAATTGATTGATCACCAAGATATGAAAACTACACAAGGTTAAATATTAGATTTTCTTTGAAAATTTCTTCACAATATTAAAGAATCTTAATTTTGTAGGTTTTTATTAAAAAAATGATAACGAGAATGAGAATTGTATAATAAAAATAGTAACTTCGATAATAAAACTATATTTTAATTAATACAATAAACACAGCAGATGATTAATCATCTATTTTCAAAAGAAATTGAAATACTTCAGAAGAAAAAAATTAGAGGAATGAAAATTATATACATACAACAAAAGTATATATCTCATTGATTATAAAAAATTTCTCCTTCTATTTTATAAAGAATAATAATTTATTATTATAAAAGTTAGTAAAAAAAATTCATTTGAGCATGTGAGAAATAAAATTGAAAGAAAGAGAAAAATTTGTCTTCCCTCCATGCAAATGTCACTATCATCACAAGATATGAGAACTACACAATGTTTTAAAGATTAGTATTTTTTTTTTTGAAAATTTCTTCACAACATTAAATAATCTTAAACTCTAGGTTTTCTTGAAAAATATGTCAACGAAAACAAGGATTGTATAATAGAAAATATATTTAAGTGAATACGATAATAAAATTAAATTATAACACGACAAAAGTAATAGATAAATTAATTATCTGTTCTCGAGAAAAATTAGAGAATAATCCACTTTTTTTTTAAAGAAATGGAAACGAAAGTGTCTCTCGTTGATTAGAAATATTTTCCTTTTTATTTTGTAACAAATCACCCTTTATTATGCTCGTAAAAGCTACTAATAATAATATATTTACGTATGTAATAAATGAAATTGGAAAGTAAAAATAATGCATGCACATAAAATATAGTACTAGTTTGTGTCTTAATGCCATATAAATATAATGGTCATCAAGTTAAATCATCATTATTGTTGGAATGTAACGCTCTATTATTTATATTCACACTATTAAAAAAAAAACGTAAACGCCTAACTTTAACACAAAATGAATTTTTAAAAATAAATAAATTGATTTTTCATAAACTAAAAATAGGTGTTTAGTTAGATGTGAAGAAAAAGATAGGAATAAAATACAAGTGCATAGTTTGTTTTGAGATTCTCATCTTCTTTGGACAGTGTCATTGCCTTATTTGGATTCGATTTTTTAGCTTAAAGACAACATAGTTTTCTCTTATTTGATCGTTGCTTATTCAGTATACTATTTTTAAATATTTAATAATAATATTTATTTAATTTATAAAATATTCTTTCTGTCTTTTTTTAATTATTATGATTTATTATTTGGTCAAAAATATGAATTTTGACTAATATTTTATAATATTTTTTATCATATTAATATAAAAAATTTAATTTATAGTATGTTATAGAATTGATTTAATCTAATTTGATTTTATAAAATAATTAAATTAATTTTTTTAAAAACAACATAACAACTAAAAATAAATCGCTCGTGAAATGAATAATATATCATTTTAATCTATTCTACCCTTACTAATTAAATACTATATTCAATTTTGAATTTTTCAGGTGCCTTATATTTAATAAGGGTGATTTGATAATATTACTCCTGTGTTTTACTATTTCTTAGTTCATTTGTTAAAGTCAATAGTGAATTATTATTGCTAGATCAATAAAATATTTGCTTGTTTTTAAATTTTAATTATAATTAAATGATATTGTATAAGTTATTATTTAGTTTGGACTATTATTATTGAACTAATTGATTTGATATAGATATGAAATGAAATGAGTAAGTATTTTCTATATTTTTAATTGATATGTTATGTTTTTGGGGACTTGATTTAACTAATTTTTAAAGAAATTAAAACCTATATAAAACCTATTATAAATTACATATTTTTTTCTGATAAATATTAAAAAATATATTTTGACATATTAGTTAAAATTCATATAATCTGACTCTAAAAATGGCTCAAATAAACAATGGCAAGTAAAAAAATAAAAAATAATATTTTACTTTTTTTTTCTTTTAAAAAAATGTTTCAAAAACCTCAACTTTTAGTTCTTCCTGAACAAAATACACCTGTGTGAATAACGCGGTGCATCAGTAGTAAATATCCAATTACCAAATCACCCTTCATCCAGCTAAGCTTCTGTTCACACAAACCACGTAAAATTATCCTCACACTTGGGACATTTCCGTCATTTACTTCGTCCATAAATTGACCCAACCAAAAAAATCTGAGTATTTTATTTAAATTCCCAATGCCTTACTAGTTGTCCCAGCACTCCTCCATTTTCTATGGTCCTTTTCGTCTTTTTCCTCTTACCCTCTTTCTCTCCACAATTTCTCACTTATTTACTCTCTACTATTTCTTCTCCCTCGAGCTCCGATTTTTTCTCTGTTCCCTAAAACACCCACTTATTTTGCATATCCATGTAGTAACAGAACACAATCATCATCCATAGCTGTTGAAGATTCTCAATCATCAGTCTTATCGTTCAATGCCAGGTTTCTACTGCAACTGAAGGTATCAATTTTTTGGTTGTAAACTTTTTTTTCTCCTTTGGTTCATCGGTTTTAGTGTACAGAGAGAAAAGAGGTTGTTTATGAGTGATGTTTTTCTGCTTCATTGAGATTCTTACAACAAACCTGATTTTTCTCCCTTTTTAAAATAATTTTTTGAATCATTGATTTTGGTATATACAGAGAGAAGACTGGATGATTATGATGTGTTTGTGCTTCATTGAGATTCGTGCACGAAATCTGAATTTTTGATTTTTGTATCGTTGATTTTGGTTTACAGAGAGAAAGAGGCTGTTTATGAATGGAGGATTATGGTGTTTTGTTGTGCTTTCATTGAGATTCGGGCAGGAGGCGTGAATATTCTCCAGTTTTTTTTTTCTGAAGGTTTAGCCCAAAAAAGGTGAGTAGCTTTGAATTTTTTTTTCTGTAATAGAAAAAATGAACGGTGATTTGATTAATTGATTAGTGCTAGTGTATATCTTTTATTCTGCACTCGCTTGTAGAGAGAGAATCAGTAGTTATTTGTGTGCCTTGTGATGAGGGAGCACGTTTAGGTCTTATCGTTGTGTTTGTTTCACTGTCTGCAACCTCACAGTAGCTTATCCTGTGCCTCTCTACACTATTGTTTGTGATCACGTGACTTGTTGCTAGTATGTTGTAGCACCTGAAAAGTGGTGTCACGTGACTTGCTGCTACTGTGGGTAAACATTTTTTTTCTGAAAAAATTAGCTTTTGTAAGTTTTGTCCGTTGGATTATATTGGGCACGATTGTCGAGGAAGCAAAGCAAGTCCAACGGGCATTTATGTGCCTTTGGATGGTGTGTGTAATCAGAGTACTGAAAGATCATCAGGGCCCATGTGATATTTTTGCAGAATGCTGAGTGACTTGTGATGAGATTGCTACACTCTTTTCATTTCGATTTATTTTAAATTATTTATTTAATTTTAATTTGATAAATAAGTATTTTTTTATTTTTGTTCGGAATTTTGATATAGTTCTATTTGTTACGGAGGTATAAAGAAAAGTTTTGAATTTGTAATTTTAAATTAAATGGGTTTTAGATGTTCTAAAATATGCTTTAATCATGGTCTTTTAAACATGTGTGGCTAAAAATGTTTTTTTTTCTTTATTTACTACTGTATGAGTCGATAACTGTACTGTGATGTGAAATAAACATGGGTTCATGCGTGGTGACACGTCTAAAGTGTAAAACTTTTTGAAGGATATTCAGTACTTCTTTTTCTAGGGCATCTAATTTAGTACAAGCCAATCATTATTGGGTTTGAGTCCTTTGCTTGGAGACTAGTGTTGTGGTTGGTGTAGGTTAAATAATTTTTAATTTAGAAATTTAGTGTCTTCAATAGACTCAGAAAATGTTTAATGTAGTAGGAAATGCTTAGTTGTTGATTTTACTTTGGTGTGAATGGTGTGAGCACTAAAGTCTTGCGTGAATGATGGTCTAACTGTGCCTTGTGGGTTGGGGGGTGGGGGATGCGTGGGGTAATCAATTATCCCATTCTTTTTGGTTCACAACTGTCTGAGATGGTTTATTTGAGTTTGAAAATCCACTTGGGATAGATCCTTCCCACCTGAGGCAATTTCATTCATGCGCGCAGTCTAAAACCTCTAGTTAAGAATGAATTATGGTCAAGAGCATGTACGACTTTGGTTTAAAAATAAGTGCTTAAAATCACTTTTTCGTTTCACCTAAACGCTATAAAAATGTTTATAAACAGTTTTATCTTGAAAACATTTAAATAAGCCAATCCAAGAAAGCTCATAAAGCGACCAAAGGGTTCAGCCAAATTAAGTAGCTTTAGTGCAAAACTCGGTATTTTTATCGAACTTTCTACTAAATATTTACATAAAGTAAACTAAGAACCCAAAGTACAAATGATATTTCTATTTTTAATTTGTTTGTCCTATTTTGATTTGACATGAAGTCTAGGAAATACTTGACATGGAGATCCTA
Organism: Solanum lycopersicum; assembly: GCF_036512215.1. NCBI lineage: Eukaryota > Viridiplantae > Streptophyta > Magnoliopsida > Solanales > Solanaceae > Solanum > Solanum lycopersicum. Next base: position 67,517,715 of record NC_090806.1, read on the forward strand.
GAATTAAGAACTCATAAAAGTTCAAATTTTGGATTCATTGGCTTGCAATTCTTATTATTTCAATTTGTTTGTCCTATTTTGATTTGACATGAAGTCTAAAAGATATTTGATATGACGATCTTAAATTTAAGAACTCATAAAGTTCAAATTTTGGCTTCGATGTCTTGCAATTCTTGTTTTTATTTTTTCATGTTCTACATCCCCAAGATTTTGGCTATTCTTAGTGGGCCTTGCCTAATCCCAATAAGGTCAGCAATCTTTGCTGTCCCATAAAGATCTTTAACATGTATTATCTGTTAATGAGGTTGTTTTCAAATGATTCTGTCCAAAGATTTACTTTTTAAGAGTATTCAAAGAGGGGCAGGGGGTGGGGGACTGAAAATTTGGCAATATAGATTGCTAAGTATTGGAGTACTATATGCTTGGGTACTTAGGAGTATGGGTTCTTCATCCCTATGGAAAAAATACATCAATTCATTAGTTGGTACCGTTTTTATTCTATGATTTGTTGTCATCTTGCACATTGATGTGGAGAACTGGCGAATAAAGGCCTATTGATTGAGAAATTTATACTATTCTTTAAGTTAGGCAGAGGCTGTTGGGTTATTAATAGTTTTGGGTCAAATCATGCCGTTTCTAAATTATTGAATAGTATAATAATATTATTATTGAATAGTATAATAATATTGCACTGCAGAAGTTCTTTATGTTCTCAGCTGACCATTTTTATATCCATGTCTACAAGTTGCTATCTTGTATCTTTTTGTACTAGTATTATATAAAAAAGCATTCTTGAAATTGCAATGTAGACGTGCCTTTAGTTTTTCTTCTGTCACTCTGTTCACATTTCTCTTTTTCTTCCAATTAACTCTACTTTTTGAACTTGCAAAAGGGAGATTGAGAGGCTAAATAGAGAACAAAAAGAAATTCCAATTGCCTTTAACTAACCTCGATTCAAGAATTAAAGTGTGTTGCTTTTTTTCTTTTGCTGTAACATGCTAATCATTTGGTAGATAGTCGTAGTTGCCATCATTTCATTCCTTTTCTCTCTTTAAATGATACTGTTATTGGCATTAGCTGAAATGATTATGTTGCTCCTACCTAATATGGTATAATATCAACTTCACAACCTCATTTTTGCTTCAGATGGATTCAGTTAATCGGTCTGCTGTGACCCCGAGTAAGAGCAAATTGGCTCGTACATTTGCTAAGGTTTTGCACATCCGATCTCTAACAGGAGGAAACCAGAAGCCAAAATTCAGTGACCATGTTAAGGATGATCTTGTAAAGAACGATGTAGTGAAGGGCGAGTTACTCAAGAAAACACAGTTTAAGTCCTTTGATGATGAAGATGAAAAGCATCAGAAAGCAGCTGCAGAGGCTTTTCTTGCGAAGCTGTTTGCGAATATCTCGGCTGTTAAAGCAGCATATGCCCAATTGCAGTTTGCTCAGTCTCCATATGACCCCGATGGGATTCAATCTGCTGATGACTTGGTGGTGTCCGAACTGAAGAACTTGTCTGAATTGAAACAGTGCTTTGTAAAGAAGCAGTTCGATGAGTATTCCCCAGAGAAAACACACCTTTTGGCTGAAATTCAGGAACAGAAGAGTGTCTTGAAGACGTATGATATCATGGGAAAGAAGCTGGATTCACAGCTCAAACTCAAAGAATCAGAACTTATGTTTCTTCGAGAGAAACTAGTCGAAGCTAATAAAGAAAACAAGCTGCTTGAGAAAAGATTGAATGCCAGCGGGCCTGTGTCTCCTTTGGACAATCTTCACTTTTCTAGCTTGAACCCCAGCCATTTTATCATGTTCCACCGGCAGACAGTCAGGTCTATTCGAAGCTTTGTTAGGTTGTTGATCAAGGAGCTGGTAGATTCTGGGTGGAAGTTAGATGCTGCAGCCAGTTCCATCGAACCCGGTATAGAATTCTCGAAAGCAAATGACATATGTTACGCCTTTGAGTCATTCATTAGCCGAGAGATGTTTGATGGTTTCAATTATCCAAACTTTTCCATCTCAGCCGAGCCTCTGCCCGAGCAGAAGAAGAGGCAAAAGTTGTTTTACGACAGATTCACTGAGCTAAGATCTGTGAAGCCAGCTGATTACTTAGCCTGGAAACCCCAATCAACATTCTCAAGATTCTGCCGTGCCAAGTACCTGCAACTAATCCATCCCAAGATGGAAGACTCCATTTTCGGCAACCTGGATCAAAGAAACATACTCAATTCAGGTGAGTATCCCGAGTCAGCTTTCTTCTCCGCATACAGCGATATGGCTAAGCGCATTTGGTTACTACACTGTCTAGCTTTCTCCTTCGATCCCATCGCTTCAATCTTCCAATTGAGTAAAGGTAATAGATTTTCAGACGTTTACATGGAGAGTCTGAATGAAGAAGCATTCATATCATGGGACGGATCACCAGAAACCGAACCCCGTGTTGGCTTCACGGTGGTGCCCGGTTTCAAGATAGGTAATACTGTCATTCAGTGTCAAGTTTACCTGTGTTGAACCCCATAGATGTGGTAAATCCAAAAGCAGCATCAGATTCTTTCCTTTATAAATGGACCCACAACAACACCACATCAACTATAATATTGTTTTTTAAAATATTGTGATATGGGAACAAAGAGACCAGAATGATGGAGGAATTTAGAATGGGGGCATGGCATGGCTGGCTGGCTGGCTTTTCAATAAAGGGGAAAGCGCGTTGATGAATTTTTGTGTCTTGTGGAAACTTGGAATAGTGTTTTACCAAACATTGTCTTTGTTTTTTTCTATGTTTTGTTTGGTTGGAAAAATGTTTACTATTATTACCAAGTAGTAGTACTAGTAATGTTATTTTTAAAAATAGAAAAAAAATCATTCCTCCAATTTTGTTAATATTAGGAGAGGAGTGATGGAAGAATCTTAGCTGTGTACATTATTTTATTAATATGATTCGGCTAATATTTTATTGACAATAATGTTTTTGTGTGTACATATTTGGATTGTATATTATTCTTTATCTGACGCAAGCTTTATTATTGTATTGCTTCTACTTTCTGGTGGGGTGAAAAACCTTTTTAACCGATGAAGGTTATGGTAAAGTAAGTTTTTGAGACCAACTCTCAGAGTTAGGTTTCGAGTTCTAGATATGAAGCTTCGTTGAGGGCAAAATAGAGCTTTACTGGACTTGAATTGAGACTTCTTTTTAATGTAAGCCTTGTGTTGTTGGTAACTAGCATCACCTACCTGAGCAAGAGTTGTGCTTACCGGGTAAATTCGGAGAAACATATCCAACGCTCCCTCGTCTGCCGCTGAAACCCCCCACTCTCTGATGCTTCCGGCTCCCGAGGCAAATCAGCACTGAACGAAAGAAAGGAGGAACTTATTCTTTCAAATATAAAACGATCTCGGGGGGAAAATTGAACTTTATGAGATTGACTCTCTTAGAGCTGTCGGCAGTTAATTGATTGATCGACTCTACAAGTATGATTAAGTTGTGTGTACACATGTCCTGTAAATATCAAATATCGAATGACAAAAAAAAATACGACTTTTTGTGGGTTGAAGACAAATAAAGGTTGAGGTCATAGTTCACACCGTCCATTTTCTTAGTCAAAAAGAGTGGACGATTCCATACTTTCCTAGTTTTAGCTACGCTTTTTTAGGACTTTAAATAGATCTGAATTTTGATAATTTATATTGACAAAATATTTTATTAGAAAAGTATATATCTAAGTTATAATTTGAGTGGTTAACTAATCCTATCAGCTAGTGATAGCAAATGGGTGAGTTTGAATAAAAACTATTCAAATATTGAAACTGGTTAAAAAAACGAAGAAATGGTGATATAGTGAATATTCTAACAAAATTTTAAATGAATTTTGAGAGCGTTTTATTGTGCTAGATTATCGCAGCTCAATAAGCAGAAATTTTACCTAAATTACATCCAAATCATCTTAAATTTCGTGTTTAACCTATAATTATTATTTTCACGCCTTAAAGTAATTTATAAGAATGATCACTGAATTTATCAAAACATTATTCAATAATTTTTTTTAAAAAAAATGTGATGCAATAATAAGCATACATAATGGATAAAAGAAAAATAGAGAAATACTTGCGACTACAAAATAACAAAAATAATGGTCATGTGCTGTAAACAATATTGGGCTGAATGACATGTCTGGAGGTATTGTTATTAATGGGCCTGGATTAGTATCAACAAAATAATTCGATACTGAATTAAGTGGTACATTTTAAAAAATAATTACTGATTTTAGTGATATTTTTTTATTTATGATCATTTATAGCAATATTGTGATAAATCTGTACTATGTATTAAAAGTGAATTATTTATGCAATATATTTGAATTATGATTGTTTTTGAAATATATTATGTTTGTTTGGTAAAAAAATTGTCATATTGTATTATAAGTGTATTAAAATGTTTGATAAATGTATTATTCATCATTAAAACTTGTATTATATGTGGATAATAAATTGTTCTTTGTAATATGTATTAAACTTGTATTAGAAATGAATTTAAAGTGGTCAAGTAAAAAAAAATGTTATTGCTATATATAGTAAATATTTTTTTTATTATAGTATATTTATGTAAGTTTGTCAAAATAAATTATGCCACTTATTTGAATTAAGAGTCCGACTCTCTTCATCTCCCTTAAAATTTCATGTGACGTCTTCCTGTAAATTCAAACGATGAAGATACTTGATGTATGTTTTGTATGAAAAGAAACATTTTTCATCGAAAAATAACTTCTTTAAAAATAAGAAAAATGACTTATATGATAAAAATAAGTGTTGCATAAAAAATGTTTCCTCTACACCCTTAAACATCACATTCTCTCTCACCCCGAACCCCACTTTCTATCTCATCCTGCCTTTAAATTAAGAATAAATTACCTATATACATATCTTTATTTTCCATAATTTCTATTATTCCCTATCATTTAAAAATATTTCTAAAATCCCTCTTTTTTCTTTTCATACCCATTGTTCCAGATACATAAGGTTATACACGTTTTTCTTTTTATTTTTACTCCTTATTTCACTCCCTCAACCTCTTCCTATTTTCACTCACTCTATCTCTTCCTATTTTCACTTCATCAATCTTTACTCCTTTATTTTTCAATTTTCAGATTTATCTCTCCACAATTTTTTAAAAAAAAACTCAAGTTTTCGCTTTACAATTTTTTCCCAAAGAATTACCGGATTCTCCTCCATTTTCACCTTCACAATATGCATAAGGAAAAGATAAAAGAGATGATGTATTCATATTGTTTCCTGCAAAAAAATCAGTTTTAGGAGATCCTCTTTTGCTAGTGAAACTACATCATGAAATGAAAAGAAGTAGTCTCTACCAGATGTATCATTTTATCATGTATCTAGTGTTGCTATGTATCTTGTACGGTTATTCAAAATTTAGAAGAATATGTTTTTGTACACAATATTAAAATATATTCATGATACATTTGTGAGCGAAGAAATCGAGGAAGGACACATGCTCGAGCTTTAAATCTATTGTTTTAAAAATTTTCAAAATCCCTCATTTTTACGCATTAAATTAATGTATCAATGCATCAGATTAATGTACCAGCGCTTATTTTAGTTATGATACGTAAATTCAAATTTATACTAAATGTATCTAATACTTAACAATTACCAAACAATAATGTATCGATCTCAAACAATTACTATAATGTATTTTTCTAAAAATTTAACGTGTGGTATTTCCCAAATAAAATAACAGACATAAATAATAATGTATCAAACCCTATTTTTAGTTATGATATGTAAATTCAAATTTATACTAGATGTATCTTATACATAACAATTACCAAACAATAATCTATCGATCTCAAACTTCAAATCTTATGGGCAACACTTACTTATTTAATGTATCTAGTAAAAATATAATATGTATCAATTCAATCAAAAGAATCTTCATGATCTCAAACAAAAGAACATACATAAATAATAACATATCATGCACTAATTTTTAGTTATGATACGTAAATTTGAATTTATACTAAATGTATCTGTGACATAACAATTGCAAAAAAATAATGTATTGATCTCAAACCTAAAATTTTATGGGCAACACTTTCTTATTTAGTGTACCTAGTATAAATACAACACTTATCAATTTAAATTGAAAGGATCTTTATGATGTATCTTCTTGAAAATTTTGATAATTTTTAATCAAAATTGAAAGAATCTTCAATGAACTAGGAGAATAATTTTGAAATTCAAAATTTTCGTCATTTTTGAATCAAAATGGAAAGGATCTTCAATGACTGGAGAAGAATTTAGAATCTCAAAATTTTCGATAATCTTGAATCAAAATCGAAAAGATATTCGATGAACTTGAAGATTTACAAAAGAAATCATTTATCCAACAATAATTCCATACAATCCTTCATAACTCATCCCGCTTTTCAAAATTTCGACAATTTTTTTTTTATGAAACAGAGAGAACGATGAACAAGAATAAGAAATTTAATTTTTTGATTTTTTTTGGTTGTTACACTATAGGATTTTGAATTCTTGATAATAATTTGGAATGGAATAACGTAATTTGTGGAATCTTAATTTAATTTTCAGTTTTCCCCCTTAACTAGTGGAACAAATGGATACTATGAGATTTTAAATTGATTTTACAGATTTTTTTCCCTTAATAAGTGCAACAGATTGATACATAATGTATCAAAAATGACGTATTCGGATCCTAATTATGTATCTGAAATATCTAAAAAATATGGAATTTATGTAATTATAAAAATAATAAGGATAGAAGGTAATTTAGGTTTTACACTATGGTATTTATGTAAGTTATACTTAAATTAATGATAGTATTTTCTTCCTTATTTGTCAAATTAAAAAAAAAATTTAACTTATTTTCTACGAAAAACTATTTTCTTCATATAAAAAATTGTTTTTTATCGTAGGAAAATCTTATTTGGTCGTATCAATTTTTATATCTAACTTTTTTTCCATGAGATCCAAAGAACTGTTCAAAGCCAATATCAAGATTACAATCTTCATGAGTATCAATCTATGTGATACTACTTAATTAAAAAATAATTCTATCCAAGTCATCTGTGATAAAAATTCTCACTAAAATTATATAAAATTAAAATTTTGTTGTTAAATTATTTCTAATTATAACTTTTTTTATCGATTAAAAAAAGAAAATGTTCAATATTTCTCTAACAATCTTGAAGCAATGAGATATAATCTATCTATGTCAAATCGATAACATTTACATCATTCAGTTAAATATTTGGAATATTTAGTCCATGCATTGTAATAGATTGAAATCTCATTAATTTTATTATTAAGTATATGTCCCTTAAAAACTCAAATAATATATTGTACAAGTAATGGAATGAAGAGAATAGAGTTTATTATGAAAAAAAGAAGTTATTTATAGATAACAAATTATACATGAAAATGTTTGAGAGATGTATTTAGAGGCGTAACACTCAACTCAATAGCAAATAACTATTGTTAAAAATAAAAAAAAACAAGTAGAAGTACAAAATAATCCCTCCATCGGATTAGTTCTTTAAGTAAATAAAATATATCATTATTTTTAATACAAATAACTTACGTTTATATAATGAAACTCATCTTTCTTTATTAAATATTTAATGTAATTCTGAGTGTTATATATGTTAGAATATGTTAGAATTCTCCGAAATATAAGATACTTTAATTGCTTGATTTGGAGTGGAGAAGAAAATATTTTCAATCAAAAAATAGTTTTATAAAAATAAGAAAATTTACTTCTCTAAAACAGCTAAAATCATAATTGTTAATTACTGTTTAAAATTATAAAAACAACAACTTTACGGATTAAAAAATAAATGTCCCACTTAGTATTTCAGTTTATCCATATTAAGTCTAATCAATTATTTGCATTTTATATGAATAGTTCTTCCAACATTAAGTTAAGACCTTTGGAACCTTTAGTCCACAAAAAAAATAATAACTAGCAAGCACATATTGATCAAATATATCATTAATTCATAAATTATCATACAAAACCTTGAACAAACTTTCACAAAATATTGTACTTAATATATTGCATGCTACTGCAAAATCAAAATTTGCACATTAACTAATTGCCATAAACATGGCCAATTTTAGGAGGTGGACCAGAATGTCCTTCTCCAGGACTAGGTCCAATATTCAAGTTGCCATAAACATGACCCATTCTAGGAGGTGGGCTAGAATATCCGGCTCCAGGACTAGGTCCAGTATTCAATTTACCATAAAAATAACCAATTCTTGGAGGTGGACCAGAATGTCCTTCTCCAGGACTAGGCCCAGTATTCAAGTTGCCATAAACATGACCCATTCTAGGAGGTGGTCCAGAATGTCCTTCTCCAGGACTAGGTCCAGTATTCAAGTTTCCATAAATATAACCAATTTTAGGAGGTGGGCCAGAATGTCCTTCTCCAGGACTAGGTCCAGTATTCAAGTTACCATAAACATTCCCGATTCTAAGAGGTGGGCCAGAATGTCCTTCTCCAGGACTAGGTCCAGTATTCAAGTTTCCATAAACATTACCAATTTTAGAAGGTGGGCCAGAATGTCCTTCTCCAGGACTAGGTCCAGTATTCAAGTTTCCATAAACATTATCAAATTTAGGAGGTGGGCCAGAATGTCCTTCACCAGGACTAGGTCCAGTATTCAAGTTGCCATAATTATGACCTTCTTTGTATGGGGCCGAAGAAGCAAGGTTAGTGACCTCCTTATCCATGTTGTTCAATTGTGTTCTTGCTTCAAAACATGGTGCAACACAAACTAACATAGTAACCAAAAGCATAAATACTGTAAAACGAGCCATCACTGATTGGAGAGTGATATCTAGTTAAAAAAGAAGATAAAAAAAAGAAGTAATGTAAGTTTATTAAGAATTTTTTTTTTATTTATAGACAATAAAAGATAAAACCTTTAAGAAATCAAGACTAAAGTTCATTTAATTAGTATTAATTAAAATTTTATGAAAAAGAAGAGTTTTGCTTTGGGTAATTGTGTAGGACTAGATTAATTAAACTAGAGCGTTTGCTGTTCCCATCTCTAATTGGACCCCTTGCTCTACGTTATTTGGATTATTAATATATGCTTAATTCACTTGGAAGACTTCTACGAAATTTAAGAAAATAGATATCTTTTTTATCTTATGTTTTAAATTATAATGTTTACAACACCTTACTTTCACCATATGACATGTTTAAATATATAAAATTAAATACATTTTGGTATATACGATATAAATTTATATTGATAAATACGTTTTTATGCTCGTGTGAATACTACAATGAGATTTAAAAAATTCCTACAAAATTATGTCAGCGAGGTAAAAGTTCTCTACAATTAGAGCCCGTTTTGAATGACAACAAAAAAGTTTTTAAGTCAAAAATAAAAAATAAGAAATCAAACTTTAATAATTTTTGAGTAAAAACAAGAACTTTTTAGAAGTTCTTTTAAACTTATTTCAAATTATTTTAAACGTTAATAATAATTTAAAATAGATTTGGTTAACTTTTAAATCAATTCAAATTGGCTCTTAAACCAAGCAAATTGATTCTGGTTAAGATAAAGACAATTCAGCTTAATCTCTTTATTAAATAAATAACGAGAGCTAAAATTGAAAATCATTAGATTACAGAATAAAAATGAAATATCACTTCAAAAATAAGAACGACAGTTCGTACAGAAACTCCTTTATTAGAGATTCACTTTTAAATCGTAACAACAATATAAAATTCTATTAAATAATATTTTCTTTTGAATAAATTTTACACAACATAAATTCAAAATAATTTAATTTAATTTAATATAAATATTGAATTTAGAAAAATTAAAAATTTAAGTTTAGAGAGAAACGAAGAGGGCCTTGAAAATGCACATTGATTTTCATCCAATATAGTTAATGTGATTTTGATTGTGATTTATATGATAATTTTAATTCTTGGTTTGGAGTGAAGATTAATTACTTTCGCGATACCTTCAATTTTCATATGACACCTTCTGAGAAATTCAAGTGAGAAAGTGTTTTACGAGTTAATATCTTAAAATATCAATTAATTTAAAAAATTAATTTAGTCATTATATTTTGTTTTATAGCGATAAAATCACTAAATAAAATTTATCATTAAAAACTATCTAATATGATAAATATTTTTCTTTACAACAGATTAACATGAATACCACTAATAAATAAAAATTTAAAAAAACTTATTAAAATTATTTTTACACAAGTACTCTAAACAAATTCCCAAAAAAAAAGAAAGAGTGTAGATCTTTTATTTTGTTTCGTTTTTAATGCCTTCTCTATGAAAATTTGTGCAATCCATAAATTTTTTGAATATAATTCATAAGTTTTTTTTGTTGGAAAATGATAATCTAGAGCAGGAAATTTCATATGATATTATAGACCTATTATATATAGTAAATATAAGAGTATTACTTTCACTAATTAAGTTTGCCCGTAAAATTTCTTATGCGATTTAGGTTTATATGTATAAAAATAATTTATTTTGTCATGTTAGTTTATTTTTAAGGGATAATACACAAGTACCCCTCAACCTATTCCCGAAATCTTAGAGACACACTTATATTATACTAAGGTCCTATTACACCCATGAACTTATTTTATTAATAATTTTTAACCCCTTTTCAGCCAACGTGGCAGTATCTTGTGGGCCCAACGCTGATGACTTTTTTTTCAAGCTAGTGCCACGTAGGCCAAAAAGGGTAGAAAATTACTTATAAAACAATTTCAAGGGGGTAATAGGACTTTAATATAGTATAAGTGTGTCTCTGGGATTTCGAGCATAGGTTGAGGGAACTTGTGCATTTTCCCTATTTTTAATGATACATTTAGTTTATTGGTTTTGTTGATACAAATACATAAATTAAGTGATTTAAAACAAAAATTAGTGACATTGCTAAATAAATTTTCAAAATTGAATAACCTTTTAAGATATTAACTCGAGATTTACTCCACCAATCTTGAAACATTTGAAATGAAACGACTAACCTTTGTGACGAAATCGCATTGAAAAGTATAAACATTTGTGACGAATTTATTTGTCAAAAGAATAATTTGACGAATCGAAAAATAAAAGTCCCACTTAGTATTTCAGTTTACCCTAAACTAAGTCTAACCAATTATTAGCATTTTATATACATTCTACTTCCAACATTTAGATAAGACCTTTGGAACCTTTAGTCAATGCAAAAAATAATAATTAGCAAGCACACGTTGATCAAATATATCATTAATTCATAAATGATCATACAAAATCATGAACAATTTTTCACAAAATATTGTACTTAATATATTGCATACTACTGCAAAATCAAAATTTGCACATTAACTAATTGCCATAAACATGGCCAATTCTATGAGGTGGACCAGAATGACCAGCTCCAGGACTAGGTCCAGTATTCAAGTTACCATAAACATGACCTATTTTAGGAGGTGGACTAGAATGACCGGCTTCAGGACTAGATCCAGTATTCAAGTTTCCATAAACATGACCAATTCTAGGAGGTGGACCATAATGTCCAACTCCAGGACTAGGTCCAGTATTTAAGTTGCCATAAACATGAACAATTTTAGGAGGTGGACCAAACTGTCCTTCTCCAGGACTAGGCCCAGTATTCAAGTTGCCATAAACATGACCCATTTTATGAGGTGGTCCAGAATGCCCGGCTCCAGGACTAGGTCCAGTATTCAAGTTACTATAAATATAACCAATTCTAGGAGGTGGGCCAGAATGTCCAATTCCAGGACTAGGTCCAGTATTCAAGTTTCCATAAACATTACCAATTTTAGGAGGTGGGCCAGAATGTCCTTCTCCAGGACTAGGTCCAGTATTCAAATTTCCATAAACATTACCAATTTTAGGAGGTGGGTCAGAATGTCCTTCTCCAGGACTAGGTCCAGTATTCAAGTTTCCATAAAAATTACCAATTTTAGGAGGTGGGCCAGAATGTCCTTCTCCAGGACTAGGTCCAGTATTCAAGTTGCCATAAATATAACCAATTCTAAGAGGTGGGCCAGAATGTCCAGCTCCAGGACTAGGTCCAGTATTCAAGTTTCCATAAACATTACCAATTTTAGGAGGTGGGCCAAAATGTCCTTCTCCAGGACTAGGTCCAGTATTCAAGTTTCCATAAACATTATCAATTTTAGGAGGTGGGCCAGAATGTCCTTCACCAGGACTAGGTCCAGTATTCAAGTTGCCATAAATATGACCTTCTTTGTATGGGGCCGATGAAGCAAGGTTAGTGACCTCCTTATCCATGTTGTTCAATTGTGTTCTTGCTTCAAAACATGGTGCAACGAAAACTAACATAGTAACCAAAAGCATAAATATTGCAAAACGAGCCATCACTAATTGGAGAGTGATGTCTAGTTAAAAAAGAAGTAATGTAATTTTATTAAGAATTTTTTATTTATTTATAGACAATAAAAGATGAAACCTTTAAGAAATCAAGACTATAGTTCATTAATCAGTATTAATTAAAATTTTATGAAAAAGAAGAGTTTTGCTTTGGGTAATTGTGTAGGACTAGATTAATTAAACTAGAGCGTTTGCTGTTCCCATCTCTAATTGGACCTCTTGCTCTACATTATTTGGACTATTAATATATGCTTAATTCACTTGGATGACTTCTACGAAATTTAAGAAAATATATATCTTTTTTATCTTATTTTTAAATTATAATGTTTACAACACTTTACTTTCACCATATGGCATGTTTAAATATATAAAAATAAATATATTTTTGATATATACGATATAAATTTATGTTTGATGAATACGTTTTTATGCTCGTGTGAATACTACAATGAGATCTGAAAAATTCCTACAAAATTATGTCAGCAAGGTAAAAGTTCTCTACTATTAGAGCCCGTTTTGAATGACCAATAAAAAGTCATTATGTCAAAAAAAAATAAAAAATCAAACTTCAATAATTTTTGAGTAAAAATAAGAACTTTTTAGAAGTTCTTTAAACTTATTTCAAATTATTTTAAACGTTTTTAATCATTTTTTAAATAGATTTGGTCAACTTTTAAATCAATTCAAATTGGCTCTTAAACCAATCAAATTGATTCTGGCTACGATAAAGACAATTCAGCTTAATCTCTTTATTAAATAAAAAACGAGAGCTAAAATTGAAAACCATTAGATTACAGAATAAAAATGAAATATCACTTCAAAAATAAGAACGACAGTTCGTACATAAACTCCTTTATTAGAGATTTCATTTTTAAATCGTAACAACAATATAAAATTCTATTAAATAATATTTTCTTTTGAATAAATCTTACACAACATAAATTCAAAATAATTTAATTTAATTTAATATAAATATTGAATTTAGAAAAATTAAAAATTTAAGTTTAGAGAGAAACGAAGAGGGTCTTGAAAATGCAAATTGATTTTCATCCAATATATTTAATGTGATTTTGATTGTGATTTATATGATAATTTTAATTGCTTGGTTTGGAGTGAGGATTAATTACTTTCGCTATACCTTCATTTTTCATATGACACCTTCCGATAAATTCAAGTGAGAGAGTGTTTTACGAGTTAATATCTTAAAATATCAATTAATTTAAAGAATTAATTTAGTCATTATATTTTGTTCTATAGCGATAAAATCACTAAATAAATTTATCATTAAAAACTATCTAATATGATAAATATATTTTTTTACAACAGATTAACATGAATACCACTAATAAATAAAATTTTAAAAAAACTTATTAAAATTATTTTTACACAAGTACTCTAAGCAAATCCCCCCCCCCCAAAAAAAAAAAAAAAAAGAGTGTAGATCTTCTATTTTGTTTCGTTTTTAATGCCTTCTCTATGAAAATTTGTGCAATCCATAAATTAGTTGAATATAATACATAAGTTTTTTTTGTTGGAAAATGATAATCTAGAGCAGGAAATTTCATATGATATTATAGACCTTATTATAGATAGTAAATATAAGAGTATTACTTTCACTAATTAAGTTTGGGGGTCCTTAAGTTTGCCCGTAAAATTTCTTATGCGATTTAGGTTTACATGTATAAAAATAATTTTATTTTGTCATGTTAGTTTATTTTTAATGATACATTTAATTTATTGATTTTGTTGATACAAATACATAAATTAAGTGATTTAAAACAAAAATTAGTGACATTGCTAGATAACTTTTCAAAATTGAATAACCTTTTAAGATATTAACTCGAGATTTACCCCACCAATCTTGAAACACTTGAGATGAAACGACTAACCTTTGTGACGAAATCGCATTGAAAAGTATAAACATTTGTGACGAATTTATTTGTCAAAAGAAGTAAAAAAGAAAAATTGTAGTTAGTAGAATGATTTTGTCACTAAAAAGGTTATTAACACCGATAAAAGTATTCCGTCACTAATTATTTTGTTCAATCAATGACGGCACCAATTGCCTCTAAAATTATATGTATTTCGTGGTTAAAAAAATGTAATTTCGTCACAGACAAATGCTTTTATTATTTTCTTTTTTATAACAAGAGAAATCCGCAGACGCTATCATTTTGTTGCAGACAGGTAAGACACTCCCTCTTACACAATATCTCACTAACCACATAGGAGAGGTAACCCACTAGGCAAGCCCGATGGAAAGAGTCCGATCCAGAAGGCAAACCCCTTGCTTTTGTTGTCAATGAATATCAAATTTGTGGCCTCCAACATAAAGTATAACAATAAATAGAAGAATATAATTGATATGTTTATTCATTTTACAATAATAAGTAAGTAGATAAATATGAAAATTTGTCAAAATATTGAGGAAAAGATAAATAGAATCTTTGGTCAAAGACGGGTGCGACTTCGTTTTTCTAACATATAGCCTATGATATATCGATTTTTACGCACAACAATATCTAATAACTATGAGAAATGTACCATAAAAATATATATCATTCAGCCATAGCAAAACAAATACATTATATTAATAAGTTTCTAAAATATTGAAAACACTCAATAATTATACTGATAAGACCATCTCTCTTAAGTTTCCTTCTAATCTCTCTTAAGTTTCCTTCTATATTTTGATGAACTTGTATTAAACTGACGTGAACATCTCTTTATATGACCTGAAAGGAGTATTACCACTATGTCCCATTCCAGAACTATAAAAGGATTTAAACTTGCGATCAACATTACTAGTTTCAAAGACTAGAAATTGTATACCATGATGTTTTTTCAATTGTTTTATTGATTCAAAACATGATACAACACAAAACTACCATGAAAATCAAAGCAACCAAAAGCATTGTTGCAAAACGAGCCATTGATAATTGTTAATGAATTGTAAAAGTAATGGAATGAAGAGAAGTGTGAATTTACGAAGAAAAAATAAGTTATTTATAGGCAACAAATTAAAATAGTAAATATGATTGAATTTCATAGTAGGAAAATTATGTAAAAGAACAAATTATTAATTTAGATTTAAATGTTATAATCACCATTTCATTTAATTCTAGTTTGTAGCAACCATTTTTCCGTTCTACCTCTCTTCCGATAGATCTTGTTGGTCACTCTCCCTGATCTCACTCGCTATTCTCCTTCGCTTCTCTCACTTTATACAAGTACAAATGCATAAATTGTATTTGTGTTTGTATAAAGTGAGATAAAATTATGTATATAAATAAAATGTATATATCTTCGTCCTATACACTTATAGTTACACAATACGAATCTTCTCCTCCCTAGTTCTCTTTCGAGTTTCCCTCTTTCTCGTTTTGTACGACACAAATTATACAAAATACAATATATAAATTTGTGTTTGTATAAAGAGAGAGATTTGATAAACAAATAGAATTGTTTTAACTCGATTCAATTGTATATGAATTCAAATTTTATGCAAATATACAATCACAAAAACCATAGACATATGCAAACACAATTTTTCTAGACACAAACACCTTATTTATACAAATTGTGTGATTTATACAAATCAGATGTCTGCGATTTTATGCAAATCAGATGCCTCCAATTTTATGCAAATCGAAGATGTCTACGACTTTTATTCAGATCTGATGCCTGCGATTTTATGCAAATCAAAGATATCGGCGACTTTTATACCAGATTTGATGCTTCATATATAGCAAAGTGCAATCAATATTTGTTATGGATCGTAAATAACAAAATTGTAGCTGTAGCATGCTAATATGATTGTTAAAATGTAAAAGTAATGGAATAAAGAAACTTGAGTTTATTATGAAAAAAAGAAGTTATTTATAGGCAAAATATTAGACATTAAATTTTTTGAAAAGTATCTAGAAGCGTAAAGCTCAAGTTAGGTTAAGAATTATAATTGAACTGATAAGAAAAAAGAAGAGATTTGCTTGTGTACACATGAAAACATCAATTTGTCTTTGGAAATTGCTTGAGAAAAATGTCATAAATAATTTCTCATCTAATAATCCCAAGTCCATCTTTACTTGTTCTTTTGGGATGTCCGATAAAATTTATTCAATTTATAAATTAAATAACGAATAATTTGTCATATTGTGTCTATTTTACTAATGTTTAGATGATTTATATTTTATAAGGCTGATTTGATAAAGTTACTATTATCATTTTACTTAGTTGTTGTGTCAAGTCAATATCGAACAACTATTATTGGAAGTAAAGAAACTAATAGTAAGTACAAAATAATCCCTCAATCAAATTTAGTTCTTTAAGTAAATAAAATATATCATTATCTTTTAATATAAATAACTTATGTTTATATTATGAAACTCATGTTGTCATGAACCTAAATATTGTAACTCTTTTAAGTTGTTTTTTTATTAAATATTTAATGTAATACTGAGTGTTATATATGTTAGAATTCTCTGAAATATAAGATATTTTAATTGCTTGATTTGGAGTGGAGATTAATTTTACTTTCGGCACAACTTTAAATTTTATGACACCTTCATGTAGATTCAGGTAATCAAGGATAATAGTGTATACAGTGCAGAAGAAAAAAATTTCATATCAAAAATAGTTTTATAGAAATAAGAAAATTTAATTCTCTTGAATAGCTAAAATCAAAATTATTGTTAATTACTGTTTAAATTATAAAAAGAATAATTTTACGAATTGAAAAATAAATCTCCCACTTAGTATTTCAGTTTATCCTAAACTAAGTTTAATCAATTATTAACATTTTAAATGCATACTACTTCCCACATTTAGATAAGACCTTTGGAACCTTTAGTCAATGCAAAAAATAATAATTAGAAAGCACATGTTGATAAAATATATCATTAATTCATAAATGATCATACAAAACCATAAACAAATTTTCACAAAATATTGTACTTAATATATTGCATACTACTGTAAAATCAAAATTTGCACATTAACTAATTGCCATAAACATGGCCAATTCTATGAGGTGGATCAGAATGACCAGCTCCAGGACTAGGTCCAGTATTCAAGTTACCATAAACATGACCTATCTTAGAAGGTGGACCAAAATGACCGGCTCTAGGATTAGGTCCAGTATTCAAGTTTCCATAAACATGACCAATTCTAGGAGGTGGACCAGAATGTCCAGCACCAGGACTAGGTCCAGTATTTAAGTTGCCATAAACATGAACAATTTTAGGAGGTGGACCAGACTGTCCTTCTCCAGGACTAGGCCCAGTATTCAAGTTGCCATAAACATGACCCATTCTAGGAGGTGGTCCAGAATGTCCGGCTCCAGGACTAGGTCCAGTATTCAAGTTGCCATAAATATAACCAATTCTAAGAGGTGGGCCAGAATGTCCAACTTTAGGACTAGGTCCAGTATTCAAGTTTCCATAAACATTACCAATTTTAGGAGGTGGGCCAGAATGTCCTTCTCGGGGACTAGGTCCAGTATTCAAGTTTCCATAAACATTACCAATTTTAGGAGGTTGGCCCGAATGTCCTTATCCAAGACTAGGTCCAGTATTCAAGTTTTCATAAACATTACCAATTTTAGGAGGTGGGCCAGAATGTCCTTCTCCAGGACTAGGTTCTGTATTCAAGTTGCCATAAATATGACTTTCTTTGTATGGGGCCGATGAAGCAAGGTTAGTGACCTCCTTAGCCATGTTGTTCAATTGTGTTCTTGCTTCAAAACATGGTGCAACGAAAACTAACATAGTAACCAAAAGCATAAATATTGCAAAACGAGCCATCACTAATTGGAGAGTGATGTCTAGTTAAAAAAGAAGATAAAAAAGAAGTAATGTAAGTTTATTAAGAAAAAAAATGTTATTTATAGACAATAAAAGATAATAAAAGATGAAACCTTTAAGAAATCAAGACTATAGTTCATTAATTAGTATTATTAAAATTTTATGAAAAAGAAGAGTTTTGCTTTGGGTAATTGTGTAGGACTAGATTAATTAAACTAGAGCGTTTGCTGTTCCCATCTCTAATTGGACCTCTTGCTCTACATTATTTGGACTATTAATATATGCTTAATTCACTTGGATGACTTCTACGAAATTTAAGAAAATATATATCTTTTTTATCTTATTTTTAAATTATAATGTTTACAACACTTTACTTTCACCATATGGCATGTTTAAATATATAAAATTAAATATATTTTGATATATACGATATAAATTTATATTTGATGAATACGTTTTTATGCTCGTGTGAATACTACAATGAGATCTGAAAAATTCCTACAAAATTATGTCAGCAAGGTAAAAGTTCTCTACAATTAGAGCCTGTTTTGAATGACCAATAAAAAGTTATTATGTCAAAAAAAAAATAAAAAATCAAACTTCAATAATTTTTGAGTAAAAATAAGAACTTTTTAGAAGTTCTTTAAACTTATTTCAAATTATTTTAAACGTTATTAATCATTTTTTTTAAATAGATTTGATCAACTTTTAAATTAATTCAAATTGGCTCTTAAACCAAGCAAATTGATTCTGGCTAAGATAAAGACAATTCAGCTTAATCTTTTTATTAAATAAAAAACGAGAGCTAAAATTGAAAATCATTAGATTACAGAATAAAAATGAAATATCACTTCAAAAATAAGAACGACACTTCGTACAGAAACTCCTTTATTAGAGATTTCACTTTTAAATCGTAACAACAATAAAAAATTCTATTAAATAATATTTTCTTTTGAATAAATCTTACACAACATAAATTCAAAATAATTTAGTTTAATTAAATTTAATATAGATATTGAATTTCGAAAAATTAAAAATTTAAGTTTAGAGAGAAACGAAGAGGGTCTTGAAAATGCACATTGATCTTCATCCAATATATTTAATGTGATTTTGATTGTGATTTATATGATAATTTTAATTGCTTGGTTTGGAGTGAAGATTAATTACTTTTGCTATAACTTCAATTTTTCATATGACACCTTCCGGTAAATTCAAGTGAGAGAGTGTTTTACGAATTAATATTTTAAAATGTTAATCAATTTAAATAATTAATTTAGTCATTATACTTTACTTTGTAGCGATAAAATCACTAAAAAAAATTTATTATTAAAAACTATCTAATATGATAAATAAATTATTTTTTTACAACAGATTAACATGAATCCCACTAATAAATAAAATTTTAAAAAAACTTATTAAAATTATTTTACACAAATACTCTAATCAAATTCCAAAAAAAAAAAAAATGTACCTTGTTTCGTTTTTAATGCCTTCTCTATGAAAATTTGTGCAATCCATAAACTTTTTTGAATATAATACATAAGTTTTTTTTGCTGGAAAATGATAATATAGAGCAGGAAATTTCATATGATATTATAGATAGTAAATATAAGAGTATTACTTTCACTAATTAAGTTTGCCCGTAAAATTTCTTATGGGATTTTGGTTTACATGTATAAAAATAATTTATTTTGTCATGTTAGTTTATTTTTAATGATACATTTAGTTTGTTGATTTGGTTGATACAAATACATAAATTAAGTGATTTTATTGATTTAAAATAAAAATTAGTGACATTGCTAGATAAATTCTCAAAATTGAATAACTGAAAAAACTCTATCTGGAAGCTTGAAATTGCTTCATTGATGCTTCTAAGAATCAAGTCGAATTGAAGAAGAAGCAGAATTGAAGAAGAAGGAATGTTATTCTTGTGAAAACCTGTTCCCATACAGATGCTGCAAATGGTGTATATATACACAGAAATGCAGTAACAACCTCTAACTTCCACTCACACTTTCCACACATATACACATACACACACACTAACTAACAGAATGCAATCCTAACTAACCACGTGAACATGCTAACAAACTAACTGAATTAACTGAAAATGGGAAAGTTAACACTCCCCCTCAAGCTGAGGGGTGCAGGATGTTGAGCACACCTAGCTTGCCTAACAGATGAACATGTTGAGCTTAACTCAATCCTTTGGTTAACAGATCAGCAACTTGTTGGTGTGTGTGTACATACTCTGTTTGGATCAACCCAGTCTTAACTTTATCTCTAATAAAATGGCAATCTATCTCGATGTGCTTGGTTCTTTCATGAAACACAGGATTCGCAGCTAATTGAATAGCAGATTTGCTATCACTCCATACCTTTATTGGCCTTTGTATTAACACATTGACCTCATTGAATAAGCCTATCAACCATGTTACTTCTGCCACTGCTGAAGCTATGCTTCTGTACTCAGCTTCAGCTGAACTTCTAGACACTTTCTGCCGTTTCTTGGACTTCCAGGATACTAAAGAATCTCCAAACTTTACTATGTAGCCTGTTACTGACCTCCTAGTGTTAGGACATGCAACCCAATCTGAATCACACCAACATGTTATTGTTGTGGCTGATTGAGCCTTTAGCCATATGCCCTGACCAACTGTTCCTTTCAGATATCTCACCACCCTAATAGCTGCTTCCCAATGAGATCTTTTTGGATGTTGCATGAATTGACTTAGTGTTTGTACTGCATAACTAATGTCAGGTCTTGTGATAGTAGCATACATCAATTTCCCCACTAATCTTTGATAAGCTGAATTATTTGTTAGCACCTCATCTTCTTGTGATCCAGCAGTTTGATCAAACTCCACTGATGTCAACCTCAAATTAGATTCTAAAGGTGTATTTGCAGGCTTTGCACCACTCAATCCTGTGTCAGAAATCAGCTCCAATATGTATTTCCTTTGATTCAAAATGACACCTGTTTTGGACCTTAGCACCTCAATTCCTAAGAAATATTTGAGTTGTCCTAAATCTTTGAGTTTAAACTTCTGATGCAATGCTTCTTTTGCTTCTCTAATTAATAGCTCATTGTCACCAGTAATGAGTAAGTCATCTACATAGATTAGGACAATAACTATCCCCTCTGGCTTCTTCAAAGTGAACAATGAGTAATCATAAGAGCTTTGGATGAAGCCTGCAGATAACAATGTGTTTGTCAATTTGATGTTCCATTGTCTAGATGCTTGCTTAAGTCCATACAAAGATTTGAGCAATTTACAGACTTTGGTCGATCCTTGAGTTCTGAAACCATCAGGCATTTCCATATATACCTCCTCATCCAAATCTCCTTGTAAGAAGGCATTGTACACATCCATTTGATAAAGAGACCACCCTTTTGAAACATCCACTGCTATGACACATCTAACAGTCACCATTTTTGCTACTGGTGAAAATGTGTCATGATAATCCAATCCTTCTTGTTGACTATAGCTCTTAGCTACAAGTCTAGCTTTAAATCTTTCTATGTTTCCATCAGCCTTGTATTTGATCTTGTAAATCCATTTAGAACCAACAGTATGTTTACCTAAAGGTAAATCAACCACTAACCAAGTCTTGTTATCTTCAAGGGCTTGAATTTCCAACTTCATGGCCTCAATCCATCTTGGATCTTTACTAGCTTGACCAAATGTATGAGGCTCTACTGAATCTGAGAAATTGGCTAGATAGCTATGATACTTTGAGGACATATGATCATAACTAAGATGATTTGCCAAAGAATACTTATTATTCTGTCCAATAGCAGTAGTCATATAATCCTTCATCCAAATAGGAGGTTTAGTGTGTCTAGATGACTTTCTAGCTGAAGTTGAATCAATAGTGGACTCTGAAACTACCATCTCTTCATTCTGAATATGCAACACTTCACTAGGAACATCATTCAAGTTAGTGGAAACCTGTGTGCCTGCAATACACAATCATCAGAAGTTGTCTCTTTAGAATCAGTTTCTTCTTCAAAGCTATCATGTAACAAGTCCTTGACAGGTTTTTGTGAGAATTTTGAAGTGGCAAAAGGAAAAATGTGTTCTTGAAACACCACATCTCTACTGACTAGAAACCTTCTAGTCTGTAAATCCATTAACAAATAACCTTTCTGAGTTTCTGAATAACCCATCATGTTCACAGGTTTTGCCCTCTCTGAAAACTTATCAATTATAGGAATAGCAGAAGCATAACCAAGACAGCCCATAACTCTTAAATGACTGATATTAGGAGGCTTAGAGAACATCATTTCATAAGGACTTTTGTTATGGAGATTGAATGATGGTAATCTGTTAATCAAATATACAGCTGCTTGAACACAAATTCCCCAGAATCTAAGTGGCATACAAGACTGAAATCTGATGGCTCTTGCTACATTCAATATGTGTCTATGCTTCCTCTCCACTACACCATTTTGTTGTGGTGTGTGAGGACAAGTACTTTGATGTATAATGCCCAGGCTTGTAAACAATTCTTTGCATTGAGAGTTGAAGAACTCTGTTCCATTATCTGACCTTACTATCTTGATGATACATCCAAATTGATTCTTTATCAAAGTAAAGAAATTCCTTATAGATACTATAGTTTCAGACTTGAGCTGTAACAAATGTATCCAAGTATATCTGCTGTAATCATCAACTACTGTAAGAAAGTAGTATTTCTTATCAAATGTGGGAACCTTGTATGGTCCTCAAAGATCCATGTGTACAAGTTCAAAGCACTTAGAGGTTTTTGAAACACTGATAGGAAATGAACTCCTAGTTTGCTTAGCTAATGGACAGACTGAACAACTAGTAAGTAAATCAGTGTTTTTATCATGTAATAGATTTAAAGCATGTAGTACTTGGTTTGATGGATGTCCAAGCCTTCTATGCCACAACTCACAGTCTTGTAATGATACTTCTGCAACTATTCTTTGAGGATTTTGAGCTTCACATCTGTCCTTCATGCTAGAATCATTTCTGAATATGTATAAGCTCCCTTCTTCCTTACCAATCCCCTTCACCCTGCCACTGTAAAGATCCTGAAATATACAGAACTCAGGGTAAAAGGTGACAAAACAAGACAACTCCCTAGTTAACTGTGACACAGACAATAGATTGAACTTGAATTCAGGTACACACAACACATCTTTGATTACTTCATTGTTAAACAAATGTGTGTCTCCTATGTGTGTTATAGAAGCCTTGTCACCTGTAGGTAAGTTCACCTTGTCTTGATGAGAACCAGCCATACACTTACTATTTTTTAGTAAATGCTCATTTGCTGTGATATGATGAGAAGCACCAGAGTCTATTATCCAACAATGAGAGGCAATATTAGTTGAAAAACAATTTGCCATACCTGTCATGTTGACCTGTTTCACTTCCTTTTTATCCTTTCCCAACATATCCATTATTTGCTTGTATTCTCCATCAGTAAATGCATGTCCTCTAGCCACAAAAGCATTGTTTACTTCATGATGACTAGTAGAAGCTTCTCCAGAGTTCTCTTTGCTTACATTGTTGGCCTCTCCAACATAGTTATGACCATTTCCTCCATATGAAGAATTCATTTGGCCTGACCTTGAGTTAAATCCAGATCTTTTTCTGTGTTTCCAATCTGCTGGATAGCCAATTAATCTGTAACAATTCTCTTTAGTGTGCCCTGTGTATTGACAATGTTCACATCTCCTTCCCTTATTGTTCTTATTACCTTGATTATAATTGTTTCCTTTGTTAACACTCATAGCAACTACATCAGAAACTTTATTAGAAATGGACACACAAGCAGTTTGTTGTTGTAGTTCATCTTCTATAATCATAGCATAAGCTTGATTAATTGTAGGAGTAACACCTTTAAGCAAAATCTGTCTCTTAGCCTGTTCATACGATTCATTCAAACCACTAAGAAACTGAATCAATCTGAGCTGGTACAGATGATCAGCATACCCTTAGGACTTTGGGCAAGCACAACTAGGAGATGGTACAAGTGCATCATATTCCCCCCACAAGTTTTTTAGTTTGGTGTAATATGATGAAACAGATTCAGTACCTTGTGAGAGTGTGTTGATTTCTCTGTGCAATTGGTAGATCCTCATTCGATTGCCTTTGTCAAACCTCTCCTTCAAGTCTTGCCAAACTGTATAAGCACTAGTAGCATACACTATTCCATTTAACAGATCTTCATTAACTGAATTCATCAACCATGATAATACGATTGCATTACATGTCTCCCATTGCTCATGTAACTCATCTCTATACAAAGCCCTGCTACAAGCTCCTGTAACAAATCCAATTTTCCTCTTTCCTGTCAAAGCAATCTTCATCGATCTACTCCACACTCCATAGTTTTCAGGCCCTGTGAGTTTGATTGGAATCAAAACTGCACTTGAAGCATCTGATGGTCCTATGTAAAGAGGATCATTTGGATCGATTCTTCCTATAGCCATTGTTGTCTTCTTTGCAGCTTATGTGATCACTATCTACTGCTGCTCTGATACCATGAAAAAACTCTATCTGGAAGCTTGAAATTGCTTCATTGATGCTTCTAAGAATCAAGTCGAATTGAAGAAGAAGCAGAATTGAAGAAGAAGGAATGTTATTCTTGTGAAAACCTGTTCCCATACAGATGCTGCAAATGGTGTATATATACACAGAAATGCAGTAACAACCTCTAACTTCCACTCACACTTTCCATACATATACACATACACACACACTAACTAACAGAATGCAATCCTAACTAACCACGTGAACATGCTAACAAACTAACTGAATTAACTGAAAATGGGAAAGTTAACAATAACCTTTTGAGATATTAACTCGAAATTTACTCCACCAATCTTGAAACACTTGAGATGAAACGACTAACCTTTGTGACGAAAATCACATTGAAAAGTATCAACATTTGTGACGAATTATTTGTCAAAAGAAGTAAAAAAGAAAAATTTTAGTTAGTAGAATGATTTTGTCATTAAAAAGGTTATTAACACCGACAAAAGTATTCCGTCACTAATTATTTTGTTCAATCAATGATGACACCAATTTCCTCTAAAATTATATGTATTTTGTGGTTAAGAAAATGTAATTTCGTCACAAACAAATGTTTTTATTATTTTCTTTCTTATAACAAGAGAAATCCGCAGGCGCTATCATTTAGTTGCATACAGGTAAGACACTCGCTCTTACACATATCTCACTAATCACATAGGAGAGGTAACCCACTAGGCAAGCCCGATGCAAAGAGTTTGATCCAAAAGGCAAACCCCTTGCTTTCGTTAACGAGTTTCAAATTTGAGACCTCCAACATTAAGTATAACAATAAATAAAAAGTATAATTAATATTTTTTTATTCATTGCACAATAATAAGTAAGTAGAAAAAAATATGAAAATTTGTCAAAATATTAAGGAAAAGATAAATATAATCTGTGGCGAAAGAGAGGTGCGACTTCAAAACGGAAACATATAGCTTATAATATATGGACTTTTACGCACAACAATATCTAATAGCTATGAGAAATGTACCATGAAAATATATCTTTCAACCATAGCAAAATTTTAGAATATTTATATCAAAACAATACATTGTATTAATAAGTTTCTAAAATATTGAAAACACTCAAAAATTATACTAATAAGACCATCTCTCTTAAGTTTCCTTCCCCATTTTAATGAACTTGTACTAAACTGACGTGAACATCTCTTTGTAATGGCACATTCCAGGACTATAAAAGGATTTAAACTTGCGATCAACATTACTAGTTTCAAAGACTGGAAATTGTTATAACATGATGTTTTTTCAATTGTTTTCTTGATTCAAAACATGGTACAACACAAACTAACATGAAAATCAAAGCATTCAAAAGCATTCATAATTGTTAATGAATTATAAAAGTAATGGAATGAAGAGAAGTGTTAGTTTACGAAGAAAAAATACGTTATTTATAGGCAACAAATTAGAATAGTAAATATGATTGAATTTCTTATTGGGAAAATTATGTAAAAAAAAAATTATTAATTTAAATTAAATGTTATAATCATCATTTCATTTAATTCTAGTTTGTAGCAACCATTTTTCTATTCGCCTCTCTCCCCATAAATCTTGCTGGTCACTCTCCTTGATCTCGCTTATCACTCTGCCTGATTTCACTCGCCATTCTTCTTCGCCTCTCTCACTTTATATAAGCCCAAATGCATAAATTGTATTTGTGTTTGTATAAAGTGAGATAAAACTATGTATACAAATACAATGTATAACTATTCGTCCTATACACTTATAATTACACAATACGAATCTTCTCCTCCCTAGTTCTGTTTTGAGTTTCTCTCTTCCTCGTTTTGTACCTCACAAATTATACAAAATACAATATATAAATTTATGTTTGTATAAAGAGAGAGATTTGTAAAACAAATAGAATTGTTTTAACTCGATTCAATTGTACAATCACAAAAACCATAGGCATAAGCAAACACAATTTTTCTAGACACAAACGCCTTATTTATACAAATCGTTGTGATTTATACAAATCAGATGTCGACGATTTTATGCAAATCAAAGATATTTGCGACTTTTGTTCAGATCTGATGCCTGCGATTATATGCAAATCAAAGATGTATGGACTTTTATATCAGATATGATGTTTCATATATAGCAAAGTGCAAACAATATTTGTTATGGATCATAAATAACAAAATTATAGCTATAGCATGCTAATATGAATTTTATGATTGCTAAACCTAAAGCTTACTCTTTCATATTTTATTTTTAAAAAATATTTATAAATATAATTAAGAATAAAATCTCAAAAAAAAAAGAGAAAAAAAATAAGTACAAAAGGAGGTCATAGAAAGATTGTCCAATTACCTCAATGTTTCTCCTTTAGATTGAGAAAAATATCATAAATAGTTTCTTATATACTTCTTCCAAATTATATTTATTTGAGACTATAAAATTAACGAATAATTAATTATATTGTGTTATTTTAACCTTTGCTATTAAGTTCTTTTTTTTTATTTATATATTTTGATGATTTAAAGTTAATATAAGGATAGTTAGCTAAAATTACCGCTATTATTTAATACTTCTTAGTCCCGTTGTAAAAATAGGAGTAGTAATACGTCCAAAATGAAACCTTAAATATAAACTTATTGAATTTAGCTCTTCAAGTTTTTGAAAATTTATCAAGTTTGATCTTCATTGATTTCTTTTTATACTTAGCCTTATATTATTAAAAAAAATGCACCTATTCATGAATTTAAATATTTTAATTCATTTTTTCAGTTTCTTATTTGAATTTTGTAATTTTGAGTGTGGTATAGGTAGAATTCCTCCCATATTTATATAAGATAATTTTAATTGCAAAACGAGCCATTGATAATTGTTAAATTGTACAAGTAAAATTGAGTTTATTATGAAAAAAGAAGAAGTTAATTATAGGTAACAAATTACATGAAATTTTTTAAGAAATGTATCTAGAGGCGTAAGCTCAAGTTAGGTTAAGAGTTATAATTTAACTAATAAGAAAAAAAAGAAGAGATTTGCAAGTGTACACATGAAAACGCCAATTTGTCTTGGGAATTGCTTGTGTTACTATCAAATTAAAAAAAAATGTCATAAATAGTTTCTTATCTAATACTCCCTGAGTCCATCTTTACTTGTTCTTTAGGATGTCCGATAAAATCTATTCAGTTTATAAATTAAACAATGAATAATTTATCATATTGTGTCTATTTTACTTATGCTATTAATTTTAATGTTTAGATGACTTATATTTTATAAGGATGATTTGGTAAAGTTACCATTATCATTTACTTAATTGTTGTGTCAAATCATTAGCAAACAATTATTATTGGATATAGAGAAGCTAAGTACAAGATGATCCCTCAATCGGATTTAGTTCTTAGTATGAAATTTATCATCAAATTTAATATAAAATAGCTTTATATATGAAAATCATATTGACATGAAGTACTTTTTAAGTTGTTTCATTCTTAAATATTTAATGTAATTTTGAGTTTTATATATGTTGAAATCTCCGAAATATAAGATAATTACTTCAGCAACAACTTTAAATTTTATGACACCATGTAGATTCAAGAGATCAAGGATAATGGTGTATACGAAAGAAAACATAT
The DNA here is from genome assembly GCF_036512215.1 of Solanum lycopersicum. Taxonomy (NCBI): domain Eukaryota; kingdom Viridiplantae; phylum Streptophyta; class Magnoliopsida; order Solanales; family Solanaceae; genus Solanum; species Solanum lycopersicum. The sequence continues at coordinate 67,546,105 of NC_090806.1, forward strand.
TCTATCAAAAACAGTATTATGAAAATAAGAAAATTTGAATCTCTTAAATACCTAAAATTAAAATCATTGTTAATTACTGTTTTAGACTATAAAAAGAACAATTTTACGAATTAAAAAAGAAATGTCCAACTCAGCATTTCAATTTATCCTTAACTAAGTCTAATCAATTATTGGCATTATATATGCATACTACTTCCAATAATTGGAATGTTTAGTCCATACAAAAACTAATAACTAGGAAGTACACATTAAACAGAATATGTCATTAATTCATAAATGAACATACATAACCATTAATAGACTTTCACGTTAAACATATTGCATACCACTCCAAAATCAAAATTTGCATAATAATTAATTGCCATAAACATGACCTATTTTTGGAGGTGGACCAGAATGACCAGCTCCAGGACTAGGTCCAATATTCAAGTTGCCATAAACATGGCTAATTCTAGGAGGTGGACCAGAATGTCCAGCTCCAGGACTAGGTCCAGTATTTAAGTTGCCGTAAACATGAACAATTTTAGGAGGTGGACCAGAATGTCCTTCTCCAGGACTAGGCCCAGTATTCAAGTTGCCATAAACATGACCAATTCTTGGAGGTGGTCCAAAATGTCCGGCTCCAGGACTAGGTCCAGTATTCAAGTTGCCATAAATATAACCAATTCTAGGAGGTGGGCCAGAATGTCCTTCTCCAGGACTAGGTCCAGTATTCAAGTTTCCATAAACATTACCAATTTTAGGAGGTGGGCCAGAATGTCCTTCTCCAGGACTAGGTCCAGTATTCAAGTTTCCATAAACATTACCAATTTTAGGAGGTGGGCCAAAATGTCTAGGTCCAGTATTCAAGTTTCCATAAACATTACCAATTTTAGGAGGTGGGCCAGAATGTCCTTCTCCAGGACTAGGTCCAGTATTCAAGTTTCCATAAACATGACCAATTCTAGGAGGTGGGCCAAAATGTCCGGCTCCAGGACTAGGTCCAGTATTTAAGTTGCCATAAATATGACCTTCTTTGTATGGGGCCGAAGAAGCAAGGTTAGTGACCTCCTTATCCATGTTGTTCAATTGTGTTCTTGCTTCAAAACATGGTGCAACACAAACTAACATAGTAACCAAAAGCATAAATATTGCAAAACGAGCCATCACTGATTGGAGAGTGATGTCTAGTTAAAAAGAAGAGAAAAAAAGAAGTAATTTAAGTTATTAAGAAAAAACATGTTATTTATAGACAATAAAAGATGAAACCTTTAAGAAATCAAAACTATAGTTCATTAATTAGTATTAATTGAAATTTTAAGAAAAAGAAGAGTTTTGTTTTTGGTAATAGTGTAGGACTAGATGAACTAATTTAGAGAGTGCGTTTGCTGTTCCCATTGCTTATTGCTCAACGTACAATATTAAGAATCGTGAATATGGCTTTAGCTTTAATTAGAGATTTATCTTTTTTTACAAATGGTTATTTGTATTATTAATATACATCCAATTCACAAAAATAAATATTTTTTATTCTAATGTTTTAAATTAAAGTTTTTAATCTTGTCATATGAGATGCTTAAATCCATAAAATCAAATTCATTTTAATATATGACATAAATTTATATTAGCTAAATACATTTGTTATGGTTGTGTGGATTATGACATAAATATTGAATCTCAAAAAACTAAAAAGTTAAGTTTAGAGAAAAACAAAGAGGATCATTAAAGACACATGTATATATATCATATACAGTGAATTTATATTTTTCATGTGTTTCTTAATTGGATATTTATCGTACTCTTTTTGACTGTGATTTATAAGATAATTTTAATTGCTTGGTTTTGAGGGGAGATTAATTATTTTGGCTACAGCTTCAATTTTTATATGACATTGAAAACAATTTCTTAAAATAAGAAAAGTTAAATTCCTGAATAACTATAACTAAAATTTTGAAGTTAAATATTTTTAAATATTTTCAGTGTCTACTTTTATTTGTCATATTACGCTTTTCAAAAGTCAATTTGACTAATTTCAAAGTTAAATTAGATTATATTAATTCAATATGTTAATTAAAAAATTTAAATATTCAAAAACTATATGAAAAGTATTATAAATTGCAATTTATTGCACATAAATATAATGAAAAAATATATCTTAAAATGTTAGTCAAAGTTCTTATAGTTTGACTCTAAAAGTAGAAATCATGACAAATATTAGTAAACAGAAAAACTAATAAAAAGTAGATATATATATCTTAAAAAAACACTCAACCTTATGAATTATCTAGTAAAGTCATTAAAATTTATTTTGTAACTATATTAAAAACTATGACAAAATAAATTATTTTACAATGGATAAACATGAATCCCACTGATAAATAGAATTTAAAAATTCATTAAAATTATTTTTACTGACAAAGTTAATTAGTTAAACAAATAACCTTAAGATACTACGATAAAAATAAATACACAAATACTCTTATCAAATTCCAAGAAAAAAAATAAAATTCCTCCATTTGGAATTGTTTGTTATCTTGCACTTATCGAAAGTTAATTTGACTAATTTTCAAAGGTAAATTAGATCACATTAATTCAATATTTTAAATAGAAAACTGAGATAATGCACAAGTACCACCTCAACCTATGTCCGAAATCTTAGAGACTCACTTATACTATACTAAGATCCTATTAGTCCCGAAACTTATTTTATTAATAATTTTCTACCTCTTTTGGGCCTACGTGGCACTATCTTGTGGGCCAACGTCAATTGACTTTTTCTTTTTAAAAACTAGTGCCACATAGGCCGCAAATGGATAGAAAATTACTTATAAAGTAAAATCAGGGATAATAGGATCTTAATATAGTATAAGTATTTGTCTGAAATTTCGGGCATAGATTAAGAGGGTACTTGTACATTTTTCCCCAAAAAATTAGATATTCTAAAATTATATGAAAAATACTATAAATTACAATTTTTTGCATATTAATATGATGAAAAAATACATCTTAAAATGTTAGTCAAAATTTTTATAATTTAATCCTAAAAATAGAAATAATAAAAATAAAGCCGAACGAAAAAAGTAAACAAGTGTAGAACTTTAATCTTTTTTCGTTTCTAATGCTTTCTCTATGAAAATTTGTGAAATCCTTAAATTTTTGGAATATAATACAACTTTTTCAGCTGGAAATGATAATCGTAGAGCAGAAAATTCCATAATGACATCAATTTATTTCACTAATTAAGTTTGGGGGTCCCTTAAGTTTGGCCGTAAAATTTCTTATGGAATTTAGGTTTACATGGTATAAAAATAATTTATTTTGCCATGTTAGTTTATTTTTAATGATACATTTAGTTTGTTGATTTTGTTGATATAAGTACATAAGCCGAGTGATTTTATTGATTTAAAATAAAATTTAGTGATGTTTTTAGATAAATTTTTAAAATTGAGTAATTTTTTGAGATATTAACTCTTTATTTACATCATCAATTTTGATGTACTTGAGATAAAATAAGTAAGTCAAATCAATGATTGACATGTTATATGTATATTATTTATCCATTCACTTTTAATTGTCATAATGTGATTTCGATAGTTAAGTTGACTAATTTTTAAAATTAAAATTGATAACAACAATACGATATTTTAAACCAAAAATTTTGATATTAAAAACTATCATACAACAAATTCAATTATAACGACAAATGACTTCATAACTTATAAATCATATTTCTTCACTAAAAATTTTGTGTGACGAAAAAAAATTCGTCATTCAGTCGTCACTAAACGTGTGTTACTAAAAGTATACTAAGATGATTTAGTAGTTCGTCGCTAAAAAAGCTATATCAACTACAAAAGAAAAAACCGCATAGAAATGTATAAACATTTGTGACGAATTTATTTGTTAAAAAAAGTAATAAAATTTTTTTAGTTAATGGAATGATTTTGTCACTAAAAAAGTTATTAACACCGACAAAAGTATTTCGTCACTAATTATTTTGTTCAATCAATGACGGTACCAATTGTCTCTAAAATTATATGTATTTCGTGGTTAAATAAATATAATTTCGTCACAAACTAATGCTTTGATTAATTTCTTTTGAAATAATGCACAAGTACCCCCCTCAACCAATGCCCGAAATCTTTGAGACACACTTATACTATATTAAGGTCCTATTACCCCACTGAACTTATTTTATTAATAATTTTCTACCTCTTTTTTGCCTACGTGACACTATCTTGTGGGCCCAACTCTGGTTGACTTTTTTTTCAAGCTAGTGCCACGTAGGCCGAAAAGTGATAGAAAATTACTTATCAAATAAGTTCAGGGGTAATAGGATTTTAATATAGCATAAGTGTGTCTCTAGAATTTCGGGCATAGGTTTGGGGGGGGGGGGGGGGATATTTGTGCATCTTCCCATTTTTTTATAACTAGGGAAACCTGTAGTCGCTGCCGTTTTGTTGTGTATAGGGTAAAACTCTTGCTCCTACGCAATATCCTGCAAACCACATAGGAGAGGTAACCCACACTGTGCAATCCTGGTGCAAAGAGCTCGATCCAGAAGGCAAACCTCTTACTTTCGTTGGCAACGAGTTTCAAATTTGATACCTCCAACATGAAGTATAACAATAAATAGAAGAGTACAATTGAAATTTTTAATCATTGTACAATAATAAGTAGAAAAATATGAAAATTTGTCAAGATATTGAGGAAAAGATGAATAGAATCCTTGGCCAAAGAGAGGTGCGACTTCGTTTTTCTAACATATAGCTTATAATATATGAATTTTTACGCACAACAATATCTAATAGATATGAGAAATGTAAACATAGAAAATATATCTTTCAACAATAGCAAAATTTTAGAATATTGATATCAAAACCGTACATTGTATTAATGAATTCCTAAAATATTGAAACCACTCAAAATTTATACTAATATAACCATCTCTCTTAAGTTTCCTTTGACTTTTTGATGAACTCGTACTAAACTGATGTGAACATCTTTTTTGTAATGACCACTTCCGAATCTCGAGGATGACCTCAAAGGAGAATTACCACCCCGGTCCATTCCAGAACTATGAAACGATTTAAACTTGCGATCAACATTACTAGTTTCAAAGACTAGAAATTATTATAACATGATTTTTTTTAATTGTTTCCTTGATTCAAAACGTGGTGCAGCACAAACTAACATGAAAACCAAAGCAACCAAAAGCACTATTGCAAAACGAGTCATTGATAATTGTTAATAAAATATAAAAAGTAATGGAATGAAGAGAAGTGTGAGTTTATGAAGAAAAAAATAAGTTATTTATAGGCAACAAATTAGAGATGAAAATGTTTTAATGAAAAAGTAAGTGAAAAGAGAAAAATAACAACATATTTTGTAAAGTCTTTAGTCACAAAAAGAAAGATGAATAAAAATTACATAATCAATGCACATATTTTTTTAACTTCTATCTGGCTCCCACATCTATGAGTTTTTTCATGGAGTCAAACAAAAGTATAAATATGATACTACAACAATAATAAAGAATATAACTATTTAAAATATGAAAATAAGAATCTTGATTGGCTATATTTTGAAATAAAAAATATAGATTTATATAGATAAAATTATAGTAATATCATAAGGTATCTAAAATTTTGAAGTTATATATTTAGGGTTTATAAATATGAAAATTTAAAAAAAAATGAGTTAATTATTAACTAAAGTTGGAGTTCAATATATAGTATAATTTGTTGGGTTTTTATTATTAAGAAAGCAAGCAAATAAACTTCATCTTAACAAAATTGAAAAGAGGAAAAAAATACAATTAAAAAAGAAGACAATATCTTAAAAGATTGTAGTAAATATTGAGACTGTTAGTTTGTTTATTTTTATTTTTGTAATAAAGGATAATAATGAGAGCAAATAATTTTTGGGACATTTAAGTATATAACAATATATAGAAGAGAAGCAATTTATAGATTTTTTTTATAATAATAAGTAAAAAATTATGTTTGTCGAAAAATAGAGGAAAAAGATATATAGAATCCTCGCCGAACAAGAGATACATCACTTTTCTAACATATAGCTTATAATAGAACGATTTTAAACACAACAATATCTAGTAATTATGAGAAATGTTCCATAGTCAATATATCTTTCAACTATAGCAAAATTTTAGAATATTGATCAAATCAAAACAATACATTACATTAATGAATTTATAATATATTGGAAATATTCAAACATTAGACTAATATGACCATATATCGATATGAATCTTTAATTTCAACATAATTAAGTTTTTTTCTTATTTTGATGAATTTATACTAAACTAATGTGAACATCTCTTAATCTCTTAATGAATCTTTGAAGAATATATCTTTGATCTTCGTTAAAGGAAAGAACGTATCATATAACTATCTTTTGTATGATTTCTTATGGAAAAGATGAATAAAAGTTAATTAAAAAAAAAGAGAGAAAAAACTATACTGGAAGAAAGAATGAAAAATGAGTATTCAATATTTGCATGGAAGATTGTTTTTTTATAGATTTGAAAAGAAATGAATAGAAGAGATTATTTAAGTAGAGAAATATAAATAGATGGAGGTTTTTTGTAAATCGATAAATATAATTAGAATAGTAAATATGATTGAATTTTTTATTGGAAAAATTATAAACAAACGTAAACTATAAATTCAGATTAAATGTTATAACCACCATTTCATTTAATTCTAGTTTGTAGCAAACATTTTTTCCATTCGCCTCTCTCCTCATGAACCTCGCTCGTCACTCTCCCTAATCTCGCTTGTCACTCTCCCTGATCTCGTTTGTCACTCTCCTTTACCTCTCTCACTTTATACAAGCACAAATGCATAAATTGTGTTTGTATTTGTATAAAGTGAGAGAAAACTATATATACAAATATATATATATATATATATATATATATATATATCTTCGTCCTATACACTTATAATTACACATTATGAATCTTCTCCTCCCTAGTTCTCTTTTGCGTTTCTCTCTTTCTCTTTTATACAACATAAATTATATCAAATACAATATATAAATTTGTGTTTGTATAAAGAGAGAGAAAGAGAGTTTGATATGCAAAAAGAATTGTTTTAACTCGATTCAATTGTATACGAATCCAAATTTTATGCAGATATACAAACACAAAGACCATAGACATATGCAAACACAATATTCATAAACAAATTGCTGTGATTTATACTAATCAGATGCCGGCGATTTTATGCAAATCAAAGATATATGCGACTTTAATATAGATCTGATGCTTCATATATTGCGAAGTGCAAACAATATTTGCTATGGAGCTCGAATAACAAAAGTGTAGCTATGGCGTGCTGATATGATTTTTATGTTTGCTAAACCTAAAACTTACTCTTTCTTATTTTTTTTAAAAAAAATATTTTATGAAAATAATTAAGAAAAAAATCTAGAAAAAAAAAGTAGGAAAGGAGGTCATAGATTGGATGTCACATTACCTCAATGTTTCTCCTTTAGATTGAGAAAAATCTCATAAATAGTTTCTTATCTACTTCGTCCCAATTATATTTATTCAGATTATAAAATTAACGAATAATTAATTATATTGTGTTTATTTTAACCTTTCTATTAAGTTCTATTTTTTTTAATGTTTTGATGATTTATATTTAATAAGGGTGGTTTGCTAAAATTACCTTTATTATTTACTACTTCTTATAAACTTTTTGGATTTAGTTCTTCGAGTATTTAAAAATTTATCAAATTTGATCTTCATTCATTTTTTTATACTTAGGCTTATATTATTAAAAAAATTCACCCCTTCGTAAATTTAAATATTTTAATTCGTTTTTTTTTGTTTCTTAATTGAATTTTGTAATATTGAGTGTGGTATAGGTAGAATTTCTCCAACATATATAAGATAATTTTAATTGCAGAATGAGCCACTGATAATTGTTAAAATATACAAGTGATGGAATGAAGAGGAATGATTTTATTATGAAAAAAAAGAAGTTATTTATAGGTAACAAATTATGAATGAAAATGTTTGAGAGATGTATCTAGAGGCATAGCTCTCAAGTTAGGTTAAGAGTAATAATTGAAATGGTAAGAAAAAAGAAGAGATTTGTTTGTGTACACATGAAAACGTCAATTTGTCTTGGGAATTGCTTATGTTACTACCAAATCGAGAAAAATGACTTAATAGTTTCTTATTGAATACTCCCTAAGTCCGTCTTTACTTGTTCTTTTGGGATGTTCAATAATACTTATTCGGTTTATAAATTAAACGATGAATAATTTATCATGTAGTGTCAATTTTACTTATACAATTAATTTCAACATTTAGATGACTTATATTTTATAAGGATAATTTGGTAAAGTTACCACTATCATTTACTTAATTGTTTTGACTTAATTATTGTCATCAAAATATATCATTAGTTCATAAATGATCATACATATCCATGAACAAACTGTCACATAATATTGTACTTAATATATTGCAAGCTACTGCAAATCAAAAGTTGGACATTTACTAATTGAACGATCATCGACCGATATCATGACTCAAGACTGGCATCAAACTACGATCAATATATATGGCCCGTTGCAGGATCAGGTGGGCCAAAATGACCGGCTCTTAGACTAGGGCCAGACCTCAAGTTGCCGTAAACATGGCCCATTCCAGGTGGGCTAGAATGACCAGCTCCAGGACTAGGGACAGACCTCAAGTTGCCGTAAACATGGCCTATTCCAGGTGGGCCAGAATGACCAGCTCCAGGATTAGGGACAGACCTCAAGTTGCCATAAACATGGCCCATTCCAGGTGGGCCAGAATGACCAGCTCCAGGACTAGGGACAGACCTCAAGTTGCCATAAACATGGCTCATTCCAGGTGGGCTAGAATGACCAGCTCCAGGACTAGGGACAGACCTCAAGTTGTGATAAACATGGCCCATTCTAAAAGGTGAGCCAAAATGACCGGCTCCACGACTAGGGTCATACTTCAAGTTTCCATAAACATAGCCCATTCCAGGAGGTGGGACAAAATGACCAGCTCCATGTTTAGGAGGTGGGCTCGAATGACCATCTCCAGTACTAAGGCCATGTTTTAAGTTGCCATAACCTTGGCCAATTCTAAGGGATAGGCTAGAATGACCGGCTCGATGATTAGGGCCGAGATTCAAATTTCCATAAACATGACCTTTATTATTGTATGGGGCCGAAGAAGCAAGGTTAGTGACCTTCTCATTATCCATGTTTTTCGATTGTGTTTTTGCTTCAAAACATGGTGCAACACAAACTAACATAGTAATAAAAAGCATAAATATTGCAAAACGAGCCATCACTGATTTGATAGAGATGTCTGGTTAAAAATTGGGAGGAAAAAAAGGGATAACTCAAATAGTAAAATGAAGTAATGTAAGTTTATTAGGAAAACACGTTGATTGAATTTTTAAGAAAAAGAAAGAGTTTTGCTTTGGATAATTGTGTAGGTAAAGATGAACTAAACTAGAGAGTACATCTAAGCCACCGAAATATTATGGCTGTGTGGGGTGAGGAGAAGTGTGAGTTTATGAAGAAAAAAATATAAGTTATTTATAGGCAACTAACTAGAGATGAAAATGTTTTGAGGAATGTATCTATAAATATAGTCAATAGTAATAAATGAAATTGTAAGAAAAAAGAAGTGTCTTGGAAATTGTGTAAATACACACGAAAACGTTAATTTGTCTTGAAAATTGTTCTGTTTTACGGTTAAATTCATTTTAAATTAATTAAATTGTTGAGATATTTTTATATATCAAATTAACCTAATTATTAAATTTTCTAGACTAAATTTAAAATGTTATTTTAATTTTATCCTTCATTAGGTAGTATTGTAATTAGTTATTAAGTAATATTTAGTTATTTTAATAGTAAAATTAACAATATAAAGGTAAAAATAGAAAGTTATGTCGAATTTATGTTGAGTTGGAAAATGTGTTAATACACTCGCTTTCAAGCGCGTAATTATATTATTTTTTATTTAAAAATATTATTTTTTATCAAAAAAGAATAATTTATTCATTAATACACTCCAACCCGATCTCAAATTCTCTTCTTCTCCAACAATCTTCCCCATAACTGTAATGACCCGAACCCGAAATGTCATTTTTCGATAATTATTTAACTATAGTTATTTCATTTATGAATAATTTGGTTATTTTTAATAATAACGGATCAAATCTGAAATATAAAAAAAATTAGGTTAGTAAAATTATTACTTTTAATAACTAATTAATTCAGAAAAACAACAATAAAGAGGAGAAAGCAGTTCGTCTGTGCTTGCGACGAGCATAAACACATAGAACGACATCACCATCCAATTAAGTACCAAATTCAATTATTATATGAAAGTAATTAAGGATTGATTAGTTAGGAGTTAACATATATTTATATTTTCCATACATGCTACGTACAATTTCAAGTAGTTAGTGGAATGCTTACTAAAGGGTTAATGATGGTAATCTTTACTAATTATAATATTATAAGTAGTAACATACAAGTGAGAATTTATGTCTTGGATTCCTGAGACTTCGAATTTTTTTTTTGAAAAATCTTATTTAATCATCATTTTATAATTCAAGTTTATAAATGGAAATGGATATTTAAATATTGGGTTACAAATTATATGAATGTCATTCGAATTATGATATCGAAAGAATGGGATTTAAACTTATATTTGAAACTTGGAAAATATGATAGTTGAAAGGTTAGTTCGCATCAAGAATTATGAATTTGACTATAAATTTGGGTGAATTTTTAGGTTAAGGTTAAACACATAATAATGTGGGTGTTGTTAGTTCCGAAACCTTATTGTGAATATATACTTGAATAGATTGGATCGATTCGAAAGTTCAATGAAAAGGGAAGGCTAAAGTCCCAGAGTGATTATTCGATTGGCTAAGGCAAGTGAAAATCTAAACCCTTGTTAAGCATATAAAATTCGTGTATTTTCTTGTGTGATGTTTTAGAGTGATTTGGAAGCTTATTGCTTATTTGTTGATGTTGTATTACGATTGCATTGTTGTGAATTATGCCTTATTATCAAAATTGTTATTTTTCATTATTTGTTTTAAACATGTCATTTTGCATTGCATCTGAGATATGGTTGTGATAAGCGTTATGTGATAAGAAGATGTACCATTTCGAGGGTCGTATTGCACGCCACGATGGATATTATATTTCGAGGGACGTATCGCACGCTGCAATGGATGCATGAACAGATATGTCCCCCATGACAGACTAAGGGAGAGAGGGTATGCATCATTAGGTCAGACATGCATCACTGTATTTGACATTGCATTTCATGGCATTACACTTTTTGATAATTGATGAAATTAAACTTGTGTTTTGCTGATCTTGTGAGTCATTTTCTTTGAAACATGTGACTGTGGATTATTGAGTTGTTATTGGGAATTGTAATTTGTTAGAGTGTTGTTATTGAGTTGGGTGCTTGTGAACTGTTAGGTTGGGTTTGTTTATGCAGGTTGTGATATGGGGGTTTGAATAGGGTGTAAGGAGTTCCCGTATTTTGTTCTCTTATCTTGTGTTTAGAGGTTTGCTTGTTGGATACCGTGTGGTTTGATACTCACCCTTTGCTTTTACAAATTATTTTGTGGGTTACGAACCCGGATCTTCGTGATATCTTCCATTCTCTTTGTTTCCGAGGTATCTTATGGAGAATTATGAGGTAGTTGTTTGTCATCTCAGTGAACCTTCCTACTCCTATTTATGACTTTGCTTTTAAGATATTGATACATACTTTATTGAAAATGTTTTTATTGTGTTTCTTTTGTTCTATAATTATTTGTGCATGTTATTTACAAAGCGACAATATTTTTTTTAAGGTTCAATGGTGAATCCTGTTATATTTGATTTATCATGCCATTGATTGATAATAAGACGAAGGATTCAAGTCCTATCGCACCAAGAGGGTAATACATCGTGTGCATCACAATAATAAAATGTTGGGTTGGATCCCAACAAATAATGATGTAAAATGCTTTCTTATGGGTAAGACTTTGGGTTTCAGTCTCAACATTATATAAAGACGATGTAACAAAGATTGAGCAAATTGATATGCTCTTGACAAAAGTCATGAAATATTGTCTAATTGATTTGCTCCATTATTTTATGTGAATGTGGTAGCAGGACATAATATGTCTGAAAATGACAACTGGTTAAAAGTATAAATATGAGTGTGGTAAAATGTTAATGATCAATGGTGATAATTAAAAGGAAGAACATTTTTGGTTCTTAAGATGGTCCTTCAAGTGTGAAGGTAAGTTTTTGTCATCAAAGTGGTATGAAAAGTTATTGGGCATATTGAGTTGGTGCAACCCAATTTGAAAGAATACAAAATGATAGTATATTTGGTACATTTGGTCTCTTAAAATGATATTGAGGTGAGCCACATAAATTTGATAAATATGAAAGTATAACAATGAGTTTCTAATAAAAAGTTATAGGGCATGTTCAAATTGTTATGGTCCATTTCTTAAAGAAAATGTGACTTGTGTTCTTATGGATAAGAACATATCCATGAATTGTTGGATAAATGTAACATCTCGCCTTTACGGGAGGTTTGAGATATTGAAAAGAAATATTTTGACATAAATGGTCATTTAGTACTGCACAAATATTGTGATATGTTAAATTATGAACTATTGAAGGATAAAAGAAAGAAATAGTTCTTTCCTATAAAGGTTGTGGTTATGACCAAACAAATTTGTAATTTGTTGTCAAGAAATAAGTCTTAGATGTGACCATTTTAACCATGACAATATAATATTATTCTCCTTGAAGGAGATGGTCGCCACAAGAATGGAGTTGTGAAGTTTGTGGTAGTACACAAATCCAAAGGAATGGAATTGTTCAGAATATTGAGGTTATAGTGAGTCTCAAAAGAAACTTTTTAAGTTTCCGAAGAATTGAAAAGAAAAAACAATATATTGAGACTATAAGTTATAGGAATATTTAATTTCTTCAAATTATTACAATAAAAGTGGGTTATAAATATTAATGTATAAGATCACCCATTTTTTTCCTCTTGTTTGATGTATACAAACATGTGCATGATGATGGAATCACATGCAAAAGTAAACTAGAAGTTTACAAGAATAAATATCAATTGACATAATTAGTTGGCCATTCCGATTCAAATGTGATGCAAAATAAATTAAGAATTCACATGGCTATATGTTGAAGAAATAAAAGATTCTTCAAGAAATCTTTTTTGTAGCTTGTTCTCATGATAAATGATCATTGTACCAGCTAAGGTTGGGATTGTATCCTCTAAAATTATTTGGAAAATATAAAAAGGTGAATATGGGCCCGTTCACCTGCCATGTGGACCGTTTACTATTATGATTTAATAGATGCATCTATCATATGGTCACATGTGTATTTGTATCAACTTACTAATTGGTTTTTGTTAGGTGGCTTGCTCGAATTACTGAATTAAGATCACAGTTCCAAACTATGAAGTCATGTTGATAATGCTGGTTGGTTTAGCAGAAATTATATGCCTCTAACTATAGCTAGACCATTGATTATAAAAACAAATCTCTCATATGAGTTTATTTAACATGTATGCATCAAGCCAACAAGGTTCTCCCATCACATGGTTCAGGGTCAGGAATCAAATAATTTCCATCTAAAAATTTAATGTGTGCACATATGATTTTATTGCTCCACCACGCATAAAGATGGATACTCAAATGAGATTGAGGGTGAATGCTAGATTTCCTAACATTAGGGGAGACATGTGTAGCAGCTGAAAATTATGTATGGGGTGAATTATCTAGATTCTTGTTAAAAAATATGTGAACTTGAAAGTTCAAGAGATAATTCATTTCCAAAATGTTGCAAGTAATTTGCCAAATGTATTTAATGAACCAATATTTTAATTAAGCTGCAAATGCTCCAATAAATAGTCCTTGAAGGTTATAGTCTATGGTACGCCAGAAGTGTGATAGACTAATCGGCTCCAAACGTAAAACTCCTTTAGAAATGAGAGGAACAAATTATCAAAATGGTCATGATAATGAGGTAAGTGCTTTGAAAGAACACTATGACATAACACTTCATAAAACCTTGGCAAAGGTTCAGGTACCTGAAAATGATGAAAAATGAAGTATTCTCAATAAGTTATCTCGTATTGAAAACAAAATGACCGTCAACGGAATATTTGATATGAAGTAGCGCTCAATGATATAAATGGTTACAAGAATTTTAAAATTGAATCTGCCATATAGTGTGGAAAGATAAATGATTAGCCAATGATATGCACTATTCAGTATATTTTGTTTCACTTGGAAAAGTGATGTTTTTGAACTTATAGTTCATAGATCAAAATATATGTTAGTGGATACAAATGAACCATTGTGTGAACGCATAACCGTAAGATATAAAGTACGGTTTGTGACTTGGGGAATAAAAGACCTTTGCAAAAATCCTGACATTATTAAATGGAGATATATTCTCTAATGGTAGATGCAGTATGACTTGTTTCAGTCTAGCAATAGATAAAATCCTTGAATATGCATAATGATTGATTATTATGTCTAACTTGAATATCAAGGTTAAAAGAGGAATTTAAAAGGTGTTAAAGCAATTTCATTGAGTATCCAATGGTTTTGAGACAGCTTAACACAGAAAAGAATCTTTTTGATATCATGAAAATGAATTAAGATGTCATGTATTAGTGCAATTGGTGCACTTACATATTGTTGGTTATGCAAATGCTAGAAGATTATTTGATATATAACGAAAGTTTTGTGAAAAGATTGACATAGTATCATTTAAGTTATGACAAGAGACTACAAAGCAAGTGACTCAACGCAAAGAAGATGTATAATTTTCTTTGAGAATAAAAGATGAGCTCCAATAAAATTGAAAGGATCAATCTCCGAGTCAGAAATGATTTGATTATGTAGATGTAGAATATTTATTTGATCCCCTCATAAAGCTCGATTGCAAATGGATTATTTATTTACATATGAAGGTACAACAATATCTTGGCGTTCAAAGAATCAAACACTGACAACCACTTCTTCAAATCATGCAGAAATAATATTTACATATGAAGTAAGTCGGGAGTGTGTTTGATTGGAATCATGATTTGTCATATTCAACCAAAATGTGATTTTCCTTTGGTAAAGGATATTCTAGCCACTATATACGAAAATAATATTGAAGGGAGGAAACAATCTAATGAGACAGGACAAAACATTTTTCACCAAAAGTATTTTCCACATGTGATCTTCAACAAAATGGTAAGATGACGTTCAAAGACTCGTTCAAGTAATAATCTTGTAAATTTATTCACTAAATGTTGAATGCCTTGAATTGGGCCCTTAATTATCTGTCAATTCTATATTTTGGGTCCAAGCCTGTTAGGGCGTAGCTTAGCACTATATATAGACGCTATGGCAAACCCTATTCTGTAATTCAGTTCTTGCCTCTCCATAATAAAACTGCTCCCCCTCTTCCCGTGGACGTAGCCAATATATTGGTGAACCACGTAAATCTGTTGTCTTGTTCTTTCGCGTTTATATTTTCTCGTATTATCTCAAATTCCGCACAACAAATTGGTATCAGAGCCTCTCGGTTAATCGAAGTTCTTGGAGAATTCGAGATGTCTGCTTTGAACGTGAAAATCGACAAATTCACAGGGAGGAACAGTTTCAGTTTAAGACAGATCAAGATGCGGGCTTTGTTGAAACAGCAAAGCTTCTGGGCGCCATTGTCGAAAGACAAGAACGCCGTCGTTACTCCTGAGATGGCGATTCTGGAGGAAAAGGCGCACTCGACGATCATGCTGTGTCTCGCGGATGACATCATCACGGAGGTCTCGGATGAAGAGACTGCTACTGGTCTGTGGTTGAAGCTGGAGAGTTTGTACTTGACAAAATCTCTAACCAACAAGCTGCTTCTGAAACAACGTCTATTCGGTTTACGAATGGCTGAAGGTACACAACTCAAGGAACATTTAGAGCAATTGAATACTTTGTTATTAGAATTGCGTAATATCGATGTGAAGATCGAGGATGAAGATGCTGCTCTGATTCTGTTAGTATCTCTCCCAATGTCGTTTGAGAATTTTGTTCAATCGTTCATTGTTGGGAAAGATACTGTGTCGCTGGAAAAAGTCAGATCGGCCCTTCATAGCAGGGAATTACGGCATAAGGCTAACGGCACAAGTACGGACATACAACCTTTCGGTCTGTTCACCAGTAGCGGAAAGGGAAGGAAAAACGACGGAAAGAAAAATAAGCCGATGTCGAAGGGTGCAAAGCCGGATGATGTTTGTAATTACTACAAGGAGAAGGGACATTGGAAATTTGATTGTCCAAAGAAGAAAAAGTAATCGGAAAAACAATCAGTTTCTGCTGCTGTTGCTGAAAAAGACACCAATTCTGAAGAAGACATTGCCCCTAGTTGCGGATGAGCACACTCATCATTCAGATGTGTGGGTTCTCGATTCTGGGGCATCCTATCACATCTGTCCTAGGAGAGAGTGGTTCACGACTTATGAGCAGGTAGACGGAGGCAGCATCTCGATGGCCAACAATTCTGTATGCAAGGTGGTTGGTACAGGCTCGATCAAGATAAGGACACATGACGGTAGCTTCTGCACATTGAACGAGGTCAGGCACGTTCCATTGATGACGAAAAATCTGATATCTCTCAGTCTTTTGGACAGCAAGAGATTCAGCTGGTCAGGAAAAGATGGAGTCGTGCGGGTCTGGAAGGGTTCAAATCTGATTCTGAAAGATGTCATGCGTGGTACTTTGTATTTTCTACAAGGTTCCACGGTTACAGGTTCAGCCCATGTTGCATCGTCAGAAGTTCACCAGGAGGATATGACTAAGTTATGGCACATGAGACTTGGTCATATGGGTGAAAGAGGGATGCAAATTCTGTCTAAGGAGGATCTTCTTGCTGGTCATAAGGTTAAGAGCCTAGAATTTTGTGAACATTGTGTATTTGGAAAACTACATCGCAACAAGTTTCCAAAGGCCATTCACAGAACAAAAGGCACACTTGATTATATCCATTCTGATTATTGGGGTCCATGCCCTGTTGAGTCTTTGGGAGGCTGCAGATTTTTTTGTGTCCATTATTGATGACTACTCAAGGATGACTTGGGTATACATGATGAAGCATAAAAGTGAAGCTTTCCAGAAGTTCAAGGAGTGGAAAATATTGATGGAAAATCAAACAGGGAAGAAGATCAAGAGGTTGCGAAATGATAATGGGCTGGAATTCTGTTGGTCTGAATTTGATCAATTCTGTAAGGGTGAAGGGATTGCTCGACATCGTACAGTCAGAAATACACCACAACAGAATGGTGTAGCTGAGCGGATGAATCAAACACTTCTGGAGAGAGCAAGGTGCATGCTCTCTAATGATGGGCTAGATAGAAGATTTTGGGCAGAAGCGGTTAGTACAGCTTGCTACTTGGTTAACCGCGGACCACATACAGGCATACAGTAAGACACCTATGGAGATGTTGTCAGGAAAAGCTGCTGATTATTCAAATCTGAAAGCTTTTGGTTGTACGGCTCACTATCACGTCAGTAAAGGTAAGTTAGAACCAAGAGCTAAAAAGGGAGTATTTGTGGGCTACGGAGATGGAGTGAAAGGTTTCAGAATCTGGTCTCCAGCAGAAAATAGGGTTATTATGAGCAGGAACGTTGTCTTTGATGAAAGTTCTCTTCTTAGAACCATTGTGAAGCCTACAACTACGTCAAAAACTGGGAGTCTTGATAAACAGGTGGAGTTTCAAGTCATTCAGAACGAGAGCGATTTGAAAGAACCTGAAGAGGAGGATCAAGAGCCACAGACAGAAACTGATATTTCAGAATCTATGCCATCAGATATCCATCAGAGTATAGCTCAAGATCGGCCAAGGAGGGTTGGAGTTCGGCCACCTACGAGGTATGGTTTTGAGGACATGGTGGGTTATGCACTGCAGGTTGCTGAAGAGGTAGATACATCTGAGCCTCTACTTACAAAGAAGCCATTTTAAGTCCTGATTCTGAAAAATGGTTTGCTGCTATAGGAGATGAGATGGAGTCCCTACACAAGAATCAGACATGGGTTTTGGTCATACAGCCTTCGGGGAGAAAGATTATTACTTGCAAATGGGTTTTCAAGAAGAAGGAAAGGATATCACCAGCAGATGGAGTCAAGTATAAAGCCAGGGTTGTTGCCAGAGGTTTCAACCAAAGAGAGGGAGTGGACTACAATGAGATCTTCTCACCAGTGGTCAGACATACTTCCATCCGAGTGTTACTAGCGATAGTTACACATTAGAATCTGGAGCTTGAACAACTTGATGTGAAGACAGCGTTTCTACATGGAGAGTTGGAGGAAGAGATATACATGACTCAGCCGGATGATTTTCAAGTTCCAGGGAAGGAAAATCACGTCTGCAAGTTGAAGAAGTCCTTATATGGACTTAAGCAGTCTCCAAGGCAGTGGTACAAAAGGTTTGACAGCTATATGGTGAAGTTGGGCTATACTCGGAGCTCATATGATTGTTGTGTCTACTACAATAGGCTCAAGGATGATACATTCATCTATCTGGTGCTTTATGTACATGATATGCTGATAGCTGCAAAGAAGAAGTATGATATTCAGAAGCTGAAGGGTTTACTTAGTGCTGAGTTTGAGATGAAGGATCTGGGAGCCGCTCGGAAGATTCTAGGGATGGAGATCATTAGAGACAGAGAGAGAAGGAAACTTTTCTTGTCACAGAGAAGCTACATTCAGAAGGTCTTGGCGAGGTTTGGCATGTCTTCATCTAAGCCTATTGATACCCCCAGTGCTGCCAATATCCATCTCACTGCCATGTTCGCTTCACAGTCAGAAGAAGAGAAGGAGTATATGTCAGGAGTCCCTTATGCTAGTGCCATAGGAAGTTTGATGTATGCTATGGTCTGTACAAGGCCAGATTTAGCACATGCAGTCAGTGTAGTGAGCAGATTCATGGGACAACCAGGGAGAGAACATTGGCAGGCTGTGAAGAGAATTTTTCGGTACCTTAGAGGTACATCTGACGTTGGTCTCATTTATGGAGGTGATACTCAGTGCTTGGTTACTGGCTATTCTGATTCTGACTATGCTGGAGATGTTGACACAAGAAGATCGATGACTGGCTATGTGTTTACCCTTGGAGGATCTGTCGTCAGTTGGAAGGCAACTTTGCAACCTACAGTGACTTTGTCTACTACGGAAGCGGAGTACATGGCCTTGACAAAGGCTGCAAAAGAAGGGATTTGGCTGAAAGGGCTGGTTAGTGATCTTGGTCTGCATCATGATCAGGCTACGGTGTATTGTGACAGTTTGAGCGCAATTTGTCTAGCCAAGGATCAAGTCCATCATGAGAGAACCAAACATATTGACATGAGGTATCATTTTCTGAGAAGTGAGAAGAGAATCAAGGTGAAGAAAGTAGGAACTGCTGATAATCCTGCTGATATGTTCACAAAGCCGGTTCCACAGAGCAAGTTTCAACACTGTTTGGACTTGCTCAACATCAGAAGCTGTTAATTGCCCTGCAGGGCAATTTTGAGGAAGAGGGGGAGGCCTGGCACTATCATAGTGCGTCTGAAGAATCTGTTTGGAGAATTCAAGTCAAGGTGGAGATTTGTTGAATGCCTTGAATTGGGCCCTTAATTATCTGTCAATTCTGTATTTTTGGCCCAAGCCTGTTAGGGCGTAGCTTAGCACTATATATAGACGCTATGGCAAACCCTATTCTGTAATTCAGTTCTTGCCTCTCCATAATAAAACTGCTCCCCCTCTTCCCGTGGACGTAGCCAATTTATTGGTGAACCACGTAAATCTGTTGTCTTGTTCTTTCGCGTTTATATTTTCTCGTATTATCTCAAATTCCGCACAATACTAAAGATTGCCAACATCAAATTTGAGAAGTTGTGAAGCAAGACTGGAATGCACTGGTATCAAGATATCAAGTAAAGTTTTTGTCAGGGGGAGAAAAATATGTGTTGTACTCTTTTCCTTAACCATGGTTTTGTCCCAATTGGGTTTTTCTAGTAAGGTTTTTAATGAGGCAACATTCAAAGCGTATTAAAAGATATGTGTACTCTTTTTCCTTCACTAGGATTTTTTCCCACGGAATTTTTTTTCTAGTTAGATTTTAACGAGGCATATTATCTATGGACATCCAAGGGGGAGTATTAAAAAATAATATATTACACAAAATGGTTACTACATTACTTCCCTCCATTATGAAGATAATCCCCTATACCAAGAAGTTACTACATTACTTTCCTCCATTATGAAGATGACCTTCACCTTTATGATAATTATTCTTGTAACTTTTCACCTCCATAACCTCCTTTTTTATATTCATATTTTAATGCAATGTTTATGACTAACTTTTTGTATGCATCTATGTTACACTATAAATAGAGACATAAGGGTTCCAATTGTATACACTTTAAATTTTAATGAATACTAGGTCAATAGTAATAAATGAAATTGTAAAAAAATAGAAGTGTCTTGGAATGTGTGTAGGTACATATGAAAACGTCAATTTATCTTGAAAATTGTTTGTTTTAGTGCTACTTTCATTTCAAATTAATTGAACTG
Organism: Solanum lycopersicum; assembly: GCF_036512215.1. Classification (NCBI taxonomy): domain Eukaryota; kingdom Viridiplantae; phylum Streptophyta; class Magnoliopsida; order Solanales; family Solanaceae; genus Solanum; species Solanum lycopersicum. The sequence continues at coordinate 67,566,757 of NC_090806.1, forward strand.
TTGAATATTTTTTATTTATCGAATTAATTTAATTGTTTAATTTTTTAGACTATTTTTAAAATGTTCTTCCATTTTTATCCTTCATTGGTTAGTATTGGAATTAGTTATTAATTAATGTTTAGATATTTTAATCATAAAATTAACAATAACTAATAAGGACAAAAATAAAAAGTTATGCATAATTTATCTCGTAATTTTCTTTTCTTAAGAGGTGTGAAACACCTAAACAATTCAATTAATTTGAAATGATGGGTGTATAAGAAAGTAATAAAATCACAATACAATATTTTTTTAGAATTAAAGCTTAAATAAGAGTTACATTTTTATTATCAAATATTTTTTAAAATTAAAAGGCTAATTTATTTTTGTCTGATAAACCCTTGTAATTGTATGTATTTGTACTTTGAAGCTTTTACTCTATATTTTATCAACTGTACTTTTAAACTTATTAAAACACAATATTTGAAAATCCTCTGAACATTGACCAAATCTATGTGACATAAATATTGTTGAGTTAGAAAATGTGTGAATAGACTCTCTTTCAAGCGCGTAAATACATTATATTTTATTTAAAAATATTATTTTTTATCAGAAAAAGAAAGAAAACTTATTTCTTCATTAACTCACTCCCACCCCACCCCACCCTAAATTCTCTTCTTCTCCAACACTCTTCCATCCCTAACCCTAAACTTTCTTCTCTTGTTCTTCAACAAATAACAAAACCATGCCCTTTCTTTTTTTTTCTTCGAAATCACTTGTCATACACTTTCTTTTTCTTCTTCAACCTATTCTCCTCTTTGCAACAAATCAAAGCCCCATCATTAATTTCTTTTTTCAGCCCCCATTCTCCTAAATTTTTTGTCTTTTTCATTTTAAAAGTTGAAATTTTGTTTGTGTTAGTTAGATTTTCAGAGGAGGTATGACATGAATTAACATAAAGGGTGATGGTGGGTATTGAAAAAATTGAAAACTGCATTGATAAGTTTGAGAAAGCTTGAAGAACAACATATGGATCTTATGAATTTGTGAAATTTATTCAAATTTTTTATTGAGGCTCGTTGAATTTGTGTGAGTAAACTTACAGTTGAAATTTCATGTCATGCCCCGAGCCTTCACCTTGAACATGAATGGCACTCAAGAATCATTGCTAGCTCCAAGCGAACCCTTGACCTCACTTACTTACTCAGCGGAAGTTCGAGATTAATTTACATTAAAGAATAATTGAACTGCTGAATAAATAAATTGGAATGTAATAAATAACATTCGGTGCCAAAGTGGCAACTCAAGTCTCAACTTAATTGAAAATGGAAAGTAACCAGTCATGAACCTAACATTAACTAAATCTGTCGATGAAGTCTCTAAAAATCTGAGATGGATGTCGGGACAAGACCCAACATCCTAATAAATTAAAATACTAAAAAGCAATAAAAAAGGATTCTCCGGAAAGCTAAGAGGCTCACCAACTGACTCTGAGTGCTCAACGTGATCAACAAGGCGCTAGATGTTGATCATGGTTACCTGTGTCTGCATCAAAGACGATGCATGACAACTAGCATTAGTACATTGAATGTCCGAGTATGCGAGTTGAAATGCTAAATATATCATAGGCTTGAAAAGATTCTAAAAAAACACTTACCTTGACTCTTCTTAAATCATGAATATTTAACTCAAAGTAAAAAAAATAAAACACATGCAATACATGAAAAACTTTATAACACAGTAAAAATGAATTAGTTACTTAAATAAAATGCAATAACAATAAACCCAACTTTCCTCATATAATAAAGTAAATATAGTTTATGTGAGAGTTTCTCTAACCGAAAACCCCCACTCTGAGGCTAAGTGATGATACAACGTCTTGCCCACACTGTAAGAACTGTCTTATTCTTTGTCGTCATATAGAACGCCTTAACTAAGTGGATTCACTAGTTTATGTTAAAAGCATCTTAAGGAGTAATCTAAAAAGTATGATCCTTTAATACCCTTGATGGCTACATGGTTTATGGAGAATTGGTGCTCAATACTACTCCAAAATATACTTAACTCATAGTGTTAAAACAAATTTTTTCTTTGACTTGAGATTATTACTCAAAACTTAGCTTAAAAGCTATCTTGGAAATCATTATTTTCCTTTCTTGTTCAAATGTGAAAATATTTCAAACTCTTGGAAATACTTAGTTCCCTTATAACTTTTGGAGAAATGAAATCAACTATTTACTCTTTGCTTAACTTAAAATTTAAGTCTTAAAACAAAGTTAAGACATTTGTTAAAGACTTCGAAAACATAAATGAACTCCTCTTGACTTGCTTCTTAACTTCTAAACTTGACTCTTAACTTTCCTTGAATTGAATTATGGATTCACGGATTGTGATTTCTGATGTGAAAGATCTGATGATGGATAGGAGTGTTTTTAAATTTTAGATAGTTAAACATGAGAAAAGATCAAAATTTCACAATCTGAAGGTAGGTCCGCAACATGGAGATGTATTTAAATTTTGGTCGCAAATACTTTTTGAGGAAGAACGGTACGTGACCGTGATGCGATGCGAAGGCATTTTTCCCAAATCTGGAGACCAGGTCTGCGACACAGAGCCTGTGCCCAGATTCTCCTGACTAAATTTCTTCTTCGTTTTCCAGCCTCAATTCGCCCAAACTCAATACTTTTTTCCAAATTCTTTTTAGATCGATACGGATACCCAGAAATGTACCTAAGAACCTAACTCAAACCCACTCAATATGTTGACATAATGATCTTAGAAACTTCTCAATTTCATCCCAACTCAATAATAATATCAATTTCCAGAATACATATCAAGAACATCAAACTTTCAAACTCTTTTAGGACAAGTTCACACTGAGACAACATTTTTGGCGCGTGAGTGAACGAATTCAACGCTACGAAAGATTCACATACCTTGTTAGGAATCAACTGTGTGTTTCAAGGTGTAAAGATCCAGTGCGAGTAAGTTTTACCCCAATATTAAATATGCATTTCGTTTGAGTCATTAGTAGTAAAATTAAACTTATGTTGTCTTGGTTAGATATGTTCTGACAAAGTTACAAATAACTAATTTGAGCCTAAATAAAAATGTAATTTACTACAATTTAAAAAGTTGTAAGAACCTAAATTTTTTAAAAAAAAAATTAAAGAGAAAAATAACAACACATTTTTGTAAAGTTCTTAGTCACAAAAAGAAAGGTGAAAAACAATTAATATTTTTGATCTTTTATCCGGCTCTTATGGAGTTAAATTAAAGTATAATTATGATAATAATATAGAATATCATTATTTTAAATATAAAAATAATAATTTTAGGTAGAGATATTATGCAACAAAAATTATGAATTTATATAGACGAGACTAAAGGGCTATCATAAGGTATCTTAAATTTTGAAACTAAATAGTTGAAGGTTATAAATATAAAAAATTAAAGAAAATAGTTTATAATATTAATTAAAGTTAAGGTTCAATAAATATAAGTTATGTAGGTAAAAATTTTAAAATAAATAAAATAAGGGGAAAAATAAAATAATGAAGACAAAGTAATCATGAGTTATTCAGTGTTTGATGGATGTTTAAGTTTTATTAGAAAGCAAGCACATTAATTTTTTATTTTTTATTTTTTTGTATTACTTAATTGTGCTTAAAAAAATTGAAAGAAGAAAAAATACAATAAAAAAGAGAGATAATATCTTGAAAGATTGAAGTAGTAAATATTAAGACTTAATTTTTTGAAATAAAGAATATAATAATGAGTGCAAATAATTTTTGAGACATTTAAGTATAACAATATATAGAAGAGTATAATTGATATATTTATTTTTTGTATAATAATAAATAGAAAAATATGAAAAATTGTAACATTTCGAAAATTTTTAAGTTAAACTCAAGTCATCTTTTATGGTGAATAAGATTTGTGCCGAATAATTCTAAACTTTCTTAGATGTTAAGCTCAATAAAAATTCTCTATCATAAAGTTGAGTTGAAAACTTTCCATCCAAGTATGAGATTTCTTTTGGGTCAACTTCAAGCGATCATAACTTTCAGCACAAGTTAAATGGCCCATGAAGTATGTTGAATGCCTTGAATCGGACCCGTTACAACAGAAAGAACGGGGGTCTCGCCTGTTTGGGCCCAAGCCTGTTAAGGCGTAGCTTAGAACTATATATAGACGCTATGGCAAACCTTATTCTGTATTCTGTTCTTGCCTCTCCATAATAAAACTGCTCCCCCTCTTCCCCGTGGACGTAGCCAATTTATTGGTGAACCACGTAAATCTGTTGTCTTGTTTTTCGCGTTTATATTTTCTCGTATTATCTCAAATTCCGCATAACAAAGTATCTTATCGAAAGTCTTTGAGTCTTCTATCCAACACTGCCAAATTTGCTAAATTTCGAATTCGAATGAAGGAGTTATCTCCGTTTAAGTGTAACCTCTCTAATTAAGGCTTATTCATCCATTTCTAGAAAGGGTATTTTGATATTTTCCTTACTCCACCAGGCTTACACATTTTACTAAACCAAGTTAAGGGGTCTAATCAGACTAAGTCAGTTTTCATCCATTCTAAAACGTTTAAGAAAGTTAGGGCAAAGTTGAAGAGGAGAAAGAGAAGAAAGTTTCAAGTGTTCATCCAGTTTTGAGGATTTTCGTCAAGAACTTAGTTTCTTTCGAGGTATGTTAGCTTTCATAGTGTTAAATTTGTTGACCCTCACGACAGTCATGTAAACTTTTACCATGAATTCGTTCTTGAAGTAGAATTATTGAATTCTTGAGAAGTTCATGAGGTTTTCTTCATTCTTTAACAATGTAGTCTTGTTGAGTTCTTGAGGTACAGATTTTGCGAATGAGTGTTGTTCTTGATAGATTTTTATGTGATTTTCGGATTATGAATCTTGAAGAATTCGAGGGAAATCATTTGATTCTAGAAAAGATAAGGCTGAAAATTCAGCTAGAAAGTTCTTCGAAGTTTCTGAGCTCGGCTGGAACAACGCGCCCCCATATCAAAATGCAAAAAACAAAAGTGTTTTAACTTTTTTTTTTTTGGTTTTTAGTGCTTTTCTATGAAATTGTGAAACCCTTAATTTTTTTGGAATATAATACTTTTAACTTTTTTCGCTAGAAACGAAAATTGTAGAGCAGAAAATTCCATATGATATATTATAATGGCATAACAGTCTTCATTTCACTAATTAAGTTTCTCTGTAAAATTTCTTAATGAGTTTTTAAAAAAAATTTATTTATTTATGGAGTTTTGTTTACATGGTATAACAAAAATGATTTATTTTGATAGTTTATTCTAATGATAAATTTAGGTTATTGATTTTTATTTATAGAAATTTATAAAAATTTAATGATTTTTCTATACAAATTCTTAAAATTGATGAGATATTAACTTCAGTTTTACTTGACCGATAAATAACGAAGTCAAATCAATGATTGACATGTTAAATTTATACTACTCAATCCGCCCACATATAATTGTTATGTCGCGCTACTTTGATAACATTAAATCGATATGATGAAAACCTAGATATAAAAAAATTAGTTCAACTTTTTTTTATTTTTAAAAAAGAAAATTACAACAAATAAAAATAAATGGCTAAAGCAATACCACGTAGAACGTTTAGTTGAGACTTTTGAAATATTTAGTCCATACACAATAATAATTAGAATTTCTAGTTGATTAAAATATCGCATTAATTAATTGATAAGCATATATGTTCATAAACAAACTGTCACATAATATAGCACTTTTTTTACATTATATTGTACTTAATATATTGCATATACAACTACTAAATAGAAGTTGCCCATTTCAAAGTTGAACGATCAGTGATCGATATCAAACTTAGGGACTGACCTTAAACTATCAATATGGACAACTGTAGGATTTGCTGACTTCAAGTTGCGATAAACATGGCCTTCTCCAGGACTAGGGCTTGAATGACTTTCAGACTTAACAATTCTAATACTCGATACTGATTTCAAATTGCGATGAACATGGCTGATTCCAAGACTAGGGCGATCGAAATTTCCAGTTCCAGGGCTCGGAACTGATTTCAAATTTCCAGTTCCAGGACTCGGGACTGATTTCAAATTTCCAGTTCCAGGACTCGGGACTGATTGCATGTTGTGATAAAAATTTCCAGTTCCAGGACTCGGGACTGATTTCAAATTTCCAGTTCCAGGACTCGAGACTGATTGCATGTTGTGATTAAAATTTCCAGTTTCAGGACTCGGGACTGATTTCAAATTTCCAGTTCCAGGACTCGGGATTGATTGCATGTTGTGATAGAAATTTCCAGTTCCAGGACTCGGGACTGATTTCAAATTTCCAATTCCAGGACTCGGGACTGATTGCATGTTGTGATTAAAATTTCCAGTTCCAGGACTCGGGACTGATTTCAAATTTTCAGTTCCAGGATTCGGGACTGATTGCATGTTGTGATAAAAATTTCCAGTTCCAGGACTCGGGACTGATTTCAAATTTCTAATTCCAGAACTCGGGACTGATTGCACGTTGTGATCAAAATTTCCAGTTCCAGGACTCGAGACTGATTTCAAATTGTGATCAAGATTTCCAGTTCCAGGACTCGGAACTGATTGCATGCTATGATCAAAATTACCAATTCCACGACTAGGGAATGAATCCAAATTGCGATCAACATATAGTTTGTTACCTTCTTTGCTAAATTGTTTTCTTGCTTCAAAAGACGGTGCAACACAAACTAACATAACAATCAAAAATATTGCAAAACGAGCCATTACTAATTGTTAAAATTGAGAGTGATGTCTAGATATTGGGAGGAGCAAAATGAGATCAAAGAAAGAAATGAAAGAAAAGTGAGTTTATTAAGAAAAAACGTGATATTTATAGACAACAAAAGACCAACGTTTAAGAAATCTAGACTATAGTTCATTAATTAATATAATAATTGAAATATTAATTGCTTTGTGTATTTGTCCTAGGAAGTGTCTTAGAAATTGGGTTGGTACAGATGAACTAAACTAGAGAGTACTAATAAGCCGCCTTGTTCCCATTATATTGGCCCTCTTGCTCTACGTCAAATATTTATGGTCGTGTGGATTATGATGATATATGTTCACTTTAATTGGATGTCTTCGATATCGTTTCATTTTTAATTATCAGTTGTTTTCATAAGTAATTGTATGGATTGTAATGTTTTATGTTCAATTCACTTAAATGATTTGGCACAAAATTTAAGAAATACCTTCTGACTTACATATTAAATTTACACATGACATATTTAATGTTTAATTCTTCGAAAAATAAAACATATATTGATACATCTAACGTAACTTCATCTAGCCATACACATTGTTTATGGTTTGGATTATGATGAATATATGTTCACTTTGTTCTTAAATACTACAATGGAATATGAAAAATTCCTACAAAATTATCTAAGGCGGGGTAAAAATTATCTAAACCTTTGAACAATACAAATAAACTAAAAATCATTATATTTTGAGAATAAAAAATAAATTATCACTCTCAAATAAGAACTATGATTTGTGCAAAAACCTTATAAATGATGAAATATTTAAATCGTAACTATAACAAAAGTTACCCTTTTTGTTAAATGAATTTTAATTACGTATATTTAATTAATTAATTAAATTTTGATACAAACATTGAACTTCGAAAAATTAAAAATAAGTTTTAGAGATAAACGAGGAGGCTGGGTCCAAGAAAATGCACAACATTCATAAAGGCACGTGTATAAATTATATATACAGTGAACTTGTATTTTTGAAATCTTAATTTTTTTAGTAATATGGTCAACATTTAACTTTATTTTCCATCCACAAAATGCGGTTGAAACCTTCAAGTTCATGATACATGTTGTAACAAAATTGACAGCGATCGACTTATTGCGTTACACCAATTAAAACAGTTGGAAAATAATATTTTCTATATTTAATAATTAAATAAAAATATTATCTATAAGTATTTGTATATAATATATAAGTTGAATATTATAATCTTATAGGGAGTGGCAGAATGTCTAGAGATTGCATAAGTACATTTTTTTTTGGACGAATGAGTGTATTAAAAATTTTAATAAGTGTTAATTTTGAATTATATTTAAAATATAATGAAAGCTCTTTTTCGAAAGTGGAGAAACTGTGTCAATAGCATGTTACTCAATTTGTATACTTTCTTTCTCCACAATTATTTGGCAGGTATACTAAAAATAGATATCTAAAATTAATCCTCAATTTAAATAATTAGTCACTTTTTTTCAAATTTGCCCTTAATGATTATGTTGTTCAATTGAAAAGTTAGGTAGACTTTTGATATTCTTGATATGATTATTATATTAAATTTTCGTTGAGGAGTATACATAACCTTAACATGACAAACAATTATGGACGGAGAGAATATTATTTTACGTGTATATATAAATATTATTTTTTAAACGAAGAACGAACACCCCGATAACCACGTAGCTCCGCCCTTTGTTGCTATAGGAAAATCACGGCCCAAAATTTGGGACGAGACAATTATATTAAGATGTTCACTTCTAGCTCATAGCCCCTAATAGAGTCAATATGATTCAAAATATTTACTAGAAAAATAATATTCCTCATAACCTGTAAAACACTTCTAAGAAAAACTCAAATCGTTTTGATCAACTGAATATTAAAAAGATATTTTTCTTCGTATCGAATCTATGCTTAAACACGGAAAAGAGGAGTTGCATGCATGGTTGACATATTCTTTTTTATTGCTGACCTTTGCAAGCAAATGAACAATTTTCCATGCACTAAGAAAAATGGATAGTTACGTATATGACTTAATTAATTAATTAATTAACACTCAAACACTAACCAAAATGGATCAGTTACGTATTGGAGTAGTATTAAAAAAAACACTTAAGAGACCGTTGACATATTAATCTAAGCAATTATATTTTTACAAGTAACAATATAATGATTAAAAATAAATATTCATGCACTCACTAAAATAGCTTCTAAATTATTTCTCAAAAACTTTCAAATCAAAAGTCAATAATACTCTATCTGTTTTATTTTGTTTGTCTTAATTTTATTTGGCATATAATTTTAAAAAATAATTTATTCTTTAAAATATAATAATCTTAAACTAAATATATATACATATTATAAATGAAATAATTCTTTAATTTTGTGGTCTTCTCTTCTGTTGTTGATAAGCATGTTGACCGGTCCGTAGTAGTGTATTTATCGAGTGAAATACTATGCACGTGAATTTATAATTTATTCGTAAACTTAGATGTTTATATGTATGTTTTTAGAATTGTTATAATGTTATTTGTTGGTAGCTATGTGCTGCGAAATTGATGGAATGATATAAAATTTAATAAGTTGAATGCGGAGTTATTTATCTAGAATAATAGGAGGGATTAATTTGATATTCGATATTTTTATTTTATTTTTAAATTCTAGATCCGCATCTCAGAGTGAGTTATTCACTAGTGTCAAAGTTGGAGAAAGAGCATAAACTTTTAGCTTTTTATTCTCATTTCATAGAAGGAATTGAAATTCATGTTATACTGTTCATATTTTTCTCTTCTTTGGAAAAAAAAAAAATCAAAGTAGAGATTGAGTAGTTTGCGTGCACACCAAAATTAAGTCACTGCAGATGATATGATGTCTCCTTAACGAACATTAATGTACATGTTTTAGTGCATGAACGAATGCGTTTAAAGATAGATTCAGAATTTAAAATATCAAAATTTTACGATATATTCTTAATACAATGGAGGAACGAAAATTCTTTAAATGCGGAATTATAAAATTCTAGTTTTAGTTTTTCTTTTGCCTAAATTTTAGTATTTTTTGGAGATTTGATCTTTAGAATTATGTGCCTAAGATGTCGAGGATCTTAACGATCATATTTATTTTCCTGATTTTACCTCCTATTCCATCTAATACTAATAAGTAATAATAAATAGGAAAAATCTTTTTGACCAGAATGAGATTTTTTCTAAGTAATTTTACTTTTTTAAAAATATTCTTATTCTTTTATTTTTAATTTTTTTTTACTAAAAAATGGAGAAATAAATTGACTTATTTTAAAATAAAAAAAATTATAATTTCTAAAAATTTCTGACTATCTAGCATTTCTATTATAGTTATATATAAAATTTATTGGTCCTTTTTTGACTTTTTGAGAATGACATAAATAGCTATGTTTTCGAAGATGAACATCTAACTGACTAAAGGGTTTTTCAAAAATGTAATGAAGAAGACATTTGAAAGGCTTACCACTATCAAATAGGTATTCTAGTGGTAAAATCAAATACTACACAACTATATATCAAGTCATAAGCAATAATATCGAAATCAAGCTACCTTCTGCTTATAGGAAAAAGGGACGAAAGTCGAACAAATTAAGTCTTTGCTCTAGGAAAAAAAGTAGATTGAAATTATGGAGTCACTTAGTTATACTATACAAAAAAGAAAAACGCGTCAATTGCAGAGTCATGTCAATTATGGATATAGACTAGGGTACAAGAAACTCGGAAAAAAACATAAGGAAATATTTACAACTTGAGGTTCTATATATTAATGTGGAGTTAGACAAACATTCTCTAAAAGAATCGACTTATGTTACTATTAATTGCCTAAGAGGTTTCTCACAAGATGTGGAGTTATAAATTCGATCTTCACAACAAACGCACTATGTGTTTGTCTCTCAATTTCTTTTAGTAGAAAAAAATAACATTTAACTCCCATTTTATTAAATACCTTCATAACTCTGTTTTATTATAAATAGATTTTCGAATTACACCTTGTTTCAATCGAATGTTTGAACATGTTATAAGTGTTTCTATTTGATATTTTCGGCTCAAATTTTGCCAAAGCTTATACTTCTTCAGCACCCACAACATGAATAAGTTAAAACATCACTTTCTTAAATTATACATCGACCTCAATTCAAACAATAAAACGCTTTAACAAGTTATTGAGATTATGTGTATAACTTAAGCAAATGACATATTTTAAAAAATTTATTTCATTCATGTAATTACGGACGCTTCATAATACACACAAATCTTTTCAAAAAATTGATCGGAAGAGTCCATATATCAATACTTTATCGAGTCCATATATCAATACTTTATCAATTGAAAAAGAGAATAGTTCAAATATCCAAATGAAATAAATATACGGACAAGTGTAGGGATTATTATGTTCTTCACCACCGGTATAATATGTGAGTCCTCTAAGAATATAAAATATTAACAAAAATTTCAAAATGATATATAAAATTTTATATTAATCAAAATGGCAAAATCATTTCTGCCGGAAAAAGCAAAATCGCTGCTACTGTAGCGATTTTGCAAAATGTGATTTTTTTTAAAAATAAATAAATCAAGAGGCAGCGATTTTCATTTTTTTAAAAAATTAAGAAAATCGCTGCCTAGACAGTGATTTTCTTGAATATTTTTTTTTAAAAAAATCACATTTTGTAAAATCGTTGCTATTTTGCTTTTTCAGGCGGAGAAAATCGTTGTTGTTTCAGCGATTTTACCATTTTGGTTAATATAAAATTTTATATACCGTTTTAAAATTTTTATTAATATTTTATATTCTTTAGGCTCCGGACTCTACAATACGTACTTCATATTTATAGATATAATTACTATATATATGCCTTACTATACACGCATAGCAAATTAATTTTATCCACAAAGAAGACAGATCGATTATTTATTAGTAGAATTAGTACACATTTTTATGAATGTATTATATTATTCATCACAAAATGATGTGAAATTTTTTGAGTAAAATAAACTCGTTGAATATATCAATGTAGCGCAGGTGTGACTCAGAACATCTATGTACATTAATTATAAACATGTTATATTAACATATTTTCGCGCCCTTTTAAAGATAAAATAAAATTTAATTGCAAATTATTCTGCAAAAATGGAATTTGAATTAGCACAACTAGGCAGAAAATTTGAATGTAAGAAAAGTAAATCTGTGACTTTAACTGAAATTCCAGACACTGAAAATTCTTTTTTTTTTGTAATGTAATTCAGAGTATGTTTGATGAATGGTCACTGTTACAATTCAAAATATGTTTTTAACTTTTTACTATACTCTAGATATACGTGATGGTGACAATCGACATGTCTACGAATACAAAATAGATAATCCAAGTATAAAAAAATAATAATAAGATAAGGATATTTAAGAATTAAAATGTCAAAAATATTTTATTATTTTAAATTTCGTGTCAAATCGGTCCATAACTAAGAAATTGAAACAGGAAGAACTTATATTCTAAAATATTTTGCTAGCTCATTGGTCCCCAACTTATATATATAATACAGTAACGTTAACGCTTGTTTCAGATATATTTCATTCATTAATATATTGATATCGAATAATAATACCATAAAAAAGTGATGAGAAACTAGTTCTCAATACTTTTTGTCTCGATTAAGATTTGAAACTTCCAAAAAAAGGAGCTAGTATTTTCAAACATCCAATAATCAGTATTCATATTAAAATTCGATTAAATTTAAACTTATGCATTTGTAAATGTATTTTAGAAGACGATACTATCAACGAGATCTTTTTCATTTTTAGAATTTCTGGTTCAAGGAGAAAAGAATAAGGATCCAAACCACTTCAACACGATGTTCATTTTCCCCTATTAAAGATGCTACAACATACAAAGCACAATTGAATCTCCATAAAATAATTTGCTTTCCCCAAATTGATACAAAGTCATTAATTTTAATAGCATAATAAAAACACTCTAATCAACATTTAATCTATACATTTCATAAAACAACACTAGAAGAGAATTAAGAAGAAATCCTTAAATCTAAACTGACAAAAAAAAAACCTGTAATCCTCTTAATAAAAATTCTGACTCTGTCACTGCTCATCAAAATAGAAAGAAGAATTTTAAATTTGGATATGAAATGAAAAAATGATTACCATAATCTTAAGCAAGAATTGATACAATCTTTTAGCCAATGTGATTTGCCCTTTTCAGAGCACAATAACTTGGATGGAGATTTCAAGTAAATTATTTTAGGAACAACTAATGGAGACCATATACTACTCTGTTCATAATCGAAATCAAACTCCGTAGCATCAAAATATTTTCCCAAAAGTCTATCGGATGTTGATTTCGAAACAAGTTGAACAAACGCATTGTCATCTTGTTCTGAAGACGATAATGATGATAGTGATAGTGATGATTTTGATGATGAATTTTTCGAAATGGCCATGAGGAAAATAAAAAATAAAAATGGACAAAATTTGAGGATTTTTTTGCATTTCATTTTCTACTTAGACAGCAAGCTTTTTGGCTATTTATAGGCAGCTGCTTTTTTTTTTTTTGGCTGTTTTGAAAATGGACCTTTTGGAGTAAATGAGACACTCTATTTTAGTATCATAGATCTTTACTAATCAATTAAGTAATAATTTATTTCCTGATATTTCTCCACGAAATATTATTATAATTAGATAAATATTTTTAAAAAACTAATATAAATATCACCAGATTGAAAACTAATTAAGTATTAAATATATTCTAGTTAGTTTGTAGTTCGTATTAGTATCTTATTAGATTTTATTGTCTTCAGGCTCTAGATATATGTACTTCGGATATCTGGAATTAAATCTAGATGAAATTTGTTCTGAATATTATTGTATCCAAATGGATTCGCATGTATCTGAGATACACAACAAATCTCGGTCGCTACTCTCCCATGTATTTGGTAATTCACATGTATATATCTCTAAGTGAAAATACATAAAAAAAAAAATCTTAATTGGTAATAATAAACATAATATTTTGAAAATATAGGTAATAATAATATTTATGATAATGAATGGTGTCTAATTATGTATTTTCCATATTTAAAAGATTTTGTTTATGAAGTAAAAAAGAATGTGTCTATATTTAGCCTTTCCAATTGAATAATAATTTTTTTTATTCAGTTTTAAATTTAAACTCCGTAATAAATCTGAAATTTTACGATAATGACTATTCTTTTTAAAAGAAAGCAATAGAAAATAGACTAATAGATGTTATTTCTACTTCCTAAGTTCATATCACGATATCATTGTCAAATAACCTATAGGAATTATGTAATGCTTATATCCAGTCAAATAATTTTATTTGGTACCACAATTATAAATTGAGTAAATACCATTAAAAATACGGTTTAAACCATTAAAGAATGTGCAGCTTTGACAATAAAATAAAAAATTAGACTTTGAATATAAAATAATTCTTAATACGAAAGTGTTTCCCTCCTAATGAAAGCAGTGTAAATATAATTCGGCTGACATTTTCTCCGTGCGACGGAGTTACATTATAATTTGGAGTTTATTCGAATTCTTTTAAATAAAAAATTAAATTATTAGTATATGATTAAAATATTTTATGTTGAACTTCTTTAATTATTTAATGTGTTTATTTTTTAAAATTTTAAATTTTTTTATTTAAAATTTTAATTGTACATCTATATATGCATTCCCGATATTACGCAGACTTGATTTTGCGTCATGACGTAGTTTCTGGAGCTACCTTGCCTTGGGAAATAGGTATGCATGGGATATCTGAAAATACATTGATAAATATTTTATTTTAATTTTTTATGATATTTTATTTTGTATTTGAGTTTAATTAATTTAAAGTTATATGGTATAGAACCGCTTGATTATGGAGTTATTAGAATTATATTTTATATTTGTATTATGATATTTGATACTTTTAATTTTTGATGTATTCATCATATCACATTTTAAATTTAAAAACTTTGAAAATTTATGATTTAAAATAAGTAATAAATATTTATGTAATCAGAAATTATTTTATTTGATAAAATTAAATAAAAATTTGAGAGTTAAATTGTATTTTTTTCGCTTAAATTTATGTGACACATTTCAGATTTTGAGATTCAGACTAATCTAATTTTTTTTATCATAATTTTTTCATATATATTTTAAATATTTTGGATTGTCAATTATTGTAACTTATACTAATTTTTACGTAGTTTACATATATATAAATTAAATTTCAAAAAAATTAAAAATATCATGAGCAAATTTCTGATTAGACTTAAATACTTTGACTTTCGAAAAATGGAATATTTCACATAATTTGAGACAAAATGCATACTAAAAATTTGTCAATCTTTTTTAAAGCTAACTGAAAAAATACTCCTTCTGTCCGGTATTGTTGTCATAGTTTCTACTTTTAGAGTCAAACTATAAAAACTTTGACTGATATTTTAAGATGTATTTTTTCATCAAATTAATATGCGAAAAATTGTAATTTTTTGTACTTTTCATTTAGTTTTAGAATATCTAATTTTTCTGTTTAAAATACCAAATTAATATGATATAATTTAATTTTAAAAATTAATCAAATTAACTTTCGAAAAATACAATATGACAAATAATATCAAACGAAGAGAGTAAATATTAATTGAGTATTTTTTTTCTTTTCTCAATTTATATGATATTTTATGTTATTTTAAAATTAAGATTTTAGGTTCTCGTACGTCATAAAGGTAAAATCCAAATTGGTGAGGGGACTCGGCGCTGTTTGGAATTTTTGGACTTCCGTCATATTCTCGAATTTAGAGAACATTATTTTACGTGATATTATTTAATTTAATATCATATTTTAAAAAGGAAAAGTTCTTTTTACTTTCTTGGTTTTATTTACGTGATATTTTAGAATTTTAAAATTCAAGTAAATTTCTTTTTAATCGTAAATATCACATAAATTTTTTAAACATTTTAAATTATCAATTATAGTGACATACTTATATTATTCTTTATGTAGTATATATATATATATATATATATATCATTTTCAAAATTGAAGATTTCATGTATATTTCCTGATTAAAATGAAAAGTGCCACATAAATTGAAACAAAAAAGTTACGAACTAAAATGATATTTATTATTCATATAATTATAAATTTTTTAAAAGAAAATTAAAATTAAATTTAATTTAATTATATAAAGAAGAGATTTTCTTATACAGATTTAAAATGAAGAAAATGAAACTATTTAAAATTTTAAATTATATTTTTATGATATATTAAATAAAAAGAATTACATTGCTCATCTTAGCTTGAAAAATGACACTGATCCTTCCCAATGTATATAATTGTGGGGGGGGGGGGGGGGGGAGAACCATACTCCCACAGTAGTTATAATTTTAAGATCGATTTGGTTGGCAGGAAAAACAGTTAACCAAAAAAAAGTTAAATTAAAATAATTTTAAGTTAAAGTAAAAAATACTAAAAGACTTATTTTTGAACTTGAATTTATTTTAGGTACTATTGTTTAACTTATTTTAAGTTATTATATTTAATTTTTTTCAAACTCTCTTTTTCTAAAAATTATTTTCAATTATTACCCTCATTGAATATACTCTTTTAAGTTATTTTTAAATTTTTTTTAATTTTCATCAAGTGTTTTGGTATTATCTTTGTCTGAAATTGTTTATCATATTGTGCTTATCAAAAATTAATTTGATTAATTTTTAAAAGTAAATTAAATCATATTAATTTAATATTTAATTTTTTTAAATATTTTAAAATTATATAAATATTAATATAAATTATAATTTTTTACATATTAATATGATATTAATCAAAAAAATTTATAAATTACCTTTAAAAATAAAAACGATGATAAGCAATACCTAACGAAGGAGTAACTCTTAAGCCCATTCAAACTCGGGAGCACATGAATATATATATATACCTACAAATTAGAGCACTATAAGTGAAAAATCACTGCACTCAAAAAAATTCCCAAAACTAAAGAACACAGAGAGAAAAATGAGCTTCCAGCGTTTCTACGAAACATGGTTTGATCAACTGAAAGAAATCGTACGTCAACTGAACCAAGTTCCCCGTCCCGCCACCAGTGACCATCACCGTGAACTGCACCAACTCCTCGTTCAAAAAGTTGTCTCTCACATCTACGAGTACTATCGAGTTAAATCCTTAGCTGCAAAAAATGATATCCTCTCTGTTTTCTCCGCCCCGTGGTCTACATCTCTGGAACGTTCTCTCCATTGGATCGCCGGATGGCGACCGACCACCGCTTTTCACCTTATCTACACTGAATCCAGCATTTTGTTTGAATCTCATATCATCGACATTCTTCGTGGCCTCCGATACGGAGATCTCGGTGATCTATCGCCGGAGCAACTCGCTCGCGTTAGCGAATTTCAATGTGAAACTGTTCACGAAGAAAATTCTATCACCGACGAACTCAACGACTGGCAGGCACGAAATCCTAATCTATCTTCCTTTTTTTTCTTTCTTCTAAGGCCACTCTGTCTGTTTACAATAATCGAAATATTCAATTTCAAAAGAATTGAGAAATTAGATCTTATTTGGTCGTCTGAATCCCCAAATTATCATGAATTTTGTTTCAATTAAGTCCAAAATTGCGAGTAATTTGTTGAATTTATCGTAAATGCAGGATGGTGCAAGTGAGATAATTGGTTTGATGGGAGACATAGAAGAGAAGATGGAGAAGCTAGTTGAGATTTTGGAGAAGGCGGACAAACTGAGGATGAAGACGATAGAGAATTTAGTACAACTATTAACACCACAGCAAGCAGTTGAATTTCTTATAGCATCGGCGCATTTACAGTTCGGTATTCGAAAATGGGGAATTAATCATGATCGTCAAAGAGAAAATCCATGAACATTTTCTGCCTTCTTCATCATGCACACTGGTTTGCATGTTGTTAGTTTTTTAAAAAAAATAAAAAAATCTCAAATTAGAGAAGAAATTTTGGATTTTTATAAAACTATTATTATTTTTTTTTTTGGATTATTTTTTTAAAAAAAGTGGATGAGTGGCTATAAGAGGTGTTAAGCTAACATGCAGTTGATCCCATGCATAGAAACACGTGTTATTCAAACAGCGCGTGAAGATGTGGCGCGCTGTTGAACACCGGTAAGGGGTAATTCTGTAAACTTTTGTTGAGCCTGTATCAACTCATCCAGAATGTAATAGAAAAAAATCTTTTTAAGAATTGTTACACCGTCTCTAATTTTTAGCGGTAATAAATATGCGTGTTAATGAAAGTTTTATCGACATTACTCTTCCTATTTCATATTAGTTTCATTTTGTACGGTGTTTAAGAAGTCATAAATAAAGAAAATAATTTTATAACAGTTAATATAGGATAATTATTTTTAGTATAATGATCCATTAATATAGAACAGAGGGAGTAGTCAATCCAGAGTCAACCACATTTACAAAAAGTTTTAGCTGCTTAAAGAATATATTCAGTTAATTGTTGTTAAAAGAGTTAAGCGTAAAGGGCAAAAAATAAAGTGCCAAAAATTTCAAATTTTTTAATCAAAAGGCAAAATTTTATAGGAACTTTTGTTGAGCCTGTATCAACGTAACTAATGAGAATGTAATGGAAAACAATATTTTTAAGAATGTTACGGCTTTAGCGATAATAAATATTAAATACACATACAAATAATAAGTATTAGAAGCTTTTTTATTGATATTACTTTTTTATCGATATTACTTTTCCTGTTTCATATCAGTTTCACTTGCACCTTGCTTTTATAGTATAATATTTTTTTATGGTTAGGAATAGCGAGATCTGTACGATGCTTAAAAAGTTATAAATAAAAAAATAATTTAATAAGACAATTAATATAGAATAATTATTTTTAATATAAAGATCGATTAATATAGATTAGAGGGAGTTGCCAATTCAGAGTCATTATAGATGTTAATTACATTTAAAAAAAGTTTTAGCTGCTTAAAGAGTATATTCAGTTAATTATTGTTAAAGATATTTTTTAGTGTAATGTAGTTGCTCCTTACTTTGGAGACGTAAATTGGTTTTCCACGTTCATTTTTATTTTATTTGTATGCAAACAAATAGATATTCAGAATTTTTTTTGGTCTAGTTTAAAATTTTATCTTTATTATCACTGATAGTCACATTGTAATGTATTTTTAAAGCGTTAAATTTATTTATTAAAAATGTTGTGTATAATTTTCATTTTATTTATTAATTGATATCATGTTAATATTGAATAATAAGTAAGAATAAATGAAAAGAATATTATTTAAGAAAAACAAAATTAAAATGTTTTCAGTCCTTAATTGTTACTATGAATTAAGCTACTTTTTATGTTAGCTTCAAAGGTGAAATCTTTGTTTCATAAAAAAAATTATTAAAATTCATCTAAAAATTAGTTAGCTAAATTTTCATATTTCAAATGATGCCATCTAGAAATAAATTGAGTGAGAGTAATAAACAATTGGGGTTTTTTTTGCGGTGAGTTAGAGTTACACATATATTACTAGTTGAGATTATTTGTGCATGTTTTGGTTGAGTTGAGATTCATTATATAAGAAATAATTATATGAAGTGTAATTATTTTAATTTACTATTTTATATCTTTATCTTTTTGGTTATTTATTTGGTGTCTCGTATTTGCATTGTAAATTTGTGATCTCTTATTAAGAGAGGAGTAATTTTATCCGCTGTCACTTTTTTAATTGTTGTTAATTTTGCAAATGAGGAGAAATAATTTATTATTTCTTTTAATATTACCCTATTATTATTAAATAACTACTTAGTACTACCGTAATTGTTAAATTTAGATTTTTTAAATCATAACTAATAAGATTGATTTTATAAAATAAATCTTTAATAAATATTTTTCAAAATATCAAGTCAATATAGGATCAAATAAATATTATATATTGTTTATGATATTGATTCACTCATTCACTTATATATATCACTTATAACTTTTATATATATATATATATATATATATATATATATATATATAGTCATGTGCAAAAGAAAAATATGAACTAAGCATATTATATTTTGCTATATATTTACAAATAGGAAAAGGTTGTTTCTAAGGAATTCCAATTTGTATTAGCTAAAATTCAAGATGAATATGTTGCAATCAAATAAAAATTAAAGAGCAAAAAGATTCTCATAAATAAAAGATGGCTATTTTTTAAATAAAATTCCAAGACTGGCTGAATATTAAAAGGTGGATCAAATAGTGACTAACCCACACAACAAGTCACTATGAACTTTCGGCCCATGAGCCCAGCATGGTCCGAGGAGAATAAGAACTCCGGATTAATTGTTTGGTATGTGGGATAAAGTGATATATTTTAGAACGTGAATGGTATATTTCGTGATAAATTTTGAGATATTCCGTCTTATCCCGCTAGTCGCGTACTAAATAATCCCTTATATTACAGAGAAAGGAAGATGTTCAAATTTATCTTATGTATTATATGAAATTATTTAATTTATTTCTATGTTATACTTTTGGTCCATTTATATATTAGTAGTACTTAGTATATCATCATGTATTTATATTTGTTATTAACGAAGCTCAAACGTAAAATGAGTGACTCCCCAACGTGTTTAATATCTTCAAGAATTTGACATTTGAGAAAATTTTGACAAAAACAAATAGATGATTGGCACTCTTTCCCTTATTTTATGTCGGTGGAAAATGAGGACGAGTCAGATCCTTAATTTATATCTTTTTAGCTAAACATTTTTAATGGGGTGTAAATTTCATAAATTTTATGCCCTTGCACTCTTAAAGAAGCTATGCTTAAGTTCTACGATTAACGAGAGCAAAAATTAAAACTCAAATCTATTTGAATGACAAATATTTAATATCATTCCGTTAGAAAGATATTTTCACCAAAAGAACAAAGGCATTTATTAGAGGAGTATGTTGTTTTTATCTCCTTTTTTTTTCCATACCTAGAATCATAAATGAATTTTCCTATTTTAAGGGGAATTTGTTGTTGATCATACTTGGTGAATGCAAAAAATAAAATAAATAGGAAAAACACACCCAAAAAAAAACATGTGTTCCAAAACCATCCATGTTTCCATTCTTGTACCATCATTGTTGTGTGTATAGTTTGGTTCTAGAAAGTGCATATCTTAATATCTTTTATAAATAAGTGCTCAACTCTAAAATTGTAACTAAAAAGATCAACAAATATAGAAACAAGAGAAAGAAAAGATATGTAGGAACTCTTAAAATTGAAATTATAATGTTTGGTTAAGAAAATTTAAACTGAAATAACATTATTATATTGAGGTCTCGTTGAATTTGATTGTAAAGAAGATGATATGGTAAATTATTTTTTGATTGGTTAGGTTGATTCCAATCATTGAAAATTGTTGGAAGTGACATTATAATATTTGATAGTATCAAATTTGGAGTTGACATAGATCAATTTACGTGGAATATCTGATAATCTATATATTTAAAAATTTTGAACAATTTACGTTAAAATTGTGATTTTACTTGTATTTAAATTTTAACGAATCAACAATATTTACAAAATATATTCTGCTCGTCCACTAGATACTTTTTTTGATGATATTAACTAGGATTTTATGAGTAATTTTTCTATCATAATATTACAATTTATGCTAAAGTTTTAATGATCAACGAAGACTTAGGGTAAAAAGTCTTTGCAGCCAACCATAAGTATTAATATGCTAGCTTTTCTTGTTAAGCTTATTTAAACAAGGTCAAAACTAAAAAAACAATATTATTAGGGCCCGTTTGGCCATAAATTTTACAAGTAAAACTTGGGAAAAAACTTGGCAAATTTTGTTTGTCCATACACTTTTTTATTATTTGGCAAATTTTTTTGGCAAATTTTCCAAATTCCCAAATACTAGAAAAAAATTAGTATTTGGGCCAAATTTCATTATTTGGAAAGTTTTAGAAATTCAATTTTTATCCTTTAACTTTTTATTTTACAAAAATAATATATTTATTGACACCAACCAATAATTTTTTACATGTACACCAAAGTAGTGATGGAATATTCAATGAATATGTAAATGATGATATGGTTGTTGATGAAAGTGACGAGCTCAGGGTAACAACATAGCTTCATCTTCTCGATCGTCTGATTCGGAAATGCAAGCTCATCGAGAAGAGATTGTTCATAAAATGTGGGAAGATTATATTAAAGAATAGGTTGAACTCTTTCAGATGAGAAATCATAGGTTCTTCAGTGATTGCAATATTTATTTCCTTTTGTTTTCTTCTCTTTTTTTTTCCCCCAAATTTATATTAGTTGTATTTTCATTATCATGATTTGTACCAAGACCTTTTCACTATACGAATATTTACTGTTATGATTCTTGTTGATTTGTTGCGAAAGTCATAAATCTTGTTACGTGAGATTTCTATTGTGTTATGTTATACAAATTTATGGTTAGTTTGATAGTTTTAAAAACTTATGGGCATAAATCATATTTCTTAAAAAAATGAAATATGTTTCTCAAATTCTATGGCCAAAAACATGGTAAAATTTCACCCAAATTTTCATCCAAATAATATTTGCCAAAAATATTTGAATATCTATGACCAAACGCTAGTTAAATATTTATACAAATCACAATTTACTAGGTTCATGTACTTTAGAAGAAAAAAAAAAGAATGGAAATATCAACTTTTGTGTCTTACTATATTTTAGGAATAAAAGAAATCAAATTTTCCTTATTTCCTCCTTTATTATTTTCATTATTATATGAAGAATCAAATGGCCACGTGGAATCATATGGAACAGTAGATGACCAAGGAAAAAAAGTTGAATAAATAAAAAATTAAAAAAATAGAGTTGATTAATATTTTCCCATTTGGTTTATTATGTATTTACAAAAAGAGTTGAATAAAATAAAATCTTGGAAAAAGAGATCTATCTTTTTTGGAATTTATATAGATTTGAAATTGAGAATTTACTACTCCTTTAATCTTAATTCATATAAATATGTCTACTTTTTTTTAGATTGAAACAATTTGATTTTTAATTGTAATTTTATAAATCTTTTAAGTATCTTAATTTATTAATTAACGAATTTAATCATTTTAAAATATAAAATAATTTTTCGTGTACTTTTTTTTTTCCATATATAATTCAATTTTTTTAAAAATGTGCTCACAAAGAGATTTGGGCCGTCTAATTTTGACCATATCATTTATACTTAAACAAGAAAAAAAAAATAGTCAAACAAGAAGAAGTCTTTCTCTTTCATTTAACGCAATAAATAAACTAATCTAACCTACTAATCTCACATGTAAGTTATATTAACAAGACAAATCTACCTAACATATTTACTTTTTCACAAGATAGATTTTTGTATTATTTTAAAAATTTATTCAAAATATTTTAAAGAACTTTTTAAAACTTAATCATTTAATACATAAATTCATTAACGGATTAATTTAAAATTTGCTATTATAAATTTGCTCGTTAAAAGTAAAAATACCTTCAATCACAATAATATAACATTTACTTTTCGAATTAAAATAAATTACTGTCAAATATATGAATCCTTATTAATTCGTTGAACTTCAATACATGTGTGCGCATATATATATA
Source organism: Solanum lycopersicum (assembly GCF_036512215.1). NCBI lineage: Eukaryota > Viridiplantae > Streptophyta > Magnoliopsida > Solanales > Solanaceae > Solanum > Solanum lycopersicum. The sequence goes on from NC_090806.1 coordinate 67,590,224, forward strand.
TATATATAAATAAATTAATAATAGTAATAATAAATATAATCAAGTATTTTCATAGTGTAATTGTTTTGTATATTTATATGGGGACTAGCAAAATGTTATGATGAAAGACACATTATAAATTTATAATATAACATGAAAGTTATTCCTCACGAAACATAAATATCTTTATATTTATATAAGATATGATTGTTAATGAGAAATCTAGCTAGATTAGAAGTTTAATAAATATTTCTAACTAATAGATATTACATATATCCACACTACTTTCACTTAAATATTCTGAATATGTTGTTATCGTAGATATTACATTATGTTTATAAAAATAAATTCTCCAATTCTTCATTAACGAGTTTTACGTTGATTTTCAATTTAATATCACCATTTCCTTCGTACAATTTGAGATCAACAACGTGAGCAAGCTTATACGATCATCGAAATTTAATTTTACAACATGCACTTTAAAAATTTCTTTCAAAATAATTCTTTTTTTTTGTAAAAAATAAATATTTAAATCCAAATCTAGCTAACACGTGACACGTCATCCAGTGATATAAGCTTAAAAGTGACAAACAGTTTACTCTATCTTTTCCTTTTCACAAACCAAAATTTTCTGCTCTCCTTTATTCTCTCTCCTTCACACTCTAATTTACAGTTTCAAAAAAAAAAAAAAAAAAAAAATTCATCAAAATGTCACTTCGTCGTTCATTTCTCTCTCGAAGAATCATCAGTCGATCTTTTACATTTTCCAAATCATTCAAAGAATTCAAACTTCCAGAACCTTCTACTAGAGATGATTTCGCTGTTGGAGATGAACAAAACGGCGCCGCCGGTGAATCGGATTCCGGCGATGCAACGTCGTCGTGGTCGAATATGTTGCCGGAGCTGTTGAGAGAGATTATACAGAGAGTGGAAGCTACGGAGGACAGTTGGCCTCTACGTCAAAACGTCGTCGCTTGTGGATGTGTGTGTAAGAGATGGAGGCAAGTTACTGAGGATGTAGTTGAGTCGTCTCTTCAGGCTGGGAAAATTACTTTTCCGTCTTGCCTTAAACAGGTGCAAATTACTTTAGCTTTTTTTTTATGACCTCAATTTTTGTTAATTGTTTTTTTTTTCTGTGATTGTAATTTAGGTCGTTTGAGGTTTGATTCCGTAAAATTTGTGTGTAGTTGTGTTGTTCTCATTGTTGCATAAGCTTAATTGTTGTGGTGTTGTGATAAGTGAAACACTGAAGAAAGGAAAAGAAGGGAAGTTCTGGAGTTGGTAATTTTGTGTGGGAGTGGAAATGTGAAATAGGGCTGATTATAGAGAGGAATAGAAATAGAGGATTTGTATAACTGTTCAGACTATTTTTGGATCAAGGCGTAGTTGATCGATTGTAGTTTTGTAGTTTAGTGAACTTGTTGTTTTTGAGCTGGGAGTACAATGGGATTTCCTTTCTGAGCTTGCGGATTGTCACGGTTGTATACGCGTTAGGGTAGATTAACTTCTTCCATTTTGAATTTGATCAGCTCTAACAACAATGAGTTCCCTGTATGTGGTAAAGGTGCAGCACCGTTGCTAGTTCAAGTAGATAAGCAAGCCGATGGAAGAAAAAAAAGGAAATATTTTTATTGATCTTTTCGAATACTGGGTTGATATTAGTGATAATTCAGCTGAAAGAAATACTGTAGCCTGATTATCTGTATAATGTAGGTAATTAGGAGTTCAGTTTACTTCATTTTTGTATTTTTATCTATAATGTTTAATGCAGCTGTTAATGATGCCTTCTTTCTCCAATTTTCTTCTGCAGCCAGGGCCTCGGGACCCTCCTCTTCAATGTTTCATCAAGCGTGACAAGAAGAACGCGACCTTTTACCTATATCTTGCACTTTCACCCTGTGAGTTGTTACTTTGACAAATATTATTTTCAGGAATTTAGCCTTGGGAAATTAGCTACTAGCTGCAGTAATTGATGTTTGACTTCATGAAAATCTGGTTGGGACTGTACTTTAGGTGGTTGCTTAGCAAACTGAATTGCATATGCTTTAAATTGCCTTTGAATCTTTCTGGGTCAATGACTTGGTCAGTATGTTTTGTTTAGACTTTATATCAGCATTGACTATTCAACTAAACACTCATTGACTTATCAATGGAAGTCTCAATCGTCTATTGTCTACATGTTCGCACCTATCTTTATCGTGCTCCCATCTTTCTTTCAACAAGATTTGAAATCTTCTATAATCAGTTTTAATATCTTAATTACTTTAAGATAGAATAGTCTAAAACACTTGAAAGTTTGTCTGTACTTTCTTAACAATTTACAAAGTCTAAAGGCATGCACAGTTTTATTATCTTTTTTTTTGAGCATGACATGAAAAATCATTCATGATTATTTATTTTAATTTCACATTTTATCTGGGCTCCTCGTAATAAAAGACTGTTGTATTCTATTTTTCATTCCTATATCACGAAAGCTATTAGCTTGATGGATGGTTTGAGTCTGTACTCCAATTGCTAATACAGATACTGTTTCAAAGATGTGTAGACTCATCAGTCAATAGTCATTATATGTTGCTCCTAGTTGTTAGAAATTTCTATATTATTTTTTAACGATTTCTTGGTATTTATATTTGGCAGCATTAATGGACCAGGGGAAGTTCCTCTTAGCAGCCCGGAGGTACAGAAATGGTGCTCACATTGAATATATAATATCTCTCGACGCAGATGATTTGTCACAGAGAAGTAAGGCATATGTTGGGAAGTTAAGGTATAAATTAGTTGCCCCTTAAAATTAAGACTGATGAAGGCCATTTCTTTGTTGTTATATGTGTTCAAAGTTGTCAGGCAAAAAGAGTCTGAAGGGCTAAAGCTAGGCTGTATCCTAAAAAGTCCTAATAACCAGAAAATCAAAATTCTCACTTCTCACTAACACGTCTAGTTTCATATATGTAGCTTGACGACTAGATGCCGATGTTGACTTTAGGAAAAATGATGTTTATAGAAAAATATAGAATGACATGGCTAGAACTGATAGAGTGCAAGTGTATTATACTCATTATATTTCTTCTTTGAGATTGACATAACCTAAGTTCGAAGAAAAGATTCCGTGGATATATTATACATATTTGTTGTGGTATAAAGTAACATGCACATACTTATTGTGAACACAAGGTATTTCAACCTTATGTTGCTTCTTCTTGCTGCATGTTTGGTTGATCCTGTAGAAGTTCAAAAGGTTCTAACTTCCAGTTCGTGATTCACAAGAGAATGAGAAGAATACAGGAATACCAAACCTTACCAATACATATGATATCAGATAAAAAAAATTAAAATCTAGATGTGCAATAAGAGTTACTAGTATAGTGTCAAATGTGTCTTCCTTCTAGCTGTATCAGATACAAAACTTCTTTTGTTGGGAGATATTCAGTTTCACACATTAGAAGCCAAATTGTGAGGCGACATGTTGCTACAAAGCAGAATGGGTTGAGCAGGCTGCTTAGTGATCTAGAATGCTAAGAGAAGAGGGTGCATCACGACTTAATTGTGGTTTTGAGGTGGGACGAGAATATTTGTCACTTGTGAGGCATTCCAAATAGTCTTGCTGATTATACCTTTAGATTTTTTTATTTGCATACCTTTTTGGTGTCCCTCATGCAATTTCTCTATTAATATCTTGCTAGAAAGAAGAATCCTGGCATGGTGAAATTCAACTCTTAGGGATAAAAATTCTGGCTATATTCTTAAGCTATAATCTATGTGATAGTCCACCTAATTTCACAGATCTTGTTACTTTTTTTCCCCAGCTAACTGAACTGTTTTTAGGCTGGCAACTGCTGATAATACCGTTGACAAAATTCTGTCAGTTTTCTTACTTTAAAAAGATAACTTTGGTGCTATTTCTTCCTCTCTTTCTTTCCAAATGTTACGTCAAGATATCTAAGTCTTGGAACATAAATTGTTTGGTATCTAGACGTTTACCCGTCTTTGCTGCCATGCAACACTAATCTTGATACAATGAATTAACGTGCAATTGTACGCTTCTGATCATGCAGATAAGGTAAACTTCAATGTTATCTGCTAGTTAGTTTTTCATCAAACAATTACATAAATTGAAATATGAGACATCAATACGGAAGGAAATCTACACATCTTATTTGGAACTGTACTAAGGAAGGAAATGTACACTTTCCTTTTATGGATGGTCATTATGGAATCTGTTCAACCTCCGGTATAAAAAAAATGATGATGCTGGCAGCTGGAAGTGCATAGCTGTATTGCCCCCCTTAACAAAAGTGTGATAGTACTCTTTCCATTTAGTGGCCCATAGAAGGTTCTTAAAGATAGCCCCATTAATGTTGTATCTTTGTTGTTAAGGTTTCTGTCCTTGAGAGGAAGTTAGAAATTTGAATGCTTTACTTAGACTTTTTTGTTGTTTCTTTTACTCTCCTCTCTTGACCAGATTCTCCGTTTGAGTCTTGTGTTCAATGTCGTTAGCAGGAGAAACAAACATCTAAATACATTACTAGAAACAATATCCTACCCTAATACCTGTGTTTCCATGCAATTATGATAGATACAACTCTTAGAGTAAGGGGAGAAGAAAAGATGTGTTCTGATTTCATTTTTGTTTTTTCCTTCATGTTCTAACCTTCCCACTGAATCCAACTTGACAGATCGGACTTTCTTGGAACCAATTTTACCATATATGATAGTCAAGCCCCACACAATGGGGCAAGGCCATCAAGCAGCCGGTCTTGTCGACGTTTTGCAAGTAAGCAAATTAGTCCCCAATTACCAGCTGGTAATTTTGAAGTGGGAAGTGTTTCCTACAAGTTAAACCTGCTGAAGTCAAGAGGACCAAGGAGGATGATTTGTTCGCTCAATTGCCCCTGTCCTGGAGAAGCTGCCTCGGACAAATCTCAGGATGCTCCGAAGAAGAAGCTGGCTGGTTCCGCAGAAGCCAACTCTACAGTTCTGAAAAACAAAGCTCCAAGATGGCATGAGCATTTGCAATGTTGGTGTTTAAATTTCCATGGAAGGGTCACCGTTGCATCTGTGAAAAACTTTCAGCTAGTGGCAACGATGGACCAAAGCCAACCTGATGGAAAAGGTGACGAGGATTTAGTTATCCTCCAGTTTGGAAAAGTAGGAGATGATGTTTTTACAATGGACTACAGGAAGCCTTTGTCTGCTTTCCAAGCGTTTGCAATTTGCATGACCAGTTTTGGCACTAAATTGGCCTGTGAATAGATTCTTTAGAACTTGTAATATACTTCCTAGTTTGCTTTTCGTTTTTTCGTTTTCTTCGGGTGCACAGTGACACTTGTTTAATCTAGTATTCTCTACTCGTGCTATTTAGTAAATGTAGTAGATGTTGGGACCAAGTGTAATTTAACCTTTATGAGAATTTCAACATCAATGTAACAAATAGCGGAGTTTTCTGTACTACTCGGGGTAATTTCCTAGAAACATATTCCTGCTCATATTTAGTAGTTTCTCTAATCTGTAGAAACTCTTCATAAATAACTTAATTCTAGATAAGTGCTAAAAATGCATAACATGCAGTAACAATGAACATACAAAATCATTCACATAGGGCAATTATTATTATTTTTATATAGAAGAGGTAACATCTCCATTAGTATAGAATTGTAGCATCAAATTATATTCCACAAAGCAAATGGATATACTTGACATATTCCCATATGCCAATTATGTCTTCCATTATATCTCAAGTGCTGATCTGAAGAATGACGGGGATGTCATGCTTCAAGAGACTGAGAACTTTTTTCTCAAGAAAACGGGAAGCACAAGATAACATCCCTTGCACAAGCATAAACGTCTTATTTTTCCACAGAAATAACACCCAAGTAGCCAAGAAATCCAGAACCATCGATCCCTACAAAGGCACAAGCACCATAGTGGCTATAGAAAGAGGGCTAACAGAAAAAGTTGTCCATGTACATAACTACAGTTAGAACTGGAATAGAGATTTGAGAAGCCAAGAGGCTCTTCATTTCTTTCCTCTAAGTTTGGCACCAAGAGCTCTCTCCAGTTTAGAGATGATTTGTTGATTTGGAATGGCCTTTCCTGACTCGTACTCCTGGATGATTTGAGGCTTCTCATTTATCAGCTGCAAAACAACAAGGAATATCAGAACCATTTTCACAGATTATGGAATCAGTCATCTGGTACTCTCAATCTGTTCAACCCTCCACCCCCCTCTCTTAAGTCTTTGGGCGGCAGGAGGGGAGCAGGGAGACAGAAAAATGGTATACCTGAGCAAGTTGAGACTGAGTCAGCTTCTTATCTTGTCGAGCTTGCATGATGGCTTTCTTCAGCTCAGTCGGTACTTTTTGATCTGACAACAAGGTAAAAAATGAAAAATTTCAAACAGAAAATGTCATACGGAAGAATGAGTTAGTTGTGGTAAAAAATATTACTATATTGTTTGCTGAGGATGAAATGCATACATAAACGAGTAGAAACAGATACAGAACTCAAACACAGCTCAAATAACAAAATTAGATCATTAAATAGCAGGAGATCTATCAGAACGGAAGAAAGAGAACATATAAAAGAGAAGAGCGAGAACACAAATGAAATGAAGTTATTAACCACTATCTCCAGCAACGTGACATCACATGCATAAGAATTATGGATGTTGAATAAAACGATTTCTAGCGGGAACGAATAGAGCAGACTGCGTAATGTGTTTATGAATAAAGCAGTAGAGATGCAGAGAGAATATTAAGGATGATTTTCATTTGACAGGGTAGATGTGTTCCCAAAACATTTAGATTCACAGACCTTAAGAAGGCATCTTCTTCTCATTATAATGAAGTTCAAAGAAATTTCAAAATCTTGCATACACATTCAATGATGGAAGTATGTGTTTGAAACATCAGAAGTAGTTAACATAATACCATCAAAATAATGTAGAGGAGATCAAAGTTAACACCAAAGAACAATTATAAGCAAGCATGACTTCAACCAAAAGAACACAACATAAATATGTATGCTCGTACACACATTTCTAATTAAGTTGTAAAAGGTGTTGCTTTAACTTACGAGCCAGATTCTCAGTATCTTCATCAAGTTTCCTGGTGTTCAAGGTCGTACTACTAGAGGCAGCCCTGTTTGAGCCAGCAGTTGCTGCAATAGAAGATAGATATTGTAAGCACCAACAATCACTCAAAAAAAATTACGCACAAGTTTACTAATAGGAAAACCGGGCAACATAGAAATTGGGAAAAAAAAAGGAAGGGACTCTGGATGGAAAGATTTGTGTGTCTGTGGGGGGTGGGGGAGCTCAAAAGAGAGTATTCAATAGAACTCATCATATTGCCATGCAAGGACCCTCATATTTGTAAAAGTTTACATTCTAACAACAAAGAATATATTCTAAAGTAACTGCAACGCACTGGAAAAATGTATATCAAAATCAAGAAATGTTAGATATGTGCCATCAAATATACCATCTCTACAAATAGGGAATTCATTTTCATTCACACCTTACGGTTTCTCGTAACCAGATTCAACTATAGATCTCCAGAATCAATGTAGATTGAAAGAAACTTCGAGTTTCAAATGAAAGAAGGTAGCATGATGCAATACAACAATTATTTAAATTCTAGTATGAAAGGATAGGAAGACACGTTTAAGGATTATACTTCTACTCAACTTTCTTAGTTACATGTGTACGCAAGAATATGGAAATTAGACCGGCACGGGAAGGATGATATAAGACTTCAATCTACACAAAATAAGCAGAAAACAGTTATTTCCAGCAACCGGAAGCTCTGATTCTCATGAAAATCAACAAGTTTGGTCTTCATAAGCAACCCTACACCACAGCAGAGATAATACACCAGTCCTTAAGCTATCCATATACCAAGAAACATGTCAACTAAACAACGTACATACTTGAAATAGCTTAAAATAGGCATGTACATCAATCAATCAAACAATCCTAACCAAAAAAAAAAAAAAAAATGAAAACCCTAGCTGAAGACTTAGCATAATCGGACCTGCATATAGAAATAAGAAAATTAAGCAATACAAGAGCCAGCAACAATAATCGAGCTGAAAATCTCTATCGAAATAAAATTAACAGATTATACGATCAATCGAAGAAATGATTAAGCTAACGTTTATAGTTAGAACATCATCATATATATGAGCTTTGTAGAGATGAAAAAAACGAAGCAGCGACTAGAATACGAACATTTTCTGATAGTTTCGATCTCAGCACCGGAGCGACGGGCAGCGTTGACAGCTTTCTCATCCTTGCGTGCGGCGGCGGTCGGTGCCTTCTTCCGGATCACCACCGGCTCCCAGTCTTGTGATAATCCTCCACTCATATTTTTTTTTTCTTTGCTCGAAAAATCTCTCTCTTGCTTCTCTTCGCTTTGTTATTACGCTTCGAAATTATATTCCATTTCTGTGCAACCCTTTATATATAGACAGATACTAATAACTTACTCAAATCAATGCAAGCTTATTATAGTTACGATTAAATAATTTATTTTTTCTTATTTACTGAATCAAAAGTATTTTTAAAATTTTTATTTGTCATTTTTAGTATATATATATTTTTTCGTTATTGTTCCTCAATATTAATTTCTTACCTTATATAATAATAAATATAAATATATTGTTATGTATGCATTTGATTTGATATAAATAATGCGGATAAATTTGCATCTTTGAGGTTTATGGTCTTATCCGAATTGGTCTTTTTAAAATTCGTTTTTTCTTTGAAGTTATTGTAATTTTATATTCCTCTTCTTCAATATAGTCAGTTTATTCCTTTATCTGCTAAAATAGAATATTTTATACGGAAAAGGGTTTAAACTTAAAAGTGTCTTAAATTATGTAAAAGAATAAAACGTCTTTCATTTTTTTAGTTTAATTTAAAAATGTATTTATCGTTAATATTTTGGCTAAAAAACGCCCTTAAACTATACGAAAGAAACAAAAATATTGGTTCAAAAATGTTGTTATTGTTATTCAATGGGTCAAAAATGCTAATTTTCAAATAAATATATTATTATTTTCTTTTTTAACACATTTTTTTCTAATACTACGTGTTCTTTTAAAATTAGCAAACGTTAATTCTACTTCAATTCAAAAAAAAATAATATTTCTTAGTATATTATAATTATTTTTTATCGTTATATAAATATAAATTAATGATGGATATGATATAATTTTTATATATATGAAATATATTATAAGTCGAAAGGGTACATAAAATTATTCTGTTTTAATTGATAAAATGAGATTAAGAAGGAATAAAAATATTTTCTACATTTTTATTTGTTAAAGTGATTTTGAAAGAAATAAAACAAGAATAGTGTTGTTTAATAATATTTTATTAGAAAGAAGATGTATTTTTTAAAAAAAACATTTACTTGTAATAGAGTATTTTTGACCCATTTTATAATTATAGGGTTATTTTTGAACCAAAGTATTAACTGTAAAGACATTTTTGAACTAAAGTGTCAAAATATTGACAGCGTTTTTGAGCTAAACTATAAACAAAAGTTGTTTTTATTCCTTTCAGATAGTTTTTGGCCCTTGCCCTAATATATAATATTTGAGCACCTATAATTTATTTTCACATAAAGAAAGAGAAGGAAAATTAGACTTCTTGAGTAGTAGTATTTAGTGGTGACGGGGCCAACTTGTGTGCACCTTCGTCATCCCATCGGGTACGTGTTACCTCCCACTAGCATATAAACATTTCAACCATATGTTGTCAATGCCAAATCAACTACTATTAAGTCTTTTTAAACAGAGTGTTTTCCTCGTTCATCCAACAAAGATTTTCCATCTAAATACAAAAACATATTCTTCGAAATCTCAACAACATGCAACTATAAACAAGCAAAAATTAGAAATTATGGCATAACCTAGAACATGAGATCTCAAGTGCTTACGTTCCGAGCGGTTACACCATAGTTGGCAGTACTACTAACTATTACATTTGAGTTCATGAGATACTTAGTTTCCAAGTTTTGCTAGACTATTACAAACCAAGAGACTTGATTTTTTTCGGAATATAGTAGTAGCCTTTGTTATCTTGTTGTAGGGTTGGTACTAAACCATCGCTGTGCATTCAACAAAAACATTAAGCTGATGTAGAGGAGATCTCTTGGAATCTTCAGTTGCCAAAATTTGTGCCACCTTGTTTCCTTTGCGGAAACTATGCCAGCTTGGAGGATTCCCCAGTTTCTTCATAAGGCACCTGGATTCATAGAATAAAGTGGGGGAGGGTTATTCAGAAGAGCTATTACCTCTGTGGCATCAGTTTTTATCTGGGAGTTTGTGAGTGCATGCAGTTTGGAGTCTCATGAATTTGAGATCTATGTGAGTGGGGTTTAGTGCAGTAGTTTTTCTAGAAAAGCCCCTAATCCAGTTAACATTATTGTCTCTAACGACTCCACCTATTCCTTGAACAAAAGTGGTCAGATTGTATTAAGTTTCAAACCATCAGCAGTGGGGGACTGGGGGCAAACCATTTAATATAAATGGTTGTCGAGTTTATGGAGTACATCAATTCTAAAACTCCAGCTGTGATCTGATTGAAAGGATTTCCTTAGCAGAGTTGTTGAAAACATTGTGGTTTCTGTTGATCCAAATATGCCCGAGGACAAGAGGGAAGTAAAAGTCTCATAGGGTACGAGGTAGGGTAGGCGAAATGGATTCAAAGTTTTGAAGCTAATTACAAGTATTGGTAGATGAGTATATAAGGATATTGAGAGAGTTCCAGCAATGTTTTGCAATTGTACATTACGTGAATTAAAGTCTACTCGGCATTGCTACATATGGGACAAGAGTTATGGGTTGAAACGCATGAAAGTGTCAAACATCTTGACGTTCCAAATTAAAACATATAAATTGGATGAAAAAAAGTTCTGTATACATTAAATTTTGTAAAGAAACAGTGCATAAAACATATAAAATGGACGAGATAAAGTACTATTAACATAAATTTTTTTTTAGTAATTGAGAAAATGGTTGTTGCTTATTCCATACGCAGATGGAGAAGGTAAGTAAATATTGGATAGCAACCTGGTAGGGGATATACGCGGCACATTCTATGAAGAAGTAAATGACACGAAGCCTTACCACACGATCAGATGCACCCTTTCCATTCAATTTTTGTGTTTCAAGAGTAAGAAGGCTGAGATCTTCCAAGAGTCCATCAACACCAGCTTTGCTCACAGAATTCTCCTAAAACAACATACAAGCCAATCAAATGGTGTGAAATTCCAGCTATGTAATAATCATAACATAGAAGAAATAGAGAGACATACACACACAGAAATTGAAAAGAAGAGATACGAGCCCAAAAACTTCACCGGACATGACAAATCCCCCCCCCCCTCCAAATTCTTTTTAGTGTTTACGTAATCCTACTGCTGGGATCATCACAACTTCCGTTGACAGTTGCAAGTGAATTACAAAAGATAAAATACAATAACATACATGGTAAGTCCAGACACTTGACTATACCTAAGTTGCTCGGACTCTTTCACTTTTGGCGCCGGTACACAATATGGGTGTGGGTGTGGGATCTGTGTCCGATTTGGTCAACCAATTATGGGTACTTCGACCAAAATCGATGGGGAAAGACTGGACAGTTTTAATGATTTCTATAATCAATACAAAAGCTAAGATGAAATTGAAGAAAATGAAATACCTTCTATATAGAAATTTCTATGTCACTCCTTTTCCTTTAATTGCCTTCTAGGATTCTCACCAAGTTCTCCACAAAATATCTCATAAATTATGTTTTATAACTCTATTTTTAGATATTTCAATTATTTTTAGGCAAATCCCCGCACCCGTATCAATTTACGGATCCATATCCTCGAATATTAAAAATTAGATCATGAAGGATCCTACCTCTAGATCCACACCCGTATCGGACACCCGCACCCACGTCTGCGCAACTTAGCATAGCAGGACATTACCATGGGAACTAAATGCAATATCAAAAAACTCACCCCCTCAGCATTCTCTTTCATTGTGTCAGAAGTACCTTTGCCGAGATCGCCCAAGCTTATATCAACAGTGGCTCCACTTAGAGAGTCCTGCTAAATACAAAATACAGGTCAGCTAAAACTTAGCATAATCTCATTCAACATACATAGTACAGAGAAAATACTAGCCATCAAACAAACCTCTAATTCTGCAGAGCAACAATCTTTTCCTGGTTTCCTTTCATCAATCAAAGACAATTTCGACAGAGACACTTCAGTCTCACTGACACTAACAGAACTTGTGGATTTGCATTGACCACTCAAACTGTCATCACCACCATCATCGACATTGCCCTGCAAGATTGCAAACTGATAAAGACATTGGCTTTGCATGTCAAGGTAATGACTTGACAGACATATTTATTTCACTCTGCTTGACATAAGCATTTAGATAGCTCGAAGCTTGTACATATAGGACACAAACTAACTAACATATTCAGTATATAATAGTCTATCTATCAATTTGGGGATGATTTACAATCAAATTGTTGAGCTTTGTCAAATTAAAACCAAAACTTACAGTAAACAGTTACCTGAGCCTTAACTGGTTTATCAGAAGATTCACCGAGCTTAACACCTGTAGAGAGGACAATGGAAGGCAGGCTATCAACATCCCAGCCAAGAATTTCACAGACGACCTTACAGTAAGCCCGATGAGCTCGTCTCTTAGAGGTTTTCGCAATGCTTATGGAATGCTGAACAAGAGACGAACAATCCTTAAACCTCTTCCACCCTTTCTCACGAACCCCACAACAAACAAGACAACAAAACACCCCATTCTCACGATTCTTCTCATAGTACTCTCTTAACCCATCATCCTGCTTGAACAACTTCACAAAAAAATCATAGTCCTGAAACCCCTCTTCCCCATCCAGAAAACCCTCATCGTCATTGATGAAATAATCCCCATTTTCACCTATATACTCAGAAAACTCGTCATCGTCGTCGAGACTGAGTGTGGAGTTCAAATATTCAGCAACTTTGAGCAATGCCGGAAGTTGACTGTTGTTCGCAGCTTCGTCTTCGGCGGTAGGTAAAGGGGTTTGTAGCTTTGATTTGTTACTGTCGTTTTGCCAGCTAGTAGGCCAGCCTGACGATTCAACGACGGGTTTACAAGGCCACTCAACATCGCCGGAATCTGAAATTGGGTCGGAATTTTCGAGGTCAGTATCCGTTTTCCAGGCCATTTTTGCTTCCTAAAATTTCTTCTTGGGCGATGTAGAATTTGAAGGGTTTTATGAAATGTTGGTCTCCTAGGCGCTTGAAATAATAAGACCTTCACTTGATTCAAAGTATTTCAAAATATATTTGGAGATTTCTAACAATAACATAATTATTAATCAATAGAGATTTTATTACTATGTTAGACGTAGAGAGAATATTTTCAATACATTTTTAATTATCGACTAATAAAAAGGATTTAAAATAATATTTATATAAAAATAATAGATATGATAAAATAAACAAGATCATGACGAAATATTATAATAGATTATGCTAAACAATAATCATGACAATAAAACGATAATCACACTGAAATAATATTCACATAACAAAATATTAGAATAAATTATACTAAATAATAGTCATGACAATAAAACGATAATCACATTGAAATGATATTTGAAGATTGGTTAAAAGCTGAAAAATATCAATATCCAAATTTGAATAGTTATTCAAAAAGTATTTTTTTTAGGGAAAAGGGTCTAATTTACCCCTGAACTTTATGATTTGGAGCTGATATACCCTCCGTTTAAAAAATGGTCCATATATGCCCTGCCGTTATAGAAATGGCTCATATATACCCTTTTACTTAACAGACCAATATTTAATAAATTAAAAATTCATTTCTTTATGCTTTAATATGAGAAAATGCCACGTGGCTCTTAATACCCCATCCAATTAACTTTTACCGACCCGACCCAATTGAAAACAAGAAAACCCGACCCACTCCTAACCCATTTCAATCTATAGTCTCCACTCTCCCGTTCAACAAGAAAAAAAGTCAAAAACATATCAATTTTGTTGAGTTATGGCGCTGTTTGTGAGTCTGATGATTCCACGTTTTCTATTGCTGACAGTAGACAAGAGAGTAACTCTAAACTTTCTCTTATTTTCCCTCGTCAAATTTATACAATTAAAGAAGGAAAATCACGACCCAATAATAACTTTGGTTTAAATATTTACTCATGTCTTCTCCTTTTCCAATCCCTAATGAAATTAGTGTTTGCAAATAATGGCACTGTTCAAGATTTCTAGCCTATTTGTAGTGCAGAATATATCAAATCATCAACAGGTTCCTTTCACTGCTCAGAAATGTGATGACACAACTAAGGAGAAAATAAAAGTAAAAGCCTAAGATTCCACTCTTCACTTTGATGTAAAGAAATTTGCTTTCGCTTTTTGTGAATGTTGTTCTAATAGGATATAAAACATATGTGTGTTGCATTTTATTATTTAAGTACTTACTTTGTTCCTTTTTATAACCGTAGCTCGAAAAATAATAATTGTTTTTAACTATATCCTTGATGTTAAAAAAAATATCGTGAAAAGGAGCTAAAACGCATAAAATGAGGAGGAAGTAATAATATGAGCAGTGACGGATCCTATATTTTCATCAAGAGAGTTCGAGAAAATAAATGTAGTACTTAAAATTTGATTCTGGACCACAAAAATTATAGAATCTAGACAAGTTCGAATGAATCAAGAAATTCAAGTTCGAATCTAGCCAGTAGCCAGCAGAAATTCAAGAACCTTTTTTGTGTGTATTTTACAATGTGCAGTACTTGCATCAGCTTCCCAACATTTGAGCGTCATTACTCTTAGTATCCTTGATTTTGCGCTTGATCTTTACTCTGTAATTCTATCACATAAAACACCTTCAAATTTAGTGTTATCACAAGAGTTATTGTCTGCAAAGTGATTTTACACACTTCAAATTTTGTATTCTGAGAGTGATTTTACATGAATGATATGATGGTATATCCTAGCAGGATGTTGATTCCCATATCTCACAGTTTAAAGAAACTGATATGTATAACCCTTAATGCAGACAGCTAAAGCTGAAAGTTTGTCTCAAAATCAGCAAAGAAGAATTGATGAATTAGAAGCTCAGCTTAATGAAGCTGAAGGGCTGATAATTGATCTTAGAGCAGAATTGCATGATGTGCATGAGCAGTTGAATGAAGCAAAAAATAAGCCTCTCCATCACCTGAGACCACATGCTGAAGAGGTTTTGAATTGTCGCAATAGTATCATGGCCAAGTCAAATGTAAATAATTCAGAGTTGTTAAAATTCCCTACTGAGTTGGGATCCAAGGTCTGCAAATCATCTCGAAATGGCAAAACCAAAAATAGCTCTTGCAAGGCTCGTTCTAATAAGTTCATGTTTTCTCAACGACCATTGCCAGCAATTTTCCGTTGTTCTGCAAGATACTTGCACACAGACACTTTGTATGACAGTCCTAATTGTCCTTCCATCAATACTGAGAAAAATAATGTAGCAGGAAGTTCGTTTGTGTCAGGTAAAGAAGGGCCACAATATGACGCCTCTCAAGTATATGTTCAGCAGGAAGCGTAAGAAAGATAACTTGTCAAACCAAAATGAAAACTCTTCTCCAGACTGCTCAGTGAAAAAAAAGTCTGTAGAGATTGAAAACATTAATCCAAGTCTGCCCTTCATTGCCATTTGCTTCACTCTTTTCTTCTTTACTTCAGCTTGTAACTGACCAGTCGTGACTGCTTTCTTTCCCTTCCAAGTAGTCTTCTTTGGTGAATATGGTAGATTCGAAGGGGTCGAGATTCCTCTTGCATCTCCTTTAAAAACAATCTTTCTGCTTGTTAATCCTTCAAATATTCGAGACCTCTTTCCCATCCTTGTTTCTGTCTCAGAAATTACCATTGGTCGTAATGTTGGATCTTCTTCATTCCCGATCTCAGGACCATATGCAGTAGACTGTTGCGTCTGAAAATGTTGGGGTGAAGCTTCTGTCTCATACTCTACAATGGCACTACATGTAGAGTTTTTTCCTGCTCGACTCCTCGACTCTTGACTGCTTGCTTTCTTATTTATTTCGTGTGAACTCTCACCTTCTTCATGGTCCTTCAACCCAAATTTTTTTTTGTTATTGACAAAAATGAACACCTTTAACTAAAAGAAAAAACTAAGAGATATTACCTTATAACATCCCTTAGCATTGTGATTGAAATCACCACACTTGTTGCATCTCATTAGAGTTCCTTTTCTTGACTGCTTCCATGCTCCCTTTCTCAAACTTGCCTCATCAGTTTCTCTATTTCTTTTCATCTTGGGTCTACCAACAAGTTTTACCATTTCTGGAGGTTCCATTGCTTGAGCAGGGTCGACTTTCCAGAATTGAGAACCCCTAACTGGTTGCAACTTGTGCTTGTACGTTTACAAATAAGCCTCTTTTCTGTACCAGTAATGAACCTCTTCCAATGGTTCCATTTTTTTATGCAAAAGTGCCTTGATGGCATGGTGACATGGTATTCCACCTAAGTCCCATAATCTACAAGTGCATTTTTTCAACTCCAAATTCACTGTATGTGTGTCTGTGTCTCCATCTTTCACTTCATAACCATAATCTCCATTGAACTCAACTGTACAATTGGTAGCCATTAATCGATAGTCATTGTACAATTTCATAGCCGTTGGACAGATATCATTTTGCCATTTTCTATCCATTTTTTTCATTTTTCACCAACATATTCATCACCTTCACTCTTATTTCCTCCAACATTTTGATGATTGATTTATGTCTCGCTTCAAGTATCCAACTGTTAAAAGACTCGGTGAAGTTATTGTCTACCATCAGATTCTTACATTGAGTATCAAAATATGTCCTACACTATTTAATTACAGGAAAATGAAGAAGATCACCAGCTGAATCTTCATCTACCTTTCCTAACACCTTCAAAGTGTCTTTGAATTCTTCTTTATAGGTACTCCATGCACACCACCACATTAATTTTTTCTCTTCACCACTCCGCCATTTCTTGCACCAGTTAGATTCTATATGCCTCATACAAAGCCTATGGTGTGCTTCTGGAAGAACATTAGCTACAGCATCCAACAGGCCCTAAAAATCGAAAAGAAATAAATGACAGTAAGAAAAAAGATAAAGAAAAGGCAATAAATAAAAAATATATTTTAAAGCTACCTTTTGCATATCAGACATAAATGTCACAGTTTCACCATTTTTAAGCTCCAACGAAATCCTCAACGACTGAATAAACCATGTCCATGTTCCTTTGTTTTCCTTTTCCACCACCGCCCAAGCTATTGGGTAGAAATGATTCATTGAGTCTTGCCCAACAGCTACTAATAGTTGTCCCTTACATTTTCCTTTGAGAAATGTTCCATCTAAACCAATTATAGGTCTCAAACTTTTCCATCCATCCTTCAAAGCCTTGAAGCAAATGTACATTCTCAAAAACCTTCTTATGCCTTGTTCAAGTGCATCTTTAGAGATATTAATTACCACATCAGATCCTGGATTTGATTGTCTAAGTTCTTGACCATAAGCTTCAAGCCTATTGTAGTCATCTTTAAAACTGCCTTCCAACTTATCAAGAGCCATTGTTTTGGCTCTTTTTAGTTTGGATCTTGAGACATTCAACTTGAACTTTTTTTCAAGAATTCCTCTCATGTCTTTGATAGGGTATTTTGGATCATTTTGAACTTCATCCTTAAAATAAACAGCCAAGGTATGATAAGTTGCCAATGGATTAACAAAAGAATCACCACAAGTATGATTAGGCTTCAATGTTTTAACCTTGAATGTTGTTGATTTTCCATCCTTAGATATGAGAAGAGTAAAGGGACAACCATCATAACACTCATACCTGATTCTTTTTGTATCACTTTTTTTTGTTTTCAACTTCTTTTTGTTAGCCATAGCATAAAAACTAACAACCTGCCTAGCTTCTTGTATAGTCTTAAAGGTCATACCCATTTCTAATTCCTTAAACTTTTCAAGTCCATCACTCACAACTCTCTCTTTTTCATGATCATAATGTTGAAGCACTTCAACATAATGTTGAAGCACTTCAACATAATGTTGAAGCACTTCAACATAATGTTGAAGCACTTCAACATTATATTCAACAATTTCACAATTGTCGCCCATTTCATAAAGGGTATCATCCTCCACATCACTATAATCACAATCAGTAGCAGCTTCAACATCCACAAAATATGATTCGGTATGATATATGATATTTGTGGTAGAAACTCTCAATTCATGAGCATCTATAGCATAAAAATTTATCACCTTGAAATCTTTTGAAAATAAGTATTGAAGAGCCTTAATTCCATCAATATCTTCAATTACATAATAAGTACCAGATGGACCAGTGACCAACAATTGTTGAACTTCCGTAAATCCAAATTTGGAAGTAAAAGCTTCACACAGATTATCATAACAAACTAAGCAAGTATTATAATACCAGGTGTGCTGAAATTTTATATTGTATTCCAGCTTTGGAGAAATTACCCAATTGCCCCCGTAGTTGAAAACAATATCCACTTTCTCAATCATCCTTTAAAATGACACCTGCAACAAGCATATAACTTAGACATAATAGGAACCACCTTAGCATTTAACACCAACCAACTGAAAAATGAATTTTAAAATCCTAAAGAGACAATAACTATTTGGGGACAAACAAAGATTCCATCTTTGCATTCAAAGAGATAAACTCATGTATTAAAGTAAGAAAATAAACCTTCCGTGGATAGAATGTTAAGTGGAAAATGCACATAAGTAAACCCAGTTACACTTTTCTTACATTTTTTACCCTATATTTTTAACACGAAAGATCCTTAAAAGAAAAGGGAAGAAAGTAGTAGAAACTTACATAAGATTTTGAACGATATCGAAATTGATGGACGCCAGTTTAGAGCTCACTGAAACCCTAACAAATTCTTGATTTTTTTTCTTGTTGAACGGGAGAGTGAAGACCATAGAATGAAATGGGTTAGGAGTGGGTGGGGTTTTCTTGTTTTCAATTGGGTCGGGTCGGGTTTTCTTATTTTCAATTGGGTCGGGTCAGTAAAAATTAATTGGATGGGGTATTTTAAGAGCCACGTGGCATTTTCTCATATTAAAGCATAAAGAAATGAATTTTTAATTTATTAAATATTGGTCTGTTAAGTAAAAGGGTATATATGAGCCATTTCTATAACAGCAGGGGCATATATGGACCATTTTTTAAACGGAGGGTATATCAGCTCCAAATCATAAAGTTCAGGGGTAAATCAGACCCTTTTTCCCTTTTTTTTATGAATATTGATAAGAATTATGAAGTTCTAAATCATTTGATCGAAAATGAATTATTTTTCTATTATAGTATGTGCAACAATATTAATGGGATTCCTTAATAAAATTTTTGATGGAAAAATATTTGAGTCATTTCATTAAAAATGAAATATTATATAAAATATGTCATCTCTAAATAAAATAAAGTCCAGGCGAGAAATAGAGATTTTTTAATTATATAGTTCATGAATTTTGGATGGTATGTTCGTCCAGTCATTTTCTGGCTGAGTTTTTCTGTAAATGTCTGTGACAACTTATTAAATGGTGTGTGTTGGTTCAGAGGCGACGAATATCAATATTTTCAATAGAAAATATAGATTCTTTTGTTTTTCGTATGTAGCCCATGAATTTTGGATGACATATATGTCCGATACAACTTCTTGATAAAAACTTTTTACTAGCATCCGAAATAGCTTATTAAATAACGCACATCGAATCAAAAGGGCAAACATCAGTATTTTGATATTTTCAAGTCAAACTAGAATAACATATAGTATTAAAAACTATATAAATTATATAAATAAAATTACAAATTTATGATAAAAATCCTTTTCCTTTTCCAAAATGTCTATTAGGTTGAACTTATGAGAAGTTGGGAATCAGAACCAACAAATACTATCTTTAATGGCGGGAAAAGGAATCCCTAAAATCTCCCATTATTTACTCTTAAATGCTAAGCATAAACATCTCCAGCTTCTTCTTCAAAGTTCCTTCCAGAACCAACAATTTTAACCCTAGATTAATTCTACTATTTTTTTCTCCAATGGCGTCTTCTACAAAAGTCACAGTTGAGTATGCGAAATCCGGTCGATCGTCATGTAAGAAATGCGATGAGAAGATTCCGGCGAAATCAGTAAGGCTGGGATTAGTGTCAAAACACCCTCAAGGCTTTGACCAGACGAAATGGCATCATCCCGATTGTTTCCCTTTCAGTTCTGATTTCGTTTCCTCTGTTGAAGACATCGCTGGTTTCTCATTGCTCCAGGTATACATTTCTAAAACTCTGACTAAATTTAAGCTTAATTTTGCAATTTGCATGTGGAGTATTTACTGAATTATTTGGAGTGACGAGTCAAAAATACATGTCTCCATTTTTTTTTTTGAGTTTGATATGTGAACTGAACTATCACGTGTGTGAGTTTTTTAGCTAAACTATAACCAATTATTTATCAAAATACACCTTAACTATCAATTGTTCCTATTTCCTACATTAACTTGGTGATATTTTAGGTAGTAAAAGAGAACAACTTATGTATGAATGTCTTTTGATAAATAGTTGATTATAGTTGAGTAGTAAACTCACAAATAATTTAGATATGAAACTTGAAAAACCTCAATACTTTAGGGGTATTTTTTTATCATTATTTTCCAATATGCATTTGTAGCCGTTTGTTTGATTTTCCATTCATGTGAAAAAAAGTATCTTCTTTTAGTTGTATCTATAGGTGAGCATGGCATAAATTATCTTTCGCTAGAGCTACGTGTATGAACTTTTGTTAAATATATACCTGCAGTCCTGCACTAAGTCAATTTTGTTATCAAATAGTTGTAGGTGCATGCGATTGTATTTGACACCACCTGACTTGGAGCAGCTTTATTTCATTATAGAGTCTTTTTGCCATCTTGATAAACTATCTTTATTCTCAGTGTTTTATTTGATAACTAAAAGGTTTTCTTTTAGTTGATAATATTCTTCGTTGCAGCTAAGCTTGTCTTTCTGATTTATGCAGAACAAAGATAAAGAAACTTTGGAGAAACTGATTAGCACCGAGATTGCAACTTTGCAGAAGGTGCTGTCTTCTTTAGTGTTTAAATTCTTTAGGCATTTGTAATGCAAGTATAAAGTGCTTGTTATGGTAGCATAGTAGCAGCTTACCATTTACAAATATATGTAGGCTGAAATTGACTCCACTTAGAATTCCCTCTATTTGAAACTCGAGACATGAGTTTGACCAAGTCTGCTGCTTCAAATCCTTTTCTAGTTTTCTTTAATTTAGAAATGTTTCAACTTATCTGGTCATAGTTGCCAAATTTTCACCTGTTGCTTTTACTTCCTGAAGTATGAAGCTTTGCTGGACTTATTTTATTCCCGAGTTTGTACTATTATGTAAATTTTAAAGTTGAGGTACCCTGTCGAACAAGTCAGTTTGTTGGAACTTCACTTGTGCTGACAATGAAGCGATTAATCAACAGGTTTCTGATGCAGACTCAGATAAGATTGACAGAAAACAAAAGGAAACCCGTGCACAGGTAAAGTCAAGTGATAGTGAATCTGTTATTTTTTGCTATTAACTTATTTATTATCACTGCTTTCCTGCATCTGGCTTATAAACATATGAGAAGGAAGACTCGGAGCACGAACTGAGCAAGCAAAAGCGACTAAAGGTAAATATTGCTGTTCCCACTTGAAGTTTCCAGTAGATTTTTTATGAGTAAAAGGAAACTAGAAGCCACAACTTGAATTTATTTTTGTATCCAGTTGCATTACTTTGATTTAGTCTTATTTGATTATAGCTGTATAGGTAATTTTATCTGTTGTTTAGTCTTATTTGTTCATCAGTGTTTATTATTACTATTTATTGCTGTATTTGCTTTGTATTCTGTTAATTTTTTCTGTTTTATTGTCTTATAATTATGTTTCGGATTCTTCTTTTATTATGAGCCGATGTTCTTTCAATAACAGTTTCTACCCCATAAAGGTAGGGGTAAGGTCTGCGTACATCCTACCTTTCCTAGACCCCACTTGTGGGATTGCACTAGGAATGTTGTTGTTGCTGCTGAGTATAGGTGATGATATTGAGTACAGGTAGTGGTATCAAGTTAACTATGTAATATTCGTATATGAGAATGTGCATAACAGGTTAAGCACTCTCCTATGGAAAGCTTATTTGGTACTATTGTTTGCCAAAATTGTCCTCCCATCAATTTAGCATGTCTGAGTACTACGTTATTTGAGTAGTAGAATTATGGAGAATTTTAATTGCAGATGAATGCATTAATTTTTTCATTTCATAGATGTTTTCTAATATGCTGTTCCACTATTGGTTTTTTGTTTCTCATTTGATTTTTTCAGGCCCTCTGTGTCTCCCTTTTAACAAATCAAACTCCATTGAAATATTAAGCATATTATGTTGATTCCATAAAGCATCATGCACCTAGATGTTTTTTTATTTGTTTGATAATGTGCACCTAGATGTTATTGTAGTGCTTCCTTCTTTCCCAAGATATCCTAGAGCCAACTATAGAAGCAATTGGTCTTGTATAACAATTTTCTAAAGTATACCCTTCTTAGAAGCTTGTGAACTGTAGAAGAACCGTGACCAGGAAATGAGATGTCAAGAGTTTTCACCAATCTTTTGTACTTATTTCTGTGGATTTTTAGTGAATCAGAAGCATCATTCTCTATGGCATGTCAACAGGTTTATGGTAAATACGGGAGAATAATCGGGAGACATTATATTCTTTGGTCTTTCTGCACTATGTTTGCACTTGTCAGGGCAAACATTAACATGCATGTACAAATCATCTAGCCAGTCCAGAATGCAGATATTGTTTTTGGTGCTTGCATGCTTACAACTAAAATTGTTTTTGGTCATACAAAGTAGAGATGATTAGCATCTTCCCTTACATGGTCGGGATAGCCTTCAGGCTTTACCTGATCCGAGCAGTTGTCTCTGCTTTTCATTTTTGGTATCGCTATCCCGCACTGAAGTTGGCAATAAGATAAACTTAAACCACCGATAAACTTTGAATAGATCTTGAAATGAAAGATGACTTTGTTGATTAGTCTGCACGATTCCATAAGCAGTAAGTTCTCGTGTTATTGTAGCATCTCTTTATGGTTGTCTCCTTTCCATTTTAGTTGAACCGACTCTCTAAGCATGTCTTGCATGGCAAAATTCTTTTAGCTGTCGGCCACTGAAGAGGAACCTGTGTTGGAGATAGCATTCTCCATTTCTGATGTGAGGGACACTTATAAGGTACGATATCTGGCATCTCTCAGAATCAGTAATCCCCTGTCTCCACTTCCTAGAGCAGTAAAAATTGAATGGAAAGGATAGAACCGGAAAAGATTTTGTTTGTATTCCTTTATTATTTTTTCTCTATAGGTTTTGATTTTTCATAGGATGGCATTTTAACGGCAATGTTTTAAGATATAGCTGCTTATTGATTTGGCTTTTAACTAATTAACTGATTCCCTTGCTGCCTCATTTTGACGATATGAAAATGAATGGTCTTTTTTAGCTTCTGTGCTACCTTTTATTTTTTACTGCAGTTTTATATTTGTATTAAAAACAAGGGCCACTGATCAGATATTTGGCACTTTGTTCTCATGGGAGCACTATTTCTTTTCTCAGGATGCTACATTGTTACCAAAATGGAGGGCGTTTCAGACTATTATATATCTTGAACAGGTTAGTTGATTAATTATTTGATGAATACGTTGACCAAGTTGTATGGGGTTTTCCATTGAGTACATGAAGATAGCATTTGCTGTGGTAGTAGTGGGCCAGGGTGTTGTTGAGTAGATATTCAACATATTCACTCTGTATGATGCTAGTATGTAGGTGTACTCTTCTTTGCCAGCATCTCACAGCTGCAATTTCTCTCATAATTCTCATTCTACAATTGAAAATTTTCCTTCTCCAATTTTATATGACATCTTTTTGACATATTATTCAACCTTGTTCATTGTTTGAACTTTTATTTTGACCACTACTTTGGTCAATGAGTCAATGATGAAATAATAATCTCTTCATACTTCTTTTGATTGATGTTCTAGTCTAACTTGTATGACCTCTAATGGGATGGAATATTATCAGATACAGAGCTAGACGCATGGCGTGGAGGCTTGTATTCTAGCACTGATTTGGCATGTGATCAAAAGACCTCCTTTTCACCTTTATGTACTTTTTTGGGTTTTTAGGGTGATGGGCGTCATGCTTCAAGTAAAATTGCCGCCTTTGATTTTGATGGTTGTCTTGCAAATACAAATGTGAGAAGGTATGGTTTCTTCCTGTGTTTCATATTATTAAAAACTCTTCTTGAGATGAGAGCGTGTATATGATAATTATTGCAACTCTAAATAATGCATGATTGGAGCTTAAGCTAACTCTAGAATGTATGAAAATACAGGATTTAATAGGAAACGAATTGTCATGTTTTTAACTAGTCTAAACAGTTATTGCTTGTCCCAAAGTAGTAGCTGTGTTACAATGATGAATATTATATTAAGCATTTAAGACATACATCCAACTATCTGTATATAGAGATATCCTTGCCCTAAAATAACCCAAAAAAAAAGGAGCACTTAATTCTCCACTAAGGCCTCTCATTTCCTTCATAATTATTCTAGTTTTTCCTCTTTAAGTCTCCCAGAATATACATGTAGGCATAAAGGCACTACTTCCCTGATGCAATCTCTCTTCCTAGTTCCTAGTGTTGCTTTCTCCAAGTTGTTGAGTTCTCATTCACTGTTTTTTGGAAGTACTTAAGTCTAAAGTAATCAAAATACGTATAAATAGAACTCTATAAGGTAGGCAAATCACAGTGTAAAAAAGTTTTTTGTGTGTTCCCTCCATTATTGACCTACCCTTTCTTTCTAAAGTTGTAGCTATGAGAGTGCATGTCAACTTGTGACTTTTTGTGAAAAAAAATTGATTTCCTTGAACCTTGGCTTTCTAAATGATTTATGCGAGAACCTTTTACTAGTAGCCATATTATTTTGCTTTCTACCACCCAAAATTCATAACTAAAGATTTTAGCTAGGAATTCCTCCATGCCTTCCATTTTCATTTTTAAACTGTTCGGTGTATTTTTTTTCTTCAAAAAAGGGATGTGGAGATGTACTGATTTCTTCAATAGTTCTATTGACACCAAATACACAGCTATTTGTTTGCATCGTTTATTAGTGTATTGGTGACTTTGTCAAAAAGAGAAGTACTCCGTCTAGGGTGAATACTATGTTTTAACATCCTCTCTCTCTTTATTAGTTTTCTGGATGGACTATGTATACCAATGTCATAAATATTCTAGAATTAGATTATTGCTTTTAAAGTCGAACTTCTCTTTTTGATATGATGGAGTTCCATTTTTCTCAGAGTTGGTGCAGATGCTTGGTCTCTGATGCATCCTTCAATCCCAGAGAAGCTGCAGAGCTTGTACAATGAAGGCTATAAGCTGGTGGGCATCCCTTTTGTAGTGTCTAAATATCATGTTTAATTCTTATGCTGCTGTATATTAAGTCACTAAGTGGATTTAAGTATGTTTGATAAGTTCATCACATTCTCTGCAAATCAGCCATCTTATTTTTATTAATACGTGCAGGTAATTTTTACCAATGAATCCAACATTGAGCGGTGGAAAAAAAGTAGGCAGGCAGCTGTGGACTCTAAAATTGGACGACTTGAACAATTTATCAAAGTTGCTGGTGTTCCAATTCAGGTGATTGGATCTGTTAGTATGTATCAACATTTTGGATCTAGCTAGTATTTTTCTTATGATGTAACGAGGGCCAATTCACTTTTAAATAGTAGCTGATAAGTTGCTTATTAGTGCCTGATCCTTCTGCAGCCCCTCACCCCCAGCAGAGTATAGGAAAATGGAGAAAAAGGAAGTGTCCTCTCAGATTAATCTCTTTTTGACTTTTATTTGTTGTTGGTGATGGGTCATGCTTTGTGGGTGGGGTGGCAGGTTCCTTCATAAGTGTGAAAATAGCAGAGAGAATAATCTACTAGAACTCTCTGTAAATAGTTCTCATAGCTCTGTTGATGCAGGTTTTCATCGCTTGTGGCTTGAGTAAGATCAAGCCAGAAGATCCCTTTCGCAAGCCTAAGACCGGGATGTGGAATATAATGAAAAAGCAGTTCAATTCTGGAGTTCCCATAGACATGGACCAGTTATTTCCTCTTCCTTGGTCGATAGCCCAATTTTAAATATATTACTTCCTAATCATTGACAAATCTAACAGAGCTTTTCTTATTGTCATTCTAGGTCTTTCTATGTTGGTGATGCTGCTGGCAGACAAGGTGACCACAGTGATGCTGATATTAGATTTGCGCAGGTACCTAATTCTGCTGACGTTTTAAGATGACACACCTTCAATGCACTTGACCAACAAATTACACCATGGGCTTCCATTTGTTTTTTGTTGCAGGCGATTGGACTAAAATTTTATGTTCCAGAGGAATTCTTTGAGAAGGAAACTTGACAATGACAATGAGCATTTTGTTGTGTAACATCTACTACAGTAGAAAGAAACTGTCTGAGCTGAAGTAGAAGGAACATGCGTTCAACTCTTTCCCAGCTAAGGGGTTGACATTTGTGTAAATAGTTCTTTCCATATCTACCTTGGATTCTTATTTAAATTTATCGCCTTTTTCATCCTTTTGGTGAGATTTCTGCAAATACATACCTCAGTCCTTTTTGCTTTGTAGACGGATCAAAGTTTGCATGAACCCATTTATCCTTCAAAATTATGAAGTGATGCATTGACTGGAAATTGTTGGTCAGTTTTCAGTTGTGAATTTGCAGACTTATTGTTACAATTTGTAGAGTTTGTTCTATTATGACACAAAGATCAATATTACGATCAAAACTTGGTATCAATACATAGCAATAAGTTGTTGGTGAGATTGCATAGTCTACTTTCTCCCTCGAGTTATATTATACAAGAAAATAACTTAGCTCCTATGATAATACATTGTTTCTGCAGTATTGCTAGTAGTGTAGCACAATGAATCTTTGTATCTAGAGTCCTACCCAATTGCAAAAGCTGGTAATTACTTCATTTCTTCTTACCGATCTCGCCTTCTAGTATAGCATGTCTGGTCAAAACAATTTCCTTTATCAGATTCTTATAAGTGAATGGCCTGACTGCAGCTCTCATGAACAATTCAGGAGGCATTTTACCTTTCTTTAGTTTTCTTCTCCAAGGACCATATCCATGGCTCTCCCACTCCTTTGGGCTAATTTTGGCTCTAACACCTCTCATTGCCAATTCATCTCCGCCATCTCCCTTTGCTTGTTTTTCCTTGTCTTCCATTGCATTTATATGTTTTTCATAAAACTTCGTTGATGTCTCCATATATTTCTTGGCAAACTTCTCCATTGCTTCGTTGCTACCCAATGCCTTGTTAAATTCATCTTCCCAGAATCTTGTGTCCTCTTCCTGACTTGAATCGTCATCCTCCTTGATACCCAGCTCATCATCATCGTCTCCACTTGCATCCAAATCCACATCGTACTCATCCTCATCTTCATCTTCACCATCTTCCTCCTCATCCTCAATCCAGTCCACTATCTCGGTCTCTCCCGTGTTATTTCTGCCATAATCATCATCATCCGGTGCATCACAACCCATCTCCATTTCCTCCAACTTCACCTTCCATTCCTTCGTATAAGGATGCAACAAAGGCACAGGATGATTGTCTAACAAGAATCCCAAACACTTGGACTTCTTCTCATCACTCAATTTCTCATAAGCTTTTACCACATCATCCACAAATGCCTTAGGATTCACTCTCACAATCTTACACAACCCACCAAAGTAAGTACAGAATTCCATCCTTCCGTTATCATCCTCCAACTCAAACAAACAATCCTGTTCAGTTTCTGGATCAAGCAAAGGCGTTAACGCCTTAAAAAAGTCATCTTGAGGCTCAAACCTACACTGATATACAGGTCTCTGTACATACACAATATCAGGTCTCATCCATGCTGCACATTGTGTGATCAATGACCTTGCTTTATTCCCGAGCCGCCCCATCAAATTCCATTTATCCAACCTCTGATTCCCAGCTTCAACTACAACCTCAGACACCAAAGTCCATTGTTGCCATGGAGAATCCGATATCCTCCACTTAGGATGCCTAACAAACACCCAAAAGTATCTAAAGCCCACATTTTTATCCATTGCATCCAATCTATTCTGAAATTCCTGAGCCATTTCATGTTGCTCAATCTTCTCCCACTCTTCTTGGTCCCTAACCTCACCAATCATCGATACACATGGGTCCGAAAATCGCCCTCGAACAGGCTCCCCTAATACAACTCCACGCCAAGAATATGGCCCAAACTGACCATACTTATACCAATCATACGGGTGTTTGAGATTTGGGTCATCTCTTTCCATAAACCTAACCATTCTATCATACCCCAAACCAATCATTTGCAACTCCTCCTCGGAGAAATTATCCGGGTAGTTTCCATGAGGATTCTTCAACCTGTAGAAAAGACTCTCAGCTAATTTCTTACTTTTCCGGCGGGCATTTCGTTTAGCTTGTCGCCGGAATTCGCCACTTCCCTCAATGCGCCCAGGTGATGTTCCACCGGATTTTCCTTTGCTTCGGCCGGCAAATGACCGGATATCCCTCCGGTGACTGTCATCTCGCCGGGAAATTGCGAGTTCCCGGTTCTGGGCTTGAATATAGAGAGGCTTCGGAGTTCTGTTATAGGTAGATGGAATTGTGGGTAGTGTTCTGCGAAGAGGGTTGAAAAATTGGGCGAGAGATGGTGATTGAAGAGTTGTGAAGGTAGGGTTTAGGGTTTTAGCTACAGACAAGTTCTGATTCTGCATTTTTTTCTACAAAATTTCCACAGCACAAAGGAGAAGGTGTGAGCTCAGTTGCTTATACTTGCTTTATAGGATAAATGTGGTGTATTTAACACAACAGATAACAAAGTTATTTTCCATAAATCTTTATTTTTAGTCTTTTTATAATACCATTATCAATCGCGAATAACTTTCAATTCAATCGTCTCGATGCTAATTGTGCCAATATTTTTAGGTAACAATCTCTGTGTAACGGCAACTTGAATATTATGTTCTTTAGATGTTCAATTTATATTATAAAATTAAAAAATGTCGAAGATGATGCTGGATAATGCAACTGCACGAAAAGTATAGTAGCCCAAGCAAAGAGCTAGTAAGGATCGGAATGAAATATCGTATATAATGTTGAATTCAATCTGACATTCTTTTAAACAAGAAATAAGTGACTATGAACTCAATATCAATAACAAAAAATAGTGAGATTATTATTAACTTAGTTTGTAGAAGAAGCTGAACGATTATATCTAATCAAAACATATGAATAAAAGTAAAAAATAATTTAAACACCCAATATTTTCTTTAAGAGTCTTGTAAATGGAGGAAGTACTATTTTGTATAAAAATATGATAATATA
Source organism: Solanum lycopersicum (assembly GCF_036512215.1). Lineage (NCBI taxonomy): Eukaryota > Viridiplantae > Streptophyta > Magnoliopsida > Solanales > Solanaceae > Solanum > Solanum lycopersicum. The sequence goes on from NC_090806.1 coordinate 67,619,783, forward strand.
TATTTCTTTATAGTAAATATGATAGGGTTCATAGTAACTTTGTCTAATTTTTATTCACTTTTAATATAAGTTCAGAAAATTGGTACAAGCAAAGTATATTTAATTAAACAGAGAAAAGAGAATTAGAATATATATATTTGTGTAGGGCCCTCTCCGGGATTTGACAAATTTCCGATGATCTTACTCTAATCTTCTCCATCTGACCCGTAATGGCCCGGCGAAACCATACGACGGAGCTCGGATGCATAGCCTGCGATGATTTGTCGGAGCTCGGCGCCGGCAAAGAAGGTTGGCTTGTAAACAACCCTAATCTCCTAACTGCTCTCGACACTCATTCAATTGCATTAGCCAACCGTTCGCTTGTTCTCATTCTACATTGGTCCGAAGGATCCGACCCGGTAGGAAACCGGGTGAAGATTGTACCTGATCTCTCTCCGATCGAGGCTGAGTATATATCTGCGATCGAGTGGTTAGTGTTTGATGATATCAAAGTTCTAGCTTTGGGCACTTCTCGTGGGTATTTGTTGATTTATTCTCTCCGTGGTGATCTGATTCATAAACAGGTATTCGTATTTTCAGTTCATAGTTTGCAAATGCAGTGGAGTTAGTAAATGTAGTTGTTAATTTGATTGTTATGTGAAGAAGCTATTTAAAGGGGAAAGATTGGATTTAGGCAAGCTAGGTAATTGTAGGAATTGATGAAGCTGTGGAATTTACATTCAGAAAGAATTTTAGCGAAGTTGCATTGCGCTTGGATTATATTAGACATTATTATTTGTCACTGGATCACGCTACTGTTAGTTTTGCTATTTAAAAGTTTTATGCTTTCTCATTTGTCATTTATGATAAATTTGTCGTTGAGGTGAGGTTATATCGGGAACAACCTCTTTACCTTCCACACCCCAATTGTGTAAGATTGTCCTACCTGCTACCCTTTCTAGACTCCACTTGTAGGATTGCATCGGATATGTTGTTGTTTGTTTTTAGTGTTATTCTCAAAGAAAACAAAAGAGTTTGTTGATGATGGTCATTATGTACTTTTTCTTTTAGTTTAACATCTTAACTGATTATGCAATGTAGTAAAACTAGATATTTTGGAACCTATAAGCGTTTGGTTTAAGATTGTTTTTTTTGTTTTATTTAGTGGTGCCATATGATGATTAGCAAACTTACCAGAACTTTTGTGTGGCAGATAGTAAGCCCTGGAAAGATTCTTAGATTGAGAGTCCGTGATACCAAGAGAGATCTAACCCAAGATGCATCATCAGAAGAGGTCTGTGTTGTTATGTCAGGTGTTATTGCTCGGTTTGATGGATCAGATATTCAGGTATTGGAATTTTCTCGTAGTTACAATTAATGTTATTTTTTTTTCTAAATCAACTATGATACGAGGACATTTAATTTTCAATTTTTACATCTCCATTTTGATGTCGAACCATGAAGTTTAGGTTCTCATATGTCATACTGCTAAATGCTAATGTCCGTATTAAAATGCAGAATATGCTTCAGAGGTGGTTTAGAGAAAGACACTCTCAGTTCTGGGATGAGACAGAATCTGAAAATTCTGCAGATACTTTTGGGAGGCTTCCATACCAGCTATGGAATGTTAATAAATATGGTTCTTGTGTTGATGCTGCTATCACTGGTCTGATGCCCCCTCCTCTGCTGGAGCTACAGGTAATATTTTATTTTCTCATTCTATCATGTTGCAGTACTTTCTTCTCTTACTTTTAAACAAGGCATACTTTTCTACTGGGATTTGTTGTTTCCTCAACCCTAAACCTTCTCCTACAGTTCTGCACACACCAAAAAGAATTTTTAGTGCTCTTATGAAATGCTATTTTTTGTCCTATGACTTCCGGAAATTTTCTGAAGTTATTCTGGTATTTGAATTCAGCTGCTTTTATTGTTGGGCAGTCAAGTCAGCGTTATTATTGTGCAATCACTGTTGGAGCTGACGCTGTGATTTCTGCTTATCGGTTAGTCTGCAGTATATTATACTATGATTCTTTTTTCAAGTATTTTTTTAACTAAAGTCTCCGTCTGCACTCCCATTTCTTACTTTGTTTTACTAAATTGGATTTCTCTTTACACTTTCAAGACTTTCTGTAGACCGAAGCAGATCAATAGTAGGGGCTATTCTCTCCAAGGTTGTGCCTGCAACTTTTTCAACAATAACTTCAATCTCAAAAATGTTATGGAGAAGTGATCCATCTCCTACAAAAAGACCAGAACCAAAGCCTCAGCCTTTTGCTCGAGGTATATGCTATTTTTTTATCGTTGAAAGAATTTCTTATTCAGTTCTCTCTATTTAATTTAATAGCTAGAGGTTGATCACATATCACTTCTTCTACATGTTAAAATGCTCATTTCTTTCACCTCCCAAGCATCATGTCATCCTTCCTTTGCTTATTTGAACTTCCATCTAGAGATCATGACTGAAAGAAGTGTTCTTTGTACAAGTTTATCTTTGAGTTGGAAAGTAGTTTGCAATATGGCCAAGAAGTATAGGTTGATTGGTTCTTTGGTTTATTGCATATATATTCACATAAAGTACTGATACGAGATAACCTATAAATAAATTATCAAGTTGTTTAGAAAGAATTTAAATATACTAGCTTTAATTTATTACTTTCAATTCTTTGTTGAAACATATTTTACTTATCTATGTCATATATACTTCATTTGGTTGTGTCATTAAGGTCTGTACCCATATTCCAATCTGTATCCGTGCATCCTAAGATTTAGGTAATGACAGATCTGACTTCTAGATCAGTACTCGACGACTAGTGTCAGGTCAGGTGCCCACACTGGCTTCCAAGAGTCTACTACAAGTAGTAGGGACAACCTTTGTGTCACTTGGTTGAATAAAATGTTACTATGTTTTATTGCCTTTTGTTTATGACAAGCTCCTTTTTCAAGAAAACTAAATTACTTCTCTCCATTATCTTTCTGCATTTTGCTTGAGAAAACATGGTCAATATTGGACCAGACCATGGTAATTTGTTTATGTTTGCTCTGGGCTTTGGCTAAAATACTTCGCAACATTGTGCTGACTGTTGGTCAGTAAACTGAACCTGGTAAAGTGTTGATGCTGTAGTTACTAGATTAGTGGAAAAACTCAAAGAATGATCCTGACATGTTACTTTCCCAATGAGGTTGTATGTTAGAATTGTGAAGTGGAGATTGCTGAAGTTATCTTTCGCTGATTCTTCTTTTACTCCTTATTCAGTTGAAGTCTAATTCCCAATAGTTCATCTAACAATATAAAGTGCTGTATTTTTCCATGTTTACATAATTGTACTTCAAACTTCATTGTATACTCTTTGAATATCTAATTGGATTTCAAATTAGCTGACATACTGTCATTGTAAATTCTCTATTTCTGGCAGCTTCACCTTTGACTTGCTTTAAGGATCATCCTAGAAAGGGGGAGAAACTCACATTATCACCTAGTGGTACTTTGGCTGCAATAACTGATTCTCTGGGTCGTATCTTACTCTTAGACACTCAGGCCCTTGTGGTTGTCCGTTTGTGGAAGGTTTGTTCTATTCACCTATTAATAATAACTTGTTTGGTTCATCCAAATTATTTATGGTTATATAAGTGATCATTGGATGACGAAGAAAATATACGTGTGCACATTCTGTAGAAGAATGCTTGATTATTACTTCAGTGAATTGATTTTTCATATAAGAACTGAATGCCAATATAGACTGGAAATGTGAGTTTTCAAATGATTTCGAGTAGTTCTGATGAAATAATTCAAAGCAAACAAACCCAGACTATCTACTTAGGTTCATCACCTGATAAAATGAACATATTGGTTTGCAGGGTTATCGTGATGCAAGTTGCCTCTTTGTTGAGATGCTTGCTAAGAAAGACGTTGAAACGTCTAGATCTGCTTACCATGATCACGTGAAAAGTGATTATTGCCTCTGTCTAGCGATTCATGCACCGCGTAAAGGGATTGTTGAGGTAGTTTGCTGCACTCTCTGCTGTATCATCTTTCTCATTCATTTCAGCCCCATTTTTAACTATGCGCTCTCAGACTTCCTTGATAGTAACTCGCACAACTACCATCCTTTTGCATAATAATTATTTGCAAAAACAACAAATACATATCTGTGCCATTTGTTGGTTGCTCGTGAAAACTATATCTGATGAAAACTGTTCGTGTAAACTTTAGGTTATTGTATATCAGAAGATGCATCGGAGATTATGCTTGTTTTGACACTTGAGTTTATCATTGCAGATATGGCAGATGAGGACTGGTCCGCGTCTTCTAACTATTCCATGTGCCAAAGGTAGCAAGATTTTGCAACCTACATACAGATTCGCCTCATCAGAAATGTCTGTGTCTTCTTACGTACCTTTGGAACTTTTCTTTTTGAATGGAGACTCCGGTCTGCTCTTCGTCTTGAATCGATCTCTTAGTTAACATTATATATTAAATTCAAAATAATACAACAAATTGCAGGTAAAGGGCTTTGAGCTACCTGTACAGAATGTAAATTTCATTTGTTTTGTAGCTTTTAACAACTCCCCTTTTTCCCAAAACTTCCAAAGGAAAAAAAAGGAGGTAAAACGTCCCATACCATAGTTATTATTGTAATTTTATCATATTTTTTAAATTTAAATTTGCCTAACCAATAGAATTTGATTATCATTTCATGCTAGTTTATTGTCATACTAGAATGAAGCTGTCATCATTTTTGGTGAATTTCCAAGAACAAGGCAAACTAGGACATTGTTTCCTCCTCCCAATTCCTAAGGGCGGATCTAGACCTGATCACGTGAATTCAATAACTCTTATTTAGATTCTGTATGTGACGTAGAAATTCACTGTAAACTTCAAATCTCGGATCCACAATCTAAGGAAGAGCTATTAACAAAACTACACATTCTCTTGCATACACCATTAATGGCTGGCTGTCTCTTTCTTCTTCTTCTTCTTCATTTGTTTCTCATTACTCCAAATACCTCTTTTTTTCACAGCAACAATCCATAAAACAGCTCTAATCAGACCAAATTTCACCACTCAACTAGACATTTCTCCAAGATTGACACTCCCACAGCCTATTTTCAAGTCACAAATCCAATAAAATTACCCAAAACCAAATCTTGTTCCTACTTAGTCCTCAAACATGATTTTGCCTACACATATGGGAAAACACCAATTCTCACAAATTACACACCCCCTTCAAATTGCCCATCTAAAAAATTTCTCCAAAATCATTCTTGAATGGAAAGCAAAGAGTAAAGGAAGACAATTTGATAGAATTTTTGGGATTTGGCTTAGTGGGGTTGAAATTTTCAGGAGTTGCACTGCAGAGCCAAGGCCAAATGGAGTTATTTGGACTGTCAAGAAGGATATCACTAGGTATTCTTCTTTGCTTCTGACTAATCAAACACTTGCTGTTTATATTGGGAACATTGTTAATAGTAAATATACTGGGGTTTATCATGTAGAAATATTTGTTCATTTTTATCCTACTGAAAGAGTGAGAAACCCCTTTAAGGGATTTGATTCTGTGGCTGATTTAATCGCACCCGTATCGCGTAATTTGCCGTTGAATGATGGTTTGTTGGTTTGAGATTGAGAATTCAACAGATGTACAGTCAAAAGAGTTCAAATCCCACAAAATGTTTACAGGGCTGTATTGGAAATTTATGTGTCTTTTCATGAGAATGATGAGTTCTGGTATGGAAATTTGCCAAATGAGTATATTACTGCAAATAATCGTCGGGAAATGGTGCTTTCAGAGAGGTGATAGTAAGTGTGGATGATGGTGTAGTTGCTTCAGTTTGGCCTTTTACTGTGATTTATACTGGTGGTATCAATCCTCTGTTGTGGAGACCTATAAGTGGAATTGACTTATTTGATCTTCCTTCATATGATATTGAAATTACGCCGTTGTTAGAGAATATCTTAGATGGAAGTTTTCATAATATTTCATTTAGTGTTACAAATGCTTTGAATGTGTGGTATGTTGATGCAAATTTGCATCTTTGGTTGGATAAAAAGAGTGTAAAAACAGAAGGGAAGTTGTTGGAGTATAGTAGTTTGCCCCTTTCTTTTTCACTCGCGAGTAATTTTACTGGTCTTGATGGTTCCTTTGTGACAAATGCTCGTAGATCGATCTCAATGACTGGATGGGTAAAATCATCTTATGGAACAGTCACAACGACATCATCTCAGAGTTTGAGCTATAGTAACTATATGGTGATGGGAAATGACGCGAACTAGCAAGTTGTTGATCAAGACTATTGAGTTTAATGACACTGTTTATGCTAAGACGCGGTCTTTTTCTGTTCAGGTTCTTGAATCCTTCAAAAAGTTTCAGCTTCACTTGTACTCTGATGGTGTTGAGATAGGAGATAAAAGCTATGCTTCTATCTCGAATGTGACTTTGATATTCGATGAAAAGAGGTTGAAGTATGGATCCTCAGCCAGCTCTGTTCACAATCTGCAGAACGCGCAGGGGTGTATGCTTGTAAAGGATCAGTCGATAGACAGTGGAGTCGGGAGCACACAACAGATATACAAATACAACGACGACAAAGGCTGCTACTTCAGGAACATAAGCAGCTCAAATTACACAGTGCTTTATGACAAGGTGATCCATAGTTGCAGCAAATTATTGATCAATACTGTATCATAGCTTCTAAGTATCATGCAAATGCAGTGCCCTTTTCATGTTCCCGAAAGTAGAGGCAGATTCAGAATTTGAAGTTTACTGGTTCCTGTACTGTGTTCACGATCAAATATGTATTGATATTGAGTGAATTCTTAGATAGAAATATAGGATTCAGGCAAAAGCTACTGAGTTGATCCGTAACTTTAAGTCTACATCTGCCCTTGCCTGAGATTTCATGAAGACATAAACATGTGAATAAGCTAGCGCGGTTTTTACCATTCATAAAATTGTTTGTAAAAAATAATTTATTCCAAGTACGAAGACATAAAAAGTAGTTCTTGTGAAAATTTTGATTGAAATTCTACAAGAATTTTTAGCAAAAGCCACCAAGATTAAACCTTAGTAATGATATCAATTTTTTTTGTTGCAGTACATCGACTATTACTTATATTATTCGTACTCCTCAAAATTGTCATCAGGTACATATTGAACCTTCTATATATAACACATTTATTAAAAATTTAACACAAAAACATAAATATTTTAAGAGAGTACGAGCAACATTATCAGGACATAACAATTTTTGACAAATAAGAAAAGTAGCAAAATAGATCATGTAAGTGACCACAAACTACCACTGTGTTATATAATAATACTATATAGTATAATATAATATAAAATAAAAAGACAAAAGTCTCCCAGATGTTTATTCCATTAATTTGGCCCAGCATGTCTCATTGCTAATCTCCAATTAATCCTTTTTATGTTTATAAGCCACCTTTGATTCTGGTTGACCAAATCAAATAAACAAAGATCTCCAAATCTAATATTGCTCCCTCTAAATTACCTTTTCATATATTTTACTCATTACAATATTTGTTTAACATCCACTATCATACCAAACAACTAATTAATATCGAGTGTGAATAAATCAAAAAACATTAATTTAATCTTAGATGAATAAAAATTAAAAGAAACATGTGAATCGTTATTTTTTTAACCGCTAATCGAGTTTTAATTAGTGTTTTAAATCTAATATAATTATGGTCGCAACTAGGGATAATGGGACTCCGTCGAACTCTACGAATTTTTCACATGTTTTGAATTTACTTTTATAAGTTCTAATTTAGGATTTTATTAAATGTCATGACATATATAGTTTTGACATTTCAATTGTATAAGTTTGAATTTTAGGACAATGTGAATTAAATTTCAACAGATTAAAAGTATTAACAAGGGCACAAGACATGATTATTTTCTATTTATGGCTATGATTATGACTAAATTAAATTTGTTCAATGAAGAAGTCTCTTTATGTAGTGGGGCCTAAACACATAATAATTGCTACTATTACTAATTAATGACTTGTCATATCGTAAGTCTATTTCATGCAGACTCTTTTAAAAAAAAATGTTTAATTCATCAATTAATTAATGTGACAACATGAAATTAATGGTATTGTTGAGGGTGAAAATACTGTTTTCGTCACTGACAAATGGTGATGTAATATTCATAGATCAGATTTCATCCGTATTTCTAATGTAGAGTTTAAATTTTTTATATATATAAATTTGTTTAACTTATCGTAAATAATAGATCTGAAATTATAATTTTAAAATATAATGAATTCATTACTAAAATCTTGAAAATCAAATCCATTAGGTTTAAATCTTGGATTGTGTGGCTGCCTACTAATTACTATTGTTCCTAAATTCAAGTAGAAGAGCAAAGTTACAGTCTAAATTTTAGGGTTTCTAAAACACTAGTTTAGGGCTAGGGAAATTCCTATGATTCTTAGTTAGCTGACTAAGAGCGGATTTGACGGACAAAAAAAGCTCTCAAACCCGATATATAATATCAATACTAATATAAACAGTGAAATCTCATAAATAGAGTTCAAAGAAATTACAGTGACAAACATCAACCTTAACTTATTTCTATCTTCTGAAGATAAATATGTTATTTTGGATCGAACTTCAACTCAAGTGTTAATCATTCAATGAATATATATTTAAGAATTAATAGAGAAAGCAGCATAATTAATCAGAATTAATGTTAAATTTTATTTTACATCTTCACATTATATATGAAACTAAGTCAATTAATAGTTTAATACTCATAATATTGAAACTATGACCATATACAAATCTTCCAAAAGCAAATTGAAATAACCTTCTTATTATAAAAGAAATAAATATTACCATTCATTTTTTTTTTCCTCTTGTGAAAAATCAAGTAGAATTTACCTCATTGTTATTACTAGAATTAATTTGAATTTTCCTCTTTTTTTTCTTCTTCTTATAAGGAATTCCCCTTGCTTTAGCTTGAGAATCTCTTACCTCACGTAGATAAATTCTAATAGCACTATTAGCAAATGGATTAGTCTCTTGTAATCCTCCATTTTCTTCATAAGCAGCTCTAAGCCTTCCAATTAGTGCATCTAAACTTCCCCATGCTTGTCTAAGTGGACATGTACATGGTCCAACTTGTTCCACTTGTCCAAAAAATACACATCCATTTAAATGTACCTTAGTTTTTCCAAATTGATCTAGGTATCGAAGAAAATCTAACACGTGATTATAGTTGCACTGAGGTAAAGGTACCGGGGGTTTGTGATTCTTCAAGTATTGACCAAAAGTATTCCAATCACGGCGTTTCTGAGACTCGTAACGACTCAATTGAGGAGGTGGTGATAGCTGATGATGATGATCGGATTGTGTTAAGGTCATTGATGATGATCCTTCTCCTTCTCTTCCTCCTACTTCCCTTTTTTGCTCACTTGATGACATCATAGATTGAAATTGTTTCCCTATCTTCTCAAGAAGGGGTTTTAATTTCTACCAAGGAATAATTTTTTGTAACACTACCAAGACAATTTTGTAAAAAAAAATAAAAAAGAAAAGTAAACATAAATTGGGTGGAGAATAGATTTGTTTTGTGTTTTAATTTAATGAATTGTTTTAGCTTAGAGAAAGGAAAATTATATAGAGATGAGTAGGATTGCAATTGAAAAAAAAAAAAGATAGAAATAAAAACAAATAATTGGGGTAGTTGATAAGACATGAAATGGGGTCCAAGGGGAAGTGCTTTAGCTCTTCTTTTTCTTCCATCACCATATTGTTTTCTTCCTTTAATTGTACTATTAGCAATAAGTATATGGCCTTTAATGATAATTAACTTTTTTTTAATAATTGTATTAGCATCATCCTAGCACTCATTATCAAGAATATTAGCAAAATTAGCACTTTAATTTGACTCTTAGCTACAAAGGGTAGCTAGCTAGTGTGAACACAGTAAATTAACAACTTGTGTATGTATAGTCAAGAAGTTAAAAAATACTAGAACTTTGTCTAGTAAAAAGAGGAGTTGAGTAATTACTATTTACTACCATTGTTTAATTAATTATGTGGTGAAGAAAATTGTATTTCTCCTAACTATATAGAATTTTATATCATAAACACATACTTAATAATTCATTTTAATAATGATATGCTTACTTTGTAAGAAATAAAAATCAAGACACCATTATACATGTACAATATCATAATATTTAGAGTACTTGGGATTAAAGAAGGGTACCGTTCACTTCAATTGATACAATATAAACAATTGACGGTGAATTAAGTGTGATAACTCTCAGCCAGGATTATGAGTTTAGGTGGCATTCAAACCCACAATAGTAGTGTGAAAAACACTTTCAACTGCTCTTTTTTATTACTGCGATGTCAATCAATTTTGTTAAGGAGTTCACAAGTTAATATATATATATATATATATATATATATATATATATATATATATATATATATATATATATATATATATATATATATATTAAAACTTCCTTTTTGTAAGCTTATAAGACATATGATGAGGCCCTCCTCCCCTTTTTATTTCTTTGATAAGTTAGAGTGTAAGAATGAATCTCTCATCCCTAATTTTTGTACACATAACCTCACTTTATTCTCCTTGACCTATTTGTGAAATCTTAACAACTTTAATTAATTAAAAAAATAAAACAAAGTGTAAACTATATTTATACTTTTATTTCAATTTATATGGATTTTTTTAATTTGGAGATTCCAACATATCTTTCATCATTTCAATAATTATACTGCCTTATACAGCTTCATAGGATTCCTTTTTTAAAAAAAAAAACTTTTTTTTTTTAAAAAAAAGATAATCAAATTCATTGAATGCATTTCAAGATGTAGTATAGTTATATTTTATCTATCAAATTAATGATTTGAAGTGCTTGGAGTAACATGTAGAATAATCTTAATTGAATCCAATATATATTCTACTTAGATCCTATCTAGAAGGCAACACATAAGGCAAAAACCCTAGTATCTAGGTAGCATATATTTGTTGTTTTTAATTAAAGCAAATACATTCAACACATTTGGTTATTAATTTAACCTTTCGCTAATCAGTTGAAAGTTCAGATAATGAATCAACTGATCGAGCTATGTAATAAATTTATGTTTTTATCTATCAAACAAATTTGAAGTGCTAGGGCCTAGAAGTAACATGAAGTTGTATGAGAAAACTTGATTATAAGTCCAATATTTGACTTGATATTATCTAGAAGGCAATATATATATACAAGGCAAATACCCTAGTAGCTAGGTAATAACATATATAAATGGAGCTACTATATGAAAAGACTTTTTCATTAGACAGATGAAAATCTGTTGGTCCATGAAGATCATTATTTTCTAATATGTTAGAAAAAGACAACCATGAAGTTGTATTTTGATTTGAAAAATAATATAGTGATGGCTTGGCTGCTTCAATTATTTTAATATTTAATAATTTAATAAACAATGGGCTCCTTCTAGCTAATATCTTTTTTTGATTGGCTCCTATGGATTTGTCTTCCAATATGGGTAATGGGAGAAAAAAAAAGTAAAGTATAAAGTGGAAATATTAATTTAATTATGGAAAAAAATTAAATATTTATACTAAATTAATAATTTAATGAAGATAAGAGATATATTTCTGTGTTCTTGTGAATTTAATAACTTTTGTTTGTACTTCATCTTTGATATATAACAGTTTGAGATCGCTCTAATTTGCAAGGAATCAATCAACTCTAAGCAAGACACATATTTTTCAATACGCGAACAAAAAATAACTTATATTCTTAACCATGCATGCATAATTAAGTGATATGTATTCTCGTTATAAATCTTTCAATTTTAAAATTAATTAAGTTATTTAGTATTATATAAATACCGAATACAAATAAATATTATATCATTTTACTATTGTTATAATCAGTATCAACTGATCATCATACATCAAAAGTTTTATATCATTTTACTATTGTTATGATCAGTATCAATATCATGTGGGATTTTATCTTGGTGACTCTCAAGATTTTGCTTACATGAAAAAAATGATTAAATAATTAAATAACTACTAATTAATCAACTTTCCTTATAGACTATATATAATTGCTTATTACAGCTGTGACACTAATAATATTTCCTAATAACACAAATATATAATAGCAAAGACAATAGTAGAGTCACTAATTAATTAAAATTATAACACTGTTGATAATGGTCTAATCATATTATTATCCAAGTGTACTCTAGTGTCTTAGTGATGTTTTTGTTTTTGCTCCTTGGCTTCCCTTTTCTTTAATTTGTCTCCATATTTTTGTATGAGATAAAAATTTGATTTAAAAATATTTATTAAAAAGTGATACGTGGCAAGAAGAATTGGTTATTACGAACGTGATTGGTAACGGTAAGGGTAAATCAAGTTGTGAAAAGATTTAAAATCAAGACAGTTAAGGTTGATGTCATATCAACATAATTTGTGTGACTCCATAACTATATATATATGTATGAAATTCTAAGCACCATTGTCTGATCGGATAATTAAGATAAGATCGAGATAAATTATTATTACGATTAATTTTGAATCACATAGAATAAGTTTATTAAAGCAATTAAAGAACTCCCTATCAATAGAATAATCTCTAACTATTTCAATCACATTTGATCTTAATAGCATTTTGCTTCCTTGAGATTCTTTTTTAAAAAACTTGTACTAAAATCTAAAAAATATATAATTTTTAAAAATATTATCCTCGTGTCATGTTTCCTTATTTCAAGCTAAATTGTCAACATGAGTGCTAATTTAGATCATGTAGTTATGATATACCTATCAATTATCATATCATTTTACTTAAAATAACTCTAATTTTCACATGAAGTTAAACAAGCCAACTAATGGAGTATGGTTATAATTAGTAATCATTAATTTATGAATTTAAATTATACACGCTTTCTTGATTAAAAACTCTTTTTTTTGTTATTTTTATTGGTCTTTTAATTTTTATACTTGTATTTAAACAAGATTTTACGTATAAATATTTTTTTTTTGCTCAACTTAAGAATGTAGGGAAAATAAAAAATTAAATTGATAATTATGTAATATATTATTTTAGCTTTTTTTTTTTGCACTAGATTATTCGTGTAATCTTTGAACTTATCCTAATCAAGCTTTCGGTTGGAAATTAATTCCTAATTATAAACAGCAAGATTTATTCCACTAAACGCATTTGGACCATGGGAGAATAAATAATTAGCTTAATATATAAAGCTTATGCTTAATTTTCCAACTACCAGCTAATCAATTAATTTATAATATTCAATTCTCTTATTGGTTGAAAAAAGCTTTGTAAGAGAATTCAAACATATAATAATGGAAGTAATTATACACCATGTTCTTTTTTTTCCCTCATTCCTATATATGATATGTGTATATGAGAACTCCTGCATAGGAGCTATATAATATACTTTTTTATTGTCTCAGTTTATACGAGTCAGTTTAACTTGACATAAAATTTAATTTTAAAAAAAAAGACTTTTGATATTTGTGATTTAAAATAAGTTATAGATATTTGTGTGGCTAAAAATTATTTCATCAAGGATAAAATATATACGTTAAAGTTATATCATTGTCAAATATAAAAATGTGTTATTTTATTTGAAACTAATTAGAAAAGAAAATAAGTTATATAAAGTGAGACAGAGAAAATAGTATTTATGTAATGTTCATGCAACATTGGGACATCTTATTAAACTTTACTTTCAGGTGTATTCGAACTTGTGAAATAATAGTCATTGTGTCGTGATCAGATGACTTGTCTACTTCATAGTTCATATTCTCTAAGAGTTTGACATTTCTTTAGATCCTACCTATATAATTTATACACAAAATATTTCATGCATCAAATTATTTTTCAACCGAAAGTTTTTTGTGTATCGAAAAGAATTTTTTTCTTTTTTTTTTGTAATATAATTAAATCTTACGGAATAAAATCTACCTATAAGGTCGATGGGCAATTAGGAAGAGCAAATAATGGTTTCATTTGCAATTCATATATACCATAGGTATATCACATAAAATGATGGTTAAATAGGAAGTGACCCCTTATAATCATTTCAAAAGTATCAGCTGCATCCTTCTTGATAGGGGTATTTGAATGTGACTAGATAAGTCCACTTAATTAATTCCGATTCACACGTGATAATCTCATTTTATAAGATATAATATTTTTTACTTTGATAGTTCTATTTCCATGTGTTCCACTTATTAAACATGGTTCTATAGTCGGTATGTGACCCTTAAATGTCAAAGGCGTCCTTGAGTACGTGATCTCGAAGTGCGACATGTGGAGATTCTAGAGTCAGTGCATGAATTTTTCTTGGGGACTGATCTCAAAGTGCTACATGTGGAGATATTAGAGTCGGTCTATGAATTTTTCTTTCTTTTCTTTTGCCGCCTTTTGCTCAAACGGTCGAAGGGAGATAGTGTATCAAGTTGTTCGTAAGGGTCAACTTAATCCTCTTTCCTATAGATCTCAGATGACGGAACTCTAGGAGAGTCGCCGATTTCAACTACCAGTATGTATGATCTATACTAGATTTGACCAATTGTCTATCCTACGTCCTCTATGTTCTTGACAGACCATTTTTATTTTAGTAGAGTCTTTAAGTTGCACATATTGGTCATTTTCCCCATCACTTAGAAAAGATGAGTCACCGATTCAAATACAATATAATATCATGATTGTTGCTCAAAAAATTAGACACGCAATGCAACTCGCAATCGCAACAACCTAATTGCAAGAGCGAAGCTAACTGAGTTTTATCCCCGACCCAACTAGATCATGAAACATCGCAGTGTATCCATATTCTACAGTTTATCTCAAAATTAATTATTATCTTTTATCTCTCGTACCAGACTAACCGTACATTTCAATAATACTACTCTACCCTACCCTACACTAGTTAAGACCATGGCTCACAATTAAATCACATCATTTATGCTACTTATCTTCTTTTTCATTCTCATTTTTCCTTTTAAATGGGTCCACCATCTCAATTGTTCTTACTAATAATAGTGCAAAAACGTGCTTAGATTCCTAATGTCTGAAGAAAATTTCTTGTGAAAACGACACAACTTGTGGAGCTTATGAATATCATCTTAGTCTTTTTGTTTCTCGTATACGTGGTCACGTCGAAATAATTTTTTCATATATTTATTAAATTAGCGCAAATATCACATACGAATAACAGAATAAGATTTTAACAATTCACATTAACAATATCCTAAAGAAGGAACAATAAAATAGTAATGATCAGGAGATTTTTAAATTGTGAAATATTAGCCATTTAATTATCCTCGAAAATATAAATTTAAATTTGAAAAAGAAATTTTATTTATAAATGTAATTGTTCGATTAATTGAGTTTTTCATTCTGGGTTTCAACTCCCTCTATTTAACCTTCTATTGTTGGGCCTATGGCCCAAACCCAACCAAGTTTTAAGAAGAATGAAGTCCAATAAATTGGGCAACTTTCACATATAGCAAACAAAAAATTCATATTTGTATGCTACAACAAAGTTTGCATAATTGCGTTCCATAGCAAACATAAAACTGTATAATTCGCTATACATATACAATTGTATAATTCGCTGGCCTAAATTGTATAATTTACTGGCCTATTTCGCTGCAATTGTATAATTTGCTTTGCATACAGTTGAATCGAATTAAAATGTATGTATATTGCATAATTATAAGTGTATAGCAAGAAGATATATATTTTTTTCGCTTTATACAAAAACAGAAACACAATATATACACTTCTGTTGTATAAAGTTAGAGAAAATTATATTTTACTGCAATTGTATAATTCGTTGGCTTTTTTCTCTGCAATATTTGAAGTAAAATGTCTGTAAATTGTATAATTAAGTGTATAACACGAAGATATACATTTTTGCATGTGTATATACAATTTTCTCTCGCTTTATATAAAACAGAAACAGAATTATACACTTCTGTGTATAAAGTGAGAGAGGCGAGCGAGAATGGAGAGTGGCAAGCGAGATTTTTGGGAGAGAGACGCTGGCAAATTTTTAGCTAATGTTTTCTATGGAGCACAATTAAATCAAACCCTAGCTATTCTATTTATTTTAGGTTATTAGTTTGCTATTATATACAATTTTCCCTAAATTTATTCAATTTTAACCGATATACATAATTTCTAAACAATCATATGCATATTATATATTCGTCGACTATTTTTAATTAAAGAAATTGAATGAACAAATATTTGGATTAATTATTCTTTATTTAAGAATTTGTATTCAATAAACAACAAAGTATCATGCATTTCATTTATTTATTTTTTAAAACCATGTTAATTTGAATATATCTATTTGGCATAGCATATCAAATAGTAGAAAACATAATAAAATACACCCTTTACATTTGTCATAGCATCTTAAATAGTAGAAAACATAATTAAATACATCCTTTAACAGAAAAAAATATATAGAAATTATAATAAAATACACCCTTCAACCAAAAAAAAAAAAGGAAAATAATAGCTGTGGACCCACTCATTTTCTCCACTTATTTTACTGGAAATAAAATCCTTTATCTTATAAAGTTACGTTTTTTATTATTATTTTTTTTTATAAAAAAAAAACATTTAAATTATAGCATTTGATAAGTTACCTTCCAACGAAATTCATCTGCCTCTTCATCTCTAACAAAAGTGTAAGCCTTTAAATTTCCATCAATTTCAAGTCTAAGATATGTTAATGTTGTGTTATATTTAGTAAATGCCATCACATGTGAACTTCTTTTTGTTGATTTTGCCAATCTATAATCCAATTTCAATCTTTGGTTTCCACTATTTAATTTCACGGATTCCAACGTACTGTTTCCAAAATCGAACCAAGCTAATTCCACGCCTAACTTAGTCCTATTGTAGATAGCAAACAATTTTGGCTGCACCACCAAGCTATAAGGCCCGTTCGCATTTTTTTTCACCGAAGCCCGACTCACAAGCTTATTCGGGCCGGACAATCTGAGAGTTTGGCCCACTAGTAAAGTATCAGTGGGATAGTTGAAACTCTGCCAGACGAATTTACCTTTAGAGTCATGTAGCACCATGTTACCATTAGGTAACAACTTGAACCCTGTCACTCCTTTATTGGCTGTGTTGGTCTGCCAAGCGATTCGACCGTCAGCATCCGCCAATACAAGATTTCCGTTAGTTCCAAATGTGAGGGTCGCGTTTTCTTTAACGGGGTTTCCTCTATTTGCTTCCCACACCCAACGCATGAGTGATTCAGAACGGACAGTGCCCATTCGTAACGCTAGTGTCCATGCGTTAGGAGTTGTGTTATAGAAACAGAGCTGGAATGGATTACTGAAAACACTAAGAACGCGATAATCTGCTTGGTATTCTACGACATAAGGTCCTAAGTCGCCTTCGTTGACGAATTTAAAGGTGTTTTCAAGTGGAACTTGGGCAATGCAAGAAAATATTTGGGAGAAGAGAAATAGAGAGGCAAGAAGTGTAGTAGGCCATGAAGGAGACATGTTTAGTTTGTTGTTTGATATGATATGATACATTTGCTTCTTGAGATTGGTATTTATAGATTACATGAGGGAGGATAATTAATTAGTTTTATATATTGTATTATTGTTGATTCATAATCCTTAAGATTTTTGCATGACTGGACATTAATAATTACTATATGGATATAATAATACATATAGTTTGGGTCAAAATCTCAAAGGTTGTCAAATTCAAAACCGGTCAATATTGATGTGCCATACGTAAATTGTGTATTGGAGGAGCATAATTATTAGCATAATATAAAAATAATTGCATTTGAAATATGAAACTATTATAGAGAGTAACTATGACATAAATTATATAATAATAATAAGGGAAAATGCACAAGTACCCCCTCAATCTATGTTTGAAATTTTAAAAACACATTTAATACTATACTAAGGTCCTATTATTTTTTTGAACTTATTTTATAAGTAATTTCCTATCTCTTTTCGACATACGTGGCACTAGCTTGAAAAAAAAAGTCAACTAGTATTGGGCCCACAAGATAGTGCTACGTAGATCAAAAAGAGGTAGAAAATTTTTAATAAAATAAGTTCAGTGGGCTAATAGGATCTTTGTATAGTATAAGTGTGTCTATGAGATTTCGAACATAGGTTGAGGGGTACTTGTCCATTATCCATAATAATATCCATAATAATAATGATAATAATAATAATAATATATTTAGTAAAATTTCACAAAATGAAATAAATCAGAAATTAAATATATACAAATTTTAATTATATATTACTATCTCAAATCATATAAATATTATTTTCGAAATTGCATAATTTATACTTAATAGTCCATTATTTATAAGTCATAAGTGGGAGTATGAATTTTACTTTTAATTTTTAGTTACTAAAGTTGAATTATTAGATTTGAAATAAATATTGATGTGAAATTGTGAATAAGTAATTAAAACTGAGGCAAAAATTTGTACAAACTTAATATTTACAGCAAATAAATGAACGCTAAGCATTTATCGATAATACTTGAAATTATCACTGAATTATTAGATTTGAAATAAATATTGATGTGAAATTGTGAATAAGTAATTAAAACTGAGGCAAAAATTTGTACAAACTTAATATTTACAGCAAATAAATGAACGCTAAGCATTTATCGATAATACTTGAAATTATCACTGAATTATTAGATTTGAAATAAATATTGATGTGAAATTGTGAATAAGTAATTAAAACTGAGGCAAAAATTTGTACAAACTTAATATTTACAGCAAATAAATGAACGCTAAGCATTTATCGATAATACTTGAAATTATCACTGAATTATTAGATTTGAAATAAATATTGATGTGAAATTGTGAATAAGTAATTAAAATTGAAGCAAAAATTTGTACAAACTTAATATTTACAGCAAATAAATGAACGCTAAGCATTTATCGATAATACTTGAAATTATCACTTTAGTTAGGATCACATGTCGTGTATTTTTACTTTAATTTTAAATAGCTAAAAAATTAAACTAATATTTTTTTTATTATAATTATACCATTTCTTAAATCAAATATGAATCGTACGTCAACATAAATTGCATGGATGATTGAGATTCTTTATCTTTAAGCATATGTCTAAGATTTAAGCTTTTGGAATGAAAAAAATCATATTAAAAGTAACACTTTCGTATGAGCTCTGTTATATAAATTTAAATTCAATCAATTTAAATTTAAATATCGAACACTAAATAAAAAAATCAAAACTATTTCAAACTGTTGCGGCGGCCGGATAAGATAATTAAAGTTGCATAATCATACCCCCACAGAAATCAAACATTTTGTCAAAAACAGAAAATCTAATATACTTTAAAATTATTACTTTGTTTCATTACATAGTGATAATCGCCAAAAACGAACACGAATATATAACATCAAAGGCATATTATGGCTTATTATATGAAGAAAAAAAAACAGGTTATATTATCTGTATCAATACTACTTTATAAGGTTCACTTTAATAAAGTTTAAATTTTATATAATCTACGTGTATAAAAAAAAGAATATTTAAATATCTAGAGATTACTCACTCAATTTTAATTCATTCGTCTTACTTTGACTTGACATGAAATTTAAGAAAATAAATAATAATTTGAATCTCGTGAGTTGTAACCTTATACTGAAAACATGTCAAATATATCAAAATTTTATTTAATCTTATGATGTCTGAAACATGTAATGTAAAAAATTAAAATTAAAATGACCACAAAAAATCAAATATTCTTCTAAATGTGTTAAAAATAAAAGTATTACGACAAATAAATCGAAACAGAAAGTCATTTTAATTATCGTGCTTATTAAAAATAGTCATTTCATAATAATTAATTTAACTTTTAAAAGTTAAAATATAATTTAAAAAGTAATTTATTTCTACCTTTGTCTTATTCAGTAAATATAAAGATTCAAATAAGTTTTTTAATCACAATTTCTCATATATTTTAAATTATTAATTACTGTAATTTATAAATTTTTTTACATAATTTTTTAATTTAAAGTTTTTATATCTAAAAGTTGAATTATTTGATTCTCAAAATTCCGACGATATACCATTAACTAAGACAAAATGTACTCTAATTTTTAATCTTGAATATTTGGCTATAAATAAGACAATATTGGAGTCAAAAAAATTTAATATCAGCCGTTTTCACAAGATTATTTTTTTATATAATTTTCTGAGTGATATTGACCTCAAAGGGCCCATAACTCTTAAAGATATTAAAATAATGACAAATATTTATCGTCTTATGGCAAGATCTTAAGTACGTACATAGATTTTCTTGTTTCCTATCCTAGAAACTTGAATTTATTAGGAATAAATAATATGAGTATATGATAACCACGTAACTTGTCATTTGAAAAGATGGGAAAACAATTATTTGATTTTTGGTAAGCAAACTCAACACGATATTAGAATTGAAATATTAATATTAAAATTATGTTAAAACATATTAAATTTTATAATCTTAAACATATTAAATGAAAAAGATAAAATTAACGTATTGTTAAAAAAAAAAAAGGCGTCATGAATAATTTTATAGATTAAAAAAAAGGTGCAATTTTCACATATAGCAAATAAAAAATTCATATTTGTATGCTATAACAAAGTTTGCATAATTCCGCTTCATAAAAAATATAGAAACTGTATAATTCGCTATACATATACAGTTGGCAAATTGTATAAAACGAAGTGTATAAAACAAGAAAGTGAAAGACACTTGGGCAGAGAATTGTATAAAAACGAAGTGTATAAAATGAGTTGTATTATTATAAGTGTATAGAACGATTATATACAATTTGAATTTGTATAAAATGAGAAAGAAAGAAAGACAAAAGAGACTTGACAAGGAATATACAATTGAATCGAATTGTATAAAACGAGAAAGAGAGAAATTAGATTCAATTCGAAAATTGTATAAAACGAGAAAGAGAGAAAGGCAAAAGAAACTGGGCAGGGGAGTATTTTTATTGTATAATTATAAGTGTATAGGACGAAAATATATGTACTTGCATGTGTATATATAATTTTCTCACGCTTTATACAAACAGAAACACAATTTGTACATTTCGTTTCTATTTCTATAAGTGAGAAAGGAGAGGGTGGAGAGCGAGATATGGAAGAGGGGAGAGAAAGGAACAAAAATATATGTATTTATATAATTTTATCTGCTTTATACAATTAGAAACATTTTTTATACACTTGTGTTTGTATAAAAAGTAAAAAAGCGAGCGAGAGATTGGAGGAGAGTAGTGAGTGAGATATTTGGAAGAGCGGCGTCTGGCAATTTTTTGCAAACGTTTGCTATGAAGCACAATTAAACTAAACCTATTTACTCTATTTATTTTAGATTATTAATTTGCTATTATATAAGTTTCTTTTTGTGATAGTAGGTTATAATTAGGATACGTTTTTTGACATATTAAATTTATGATAAAAAGGAGATTAAAAAATGCTTTAAATCATAAGTTTAAATTATAACTGCGATATTCTTGAATTTTTTTTAAAAACTTCATACAAATTTATGATTCTGATACGAATTATAATTAGCGATAGAATTTATGTATCGTAGCATTTTGTGGTAGAGATTGAGTTTAGATGTCATGCATATGCACTAATGTTATAATCAACCATGCTAACTTTGGAATATCAGATTTTAATAATTAAAATGAAGAATTCAATACTAGAAAAAGCAAGGTGGAATTGTCGTTGTCAATACTTCTAGTAGCTCTCGATTTAATATAAAATTAATATACATCTATTTTTCTATTTAACTTTATTATTAAAAACTACAAACATTTTAATTATGAAATATAGAATTAATTAAATATTCAATAAATAGAAATTATATCTAAAAACATGAATAAATATAAAATAATAAAAAAAATATTTTATTTAAATCACATTAAAAGAGAAACACGATTAATAATTTAAAATCGAAAAAATAATATCGATTTGATTTGGTCATTCCGCCTGTTGTTTCCCATGCAAGCGTGAGCTGGAGCCAAATATAATTTTTTTTATTTAGCTTTTCAATATTCAAATAAAAGATAGCAAAGTCAAACAAACTCGTTATTATATATATATATAAAAAAAACTCTTTTTATTCATAAATTAATATAAGAATACTTAATTATTATTTTATTTTTATACGATTTCATAACTTTCAAAAATATAAATACTTTCATTATTTTCTACAATTTAAAACTTTAATGTAATATCTGTTCTCTTTTCATCCACAATTTTGTTTTATTTTTCTTCATCCTTAAAATATTAATATATAAGTCAAACTAACATACATATTTAATTCTGAAGCTAGTCAAACACTACACATAAAATAAAATGGTAGAAATATTTAATACTACAAAGTGAAAAAGATTTGCAGTAATAGGAATTTTTTATTTACTAGAAAATACTTGTAATGTTGTAGATTTCTTTTTTTCTATAGTAAATTAATCTTATAAAATAGAGAATCAATAATGCAGTAAAAAATATAAATTTGAGGGCGATTTTAAATTGGCAGTAAACAAAGTGACAAATTTCATTTGTTTAGGACAAAGTTATGATTGTTTGTTACGTGCACACTGATTGATTATGTAAATTAATTTGAAACAATTAAAAACGACGTATAAATAAGGGATTTTTTTTTAAAAAAATAATGATTGTTCAAGACTTAATTATATAGTATATATATTTTGAAATTCGTTCATTATTAGTGTTACATTTGTTTTTAAAAATTCGTGACATATTAGTCATATGATGATACATACAAAGTGAATTATTTATTGTTGATGTAAAAAAAATTTAAAAAGTATTATATCATTGATACAAAATAAATTTCGGATTCTAATATATTATTAATATGATTAGAAAGCAACTATTGATACGTTTGATAAATATAAAATATAAATTTGTATTATTATTTATCAAAAAAAATTAAAAAAAAATAGGCAACATGCCTATATTTATAATTGAACGGTCAAATATAAAATCTATCGCAATTAATTTCCACATCGAGCCGCCTTAACCCCTTTTTATCCAGAACACACAAGTGGGTAGTGGTATAGGACCACCTTTTTTATCTCTCTTTTATTTTGATATTTTTTTCATTTTGATAATAATAAGGTAATACATCTTCCTTTTATATTTAATTAGATATTTTACATTTGAGCTATAAAATATATTCGATAAATAGGGTGTTATATTTATAAAGACGTGAAACTTTTAATTCACTCGAAATATATAGTGAACAGTGAACATCATGTAAAAAATAAAAAAATAAAAATCTGAATACAAGATCTATTTAGAACTTAGATATATGCAAATTAGTATATACCTAAATAAATAAAATACAAAATGTTTTTTCAATTTTTTTTAAAAAATACCAAATAAGTGTTTACTTCTTTAATAAAATAAAATTTTATTTGCTATTATGAGAATTAGTTTTGTTATTCTGTGGTTTTAATTCAATGTACTATGATTAGAGTTAGTTTTGATATTCTGTGGTTTTAATGCAATGTAATATTAGTCTAAAAGATTCATATTCCAAGTTTATCAAATAATACTTAGTTTCTGTGTATATCAAATTGAATTAAAAGATTGTATTTATTGCACTTAAATAATAATAACAACAACAATAATAAAATTAATAATATGAACATGACTGCTGATAGATTTTCTCTTAAACTTGAGACAATAAATGCACTATGCACATACTTCTTTTTTTCTCATGATATTAAATATTTATATTAAAATCTCATTAAATTTATTTTACATTATATTCAAAATAAAACACTTTTTAACACGAATAATTTTATTTTTAAAGAGATTTTAACTCGAAACAATATTACCATCAAAGAGCAAAATTATAACTTTTGAGGAATATATATCCACTTGATTGTTCCCGCGTAGAGCACATCAACATTGACTAGTACTTTTAATTGACTACCCAACTTGTGCATAATTAATTGTACATTTATGATCATATTATACTTTATTAACGTCTAGTCAAAATCAAATATCTTAATGATTCTGATAAACAACATATATAACTAATATAATTATCCTGCACCATCCATCTATAAATTCCAATCTCAAGAAGCAAATGTATCATATCAAATCAAACAACAAATTAAACATGACTACTTCATGGCCTACTACACTTCTTGCTTCTCTATTTCTTTTCTCCCAAATATTTTCTTGCATTGCCCTAGTTCCACTTGAAAACACCTTTGAATTCGTCAACGAAGGCGAATTAGGACCTTATATCGTAGAATATCAAGCAGATTATCGTGTTCTTAGTGTTTTCAATAATCCGTTCCAGCTCTGTTTCTACAACACAACTCCTAATGCGTGGACATTAGCGTTGCGAATGGGCACTGTTCGTTCTGAATCACTCATGCGTTGGGTGTGGGAAGCAAACAGGGGAAACCCCGTTAAAGAAAACGCGACATTCACGTTTGGAACTAACGGAAATCTCGTATTGGCCGATGCTGACGGTCGAATCGCTTGGCAGAGCAACACGGCCAATAAGGGGGTGACAGGGTTCAAGTTGTTACCTAACGGTAACATGGTGCTACATGACAAAAAAGGTAAATTCGTCTGGCAGAGTTTCAACTATCCCACTGATACTTTACTAGTGGGCCAAACTCTCAGATTGTCCGGCCCGAATAAGCTTGTGAGCCGGGCCTCGGTGAAAAAGAATGCGAACGGGCCTTATAGCTTGGTGGTGCAGCCGAGATTGTTTGCAGTCTACAAGGGAAACAAGGTTGACGTGGAATTAGCTTGGTTCGATTATGGAAATAACACATTGGAATCGATAAAATTAAATAATGGGAATCAAAGATTGAAATTGGATTATAGATTTGCAAAATCAACACAAAGAAGCTCACATGTGATGGCATTTACTAAATACAACACAACATTGACATATCTTAGACTTGAAATTGATGGAAATTTAAAGGCCTATACTTTCGTTAGAGATGAAGAAGCAGATGAATTCCGTTGGAAAGTAACTTACAGTAGGATTTAAAACGTTTCATAAACGAAACGTATAAATCTACATACACACTATTCTTTTTCACGAATTATATTATCGTGCTGTGAACGTAAATCTATAAGATAAAGGATAAGTGTGCAGTACAATAAGTGGGTCCACATGCAGCTAGTAGTCCAATAAATGAGTGGTAACTCCTATTTAATGTTAATTATTTTTCTTTATTCCACTTTTGAAAAAAAATATTATGTTTTGGTTGAATTAAGAGAGTGTATTATTTTGATATATATATATATATAATTATTTTTGTATTGAAATATTTATGAAATAAGATTTTAACAAGTGAGATCTCGATTGTTAAAGAATGACAAAAGTCATATCGGTGATTAATGTGATGGGTGAACTCTTTATAAGGCTTAGGCAATCCTCCCCCATTTGAGCTAACTTTTGGGGTGTGAATTAGGCCTAAGACCTAATTTCACATTAATTCCCTTTGTTGAATTACTTAATCATATGATAAATTGTATTAACTTACGTAAACAGAATTAATTATGTACTTTCTTTAGTCATATTTATAAAATGACTCTTTGGGTCTTACTAAAAAAAAATTGACATAAACCTTCTGTAAAAATAAGTATTTACCTTCTGGGCTACTATTGAAAAAAAATATAATGTATATAAGCATCAATATATTATATTCTTAGTTCCTTTACTATAACTTATATATTAAAATTTTACTATAAGCTATTTGCAAATCAGACAAAATTAAAAAACAAAACTGAAGTCCATATAATATGACAATAAGGATCGTTTGAAAAATCAATCATTTGGAAATTTTTAGATTTAGATTTTATTTCGTATATTTTCTTACAAATGTGAAAATTTAATTTATGAAAATCATTAATTATTTTTATACAATCTTATCAAATGAATAATTATTTTATTTATTTTTATTTATTCATTGTTTGACTTTACACACCTCTTAAAAGATAGTACTATAGATGATACGTCTATTTTATCACTTTTTCAATATAATAAATTTAATATTTTAAAAAATAACTTTAGCTAATAATAAAGAAAGTTTAAAAAATAAAAACCAAGTGATAATTACTTATGATTTGTTTAGAGTAAGCAAAGAAAAATGAACGGAAGAAATCATTCACAAAGTATCTAAATATCTCACTCTTCAAATCAATAAATCACATTTTCCTATTTTTGAGTAACTTAAATATAAAATTATAATTTAAAATAGAATTTCATAAAATAAACGTATAGGTTTAAAATCATTTAATATCAAAATCAAAATTTCAAATTTCTATTGTGGCGCATTTGAATGAGTTTAAAAAAAAAATCAGATTTTTAAGTAAAAAAATAAAGATCAGAATTCTTTTAAAATTTATAAAATACCAAAAAAATTAAAAATAATTTTAACTTTTAAGTCAATTTAAATGGAATTTAATACTCCAACATTACTTACACTTTGCACCGACACAAAAATTCAAAGTTTTTGTCGTCGTTCTATATTAATAAAAATACGTTTGTTTTCTTTAAATTATATGATCTAGACGCTAGATACTTCTACTTTTGTATATACAATAAAATAAAATCAGATCCACTCATTTATATTATTTTATTAAAATTTTGTTGCTATAATTGTCAACTTGCGTAGTAGAACAGAAAACTTTTGTTCGTCACTCATGACGACATCGTTTTTGGAGTTCACATGAACATGCCAGGTGTTTTTAAGTGCAAGAAACTATAGTAGTAAATTTAACAGAGAAAAAAAAAACTTGACAAAATTGAAATGATAGTAACAATATTTTGTTGTGCCATAGCAATTACTTTGTTTGTGTGTCTATGGAAAGTACTAAATTGGGTTTGGTTCCAACCAAAGAAGTTGGAGAAATTGTTGAGGAAACAAGGGCTAAATGGGAATTCATACAGATTTTTGTATGGGGACATGAAAGATTTTTCTAAGATGATTAAGGAAGCTAATTCAAAGCCTATGAATATGGATGATCATGATTTAGCACCAAGAATGGTGCCTTTCTTTCTTGAAACCATCAAGAAATATGGTAAGTTTTCACTCAAAAAGTTTACTCATTCGTAATCGAGTCAAAAATTAAAGTTTATGAATTTAATCTTTTTTTTAGTTAATTCTTCGGTTTCTTCCGGAAACAGATGATTTTAGTTATTGCATAACTTATAAAGTTGATGTCATCTAATCAGAAAATCACGAGCGGATTCGTAGACCCAACTTTATGTAGACATGTAGGAATTACTACAGATCATTGGAAACACTTTATGCAATAGACTCTCGTAGTCCGTTCCTTTCCACACCTGCTATAAGCTTTAGTGGATCGAACTGTTTTATACTAAATACTTCATTTGTTCCATTTTATATATTATCTTTTTACCAATTTTATATATTATCTTTTTACTTTGCATAATGCAAAAAGAAATGACGTAATTTTACCTTTCTATTCTTATTTAATTTTTTTAAACTCAAATTTTCAATCAATGAATATGAATTAATTTAACCAATAGACATAAATCATTTACTTAGCTTTTCTAAGTTGGTTAAATGCATATTTTCAAAGCTAATAACTCACAAGGTAAAAGAGGAACAATATACTCTCTCCGTCCAGTATTATTTGTCATGGTTTTTATTTTTAGAATCAAACTATTAAAACTTTGATTAATTTTTTAAGATGTATTTTTTCATCATATTAATATGCAAAAAATTGTAATTTATTGTACTTTTCATATTGTTTTAGAATATCTAATTTTTTTTGTTTAAAATATCGAATTAATGTGATCTAATTTACCTTTGAAAATTAATCCAATTGACTTTCGATAAGCGCAACATGACAAATAATTCCGGACGGAGGGAGTAATATTTATGTATTGATTTTATGAAATGACAAGTACTATGGATGAACTATTTATAGAAATGAATGAGATACAAAATGATACAAAAGGAGTACTAATTATTGATATAAGTAGTAGATTAAATTCACTAATTTGTTATCCATTCACAAATCTCTCATTCATTTGCACAGACGGAGTTAGAATTCGAAGTTTAAGCTTTTTGAACTTGAAGTTGTAGTTCTCTTTAGTTACAAGGTTCACAATTAAATATCTGTACATATCTTATGAACTTGCTAATACAAATAAGCAGTTTAGCTAGAAGTTCCTTTGGTAAAATGTAGTTTGTTTGAACTATTTTTTCGAATTCGATAAAATTTGTAATGAGCATGTTATCCTGATTTCTTTATCTTTTAAAGATCACTCTGTTCATTTCGTTCTGTTCGATTGTATAGATGTTTTGTTTCGAATTTTGTACTTGTTGTAGTTAAGCTTGAGTCATATATATATATTTGCAGGGAAAAAATGTTTTACATGGATGGGTCCAAGACCACAAATACTAATCATGGATCCTGAGCTTATAAAGGAAGTACTTTCGAAAACCTACGTGTATCAAAAGCCTCATGGAAATCCGTTAGGCACGTTATTTGTACAAGGATTAGTAAGCTATGAGAAAGATAAATGGGCCAAACATAGAAAAATCATCAATCCCGCGTTCCATCTAGAGAAGTTAAAGGTTTGTCATTCAACTTCGTGATTTGCCTTCCTTATCGTTCAATCTTAACTTTTATGTCATATGACTATTTCGAGTAATGTGGTATCTGCTGCCTGACTTGATGTAGACAATAGTGGTTCTATAGGGACGCGAATCTCACCTGGATCAATGATTCAATGTTCTAGATTGTTCTTCCACCAATCGATAATATGTTAACTCTTGCTTCTTGTATGTTCCACATATGGCTATATTGAGTGATTTCTGCTATACCTTAGCTTGAGTTAGACAATCCGAGAGTGAATCTATGGTTCAAAGAAGTCGAATATTGTCTGGATCATTATTTGTCAGGACGCTCTTTGCGTAAGTTTCTTGGCTTGGACAGAGTACGTGTTTAGTCCATGTTGTGTTCCTACAGACTAAGTTCAATTTTATTTGATATATTTACTATATGGTGATTGAATATGTGTTACTAATTATGTTCAAAGTGCAAGTGTTATTGACGTTTTCCCTGATTCACTATTTTCTCGAACAGCATATGCTTCCAGCTTTTTACTTGAGCTGTAGTGAGATGCTGAGCAAATGGGAAGACGTTGTTCGAGTTGAAGGCTCTCATGAGATAGATGTATGGCCTCACCTGCAGCAATTGACTTGTGACGTGATCTCTCGGACAGCTTTTGGCAGTAGTTATGAAGAAGGTAGAAAGATTTTTGAACTTCAAAAGGAACAAGCTCAGCATTTTCTCGAAGTTATACGCTCAGTTTATATCCCAGGATGGAGGTAAACTTATTGCTCCAAAGAATCCGAAAAATGTAGCTATAGGAAATGATTAGTTCTAATATTTGTTAATACGTTTTGGTTTTGTGTTTTCAAAGATTTTTGCCAACAAAGAGGAACAGAAGAATGAAGAAATTAAAAAATGATGTTCGGTCTTCAATTAGAGGTATTATTGATAAAAGATTGAAGGCAATGGAAGCAGGGAACGCGGATAATGAGGATCTATTGGGCATATTGCTGGAATCGAATTTTAAAGAAATTGAACTGCACGGTAACAAGGACTTTGGAATGAGTATCGAAGAAGTCATTGAAGAATGCAAGCTGTTCTATTTTGCTGGTGCAGAAACTACATCAGTGTGGATTCTGTGGACGCTGGTGTTGTTGAGCAGACATCCAGATTGGCAGGAACGGGCCAGAGAAGAAGTATTGCAAGTGCTTGGGAGTCGAAAACCAGATTTTGATGGATTAAATCATCTAAAAGTTGTAAGTATTCTTGTTCTGCCATTGGTACAAAAAGCACGTGTGAATTTCTTTTGATCATCTCGTTCATGCTAGAGGAGCATCTCTGTTACAGGTAACAATGATCTTGTACGAGTCGTTGAGGTTATATTCCCCAATAACAGTACTTACGCGACGAGTTTATGAAGACATTACACTAGGAGAAGTATCTCTACCAACTGGTGTGCTAGTCTCATTGCCAATGATTTTATTGCATCATGATAAAGATATATGGGGTGAAGATGCAACCAAGTTCAATCCAGAGAGATTTAGTGAAGGAATATCAAGTGCAGCAAAGGGTCAAGTTACATATTTTCCATTTGCTTGGGGTCCAAGAATATGCATTGGACAAAATTTTGCCATATTAGAAGCAAAGATGACTCTGTGTATGATCCTACAAAGCTTCTCTTTTGAATTGTCTCCATCCTACACACATGCTCCTCAATCCTTGGTAACCACTCAGCCTCAGTATGGTGCTCCACTTATTTTCCACAAACTATAATTTCGAAGAGTTTATTCAGACTCGATTCAGTGATGGAGTTACAATATCGAAATACGGGTTCAGAAACAGTTTCTCTATTTCATAAAGACAGGGGATTATGTGTTGTACTCTCCACTCTCCCCTGACCCTCATATTGGGTATGTTGTTTTTGTTATTCTGACAAACTCAGTAGTTTTCGTCAAAAGCTTGCATTTGTTTGAGCAAATCCACTAAAAATACTATACAACATCCGTGCTAGCACGAGCTCAATATATATTGCTTCCTTAATTTCAAATTATGTGAAATAGTTGAAATTTGGAGAATTACCTCTATTTTTTTTAATATGATTTTTAAATATTTTAGGTTGTCTATATTATTATGTTTACTGTTACAATATTGAATTTTTTTTAAAATATTCACTTAATGTAGACATGTGTTACATACGATGATTTTTTTCGGTGCCCAAGTTTATGAGGGTAGGGATACAATCTATGTATTTTAGGATTATAATTACAAAAAAGTCCTCGGATATTTTCCTTTGCTCAACAATGTCTCACAGATATGGTAGATATAAATATATAGTAGTAATTTATATTTATACGTAAATTTATATTCAAACAAAATGGACAAAAATTCAAATTTTAGTAACAATATGTTGTTATGTCATAGCAATTAGTCTGTTTGTGTGTCTATTGAAAGTACTAAATTGGGTTTGGTTCAAACCAAAGAAGTTGGAGAAATTGTTGGGAAAGTAAGGGCTAAATGGGAATTCATACAGAATTTTGTATGGTGATATGCAAGATTTATCTGGGATGACTAAAGAAGCTAACTCAAAGCCTATGAATATTTATTGATTTCGTGGGGTTTAATTAGTAATAAGTGGATAGTGGATTGATTTATAAATTATACATAGTTGAGTGCCACGTATTTAAAAAAATATATAAATAGTTTAAATTTAAAACCGTTAAATAAGTGGTCAATTTTGAATTCAAATGTGAATGACAAGGGTATTTTGAAGCCAATAATTGGATGGAAAGAATATTTTGGACTCTCTCTATATAGATATAGATATAATTGAGGTAGAGGGAACGAAGAGAAGATTATAACGTGGGAATTTAACCTTCACCAATAAGATAAGAATTCAAATAGTCAATCAGATCATTCGTATTTATTTTACTTTTTCTTATTCAACAGCTTTTGCATTAAAGAACTAGTTTGATTAGACATGGACCATATTCTTAACGTCCTGGGTTAAAACACACCCCAAAAAAATGTGGAGAGCGGGAATTGCACTAAGTAAAAATGAAACGAGTAATTAAAAAGTAAAAGAAAATCCGAGCCCTTCTTGTTATTATAGGATGTATAATTACGAAAACACCCTCAGATATTTGCCCACAGATATAAATAAGTATAGGGACACAAAAATTTAACTGAAACAAAATGGAATTAGTTACAGCATGTTGTTGTGCCATAACAATTACTCTGTTTGTTTGTTTATGGAAAGTACTGAATTGGGTTTGGTTCAGACCAAAGAAGTTGGAGAAATTGTTGAGGAAACAAGGGCTAAATGGGAATTCATACAGATTATTGTATGGAGACATGAAAGATTTTTCTAAGATGATTAAAGAAGCTAATTCAAAGCCCATGAATTTGTCTAATGATATAACTCCAAGATTGGTACCTTTCTTTCTTGAAACCATCAAGAAATATGGTATGTACTTTATTTTTTGTTTATCTCGAGAATGATTTGTCATGCTTTACTTAGTATCTGCTTTGATATATTTTTCCTTTTAAGTCAGACGTGTTTATCAGAAACAATGTCTCTACCCAAGGTATGGTAAGGTCGGCATATGCTCTCCTCGAGACTCTACTAGTAGGATTACACAAAATCTGTTAAAAGAAAAATAAGTCCCTTAATTTTAGGTATTTTTGAGAAGACTGAAGTTCTTATAAGAAAACGTTAGATCATGCTCTAAAGTTTTGTACGTTGATGCAGGCGTTATAAGTAAATTTTATGTTTTGTCTGTAAGATTAGGTAATTTACAAGCAAAAGATGTATGAAGTGTACATAAAGATGCTTCTTAGGTAGAGGAGGGGATGAATTTGTTCGAGAGTTGAAGATATGTTTAAGTAAATAAAAATTGTGCTTTATTTGATACCTTAAACTTTTAGATGAGTTGATCACTCACAACATGATGTACGAGTAGATAGAGGTAGTTAGAAGTGTCCAGTGGGTCAAAGTCCCACATTAGTTGGAGAATGAACTAGTGGTCTGCTTATATGAACTTGAGTAATCTTCATCTCATGAACTAGCTTTTCCGGTTGAGTCAGACTCCAATATTATACTGGGGTCTTGGATTGAGTCTGACGGCCAATATTATACTGGGGTCTTGGATTGAGTCTGACGGCCAAACATCTCTATTATCAAGAAGAACAAACAATGATTGTGATTACTGAAGCTGATTTAATTGAGGATGATGATATAAGCTAAACATAATCCAAATTAAACGCGTTCTTAGTTATACATATGCTTGCAGGGAAAAAGTCTTTTATTTGGTTGGGTCCAAAACCACAAGTACTAATCATGGATCCGGAGCTTATAAAGGAAGTATTCTCGAAAAATTATTTTTATCAAAAGCCTCATGGAAATCCATTCGCAGCGTTATTGGTACAAGGACTAGCAGCCTATGAGGAAGACAAAAACATAGAAAAATTATCAATCCCGCTTTCCATCTAGAGAAGCTAAAGGTTTGTCAGACGTTTCTTCGTTTTTCCTCCTTTAACGTATGACTATTTCTAGTAAATTCATCATTTGTCAAGACTCTTCTACAGTTCTATGTAAGTTCATAGGCTTGGACGGGGCATTTAGTCTATGTAAGTTGATAATGTCTTAGATATATTACCGTAAAATGAATCTTTTTTATATTAAAGAGATTTGTAATATTGTTGAACGTGTTTCACCTTAATTGTTGTTTGAACGCTCTTTCTTTTTATTAAACTAGATGGTGATGGTATCACTATATCTGTATTCCTAATTCTGTTTCAAGTGTTGTGTCATCGTTATATGTTCCCTTACATCATTTTCTCGAACAGCATATGCTTCCAGCTTTTCACTTGAGTTGTAGTGAGATGTTGAGTAAATGGGAAGACGCTGTTGAAGGCTCTCGTGAGATAGATGTATGGCCTCACCTTCAGCAATTAACTTGTGATGTGATCTCTCGTACAGCTTTTGGTAGTAGTTACGAAGAAGGTAGAAAGATTTTTGAACTTCAAAGGGAACAAGCTCAGCATTTTATCGACACTGTACGCTCAGTTAATATCCCAGGATGGAGGTAAATTAATTTGCCTGAGAATCGAAAAATTGTAGCCAAAGCTATGTTGTTCGGACTCTTAAAAATGATGATGGTTGCATGTTGGATCTTCCAAATATTAGTGCATTTCTATAGAATCCGACATGGTTGCAGGAACTATTTTGGAGAGTCCGAACAACATAGAACCAAAGTTCATCAGGAGATGCACATAGCTTTTACTTCATCTAATGCATTTTGGTTTTCTGTCTTATAATATAATTTCAAAGATTTTTGCCAACAAAGAGGAACAGAAGAATGAAGGAAATAAAAAACGAGGTTCGGACCTCAATGAAAGGTATTATCGATAAAAGAATGAAGGCAATGAAAGCAGGTCATGATGCCGATAATGAGGATCTGTTAGGCGTATTGCTTGAATCAAATTTCAAAGAAATTGAACAGCACGGAAACAAGGATTTTGGAATGAGCATCGAAGAAGTCATCGAAGAATGCAAGTTATTCTATTTTGCTGGCCAAGAAACTACATCAGTCTTACTCGTGTGGACTCTGGTGTTGTTAAGTAGGTATCAAGATTGGCAGACACAGGCCAGAGAAGAAGTCTTGCAAGTGTTTGGGAGTCGGAAACCAGATTTTGATGGATTAAATCATCTAAAAGTTGTGAGTATTCTGTTTTTTTTAATTCTTGGTTTAGTTCATGTGCCATGAGTTCCTTCTCTCATTGTTATTGCTATTGCTTGAGAGCTTTGTGATACTAATGTTTCATTGTCC
This sequence comes from Solanum lycopersicum, assembly GCF_036512215.1. Lineage (NCBI taxonomy): Eukaryota > Viridiplantae > Streptophyta > Magnoliopsida > Solanales > Solanaceae > Solanum > Solanum lycopersicum. The sequence goes on from NC_090806.1 coordinate 67,654,281, forward strand.
ACGCACCAGATTCTAAGCACTGGGCGTGAGGTGGGGTGTTAAAAGATGGAGCAGATTCCTTATAAAGCTTGGTCAATCCTCCTCTCTTTGAGCTAGCTTTTGCGGTGTGAGTTAGACCTAAGACCTAATTTCACAATTACAACTTGTAACTTACAAGCTAACGATGATCTTGTACGAGTCATTAGATATAACTGAAGAAGAAGCCTTTTTTTTGCAGGTAACGATGATCTTGTACGAGTCACTAAGGCTATATTCCCCATTATTTACACATAACAGACAGGCAAGTGAAGACACAGTATTAGTAGAATTGTGTCTACCAGCTGATGTGCTAGTTTCATTGCCCACGATCATATTGCATCATGACAAAGATATATGGGGTGAAGACGCAAACAAGTTCAATCCAGAGAGATTTAGAGAAGGAATATCAAGTGCAACAATGGGTAAAGTTACATATTTTCCATTTTCATGGGGTCCAAGAATATGCATTGGACAAAATTTTGCAATGTTAGAGGCAAAGATGACTCTGTGTATGATCCTACAAAGCTTCTCTTTTGAATTGTCTCCATCCTACACACATGCGCCTCAACCCCTACTTACCATTCAGCCTCAGTATGGTGCTCCTCTTATTTTCCACAAACTATAATTTCATATTACGTGAGGTATCTTTGCACTCCACACTCTGCAGACCTCACTTGTACGACTATACTGGATATGTTATTGTTCAGACAAACTCAATAACTCTTGTTTAAACCTTTTATCTGTACCAGAGAATAAATAACATGATGCAAATTATATACAAATCATCTCAAGAACCAATGAGAAGCTTATTGTTATGACAAATTTAGATATATTCTACAAACACATTAAGCTAAAGAATTTGTGGAAAAAATAACTGTTTTTTTTTTGGTCACAATAAAAACATGTGACATGCTAGTAAGCAGTAAGCACAGCCGGCCTTTTTGGCAATGAAACCACTACATACACTTGTACACTAATTCTTTTTTCATTTTTTAAACTAAAATTATGAATGTCAGAATACGAAATAACAAGTAAAAACAAACGAAAATGATTAAAAATATAAGAGAAAATCAGAGCCACTCATTGGTGTCTTTGCTCATCATTGTTGACGACGTCGTTTGTTAGTTCCCAGAGACATAGTATATATAAATTAATACTCCTCGTTTTTTACACACAAATTCAACTCAAACAAAATGGACGAAATTCAAATATTAGTAAGAGTGTGTTGTTCTGCCATAGCAATTGCTCTGTTTGTGTGTCTGTGGAAAGTACTAAATTGGGTTTGGCTCAATCCGAAGAAGTTGGAGAATTTGTTGAGGAAACAAGGGCTAAATGGGAACTCTTACAAAATATTGTATGGGGATTTGAATGATTTTATTGGAATGATTAGGGAAGCTAGTTCAAAACCTATGAATTTGTCTGATGATATAGCTCCAAGATTGGTGCCTTTCTTTCTTGAGACCACCAAGAAATATGGTACTCCTATATACTTTGCTTATTACTCTAATTTCTCTAGACCGCACTCGTAGAGTTACACCGTATTTTAAATTTTTTGGTCACTCATAATTTGATACACGAGTAGGTAGAAGTTGTTATAGTAGGTCAAAGTCTATTTATATGGATTTGAACAATTCTCCTCTCATGAGCTAGCTTTAGGTTGAGTTAAGCCCAATGTTATATCTTTGCATGTTGTAGTATTAGAGTCAGGTTCATCCCTGTTTGAGCATCACACAACACTCTAGTTGGGCCTAGGCATGATAGGGGTGTTAGGATAGGTCAAAGTGCTATATTGGTTAGGGATTAGACTAGTGGTCTGCTTATATGGCTATGGGCTTGGACAATTCCTTTCTCATGAGCTAGCTTTTGGTTGAGTTAAGGCTAGTTGTAGTATCAGAGTCGGGTTCATCCCCGTTTGAGCATCGGTCTACACTATAGTTAGGCCTAGGCGTGATAGGGATGCAGGGGTGCACCCACAGAGGTTCAAGTGGGTTCATAAATAACACCATATATATATATATATATGATCAGTTTTTAAAATTTTATATCTATATATTAACTTTTGACTCCACTAACACAAGTGTGACCCATGGCACAGTGGTGAAAAGGGCTTAATTTGCCCAGCCTGCCCGAGTTTGAATCCCTATTTCCCACATTTTAGATTTAGGATAGGTCAAAGTGTCATATCGATTGGGGATTAGACTGGTGGTTTGCTTATATGGCTATGAGCTTTGATAATCCTTTTCTCATGAGCTAACTTTTACAGTTGAGTTAGACTCAGGTGTCGTATCTTTACAGAGGTCCTGGTTTGAGTATTACCGCCACACACCTATTATCGTAAGGATATACACATGTTTGGTTCTTAAAGTGAATCAAACAATGATTGTGATTAATGAAGCTGATTTAATTGAGAATGATTTGTACTAGTAGTTAATCCTAAGACATATGCTTGCAGGGAAAAAATGTTTTATATGGTTGGGTCCAAAACCACAAGTAATAATCATGGACCCTGAGCTTATTAAGGAAGTACTCTCGAAAACCTATTTGTATCAAAAGCCCGGTGGAAATCCATTTGCAGCATTATTGGTACAAGGACTAGCAACCTATGAAGAAGATAAATGGGCCAAACATAGAAAAATTATCAATCCCGCTTTCCATCTAGAGAAGCTTAAGGTTGCTTTTCTTCCGCGCCCTCCTTCAAACTTTGTGATTGGTCAACTAGAAATTATTATGTTTGTACACGACGGATAAAATGCTGGCTCATGCTTCTTTAGCTACTGCTCTCTACAAGTCTTTCTATCCCCTTTAATTCGCTATCCTTATCTTTCTATCTAATGTTTTATGTATTCTGCATATGACTATTGCAATTAAATCCTGATATTTAACTTGAGTTAGACAAGTATAGAAGGGTCTTATGGTTCTTCAGTGTCAAATCTCGTCTGCATCAGCGTTCAATGTTCTAGTTTTTTCATCCACTAAACTATAAAAATGCTCACTCTTGCTTCTCTGGCTACATTTGTTGTGTAATGTCTTAGATGTATTATGGATCTGTTTTTATTATAAAGAGATTTGTAATATTCCTGACCGTGTTTCGCCTTATTTGTTATTTGAACTCTGTTCTTTTTTATCGAACTAGATACTGACGGTATCACTATATCTGTATTAGCTAATTCTGTTTTAAGTGTTGTCTCGTTGACATTTGTCGAACAGCATATGCTCCCAGCTTTTCACTTGAGCTGTACTGAAATGCTGAGCAAATGGGAAGATGCTGTTCCACTTGGCAGCTCTCGTGAGATAGATGTATGGCCTCACCTTCAGCAATTAACTTGTGATGTAATCTCTCGGACAGCTTTTGGAAGTAGTTATGAAGAAGGTAGAAAGATTTTTGAACTTCAAACGGAACAAGCTCAGAATTTTATCGACGCTGTACGTGAAGTTTATATCCCAGGGCGGAGGTAAGTTAATTTATCCTAGGAATTGAAAAACTGTAGTCATAGCTATGTTGTTCAAACTCTTCAAAAATGATGACAGTTGGAATTCCGATCCTCCAAAAATAGCGTTTTTTTGGAGGATCCGACATGAGTGCAGTAACGTTTTTTTGGAGAGTCGGAACAACATAGAGCCAAAGTGGTCTATTATAAACTACAAAGTTCATTAGGAGATGCACATAGCTTTTACTTCATCTAATTAATGCATTTTGGTTTTCTGGCTTATAATATAATCTCAAAGATTTTTGCCAACAAAGAGGAACAGAAGAATGAAGGAAATAAAAAACGAAGTTCGGACCTCAGTTAAAGGTATTATCGATAAAAGAATGAAGGCAATGAAAGCAGGGAATGCCGATAATAATGAGGATCTGTTAGGCATATTGCTTGAATCAAATTTCAAAGAAATTGAACAGCACGGTAACAAGGATTTTGGAATGAGCATCGAAGAAGTCATCGAAGAATGCAAGTTATTCTATTTTGCTGGCCAAGAAACTACATCAGTCTTACTCGTGTGGACTCTGGTGTTGTTGAGTCGGTATCAAGATTGGCAGACACAGGCCAGAGAAGAAGTCTTGCAAGTGTTTGAGAGTCGGAAACCAGATTTTGATGGATTAAATCATCTAAAAGTTGTGAGTATTCTGTTTTTTTTTGTTTGTTTTTGGTTTACTTCATCTAAAAGCAGAAGTAGAACTTTGGTAGAGGTGATTAGACAAGGCATAACGCAACTTCAGTTTACCGAGGACCTGACTTTAGTACTCTAGTGAATTCATGCTAAGATATACACCTAAAGGAGAAGCAATTTTTTGCAGGTAACAATGATCTTGTACGAGTCATTACGGCTATATCCCCCATTGATAACACTTAATCGACAGGTTAACGAAGACATAGTATTAGGAGAATTGTGTCTACCAGCTGGTGTACTAGTCTCATTGCCAATGATCTTATTGCATCATGATAAAGATATATGGGGTGAAGATGCAAACGAGTTCAATCCAGAGAGATTTAGAGAAGGAATATCAAGTGCAACAAAAGGTAAAGTTACATATTTTCCATTTTCATGGGGTCCAAGAATATGCATTGGACAAAATTTTGCCATGTTAGAAGCAAAGATGGCTTTGTGTATGATCCTACAAAGCTTCTCTTTTGAATTGTCTCCATCTTACACACATGCTCCTAAATCCTTAGTAACCATGCAGCCTCAGTATGGTGCTCCACTTATTTTGCACAAACTTTAGTTTTGTAATGTAATGTAACAAGAATTAATATAAAGACTCAAATAAGGGGTGGAGTTTGCAATATTAAATATGGATCGTTTGTGAGAGATGTCTTGTAATATAGGTAAGAGTTAAAAGGGATGAAGTTGCAATTTTTTAGGGCTCGTTTAAATATGTGATATGAAATTATGATTTTAATTTGTTTAGACGTAATATGAATCATCACTTATACATTAATAATCTGCCTGTGATTTTAATATTTTTCTTAATTAGTTCTTATCTTAGTCTAATTATTTATTTGTCATGTATTTTTTTTAAATTTTACAAACGGTAGCTAATATTTTTATCTTTGTATTTTGCTTTTATTCTTTAAATAAATAGACAAAGGGACAAAAAAGAAGAAGAAAAACTAACAAAAAGGGAAAAAGGAAATTAAGAGGAAAAAAAGATTTAACATTTTTAGAAAAAAAAAAAGACTGAGCCAACTAAAAGGAAATGAAAATTTAAGATAAACAAATTTAAATGTTTTTGCATTATTTTGTTTATTTTAAAGGTTTTAAGTTTAAGAGTACTCAATTCCCTTGCTTTTAGCTAATACTCGTTCTGTCTCAAATTATGTGATATTTTTACATTTTAATGATAAAATTTATCTTTAACATGTAATTTTGTTAATATGTTTTAACTAATTTCAATAGTCAATTATTGTAATTTAGAATAATATTTTTTTAATATAATTTTCAAAAATCTTTAAAATCCTATATTTAAATTTATGATTAACTTAAAATAGTTAACTATCAAAATTTAAATGATATAATATAAATTGACTAATTGAGACAAAGAAGTATTAGACGTAAACACTTCTTGATATTTGGTAACATGATCAAATAAGTCATCAATTATTGCAAATAGTTCATTTAACTTATCATGTTAAATATCTCTTGGCAATGCTTTTTTAAAAAAATTATATGGTTCATGTCTTTTTTAATATTTTTCTTTAGTTATCTTCGATTATTATTTATATTTTGATAATCCTTTAACGTGGAAAAAGTTTATGGACAAAATATTTCCAACTAAAGTATGAAAAACTCCAGCAAATGATATTGAAATTCAAAGAATTTCGGGTTTATAATTACAGATCGTGTAGATTATCTTTTCTTAATAGCATATAGAAATATAAATCGTGATAGAAGAGATTAGCTTAAGAAAAGAAACTAAGTGTATTTTCCTCTTAAATATTTGAGTCTCGATCCGCTTTCACTCCTTCGAGGCAAAGTATATTAGAAAAAATAATACAAATACGATTGAAGAAGAAAATGTCTTTGAGATATGTAATTACTTTCTTTAAGGAGATATTGTTTGTATATATATATTGAGAAAAATTCAAACGAATCCTTAATTTATTCATGCATATTTTTCTTAGGGTAATTATAAAAAATCTTTATATATATAGAATTTAATTAAGAGATATCTTTTCATCAGAACGATATTTTTTCATGAACATATGACAACTTTTTATAACGATTATGTTCTTTCATGAACATCAATTTAAGAACTCTATATATTACAAAGAGAAAAGATATAAAATTACCGTTGAAGTTGTTTTGAATTTTCAAAAAGACACTTTAACTTTGCGAGTGTCCTATTACCCCATGAAACTATCTAAATCTTCAATAAATATACCATTTTGACTAATTTTAACATCACTCGTGTTGTCACAGCATATGGGCGCGTGAAGCACTGTTGATACAGCTTCATACCAATGTAAAATTGTTATTTGACACTTCCAATTTGCCTTATTGAAAAAAAATATAAAAACTCATGTATTAATTATTTTTTTTAATTTATTAAGAATAGTTTTTAATTTTTCAATTTTTTTTCTCATCTTCCCTACCATCATTAGCTTACCCATGTTTCTTGAATATCCATATCTTCCTTCATTTCTTTTTCTCTTTTTCCTTTCTGGCGTTTTTTTTTAAATTAATGTTATTGAGGGTTTTTTTTCGAAAAATAAATTAGTTTGGTGATTTTTTTCTCTCTTATAAATTAAGATTGGGATTTGGGAGTAGTTAAACTATGAAAAATTCAACTTCGAAGTAAAAGTTAGAAAAGGTGGTGATTTAAATGTCAGATTTCACTTGGTAATATTTGAGTATTTAGATTTTAATTATTTGACGATATTTATTTGCATAAATAAATTAATTGATAGTAATTTGACTAAAAATTGATAGTGCTGCTGCGAAATCTGCTCAACCACAATGAATTTGAAGATTCTTGAAGCACAAAGAGAATGGAAAAGGTGAAGAGAAAGAGAAAAAACGAAGTTGAGGTGAAGAAGAAAGAGAAAAAGGAAAAAAGAATATAAAGAAATTACGTACATAAAAAATTAAATATTATTTTTAATACGTGGCAAGTGTCTATTAGCGCGTGACATACAAATATATTTGTATAAGTGGTATTGAGTGAAAAATGAGGTATACATTCTACTTTGAAGTTGTTTAATGAGGTAATAGGACACCTGCAAAGTTAAAATATCTTTTTAAAAATTGAAAACAACTTCGATGATATTTTTATGTCTTTTCTCCGTAACAAAATATATATACATGCTTCCTAATTTGGTGTTTTATGACTATTGCACACTCGACCTTCCACGTGTTTGTTGCTTACTTGAACACGTATCATCCGTCTATTTTTGTCCTATACATTAATATAATATAAAATTATTCAAAATAGAGACACGTCATCTATAAATTATTGTTGGAGTTATGTCACTTTGTGCTTTAATTAGACGTGTTTTTCTATATTGATTTTCTTAATGATTTGGCAATGTTATGCTCAGAAAAGAAACCAATAATGAATATGGGGTATATAGAATTGTCATTAAACGAATATCATAATATAAAGAAGTAAATAAACATAAGAGAAAATTAAATGAGATTTTACTATCTATACATAAAAAATAAGTTTAATATGAATGAATAATGTAATTTCTCATTGAACGGATAACTTAATCTTTAATTCTACATAGCTCCTCCCCCCTCCCTAAAGCAACAATTAAGATGAATTATGATAAAATGATCGAGATCTCGACATTCAAAGATTTCAAGTTTAAATTTCAAAAAATGATTATGATAATTAAGATAATTCGGGATATCGATAATATTCCATGTAGAGACGGCTCTACGGAATAACGTAAAGGATAAGTTATGAGTTCATTTAGATTTAATATTTCAATTCAGATTAAAATTATGAATAAGAATTTAATTGAATAAGTGCAAGTATTTAGGGTGGGTTTACTATTTAGTTAGAAAATTTCTTCCTTACACTTTTCATATTGATATATTCACATTTTTGAATTGTTCATCAATTCATGTTTGATTATTCTCTTGAGTAAATGCGTGAAACTAGTAAAATTTATATTTTTAATCGAATAAGTGCAAGTATTTAGAGTGGGCTTATTATTTAGTTAGAAAATTTCTTCCTCACACATCTCATATCGATATATTCACATTTTTGATACGTTCATCAATTTATGTTTGACTATTCTTTTGAGTAAATGCGTGAAACTAGTAGAATTTATAATCGATTCATATATTTAATCCATCATTTACTTTTATTTATCTATTATATTAAAAATGAATTATTTAATACCTTAGTGTTTTACAAATTTCAAATTATTTTCCAAATTAATTAAAGATTATAGACTAACTAATACGTGTATAATGAATTATTAAATATGCACGTCATCAATTTTTCTTCATTACCTTATAATTATTTATTTATTTTTTAAATTATTTTTTAAAATTTTATCTTAAATATTAATTTATTATGATAATATATGTACGTCCATTTTTTTTAAAGAATCATTCAAAGTTTAAATCAGATAAATAAGATTGAATAGAAAATATTTATCGAGAACTAAAAATACGCGGGTGAATAAGTAAAAATGAAAGAAATAAATTTAATATAAGCCATCTATATATATATAATACATACCATGAAATGACAAAGTGACAAAGTAGAGTGTAAGAGCTTATTATATAGTGAACAATTCTCTCTTTTAGATCACAAATCCTTTTAACAAACAAAGCAAAAACCAAATCATTTTTCTAAGTTAAAAAAAAAAAGATCTGATTTTTGTTTTTCTTACTGGAAAAAAGCTTCTTTTTTTTCCTTTCTTCATCATCTGGGTTCTAAAATAAATCAAGATTCAGGTACCCCATTATTTATAATACTCTTTTTTTCATTGCCATATGCTCAAAATTTGATCTTTTTTTCTGTTTCATGTGGACCCTTTAAAATCCCTTTTTTTAAAAAATATTCTGTTTTGATGGGGTAATTTGTATTAAAAAATTATGATGATCTTTCAGTTGTGTCCCACTATTTTATTTATTTTTTTAAAATAATTTTTTGCAGGATTTTGATTTTGTAGTTTGAGTAAAAAGGGGGTTGATGGCTACTCGTAATTTGGAGAAATTTGCATCTATAGATGCACAGATGAGGCTTTTGGTACCTACTAAGGTGTCTGAAGATGATATGCTTGTTGAGTATGATGCTTTGCTTTTGGATCGATTTCTTGATATTCTTGAGGATTTGCATGGAGAGGGTATCAAAACAACAGTATGTTTATGCATTTCAAAATTTCAATCTTTTTTTTAACTGTGTTTTAGCTGAAGATTTGATTTTTATGTGTTATAGTATTATGTATGACGCAGTGGTGAATGAAATGGCGGGAGGTGATAGGTATTCTGTGGAATTAGTCGAGGTGTGTGCACGATTGTTATAAAAAAAAGAAGTTTTTAAAAAAAATAGTACTATAGTCTCAGTTGAACATTTTGTATCTTTAATAGTGGTGATTTCTTAGTATTATCAAAGGTGCGCTTAAAATGTGATTAATCCCTGAAGTGAGGTGCAAAAACATGTCAAGTGTTTTGCCTCGCTAAGATTAGTGGGCACTTTAGTGTCATTATCAAGGCTCTTAAGTATATATTTTTCCTTGCCAATGAGCGAAATCCAATTTCTTTGTTGATATGTTTGAAATAAATTCGTATATTTATTTGTCTTGGACGACACAAGCATATTTTGTAGTATTTTTTTTCCCTCCATTTCTGCGTAAAGCCCCGACAGACTTTAGAACATTTTTACTCTTTCGCCTTTGATAATGCTGGATTTTGTTGATGTGATTTTAGGTCCAAGAATGTTATGAGCTTTCTGCTGAGTATGAAAACACGCATGATAAGAAGAAGCTGGAGGAGCTTGGCAGTGTGTTGACAACTTTGGATCCAGGGGATTCAATTGTTGTTGCTAAGTCGATATCCCATATGCTTAACATGGCCAACTTGGCTGAGGAGGTTCAGATTGCCAACAGTGGGAGGGCAAAGTCGAAAAAGGGCGAACTTTCAGATGAGAGCAACTTGATGACTGAATCCGACATTGAAGAAACACTCAAGAGACTTGTAGTGAACTTGAACAAGTCTCCTCGAGAAGTTTTTAATGCTCTGAAGAATCAGACTGTGGATTTGGTCTTTACTGCTCATCCGACTCAAGCTATCCGAAGATCTTTGCTTCAGAAGCATGCAAGGTCTGGTCTTATTACACATTTTTTTACAAGTTTGAATTTTGTTTATTTATTATTTCTATCGTATTAGTCATAACTCATGTAAGTCTTCTTTTTCCCTTTTTCTTCAGTTGTTTTACTTCTTTAGTGCTGACTTTTCTACTGTTTAGGATCCGCAATTGTTTGTCTCAGTTGTATGCTAAAGACATTACACCCGACGATAAAGAGGAGCTGGATGAAGCTTTAGAGAGGGAGGTAAGTATCGGTGTGCACATTCTGGCTGCATTGATATAAATATCATTTTGCTTCTTCAAATTTTGATGCTTTTCTGTAGACTGTCAAGCTCTTAGAGCAAATATAAGGGTGCTTTAATCTCCTATCAAGTTGTCTTCATCTCTCACCCCTTATTTGGTCTATTCCCAACAGAGAGACGTCATTTCGACTAAAAGACATAGCAACCATTCCGTTGTTTCAGTTGCTAGGAAGTCAAATTTCATCTCCAAACAAAATAATTCTAATAGAACTTTAGGTTTGAGAAATGAGATGTCCTTGATATGAATACGAGGATTCCTTACAACGATGCTACCATTTTCTGTTCACCTTTTCCATTTGTCATGATACTTGTGGAAAATGTGACGGATGACTGAAGTTTAGTTTGGAAATATTGAGTAATTCTTGGCATACTATGTTACATGAATACAATCAAATTGAAGCACTGCTCAAATTTTTTTCTTTCTCACACTATACAAGCAACACTTGAGAAGAAATTATATGGGATTAAAGCTTCGAACTTGAACATTCTGTGAATTATAATGTTTGTGTAAGACGGATACGTTGTCTTCTCACAATGCATCCTGCTTACCAATACTGCAGATTCAAGCTGCTTTCCGCACTGATGAAATCAGAAGGACTCCTCCAACACCACAAGATGAAATGAGAGCTGGAATGAGTTACTTCCATGAAACAATTTGGAACGGTGTTCCGAAGTTTCTACGACGTGTAGACACAGCTCTTAAAAACATAGGGATTGATGAACGAGTGCCTTATAATGCTCCTCTCATTCAGTTCTCGTCTTGGATGGGTGGCGACCGTGATGGTACATTTCCTCTCCTCTTAACAATGTTGTTTTCAGTTACTTTAGTTGGCTGTAGAGAACGTAAAAACCTTTGGTATTTGAATCGTGATATATTTTGAAGGGAATTGGACGGAATCAAAGCTTTTTATCTTCTAAAGATATTGCTTCATAGATTCTTTTGATAGAAGATCATGTAAATACTTCTTCCATCAGTCACTCAGGATATGTCTGCCACTAAATGCAGGTAATCCAAGAGTAACTCCTGAGGTCACTAGAGATGTTTGCTTATTGGCCCGAATGATGGCAGCGAATTTGTACTACTCTCAGATAGATGATCTAATGTTTGAGGTAATTTACAACGCTTGCATAATTTTCTTTGTTGTTGATATTGAAAAGTTGCCATCATTTTCTACTCCCTATAGATGATTATAACTAGAATGTTATTTCAGTTATCTATGTGGCGTTGCAATGACGAGCTTCGTGATCGGGCAGATGAACTACACCGTTCATTAAAGAGAGACGAAAAACACTATATAGGTATCTAGCATGAATGCTAAGTAAAATAACTTGCTTGTTCCGTATAAATTTAGTAGCACTGCTCAGAGTACTGATTTAAGGTAATCTTTTGCATGTTCTCCATTTCAAGTGAGAAAAATGCACGTTGTTGTCTATGATTTTGAAAAGAAAAGATTTTCAGCGTCTGGTACTTTAGTCAGTCTTCAGAGGCTGCATGAATTTTTCTCTGTACCTCTGCTGAACAGAGCAATTGCATTACTCTTGACCTTCAAAATTTACTTTTGATGTAGAATTCTGGAAACAAGTTCCTCCAAGTGAACCATATCGTGTAATTATTGGTGATGTGAGAGATAAGCTATATCATACACGTGAGCGTACTCGCCAACTGTTATCCAATGGGTTCTCTGAAATTCCTGAGGAAGCAACATATACTAACATCAAGCAGGTGTGCAACACTTCATTATTGTTAGTATTTTTCATAACAGAGAAATCCCTAAGGGCCAGTGGCCCAGTGGCTAATGGTTTTCTGTGGATGATGGGTTCACTCCACTACTCTTATGAAATATTTCGTTATTTTGTTATCTTTCTTGTTCTTTGTTTCCCATGCCTTGTTTGTAAATGTGAAGCATCTAAAATTAAGCAGCATTGTTATTCTTTGTTCAACTTGACGTGTTATTCCTGATAAAGGGACTTGAGAAGTGAATATGCCACGTCTCTTTGTTATTTTTTAATCATTGGCATGCACATTTGTATTCTGTCAGAATTGCATGTATTTCGATTTTCTGCCCCACAAACTGAATCTTTTGCCTGAATATATAAGTGGTTGCACATTTTGTGTAGTTCTTGGAACCTCTTGAGCTCTGCTACAGATCTCTTTGTGCTTGTGGGGATCGACCAATTGCTGACGGAAGCCTTCTGGATTTTCTACGACAAGTTTCTACCTTTGGACTCTCACTTGTGAGACTTGACATAAGACAAGAGTCGGATCGGCACACTGATGTCCTTGATGCCATTACCCAGCACTTGGAAATTGGTTCATATCGAGAGTGGTCTGAGGAACGTAAACAAGAGTGGCTTCTCTCTGAACTCAGCGGCAAGCGACCTCTATTTGGACCCGACCTACCAAAAACTGAAGAAATTGATGATGTTTTGAATACATTCCATGTCATATCAGAACTTCCATCAGACTGCTTTGGGGCATACATCATCTCAATGGCCACTGCACCATCTGATGTGCTTGCTGTTGAGCTTCTACAGCGTGAATGCCACGTGAAGCAACCTTTACGGGTAGTTCCACTTTTTGAGAAATTGGATGATCTGGATGCTGCTCCTGCTGCTATTGCACGTCTTTTTTCAATTGAGTGGTACAAAAACCGCATTAATGGGAAGCAAGAAGTCATGATTGGCTACTCAGACTCTGGAAAGGATGCTGGTCGGCTGTCGGCAGCATGGCAGCTATATAAGGCTCAAGAGGAGCTTATAAAAGTTGCCAAACAATATGACGTGAAGCTAATTATGTTCCATGGCAGAGGTGGTACAGTTGGAAGAGGAGGTGGTCCTAGCCATCTTGCTATATTATCTCAGCCACCTGATACGATTCAGGGATCTCTTCGCGTAACAGTTCAAGGTGAGGTTATTGAGCAATCATTTGGGGAGGAACACTTGTGTTTTAGGACACTCCAACGTTTCACTTCTGCCACCCTAGAACATGGAATGTATCCACCTTTCCCCCCAAAGCCAGAATGGCGTGCACTTCTGGATGAAATTTCTGTTGTTGCTACAGAGAAGTATAGGTCAATAGTATTCAAGGAACCCCGATTTGTCGAGTACTTCCGCCTGGTCAGTGTGCTAGGAAAATGCAATATATTACTTATCTAACAATAGGTGTTACCAAAAGGTAACAAATATTTCTACAACTTTAACAAGTTATTTTTTCTTTTGGATCACAATTGCAGGCAACACCCGAGCTGGAGTATGGTCGAATGAACATTGGTAGCCGTCCATCAAAGCGTAAACGAAATGGAGGCATAGAAACACTTAGAGCCATTCCATGGATCTTTGCATGGACCCAGACTAGGTTTCATCTGCCGGTCTGGCTTGGCTTTGGGGCAGCATTTAAGTATGCACTTAACAAGGATAAAAAAAACCTCAATATGCTGCGGGACATGCACAAAAAATGGCCATTTTTTAGAGTTACTGCTGATTTGATTGAGATGGTGTTTGCTAAGGGAGACCCCGGCATTGCTGCTTTATACGACAAGCTTCTGGTTTCTGAAGATTTGTGGTCCTTCGGTGAGCTTTTGAGGTCTGACTATGAGGAGACAAAGAGCCTCCTGCTTAAGGTAAATTACTTTTCACCAAGTTCTCGCACTTAACATACGTTTTTACTCATCATGCTTGATCGCATGATATCCATGTTATCTATGTTTCTTTTGTATAGGTTGCTGGACACAAGGAACTTCTGGAGAACGATCCCTCCTTAAAACAACGACTCAGGCTGCGTGATTCCTATATCACTACTTTAAATGTCTGCCAAGCTTACACACTAAAGAGGATTCGTGATCCAACCTACAAAGTCACACCAAGGCCTCACATTACCAAGGAATACATAGAATCGAAACCTGCTGCTGAACTCGTGAGCCTGAACCCACAAAGCGAATATGCTCCCGGCTTGGAAGACACACTCATCTTGACCATGAAAGGTATTGCTGCTGGAATGCAGAATACTGGTTAAATCTATTACTATGTTTTTATGTTTTAATGGTTGATAAAGTGAACATTAAGAATCATGTATCCTTGAGTTCATCTTTTTTTTTTTTTGCAACTTCCATAAAATGGATGAATAATTATTCCCCTCTTTGTTTAGTAGCTTCTTGAATAAAATTATGATGTAAAAGAGTACTTCTCTTCATTTACCAAATGCTTTTTGCAATTAATCTCAGTTCCAATCTTTCAGTTTTAGCACCTTATGCTTTGCAATAGGTCTAGGTTTTACTTGAGCTTTAACCACAATTTCTCTGTTCTAATTCCTAAACAAGTTTGAATCGGCTATATGAAACTTCATGAAATTGTGAATCTCCATTCAAGCTCGTCTTATGCTATTTAATAGTATTTGTCATTTTAAAATAAAATAAAATCATCTCACTATTATGAAGGTTCATTTCTCGAGTAATATATATGGATGTATTATTTAAATGAAAAAAATAATAAAAAGGAGCAAGCAAATATTGTATTAATTGGCATAAAGAGCGAGACTCAAATATGCTATTGAACTTTGAGAAAATGCTCATCTTCTATATCATCCGTTAAAAGTATAATGACATGGATGAGTTTTTTTACGAATAAAAATGGCATAGATAAGTCTTTTCTCAAAATTCGATAGTATATTTGAGTTTTTCCAAAAAATTTAACAATCAAAGTTTGTTGATATCTGACGGAGACAAATATACTGGCTTTTAGCAAACATAAAAAGGACCAAATCTACACAAAAATATTTTTAATGTATCATTTTGAACTTACTTCTAAACATAAGGGACCATAGTTATCATTTTCTTTTAAACTTTAAGAAGAAGCAAAGGATCTCTCTGAACCGGATTCTCACAACCGGTTCAAATCAACCGGAAAGTCCTTTCAACTGCAAAAGAACCGCTCCGCCAAATGTAGAGAAGAAAATACAAAATTGAAACACAGAAGAAAAAGGGAAGCTAAGCAGTGAAATAGCTATGGCGACGAGGCAGAGACGAGCTTGGACGTCGGATCCTCCGGAGACGGCGTCATCTCCGGCGTATACAAAGGTGGATAAGCCGGAGAGATCGGACGGTGAAAATGAAGGCGTCGATAGAGGACTAGGTTGGCTTCTGCCGTTGCTTTGCCTAGGGATGTTGAGGCACATGAGCGCTACGTCAAATATTATTCACGATTGTGACGAGGTGTTCAATTACTGGGAGCCTCTTCACTACTTGCTTTACAAGTCTGGTTTCCAAACTTGGGAATACAGGTTTCACCATCTTCAATTCTTTACTATACAATGATAGCATTGTCAAATATTGCTTTGGAATGATTTTTTCTTAGCTGATGTGTAAGATTTGGTTTAATTTCCCCTAAAATGATCAATTTTTTGCTCCATTAGACAAAGTTGATGCAGTATTAAGTCACTAATCCTTATTTGCAATCTAAATATGTAACTATCCTGGACTTCACTTGTAGCTTCCTCCTTCGGTACATATGCCTAGACATATAGTTTGAGATTTGGCTGCCAACTATTCATAGAGAGGATATCAACTAGTTGAGGTTAAGGTTTAGTCATTGTTGTTGCATGTACATTAGGTCGACGATTGACGAGGGTCCTCTAATTTGGTCATAGACTTGTGTACCAGTGTTGGGGTATGTGTGTGATCTAGAGAATCCGGCTTTATTAGATGAATATTTATTAGCAAAAACTGGTAGTGGAATAATTTAGGGTCATATAGAGAGGAATGGTTATCAAGGAATCTTATAGCAAACCTGAATTTTGTTTTGGATTGAAGTACAGTTGACTGGTTGATGATATTAGTATGATTCCCTTTTAGTTACTAGAGTTCAGCTTGTTATGATAATACTTTACAAAGGCCGATTACTTGTCTTTGCAGTTCGCAGTTTGCCTTGCGGTCGTATCTGTATATTCTGCTTCACAAACTGGTGGGTTGGCCTGCTGCTTGGTGGTTTGGAGAGGAAAAGGTGAATATTGTTTTTATTTCCACAAAATTACTCATCATTACTCACTGATATGAAAGAATAATAACATCATAATTACTCATTTCAGTTATTTATTCTCTAATTTCTCCATTTTTCAACATGACAGGTGAAAGTATTTTATGCTGTGAGAATTTTTCTTGCAGGGCTGTCTGTCATCAGTGATGCTGCTCTAGTTGTAGCCCTTTCCCGTAAATATGGAAAGCGTCTTGCATCATATGCACTCGCAATGCTATGCTTAGCAAGTGGTTGTTTCTTTGCCAGCACGAGTATGTTTTCTCACTAAACTATGTGTGAGGTTTTTCTTTGTTGGTGGTAAACAATTAATGAAGCACGAGTGTGTTACTTTCAGTAAACTATATTTGAGGTTTTTATTTACCAGTGGTGAGCAATTTAATGATTTTTTAAATTTCAGCTGTATTCTCTGTGCATGCATACTATGTGATCTAGATATGTGTGGGTGACTCCTTAATGTTGTTTGTCAATGCCCTGTGTCAACTTTCTCATAATACTAATGCCTGTTACGTGTCCTTTACGCAGGTTTCCTTCCGAGTTCATTCTCAATGTATGCCATGTCTCTTTCTTCAGCACTATTTCTATTTAATAAGCCTGCCATGGCAGTTTCTGTTGCTGCCACTGGAGTGATTCTGGGCTGGCCGTTTTCGATCCTTGCTTTTCTTCCACTGACAATTTACTCACTGGTTAAAAGCTTCAAACCTGTGTTTCTTACAGGTGTTGTCACTTCTATCGTCCTTATGGTAAGTTTGATCATATCATATTAAGTTTTCTGCTGTGTTGAGTTTTCATGCATCAAGCTTAAAATTTGGGAAGTTCCCTTTTAGGGGAACAAAAAGTAAGTATTGAATTTCCATTGTATAGAGTTATTCATACTTACCGTAATGCAAAGAGATCATCTACCAAATGTTCATTTTGCTAAAATTCGATATGCAAGTCCGTCGTCCTATATCGAAATTTCAAATCACTTAACGTAATAGGCTTTATCTGTTTTAGTGCTGCTCACATGCTTTTTTCCTATCTGGAACACCTGATGACTTGACTTGGTGTACAAATTGTTCTAGGTACTCTCAGTTCTTGTTGACTACGACTACTATAAGAAGTGGACATCCTCTGTTATCAACTTGCTGGTGTACAATGTTTTAGGGGGTGGTGAAAGTCATCTCTATGGTACTGAAGGGGCATCATTTTATTTGAGGAATGGCTTTAACAATTTCAACCTCTGTTTTGTGTTTGCTCTACTGTTCTTAGCAATACTACCCGTTGCTAAGAAGAAGTATGCTCCTGAGTTGCTCATTGTTGTTTCACCTGTCTATCTCTGGATCGCCTTTATGTCCTTACAGCCACACAAAGAAGAAAGGTTAATCCTCTTTCAGTTTTTCTTCTTGTCACGACAATATATAGATATCATATATATGTCTACTTAAATATTATGCTGAAAGTCCTGATTTTCTGAGCTCAACCCAAAAAGACCTTTATAGTGGCTCGTCTATGACAAGTGTGCTAGCTGGAAAGATATTTGGTCAACATGCTCTACTAAAATCCTTATTTAGTAACAGTGAAGCTGTAGTTGTCTTCTTCAGATATCTTTTTTTGCAGTGCTAAACTGAAACTCGATCCCATCTGGAATTTTTATGTCTCTCCTAGTTGTCTGGAATCCACCTATTATCTTTTTATTTTTGACCAGAAATGATAATTGCGTGGAAGATGCTAGTGTCATTGCTAAAATAACTTAGACTCATGACAGGACTCCTTGGTCAAAGTCATTTCTGTAGCCAAGAGACATGAGCTATGTTCTACTGCATCTGAGATTGAAAGTAACATGAATTACAAATAAAATCTGATGTAGCAACTCATTGTTTACTGCCTGTGCAGATTTCTGTACCCAATATATCCACTTATCTGTGTTGCTGCTTCTGCTGTGATTGAGAGCTTTCCTGATCTGTTCAGGGATAAGTACAATCCCAACGGTACATCCACTCTAGTTAAGGTAGTTCCCTATGTCCAAAGAGAACTTGCCAAGCTTCAATAATAGTGCCTATAGTTTTCACTTGCTTTGCTTTTGCAGATAGCGAAAATTCTCAGACCTCTAGCTCTTGGTTTGATTCTTTGTGTCTCCCACGCTCGGACATTTTCACTTATTAATGGTTATTCAGCTCCTATTGAGATATACAAGCATTTGGACTACCATGATGACGCTGGACCAGGTGAGGATTAGCCTGTTTAATGGCAAGTTGATTATATGCTTGTTAAATGTTCATCTTCAGTACTTTTAGCTTTGATGAATGGTGTATCAATCTTGATGCATGAATTAGTCTTTCTTCATAGGATGACATTCATTGTATGATCTCGGCATTAAGATACTTGTCGGATTAAAAGGACCATATAATTTTTTATTGGAACTTTAGTTTTGTTGTAAAGAGTAATTTTATCCAGTAACTTTTGCCAATACTGGATAACCGAGAAGGTGAAACGATTTCTCTTGTAAATCTGATTTTTTGGAGCCGAAGATGTGATTTTATTGCATAGGGTTGAAACTTGAAAGTGAAAATACCTGATTTAATTATTTGAACCTAGATAGACATGGGAATAAATAGGTGTCAGGTCGAGATATGAGACGTTGATTTGCTGTTACCATGTGGTTCTCCATTTATCTGGTCTTTAGATTAACGCCCTATAGTATGAGCATTTGTTGTTTTGGTTCCATTATCACAAAAAAAATATGAGCATTTGTCAAATGTGAGCAAAAAGTTTCCTCGGGACATCCGTATGTGATTTTCCCCCCATTTTACAGCTACTGCTATGTTTCTTGCTTCTCCATTTATTCTGTTCTTGCTAGATGGGTGCATTTCTGGTGCTTTGTTTAGCATATGAAGCTGGATGTAACATCATCTTTTCATGTTCTGAAAGTTGCATGCAGTATCCATTTCCCCATGTATATTTTGAACTTCCCCATGTTGGTTCAGGTTCTGTCCTTTGCGTTGGTAGTGAGTGGCACCGGTTCCCTTCTTCCTTCTTCATTCCTGATTATGTGAGCCAAGTTCGATGGCTGGATGATGGATTCACAGGCCTTCTCCCAATCCCGTTCAATTCTAGCTTGGGTGGGACCTCGGCGGCACCATCTTACTTCAATAATAAGAACAAGGCATCAGAGAGGCAATATGTAAGCAGACTCTCCTGTAATGTTTAACCAGAAAGAGTCTCATTTTTTTTTAAGTGCGCAATGTATTCAACTATGAGATGACACTCAGCTTCTTTTGCTAATAATGTTATAGCTTAAGGATCCTGAGCAATGCACATTGCTGATAGAGCTGCAACTTCAACGTCCTTATCCTACGCGAGGGAGTGACATGTCTACATGGGAGGTACATGGCTCATGATCATAAGCTCATCCCTCTCTCCCTCCCTCTGCTTCATGTTATTAACTTGTAAGAGTTTTGCGTACAGATTGTTGCAGCACTTCCATACCTGGACAGGGAACTATCACCTCCATTGCATCGGTCATTCTTTATTCCAAATCAATGGCAGCAGAAGAATGTCTTTGGCCAATACAGATTACTCAGGAGAATACAAAAGTGATCGCAGATGTACACGCTGAATTTTCTGTTGTCCAGCAGCTTTTAACTCTCTCGGGTATAGTACTACGCTAATGTTGACTAGTTTAGTTTTTGTAGTCTGAAACTGCCTACACTTTCGAGAGTAGCAAGTTGAATTAAGTAAGTTATTGGATCTTCCATTAATTTTGGAAGTCAGATTTTGCATTACATTTTTGTTGGTGTAGATTACACAGATGGGTGTTTAAATTTTGATTAGGAAGCAAATAGTCGAAGTCTCTTATTGGCATTGTTGAAAATGTATCAGTTTAATTTGGTTCCAGTTACTATATATGCTCAAAGTTGTAAAAAGTTAAGTGAACATGTGTCCTTCGTAGCATATACAAATCAATTCAAGTGTATCTCACCTAAATTGCCGTGTAGTAGGGTAGAATGGAAACAAATCTTACCCCTATCTGGTAAAAGTGGAGAAGTTGTTTCCGAAAGACTCTTGGGCAAATCAAAGTAGTTATGAATTACTATGTTTAGTGACAATTAAGCTGATTATAGAAATCGACAAATGAGCCTTGTCTAAAGCTGCAAAATTTGGCTATTGCGAAATGCAATGAATAATCTCACAGTTTCAACATCCCCAGCTATTCTTCAAGCTTGCTCTTCGATCTTTACTTATAAGTCCTACACGAGTAAACCCGGAAGTTATACACATTATCTTTTCCAGACCTCACCTGGTGGGATTACACGGGGAATGTTGTTGTTGTCGTCCTTATGACGTTGGCACCGAGACCTTGAAGTTTCATTTCCAAATTTTCATAACCCCTATCAACATGGGAGATTCCACTGATTTCAGTAATTCCTTCAGCAGCCAGACCAGCCAAAACCAATGACATTCCCCCACGCAAATCAGTTGCGTTGACCTGAGAACCGCGGAGTGGACTAGCAGAAGATACATAACAACATCAATACGCGATATAGTTTGTATAGAACATGAGGAAATCAAGCAAGAACTATAAACGTACCTTGCCTTTCCCTTCCCATAAACAGTTGCTCTGCTTCCAGAGACCTGAATATTAGCTCCAAATTTCTGCAGCTCAGTTACTGCACAAAAGAAGATAATGAAACCTTTGAAAGAAAAATCGTTACAATTATCTGTCGAAAAAATAGCAAACAGTTCTGTAGGCATTCTGACCAGATATTCTTTAGCAATTGTGTGAGACTTAAGTTGATGTCGACTAATTAAAAAATTATAGTAATCCATATTTGTAGAATAACTTCTATGTGGATAAATGTCAAACACAAGCTATGTAGGAGATTTTGGAAAGAAACTAGACTGTAGACGAACAACTAAAAGTCATCACATACCATGACTCATACGATTTTCAAAGACAGATTCCTCAATGACGCTGACACCCTTGCACGTTGATAGCAACGCCATTGTCAGTGGCTGGAGATCTGTTGGAAATCCTGGAAATGGATTTGTTTTGATATTGAACCCCCGCAAATCATCTCCAATCATCCGAGGTACTGCTGAAAGCTGATCTCGTGAACCACAATAACCATAAGAACTCAGTGCACGAAATGGAAGAAAAGCAAGAGATTAGCTACATTTAGTATACCACCAAAGTGTCATCACTGAGCTGTAATATTTTGCAACCAGCCCCTGAAAGCTTGTCTAGTAAACAAGTTAAATTGCTGTGGGGCACAGGTGAAATTGAGATACACGATCGAGTAATTGCAGCAGCCAACATGTAGGTGCCGACTTCAATCCTGTCTGGCATTATGCTATACTCGCAACCATACAACTTTCTCCTTCCAGTAATATAGAGTGTGTCTGTTCCTGCTCCTTCCACAACTGCTCCGCAATTTGTTAGAAAGCCAGCAAGGTCAATAATCTCTGGTTCCTATGTGGTACATATTGAGGGTTAGTACAAAAAGATTGTAGATTTATCAAATAGGCACTTCAAGGAAATATCATAGAAGTTGAAAAGACAATACACTTTCATACTTGAGCTGCATTTGAGATTACAGTTTTTCCCTCAGCCATACACGCCGCCATCATAAGAGTTTCTGTAGCACCCACACTGGGGTAGCCAAGTCGGAAGCTTGCACCAGTCAAACCTTTACCATTTGATACATGTGCTTGCACTTTTCCATCCCTATGTGGACTCAAAAAGTTAGTCACTACTTATTTTATGAACTCACTCACTTGCTATCAGTACCGCCTCAGCCAAAATTGGAGGCAATGGAGATAATACCATGTCAAAAAAGGTTAACGGGAGATCCTCGTTGAGTTTTGTAATCGTCCTCAAGGGGGATAGTACAGTTTCAAATAATAGTGTCACGGGTTCCAATCTCAGTCCCTAGTTGGACCTTTCTACTGTGGTAACTAGTAATCATATATATAACTAAAAGTGTGTCTAATAGCTACAACTTTTAGACGAGATATTCACAAAATTCACCTACCCCTGTTAGTAACAACAAAACAACAACATAGCCAGTGTAATCCTACAAGTGTGGTCTGGGAAGGATAGAGTGTACACCGACCTTACCCCTACCTCGTAAAGATAGAGAGTTTCCAATAGACCCTCAGCTTAAAATAAAACATTTCAAGCAACTTGAAAAAAGGGACTACTGAAATGAGAAAAGTAACAACAACAAAATGATGTAAAATGGGAGACGCACACAACATGGAGGAAAAAATAGTAATGACTACAAAATAATACAATAACCGAAGCACAAAAAATAGAGGTGATAATCGAACTCGAAGAGCAAAACTACGAGAGTAGTACTACTATCGATAATCTTATCCCGCAGAAAAGCAAGAGAACTTTCAACTAGCAAATTAACCTTCTAACCTACTCCCCAGCCTCCAAACCTCATATCTAAGGTCAAGTCCTCGGTAAACTCAAGATGCATCATTTCATGTCTAATCACTTTCCCCCACTGCTTCTTCGGCTTGCCCCTGTCACTCCTAATGCTCGTCATTGTCAACCTCTCACACCACCTCACTGAGACATCTACAGTCTACTTTTAGTTAGTATGCGGAAAAGGAATAGAAATTCACTCGAATGATGTTCACTGACCTCAACTCAACCGTAGCACCAAGAGCACGTAGACCATGAATGTAAAAATCAACGGGTCGGGCCCCAATGTCACACCCACCGGGTAACCCGACAGTAGCCTCACCAAATTTAGCCAGTAATGGCCCTATCACGAAAAACCCACCTCTAAGTTTCCCAATATAACTCAAATCAGGCTCTACAGACACAATTCCATCGGTGTTAACCACCAAATCACCACCACAACTCATAACTTGAGCACCCAAAGACTCCAAGATTGAAGCCATTGTTCTAGTATCTGATAAACAGGGTACATTTTTAAGGTTTGAAGATCCAGAACAGCAAAGGGTTGCAGCAAGAATAGGTAAAGCTGAGTTCTTGGAGCCACTAACAGTGACATGACCAGAGAGTGTAGACCCACCATTTACAACAAGTTTAGGGTCTAAAGGTGGAAGAACTTGGGGAACATTGAACTTTGAAGTCATTGATGAACAGAAACAAAATGTACCCATTGAACTAAAACAGAAAAAAAGAAAATCTGGGATATTGAGGAGTTGAAGTTTGAAGAGAATGCCTATGAATTATTGTCATTGTACATTATCTTCAGGTTTTCATGTTACTTCCATGTGATCAGTGCATTATTGCATTCATGTAGGGTCCTTTGATAACCAATAATTTGGTAACTATTCATGTACTAATTTCTACATAAGTTACTCAAAAATACAAAATTAACGCAAAGTTCCTTTTTTGCAATTTAGAAATCCGTATAACTAATACCTGTACAAGTTATGAGAAAATTTGTGTATTATCTGATGCGGGTTTAACCATCTAACTTAGGAACTTAGCAGCGTTAGTTAAATAACTAACTCTGCATTTTGAGACTAGAGTTAACGCATATAAATCTTTCCGAATATCATGAATATTCTTCGTCGTGAACTAGTTAATCATAATACATGGAAACTACCTAGGTAGTTTCCTTTTGTACATATATCAAGTAACACTCCCCTCAAGCTATGAGAGGTGAAGATATACACATTCCTAGCTAGCCTCTCAAGTGCTCATGATAGATCTTTTCGAGCAAAAATTGTTGATTGATCACTCTTTAAGTACGGAAATTTCCTATTCGTCTTTGATAGCTTCTTCGACGTGCCTCTCTACATCTCCTAATGCTCATCATTGTCAACCTCTCACGCCTCCTCACCGAGACATCTACATTTCTCTACCTCTCCTAATATCCCATCATTGTCAACCTCTCACGCCTCCTCACCGTGACATCTACATTTCTCCTTTTAGTTAGTAAATGAAAAATATTAGAAAAGTCACTAACCTCAACTCAACTGTTGCACCAAGAGCACGAAGACCATGAATATAAAGATCAACGGGTCGGGCCCCAATGTCACATCCACCGGGTAACCCAACAATAGCTTCACCAAATCTAGCCAGTAATGGCCCTAATACAAAAAACCCACCTCTGATTTTTCCAATATCACTCAAATCAGGCTCTACAGACACGATCCCATCTGTATTAACCACAATATCTCCATCAAAACTCGTAACCCGAGCACCCAAAGACTTCAAAATTGAAGCCATTGTTGAAGTATCAGACAAACAGGGTACATTTTTAAGCTTCGAAGATCCAGAACAGCAAATGGTTGCTGCTAGAATAGGTAAAGCTGAGTTCTTGGACCCATTAATAGTGACATGTCCAGAGAGTGTAGACCCACCATTAATAACAAGTTTTGGATCTGGAATGTGAGTTGTAGGAGGAGAAATGAAGGGTTTTGGGTATTGGGGAAAGTAAAGTTCAGTTCTTGGAGGAGATACGAGATATTGGGGAGGATTGAACTTTGAAGCCATTGATGAACAGAATCAATATTGCAGAGTTTGAAGAGAACGGCTAGCAACAAAGTGTATCTTTTAGTTGGCGGAAAAGTGTATCTCGTGTATATATTTGTGGTATAACAAATGATACATATTTATCATTTTCATTTAACAAAAAAAGTGTTAAAAGAAAAACTATTTTTACAAAAATGTCACCTGGTTTTAGAAAATTACTTCACCCATCTTCAATTTTAAAAATGTGTTTCACCCAATATAATTTTGTTTGGTGAAATGTATTAGGGAACGTGATTAAATGAGACACGATGTAATTTCAATAAATATTATTTTGAATCAAGATAGAAGGTGAATAGATAGTATAGTGTTCTCCTATTTTACGACGGGTTTAGATTGGGTGGTGTTTATTTAAAACTTTATGTCTCTATTTTTATTGTCTACTTTAAAAGTGGCACACATATTAAGCAACAATAATCATCATATGTTAGTTATAATTTTACCGTTAAATAAAAAGATTATGCAACTCCCTAAGTATAATAAATGTATTTTCTGGTTCCCAAAAGCATGTATTACAAGTTAGTAGTACTAGAATTTTTTTTAGAATTAAATAAGTGCATATTAGGAAAAAATTGTTGTTCTTTCTTGATTTATTAAAATAGACAAGTAAACAAGAACAAATATAAAAGGAAATATGAACAAGTAAAGTAATATATATTAGTCTTATTCTTGTAGTGTCTTGTTTTTTATTTATATCATCATATGTTGTTTATTGTTTTATTATAAATTGATATATTTTTTTGCCCTCGCCTTTTTTGCTTACCTATTTTGATTTGTTTTACTCGATATTACACCCCTCCGAAAATAACCTTTCTATCTTTGCGAGATAATTGCACTCAATCTTTCCAATACCATACTTATAAAATTTTACTCAATATATAAAATAATCCAAAAAACATATGAGTTTACGAAAACCTAATCACTCTATATTCGTATTAAGAAAGAAATTCATAAACTCGGACCCATCTATGCACAAAAGTAAGCTATATATATGGACGCCCTTCTAAAGCAAATTAGAGTACATAATTTTTTCCAATTTATCAGTATTTTACAACTTTTTCCACAACCACAAAAAATAAAAAATGTAAAACAAAAAGAACGGGTCTTTTGTTTCATTAATTCCATAACGAAAATAGAAACAGAACGACAAAACCAAAAATAACGCTCAACCATTATTACCTACAACTCTTCTTTTTTTTTTTATTATAAATAACACATTTCTATTTTATTACAAAATGCAGTCACACATCAGAGAAAGGAGAATAAATAAACAAACAAAAATAAAAATCAAATCAGAAATGGCAAAAGCTATCATTCTCCTCTCCACCCTTTGCGTTTTGGCTGTCGCCAATTTCGCGGTTGCCGACGTTGAAACGTTCAACGTCGAAGGCAAAGTCTTTTGTGATACCTGCCGTCTTGGTTTCGTCACCTCCCTCAGCAATACCCTTGAAGGTATAGTTATCTAACTTTTTTCATATTTTGATCATACTTATCATTATTCTACTACTAATAATTAATTTCATTATTCTCCTCCGTCTCACTTTATCCGTTTAAAAAAGAATTATTTTATTTACCTTTTAGTCTGTTTTTAAAAAAAATGACTCATTTTCTTTTTTTTTGCAACAGTTTAGTTTTTTTAACTTTCCACATGTTTAATATCACAAGATTAAACGACATTTTTGATACATTTGACATAACTTTAATTTAGAACCATAAAATTAAAAAATCTTTTTTTTTTTCTTAAACTCCACTCCAAGTCAAACTAGATCATCCTTGAATATCATTGTTTTGTACTACTAATTAATTTCATTACTCTCTCTCTCTCTGTCTATCAGTTTATGCAGCATTTTTTCATAATTTGATAATTGTCCTTGTATAGTTACCATTATTGGTATGTAACATTTTTCATATTTTGAAAATTATCCTTTATCATTATTGTAATCCTAATTTATTTCATTATTTTTTCTGTCTCAATTTATGTAATATTTTTGATATTTTGGATATTTGTCCTTGTATAGTTATCATTATTGTACTACTAATTAATTTTATTACTCTTTCGGTCTTTATGTACTCCCTCCGTTTTAAAAAGAATTATTCTATTTCTTTTTTTGTTTGTTTAGAAATAGAATGACTCTTTTTATTTTTTTGGCGACTTTCACGTGACATGTTTAATACCACAAGATTAAAGGACATTTTGATATATTTGACATAACTTTAATTTAGAACCATAACATTAAAAAGTCTTATTTCTTTTTCTTAAACTCCGTTCCAAGTCAAATTAGATCCTTTCTTTTTAAAAAAGAGGAAGCATCATTGTTTCGTATTTCGTACCACAAGATTAAAGGACATTTTGATATATTTGACATAACTTTAATTTAGAACCATAACATTAAAAAGTCTTATTTCTTTTTCTTAAACTCCGTTCCAAGTCAAATTAGATCCTTTCTTTTTAAAAAAGAGGAAGCATCATTGTTTCGTATTTCGTACTACTAATTAATTTCATTCCTCCCTCTGTCTATCAGTTTATGCAACATTTTTTCATAATTTGACAATTGTCCTTGTATAGTTACCATTATTGTTATGTAACATTTTTCATATTTTGAAAAATTATCATTATCGTAAAACCAATTAATTTCATTATTCTCCTCTTTCTCAAGTTTATGTAACATTTTTTTTGTATTTTGGACAATTATGCTTGTATAGTTATCATTATTGTACTACTAATTAATTTCATCATTCCCTCTGTTTTCATATTTTTGACAATAGGTGCCACGGTGCGTATGACATGCAAGGACATGGAGACACACAACGAGACATTTACAACTGAAGGCAAAACGGATGGTATTGGCAAATATACCTTGAAGGTTGAAGGTGACCATGAGAATGATATCTGTGAGGTTACATTGGTGAACAGCCCAAAAGATGATTGCAAAGAAGTTGTTCCAGATATGGTTAATAACAGAGTTATTTGCAGTAAAAATGTAGGGATGCACAATGCTGTTCGTTTTGTGAACCCATTGTTCTATCAAAAGGACAAACCAATCGATGGTTGCGCAAAACTTGTTGAGGAGATGGAGCTTGTTGATCTATTGATTCTTGAAAATGATAAAGAAGAGAATTAAGAGAGAACATATATATATAGAGAGAGAGCGCTTTTGCATCATTCATCATTTATATATTAAGAAGAATATTAAATCTGTTATAATTTCTCCTTTGATGTGTAACTCAACATGGAAAAATTAAAAAAATTTCCATGATTTTCTAATGAGAAGATCAATAATAGCTTCTTAGAAATTTTTTGTGTTTGATCATCAAATCATTATCTATCTTTTTATATATATATATATATACATCAAGACTAACCGGTCATTAAAAAGTCTTCCTTAATGATAGTTTCGTTATTTCTACGCTCTATAGCCATCCATCGAAATAATACTTTGATAAATACTTTTCTTTTTGTATGATAATTGATATGCACATATACAAAATAGTGTATATTTTTTATAAAAGAAAAATGTATGAAATATATTCGAACTTTCATCGAATTGATGTAATGATATCAAACTTTGAAAAGGACCTTTTACCCCTGCACTATTCAATAATGTATTTTAAGGGTATATATGTGCCCATGTGGGCATAAAAAATATTATATAATTATAAATAGTATTGCGTCCACGTGGGCGCATACAGTGGCAGAGCTAGAATTTTCAATAAGAGGATTTAAAATTCGTAGAAATAGACACATGAAGTAGTTAAAGAGCGTTCAATATCTACTATATATACATAAAAAATTAATTCAATTACCATGTATACATAATATAATTTTTTGTCGAATGAAGTTCGGATGAATCCCCTTACTACAAGGTGGCTCCGCCCCTGGGCACACATATATCTTTAAATATACTACTAAACAGTGCAAAAGGATAAAAGGTGTTTCATAAATTTTGGTATCGTAACAATAATTTCGGGCAAAGTTAAATATTTTTTAGAACTTTTTCCTTTTTTTTTTTTTTTAATGTTTAACTAGTGCATGTAATTTTTTGGGGCATTTTTTCAAGATCTTTTTCATATCGAGTATTGAACTCGAACCCCTCCATACCTGAACTCGTACTCCCCTCCCCTTTCCCCGACTAGTTTGTGTCTGTATATACTTATCATGTCATGATTATAAAGTTGATTTCTCAGATAATTACTCAATGAATTAATAATTGAGTGGTTATATGATAAATCACGATCATGCGAAATTAAGCCTTTTTGCACAAATGTAGGTTTCTTTAACGTTGTTCCTCAGTTGGATTAATTCTTGTGTCAATAAATTCTCTTTCCTTGAAGTTGTGCACACAAAGTAGCATATTGAGAAACATATGGAGAGAACTAAAGTTCATATATATGAGAAAAATCATTAGAATTACCATAAACGATAGATTTTCAAAAGATCAAATTTTTAAAGTGTTTGAGATTTTTGTGCTCTAGTAAACACTTAAATGTTAGAAAGTATCATATTAAAATCCTAGATCCAAGATACTAGCCTCGTTTATTTTCATTAAGATCACGATATTTGAATATAAATATATATTTGAATAATTACTTTTTGATTTAACAAAAAAGAATAATTAAAATTTTATCCATAAATCTGAACACTTTTGTTTTTCTAACGTTTGAAGAACCATAATTCATTTATTTCTAAGCATAATAAATATGCACTTAAAATAAAAATAATTAAATATTAGCAAAATATATGATTTTAATAAAATAAAATCACCATTTGATTAAAAAAAATTAAAACATTTATGTTGATTATGATGATGGAGTAGTTTCTAGTAGTGGTGGCAGTAATAATCGGTGTTAGTGACTATGAACTAACAATAGTGGCGGTAATAATTGTAATGCGGGGTGGTGTGGCGGATTCAGGATTTAAAAAAAGAAATGCTACTGGCGATTCGAACCCTCATCAATGGCTTCGTGCGCCTCTGAGGTTTAAACCAGTTCAACCACGGCTGATTTTGTCCTATGAGTGTTCGTTTAAATTATAATAACATATGTATCATATTTTCTATATATATAAAAAAATTCGGAAATCAATGGATGCTTGAGCACCCGCATCTGGCTTACTGGGTCCGCCCTTACATTAGTTACTGACGTGATATTAATAATTGATAGTAATTATGATGGTGAAGCTAATTGATATTATTAATAACGACGTTGATAATCGTGACCATAAAATCAATGCTAATGGTAATGGTGGATGTTTGTTTATGTAATAAGAAAATTGGATGTAATAGTGATGGTAAATGTGTGAAGATAATGAATGGGTCAAAGAACTATCATTTGAGGTATTACATAATTATGGTTCAATTCAATATATTTTATCTTTAGCGTAGCTTTCTAGTATTATTTATTGTTTATTTTGTTTTAAGACGAATAACTCTAACATATATGTAAGAAAATGCTAATTCGCTATATAATCAATGGTTTTTTTGTAATTATCGTACACATCTCTATTTAATCATTTATATAAGCAAATTTCAATTAGTATTATTGAATGTTATCAAGTTGAAATAAATAATAATAACATAATTCGTATAATTTATAAATATGATTTAAAAAGGATAAAATGTATATGAATATCATCTTTATTTTATCAAATAGAGAGGCTGTTTTCGAAAAATTTAGACTCAAAAAAGTAAACAAAAAATAGTTATGAAGATATAAGTTTGTAAAAAATATAGGGTACTAGTTAAATTAAAATACTTTCTTTGTCTCAGTGACAATCTTTGGATTTTGAGATTCAAACTAATTTATCTTTTATATATTTTGAATTGTTAATTATTGTGACTTATAATACTTTTAACGTACTTTATAAATATGTAAATTTTATTTCAAAAAAATTAAAAATTTCATAAACATATTTCCGATCAAATTTAAATTATTTAAACCTCGATAAATGGAAAGTGCTATACAAAGTGCATGGTTTACGTTTTTTTTAATTGGCACCACTCCCCCACCATTACGTAAAAATTATAAAATACACCCCTAAAGATTCTGAACCAATCCTTTTCACCACATATATTTTAGTGATAGTGTGAGAAAGAGTTGTCAAATTCTCACAAAACTATTCTCCACTTGCTCCCCTTTCTCTCTCTAGAAAAGAAGAACCCTTAGCGTAAACTCTGCGAACCCCAAAAAGGCTTTCAATTCAATGGCTAACAGCAATCTTCCTCGAAGAATTATCAAGGTTTGCTCTTCCTTCATGTTGATCTTCTTATTTTTCACTCGATCCATATCGATTTCATACATAAAACTTTGATTTTTTAATCCATTGATGGTTTTGATCACTTCATTCGGTAGGTTTTATGATGATCTAACTTCGGTGTAGCTGATAATTTATTATTTTTGATCTTACAGGAAACTCAACGTCTTCTCAGCGAACCAGGTAAATTTTCTGGAATTTTTGTTTTGAATTGTTCGTTTTCGTATAGCCGTGTGGAATTTTGAGCTTCGTTTATGAGTTTTGAATGCTCTGGGATGTAATTTGTATTGTTGATTTCAGTATGCATGAGTGTTTTTTTTTAAAAATTGAAGTTTACAGTAAGTGTTGATGTATATTAGTTTATGGTGGAAGTAAAGGTTTAAGAGGATCTAATGTTGATTTAACTGGGATGCAGCGCCTGGGATAAGTGCGTCGCCGTCGGAAGACAATATGCGATACTTTAATGTCATGATACTTGGTCCAACACAGTCTCCTTATGAAGGTAATCAATGAGCTCAATTATAAGATTTGAGTAAGCAGGGAAATATGCTTGCAGCTTTTACTTGTTTTTGTTGATCATCATATTGTTTGGTGCGAATTGACTCCTTTGTATTGGCTGGTGATTGGCTAAAGTTTGTCTTTGTTGCTAGTTTTTCTTTTGTTCTAGCATTTTACTTGTGCATTAACTGGCCCAAGTTACTCTCCTTTTCCCTCTAATTTGTTCTATTCTCATTCTTTATATAGTTTTGGCACTTATCTACCTTTTCAGTTGCTGCATACTAAATGAAACAATCATGAAAACCGGCTAATTTTCTGAACTAATTAATCCAGCAGAATATGAAGTTAACTTGACTAGTTTATAGCAGTACTGATGGTGTGTTGGAACTGCATTTGGAAAATTTTAAGTAGTTACATATACTTATATTTGCAATTCCCGGAGTTTGGTTATATGAGCATGACCGTGTGCATGTTTGTTATAAATGTCTTAATTTTTGTTTGAATCCTCAGAAGCATAGCAGAAAGCTGTCTGCTCTTACTTTAAAATGTTGAGTATTGTTGTCTAGTAGAAAATGTTTCTATAATAGCTAGCATTCAGCTGCAAGACACCCATCAACTACCTTCTAATGTTATGCGATAATGCATGTGTGCATTCTTTTCTTTTAGCTCTTCTGATTTTCCTTCATTTTGTTGAATAATGATTTAGAGGATACCGCTACAGGTGCATTTTGAATATTATTTGTTTTGACCGCCGCGCACTTTTTCCCCTCATTTTCTCCTTTTACCTAATCTCCATGCCTTCTTTGTGTAGGAGGTGTCTTCAAGCTCGAACTATTTTTACCTGAAGAGTACCCAATGGCTGCTCCTAAGGTATGTACACACATTAAGGACAATTTTTTGGGCAATGGCTGTTTTAACAAAGTTCAGTTGATGTTCTTGATTTTTGGTTCTTGAAATGGTATCTCAGAGCTTTGGAATGGATAAAGATTTATTTGTTTTTGACTGATATTTTCTGAAAGCAAATATCAAGATACAGTTTAAAATTTCTTGCAATCGACACGGTTGTTGTAGGTGTTGCATGTGCATTTTTCCCTGTTTCGTTTTCCCTTTTCTAGCTATGTTTGGCTCTTTTTAATTATTTGTTGATATTGCCTTCTCTCTCCTGGTGGAGTGTTATATCTCAATTTGAATCTGCCTTTTCACTCTTAGCCAGATGTCTATGTCTTTATGTCCGGCAATATGTTGCGACATTTTAACTTTGTGATGTATCATTCTGGATTCGAAACTTCTCAGATGTTAAAACTTTGCTGCTTTCTTTAACACTGTTACTATCTGTTTTTTTGGTCAACGAGTAACATTTTCATTCAACAAAAATTATTTATACAAATCAGCAAGCTCTTTTTGGACTTAAAGCTAGATCTCACAGAACCTTGCTATACAATTTAGCTAATTCAGGTAGTAACCTATCAACTGTGTAAAAGAAAACATTTAACTAGGATAATCCTATTAGCTGCTCCAGATGAGGCTTCTACCTGTGGTGTCTTTGGCCTTCAATGTGCACCTGTATGGAAATCTCCTTTAGTCCCCTTGCTGTGCTCGCCCTTGTGGTTGTAAATCTTCTTTTGTTTCTTTCAGTCCAGATGTTGTAAATGGTTGCTGCAAAACAGAATCCCAAAATTCCAGTTCTTGGTCTACTATTCTTGATCCTATCTATCATCCATTTGACTTCCCAATCCCAGCTGCCTAGTTGTCTGTGATAACCTAACCAGTTTAGTGTTGCTGTCCATATATAAGAAGAATAAGGATAGCTCTAATAGAACAGGTGATCGAAATTCTTTATTTCAGCAATCTGTCCACAGTTGATAGTTTCCTCTGTAATGCCATCCACAAAATGAATTGATGCCTTGGCAACAGACCTTTGACCTGTACCAAATGTTTCCATTCAACTGGAGGGTATTGAGGTCTAAGTATCACATAGTTGTTCTTGATGCTGGATTCAGGGTTCTTCCTTCCATCAATTTTCCAGGACATATTAGTATACTATGCTCTTGCATCATATAACTTTCTTATAATCTAACATGCTTGCTTTGGGGTGGTCATAGTAAATAGGTCCTTATTCTTGATGTATAAAGTATGTACCCACACTATCCACAGCTTGTCCTTCTTCTGTCCTAGTGCCATAACAGTTTAGATAGAGCTGCCTTGTTCTATATATGCCCATCAATCACACTCAGTCCCCCTGCTGCCTTTGGCATACAAACTTTTTTCCCATGCTACCAGTGCTTTCTTTGAACAATTGTCGCTACCAGTCTGGAGCAAGGTTCTGCACACAGTTGTCACCATTTTTGTTATCTTCTTTGGCAATAAAAAGATTTGTGCCCAATAAGTCTGCATCTTAAATAGGACACTCTTTATGAGTTGAAGTTTGCCACTATAAGTAAGGAATTTTGATGTCCAGCATTTCACCCTAGCTATCATTCTCTCAACTAGGGGTAAATACTGATGTACTAATAATATCTGTTATTTACTGCTGCCTAAGTGAATATGTTAGGTTAAATGTTTATGCAGTTTGTACTTTTTTCTTGACAAGGAAAAGAAGGTAAAAATCTATGCAGTTTGTATTGCAATTTGATCATGATATTTGTTAATAGATGCTCAAACCTGATGTGAGATGCATTGACAAAGAAGCTCATGACAGTTGAAAAGCTAAGAGACAAGTGTATTAATCCTGTCATGTTTCACAACTTTGTTCATGATAAGGTTGCTTTTCTAGGAGTACTGGTTAGATGACTGTTTCTCCCA
The DNA here is from genome assembly GCF_036512215.1 of Solanum lycopersicum. Classification (NCBI taxonomy): domain Eukaryota; kingdom Viridiplantae; phylum Streptophyta; class Magnoliopsida; order Solanales; family Solanaceae; genus Solanum; species Solanum lycopersicum. Next base: position 67,688,942 of record NC_090806.1, read on the forward strand.
CATTCTGCTTCCATTTATATGCAGTGTAGGGTTGTGAAAATATAGTACACTCGGGCTACCTAGATATTGGTTTTACTGGAACTATGAGTAGTGCTGGAATAAAAGAATTACTTAAAGTCTGTTACTCTGTGGAAGTGACAATGTGCAAATACCATTGGAACTTCATCTAGTAATTTGATTTAAACCCAACTATATAAATGATCAATTTGTTTTGTATTATTGACTTTTTTGAGAAAGGTAACATTCTTTTTGTATTATTGACTAGTTGGAGCAGGACTCTGATTCGATTTTTCTTCTGGAAAATGATTTGATTGTCCATGATCAGGATATCAGCTATTGAAGGAAATGAAGATTAGGATAATTGTAGCTCTTGTTCTCATTGACTATTATTTTTTTTGGCTGAACTGCTCTTTATGGTTGACATCTTTTAATTCTCTGTCTTGTCTAATCTCAAATTTATATCTCTCTTTCATGGTTAAGGTTTACTCAGACCGCTTTTGGCTACAGTTGTTTGTACCGTTGGTTTCAATTGAACTGATAAGTGAGATGCTTGTTTATGAACTTTGCAAACCCTATTTCATTTGGCTTACATGTATTGGCATAGCCTCTGTTACTTTTCTTGGAAACTAGGTTGCAGTTATGGTGCAGCTTTGTTTCAGTAATTAAACAGAATTATGATGAGATTTATTATTTGGGAGTACATTTTCCTACCAAAAGATTTAGAATCCTAGGGCTGAGATGGATAGGACTAAGAAAACCCGGGTTGTGAGAAGAACTGTTTGTCAAACTTGGATTTGCTGCTGTAATTCTATGTTTTTTTTTAGAGAATTCTATCAAATAATTCTCAAAAAAAAAATCTCTGTTATTCTTTTTTTTTTTATAGATAATTCTATCAAATATGAACTTACGACAGTGATTCATATGGACATGTGCTGTGTGAGGGTTTCTTGGATTTATTATGTTTAGTTGGTATTCAGACTTACAATCCATTTGTATAATTGAATATAAAGGATGTCATGACCTTAATTGTGCCATGGACAGTCCTTAAAATGCTAGGGTTCCCTAGTTTTTTTTTGTAGATTCCTGAAGATACTAAATCTGGATGTTAGATAAAAATATTTCCACTTTTCCTGGGTGCTTTTCATGGTACGTTTTTAGATGTAGTACCTGGTGTTGCTAGCTTTTGCTGGAAGCTTACTTTTCAAATGATTCTGGACTTCTTAAACATGACATGTACCCTTCATCTTAATAATTGTAGATTATATATGCTTGTGCACACTTTTATTTTCTGTACGCATTTAACATGTTATAAAGTTTTGCTATGCGTATAGTGTCTATTAGTCATTGATCAATTTGCATCCCAACAGGTTCGATTCCTCACCAAAATCTACCATCCGAACATCGATAAGGTCTGTTGTCCTCGTCAAGTTTTTCATATCCATACATATAGATACAAGCCATAAAATACCTTGCTTATTTATGCCTTTTGATGTGAAGCTTGGAAGGATATGTCTTGATATTCTCAAAGACAAATGGAGTCCTGCTCTTCAGATCCGTACTGTACTTTTGAGGTATTAATAATTTATCATGCTTTGAAATATGTTTCTCATCTCTGTGTACATCAAAAGATGCAAGACTGATGTTAATGAGAACCATACTAAGCTTTTAAGGTGTTAGAAGTTCAAAAAGTTTACTACTGTTTCAGCATTCAAGCACTTTTGAGTGCTCCAAATCCAGATGATCCACTCTCTGAAAACATTGCTAAGCACTGGAAGTCAAATGAGGTTGAAGCTGTTGAAACGGGTAAGTTGTGTCCTGGTCTTCCAATCTAGAGCTGTAAATGTCAAGTAGAAAATGTTAATCTTATGCAAATCTGTATACGCATTCTTGTTCAATCCTTGATTTGACTTTCGTTTTTCTTCAATGATCCAGCTAAGGAGTGGACACGCCTATATGCTAGTGGTGCATGAAGATATAGCAACGAAATGTTCAAAATAACAAAAATCATGGAATGTAATCAATATTGACTGGCTTATCAATATGAACCTGGATAGCACCCTCCAAATTTGTATAATTGAATGTGACACCCTTTAGTTTTTTAATGTTCAGGAATGAACTTTGTTACAACAAAACTGGAAATGGTAAGGATTTTGTCACTGCAAAGAGTAGTAAGTGATTCAGATCTGTGGGTTTGGAATTGAAAAGTACTGTTGCTGCACAGCTTCTATCAACCTCCATAGATTTTGTTTCAGAAAATTGAATTTTCCAAGGGAAATCCTTTTGTTTGACCCTTTTTGTTCTCTCTTTTCTTTCTTTTCCTCCCTATCCTGCATCGTTTGTTCCGGTTCTGTATGCTGCTTTTTTACTCTTTTCAGATAAATTATCCTTCATTCAACCTTTTTGTCCTACCTTTCCCTATCTAAAGACCCCAAAGACGATAATCAAACTGTAAATATGCACTCATGGGCTTTTTTTGTCTGGTTGTATTGTCAAAGAACAAGTATGTTTACAAGGTCTACCATGACTAAAGTGGATGCATTATCTATTGGTAGTTCCCCAAAATGCATCTTTGCCATATTATTCATATTAAGGTCCTTTTCAAGTGATTAGGTCCATTGCAATTGTTATATTTCTAAAAAGTACTTTGAATTAATTTGTTAAATTCCGAGATCAATAAAATGGAGTATATTTTGAATAATAGGATAGATTATATAGCTTTAACGTAATTTGACGGATTAGACTATTGTCTAATTTCATTTATAGTCAAACTGAAGATTATTAATTGAGCATTTAAACATCTGATATAAGCATTTTTATTTTATCTTTGAAACTTTCTAGTTGCGTGTGTTTTGAAATGTTTCTCAATTACTTGAGCTGACAAAATCTCAAACATGTCGCAATTAAAGATCACATATTACATGTTTTAATGGCGATTAAAGTTTACTAATTTGTGGGAATAATACGTAGATATTAGAAACAACAACCGTTGCTTCTAATACTTGCCTTCGTGACAGCAACAACAAAAGTTGCTAATAATGCTAAGCATAATTGCGACTAGAAAAGGCAATAAATATGTGTTTTCAAGACGACAAAAGTTGCTATTAGTACAAATTTTTAGTATTTCTGGCGACTAAACTTGCCACAAAATTTTCGTGGCGACAGCAGCTTGCTTTTATGGCAACAATGATAACCGTTAGCGGCGACAAGAGTTGCCAATAAAAACCTATGGTGGCAACACTTCTTGTGGCGACATTTATAATTTCAGCGGCAATAGCCACTAATAAAATACTTCTCGAAGCGACATTTACAGCCTTTAGCAGCGTTTGGAGTTGGCAATAACTACTTTTGGTGGCGACAGATATAACTTATAGCTGCAACTACAACTGCCACTAATACAAACTTTTAATGGCAACGGTTAAAACCTTTAGCGGCATTTGTTGTTGCCACAATAACAATTTTTAGTGGCGATAGACATAACTTATAGCGGCAGCTATAGTTGCCCTAGTAACAACTTTTAGTAGCGGAAGTTGTAACGCGAATGCAGTTGTCATTAAAAATAACTTTCCATTGTAGTTGCCACCAATAACAAACTTTAAGTGGCGACAGTTATAACCTTTAGCGGCGATTATAGTTGCGACTAAAAAACTACTTTTCGTGGCGGCAGATATAACTTATAGCGGCGACCAGGTTGCCATTAATTACTATTTTTAGTGGCGACTGATATAACGTATAGCGTCGACCACAGTTGCCAGTAATACTAACTTTTAGTGGCGACATTGGCGGCGATTGTAGTTGCACTAATAACAGCTTTTAGTGGCGACAGTATAACTTATAGCCTCGACCATAGTTGACACTAATACACACCAGCAATGGATGAAATTGTCACTAATAATTCCTTTTAGTGGCAATAAATATAACTTATAGCGGCAACTAAAATTGCAACTAATACATCCTTTAGTTCGCGACAGCTAAAAAATCTTTGGGGCGACTTGATTATTTTTGGTGGCGACAAGAAATACTTTTAGTGGCGACATATAATAAATACAAGAAATACTTTTAGTGGCGACATATAATAAATAGTGGCGACTGTATTTAGGACTAACAATTACTTTTATTGGCAACAAATATAACTTATAGCGGTAACTAAAGTTGCCACTAATACGAACTTTATTGGCGAGTTATAATGCTGCCATAAAAGACGTCAACATACATTCTTTTAGTGGTGACTTATATATCTTTTAGCAGACTAAAGTTGCTAGTAATGCTGACTTTGTAGTGGTAGGAGTATATAAATAGTTGCCACTTCAGTTTTTGGTTGCGACTAGTTAATACCAACTTTTAGTGGCTTTATAATTGATCTAATGGTTTTCGTTGGTGGTGGGGTCTATTTGATGAGCATTTGTAAAGTTATATTATTGTTTTATCGCATAAAATTTATTAGAGAAATCATAGATTTATTTTATAAGTATTTTCTATTGATTAAATCGAAAACTGAAACCGTTAAGAATGAAAATTGTAAGCCGAAAATCAATAAAAATATTTTATTGATTTAGTTATTGACTTAGCGTATTGGTTGTCTTGTAGCTTATATCGTCTTTTTTCTTGTCTTAATGCTTCTTGTTCCACTTTTCCCCAATACATCCTTCAACAAATGTGGTACTTTTTTACCCGTAAAAAAAAAAAAAAAACTTATCCAAAATTGATTTATCCATCAACTTATTTTAGCTAATTTAATACTTATAGTTGAATGTAAAATTGTGGTGTAGATGTTAATTTACGCAGAAAAGTGTATTAATAACTACTTTTTTGTCTTAATTTATAGTAATTTATTTTCTTTTAATTTGTCTTTAAAAAATATTATTTTCTATAATTATGATCAATTTAATGTTAGAATTTTTTTTTTTAATTTTAATAAAATATTTCATAATCACACGAATATTTAAAATTCGATAAAGACACCTAGGGAGGCAGACATGCCATTCTCTTAATTACAAAAAGAAAACAAATAAAATATCATAGGATACAAGGTGGAGGTATTAGGTATACGACTAGTGATATTTATAAAATGAAAAAAAGAAGAAGAAATATTAAAGCAAAAATAAATAAATAAATAGACTATAGTACATAAAATGATATTTTATAAGTTTAAAGAATATCACGTTTCCCCAGCCGAAAGGTATTTGTCATTTTCAGCCGCCCAAATATTTTTTAATAATATTTAAATACTTATTCGACCACCTTTTTGCATTTTAGTTCTTAAGTATATAGGCACAAAATACTTTGTATTGGATCCTCTTGAGCTAATTATTGAGATCAAAATTACCCCTACTCATATGTTTATATTGATTTCGAATTCGATTAATTTAGATTTTTACGAAATAATTTTATTTTAAAAGATTTTTAAAAAAAAATTATTTTTAAGATTTTATTAGAATTCACTATATGAAGATAAGATAATTTCTTTTTTTAAGACACTTTTTTTCAATCGTTCTAATCAAAACTTGTATGTAATATTTGTACAAAACATCAAAAGGTTCGAAACTCTTTTCTTATCTAAAATTTAAGAATTACTCTATTCTCGAACCTTTTATTAAGCTCTATTTTGTTCGCATTTCCTCGTGTTTTTAAATGAAAAAAATCTCTCTATGTGTTGTCAACAGTCTTTCTTTGAAATTATTTGAATGGATCGATTCTTTCATCCGTTTGGTTTTTCAACTTATCGTACGTTTTCCTTGCCAAGAGCTCCCTGATAATAACAGAGGAAGCAGCATGTATGTTGTGGCGAAGCAATTTTTTCTTTCACAATAGACCTAGATAATTATCCCTACCTTCTATACCTAACGAATTTACGTCCATCTCTGATTAGAGAATAACAAAATACTTATATAGGTTAACTCAATTTGTAAAAATTAAGGATTTTTATCTTAACCTTAGTCACAAATTCGAACCTTACACTAATCAAATTATTTAAGTAGATAAGAGTACGTAATTAACTTTAAATATATTTTTTTGTTATTTTGAAAACTTAAAATATTTACCATCTCATTAAAATCTTTGATGATATATATACATAATAACTACCCATACCATGGACTATAATTTTTGTTGAAAAATTAAAATTTTATATGTTCAAGATTTGGAATATTTGTTCAAAATCCCTTACAAAGTCAACAAAATTCGTATATAGTCATAGAAAATAGAAATATAATAGACAAAAAAAATGAGCTTACGACTGACAAGTCGGCGCAAAATATTGCACAATTTTCATTATTATTGGGAATGGGGACTCTTTTAAAAGTTGGCAAATTAAATGCTTACATGTGATTTTTTTATTTTTTTATTTTACAATGAAAAAAGATCAAATCTTAAAAGTATAACCCTCTAGAAGAGGGCAACTTTACTCAACCCATATATAGACAACTAAAATGGGAATAAGTTTATCCCAAAACTTACCCAATTTTTCAAGTACATGGGATATGTTTCAGATTTTGAAGATTAAATTTTAGATTAAAAATTAACTAATTTGAGAATAATTAGTATATCAAATTTGGTGATGTATCTTATTGGCAAACCAAAAGACTTATTAGAGCTCATTGTAACAATACAGATGTTATGTTATATTATAAGTTATTTATTATCGTATTTTGGTAGAGAATATTTTTATGGAAAATTTGATTGTACGGAGATTTTTGTATTTTAGGTGTTCAAGCACATAAAAAACGAAATCGTTTGTGGCTTTTACCTTTCGTTAGAATTGAAACTTAAAATCAAAATTTTCAAACTATTTCATTGACTACTAAGGAGTGTGTGTATTTCATGTGAATAATAATATACAAGCATGCCTTACATTGAAAATGCCAGCCATCCTAACTATGACCTAACATGGACAAAATAATGATATTGTTCGTGAATAGAGTTATCTAATATCACGTATTCAAAATGACTTAGAGTTACTTGATTTCTATACAAATAACTAATAACATACTCGATAAAATAATTGTTTGAGCAAATTGATTGATATTTTTTTTAAATGATAGGAAATAGACAAACCATAGAAAGTGACAAGAGCAACAACCCCCCCTTAAGGGAGTAATTAATTCTATCAAAACTCTGACACTACACTTCTATTCACAAGACCTACCACGTCATTCCATTAAAATTTGTGTACTTGTGACAAGCTGGAAATTTAGAATCTTTATGTTAAATGACCATATTACCCCTATACCTTATGATTGAGAGAGAAAAAAATAATATACCGTCAAATCACTCTATAACGATGTTATATTAATATAACAGAATATTAAAAGGTAAAAAAATTGAGAAATTTTATTGATAGAATAGTTGAGCAAAGAAACATAGTATCAATAACATCATCATATTCATCCTTCTTTCACTAAACCATAAATAGCCACCCCCCCCCCCCTTTTCCTTAAAACCCAAATAGGCCTCCTCCAATGGTTTTTGTATATATATAATCATATATATACATGTTTATGATCCTCATCCAAAGCCAGCCACTTGTTCATCTCTTTAAAATGGCCATAAAAATCAATTTTACAATGTTCACTATTTCTCCTTCACAACTCAAGTTTTATACTAGGGAAATGTAACCTAATTTTTTTAATTTTTTTTTTTTCATATAATATGAAAAGAGAAAGATTAATGTGGAGGTGGGAAGAAGTAGGAACCAAGACAGCAATGAATGAATAAAATTAAAAGGGAAAAAAGGAGACTAAACTAATCCCTCTGAAGGTTGCTGGCATTTGGCTGCATTGGCTCCTTAATGAGATTGTTATTATGTAGTAGTAGTAGTAGCTCAATTTTGTCATAGGTAAACGGCAAGAATACCGGGTGATTGGAATGATGAGAGAACACGAAGAAGCACGATGACATTGCAATCATGGCACTCAAATACTGTAATGCCTCACCGATGATTCTAACACCTCTTGACTTGGGCAGATCATCTCCTTCACGCGGCTTCCCTTTTTGTAAATCTTGAATGTTGGTACGATTCTAACATTCTCTGCATTAGCAATTGACGGGCTCTCTTCCACATCAACCTTCAACACAGAAGAGGAAATGAATACAAGGCATATAAAACAATCAGAAATCGCAGCAAGACAAGGCATTGCTAAAAGAAATTACCTCAAGAAAATTTATGGAAGGATACTTGGTGGTTAAAGTATCCAAGAAAGGGGATATCTGCTTGCATTGTAGGTTAGATGCTGCTTTGAAATGGACCACAGATGCACCTACAATGTCCAATATAATAATTAATCTCTGAATTGGCGGAAAATGACTTAAGGAGGGTCAAGCTACAAGTGCAGGGGAAAACATACAAGGCGATGAAATCGCAGCTTGAAACTGCTCGAGACCAGAAACTAATTCCACCTCCCCACCAAATTTCATATTGTGAATGTCTTCTCCGCGTGATTTCTTTAATGCAACTTGAGCATGGAATAACGATTCAGCAACCTCGGTGTCATATGGAAGCGCTTTCCTCAAAACCTCATAATCTCTAACAGCTTCAGCCCATCTCTCAAGCTATAATTGATCAACAGTTAAAATTAATTTTACTCAACAACAGGAACAAGCAAGTGATAATATATTAATATTCTTCTAGGAACACACTGACTAGAAAAGATTTTTATATGGCATGTTACCTTGGTATTTGAGGCAGCCCTTCGAAGAAGGGCTTTAGTGTAGTGTGGCTGGAAAGTGAGCGCTCGATTGCAGTCATCCACAGCTTTTTCCCACTGCCCGAGTTTATACCAGCAAGCTGCTCTATTACAATAGAGAACTGAATTTGACGAATCACGCCTGAGACCTTCCCCATAAGCAGCACATGCTTCAGTATACCTTTCGGATTTAAATAGATCATTGCCACGGGTACGAGCCCGTCCCACCGACCTTGTATTGTTGAGAAAAACTGATACTTCAATATTTCGAGGATCAATATGTCCAGCTCGCTCTACTGAACTGATTGCACTTTCAAACCTGCAAGTATCCATGATCCAACTTCTCTTACTCCCCCACAACCTTATAAAAACTTAGCAAATCATTCTATACTGACCTTCCCATAGCCAGGTCAATCTGAGCTTGAACAAAGAACACATATGCCTCTGAAAGCATCCCAAAAATTTTTGACTCTGGTGATCCACCAGTAGATGGTTCATGCTTCCGAGTAATTGATAAGCTCAACTCTGCATCCTCTACTTGATGTAGCTTCAAAAGAGCTTCTGCTCTACAAGCAAATAACTGTAAAATTCAATTTCAGTAATTCAGTACCAGCATTCAAACTTGCATGCATTATTTTCTTCCACATTTGGATCACTAGTATTGCTTTACCTGAGGAGACGCATCTGCTCCAGAAGCAATGGCTGCATTGACTTCTCTTAACGTACGTGTCCAATCACCAACTCTTCGTGCGTCAGTGAATTTGACAATATATTTTTCCACTGCTTGCAACTTCTGCAACTCAGCTTGATCTGGCTGATGTCCTTGGAAACAAATGTGACTTCTGGCTTTCTCAACCTGCCCGAAACTGCAAGAATTAGATTGCTTACATCACAATGCAAAATAAGCAAGGTGAATTTTAAGAACATAATTCAGATAAGGACGCGACACACATGATGCTGAAACAAGCATGTAACTGGGAATTCATGAAGAAAATTATGTGTTCGATAATAGAAGTGTTATTGGAAAAACTATCAACATCTAACTAGAGGTACATTCATTGGAAAAGGAATAGAATTTAACTATTAAGCTGAAGTCCAATGGAAATAAAGATGACTAGAAACACACTTGCCCTGCTAACACCCATCGCATTAATGCAAACAAACGTCATCATAACACATAAAACTTGAACTAGGATGATGTTGCTAGCGATTACTAAAGATAATCAATAAACCACAAAGTAAGCCACTACAGCAATCACAATTAGATTGAACAATAACATAGTGTTTCCACCGCTAAGAACCAGGAAAAAAACAGTTTTGAGGGGTAAAACAACAGGAAAAATGGTGGAAAGATAACCCTTGAAATAAATGGGTTGTCCTGTGAAAAATGGGCAAACACAAGGAATAAGTAACAGTGAAAAATAAAGAAAAAATTGGGGAAACATAGGGAATAAGTAACAGTAATATGTCCAGTACAATCCAAAAGAGGCCAAACCATCAACTCCAGATCGGCTAAAACAACTAGATTTGGCAAACAAGAAGATGCATCCCCCTTTGCACAAGTGAAGATCAAATCATCAAAGTTCATAAATTTTGTTCTTTTTATAGAGCAAATCACACACAGGAATTTATAAACTGTAGCATTAAACATGTATAACCCACAAATATAATCACACATTGCGAAGATTTATGCTAATCAACAAGCAAAACATTCATAAACATTATAAAGATTCAGACTTTATTCAACTTACCTAAGTAACAAAGATCCCAATCGATGGTGTGCTCTTACATACGATGGATCCAACCTAATGGCTTCTTCACACTCCCTCACCGCCTCCGGTAACCGCTTCAGACCGATCAGCGCAGCCGCCCGGTTACAATGGTAAGCAGCATTGCCTGGAGAAATAGCTATAGCTTTATCATACAGATTTAAAGCTTCAACGAAATAACCCTTTTTGTAATTCTCATTTCCTAATCTCTTCAACTCCTCTGGATCAGTATTCAACATTCCTCTTTTCATTGTGTCTCCAGCCATTACCCCTCTCAAATTCGCCGTCTGTGTAGCACCGGCGTCAACCCCACCGACAGCACCGCCACCAGGTTTTACACCGGTACCTCCACGCATTATACTTCCGTGACCGTAATAACCCGTTCCAGAACCTAAAACGTCAGTCTTCGATGACTTACTAGCCATGCCGGTCTTCAAAATCTTCCCGGACGGACAGATGTTCCCGGTGGGAAGCACATTTAACGGAGGTGAATTTACAGCAATGCCACCACTGGAATAAGACCGCGCGTGACCTGGCTTAAACCCACGCGCCTTCGGTGAGCTCTCCACTGAACTTGAAAGCTCACCGGAGTGACTGGATTCGGACTTTTTCCGACCCAAATGAGATCCATTCCGACCCGATACCGATCCAGATCCAGATGAATTAGAACTGCTACTAGTAGTTGTTGTAGTAGTCGTAGTCGTCGTCGTCGTAGTAGTAGTAGTAGCGGTGAATCCACGCGGTCGATTCCGTAATGGAGAAACAGGTGAACCCAGATCGAGTTCTCGAAAATCGGGCTTGTTAATTTCAACTCCATTTCCATCTTCCGCGCAAGTCAATGAGTTCTTCAATCGATCAGTTACCCCATCAAGTCCTATTTCCGACATGGGTCTCCCAGATTCCGACATTTCCGAAACCCCTTTCAGTTCTTTGGCCGGAAAAAAAATGTGAAGTTGAATAGCTCCCAGAAAACCGATTGTTTCAGTATAATGAACTGAACCTCAACAATTGAAAGAAATCGTATGAAGAAGACATGTAAAAGAGGGGAAAAAATGGGGGAAAAGAAAGAGAGGAACAGAGATGGGGATCTCGTGATATATAAAAGGAAGAAGCAAAGAATGAATGCGAGCGTTGGGAAGAAAGAGAAAGAGAAAATGGAGTTTTCTTTTTTTCTTTATAGATACAAAGATGAAGAAAGAGAAGTAGATTTATGTAGCCTTTTGTTCACTTTTACTTGTCGTATTTAGATACTTCAAAAATTTTATATTAAGAATAAAATACTTTTTAACAAAAATAATTATATGAAAGTTTGAATTCGAAATTTCTTGATTAAGGAAAAATTTAGATTATTACATCAATGAAATTATATTGTATTAACGATGAGAAATCATTTTATATATAACCATCAAATTAATGTGATTTATATTCTAATTTTTTTTATATTTTTATATACGTAACTTTTATCGATAGAAAGCTAATATAATTTTATTTATTTCGATATAATACGATAAATTATGAAATGATAAAAATAAGGAGGTTTTTGTTTGGGTTTGATGGGATGGTGCTTCACGAGACAACCTTGCCTTTGTCACTCTTGTTTTCCTCCATTTTATCTCCCTCATTTACTCTTCTCCTTGACCCCCCTCATTTTCCTCCTCAATAATTTACTACTCCTTGTTTTTGTTTTGTTTCTTTTTTTATATAATATATATATATATCCTTATACGCTCAATCTTTTAAAAAAAATAATATTTATATTAAAATTTAATTAAAATTATATTTATATATTAGAGAGATTTTTTTTAAAGGCTTGAATTTTCTAAATTTAAATTAAGATTTTATATCATTCAGTGTTAATATTGAGATTTTATTCGATTGAAATTTATGAAATGAAGGATCTATCTTTGAGAGTGGTATTTTATGAATATTCTTTATATTCTCAAATACTTTAAACGTATAGTTAAGAATAGAACAATCCAACTTCAAACACCCTTTCTTCTTCTTTTATATTTTTTGTTTTACTAGACTTTTTTCTTAATCATTACTTGAAGCGCGTTAACTCAACTAATTTAAATTCGTATTAGGTAAGCATAATGAAAAGATATATCTTTTTTATTTTAAGCATAATGAAAAGATATATCTTTTTTATTTTAAAAAATATTCTTTGAGGTTAAAAGTAATAGCCTTAATATTTTAGAAGTAAAGAAAAAATCTTAAATTATTTTTTTGGATTATACTTTACCTTTAGCACACACTACACGTAATACAGTAGCCGATCAAGATGATTGAGAAAGATTCGACTGATTAAAATGTTCACATTATAATAGCAGTAGTATAAAGATGGTAAGTCGAAGGACGGTCATAACATTAGACTATTATATTCACTTATCTTTGCCATATATAATTTCAATTCATACCAAGGACAACGAAGGAAAAAATATTCTATATATGTTGAATAGAATTATATTGCTCGATTTTAATAAATAAAGTGGAGTTGAAAATAATTAGCAAAATTAATATAACTTGTATAAAGTATTTACGTCAATTCATATTAATATCAATACTATGATTGAGTGACCTCACGAGGTAAGATTAAAAGTTGATTTACGGTTCGATCATATAATTTAAAAAAAAAACATGAAAAATCTGTATTTTAACTATCATATATATCGACTTCTCACATCAAAGAATCTCACTCTTCTTAGCGCTCTTCTTCAACCAACTTCTCATACAAGAAAAGTAAAGTATTATCATATATATCATTGTAGTTCGAGTTCTTTTTATCTCAATTTTATACATGAGATAATTTTTCAGTTATTTTGACCTAGATATATATTTACATAAAAAATGTATTAAATAAAATATGTAATCTCAAGCTAATGTACCGATATATATATGAAGTTTGTATCTTAGAATTTATAACTCATAAATTTTAAATTCTCAATAATACCTCTAGGATGAGAATCTATGCATATTAATTATTTTAAAAGTGATAAAAGTACGTGTATATATATGTGCAAACATATAATATGCATTATTGGTATGATAGTAAATCTTACCATAAGAAATGTTACAGGCTTTTTCTTTAATGGTCCAACTGTAACTATATTGTACCATTGTGGGCACAAACATAACATCATGCATGTACTTCTTTTATCCTATGTTTGGATTTACCTCTAATTAATTAACTTCAACTTCTTCTTTTTTTTTAAAAAAAAAAAAGAATAAAAAAATTCATGGTCTTATCCATCTATCTTAAAAACATGCCTTGTAAGAAAAAGCTTTGCACAATATTATTTTAGTTAATATAATTTAACAATTTTTATTTAGTGTTCGATACACGTTTTAAATAGGAGGAGTAGTGCTTTCTATTAAAGATGTAGTGTAGTAAATGGAGTTACTATTTAATTAATCAGAGATCACAAGTTTGATCGATGGATATGAACATCTTTAACCTAAGCATGGGTAAATAAATTATTCTATTAGTTATCTTTTAGTATCTAACAGTTTGTGTATTATGTTATATAAGAGTTAGGACGAGTGTCTTTTGTATTTTGTTGAATTACACATAAATATTTTTCTGATAATATTTATTTATTTTACTTACCAAACATTAAAAAGTAGGTAAAGAAATTATTTTATTTCGCAAGAAAACACATTATTCAGAAACATCTTTTATTATACATGAATAAAATTAGACAGGATTATTACCCATATGGATCAATCCAAATTCATGTCTAGAAAAATTATTTATATAATTATGTCATGTGTATTTGTACATGTGATATTATAATCAATAAAAGGAAAGACACAATTATTGAATTTATTTTTTTAATGAAAAGTTGTATTTCTTCATACTATTAAACTAAGTGAAACTAATTTAATGACTCTGCGAGTATTTGATTAAATTCTTCAGTCAAGAACACACCCTAAGTAATAAAATTGTCAATCACATAAACTTTATAGTTGATGAAACAGTGAATTATATAATGATTTAATTCCCTTTGCAATTCAACTTTTTTTTTCTTCTAAACATCAAATTTAGTGTTAGCACTATTTTTGTGTAATCAGCTTTAATTTACTGCACCAAATTTTACACCAAAAGAAATATATTTTTTCTTCATTATTATATTATTATTTTTTATTTCATAAAATAATTTCTTCCTAAAACATTCACCATATATAATTTCTAGTGAATGTCAATTACTACTTCGTTGAATGATTATTATCTTCGGTTATTTTTGTATATTATATTAGTTGTTTAAAAATTTATATGTTTGCATTTTTATTTTTATGAAGGTTAATTTAGCTCTATCCAATTATAATTTATAGTAGAATTAACATAATTTTATCTTAAATTTTTTTTATATATATAAACTAATTTATAAAAAGCTAAATTTTATATCTAAAATTAATATTATAAAAATTATTACATAAGAAATAATTGAATACACAAAAAATTTAATTAAAACATATAATGTATATAATGTTAAATTAAATTTTTGTATAATGAAATAACAATATTTAAAAAGTGATTTGATGTGATGAATAATGTTACATCAAATTAAAATTAATGCAAATTAAAGCTGAAAATACAAAACTTTTCACTAAATTTAAAATTCGATGTAAAATTTGATTTTGAGTTAAAAATTGTCTTAATCATAAAGGACTGATAACTTTTTATAGCTTGACATCTTATATTCAACAAAGAAAACATAAATTATTAGACAAACAATTATAATATCAATCTATTGACATGATATAAATTACTAATGTTTTAAAGATTACGCATTAATAAAGCATCTCTACTCCATCATATCATAGGGTCCATATTTTTATAAAGAAAATATAATATATTTCCAAAAAAAAAATTAAAAGAAAGAACAAAAAAACTGAATTTGCTATGTAATTTGGAGACAATGAGTCCGTTAATTTATGTTGTTAACAGAAACCTAACCAAGACTTTGATTTTCATTTGGACCCGCGAATTCCTTCCGTCTCAAATTATTTATCGTAATTTTAATAAAATATTAATCTGATTTTATTTCTTTGCCATTTTAGAAGTTCACGGCAAAAATCTAAACGGATAAGTCACAAGTATCTCTAGACTATAATCAAAATCTCAGACATACATCTTAATTAAAATAAGGTTCTATCACCCATGAACAATATTTTTTTGTAATTTTGTACATCTTTTATCTTACATGGCATACTCTCTGACTCCACAAAACTGAGGCGTGAAGGGATATTTGGATGTCACGTAAGTTATAAAGATGCATTAAATTACAAAAAAAAATAAATTAGGGGTAATAGAACCTTAATTTAATAAAAGTGTATCTCTAAAATTTCGGTCATAATCTAAAAGGATACTTAAACATTTTTCTAAATCTAAATGAGGATAAAATAGTCCAAATCTTATTAAGTCTATTTATTTTAAAGAACGTGTAAAAGAGAAATTCTAAATAATTTGAGAAACAAGAGAATTATATTTTCCTTCTTCAATTATCATTTTTTTCATAATCTTTTTAAATTTAGTATTGTTACTACTTTATTCTTTGGTGGTATAGAAAAAAATATACAATAGGATTACTTATAAAATAATTTCTTAAATTAAAAGAAAATATTAATTACATTAATAATTAATTAGTTTACATTATCTAATTTATCTAAAGTAATGTATAAATATTTTCTTTTATTCGATTTCTTATTCTCACTTTCTCATGGAAGCCTAGGAATTGGGATGGCCATTCAAATTACCAAGTTGCCCTTTTAAGTCGCACATAATTTCATTGTTAACCTTCATTACAACCAATGATTAATGCGAAGAGAATCGGAACTTAAGATTTAAATTTTAGAGATAGATTTTTATAATTATAATGTAGGGAATCATTCCCTCGGCAACATAATGAAGTGGAGATAGTTAACCAATTGCGTTATTAAGATTTTCAAAACTAACTAAATTCACATTTTACTATTTGTAAATTTTTTAATAAATATTTACATATATTATGATTTTTCTAACTGAATCCTTCATATACATTATGATTTTTTAATATAAACTAAAAAGATTGTCCATAAAGTTTATATAACATACTCATGATAAGTGCTAGTTAGAACTTGATTAAACGATTTAATCATTATTTTTATTGTTATTAAAAATACACAACCCTCTTCTTCTCGATATAAAAAGATATACGAAAAATCTCAAAAATACGTATCACCTTTTCCATCTCACTTTGTATCCAACTTTTGACCAACTTTGGTTCAGTGAGCTAGCCAAGTATTTATAACCACAAACTAACGGTGGAAAAGTTCCACTATAGTTACAAAATTCATCATTTGAAAACATTGAAAAAATAATATTAAAACCGAAAAAAAAAAACAATTAAGAGGACAAAATCTTAATAAAAATAAAGATTTTTCTCAGAATAATTAACTTATGTCAACTTCCTAATAAAAACTCTAATTTTGTCCACTATAAATTGTGTCATTTTTCTAAAAACATATATTATATTAAAGTTGTTATATATTTATTAACTCGATTGAAAATAATAAAATTATATCATAAACAAATATTTCTCTTCTATAATTGTGTAATTTTTTTTTAAAAAAACTATTGTAACATATATTATATTAAAGCAGATACACATTTAATCACTATATCAAAAATAATACGATTATATCAAAAAATATTATGTATTAACAATTTTGTGTGATTTGTAAACAAAATTTAAAAATTTCATACTCGAATTCGTATCGAAAATAAAATGGGAAAGTAATTATGACTTTATATTATAAAATTAAAAAAAGTTATTCCACGTGGCCAGTTATGAGCTCGAGAGAATGACGTGGAAATGTCCACGTCAAATATGTCTAATCAAATCCTTTTAACTTGGCATTTACGTGAAATCCACATTTAAACAAGGGTAATATAGTAAAGTTTTCGATATTAGTAGCTGGCCATGTGCTGGATAGTGTATTTTTGCCAGCTGGCCCCATACAGGAAAAATGAATTTCTTAGGTGTTTACAGTGTCATCCAGCTAAGCAGATAATGCGAAAAAACGACACCGTTTATTACGTGCTCGATATTCGATATTTCATTCAATCAAAAAAAACTCTTTAATACAAATTGTTACGAGTGTTTGGTCGTATTAATCTTACTAAGAAAGTATAAAATCTGAAGAAGTAAGTTGAAGCAGATTCGATATCTACTATACAATATGTAAAAAAAAAAAATCATTTTTTTAAAAATACTTTTGATTGTTATTACTTCCTTTCATTATTTTTTTTAAAAATAATTTAATCTTAAATTATTTTCTAAAGATAAATAAATTGTACTTTGGTACTATATATAGAGGATAAAAATCCAGTTATTTGATGGAGGCGTAACGTTTAAGGCTAACAATTGAGACAGCAGGAAGTGACAGAGTCGTGGAATGATGACCTGGCAATCTTCTTAATCCATGCCACATCATCAATAAGTAAATATATCGCGATATTAGTTAATTTCGAGATTATTTGTATTATCTCATATTAAAAGTGAAATAAAGTAATTATATAGGAAATCGTTGTTTATCTTATCACCCATATCAAAGAATCTCTAAGACAGATGAATTAATCTAAAACGCTTCTTTTGGTCTTCTCATCAAAAATAGTTCATAAACATTAATTGTTGATGATTATTGTGAGGTATTGAAAATAGAAATAAAATATTGAAACCGATAACAATTGGTTATTCTATTAAAAAAAATTATAATTTGAAGATTACATAAAATTGTAAAATATATGATCAAATCAACAACAACAAAAAAAATTTATAATCTATAAAATCAGGTGTTTAAGTGATCTAGCTTATAAGTTTAGCCAAATATTGTTAATAAGTAAAATTATATTAAAACTTTCATAATTTTAAATATGATATAAATTTATTTATTCTAAATATACCAATTTTTATTTAATATGTGACGTGGAAGTAAAAGAAAAGGTGATCACATGGTGAAGAACTTTACAAGAAAAGAAATAGAAGTGTGTGATTTGGCAACAAGGTGGCCATGTGTACCCCATGCTGCTTTTGGGCCACATGGTCCTGAGGTGGCTTACAGCTGGAATTATGCCAACGTGGCATCTTCGATCGATCGACGGAATAAGAAATAATATTTTTGAAATTATTAACTTATATCGTAATCGTAAGACTAGTCTAGCTCATGTTGAAAGCGAGATGATATTTCCGACATAAAATACTATAATGATAAATATATTTTCTTTAAAACTTTTTTCGCAATGATGAAAAAATTAACAAGTATTGAGAATTAATTTATTTCTTGATCCTATTTTTTGAATTGTATATAAATACTAGTTTAGAAAATTTATGATTTTCTCTTTTGTGACAATGGATTTAATAATAATGATTTGTATCATCTAATATATACATCGAACACATGTTTTATATTATATCATGCTTATCCCATTATAATTAGATTAAACTAAAAATGTATGAAAAGTATTTTTTTTTAATATTTTTTGTTTGGTATTAAATATTAATATTTGAGTCTCGATAAAATTTGAAATGTGTATTATAGGACTTAAACGGATAGTTTTTTCAATATTATTTAGTTTATATTTAGAGTTTGAACATAAGACTTCTGATTATCATATTGCAATGGTAAATGATTCTTGCTTTATTTTTTTTTTCATAACGAAATTTATATCATTAAACAATCGTATTCATGTTTTTTCAATTTAAATTTTATTGGTGGAGATTAAAATTCACTTTACCCGGAATCAACCATTTTTGTTCTTCCTTTAAAAATTAATTTGCATGTTTAGCCTAATTAAGTCAAAATGTGACTTAAGTTACAAGCAATTAAGATATTGTTGTCGTTTAATTACAATTAGTATATGATTTTTTGCTTAATTTTTTTGCATTCATCAGAATAATAACTCTTTGGTCAATTGAATAACGACATTATTTGAATGCTAATTTTTCAAACAAATAATTGTAATGTGTTCCCTAATTTAAGAGGCCGTCATGCAAAGGAACAAAATTAATTACCCTAGTTATGATATAACAAAAACGACAGGCGCTTTATAAAAAAAATTTATTTATTTATTTTTAGTTAATGCATATATTAAAAAATAATAGTTTTGGTACATTTGCTTCTTAAAGCCAAAAGACAATAATGTATTACTCACTCGATTTTAAAAATACTTGACATGTTTCGTTTTTTGAAAGTTAAAGACAAGATCATGATCACGAGAAAAATGACTGTAATCACGATGAGTTATTTTATTTATTTATGTTGTATAGTGATGCAAGGAAGCAGGCTTACTATTTTTAAAATATGTTTAAGATGGTGATTTTTAATTTAGCATATTTTTTATTTTTATAAAGGTTGAAAACTAGGTCAAAATTAGAAAGAAAGCTACGTTTAACCGAATATGTATATATTAGTTATTGTATTATTGTTAGAAAAGAGCCTACTCAATGTGAATATAAATATTAATTAGTTAGCTTACGTTAATTATATGAATTAATTAAGGCGTCATTTTGTTCATTGTTTGCTTGTAATTTACATTTGGCATCATATTAATTATTTATGTTTTTATTTTGTATAAATTTTTTTAAAAAAGGAATAAAATTCTTGCCATGATGGGGACCAAAATTAATCCAAGATCAGGTGAATCTTTATTATTTTATATACTCCTATTTTTAATTCGTTTCATTAATGCCTCATTTATTGATGTGATGAAATTAATTACTCAATTCGAATAAACTTTTATCCTTTTTTGTTATTTATTATAGGGTTGAGTAATTATGATTTTGAATTTATCTGAATCAGTGTTCTCAAAAATATTTTCGAGTCAAGTAATAGATCATAAGTATTAAAATTAAAAGTGTAGAGTTAATATTATTATTTTTTATTATTATTAGTGTAATTAAATTTTTTTTTCGTGTTCCTAGTGATTTCCCCCCGTAAAATGTATAAATAAACTAAAAATGACATTGTCCTTATTTATAAACAACTGATCCTAATTGAAGACTAATTAATTATTAATCGTCCTTAATGACCATGCTTAAGCACTAGGTAATTAATTAAGCCACGTGTAATCAACTAATCGTCATGTTTAGCCTCAACAAATGATTGATTTTTTCAAAGAAGCACGATGATAAAATACGTATATCCCTCTTATCGTAGCAGGTAATTATGAAGATATTTTAATTAATTATAGATGAAGTTGTTGTATACTTTGTTACGTATTTGGAAAAAAAAAGTGGAATTTTCTCACATCGGTGGTTGATAGCCATCGTGCATCAGTGATTTTTTACTTTATTCATTTAGTTATGAATATTTTTATGTAATATTAAAATTTAATTTGATTTGACTTAAATGAATAAGTATCTCCTCAATCTATGCCCGAAATCTTATAGACACACTTATACTATACTAAGGTCCAATTACCCCTTGAATTTATTTTATAAGTAATTTTCTACTCATTTTCGACCTACGTGACACTATCCTGTGGGCTCAATGCTGGTTGATTTTCTTTTTCAAGCTAGTGTCACGTAGGCTGAAAAGGGATAGAAAATTATTAATAAAATATGTTCAGCGAACGAGAAATAGATACTCAGCCTGCAATATCCGATAACGACGCTGAAGTAGTGAATCTATCGGCACCATAGCAGTGGTATACAACTTTGGACCTAACGGCCGGCCTAGTAACCTTTCGGAATGGGGGATCCCCGTTGCCTCGCTTTAGCTAGGCTGAGAATACGATTTTCGACGTTGAACTTCAAAAGAAAGGAGACTTTAGTATAATATAAATGTATATCTGAGATTTCGGGCACAGATCAAAAAGGGATATTTGCATTATTATTGATAGTTTGTTACATATTAAAGGGAAGAAGTGAAATTCTATAAATAACAATATTTTCGCGATATAAAGAATATCTGTCATTTTTCACACCTCAAATATTCTTTATTTTGGTTTTCAAATTATCTATTTTTCTAATAAACAAGTTGAATTCATGATCGCTATTTAAAATCTTTGTGAAATGTTGAATTTTGGCCATTGAAGTGAGATTCCTATGTATAAATTGAACTATATATTATAAAATTATTACCTCAATATATATATATATATATATATATATATATATATATATATATATATAAAATCTTTATGTTAGATGAAACAACGACCAAAAAAATAATATAAAGTATTGACGTGAATTAAAAAAAGTTTTAGAGTCATGTCATTTTTGTTACCTAAAGGTGATGTATAAAAGGCTGAATTTTACAGCCTGAAAAAAAAGAAGGATGATTTTTACAGCCTGTGAATCAAATCATTTTTCTACTTTATCCACGTCAAATTAATAATTATAATATGTTGAGTATAATTGATCACTTCTTTACTATTATTTATATACACTAATTATATAGGATTACAAAAATAAAAAAATATGCTGACGAATCTGATTCTTTCTATTTAGTCAATATATGTTACAAGCTAAATACATTGATAATTTTGCCAACAAAAATAATTCGAATGTTCAAACTATGACATATTTCGATCACATTAAACACATAATAACATATTTGTATTAGTTACTTTGATTATCAAAATTTTAAAAAGTTTATGGGTATGTTCTCAATCATTCATTACGTAGAATTAAAGAGACGTTAATCACTTAAAATAGCTCATTTATTATAAATGATTATATGCCTTATAGCCTCAATATATAAACAGTAAAAACATCAGACGCGTGTTTGATATGTATAATTAAAAAGAAGACATATTTTATGTGATTGAGTCCAACGCATGCATGAATTTTTCCGAAATATGATCCTGTGGAATGTATTACAAAATACTCTATTATTCAATTAACATAGATTATGATTTGACTATTTAAATAAATTTTACTAACATATTTAAAAAAGAAATCAACAATACTTATTATCGATGAAAAATGTTATATAGCTCTTGAAATTAATTAAAATGTACTTAAATTGATCTGAATATAACGATTATTAAAAAAAAAACGTACTCTATGTAAGAAGAAAAAGAGGAATTAATAATAGGGAGTAGAGTAGCTTTATTAGACAGTAAATAAAATAAAATAAATATACGTGAAAGTTACCAAAAGTTTGATATACCAAACTGTACCTATATTTGTAGACATAATTTTAAATTACCTACTTAAATTCCCCACAAAACTATTGGTTCATCAATATTAAATTCCCTAATCAGCTTTTTTTGAACCCTTAATTATGTTTAGCCCACAGATTTAGAACCTAACTAGCTACCAAAACCTCCCTAATCAATAGGTTGATTAACGATTAATTTATGAAAAAAAAAGACTTAGGGAAAAATTTGAGGTCGATCGCATATGATTTGCCTAGTGTAGTTTACATTTCTCGTTTGGTTTATAAGTTATTATATAGTGAGAGATTTACCTAATGTGTACAAAATACTCATCCGAAGGACAGAGATTGTGACAAGTTTATATTAACAGTGAGTTTTCCTGAAATTTTCGTAAAATATTTATTTCGCTGTAAACCATTTCATTAATATTAAGATTAAAAAAAATTAAAATATTTTAATTATAGAAAGATGATAGTATCTTTTACGAGAGATCAAAGAAGAATTCAGAAGGATTCGAACTCGAAACGAAGATTATTAGAGTGGAAAGGTATATAGACATGATTTGATAATTCCAAAATCTGAGGTGCCATGTGATTGACATATGGAAAGGAGAAGTGAGAACTAAACTAAAGAATGTATTGATTTTGGCAAAATCTCAGAGTGTGGAAAAAAGAAATGGATATTTTTATTTATTTTTTGCATATTTTATTTAATTAGTAAGTTCCTTTTGGAGTTTTTTTTTAATTTTATTTATTGCAAAGATAGCCAATAATAATCATTAGATCTAGCAAAACACACCATGTTCTACCCTCACATGAAAGAAATATATTATAATATGACTGTCATTTAAATAATGGCCATTTTTATAGTTTCAAGTTTATTAAACTTAAATTTAACCAAAAAAGTTTGAACTTAATTTAGTCTAAAGATGGAAATTTGTAGTCAATATTTTTGTCCTTAAATAAATAAATATGTTTTTATTTTCGTGTGTCTCCAATTTATTTTTTTAAAAAAATGTATTTCATTGTACCCAAAAGAAAATGTAAGAATGACTATATTTTTTATTATTACTAATTAATAAAATATACATTTTTATGTTATACAAAGTATTTTAATTTATTCTTATCTTTTGTTTGATGATTAGAGATTATAAATGTTACGACTTACAATGCTGATTTAAGTTTATTTGACTTAATTTGGAGTATAAGGATTTAATTAATGTTTTGATGTAATTTAAATTTAAGATTTATAATTCTTTTTTTAAAAAAGTAATTTAAAGTAGGTACATTGAATTATAAGTCAATCACAATAGTTAAGTAATTCGACATATTTAGAAAAGTAACTACGATTATAGAAAATATTCATTAACCTTGTAACAATAACGAAATATTCGTTTGATCATGAATACTTTTTTCATTTTATTTCAGTATATTATTCAAAAATTGTTCGGACGTAGAATTAGTATTGATTTAAGTTAACTTCCTGAAGTTATTTTTACAATTGTCACTTAAAGTCATCCATATAAATTCAAAAACAACCACGATTTTAAATATTATATTGAATTTTGTTTTCGAATAGTACTTTTTCTAGACTAAACATAATTTTCTACGTTCAAACTTTCATTAAAATAAACAAATTAAAAAATAATAACAACTAACTACTCCACCCCCTCCCTCCCCCCACCCCCTCACCCCCCACAAAAAAAAAAACTCCCCATAAATTATTAATTTTTCTTTTTGGAATATGGAATTATGGATTTCATGTAGAAAAATGGGACTTGTTAATTTGTTGTATTTTTCTTTTCAGAAAAAGCTTGTGCCTTTCTTAGCTTACATACATATTCTCAACTTTCCCTTTCTTTTTTCTCAAACCTTATCCTAAATTCCAAAAAAATAATTACACAATATTAATGTAATTTAATCTATGATACATTATATGTTAGATTTTTAATTAATCTTACTCTTATGTTTCTATTTTAGTTTGATTGATAATTTTTTTTAAATAAATATATTATATAATCGCACACTTCAACGATATCAAAACAAACAGAAGACTTGAGATTCAATCTCATCACCATACATTCAAATTTTAAAAAAATTTCTACGTAATTGACTCATAATAAAAAACGTATCAAAAATATCATTAACTAAATGAGATGATCACATAATTCGATCGTTGACACGTATAACTTAGATATATCTCCAATACTCAAAACAAAAGGATAAGAAAAATTTCTACGTACTTGACTCATGAAAAAAAACATATTAAAAATATCATTAACTAAATAAGATGATCACATAATTTAATCGTTGACGTGTATAACTTAGACATATCTCCAATACTCAAAACAAGAAAAGGATAAGAAAATTTGTGATAGGTATTCTTATCATAACCAAAAACTCCCATACTGAATAACAAGAATCTAACTATGCTATGTTTGACTGAATTTATTTTTTTAAAAAAAATTCTCTTTTTTTTTTCTTTTCCCAAGAAACTGAAATGCCACGTGATTTAAGAACCAGAAAGACAAAAGGTTGATCCAATTTAGGATGTCTTTTAACCTTAAAATAAATTAGAAAAAATAAAAATAAAACTAAAAGTAAAAAACAAAAAAAGAGAAATGAAAGGACTAAAGAGAGTACGTTTTTTTTTTTACTTCACAAAGTTCAAGGGAGAAAAAACTACAGACAATATAATGATCATCATCAGTTTTCACACTTTCCTCTAAGAAAAGTAGCAATTTTCTCGATTTTATTTTAATTGTCGTTTTAATTTTTTTGAATAAAATTGAATTTGATAATTAGTTATTTTTGTAAGTTATGTGATATTTTGCTATTTTCGTTCAGAAATATTTGTTATGTTATACTTATCAAAAGTCAATTTGATTAATTTATAATGATAAATTAGATCATATTAATTCGATATTTTAAACAAAAAAAATTAGATATTCTAAAACTATATGAAAAGTACTATAAATTACAACTTTTTCAT
Organism: Solanum lycopersicum; assembly: GCF_036512215.1. Classification (NCBI taxonomy): domain Eukaryota; kingdom Viridiplantae; phylum Streptophyta; class Magnoliopsida; order Solanales; family Solanaceae; genus Solanum; species Solanum lycopersicum. The sequence continues at coordinate 67,714,525 of NC_090806.1, forward strand.
GTCAATATGATAAAAAATGCATCTTAAAATATTAGTCAAAGTTTTTATAATTTGACTCTAAAAATAAAAACTATGACAAACAATACCGAACGGAGAGTAATTTATAAATTAGTAATCAGTATCAATACATAAATAAGTTATGAGAAAATCTAACAGATACATATATAATTAATATATGAATAACTAATCCTTATAAAACTAATACGTGCTAAAATGATACGTAAAGTCTCTTACGAGTAATTCAACATTATTAATATATGCATAACTCTTATACATTAGCTACGAACGACTTTTTAATATAATAATCTCTTTGTATACTTTTATTTGTCATGTTGCGTTTTTCAAAAATTAATTCGGTTCATTTTTTAAATTAAATTAGATTAAGTTAATTCAATATTTTTTTTAAGAAAATTAAATATTCAAAAACTATACGAAAAATACTATAAATTATAATTTTTTTTGCATATCAAATATAATAAAAATATACACCGTAAAATATTGATCAAAATCTTTATTGTTTGATTCTAAAAAAAAAATTATGATAATTAATTGTGAATTGAGACAATATATGCGATCGCTCTTATTAGAAAGTGTCTTCACCGAATGAAACTTTTGCAAGCAAATCTAAATTAATGAGGATTCAAAACGAATATCAAAAAATAAAATAACTAAAAGAAAATGAGTTATTTTTTGCGAGAAGATTTATTAGGAGTATTATTTTTTTTCTCAAATTAATACTTCGATCTCTATGAATTACTATATTAATATATATTCCCATAAGTTAATTAACACTCTTTTTTTTAAAAAATAAAATAATTAACACTTTCAACCTTATGTTCGTTACTACAAAATCATAACAAGTCTAATTTCTTCTTTATACAGGTATTAAGTTAATTTAAAACTAAACAAGAAGTAAATATTTTTTTATATATACTAAACAAATCTGAATTATCAACTTATAATTAAAGAAGTATATAATATACTAATAAAATAGTACTAATAACTATAGAAGCTAGCCTATGCTAGTATATATTCTTCTGACTTCTGTTTCCTTTGCCAGATTTTTAATTTATTTAAATCTAATAAAAAATCACAAAGATAAAACATTTCAAAAAATTAAAAAATTAAAACCATTGTGTAGTAATTATCCCAATTGTCTCTTCATGGGGTTCATTGGATTCCTCTTAAATTCACACAAAAAATATTTTTTAAAAAATAAAAGGGGTGGTTGAGAATTTATTATTATTATTGTTTTGGGGGGGGGTGGGGGTGGGGGGTGGGGGGGTATGGGCATGATCAGAAATTCAGAGTAATTTAAGTTATTCAAGAAAATGGAGTTCTCCTCATGTTTGGGTTGTGAACATTTTTTGTCATCAAGTGTATTTTTGGTTACTATTCTTCACTACCTATTGGACACTATGGTCCAATTTACTACTATTTGTTTTTATAATTTGAAATTTGTATATATATATTTATATTAAATGTGAATCTTTATTGTTCAGAGAAGATGCCTCTGCCATTACATTTTGTTGGATTTTGAGTTTTTTTTTTTTTTTTGGAGAAAAAGATGATAGCATAAAATAAATAATTGTATTGTACATCAAAGGACATAAATTGGGATGTCAGAAATGCTTAGGCAAAGATTAGACTTTGGATGTGTTTGGCATGAAAAATATTTTCTAAAAATAAAATGAGTAAGATTTTTGCGTTCGTTACGTAAATAAAAAAAATATTATTTCAATGTTATTTGTATTTAATCTAGACAAATGATATGAAAACGCCTGAGATAGTTTAAGAAACTTTTTTTTTCTATAGAAATTTTTAAAAATCTTGACCAATCAAGTATGAAAAAATCGATACAGAAGACAGTTAATCTCAACTCAAAATATATCCTTTTAAAACAATTCATAATATGTTTTACACCGAGCTAAAATGCAAAATTAAAGATGCGTGATTTCATTCAAAGTCCTTTTGATGAAAAATTGAGCCTAGTATACAAATAAAAAATTACTCTCATATATTTATTTTTTTATATTCTGATTTTTTTTTTGTGAAATTTTAGTTCCACCACTAATTATTCCAACCTAATAAATAAAAGTATATATATATATATTTATATAAACACTAAACTAAATTACTTAATACATATATTTCCTTATTTTATCACTAATTTATAATACAATAATAGTATAATTTATTTCTAATTTTAGAGGAATATATTGTGAAAGAATTGGCCATGTGAAATTTGACAATTTGGGTAAACCATAAATATGGTGACCATTTTCTCGTGAATATTGACTTAGGATACTCTTTACAATATATATAATAAATATAAAGAGGATCTATACACAAGCTGCTCCTTAATATAGTGGGGTCCTCTTTCACCACCCTAAAAAGGAAAAAAAAATATAAATAAATAAAATTAATATTTAATTTTCGAAATAACATTTATAATATGATAAAACCATATAACTATATTATAGTTAAGGTAATTTAATGATGTGAAAATATGGCTACACTTACCTAGTATCACGTATAGATATTGACTTGATGTAAGTACAGAAAGCACGAAATTGTTTATTAAAATATCGTTATGTCAAGTTCTCTTATACGTGAATTTGGACTAGAATAATTTTTCTTCCGACATTATCTGAATGGAGATATATGTAAACTTGATGATTTCAACCTTCCAACGTCTTTATAATTAAAGATATTGTATTCACTAGGAGAGTGTACACTACATGTACACTTTGGTTGTATATGTTGTGTATAAGTAGCTATATATAGTATATGTATATTTTTATAAGGTATACCACTGATATACTGTATACATATTTGTAAACTAGATAGCATATAGGTTCATATTGTAAGTTTACCCATTCCTTGCAAATGTATAGTAACAACATACCCGATGTAGATGGGTATGCATAGGGTAGAATGTACAATACAGTAGAAAGGTTGTTTCTGAAAGACCCTTGACTCGAGTATCGTTCCAAATTTATATCTTTTTGTGATTCTGGTTTGCTATAGAAACAATCATAAACATAATTTACATATGAATTCTAAAAAAAACTTTGGATTGTTCATAGATGAATATTAGAACTACTATATTTTCCCTCAAACAGCTCTAGGACCTCAAAATTACAACTGTGTAATGTACTCATTAACAGGAGAACTAAGGTAATCTCTTGGCTCCCTACAAACTACTCCCATAAATCTCCTACTGGTACAAAACTTTGATCTCTAAATGCAACAAACAACCAGAAAAAAACATATTCCTCAACTACTGTTGAACATGGTAACGTAACAAAAATGGACGTGAACTAATGTTGCACAGGTAACTTACAAAATGCACGTGACATTTAGCGGAGGCAAGTATCCAGCTGCAACGTTGACTGAGCTCATTAACCAAAAGGAATGAATCAATCTGTAAAGAATCTGTCAGCCTACTGTGCTTGATGGCGATGAGTTCTAATCATCCTCATCTGATGGCAGAGTAGGACTCTTTGAGCAGGCATCTTTCGCATGAAGTTCCAACATTTTCTTCTCGGGGTTACATAGCCCTAGAGCATAAGTCAAGAACAGTATCAGCTAGTTGGCAAGAACAAGTACTGCGAGTGAAATAAGCTGGTGTACTGATGAATAAATTGCCTAAATAAAAAGCACCAGTATCAAGTGCAGTTCTTTCAGACAACTGAGATTCACATTTAACAGAGATAAAGAAATCAAGTGTCGAGACGCGACAAGATGTTAAACCAACTGATTCAATAGCCTTGGAATGGAGTATATAATGAGATTGTGACTAATTATCAATAATATATTTCTAAATAGCATTGTATCCTATGTTGTGTTACTAAAATACGTGTCATTTAAGAAAATGGCCGAAACTAGCAGCTTCAATAGAGAGTGCTGCATATTCAACTTCATGATCTAACATGCCTCACAATGCACAACAAAAGATATTTTTCTCACTTATTCCCATGCGACAAGTTCAAATTCATGATGTTCAATATGCATCAAATAAAAAATCCGCAGGCTATTTGCCTCCGAACAAAATCACCAAAGGGAACATATGTGAAGCAGTGATTTTCAAAAGAACAAGAGCACAGACCTGAACACTTGGGAATGTCCCACACAGCAATGGATGAAGGGGTACACTCTGATTCACATAAGTGTTGATTATTCTCATGATTAACATTCATCGCAAGCATCCAGGAACCAATAGTAACATCCTCATTGCTAAACATTCGGAAACTGAAAATTCAACAGCAAGGGAGATAACTTATCAGCAATTATGCTTTTGACTGGGAATTAGCAGAGACACAATAAGGGAGATAACTTATCGGCTATTATGCTTTTGACTGCCAATTAGCATAGACGCAATGTTGAATAAAAATAAAGAAAGAGGTACTGAAAGGCAAAAGCAGTGTGATATGTGTAATTTGTATCCAGCTTATATCAAAGATCTCGTGCTATTAAGAATTTCAATTTGAAGAATTAATTAATGTAACAATTTAAATAACTAAGACAAATCTTTCAAGATAATAGTGTGATAGATGAATATGCAACACATGTTTTGAAAAAAGCGAAAGTATGACACTAATGAAGTTAGGGTATTTTTTACTTCTTATGTGATGAGAGTAAAAAAAACGTCTGCCCAGATGTAATATACGCAACAGCAGTAAACAGTACCTACAACTACCTTTCTGAAAATAAAAATGCATGGAGTAATATTCTGCACTTCAGGACAGATGAATTACAGAATTTTGTACAAAGCCAACTTGCCTGTTGTTCCTGAGGGCAACCAAACTCATAACAACATCAGCAGAAAGAGCATAAATAGGACCATAAGCATGGAGAAAATACTCCTTCCCGAGCATATATCCAAGTGGTTCATACCTGCATCAGTTTCACTGAGAATATATTAAATTGTTTTTGCCAAAAAAAATGGATGGAAATTTATGGTATAATAAAGAAGGATCTTCACATGATACATTTTCACCTATAGAAAGCATATGAGGGAGTCGAGAAAAGTCCTCTGATGATGTTCAGAATAAAGGATTCATATCAAAGCTTTTTTTTTTTTGGGGGGAAAGACAATTGGTAATTTGTATTCCAAAGCAGGGATTCATATGAATTCTATAAATGCTTATAAAGGATATGTACAATAGAACTATCAGAAAAAAGAAAATAATTTGAGAAGATATAGAGGAGTTTCACATTTTGTGGTCTACACCAGATCTGCCTTGAGAGTTGAGACCATACTTGTTTACCATAATTCTGAATGAGCAAATCAATAATATACAAGAGGAAACTACATGGTGTATGTTACTTGCGGATGATATTGTGTCAACTGTAAAAACCAGAAAGGAAGTCACAAAAAACCTGGAATGACTCGAAGGTAGTAAGATTTTAGGGTAAGTAAAAGGTAGGATTAAAAAAAATGCGTTACAAGTTTAGCCCCTGCCAGAAGAATGAATAAAGTGATACTAGACGGGATTATAGTGCTAAATGCAGACAATTCAGGTTTCTCGACTCAGTTTGCAGGAGAATGGCATGACATTAAAGATATTGCAAATAGAACTAAAATGAGAGAGGCCTAAATAGAGGAGTGCTACAGGAAGATATATGCAAAAGTGAAAGATAAGTACGATTGTGAGACCAACAATACCCATACGGTAGTAAATGTTGAGCCTATAGTAGCAGCATATCTAAATCGAGAGAAGGTCATCTGAGATGGTTTAACCATATCTAACGTTGACATTTAGATGCATTTAAATGCTCTACCATATAGGTGCAATACTATAATGATTAAATGTGTTAAAATGGCGAGGTAGACATAAAATCACATAGAGGAAAATGGTCTCATAAAATTTACATAGTATTAGTTTCTCAGAGCATATTTTATTTCTTTCTACAGGACCCAAACAAACTTTATATTCTTCATCCCACCATCATCACAGGCTTCAAATCATGTATCAGCAGGCATACATACTGCTAACAATTATTACTTTATCACCCTCCCATCCTCCGCAAACAAAAAAGAAGAATGAATTCATTTGCAAGTCATCTAGTAAATACTGGATCTTCTCACCTTTTCCCCAACAAAATTCATTTACTTGTAGAAAAAAGAGATAGGAGAGAGTTCCTAAAAGTAGAATGGAACTGTAAAAGGCATAAATGAACGTTGGCATTTTGTTAGCTACATTGCCATTGATGCACAATTTGTTTGTGATAAAATCCAAAACATCCTTTCTCATAGTATAAATATCTGCAGGGAGAATGGACTGGGTTTAAAGGAACTCTTCTCAACAGAGGTGTTAAGTCAAAAGGAAGAGCAGGAGACAGTATTAACATATACACAGAAGACCCGCTGGATTTTGTGCAGTCCACCAAATACTATAGTAAACACTTGCAGTTTTTTACACCTTCAAAATCAAGCTACCATTTCCTTTTGGAGCCTTATATTAGTGTTAGTGCTGTTTAAGGTAAAAATGCATCGAAAAGTGCCAAAATCTGCCGAGGCTCTCAGCACAATTAATGCTCGACATTAGTGAAGAAACATACAGATGAAAAAAGTTCTATATATTTAATGGAAGGGAAAATAACTATAAACTCAAACAATAAGTATATGGGCAAAAGAATTAGAAGAACAACAATTAAGATAAATATATGAAGTAAATATCATATGAATCAAGGTCAAGAACCATCTTCACATTTCTAATTCAAATGCAAAGATGCATTTTTTGAATTACTAAAATAGATTTAGCAACTAGTTTTCTTACTAGATTTCTAATTTCCTTTTTTAGTCAGCATCATTCATACTGGTTACTTAGCAATTAATATTACTTCTTTTTTACTAGAAGGTAATTAATATTACACTTTGCTAGCTATGCTTGTTGTTTAGTGCCATCCTTTTCCATATAGAGCCAATGGGTGATGTAATGCTTGGCTTAGCCCTTGAGTGTCTACACTTAAACACATGCAAGTGTGGTGTCCTAAACTTAAACAAGACTGCTAATACTGTGCTTAGTTTATCTTCAACCCCTTCACACATATATATAGTTCTCTGTTTTTGGTGCAAGAATTTATTACAATCTTTTAGATTCGCTACCATGGTCTGTTTAAGAGTCAAGTTGTAAAATTAAGTAATGTGAGTATGTGTAGTACCTCAGTCAGCCACCAACTACTTACTCGCAAAACATAGTCAACTCCCATCTTATTAGTCCTCCAAAATAATACTGAGGCATTCAACTAGAAATGGAGGGACTAAGTTCCTACAAGTATGGAGCAAATAAACTAGATACCAGCATTATATTCGAATATATGGCATGCAGGCAAATTATGAGACTCACCATTTGAGCTTGGGGTCAGTGAGAACTGGACCCTTTTTCATGCATCCAAGGTATGTTTGGGAGTGAGGGCGCTCTTTGGCCAAGAGCAGTGAAAGGCGGTCTGTAATGGAAAATTAAAGCAACTCAAGTACATCAAAATTCTAGGACATGGTAAATGCATAACAAGAATGACAAGTAAAGAGCAGTAAGAATAGAAAAGCTTCAAAATTCTTGTTACCTGGCCTCAAATATATGTCGTCATCAGCTTTAACATAAAATTCAGAGTCATAAAGCGCATAGGCAGCTTTGAAAAAAGCTATGCTGGAAAAACAACTTGAGTAAGTATAGGAAACCAAAAAAGGAAAAATGATGAATTACTACATGAAAGCAGCCAGAACTAACGTTTTGTATGGTAGCTTACTGTACTTCTCTTCAATGTCTAATAGTAAAAAATCATCATATTCTGCTACCTCTTTTTTAAGCTCTGCCATTTTGTATTGATCACTTGTTCTACCAATTACAAATTTAAAAGCCAAGCCAGTAGCTTCTTCTAACCTGCAATTTTATTTACGTCAGTTTAGCAAAGTATAGATTCAAGAAACATATAGAGACAGAGAAACACAACTACATATAAACATAACAAATAAATGAATAACATTGAGTTCATTTGTGAAATATCTAGTTCTAAGTGCTTAGCGAAAAAGGAAATTCTTTTTTTCCTTTTTTCTTTTTTTTTTTCCGCAAAAGGAGACAAAAAGAGGTATCATCGCCGATATATATGGCAGGAAACTTCCAGTTCAATTCAACAAGAGCATGATAAAATTGTTCTATGAATAACTCAATTTCCACATAATTAAGAAAATGTCTTTTAACCACAAGTCATACACAACAATTTATTCCCTATGACACACAAGCATATAAAACTACAAGAGCAAGCTACCAGTAAAAACAACAAAACGATACAACGTTTATAAAATCGACTAAACTAAACTAGATTTTTAATCTGATGACTATAAGAAAGACTACACAGTAAATACTCAAACACCTCACGTCGAGTTTCATTAAAATGCATATCTATTAGATAATGTGAATTTCCAAATGAAGGTAAATCTCATACCTATCCCTTCCATTGCATCTTTCATAAAACCATGTCTAATCAATACAAACTTTTTTTTTTCTGTATCAAAAAAGTTTGTATTAATTACGCATGGTTTTATGAAATCTGACAACCATCCCTTCCATTGTATCATTTACTTTAACTAAGTTTGTATTATTTACGCATGGCTTTATGAATCTCAAGCTATCCCTTCCATGTCTTTCTCTTAGCTACATTTGTATCAATTACACATGGTTTTATGAAATCTCAGAGCTATCCCTTCCATTGCATCTTTCTCTTAGCTACGTTTGTATTAATTACGCATGGTTTTATGAAATCTCAGAGCTATCCCTTCCATTGCATCTTTTTCTTAACTAAGTTTGTATTAAATTAAACATGGTTTAATGAAACCTCATAGCTATCCCTTCCATTGTGTCTTTCTCTTGACTAAGTTTGTATTAATTATGCATGGTTTTATGAAATCTCACAGCAGATCAATAAACTACTAAAAAACAACAACATAGCTAGTGTAAGAGTCTGGGGAGGCTACGGTGTATGCAAACCTTACTTCTACAACATGGAGGTAACTCACATCAATTAACTACAACAAGAACAACAAAATAGTCAGCGTAATCTCACTAGGTGGAATCTGAGGAGGGTAGCGTGTATCCGAACTTTACTTCTACCTCGTGGAGGTAGAGGCACAACAATAAACTAAAGATTACTTTTTTTTTTAATTCCACATTCATAAAAAATCACAGAGAGAGTAGTATTCATACTTTTGAAGGCCTTCATGATCAGAAGGAAACCAAGTTTGCCTCAACGACCGGCGACGACCAGTGGAAGCAAACCCAGTTTGGATCCCAACAAATCCCATAACTTTATGCCTCTTTTGCCCTTCATCTGAAACTCCATCAGCATCTTCACTTGCCTTACTACCACTTCTATCCCAAACAACAGAAACAGATCGAGGTTCAGCATATTTACAATTTGACCCTAAACCCTGCTTCGAAATTGCAATAAAACCGAAGATAAACCCAGCTACACCGATGAGAGAACAGAAGATCAGGACCGTCGATCTGCGGGAGTAGATAGTTGAGGATGAAGAAGAAGATGGCCAAGCATTGAAAGATTTAGGAGATGAAGGCATTTCAAATTATGAGTAAAATTAGCACAGGATCAAAATTGGTGTTGGGAGTTGAGATTTTAGCTCTGTTATGGAAGTTTACACTTTCTTGTTTGATGAATTCTTGCAGGTTTCCTCCATCTTTGTCCTCTTCCTGAAATTATTATATTTAGCAAGTTTTTGATTCTAGATTTTAAAAATATTTATCTTTTGAAATCTGTGAAGAACCAAAAAATGCAACACTGATCAATAAAACGTGAAGAAATAGCCACCAAAAGGAATCAGGTAGCTAGCTATTCTTAGACGCATTGAGAAATGGTAATTAACTCCATTAATCTTTTGACCACTTGTAAAATGGATAAAAAGAAAATAGTTTTTTCAAATATTTTAGGTGTAAAACTCATAAAACTTTTGAAAAAAAGAAGAAGATTGTAAATGGCTTGAAAAAGCAATTCGCCCAAATTTTTCATTTTCCGCATCGTTTTGCTTATTTTTTTTATCCTGCTTGACAAAGTCACTGGTGTATAGCTACGAAATTATAAATTATCAACGTCATTACACATTCCCCTACAACACATTAATTCACTTCATCTAAACAAAAATGACTATCCACATTCATCTGCAAATTATCTACTCTACAACCTGCTTCCCCATGGCTGATATACGTCAGAACCGGTTCCTCGGAGAGTTTTGAGCACTTGCTAGGCAGAGCATCAACAACACACAGCACTTCCACTGGTTGCAAATCATTTGAGTCCGGCAGCCTGGTTTCGGTTTGATGCTCTGGATTAATGGTGTTTCCTTCACAGCCTTGCCCAAGATCCTGATTACTACCACCTTCATCTTCACAGAATTGCAAACTCTCAGACTGAGGTGGGTCTCTGACATCAGCTCCTGCATTGACATCTTGAGATGGCACGCAATGTTGCATGGGCTCGATAATGGTGAGGCCATTTCCACCCGGACAAACTGATTTCAAGTATGAAACAGATCAGTTCCAGTTTGTAGTGTTTAAGAAAGAGAATTATATTCTTTAAAGTTGAAGAACATCAAACACTAAATACTCACCACTCGGTTGATCTGCATCAGCAGCTTGAAACAAAGACTTCTTCAACCATACAGTTCCAGGGAACACCATGAGGTTGATATGACTTAGACTTCGTTTCTCGTGATCTTCCAAGGGTTCAAAGCCAAAGCCACAAGTCCATGTTTCCACTAAACCTGGAATAGCTGATATGACAAGTTTCTCAACCTTGAACGACTTTAGCATCTGGATGTCATCACAAGGGAAACAAGTAAGCATACATGGCAAAACCTTGCTTCACCGTAAAATAAAAGATAATGTGCATCACAAGCTCCATAATCCAGGAAAAGACTGCAACAAGCAAGGGGTTCATAAGTATAGCATGTCAAACATTTATTTAAAATAATTCAACACTTCCTATAATTTTTTATCATATCAAATTAAAATTCCACAGGATGAACACCCATTTTTGGGGCTTATGTCCCACCCTGTACTACGTGGAACATCTGAGTGGGACACCCGGCAATTATAACACTGTTTTCCTGTCAGATTACCTCCAGTATAGAATTTAGTAGGCGCCTGCACATTCCCTGGCGGCGGTATTTACTGCATGTTGCAATTAGAGGCATCTCAGCAACTGTTACTCCATGGATCCTGCAAAAGAACCAAATTCTGATTCAGATAAAGATCGTCGCCCCAGAAAAAGTCCTGATTTTAGTGAGATGGTTTCATCAAACAGACAGCAAGGAGGCCACAGCTTGCTAGTCACAGACTCATAATTAATGATCGAGGTTATGGGAAAAAGGTCTCAGGTAAACTATAACTCCTTTTGGCATTCCCATATAGTAAACGTAGGGATTGAATAGTGATAGTTAAGAAATTTCTATATAATCTTTTTCTTTTTCTTTTTTTTAGTCAGAGAAATTTATATACTAGTCAACAATACTTGAAGTATCTTTCTTCCAAGCACCTTCTGTAACAGATATGAATGCACCAGTTATCCAGAAACCTCCAGATGAAAAAAATTTCTATAAAATTCCAAAAACACCTAATAGTCTATCAAGCATAAATAACAGAAACAACCGGCAATGCACATGCAATATGAGAAAAGGCCATCACTAATCACAGTCTAGCCTTTCAATTTTAAGCAGCCGACAGGAGAAAATACTTCTAATACTCGCAAGAACAAAAAATTCTTGATGTAATTGAAAGGCGTACAGTAAGAAACACAAACATAGCATAAAAACCAAAAGATCAGGTCAAGATGGAACCATGAAATTGAAATTGCAAGCTTAAGATGTCATATTAAAGAACTTAAAAGGAAGCTTCAACTCCAAATGTTTCGGTTTTCCTTCTAATGTTCCAACTCCAATAACACTGACATTTTTTCTTTAAAATAAACAAAAGAAAACAGGCCACAAATAGAAGGTAAAGGAGCACAAAGCAAATCAGAAAAGATGCATATGCTCCAAGAATATCAGCATTGCAATAGAGGTGTCGAGCTTATAGAACAAGCAATAACAATGGACAATTGCATTCAAGATTGTAAAGAATTACCTTACTGATGCTACAGCTACTGATATGTCATCTTTCTCCAGGATCATCGTGTAGAATCCAAGATAATTTAACCGAGAAAATTGTGATCTGTAAATATTTTAAAGATAAGTCTTTCAGCACCACTTAAGTGTCATTGTATTTTGTAACGTTGATATGAACATAGTCAAATGACACCATGGATGCAAGACCCAAAAGACACCTTTTGATTTGGCGCATTGAATAGATGAAACTTATTCATAGTTACCAATTTCAAAAATAAAATAAAATGAAACTTATTCAATTTTTTGCATATTGTCATTATATGCCTTACAACATAATGCTTCAGATAAAACTGCTCTTGTAAAGTTCCTCTGTCATTTCAACATAAAATATATTATTCTTAAATTTATAGTTCAACCTTCCATTCAATTAGTTTGAATAATTGAATGAGAACAGAATGAACAAGACATGCTAGGAATAATGCCTTATCTATCAAGTGCGGGAATTTTGTTAAAACATGTAGGCTGTTGCTAATTTCACAACCGCTTTAGAAGAATGTGGAAGAATAAGCATTAAGCAATATACCCAACCACAAAGGTAAGCACAGCAGTATGCCAAGATAAAAAAGAGTTTATGGGAAGCAACTCACCCCCAGCTGTATATCACATGGGGTATCATATCTATGCCAGTTCTTGGATCCACCATGGGAAGAAAGCACTCCTCCATAATCGTAAGGGCAACTGCTAACTTTGAGTTGCATTCTGCCTTCAAAGCAATGAACCGCTGAGAATGAACTTTGTGGTCACCGAGAATGCACCTCAGAATTGTCCATGAAAAGCCATCAGCCAGATGATTAACGAACCCAATGCGAGAGTGAAGACCTTCATAAACCTGCAAAAGAGTATCGCTTAAGTTTTTCTGAAAGACAACCAAAATAATTCATAGTCAACCTTGCAATGAAGTTGATATTCTCTCATGCCAAAATCTTTCACTTATCAAGGAAATCAAGCAGGTGAACTTAATCCAAGGCCACAGAACAGTACTTTGCAGTGAAAAACAGATATTTTTTACTATTACTATAGATGGTGCAAAAATTTCTGCTTTTAGTTTAGCTGTTACTTTTAGATAGACCTACTCATGATACATTGACAATATAACAATCATATTTCATATCACATTCTCCTGCCATGACATATCACATTCAAAAGGAACTAGTAACCACCGATAGAACTTCACACTCCACACTAAAACTTTAGAAGAGAGAGAAATATGAAAGTTGGTTTGTTTTATCTTACACTGAACTGCATCAGGGATTTACATCATTGAACAAGCTCGTTTTATAGTAATGAAAAAGGTAAAGCTGAGATGACTAGCTCACCTCTTGACAGCTTTCGCTGCAGAACCATGTATCAGAGGCCAGACCAGTTTTTGTAATCCTTAAATCACTGCATGCTTCATGATCTGTTCAAAAGTCATCAAAGCCATTGAGGAATTTAGTAACAGAAAACCAAGACTTTTGAGAAGGATTATATATTTTCCGCCCCCCATAACTGAACAAATGTGAAAGAAGATGATAATTCTCTGATCGAGGCTTGTGAAGTTTGCCAAATGCAAAATCTTAGTATTATTTTAGACCATGCATTCTGGTAAGAACTGAATACAGAGCTCCAATACCAATATTTGGACATTTTCAGGCCTGCAATGGGAAAAGAATAGAAACCAAACAAGTCAAAGTTCATGGGAAAACTCACATTTATGTTCACATTGTGAACATTTATATCCACCAGGAGAACTTGATTCACTACATCTAACCACGTCCCCACATTTCTGGCACGTGCATTGTGAACAGTACCAACTCCCTTCAGGAAGCTCCTGAAACAAGAAATAATAAGTTAATCTACTAGAATTTATATCTCTTGTCCAGTGTCATTAAACAAATTCAGTACTCAACTTCATATGATACGCAACAAAATCAAAGGGAAACCAAGACATATTTTAGAATAATCATACAATCATGCCTAGTGCAGAGACAAAACCAAAACAATATTGGTAAATAATTTAGTTTTTTGAGAATGAACAATATTGGCAAACAAATAGAGTACAGGTTTGTAGAGAAACCATGGTACGACTTGCGAAAATGGTAAAAAGGCAATAAAAACAAAGTAAAGCAAGTGATTACGAAGAAAATGAGGGTAATATAGTCCATTTAAGTGAAGACAAGGACATATTTGACCCCAACTAAGTAGAGTGCAAATATGTTCCATTTCACATAATGTTATGCAGCATTTGGTTAGCGATATTCGACAAATACCCGTATTTAATTATGTGAAACCTTTCTATTATTTTATGGGGAATAGAATAGAAATAAGAAGTCATGTCAAGTAATATGCAGATTAAAGTACTAAGACAAAAATGTCATTAAAGCAAGAAATCCATGCACAGCAATCCCTTGGACTGTTTTGGTGGAAAGACGAGTCCTGAAAGGGAAATAATTGAGAGTAAGGACTGAACAAGACATGCAACTTCTTTGGTGTTCTGTTTATATAACGTCATATAAAATCATATAAGAACCCATGCATAAAGCGCTAGGACGGATCTTTTGACATCTTACAATTTACAAGTGAATTAAACATAAATGTTGAGCAAGAAAATTATTTATTCAAGGCAAGATAAAGGCATCAAACTGACTCGAACAAGTAAACTAAGTGAAAAGAGTCAAAAGACGAACCTGTGTGAACAAACAAGCTAGATGAAATGTAGCTGGACAATTGTCACAGCAAATCAGTTCGCCTCCATCACCACATCGCCCGCAACTGTCATCATTTTGGTCCCTTTCCTCAGCTTGGGAAGTTTGAGAAACTGCCCTCCGTGCCTTGTATTCATCTGACCAAGCCTCAAGCTGACATAAGGTGAATGGCTTACCATTCTCCATGAAAAGATTCAAACAGGGGCGATTGTGCTTAAAACCGGCATGCTTTTTGAAGCTAGAGATGGATAGGACCTCGTCACAGCAATTACACGATATTCCATCAGCGGTAATATAGCCGGTTTTTACCACAGAATCATCCTTCAAGTTCTGGTACTGGATCATTTCATTTAGGGAGACAACCCCAGAATGAATTAACCAGGATAACACAGTCCTTGAGGCAAAGGTAGGCCATTTTTCTTCGGGGAAGTGTTTTCCACCCTTAATAAGACTACGTAAAAGCAACTTACCACCACTTTTCTGGTTCTTCCTTTTCCTTAGAGGTTTGATTTTACCAGAGGACCTTTTGTTGCCAGATTTGCATGTCGTGTTTCTAAATACGGCTGAAATTAAGAGATCATCGTCACTAAGACGGCATTTCTTACGTTTCTTTGGCCCAGAGTTTTGTTTGCTTGTAATTACTTCATGAACTCCACTCTTCCTACCAGATGGATCACACTGGTCATCTTGGCCATTAGCGGATTCCATTTCTGATAACTTCTTTGATTTCTTCAGGACCTCCCTTTTCAAGACTGAACTTTCTGCATGAGGTATACCATCGGAAATTATTGTCAGAGATTTGGTCATATTATCAGATCCTCCAATCGAGGTTAGTGCATGTCCTGAACAAATGGGAACTTCGAACAAACAATATTCTTGTTCACCATTTGTTTCAGGTCCACAAGATGGTAAAGGAGCTAATTCAGGTAGATCATTAACATTTTTTAAGAGTTTTCTGTATTTATTAGCACCCTCACTGACAGTATCCCTTAAGCACATGGATCTTTCATTAGGATAATCACAAGATACACCATTTATACATTTGCCTTCACCCATCTGGGGCTCTGTTAAGTTGAGAGAACTTTCATCACCATAGTCCTCGTGGATCCATTTATCAGTCTCATTCAATGCACTATCTGAGACAAAAGATGAGCTGCAAGGCTGATTCTGCAAAGTCCTCTCATCAGCAAACAGATTTCCTGTGTCGTCTACATTCTTTATGTTATTTTTAACAGGAGCAGTGGCCAAAGTCATTTTGGCTTTAATTGTTTTTCCTTCTTTGAGAGAGCGCAATGCCTTGTCAATGAACACCACAGTTACAAAAGGATCGAGAAGACTCCAAAGCCGAGCCAATGCAGAAGCTGTTTCCAAGGTAGCCAGTTCTTTATCAATCTCCTTCACTGAAACTGAGAGGTCACTCAAAAATTGTGTCATATCAGACCACAAAGTACAATCCTTTTCTGGAAAAATACCATCTGCATAAGTAAGCAAACTCTGTCCACACAAGGTCCAGGCTCTCCAGAATTCACGAATTGGTCTTCCTTCAGGTGACTTGTAAACATACTCACCAATTCCATGAAATTTATTATTGCGTTTACGCCTCCCGATTACCCACCCTGCTGCTCTGAGCAAACGATGGATGTGGTGCCGTAGAAGAGGGCGAGGGTCATTTGGAGAATCCTTAATCGTTAGCAATTCAGATTCATCCAGTTCTACAAAGCAATGGTCCCTCCATTTAGGCTTGCTAGGTCTAAGAATTCCTGATGACTTCGCAGCACTGCCAATTGCATAGCTCTCCTGAGAAGGAGGTGATGCAATTCCCTTACCAACAACATCCTTCCATCCATTTCCTTCAATTTTAGATGATCTTAATACTGATGACTCCATTTCACCAAGCACATGACTTTTGTCCAGCACATTGTGCCGCTTCTGCAAATAAGAACTTGATTTAACACCTTGGTTTGAAGATTCAACTACGTGACAAATTACATTCAAAGAAGGGCAGGAAGAAGGTTGCGGAGTAATATCTGCAGGTACTATGTCCAAGGAAGGTAATGGTTCCGATTCCTTTTCCACATGATTATTGGTTAGCTCTCGTTCACAAGGGTCTTCTCCAGAATCTTCCTTAATGTCATGAGAATCATGATGTGCTGTCAAAACAAAATTTTCACCACACAAATGTCCAGGTTCATCTGTCTGGCTAGTAAGGTCGCCCTCAAAGTCGATCATTCCGGTCACAAGACACTTTTTGGTATCACCCTCATTTCCAAAGTGCACATTTGCAAACATATGTGTCTCATTCCCTGACCCATCAAAGCCATCATCACACAGACCTTCAATGTCTTTGTTGAACAGCATCTTTGCTGACTTATTACTTCTCCACAATCCTAAAGTACTTCTTGTATTCTTGGTCATATGCTAACCATCAAAAAGGAATGAAAGACCAGCATCAAGCCTCACTACAGAATAAATCTCATCATCGGAATGATCTGTAGTCTGGACTTATAATATCCACTTGTATGCTTCTACACAGAAATAGAAACACAAAATTATAAGAAATTCACAGCAGTGCAATATTTCATATCCATGACAAATAAGTCAACAAGCAGATCTCTTTCCGCGCTAAATTAATGCAATTCTGAAAAATCAAATGCCGGTTGCTTTTACAAAACAAAGCCCAGAAACTTATTTAGCCACAAGGCCTACTGGCCTGTTGCCTCCAATATCAAGGTTAAATTATCATTTCTTTCAATCCCCTAGTCATAAGCACGATACAAAAGATTCCAGATGAAGGGGGAGAGGGTTGGAGTAATCAGTATGGAGCAAATAGTATTTCATGGAACAAGGAATGTGATGTTCCTGTCTGATTCTTCAGAATTATATATAAGGCTTGATCATTATCAAGGAAATGATGTCATCTAAGACATGTTCGGTTTAATTCTATAAGAGGTGGCTGTCGTAACAAGTAGATAAAACATTGCAGGAGCAGGAAGCATCTGAAACTAAATGAGGCGGCATCAAGGGTTTAACGAAACAACAAACTGCCAAATTAAGGAAAACTAATTATCCCTAATCAGGGCACAGAACCAGTACATCAAAATCAAGTCTTTCTTTGTTTATGCAATGTCTTTGAAGTTCAAAGTAGACAACGATTACAATTAAATTCAAGCAGACTCATAAACTCATAAAACCATATACTATAGACCTTTTGCTCTTCAAGTCTTAGGCCATACAGCATTAGAATAATAAAAAATTCCAGATACTCAATTACAAACTTCCCTAATTTGATACATTTGTATAACACAAATTAAATTTAAAACAAAAGCCGCATTAGCAAAAACACATACAGAAAGAGTGTCTGCTGTTCAATTGTTCAGCAAAATGACGGAAAAAAGGAGAAAACCGTTCCGAGAAAGTTAACATAACCGGAAATGACCGAATAGGAAAACATATAAAAGTAACAATTCATCGAAATTCAATTAAAAAGGCACAAAATTCAGTAATTTTACGGATCCATAAAGCCGAATCTATATAGATAGATATCAAGTATATTCAATTAAAACAAAAAAACAAACAAATCCGCCGCAGCGCTGCTTGCACCGCTTCACCAGAAACATACCTGAATTTAGAAATGCATTTCTCCGATGATTGTTAGGGTTTGGGAAACTCCGGTGCGGTTAACGACGAAAAGGATCTGATGATAAGGTCATTCATCGGTAAAGCTTCACCATTCCATCGCCGGAAAACTCAGAAACTCAAAAATGGCTTAGAAATGAACGAATCGCTCACTAAAAAGTACAAAAAAGATAAACACCATTAACAACTGAATACACTTTCTTCTTTCTCTCTCTATATATACTTCGTCCGCCATGTGCGTGAGTGACCTTATATACTGTTAACCCACTTAGCACTTGCTTGTCTGTTTGTTAAAATTTTCTACTTCAGCATTTATTAATTATTTCCATTTTATAAAAAGGAAAATAATATTTTACCGCTTTGTTTAATTGTTTTAGCCATTTGAATTTTAATGGTTTTATTAGTAGGATTGTTTTATTAAATTTTTTCGACGCGTGTTCGTTGTATGAGTTGGATGGTTTTTATTTAAGTGGAATTGTTGTATTAAGCGTTACTGTGGGCTTGTTTTTTTCTTTTCTCTACAAGAGTGAACAAAACGCATGTGAACGCAAATCGAGATATATTAAACTGACTTGATGTCATTATTAGTAATTCGTGGCCAAATTCATGTGATGCTATATTTTTGTTTTTTTTTTGTTATCTAGAATACGTAGAAATGAAAATTTAAAATTAATTATATGAAAGTAAATTGTTTGAAATTAATGACTTTATTTTTAAACAAATTAAACTCACTTAATAATGTTGATAGTGAGAAGATTCAAACTTGAGAAGTTGCTTATGGATGGAATTATAAGGATAACCAAGGAAAATAGAGAATTTAAAATGTCGATTAAATTATATAATATCAAGTAAAATAATAATTTTATTTTTAAATAAATTAAATTAATATTGTGAAACGATAATAAACTTAACAATATCGATACTAAAAAATTCAAACTTTGAGATATTGCTCATGGATGGAAGTACTTAAAATGATAACAAAGCAAAATGGAGATTGGATATTCTCATAACTCACTAAAAGATGATTGAAGTATTAAATAAAGTCTCAAAATAGAAAAATAAAGGGGCTATCAAAAATTAGAACGAAAAAACATACGTTTATTTATTATTAATTAATTAACGAGAAATGTACATAATGTCATTCTTTTAGATTCTATATTAAAGATTGTTTATATTTGTTAAAAGTAAATAATATCACTATCATTTGCATTTGAAGAAGATAAATAAATATCCATATCTTCAGATGAACGATGATCATAAATATACATTAGATTTATTAATAAGAAAAAACACATTCAAGATTATGTATGAAGTTTAGCCATTTAATTTATAAACGATGTTGAAAAATTTATTTATTTTTTTAATTTATTGAGTTTTTTTTGAATCTATATAAGTATCAATGCAAAAATAATTCAATTTTCTGTTTGCTTTTATTCGTGTTATGTTTTACGATAATTCAATTTAATTGTTAAGATATTATACTTAGATCTAAAAATTAAATAACTAAAATGTGTGCTTGCTCATGTTGTAAGTAGTGAAAATACATAATAACTCCATTAAATTTGTATGACTGTACTCTTTTTTGAAGTAGATACCTAAAGTTTACGGAATCCTATATATTACTCGATGAAATTATTTATATTGACGATAAATACATTCATTTCAGTCATTTCTACGACAATTGTGTTTTCACGTAAAATAGACGCGTGAAGGAATAGTATTACAACCCAAAACTAGTGTTAAAATACATGTACTCGCATTTTTAATTTGATATTTTAATTAATAAATTAGATCGATCTTCCCCAAATCGCCATTAATAGCCTTTTAGTAAACTTTTTCAACTAGACAAAAATTAAGAAACCTCATTCTTTCTCAAAATTTATATTTTAAAATGCGATATTAATAGATTCTATCTTCTTTTTAAAACTTAACTAAGTAGATTTTTCTTTTTTAAAACTTAAAGATCGAAAATGGTGAAACTAATATATAAAGAAGGCGATTTAGAATAAATATGATAATTTAAATTTTGGTTTTATAGAACTTCTAATTTTAATATTTGATTATTTGTCATGATGTAGTAGGGATTAAGTAGAGCAATGATGGAGTGTCGTCACTATTGTTTGTGGTAAAGTTCAAAAGAATAAAAATCAAAAATTAAAGGCAAAATAGAAATTTAAAAGAAAATTAAGAGGTGGTAAATTAGGGTTAGTGCGTGTTTTGCACCTGCCTTATTAGTTATTACGATTGAGAATGACCGGAAAAAAAGGCATGTATACCATTTTAAGATAATTTTTTAGAGTAATAGAACTCGTGCAAACTTTAAGTGTTTACTTTAAAAATTGATATAAATTCAATAGGATAATCATATATTTGATCCGGTAAATATGCATATTTTTACTTTTAATTGAAGACCAATAAACTCATCAAAAGTAAAATTACCAATAATGAATATCATATTTACGAATATGCTTAATAGAGTATTAGTGAATGTTTTTATTCAAGTAAGCACACATTTTAAGATTTTGTTAATCAACACTTGATAATTACAAATAACATGATTGTAATATGATAATTGACGATGATCATGATTAACAGAGGGAACTTGATTTTTTATTTTTTTTCATCCTCAATTATTTCATTATTTGTTTCTTCTAATATCTTTTCTCTTCCCCTTCTCCTTTTTGGGTAATAAAATGTTTTTATTCATTAATCAAATTAATAAGTTATTACATAAGAAGAATAACCTAGACAACCTAGTATCTATTTTGTTCCTTTCAAATATAGAAAAAACAATAGTAGGGTTTGGTTAGGTTACAATATCAAGCTTTCAAGTTTGCATTATTTTCTTGTCAACGGATCTACTATTTTATAAATTATTCTATATATACATATTTGATTAATAATTTCTATGTTTTATATTATAGATATATATTATCGTTGATCAAAGATTGATAGTGTTGGTGTGACATTGTAATATTAATAAAAATATATATTATATGTCATATTATATATCATGTTATGTCTATTGATAGACATTATATTTGTGCCTCTTTACGCTCATCAATTGTGGAAGAAAATGGTCATTAATTTTTAGTAACTTATGTAATCACCGACTCTTCATTTCGTCCATTAAACTATATTTATGTCTTGTACCTTATGTAACATTTGAGCCATTCATTTGACAAATTTACTACCTACTATCTCCTATTCATTGCAAAGAAGAATTCATCACCTATAAATAGTGTAGTCTTCATTTGTGTTGAGAAAAGAGAAGAAACAAGAGAAATACAAGAAAATATAGAGTGAAAAAGACGAGTAGTATTATATTGAGGTTACTGTAGTGAAAGTGAGAGTCGAGACATAAAAATTAAATATTCTAAGTCTTCAACTATATTTACTATACAAAAGAGAGTATTATATGTTGATGGAAGGTGTTCTTTTGTGGAGCTTTGGACTCTTCAACTAATCCGGAGTTGTTTGAGTTATACACTGTTGTTGGTTGTTGTATCCTAGAGGGGACAAGTCAAGAGTAATACAGCTAGATCGGTGTAAATTATGCCGCAATGGACTTGAACCTCTTTAAAGAGAGCGAGATATTCGTGCTTCAGCCTAAAAATTTATTTCGTTCATTTTATTTTCAATCATAATCTTGCAATTTTATTATCTTGTAAGTTTTTTCGCTGAAAGATAAAAACGATCTTTGTTAGATGATATATGTAATTCATGGCAATCAATTTTAATTACTATTTTTCCTTCTCCTTCTTCTTCTAAATCCAAATTTCTTCATTTTTATTTCCTTGTTCTTTGTTTGTCTTCTTCCTTTTCCTCCTTTAATAATTTCACTTTTAGTTTTTTCTTTCGTTATAAATTAGATAAGTTCTAAAGGCAAAATTTTAAAGAAATCAAAATTGGACAAATATGTGTCTTACACGATGAAGATCTATTGATATAGAGTTAAGGGTGGATGTTCGGTTCTTCGGATTAATTTTGTTAAATTTTTTATTCAATACTTTAGTTTTTGATTTTAGAAAAGTGTGTACTATATATTAAATTAAACTAATTTGGTTCGATTCAATTCAATTTTTTTATTTTGTTTGATATTTTTAAATTGATTTTTCGATGTGAATGAAAAAATAAAACAAGGACAAAGTATAAGATACTTAAAAATTTAAAACTATGTTAAAGAATGATGCGACTTACAGTGGAGAACTTATTGTGCTAACTAAAAGATTATATTTGTCTTTATTAAGAATATTGTGCCTCCCAACTACTTCTCGAGAAAAACAAGTACAAAGATAGGTTCCTTTGCAAAATGTACATTCGTAGAATTATGTTTGAATTTTCTTGGAAATTAATATTTAAAGTTAACTATTGGACTATGCATTTATTGCTACTTTGATTTGTTCATGAATGATTTAATTGTTAGTCGATTTTTCATTTTTAGTTAAGAGAATGTCCATTGAATTTTTAAAAATAAAAGTTCGGTTCTTCGGTGCATCGAAATTTTGAGATCCTTACATCGAATCGATCTTTTAAAAAAATAACATCAACATCAAATCAATCTTTTGAAAAAATAATATCGATACCAAACCGAAGAACCAAATTTTTGGAAAAATAACATCGACATCAAACTAAATAATCAAAGAATCTAAAACCGAAGAGCTAAATTAATTTGATACAATTCGAATTTTTGATATTTATGCTCACCCCTAGATATATTGAAGTAAAGGTGTAAAGTTTTGAGGGAAAAAAAAAAGCATAGTTGAAATAATTTATTGAGATACTAATCATATATGATTGCGACTTATTATTATTCATATTCAATTAAGATTAATAAAAGTGAAATTTAAAATAACAGAGCAATACAAAATTTTAGTATAAGAAGTGAAATTTGATAGGTCAAACTTTAGGTCATGACAAAAAAAGTACTAATTGATTTCAAGTTAGATCAATGACTAAACTAGACCTAAGTAAGCACACATTGAATAATAAGAATTATTGCAAGGAATGTTGGTGTTTTACTATTTTTTTAATAAAAATAATTATTGACTTACTCTTTTATCGTATTTTTTAAATGAAATTAATGGTGATTTTAACGATATAACTGTGTTTTGAATGGAAAAACTTTTAATTTCACTACGAAACTTGATAGTTTTAGGTGTTACTTTGAGTTTTTGTTATACCTTTTCTATATAAAAGAAGATAATTTATTGAATAGATCATTCAACAAAGAAATTAAGAATAAAAAAGTTGATTAAGAATAATTTAAAGATTTATAAGACTTACACATCATGCCTCAAAGCTTAATTATGCATTATTCATGTTGAATAAAATATTTGATTTAATATTCTCACTTTTTAAAAAATCGTTTTTAAACTTTAATTTAAACTTTGAGTCGTTAGTTTAATAGTTACACCCAAATTTAGACCATTAGTTTGAAGCTCAATCCAATATATATTGTAAATATGTACGTTCTTGATGGTGTTTCTCATTCCTATGTAATGATAGATTTTATATAGCTAAATTTTCAAGTTTGTGAATTTTGAATTAAGAAAAAGATAGATAATTTTTGAATTCTTGATTTATTTTATGTATATTTAATATTTTTAATATAAAAAAATATTATTTAAGAAAACAAATATTATGTCTAGACTTTTTAACTTTTGAATCACTTTTATATACTAAAGATTTAGAGCCTGTTTGGCTCAGCTTAAAAGCTGGTCAAACTGACTTAAAAGCTGATTTTTAACTTATTTAGCTGTTTGGCAATCCTCAAAATAATTTATTTTAAGCCAAAAGTTAAAAGCTGGGGTAGGGGTGCTTTTTTTTTTCCAGCTTATAAGCTGTTTTAAGTTGACCACATTTCTACCTTTTTACCCTTAATATTTTTATACAATCTCCAAATTACCCACATAACCCTAACATCTCTTTCTTCTATTTTTTCCTTTTCACGTGTGGATGATAGACAATTACTATTACTAATGAATGAAAATAAAATAAATCTTACATCTTTCAAGTGATCTATTCAAATTATATATTATTAAATGTAAAATAAGTTGCACATATAACTTAAATAAAAATTTATATTCCTCTTATAAATAATTTGTGATAATAAAGAAATATGTGAATGATAGACTATTATTATTACCTATCGATGAAACTAAAATAAAATCTTAAATCGTTCTTTGATCTATTCAAATTATATATCTTTAAAATCTATAATAAGTTTATATTCCTCTTATAAATAATTTTTGATGAGAAAGAAATATGTGAATGATAGCAAAATATAATTATTTATGACTGAAAAATATAATTAGTTAACTTTTATTATGTTAACAACTTTTAAGGGTAATTCAGACATTTTTTAAAAAGTTGTTTATCAGCACTTATTTGCCAAACACATCAACAACTTTTTTTTTTAACTTCAGCACTATTATCCAAATGCATAACTGCTTATTTTAAAAATAAGTTTCAGCACTTTCAAAAGTATTTTTTTAAAACCGCTTTTATTAAGCCCATCCAAACGGCCCCTTAAATGAATTATAATTAAAGATGAAGTAGTTTGACTGCTGTACCATAACTCAGGTCAATAGAATTGGTCAAAATTAAATCGAATTTGATAATTCAAAAAAAAAAGTATTGATTTTGTGACTAATCGATTATTAGTTTTGATAACTAGTGGTGGAGCCACATACAATTGAGAGATGTCGTTGCTAAATATACTATATATCTAGATAAAAAAATATATTTTATGTAACATATTATATATTGACACTCCTCGACTTATACACAATTTAACTTCTTTATATTTTGACACTTTTTACTTGAAATTCCGGCTCCACCATTATTGACAATGTAACAACTTTGTTATTAATTCTTAACGGCTTGACTTTTTTTTTAATGGTTTAATCAATAACATAATAGTGAATCAAATATATATATATATCATTTTTGTATATAGTTCTTAAATTTTAGTTCAGTTTTATACTTTTATTTTTTAATGGTTATCTCAAACTTTTAATTGTATTTACTTCTAAGTAAAATGAAATTTGTGAATTACATTTCAAAATTAAACCAAACCAGCTGATACACAACCCTACGTGTCCATACAAAATAACATATTTCCATATGTAACAACCACCCACACAATGTATAACACTATGAAATGATATTTCACAAACTATACCCACAAAATGCATCCATGGAACACATGACCAATTTTTATTAGCCATTTCTATCCTTCTTTTTAGCTCAAACTTATTATAAAAATGGCAGCACCAATTTTGCGACACCTCACTACTCCTTTCCCTGCCTTTGTAAAACTCAACGAAACCCCCAAAATTCAATCATTTTTCACTCTCTCCACTCATCCCAACTCTAGAAAATTCTCTCGAGGAACTTCAATTTCAGTTTCAGCCATGGCTTCCGCTACTAAGAAGGTTCGTATTATCTATACTTTTTCTCTATTGTAGACGGATTCAGAATTTGATCATTAACTGTAGATTTGTATACATTTGTTTGTTATATAGGTATTGGTTCCGATTGCGAATGGAACAGAGCCGATTGAGGCTATAGTGCCGATAGATATACTGCGGAGAGCTGGTGCGGAGGTTATTGTTGCTTCCGTTGGGAATCAGCTTCAGATTGAAGTGATGTATGGAATTAAGATCGTTGCTGATGTTCTAATTACGGATTGTGTAGATACTGAGTTTGACCTTATTTCGCTTCCGGTATGTTTATTGTTATTAGGCTTTGCTGAATTGAACATTGAGGTTAATCTGTTCTAAATTATTTGCTTAGTTCCTGGTGTAGAGTTTGGAATAGCTAAAACATGCATAATTTGAGGTCTATCCTTTCAGTTTTATGTGGCATTAGTTTGAGCCTGCTCGTATTACTTGTCTGTTGATTTATTTACCTGATATTTTGGTGGAAGACTTGAAGTACGGATTCTGGATAAACTACTCATGAATTATAAAAGTGTATGTTCATTATTATATGATTTAGTTTTTGTAAGATTATTACGATCAGTCGTGTAAGAGTGCAGATGCTATGATGATTATTTAATCATGTCCATAGTTGTGTGTGTGTCCGATGAAAAATGTTAATGCAATTAAAGAGTTGACAGTTTTGCATTACTTTATCTTTGTTACTTTCGATGAGGTCAAAAGAGACATTCTAAAAGAAGCAAAGTGCTTAAGGCTGGGGGGCATAAGAGGCTAAAGAGGATGTCTACGCAATTCTTGTCGATATTCCAGACCTTTGTAATGGAAAAGCAAGTAAATCCTTTACAGTTTTATTGTTTAGTAAATGGAAATGATGAATATTGCAAGAAGGATCTCGTCTTACATGTCCTGTTCCTTTTCCTGTGCCAACACGATGAATGATACTTAAATGTTTCTCGATACTGGTCAAGTCTCATTCAGGGACACATGACGATAGCTTCTGTAGTTATGATTCTTTTTTTGGATAATGTTTTCACCATTCTTCAGGGAGGGGTACCAGGTGCAGCCAACCTTGGGAACTGCAAAATTTTGGAAAGTATTGTAAAAAAGCAAGCTGAAAATGGAAAGCTATATGCTGCAATATGTGCTGCTCCTGCGATAGCACTTGGATCATGGGGGCTTTTGAAGGGGCTGAAAGTGAGCTCATTCATTTCTTTCCCTGCTTAAAATTCAAGTATGTTCTTTTTCTTTTGAAGGGACTGAAAGTTAGAATTGTGTTTTTCGATTGTTCTTTGATAGGCAACGTGTTATCCATCGTATATGGAGGAACTGTCATCTCATGCCATTGCTGTTGAGTCAAGAGTCCAAAAGGATGCAAAAGTTGTGACAAGTCGTGGACCGGCAACATCCATCGAGTATGCTGTTGCGTTGGTTGAGGAGTTGTATGGAAAAGAGAAGGCTAATGAAGTTTCTGGCCCACTGGTATATTTCCAATATCATCTCTTCGTTTTATCATAAAAGTGGAAGCTATGTATCGGCATGATGTGGGACTTGGTGTTGTAGACCTAAAATTTGGGATATTTAAGACTTGAATTTGCATCTGTGTCTTATGTTAACATATATGGGCTGAAACAAGAAAGTATATTCCTGTCTCTTCTATGTATGATTCTATTTTTGGAGGAGATAAACTAACTGAAATGTTAAAATGTATCCTACTATGCTGCAAAAGAAAAGAATGTTGTTTCTTTTCTATGTCATAGTTATGTGAACAAGTAGCTGGAGGAACTGCGTATGTTCAACTGGTGCATAATTGGCCGAAGTTTGGGGTAGCAAAATCGCTATCTCTTCTTCTTAGAATCTGATCTTTTGGAGGAGAGTCGAGTGGTTATGACAAATAGTGTTGAAACTCAGAGCCCGGTCTCACCTTTGTTGACTTCTATTCAAGATCAAAATACAGAATGCAACATTGTGGCCTCGTAGCTTTTCTCATCATACATCAAGTTGGTGCACTGAATTATCTTGTCCTGATGATTATTTTTATGTGTACAGTTGTGGAAATCAGTTCTTAGCTAGTTCTTCTTCTGGTATTGAATCTTATTTGTTCATAGTCCATATTCTGTCAAAGCTTTTTCTTAATCATTTTAACTTGGGTATCGGAGACCTGCAGATGTTTTCATTTTGCAGTTCTGGTGGTCTGGTATTTGCTCGGTGCCGTTTTTTTTTAAGCAAATCGGCTAGGCAATGTGCCTAGGGCTAGTTTTATTAATAAAGAGAAAAAAGATCTCAAAGAGAAATGTACAAGCAAGGGGGGCTAGACCTTACCTTACTAATCTTAGTAACGAACCTCTATTAATTAACAAGCATGAAAAAAAAAGAGCTAGAGAAAACTAGATATTCTATGATCATCATAGAGTTTATAATACACTCGGTGATGATACTATAAATGAGGATGCTTAAATAATGCAAAAATACTAAATCTAAGAATAAAGCTGAGTTGTCAAACTCAAACTTCATTTTATACATGTAACAATTAAAAGAGATGGGTTTCCCGTGTAATGTAACCTGAAATATTTCCTTCTTGTCTTCTTCGTCAAATATGTCCAACAAAACATGATAGTTCATCACTTCTTTTCGGATTTACTGGATGTGTTGTTGAAATTGTCATATGATTTTGCTTTGCCATTTATTTCTGAAATTTTGGGATTATTCTTATTCAGGTGATGCGCCCAAATCACAGTGAAGAATTTGCATTTGCGGAGCTTAATTCAGTAAATTGGACCCTCACGAGTAAGCCACGGGTAAGATTGTGGCTGAGGGTTGCAGCTCTGTCAGTTTCTCTACGCAACCATTTATGTACTCAATATGTTAATCATTTCTCTGCAAGTGATCCACGTGGATTTTGCATATATTAAGATCTTCTACTCTCATGTGTATGTTGATACATTTTTTTAAGTATGTGTATGTTGATACATACATTGTTGAGCTGTAAAATGTTGTAGGAGAACTTCGTGAGTCATAAAAGCAAAAGATGAGGTATTCTATGCACATCCATGTATAACCACGTCCCCAGAGTAGTTAGCAAACTTTTGTGCAAACCATCATTGTTTACCTTTGGAAGTAATAGCAGTGTCCATGTCTAGGCAGAATGTTTAGCTTATGAAGTAACAGCAATATATTGTACTTATAGTATGTTATGAAATGTTCTTTCGAGTTTTGGAGCTGAATCACCACCATGTTAATATGCCAGTTCATAACTTGTCAAAAAGATATTAAGTTCTTAATATTTTGTTTGACAGATTCTTGTACCTATTGCAAATGGTTCTGAGGAAATGGAAGCTACTATTATTATTGATGTACTTCGGCGAGCAAACGCTCAAGTAGTTGTGGCATCTATGGAAGATAAATTGGAGATTGTTGCTTCCAGAAAAGTTAAACTAGTTGCAGATGTGCTCCTTGATGAAGCTGCTAAACAGTCTTACGATCTCATTGTCCTACCAGTGAGTGCAATCCTCTGAAAATCTGCTTCTAAAGCTTCTTGAAGTTCTTGTCTTACTGTAATATATGAATATGCAGGGCGGTCTTGGTGGTGCCGAAACATTTGCCAAATCAGAAAAGTTGGTTGACATGCTGAAGAAGCAGAGGGAATCAAGCAAACCATATGGAGCAATGTGTGCATCTCCAGCTCTAGTCCTAGAGCCCCATGGGCTTCTCCAGGTAAGAGACATACTCATGCTCTTCGATTTTGAAAGTAAAACTATTTTAAAGCAAGTGAATATTACCTCAAGTACTGTAATTTGTACATTACCTTGGTTTATCAGGATAAAAAAAGCCACGACTTAAAGGTCTTGATTGGCCTTAACCTTGATGAGCTAGGCTATATTGGTTCATCTAAATAGGTTCAAAAAAGCAACAGTATTATATTATTAAATATACAAGGGGCCTGTTGTTCCAAGTCTTGCAGCATAGCATGCTTTGCATTACACTATTTATGCATTTGACTGCTTTATTTCTGGTCTTCTATCCAGGGTAAAAAGGCTACTGCCTTTCCAGCCTTGTGCAACAAACTTTCCGATCCAAGTGAAGCAGAAAACAGGGTGGTGGTAGATGGAAATCTCGTTACCAGCAGAGGACCAGGAACTACCATGGAGTTCGCACTGGCCATTGCAGATAAGTTTATTGGGCACAAGGAAACATTAGAGCTAGCAAAGGAGATGATTTTCTAAGTATTTAACTTTTTTGCCGCTATGATCCGTCTTTAGCATCATATACACTTTGCTATATGATGGTGTAAACTTGTAGTATAATAAACTTTGCTATATCACTCTGCACTTACAGCTTTGTTTCGGTGGTTGTTAGTTATCATGTTGTATTGTGGTGGTAGTTTAAATACAAATTATCTTCAGGTAATGACAAAAAAGTCTCAAGTTTTGTGTAACAATCAATTTGGGTGATTGCTTCGTTACCTTATAAGTTTCTCTTATTTCGCCTTTTACTTGGGAAGAATACAATCAATGTGCAGTATCATTTAATTTTTTTTATTTTTAAAGAACAGTTCCATCAACAGCATCATGCCACTGAATTGTATGATTTGTGTGTGGATTATTGGCTTGTGGCTTGAAAAAAATGTGCATCATTTAATTACATATACAATTAGGTGTAATAAACTTGTTGTAAATGCTAATAACACGCATGGTTGACTTCTTCTGTGGAAATTTGAACTGCACTTTTATCAGAAAAGCTTTGTGATGGGGATTACACTTCTGGTGATGGGCCTTCTCCATCAGTTGCTTTTAATTTTTGTTGACAAAAAAAAAGGTATTGATTCTTTTTATTTATAAAAAGATATGCCTTGTCTTAACATCTTTTTTAAGTGTTGGAAAAAACTTATTTTATTCTATATAATTACCATCTTTTTTAAGTGTTGGAAAAGACCTGATTTTATTCTATATAAAGTCTTCAATGAATTCAACAATTGTTCCAATTTATGAATTTATTTGTTGTTTCATGGTACTACCTTTAGTGTGGTACCTAAACTCACTGTTATTGACTCCAAATTGGCCCCAATTGTAGTCAACTATTTCCAAAGTTTTATATTACTTGACTTGTGTTAATTTTATTTATGACCTTTTAGAATTTTAAATTTGATTATTAGTATTTTATTTGGTTATTTAGTAAGAAGAGTAGAGTACGAAGCACCCTTTTAAAACAATATAACCCTCTTGATTTGCTAAAATGGATAAGTAAAATGAAATGTATCTATTTTTGATGTACAAGTCAAGTAACATGAATAGAAAGGAGAAACTATTTTGTAATGACTCTATCTTTCCACTTGGAGTCAGAGGCGGACCCATGTGTGCACATACATCCATTAACTTTGAAAAATTATATATATATATATGTGTGTGTGTGTCTTGAGATAGACATTGTTGAGATTAATTAGGTGCTAACTAATTATTTTGATGTATGTAAATTAGTTAGAGTTGCAGTTGTAGAAAGTTTGTTACAAAATTTAGTTAGATGGTTAGCTGTCACATGGTGTAGATATTTTTTTATTTTCATACACATGTATAAATACAGAAAGGAGGAGGAATAGAAGGCAGTTTTTCTTTTCCCAAATTATAATCACGTGTATCTTCTTCATGTCACTCCATTGTCTTCAATCATAAACACAAGCTCCATTAATGGAGTTCTTCAACTACTGAATTACAATCTTAACAGACATATATTTTTTTAGACATATAAAGACACTAAAACTATTTAGGTGTATTGATTTAAATGTTGCACACATCTGAGGTTAGGAGACTACGTTCGAATTTTATCTATTGTTTTTAAATTCTAAATTCACCTTTAATAGTATCCTTAATTAACCAAAAAAGAAAAATAAAATTTGTTAGGCGAATAAAATAGTGAAATGCTTACTAGGCAATTGTGTCAAAAAGGTTTAAGCATGCTCATGTTCAATTTCAATTATATCGGGTGAATAAAACTTTATTGAACATGAGCATAATATAATGTTTCGAATCAACTTTATTTGCTAAAGAAGTTGAAATTCTATAAGTAAAAAAATAATTTGATCGTCATAAAGTTCATAGAATATTTTCTTATAAAGTTTTGTTATAATATATTTATGACCACTTATGATATAAAATTATATATATCGAAGAAAGGAGCTAAATACTTATGCTCTTAATATCCCATGTGCTAATTATAATTTCCATTAATTAGAAGATAACTTAGAATTTCGATTTGCATACCAGGCTTGTGTACTCTTCCTCTCTCCTCTACTTTCTTTTCTTTAATTTAAATTCGCGTTTAAATTTTTTTATCTCATGAATAAAAATATCAAATGTGATTATATTCATCTGAAACTTTTAATTAGAAATACAAAAGATAATTATCATTGTTGTTTCATGAATGAAAAATATCAAATATGACGATATTCATCTAAAACTTTTAATAAAAGATACAAAAGATTATTATTGTTGTTGTTTCTCAAGAAGTCTTTAATAGCTAGATTGATTGAGAATTCTTGTAATTTGATTTGAGTTTATGGAATAATTCAATCTTTTCTTGTACAATATCAAATTTAATTGAGTTGACTTTATATTTGTGTGTGTCATATTGAATTATAGAACCCAATTTATTTATTCAACTACTTGTAATTTGTAAGTTATCCGTCCCATATTAATTATCAATATTACTACAAATAAAAGTCCTTAAAGTAAAATTAACTTAGTTTCTTCTTAAATAAATTATTATAATTTTTCAAAGAGAGAGATAAAAAAATAGTTCAAAATATTTATGATTTATGATTTTCTTAAAAAATATGTAAAAAAAAAACAGTAATATATAACTGTATAAACGAAAGGAATAATAAAAGTTGATAAAGTCAACATTTGATTGGAAAAATACTTTAGAAAACATATTATTTTCAGTGTGTGTATTTATTAAAGCTTTCACTTATGACTCACTCAACCTTACTTTAATCTTTGAATTATTCTTCAAGGACTGGGAAAATGCCTTTCTCATTTTAAATTTGCAGAATATGAAAAAAAAATATACATTTCTTTTTTAAATTTTTTTATTTTAACATGATAAGTAGTTTTTCACACGACGTATTTAAAAAAGAATAAATTATCTGAAATACTCCTTAGTCCTTAATTTTGTTATTTAGAACTGTTATAAAAATGACTCATATATACCTCCATTCTTATACAAATAATTCATATATATATTCTTTTCCTTTAACGAAAGTAAAAAAATTTAATTTTAATACTATAAAATTCAAAAATTGTTATTTTATATGACGAATCAAATCGGAATAAGAGAGACAAATTAAAAAATAGGAATTATATTATAAAAAATGATAATTAATAATTTTAAAATACTAAAATTCAATATCTACTTATGAGCATGTAAAAGTAGAGGAAAGTGGCAACCGTGTGGCACTAAAGCACAATCTCAGTACTTAATTAGTACTTTTAATGTATTTTTCTTCTTCTTAATCATTGGAGAGAAGATGTCATTATATGTTTTTTTTTGAAAAAAAAATAAATTATGATTAGTATCTTCCTGATTTAACGTTGAGGTCAAATTCATAAGTAGATATCTCAAAATTTATTAGGGGTTTCCCTTGAGGTATCTTAACTACGTTATTTTCTTATTGAATCATTAATTCATCCATAATTTGTTCCTTTTAAAGAATGTTGACTGATTTTGATCGATTTTTCTATTATAAATGCCTTCAATTTTATTCGCATTGTAATGATTTTAATTGATGGAATAAAGACAATGTGTGTTAGTCTCATTTGTTTTCTAATGTGTTCAAGTGATTTGAAGTAAAACACAATTATTCTCGAAAGTTTCACTATCAATTGGACTAACGGGTTCTGGACCAACATATGTAGCTTCTATCAATACCCCTCATAAAATCAGGTTCAACAGTGTTTAAAAAGAACAAATTATGGGTGATTTAATAATTCAATACGGAAATAACACAGAGGAAAAAAAATTAATTTAGAAATTTATTTATGTATTTGGTCTAACATTAATTTAGCACTATTTCATCATAGTTTTTTGTTTTTCAATTAATTATTTTTATTGTATTTTAGTTATCACATTAATTTATTATTTATAAAGTTCTTTCCGTTATGTATCGTTTCTCATAAGTCATAGCACTTCACATTATTGTTACTTTTATTTCATATTTCCTTTTCAAAACTATTTTAAATGTATTAATTGAATCAATATTTAATCAAAAATGTTTTTATACGATAACTGTCAATTTATATATAATCTTGTATTATAGGGATGTTTTTTCTTGTTTTTGTTATTATTATCTTTTTGACTTTGACATTATTCCGTAGATTTTAATAATATTATTATTATAAATTTATAATATTATATAAGAGGCGTAAATTTTTCGTCATCTTAATTCCACAGAGAAAAAAAAATAATCGATAAAATATCGATATAGAATTTTGTCATTATAATGATTGGTGAAGCCAAACCTTATCTTTTTCATCTATATATTTTTTTCTTTTATTATATTATAAAAGTTTATATTGGGGCAAGTGGATAAATGATAATAATATTACTAAATTAATTGTTGATAGGATTAGTTGAAAAAGAAGAATAAATTAGGTGGTAGACTTAAAAAGTTCAAGAAAATTCAATGATTTTTCATAGAAAATTAAAAATTTAAATATTTTCACTAGTCAAATTCGTGAAAAGTAGAGTTTTTTTTTTTATAAACAAACAATGTCTAAACTGACTTTTCAAATCTAAATGAAAAAAATTAAAATAGAGTTTGAATTTTTTTTAATTTGAAAAATAAAAAACGTGTGATAAATATGAGATTGTATTTAGTCATACTCATCAATTTATAATTTTTGAATTTATGCTTTTATGATAAAGTAGTAAAATAAAATTTTAAAAAATCAAAAAGTTGATTCATTTGTTCTTTCTCCATTTTAATAAATTACACTTGATTTTGATTATAATAACAGAAAGAGTGTAAAGTCTACGTAGACTTATCGCTATTTCATATAAATAGTTAAAAAAATATTTAATAAATTATTACTTAATTTTTAATCACATTTTTTTAAATAAATATATTTTCATCTGAATAAAAATCTTTCGTCAGCTAATAAAATATTTACTTTTATAAGTGATTCGAATAGTCAATATAGTCCATTGCACCGATTTTAAATTTTAATCAATCAGTAGTGGCTGCTAATATATATATTACGTTTATATTAAAAATGTATTACTTTTGAATTTAATATATTATTTTGACTTTACTGATGTTTACATTTGTCCATATTTTCCACGTAAAAAATAAAAGACACAATTGAAATTTTATTTATTTTATTTTAATTAGGAAGGGATATTTCTAAGATCTTGCTAATGACGTGCTAACATTACAACAATGGCCTGCAACTCTTTAAGTTTTTTTTTTTAAAAAAAAAAATTTAGTTGAAGATATTATAAATTTAGTTTGTAATAAATTACACCTTTAGCCTCTAATTAAATAAAATATAAATTTTAGATTTTCAAAATCATAATCTTGATATAACTTTATTTTCAAAAAATCTTAGATAAGAAATAATAAATTTTGATTCTAATTTTAGAACAAGTTTATTAAAGTTTGATTGTGATTATGATATTATTTTTAGGAAAAAAGGACAGATATACTCTCGAACTATTATCCGTCATATTTTTGGTACATTGTTGTTCATGTCGTCCAAAAATTAGAGCATATATGACCTTTATACTAACGGACATACACGTGTCATAATCTTATCAACTGGTCTGATATTTATTGACGGATAAAATTGCGTCACATATCTTTATTTTATCTTCCGTTTGAGTGAATAACATATATGTTCTAGTTTATGAACAGTAAGAACACCAATTCATAAAAGTATGACGAAGAACATCTACATATCCTTTACGATAATTCTAAAACATATTTATCTTTTTTTCCTTATTTTTATTTCACGTGAAATATAATTTATTATAACTAATTCCGACATAATTAATCTCAATATAACTTTATACTTAAACCAAGCTCTCTTAATATATAGTTTAAATAAAGCAACCAAACTCATCTCTCCCAAAGTCATCTCTTCCATTTTCTTCTGCTGCCTGCTTCAACAAGTAAGTAAATTCAATTTTGTGTCTTTTTCTCTTCAATTTCAACTTTCTTCTCTTCCCTGCAATTTCTCTACTTTAATTGAGCTTAGTTTACCTGTTTTTTACCTTCAAAACGAGCTAAATTTCAGCATTTTTGGAGTTTTTTTGTGCTTTTTGATTGATCAATCAGGTTAGTGATTTCTCTTTAGGCGGATCTGAAAAGAAGAAGTTAATGGATTGTTTTGGAGTACATACAGTTATTTGGGATGTAAAAGTTTGAATTTTTGCTCTTTTTTAAAGTAAAACTGGAAGTTTTTCGAACTAGCTGCGAAAATCTAGCTTCGTAACTGTTCAAGCTATGGATCTGGTTTTATGTTTGTTTTAATAAAAGGGGCATTTCTCTTATGGGAATCATATTTTATTTTACTAGTGCTGCAATTTTACTACAAAATTTTGAACTTTTTTCTTTGAAGCTTTGGATTGTTATTGATGTAATTGCTTTCTGTTTGTTTTGTTTGTATGCCGTGTTGAGTTTTGGAAATGGGTGTCTGGAATGTTGGTTTATCTCTCCTTGTTTTCGTTGTAATGTTAGATGTATTGTTAGTAGTGATGAAATGTAGGTTCTGAGCAGTAGGTTCAAAATTATGCTTGTTTGAGAATGTTTTTGGGGCTTGGTATAGAGGAAATAAGTGTATTACTTCTTATTCAATGCGTTTTTTGGGTAGAATTCAGGAGTATAGAGGCGTTTGTGGACGTTTGGCCATGTTTCATTGCAAAATTTGAAAAAAAATTAGTTTTTGTTTTCAAAAGTGAAATATGATATTTAAAATTGGAAACTGGAAGTTCAACTTTGGACAAAGTGAAAAATTTTCATGGCCAAACGCCTTAGGTAACCGTTATGTGTCATATCTGAACCAGCGCTTAATGGAACTAAATTTTGGTAATGAAGTGTTCTTGATATGTTGTTTTGTTATGTAACAGGATTGGCAGGGGAGTTCTTTTTTCTGTGGGTTGACCTGCTTTTCTTTCTGTTGAAACAAAAACACTGGTGTAATGACTTGTTTTGGTCTCTGCTTAGGAGGGAAGGCATCTCCCCGTCACAACCATGTAGTAGAAATTGATGAAGGTTAAAATTTTCAGCGTTTTCTCAACTTTTACTTCTCTTTATGTAAATTGTTGCCAGCTTCTATGATAATATAGCATACTTGAGCATGTTGTCACAATTAGGATTCTTTGTTCTTCTTAAGCATGGACAGACATTGCCTTTTCCATACATGATTTCTCCATAGCGATCCAAGTTGTTGTGGTCTAGTGGTGTGGAGGAGAACCACAAGGTCTCATGTTTAAATTCCAATTGAGGCCAAAAATCACTAGGTGCCACCATCTTCTTATCTGCCTCGTTGGTGGGCAGAGTCATCTGGTACCTGTGTTGGTGGGAGGTAGCAGGTACTCGGTGGAATAATCGAGGTGCAGAGTACCACCTTCATATAAATGATTTAAGTTGTTGCAATTAATCAAGACATGTTAAGGTTTGTCACTATATTTAGAATTGTTGCAGAAATTTCAACCATTGAGAATGCAAGGGTGTACAGCTACCGGGAATTGCGTGCTGCAACCGAAGATTTTTGCCCTGTAAACAAAATAGGGAAAGGAGGGTTTGGTTCTGTCTACAAGGTATTTTATTCTCCACAAAAAGAGTTTTTTGATTTTGCATTTCCATTCAATAAATAAGCTGACTTTATATTCTGTTGTTAGGGGAGGCTAAGAGATGGAAAAATGGCTGCTATTAAGGTACTTTCTGTTGAATCAAAACAAGGTGTAAAGGAGTTTTTGACAGAAATAAAGGTGATCTCAAATATAGAACATGAAAACCTGGTGAAGTTGTATGGTTGTTGTGCGGAAGGGGATCATAGAATATTGGTGTATAACTACCTGGAAAATAATAGTCTTTCCCAAACTCTGCTTGGTGAGTTTAAGTCTGTTGTCATTGTTTTTTTTTTAACTATTCTTTGATTTGTACTTGTGGCAGTGGATGCTGATGTTTGTTTACTCACAGGTGGTGCACATAGTAGCCTCCAGTTTAGCTGGATAACACGAACTAAGATATGCATTGGTGTTGCACGAGGACTTGCATTCCTCCACGAAGAAGTCCAGCCTTATATAGTTCATAGAGACATTAAAGCAAGTAACATACTTCTCGACAAAGACCTTACCCCAAAAATTTCAGATTTTGGTCTTGCTAAGCTTATTCCAGCTGATTTGACCCATGTTAGCACCCGTGTGGCAGGAACACTGTAAGTTTACATATTCTTATGCTTTTCTTTTATCTTCTTAGATAAATTTCTCTAGGTGAATTATAGGTTATGAATTAAAATGTGTAAGCCATTCAGAAACAATTGGGAATGTTTTGGCTAAGAATATCCAAAGAACAAGATGATGACTCATTGGCATTATCTTGTTCCTATTTATAGAGCTCCCATTTTTCCTGATCTAGCAATGTTGTAAAAGAAAATGTAGAAAAGCTATTGATAGTCTTATGCTACGTTCAGCTAAAACTGGAAATAGTATATCATTATCTACTTGTTTTTTATTGTGTATAAATTCTAACGTGCTTATTTATTGTAGAGGTTATTTGGCCCCTGAATATGCAATGAGAGGGCAGTTGACACGGAAAGCAGATGTATACAGTTTTGGGATTCTCCTTTTGGAAATCGTTAGTGGAAGATGCAACACAAACAAGCGGTTACCTATTGAGGAACAATATCTTCTTGAACGGGTATGGAGTTGCTTTTAACATTATTCTGTTTCTGTTGGATCCCGACTACCTGCAGAACAAAAATATCTAAGAAGAACATAATTGTTTCTATACATTAATAAATATGAGGGATCCATGGCTATTGGATTCTCGACTGCTCATAGAACATGATGGGAAGATCAGCAGGGGCTGTTAAATTATTTGGTTAATAGAAATGTGTATTATCCTGACGCTCTCTTTGCATGGTTATGACATTCTTCTTATTAAGATAAATACAGTCCAGTGCCTCTGGGTGATCTAGTTTACAAACTAGCCTGCAAATGTACCCGTTTTGTATAGTTGAGTAGTGCCAGTAATTAAGTTTCGCTTACAAGACAAAATGAAAGAAGCCCATTCTTGTTTGCCCTTCTGCCGACAACATCCTTGTACCTAACCTTCTAAAATGGCAAGTAATGTAGTCGAAGCATCTTATTAGTCCTAAACCCATCTAATCCATTGTTTGTATATCGTTTTTCTCAAGCGGACTTATTAATATAATGTTAAAATCATAATTGCTTGCTCAAAGAACAGAACAAAAAGGAAATAGAAATTTTGACAGTTGCTTGAGCCAACATTTTCCAACCATTGAAAATGGAATACAGATAGAAATTAGTTATAAAGGAAGTTGTATTACATTCGATAAGTTGATATGCAGGCATGGAGACTGTTCAAGAAGGGGGAGCTCATTCAATTGGTAGATGCATTATTGGGAGATGACTTCGATGTTGTTGATGCTTGCAAATTCTTGAAGGTGTCTCTCTTATGCACCCAAGTCATGCCCAAAAGCCGACCATCGATGTCCACTGTGGTGAAATTGCTGACTGGTGAGATGCAAGTGAATGATGAAGAGATATCTGAGCCAGGCATGTTATCCGATCTAGTAAGTCTCAGGAATCAGAAAAATACATCATCAGACACGCTATCTGCTGGCTCGGGTAAACAAGTTGATTCTTCTTCATCTGCGAACACAACAGCGACACATGGAACAATGACTTTTACTACAATAGATGATCGTAAAAGCTGAGTCAAACACATCATGGTAAATCAAATTTCCTCGACTATCTTCCTTATATCTGTTGAATTTATTTCTTTGTAGGATTTTGCTCCATAGCGTGTGGAATTAGGAGCTTTTTCACTTCATTTATATTTTAAGATGTACATATGACCTGGAATACGTATAATTAGATTAGGTATTCATTGAGACTATTTCCTTTTTCTTTCTATTTAAGTAAATGTCGCAATTGTACCATGAGAGTTTTTTTTTGGAAATGCAATCATTTGTAACTTGTAAGCATAAAGCTTCCATGAAACTTCCAGTATTAGTCTATAAGTTCAATACAAATGCCTTGAGCAATTTCTCCTTGCACATCATTTATTATTTTGCCATGCTATTCACTTGGTCACCAGCATCACTTATTTATCTTACAATACTATTCACATGGTCACCAGCAGTACACACTAAACTCTACCTGTGCCTGAAGGCTATGTTGCTCGGATTCTTCAAAAGTGATGCTGCACCTGTGTTGGACTGCACTATTTTGGAGGATCCGACAATAATTTTGAAGAGTCTTAGCATCATAGCCTGAAAGACATAGATGACATTGATAGTGAATGACAAAGAAATGAGTCTCCTTTTGCTGTTGGTTTTCTCCTGTAAAACAAAGTTTGTAGGACCTAATCCTTACAGAATTATAACAGTAGGAAATTTTTATTTCATTTGAACTCTGAACATGAAAAATGAATATTCACCTCAATGACTAATGCATCTTCTTCAGTGTAAACTACATGTACTTGCCCAATCAATTTAATTATCAGAAAAAGAAACAAATGAAAACTGTAGAAATACAAAAGAATGAAAAGCCTAATTTCTGGTTCTGTAACATCTGCACCACAAAATTAGATAACAGAGAACTCTGTAACCCAAGATGAAACTCAGCATCACTGCTAAGTTGGTCCATTTCAGTGATTCTTTGAGGTCTTGCTGTTTCAAGAAGTCAATCGCGAACAATTTGCACTCTCCTCTTTCACTTTCTAAACATCTTTTCCCTCCCTTGCCTCCATACTCATTTATCAAGAAGCACTCGAACGGGTACTTAAACAGACTTAGGTAGTGCATGAAGATCCAGTAACTAGGTATCTTCTCTTTTGAAAGGAAATAGCCTGAGAACAGGAAGAAAGACCCCATCAAGCCAGCTATAATAGATGTTCCCATGATGAAGGTTGGGACAAGTGCGCTGAAACACGCAGTGAAAGAATTTGACATTAAGAGAACTATCCAGACCACCATAGCAAAGTAGAGGAACCCATCCATGCTTCCCCTTAGACCAACGAGCCAGTAAACCGGGACAGTGTAGAGAAGCCCAACCATTAAGAGGAATGGAAGAAAGACGATTGTGTTTGCCACAACATAAGAGGATACTCTGTATGCTCCTCTTGAAGTCTCCCTCATAAAGATTGTTCTCTCTTGTAAGAAAATTGGTAAACCTTCTGTCATGGTGGACAGCAAGAATGTTAGACTGAACGCGAAGAATCCTAGTCTTGTTTGTAAAGCAACCTGCCCTAGATTGTTATCAGCATTCATAAATATTGATCCCAGTATAAAGCCTGCTACCAATGCTTGTATTATTCTGGTTGCAAAGAGTTGCTTGGTTCTGAATATGTTCTTGCAAAATCTTCCTCCTAGTATTGAAATCTCCTCAACGTAGGAATTTGCGTAGGAAGGACACTTATCTACCATATCATTGTGGTTGGAAACTGTAAATCCCTCATCATCTTTCCTTAGACTTTCCTTCTTTTCGCCCTGATCCTTGATATGAAAATGGACATTGGGAGTTTCTGAAGTTTGAATGACAATGCTGCCTGTGACATCAATGGCAAATTCAAGCACATTGATGTGGGGTGGAATCTGGAGACCGGAAAACTTGATCCTCTCTTCGAGATGCTCCAAGGAGCCATTGTGAAGTACACCCCCATTCGAGAGCAAAACAAGTCGATCAAACAGTTCAAGAATCCGAAAACCAGGTTGATGGATAGTCAAGACAATTGTCTTGCCTTGATGAGCTACCATCACTTGAAGAAGTGATATAACATGAAGTGCTGATGCTGAATCCAGCCCAGAAGTTGGCTCATCAATGAGAATGACAGCAGGATCATGTACTAACTCAACTCCAATCGACACCCTTCGCCTTTCACCACCCGAAATTCCCCTGTTTGCTCCTCGCCCAACTCTTGCACCAGCAACCTGTTCCAAACCAAGCTCCTTGATCAACACTCCAACTCTATTTGCAGCCTCTTTTTTTCCACCTTGTAGCCTCAGAAGAGCACTATACATGAGTGTTTCTTCAACTGTGAGCAGAGGAAACAGGGCATCTTCTTGTGTCACATAACCCGATAATCTCCGAAAACACTTGGCATTCACAGGATGACCATTAACTAGTACCTCTCCAGTAACTTTTGTTGGTGATATTTTCCCTGCAAGAATCTCTAGTAGTGTTGTTTTTCCAGCCCCACTAGGACCTGCAATAGCTGTAATCTCTCCTGGCCTTGCTTCACAATTTACATCCTTTATGATGAACTTCTGAGGCCTCTTAGGATTCTTGCAGCAAAAAATCCCACTTACCTCATCATATAAACTAGTAGGTAGTGCGTAGGAAAGATTTCTTGTTTCTATAGTATAAGAACCTTTCTTCTTGCCACCAGAATCCGGTGTCGAGACCGGAAGTTCCATAGTAGAATGAGATGAAAAGAGGGTAGAGAATCAATATCTAGAGAGGGAGGTGAGAAGATGAGCTAACACACCAACCATAATAGTCCCTTTGTGTAATATTTGTATGGGAAGAAAATAAAATTGTTCAAGTGTTAAAAAGGAGCTTTCTTGAACTTCTTGGCTTTCCCAAAAACTTGTTTGTTGTTGTTGTTGATTATTAGAAATAATTTTTTTTTTGGTGAATTTGAAGCTAATGTGTTTGAA
Organism: Solanum lycopersicum; assembly: GCF_036512215.1. Classification (NCBI taxonomy): domain Eukaryota; kingdom Viridiplantae; phylum Streptophyta; class Magnoliopsida; order Solanales; family Solanaceae; genus Solanum; species Solanum lycopersicum. The sequence goes on from NC_090806.1 coordinate 67,757,366, forward strand.
GCATAAAGGAGAAAAAAGAGGTTTCTTCTTTGTGATTAGTCTTGCAGGTAAACTGTATTGTTGACCATGCAGCCTCTTTTCTTGATAGCATAACTAGTCTTCTTTCTTCTCTACCTGCCACCTCTATTCTTTCTACTCGTCTCTATTCTACTCGTTCGTCTCATTTTACGTGACATCGTTTAACTTCATACAGTGTGTAAGAAGAAAAAAAAAGACTTTTTTAATGATCATGGTGTCCAGGTCCAGGTGAGTTTTCGTGCATCTCAAATAGTTTCTTTTGAAATTTGTGATAATCGTAAATCATTTCACTAAGATAAAAAGAGAATTTTAAAGTTAAATTATTTTTAATTATAGTAAGATGATATTCTTTTTTAGATGAATTAAAAAAAAGTGTCTTATAAAATGGGGCGAATGGGAATACTATTTTTTTCTTCCTTTTGAATGTTCTTTTTGACACTTGAATCCATTTAATTATTAAATCAAAATATCTGCTCCCTAGTAAGGAAATTGTATTATGCAATGAGCTATATTGTTCAGACTCTTCGCTAATGCGGATCATTAATCAAAATATGTATCGGTTCCTATAGTTTTAAAAAGTTAATCAAAATATGTATCGGTTCCTATAATTTTAAAAAGTTCGAGCGACATTCATTGTGTATCAAGATTAAAATAAAAACTTATATGCACATAACGTGATTAATACATGACTCAAGTAGTTAGTATATTCTTAAAACGAAATTATAGATAATTAATACATATTTTCATTTTATTTTTATAAGTTAACAATGATAAATTAGTATAGTTTGGTGTAACTATGGGCGAAAATTAATTAGTATTAGTTTGGTGTCTCTTCATCCATCAATATTTAAGAAAGACATTAAAAAGAAAGGTAGATTCAAATTATTAAAATAATCATACCATATTCTTGGTACAACTTAATTGAATATTTTGCTAATATGAGTTTACTTTGTTTAGTTAATCTTAATATAATTCAATAATGATTAGTTGTTAGTCATAATATCAAATTTGTCCATAAATATCTTATGATAATTTGTAAGAGAGATGAAGAAAAAAAAAATAATAAAAATGCATTTCTAAATTAGGTCTACGTATTTTCTACACAATAATAACATATCATAAACAGTAAATAAAACATCAAAATCCAAACCAAACTCTCATAGATTGTTCCAAACAAAACAATGACGTGTCCAAGCAAGTCATCCCCCTAATAAACAATTTCTTTTCTTAATTAATCGTCTGTATGGACTAGCTTATACGTATCTCGATTATATCATCAGGTATACGTTATTATGCATTCAACTAACATAAATATCGGATAATTCTGTCAACCAATAAAGGCAACGTTGTAAGTCTACTTATGTGTTCGACAAAGAGGAGTAGTTTTGGCCTAGACCATAAGTCTGTTTTAAAAGATTTACTTAGTATTTATAAGTAAATTTAGTCAGAAAACACATTAAAATTATCATTTCTAGAATTATGAACTTATGATTTCGAAATCATAATGCTGCCTATCCATCAAAACTTCGATAAATATAAAACAATTTTCACTCACGTAAAATTATTTTTTTTTTGTCTCTACTAGGATTTGAAATGATTCTTTTCATCTCATTGACCATGAGAATAAATAATTATTAGATAAAGATGTTGTACTTGTCTTTGAATTTGGAGGAAACTAAGTAATAGTAATGCAAATATTATTCTTCTGCACTTTTTTTAGGTAGAGAGTAGTCATAAAAAAAAAAAAGTCACAATTTGGACCTTTAGGGTTCAATTATATTTTTCAATAGTTAGGTTTTTGACAAGTATAATGGACAAATAGTATCTAGGGTAAGACATAGAAACATATGAGTATCAAAAGTAAACAATCGTACTTAAAGATCTGACTTAATGATCAATAAAATAGTTGAGAATTATCAGATTTTAGGTTTAATTCTCAACATAGACATTAAAATGCCATCAGAAAAATATATCCTAGCCCGATCATCACGATCGTTTAAAAAAGAAAAACTCTATATAGTCCAATAATTAAGGTGAAATGACTTTGGAGATATAAGAAACTAGATTAGTATTTTATTTTGTGTATTACTATAAGAAATATCATTTATTATAATACATTTATATTAGTTGCTGAATAGTTATAACTTATGAGTAACTTTTCAAAAAGTCATATATACTCTTTATACTAACAGATATACATGTATTTTTACATAGTCTTTCGTTAGAGTGAAAGGTATATACGATCTAATTTTTGGATGGGCGCCAGGAGTACTAATATTTCAATAGTACAACGAAAGGTATCTGTAATTTAGACCCGATCTTAAAGTCCGTTATAAATAATGCAAGATCAAGGTTCGATGGTTGTGGCTCGAGGCCTGATGCATCTTAGGGCCATGGTCAAATGTATGCACATAAGTGATTGTGGGCTGGGCCTCAATCATATGGGCTATGGGCTTTGATCTAATATGGGCTTTGCAGATTATAACCTTTGGGCCTCAGAATTTCTAAGGCCCAAAACATTATGGTTTTGATGGTCCATAAAAGTAGTTTTATTCAACTAAAGTGTACTAGCTAGGTAGTTTCCTTTTTTTTTTTAAGTTGGGAAGAAACTTGATTATGAAGATATATATTAATGTTTTTCATTATCATCTTGTTGCTTCGTATTTCCTCTGTCTCAAAATACTTATCACTCTTCGTCTTACAAGATTCAAACATTAATGATAACATATCTAATGTAAACATAAAAGTGAAGTCGGAAGAAGGTAAAATATTTTTCTATATTAAACCTCTACCTTTATGAGGTGGTGAAAATGTTTTTAATAGATAACAATATAATAATTAAAATTTAGATATATGAAAATTATATGAAAAGTATTATGTTCTTCTATAAAAAATACAACCAACAGATTAATGTAGTTTTGATGAAATACGAAGAGTGACAAAAAATTTCAAATAGAGAGAATATTACTTAAATTTTTACACGTAAATTATCAGTACATCCATATTTGACAAATCACATCATCACGTTCATTTGACTTTTAGTAACATGTATAATTTATACTAACAAGCCTTCTTGTGAACATGTGCATCAAGTCAATAAAGGGTGAAAAGGACCAAACATGTCAATTCTGTCACTTTTGAAGGATAGAATTGATAAATTTGGTCACATCAAGGGCTCATTAGTGATTATGGTGAAGTAGAAGAATAATAATAAAAAAAAAAGGAAGTTAGAAAAGCTATTCCAACGAGATATTTGAGTCTGTTTGGCTCAGCTTAAAAGCTGGTCAAACTGACTTAAAAGCTGTTTTTTGACTTATTTAGTTGTTTGACAATACTCAAAATAACTTATTTTAAGTTAAAAAAAACTTATTTTAAGCCAAAAGTTAAAAATTGGGGTAGGAGTGTTTTTTTTTTAACTTATAAGTTGTTTTAAGTTGACAACATTTTTATCTTTCTTGCCCTTAATATTTTTATACAATCTCCAAATAACCCACATAACCCTAACATTTTTTTCTTCCATTTTTTCCTTTTCACGTTTGGCAACGCATAACTGCTTATTTTAAAAATAAGTTTCAGCACTTTCAAAAGTACTTTTTTAAAGCTACTTTTATTAAACCCATCCAAATGGGACAATTTTGACTCTAAGAAAGCATATAGCACCAAAAGTGAGATATTTTTTTTTGTAAGTTTCATTTTTGACGATGCTAGATTTCGAGATAAGTCTGATCTTTAATGCTATTAAAATATAAAAAAGATAATTTTATTTGTTGTTCATAATATTGTTTTCGTATCGTGATACTCATTTTATTATATAAATTATTTTTAACATCATTTATATATTTATATATGTTCGAAATACTTTATTCATACGTTCAATTATTGCCTTAAATAAACATTTGTTTCATTCTTAAGCAAATGAACATTAATGTTGACATGTTTGTAACTCAATAATCTCATGTTTTTGTTTTATTAAAAAAGTTTATCTATATACACAATTGCATTCACACTCATTGATATTGACTAATGACTTCAATTTTTATTTTTATTTTTCTTGGGGTTCACTAATCATTTTGAAGTGTAACTAATTCAAAATTTATTTTGAATTTTTTTTTAAAATATAAAATAAAGTATTCTTTATTAATGTAATTATATATTTTAAATTTGAATTTGAGATTTTAAGTTAAAAATGAATAAATATTTACTAATTTATCAAAAAATTTGTTAGATAGTACTTGAGCATGATGTGGCTTATCCTTCTATAATGTTTGTTGTGCTATTACACATAATATTACTCTTATAGCATATTGTTATTTGAGTTCGGTTATTATTTGAAATTTTCTTACACTAATTATAATTTTATCTTATGATTATTGTTTAAAATAATTTGTAGGGATTATTGCAGATCGTTGCCTTTATTTTTGTTATTTCTTTATCTACTATATTGCTTTGGATTATTTTTTCTTGAGTTCAGATTTTATCGAAAACAACATCTTAAGTTTGAAGGTAGTAATAATGTCTACATATACACGATCTTTTTCAAACTCTATTTTGTGTAATTATATTGTATACGTTATTATTGTTAATGAAGATATATTAATATTTTAAAAATCTTACGAGAAAAATGTTAAATCATATTTTATCTTCTCCAAACATATTACCTATAAATTATCATTCGAAATTATTAAATTTAAGAAAACGTAGCAATGAAATTTTCTAAAAATAATTAATTAGAAGGCGATTTTATAATTATTATCAATACAAAAGAGAATAACACTTTTGCACCAAAATAAAGGTTGAGAATCTGTCAAAAAGTTAATGGCGCATAATATTTGTATAATATCAAATAAAAAGATATAACAATACAATATATTTATTTTTATTTATAAAAAACTTTTTATACTTAATCATTGTTATTTCTATATATAATTAAAAAAAATAGTTATCAACAAAACAAAAAGTGAACTTCCTATAACATTATGGGTGTAGGCCTGTGCCGGTTTATCAAATATAAAAATCAAATCTCTATAATATAGTTATAGTTTATATAATTATACAAATTTTATATTTGTTATAACTATTAATTTCTATATTTCAATATATATACATACATAAATAAAAATTTATATTTATATATTTCGATATACAAACTAAAATATAGTAATTGTATATAAACAAAATTACTCTATATATGCGACATATATGTATACCGAATAGGTATATTCATATATTCGATTTCCCATATATAAATGGGTCTTTGAAATTAAGTTTTATACATCACATAATATATAGAATGGGTCTATTTGAATATTTTGATATATAAATGAGTCATGTAATTGATTTTTATACAACACTGCGTATACCAAATGAGTCTATTCGTATATTTTGATATACAAATGGGATGACAAAAAACATAGAATATTTAGTGTGAATTACAAATGAAAGAAATCATGGCTATAGTATTTAATTTGAGTTAATAGTTTGTTATTTCATACATTTTTTCGTAAATTTTAAATCTTGATGTCAATAAGAAAATGAATTACAAGTATATACCAAACGACCATTTAAATATAAAGTAAAAAATCAATTTATCGTCAATTTCACGAAAAAAACACGCACCAATACAATAAGTTGATTGAGCGGTGCTAAAAAATAAAAATATATCAAATATCTACTTAAAATACAATAGCTATAAATAAAACAAAAAGTGAACTTCCTATTAACATAAGGAAATTGCTTAAAAATTTTCATTTTACTCAATAAGAACACAAAACTCCAACAAAATTTTGAGAAACTTTGTGGAAATTATTAAGAATATATATAGTGAATTTCTTGTACAACTCAAAAACCCTTTTCCTAATTCATCAATTTCAATAGTAAGGATGCAAAATTTTAAAAAATGGTATTTGTGTTTATTAATTTTTCAAAATTCTAAAAAACTTATCATAATTGATTATAATTTAATAATTAATTTTTTTTTATCTATTAACAATATATCTTTTTCTGTACTAATATTTTGTACGACAAGAAAAAATATATATAAATTATTGAACGTGACATAACAACACAAATATTTAAATTACTCTTATTGATTAGCTTCGATTTTTTTTTCTTCAATAAAATCAATTGTTACACAAACTATAAAAATTATTTTAAAAGCGTTTAAAAATAAAATTAAGACTTATTCGAATATGTCAATGAAAGCATCATTTTTTACTTATATAATATTTCGTAATATTTTTAATTACAAATATCAATATTGTAGTAAGTATTACTTTTTAGAAGACTTTCAAAATATTTTTTAAAATTATTTATTTATTTAATAATCTAATTAGTTTAAGCTTAAAATGTTTAGTGAAGCATCTCAAAGCATTGAAGACAATCTTACAAGGTCAGTACTAAAACATGATTGATTCAAATTGAAATAAATTAGACAAATTAAAAAATAAAAAATAATTATGTATTTAATTGTCTACAATGTTTAACTGTATATAATTACATCAATAATAATATTTCAATGTGCATAATTAGTAAGAGATTAGCAACAAACTATTGAGAAAAAATTAATTAATAGTAACAATAAATACATTTTTTTATATTCTACTTAGGTGTCGTTTGATAGAGAGTATTAGGATAAATTAGTTATGTATTACGTATAGTATTATTTATCACTATATTTGATAGGAAATTTTGGCCTATGTATGACTAATCCATGAATTAGTTGTATGCCTTGAAGGTATTTGAGATTGTATAACTGATACTTTTCATTTGGTGATATTAATACTATAAAATTAATTCACGATAAGATAAAAATATGGGAAAATTATATGAAATGGCAAACATTCATAACTAATTATATCAGAGGGTATAGTTTAATTTATTTACATTATATAATTATAGTTTAATTTTTTTTGCTATAATTAATGGGGTCCACAATCTATTATGTAACCAATAATAAAAACCTTATTTTCTAATTTTATATATAATTATACACAAAATAATTTTCTCTCTCCTTTTCACATTCCAACTTTTTCTCCTACATTTAATACTCCAGCTATCTAGTTTGAATTTCAAATTGTTATCCAAAATTAGATTACTCCCTCCCGAAGTTGAAGTTCCCTCCCGAAGTTGAAGTCAATTTCGTAAGTACTCCTTAGTTTTAGTTGTTTACCTCTTCTTTTTTTTACTTATTCAAAATTTGTATATGTGTTCTGTTTATTTTTTTTTTCATATATTTTGATGAAATAATCGATTTTTTGTTCTTGATAGATCTAAAATTGGTCAAACAATGAATGAATCATCTCCATCTTTGAGGATTACCAGAGGTAGTCCTTTGCATGTCAATGTTGTTGACATTTTACCATCCTTTTCAATAGGGTTAACTCAAGATTTTGGGGTTGATGTAGGGTCTTTGGGAAAATCAAAACAAGTTATACAAGAACAAACCATGGAAGAGCTGAGATCAAAGAAAAAAAACGACCCTATGACAGTTCAACAAGTTATTTAAAATGTCAAAGCTAGAGGCATTAAAATTGTACAAGGAAGAAGAAAGAGGAAAGCTGTAAACATTGAATCAGAGGAAAATGATTCTGAAGTTGTCGGATCTGAAGAACTTCATAATCATGAGGTAGTGTATTAAAACACAAAGTTAGATACAATTTTTTGGTTAATTAGTTGTCAATATACAAAAAAATATTGCTTAAGTATTGTATATAGTATATTCCATGTTTAGTAATTGTATATAGTATATTGCATGTTTATGTTATTTTTGTTTTTTGTATATATATACAACAAAGTAATTGGACTTAAATATACAGATGGAAAATTTTCATATACGATTAGAATTTGTATATTCTATTAGTTATATACAAATTATTGAAGTTAGTAAATATTAAGTTTATATACATATACAAAAATTGATATGTACATGTCTGTTTTAATAGCTGGTAGTAGGGGATTGTATATTAAAGGCTCATTATTTTTCTTATATACATATATACACAAAGTAATTGGATTTAGTTATATAGATGGAAAAATATCATATGTGATTATAATTTGTATGTTGTAGTAGTTATACAAATTATTGAAGTTAGTATATATTAACTTTATATATTATTGGAGTGTATATAAAAAGTCATTTAGAAACTTGTATATAATGTCATGTTTAACTAATATATTCATGTACACATATCAATATACAAAAAAAGTAAGTTCATATATATATATATAGAGAAATTAATCTGTGCATGACTTCTTTTTAATTTTTTTTGTATATATATGTAAGTATATATAAAATTATATTTTTGTTTCACTTGCTGTATGATTTTTTTTTTTGAATTTGAACGTTTAGCTTAAAAAAAGGAACGTTTCCCTAAAATTGTGGCATTATCTTAATTTATTGTTAGCATATTTAACGCTTCACTTACAAACCACTTTTTAAAATAAAATTGTATAAATAAAAAAAAACCTTTATATACAAAATTAAAGATACCTAAAATAACTAAACCATACCCATATAATGTAATTAGGTAAACTATACCCATATAATGTTATTTAATCAAAATAAGTTTGCCATATATGAAATTTTCCCTAAAAATATCCCTCAAATCTTTTTGCATATTTTATTTATCATCTTGATTTTATGTTTTATATTTGTACTAATAAATTTATTTAGAAAAAAAAATCTGAAATATATTCAAATTTTGAACAAAATTGTAACAACAATATTGGACTTTGGAAAAGACATTTTACTCACATATACTATTAAATAGTGTATTTTAAAGGGAATATATGTGCCCACATGGACATCATAAATATTGCATAATCATAAATACTAATGTGTCCAAGTGGACACATATATACCTTAAAATACACTATTAAATAGTGTAGGGGGTAAAAGGTCTTCCATAAAATTTAGTATCGTAACAACAATATCGAGCCAAAGTTATAATTTTTTCAGACCTTTTTCCCATTTATTTATATAAATTAGCTTGCAAATTTTGTTATTTAGAGGAAGTTGTTCGTTGATAAATAAATCTAACACAAATCAATACAATATTGAAACGCGAGTTGTTTCACATTTACTAATTGAGAATGTTAATTTATCATTGCATGATATTTATCGTCTTAATTGAACGTCTGTGTGTGTCTGTATATATATATATATATATATATATATATATGATTTTCTAATTATTTGTATTCTGAACAATTTATAAAGTTGTATCCATAATAAAATTACAAGTTGTAATTATTATATATAAGCGTAGATGATTTATTCAATTTTACTATCGTTTACCATCTTTTCGATTTTAAAAGTAGATGCTCTATTTTTATCCGATTAAAACTTGATATTTTGTTTGTGATCAATTTATTTATATGTCAATTATTTACCCTCAAATAATTTAAGTAAAAAATAACAACTGTTAAAATTATTCTCTTAGCTAATTAGAAGATATTAAAAAAAATGATACTCCCTATTAATCAACATTCTATACCTTCGTTCAATTCATAAAAACAAAAATATCATAATATTTAAGAATATAATTAAAATAATTTTTCGTAAAGTTTTAATACCTGTATTATTAATTCTTGCGTTATTAATTTAGATAGATAAAGTATTTTTTTTTTGTTAATACTGTGCTTGTCACCATTAATAATATTTTTTCTCTTTTTATATGTATATGCATCTCCTTCATCTTTTTAGCTCAGTGCTTTTGCTTCAGCGTTTAATCTTTGCCTATTGATCAAATTTATGTCTTCTTTGTGCATCTTCGGTATGTTTTCGTATTTGAGTCAACTGAATTTGGGTTTTTTTTTGTTTTTGGTTCTTTGAGAAGCCCTTATTTTTTTGGGGCCTAAAGCCCTTGTAGAGGATATGGGTAATTTTTTTCTTTTGTTTGTTTGGTTGGAATTGAATTAAAGTTGAGACCTTGTGATAGTTTAGTTCTTGTTTTTTGGGAATTCTCAGATGATAAAGTTGACTGATTTCTACTGTAATTTAGTTCATTAAGCTGCTGATCATTGGTTTTTGATGTGTGATTATGCTTTTTTTTTCCTTGGCTTTGATGTTTTGTTTACATAAGGTATTGTGTTCCTGTAAAGATAGGATCTTTCTACCTTTAGGGTACGGGTAAGGTCTGTGTAGACCGCACTAAAGTGGTTATGCTGTTGTTGTTGAAAAGATTGAATCTTTGTTCATATTGTTCCTATCTTGTTATTTCAAGAGCTTGATCATTACAAATGCTTACACCCCAAACTTGTAATCGATTCGTCCCCTAATAGTGTGTTGTATTTGTTCTTGTTACGTTGATATTGGGCCATCGAATTGCACGATATTAATTCGACTTTTAATGGTGTGATGGACCCCTTTGTGCTTGAAATCTCTATGTACTCTATCTGATACTTTTTTTCTTGGTGTATACTGTAGTTAAGGATATGGGTAATTTTTTTCTTTTGTTTGGTTAGTATAGAAATTAAAGTTGAGACCTTGTGATAGTTTAGTTCTTTTTTTGGGAATTCTCAGATGAGGAAGTTGACTGGCTTATGCTGTAATTTAGTTCGTTAAGGTGATGATCGTTGGTTTTTGATGTGTGATTATGTTTTTTTGTTGGCTTTGATGTTTTGTTTTACATAAGATTTTGTGTTCTTGAAAGGATGGAACCTTTCTACCTCTAAGGTAGGGGTAACGTTTCCATACAGTCTACCCTCTTCAGACTCCACTTTACGGGACTACAGTGATTACTTTTTTGTTGTTGAAAAGATTGAATCTTTGTTCATATTGTCCCTTTGTTGTAATTGTAAGAGCTTGATCATTACAAATGCTTTGCTGTCTGCTTTGCTTCTTAATTTTGTACGACCTAGGTTCTTTTTTTTCCTACTCAAATACCCCAAACTTGTAATCTAATCATCCCTAAATAGTGTGTAGTGTTTGTTCTTATTAGTTTGATATTGGGCCATTGACTTGCATGATATTAATTAAATTTTAGTAGTGTGGTGTACCCCTTTTGTGCTTGAAATCTCTCTGTACTCTATCTGCTAATGGTGTTATAGATTGGTTACTTGTTTAGTGGTTTCTAATTGATAAGTCTGAGAAGTTAACAGCTTTCTATTGTACTTAGATACCAAGGTAGTCGATATTGATTTGTCTTGTGTTGCTAAGAAATTACCCTTAAGGATTTTAAGATGATACCAAAACTTTTAAAATTTTCTGTAACTTTTGCCTTCTGTAGATTTTCGAGGAAGCTGAATTAAGCTGCATTAGGGTTTCTCAATGATGTGCTTGGCTGCCTAGATTTATGTCTCCTGACTTATGTTTCAAAATGCTTAATCATGATGTTTATGCAGATTATTGCTTTTGGCAGGTGACACTGCTATTTTGGATAAAGACATTGCCTAGTCTTTAAATGATCATGAAGTGTTATCAGGATATAGTTTCCTGATTGATTCATAGATTGCACCAATGGAGAAATCCAGAAGCAAAAGTTGGGTTGGGAGCATTTACCACAAGTTTGAGGTTGTGTGTCAGGAGGTCGATGAATTTGTAACTAAGGTATGTAAATGTGATCCTTTTTGGCCATTTACTACTTCCAATACTTTGGTATATCTGCTTCCTCTTTGGTTGTTTTGTTTCCTTGGAATCTATATGTTTATATTGTGTTGGAATGGACAGAACTTTGTAACTATCTTACGAGTAGTTCGGCTTTTATTTGACTTACTTCTTAAATATTAGGACACAGTTAAGTATGTCGAGAATCAGGTGCAAACTGTTGGTGCAAACATGAAAAAGTTTTACTCTGGTGTGGTGCCAGAGTTTCTTATCCCTGTGGACAGTCATGTAAAAAAAGAAGCACAGGCTGTCAATGAGAAGCCAAAGCACGCCAGTGACACTCATACTAGTTCAGTGGCCAACACTACTCAGAACCCTATCCAAGAGAAATCATGTCAGAATCAGAATTCCCTTGAAAGTCATGCTGCTTCAACTTCAACTGAACTTGATGGTGTAGCTTCTGAAGAAGCAGAAATTGATCTTTCTGTAGGAAATGAGTGTGCCACTGCGATTTGTAAGAACTCATGTAATGTTTTTAAAGAGAATATGACAAGGGAGGAAGCACTGGTAGTTGACAAACCAAGTACTTCAGAAGACAGAGTTTCATCTGAATCCTGTTCTGACAAAGATTCGAAAGATACCATGTGCTATAGCTTTTCAGATGATGGTAAGTGTTTTTCTGATGTATCAAGCTCTCAGATTATACGACAAGATGATATGGTCGGGGAGGAACAACCACTTGCTAAGGGATCAAGTTCATTTTTGGATAATTTGTCTACATCACAACTCACGGCCTCTATTAATGAAAAAATGTTTGATACTTCTCCTGATGCTATCAACTGTATTTCTAATGTATCAAGTAGTCAAATGGTTTTGCAACGGAACATCACTAGGGAGGTGGAACCTGTCACTGATCAATCAATTTCCTTTGGAGATATGGCTCTATCAAAGTCATTATCATTTTCAATGGAGGAAAGTGAAGGAAATCCCACCATGACTAAGTTACAACGTCCAACTTCAGTTTATGATACAGAACTTAGGACCAACCCAGAGGATGAGAGCATTTCCAATGCTTCAATAACTCTGACGAATTTGCAAGACAATATCATCAGTGAGGATCGACTTGCATCCAAGGAATCAAGTTTTGTCAAAGATAAAAGTTTGCCACTAACCCCAGCATTTGCATCTGTTATACCTCCTTCACGAAATGATGCAGGATTTGGGGCGTCCATTGCCGCGAGTAAGAGTTTTTTGGGTGATGTTACTTTTGTATCTGAAGAGTCTAGTACAACCTTGGCATTAGAAGATGCTCCAAGCGCACTTCAGTCATCTGAACTTGTACTTTCTCGTGTTATGGAGAACAAAAGTATGGATGTTGACACTGGAATATCAAACTGTTCTCTGTTAAAAGAATCTTCAAGCCTGTCAACTTCCTCAATTGGAAACTGTATGCAGGAAGCCGAGTCTGATTTAAGTATCTTCACTGGCCACTCATCTGCCTTGCCTACTTCCTTAGTGAGTGCAAACAATGTTGTTTCTGCCAATCCAGTTCTCTCAAGTACTCTGTTGACAGATTTCAGTGGTAAGTGGATTCCTCTTTCAACCCTCTGGTCTAGTAGTAAACGATAAACAATGTCCAGTTTTTTGTTCTCTCTGTTTCTACTTTCTTTTTTCTTTCTATTGTATCCATTGCTTCAATAGATTTCTCCTTTTGCAGAAGTAAATGCCTCTAGTTCTCACGAGTTGGTTGGAAATGGTAGGTCCGTTCAAAATGACCTCGAGTGTTGTCCAAGCCCTCAGCTGATATATCCCGCAGAAATAGGTACTATATGGAGGAACTTTGTTTTTTTCTTCTTTCTCTCCTTTGAAATTCGTGTGTTTCTAACAAAGTCACAATCAAACTACGGCAATGTAGCTGAGATGATGATGCATGTATTAAACGATGAGAATAATGAGAAATGAGTGCAAACTCAGTTCTTTGCTGCAATACATGCTTACTACGTAGTAGTTGATTGCCTGTGTGTGCTGCAGGGATGCTATAACATATCATTTTCCCGGAAGGAGAGTTCACAGTTTAATTGTGGGTTTGAAAATTTGAGCTCTATAAGGCAGCATCATATGATCAAAATGAAATTAATCAGTCCCATATTTTCCTTGTTCTCCTCCCCTCCCATATAAAAAAGAAATGAAAAAGGAAATTTGAGGGTGAAGGGATGATACTGACTCGAATGCTTTGTCTACTTCTTTTCAGTATACCGAAATGAATATTGTTGGATCAGCTGTATCTCTGCGAGTATAAGACTTATGGAAGAATAAAAGGGTTGTGGGATTTCACTAGAGGAACCTCTGTGGTTCGTGCTGCTCCTCTTGGACTCTATTTTAACCTATGGCCTTCGACATAACCTATGTTCTTTTTTCTTTATTTTTTGCGTCCGGGTATATTGTTGTTGAAGAATAAAAGGATTGTTCTTTTATAGAATTGACAGAAGATTTCTGGATGATATTCCTTCTTCAGAAAGATCATACCAGTTGATCGCTACTTCATTTAATATTGTATCCTCATCATTTCATAGAACGCATAGTATTTTGAGATTTAATATCAGTATTTGGCCAAGTCTACCTGAATAAGGTTTGATCTGTTTCATGGAGGTATAAATTAGCGAGGATTGATGCGGATCCATTAGAAAAAATTTGGTGGTTTATAGGTTGGGAGTAAATAACGTGGAATTATACATGGTCATGGATACTACTTTCTTCAGATTGGTGGCTTGCTTCTCAAATTTGAGCATCTGTATCTTTGCTTTTCATCTGAGATCTACTTACTGCTTGATGTATTTTTGCAGGATGTATGAATGATAGCTCCATTGATCTTCCGGGCATGGAAACAATTGATCTAACTGATAAGGAATTGCCCAAGGAAAGTTGTGCCTTCATTGACTACAAATTACACCATCTCGTTTCTTCTAGGCCAAGAAAATATAAGTCGTACAAGGTAACGTCTCTATTTATAAGCTTCCCTTCTACTTCAAATCCTGAACTCAATTAACGTTCAACTTTATCTGCTATACTACAGGAATTGATACAGGAGGCATTTGCTCCTCGAAAGAGAAGAATAAAGGAATACGAGCAATTGGCTGTTTTGTATGCAGACGTGGATGCTGAAACGAGCCAGCACGTTGAGCTCTCTCAATTACCTTCTCTTCCTTCACCATGTTTACACTCAACGGAATCGTCCACATGCAACATCTGTGAACCTGAGTGGGAGCTCCTGTAAATGAGCCTTTTTTCCTGTGAAAACAACCCCATGATAATAATTTCTGCTGAGAAGTCTCTCTTTGTAAAGGTTCCGCTATAACGGTTAGCATAATTGAGCTAATCATTAGTCCTACTGTGAGATTAATGGTAGAAACTACATCTTATTTTTCCCTTTCATATAATAAGATAACAATTTTTGATAAATATTTTGATCTCTTTTGTTCACTTGTGACATTGTCTCAGCATTAAGGTTTTGGAGACATGATCAAAGAGCCCAGCTGGTTTTGAGTGTTATTTCTTGATTCTAAGCAATGTACCCAAATTTCTAATGTCAATCTATATGCAGTGGTTGTTTTGTTCTCCTTCTTTGTGTCAGTATACTACTACTACTATTGCTTTTACGTATTCGTGATTCTACAAGTTTTTTACGTATTCTACAAGTAGAGTGTGAGGAAGATTAGAAGTACGCAAGTCTTACCTCTTACCTTTGTAGGGTGGAGAGTCTGTTTCCGATGGACTTTTGATTCGACAGACAAGAAAAAAGATCAAAGCATGGTAGCAAAAGAAAAATATGACAAATGAAGTATGTATGACAACAAAACATAAAGCAAGTGAGAAAAACCAATTTGGTTAGAACTTTGAGAAATCAATGATTATTTATGATCACGTAGAATTTCTTGTTGGATATTTGACAAATTCATACCAGTTATTTCAGATTCATCCTCTGGATATACAAACAATCGTCTTTAATCACTTGCTTGATAATAATTATGTATGATCACGAAGAATTTCTTTCTGAATATTTGATAAATTCATACCATCTATTTCAGATAAGATTCATCCCCCAGACATACGAACAATCGTCTTTAGTCACATGCTTGACAATAATTATGTATGATCACGAAGAATTTCTTTCTTGTTGAATATTCGATAAATTCATACCATCTGTTTCAAACAAGATTCATCCCTTGGACATACGAACAACCGTCTTTAATCACATGCTTGAAAATAATTATGTATGATCACGAAGAATTTCTTGTTGAATATTTGACAAATTCATACCATCTATTTCAAAAAAAAGATTCATCCCCTGAATATATGAACAATCGTCTTTAATCACATGCTTGAAAATAATTATGTATGATCACGAAGAATTTCTTGCTGAATATTTGATAAATTCATACCATCTATTTCAGACAAGATTTATTCCCCATACATACGAACAATCGTCTTTAGTCACATCCTTGAAAATAATTATGTATGATCACGAAGAATTTCTTGTTGAATATTTGACAAATTCATACCATCTATTTCAAAAAAAAAACATTCATCCCCTGAATATATGAACAATCGTCTTTAATCACATGCTTGACAATAATTATGTATGATCACGAAGAATTTCTTGTTGAATATTTGATAAATTCATACTATCTATTTCAGACAAGATTCATCTCCCAGACATACGAACAATCGTATTTAGTCACATTCTTGAAAATAATTATGCATGATCACGAAGAATTTCTTGTTGCATGTTTGATAAATTTATATCATCTGTTTCAGACAAGATTCATCCCTTGGATATACGAACAGTCACATTCTCGAAAATAATTATGTATGATCACGAAGAATTTCTTGTTGAATATTCAACAAATTCATACCATTTGTTTCAAACAAGATTCATCCCCTGGACATACGAACAATCGTCTTTAATCACATGCTTGAAAATAATTATGTATGATCACGAAGAATTTTTTGTTGAATGTTTGACAAATTCATACCATCTAATTCAAACAAGATTCATCCCTGGACATATGAATAATCGTCTTGTTTGAATTCAAGAGTCTACTATTCAATAAAAAAGTTTCAAATTTAATCGAGATCTAATATGATAAAAGAAATACAGATGTCCTCGTTATCACAAATGAAAGTTTTGACAGGCTTTTTTTGTTGCCAATAAATAGTGCCCACACAGTAACACACCACAACTCCTAATTTATTTTCTCCGCCGTAGCTTTTACCTTTTCCTCATTTCTTTTGTATATTCCGAAATGAGGACCTCCATGTTGAAATCCATCGTCCGCCGGAGCTCCACTGCCGGAGCATCCTATGTATCTCGCCGTGGATTCGCATCGGGATCCGCGCCGGAGAGGAAAGTTGCAGTTTTGGGGGCAGCCGGAGGGATTGGACAGCCTTTATCTCTTCTAATGAAGCTTAACCCTTTAGTATCCAGCCTTTCACTCTACGATATCGCCGGTACTCCCGGTGTTGCCGCCGATGTTAGTCACATCAACACCAGATCTGAGGTTGTTTTCTACTCTCTCTCTCCCTTACGTTTTCTACTTGGAATTCTCTGTTTTTGTTCATTTTGTATGAGTATTGGCGAAGATTACTAATGAGGATTTGTATTAACTAAATTGGAACTAAGACGTATCTGGTAGGTTGATTGATTCTGTTAACATGCTTTTTTGATTTCCTGAATCTCGAGCTCCGATCCGATTTACGTTAGTCGATTTCACTAGTGAGTTTGAGTTTGTTGCTTGCTTCATTCCACTATTTAGTCTATTTTTCGAGTGTGTATCACATAAGTACATATAGATTCGTGAATGAGTTACTAAAGTACAAGGTTTTGTGCTGAAAACTAGGTGTTTGTCAGCAATGAAGAGTTCAACACCAGATCATTTTACTCTTTGCATCAGTTGCCTGTTTTAATTTCAAGATGATTTGATTACAATGTTGTTTTAGGCGTCCACTGTCAAGTAGTTAACGATTTGAAGCCCATCTACCTTTTGTGTCCTAAACCCCTCTAAATAGTGTTTGTGCCAGTTTATGGTTTTCTTTCCTGCAATTCTGATCTGTAAATATATTTGTGGACTTTGCAGGTTGCCGGTTTTGCAGGAGAAGAGCAGCTAGGGCAGGCACTGGAAGGAGCTGATGTTGTTATCATTCCTGCTGGTGTGCCCCGAAAGCCTGGTATGACCCGAGATGATCTGTTCAACATTAATGCGGGTATTGTTAAATCTCTATGCACGGCCATTGCTAAGTACTGCCCCAATGTGAGTATGCTTGTGTAATTATCTCTGTATATGGGGGTTATATATAGGAGATTCTAGAAAAAGTTTCTGATTAATTTTCTCATTTGCTGCTTGTTCTGATAACTTAAAGGCTCTGGTCAATATGATAAGCAACCCAGTGAATTCCACTGTCCCTATTGCTGCTGAGGTGTTTAAGAAAGCTGGAACTTATGATGAAAAGAAGCTCTTTGGAGTTACCATGCTTGATGTGGTTAGGGCCAAGACATTTTATGCTGGAAAAGCTAAAGTAAATGTTGCTGGTGCGCGTCTTCTTGTCTAATTCTTTATTTGAATTGATTTTGTTTCGCTTTACATGAAACTGTAAATTCATACAATACTATCTGTCTACTTTACTTACTTTTTGCTTCGTTTTTCAGAGGTCAATCTCCCAGTAGTTGGTGGTCATGCTGGCATAACTATCCTCCCATTATTTTCTCAAGTAATTTTTCTTTTCTTGTCCCTTGTTATAAAGCTTTTTCTTTTTTTAGTATCTATTATTATCTTCTTTATGTTGTAAGTGTTTGATTGAACATTTTTTAGTATGTATTATCTAAATTGTTATTGGTGATTTCCATATTGTGGCATATTGAGTCTTGTTTTTATCACTAAATTTTGGATACAGGCCACTCCAAAGGCAAATCTATCAGATGAGGAAATTGTTGCACTCACAAAGCGAACCCAAGATGGTGGGACAGAAGTTGTAGAGGCCAAGGCTGGAAAGGGTTCAGCCACCCTCTCAATGGCGTACGTTTCCACTTCAATGTTTTTCTTGATTTATTTTTTTTTCCTGAAGGATTTTCACTTTGATTGCAAGATTTTGTTTACGAATAAGTTATGGTGCTGCCCAATGTCACGGTCAAATATTTAGGAATGTAGAGAAACAAACAAAAAAAGAAACTTTTTTGACATATACTGCCCCAAACCACTTCATTTACTGGCCTTTCCTGTTTGCATACTCGGTTCTAAGCAGTTAGTTTTACTTGTGCAGCTATGCTGGGGCTATTTTTGCCGATGCTTGCTTGAAGGGGTTGAATGGAGTTCCCGATGTTGTTGAATGTGCTTTTGTGCAGTCCAATGTCACCGAGCTTCCCTTCTTCGCATCCAAGGTAATAAGCCTTTTCTTTTCCTACAAAGACACTGGACGTCATGTATACTTTTTTCTTTGAACTGTCTGATTCATTTGGTCATTGCCCTCTTATCATGTGGGTATGAAAAGGTCAAAACAAATTATATAGTTCAAGTTTAGGTTTGTTTAAGCATGTCTGAAGCTGTGTCTATTCTGGATGTGTTGAGGGATAGTTTTGACATCATGAGTCATCGATTGATCTTGATTAAGCATGTCTCATGTGGAATGGTTGGTAGCTTTTCAACAGTGCAAGTCGAATGTGTCAAGAACTAAGTTGACATCCTAGGTTATTATTTGTTGTTAGTCACACACGCATCTGAACGTAAATAGCTCGTTAACTTTGAATCATGGGCTAAATTTGTACTTCCTCTTATCAACTGACTTGTGGGTAATTCACTGTATAAGGTCACTATTTTCATTTTGCTTACTTATACATGTCATTCAATTTGATCGCTTTGCAGGTAAGACTTGGGAAAAATGGAGTGGAGGAAGTCCTAGGGTTGGGTCCACTTAACGACTACGAGAAGCAAGGACTTGAGGCTCTTAAGCCAGAGCTGCTCTCCTCCATTGAAAAGGGAATCAAGTTTGCCAAAGAAAACTAAAAAAACAAAATTATGGTCTAGTTTTCTATAGTGACAGTTTTGGATCTTTTTGGGTCAATTGTTTTTGTATCCTTTGCAAGTTTCTTGCAGCCGGAGGCTTAGATTTAGCTCTTTTGATATTATACCCAACATTTCTACAAAATAATGTATGGCAAACTGGGGGCCTATCCCATTTGCCTTAGTGTGGAGGTGTTATTCTCACATGAATCGTTTTCCAATTATGGTTAGTAGCAGACAATTGATGCAAAATGAAGAAATGTTCATGACCAATTACTGCATCGTTTTGCAATTCATTAACCATTTTCTGTCGTTATACTTTTGACTATGACAGGAGAAGCCAAGAGGGTGTTATAAAAAGCTCAAAATAAGCAAATGCGTCAGTTAATAACTTGCCGCATATTATGATGCCAGACAAGAAATTGAGAAAGTATGTACACCCTCCTACTGTTATTTCCATATAAATCCCTGATGGTGATATTACAATGCAATAAATACTCCCAAAGCAAACAAACAATACACATCATCAGCCTATTATGCTCTTTGTACATCCAGGTTACAGCTGCAGGACCTTGCATGAATCATGATCCTGCCAAATTGTTGACAATGACACTGAAAACATAGATTTTTTCAGCACACAATATTTTAATTCAACAAACAGGTGTTAAATACCCTCACAGTACTACCACCATAACCACCTCCCTCTGTATATAGCTTGTCGATGACAAGCTATATGACAGAGAAGAATGTGAGCGCCAACAGCTAACATGCTCCCAAATTCACTAGGACTTCACTTCCTCCCATACTTGAAGTTCTTGAAAGAAACTTATCATGCAAGAGCCACACGACGTCTTTCAGATGAGTGTTTGAACAGCCGTCTGCTCTGATGCATTCATAATCCAAATTTCCTGCAATAATTATAAGAGACAGATTTACACAACGCTTCCTCATGATAGGCAAGAAACATTTTAAAATATAAGGCAAAGAAACATAGAATATACAGAGCATCAAGTAGTAGTCAATGAAAGTTCCTCAACCAAGTTCTTCGTTTCACATAATTACTCCGCCACAGTTTCAGAGACAAATTCAAAGGGGAAAAAAGCATTACAAGCAAAAAAAAAGGGTAACACAACTTATCTTCTCCTTCTTTCCACTATAACATGGTGTCCCTAGGTGCATGAAAAAACCGGGGAGCCACAATAACAGAGTGGATAGAGGATATAAAGGAAAACAACAGTAGTTCCTAGTTCTAGGGAGGGGAAACTTGCTGCAATTCTGCCCTGCTAAGTATCGTACGGTACCTAAGGAAACAGAGCTAGAAAATGGGTGCATCTGCTGCTGCTTATACAACCTTTTCTTTTTTCGGATCAAGTGATATTGAACTTTCTCCGAAACTACTAAAAAGTGTTTTTTTTCTCCTTGGGAAGGATCTGGCAGAAACACTAGTAAATTAGACATATTCTTCCTTTTAAATTTCAAAAAGCACTGTTCTAATTATACACAACTCATGGACAACAAATGAGAATTGTGTAGATACAGTGATTTTTCCCCTGTTCTTCCTTCTTTTTTGCGGAAGGACGGAAAGAGATCATCGCAGGTTTCTACAGAAAATTGAAATCCATCGACTTTCCTTGTAGATTAAGCTTAACATACTACAGTTCCAAAACCAAACATCTAGGTTGTAAAAGAGAAACACAAAGCAAGATCAATTCTATTAATGACTGGCCAATCTGTGTGCAACTTGACTATTCCCCTGGGTACCTACCACCTGCTCATGACCGAGTAGTTCCTGCTGAATAAGGCTTAAGCACATGGCAAAAAATCACTTAGCACTTTTGCATCTAATGTGATTTGAAGCATAGTCTCCCATGACTTTATCCATCTAGGCTATGCCCTTGGGTGTAATACAAAACAAGATTTTCAACAAAACAAGGGAAGTTTATTCACATACTATCATTTTCTGGCAAAGTACAATGAGACTACCAAATATAATCCTGCAGTTCTACCCTAATTCCCTTTCAGCTGTGGTTACTTCAAGAAAAAGCATAAATCCATCCTCACTCTTAGACAGGGGGGCACAACACATTTCTTTATCTATTTCTTGATCAGACTAAAGTACATTCACTAAGTCACTGAAGCATCGGATAACCATGATTATGGAAATGCCCTCCTTAAATGGCTAATCTGCATGGTGGTTCGGTAAAGAGAAGGCCCAAAAAGTGAATGCACCTCAACGGAATAAAACAGAAACTTAGAACCAAGAGTTTTCATGTGATAAAAAGCAAGATTTGCTGATGGTTTAAAGGATATTAGGACAACAACTCATCTTTTAACATAACAAAACTGGAAACAGTAGCTAAAAAATGGAACAGAAGTAACCAAAATAAGTTAGAAATATCTTTGTAATTTTCCTGTTCTGCTTTCTCAAATTTCTCTTTTTTTTTCTTGATCAGAAGACACAAAGTTAGAGTGGTTTTCAAGTGACACGTGTTTTCATCTGGTAAAATAATCATATTGCTAAATAAAATTGTACGGTTGGTAATTCGATTTATTAATTTGTTAATAAGAAAGTAGATGAGCATTGGCTCTTTACATATATCACCAATCTGTTTGAATTAAATGCAATGATCAAACTTATTGAACAAATCCAATATCAGATACTGTCAAGTTTTGAAATCAATGGTTGCAGTTGACCATATTAGATATGCAAGGAGAAGAAGTGTTGCTCAACTTGTTCAAACTAGGCTGGTATTTTTCACAGAGTTTGATACAACTTGTGTAACCACGAAAATGGAGCCCAAGTTGAGACGCCTAATACTAAGTGTGTTAATCATCAGCTATATGAGCCCATAAGTAGTGAAATTTCAAACTGTCAGCTTCATTCACTAAAGAGCTGTCGGAAACCAGAAAAGAAAATGTGCAACTCTAAAAAGACCCTCTCCACTTGTCATGAAAAGTTGTCTCATTACACCACTGGATAAAACATCAACTCCCACATCTATCAGGCACAGAAGCTGTCCTACCCAAACTATTTCACGGTTCTCATGCAGTCGTAACATTCATTGTCAAGCTACTCTATTAAAACTAATCTACGGTGACTTAAATGGCCCCTCCTCACAATGAAGAGTTTCTAAGACTTCCACTTCCTACACCAAAATGAATCTCATGCTCCCAGTCCAACAAAACATTCCATCAACACAAGTGGTTATTTGTTCCATTCATCTCATATGTAATTTTGCAAAACACCATATAAGACATAGTAATAGTCCTCAACCATATTTCCAAAAATAGTTACAACAGGAATCACAGACACCATCAAACCAATGCCAAAGAGTATTCTCCCAACCATACCATTTCATCAAACATCAACCTAACAACTGCAGCAATCAAGAGAACTTAACACAAACAGCATACTCAAAAAAGCACATGGCACAGAATCCAAACTTCACATTTCAAATATATATGAGAATAAAAACAAGGAAAGATGCTTCTAGGGGAAAAAATAAGTACACATTCATCAAAAAAAGGGGGGGGGGGGGGGGGCACAACAATAGAAACATCAGCACACTAGCTAAATCAGTCTTACTCACATCAAGAGCTTGTCATGTCCTGGGTGATTGCGCCGCCTCTGATCCAGATGCTGAAGAACTATCACTATCAGAATCTGCACATAGTGTAGCAAATTAAATTAGAGATACTGAGAAGAACTTGCTGAAAATTAGTCAAACAATGAACAATCATTATGTGTGCAGCATTGAGACTTGAAGGAGTGTATCATAATTACCACTAGAGGATGAGCCTGAATCACTGCTGGAACTACTTGAGCTGCTACTTGCACTATCCGCCGGTCTTCCACCTTCAAGGGTAGCAGGAGCTGTATCTTTTTCACCTACTCATACATGACAGCAAGAACAATAAGTATTTTTCACCCAATGCATCTTTGAAACCTATCCGAGGCAACAATTCCTCCTATGAGACACTTACCAGTTCCATTTTCTTTCAGTGCATCAGCAACCATTGATGTAGGGTTCTGCAATGTAATTTTCACACATTAAGAATCTCAACCAGACAACACACAATGACTACTGGGGGTGGGTGGGGAATAAGAGAAGGATGCATGAAGGAACAAAGCTCACCACATTTCGAGCAGCCTGAGCAGCTCCTTCCCTGGCTCGAAGAAGTTCAGCTTTTCTCTTATACTTGCTAAAACTCTTTTTGAAATTTGTTACAAATCTATCAAGCTCCCAGAGTGTTTCTGCATCAACACTATCTATATCTACTTCAATCTCATCGTTGTCTTGACTAAGTGCGGTGTTCCTCTTCTTAATTATCTGAACAATTGCATCAAGCTTTTCTGAAGGTAAATTCTGAAGATTAGTGCTAAGCTTCTGCTTTTCCTCATACGTCATGTCTCTCTTATTGAGATCTTTTGCCTTCGGTTTCTTAGGAACTGGTGTCCTAGTAACATGAGCTATATTTGAAGTCTTCATCTTGGGATTAACCGGCCTAGTCATTGACTCAGATCTATCCAACGGATGCAGTTGACGGGCATGTGGAGCAAGAGAACGAGAAGACACTGGGGTGTGGAGAAAAGGAGGAGGATAAGAGGTCATTCTTGAGGTGGGAGTGGGAGCACCAACATCATGATACATTTGGTACCTCCAATCTGAATGGTACTCAGCCTCTATAACTGCCCATCTCTCTTCGAAGATCTCTGATAACTGTTCAGCCATAACATGTACATCTTGCCCTCTAGGATTATAAGTCATGGCATTACGAAAGACGAGTCGTACATCCTCCGCAAATTCCATTGGAGACTTGTACCAATCATCAGATAACCTAGTCTTAATGGTGCCCAAATCCATAGGATGCTTAATGATGTCATGATAATCATGTAGCCCAAGAGATTTCACGTTCACTGGCTCATTAAACACCCAACCATGCTTGTGTTTCATTAACCTCTGAAGCAAGCTGCTACAATTCCTAAAAACCTGAAGTCTGTGCTTATCAAGCCCAAAGCCATTCTCTGAATTGGCACTGTGCTTCTTCCCAGAGCCATTAGTCTTCAGTCTTTTATTGCTTTCAGGAGGCAGTCTATCCTTACCAAGGAGGAACTCGGAATTCCTGTAAAACTGATTAGCCTTTGGGGTCCTCTTCTCCTTCTCCACAAAGTCACTAGAACCATTGCTGTTTTCCACAATCAGAAAATTAGGTCGCTGGAATGGTCTTGATCCAATGTGCCCAGCAGAACGCACCTCTGAATTCATTCGCGCTAAAGACCTATTCTTGATCACACCATCATCCATATACTGTGTATGACTGTAAGAGCTAATAGAACCACCAGGGACAGTAGTAATACTACCAGCATTAATACTACCAGGGAAAGTAGTAACACTACCAGCATTAATATTACCACCATTTATACTAGTCCTATATGTTGTCAGCTGAAGCTGTTTAGCTTCAAGCTGCTTTACCAAGCCCCTAACTTGATCAAGCTCACTCTCTAAGCTCATACCGAGCTCTCTAATCTCATCACTGGACCTCACTCCAGTTAAATTAATCCTAATTCTATCTTGAATTCTTGAAATAACCGGCTTACCATACCCATTCTCCATTTCAAGATTGTCACTTTGTGGTTCATCTCTATGATTCTGCATTGCTGGCTGACTTCCGCTGCTGCCTTCTGGAACTTCTCCACCACTAGACGCCGCCGCTGCACCAGTGTCAATGCCACGGCCAACTTCAGGGACATCTCTACCAAATGAACCGTCAGCCGATTCCCCAGCTTTATGCTCCACCAGTAGTCCAGCACCACCATCTCTAGGTTCATCTCTACCGCATGAATCTTCCGTCAATTCCCGCACTTCCCCACCATTACTCAGAGCTACTTGCTCACCCCCTATCACACCTTTAACAATCGAACAATCCCGAAATTGGGTTTGCAAAGACGGCTCCGGCACCTCATCATTCTCGTTCGTATCCCTCCCGCTATTCGAAATAACCTCCGGTGCAGCTGCGGCTGAGCTAACAGCGGCTGTGGCGGCCGGAGCAACGTCAGTACTAGTATTCTCTAGGGTTCTACGGCGCTTCCGGGTATAAACTTTGTGATTATCGCCCCAACGCAACCTATTTCTTGAATTCAAATCGTTTGCATCTGAATCCATACATGTAATCACAACCCAACAACCACCAAAAGGGATGAAAAAACTAAACCCTAACCCTAAAACAAACGAAACACGAAGCACAAAACACAACAACTGGGATTGTAAAAAAACAGAAAAAATCGAAACTTTCCTCCTAAAACCCCATGAATTTGAAAGGAAAAACTGGAAAACCTTAGCTGGATCGAAATCGATATTTTCAGGGAAAATGGAAGAAGTAGGGAACTAGGGTTTTTCCGAAGAGAGAGACAAAAACAAAAATTACGAAAAGTTGAAGGATCTATTGAGAAAATAAGAAAATTAAATTTTGAGGATTTTGTAAATTTGGGGAGTGGGATTGGAGATTTTATCTTTTTCAGGGAAAAAGAGGAAAAAGCAATTGAGAGAAAGTGTCATCGATCCGAACTCTACTCACCTACTTTTCTTTTAACTACTACTACTTGTTACGTACTCGTATTGTCTGGTATGATGTATTAGAAAAAATATTATACGTATGTATAAATTTTTTGAAGGAATTTTAAGACTAATTTATCGAAAATATAACTTTAAATCGGAAAGATTGGTTAGCAGGTAACAACGTGTTGTCGTTTTATCAGTCATTCTGATAGTTTAGTTTTAGCTTTTAATCTTTCGAAATATGTTGTCTTGTACATCGACTATCATATTAGTCTGTCTTGGACAATTGTTCCCTTGAGTTGAGGATCTATTAGAAATAACTTTTCTGCTTTTGGGCTATAAGCTTTTTGATATAATTTGTTGTCTTGTACTTCGAATATTATATTATTCTGTTTTGGGTTATTTTCCCTCGAGTTGAGGGTCTAACGAAAGCAACATCTCTATTTTTAGAAATAGATGTAAAATGTTTTGGCCTATTTTTTCCCTCGAGTTAAAGGGTCTATCAAAGTAACCTCTCTGCTTTTAAGATGAAATATAAAATTTATATATATTGTATTATCTTCGAACCTCACTTTTGGACCAGAGAGAAGGGGATATCACCGGCCCATGATAGCTGATACAGGGCTAGAAGCCCAACAGAGCCCAAATCAACAATTATCACCAAAGCCCATGATAGATGATACAGGCCTAAAGCCCGAAAGGGCCCAAAGCAACAGTTGTCACAAAAGCCCATGATATCATACAGGCCCAATCAACAATTTGCCCAAAGCCCATGATAGAAAATACAGGCCTAGAAGCCCAACAAGGCCCAAATTTAACATTTGTCACCTAAGCCCATGATAGATAATACAGGCCTAGAGCAATGGATAGAAGGAATTATGCCCTTTAACTTGGCTTGACGAGCAACGGATAGCTAGACATAACTTTAAATAATTTATACATTGCTCCACTTAAGTTTTGTAAAAACTAATTAAGTTTTGTAAAAATTAATATGCACCTTAAGTTGTGTAGTATTTCTATGATTCAATTTCGTCAAGTTTA
The DNA here is from genome assembly GCF_036512215.1 of Solanum lycopersicum. NCBI lineage: Eukaryota > Viridiplantae > Streptophyta > Magnoliopsida > Solanales > Solanaceae > Solanum > Solanum lycopersicum. Next base: position 67,784,578 of record NC_090806.1, read on the forward strand.
GAGATTGTTTATCTTGTTCGACATAAGCAACGTCTTTTTACAATATAATTAATTAACTTGCGAGTTATTAAATTGAAATTTTGTCTCTCCACTAGCATAAGTTGTGTAAAATTTAAGTTATGCTTTTTACTAATTTTCTCAAATAATTATTTAATTATGTTTATACTAATATATATTTTTAAATTGGATATATGGGCAAACTAAATTTATGAAATAACATTATATGGGTATAGTTTATACAATTACATTTTATGGATATAGTTTAGTTTGTTAAGTAGCTTTTTATTTAGTATAAAATGTTTTCTTTTTAATTTTTACTATATTTTACTTTTCCATTGAAATAGTAACAATAGCCCTAAATATGGTAACAAACATTTATATAATCGCATAATTTAAGCTAAACATTCAAAAGGGATACTAAACTTTTTAATGTATATAAAGTGTATATACGAATACAAATAAATTGAATATAAATTGTCCATTTTGCACCAAATTGTAAAATAATTATTATATACATATACACACAAATCCCTCAAGCAGTTTTGCATATAATAATGTAAAATACAAAAAAAAAAGTGATTTAAAACAAATTATTATACAATAATTGCACCAAATTTTTCAAAGTGATTACTTATATATATACATATATAACTAGTTGAATATAAAAAAAATTGTATATGTATAAACAAAATGTATATACGAATGTAAATTAAATGAATATACAAATATACAAAAAATTGTATATGTATAAACAAATTTATATATGAAATATAAGTAAAATGAATATAAATTGTTTGATTTGTATTAAATTAATTATTATATACATATATTAGTAATTGTATATGTATAATAAAAATATGAATATAGTACTTGTATATGCACAAATCCCTCAAGCAGTTTTGTGTATAATAACGTAAAATACAAAAAAATTGTGATTTAATACAAATTATTATACAAATAATTGTATCATTTTTTAAAAGCAATTACTTACATACATATATAACTAGTTGAATATACAAAAAACTTAAAATATGAATATAACAATACAATATACCTTAATCAGTTTTGTATATAATAATTCATTGTACAAACAACTATATATATATAACATTCAAACAGGTAATTCTTACAGATTGAGATGAATCTCTCATTCTAATTTTGAACAACTTGTAATATGATGAGAAAGAAAGATTTTTTTTAAAAATAATATGAAAAACTAAAAGACATAATATATATACAATTGTTGTGAAGGAAAAAATAAAAATAGATTCATTGAAAATTGAGAGCAAGAAAAAGGAAGTAGGTGAAATCTTATGAAAATCAAAATTCAAAATAGAATGGATGAGTGATTTTAGGAAAAAGAGATTAATGGAGATAGGAGAGATAAAATGATTTTATATAAAATTGTATATAAAATCATAAATAAGTCTTTTACTGTTGATATGTAAATAGATGGTGGATCCCATTAATTATGACAAAAAAATGAAATTATTATTATTGAGAGTAAATAAATTGAACTATACCTTTATTAATTAATTACTTAGTATAGTTTGCCATCCCATATAGTTTTTCCAATTTATAATAATTATGTATAAATCCTTGTAACATATTAAGGTAATTTTATTTTCTTTTCAAGTACAAAATCCTTTTAAATGTATAAAAAGTCAAGTTACTTCAACTACTTTTATTGCATGGATCAACAAGCCAACATGAAAGGGAACAAAAAGGCAGGCACAATTCTGCCATAGACAATAAGCATATCAACATAATAACATATCGTAACCCAAAAAAGATAGAGCGATAACTTGCTATAACATATTAAATTTTACTCGTAGTTGCAATAAACACACACACATGTACTAACATATGTCTTAATCAATTTAGATACACACTATTTTATTCATCCTCGTGTCTTATGACATTGTTGGTGATTGCGAGTGATGTTGAGCATCTGGTCCTTGTGGAGCAACCCTCATGGTTCCTACATCTAACAACATTGCCCTTCTTTTGTAATACTCCAATGTTGATTCATCGTAACCAAATTCGCGTAAACTTAGACCATGAGGCCTAATAATTGGCCCTTTTATCACCTCATGACAACATCCTTGAATCATCAACGTAACAATCAACGTACATAATAACATGAGTATAAGTTCCATTTTGTTGCTAAATGTGGACATGATAGAGGACTATATGTGTAATAGAATTTGAGAATAAAATCAAGAAAAAGGAAGAGGAATGTGTGTAACAAATGTGAGTGAGTATTTAGTCCCTTTTATACACTAACAAAACAAATAGATTTTTAATAATGAATTTGGGTCAATGAATTGAGAAAGGACAATAAGTGAGACAAATTAACAAGTGGGAAGAAGGTGATGGGACAAGGTTTTTGCTGTCCAAATAATATGGCATTGCCAATTTATAAAAATTATGTTTTGTTTTGTTTGTTCAAGTTAAGAAAATTCATAATTCATTAACAAAGGGGGATGGTTCTTCGAGCAACGTATCTGAATTGAAATGTAAAAAAGCGTGGAAAAGAAAAGGTCGACTTTTCTTCTTGGTGATAAAATTTAATCCACAAAATATTATTAATTCAATTCGCTTAAGTTTGGACGGGTTAATGATTTATTCAGTTCAACTTATTTAAAGATCAAAATGATTTGTATTAAAGTGAAACTTGGGGATGATCAAATGTACATGAGGAGAACTTAACTTATATATCTTTGTAAGGTAGGTAGCTTGTTTTCGATAAATTATCGATTCAAAAAAAGTAAAATAAAAAAATTATTGAAAACTAGACAACGACAACAAAATAGAAAGATGAATAATACAAAAGAAATGTTAGTTGGTAGGAGAAATAGAAGAAAAAAGATACTAAAACTGCTAAATAAGGAGAAGATGAGAAATAGAAGACTAGCCTCCCGCCTCTCTCTCCTAAAATTACGACAACACTCGGCTATCCACTAGTTAACTTATCTTAATCATCGATATTTATATCTTTCAATTTAGGATCATGTTCTATGTTCTGGTCAATAAGTTGAAGACGTGTCATGTCATATAGTGTAATCAGTTCCCTATCCTAATTCGTTTTGGCCTACCTCTACCCATTCTATAGTTTCATAAGGCCAACCTCACACATATCGGCATGATGCATCCATGCACCTCCTTTTCACATGTTCGAATCATTTCAGTTTTGTTTCTTTCATTTTATGATTAAGTCATGAAAGTCACTCTCACCTTGTCATGTATAACTTCGTTCAAGAATTCGATCTCTCCAAGTATACACGCCCACACATTCATGAACATTCTCATCTCTACTATCTTCATCGTCTGAACATGAGCATCTGTCCCATCAACACTCCACTACATACAACGATATAGATTTAATCATCACTCTGTAGAACTTACCTCTATAAGACGAAAAAGAAAATAACTTGATAAGTATTGAACAAATTAGATTATGATTAATAACTTTGACCTATTTTAACCTATCCTATCCTACTTCAAGTCATTATTAATCAGCACATCCATTAAATTAGCGTAAAATATTTTGATTCGTCCAAATTCAATCAAATCGATCCATTTGACCTCCATAATTAGTGCTTACTCTTTCCTTGACCATTAATATTTCTCATTCATTTAACAATTGTCAACACATGCACATTATATAGTTAATTATCTAGTCATCTTTTCCTCTATTAATGTGTTAATATTAAAGAAGATAACCAATAAAAAAGATAGCCCGACAAGCACTGGATTATATTCAGATATATTAAAAGCTTTTACTCCCATTATGTATATTTTTCTTCAATTCAATTATCTAATTCATTTGACTTTTGATTCATTTTGTCTATTTATTTTTAGTAGTCACTATTATTATTTTACAACTTGTCAATGTGTATGTGTCATGCCCTTAATTAACAATTTTTGGGCACACATTATATGGGTGTGGCACAATGCACCAAAAATAGAGATACATAAATATTAAAAAAATGAAAATATAATATATATTTTTATGGAGTCAAATAGTAATTGATTACTAATTACGTGGTAAAGAGAATTTTCATACGTATAAAGGCAAAAAAGATAAGGAAGATGACAATATGGATTAAGTTGAAGTTATATTTTGCATTATCACCGTCATCATCAATAAATTTAAGCATAGTTAATTCTACGATAGATTCAGAATTTAAAATTTATAAAAAAAATTTAAAAAATCAAAATATCAATCGTTAAATTGCTTTTAATCCTTATTGTATTATTGAGTTAACAACTTATAATATGTGAATATTTAGTAAATTTTATAAAAATTAAGATAAAGCTATTGAATTCTGTCGAATTCATACTTCCGCTCGTGTAGATAGGTAGTGGAAAACAAAATGTCGACTAGTTGTTTCGTACTAATTATGGAAAGTCTACGCAATGAAGAAATGGCATTGGTTTATTTAGTTTTATATATATATATATGCCATAGCATTTCTGTTAATGATAAGTCACCAAATATTAGGAAACGAGTAATATCTAAATAACAAATATAGAATAATAAAGTATTTGTATTCTTGATTTCTCAAAATAAACGATTAAACTATTAAATGATTATTTTTAATATACTAGATAAATAAAAATGAACAAAAAAAGTATACGATATTGGAGCTTTAAAGTAGTGATAAATTAATCATAAATGTGAATTGTGATGTAGTAATATGATCGTTCTATTTTTAATAAAAATCTCTAATTTCATATCTGAAAATTAAAAAAATTATATTAAAATTGTCACCTTCAAAAGAAAAAAAACGTTATAATATTAATTTTAAATTATTCCAACTCACTGAAAAATACCAAATGAAAGATGTGATAAATTAAGCATTCAAATCAAAAAAGTCGTTGGCATATTGTATTTGATAACCTAAATGTCGGCTCCAAATAGACTTTAGTCATGTGCATTATCCATAATCCAAAAAAGATTTTAAAATTTTTATTTTTAATAAATAGTGACGTCTTATCAACTTGGTATATTTGACTATTTTATCGAATATTTGATAATTTCTATACTCATTCAAAGCTCAAACAAATGTAAGGATAATATACCGAAATAATTACTTTTCGGCTTTTATAATTTAAAAAAATAATCGATGTCTTAACGTTATACTTGTTCACCTCAAAGTTCCTAAGATAATAAGTATTTTATAAAGACAAAATCGATATTGATCAGTAAATGTTATTTAATTAAGGAAAAATTGCATGTAATGACAAATTAATTGCTATAACTATCCTTTGATTTAATTGTGTCCCGTAGCAAATTGTTTGTCAGTCACCTCTTTCCCTCAAACTCTCGCTCGCTTTCTCTCACTTTTATACAAACACAAGTGTATAAAATCTATTTCTATTTGTATAAAGCGAGATGAAATTGTATAAATACATATATTTTTGTTCACCTCTCTCCCTAATCTCGCTCGTCACCCTCACCTCTCTCGCTTATACAAACAGAAACGAAGTGTATAAATTGTGTTTGTGTTTGTATAAAGCGAGAGAAAATTGTATATACACATGCAAATACATACATTTTCATCCTATACACTTATAATTATACAATAAAGATACTCTCGCGCCAGTTTCTTTTGTCTTTCTCTCTTTCTCGTTCTATACAAATTCAAATTGTATATAATTCCTCTCTTTCTCGTTTTACATAATTCGATTCAATTGTATATTCCCTGCCCAAGTCTCTTTTGCCTTTCTCTCTTTCTCATTTTATACAAATTCAAATTGTATATAATCATTCTATACTCTTATAATTATACAATTCGTTTTATACACTTCGTTATATACAATTCTCTGTCCAAGTCTCTTTCTCTTTCTCGTTTTATACACTTCGTTTTATACAATTTGCTTAAATTGTATATGTATAATGAATTATACATTTATATGTTTGCTATGGAGTGCAACTATGCAAACTTTGTTATAACATACAAATATGAATTTTATATTTGCTATATGTGAAAGTTGTCCTTCAATTAAATACTTATTATTTAGTTTACATAAGGATTTATCCCTTTAAACTATGATTAAGTCATTAATGTTTCTAATTTATGTAGCTAACTAATGGATCAAGATGTTAACAAAAATTAGTATTTGGAATTTTGTAGTAAAGATGTCAAATAAGTGAACTTGTTACCTATGATAAATAAAAGAAATTGCTTATTTATATTACATTGGGTCGATATATAAAATTCGATATAGTTATATATCCTTTCTAGCATTAAGATTTATTTTGTGATTAGAGTTTCTTAAAATAAAAATAAAATATATATGAATTTTAGCTACTTTTTATAACGAAGGTACAATCTAATGGTTACAACTTTATCTTTCTTTATTTAGGTGCAGGGTTCAAATATCAACTAAATTCATTTAACGAACGCATCGCGAAAATAATATATATTTTATAAAGAAATAAAAGTTATGTATATGCTTCTATTTATTTCTTATAATTTCAAAAAGAAAATCATATCTTGATCCAAGAAGCCCAGGCCCAGGCCCAACATCATTTTTCTATTCTGAAATTAGTAGAAACAATCACAAAGGAGTCTAATAGTTGATGATGTTAGAAATCTTAATAAATAAATTTTTTCAAAAATACAAGAATATCATACACAAATCCCAAACAAAAATATCACGATTTCTTGTGAAAGAGGAAGATCTATTTACGCGAAAATCGAGAGATTAAATTTCTACTAAGATAACTGAAAATTTCTATTCAAAAGAAATTTAACGAACCTAGGAGTAAAGATTTGATGAAAATTACATTGCTTATTTTTCTAGACCTTATTATAAGTTGTAATCGCTTGGATGCTAAGGGTCTCGTCTTTAATTTGTCGAGTCATCATTGGAGCAAAAAGGATGGAAGCTCCTAGGGAAGAGTAAAAAAACTATGTGATTATTATTGAATTATAATAGAGATCTCGATTACTCACCTTGTAACCCCACCCCCTCTTTATATATGTGCGTGCATTTGTGTTTATGGTAAAATCACATTCTTTATATCCGGTAATATTTTATTTAAATTAAGATAATACCTTAAAAAAGTCATCTCTGCCTTATTATTTCCGAAGTTACTCTCATCAACGAGCACTTAATACTTACAAGTAATTTTGTACATTACGAAAATAGGGAGTGGAATTTCAGCGTTTAGGCAAAAATTATACAATAAGCATGCAATACTACTTTTAAAACTCGTTTTCCCTACTCTAGTTCTACCATTATAAAAACTTTTTTTCTGAAAAAACATTTTTCAAAACATTTTAATCTATCGATCATGAAAAAAATAAAATTTGATACCTCACTTATTATGTCATCTCTCACTCATTCTCACTCTCTATGGACTATATGCATGGGATAAGGTTTTCATTAGCTGTTTTTGCAATCCATGATCTGCTGGACAGGCTAAATGCCACCTTTGAAGTTTAATGGTGGGTTTTTCTTTTTTTATTTATTATATATTTCTTTTTTTTATCCAAGATTTTGCTAAATCTTTTTTTTTTTCATGCAAAACAAAACATCTAAAAGAATAATACAACACAAAGTGCTCCATAGAATCTTTAATGACAAATTTAAAAATCAAAAAAGAGAAGGCAACTTGGTACTTCTATATATTACTTAGAAGATTATCTTTGACAAGAATTATTAGTGTCTCATAGAAATTATAATCTTAAAGAAAGACCCTCCACAATCCACATTATAAAGAAATTAGGGTGGGTGTAGCTCAATTAATTAGCATTTTTCTCACATTAATCTCATTCTTCATTTGACTAGCTAGTATTGTTTTCCACTTGAAGCAATAATCTTAAAGCAACATTAAAGTGCTTAACTTTAATATTACAAGTTTATATATAAAGCAAAATTCAAGAAATGTTGATCGATTATTTGATTTCATAAAATGGATCTTGGATACTTAAGTCATTCTTTTAAGAGTATTTTCAACTCTTACTCGATTTGTTTTTTTGGTTTCCTGTCTAGTATTTGTCCGACTAAATACATATCGCGTGGGGAGAACGCTTTTCAATAAAAGTGACTTTGTACCTAAGAGAAATTGAATCGGAGATTGCTGATTAAGATAAATAAATATTTATCAGCATAACCACCCTTCTCCAATAAGAATCGTGCATGCTATCACATCTCTATAGAAACTTTGTCAAATGATCTCTAGATTACAACATAACTCAGTGTGATTCTATAAATAAGATCGAAAGGTGATTATCAGTGCATAATCTTATTCCTTCTTCATATTAAGGTTTTCTTCAATAAATTATACTTAATTAGAGCATAACAAATATTTTACTCTAGTCTACCACACTTCCTTATTAAAGTCAAATTAATTCACACTTATTTGTAAAAATATAAATAAAAATTGGACGTTTTGGTCAAACATAATATATGGATAACTTATCTATAAATAATTTTATTATATTAATATATAAACCGAAAGATGGGGTGGCACTAAGGTTGACCAAATTCTAATTAATTAAAAATTAACACTTTTTGGTTTTGGTGAGTCATTTTCGTTAGGAGAACAATTGTCTGTTTGTTAAAACTAGTGGAATCATTTTTGAAAATAAAATAAAATAATATTTATAACTTTAACAGAAAACATACAATTTTTTACAAGTATTATAAAAATCCATAATGGTTTTAAAAGTTCCTTAAACAATTAATTAATTATCTTTATCGTTTAATTAGCATCTTCGAATGATAATTTGGAATTAGTCGGTTAAGCAAATGATTGAATACACCGACCATTAAACTAATAAAATATATAGTTTGTACTAATTAATGAAATCCATTAACCTTTTGATAAAGCAATGACCATTTATCCATCTAACTAATTAATAATTGGAGTATAAAAATGGAGTATTATTGTTATCATAATAAATTGGTTTGTCTAGTTTGATTGGTCAAAACGTATTGAAAACAATAATATTTTTTTAAAAAAAAATTAAATTTTTTTAAATATTAAGAAAATGACTTTTTTTAATCAGGAATTAAAAATAATCTTGATTTATTTGGAGATCGATCAATATTAGGTGTTTTGTTTGGATTTTATTAATCATTCTATTTCAGTTTATATGATTGACTTTTTTTTAATACGTTTTAAAAAAATGAAATATTTTGATGTTAAGTGATAATTTAACTTTAAAATGTTCATTTAATTGTTAAAGAAGTGACTTAGGGCCTGTTTGGCCATGTGATATGATATCATGATATGAAATTATGAGATGAAAGTGAAGTGTGAGTTAAAGTGATTATATGTTGGTGAGAATAATAAATTTTATGTCGGTGAGAATAAATTTTTTTAAAAATTAATGATGTGATTATAAATTTTATTTACATGTGAAACAAATAGTTAGTAGATACAAATGTGGGGTTGTTTTAATAAAATATAAACTTGTGGATCAATATTTGTATTAAAATAACTCAAATCATGATATGGTATTCCCCTATGATTCCATATCATATTTTTTGGAGAATATGGTATCACAATACCGTATCATGAGATGGAATCAACGTGAAATCACATGTCCAAATGCTGATTCCATCTCACGATGCCATATCGTTATATGGTATCACATGGCCAACACCTACTTACAGTCACACAAATATCTATCAATTATTATAAAACATGAGTTTCAAAAGTTTCTTTCATTTCTTAAATTTCGTGTCAAATCAAAATAACTCATATAAAATAAGACAGATAGAGTAATTAAAAATTTTAGCTATCTAAAAGTTATAATATGCAATTACTTTTTTGTATATTTTGTTGATCTATCTTTCTTTTTTGTTGTTCTTAGTTTATAATTTAGTTTTCATTTTCCTCTTGCATCACAAACACATCATTAAAGCTAAAAATTCTTGTAAGAATGAAAGTGATGATTAGTAATTAATAATAAATAAATGTGCTGTTACTGGATATATCAAAATAGGTTTGGTCAGGCTAGTATAAAAATTATAAAGTAAAAAAAATATATAAAATCCACTACCAAAAATAGGCCTCAATCACATTATTAATTATTTTAATAATATAAATGAATGTGTTGCTACTGGATATATTAAAGTTCTCTTTGTATATAAATTTTTTGAAAGTGTATATTTACAGTCCAAAGTTGGATTAGTTGAAAATCTTCTTAATTTGTCTGTTTTTATATGTAAAGCCATTAGGTTCAATTTTTCATGTTAAGTCTAATAATAAAATTGGAAAATATTATCTATAGTAAATAATTTTAAAAAAATAAATACATTTTTTTCATAAGCGACATTTCATACCCTATGCCATATCCCACCCCACCTATTATTATGTTAATTGAAATATTTTACGAAAAATATTTTTCTCCGTCTCAAACGCGATATAAAAATCAATCTTATTAATTGAAAAAAACAAGATGAAAAAGAGCAAAGACAACTAACTAATATGAAATTTTATTTACTCAAAGCCAATACTTGAAGCTTCCCCACATCAGCAACAACTAGAATCCAAATCTTCATGACTTGGCACACACATATTACTTTAATTTCATATGACTAATTAATTAATCATTAATTATCCCCTCACTTTTGATAAGTTAGTAATTCAAAAATGAGTTATTCGAATCGAGGGTCTATAAAAAATAATTTTTTTATCTTCATCAAATAGGAGTAACATTGTATATACATTTATTTTTTTAGATTCTACTTATAAAACTATCGTTGCTATATTATTGATGACGATCTATGCAAGAAATGCTTTTTTTTATACTATGGATCAAATATGTAATATGTCAATACGAGGTGTATCACACTCCAATACTTTTAGGTTGAATTATAAAATGAAATATACGTTTGAAGTGATCATCAAAATAAGCATTAATTAATTATAATAATTAAGCTATGAGTAAAAGTTATTTTTGTTACATGCTAAATTAGCTTATGTAGCATGCTATGGTCTCACCCTAAATAATGCTATATGTTTGAACTATATATTAATATAATTAAATTAAATTAATATTTGTATAATTCCGTACTTTAGAGTTATAATTTAAGTTTAAACTAAGTACTAATTAGAAGTTTTAAATTTATATTTAACGTTAACTCTGGACCACAATAGCATTAATGCAAATTAATTGTGATTAATTATGACTTAGGTTTTCAAAGGCGGCACTAAAAGAATTGCCGCAATACAATTTAGAATCCACAAAAAAGGTCTATAAAAAAATGCATGTCGGTTTAAATATCATATGATTAAATAATCAAAAGTAATTTATTTATGATACTTACTTTTATAAATGTTTAATAAATTTTGAGTTTAAATTCATCTTGCTTAGCAGAAAGATAAATTTTCTTAATTCATTATCATTCACTTATTCACTAAAAGAAATTAGACGTGGTTGAATTAGTCGTATATCTCGAGATAAATTTTACTTAAAATAAATTATAAAATGATGTGAATTTGTCAAATATTTAACAAGCGTCTATATTATTAGTCCATATAAAGTATGTCCTAAACGAAATTTGTTTGATAATCATAGGCTTATTATAAATATGATCCAAATACTCAATTTTGATAGAGATCAAAGTCTTTTGTTTCACTGAATTGAAAAAAATTATCAATCATTATAATTTCGTTTTTCAAAAAATAAACTGAGTAAGTTCTTCAAAATTTACTATTTTATTAATTTAACTAACACTATAATAGATATTTAGTATTAATTTCTTTCAAATGGAACTTCACTTACATAAATACTAGCAATAGTCGACACTACATAGTAGAACTAAGAATATTGACATTTAGCACCAAAATCATTTGATTCGCAATTTAAGTTATTCCGATAATTTTTGAATTAATTTATTTCACTTCAAAAGTAAAATAAAATAAAATAATTTCTAATTTAATAAAAGATACCCTATACCATAAATCGAATGACCTAACATAATTTTTTAGTGACAAATTAATTTCAAGTTTTCCACATCACCGCTTTGTCATTTAATTAGTTTCAAGACTTTATTTTTTCGAGTTTGTGCATCACCTAATTAAGTATATTAGTTCTTGTTTAAACACTTGTGTCTTAATTGCGCCGCCCTATAATTTAAATATTAGTTAAAATTAGTACAACTAATTTCTATATAAACCAAACCATACAAGCACTTAACCTTCCACACATTACATGCAACTTAATTAACTTGGTATAATATATTTTGCAAAACCTCATTCTTCCAAACTCTAAAAAAAAATAAAAATGGCAAGCTTTAAATTTTGGTTTTGTTTCTTTTTTATCTTGCTTTCATGTTTATGCTCCGAAAGTCGCCCTCTAGAGGCGTTTTCGGAGAAGAGGAAGGAGACAATGATGGAGATTGCTCGAGATGTTTTAAGAGAACGATTGGTTAAAGCACGTTCAATTAAGTATAATGTCCATCGGCTTAGTCCTGGTGGACCAGACCCTAAACATCATTAGGGGTACAGGTTGATTCTGGATATAAATATGTTGAGTTCAAGTAACACATATTGAACTCATTGTAACGTTATCGACTCTCGGAGGGATTATGGAGATTTAGGTAAGAGAGAGAGGCTCATTATTAATGAAAAAAGGAAGTGAAAAAATGAGAGATTTAAATATCTCTCTTTTTTAAATAAAAAAAACACAATTGTGTTCCTAAATATATTGGAAGTGGACATTTGCAATTCCCCTCGTAATAGTGATAGTGATCTTGATGTGATTGAGATTTAACTTATTAGTTGTGGATAATAATTTTAAAAGCGCATGTCTTTACTTTTTTTAAAAAAAATAAATAAATATATGTTTATTATATATATCTTTATGATGCATCTCCCTATCTAAGTATATGTTTATGTTTATAATCTTATGATAATGTATATCTCAATATCTAGTTATAAATTCCTTTCCCCACTTAGTTAACAAAGCATATATATATATATATACACTTTTGTATACAATGTAATCTTTTGATGAAAGGTTAGGATGAACCATCTTCGCCCATGAATTTATTCAGATTTTCCAATCATGTAATTTCATTTTCTCAGCATCATCCATCAATACGAAATACACCCTCTCGGTGAAGGAGTCAGAAATTCTATTAGAGAGTGTCAAATATAAGAATATAATACACCTAAAAAAATAATTAAGAAGAGTCGACATATAACATATATATATATATACGATAAAGTTAAAATTTTAAACTAGTCAAATATAATAATTTTCCGATGAATGGGTCCCACATGCAAAACTTTAAATTTAACAAGTTTTAATTTTTGACATCGAATGTTTGCCTATAATAAGGTGGGTCGAAAATTCAAGAACATCTATTTTCAAAATTATGGTATAATTTCATAATGAAAAATTAAAATTTTAAGTAATATGCAAGACATGCAAAGTAACTTAAAGCCCACGTAACCCTTGTGATTGAAATTGAACTACTTTATAATTTGAGGCCCATAAGCCCAACTTCCATAGGCAACTCTTTTACGAGAATCAACTTAAATCAACTTTCTTGCTTTTACGAAAATCAAATTACATGAACTTTGAGCGATAGTTTTTTTTTTTAAGTAAATATTATTTTTACATTACGGTATACTCCAAATAAAAGTTGACTTAAAAATATATTGTATTTTTGTATAATTTCGACATACTTCTTTTGTTTTTCACTAAGTTTTGATAATTATCATTTAAACTGAGTTTTGATAAGCGACAAGTAACAAATGATTTTTGATGAAGTACCAAACATGTATTAGAGAAATAAACACAACCTTCTTTTCTTTTTTCTTTTTAATAATAATGATGCTTAGTTAAGCTTACACGCTACATGCATCTCAATCATTTCATCGTAAAAGTATGTGCATCTCTCGTCGATGCAAATATCAAATAACTTATTTAGCTGTCTAATAAACAAGCTAATCATAACATCTAAAATTCCTTTAATTTTGTCAATTTTTGTAAAAAGTTTATTTCAATGCTTGGCATGCACATTAAAACGTTAATTGCAATGGACCATTTTTGAGAAGACTTATTCAAAGTGGCTGTTCCATTAACCACTAGGGGGAAACAAAAGTCAGTAGAATTTTCTTAGACTTCCTACTCAATATTCGATATCCGCGTGAGGGATACCATTTATATTTTCTACCAAAGATGACTCTCGAGTCTCGATATTCGAGAGTTAAACCTAAAATCTGTGATGAATGAAAGAATATTTGAATTATCACTCCACCATATAATTTGATTGATCTTTAGATTTTTCTCGGTCTAACTAGAATTTTTCAAAATTCAAAGTAAAAAAAAAAAAAGAAAAAAAGGAAGATTATTATATCTCAGAGAGTGATTGAAAATAACAAAGTGAGTGTGACTTATAGATTCCATATTGTCACATTATTCCATAATGTCACAAATAATGGTTCAAAGGATGTCTACGTTTAAAGGCAAAGAAAAAAAAAGTTGAAATTTATTGAATTTACTAAAGTCTAAAGTGTTTGATTTGGTCAGCACTGACGACCTCATTGGGTCTTATACTTGTGAAATTAATATGCGATACCACTACAAGAAAATTGTGAATTATACAAAAAAAAATTTATAAACTAGTATGAAAATTTGTAGAAAAATAAGTATTATACGAATTTTCATATAAATTTCCAGAAAAATTCCCATGTAATTCATAATTTTTTTTTAGTGATAAGTGTGTTGCATGTGTATGTTTAAGATTAATTAACAATCCCATCAAAATATTAATTTCTTCACGTGTATACTAAAGAATAATAATGATACCTCAAATTTTGATAGACTTTGAACTCATAATCGTGTACAAAACACAATAGAATATTTTTTGTAAAGAAGAAGAAGAGTAAAAAACTTAAAACATTCATAATTTAAAAGATAGAGGAAATCCCCCAACTTATATCTAACAAAGAATATTACGAACATGTGTTTATTCAGTCTTATAAAAAAAAAAGTCAAAATACTTCAAAAACAAACACAACATAACTCATCAAAAAAGTTGTCATCCTTCGAAATTGTTAAGGGTATAGATTTAACATTCAAATTAGAAATTTATATTATTGCATCATCAAATACACTCGATCTATATTGATGAATGTCAAACATATTATAAAATATAAAATTGTGATTAAACACGTTAGAAAAAAAAAAACATTTTATTCCTTGGTACCAAACACCTATCCATTCTTGTAACTACATTTACCTTAGATGGATCCAAGAGTTAAAGTTGAAAAGTAGAAGTCTACATCAAAGTTGTTGAATAAAAAAAAACCACTATAAATGTCATTTTCCTATTTAAAGGAGTGAATATCAAGTAAGGGTAAGTCACATGCTAGCTAGCTGTTCCACTCAAAACTCACTAATTGCACCATACTAATTTGATAAATTTCTTCAATTAGGCAAACAACCACTTATTCAATGACTCACTTCTGTTGACACACATTAAGGAATATAATGGGACTAGTTATTGAGTCCAGGTTGTGTAAGGGGAGGCATCATAAATGCACCGAGGGTCGTGGAATGGAAAGTACTCATTAGTTCTTATGCAATAGTAATTTCATAATCGAGCCTTGGATTGAAATTAATTCATGTGCTTTTCTGATATGAATTCAAATTTAGTCAGATTCAATATGAATACAAAACATATATTTCAATCAGATGAAAAGAAGAAGAGGAAGAAGATAGTGTCATAAAATGTACGAAAAGGTCGTGGTTATAGGGTGATAAGCACTCCTTAATTCTTATATTCAAATCTTTTAGAATTGAGCATTAAAATAATCACCTCTGTCAAAAAAGTAGTTTCCACACAATATCATCTGAGTTTCTCGTACAAATTCGAATTTAATCGTCCTATAAATGCACGAGAAAACCTGTAGTCATGGAGTGATATATAAATACTCCTTAATTCTTATTCATATGTTTTAGAGTCGAGCCTTGTAATGAAATCACCCGTATTAGAAAGTAGTTCACCACACAATCTCATATAATTTTTTTTAAATATGAATTTAAATTTCATTTGATTCAATACGAATACAAAACATATATTTCAATAGGATGAAAAGAAGAAGAGGAAGAAGATATTGTCATAAAATGTACGAAAAAGTTGTGGTTGTAGAATGATAAGCACTCCTTAATTCTTATATTCAAATATTTCAGAGTTGAACCTTAAAATAATCGCCTCTGTCAAAAAGTAGTTTACCACACAATATCATGTGAATTTCTCGTACGAATTCAAATTTAATCGTCCTGTAAATACACGAAACGTGATATATAAATACATTTAATTCTTATTCATACTTTTTAGATTCGAACCTTGTAATGAAATCACCCATATTAGAAAATAGTTCACCACACAATCTCCTATAATTTTTAAAAAAAATATGAATTTAAATTTAATCTGATAAGACGATATGAAAAAAGAAAATGATTTCATTCTTGAGGCAAAAAAAAAAAAAGTGAGACGTTCGAAAGTTTGAACTTTTTTTTTTTACCAATGTTAATTAATTTATAGATGTGATGGAGTTTTCATTTTTATATGAATGTGTCATAGTCCCACACAGCACATGACAATGACCCAGCGGTGCCTATGCACTTGACAATATTTGCTGCTATTTAGTACTTCTATCACACATTGCATGCGCGCAGAATTATGGATCCTGCGCGCACGTACATATAGAATTATATCGAATCGAATTTATAAGTGTTAAATCTTAAGCATAATGGATTGTATCATATATACACACACTAAATTTAAGCTTAATAACACAAATAATCATCTATTTTTATGAATTTAGATTCGAATCTGACACACAATATTTTTTTAAAGTTCACATAATTCATTGTATTTTTTTAATTTCTCATTTGATATCTTTTTATAATATCTAATTACTTTTTTTTTTTTTAATATCTAATTACTTCAAATTCGTATCATATCACGCTTATTAAAGATGAAACTTCAAGATGCACTAGTGTGTCTACGTGTAATAAAAATAAATATAATTACATAATAAAGGGTTAAAGTAAAAGTATAAAATATTACAAAATCTTACATATAATAAAGTATTGCACATTTGCACTGGATTTTAAAAAAGTTTGTCAGTAAAGGATTAGCATATTTTTTTCCCCTTACGCGTGAGAAGTGGGGAAAAAAATACATATTTTTTTTTGAGTATTTAAATTTTCTTTTTTATATTTAATAATAATATACATATTATAGTCTTAATTTTTTTGAAGGGCTTGGTTGTTGTTCATTGATATTAAGCATGTTTTGATCGATATTTCTATAATTAGTTTGATATTATTAATTGTCCTTAGTCGGATTGATCCTATATTTCTCTATTATTTTATTATCCGAGTTTGCTAATCGTGCTTAGTGCTTTCAATGGGTCTTGTTCTCTCGATGAATGTATGACTACATGATTCAAACGTTAAATGTCTCGTGACTCGAATCTATTCCATACATTTTATTTAGTGTGATTTATAAATCAGTATAAATATTGTTACTGTACGCAAAATACTCACCGGAATATAGAGACTATGACAAAGGTGATAATGCTAAGAGCTATCCTAAAGCTTCTTCCAAAAGAAAACATTCACTAAATTGAATTTTACTGAATAAATTATTACCTTGTTTTTATATTAGGTAGTATTCCTTTCGTCTTATTTTATCTAACAATATTACGGAGTTTAAGAAATGATGAAGACTTTGAAATATTTATCAAATTGCCCTTAAAAAAAGTAATTCACTTTTCTCTCTTCTCATAAATGTATTAGAAAATTAAGTGGGACCAATAAGGATAAAAGAAAAACTATATTTTTAAGGGAAAACTGTATGAAATAGCAAATTATTAATTCAAATTAATTGTTATAGCCATAGTTTATTTTAATTTTAATTCCCAACAAACATCCCCTTTTTTTGCCATCTGATTTATTATATAATTAGCCATTTTCGATATACAATTAGTCATTTTATACAGTTTGGTATAAAATGTATAAATTGCGTTCATATTTGTATAAGCGAGAGAAAAGTGTATATACATATACAAATACATATATTTTCATCTTATATAGTTATAATTATGAAAAATTCAAATTTTACTATACAAATTACCGTGTATAAATGAATTTATGCAAAACTAAACAATTATATAAAATTGAATGTTTGTAGCAAATTATACGAATCAAAAGCTCCAAAGCAAACATAAAATTTGCTATGGAGCGCAATTATACAAACCATAATTATAACATACAGATATGATTTTTATGTTTGCTATATGTGAAAGTTACTCCTAAATACTTACAATATAAAAAAATGTGATATTTTTTTTGGGACTGACTAAAAATAAAATGATATCACATAAAATATGACGGAGGAAATAATAATTTCTTAAGTTGGATTGGTGAAATTGTTGTAAGAATGTTTGTCTTGTCCAATATAAAAAAGACCACAAGTCCATAATATTAATATTCTTTTTTTATATAAAAAAAAAAGATAAGAAATTAATTTCAAAAATGTATAAAAGATGATATTTTTTTAGGGGAATTTTTGTCTCCAAAATGAGAGTTTTAGAGTAAGTGTTATGGGCAGTGTGACTGCAATTAGGCAGACATGGATTTATAGGGAACAGTAATGCTTCCTCACCTTCACCAAGATTTTTTTTGACAATATCTATGCATTTATCTTTTTACCTTTTTTTTTTTTTGGGTCTTTTCTTTTTCAAATCCATTCCCAAAAAAATATAAATATTCCTTTTATTTCAGATTATTTATTATAATTTTTTAAAAAGAATATAAATATAATATCTCAAGATATAAATAATAATATTGTACAATTACTTTAGAAAGAATAAAATATCGATTTCTTTTTTTACATTGTAAGGATACCAATGTAAGGAGATAGTTTAATGAGCTCTCCCTAAATATATTTTTTTCGATTAAAATGTATATATTTTAAATTATTTATCATAGTTTATAAAAAGTAATTATTATAGTAGGAAACTTGTTTAATATCTCATTCGTCGTTTACACTTTCTCAATATGGCATCACAAATATATAAATTTTCTATTCACATGTTCAAATTATGACTTAATAAATTTCAATTTTTAAATATATTTTTTTGCTTAGCTTTTAAATATTATTTAAATAAAAAACATCACTCAATTCATATTCAAACGCTCCCTTTAGATAATGAGAGTTATTGTACTTTTGGATAATAAATAAATGAACGGATAAGCAATTTATTGATTTTATTAGTGGAGAGCAACTAGACACAAGGACATGCAGTGTAAATTACATAGTCCAAAAATAAAAGTATATTGTAAAAAGACAAAAGGAAAAAAAAAAGTGAGTTTAAAGAGAATGCAATTTGAGGAAAATATAGTGTTGTTTCATTGAAGTGAATCAATACAAATAACGAATACAGCGCAGTAGATAAGACTATAAAATTAATCAAATTCAAATATAATTTAATATAAAATTAAATAGTATTTTAAATTAATCGATCTCAATTAAAAAACAACTCAAAAACGTAAAGAGAGAAGAGAAAAAGGTGTGATCTAGAGAAAACAGAAAAAAGCTGTAACATGTCACTTTCATCAACAAAAGAGAAGTAAATTTTAAAGGTCAATTTGAGGCAAGTAACCAAATGGTTGTAACATGTAACTAAGAAGTTACAAAAAGAGAAAAGAAAAAAAAAAGGACGAACTCATAAATAGTTCCCTGTTGAATTTTTTTCCTCATGTATTTCAACTAGGTCATTTTTCTATTGAATCATTGAACCACCCATAATTTGTTCCTTTGAAATATTGTTAGTTGATTTTGATCGTCTTTTCTATTGTAAATGTCTTCAATTGTGTTTAAATTGTAATGATTTTGATTGAAGAAATGAAGACAAGCCGTGTTCGTCTCATTTGCTTTCCAATGACTTAAGTAAAACATAATTATTTTCGAATATTTTCACTATCAATTAGATTAATGAGTTTGGAAACAACATATGTATCCTCTATCAATATCCCTCACAAATTTGGTTCCACATCAGCCAACAATGTTTGTTTAAACGGATCAAATCAGGAGCGGTTCAATGATTCAACAGAAAAATAACATAGTTAAGAAACCTGATAAAAAAAAGTCAACAGGTTTAGAACAATATTTGTCCAAAAAAAAGAGAAGGCCTTTGGACAAATATTCACAAGTGGGACATCAAACAGCACCTTCGTCCGTGTTCGTGCACGTTCAAAGTTAAAGAATATAAATATCAAATGAAACAAGATAAACAACACAATTACATGTTAAGAACTAGGAAAGAAGAGTAAGGGGGTTAAAATTGAACCAAGTTGGTTGTGTTTGAATGACAAAAAGGTTAAAAAAAAGAGTGTTTGGATTGGTGATATATGTGCTTTTTGGGCAGTACAAAAGTGAAAAAAAAAATTAAAAATACCACAAGGGTTAGCAGCAGCAGCAGTAGCAGTAGCTGCAACAGTACAGTACAGAGAGAGAGAAAGAGAAAGAGATGGCAGTGATGATGAGGTTACAAAGACCTTTAATTTTATAACTGACAAGAAAAAAAAAAAAACACTGCTAAACCATAGAGCAGTACCAAAAAACAGTATCTTTTATCATATATTTGATTTGCTCTCTGCAAACTCTATTTTGAATAATTAAATAACTAGAATTGTTAGATGAAAGGGAATGATGGGTTAGGGGTATTTGTTTTGATTTAAAGTTATGGAATTTGGGAAGTTGAATGGCAGAGAGTTTGAGATTTCAGTGTAAACAATCAAAAACTGGAAAGAGAAATTGCAAACAAGGGTTTGAGTCTGGATCCTCAGAGGAATCAGCAGCAACATTATCATCTCAATCAAAATCAAAACCAAAATCAAGATTCAGTTGGCAAAGAAGAAGAAGAAAATCAACAACAATCAGAAAACGAACCTCAGCTTTATCTTCATCCTCACAACCAGCAACAACAGCCATTTTTCAATCAACATCACTTGATTTATGGAAGGTTAGATTCACAGCAATTGCTTCCACCACAGCCAACACCGAAGAAACGTTCGTATTTGCCTTCGACGTCTTCATTGGGGCAAAACGTCGAACATGCAGCAGCATTGCGTGGGAAAATGGCAGAAACGTCAAGATTGGGTATAAGGAATACTGTAGGAGAGATTGTAGAAGTACAAGGAGGTCACATTGTGAGGTCTACGGGGCGGAAAGACCGCCACAGCAAGGTTTGCACAGCCAAAGGCCCCAGAGATCGCCGTGTGCGTCTCTCTGCTCATACTGCTATTCAGTTTTACGATGTGCAAGACCGCCTTGGTTATGATAGACCTAGTAAAGCTGTGGATTGGCTTATCAAAAAGGCAAAACCCGCCATTGATGAGCTAGCTGAGTTACCTGCCTGGAAACCTACAATTGGTACTGCATCTGCTGCTGCTGCTACTAACACCAATCTTGAACAGGAACAGGCTCAAAAACAGCAAGAAGATAACAACTTTGCATTTCAACAAGGAAATGTTAGTTTGTTTGATAATGTTGCTGGCCCTTCAAGTAAAAGAGCAATCGAAAGTAATACTGCTAGCTTTCTGCCTCCATCTTTAGAATCTGATGCTATTGCTGATACTATCAAATCTTTTTTCCCAATGGGTTCTTCAACCTCAGCTAACTCTTCAGCTATGCAGTTCCATAGCTTCCAAGAACCCCATATGTTATCAAGAGCCAATAGCCAGAACCAAGATTTGAGTCTCTCTTTACAGTTTCAAGATCCTATTTTGCTTCACCATCAAAACCAGCAAGCTCAACACCATAACCAAACTAACCATAGGGAACAAGAGCAAGTGCAGGGTCAAGCACCAGCCCACTTTGGAGGAAACACCCCACTTGGTTTTGACACCTCTGGCTGGTCTATGCATCAGAGACTTCGTTCTTGGAGTGACAGTAGAGAAATTGGCCCTGGTGGTAGTGGTGGAGCAGTAACAGGACCTGGTGGGTACTTGTTCAATTCGCCACCAGCACCGGCGCTGCTGCAGCAGCTATTCGGTCAAAATCAGTTTTTTTCTCAGAGGGGACCCCTTCAGTCCAGTAACACATCTTCGGTTCGCGCATGGATGGATCCGTCAGCGATAGCAATTGCCTCAGGTGATCCAAGTAATCACCATCAAGCTGCATTATCAATGTATCCATCAACAATTCCTGGCTATGGATTTGCCTCTGAAGTAGGCGGATTCTCTGGGTTTCGTATTCCTGCTCGAATCCAAGGTGAAGAAGAGGAGCACGATGGCATTTCCGATAAGCCATCCTCTGCTTCCTCTGATTCTCGCCATTGAATTAGCTCCAAAAAGTTTGATCTTTCTCAATCCCTGACAGGTATTCACTTTATTAATTGATCAATCTTTTAATTTTTCTGTTTTACTTTAATGTTCTTGAACCATTGTTGAGCCCAATTTGCAGGGAAATGCTCTACTTGAATGCAATTAGAACTTACAGAAGTAATGCTGTCAAAAGAGCCTGGAGATGGAGAATGAGAGAGTTCAAAATAGAGTCTGATTCAATGGCATACACCGAGTC
Source organism: Solanum lycopersicum (assembly GCF_036512215.1). Classification (NCBI taxonomy): domain Eukaryota; kingdom Viridiplantae; phylum Streptophyta; class Magnoliopsida; order Solanales; family Solanaceae; genus Solanum; species Solanum lycopersicum. The sequence goes on from NC_090806.1 coordinate 67,807,162, forward strand.
GAAAAGAATCCTGATCCTTGTTTCAGGTTCTTCGATCCGGTCTAATATAATTAGTTATTCACCGTTCTTGATTTTCCAGTTCTTGTGTAATTGAGCTTTTCTAGCTCAACAAGCTACATTAGGAGTGTTATGTGTTTGGCCAGACTTGTCATATTGCTGCTGTTTGCTTTATTTCATGATTTTGGAGACTTTCAACCTAGAATTGGTAATGTTTTGTTAGTTATTTTTAAGTCTTGAAAGCCATTCTTAGTAATAGTTCCTGAATTCGATAACTGTTTCATTGATTTGGTTTGATTGCTGTCTTTCCTATTTTTAAAATGTGAATAGATTGAACAAAATGTGATTGTTTTCAGCTATTTAGATAAAAGGGTCAATTTTTCATGTTGAAAGAGAGATCTTTCTTTAGTTTGATAGTTGCTTTACTACTTTCTGATAAAACCAGTTCATGTTTCAACAACTTCCTCAAGCCCTCAAAAGGGGATTGAAAAAAAAATACATGGCCTTTTTGACATCCCTATCACTTGTAGGATATTTGTGAGTAATAAAAGGGCAAGTCATTTTCTATGAACAGTAGAGTTGATTGATGGTGGGTTTGAGAGTGGTCAAATGTGAATGCCACCTTCAGCTTTAAACTAATTCTTAGTGACTTTTGCTACCTATATTGGTTAGACTAGCCTTTACAGATAAGTATATAGTCTTGAAAGCTTCGTCTACCTAATTACCTATCATTGAGGGTTTGGCAGCCATTCAAGTCTCATCTAACATTGTTATTTATGTTTTGATTCCTTTTGTCTAGTTAGTTGCTCTTATTCTTATTATTACTTTAGCCAACATAATGCTTGAATGAAATCGAAAGAATGTCTTATATTGTGTCATAAGGTGACAGTCATGTTTATGGTCTATGTTTCTCGGACTCTTCAAAAATATCAATGAGTGCGGCAACAGTTTTGGAGATTCCGTGCAACATAGTTTGTGGTAACGGAGTGATGATTAGAGTCAATAGTCATAGCCCCATTGAGCACAAAAGTCTCAGGGGTAGTTGATTACACAATGATGAAATTGTTAGGAATACAAAATTGTCAAGAAAACGATCATTCTAGATGAATGTAGGAAGGTAGAAGAACTAAGTGGGGGTAAGCTAGGCTTCATAAAACTGGGAAAGTGAAGAGAACCAATCAAATTGCTATTAAAGATGAAGCAGAAGCTGAACAATAGAAAGAACTACCAAACACATATACAACAAAGTATGGCACTTGGCAATGAATTCTTGGTCCCCCTGCCCTGCAAATCTCAGTACACCTAATAAAAGAGTCTAGTGGGATGTTCTCTCTTTGTTTTCTCTTTCCTTTTTTTGGGGTTTATAGTTTACTCCCTTGGGAAAATATTAGTTAGACACATCAAGATGTTGACAATTGCCTCATAGTAGTTATTGTCCCTTCTTTATGACTGATTGGTACTGTCAAACAGAAAGATAAATGGCACTAAATATTCTAAAATGTGATCACTTCAACACCCTTTGTCGAAAAACTATACTTCCATATATAAGTCCCTAAATTTCTGGCTTCGACATTGTTTTTCTAGTATTTAATTGCAGAGTTTATTGTAGTGGCTATGCTTCAATACCATTTATAATTAGGATGGCCTACTAAAATGACAGAGGAACCAATGCTTTATGGTTGTATCATGAGTTGGAGCTTGCTGTATTTTGTTTCTATATTACAGTTTTGTATTGAGTGTGTTAATACTTGACCCCATATGGGATGACTTCTATGCCATTATAGGTTTAAATGAAAATAAAAATCAAATCTTGGGAAAAGAACTTCAAAGTTGACATCAACCAATAGTGTTGTCATTTCCATATATCTAACTTGTGTACCTACAAAGGTTTAATTGGAGTGATGAAAATGTCAAATATAGGAACAATAACAGCAAGGAACCATTGGTATTCGTATTGGAGCCTCGATTGATTTGAACTTGTGCTGTTAAAGACCCATTAAAGGGTGAAAACAGTTCACATTGGGATTTTACTTGTTTTTTTTTGAAGCTCAAACACGAGACATCTCGTTTAATGATAGAGGGATTCTATCTATCCCTTCACAACAGCATGTGGCTTATTAAGTTTTTTACAGCTAGAGAAGTTGCCTTTATATTTGTCAAAGAGCTGTGAATTTCGTTTCTTTTTTGAGTCTCTTAGTTATTGTAAGAAAGTTAAAGACATAATACATAAATATGATTCTTAACTTGGCTTCAGCAAACAACTGCACTGTCCAACTTTGAATGTGCACAAGTAGATATTTAAACTTGTATATCATGCCAAAGTTAAATAATAAGAGTGATTAACTTTGAGACGTCCCTAGACCCTCTTTAGCCACAATGTCTCGTTGATTGACGAAAGCAATTGTGCTAGGCTCGACCCAAGAAGTGTCTAGATCAATTCAATAGCTAGGTCAAGAGACGAGTATTGCCCAAAATAACATATTGTATATGTTGGGCTTCAACATCTCCCTGATGTCATGATACGGAAATTGACTCGACTAAAGAATATATTACCTAATCAGGTTCAATCACTATCCAAGATTTTCTTTAAGAGAGTGAATATTCATCAGAACATAATATTGTAGTGCTTCAAATCAGACAAGAAAGAAGATATCTTTTGATTCGTTTTAATTGAGGATTCTTGTGGTTAGCATCAACTATTGAAAAAAAAGAACAATGCAATTATTATTCCTTTCTCTTTTATTTTTCACCTTATTTGGATAGTTGTTTTGTTACCAATATTCTATTTTAACCTAATGATCAATTTAATTTGATAACACATGTATTTTTTTTATTTGTTAGCGGGGTGGGTTGGGGTTGTATGTGTAATTGAGGGCGTATTTAAGTTTTGTTGTTCGAGTAGAGGGATATTTTTAAAGCTATCCATAGTTCAAGGACGAAATCGATTTCAAAAATAACCAATAACAAACATTATGGTCCCGGCGGGGCTCGAACCCGCGACCTTCGGCTCATAAGACCAACGCTCTAACCAACTGAGCTACGGGACCATTTGCTTTTAGCTTTTTGACTAACTTTATTTTTCAAAATATTCGGGAAAAAAAAGAATTTTTGGCTTACCCATTCTCACCACAAGCTTTTAATAATATAGTCGTGATCTGTCATTACGGGCGAGTATCTCCATTATAAAAAGAAAAATCTAGTAAAGCAACTCGCTATTTATGTGATCTAAATAAACGTAGAAATGTACGTTATTTATATGTTCAAAACTTTAAATACATATCATGATTATAGATATACTTTTATCATTTTTACCTCTTCCAAATTAGTTGGCTATATACACATTCCAATTTATTATAAATGACGTAAATTAAAGTTGTGTTTGTAAAAGCTACACGACCAATTTTAGGTTTTCGATGATACTCCTGTTTTAATTTAATTTTACAAATAGCAATCATCATGGAGTTTTAAATTCCATATATATATATATTTTTTAAAAAAAACATGATGACCTTCCGAGGCCTCTTTGGATCATCAATCATTTCCAAGAAGAATAACAACAATAATTACAAATAATTTATATTTCTTCGTAACAAATAGTTTAAAAGTCAATATCAACTTACATAATATATATATATATATATATATATATATATATATATATATATTGAATGCTATTTCATTATTTTAATAATATATTCAGACATAATTTATATTAAGGACATACAAAGAAAACATGGTGATAAATTTTCTTATTTGATTCTTAAAATTCAAATAATATCAAATAAATCGAGATAAATAAATAGTATACATATATATATTTATTATATATATAACTACTTTACAGCCAAATACGTATATATATTTATTATATATATAATTTTTTTTATTAATTTAAAATTTTCTTGATGAATTGCATGCATGCAATAATAGGGTCCCATACTTTGATCCAACGTCCTCGTTTACTTGTTCAGTATTTTAAAAATAATTTTCTATTTTATTTAAAATTAACTATACATTAATTAATATGGTATTACATTAAAATATAAATATCAGTCATTATTTCTTAAAGCTCGTTCAAAATCTAAAGCGAATAAAAATAAATAAATTAAACCATTACTACATTCAATAAACACTATCACTATATTTCAGGATCAAAGGTAAAACAATAGCTATATACGAAAATTCCTCTTAAAATAATCACTCGTATTACAAAATTTTAAATTTTTTTAAAAAAATTAACACTTTTAGTCTCCGTCAAATATTGACGTGTCGAAAAAAAAAAAAAACAAGAGGGAGAAAACAAAGGAGAAAGAAGAGTACATGAGAGTCGGTCTAGGGAAAAAGAAATGAAGAGTGGAACGACCATTTTGCCGATATTTTTGTTAGTAAAAAATGGGAGAAAGACCACTTTTTTAGCTTCCTTTAGATTTGCATTTTAAAAATTTGAATTTTCTTAGATTTTCTTTTTTCTTTTAACTCTCTTCTTTTTAAGTGTGTTTATTTTTTATTTTTTTTCATATTTTACTCATCTAAATCAACAACACTATAATTTTCACAAAAAAAAATCTCATATTTTTTTTTTTACTATTTTCATATCAAAGTTACAATCTTGCTAAATTATTTCAGTATTTTCAAATCCACTCATCAATATACAGATTGGGATTTTCTTAGATCCTCTGTATTTTGAAGAAAATCTTGGTTTGTGTTCTTGATGGATTTTTTTTTTATATATATATTATATATAGTTTTTTTTTTTAGTTTTTTTTGAGTTTAATGGCTGAGGCAATAATGACAACAGAAGAACATAACAATAGTAGTAATAGTGGTAGTAAAAAGTTGAAGCAAAAAAGAGTTCCACAAAGAGGATTAGGTGTTGCTCAACTTGAGAGGATTAGATTAGAGGAACAACAAATAAAAGATGAGATTTTGCCAAAAAAACCAATTGTTAAATCACAAGATTCAACTTTTAGGGCTTTAAAATCATCACCAGTTTTGAAAAATTGTGACTTTAGATTGAATTCATCAACCCCATTTGTTGATAATTTGAGTCCAAAAAAGGGTTTGGAATCTACAAAACAAGTGAATGTGAGTGAAGGGTGTGATGATGATGATCATGATTGCTCTACATTGTGTAGTGAAAAGTTTAGTTCTGAGAAAGATCATCAAGATGAGAAGGTGTATCATCATGGTGTTGTTATTCAATCCCCCATTTTTGCCTTGCCACAATATCAACAACCTGTTTGTTCTTCATCAATGGTAAGCTATGCTGCCTTACTTGTAGTGACTTTTTTGTTGGATTAACTATTTGGGGTTTGGAATCTACTTAGCCTGATTAGTTCAGATTTGTGTTGTGGAATGTTTTAGAGGATTTTGTTCTCAGGGCTCGAACCTGAGACTTTTTGTTTGCACTAGATAAAAAAATGAGCTTTAGCTGCAAATAATTAGCAATTGCTGTTAAATATGTATTTTTAGCGGCAATTTAACACTCTTTGTATATATGTCCCTAAAGGCTTTAGCGATATTAGATTTAATGACACTTAACTAATGCCGGTAAAGGCTTAAACACTTTTTATTGCTGCTAAAAATTATTTTTGTTCTAGAGTTGGTTAATCATAGAGGAACCTTTACCATTCCATCGCGCCCTTTGGTGTAGCTGACTTATCACTCTTTTTTTTTTTTCTAGTTTAGCAATTTGTTGTTTAGAATTCACTAGCTCGACTAATTTATTGAGTCTTAGAAAGGTAGCTATGGAGACTTTTAGGCTCCGTATTACGTGGACATTGGGTCTTATGCTCACGGCTCGTACCTGAAACCTTTGGTTAGGGTAAAGGGATCTATACCATTTCATCACAGCCCTTGGTGGTAGCTTACTTTTTATCTTCTCTTTCTATCTTGGTTTACTCATCTGGTGTCCAGAATTTAGAAGCCCAACTAATCCTGTTTAGCTTTAAAGAAAGCCCACTATGGGGAGCTTTGGTGATCCTGTTAAACGGAACTCCATTCTCAGGGCTTGAACTCGAGACCCCAAGTTAAGAGTAGAGAAAATACTAAAGCATTTCATCACAGTCGTTGATCGGAGCTTAGTTATAACCTTTGTTCTTTTCTAGTGTAACCAACTAGACTAATCAGGAGTTGCTTGTAGTAAAACTCACTACATAGAGCTCTACCTCCCTATCAAGGAGTAGTCCGTTCCCGAGGCTTGAACCTGAGACTCCTAGTGAAGTATCAAGAAACATGTATAGTTCCATCACACCCCGTGGGGATAGCTTACTTTTTCACTTGCAGAGTTGCAGTACTGTATTTTGCTATTCAGGCTAACTTGTCATTGGTCGAATTTAGTTACTGAACCAAATTAGTATCCTGGATGTTGCAGGTGAATATCTCATCAGGTATTTCATCATCATCTGTTAAAAATTATCAGATGGAGCCCCCTTCAAACCAAAGTTACCCCGGCTATAATTATTTACCTCTATGGCCCGAAGAAGTGAAGGTAAATTTCTGTTTCACCATCTAATCTGTTTGTAGATGATATAAATTTAGTAGTTTTTGGTTGATAGCTGCTATATTTTGTTTGTTAATGTGTAGAGGGTTGGCATAAAAAGACCATATCCATTCCCTCCAGAGTTCCCACCTGTCCCTACATTTAACTGCAAATTTCCTCCGCGCTATGAATCCCCAGTGTGCACAGCAAATTCAGAGTCAAGAACTTACCTTAAAAGGTTTGATATCTCTCTTGAAGTTAGCATTGTCTTAGTAGTTTAGTACTGACCTCTAACGAGTCTCGTGGAATCAACCTGTCAGAGAAGTTCCTCTAAAATCAAGAACTCTGCCAGATGCAAAATCAAGGAATGTTGTTAGACAAAAGAGAGCTCTCAATGGAGATTTTCTCACATTGGCTCCTCCAACAGCTGTTGGTGCAGTAAATCAGCAACATCCTCAGAACATCGAGCTGTTTAAATTCGAGACTCTACCCTTTCAGGTGAGCAACAAAAGGACTATAACATCTTATTTTATGTTTCATGTAATCCTTGTTGAGTTTTCCAACTCCACAGGAAGTTCCTGAAGAGTCCAGCACTAGGTCAAGCCTAAACAGATCAGTTCAACAACGCGTTTTCAGATTCTTCCCACCTCCGAACGTGCAACTTGGACAACCAGGAAACAGTCATGGTGAAGTAGGAGGGAAAGTTGATCTTAATCTGAAGCTATAGAAGTATAGAGGTAAAAAAGACATTACTTCTAAACTGCAGAAGTAGATAATTATAAAATGAAAAAGATGTCTTGAACATGGTGTTTCACAATCAAAAAAAAATAAAATATAGTTGTTTGACTATAGTTTTATTACAAAACAAAATGAAGGTAAACAAAAGCTCTTCATTTCATGTCTTTCAAGTAGTTTATCGAGTCTTTTGCAGTGAAAAGTGTAATGAAAGTCATTTTTTTTGCTTGTCTTAAAACAAAGGATGTGTTTCAACTTTCACAGCATTAAATCTGTTCTTGATTCAGCACACTTCCACTGTAGTGTTCGAGTAGATATTGTTACTTCCTCTCGAAGTATAGTACTATTACTTGCTTTACTATGCCAAGTAAACCAATTTTTGGTAACTATGTGTGTATTCGTGCACGGGTGTGTGTGTGTGTGAGAGAGATAGAGAGATAGAGACTGAGAATGCAGCAGTAATAGTCTCAACATTAACGGACATGTATGTATATCTGGAATACTAAAAATCCAGTACATAATAAGCATAGTATTTGGAATTTCAAATTACATGTAAAAACAAGGTTTCTCAGCTCTGGCAAGAGCAATTGAGATTTATAATCAAGAAGTTTTGACACATTCAAAACGACAGATGTGCACTGCTGCTCAAAATATACACACCAACACTGTCTGATCTTTGTAACATACAATGATCGATCTATGACCAACCAAAGACGTAGTCAAGAACATACACGAGTACAAGGGAGAACGGATAAAAAGCAAAAGCTATCAAACTAGTCCACAGAGGAAAGGTGGTGCGGATGCTCCCTAAGACCCCAATAACAATGCAAACAATTAGGATAACCAGCACTTCAGATGAGAAGTTCCATGTTAGACCTCGGGCATAAACAATAGCCAAGAAGACTGAGAGACAAAGGAGATTGTTCATAGTCACAGCTCCATATAACTGCAAGATATCATCAGATGTTTTATTAGCCTTGGAAACTGAACAACACAAACAAGGTTTACCTAAGAGTGAAGTTCAAAGTAGAATAACATATCCAATGTAGTCCTACAAGTGAAGTCTAAGGAGGGTGGTGTGTACATAAACTGTTAGTGCTGTACAGCTAAAGTTGCGAACGACAAAGGATTTACAAGTCTAAATCTTTGGTGATCATTAAGAATTTGATCGTTTGTAGTAACTAATGCAAGTATTGGAGGGGATACCAATTAAATTATCATACTAAAAGGGTGGAAGTCAAGTCAGAAAAACAAACCTCAGAAAATGTTAATGACGCGGATCTCTGCTTTTTCCGGGTAGCAAAAATTATAGCCGACACTGCCTCACTGGAGTTTGTTGCCAGAGGCAGTGCAATGAATGAGATAAAGAAAGATGGAATACTTGTGGCACTGGAGAAATTGTTAACAGCATCCACCAAAGGATCAGCAAAGACAGCAGCAATAATGGTACCCAACAACAACAATGACGCGGCCTTAATAGCAACTTTTCGAGGATTCTCGACGCCCTCAACAATTTCATCACTTTGATCCTCCCCCAAGAGACTGTGCTCTCTCCTTGTTTCCTGCAACAGCCATCTACATTGTATCATAATCATCCTGGCTATAACTATTTAAATAATGTCATCAGGTCAAAACATACCTCATGAAAATCATCAATGTAGTTGATGGTATTAGGACCAGCCTGAGCAGAAGAACCATTAGTACTCTTGGCTTCATAAAGCCATTTTTCAACTCCAGTAATGAATTCATGCAGGTCAACTTGTTCATCAAGAGACGTATCGAAGTCCTTCATAACCTTTGCTATTGCATCATTTTCATCTAAGTTAATCTCCTCAAGACGGATTCCTACGACCAGAGCTCTTAATTCAGAATGGGAAAGATGTTTATCACCATTTTCATCAATTGCATTGAACAGCCTGTCAAACAATTCTTCATCACATCAGCCATCATTCTATGGTGATATAAACAAGGCAGAAATAATTTAAAGCTCACTTTTCTAAAACTTCTATATTTGGTGTTCCATGATCTGTGAAAAGCCTCCCTAATGCGTGCTTTTTTAAATGCTTCAAGATTCCTGATATAACATGCTTATGTTTTACATAATCAAGTTTTCGTGTTTGTATCCAAGGCTGAAAGACCTGCATTAAAAGTTAAAGGAAGTTCAGCAGGATTTATTGTATTCTCCGCCATTAATATCAGTGGCGTGCAAGAAAGAAAAACGCATCAAGTTCAATGGAGAGAAAAAAAAATGAAAACCTGACAATTACCTGATACAGACAATAAGAGAGGAGCAGCGACAATGATATGATAAGAGCTATCAAGACAGATAAATGTCTTCCTGAATTTGAATGGAAGATCTGTGGTAACTGCACAACAATAAATGGAAGAACAGATACGGCCATGATCATTGCAGCATAGCTTGTCCAGATATCAGTACTAACACCAGAACCTACAGACAGATAGACAGACTTTTTGAGCAGAAACACTTTGATAGATAGAACCTGCCTTCTCGTAGCATGAAATATGACATGCATTATTCAAAAGCCTACAGATTGTAAGAAGAATTACAAGGAATATGTTTGTCACCACAAAAATGTCTAGGCTTAAAGTTTACGACATCCTGCTCCTTCATATCATAAAACAATATGATGAGAGTATTCAACCCTTGCTTCGGGTAATACTTTCGTAGTTCAGACATGGAGGATGCCAAACACTTATCTCTTCATTGTTCAGCTGCTATAGATTGTCTCAAGTATGAACTTGCTCATCTTGGTTTGTGGATAACAACTTGAACAATTCTTTTCATTGGACTCACTTGGAAGCACAAAAAATCCATAAGAAGCTACAACAATTCATTCCAAGCTGCTATCTTGGACAATATGGAGGCAAACAATCCAGAACTTTGAGGGGCTTCGTCTGTCATCTCTTGCATAAAAGCTCTAAGGTTGATTGAAAATATTTTGGTATACTAATTACCAAAGTCGTAACTGTTATACCTAAATTTTTTACTTTTCTTTCTCTTTCGGTTTGAAGTAGCTATCTATGATTTTATAATTATAATGCATTTAATGGATGCAACACATTAACATCATTGGGTGAGAGAAAAGCACGTTCATGCGCAAATACTCTTAAAAGTAAAGAGACAAACCAGTAAAACTGAGCCCTTTAGTGTCTTTCAAGTCCACAGCAATAGAATTTACTATATCACACTTGCCAACAGTGCAACAGGTTCCCCATATCGCAGTAAGAAGCATCACTGTCGACCCAGCTAACAAGCCTATTCCTACAGAGACCTGGCTCTGAGCTTCTGCAGCACTTCCAGTAATCCCGGATACTGATGAAAACAAAAAACTTGTGAACTTAATATGGCTTGCAACAAACAATTTTTACGATATAACATCAAAACAAGCTGTGTTATGAAAACAAAAAACTTGATTAGATTTTTTTAAGGATAATCACCAATGCAATCAATGATGATGATGCTTTGGCTTCAAATGTAATTTATTTTTTCTACAACTTAAAATTACTAAAATAAAATGATTACAATATTCTATAACTGCATGATTTGTTATAATATGGTAAAGTTTTTCTTCAAATGAATTTGACAATTCAACTATAAAAATGGGTTGAATTTCACAAAAATGGAATTCAAAGCATGAATGATTATGTCAACAAAAGTTAACTTAAAAGTCAATGTACGAAAAAATAAAATCTAGAGAGAATAATCAATCAAATAATAACATTGCAAACGAAATTTTTGGATCTATGTTCCTTCTGATGCAATTCTGAATCTCTCTAATATCCTATAAAATAATACTCCTTTGTCTCAAATTACTTTGCTAAAAAATGATTTTCCATTTCTAAATTAAATTTCAATCTTTTACCTATTAATAATTGTGATTTGAATTATTTATTTTAGTCCTTACAGACATAAATGAAATTTCAAAACAAATGTCGAAAATAACTAGTATTAGGTTGGGTCCAATCACAAAGTGTACTAATAAGTCTTAGCTTTTCTAGGTCGGAAAAAAAATTAGAGTTTTTTCCACCAAGTTAATAGTGACATATTTGGAAATTTAAAGGGGTTGAAAATTAAAATATACTGCCTGAGATTTAAATTTAAAATTTCAAGAGAATTTTTAATCCTCACTCCTGCTGTGGAGAAAGGAAATTCATTCATTCCATGAAGATATTTAATGACCTATGACACAAAGATATCATTGTTGTAGATCTGCTTCCGCTATAAAAAAAAATTATAAATTTTAGGAACAAGTACTCTCTCTTATATAGTCATAATTTTTTTTTTACTTATAAGAGAAATTCGCAATTGATATTTTTTGGTTGACGCATCGATTAAAACTAACCTGTAAGACAAGCTTGAAAGAGAAGGCAAATATCGATATCCTTAGTTAGTGTGATTAGAATATATTCTGAATAGTTTTCTAACGAATAAAATTATTTAATAAACTTGAAGCTTCTAAGTCCATCTTAATGGTCAGAAAATTTGGTCAAACAATTTTAAAAAATCATATTTTTTTTAAAAAAAAAATAAATAAATTTTTTCAATTTTTTGTTAAAAGATATTAAAATTAAGAGAATAAAAATATTTTAAAAGATAAAATAACTTATAAAAAAATATCATTTTCTAGCAAAAATATTTCCTTTGGAAATTTAAATTTCTAAAGTTCAATCGGGGCACAGGAATCTAGACAAAAAATAGTACTCACACAATGTTAACACTACAATAAAGACATGATATCTTCATTTCTATCCTCCATTCCTAATTAATTCTCCACTTCTAAATTTTTTAAAATTATATTCTAAAATTTACAGACTTTTAGAAAAATAATTATTAGTATAGTAAATTTATTACTTTTATTGTTAAATTATATTTTTAAAATTACATACTTATTAAAAAATAATTATTAATATAATAAATCTATCATTTTATTCCTAGGAAGTAGATAAATTATAAATTTTAAAAATTTCTGTAAAAGTAATTAATTCATTATATAATAAGTAATTTCTTTTTAATTTGTCAAAATAGATATTTAATAGAGAGAATTTTAAAAAAAAAAGGTAATTAGGCACAAAAGAATATCGAATTTCAACAACTTTGCCATTTTTGGAAGCAAAAACGCAATAAATATTCAAAATAAACAGAGAAAACGAAAGTACGGAAACGCAAATCTTACCGAGAATAAGCATAGCATCAGGAAGAGCACCGAGAATCGGCAGGAAAAGTCCACCGATTAGACCCGGCCCCAAAATTTCAAGCAATAACTCGCTACCGGAGGAGAGGTACGTAGCCGCCGTAAACATAAGGTAACCATACACAACAATAAGGAACACATTTCCTAGAGCAGTTTTAGTGCACGGCAAAAATCCATAGCTCTGTTCACATGCCTCTTCTACTGGTGCAGCAAATAGCGAGATAATTCCTCTTTCACGGCCAATACTAGTACTATTTCTGCCTCCGCCGCCGTGAACTCCATCGGAGATGAGATCCGACGATGACTGATCGACGATTACCCGGCCGCCGTACACGGCGGTAGATAAAATGAAGATAAATAGGAGAGTGAAGAACGATTTGGGGAACATATTTGGAGATCTTCTCATGTTTAGAACTATTCGCCGAATATATTATATATAGAGAGATCTGTTAATAGTGTATTAGTGAGACTGATTAAGACATAAATTTTAAATTTAATCGTTTAAACTACGTGTTACCGACGCGTTACCGTATGGACTTTTCATACTGATTTAAACGGAGTGGGTCCTTTTTTGAACGTGGATGCCGTGTACTAAGCCCTTCGTTTTCGATTTTAAAAAAACACTTATTTACTTAATTAAATTATGTATCTGTCACGTAACATAACAAGTGATATCAAATTCTTTTAAAAACTTGAACATCTTTTAATAAGACGTCTAGAGAATAGCTGAAAATACTTTTTAACTTGTATATTTTTATTAATATTGCAAGATTATGAGTATATTTAACTTCTTGGTCAAACAGAGAACTATTTTTAATATTATCAATAGTTCAAGAATAAAACTAATAATTCGCTTTGAATTAGTTTTTTTAAAAAATATTTAGGTAAAGTTGAGTAATATAAAAGGGAGAGAGTGTTAGTGAGATATATATTTTATTTTCTTCTAAGATCTTTGCCCAAAATAACGACTTATTTTTTCTTTTTATTTTCTCTTAGATGTAGTTTACTGGAAAGTGGAAAGTCAAGGGTTGTGGAGGATCGTAAAAAAAGATTTGAAAGTTTTATAATTTAATATTAAAGATATAAAATATTTGTTTAGTCTTTGTGCAAAGTTAAAAGAATCATTTATATGTGATAAATTTCCATTTCAGTATAGTGTAAAATAAAGGGTATAATAAGATATTATTTGATAATTGAAATTAGGTTTTGGAGATGAATTTTGATAAGATATTTTCAGTTATTTTCTTTAGTGATATATGTTTAAACATAGCTTTATTTTTAAATATTATTTTTTTCAATTGATAAGATATTTTTAATCATTTTGTTTAATTCATCTAATACTCTCACTGTCTTTATTTACTTATCTATGTTTTTTCTTTTAGTTGTTCTTATTTACTTGTTTATTTTGATAAATCAAGAAAGAAAAAAAATTCTATTATATTTTCATTTAAACTTTTAGAAATTTCTAAATTTTAATTCATCATTTTTGAAACCATAATTAATAAGGATAAAATTATAATTTTACTATGCTAGTTATTTATGTTTTAATATGTATATCATTTCTAAAGAGAACAATTAAATAGGGTAAGAAGGAGTGGGAGTACTTCTTTAACTAATACATTATTTTGAAGAAAAATATTAAAATATACAATAAAGCTTATCATGGTTTTGTTAATTGAAAGTTTATTTGAATCCTGATTTTGTTACCTGATTAAAAGTTTATTTTTTTAAATTCTGATTCTGTTACCTTATTGAAAGTTTATTTTTTACCTTATAAAACATATTTTCTTCTAATTTATTCCTTCTTAAATAAAAAATCTAAAATCATACAAATTGAATATCTATCTTTTCATATAAAGAAAAACACAATAATAACATTCAAAATGTAATAATTTAGAGAATCTTATTTAAGGAAAGATTTTCTTTTTATATATATTTATATTTTTTCAATATTAGTTTTATAATATATAGATCGTTTGACCAAACTTTTATTTATAATCTGTTTTAAGTATATATTTACTTGTCGTCTGATGTTTTAATCATAAAATTCACAGTAATATAAAATTATGCATAACGTCCTAATTACCTTCAAACACAACATTTCATTTACGTAATTGTATAAGTTATCTCATTATTACTAAGAGTAAACTAAAATTTATTTTTAATATTGAAAGATATATATTTATATTGATTTTTCGAACTTAATTAAAAAGAAAATTGAGTTGGAAATAAGGGGGTAGGTAAGTGATTAGACTTCATACGTGGCAATGTCAACGCCACCAGCTTTTATATATTTTTCAACAACGGCCACTTGTATAATCTCTCAATTTTTCATTTTAAATATGAGTAGGAAATGACGATTGGACCAGAACATCGCTAATAGTTACGATAGAGTGATAAGTATTTTTATTTTAAATAAAAAGTATTAGGTTCAAGTTTTTTTGTTTCGAATTCATTTTGTTAGAGAGGTGAAATTTTTGACACAAATTTGAGTATAATCAAAATCGAACGTCGAGTAAAGAAAAGACAATCATAACAAAAAGTATAACATAATCTTTGTTAAAAATATTTCGCCCTCAATATAAAAAATTTCGATATAAATCAAATTACATTCAAAGATAAAAGTTGGAATAGGACGAATATGAGAAGCAAGCAAAAAGCGTTAAATATAATGTAGTTGATCCAAGTTTTATCAATTAGTTTATTTGGAAAAATATTACATCCTTTAAATTTTTTAAAAATTTATGTTTTTTGTGAGAAATAATTTGTGATTGAATAATGTTTTTAAAAGTGGTCAGTTAGCTTTTTTTAAAAAATTATAAAAAAATTAATTTAATATGTTTGAAATATCCAACTTTTGACTTTTATTTTAGTTGATACTTTTTTAAAAAACATTTAAGTACGTTTGTTTTAATCTTTTTTAAACTCCATATAGTAAAAAGAATTGAAAGCAACAATGCGATAGGTCAATTCAAACCACCTCCAAATATATATTTTTTTTTCTCAAAAAAGGCTTTTAGGTAAAATCATAATTTTTTATTTTCACAAAATTTGACTAAATACTTCCGAAGTGAATGCTCTAAAAAAAAAAAAAAAGATTAAAAAAGTTAAAAATAAAAATAAAAAATGAAGTCGTACAATTTACATTTTAGCTTTTCTCTTTTTCACTTTTTATTATTTGCTGAAAGGACCATTCACCTTATTCATTTTTCAGACCCAAAATTTCAGTTATTTGTTTAAATAATAATATATAAAAAATTTCCTTAATTACTTTTTCCACACGAAAAATAGATAAATATTTCCTCTATTTATTTTTCCTTATTCTTTTTATCTAAAATAAAATTTGAACATGTTAATTTGATATCAATTATTCTTTTCAAATTTCTTTATTATTTTTCAAAGTGTATAAAATTCATCATTATAAACAAATAAATTAATTGTGGTGGCTATATCAATGTTACCTATTTCTGGATCTGCGACTTGTATAATTTTATTCTTAAATATCTCACTTAATTATTTAGGATAAGTCCAATTTATGAAAATAATTAATACGTAATAAATTAGGTACAGCAGAAAATACATTAAAAACTATTTTTATCTCGAATGGTTAATTAAGTTGAATTAGTATTTGATTTTCTTTTACTAATCGTAAAACCTAACTGTGAATATTTTAAACTACTTTACTTTAGTATCTAGGATTTGTTTATCATTTAGATTATTAAAAATATACTAACTTAATGACACTAATTTTTTTTATATTAAATATAAAAGTATAATCTTAAATAAATAAGTTTGAAGTGAACGATATTGAAAAAAAAAATTGAAATACAAAATATCTTTTTACATAATTTCAAAACAAAATAATTGGTATTATTTTATTTTTTTAAGAAGAGGGAGACTGACTTTACATTATTAATTTGATACACTCAAACCCTCCTCATAGTTTTTGTTTTTTCATGTCATGTAATTTGATTAACTTTAAATTTACGAAAATCTCATATTTAGGTCGTGTTGGGCAATGGAAATGGACGAAAATCTAGAAATATATTTATATTTTTTCTTTGTGTTTGATCAGTTTTAAAATTTGGATGATGTTTCGTTCTCTAAAAAATAAATTTCACAAATGACATCTTACATTATTTATATCCTCTCGACCCTCGAATACATTTCATCTTTATCCTTCCCTAGCCTCTATCCAGACCATCTAATCATCCGTAATATTTATCTAAATTATATATAATAATTTTAAAATAATAATTTTTATATCAAACACAAAAAAATAAGTAAAAGGTTCACTTAACCTTTTGGTGAAAAATATTCATGTTAAGATCAAATGTTTATCATCATGTCAAATAATGGTGGAGCTAGAATTTTCAATAAAAAATTCAAAATCTTAAGAAGTAAATCACGAACTAATCCGAGGGGATTCGATATCTACTGTATATACATAAAAATATAATAATGTCAACTATGTATAAATTTTTCCAGTACCAAGGAGGGTCGAATGAGCCCCTAACTTATGCTAGCTCCGTCCCTGATTCCAAAGGCTATAACTGATAGTAAAGATACAAGTTTATTTCTTATTGACTAAATCACCAAAATAAGTGTCATATTCGATAATAGCATTACCAAGCAATTCGCTTCATAACAAACACACCTTGAAAGTAAAATATCATCTAATAAAAATGATTATTTATCAATACTTAAAAATTTTAAATTCAAAATCTTTGATATATATATATATATATATATATATATATATATATATATATATATTTGCATGGTGCCCCTGGAGGGGGTATTATTGTCTGATTGGAGGAATTTGATTCCTAAAATATCTTTTTGTTTTTTTACATCATTAATATGGCCCCATAAAGTTTGTCATAACGTCCATACGTAGTAAACAGATAGCCACGTCCAAATATTGAGTATGAATAAATAGACGTTAATTTAAAACTTTAATGTATACTCTTTTATTATTTCTCTTTATATCTATCTATCTATTTATATATATATATATATATATCAACGTCACTCTTAAGTATAATGTGGGGGTCCATCAATTAATTTATTTTTTTTTTTGATTTCCCATGTGAGTTTCTTTAATTGAATAACCAAATAGGCCATACGTTTTATCGAAATAGATTTTGTGAAACTTTTAATTATAATTCACATAAAATTCACAATATTAAGAGTTATTATATCTCTTTATTTTTTTAAATTATAATTTTTTTAAAAGTTTATGAATTTCGAATATGTTATTCGATTTCTGGCACATCATTGGACATTCAAATATATATATATATATACGTGAAAGATGTATCCGAAAGAGGATGAATGTATCAGAGAGATGATAGGGCTTCTGAATAGATCACTGGTATATGTCAAGGAAGGGAATAGAGATGTATCTGCGAGAGGAGAATTATTTATCCTAGAGGAGATTTTTATAAAAAATTTTAATGATAATCTTTTTTTTTTTTAGAAATTATGATAAAACAGAACATGTATTATTTAGATAATTCTTCCATCCATTTTTTCTTGGTTATTTATGTGATTTTTTTTTTACGATCTGCTTATGGTTAGATTTGATAGTTGAGCTAAACAAGAAGAATTAGAAAATTACATGTTATGTTCACACAATGAATCTACTTAATGATTAGTTATGAGTTCGATAACACTCAAAAATTTCAGTTAGTTCAGACTCTTATGCTTATATTGAATTTTTTTTTAGTTTAAACTCTTATGCCTGCGTCAAAAAGTTTGTTTACTATATGTAAAATATTATTTCGACTTATAAAAAATCAGATATTTTTGTATTTGAATTTAGAACTATATCATACTTGAAGATTCAGGCTTTAGGAGTACTTTATAAGTTCCTTAATTATAATTTATAAAGCATCTTTTCCCAAGTATTGTATTTACAAGCAGCTTTTCAAATTTATGGTTTATTAAAAAAAAAAAAAATCCAACCTTATGTTGTGAGAAAACAAGATATTTTTTCAAAATTTTTGAATCCTATCATATTTATTTTTTTTAAAAAAAAATAATTTTTTTTTGTCGACATTGAAAAATTTCAGTTTTTGGATAATGATGTATCTTTGCCGACATCATATATATATATATATATATATATATATATATATATATATATATATATATATATTGAAAAATAACGTACTTAGCTTAAAGAATTATTTCTTTTTTCAGTGTTGGAATCCAAATTTTTGAAAAAGATTAAAAAAAATCAACTTTAGTAACCAAATAATATATTATATTTTACAATTTTTGATACGAAATTGAATGAGTTATATTCCAAAAAAGTATATACACCTAATTGGAACGCAAGGTTTCTAGAAGTTTGATTTACACCTTTTTCTGAATTTTTTTTTCAAAGTTTGGATTGCCTAAATATAAAAAATAGGCTAAAAATAAAAAAGTAGAGTTGAATGAGGAAAAAAAAAATGAAAACGAAATCATGACAAGTTTTTCAAATACAAAGGAACGAACACTTGCTGTCAATTTATCGTAATAACAAGAAAAAATCACCACATATTATGATAAAAGAATACATAATATAATATATATATATATATATATATATATATATATATTCTTTATAATATTATGACATAAAATTTGAAATAGTATATTCATCGTCGTGCAATTTTATGAAAGTACAAAAAATTCATTTATTTTAGGTACATGAATGATGAAACAAATAAATCAAAGCGACTATATATATAATATAGAAAAAGAATATTAGAGTTCACATGTCGTTATTTACAAGGAACAAATCTACTGAATATTTAAAGGAGATTATAATACTCGAACAATTTATTTAATCATAAAATTTAATAAGAATAATAAAATAATATATTTCACACTATATTATTTTATCTTTTAAAATATTTTTACCAGTTTAATTTAAATATATTAAAATTAAAAAATTTAAAAGAAAATCAATTTTATTTTAAAATAAAAATATATTATAAACTTTTTAAGTTTATAAATAAATTTTCAACCATTTATCATTACCCTATAATACTCTAGTTGCAATTGGTTAGTTTCAACTAACGTGCCATCAATAATATTAATTTCACAACACTTTAGGATCACTGCTTAGCTAAAGAATTAAATATCAATTATCATCTTCATGTAGACTCCATGATCATGTAACATGAGCCATGACTTTACCTAGCGCGACCTTCGTTTATTTTTAGTTATCATAATTTTTTTTAGTCAAACGATAGTAATGTGTGTTGATTATCCATTTATTTTTAGTTATCATAATAATTTTTTTTAATCAAACGATAATAATATGTTCTGATTAACGATAGTGAGTTTAATAGTCAATATATGCTTAAGCATTGGGTGTATATTTGAGACCATAATTTATGGTTTCTTGTAATGTGATCTATTGACAAGTATTTTGTCAAAAAATGCAAATCAGATTATAAACCAATGAAATAGAAGCCATACTAAAAAAATACTGGGCCATACAATTTGTATTAGGTTTGTTAGTTTAGCCCAAATAAAACATGCATAAAATTTCATTTTTCTACTACTTTCCCTTTACTTCCAAAAATGAAGGGTACAAAACTAGCCCATTAAAATATTCATCGATTTAATTATAAGCGTAATTAGAAGTTTCGTTAAGAGTATTTAAAATTTAATCCCTCTATTTCATATTAACTGAATGTTGGGGGTTTTTTCGTTATTCAGAATAATTGGATTATGTTAAAGTTCAAGATGGATGTCAATTTTTTTTCTTTCTATATTTGCTTTTTTCTATAATGAAGTTTGCTAGAGTATTCCCCATGAGGCAAATTATACAACTTACAAAGTTACATTTATGATTTCATAATGGGCAATAGCAGAAAATGTAGTTTGAATTATGTCATTGAATATTTTTCTCAATAAGTGTACATTGCGTCACAAATTAAGTTAATATGGCTTCTCTATATCCCTTGCTATCTTATTTTCACTATTTCAAATATCATATTTTCTTTAATATAATATACATAGTCATAATAATTATTCTTAATTTAATAATTAAATAAACTATAGAAACATAAACACAAAAAATAGAACTTGGTGTGAGTGTGGATAAGTTGGGCTATGACCCAATGTTTAGATATCAAACGGCATCAATCCTTCTTTTTAGCAAATTTTGGTGAAGCTAGCAAAAAAGTAATCTAATAATGGAGATAAAAAATATTATCAACAGTAGTAACTAGTAAAAGTTACTACACAACTATGAGCTTTAACGGACTTTTTTTTTTATGCAGTATCTGATGATCGTATTGGGGATTCGATTAAATTTGAATCGTGCACTATATGACTCATTTAATTAGAAATAACGCCTTCAAATCCCAATAAAATTCTTTTCAATACCTAAAAGTCAAATTTGAAATGTTGAATTAATGATTGAAGAATGCTACACAAGCATCAACACTAAAGCCCATTTTGGGGTGAGATGTTTCTTATAAAGAGTATTAGAAATGAAAATGGTATTATAATAATGGAGAATCAAGAAAAAGTAAGAGAAGAATTATCTAGAAATATGCAAAGAAAAAAATTATATTACTATATTATAAGGTGTCTAATCAAAAGATTTATTTATTTCTCCAAATTTGACTTACTACATTTTAAGCGTTTAATTTCTATGTTTGATTGCATATTTACTCCGCTATTTTAGCCTCGTTTTATTGCAACTCCATTCATGCACCAAATCCACAGATAAATAGTAAAACTGAGACTATATTAATAAGTAAATAACACGTGAAAAGCCAAATCGAAGAAGGAAAAACTAGGGAAGAAATTATAAATGGAAGAATCAAATCCTTATTTATAAGGTGAAAATTTATATAGTTAACTAAGTGATTTACTAAGATTTCTCTTGTTCTAGAGCAAGTTACACAACGAAGAATTAAATCTTTATTAATGATATATTTTCTTGGCTTTCTAAAAAGTATACAACAGAGATGAAATACCTGACAAGAAAAATCAATCGATCTTAATAACTCTTGCCCAACAAATATATTAGGATTGTCTTACCTATTGCATTTGAGCTTACTAAATAATCTTGTTTTATAAATTAGATAATACATCAATCAAAATAAGTGAGAAAAATATTTTATCGATCTATTCATGCATAAACTAAACACGAAGTATGGAATTAATAAACAAAAGTAAATATATAAACATCTAAAACAATTTCTTAAATTCAAATTTCCCTTATGTTCTTTTTCATCATTTGTTCTTACATTCCTTAAAAACAAATTCAGAAGGTATACAAGTTATTATACCAGAACTTATAATAAGGAAATTACAATACAAAAAAAAAAAAGTTCATCAAAATTAAAAACCCAAAACTACCCTTACAAATTACAAAATGTTAAAAAAAATAATTCCCAACCACCCTTTTTCTTGTACAACGAATAAAATACAAGATTCACAAATTAAATTAGATTAAATCGACTCAATCTCAACCCTAACGTAACAAAAATTAAGATAAATACTTTAGTAGAATAAATTAGTCACACAATAAAATACAAACAAAGCAAACTTTTGGGTTTGCTTTTTTTTTTTAAAAAAAAAAAATATTGAATGAATTATTTCCTACTACTATTTTAAATTAAATAGTAGGAATTAATTTCCTAAAATCATGTTAAAAATTATCACAGGGGTCCACAAGAGAAAAGAGAAACACATCACGTGAAGGCGCAAGTTAGCTGAAGACAATGCAATTTTAAGAAGCTTACGCTTCTTCCGTACAACTCATCGGCGCCGCCGTTGACGGTGGTTCATCGGCGGTATTCATTTTCTTCATGTTCTGTTCATGATAAATTTGTCTTAGTCTCTCAATTTCTTTCTTCAATGCTTCTTGATGAGCTACAAAATTCACATGAAAAAAATTAAATTAAATCGCGTTTTATATTCAATTATATATATATACCGTATAATTTTCCGATTCAGATGAACGTGTGGATTTAATTGCATTAAAACTCTAGACATGGGGAAGACCCTCATTTGTTTCAAAAAATTAAATACTATGGTTACGTAGAGCTTTAAATAGAGGCTAATTCTTTAATTTTGGCTAAACATGTTAATTATGTCGCTACACTATGATTAATTATTCTTAGTCAAATGCATTAATGTACAGATAATTAATACAAATCATTAATTGCATGCATGTCGTTTGTTTCCGAGTCAGTATGATCATGAAATTATCATCGATATCGATTCATTACGAAAGAAACTATTCAAAAATATTATTCTATCCAGTTCCTACGAAATCTATCACTAAAATGCTCTCGGAGAGAGAAATAAAAATTATTTTTTTCGACACGAAATTTATGAATAAGTGATTATTTGATAAAAAGCGAGTCGGGTTTTTAGTACTAACCATCTTTAAAAATCTTATCTTGAGCCAAAGCTGCAATTCGTTGCCTGAGTGCGCTATTATCAACGTTAAGAAGTAGCCTTTGATGGTCCAAAAATGCAACTCTTGGTGATAATGCTGATACTTCAGTCTAGATTTTAAAGAAAAAAAGTTAATTAGCATTAATTTTATTAATTACTCATTAATTAAAAGCACATGATTAAATAATTAATGAACAATTAGTTTTGAGTAATTAAATTATAAACTTACTTGCAGAGTAGTTACACTTCTTTCCAGTTCTGAAATGTACTGTAATTTTCTAACTCTCGATCTCTGAGCTGATTGCCTGTTAGCTAATATTCTAAAAGAAGAACAAAAAAATAATAATTAATTACTCTCGAATCGGATTAAATTTGAATTTACATAAAAAAAAATAAAAATAATTTCATCTATTTAAACTCGAAACTGTAATTAAGGACGAAGAAATCCTTTAACATTTTTATATGCAAAATGCAAAAATTAATGATTTAATTACCTCTTAATCCTCTTTGGATCCACAATAGAATTATTATTATTATTATCAGAAGAATCATTCACCGGATTTTTACTAGTCACCGGCGATTGATTATCACTATCATCTTCTCCGGGCTCATTCTTCGGCTGAACCACTAGATTAACCTCCAATCTGACCGGCGATTTCTGATCTTCATTTTCACTGACTTGATCCGACGGCGTAGAAGGATTCGTACTCGACGGATTCGAACACGGCGCCGTACCAGCAAACGCAGCACCGGCGCCGCTATCATCGGAAAACATAGTAGTAAGTAGTTCATCATCCAATTTATCGAATCCGTTACTCAATCCGTTTCCTCGGCATTGCTGGAGAAACGGAGCTTCGACGAACGCAATTGGATCGCTAACTGATCTCCGGTGAGAATTTCTCCGGGAAGATGAGAAATCGAGGAAATCGTCTACCCAGGAATTAGTAGTGTGGTGATTGGAGACGATGGTGGAGGAATTAGGCAATGGAGGCATGTTTTGAAAAGGCCAATTGTGTGCCATAGTAGGAACTTTAGGTGGTAGTTGAGCCATGCAATAATGAAATTTTGGTAAAAGTTTCAATTGTATTGAAGAATTTGAGGTTTTTTTGGGATGTAAAGAAGATGAAGTAAAGGATATATAATAAGGTGTATTATGAATACATCTATTTGAAGAGGTAAAGTTGGTAAAAATTTATTCCTATACACTTCATATTCATATCATATAAATAAATGCATGATATTATGATATGTGTCTATACACACACAAAAAAAACAATTAAAAAAAATGTAGTACTTGACTATTAATTGGCATGCATTATTATATCATTTAATCACTAAAACATCAATAACATATTTAATGAGATTCTAAGCTGTTCAGTAAGGAAAGATCGTATCCGCGTAGAGCAGCTAGGGCTAGAGCAGCAATCTTCTTACTTCCGGCTGACTGAAAGGGAGAATAAGACTCTTTATTTGCCTTAGTTTGCGAAAAGAGGGGTCGTGATGATATCATCTACGTCCGTACCGCTCCTCGTGGAGTAGATCCCGCATCCAACCAAGTCTTTGACCAGGGAACGGGTGTGATCTACAAAGGGTAGAATATATAATGACCGATCTTATCATTATCATGTAGAAATAGAAAGTTTTTTTTTTTTTAAATATCATCGATTCAAGAACAACAAATCCAAAGAACACCTAAATAGTGTGACAATTGAAACATAATAAACAAATCATAACAATACTGAATGTCAAAATTTACGCAATGTAGAATATATATGTAAGGAACTATTGTAACAACAAGGTGCGTTCAACAAAACACATGAATGGTTATATTAGTTATGAAAAGGCAAACACTACGTATAAATTACTACGATGCTCTATACTATCACCAAGTCAACTATTTGACTACTAATAAAGTAACTCATAATTACCTACTAACCTTTTACTTTTATTAACAATCTTCGTATCTTACTATCTAAAAAAAATCATGTTTTCGGTAAACTATTTAATTTTGTTTTTTTATTTGAATTTGGAGGGAGAGGAATAGTGAGTCACATGGGAAGGGATTAAGGACAGCTAGCAACAGCTGTGAAGAGAGGGAAATTAGTCTTTTCTCAACGGTTTATTAACTGGAGGAATCAGCCACCACGTGCCTACCGATGTGACCCTTTTGACCTTTCCTCTTTTTTTTTTTTTGAAAAAAATAGTAACAAAGTAAATTATTGTTATTTTACGCACGATATTCACATTAAAATTTAATTAAATTATGATTCATACGAAAGCACATACTAACAAGAAAAATTTCATTTTAAAACATTCGAATTCAAAATTTTTTAAAATGATTTGATTTGGTGAAATAGTTGCACCCCTTACCATAAGTCATAAACATTTACACAATATTTTGTAAATAAAACAAGGGACTAAAAATGAATGGTATATAGAAATGAGAAATCCTTGCAAATTGGATAAAGAAAAAACATAAAGTTATAGTATTATATATAATATTGGATAAATAAAATTAAAATATAAAGGATAAAGGTATAGTGGGGGTTATGTAGGGAAGATGAGTTTGTGGAAAAATAAAAAGTAAGATATTAGAATCATGTCTTCTTCTTTCTTCCCCATGTGAACTGTTTGTAATTGTTATACCCCTATCTTCCTCTTTCTTTTGTCTCAAATCACACTCACATGGAGGCTATGTGAATGTCCCTTTTAGAAAGAAAAATAAAAAAAAAGAAAGACCTAGCCCGCCTCTTGTCTTTTTTTATATATTTTTCGTTTGATGTTCGTGTTCGTAATAAATTTTAAACATGTAGAAAATAAACAAATTATACAAATAAAATTCGAATAAACATAAATATTTTATTGATAATCAAGATTGAGGTTACAATTCTGCTCCTCCCTTGAATCACTCTCATAGTATTTATCTATTATCCAAGAATCGAAGGTCGTTTGTGCCATATTTCTAATCTACTCTCATAAGATTTATCCCATGAATCGAAAATCGTTTGTGGTATATTTCTCAAACTAGGATGATTTATATCTAGGTCTCGATCTTTAAAAATACCCAAGAGTTTTTGAGATATCTTTTAAGAAACCTTTATATAGGTATGAACTAGGGGTTTAGGATTGAGTAACCTTCGAAAATTCTAATTGAAAATGAACACACCTTCTAAAGTCTCAATTCGAATTGAACATATCTTGTAGAGTCTTACAAAATTTCAATATCTAACGTTCAATATTCATTTTGATGTTAGGTTACTACAAAGCATATTGAAAATTAAATAAAATTCAACTCGTTAATAATATTTTCAACCATTTCAATAAGAAACATCTATAAATAGCTCCTATTTTTAGTAATATTTATCAAAAAAAATTATATTCAAAATTTAGATACGAAATATCTGGTCTATAACCGAAGGGTATTCCCCTGTAAAACCTTTGGTGGTCCAATACACCCCCACCTCTAACATTAATAAAAGACTTCAACCAAATCCCTAACTATATAGTTTAATTTTTTTGGTAGTTTCCTAGCACCATCACCCTATATTATGCATTTATTATCAATGATTCTTTTTTCTTTTCTTAGTAATTTAAAAAAAAATATTATTTTAAAAGAGAAATAAATAATAAGGGGGACACTAATAATGATTAGTGATAAGTTCTAAAGGCATGTTAAATAGCTCTGTCACGCAGCAAACTTGTCTACTGCATGTGCCTACTTACTACTATATGTTTATTTCAATATAATTTAGTATTATTATCTTCTGTTTTTGTAAAGTTTGAGATCGTTGATTTTATTATTCTATATATAAAATAATTTTGATTCCCTCTTTGTCATGCATTTACAATAATAATCATAAAAAATAAATAAAACCAACCCCTTGTTCAAGTTAACTTGAATAGGACGTCTTAAATCAATTTGCTCTTTTTCTATCCTTTTTAATCTTGTTTTTGATTAAAATATTAGAAAGGGAGCGTCGGAATAACGAGAGTTTATTTCAGAGTAATATACACATTACGATGTAAAAGCTATTTTTTTGTTGATATGTCATGAGTTCGATCCATGCAAACAATTTATACTATATCATTATGTATTGTTTTAGGAATTATGATGCATTTTTTTCTGAACTTCTATTAATACGAAATACTTTGTGCTATGTTTTTAGAGAGTAAACAATTAATCTTGGATCATATTCTTGATTTTAAGTTCACCACTTTTTATATTCGAACGTGGTTAATTTAGAATCTTGAGGGATTATTTGCTCTCCATAATTCATACTATATTTCATTATGTTGTTGAAAAATGATATTTCAAAAAAAGAAGAAAAAATAAAAAAAATCTTCTATTTTTAATGAGAAGCTTAGAATTTAAGTTGAGCTCTTTTTATGACAAGAACTTAAATTAATCAGAAATGATTACACATAGATTTATAAATGAAAAAATATTGACATATTTAATAAAAAAAATAATCGTTAAAAGTTTCCATAAACTCTCTCTTTTTTATTAATTTCATACTTCAATTATTGGATTTTTCTTGTTACCCCATATATTATAACTTTCAAGATTAATTAAAACCCCTTGGACTCAATGTTTTTTAATGTGTGTAGTATTTCATACTCATAGATACTCAAAATGTATTAATTAACTAACACGTTACATGTCATTTGAAGTTAACTTATACGCATCTTAACTAGTTCTACAAAATACATTTTAATTATTTAAACTTAAAAATGACACATAAAACTCCAAACCATTAATATATTTAAGATTTTAATTATTTTTTTTAAAAAAAACATAGTTAGGTCATGATAATCCAAGGAGATTAGCATGTGCAATCCAGAAAAGAAATACCATTTTTATTAAATAAGCAACAAAGATTCTTTAGGTTAATATATTTTAGTTAATTAATATTCCTCACCATAATTGTCTTTAAATTTATTTATTTTTAAAATTATAAATTTTTGGATTGGTGAAGATCCCAAGAAAATTCTCAAAGAGGGGTCCGTACATGAAAATAGTATTAGCCCATAGGACAGAAAAGTAACATTATTGCACGTGGGAGGAGCCATAAGGACCCTACATGTTCATTTCAATCACAAATTATATACTTAAATGAAAAGTTGTTAAAGTTGAAGGACCATTCGACAATTAACTTTTTTGTTGAGGGGACACACAGAAACCAAAGGGTGTTAAATGTATAAATAATAAAAAGAGTGGGTCCTTCTTTAGCATAATTTCACCAACTTATGGGGAGACAATGTAATATACCAACTCAAGTGTTTTTTTAGAACATTTGATTTTAGGTTGATTGCATATCATGATTTTATATTACGAGATAAATCTTATATTCTTCAAAAATTATGATTTAGAATTTTTCAAATACGTAGATTCGGAAGTTTATATTTTAATGATCCCACGGTTATATCTAGTAGTTATTGATTTCATATGTTAAATTTTTTTATAATTGTATTACTACTTTTTAATAAATTTATTATTTTCACCAATATAAAATTTCTTATTAGTTTAAATCAATTCCTACTTTATCATTCAAATTCATTATTTTTTTTAATTATATTTATTTATCAAAAGTTCATCTATTTTTAGTGCATAAGACGGACCATAATGATTTTGTAATAATTTATAATACGATTTGATAATTTTTTATTTATTTGGTAAATTAAATAAATAATTAAAAATATTTTAACAGTTTTACAACTTATAAGATTCTTAAGTAAAAAATATACCACACAAAAATTTCAAAATCATATATCTAAACAAAACTACAACTTTTATCTCATTTTATATTAACTTACTATTAAAAATTCTAAATTAGCTGCATAAGCATTTACTAGAGGTCAATTAAAGGATAAAAGTTGACTGTGATTATTATTTGGAACTATTATATCATATATATATATATATATATATATATATTACAATGTATGTAAACAATTGTAAATATTTATCTCATCCGAGTACAACGGCAAGTAAGATATTAAGTCCTGCGACATAGATCCAATTTTAATGTCAAATTATAACACAATGAATAAGCAACAACAAGCTTCAAGAAGCAATCTGAGTTTGAGGATTACTACGACTTAGTTATTTGTTTCTACTAGTAATTATGTTGGTGACAGCCTAATGAAAATGAAAGATAGTGTAAAGTTCAGCTACCATGGATTATACCATGGATTTAGAGCTGTGATATTTGATCAATCTATTAAGGCAATAGAGTGTTTAGAGAATAAGAAAGAGAGATTTATTTCATTGAATATCACAATACAACAATGAATTACTTATATACATGAATTGAAACTAAAATGCTAAATGTATTTATATAACTAACTCCAATCTATACTGCTTTACCACTGTTAACTAACTGTACATAAGTTAGTTATAACTACCTAACTAACTTCCACGTCATTGGACTCAATACTCCCCTTTTAGCTGAATGGCAAAAATACATTCGTCATTCCAAGCTTGATGAGCAAATGATAGTGTTGTGCCTTTCCCTATCCTTTTGTGAGCAAGTTAGGTGGTTGTTCTTTAGTTCCTATGTACTGAGTCTTGATTAATCCCTGTTCATTTTCTCCTTCCCAAAGTGACAGTCAATGTCTATTTGGTACACTCATGAAAAATTGAATTTGCTGCTATTTGAATTGCAGCCTTGCTATCACAATGTAGATTAGTAGGTTGCACAAGTGTTACACCTAACTCTTTAAAAAGCCCTGTCAGCCAAGATATTTCTGCAACATTGGATGTCATACTTCTGAATTCAACTTATGCAAAACTTCTCGAGATAGCTGATTTACTGGTTTGTGGACAAGCTGCCCAGTCTAAGTCACAATATGCAGTTAAGCTGTGAGATGATGCTGAAGATATGAGCAGACCAAGTCCTGGGGCATTTTCTATGTACCTTATTACTCTAAGTGCAACCAACATATGAGATTCTTTTGGCTTGTGCATAAATTGACTAAGAACTTTGACAACATAGGTAATATCAAGTCTAGTCATAGTTAGGTATAATAATTTGCCTATCAATCTTTGATAATTTCTTGAATCAGGTAACAACTTGTCATTATCATTTCCTGTGGCTATATCAAACTCATGAGAAGTGAGTCTTTGATTGAAATCAAGAGGAGTAGAAGCAGGTTTAGCTCCCCCTTGGCCTGAATCAACAATTAATTCAAGGGCATACTTCCTCTGATTTAGCAAAATACCAAAAGACCCCATAGAAAATTCAATGCCAAGAAAAAATTTGAGAGCACATAAGTCCTTCACCCAGAACTTCTGCTGAAGTTTAGTTCTGGTGGATTGAATGAGAGCAACATTAGATCAAGAAACTAAGAGATCATCCACATAAACCAAAATAACAGTGACAGCAGTGCCAATAGTAAAAGTGAAAAGAGAGCAGTCATAATGACTCTATATGAAGCTCGAATCAAGCAAAGCAGCAGTAAACTCCAAGTTCCACTGCCTAGAGGCCCGTTTTAATCCATAGAAGGACTTTTTGAGCCTGCAAACCTTGTGTACAAAACCTTTTGAAAACTATAAGGGATTTGCATGTAAACTTTTTGCACCAATCACCTTGAAGGAATGCATTGTAAACATTCATTTGAAAAATAGGCCAACGAGAGGGAGCTGCAACAGCAAGTACATATCTTACAGTCACCATTTTGACAACTGGTGAAAAAGTCTCTAAATAGTCAATGCCCTCTTGCTGAGTGAACCCCTCGGCAACTAGCCTCGCCTTGAACCTTTCAACTTGACTATCTGCCTTATATTTAATCTTAAATACCCACTTGCAACCAACAACATTCTTTCCAGGAGGTATATCAAAAATATCCCATGTATCATTCTCTTCAAGATCATCTATTTCCTGTTGCATCGCGAGAATCCACCTATCATCCTTGACAGCTTCATGGTAAAACTTAGGCTCCACATCACATGTTTGAGCAATAAGACATTCGTGATAGGTAGGAAATAACAAATCATAGCCTAAGTAGTTGGACATAGGATAGGTACAAGTGTTGACCACATAATCAGTAAACCATTTTTGGGCAACCTTAGTCTTGTAAGAATGTCTGATTGAGTTCCCTGGTGGTAAAGGAATAGGAGCTTCAGGAAAAGGCATAGGAGAAGGTATAGGTGTGGAATTTGAGGTTGGAGAGGAATTGTCAACTACCAAATCATTAGCAAATTGCAATACATGGAAGATAGGGTCAGGGCTGGTAGTCATTTGTTTAAAAGGAAAGATGGATTTATGAAATATGACATCTCTGCTAAACAACACTCTTTTGGCATGCATATTATAAAGTTTATAACCCTTTTTTGTGGCAGATTAACCTAAGAAAACAAAAGGCAATCCTTTAGCTACAAATCTGTCTTTTCTGTCAACACTAACTCACTGAATGTTTTTGAGGTTTCACAATTGCATGTTGGAGGAGAAATTAGGGAATCAAATTCATCCCAAAGATCACTAAGCTTAGAAAAATAGACTGAGGTTGATAAGCTACATTGAGCAAGGAATGCAATTTCCTTGTGCAAATGAAAAGATATCACGCTGTTTTCCTTGTCAAATTTCTCCTTAAGGTTCTCCCAGACTCTATGAGAATCTGACACAGATGCAATTCCAGTCATCGACTCTTTCGAGACAACATTCATGAGCCACGAGAGAACAATTGCATTACACTGTTCCCATCGATTGAGTAAAGCTCCTAAATATAATGATCACACATAACTTCCATCAATGAACCCTGATTTATTCTTTCCAAAGAGGGCTATCTTCATATACCTACTCCACAAAGCATAATTTTCAGTTCCAATAATCTGAATCGCAATCAGAGTTATACTAGGAGTATCTGTAGGTTGCAGAAACAGAGGATCATTATGATCAATGATTGAATTAGCTCAAATTAGAACTGGATTAACCTGAGTTACTGGATCGATTTGAATTGTTGTGTCTGATTCATCTTCGAATAAAGGATTCAGAACAAGAAGAAGAAAAAATACTTGCGGAAGGATATATCAATGCTCTGATACCATGTAAAGTTCAGCTACCATGGATTACACCATGGACTTAGAGCTGTGATATTTGATCTATCTATTAAGACAAGAGAGTGTTTAGAGAAGAAAAGATATTCATTTCATTCAATATCACAATACAACAATGAACTACAGTCTGCTTATATACATGATCTGAAACTAAAATGCTAAATGCATTTATCTAACTAACTCCAATCTATATTGCTTTACCACTGTTAACTAATTGTACATATGTTGGCTATAACTACCTCACTAACTTCCACGCCACTGGACTCAATAGATAGTCAATAAACAAAATAATAATCTATAGTGAATTAAAAATTTATTTATTATGTTGTTTTGTTTAATTAATTCATATTTTGTAATTATGTAAATAAATATTATTTTTTAATATTTGAAAAGGGAGATAAAATAACATGTACATGATATAAAGTTGGAAAATGCAACAAAGGAAGAAATGACACAAGGATGATTTAACTAAGAAATTGAATGAGTTTTGATCACTTTTGGATCAAGGTAGAATAAAAGTACATAAGAGATGTAAAATAGTTTAGGTTTTTGAATAATTGACTCATTGATTTGATAAATCTTTAATATTTGAATCTTTAAATTAAGAATACTTTATGTATGATTCTATGAGATTTTCCTTCTATGTTATGTGTTATATATTTGATGGTTTATGTTGACTATTGAGGTGTGATGGAACTGTGCATTTTTGTTGTGATGCATGCATTATGTCATGAATGCTCTCAATTCATTTTTATGTATTCTAGTTCAGTGCTAAGCGTCGTTGTGTTCATAAAGGCAAATTAGAGTGTCACTCTTTTACATTTATGTTTAGTTAGTATCCTTAGATTAGCTTTTATAAAATCGTGAGTAGAAATATATTTCAATATAACATTATTCTAAATGGAAAATATGTTTGTAACTATAGAATATTTATGATATTTCTTATTCTTAATATGTTTGTAACTATAGAAATATATATATGGGTACTGGAATTATAATTTATTGAATCCAAGCACCACTTATATGAATAAATACCAGTTATATCGACCTCTACAAAAACCCTTTAGTATTCAACTGAAAACGTCTTTCTTTCTTTATTTATTTTTTTCAATATTTTAGAAAAGTAAGGTGTTTGATCAAATTTATGGGACAAAATAAATCCTCTTGAAGTAGCAGCAGTTATCTTTCAGAAGCTAAAAATATAAAAGCAAATTCCAAAAACATTTTTTTTTGAAAAATAGTTTTAAGAAAAATACACTTTAAAAACACTTCTTAAATTGATAAGCCAAATACAAACTTCTCATCAAAAATATTTTTTTTAAATAACACTTCCCAAAAATAGTTGATTTAAAAACTTGATCAAACAGACTATGATTTATCTATCCAATATATATGCCTACTTCACTTTTCAAAATGCTTATTTTAGAAAAAATACAGTGTTTGATCAAACTTTTGAATGGAAATAAATGCTTATGTAGAGAGCAAAATAAACTTTAGAAGCATTAGGGAAAATATCGCCAAAACCTAATTGCTATTCAAAAGTAATTTTAAAATTAATTTAACCAAACACAAACAACTTCTTACCAATTTTTTTTAAAAAAAGAATAGTTGATTTTAGAAACTTGACCTACTTTCTACTTCAATAATGGCTACTTCATTACTATATAAACTACAAGAGCCGAGGAGGATCTATCAGAAATAATCTATCAAACATTCATTCACAAGGTAGGGGTAAGACTACGTACCGTTAAGTTGAGGTTGATGTACAACCTATATTCCTCCTGCAACACAAGATATAACCAGAACACATAGATAGATACAACAAACATGCAAAGATGGAACAAGAAGTACAAATCTGTACAACTTAATGTCTTACAGATTTAAGGTTTTAAGGTTCAACAGCTAAATGTTTTCGAGAGATGGACTGCTAAGCAAAGTATATACAAGTTTATAATACAGTTTCAGCAACAGCTCCACATCTCGGAGGTTTAAATATTAAACGAAAAACATCAGTCACCACCTGTAGTCACCACCTCCTTGTCCTTCTTCTCAGTTGACAAGGCTTTTGATTTGCAGATCGCGCAGCTGTTCTTCACAGCTAGCCATTTCTGAACACACTCTTCGTGGTACTCATGACCACAATTCAGAATCCCTATCTTCTCCCCATCCTTGTAGTCAGACTGCAATAACGCGTGTAAAGGATTCAAGACAATGAAATAGAGGCTGAGGTGAGATTGTGTGTGATAAGGAAACCTTATAAGGATTCATGACAATGTTTTGATGAATTTAAGACTTGGGAAGAAAATGGAAATATAAACATTGCGTAGAGTGTAA
Source organism: Solanum lycopersicum (assembly GCF_036512215.1). NCBI lineage: Eukaryota > Viridiplantae > Streptophyta > Magnoliopsida > Solanales > Solanaceae > Solanum > Solanum lycopersicum. Next base: position 67,841,402 of record NC_090806.1, read on the forward strand.
CTCAGCGAAGGAGTAATACCTGGCATATAACACAGACAGTTTTCTGGTCTTCATCAGATGCAACATTTTCCAGAGGGGTAGGAGTCTCGGTAGATAAAAATATTCTCGTTTTCAAATTGGCAGCGATGATGTCCTCGGACAAACCAAGTGTCACATTGCCAATTCGCTCCCCCAATGCAAGAAGCTCCTGGATAGATATTTGATATTAAAGGGTAAATTTGCTGAAAATATCGAGCATGCAAATATGAAATAACCTACAATTGCACTTACCTCATAGGACATGCGATCCACGTCCAATCGCATATCTCTGTGCTGATCAACAATAGCCACTCCACGAAATCTTGGAACACCCAGCATTGACACTCCCTAGTAAAATCACAAAGAAAGAGATACAAAATCCAATCCCATTACTTCAACTGCATGAAACTGCACTACAATAAAGATAACAAGAAAGAACTATTATAATGCAACAAATTTTCCATCTTGTGGCAAAACTCTTACAGTACGGAGGTTGTGGTGGCTAGCATTTGTTCCACGGATCGTGAGTTCCCTTTGATGAGGTCTGTACATTCTAAAGTTAGACGGAAGCAAGGGTCCCATATTGGACGAAGTAAGTTGTAGTTGTCTGCCTGGAGATGCTGTCATCTGAGCATAGGTGCTCACTGTGTGGCCTGCCATACTTTGCATGTTAGGTGACAGATGAGGATGGTACTGCTGTGATCCTTGAGGAATGGGTGGATACATGAAACCAGTCAAACCCCCGTTGCTGGAAGGTATTTGATAACCTTGCATAGCCATGTTTCCAGCACCTATCACATAGCCTCCGGCACCAACTAAAGTATATAGAAAGAAGCAGAAGAAAGATACAGTCAGTTAATATGTTATTCCGACACTTAGAATAAAGATCACAAATTGCTGTTGATAATTTGACGAAAGAGAAAAACCAAGGCTTTCCTGGATTGTTAGAAAATGAAATGAAATAACCATTAGGTAATAAACATGGAAAAAAGGAGACGTATGCCACATAAAATGTGAAGATGCAATAGGAAAGAATAAGATGTGGTTCAAGTGGATTGTCACTTTTAAATTTGTAAGAAGAAAGGACAGCTGACATATGCATTGCTCAACTTGGCAGCACGCTAATAGCTCGTAAGAAAACAAAATTTAGAAGAACAAAAAGATTAACTAAGCTAAATAGACACTCAAAAGTCATAAATGTAAATTAAAACTAGAAGAGTAGTTACCGGGCGGATAGGTTATAGGAGCAGCCTGACTCCAGGCCCAAGATGGAGCTGTACTGCCGCTGCTACTGGAAGGCATGTTCAGCCAAGGATTGCCAGGAAACTGATAGGCTTGGCCTACATAGTTTCCTTGAAGCAGATGATTATTGTTATTTTGCAATACAGTATCTGGACCACTAGCAGATCTGCTCCCACTTCTCTGTACTCCATTTTCAAGGAGCAGTGCTGAGCCACTCACTACATGCGCACGAGATACAGAATCATCTGTAGTGCCTGAGACTGGAAGCCCATCACGTAACCCATGATTTGCTGGAACAGGCAAATCCATAGTTGCAGACATAGCACCATTTTGAAGGAGTGGTGCTGAGTCACTCCCTCCAGACTCGCGTGATACAGAATCATCTGTAGTGCCTGAGACTGGAAGCCCATCACGTAACACATGATTTGCTGGAACGGGAAAATCCATAGTTGCTGAAGTAACACCATTTCCAAGGGGTGGTGCTGAGTCACTCACTCCATGCTCGCGTGAAACAGAATCATTTGTAGTGCCTGAGACTGGAAGGCCATCACTTAACACATGATTTGCTGGAACAGGCAAATCCATAGTTGCAGACGTAGCACCATTTCCAAGGAGTGGTGCTGAGTCACTCCCTCCATGCTCGCGTGAGACAGAATCATCTGTAGTGCCTGAGACTGGAAGCCCAACACGTAACCCATGATTTGCTGGAACTGGCAAATCCATAGTTGCAGATGCAGTACCATTTTCAAGGAATGGTGTTGAGTCACTCCCTCCATGCTCGCGTGATACAGAATCATTCGAGGAAACATCAGACTCATTTGCTGTTGTGATGACGGGAGCAGCGGAAGTACTAGGCCCTGCCAGAGCAGAATGATGTTGAAGATTTCCAGAGTTGCCTGCAACATCCCTTTGCTTAGATGACTCTCTGGTACTGTCCATACGAGGATCGTTCCTACCTAAGTTATCTGCGTTATTTCCTGTGCTGCCCTGAGTGCCTGAGACTGGAAGCCCATCACGTAACCCATGATTTGCTGGAACTGGAGAAGTCCTCAATGCAGCTGGAGCTGCCACATAAGGGTAAAAGTAATTTGCTGGTGGTGCAAATGCTGCGCCAACATTGGTAATATAGTGCCACTGTTGAATCCCATTGGCCGGTGGCCTCCCATAAACTAGAGCACCCTCTTGATGGCCTGGTAGATGAGGCACATAGAAATTACCAAGGCTTCCTGGAGCTGGCACAGTGGTGTTAACGTTTGGATGCGGAAAAGCTGTAAAGCTCCCATGCATCATACAAGGCTCTGGATAAATATACGCTTGACTCTGCTGATCTGCTCCCAAAGTCATGAAGTGATTACTGTGGGGCGTATTCCTTTCCCCCATGATTCGAGTACAATCTTGTGGATAATATCTGGTCAGAGAAGAATAAACAGTCATGCAAAACTACATGCCAATACATGCATTAACTAAGAAATCACATGCATTCAGTATCTGCCAGCTGATATGATTCCGATTTATTTAAACTTAAAAGTTCAATGCTAATATGTCAATGTTCACTGGCATTCATCTCAAAAAGCACACTTCAAAGTTACCATGATCCCATTCAAAAGTTCTAGGGGTATCCTCTTAAATTCAGAAGTTTACTTACGTAACACAAACCATCATAGACATACACCATGCAACAATAGAACCCGAGTATAAATTGTTTTCTTGATATGCAGTTGTTACATAAGGTAAAGAGTAACCAAACCATGCAGAAAGAGAAGCAGGAATAAGACGAAGCGAATATGGCACGTGAATAGACAGCAAGCTACTATTACGACTCATACCATTCTTAAACAGACAACAGAGACGATAAGTAGAAGCAATTCATGCATCCACTATTGTCAAGAAATCTGTCTTACACACTACTGCAATGTACTTTAATAAGGAAAACAGTAAAAATGGATATAGGAAACATGATTAAATAAGGGAAATAACTCCTCCCCTAAATACATGTTAACGTGACAAGACCTCCTTCGTTGAAACCTCCTAATGGACTAGATAATTGCAAACATGAAAGAGTACCCTTCGTTCATTTGATTGTCTTTCAGAAAAGAAGTTGTGACAAAATTGACAACCTAGATAAACCTTCACAACTCACAGTTGTAAAAAGGCCACCTTTACTCCCTTAGCCAGTCAAAAACCAAAGACTTGAAGTCTACAAAGTCCACATGACAGTGATGAGCTCAAGCAAAGAAAAAAGGAATGATCATTGAGCGGATACGAAACTTAGTATAAATGATTGTATAAGTGACAAGAAGAAGAAAAATTGGGTAGTATAGAGTTAACTATCAGGTACCAAAAGTTATCTGATTTCCCTTACAGGTTAAGACGTTATGTCAAACGGCTAGTAAAAACTACACGAGTAGAAAAAGGTCAGAACAAGTAGCATCCACATAAGGTGTGTTCCATCATTCATGGATTGATATCAAGATTTTTAAAAACTCAAAGTCATCAGACTCAATATGAGATATACTAGATAAAGAACTTGTATCACGCTGTTGAGCTAGTTGTAGTAGTCCACACAGAGTGACTTTTAGCTAAAACTGTTATCACGGAGTTCAGCTAGCTGAACGAAGATTTGCTTTTCTTTCCTTGTTAGCTCAAAGAACAAAAAGCTTTAGAAAAGTCAAGCAGAATAGGAAGCTAGGTTCCTAGGGGAAATGGCTATAAACAATCGTAACAAGAACACAGACTTGAATTTTAAACCAGTACTTTATAAATTCAACAAACCCTGATGACTGAGGTTAACCAAGGCAAAACAACTTCGTAAACCTTTTCTTTATAAGACATAACCTCAAAAACTAGAAAAAAAATACATACACTGATCAAACACCGTTCAAAGTTCCAAGTAAAATTCAACAACTGTAAGTCAAGAAAAAAATGCGCAAAATCTTCACTCCCAAATTAAGTAGGGTTTACTCTCAAAATCCCTTCTCTTTTTTTTTTCATTTTCATTTCCCTTTTTTGATCAAGCAAGAACTTGATTTTTTTTCTTCTTATAAACAGTGGTGTTCAATCCAGCTTGCACAAACCTCGATTGTTTCGCCAGTTACCTCCTACCTCCCACAAACACAAGTGATTAATCTTACCAATGCTCAGACAGATACGACGAAACCACCAAGTGTTTTCGTCCACCATTTTTCATTCAAACAAAACACTTAGTAAACAAATTTAAAACCTTCAAACTTTTCACCTTTTTTTTTTCTTTCCAAAACAATCAAGATCATCCCATTTTGAAAAATCATTCTTTTAGTATCCACATTTAAGTAAATTCTAAAATGAATATACACAAAAACTAGTTATAGACATAAAGAAAAAAATATATATATATTAAAAAATACTTTGAAGATGTTTTCACCTTTATTTCGTTCCAAAACAATCAAGAACATCCCCATTTTGAAAAAAAACACTCTTCTATATCCCCATTTAAGTTAATTCCAAAATGAACACACACAAACACTAAACATAAACATTAAAAAAAAAAACAATCTTTAACATTTTTTCAGTGAGAATCAACATGCAACTGATATAAAAAACTTCAACAAATGCAATTCATTCATAAAAACTGAACTTAAAACTTCAACAAATGCAATTCATTCATAAAAACTGAACTTTACATTTCACAAAAAACTTCACAACAACTTGAAACACCTACAAAAAACAAACAAAAAGCCCTAAATTCAAGTTAGATATAAAATGTAAACGATGATCAATGATCATAAAAATGAACTCCAACAAAACCCCACAAAATTTTTCTTCTTCTAACCAAATGCTGCACTTCCACAAAGATTAATTAGCAACAAAAAAAAAATTGTAACCGACCAAAAAAAAACACTTCTAAGCAAAAAGAAAAACTGAAAATTCCGATTAAAACCATCAAAAGAAGCAGAAAAACTAACCCAAATTGAGCTTGATGAAGAATTGCAAATGAAAAATTGAGAGAGAAATAGTTGATTTCCTCAAAAAAAACTGAAGCATTAACACATGTTTTTTGCTCTTATGAAGAAAAACTATGAACTCACTGGTTTGTTTTTCCTGTGTATATTTCCTGGACTTAACTGCAACGTGGCTAATACATTTTTGTCATTATTTACTTTCATTTATTTCTTAATTACAATTATCATCCCTCAACTATTCAAAAATAATTAACTTTAATCTATTTTTACTTTGTTTTGAACGAGATTAGTGAAAAAAATTACAAAAAGATCCATTACGTTTGAGAAACATAAAAAAAACGCTCATTAAATATAGGATAAGACAGTTACAGTCCTTTTGAACAAGCCTCGTTCATATCGAAGACTGTAAGTAAATACAAAAATAGTCCTTTAACTTTAATGAAAAAGTTGAAACTGCACGTTAAGTATGTGATAGAACAAATGTAGTCCTACTTCTAGAATCTCGTGGGTATCGAAAAGTATTTGGAAAATATAAAATAGTCCCTGGAGTTTTAAGAAAAGTTTTAAATTGTTTGTTAAATATTGGATAGAACAATTATAGTCCTCCTAAACCAACCTCGTGGATATCGAAAACTATTTAAAAATACAAAATAGTCCCTTTAGTTTGATAAAAAAAATCAAAATTGCCCGTTAAATATACGATGAAACAATTATACTCCTCCTATTCGAACCTCGTTGATATCGAACATTATTAGGAAATACAAAATAATCCCTTAATTTTGAAAGAAAATTAAAAAAATGTCCATTATATATAAGATAGAACAATTATAGTCCTCTTACATGAACCTTGTTGGTATCGAAAAGTATTGAAAAATATAAAATAGCCCCTCAAGTTTTAATTTTTTTTAAATTGTTTGCTAAATATTGCATAGAACATTTATGGTCCCTCTAACCAAACTTTGTTGGTATCGAAAAGTATTGAAAATTACAAAATAGTCACCGACGTTTGAAGAAAAGTTTTAAATTGTTTGTTAAATATTGGATAGAACAATTATGGTCCCTCTAAATGAACCTTGTTGGTATCGAAAAGTATTGGAAATTACAAAATAGTCCAATAAGTTTGAAGAAGTATTCAAAATCACCTGTTAAATATATGATAGAACAATTGTGGTCCTCTTACATTAACTTTGTTGGCATCGAATATTATTAAGAAACACAAAATAGTCCCTTAAGTTTGAAGTAAAAATTAAAAATCCCTCGTTAAATATATGATAGAACAATTATAGTCATCTTACATGAACATCTTTGGTATTGAAGATTATTAGAAAATACAAAATAATCCCTTAACTTTGAAGAAAAAATTAAAATCGCCCATTAAAAATACGATAGAACAATTATAGTCCTCTTACATGGACCTCGTTGGTACCAAATATTATTAGGAAATACAAAATAGTCCTTTAAGTTTAAAGAACTTTAAATCGTCCATTAAATATACATAGAACAATTATAATCCTCCTACACGAACCTCATTGTTATCGAATATTATTAGGACATACAAAATAGTCCTTTAAGTTTGAAGAAAAATTTAAAATCAATCATTAAGTATACGATATAACAACTACAGTCCTTCGACATAAACCTTGATGATATCAAAAAATGTTATAAGACTCAAAATAATCTCTCAAGTTTGGACGTGAACTCATAGTTTTTCCTCAAATATACAAAAGAACACTTATAGTCCCATAAATATATAATAGAACACTTATAGTCCTTCTACACGAAAATTATCAGTATCGTCGATCATTTTTTAAAAAAGTACAAATTAGTCCTTTAAGTTTGTAGAAAAATTTAAAATCGTTCGTTAAATATATGATAGAATAATTATAGTCCTCCTACACGAACATCTTTTAGATTGAAGATTATTAAAAAATTCAAAAAATCCTTCAGATTTGAACAAACTCTAAAATCGTTCATTAAATGGATGATTGAACAGTATAGTTCTCCAACACAAACATCAATAGTATCTAAGATTTATTTTTACCTCAAATTTAGACATGAACTCAAAATCGTCTCTAAAGTACATGGCGGTAACTTACAATCCTCTCATTAAACATTATTAATATCGATAATTTTTTAGAAAATTTTCATTTCAACTTTTTTTAAAAAATATCTCAATTATATCATACTTGAATAATATTACAATTGAAACAAGTTGTTCTTTGTTGATTTATTGGTAAAACTCATGTCTCACAAGTTGATATAGTGAGAGTTTATAAAAAAATTAAAAAATTAATAGAGACTATATAAATTCTAATTGCTAAGGATGTGTGTTGAGTCTAATTCTAATGAGGTGGTTTTACACTCCTCTTATTAGGTTAGATTGGTTGTGAGACGAACATTAATACTCAATTTAATATTAAATTTTGAAAAAAAGTTTAATAAAAATGTCAACGATTTATTGTAAGCAAAGAATAAAATTGATCATCATATAGCTCCTTGTATAACTTTTTTTCATTTCAAGTGATAATCAAGCTCAACATGCTTCATACGAGCATGTAACACGAGATTGACTGTTAGAGTATTCCACTAATGTTGTTTGCATACAACAATGAAGGTTTAGGCGAAGAGATAATTAAATTCTTCAGAAAATAAGTAATTCAGGTGATATCAATATGATCTTAATATTTATTTATTTTTATAAATATGGAATATCAAAATTTTAAAAAAATATATACCAAATATTATAATATCAAAATTGAAGCATTAAGTTTTTTTAATGCTCATGCCTAATTGATGTTTTACATATCTAAAAGAAGGCATCATGGCATATTCTATTTGCAAATGACACAAAGTATACATGCACTGATGAGAAATAGACAAAAATTAATCGTTTTTAAAGTACAAAAGGTTTAGATTCAATATGACTAAAATAGAGTACTTCAAATGTAAATTTAATAGCTTTACTCACAAGATAAATATGAACATTAAAATGATAGACAAATTATCTCTAAAAGAAGTTTTATGAATCTTATATCAATAAACCAAGAAATTAGGAATTGACAATGATATAATCATGTAACACATTAGATTAGCGTGTGATACATGAAAATAGAGGCTTTTATCTAGGAGTTCGAAGCCTAAAGGATGAAAAATGTTAACAAAAATTTAAAAACGGTATATGAAACTTCTTTTTATTCAAAACGGAAAAATCGTTCATGAACTAGCGATTTTGTCCACTGGGAAAAAGCAAAATCGCTGCTATAGCAACGATTTGTTGAATTTCATTTTTTTTAAAAAAAAAAATTAAACAAAATCGCTTTCCAAAGGAGCGATTTTCAAAATAGTTTTTTTTAATTTTTTTTTTAATATGTCGTTGCTAAGGCAGCGACTTAAGTTTAATTTTTTTTTACTATTATTATTTGCTTCTTTTTTAATAAAAATAAATCAAAACATTTTTTTTATTTTTTTAAATCAAATAGCTGCCAGGGCAGCGATTTTAATTAAGAAATTTTATTTATGATTTAAAATCAAATCGTTGTCAAGGCAGCGATTTTAAATCAAAAAAATTTTAGCGATTTGATTTTTAAAAATAAATAAATAAATTTGATTAAAAATTGCTGCCTTGGCAGCGATTTGATTTTAATTTTTTTTAATTTAAACTTTTTTATAAAAAAGAGAAGCAAAAAATTAAAAAATAATAATTTAAACTTAAGTCGCTGCATAAGCAGCGAAATACTAAAAAAAGTTATAAAAAAAAAGAAATTTATTTTGAAAATCGCTCCTTTGGGAGCGATTTGTTTAAGTTTTTTTTAAAAAAAAATAATCAAATTTAACAAATCGCTGCTATGGCAGCGATTTTGCCGTTTTGGTTTTTAAAAAAATCATATAATGTTTTGAAATTTTTGTTAACATTTTTCACCCTTTAGACTTTGGACTCTTGTATCTAGTAGTGTCTTGAATGATAGTATAAGAGAATGTCGATAAAGGTAAGTTTTGTAAAGTGATTATTAGACCAACTATGTTGTATCGGATGGTGTATAATCAGTTAAGAACTCGTACATTCAGAAGATGAAAATAGTGTAAATAAGGATTTTAAGATAAAAATGCGGGCATACTAAGAAGTATAGGATTACGAACGAATAAATTTTGAAATAATATAAAAGTAATCTCAATCATAGACAAAATGAGAGAGACATGACTAAGATGGTTCAGACATATGAAGGGAAGCTGTAACAAAATGCCTCAATGGGAAGGTGTGATAGGCTTTATACGGTGGGTCTTAATAGAGGTGAATGTAGACCAAAAAATTATTGGACATGTGCATTTAAAATTTACTGATATGATTATGATAGTAGATAATTTAGTATTGTTTAGTTTTCTTGATCAATATAATTATTGTTACTCTCTTATTATCTTATCCTTCAATTCTATTAGTATTTATTGTCCCCTTTGCTTCAGTTATCATAGTATTTAGTTTCTTGTTGCTACATCTTCGTTATTTCTACTTGATTTCTTCATTACTATATATATATATATATATATATATATATATATATATATCGGTTGGGAAATCAGTTAGCCGCGAAACATTTTTCTTTTTACATTATAGGTCTCTAATTAGGAATTATTTTAATAAGTAATATTAAATTAAAATAAAAAAATCTATTAACAATATACTTATACCATAAAATAGACAATAATTAATTTATCATTACAATAAAGGATCAAGTCCTTGTCAATCTATTTTTCTTAATGAGCAATAAAAATGGATTTTTATAAATTAAAAATGTAAATATATTATGATTTTTTTAAAAAAAAAAATCAACAGACACCAAAATTCAAATATGAGCGCGTAGTGTGCCTTGGGCTTCTCCTAAGTCCTAAACACCTAATTCTGTTGGGCATTGGCTACATTGTTCACTTGTCAAGAGTGCGGTGTTAAATGGATGGGTTGAGTTAAAATCACAGATATTAAAATTAGATAAAGTATAAACTGACTTGGGTCATGACATGCTCAAGTTTATTTTAGGTTCAAACGGGCTAAAAATCGAGTTGAATCATGACCTTTCAATTTGACCCGCTTAATATCGATTATTTTGACATATTATTATTTAACTTTTATAAGCACAATTTTAATTTCAACTCAAGTAAATAAAATTTGGGAAATTTTTCAAAATAGCAATATTTTAGCATTTAATAGGGTCACTTGTCAACACTTTCAATATTTATCTAAAATGTCAATATTTTAGTTTGTTATAATATTGACTGTGTTTATTTAATTTGAAAGAATACAAACTTTTAATAACAGAATGGAGAGAATCATAGGAGAAAATAATTCAGAAAAGGTAAAAATATTTCCCTTAATTTTTTATCTTTACTTATTTTTACTTTTTTAAATATAATTTTATCTGAATTGTATTCGAATGAACTTCTTTAAATATGATTTTTTTTGTATTCGGATAAAATTCATTAAATATGATTTTTGTGTATTCAAAATTTTGAATGAACTTTTTTTTTACAAACTGAGCACGATAAATACTTATTTCAATTGAAAAATTAGACCATACAATTCAATACCTGATTGTATACCATTATGAAAATACAAATTCAAATCTGAATATAAACTAGCTGACATATAAAGTGACATTGAAAATACAAAATGAGTCAAATAAACTAAAAAATCTATTTTACTAATGCAATTAGTATAAATACTCATATAATGAGTACGTAAACAAATTATATTTTGATTATCCAGAATTAAAAATGAATACAATATCAAATCTAAATATAAACTATTTGGTATACAAAGGGATATTGAAAACACAAAATGAGTAAAATAAAATACAAAATTGGTTTTTACTGATGCAATTAGGTTGAATGCATATATAACATAAATAAACTGTATTTTAGTTGTTTAGAATTGAGAATGAATACAAATCAAATATAAATATAAAATTTGATAGTATACCATTAGGACGAATACAAAATCAAATCTAAATACAAGCTTTTTGGTATGCAAAGTAATATTGTAAATACAAAATAAGCAAAATAAAATAAAAAGTTTGTTTTACATATGAAATTAGAATGAATACCTAAATAATGAATATGTAGTTTGGTTCTTTAAACTTGAGAAAGATGGACAATTAAGAACTTCAATCTGACAATTGATTCATCAAGTTCCATGGATTCAAGAAGATCTTTTCAGAACCGTCCATAGAGCGACGATGGAGATCTAGAACCCGATGTTGAAATCGTACAAGTCGAAGAAATTTATTAAACAAGTATAGGAGATAACAATGGTGGAAACTGTAGAGAGTGTGAAAAGATTTGGGATAAAAAAGTAAAGAGAATTATTAGAAATTGAGATCCTTTTTATTTTACTTTTAATTGGTAGTAGAGTTAAACTAGGTAACTGATGAGAAATAAAAGGATAGTAAATTTAATTACATTAGGATACATTATATTTGTCAAAATAATGACATAATGACATTTTTAATAATTATTTTATAATATCGGTGTTTTAGATAATTATGTTAGAAATTTGGACTACTTTACTAATTTTTCCATAAAATTTAGAAGAGATACAAATAGATGAATAAATACTAAAAGATATAAAATGGATATCATATATCAATACAAATAAAGAGTTTTAACACTGAATAAAATTAAAGATTAAATTAGGCTCAATTAAAGATTCTTCTAAAATGGGTTAATAATTGAATGGATCGAGATTGAACTCAATTCAAATTATTTTAAGCTCAGCCCATAAAATTTTGAACGGATTGGATAGATTAACTTGGGCTCATTTTGACACTCTTATTTAATTGTATCAATGATGTTCAAAGTGTGATATCATATGTTCATATTGAGTAGTATTTTATCTATTATATTGTCAAATCACTCTTGCCTTTGTCATTCCTTCTAGATTCAGTCGTGAAATTACACAAAATATATTATTGTGCATTATGTATAATTGGAGTCTAAGTTAGCCTTATGATACTATTTTCCTCGTCGATTCGATACACAAGTATTTATAGAGTATTACACAAAGAAGAGAAAACAATTTTTCTTAAATTACAATTCGTAGCTACATGTTATAGGGAGGAGAGAGGCGAGAGAGAGCAAAAACTGGGAGAGAGGTGAATTATATATGTATATTGGTTCGATAATTGTATATAATACATATGCATTTGTATATATGGCAGGCGAGATTGGGAGAGAGAGGAGAGAGGTGAACGATATTGGGAGAGGGAGGAGAGAGGCGAGCGATAGAGGGCAGAGAGTGAGAGAGTGGTAAATTGTAATGTATATTGGTTAGATAATTGTATATTATACATATGCATTTATACAAAAATCAAGTAAGATTGGAAGAGACTGGAGAGAGGCGAACGAGATTGGGAGAGGGAGGAGAGAGGCGAGCAAGAGTGGGCAGAGCATGGGAGAGAGGTGAATTATATATGTATATTGGTTAGATAATTGTATATTATACATAAATATACAAATGTGGTTAATTATACAAACTCGAAGTTTGCCACATAATTAATGTATAATGTTAGTTGTGACTTGTGAGTGATAATTATAGCAAACTATAGCTATAATGAGTAATTAAGTAGTGTAGGTTTACTCAACCGAAAAATAAATTGAATGGACTCTTTTAATATTAGTCGTTCACGTATCTCGCTATTAGATATAAGGGTATATTTAGCCTAAAAATATTATTAAAATAAAATGAAAAGCTCAAAATAGTCTCTTTAAGTTGGGATTTACACTAAAAATTGCTCATTAAATATATGGTAGAAGGCTAATAATTCTCCTATTCAACCCATTTAATATCATTGATTATTAAAAAAATTCCAAATAGTCCCTTCCATTTGTATATTAATTCAAAATTATCCTTTATTTATATGGTAGAACACTAATAGTCCCCTTATTCAATACATCTTTGAAAACCATTGTTCTTAATACATTGTTACTTTGTTGGTGATAATAATTACTTAAATCCAAATTAGTCCCTTAAGTTTGAAGAAAAAACTTAAAATCAATACTTAAATATATGATAAAATAATTACAATCCTTCTACAAGAACATCATAATCCGTAAAGTTTAAACGTAAAGTTGATTTTAGGATTATTAGTTTTAATAAACTTCGATACAAATGATGTTCTTTTAGGAGGATTGCAATTAGTTTATCATATATTTAAATTAATATATTACATTTTTCTTCAAACTTAATGAATTAGTTTGGATTTAAAGTAATTATTGTTATTAACTAGTAATTAACAGTGTGTTAAAAGCAATGGTTTGAACAATATGAATAAAAAGGAATAAAGGCCTTGGGCTGGACTGGGCCATTTCAAAGTGGACTGGACTACTCTTAAGATCCACGGGCTTATAGGTTGGATCTTGAGTGAATGCAACCCAAATTTAATCTGTTCGTTATTGGAGTTTGAGGTACTGCTATTATGATATAAGTATTTTGTTATGTGTGAGTTGCATCGAAGAAGCACTTTCAAAGCGAGTAAGGCAGAGTCAATATATCGTTTCTAGGATTTCCATGAATAGATTAGATGGTCCTCGGCTCCTCGCGCCTACATACTAAATTCATCTTTTTAGTAAGATGAAATTGTATCATATTTTAATATTTCTTCAACCTACCTCTATTTTTCCTTAACTTTCCAAAGTAAATATATCACGCCTCTGCGCCGAGAGACTCATACATCTCTTCTTCACATGTTTGAACAATTTTAGCCCCTCAGCTCTTCATCTTGTCCTCTATCGAGACCACTATTGAAGAAAAAAGGGAATAAAGGCCTTGATAAGGTAGGACCAAGTAAAAGTGGGCTGAATTTTATTCCTAAAATCAAGGGGCTTAAGGTTGGACTTTGACTTTGAACTTTATAAGGAAAGCCCAAAGACAAAAAAAAGAGTCACTATCACTTCACTAAATTGGAGGTTTCAACTTCATTGGATTGGACCACCTTATCTAGTTCTAATTAATTCCAAGTTGACAACCCAACTAATCCTTCAAACTCTTTCTTCATTTCTAATCAAATCACTTATAAATAAAATATTTATAAACTCTCTTTATTACTCAATTGTCTTTTTGTCCCTTTTTGATGTAATAAATGTTGGTCAAAGCCCTCCTTTTAAAGTAATCCTTGACTTAAATTAGACTAATAACCTCCCACCCCCACACAAAAGAAAGCCAATTGACTCAACTTTTATACATGTTAACATTGCTTAACCTTTGAATATTCTCTTTCATTTATATAAGAGAGATTGAAATTGAAACACTTTGTTGATAAGTGTTGATTTAATAAGGGTATTTTTTTTAAAAGAGAAAATTAGAATCTTTTATTTATTTTACTCTTATTTAATTAATGCTTCTTTTTAAAAAAAAAAATAATTATAGGATCCATTTTAACTATGACATCTAGTAATAGATAAAATAGATTTCATAATTTCGAAAATATTATATAAAAATTAAATTAAAATGAACATAAGAATATTTTTTAATGATATTTTAAAAAATAAATACCCTTGTTGAAGTGGGCCGTCAAGACGTGTTTGTTTCAGCAGAGATTTTTTTGAGTGAATTTTTCAGAATTGTTTTCATTGACGTCGATGAAGACATACCCACTTCAGCTTTAAACTTTCTTATATATTCAAATAATACTTTAACTTCATCTCATGTGATATCATACCAGAAATTCATTTCACATGACCAAACATACTTAAAAACTTAATACTAAACATCAATTAACAAAGATAGTACGATGAAATAGTTAGTCAAATTGTTTTCTTAATAGGTATGTTAAATTCAAATATAACAAGTAAACATTAACATAGGAAACATTTTATATGTTTTAAATGACTCTATTAAATTTTACTTGTTTATTTTGGATTTTACACATTTGTTAAAAAACAACACTTACTAGTATTGGGTATTACAAATTGAAAATCAATTTTAAAAATATGGAAAAAGACTAAATACACCTTTATATTATTAAAAATAATCTAAATATATCTCTCGACATATTTTTGGGCTAAATATATCAATCATGTTAGTTATAAGCATATATATACAACGAGAGGATTTACCTCAAAAGTATAACGAAAAGGATATATATTAAGTCATTTTCAATAGTACAAGAGTATCTTTGATCATTTTTTGTTAAAAATAATAGATAAATAAGACAGCGATTGTAATTCACGAACACAAGTGGCGCGTGGGTGAGGCATTTTGATTACTAGTCACGTCACGTGCACCTCTTGTAGTTTTCTGTTTCACCTCGTCTCTATCGATCTTTACTCCCCATGTGATCGGTCCACAACTTGACACTAAAGTTCAATTAAATAACAGAAATACCACTTAATCCAAGCACAAAATGTCGGGTAAAAAAGAAATAGTGGAGCCTACACTTGGTAATTTTACAATAGATTTTTTACTCACAAGAGGACAATATTTCCCTAATTAGTCAAAATAAGAGGAAAATAATATTCCCTCGTTTATAATTGTTCGATAGTATACTAAAAAGAATAATTAATTACTTTTTTTAAAATTTATCCTTAATGATAGTGTAGTTCAATTGAAAAGTTATATAGACTTTTGATATTCTTAATATACTAATAAATTTATATTAGTCAAATTACATCTTGTATTAATTTTCTCCTGAGCGGTGTACATTATCTTACCACGACAAACAGTTGTGGACGAGGGAATAGTAGTTTGGTTTTGCATAAATAGGTCCTATTGTACTTGAGTTATTTTTATAAATATCTAAAATACTACTAGACAATTTTTGTGAGACGTAGGCATAAAAATATTTCTTTGAATAAGGTGGAAAATGATACTCGAGTGTAAAATAAGAAGGGAACTCAACCACAAGAATATAGAAGGGAAAATTATGCTCTTTCTCTCGCTTGGTAGTGTGATTATGATCGATAAGTTGCATCTAATCAATATCGAAATCAAAATCAACTATGAAAGCAATCGAGTCAATTACTATTTTCTACGAATCTACTAAACAGTTCCCGTGTGAGGTAAGCGTGAAAATGTTTCCTTGGATATGGCAACAAATGACTCTCGAGTGTAAAATCAACAGGGAGCTTGACTATAAAATATAACCATCGAATTGGGAAATAATTCAGATTCAATAATGACAAATGAAAAACCATCACTCAAAAAATAAAAGTTACTAATGGATAATAGGCCGACCTTGTCCAAAAGCTCACATCGATGGAAAGATTTGACACCTTAACATCAATTCCTCATCAACTATAATATGTTTCAAAGGGTTGAGTTGTTTGCCTATTATAGTGATACATGAGATATTCACTCTATATTAAAAATAATACTAGACATGCACACACCCCTACCCTATGAATCCTAGTAAAACATATGGTAATTTTGGTCCATTGGCAGCTGGATTAGTAATTGATGAAGTCATGATCTGGCCACGTTCATGAAGGGATTTATTAGAGGTAACATAATAGAAAACATTTACACTACTTTATCATCATTTCATCAAAATCAATATGTCTTAATTAGTTGTTGAATATGATAAGAACCAAAAATAAAAATAAAAATGAAAAGGATCAACCATGTGGTATGCAAGCTACAGATAGTGTTAAATGGGACCAAAAGTTGGAAAATGATTGGGTGGTCCAATGCCATGAAGCCAACGTACGAAACTAATTGACAAAATCACTTGAAAACTTTTTATGTAAAATATGTTATGTCCACAATTTACCTAAGGGTAAAAATATGGGAGAAACCCTTTTTTTTTCTCTTTTACATTGAACCTCGATAAATTTAGCTTCACAGCGAAAGTTTTATATTTGAAGGTAAAATATCTTTTTAACAAAAATAATGTCATAGTTAAAATATTCGAATTTAAGATATCTAATTAAGAATAAAGGAATACTAATTATCCACCGTAATTCTTGATAAGAGAGAAAGCCTTTTGTTAGGGTGTGGGTTATAGCTCAATTCTTTTTCCTTTTTGTTTGTTGTTTTTGTCTCAATCCTAGAACATTTATTTTTATTACATTTAATAGGGAAATGAAAGGGTTAATAATTTTTACCACTACTAATCCTAAAATGTATCAACTTACACAATACTTTTTCGGTTCTTAATTATTTATCTATAATTTTTTTCAGTTTTTTCTAATTATTTATTCATTAATAATATTTTTTTAAAAAATTTATTATACTTTCAATTAATTATTTTGAAAGAAATAGAACTTTTGAAAATATTAAATTTTTAATTCATTCACTTCACAATTAATAGGAACAAGTGATAAATTTATTATGTCAATTATAAATTTCTTAATAGGCATGTCAATTCAAAAGCGACAAGTAATTAAAAACAAATGGAGTATAACTTAAACAACATCACAGGCTCAAAGGCCTTAAACATATGTTGTTTTTTTTGGTGAGGTTTATGGAGTTACAAGCAACCAAGAAAGAATTATTATTTGTTGCTTGAAGGCTCGATAATTTTTATTTCACCAATCCTTTCTATTTTCAATTGATTAATTTCTTTCTTTACGCAAACATTTAATTCGTCAATTATTATATTTACGATTTTTTATTTTAGTTTGCATTTTTCAAATAGCCAGAATCGGACGTTAATTTTAGATGTGGTACTCGCTTGTAATTAACTTTTGCGATGTACATTGTAAAATGGCAAATTATTTTATTTTACTATCGCCAAAAGGTTTCATATTTAAGTCTTGAATATTTCAAGTCTATGCGCAGGGTTCGAAGAAAGACCGAATACGAAGGGCTTATTCCTCTTTTATTTCTGCGACACACAGTCCATTATCCACGCACACGCACCCACTCTTTTTTCTCTTGTTCTCTTCAATTTTTCTGCGCCTTCACAGTTGGCCACTATCGTCCATGGCTTACTATTACACTCTGTATTGTACTGATGAAAGCAAAATATCGTAGCTTCACAGTCAATTTTTAGGGCTTAATGGACTTAGACACCAAAACCCATCAACGCACAGCAGCCGTTACAAGCAGTAGTACTAAAACTGAGCTTTTTATTTGCTTTACTTCTCGTCTTTCTTCTTCTTCATCTTTATCTTCTTCCATGAAATTCTCCAAATCAATTCTTAGTCCTGGTCGTGCACGTGATGGGCCGCTTTCTCTTCCCATTTCTCTTAGCCGGAGACTCAGAGCAAATGGGAGCTTAAAAGGTGGTCAAGCTTCTCCGATGTTTCCGTCCACCGGGAAGAAACGTGGGTCGGGTTTTGAAAACCCGGAACCTACTTCTCCGAAGGTTACTTGTATTGGTCAAGTTCGAGTGAAGACGAAGAAGAAGGTGAAACAGACACGGAGTTTGTCGAAGAGAAGAAGTGGAAGCGGTGAGGTGAGTTTTAGAAAAATAGAGCAAGCTCAAGTCAGTGAGGCATTTAATCAAACAGATGATAGGCTATTGTTAAGGAATCAGAGATACTCACAAGGGAACTCGAGTGTGCATTATCAGCAACAAGAATGTGTTTCTCATAGAAATCAAAGATGGGTTCATCTTCCATTGACGATATGTGAAGCTTTGAGAGCTTTCGGTGCTGAGTTTAGCTGTTTGTTCCCTTGTCGTTCGTCGTGTTTTTCGACGAACCAAAGGGTAAAAGAAGAGAAAGGAGGGGAGAACAATGAACATACATCGTGTGGGGCGGTGTTTGCTAGATGGTTAGTAGCAGTGCAAGATGGGGAAGGAGGGAAAAGAAGGGATATTGAGTTGGTGGTAGCGAGCGGTGAAGAAGAAAGAACAGAGGAGGCGAGGTGTAGCAGTACAATGAGGAGTTCAAGAAGACATGTATTTGAAGATATTGAATTTAAGGATGAGATTGTTGAAATGGAAAGCGGAGGAGGTAGAGTGAGTGTTTGTATTCCGCCGAAAAATGCTCTGCTTCTTATGAGATGCAGATCCGATCCTCTGAAAATGGCTGACCTTACTAATCGGTTCAGGGAGTCACCTGTTTTGAAACATTATGACGAGGAGGAAGACGAACAAGAAGATGTTGGAGAATTGGAAAAATTCGGAGAAATTAAGCGTATGGAAATCTTAGATTATCAGATACGTGAACCAAGTAACGATGTTGAATCAACGGGGAAATTGTGCAAAATGCCTGGTGAAACTAGTCTTTCGGTAGATCTCAATGAAGTCGAAGAGAATCCGGAGGAAATAGAGGAAGAAAGAAAGCATGAAACTTGTGAATTAGCCGCAGAAAAAATGGAGGAAGAGCATGACCGAATAGAGTGTTTTGTAGGCGAAGTCGAAGAGTATCTTGAACAACCAGTCCAAATGGTTAATCATACGGAAGATAATGAAGAAATTGGAAGTAACCATGCTGAAGAGATTGCGGAAGGAGGAGAAAAACTGACCATTTCGCCTCGTTTATCGTTATCAGAGAGCTCGAATAGACGAAGTATGAAAATTGATGAGGAAGAACTAGAACTAGTAACTGAAGAAGCTGCATTGGAAGAAGAAGAAGAACGATTCAAGTTAACCGTAATGAAAGAGATTGAAGAAATACTAATGCTGGGTAAAGTAGAAATGAATTCGACAACGCCCCAACAAGAAGACGAACAAATTGAAGCAGAGAAGCAAATTGAACAACCCAAAGAGCCTGAAAACGAAGAAAAAGAATCCGTTTTACCAGAGTGTTTGTTACTAATGATGTGTGAACCGAAGCTATCAATGGAAGTTTCGAAAGAAACATGGGTGTGTAGAAGGGATTTTCTCAGATGGTTACCCGAAAGAAAACAACACACCAAACCACCCAAGAAAGAGATCCCCGAAGAACTACCCAAAAGGCGGCGAAGCACTGACACTAAACCCACGGAACACAGGAACAAACACCTATTACAACCACCAAGATCATCGTGTTCTTTACCAGCAGCCACGGGGATGTCCATGGCTACTATGATTGAGCAGAAACTAGTGAATGCAGCAGCTTACGAGCCGTTTGTATTGACAAGATGCAAGTCGGAGCCAATGAGGACAGCGGCAGCTAAGCTGACCCCGGAGAATTGTTGCTGGAAAAACAGAAAAATTGAGCCTCACCGGCCAGCTACATTTGGCGTCGGGGCAGCTGGAGTCGGGTTTTGAGCTGACCCGATTGGTTTGTTACTATTGAATACAATAGTCTAGCACTGTGTGTCTAGCTTGTACATTTTCTTTAAATGAAATTATCAATTTAGGTTTATGATTTTTCAGTTGGTGTTCGGTACATTCAAGTCGAAAAGTTTTATATCGAGGATGCAATAAACATTATCTAACAAACACAATTTCATATATCAAGAGTTAAAAGAAGTACTTATCACTCTGCTACGACTCTCGTGATAAATAGTTTAGTTGGTATTTTCTTTAATATCACTCTGCTACTGTTGTCTGAATTAACATCAATTTGTTGGGGAGGTAGACGATAAGGATTGAGGATAGGTTTTATATGAATGTTTTTTTCTGATATACTAATGAGATGTCACCCTCCTTCTATTGGTGTTTCCTTTGTTTTTTTACGATTCCGATAGCATTTGAAGTCTGATTAATTTAAATTTATTTATATGCAAAATATTCACTCTAAAGGTGAAAATTCTAGTTAGTCAATGATATAGAAATACTTACCACTACCATGTAACTTTTAATAGTATGCCTCATTTCATACCAAGGAAGGTTATTTTTGTCATTTTGAAGAAATATTTTCGAAAATTTGATCTTGAAAGTATCTGATATTTTTCTCCGTAGCAAACACATCCTTGATCTTACATTTTCCTATTTGTTTGCTACTTACTTACTTTGTATCTTGCCATTTTAATGTTATATTTTCTTACAATCCAGTTTTGAATACTTGTTTTTTAAGTCGAGGATCTATCAAACACAACCTTCCTACGTACGTTGTTGTTCCAATAAACAAAAATGAAAATGCTAGTATATTTATCCCTAGTACTTAGTTAACAAAAAGCAATCACTAGGTTCAAACAAGCTAAGCAATATACCAAAATTGAATCGTCCCCATTTATGCGTGACGCTCCCAACATAATTTTTTTCTATGTCAATAACTTAAATTTAAAACTTTCAATTAAGGATGAAGCAATTCAACCCTTGATGATATTTAAGTCAAATCTTTATGCAATCTATGTACTAACTTATTAAGTAGTTCCATGTAATCATTTATATGAATCGAAGACTCACAATTGAACGTCCAAAAAGTAAAATTTGACTGAATCTTAATATAAAACAATCAAAGCCAAAATTTCAATGAATACTATAATTAATAGTAATTATTAGAACTATAGTTTTATGTCTTTGACCTAATGTTAATGGGGCAATCTGGCTAACCACATCATAACATAATGTATAAGTATACCTATAATGTAAGTACGGAAATTCGGTTACACTCCTAACAATAACAATATTCACGTAACGTAAAATCTACGTACATTTTATTCTCGTCAAATCTTATTCTGTTGTATAAAAGATTCAAAGAGAATAGTATATGGTCCAAAAGATATTTTAATGGAAGTTGATTTTTTTTTTTTTTTGTATTATTATGGGTGGCTTGTTTAAATGTCATGTGACAAGGAGCCTCTTTAAGCCTCTCTATTTATTTCTTCAACTGTATACCACTAGTATATTAAAGTTTAAAACATTCTTATACAGTTTTACCTCTTTGTGTTAATACATATTTTTGATAATTCTATAATTGGTAAATTTAAGTTTTTGTGATATATGACATATTATACTTAATTATTATTTAACATATTTTTTTATATCTTCAAATAGAAAACATATTATGTATTTTGGACTATTCTTTACAATTATATTACCTTTCAAGGATATACTAATTTTTATTTGTCCGATATACTTTTCTGTTCAAGAGGTGTAAATATAAAACTTCCAAATTAAGGAGAAAAACTAAGGACTCGTTTGATCATAGATTTTTCGAGTAAAATTTGGTAAATATTGTTTGTCAATATAATTTATCGTTATTTAATAAATATTTTAAATTTTCAAATACCAAAAAAAATTAATATTTGGGTCAGATTTCATTTTTTGAGATCTTTTAAAAGTTCAAACTGTAATCTTTTACAAAAACACTCCCTACAGTAATTGTTTGTGCTCTATGACATAATTTTTAACGTGAACACCAAAATACTGATGAAATATTCAGTTATATGAAAGTGGTGATATCACATACTTCCGTTCTCATGGACACTACTTGTTATTTTTTGCAATGAAGATTCAATTGACTTGTAATACGAACTTATAGTTAGTTTGGATAGTATTTAAAATTTATGAGTAGAAATCATATTTTTTAAAAAACGTGACATACGTTTTTCAAATACTATAGTCAAACACATGTAAAATTTCGCTCACATTTTCCCCTAAATAATATTTGTCAAAAATATTTTTAAAAAAATATTCAAACGCTAGTTAAGTATTTTATTGTTTAACTTAAATTTATATTTTGGTCTCAATCGATTAACTTATTTTATTTTTATTTGGTGTTGATAATTATATGAGTTGAGCTTAAATAAAATTATAAAAATTTCTATAATTTATTTAAAATTAAAGCGTAATTATAATTGCATAAAAAAATATAGGAATTATGACCCGACCAAAAATATTTCTTTCCAACATTAGATTATAAGTATTTGCTTTTTTCCTTTTCAGTGATTGTCTTGCTTTTTCAAGTGCTCACTTTTATGCACTTTTATTATAATTATATATATTTTTTATCATAAAGAAACTTAATCCAATCGAAACCATGCAATATATGTCAATTAAGGAAACAAATAAAACAAAAACCAAAAAGATATAAAAGAAAATAAAAAAAAGTGAAATCTGCAAAAGTGATCATGTTTGAAAAGGAGGGAGATGTTATTTATAAGTTAGATTTATAGCTTTCTGATATCGAGTTCATCGGAATATAATAAATTTAATTCGAGTGAAGTATATATAAATTTATACAATATGAAAGTTTATAAAAATTGAAAGTATCGAATATTGATTTAAATTCAATTGCTTACGTACGATTGGATAGGGTTTAAAATATTTTTTATAAAAATTTCATACATAGCATATTGAAACTTAAATTTCTTAATCATGGGGTCATATTCTGATACTTATGCCCTACTTCACATGCAATTAATCTGTGCTTCAACAGATATATTGTACATATAAGATATTTAAATGATTAACTTCAATTCGAAATATATATTTTTTTTAAAAAAATTACTTTATTATCATCGTTAAACAACAAAAAATGAGAAAGATGAAGATTTCGTCAGTTGAAGTTTAATATAATTTTCCATCAACGATGGAAGAAGAAAGACTATAAATATCTTGTATAGTAAAAGATTTAATTAGAAAATACAACCAAATATAATTAAAATAAAATAAGCAAAAGTTAGAAAATGATGTACATTTATATTGATCCGCAATCGGATTAATTCAAATTTGCATGACGTATGAGAAAATGTTAAAGGGCGCGTTTGGTCATAGATTTTTCAAATAAAATTTGGGAAAATTTTGATAAATAGTGTTTGTCTATATTTTGTCATTATTGGATAAATATTTTTGGCAAATATCCCAAATTTCTAAATACTAATTTTTTTTTTAGTATTTGGGTTATATCTCATTATTTAGGATCTTTTGAAAATTGAAATTTATCTCAAACTTTTATCTTTTACAAAAACATTGTTTATAGTAGTTGTTTGCGTTGTATTACATAATTATTTGACGTGAACAATCGGCTCAGAGTAACAAAATCATATGTTTTATCTATTTTACCATGTATGAGATGATGTTTGTTGCACTCACTTTAAATTTAATGTCATCGAGACAATTTGTTATTATTGCAACGAAGATTCAATTGACTTGTAATACAAATGTGTGGTTAGTTTTGATAAATTTCAAAACTTATGGATATAAATAATACTTTTCTAAAAAAGTGAAATTTTTTTCAAATACTATGACCAAATACATGATGAAATTTCATCCAAATAATATTTATCAAAAATATTTAAAAATCTATAATCAAACGCTAATAAATAACGGATTACTTGATTGAATCTTCTTCTTTTTTTTTTTTTTTAGAGAAACCAACGTACACAAATTTCAAGTTACAAATACGTATGAATTATGATGGGCAGAATTTATAGGAGTCCACACACAATTTAGTTATTATTATTTTTTTACTTTTATTATAATAAAATAAAACCTTAATAAATTAAATTCATTTAATCAAATATAACACTTTAGTATTATACAAAGGATCATGTATGTTTCTCCACTTTCTCTGACAAAAACAACTCCCAGGCTATTATTTAATGTTATGTACTCGAGATTTAATAATTTATTATACCAAATTGATTAACATGAAATGAGAAATCATTAATTACTTTTTTTTCTTAATATAAACAACACCTAGGTGACAGGATGTCCTACATATTAAGAAATCGAAATTAAAAAAAAAAAATAAAACAAGTTTTGCAAGTAATTTTGACACATTTTTTTTACATATATACTATTATTTGTTCAGCAAACATGTGCTTAGCTAAATTTAAATTTAACATCAGAAAGTCTAACAAGAAGAATAAAACGTTTTTAATATAGGTGATTTCATATTTAAGAAAATATAAACGAATACTTATTATGTTATTGTAATCTTTGTTGTGATTATTTTTTATTAAACTTAGTACATCTAGTTATAAATATATTTATACTTATCAAACCATGCCCAAAATTCAACATTAATTCATCTTTTAGAGGAAGCATAAATATTTTACATTTTGAGACAAATCTGAATATTTTTTCCCAAAAGGTCTCACATGTAATTCGAATTATATGCACTATATGACTTTTTTCAGGCCACTTCTTGTTTGTCCTTGAGATTGAATGTTCTCTGATTTTTGTCTTTAGAATCAAATTTATTTCTAGTAAGACATAAATTGTGAAATATTATAATGTAAAAATATAAGCTTATGTCCCATAAAAATATTATTCATTTCAAAGGATAAAATTAAAGACCATCGAAATAGGAATAAAGGTACAAATAACCTATTTTTCTCTTTTAAAGTAAGAATAATACACAAGTACACCTCAACCTATGCTCAAAATCTCAGAAACACACTTATACTATACTAAAGTCCTATAACCCTCTGAACTTATTTTATTAATAATTTTCTATCCTTTTAGGTCTACATGACACTATCTTGTCGGTCCAATACTGGTTCACTTTTTTTCAAGCTAGTGCCACGTAGGCCAAAAAGGGATAGAAAATTACTTAAAATATAAATTCAAGAGAGTAATAAAATCTTAGTATAATATAAATATATCTATAAAATTTTGGATGTAGATTAAGAGGGTGCTTGAACATTTTCCTTTTAAAGTAGTTGATGAAATTTATGAAATTTGCATCTTGCATACAAATTTAGTCCATTGGACTGACAGGGAACAAACAAATATTTATAAACAAATGCTCAGTATGGGCTTTTAACTTTTTGTCCAGAAATAATTGGGCCTGCTTGATCTGGATTTTATTGAAAGTTTAGTAAATGTAGACCTTTGCATTGACAAAATGTTAGATAGCATCAAAACGTTTCTCATCATATTTTTAATGCACAATTTTCACATATAGCAAATAAAAAAAATTTATATTTGTATGTTATAGCAAACTCTGCATAATTACGCTCCATAGCAAACATAGAAACTGTATCATTTGCTATACATATACAGTTGAAGCAAATTGTATAAAACAAAGTGTATAAAACAAGAAAGAGAATGACACTTGGACAGAGAACTGTATAAAAACGAAGTGTATAAAATGAATTGTATTATTATACGTGTATAGAACGAATATATACAATTTGAATTTGTATAAAATGAGAAAGAGAGAAAGAAAAAAGAGACTTGACAAGGAATATATAATTGAATTGAATTGTATAAAACGAGAAAGAGAGAAATTAGATACAATTTAAAAATTGTATAAAATGAGAAAGAGAGAAAGGCAAAGAAACTGGGCAAAGAAGTATTTTTATTGTATAATTATAAGTGTATAAGACAAAAATATATGTAATTGCATGTGTATATACAATTTTCTCACGCTTTATACAAACAGAAACGCAATATATATATTTCGCTTCTGTTTGTATAAGTGATAAAGGCGAGGGTGGCGAGCGAGATTTGGGAGAGTGGCGAGCGAGATCTGGAAGAGGGGAGAGAGGAGAACAAAAATTTATGTATTTATACAATTTTCTCTGCTTTATATAATTAGAAATAATTTTTATACACTTGTGTTTGTATAACAAGTGAGGAAGCGAGCAAGAGATTGGAGGAGTGTGGCGAGCGAGATATTTGGAAAAGAGGCGCCTGACAATTTTTTACAAACATTTACTATGGAGCATAATTAAATTAAATCCTAACTACTCCATTTATTATATACAATTTTCTCATTTTTAATTTGCTCAAATGAATTTGTAATCCATGATCTAAAAGGTCCATTGATTGTGAGAAAAATAAAAGATAATCATTTACTAAACAATTGTCCTGAAAAGGCACCATCAACAAAAATTCCAGGCAAGTGTTTGATAATATATTAATAATCATGCGGCTTAACCAATATACATTTGGATCACAAAGCTAATCTTTTGCTATTTCACTTAAAAGGTCACTTAATTCGAAAAGTGATATATATGGTCATTTTTAAATGATGTGACACCTGAATTTTTACGTTAGAAAATATTAAATTCAAACACCTCGTCAACAAAAAAATGTCATATCCGATCCAATATTTAATCGAATGGAATTTCTTCATAAGCTCAGCAAATATCTGAAAATGTGAAATAATTTAAGAGACAAGTATCCAAGACACCTTTAAAATGGCACAAATTTTTAGTTTTATTTTCGAATTATCCATAGCCTTAAAAACACTCATTTACTTGACTAATTAAAGTTAAATACATCCTTGATCTTGCAACATTAGTCAAATACGTCCATAAATTTTTGCCAAGTTTAAGGGTATTTTCAACGCTTCTCTCGTTTCTTATTAAGAATTTCATGCTCCTACAAGAGTTTGAAATCATTTATTATGTCATGTTGCATATCGAGAATGTATATTGAGGTGTATCTAATTTTAGTTAGTCAAATAGAGTTATATTTTTAGACTCTCGATAATTTAAAAATGAGACTGATAATTTACGTTAAATTCAGAAATGATATCTTTTATACTCGTCTCATGGTTTAATCAAGGAAAACAAATATTGTCTGACAAATTATTTCATATAGCAAACATCTCTTGTAGTGAAAATGTGGATGTCAAGATGCCATTGATTAAAAAAGATTATACCCCAAAATTGAAAAAAAGAAGAAGTGAGAGTTACAAATTAAAAGAATGTTGCTTTTGGAAATTAAATGTATCTAATCATGTTCTCTTTTAGCATTTTCCTAATTAGGTATGAAATTTGAAGTAAATTAATTTTTGGGATAAGGATTTAAAAAATATCTTAATTTTAGTTGAATTTGCTATTGCGCTACTAAACTTTCACGAGGATGTATTACCTCCCTAGACTATTTAATACCGTATTTTCAACATTTATATTTGTCTATGTGGACATAAAAAATAATGCAAAATAATAAATAGTAATGTGTCTAAGTAGACACATATATACCTTTAAAAATACACTATTAGATGGTTCAGGCAGTAAAAATACACTATTAAATAGTTCATGAATATAATAGGTCCTCATAAAGTTTAGTATCGCAATAATAAATTAGACTAAAGTTAAAATATTTTACAAATCCTTATCCATTAATTTTAAAATCATTTTAGTCATTTTTAAGACTTTTATTATCAACTTGGGCTTTCAATATCAATTCAATTCACAACCTACGTGCCCTAAAATAAAAAAAAGTTAACATCTACTTTGCAATAAAAATTAGCAAAAAGCCAAAAAAGGTATTCACAACTTCTCTACTTTGTCACCTAAAAATAATAAAAAGTAACTCACAAAAACACATGATTTAAGCTGTTCTCTTCCATACATTATTTGCCTTTTTTCCCTCTTTTTAGATTAATATGACAACTTTTTAGATCGTGAATCTTACATTTCTAATTATCGAAAAGGATAAAGTAATAGGTCATATTAAACGTTTTTGCTGAATTTAATATTATCTTTTTTTAATTTTTTTCTTTTTGTTTCTCGATGAGTCTCTAAGCAACAGTAAAATTATCTTTGTATGATCTATAAATAACTGATTTGAGTAATCAAAACAACTTATAATACTTATATTAGACTAAACCGCTTTGCAGTACACCTTTTAAGTACGACCTTTCCCCAAATGTTTTGTGCACCGAAATAACCCAACATGAATAGGGACCCAAAAATATATTTGACACCTTTCCTCATATATGTTAAGCATATAGAGGCATTTTACGAGTTGATCCTATAGTTTCTTTGGTTAAAATAGGTTATGTTTGATATTTTATGTGTTTTAGCTTGACAAAAATAAGGTGCCACGTTAGAAAAAAGATGGATAAATATACAATTTAATTGCTCAAGTGATCTTCGAATTGTCAAAAGAAAGATAATTTAATTATTGCTTCGAGAACTATTGCGCTGAGTATTTATAGGAAATAATTTTTCTACTCCATACAAAGGTAGTTATAGATCACATAAAGATAATTTTACTGTTGCTTCGAGACTCCTCGAAAAATATTGCAAAAAAGTTCAATTTTTTCATATAGAAGTCACCAAATCTTTTTTTACAAAATTATTCCCACAATGAGCACTTTGATTATACAACAAGTTTTGTAATTAACAATTATTTGTCTTATGAAATGCAGAAACAGAGGTTGTTTCTGTTATAATCAGAGAGTTAGAAGATCATGAGCTTTATATCCTAAAGTAAAAAATTGCAAAAATAGCCACTTTTTAGCGAACATTCGATGCCACAGCTCTAGCCCAATATTTGATCTGTTCTTTCATGTGATCTTCTGGTGAATAAGGTTGTCTTCGTATCTTGTCTAAATCTGATAAACCAACTGGTTTCTTCTTGTTCTTCTCTATCAAGCCTGGAGTACTTGTGTTTGCAAATTTTGAGACCGAATCCTTCTTTTCGTTGTCCAAGTCTAAGTTCTTGAAACCTTGCAAATCTTCAACTTCTAAGCCATTTGAACTATATCTAGTCTTGCTTTCTTGACCTTGTTTTCTCCTTAGTTGGTGCTTTGTGATGCTAGAAATGCTTGGACTTCTTGTGAGACCCTAATATATAACAAACACATTAAAGTTGTTCAATTGATGACATGTTACGAATCAAACATCAGATAAATTCAGAATTTGAACTTCATGAGTTAAATCTATGACATTCGTAGCCTAATGAGTGTACTTTTGAGACTATGGTTATGGATTTTATTGAAATTTAGTATTTTTTTTCAATATGTACAGTTGAATAAAATATGAGAGGCAGATTCAGAAGTCTACACTTGATGAGCTCAACCTTTATTGTTCCTAGCACTGACTTGATGAGCTCAACCTTTATTGTTCCTAGCACTGATAGGTGTACTTTTGAGACTATGGTTATGGATTTTATTGAAATTTAGTGCTTTTTTCACATGTATATTCAAATTCAAGTTTAGTTGATGTTGTGAAAAGATATAATAAAATAAAATAAAAGTGTGTTCTCTCTGACAACTTAAGCATTTTTGCGAAACCCTGTTATATAATGACATACCACAAAATAAAAATAGAGGTGAATTCAGAATTTGAACATGATGAGTTCAACCTTTAACGTTCATAGCATTGATGAGTGTACTTTCGAGATGATGGTTATGGATTTTATTGAAATCTACCGTCTTTTTTCACATGTATATTCAAAATTCAAGTTCAATTGATTGTTGAGAAGATATGGTTAAGTAAACTACAAGTGGTACTCTCAAACAACTTAAGTATTCTGATGAGACAATCACATACTTCAAAAGTTTCTTTCGCCAGTAGTCTAAACCATATTAGTAAAAGCTACTCTCAACAACTTAAAGTAATCTGATGAGATGATCACATACTTCAAAAGTTTCATTCAGTTGAAGTCTAAACCATATTAGTAAAAGCTACTCGAAAACAACTCAAGTATTATGATGAGATTATCACATACTTCAAAAGTTTTATTTGGCTGTAGTCTAAACCATATTAGTAAAGCTACTCGAAAACAAGTACTCTAACGAGATGATCACATACTTCAAAAGTATCATTCGTCTGTAGTCTAAACCATATTAGTAAACGCTACTCGAAAAACTAAGAGAAACATGCAAGTTTAAGCAGGAAGTAAGTAAGTTGTATAGCAATCAATACCTTTGAAGTATGTTTAGGAGGCAAGACTCTTGCATTATTGTTCAAAGATGCTTGCCTAATCAACTTTCCCATAGAAAACTCATTTTCCTCATCATGAATTTCTTCCACTTTCGCGTAAACCGGCAAAGAAGGTGCCCTCTGAAGATTGCCCTGTGATGTCTTTAGTAAATTGACCTTTGTAGTATGTTTTGAAGGTGAGATTTTTACTTTGTTTATAGATGCTTGCCTTATCAACTTCCCCATTGAAAAATCACTTTCCTCATCATGAATTTGTTCACTTTCTAGTAGTGCCTTGTTCTGTGATGATGCTTTTGGTAACAATACTTGACAAGTATCACTGATTTGTTCACTTTCTTGATTAACAGGCAGAGAAGGTGCCCTCTGCAGATTACTCCTCTGTAATGTTTTCGAAATTGGAACTTTTACTTCGTTTATAGATGCTTGTCTAATCAATTTCCCCATAGAGAAGTCACTTTCTTCATCATGAGATTCTTCTTTATAATCCACAAAAACAGGCAAAGAAGGTGCTCTCTGCAGATTACACCTCTGATCGGATGATGATGACGAAGATGCTCTTTGTAATCTTGGTTTGCTTCTTCTTGAATCAAGATTCAATTTTTCAACTTGTGGGAGTTTTTGCAGTGAAGAAAATGTTTCTTCCATGGATTTTCCAGATAAAAAATCTTGGGTTTTCTTTGAAGAAGAACAAGGCTCAGAATAACATCTCAACATTCTTGATTTTCTATCAAGTAAGTTTCCAAAAAACCAACTTTCTTCAAGGAGCATTCCAGGTTCCATTTTGTTACCACTTTTGGGAGAAGTTGGAACAGACATTTCATCAAACACATACATTGCTATTGCAAAATTTCTAAAATTTAACTGTTTTTTGGACTCACAAACATAAGTTAAAAGAGTCCCACATGGGATTCTTGAGGCATCTTTTATACTTTATTTCTTATACTCCCATCTGTCTCCGTCAGGTAATTTGATTCGGTACGAAATTTAAAAAATAACAAATTTTTTTTAAATTTATAATCTAAAATAAAGAATAAAAATGTGTGCGACTATATATCATTTCACTACGATAAATTAAATATTTTAAAATTAAATTATTATTAAATACAAAAATATAATTTTTTTTAAGATTAAAAAAAATCATAAAACTATAAAAGCTGTCAAATGGGGTTGATTAGGGAGGCCATGTTGTGTGATTGGGTGTCATGTGCATATAGAACAGTTGCGTATTTAATCAGTACAATGTGGACACAGAGACTTGAAGGGAGAAAAAAAGAAGACAGATATGTGGTAGGGGTTGATCTAGCGGCTCGATCGAATACAGTAACTAAAAGTTTACTTGTTAGATATAAATATTAGATTTTGAACTTGGTAATTTTATAACTTTTTAATTGATTCACTGATATATCGATATAAATTTTAAATTAAATATGTTATGTGTAATTGTTTTATTAGAGAATAAAAGAGAAAGACATGAATATTGCATCAATGAAGTGAGTTACTAATTTTGAGGTTTTAATTTTCGAGTTCAAAATTTAACAAAACTAATAATCATTAAATACATATTGTCCCATCGATGGATCGGTCTTTCATTTCGCCTTTCAAATGAATTGTTCTTTTAACTTTTGTTCTCCAACTATTGAACTTATGTTTACCAGAATATAAATTCTTTAGTCCTACGAGATGTAATTTGTAAGATATTATAATGGCGAAAATACAAACATATGTTCGTAAAGAAAAAATTAAAGACCAACACATATATAGAGATATAAGTGCTAATGGCTCATAAAGAATACTATTTAATTTATTTTTGATATTTATATTGATGAAAAATAATTAGCATGTACTTATAAAATTAATCAAAATATACCTACATCATAATTATTAAAAAAGACAAATATATGTGTAAATGTTTTATGATGGAGAGAAAGAAAGAGACATTAAATTATAAAAATAAAATAAAACTTGTGGTGTGATAGATAGAAAATATAGAAAAAGGGAGGTGTGTATGCATTTAATTGGAACAAAAAAAAAAAAGGATATATGAGGAAGTATTTTATGAACAAAATACAAAGACTTAGCTAATGCCAGCACATCCCATGTGATGGACTTGTTTTTTTGTTTGATTATTTGCTTCAACAAATCACAAAATTCACTAGAATATTATCAACTTAATAATAATGTAACAGCTAAGTTGTACTAATAATAAATATACTTTTATTTTAGTTGGACAACCTAATAAAAAGGAATAAGTCTAATTTGATGATGGTGTTTCTTTGACGTTGGTTTATTAAGAGAGTTTAATTTCCCTCAATCATATCAAATATTTTTGGTTAGTTGAACGGTTTATGACCATATGAAAAATTTACACGTTATTTTGTTTTTCTGTATTTATTTTAAATATTATGAATAATTTAAATATTCATTGAAAGTCATTCTTTGGAGATAAAATGTTTTTTTATTAGGGGCAGAGCTAGTATTGTTATGAGTTTAACTGAAGTTAATAATTTTGATTCGAAAATTATATTTATCTTTAAGAAATTCATTAAATATGTATTAAATTATCAATCAATTTAGAAGTTTTAAGTTTCGACTCTATTTCTATTTCCTACTAAAAATAATTTCGTATTCATAACTTGTCCATAAAATCTCTTAATTAAGAATGAATTAATATTTTACTGTTCCACCGCTGGTATATATTTTTGGATAAGAGATAGCTTATGTTCATATTGTTTGGACATGAACTTAGCATTTGTAGTATCTCCTCCACTTCCCACTAAAAAGATTATGCAAAAAATACACTGTGGATACAACTTTTTTTTTTATCATATCACTTAACTACCATGTAGTTGTATAAGATTAACTAATATGGGCTGTGGTCGAGCTTTAAATATAAAAAATATATTATTAGAAGCTTTATTATGAACAAATTTTATAATATATAAAATAGATTTGATCGAACTTCGAGAATTATTATATAATTTTATAAAACTCCAAAGAAAAAGCAAAAGTCAAGTTGGATCTCAAGTGCAGTCTAGATCCGGTTTGTCTTGTTTGGGTCCTCAGCCAACATGCCTATCTCAAATAGATCTACACTTTGTCCTCTTATTACCTTCCAATTTTTCAATCTCTATTTTGCCCTTTTTCATAAATTGGTAAAAAAATTATGAAAATATTATTTAGACATTATTATTTAATATACATTTAATTTCTAGAAAGTTCTACGTATTTATCTATTTTAAATAAGTTTAAAATATGTTGCGTCTGAAATTTTATATGACTAAAGTTTAGATCGAAGTAATATTTTACTATCATATTTGGGCCATATCTACTGGCTACTGGTCTAGTATGAGCATGTGCAGCCGTCGAAATTGTATTAGGACCTTAACAAATGCAACTAAATTAATTTATTTTTTGGACTTTGTGGTATTTGGTTTTATTACTTATATTCCAAGTATTGGGTACTTGGTCTTTTGGTTCATTGAATAGACATTGGTGTTTGATGAAGTAAAAAAGAAAGGAAAATTTAAATAAATCTCAATACTATATAAGTTACTTAGATTTATTCTAATTTATAATATTATAAATCTCAAATATTTGAGTTTGGTGTGTTCAGTAAGATATATGGATTAATATGTTCAAGATATACTGTATTTAAGTGGATTTATATGTATCTGAGAGACATATAAATTTTGTTCGCCTCCTTTCCATCTGATTTGCCACTCTTCTATGTGAATTGTATCTCAAATACATATGAATCACACTAAATACATATATATACATATATTTTGTATGTATCTAATGTAATTTGCATGTATATGAGATATAATGACTATACCGCACGCCTCTCTTCCTATTTTAGTGTATCTAGTATCAAATATATGCATATGTTAGTATATTTTCATCAATATATGATATAGAATTTTTAATTAGTGATAAAATACATAATATTTTATAAATATAGAAAATAATAGTAATAATATTAATAATGTATATGATATTAAATTTATATTCCACAGTATTTGTTGCCTAGTCTTTTGGTTCATTGAATAAGCATTGATGATTGGTGAAATAAAAATATTTTTTTCTTTCAACTTTTTGTTTAAGCAATATTGCTCCTTTACTTCTTTTTTGTATTTGGGCCGTATCACTTTAGTTATGGCCCATATTCTCTCAGAGGCCTCAGCCTTTGTCCAATGGGCCTGTCGAACTCCCGATGTGTATAGAAGTGTTCGGTACATATTTTTCCTTCCCCTATCTGTATTTCGCGCTCTTTTTGTATTGATGTATTTTACTATTGCGGATGAATATAAAAATGAGAAAATTGTATATAACAGCAAACTAATAACCTAAAATAAATAGAGTAGCTAAGGTTTGAGCAAACGTTTGCAAAAAATTGCCAGACGTCTCTCTCCCAAATGTCTCGCTCGCCACTCTCCTCCAATCTCTCGCTCGCTTCCTCACTTTTTATACAAACACAAGTGTATAAAAATTGTTTCTAATTGTATAAAGCAGAGAAAATTGTATAAATACATATATTTTTGTTTCCCTCTATCCCTCTTCCAGATTTCGCTCGCCACTCTCTCAAATCTCGCTCGCCACCCTCGCCTTTCTCACTTATACAAACAGAAGCGAAATGTATAAATTGTGTTTCTGTTTGTATAAAGCGTTAGAAAATTGTATATACACATGCAAGTACATATATTTTCGTCCTATGCACTTATAATTATACAATAAAACTACTCCCATGCCCAGTTTCTTTTGTCTTTCTCTCTTTCTCGTTTTATACAATTCGATTCAATTGTATATTCCTTATCAAGTCTCCTTTGTCTTTCTCTCTTTCTCATTTTATACAAATTCAAATTGTATATAATCGTTCTATACATTTATAATAATACAATTCGTTTTATACACTTCATTTTTATAGAGTTTTCTGCCCAAGTGAATTTCTCTTTCTTGTTTTATACACTTCGTTTTATGCAATTTGTTTCAACTGTATATGTATAGTGAATTATACAGCTTCTATGTTTGCTATGGAGTGCAATTATGCAAATTTTGTTATAGCATACAAATATGAAAATTTTATTTGATATATGTGAAAGTTGCCCTATAAAAAATAACAAGAGAGAATGAATATTATTAAAACAAGAGTAAATATAAATGAAATTATAGAACAAATAAATACAATTCAATGTATTGATATATTTCTTTTGTTTCGTATACACCAAATGTAGTTATTGATACATCTTAGATCAATATGCACTGATAAATACAAGTGAAATCAGAGTGAACAAATGAATACAATCTGTACAAGCAAAACTAAAGTGAATGCATACAGTTTTCTATTTTTTTTGTATCGTTATATATACCTAATATATATTCGTTGATATAATTTTGATACGTTAATAAATATAAGTGATATTAGATTGAATGAATACAATTGATATAAAAAATAAATGAATAAAGTGAAATTAAAACAAAAAAATACTATCTTTTATAATTTTTATTTTATATATATAAATTTTCATAAAACCCAAAATATATTCATTTTTTTTTTTAAAAAAAAATCCCCTCTCTTTTCCTGTTTATATTATTCCTTAACTATTTTTATTTTTTTTCTTCATATCCTTTCATTTCTTCTTGACAGAACAAAACTCAGGTGGTTTCTCAAAGTGCCGTTTCCATGGCTATGGGATTTTCTAGAGTCCCCATGCTCCGGCGGTTTCCCGTTTATTCTCCGGCGCTACCTTATTCTTCATCACTTCAATCCAACCGTAAAATCAATATCTCCGCCTCTCTTTCTAGAATCGAAGAGTCTACTTCTTCCCTAATTCAGCATACACCAGTCCGTACCCGGTGGAAGCCAATGTGTCTCTATTTTACTCAGGGTAAGTGCACTAAGGTAATACAGCTCAACCTTCTCATACACACCTCTGTTGTTAGCTTTTCAATTGAGTTCGACATTGATAAATTTGTTTTTAGCTTTTCAATTGAGTTCTACATTGATAAATTTGTTTTCGAACTGAATAGATGGATGATCCTATGCATATTAATACGTTTAATCATAATTGCTCATTGGAGCTTATGCGAAATGCTGCTAGACTTGAGAATTTGAAGCAGCAGGAGTTTGAGTACTTTTTGGTGCTTGATTTGGAGGGTAAAGTTGAGATTCTGGAGTTTCCTGTTCTACTTTTTGATGCTAAAACCATGGATGTGGTTGACTTGTTCCATAGGTCAGTTTCGTTTTCTTAGCTTTAATGTCCTGTTAAATGTAATATCAAGTGTCTTATTTGCTTGAGCTATTATTGGAAGGATGAAATACTTGTGCTAGCATTCCATATTTATGTAATAATGGCCTGTTGGCTTGGATACTTTTAAGGACCTATATAGGTTGCATTTCTTCCGGAAGATAGAATGGAATAGGTTTAGGACTGTTTGATGTTATGTGGAGCGGGATAACCTATGGATGGAGAGTAGAACTTCCCAGAATGCACACGTAATCAAATTATCGAAGTGGATTCTTCAACAATAATTTGACTGATAAAATAGTTGTAGAGAAACACAAGCAGGACTAAGGTAGGAAAAGTCATAAAGATACACTTCTGATGCAAGTATAACTATTGAATTTGCTTTGGGAGGTCTATTCTTTGATATGAAAATGATAATTGCTAGAGGGGTCAAATGAAAATAACACTGTAAAAGAGTCGACAAAGCTTTTTACAATATTTTGAGAGAGAATGTCACATATACTTTTCAAATGCACAACCGCAAGGGAGTGATGAGCTGCATGTGCATTAATATTTTGCAAGCGAATTTGGCTGCCTGGACAAGTCTTGGTTCTCTTAGGAAGCAGAGGAAGAAACCGGAAACAAGCCATTGGCTGTTAGGGTTTCACAAGTTTGAAGGAGGGGGATGTTTGTTACCTATATAACAGAATCTGCTTCTCTAAACTGTGTTACTGATCAATTAGATCTATTAAATTAGTCTGCTACCCATTCTTCACATTCAATGGGTGGTATTACCCATTCCTAGAAACTCATCCAAGCTTCATTTTGTTTTATGTTATGTCGTATGTATTGGCAGTTTGGTATGTATTTGCCACCTTTAACTGGAAGCTGTTCGATGAGATCTGTCATATCATATTTCTACAGCATGATGTGGAAAAGTCCATATGATTGATTGTATGGTGTATTAAGGTTTGTTACATGGACGGTGGCATAGGATTGCAAGGGGGTTCAATTGAACCCCTTTCATTGAAAACTAAACTATGTAAATAGACAATCATGATTCTTTTAGCATATATATATATGTTGTTGAATCCTCCAAGTATAAGAATTCTTTTCTTAAAATCCCCTTGTTTGAATTCCTGTCTCCGCCACTTGTTTGTTAGATTATTGTGTTTAAACTTTTTTCACATCAGTGAAAGACTATGTTTCAATGTTGGAAATAGCGTTGTGTTCTATTAGACTAGATCCATCTTAATTCTTTCTTTTTGGGTATCGCTACAGGTTTGTGAGGCCAACAAAAATGCACGAAGAAAGAATAAATCAATATATAGAGGGGAAATATGGAAAGCTAGGAGTTGATCGGTATGGTAACTACTACATTAGATTGAAATACAATTCAGCGCTTGGCACGTTGCATCTTTTGCTTTTATATGAAGAATTGCAGTGTTGATGTATCACATGGATCATCTCTCTTATGGGTCTCACTTGTGTGTGCTGAGTCTACTATTGGCATTCCATTCTCAGAAAAAAAAGAGTCTACTATTGGCATTGCTTTACCGTTTTCAAAGTCTTCATTATCTTTCCTTCTTTTCCATGAACATAAGAATGAGTTCCTTCACTACTTTGTGATAGCTATTTATTATTGCATGAATGTCATGGGTTCAGATACGGAAGCAGCATGTATGCTTAGGATAAAGTTGCGGACACATTATCCTCCTACACCTTGTAATGTTCCAATTCTTATTAGCTACGTTACCGTCTTAATAAGATATATTCACGAGAAAGTGGCATCAAGGAGCGTAGCTATAGGAAACATACTTAAAGATCCAAACCTGTTGTTAAATCATCAAGATAGCTAAAAGGATTTCCATATTTGGATTTTTCTAGTGAAGGACAATGGCGAGGAAGAAAAAATTGGATCACTATGCATGCTTAATTGCTGAAAGGAATTAATTCCAATTAACCACGGAAGCACACATCATTTATGCAACAGTTGTTAATTCCTGAATTTGACTCTTAATGTTGGTTCATTTGCATGTATGTCAATGCATGCAGTGTCTGGCATGATACAGCTATACCATTTGCAGAAGTTATTGTGCAGTTTGAGGTTTGGCTAGGTGAACGCCAGTTGTGGAGAAATGAACTGGGTGGCTGTCTCAATAATGCTGCCTTTGTTACTTGGTGAGTCATTGCTATGAAAGTATGAAATATTAAATAAATGCTACTGGTTAACTATCAGTTGATAGTTAAACTATTATCTGATATTATAGTTAATGATGCAAAATATAAATGGGTGAGAAAAGTCGTTTGGGTTTGTTGTGTCCTATGTGGATGACTTGGGAGTTGCTTATATCCTAAAAGGTGCTCCAGCTACTTTCTTGTGGTGCATTTGTCACTAACCGGAGAATTACCTGTTTTTAGCTGTACTAGCCGATGTTAGAGCTTCATATTTGGTAGCACATGTATCTTCATTTTTACTGCACAACTTGTATTACATATTAATTTAAGGGTATATCATGAAGTCAGAATAACGCTACATTTAACCCCATCTTTCATATTTGAGTATTTTGGCATTAGCATTTGTATTTATATCCAATGTAAAACAAGGAGGGGGTATGACTAAGTACTTCTGAGTGACTGAGCTCAATTTGTGTACGGCAGTGGGAACTGGGATCTGAAGACTAAAGTTCCCCAGCAGTGCACCGTAGCAGGGATGAAATTGCCACCATATTTCATGGAATGGATTAATCTGAAGGATGTGTTTCTGAACTTCTACAAGAGGAGGGTGAGTGCAAACTTCTAAAAATTCCTTTTCTTTTTTGTATACTTATTGAAATATATAACCGCAAGTATGGTTTTACTTCATTGATGGTAGGCGCCAGGAATGCTCTCAATGATGAGGGAACTCCAAATTCCTTTGTCTGGAAGCCATCACCTTGGAATAGACGATTCAAAAAACATAGCAAGAGTAATACACCACATGCTAACTGATGGTGTCCTTTTGCAGCTAACAGCTAAAAGAAACCCCCGTTCTCCTGAGAACGTTGAATTTCTTTTTAAGAATCGCATAGTATAACCACTTCCTGCTGAACCATTATGCAACATCACCTAATGTTCCCAAGCTTCAGTTGAGGTCTGTTTTTTTTTGCGAAGCATCACACCAACCCATGCGCCCAAACCCATCCAAGACCAAAAAGGTAAACACAAAAGACTATTTGTGGAGACTTGCATCAGTGTTTTTACATTAATATCATTTCCTTTCAATTGTTAGTGGAGTTCTTAACTTGGACAATCACAAATCTTTCTTGATTGGTTGGGCACTTGGGTTGGTTCTATGGATTTGTTCTATTTTTTTTATACTAATTGTTCTCTCTTTGCTCTTGCAATCATCAAATGTATATGCATGTATTATCATATTTGTTCTTGGTAACAGGGTAGAACAGTTAATTGAGCTAAAAACTAGTTAGAGTTCCTTTTAATCCAAGGCTGCCTCTTGGAGTTGCACTTAAGTACTTGATCAACAGTGATATTATCTGTCCTTTTTCATGTACATAGCTAATAGTATGATTATAATGATTTAGCGTAAAGGGGAGACAAAATTAGATTCTTCTAAGTTTATGGATTCTAAGTTCTAGAAAAGATAGTTTATTTGATTCTTTCGAACCCAATTTAGACACCACGAAAAAATTCTTTCCTTTTTTCATGTTGTAGAAAACTAAATCCAAATTGAGCTAAAGTTATTTTGTATAGCCTATTCTAATGTGTAATTTGAAAGCTCCAAGAGTTTTTTGTTGGTTCATTTATTTGTTTATTTTTCATTTCCCTATATCTTTGTAAACATGTTCCTTTTTAGCCGGCAAATGGTATGAGTACCATAGGTTTCCACTATTTAATTTCTCATTACGTATATACATTTGCAAGAAAAGATTCTGTTCAATAACCACGTGCGATAGGATTAAGAAACGTTTTTTTTCAAGAAAGTAATAAACATATTCATTATAAAATTAATCTGAAATCTGAACAAATAAATTCTTAAAAATGTCGTCCAAATCTAAACCGAAACAAAACATTGACATCTTCAATTCTGAACTTTGTAGAATAATTTAAATTTGTCTTTAGTAATCCTTGGGGTTAATTGTACATGATTACATGTCACAAAAAGTTTGTCTAAATTTCTTTTTAAAAACAAGAAGTAATATTTTCTTCTTCAATATTTAAAACACTCGACGGATAAAATCGTTGTTCTCTTGCTCCAATTAATCACCTTCATGTTTCAAATCATTAAAACTCGAATAATGAATAATTACTATTATTAAATTAAAAAATAATTATCTTTGTCAAACCATTACCTACCATTCTCCTATTAACAAATCAATGGCGTTGCCAAAGATCTACATCAAACTCCTAATCCCAAAATAGACTTAAGATGGTGTTCAAATGATTTTGGGTTGGTGATTTTAAATGAAGATAAAATATGATCAAGAAAAATGAAATATGCACAATTTCACAAACTTTAACAACAAATCTAGATAACATCACATAGTTTGATGACACTAGTTTTCATCGTGAAACAATTTTGCGTGGTGAACTCTTTAATTATTAGAATAAGAATATATCCTAATAAATATCATAAATAATAAGTAAGGTATATTTGACTTGACGATATTAACGACACAAATTTAAATCATTCGACAAAAAATCAAGGGTAGTTTGGACCTTTTCACTTTTTTTAAATTTAGAAATAGTCTCATACGTTTAACACTTTTAGCCGTTAGTAGCTAAGGATATACTTAAATAAATCTAATAATGATTACGATATAACTGAGTCGATTATATTATCGACACGTAATTTAGACCATTGCACAAATGTCAGGGTAGTTTGGTCTTTTCCCCTTTTATTTTTATCAGAAACACTCTAACGCGTTAGAACATTTCTATACGTTAGTGAATAACAATATATATTTAAATAAATAACGGTATAACTCAACTATCTTAATAACACCCAAATTTAAACGATTTTTAAAAAACAAGGGTAATTTGGTCATATTCACTTTTATTTTTGTTATTAGTGGCTCTCTCCTACCAGCCCTATTACTTGAAAAAACTTTCCGTAATTGTGGAAAAAAAAAAATTGAAACTCAACACCCTTTATATACGAAAAGAAAATCTATTTGGCGGTAACGTTTGGTGCGAAATACCAATAAAATTTGCAAAATCACTCTGTTTTATATAACACACGCGCATCAGCTAAGAGCGTGGTATACACATTCACAAATCAACTCCAATAAAAAACCACCTACTGTATGTGATATACACGTTCGATTAACGCG
Source organism: Solanum lycopersicum (assembly GCF_036512215.1). NCBI lineage: Eukaryota > Viridiplantae > Streptophyta > Magnoliopsida > Solanales > Solanaceae > Solanum > Solanum lycopersicum. The sequence goes on from NC_090806.1 coordinate 67,883,535, forward strand.
CGTGTATATAAAGTGATTTATCTCACTACGCTTTCAAGTGAGAACCCTTTTCTTCTATATACCTCCGCCCCCAGTCTTCGTTTTGTTAAACTCAGAGAAATTTCAGCGAAAAAAGAGAAAAATCATTGAGAGAAATGGAGCAGACGAAACCCTAATCGGAAGAGTAAGAAGGAGAATCGATGATTTTCAAGTGTTTTTTCGGTTGGTATTGTGGTTTTTGATCAATCAATCGAAGGTTAGTTGTATTGTTTTTGCTAATTTATGTTTTTTCAGAGGTTTAATTGAAGAAAAAACGAGGAGATTTGATTGTCATTGGTGTTTATTGGATGATATTAGATAGGGATTTTGATTTGATTGTTGAAACGAGGATATATTGTTATATAGGTGTAGAGACTGTTAAATTAACGTAGAGATATATATTAGGAGGTTGGTGGTTGTTATTGTCATGCGATTTTCGCGGATAGCGTCGTTTGAGAGGAGTAGGTCGGATACGAAATTGGTGTATTCTAGGGCTAGGAAGAAACATAAAAGACTAGATGAAGTCTGTGAAGAAACGTATAATCAGAACCATAATGGTGTTGATAAAGTTGAGACGAGTGAGTGGAATGGTGAGGAGAGTGAGGTTGAGCTACGGAGGAGCTCTAGGGTTAGAAAAGCTCCTGTTGTGCTTGATGCATCGCCTCATCCTGCGAGGAAGCGCCAGAAGATTGATAGGAGTGGGGTGAGAAGTAGTAGCAGGTTGGAGAAAGGAGATATGGTGAAGGTGGAGTCACCTTGTTCAACTTCCAACCATTTGGAAGAAGGCACTAGTGCTTGGGGATTGAGATTGAGAGCTAGGAGTAAGAGAATGAATAATAGAGTGAGGAACAGTGTGGATTCGTCTCCGGTGGGTAAAAGGAAGATTTTTCAAGATGTTGACGAGCTGAAGGAAGAAACAGAGTTAGAGGTTGCAGAGTTGGATAAAGAAGAAGATAGTGAATGTGAAAAGTCAACTATAGTTAAGTCGAAGAGACCTGGAAGAATAAAAGCTTCAAATGTAAGGGTTACTGAGCAGCAAGAAACTGGTACAGGTGGTGGTGTGGAGGATGGTAAGATGATAGACCAGGAGGAGCTGCTACATGTGAGGGATGAAACAGATGACAGCATTTCAACAACTAGATTTAAGGAGGGGGTTGAGGATGGCAATGTGGCATTGCCGTTAGATAATGAAGACAAGGCTCAGTTAGAGACTTGTGTAGAGCCAGAAGAATTCCACACGGCTGACCAGGTGAGTATGCTGGAACAGGATTTGCAAAGAAGAAATGAAATGAGTGTTTGGGTGAATGACCAAAAGGATGGTGTGGAAGGTGGTTTACTTCCTAATGATGAAAAAGATGAAGGCACAGAGAAAGAAGCTCAAGATGAAGTTGACAGAGTTGATTTTGCCCAGGAAAAAGATGGAGGCACAGAGAAACAAGCTGAAGTTGAAGTTGACAGAGTTGATTATGCCCAGGAAAAAGATGAAGGTGTTTTTAGTGATAAAGCTCTGGAAATGGAGAAGGTGGTCAAGAAAGAATGTCCTTCTGATAATAATTTGAGAAAGCGGCGAATAAGAGAGGGAAGACATTGTGGTTTGTGTGGAGGAGGTACTGATGGTAAACCTCCAAAAAAGCTAGTTTATGGGGCTGCCAGTGATGATGAAGAACGCAGTGGGTCCTCTGCTTCTGATGAACCTAACTATGACATGTGGGATGGATTTGGTGATGAACCTGGCTGGCTTGGACGCCTCTTGGGGCCCATAAATGATCGATATGGTATAGCTGGGATTTGGGTGCATCAGCAATGTGCTGTGTGGAGCCCAGAGGTATGTTCCGTTTCCCTTCTCAATTGCATTTTCCTTGATCTATGTCTTCAAATTTAATAATTATTGAAATTAGACTGCCTACTCCAACTGGGCATACTAGAAAATTAAGATCAAGCATTTCCATTTTTTGTTTCAGAAAGAAGAATGAACATGCATTTCCTTTTCAATATTTCTTATTCCTTTTGAGAAAAAAAGAGTAGTTAATTTTTTGGAAGAGACGATTTGAAACAAGTGCAATAGGCATGTCTTCTTAAGGAAGGATAAGGTTTTTTGAACTATTATAACTGTTGCTCTTAGCATGGATGAGGAGTTAATTATCAGTTCCATGGCATACTTGAGACAATTTTAGCAGTTGTGTGGTTTTGAATTTTTCTCAATTGATTATCTTTTCATAAATATTTGTGTCCAAAAAGATAGGAATGAATATTGAAAATAGCCAACCCCAACTAGCTATGGACCAAGGCGTAGTTGATTGATGATTTTTCTCCATTACTGCTCAATGGTGTGTTTAAAAAGTTATTAGGCCTTGCTATTATCATCTGTGGGATGCATTGTGCTAGTATAAAGTAAGCAACAGACTGAACTGTTTGATTTCAGTTTCTATTGGTATATGGCATTCATTGAATTTCATGCTATCTGGATTCTTTTCCTGATTGGGCACTCAATTGTTCAAGTCAATAGTTTCATGGGCAAGGATCCAATACATCTTTTACTTGTGCTCTCAGGTTTATTTTGCTGGCTTGGGATGCTTGAAAAACGTTAGAGCAGCGCTCTGCAGGGGAAGGGTCTTAAAATGTAGCCGCTGTGGAAGGCCTGGGGCAACAATTGGTTGCCGTGTTGATAGATGTCCCAAAACTTATCACCTGGTTAGTTTAAATTTGCTGAATCATTTCATACTTCAAAAACTCAGCATAGACCACCATTGGTATTACTTACTTTTTGGTCATTGCTTTTTTTATTGTATCTATATATCTTGATTACCTCACTTTTTGTCTTTGTAATATTATCTTTTGACTAAGCATGTGTTAAATTTTGCAGCCTTGTGCACGGGCAAATGGCTGCATCTTTGACCATCGTAAATTTCTCATTGCCTGTACAGATCACCGACATCTCTTCCAACCATATGGAAGTAATTATTTGCAACGTATAAAGAAATTGAAAGCTAGAAAAATGAAGTTTGAGCTGAGGAAGTTGTCAAATGAAGCATTGCGCAAGGATGTTGATGCAGAGGAAAAATGGTTAGAGAACTGTGGAGAGGATGAGGAGTTTTTGAAACGTGAAAGCAAAAGACTTCATCGAGATCTATTGAGAATTGCGCCTGTATATATTGGAGGTTCAAACTCCGATGCTGGTGTACAGTTTCAGGGTTGGGACTCTGTTGCCGGGCTCCACGATGTCATCCAATGTATGAAAGAGGTTGTCATCTTACCACTTTTGTATCCTGAGCTCTTTAGTTCTCTGGGGCTTACACCTCCTAGAGGAGTTCTTTTGCACGGATATCCTGGGACAGGTAAAACTTTGATAGTACGGGCACTGATTGGTTCATGTGCACGCGGCGATAAACGAATAGCATATTTTGCTCGTAAAGGGGCAGATTGTTTGGGGAAGTATGTCGGGGATGCTGAGCGTCAGCTAAGACTTCTTTTTCAGGTAGCCGAGAAATCTCAACCTTCTGTCATTTTCTTCGATGAAATAGATGGTTTGGCACCTTGCCGTGGTAGGCAGCAAGACCAGACACATAGTTCGGTCGTGTCCACTTTGCTTGCTCTAATGGATGGTTTAAAATCTAGAGGTTCAGTAGTAGTAATAGGTGCCACAAATCGTCCGGATGCTGTTGATCCCGCATTAAGGCGTCCGGGTAGGTTTGATCGTGAGATTTATTTTCCACTTCCATCTGTTAAGGACAGAGAATCTATTCTTTCATTGCATACAAAGAAATGGCCTAAGCCAGTGTCTGGACCAGTACTCAAGTGGATAGCTAGCAAGACAGTGGGCTTTGCTGGTGCTGATTTGCAGGCTCTGTGTACTCAGGCTGCCATAATTGCTCTAAAAAGGAGCTTTCCCTTGCATAAGCGACTCTCTGCTGTTGTAAAGGTGCCCAATGCTTCATGTCCCCCTCTTCCCAATTTTAAGGTGGAGGAGAGGGATTGGGTAGAGGCTCTTACATGTGCACCACCTCCATGTTCACGTCGAGAAGCTGGAATGGTTGCAAATGACGTGGTTTCAGCACCTCTACACACTTTTCTTGTTCCATGTCTGCTGCAACCTCTTAGTAGATTGATTGTATCCCTTTATCTGGACGAACGCCTCTGGTTGCCGCCTCTACTCTTCAAAGCTGCTGAATTTGTAAAAGATGTTGTTCTTTCTGCAATGGTTGAGAAGAAATTACCAAGCAATAATTGGCAGTCCTATGTTAATGATTTGCTTCAAGAACCAGATGTTATCAGTCAGATTGAGAATCACTTTGTACGTGCCAACATTCTGGATGGAGATGCTAATATTGGTGGTTTTGATGCTGTTGATGATGGCATTGTTCATGGTCTCTCTAATTCTCAACCATCAAAATTGCAGTTGGCAGGGGCTCGGCCTAAATTGTTGAAGAATATCTTTCATATGGCCGGAAACAAATCGGGATTTAGAATACTAATTTCTGGAAACCCAAGATCTGGCCAAAGGCATCTTGCTTCCTCTCTTCTTCATTGTTTTGTTGGTAATGTTGATGTCCAGAAGGTGGATTTGGCTACTATTTCTCAAGAAGGACATGGAGACATCATTCAGGGGTTGACGCAGATACTGAGTATGTTCCTTCTCTGTTTTATTTATGTCATCTTAGTGGCTCAAAGTGCTTACTTGAAGTACAAACGTCTACTGAACTTGCCTTTGTGAGTTCGGGATACCTTGTCTCCAAGTTTTGATATCAGTTCTCAAAGTATTTCTATTCCCAACAACTCAGTTCCATTCTAAAGAGAGATTCCTTATTAATGCACTCCATCTTGTGAAAGTTTCCCTTCTACATTATCTTCCAAACTTGTTAGCACCATAGGTTTTGCAACATCTTAGTACCTTCACCATATTATTCTGATTAATTGCTTGCAATCAAAAATCATGTGAAAAGTATTTGAATTTTGAGGTACTTATAACTGTTCTGTATTGTTTCAATGAGTGCCGTGCAGAAATTGTGGTGAGTATAGTTATCATGGTTGAATGTGATTGTAACAAATAACATGTAGCACGTCTTATATCTTGTGAGCGGAAGATTGTACAGAAGAAATTTGATCTCACAACATGGGAACATCCCTGGACCTTGGAAACAAATATGGAAATCTAAATATCCCTACCAAGATTAAGGGTTTCACATGGAAGGTTTGTAGAAGAGCATGTCTCACTCAGGAGAAACTGAAAAAGAGAGGTTTTGAGACAAATAGCCATTTGTTCCTCCATTGTAGAGTGACTTCAGGTTGTGGCATATGCTTCTTAATCACATCCAAAAACCATGGGTGATGCCTGAGCATGCGGCAGATCTTCTAACCTGCTGGATGAGAAGAGGTGGGAGTAAAAAACAGAAAAAATGGTGGAGCCTAGTCCCTTCTTGCATATGGTGGTCAGTCTGGAAGGAAAGAAACAATAGATGTTTTGAGAATATTACTAATCCAATGCTGAAAGTAAAAGAAAACTGCATTAATACTTTATATCTTTGGTGTAAAGAAGAAAGTATAGATGAGGTTGAACAGCCAGTAGACTTCTTAGACTATCTGTAATTATGATTACTTGCACTGTAATTTTTTTTGATGGTTGACAGCATACCCACATTGCTGAAGAATATAACTTTACCTTGCTCAAAAAAAAAAATAAAATCTTGTCAGCCAAATAAATCTGCATAAAGTTTTTATAATCATTGTGATGAAGGTGCTTTGGCTTTTTTTCTCTCTCATTGGTCTTCTCGAGGATGCTAAATGGTCATTTGTGTACATAGCCTTTTTTAAAAGAAAGGTTATTTGTGGGCACGAAAGGCCTCTGAAACTATGCTAGTATGCTTGAGGAATTACTTGTTTTAAAATTGATTCGTTAAATTTTGAACATCTTACTTAAGCAGTAAATTTGTATCTCATGTGCAGTGAGATGTGCTAGTGTGGATAAGTGCATGATATTTATGCCAAGAGTTGATTTATGGGCCATGGAGACATCTGACCTAGTCTGTCAAGATGATGGTTCCTCTTTAGTAAACCCTGAATCATTAGGCAAGGACAAGGAAAGGAGCTTTAACCATAGTGCTGAGCAGGCTGGAGATGCTCTCAAAAGAGCCTCCTATCTGTGGAGCTCCTTTGTTGAGCAAGTGGAAAGTATATGCATGGCCACATCCTTGATGCTTCTGGTATGTGCCTTTTGTCCTTAAATTTGCTTGGGACCCTTTATATCTTTCTGAATATTATGTTAAAGGAATACATCTTGATGTGGAAACAAGAAAGCCGCATGTGGCATACAATATGATTCTCTTCAATTTTAATTCTTTTAATTAGACAATCCTAGATTGTGCAATTACTTTACAACAAAAGAACTCACTCTTTTGCACCCCACACCCTTTTCCTGTTTTCCTTAAACAGGCTACATCTGATGTACCATTGGAAGCACTCCCTATTAGAGTGAGGCAGTTCTTTAAAAGTCAGGCGTTGAACAACAGTATCCTATTTCCCTTGGAGGATTCAGTTTCTAGATTTTCTGAGCAGCTTGATAGAAATTTTGATGAAGAATGTCTGATTGATTCCTCAGCCGCTAAGTTGTCAAAAGATTTAGCTCAGCACTTCATTCAGCTGATTCATCGTACAAACCATGTCCACTTGCAGACATGCAATGATGAAGCTAGTGATAAATCTGAGGGTGATGCTGCCATAGAATGTCAGAGGTCAGATCTTAGATCAACCATTGAGCCTGTGAATAAACAATGTCCACTTCCTACTTCTGCAATAGCCAACAGTAGAAATGTAAAAGGGAAATCAAACTTGATGTTAGCAATTACCACATTTGGCTATCAAATTCTGAGATATCCTCATTTTGCTGAACTTTGCTGGTTTACATCCAAATTAAGAGAAGGTCCTTGTGTTGACATAAATGGACCTTGGAAGGGTTGGCCATTCAATTCTTGTGTCATTCGTCCTGTTATCTCAATAGGAAATGTTACCCTTCCACTCAACAATAATAAAGGCAAAGAGAAATACTGTATGGTGCGAGGCCTGATAGCCATTGGATTGTTGGCATACAGAGGCAAATATTCATCCGTCAGAGAAGTTTCTGCAGAGGTTCGAAAAGTTCTTGAGCTTCTGGTTGAACAGATCAATGATAAAATTCGGAATGGGAGGGATAGATATCAATTTGTTCGTCTTTTATCCCAAGTTGCTTATCTCGATGACTTGGTTAATAGCTGGGTTTATTCGTTGCAGAGGTAAGTTTTGCTCTAGCTGTAGTTCATGTACAGTTATCTTTGGTTTCTTATTGCGAGCCTTACATCTAATGTAAATGGCTTTACTTTCAGTTTAGGGGGAGAGACTCAACTTGCAGAGGCAAACACAAAGATTAGTTGTGCTGGACTTCCAGAAAGCGCTGATGCTCCTGAGAATACACCTCTGAGGGAAGGAGGTTGCAAGCCAGAAGAATTTCTTGAGAAAGCTGAGACGTTGGAAACATGTCGTCCAGAACTAACTGCTGAAAATTGTACGCCTGCTATTCCTGAAGCATATGGTGTTTCTAATTTTCCAGATATTGGAGCTGTAGAACGTGAGCCTCCCCACTTGGTGGCTGTAAACCATTCTGTCCCTTCTAGGCAAGTTACTAGTTCTGAGCACAGTGTTCTTAATGATAATTCATGCATGCCAGATGATACTGACAAACATTTAGGAAATATTGGAGATTGTGTATTAAAGAGACAATCTAATGGGCTCATTCAAGAGGATGGTAGTAATCATTCCAGGTACGGGCGTGGTATTGATGAGCATTCTAGTTATACGTTGAGTTCCAACTCAAATGGCAGATTGTCCACTCCGAACAACCTTCAAATTGGAGATAGCAACCAAAAGTCTGTTGGCAATAGCTTAGGTCTTGAATGTTCAAATATATCTTCCAATCTTTCTATTGATTCTAGCATAGTGTGTTTATATCGGTGCTGTCCTCAGTGCCTGCTGAACCTTCAGCGCACCTTGAAAAAAATGCTTTCCTACGAGTGGGGACTTAAAAAGGCCGAGTTTATAGTAGAGGATGCTTATGACTTTCTGGCCTCGTTAGCTGCAAATCTTCATTCGGCTTTGAGGGTATGGTTGTTGGCTGATGATTCAACTTCATTTGATGAGAAGCGAGTACAAGAAAGGTACGGTGAATCCTCTGAATGCAAGAAAACTAACTTTTGTGAATGTAGAAACTTAGAGAACAGGTTAATCAAGCTGATAGAATGCAACTGCCATTTGAAAAGCAGTGACCAAACTGAGAAATGCAAATCTTCTCAGAATTTGTCTCAGGATTTTATATTTAGAGATGGTGTACTGACCAATTTAGATGAGAAGAATGTCTCTACTCATTGTAAATTTGAGACTTTGTGCCTTTGTTCTCTTGTAGACTGGATAGAAATGAGAAAAAAAAACACTTGATTTATTGGCGTATGCCGGAATTTTTTTTGTTAATTGCAATGTAATAGTGGAAGTTGAACTCCGAGATGTAAAAATCAAAATTTTGGCTTTCTATTTCAGTTCTATTTTTTTTTAATCTTCAACGTTCACAGTGGCTCGACTCTTTGTTGCGTCTATTTTCTGTTTCTATAACTGCTGATGCAATTGTGGTGCTGGATGCATTGTTGTTAACTTATAGTTTACGCAAGTTTCTGAACTAATTGTTGTTGAGCTTTGAGAGACTATTTTTGGGAGCTGTAATCCTTCCATCTCAATCTAACATCGTATATTTATTTTGGAACGTTTACCTGCTTATCTTTTCACCAACACAATTATCGAGTAACTTTGAAACTAAAACCTCATAATTTTAAATCTACTTCATTAACTGTTATTAGGTCACATTGTCATGAGAGAAAATTAAAATTGTCCATTTGCAATTTATACAAGTATGCACAAGTTGGTCATTTCAAGGAATTTTAAAATATTCATGTCCCCTTCTTGGGAAAGAGAATCAAAATAACTTCCAAAAGATTAAGAACAAGGCTTTCTTTTTCCACAGAAAACATAAGCTGTTCATGAGTAGAACCCTTAATATTTAGATATCTAGATTCTAGAGGGTCCATCAGGGCCTCAAAACCCTCAATCATCTTCATCTTCATCCAGCGCAGTAAAATCTTCTATCGCATCAGGTCTAGCATTTTGCTTATTCATAGAGCGGACTTCATCAATTTCTATAAGTAAGAAAGGGTCACATAACACCCTTTGCGCCTTCAGAATTTTCGGACAACCTGAAAGAACAGAAAATTAACTTGCATTTAGTTATTGAATGAATAGGAACCCAGTTTTGTTAGGAAAAACACAAATACCTGCAACGGGACATTGGCCACGTGTGCTTTTGGACTTCTTCATGTACTGCATGATAGCCTTCCTATCGTATATATGCTTGCAGTCCATGCTACAAGGAACAAAATATGAAAACCATATATTTAAAGGAACATGCGGAAAGGAAATTTCTAAGACAAATTCTAATCAGCCTGTACATGCAGAATTACTGGGTAAAAAGTAGAAAACTAAGAATGTGACCCAAAAAAAAATAAAGAAGAGGTTGTGTGCAAAACTCTGAGATGGGGAGAAGAGAAAATATAAGGAAGCATTCCCGCACTCTTAAACAGAATTGATGTGCCTTACTTACCGATGTGCATTAAAACTTAATAACTGAAAGAAACTATAATAAAACCAATTGTTGGGGTCAACAGTTCAATTGAGAGTTAGTTACAATATAGTGATAAAAAGCCTCATTTGAGACAGGAGTGTAGTGGTGTACTGGATTGAGGTTATAGCATCTGAACCAAGAATACACAGAGCAATGAACCTTAGTATAGTGGCAAGTGGGAGAATAGATCATATCAAATATATATATGCAAATGAAAAGCACTTACACGGGTAACTATCTACAGATGCTCATGTCTAAAGCACCCTCTCCATTGGAAACCTAGATATGTATGAAATTGAAGAAAGATATTCACTATACCTACGAACTGGTTCAACAAGTTCAATAACGGGCTTTCCACTTAATGGGCAAGTCACATTCAGAAGGTTGCACTGTGTACTGGTCATTACAATGTCCTCCTGCTCGTCACCTGGCATTGGCTGTCCTTCGTGATGAACATGCTGCAGAAGAAAGAAAGAGCTCAATTACCCATAAGAGGTTACTCAACAGGGCCCCTAAATAATATAACGGACAAATTAATAAATTTAGACTAAAAATTAATCAAAACTATAAAAGGAGATTCTAAATGGAAATAGTCATCCAGTGGACATAGTTAAATGGAGAAAGCAGATGGTGGCATTCAAGAGGAAAACGTCTCCCTTTTTGCTTGGACCATCTCTCTCTTCTTTATTATTATTTTTTCTTTCATCTTCTTTACCGCTCTTTTCTCTTTTTCCCTTTTCTTTGTTGTTTTTTTCAGCACAGGAGGGTTGAGTTATCTTCTCAGTGCTCTTGATCAATACAAGTAAGATTGCTTTTCTTCCAAACAAGAATACAAAATGTTGTACAAGTAACAAGAAAAACATACCCAAACGGCTTCCCGGAATTTTCTCAACAAAGACTGGTTCTGAGTGTGAGAAGATGATCTAGCCTTTGATTTTGCAATTTCTTCGTCAAACTTCTTCTTGAAATTTGTTGGCTGCATGCATATAATTGAAATCTTAACAGTCCAAGCTGAGCAGCAGAAGACCAATATATATAATTAAAACAAAAGGTCACCTCTGGCCCAGGCTCTAATGTATCACCTATAGACTGAATTGCCTCAGATAGATGCATGCACTCATCAGATGCTGCCAACAACTGAACAACACCATCTTCAAGATCTTTTACCTGCAACAGAATAAGCCAAACTCATTTACATTCCATCAAGAAAGAAATTGTATGGTTCCTGATAATATTGAACAATATTTGGATCAGTTTTTAACTGGTTAACATCAACAACTTTACAGGATAACACATCATCTGCTAGCTACCAACATATAATTCACCTAAACATTTTGAGGAAACTAACCTTATGTGTTCTATCATCAGTCATTACATTCTGATAGGTGGAATCGAGTACTATCAAGCCAGTTTATTCTTCAATTAGTCAGGATAATTATAACCTTCAAATAGCTTCATTGAACCGGTATTTTGTTCAATTTCTGACTAGAGGTTCAGTTCCTATTGCAGATTACACTGGTACCAAAAGTCAAAAGAAACACAATGGACTATGTACATGATTATTCTAACAAAGCTTCAAAATTGGGTAGTATTTCTAGAAATTTACCCCCTCGTCCGTAAAGAATGTGTAAGCACCTCAAATTTTTGGTGTGAATTCAAACATAAATTTCTTAACTTCTTTAAAATTATATTTGAAAAAAACACTACATAGAGACTACTATGAACTATGTAGTCAAAAGAAATATTGCATCAACTCCCCAATAGCAATATTACCATTTCTTCTGAAGAAAAGCTTGTCTACTACATTATTTTCAAAAGCTTTTTGTGAACCTAAGCTTGGTCATTTGACAAGCACATCAAGTTAAAGCAGAACAGTTTGGAATTGGGACGGACAGACGAAGATAAAGTACAAATTACCAAAACCACTATTCCCTCTATCCCAATTTATGAGACACTTTTCCTTTTAGGCCATTCGAAAAAGAATGTCACCTTTCTATAATAAAAAAACAATTTAACTAAACCCTTTGTGATTGATTCATAGTCACACTGATGGTCAATGAGTGTTTTAAACCACAAATTTCAAAAGTGTAAGTTAAACACCGTATAAATTGAGACAAAGGGAGCACAAATAATTATAAGCATTCAAACTAACCAATGTAAAAGTAAAAAATTAAGGTGAGATTCAAGTTCAATACTACATATATTGCTCACATAGCACTGATTACAAAAGAAATATTTAAGAACAAAAAGAATTGAACATATAACTAGGGTTTATCTTGAAGTACCATTTGGGTTCTCTCATCTCTCTCCAAGTGGACCGCAATATCTTTCATCATAGTCACAGACTTCCTAATTTCCTGCAATAGAAAACGAAAGCAATCCGATTCAGAACGAAAAAATTGAAATTTAAAGTTTAATTTCAAAAGTTGCGAGAACAAGCATGATACAAGGATGAGGGATTGACTGTCGGAATACAGCGCCGATGTATGAGATCTGATCCTTCCGGCAGCTACGCCGCTGCCTGCGCCGGACGTCGACGCCATTCTGAGTATTTTACGGCGTCGTTTGAACTCAAACAGTAGCTTTTATTTGTTCCCTTTTTTTCTTCTTCTAAAATTTGGAGGGAAAAGTGACCTTTTTGTAGTAGAAGCGCGAGGGCAGAAAGTAATTTTATAAAAATACATATTTAGGTATAAACTTTGCATATGCTACAAAGAGGCCCTGAGAGTTCCATTTATGATGTTTCGTCCCTCAAATCATCATTTATATGACGTGCGAATAAAATTTCACATTAAAAGTTAATAAAAAAACATATATATATAATATGGAGCTATTCTTAATGTTGGTAAGGTCTATTGAGAAAATTTAGTAGACTTGAGAATATATAATGAGAATATTTTTGAATTGATTTAACTCATTCATTAATATCAGAGTTAATAATTCATTAAGATAATTAGATGATGGAACGATGACGTACGTGGGGGTGCTTGACTTACTTCCTTTCCCCGTCTACAAGGCCGATTTGTTGTATATTCACTTGTAGTTTTGATACAAGATGCATATACAATAAAAGGCTAGCATGTGTACATCATAAACATTTAGATATGTTCACGTTAAATTAGCCCAAAATCATTGTATTGATTCCTCATGTAAAATTTTGTTTGAAAGATAATTATTAAGTATACAAAGAAAGTCTTAAAAAAAAAAAAAGATCATTGTACAATTGAGAATATGAGATCTTTTCTCATTAAATTTCCCACAATTGTTATTGATTTCACCAAGTTGAACAACATTTATTGGACATACCTATCATAGCATAAAGTTCATCAAATTGCAAATTACTATAATTAACCTCATCATTAGGTACCCTTGTAGTAGTACTATAGCTAATCAAATCTTCACAACATGTAGACAATGTGAATTCCCTAATTTGCCCTTGTGCACCTGACTTCAGTCCAATTAACATTTCATTTGCTTTTTCCAACTCTCCTTGAAGAATTTTAGTTTCTTTTTCAAGTAGCATTTTCTCAGATAATGCATTTTCAAGCTTGAGTTGAAGGGCATTGTAGTCATTTTCCATGCTCTGATTTTTCCATCGCGCTCTCCTATTTTGGTACCAAATCGAAATTTGTCGCGGCGGAACCCCTAGTTCTCTTGATAATTGGAGTTTTTTCTCTAAGTCGAGTTTTTTAGTTGAATCGAAACTCGCCTCTAAAAGCTTAACCTGTTCTTGATTTAGCCTTTTTTTGTTGTGTTTTGAGTATTTTTGCAAGTTTTGGGAATTGAAGGAACTATTCATTTTGGAAAAATAATGGAGCTAGCTATATAGGAAGAGTGTATATGGGACTTTGAAATGAAATGATTATGGTTTTCTATTGTTGGCATTTATATAGGAGATAGATGTGAGATATATAAATTTGTGTTATATTAAAACAGGTCAAATCAACAAACTAATCCTAATAAGTTATTCTAAAGTTTATTTGGATCAAAATCGATTAAATCAAAATAGTTAATTAATGTGTCATCATTCAATTTGCTCAACTTGTGCCCCCCCCCCCCCCCCCCCCACACACACACTAAAAAATGTAACTTTTTAATCAACAAATGTTCTAAGAGATTCTTTAGTATTTTAATTTTCTAGTAGTGCAGCTTTCTTAAATTATTTGTGAAAGTTACATTACATATATTTCAACATATAAGTAGTTGATTTTGTATCCAATTCAACTAGTTAGGTCAAATCAATATATAGTTTGATGAGACATTTCAATTTCGATTCATTAAATCAGATCAATAAATATGTTATAATTAATCTTTATCTCAAAAAGGAAGTTACTAATAATGAACCAATTTTGTCACGATATATATATATATATATATATATATATATATATATATATATATATATATATATATATATATATAATGCAAAGTCTTCACTATATAACATGTAATTAACTCTTAAGCCTGATGCATGATTAGAGGTTTACAAAAATTTTAGTGATCGAAATTATTATAATAATATCAAATTCTGGACATAATGTATTACCCTCTTGCACTTTTTAATAATGTATTTTAAAGATATATAAGTATCCGTGTGGACAAATTACTTTTTAATAATCTATTTCCTAAAATTTTATGACAATTTCAAATTACTATATAATGATAATTGAATATACAATCAAGATAAATATAAATGATCAATCTAAACAAAAGTTACTGAATTCACGTATAATTTATAGATCTCCCTGAATGTTATATTAAAGTCTATATATTGTCATAAGTATTTGTTTGTTTAGTAGTATTTGTTTAATCCACATGGGGAAGCTTCAAAAGATTTATGTAAATTAAAAAAATATAAGAGATGGATATGGCTGACTTCTCATGCAGTGAGCTTTGTGAGTTCACGTGAAGTTGGTCCTACTATGTTAGGAGAAAACAGTATAGTATTATTTATTTGATTTTAGTATGTAATTATAGTATTTAATTTTATCCATGACGAACTAAAGAGTTGCTAATCAAATAAAGTAACAATATCCTAATACTTTTTAGCAAAAAAAATATTAATATCAATCTAGTTCCAATCTTGATTTAATGTACTTGGACATCTTTTTTATGATCCACTACAACATTATTTTATTTTTTAGAGAAAAGAAAGCTCACAAAGAGAAAATTAAACAAAACTATCTGAACTAATGTTATGACCATTACACTATGTTAATTTTTTTAGTCATGAAAAATTTAGCGGAAATTGAGTCAGTATCATTGTATCTAGAGAGCGGTTTTTGTACAAAGGGTTGGTTTTAATTATATATATTATTACTATCGTTAAATAATTGTTGTAAAATTCTTTATTTATTGCAGGGCTAATGCTTCCCGTGGTATGTACGTAGTTCCAAATTTTAATAATATATCAACATGGATTTAAGTTTACTATTCTTTGTAGTCGATTTAAAGAATATTTTAGTTTTGCACGTGATATACTTAACAAAACGATAAGACTCAACGATATGTATTCTGATATATTTAGTCTATTTTTAGGAATTTTTAACCAAACTAAGCCATTATATAAAACAATTTACCAAAGTAATACATTTTTCTAAAATTTTACAAAACTAGTATAAACGTATTTCACGGTAACGTTTTAGGATATATTTTTTTAAAAAAAAACTAACAGCATTAGGTTGATATACGTTACTGTAAGTAACATTTTACTCCTAAAATGTTATTTTCAGTAACGTTTTACTCCTAAAACGTTATTATTCTTTATAGTCAATTTAAAGAATATTTTAGTTTTACACGTGATATGCTTAACAAAACAATAAGATTCAACGATATATATTCTGATATATTTAGTCTATTTTTAGTGTATGATCATACAATTTAAAAGTCTTGGTAATAGTTGTCAAAAATGTAAGTTGGTGGAAGGACACTTTCATTCATTTCAGATTACGTAAGGTGTAGTGGTTGAAATCTTTGTCCATGCATGCACCTAAGACTATATTTAGTGCTATTGATATGATTACTGATAAATTCAAGATCTTGAACAAAAAATTTAAGAAAAAAACAAAAATTAATATATATATATTTTTTTTAAAAAAAAGTATCTATCCACATAATAATAACTTTTGTCTTTTGATATACGAAAAGATGTCAACTAATTGATATCAGACACAACAAATAGAAAATCATAAATCTGCTTCACCTCGTTCAAGAAGATACAACATAATGACAATCTAATTAAAATTATAAATATCAAACAATTTCGAATTTGAACAAAAACCAAAAGTACATATGTTTTCGGAGTGCCAATAGGCTGGGTTAATCTCTGTGTGTGGGGTGGGTGGGGGGTGGGGGGATATTGGATTAGGAATATATAAAATCAAATCATTTATGATAAATATTAAACAAAAGTATCCATCACATGACTTGTTAGATTGGTTTCCTCTACTTCTTGAACCATGCATTTTTATTTTTATTTTTGGACAAAGAATAAAAATAAAACAAAAAAAATGCCAAGCATTGGGTACCCATTGTCCATCTAAAATAATATTAATAAAAAAAAGAGCATTTTGGATATAAAGCACCATTGAATAGATAATGATTCTAAGTTCTAACTAAATTAATCATGGATAGACTAGTAAAATCAATCCTAACTATAATCACTAAATAATATTTTTTTGATAACAAAAAAATCCTATATATATGCCCAAATAGCTAATAACTTTGTTTTCTGGAGCATAAAAATCATTCAACTAGTAATAATTATATCTCAAAATGTCACTCAATTTTATATAGTACAAAGAGAACTTTCATTATATTTGAATGATCGAGAATCTGAAAAATAAAATTAAATCTTTTAACTCAACAAGGGATCTTTTGAATGAACCATATGATAATTTTATTAGGAAGCTTTACCATATTTATGGCCACTCTTCCAATTCCAGCGCAACAAAAACAACAAGGACACAAACAACTCAACAATGACCTGCATTATTTTCATAACAAAAAAATATCAAAATAAGAACAACACAAAATGCATAGGGGAATCATATTCTAAAATTGAATTTAAATAATTATATACATTGACAGTATAATAACATTAATGAATTTTATCAGGAGTGAACAAGTTAGTTAATTACTTCACGTTTATGAATTAACTAGTTCCAGACATGAGCGTTGCACGTGTTCCCCAAGCTAAATTGCATGAAGTTGTTGTAACGATGTGTTGTATGACCTCCTTGATATTAAAGATGAAGAAATCACAAATATTGTGAAATAAAAATAATTATATGTTAAATGGTGCGTACATTTTTGATTTAGTAATTTGCTGATAGAATAAAAATAGATCAACAAAATAATAATTACAAATTAAAATAATTAATTAAGAAAAATATATAGAAAACCTTCACATATATAAGAAAATATTAGGCAAAATAGAAGGCATACCACTATATAAGAAAACTCACATTTATAAGAAAACTTTCAAATTTTCTTTTCAAGAAAATCAAAAAAGTCTTTCTTTTGTAATGGAAGATATATATACGTTTTTCTTGTAAAGACGGTTTAACTTAACTAAGAGAAAAGTAATTAACTAAGTTGGACAATTTGAACTTAAACTTCATATTAGAATTAAAATGAATTAAATGAAAGAAAATGAAGGATAGGAATCAAAGTCTCAAACATCTTTACATATTTCACCTGTAGCTAGAGACTTTTAGTAGATGAATATGGTCAATATATTAAATTAAGTGTATTTAATTATTAAGTAACCCTTCAATTTCTTCAAATTTTATAATTTCAAAGAGTGTTATACTCTATACAAATTTATAGGATAATTCTAGCAATCTAACCTTAACTTTGTTGCTTCACACTTTTAATAGAACTAATAATTCTATTTTTACTATAAAGTTTGTAAAATAAGATAGTAAATTCAAGAAAAAGTACTTTAAAAGCTATACAACTTATGTGGTTATCAAAGCAAGAATAATTATCAACTATGCAAAGACTTAAATCATAAAACTCAAAATCTTATTGTGTACAATAATATTTTATTTGTAGTTATTAATTTATTAAATAGGAAAGAAAATAGAAATTTTTTAATGGTAAATAAAAGAACACCTCTAAAGAATCAACAAAAATATTATAAAATGAAGCTAAAATTAACAATGTGAAATAAAAAAGTAGTAACAATGTGAAAGAAAAAGAGATGACAACTTTCTTTATTCTCTTCCAATTATTCAAAATCTCTTCGATAGGATATAATTGAGGGACTCAAAGGATTGTCATGAATATGTCATTAACCCATTTCATAGATGAAAGGTGAAAGTAACAAGTATATTATTATGAACATCAACAAATGTATAATATCTTCATTTCTAATATAATAACACAAAATAAAAATTCCACTTGAACACATAATAGAGAAATCTTAGCAGATCTTAGTTAATCTACAATAAAATTATCAAATAAATATTAAGATACAATAAATGAAGAGAAGTAGCTATCATCAAAACTAAGACAATATATATCATGACATAATTTACAGATCGGAAAATTAGTGAAGCACACGGTGGTATTTATAGCCAAGATATATAAAAACTCAAAAGTCAAGTTAGAAAAAGATCATTAAAATATCATTAAATCTCTTTATTAAAGAAGTAAAAGGACACTTTATATTTTATTTTTTAAAAATGGTTAAATTTCCAAAACTATTAAAATCCAAATTTATAGTTATTCTTTAAAGTTAAAACGTATGACTATAAGTATTCAACATATGTACTAATACACATAAAAGAATATGAAGAACCAATTTTGAAACTGTTAAAACATTTATTGTATGGTAGTCAATATGATACTTAGCATTTATTTAAACATATATTTACATCTTTTTTTACACAAATTATTAAAGAAGTATTTTCTTTATTTAAAGATAAAAATGTTTAATTAATTATATTAGATGAATTTAATTAAATATTTTATAGCCTTTTCATTAAATATAGGGATAAAATGATAATTCAACTTTTATGTTCTGAGCTTCATGCTTATAATAATATATGATTAGTAATGTTAATGATATTGTGACTTCATAACTTTATAACATTAATGAATAGAACTTAAACTCTTTAAAATTTCATCATAATTATTCACATTTATAATTGGATGAAACTAGATAATCATGTGCCTATGGGCTATGAATAACCTAAATCGTATAGCATGTAACTAAATTTTCTAAGTGACTTTTTGGTTACATAAGTATCAATATTGTGAGTTCAATTATCTTATACGATACTTAGGCAAGCTTTAGTAACTTGTTAACCATTATAGTGACATTTGATATGCCAAATTGTATGTTTTCCGTAAATAATAATAGTTTAATGACTCTAGTGAAATGTAATGATTGTTGAAAAAACGAAGGAGAAAGAGAGAGAAAGGAAGAGAAGAAAACGAACCCGATAAGCCATATGAGTGCTCCAAGGAGAGATAGAAACAACGCGATAAAAGCAAAAGGCAAAGCAAACAACAATGCCAATGGCTTACAATGATAATAATCTACCATTTTTGTTTACTTCTTTAGTTTCTTCCACCTTTTTGTGAAAATGAAATAAATTATAGTAGTAATTTATAAAAAAATTGAAAAAGATTGATTATTTGATAATTTGATTCAAGTGTAGTTTTTTGCATTTGAAAATACTGACGGTTTTCACTTTTAACAGAGATGCAAATATCAAAACGATTAGAGTGTAACGGTTATCTTTTTTTAAAAGTAAAAAAAATAATCCTTTTATTCATTTTCTTAAATTCCATTAAAATACTTCAAACACTTTGTTTAAAACTTTTAACTTAAAAGATAGCTGTAAAAATTCATAAACTTCAAATTCTAGATTCGTCTCTAAATTTCATGATACAGTTTTGAAGTTTCATTTGAATAAGTTCAAATGAAAATCGTTTTCAGATTTGTCTAGTGTAATTTTATTCCAAACATAAAACTTAGAAAAAAGTTCATCTACCAACTACCATTACATTGCAAGATATTTAGTTGCGTCACTTCAGGTAGTGATCAATACTTGAAAAGCGACATTATGCAATGCTGGAGAAGCTCAACATGCAAAACAAATCTGTTTAGAGCGTACTCTGTCAGCATTGTTCTTCGATTTGAGATTGATTTCTTATGCATATGGAACTGGAATTCTCTGTGATTCCGGACCAGCTGCCATATCTTCCCAAAGTAAATCTGAGAGTGCCATTGTCAGTTCTCCGACTTCACCTGTCACGATAAACAATGTTATTCTTCTCTCCTATGCTTGCAAGTTGCAAATTATCAATGTCTAGCTAACTTTAGTATCAAGGGGTTTTAGTTTCCGTTTGACTGCTGTTGTTTCAATTTGTTTGTCTTACTTTCCTTTATTGTTCGTTTAAAAAGGAATGCTTCTCCCCTTTCTGCAACTCTTTAATTTTGATTTTCTATGTGATATGTTTAAGACCATTCTTAAACTCTGTGTCAAGCTAAGTCAAGTCAAAACCAGACAAACAAAATGAAGAAGTGAGGAAAAACGTGTTAAGTGAACGTACCATTTCCAATAGGTTTCTCATCCCACATGATGATAGGTAACAAAGGAAGTGTGCTTCCAACGTACATCATTTCAGCCGATTCTTTGGCCTCTTCGACTGTGATGTCTGTTATTTTGACACATTTCAGACGTCCCTGCTCGACCAACTTGGGTGCGAGTTGAAGAAACCTCATAGCAGTGCATCCGCTTAGGATCTTATCAAAGCTAGGCAAGATAAGCTCCTTATCAGAATTTATAAAAGCAACGTTCACGTTTGGACCCTCAGCGATATAACCTTTTTCATCAACCCATATAGATGAAAATGCTCCCTTATCCTCAGCCTCCATTACGGAGAGTACATTGGGAAGGTAGTTCACATTTTTCATAGTGGCAAAAAGAGGTGATTTCATGGGGATCGTAGAAGTTATCACTTTTACACCTTCTTTGCATTGTGCGAAATCTTCATCAATCACCACAGCATAGAATGCAGATGTCGGGCATTTAGCTGGGGAGAGTAAGAAGTTCCCAGGCCCTGCACTCAACCAATATCTCAGAGTGCCTTTCCTGCACTTTGATGCTGCAGAAAGTTGAATAAGAATGCTTTTAAGTTCTGAAAATGTAAATGGAGACGCGATCCTTGCTTTGGATGCTGATCTAAGGAAGCGGTTAATGTGGACATCCAATTCGTACAGATAGCTGCATTAGAAAACCAGAGAGTAGCTGAATCAACCATAGACTTATAGCTTAGGATCTTAGCTCTGGTAGAGGTTCTCTTACTTTAGTAACACTACGGATACATGATACGTAAAATGATTTTAGCATATACTTCCATATTATCGCTACTTAATGATAGGCACATTGTTTTTTTTACTTTTTTTGTTGGGGAGTCCTTGAACCGAGGGTCTATAGGAAACAATCTCTCTACCTCCCAAGGTATACACTATGCTCCCCAGACTCCACTTGTGGGATTACACTGGGTTGTTGTGTTGGGGAGGAGGGGGTTGACTTATAGGGGAATGCATTGTACATCGGAGTTGATAGGAAATGAAGCACGTTATTCACGGGGTCTTAACATAAACTTGATACTTTCAGAGATCAAATCACAAATTATATTTTAAAGGAACAAGACTAGATTCATACCCATCAAAAATAATAGCTGTGTCAAAGACGCCATGTCCTCGATGCACCATGTGATCATCCATTGGAATAACCATCATTGCTGGTTCAAGAATGATTCCACCATAGACACTAGAATACATAGCCGGATAAGGTTGCTGCTTCACTGAATTCCACTTCTCGTGCAACTTCTCAACTAACTGTTTCAGCAAAAAACATCTAACTCAACTCATAATGCACTAAAAATGTGGATGACTGTCAATGACAATAGTCAAAAAATTGCACATACAGGGGAATTTCTTTGATTCATTTTCTTTCGCTTTTAGATATTTTAACTTTTAACTCTTAAACACGAGTCAACCCTAGCTTAAATTTGAGAAAAAGAGCACTGTAAAAAAGTACCAAGAATCAATACTAAGTTTGTTGGGCAGCAATCAAGTTCGGTGGACTACATATATTTTATACTCAAACATGTTTTGGAGCACACAACTATACTAGAGTTTGCCATAACTATATGTCAGAGTTCAAGCTCATGATACGTATTGTCCACTTTGGCCCAACATACCTCACAAATTTGTCCCTTATGATACCAATCATTGAGCCCAAAAGCGTGTGTACCATGTGAACTCGGGTTATACCATGAAAAGCCCTTAACTTTCCTCTCTCATTCCGATGTGAATTTGGCTGATGTGTAAATGCACCCCTTCTTCAAAAGCGTGATAGCCTAAAAGTCTGTCAGTCCTCCTTTTTTACCCCTTCTAGTCAGCCCGCACTCCGCCATGGACGTCACACTATACTAGTTCTTGAACCAATTGAACCAATTCTCCCTCATCTGTTGTATCATGCAACTATTATCTATCAACTCTTTCAATATTCTATTCTTACTATTTTTCCTTTTAATCCCTATTTCAACGTTAACTAGTAAAGCTAAAGATTGTAAAAATATGACATTTGAACCTAACTCAATCCCAAAAGTCAGCCGGAGTAGGCTTGCCAAATCCATATATGCAAACAACTATTCCATTCCCCAATGAGACTCTTAACACCCCTTCACACCCCAGCCCAATTGGAGTGTGGACTCGAAGCCCAAACAGATGAACCCGACTCTGATATCATGAAAAAAATAAAGTTAAAGAGGGATTTAATAATTTTTACCTCGGCGGAGGAAGAGAACACATGAACTGAGAAATCTTCCCCACTCTTAGCCTCTGCTGCTACAGCTGCTTCTCAGGAAGAACAACACATCACAAACACCAAAAAGCAAATTATTTGTTGACATTTTATTAAAAACTTAAAGAAAAAAAAAGTACCTGATGTCTGATCAAATGAAGAGTTTGAAGCTGCCATAGTGCAAAAAGATTGAAACTTTACAAAGAAATAGATGGATGAAATGAGAAGGACCAGAATTTTATAGCTGCAGAAAACAGATGACAAATGAGACAAAAGCAGTCCATTTGGTTTGATATTTTAGTGTAAAAAACTAAAAAGAATCATTTTTTTTTGTCCTTAACGTTTGTTGGTACTACTACATTGTTTTGGAGAAGTGGTTTTGATGCTAAAGACAGAACTGCCGTCCAATTACTCTTTGTTATTCTGTATGATTCGAAATTGGAATTCAAAAGCCCTTTTTTCTACTATTTTTGAGTCATTATTGGACATAAAATTGAATGTATAATGAAGAGAAAATGACAATAATTGTGCATTATCAAAATGTATATACTTCTTCACTTGCTCTACCAATTCGAAATTGATATATTTACTGTCCTTATTTTACTACTATACTGTCAATCAATTTTGTTTGACGTTCGTATATAAATACGAATCTATCCAAAAGTTATGAATTTGTAACGAACCCACGAAAACCTCACCTAGGTCCGACTCAGTGTGAAAATGCAGCAGAGTGAATGAATAACGAGGCAAAAATATCTTGGGCCTTTTAAACTTTCTCCTCTGTGCTGTGCTGACGCATTTTGTTGAAACTTGAATTCTTGCTTTGTTCTATTCTTCCTTCTTGTTTGTTGCTGAAATTTATCAGCTGAGTTCTTCTTTCTTGAGAGAATTGGGGAATTCTCAATTCTTGGAAAATTAGAGAAAGCTGGAGTCTTGCTGCTAATTTACCAACAGCATATACTAGGCGATGTTTTCACCTTCAATTTGCTTTCCAACAACAATTCTTCAAATTCAGCCAGATAACAGAAGTCGGTTCAGAACCCACAAATGTAAAAGCTATACTGATGACAGAAAACTTCCCTGTTTCTCTTTCAAAGACCCATCTTCCTCAGCTCGTTTTGATGTTTCTGCAAGTTTTTGTAGAGACAATGAATTAGTTTGTCAATTGGAAGTTCCAGGTGATAAAATTTGTTCAGTGAATAGTTTTGTGGCTGATTCAAGTTTGCTTGGTCGTTTGCTTCAATCTAGTTCTAGTTTAAAAGAAGTTAAAATACTTCATGCGATTGTTTTAAAGTGTTTGAGGAGCAGTACTATATTTGTTGAGAATAATTTGATTAGTGTGTTGGTGAAATTTGGGCGTTTGGATGATGCTCGTAAGGTGTTCGATCATATGCTCGAGAGGAATGTGGTTTCTTGGACTGCTATGCTTAATGGGTATTTGAGATATGGGTTAGATGATGAAGCTTTTGATTTTTTCGCGGAGTTTGTTCGATGTGGTTTGTTGTGGAATTCCAAGACTTATGTGTGTGTGTTAAGCATGGCTGGGAGGTGTTGTTATTTTGAGCTGGGGAAGCAAGTGCATGCTGGTGTTGTAAAGGGTGGATTAAGTAATTTGATCTTAGATAGTTCGGTTGTGTCTTTTTACGCGCAATGTGGGGATTTGGCAAGTGCTTTCCGCGTTTTTGACGTGATAAAACGCCCTGATGTAGTTTGTTGGACAACTATGATCACTGCTTGTTCACAGCATGGGAGAGGGAAGGAAGCTTTACTAATGTTCTTGCAGTTGTTCTCTGATGGTTTTGATGCTAACGAGTTTACTGTCTGCAGTATCTTGAATGCGTGTGGGGAGGAGAGGGAGTTAAAATTCGGGAAGCAACTACATGCTGCAGTTATTAAGAACAGATTTAGAATGGATGTCTTCATAGGCACCTCATTGGTAGATATGTACGCAAAGTGTAGTAAGATAGATGATGCTAGGACAGTGTTTGATGGGATGGGAAAAAGGAACACGGTGACTTGGACGTCTATTATTGCAGGATATGCACGTAATGGTCACGCAGAAGAGGCCATAAGACTCTTTCGGATAATGAAAAGGCGAAAGATCTTTGCTAATAACTTGACTATGGTAAGCATCCTTCGAGCTTGTGGCCTACTTAGAGCTTTACCAACTGGAAAGGAAGTGCATGCACAAATTATCAAGAATTCTCTCCAAGATAATATTTATTTAGGAAGTACATTAGTGTGGCTTTATTGCAAATGCAGTGAAAATTCTACAGCACATAAGGTCCTTCAGGAAATGCCTATTAGGGATGTAGTTTCATGGACTGCGATGATTTCTGGTTGTGCCCATTTAGGACATGAGTACGAGGCTCTTGAATACTTGAAGGAGATGCTAGGTGAAGGCGTAGCCCCCAATCCATTTACGTATTCATCAGCCCTGAAAGCATGTGCAAAGCTGGAAGATATCGAGAGAGGGAAGCTGATCCATTCCTCTATAAGCAAGACACCTGCTCTGTCCAATGTGTTTGTGGGCAGTGCATTGATCAATATGTATGCAAAATGTGGACATCTTCCTGAGGCAATTCAAATATTTGATAACATGCCTGAGAAGAATTTGGTTTCTTGGAAGGCGATGATTGTTGCTTATGCTAAAAACGGGAACTGTGGAGAGGCATTGAAGCTCATGTATCGTATGCAAGTAGAGGGTATTGAGGTGGATGATTATATCCTTGCTACTGTTCTCACAGCATGTGGAGAATATAAGGAAACTATCAAGTCCAAATCGAAGTATTTCTTGCATCCAAATAGTTCTATAACCTAAACAGATATGAGTCTCCTCAAGAAGCTTCAGCGAAATACAACAACATATCCAGTGTAAATGATGGTTTCGTTCATGTCTCAATGACAGCTGAACTCTGAGCGTTTCATGTTAAGAGTCTGGTTCATAGCTATGTCATCGGCTTACTTCTGGACCATGATGGACATGTCTAGTAGCCCCTGCCTCGCCTGATAAAGAATGAGGTACAATTTATCGGACTGTGCTTTTAGAGGTCCATCATATTTGAACGTTGTATCTTCTAACCTCAGTGATACTCTGTGTTGTATCTTCTAACCTCAGTGATACTCTGTATTATACGTAGTTAGGTCCCTACGACCGCGTATTGTCATATTAAGATCATGTATACTTGAACTTTTTCTTAGTGAAGTGATAAAGAAAAGGTTATAACAACAACTATGTGTACTAGATATTTGAATGTTAAAAACATACTAGTAACATTCATGATTGTCTTCAAATTTTTAGCTAAAACTATTGTTGCAAAAAACTTGTATTTGGACAAAGCAAATAATATCCCTTGGGTTTTATGCCCCAGCTCCAACAAATTTGTGGATTATGAACTCAAAAATTGATTGTACTAACTATTAACATTGAATAACTTGTACTCAATACAACATTAACATAGTCAGTATAATCCTACAAGTTGAGTCTGGAGAACGTGGTGTGCACCAATCTTACCCTACCGTGTAAAGGTATATGTAGTATACAAATGTGGTAGGTGTATTGGCATTTCTAGTGTATTTCCATGTTATTATTACGCTCTGAAATTACCATAGTCATTGCATGTATATAGCAATCAACTTTTAGCAAGCATACCCTTAAGGTGGGTGAGTTGGTGCAACAGGTAGTATCTCTTTTCGTAAGAGAGGTTAAACATCAATATTCTCGACTTATATAGAATAATTTATCTCATACTATGGTATAAATAGTGATAAATAATCCAAAGACTACCTAATACTCCTAGCATAGGATTACATAAACTTGCATTTTATTCTGAGATTAATATACCTTATAACTCACACCGAACGACTCCTTTGCAAGCTTGAAAGTCAATATCATCACTTAGAAGTGACAGATTCCTTCACCTGGAAAAAGCATATAAACCATATGAATACTCACACATTACAGCCATTAATCCTTCAGTTAGATGTGAGCAATTTATGCAGGGAATCTACATCAGCTTTAATTTTCACTAATAAATCACTTTAAAATACAGTTAATTTTAAAAAATTGTTCAGTAATTAGGGACAGCTGCCTACACATTCCCCCACAGATTAACTTGAAACTGATAATCAAGAGAAAAAAGCTGCATTATTACCTTGATGTAAAAACATTTTTGGAAGTTAATATTGCACCAAAACAAGGTAGAAAAAGTTAGAATTTGAATGTGGAAATTACCAAAAATGGGAAATAAGTCAACCATGAACATTGAGGGATTAGGGATGACTTAGGATATTTGTAATTACATTTATACATATAAAAAATAAAATATAATTTAATTTTAATAATTTAAAATAGCACAAGGGTCCGATGAACCCCTCGAATTTAGCTCTCTCAAGCAACAAATTGGAAAGTAGTTGACCAATTCTTTTTCCAGGATCCCTAGTCGTGTTTGTCTCATCAGGTAAGGCCCAAATGGTACAACAAGCCCAATAATGGACGATAATTTACGTAAAAATCTCTATCTTAAAAAATGAGATAAATGACATAAATCTCATCTTTAAGTTTATTTTTCATCATTATTCTCTATAAGTTATACAAATTCCTCATTTTCACGCATTAAATTAATATATCATCGCATCAAATTAATGTATATCGCGCATCAAATTAATGCATTATGTATAAAATGTACATCAGATTAGTGTATCATGTATAAAATATAATGTATCTTACTTAACGATTAATGTATCTTGCACATCAAATAAATGTATGCACTTATATTATTGTATCAGTTAGTGGATTTTTGTAATTATAAACTTATAAGGAACAAATAATAATTTTGCCTTAAAAGTATGTAATTTCTGTTATTTGCCCTAAAAAATGTGTCAAATATAACTCTTAAAAAAAATAATCTTTCTGATATCGTTAGCCTTGAAGCTAATATTAGTTTAAATATTGTTTAATCTTACCAATAAAATATTTGAACTATTATCTAATATTCGTAATACTTATTTTATATAAATACTCACAACGCCATATCTGATTCGCTCAATGTTATAACAATTAATTTAATAAAACCAGTTTGGATTGGTTATATCATACTCTAATAATGAATTCACTAAGGATTAATCTCAGTAATTTAATCACTAATTTTGTTGCATTTATATTTTTGTTGGAGAAAGGGTAATTTTTGTATTAAATGAGAGGTGATACATAGTCCAATATTTTCCTATTATGGTTGATTCTAATGGCAGCAAATCCACCACTTTTTCTTTTTTTCTTTCTTTTATTTCTGTTTTAGTTTGAAATATCATACTGTAAAATTTTATGAGTGAGAATCGAGAAAATTGGATTCACCAATTGTTCACGCCAAACAGAAAATAAATAATATTATTATTTTTTCTGAATATTATTTTTTAAATAATAATAATAATAAAACGTCGTAGTTGGAGGGCGGCGGCTGACTTCAGGTTACCGTCATTGTTCAATCTTCTCGTACAGTTAATTTTCTCGATATTTGAGCTATTTTTGTTTTTTAATAAAATATTTTTGTGAAATTAAAAAGTGGATTTTTTACTATTTGTAAGAAAAGAAAAAAAAGTAAAGAAAGTCAACTGTTTTTACCGATGTCGGAAGCCAAATTCATGGGACGGTGAGAAACAAGATGATATTAAATAACAATCATAATATATATTCAATATAAATTTACAAGAAAAAATTTGAAAAACATATTATATATGTTATTTTATAATTTTGTATATAAATTTTTTTCGATAAAGTTTTCTTCAAGTTGTTCAATTATAAATTATATAGTTAGTTTTTCCTCAAAGGTATGCATTCGTGACGTAATAATATTTCATACCAACTTAGATGTTCGATGTTAAATGTGTCATAACAATTCACTACATCAAAAATAATTATTAGCTGTAATTAATTTTTAATTGTCGCTAAATATGATTTTTAGCGGTACCTAACATTTTTAATACATGTCTCTAAACCGTTTAGCGAGCACTCTTTATTAATGTCAAAATTTATTGACGCTAAAATTGATTTTGTTATAATGATTAGTCCTTTTTATAATGCAAAAGAAAATCCTCTTGAAATTTCAATATATTCTTATTTAATTGTAATGCTCATTGAGAAATATTTTCAATTTTAACATATTATACATATCTTTTTTTATGATCACAAATTTAAAATCTTAACTGTATTTTTAAATATGAAAATCAAATAATTATATTAAAACAGGAGGAGCAAATGAATAATGTAAAATTCGAAAATTGAGAAACTTTGTTGCAACCAAAGAATAGAAATATTTTGGCTTTTTATGGTAACTACTGTGTGAACGGTAGCTAGGCTTGAATTGAGTAGCCAATTGAAAAGATGGCTCCTTTTTATATATCAAAATATACTATTCCTTTATTTTATTTTGTACTTATTTATTATATTAAAAAATTAATATATTTTTATTAAATTTTAAAAATCAAAAAGTATTTTATTACTTAGCTCCTAATTTAAATTTGTAATTAATTATCAAATGATGATACATTAAAATTTTAATAGTCAATGAATATATCATTTAATTTAGTTTTAGCTAATATTTATGTTCTTCAACTTAATTTTATACATTTAAAGCAATATAATACACTTAAGATATGATGTGGATATTAAATAGGAAGTATTTATCTAGCAGTTTGTTCGATTTTATAAAAATTTAAATTAAATAACACGTTTATATATTACGGAAGGAGTATTACTGATGGGAGTAAGTAATTGTGTAAGTATAGTAAGTGGGAGAAAGTAGCTATAGAATAGGTGCATGCAGATTGAAGAGATGATTTGATATAAAGCCTGTTACCTACCCTCTTTTATATATATATATATATATATATATATATATATATATATTTTAAATATTTTGTATATGAAAATTTGATTTTTCTTCATGACAAGTCTAATAAAATCGTATACATCCATCCATCTATCTCTATTTATTCGTATTGATAGTGAGTGATGGATTTGATTGATGATGAGATCCATGCATGAAACTATTTTTGTTTTTATTTTTTAATTTTACTATCTATCCAAATCATGAATATATATATATCCTCTACCTAATTTTCATTTTTATAATTTAAAAGTATTAATGTATTTTCTATCATAATTTATATGATGCAAATATAATTTGGGATTTGAAATTATACTTTTTTAATCAATATTAGAATTACAATTTCGATCCTAAATTACGTTTATATTCAAAATGACATAGTATGACTATACATAAAGTACTGTTTAAAATGAATATCGCTCAGTTAAGATGTCTAGGTAAAATATTGGTGTCAACTTTATCGGGACGTCGACGAATTTGACCTTGATATTATAATAATTTCATATCACATGTGCACACATAAGTTATTTATAACCTAAATTACACATTCAAAATGTTAATTTTAAAATTATAATTTTATATTACAGGTGGGTACACAAGATATTAATAAGATGGTTATAACGATAATTTTTCTCTCCCGATAGAAGTTCATTACGGAGACATTCTAATAAGAATGTGAAAGGAGACGCAACGAGATATCACTTGTATGATAATAATGGTTGAAATAATATATTCTTTTTACTAGAAAAAAAATCAAAATAGAAGAAACTAAATAAATACACAAAGGAGTAAATAAATTAACATTTACTATATTATATTTCGACAAAGATGTTCAGATGACCAACCAACTTGTTACGGTCAGTACGTTGAATGACTAGCCCCACGAAACATATCCTTGAAATTGAACTCTCATGACTTATGTTTGCAAGCTTGTTCATTCACAATCGCGAAATCAGTATTTTAATTTTTTTAATACAAATATTTATTAAATTTGATTAAATCTGTATCTCGACTTTGACTCGGTAATACCCCAAGAAGTCAACCTATATAGTGTAGAGCGACTCTCCAACTTAGCCTTCAAAGCGAATAATGACAATAATTCGACGTAAAGCTCTTTTTTGGATTCCAAACGAACTTAGTAAAAATATTTACGAACATCAATAATAATTATATTATCATCTTGTTATATACAAAATAAAAAATTTGTGAAACCATATTGTAATTTTTTTAAAAAAAAAATTATACTATTGGTTGGACAAATATTAATGATAAAAAAAATTGACTATAAAAAGAGCAGCTTTAAAGCATGGGGGGCCGGGGTATTTCTGGAGTTTCCTAGTTTGCAGTGCAAGTTGCTAGATCACCGTGAGTTTTGTTTTATAATAACGGCAACTCATTGTAAATGCTCTTATACTCTTAAAAACGGTTTTAGAGAGAGTATTTATATATGTAGTAGTGTATATTTGTTACGGTTGGAGGGGTAGGTGGTTTAGGAATCATGATTTCTCGTCGTATCATCGGTAATAACATATTCAGTATAATTTTATATATATATTATTTTTATCGCATGAAAATAGAGAATTTGTTTGCGATAATCGATCGATCGAGCATCTCACAAAGAAAGGATTTGATTAGAGAAAATAGGAAAATGAAGTAGGACTAGTAACAACAACAAAATTTACAATCGCATTGAAACACAAAATATAAAAATTAATAATAAAAATCGAAATAATAATTAATTGAGTATAAGAATAATTCTACTATTAAAATTTTTAGTAAGAAAAGTATTAATGCATTATTTGTATACCTAAAAATATTTTGTTGTATTTGTCTTCAATTAGTTTGAAAGCAACTTGGGCATACGAGCATTTTATTCACGGATTGTCTCGTTATGGTCATCAATTGTTTCAGACTTAAAATTTGTCATTTTCAACTTGGATCACTCAATCCACGAATTATGATAGTAAATTATTAGTAATATTATTATATGACTTAATTAAGGCCTTCATGAGAACTATTAAATGGTTTTATTTTCCATTTTCATTTATAGTAATAAAAAATAATAATAGTGTTTTATATTTATATACATTAGTTCAACACAAGAAAACCTTAGTAACATTAATTAAGAAATTTTAGCCTGCATGTTTACTAAATAATTTATGTATCTTATCTAGATACTAATTATATAATTTGTTATACATTATATATTAAATATACACCGACTATATACAAACTATTACGATTATAAATATTTATCGTAATAAAATATTAGTGTTTTTTTCCTTTCCAGCTATTCAAACCTAAAACTTCTAATTAAAAAATGAAACATTTAATTAATATCTTATTTTACTAAATAATATATGTATCTTATCTCGATACTAATTATATAATTCTTATACATTATACATTAAATATAAAACCGACAACATACAGACTATTACAATTAAAGATATTTATCGTGATAAAATATGGGAAAATCGTATATAATAGCAAATTAATAATCTAAAATTAATAGAGTAGCTAGGGTTTGATTTAATTGTGCTCCATAGCAAACGTTTGCAAAAAATTGTCAGACGCCTCTCTCCCAAATATCTTGCTCGCCACTCTCCTCCAATCTCTCACTCGCTTCCTCACTTTTTATACAAACACAAGTGTATAAAAAATTGTTTCTAATTGTATAAAACAAAGAAAATTGTATAAATACATATATTTTTGTTCCTTTCTCTCCCCTCTTTCAGATCTCGCTCACCACTCTCCCAAATCTCGCTCACCATCCTCGCCTTTCTCACTTATATAAATAGAAGCGAAATGTATAAATTGTGTTTCTGTTTGTATAATGCGTGAGAAAATTGTATATACACATGCAAGTACATATATTTTCGTCCTATACACTTATAATTATACAATAAAAATATTCCCCTGCCCAGTTTCTTTTGTCTTTCTCGTTTTATATAATTTTCAAATTGTATCTAATTTCTCTCTTTCTCGTTTTATACAATTCGATTCAATTGTATATTTCTTGTCAAGTCTCTTTTGTCTTTCTCTCTTTCTCATTTACACAAATTCAAATTGTATATAATCGTTCTATACACTTATAATAATAAAATTCATTTTATACACTTCGTTTTTATACCGTTCTCTGCCCAAGTGTCTTTCTCTGTCTTGTTTTATATACTTTGTTTTATACAATTTGCTTCAACTGTATATGTATAGCGAATTATACAGTTTTTATGTTTGTTATAGAGCGCAATTATGCAAACTTTGATATAGCATACAAATATAAATTTTTCATTTGCTATATGTGAAAATTACTCATAAAATATTGGTGTTTTTTAAAATTTTTAGGGCCTCAAACTAAAAATCTCCAAGAAAAAATGTATACATTTAATTAATATTTTATTTTACTCATAAAACTCATGACCTTTAATTTGTAAATAACATAAAAAACAATTTTGTTGCTACTCTAAAAACTTGATCAAAATGTTCACTATGCACATGTATTCGAGTCCGACTAAATGACATAGTGTTGCCACTATTCTAAAAACTTCATCAAAATGTTCATTGAGCACACGTATTCAAGTCCAACTAAATGACATAGTGTTGCCACTACTCTAAAAACTTGATCAAAATATTCACTAGCACACGTATTCGAGTCCGGTTAAATTCATATCATGAACTATAATTCCTAACATAATTTTTTTTTCATGTTAAGTGATTTTCAAATTCAAAACTTTTAATACTTAATTCTATGTATTAAACTCGTGACGTATAGATCAGATGAAGCTATTACTAAATTTTGTTGTTACTCTAATAAACTTGATGTAAGATGTTCTTTTAATAATAAATGATGAAGTTGTGTAAGTAATTGAAGGTGAGGGGAGTAGGAAAAAAAAGTGTGATGCAGCAGGTATTTTGGATGGATTTTTAACCTTTGTCTCTGTCAATTGGATTATATATATAGTGTGTGTGCTGACAGAAGAGATATGAAACAGCTTTATAGGATAGATAATAAAATCTCTAAATTTTTTTATTTTTTTTACTCTATAGTTTTCTCCTATTTTTAAAACTACTTTCTGTTCCTTCCCTTTCATTTACTTCACTGACACACCCAATACCTGCACTTTTCCTCACGCACGCACGCATAGCCCCAATAATTCAACCAATCCATCCACATATTTAGTACAAAGACTTTATTTTATAAATTTTAAAATTTGATATTTATCAAGTTATACGATACTTAGATAGACGATAGTTAATAATGGTTCAATCCATTTTTAATTTTGAAGAGCGGTTAATAACATATATTCGTATTATTAATTCGAGTGACTTCGTATCTTTCGTCAAAACCTCTTCTTTGAGAACTTGTCTTTATGCATGCAAATGAGCAGTCTTATATAATTAAGCCCTTCAATGATATTGTGTTTTAATCATACGATATTACTAAAATTTCTTTTTGGTGATACGAATAGCGTATCATTTTGCTAAGAACGAAGACTTGTGATCTACTGAGCTTTTATGTTGATTGAAAATCAATTGTGACCGACAAAAAAATTGACTACATAACAGCAGTACGTTTTCATAAATAACATATGGTATTAAGATATATGCTTTCCTTTGTTTTAAAAATGATATTCATAGATAAGATTCTGAAAATTTCAAACTAAAAATATATAAGGTGAGAAGAATTTTTTTTGACGTTACGTATTATTCAATAGAATGAATTCAGTGTGAATAAAATAAATAAAATGGTCAATGGAAGGTGTTGTAACCTCTTGTTATCGATTACCTTCATCTTTTTTTAAAAAGTAAAACTAAAAATAAATTGATAGTAGAGAAAGGAAACATAAGGAAGAAAATTACAAAATGAGATAGTATCAACAAGTTGAAATATCAAATAATGAATCTACTAAGATTCTCATGTGATTATTAGTTCT
The DNA here is from genome assembly GCF_036512215.1 of Solanum lycopersicum. Lineage (NCBI taxonomy): Eukaryota > Viridiplantae > Streptophyta > Magnoliopsida > Solanales > Solanaceae > Solanum > Solanum lycopersicum. The sequence goes on from NC_090806.1 coordinate 67,917,892, forward strand.
CTAGTGGAATAGAATATATTAGCATGAACCAGGATGGACACAAATTTGTTGGTATTAAAAAATAAACAATTTTAAGTTAATACAGAAAAAAGGTAAATGAAAGTAAAAATTGTGTTTGTACATGAAAATACAATTTAAATTTTGAAAGTGAAAAACTATTATATTATTTTTCAAACTTTGTGTTACATGTTTGAAGTTAAAAAAGTGAAATAATGAATTAATTTGATGGAAAGAATACAACAAAAAAAAAAGAGAGAAATAGAGTTTAGAATCATTGTCGTGGTCTATAATAAAAAAATTTATGTGTCATTATCAAATGGATTTATAAGGTTGCCTTTATGAAAGCATAAATGATCTTATGGACCCTAGCTATATTAACTTATCGAGCCACATCAAATTCCTTTAAATAGGTACATTATTATAATAGTTTACAACTTCTCTTTTAGGAACATTAACCGAATACCAAGCCAATACCGATGAGAAATAGAGAAATATAAATTTTGCAATTGTCTTTGGACTATTCTATGCAAATTATTTGCACAATCAAAACATTAGAATATAATTACAAGTAATTATAATTTATCCGCTTAAGGGTTGTTTTATAGCTACTTTAGAGGCTAGATATATTCAAACTAAATCTTGCATGAGTTATATTACGTTTGATTATGTACTATCAAATTAGTACTTTTTTTTATTGCAATTTAGAAATCGATGATGAAACAATGATTTCCACCAATTGATTCAAAATATGAAAAGAAGTCAATAAAAGGGTTAAACATTTTAGAGCTATTATAAAAAGATAGATTCAACGTCTATATATATATATATGTATATATAAAAATATTTTCCCTTAAAAGATGCATGGATAAAAGCCCTTGGCTCTATGCTTTGCCCCTGCGCACAAATAATAGATATATAACATATAAGTTAATTATGAGATAATCTATATAATTGAAATTAATAATAGATAAATTCTCGCATAACTGATCTTTACAAAATAAAAGAGATTTATATAACTCTAACCAGCAACTAAAATATTTAAGATAATACTTTTCACATTATTATTGATATATACAATTTACATCTATAATAAATTTTTCACTACAATACAAAAAGTTAAAACCAAAAGTTTACAAATAAGTACATCACCCTCCTCACCCCTACCCCCTCTCTACCCATACTCGTGTGGTTAGTAGTTGTCACACAACTCACAAGTCTCTATACCCCCTACTCAAAATGGTCATTTTCCTCCTCTCTCTTTCTCTCTCTAGGCTTATCGATATGATAATAAGGGCCTTAGCTTAGCCTATAGCATAGTACAGTACAGAAAGATCATCAGAGCTATAAAAAAAATTGAAAAAAAAAAAAAACAGAACAGGACAGGGCAGTTGTACAGATTTTTCCTTTTCCCCACCTACATCATCCATCCTTATGATTTCCTCCCACTCTAATCTTTCTGCAATTCCCATGAACCTAACGTACACTACCATCTCTCCTATAATATAACCCTCAAATCACTCAAATTTCTCAATTTCATAAGAATGTGCTGTGTTATCTTTGTGTGAAAATTCTTGAAATATTAGGTTTATCTATTTCGTGGTGTTAGCCTTTTTTTTACCATGGAGATTTATCATCAGATGCAGTTTGATTGCGGTGATCCGCATTTACCACCGGGGTTTCGGTTTCATCCAACTGACGAAGAACTTATTACTTACTACTTGTTGAAGAAGGTTCTGGACTGCAACTTCACTGCTAGAGCTATTGCTGAAGTTGATCTCAACAAATGTGAACCTTGGGAACTTCCTGGTATGAACTTTTTTTTTTTATTCTCATGTTATATTTGAGTGTGCAAATTTACCATGTTTTACAAGATTTGAACGCTAATTAAATATTTTAACATACTTTTGAGCTTTAACTAAAAAAAAACTAAAATACCCTTATTTTATTAAGGGAAAGCGAAAATGGGAGAAAAAGAATGGTATTTCTTCAGTCTACGTGATCGGAAGTATCCAACAGGGCTGAGGACTAACAGAGCTACTGAAGCGGGTTACTGGAAAGCTACTGGAAAAGATAGAGAAATTTTCAGTTCAAAAACATGTGCACTTGTTGGTATGAAGAAAACCCTAGTTTTTTATCGAGGAAGAGCACCAAAAGGAGAAAAAAGTAACTGGGTTATGCATGAATATCGCCTTGATGGCAAATTTGCCTATCATTATATCTCCAGGAGTTCGAAGGTACTAGAGTATTTTTGTGTTAATAATTAACTGATACACATATATTAATGAATTTTGATGAAGAAAACTGATCTACATGTTTTGTGTTACAACTCATACTTTTTTTTGTATTTGGATTAAAGAGATCAGATTTACTGGAGATATTCTGTGCACAAATATATCATTGATATTACTGCTAGAGCCAGAGATTCTGAAGCAGAAAGTTTTGTGAAACTTCGTTTTCAATGTCTCAATTGCTTATGATTAAGTTGGAAGTATACATAGTCTGAAAAATAACAGAAAAACAAATTAAAAGAGAAAAAAAAGAATTTGCTTTTATTATGATTTATGATCAAAGCAATTAAGACTTTACAGAATAATATACTGTCATATTGATAGCGATTTAATATAATCTCTTTCCAAACTTATTTTATTAGCCTTATCAATGTGTAAGCATGCTTACGTAAATTCATCAGTCTGTTAGATTTTGACTTTTAGCGTTTTGGCATTAATTTAAATGCTTCTTTTTTTAAAATTGCATCATAATGAGCTTCATATTTGTTAGATTACAAACATTTCTTTAATAACAAAATAAGATTCGTAGACGCTAAAAATTAGGTCTTGCCCCAAAAAATGTTGTATATTTGTTTTTCATGGTAAAGTTAAAAGCCTGATGCGGGTTTTATGAAATTTGTAGCTTTCACAAGTTCATAAAATATGTAAACATGCTTGTAGTTATAAATTTTAAATTTTGAATTCGTTTTTTCGTGTTTCCATTGTTCTCATATATTTTTTGGCTACAGGACGAGTGGGTTATCTCGCGGGTCTTTCAAAAAAGCACCGGTTCTAATGGTGCCGCTACTTCAACTGGTGGCGGCAAAAAAAGGCTAAGTTCAAGTATAAACATGTACCAGGAAGTGAGTTCACCGTCTTCCGTCTCTCACCTTCCGCCGCTCCTCGATTCCTCTCCGTATAGCACTACCGCCACTTCCGCCGCAGCTATCGTAATCGGCGACCGCGATCGTGATCATAGCTTCAAGAAGGAGCACGTGCCCTGTTTCTCCACAACTGCTACTGCTACAATAACTGCACAGAGTCTAACTTTCGATCCAACTTCTGTCTTCGACATTTCATCAAACACCTTGCATGCACTACAGCCAACTCCAAGTTTCGCTTCTATTTTGGACTCTTCTCCATCTAATTTCACTAATTACACAAGGAATTCAACTTTTCCAAGCTTAAGATCACTCCATGAGAATCTCCAGCTTCCGTTATTCTCCGGCGGAACCTCCGCCATGCACGGCGGATTTTCTAATCCGATGGTTAATTGGACCGTGCCGGAGACTCAGAAAGTTGAACAGTCTGAACTTGACTGTATGTGGAGCTACTGAATTAGCAAGTGCTTAATTTTAATTAAGACGTTAATTAATTAAGTAATCAGTGTGTTAATCTTTGCTTTTTGTTTAGTATGTACTGCGTGTGGCAGCTTTAGTGGTATTGTCACTTTGTTGTAAACGTTCAGCGTAATTTAATGCATGCTATTATTTCTCGACTACATTAGTACATTATTATAATTTAACGTCGAATATTTACTATATATTTTAAAAATATTAATTTGTTATAATTATTTCGATTTTATCTAGCTTTGCACGTGGGATGGGGTTACTGGTGCTGATTAAATTATGTGGACTAAGAGTTAGGATACACATGGAATATTGTCGGTGTTTGGGAATGAGACAAATTAAATTGAATACACTTGCTTTCTCTTTTAACTTACTTACATTATGATTTTTTTTGTGGCAGTTTATATGATAACGTATATTTGGTGTTTTACGTACGAAAACTCTGCCAGTATGTGTGTGGTGAAGTTCTTAGTAAAATTCATAATTACCTAACAACCAAATGTGTGTTCAGTATTAAATCATAATAACAGGTTGGGATAAGGCAGTTGCTACTAGATGCAACGAAATAGAGAGACCAGGCCAGTGAGTTTTATCTATGTTTTCATATTAGATATATATTTTTTGGGCACTAAATCAAGAGTGCAAGCGAGATGAAGATAAGTGAACGAGATTTTCATATATATATGTGAATTTACTTTGATACAATATATCTAAAATAAATTATATTTAAGTTTGATCTCATATATTTCGAAACATATATATGTGGATATACTGAACTCTTAAAAAATTCATAATATTCCAAAATAGTGCATGTCTAAGTAATTAGCTATAATAGTGAAATTTTTATTAGTTTCTCATGATTCCAAATATTTTAGATGAAATTTCCAACGTTGTCAAATCGAGGTTAATGGAGAAGGAAGTCACACATAATCTCCATATAATTGCAAATACATTGAAGCCATAGTTTGAAAGGTAAATATCTAAATACCCTCTCTTCGCGCTAAAGAAAAATCTCGTGATTATGAAATCATATTATAAAATATTCTTAGTCAGTTCAAGAATAATGCTATGTAGCAAATATTATCAATGTTTGTCCTACTTACAAATGTATCAACATTGTTAAGTCTTCACATACTTGTAAATTAAATTTCGTATCATATAAATTAAAACAGATCAGAGTAATAATTTACTTGTTAGATTGGACATATCTGAGGTACGTAAAATATAATATAATTATAAAAATGTAAGAAAAAAAGGACAAGTAGTATATATAGCGTAGGTGAGAAAAAAAGGAAATGCACAAGTCCAAAGAGAGAAAAGTAAGGGTTGAGATTTCCCTTAGGTAGGAAACTTATAATCATGAATGGGATCTCCCATTCACTTCTCTGTTCCTTTCCTCTTGTCAATATATGACCTTTCAATTTTCATCTGACGCACTCTACTCATTACTCTTTTCTTTAATTTCAAACATTCCAATTTTCATAATATATGAAATATAAATATACTTGAAAAATATTTAATGTGATGTGATTTAGAGCAAAATGAATAATTTTTAATGTGATTTTGAATATAGAAGTTCTAAGATTTTAGTTGAGATAGGAAGTTGAAGAGTAATAAGGATGTGTGAGAGGTTGACTATGATAATTTTTAAGAGAGATAAATGTATATAGATTAAAAAGAAACTCAAAGAAGCGATCAAGCAAGATATGTACATGTTCATCTTATCGATGATATGTTACGAGATAAAAAAGTATAGAAGTCGATGATTTAGATAGAAGGATAGTAAATAAATAAGTGTGGTGGTACTTAATGCGGAGAGTGAGAGGGCTTGGATTCACAAATTAAGTATGTTAATCTTCATTTTGTTTTATTTATCTTGTTATTTTGTTATCGTTTTTTCTTTTAATTATATTTTTATCACATTTATTTTGGAACCGAGGGTCTATCGTAAATAATCTTAATGGTGAATTTAAAAATTTTCATTAAAGAGTTCGAAATTAAAAATATAATTACATCAGATTTAAATTTGAAATCTCAACTCTTATATTTAAGTATTCAATCTATTTATAAATACAATGTAATATTGCTGTAGATTTTTTTTAAAATCATTATAATTCATGAAAAACACGTGAGGAAAATCCTAACCTAAAAGAATTTCTTTTAACTTTTCAACATGGAAAAAAAAATTATTCGTATCAAGTGTTTATATCATATTAATTTAATTTCTATATATTTATGTGATTTAATGAAGTAAAAAACATGTTAATTGATAAATCTTACCTGTATCGGGTGTTAACACCAAATAAATACATATTGTTTGAATTTATAGTTCATTTTAGTTCATAAAATCACGTAATAATGCATTTTGCATTAGTTTGGTGTAAACATTCGATGTGAGTAAGTTAATTAAAATAAACTATTAATTTAAATACATATCATACATGTATTAAATTGATGTAAATATTCAATGCGATAAGTTTTACCGTGAAAATTGTATCATAAGTTGACAAAAGAAATTAGTAATATTAAATTTTAAATTCTGAAAATCTTAAAAGGTCAACTCATTAAATAAAAACCTAATTTTTTTAACTCTTCTCTTGTTTTATTCATGTACATGAACTGTAAAGCAAGGTAAATTATTGAGTTGTTCATAGAGAGGCTAACTCAACTGGAAAATAGACACGACATGGCCTATAACGTACGTGTCATTGTCGACGCTATTGATTTTGAAAGCGATTTAACTTAAATTTTAATTTTTAATTTTTAAATAAATAACTTTAATCTTAAAACATTAATAATTTGTGAGCAACACAATTAATTATCAAGGTTATTTGGTTTAATTACATGTTGTGCAAGAGTTTTTGAGAAATTTGCTTATTTAAAGCCCATTATGTTGGCATGACAGAATTAGGGTCCAATAAGATTCATGCTAGTCTTGCTAGTGGCCCAATTACTACATTTACCATTCCTCTTTTCTTAAAGCACTAGAGTGATAATAATTTATAAAGTAGATTGAATTAATTTTGAAAAATTATTTGAAGGAATGTTTTTTAACAAATAATTACTGATTTTAGTGATATTTATTATTATTTATGATAATACTATGTTACATATGAAATATGTATTAAAAGTGAATTAAATAGGCAATATTATATATTATAATTATTTTTAAAAATATATTATACTTATTTGGTAAGGAATTGACACATTGTATTATAAGTGCGTTAAAATGGATGATAAATGTATTGTCCTTTAATAGAACTTGTATTATATATAAATTATAAATTGTTTTTAATAATATGAATGAAAAGTGTATTATAAATATATTAAAAATGATAAAATAATAATATTATAAATGATAAATATTTAGTTTTCGATAATTTTTTTTAAAGTAATAAAGTGAAATGAAAATCTCTTTTGAGAAAGAAATAATATCATACTATAATGTGTCACACCGTACTCTTTTCATTTGTTTTGAACTTAATATTATTTTGGTTTTGGTTTATGAAGAGTTTTCAAATCAAAGTTACTATTGAGCATAAATTCGCAGTAGTTACTAATTTAAGATGCATTTCCAAACAATAATATTATCCATAATTGTGTCTCAATAAGAGAAAGATTTCAAAACGTCTTAGATTTGAACTTTAACTATTAATAAGTTTTTAATAAAAATATTATTATTAAATAGACTTTGTATCAGAGACTTTTGATACAGGATAGGAAAGAAAATTTCATTCAAATTAAAAGAATTTCACATTTGTTGTCAATCAGCCAGTGCATACAAACAAAAGTGAGGAGGCAAAAGCACAGTAAACGACACTGCACACAGTGTGCGTGAGTGTGTTGTGCAAGTAAACAAAAAGTTTCAAAAACCGATTCAGTAGTAGCTCTTTTTAGCCCTCTTTTGTACTCTCTCATCTTTTTCCTCACCGTCTGCAACATCTTTTTTCTCTCTCTCTGATACACTAACAATGGCGGAAGAGTACTCTGTGGATCCGGCGCAGTTACTGGAAGCAGCTACTGACTTTGCGTATCATCCTGGTATTTGTGATTTTTTTTTGACTTGTTTCTCGTCTTTGGTAAATAAGCAATTGGTTAATTTGTGTATCTTACAATTTTTTCAGGCGCTCTTTCCGATGCTTCAGCTCAAGACTTTCTTAATCGATTTCCTCTTCCAGCCATTATCAAGTATCTACTATTTTCTCTACTCTGTGTTGTCAGCTCTTTCTACATGAGTTTTCGGCTTACAAGTTACAATACACTCTGTATCAATTGCTCACTGAATGTGTGTGGCAGAGTTAGAAACTGTGTAAACTCCTTCCAAATGCTACGATTAATCCAGTGGAGATTTGTGTAGTTTTTTTTTTGAATAAAATGTTTAAACTAGACAAAAGTAATACAGATTACAATCTTTTATTGGCTCAGTTCATTTTTCTCAGTCATGTTTTGCTTCATGAGAGTCAATTTAACTAATATTTGAAGTTAAAGTTGAATTAGATTAATTTAATATTTTATAATTTAGATGTTCGAAAACTATAAATTGCAAGCCTTCTCATATTATATGTTGAAAAATAAGTCTTAAAATGTTGATCAAAATTCATGCTATTTGACTTTTGAAAAGTGAAAAGTGACAAATTAAAGTTAATGGAGTTTAAACCCGTTTGAATCTTTTTGGAATGGAGAGGGTATTCAACTTTCTGTAGTGGTGCTCCTACATGCTTGAATTTTACCATACCACATCACCTAGCTTAGAGAGATATAGTTTTGTCAATTTCCCACAAAGGGGGATTACACTGGGTCTGCTGTTGTAATTTCCCACTGAATATGTGTGGCAGTGTTAGAAACTATGCAAATTCCTTACAATTACAAGGGCTAATGCATTAATCCTGTGGAGATTTGGTTAGGATTCTTTTTTTTTTTTTGAAATGAAATGTTTAAACTATATAAACATACTATAGATTACAATCTTTTACAAGTAAGAGAATTTAAACAATGTTCAAACAATCTTGTTTGTGTATTTTTGGGACAGGTTGGAAATGCTCCTACTGGCTTGCTGATTGTTAACTTTGAATTTCTTGCAGTGCTTTGCAAACAAAAGCAGATTACCCTGGCCTAGAAAGTGCTTTGGTTGATTGTTTAGAGAAGCTTTTCAAAACAAGATATGGAGCATCACTCATTCCACACTACATGGTATGGCAGTAATGCTAGTACTACTAAATAAGCTAAATTCGGATCTTCATATCTGAATGAGTTGTTGTGGGTCTATCACAAGTGTGTGGTGAAGTATATATCAGCTATTTGGTTATTTAAAGCTTAGACCATACTATTGTGGGCAATGTGAAACATTAGATTGATAAGTTTTCCCTTTAGAGCTAAATGCTAAGGAGCTTTTGGGTTCTACTTAGTAGAGAGCAAAGGAGAAGTGCTTACTCACAATGAACGGGTACAGTTTAAGAAAATTTAATCAACACTTGTTATTATTCTGTGTTTTTGTGTATGAAGGAAGTTGACCGATGTGGGGTGATAGATATTGACAGCTATAATTTAAACCAACTTATAGCGGTAGGGGTACAGCTTCCTTTCTAAAGCAACATAAGGAATTTTAAGGTTCATTTTCTTGCAGTTCTTTCTGCTTCGAGCTATTCGAATGGAGCGTTAGCCTTCATCTTGTAATCATGTAACTTCTGTTCATGATTGATTTAAAAGGTTCTTGATTAATGTGATCAAGAATGATTTACTCTTTTACAAAAGTTCTGTTCATTGTTAACACGTAAACTATACCCAGTATTTTCACTGATTTGACTTTCTTTTATTTTATGACTACAAGGAACCGTTAGAGAGCTTAGAGAAAAATAGAGAAGGAAGTGAACATCATAAAATGTTTAGAAGAGACTTTTTTAGAAAATCAGAAACAGAAGATAACAATATCTGTTGGATTTCAGAAATCAAACCAAAACCTTTTTCCAAAGAGAAAATAATCCTATTAATTGGGTTTTCCTAACAGCTAATACCTCCCCTAAAAATTAATTTCCAAAATCTTTTCAGAATATCTAGACTTTTCAATGTTGAGCCACAAATCCAGAGAAATGATCTTAGATAGCAATGAGGAAATATACTTTGAATTTATCTGTGTAAGGATCTCCTGTGTGGTCTTATAGAGCTAGTCAATCGTAATTCAATGCACACAAATAGTTTATTCCCTTATCCATCTCCGTGCAACATTTGTACTTACTCTTATGCGTGTCCATCATAATAGAATTTGAGGTAAATCATTAATTTTTTCTAAATTGCTTGGTCTGGTTTCTGCTTATTTGCAGCCATTTGTTATTGTCGGTCTCGGTGCAGAGTCTCAGAAAGTCAGACGCTTAGCATGCCAAACTGTAAGTGCTTCTATGATAATTTCAACCCTTTTTTGTTAAGCATAAGAGTATGTGCCTCCAAAGTAAATTTAAGATCTTTTCACCTATTAGTTTTTCAGTTTCCACTCCATGGAGACCCTTTCTGTATGGATGCTTATTTATCCGGAAGACATGTAGCTAACTCTGTAGGATGATGTGGGTGTATGAGAGAACTGAATAGTGAGGTTCATGGATTTAACAGCTCTCATATTTCCGTGTATGTGTCTCTGGATATTTTAAGCAGGATTGATGTTAATCTGAAGTTTACAACTTGGCAAGTTTAGACTATTTTTCTTATGAGAAACAGAATATGGGAAAGTGGTTATTGGAATTGCTGAATGTTTCAATATTCGTTGCTACACATTCTCATCATGCTGGAGAATTCACTTATTGTTGTAGCTATTCATTTTGCTTTCCTCATTGAGTGCTCCATGTCGTTCTAAGATTTAGCTATCTTTGTTTGACTTGCTGAAAACCATGAATATGGTCAATCTTTTTTGGTCTCCAAGTTTGACTCTCATGCAGTAGTAACCATGTACAGGTATCCTGCCTGTTGGAGAATATTGATGAAGCACTTGTTATACAACTAATTCATGAGTATGGAGTTTATCAACTTTTGCTTAATTGCCTCATAAGTGGGTAAGGCGCAGTGCAATTTCTTACCATATGCAATCACTGACTGAACTGTCTATGATTTTTACGTTTGTTTTGTGGAGATGGCTTTGTTGGATGTACTGATCTTGCTATGGGCAGGCCTTTTTGTGGCAGTTGATTTGATTTCACGTGCTTCTTTGAGAGTCGATTTACTTCTGCTTTTGCCTGCATAGTTTCGACATCACATGTTATTCTTACCCCTTCAACTGTCATATGGGGTCATTCTAAGAGAATATGGCGTGGTCATGAGTTAGAAAAATAATATGTACAGGAGTTAGATCAGATAACTAATTGTTCTCTTTTGTCGTTTCATCCGCTAGCATGATATGGTCTACTAAAGTACTTCAACCAGGTAGTATGACCTCTTTCCAATTATCCTCTTTGATTTTACATTTTTCTTTTAGAATTTTTTTTTGATCGTGTCATATGAACGAATGGCTCTTGTATTACCTACATGTCTACACTTCGTGAACACATTGTATAATGTGTTGTGAGTTGGGATTCTACGTTTGCTCTTGGAGACCAAAACACAGATACTTGTGACAATATTTCTTGTCAATGACAAAATTTTGAATGAGAACTATTATTTTATTTCCCTTTTAAACCTTTTTCTAAGCCATGTCCTCAAGATGCATCTTTGTTTGCATGCTATTTGCCTCCTGAATTGCTGACTAGTCGGTTTTGGGCTCCCAATGTGGAGGTTGCTTGTGAACTGATTTTGTAACGTCATGCTGATTATGTTTTGGAACCTGTCATCTTTTACTACGACATTCTTTAGTTTCTCACATCCTAGTGGTGATGCTTTACATGCATAGATCTGTGTGATTTTGCTGTGCCATATGCTTGTTGTGACTTCTTAAAGTAGAATTGTACATCATCAGTCGTGATGATGACATGTGATTAGCAAACATCAATCAGAAAAGTATGCACCCTAATGTCACTTCTTTTTCCTCTTCTAGAAATTGGGTCTGCTTGTAGTCATGTAGGGTTTATTATTCTGGCAGGGATGCGGAAGTTGCTGCTGCATCTACAGATGCAATTAGGAAACTGGCTAGCCATTCGAAAGGCATTGTATGTAGTATCTGCTTCTTATCTTGGTCATTGCACATACATTTCTGCATGCCTGTGGTGATAATTCGACCAGATATATTGTAAATAAGGATCTCTGTTGAATTTAATAAAATTTTCTGAAGGATATCATATTTCCTGAAAGCGGCAATGAAGCGACAAACCTCTTGAACTTCGCAACCAACTGTGCACCTCTGGTATGTTTTTTTGTGATGAATGTTAAAAGTTCTGTGTGCCTTTTGATAGGCAGTGTGCTGTATGCAATGAACAGCTCTGCTCTGAAATTAGTTCTTCACTTTCGGTCATGCTTGAATTTGTGTGAAAAACATGTCTAATGAGCAGTTCTCTTTTGAATTTATTGCTTTACTTGATGTCATGCTGAGATAAATTATTATAGTTGCTATCCAGTTAATCATAGCATATGAAATTATTCTTAAATAAAGAATCTATGAGACAAAGACACTACTCTTAATCTATACATACCACTAAGGAGCCTCAGCGCAATGGTAGGAGATTCTACTATTTGACCAGGAGGTCTGGACTTAAAGTTGGGGAACATTCTCTTGCAAACATACAATGTAAAGCTACATAAAATTAACCCAACATAGTCTGGCCCTTCCTTGCACCCCCCACAGAAAGAGTTTCTTGACTAGGTTTCCTATTCTTTAACCATCATACTTATTATTTCTTCTAATTTTGGTGAAGCTTCTTTGACATTCACTTTACTTTGTAGTTTGTAATGAGAGAATCATACTTCAGAAATATCTTTTCAAATCCTAACTTGGTTTTACTTTTTGCATAAATTACACATAACATCTACATGACGTAAGTTCAAAAGTTCTAATATCTATAGTTCGTATATCTTCTCTGATTCAAACAGAAATTATAATCATCGATCTATTTTGTTATGGATGTAATTGAGCTGGTGCCTTGTGTCTGTCTTGATTATTGAACTTATCTTACTCATCCCTCCAAAATTAAAATAAGAAAGAGGAAATAAAGTAATTAAAGTGGAATCCAATGTCAGTGGTGGTTCTTGATTCATCTGAACCTCATTGAGCTGTGGTATGCATTGCTAGTACTTGGGCTTTTCATTTTGCTAAATCCTCAGGGACGAGTTCGTGTTTTAGCTTTGATAGTGAAGTTATTCTCCATTTCCACTTCTGTGGCATCAAGAGTCTACAGCTCAAATCTTCTTAGCTTGTTGGAGACAGAAATCAGCAATTCAGATGATACATTAGTCACTTCGAGCAGCTTGGAACTCCTATATGAGGTTTGCTTCTAGCTAGCTATAGAATTTTCCTCTACATGTGATCATTGCAGTTTGCATTTTTCTTGTCACCATAAGGTCTTATCAGCCATAAATTTTGCATATTTGTTCAGCACTGGTAGAACATATCTCTGGGATTTTATTTGTTCAAGAAACTCAGGAAGTCCTTGTCATATAAGTTGTGCGCTCTTCACGCAAAGTATCAACTTGTAACCTGTTCGACATATCACAAAGAGAATGCAGAACTATTTTCTTTGATCGCAGAATAACATTGCCGACTCTGAACCATAACTATCTAGTAGTATTGGTGATGTGACCATGCCTTTTTTCTTTATGCCAAGCACTTGATGTTCTCTTTTTCCCCAGCTATCGAGTAAATCACTCTGTTGCTTTTTTATGTTTTGTGCCTTCAGCTACTGTTCTGAGATGTTGGTCCCATAGTCTATAGTAAACATAGAAGGAAATGAAATAATGAGGTAAATACTCTGAAAATATAAGGCAGAGAACTAGGGTTAGGTATTTACCTAAAGCAACCTTTTCCTTGTCTGCCGTTAATACCTTATCAAAACTTTGGATCATCATGTGATGTGGAGGAAAGATGGCTAACACTTGGAAGTTTCCATATAAATTTAAGAGCTTTTTCCTGAATATGTTTTTCTTTCTCTAGCTACAGGGGATCTAGTGGTGGCATATATTAAATACCCTCCTTTTATTTGGGGGTTTGTACTTGTGTGCTAATCTTCTATATGTTTTATTCTACAATCACTTAATAGCCTTTTCTTCAATTTGTTCCTGATTATGTTTTACTTGTTTTTCTTGTATGTGCTGGGTGAATGAAGTTGGCTGATGTTGAGCACAGCACTGAGTTCTTGTCAAGGACTAAGTTTCTCCAAATTCTTACTTCTATTATTAGGTTTGCACACGAGAATTGCTGCTTGTGATTCTGAATTTTATGTTCTGGTCATTCAATCATTGTAACTATCATATTTATTTCTTCACCTGTTTATCTTCCTTAGTGATGCTTCTGCTGAATCGATTTTGCGATCAAGAGCAATGATGATAACTGGAAGGCTGATGGCTAGGGAGAATGCCTTTGTCTTTATTGATGAATCTGGTGATACTCACATATACTTCTTCTATGTCTTAATTGTGTGCCAAATTTGTTTGTTTGTTTAAAATTTATTAACTTTACAAGTTGTAGGAATGTTGATTGAGTATTATAGTTTCCATCTTTTAAATTAGCTTATCACTTAAGTGATGAATAAGACATGTTACTTGTACATGACTCTGGTATTGTATTCAGGTTTTATGGTGCATAATTAATGGACTTGTGAGTGGGTCCAAGTAGAGTTCTTTCCATCAATTAAGTCAATATTGCTTGAAGCCCACTATATATGTTAGGTAGAAAAATTCTCATATCCAAGAAATCAGCATCGTGATTTGGCATATTTTAATTAGAATGTAGGAGGAGCTCAATTTCATCCTCAAAGTCTATGGTATGTTCTAGTTAAGGAAATACGTATGTCCCAAGTATATATATAGGTAGGCTTTGGTTTTGTGAAAGAATTTAATCTGCAATATTTGGACTCGATAAGGCAAAGGGTGGGCGGCGCAAAATTATTATAAACCCTTTTGGAAGCTTACATAATTTAGGCAGGATTGTTATAGGACAACACCCTCATGTTAATGAATCTAAGCATCTAACTCATAACCTCAAAGGCCCCTTAAGGCAGGGCATCAGTGGCGCAAGACCGTTGTAGACATCAATCGGAAGCCCATTTTCAAACCATATGAGACCAGAACTCAACTAGTTTTAATGTACGCACTGTAGAAGTGGTATATCAACTGCAATTAATAAGATGTTGGCTGATCTTTAGGATTTTTTATTTATTCCAAGTAGGAACTAGGAAGGTTATATATATAATCTAGCAAATTTAATTCTTTGCTTGGTATTCCTTTCTTCCTCACTGTTGTCTAAGTTAACAACTCAATATGTATCAAAAGAGGATAGACTCTCATTTTGTGGTATGTTTTCTATGAAGTTATCTGGTACCACACTGTTTGTTGTAATATATCCTACCTTTTCTTTTGTTGTTCTACTGCAGCTTTTGCTTGCTCGCATAATAACTCTCTGGTTGTTATTATGACTTTCAGGTTGTAGAAATCTTATTTCTGCCATTAATGGAAGATTCAATTTATTAGAAAATCAAAATGCAGATGAATGTGAATGTGCTCTTGAAGCGCTCGGACAAATTGGGTTGTGTAAGTTTTTATTTTTTTTATATTCATGTCCATGTGATATAGCTCAATTTCTCCTTGACAAGAGATACCTTGAACTACATTTATTTCGACAAAAACTTTAAATAGTTCAGGCAATTTTTATTTATAATTTCTTTAAATTAATGATCACACTTTGTACTTATGAGACCTCTGCTGATTTTTTGGTGACTCCGCTTAGAGTTTGAGCCCTACTCGCTTTTTAATTATCTGAACAAAGTGTGTGTACTGTAAGTGTGCATGACAATAGTAAGAGAGTATTGAACTGTCCTCAGGTGTTTCCCATTCTTTTGAGAAGGTAAAAGGCTTTTCATTGTTATCAAAACAGTACAAAGTATCAACTCCAAAAGAAGTGATAAAAAGAACAAAAAAAGATTAGACTAGGCTGACTAATATAGTCTCACTGTACATGAATAGTTTCAAAAGCCTCTAAAATGGTCTCACTTTGCCTATGTCTTCCATTTTACACTAAGAAGCAAACAAAAGCAAACAATTGAACTTGATCTTCCAGGTTGGGTTGGTTAATGCTTCAAAACATCTTTGATTCCTATCTCTCCAAATAGTCACCATGTACAATCCATGATTGTGGCCCATTTCTTCCTTAGATTTTGTTTTTACTTTTAGCTCCTGTATTTCAAGTGGTGATGTGGTAATTACCCACTGTAATTCTGTTTTTACCCTTTATACAGTATATTTCTTGCTTTCCCTTTAACCACACTTTCTTTGTGTGTTTGATATCATTAAAAATGAAGAAAGATTTAAGCTCTGATGCTATAATCTCTTACATTCCCTATAGAGATCTTGAGCAGAATTCTGGTCTAAGTCAGTGTCTAAGAACTAAGCCATGGATTATCATGCCATGTGGAAGGACCTAACGACGTGAAGCTGTCGTTTACCATTATTGTGCATTATTTGTTGGTCTAGTGACGCTAGTCAAGCTATCTAGAAATTCTAGTTAATGGTACCGGCTATTACTTTTGGTACATCTGGTCAGACAGGAATCCTAGGTGATCTGATGGGATCTCAACTCCAAGTCAACCTGTAAAATCCAATTGTTTACTTAGTCTGTGTAACTGGCTAAATCTATACCTTTTTTGGATTGTGCCAGCTCGCCAGATATAGCTTAATGTTTTGTACATGAGTAGACTCAAATCTTTTTTTTGTTATTTTTGCTTAGTCATCTGCTTGATGCTATTAATGAAACCTTCTTACTCCATCAAAAAGAAAAGTTGTTGGCGTGATGACTCAGTGGGGAAATGCTTAATGGGCTAGAATGGTGTGTCATGATCTAGTGATGTACTAGCTCAAAGATCCATATGCTTTGGATAACCACTTGACGTGATGCTAATCCCGACTTCTGTGCATATTTTATCTTTCTGGACTGTTTTGTAGTATTACGGTTGCTTCATAACTATTCTCAAGTATTAATGTATTCAGGCTATGAAAAACCAGTACTTGGTTGCAGCTTTATAATCGTAGGGAATTGCCATTGGTGTTAATTGATTCTGCAACCATTCTTCTAGTGTTCAATCTACTAGATGTCATCGTTTATGCTGAGCTAATATTTAATCCTCTCATCAAATATTCTTTGATCTGTCCTCTTGTTCTTGATATGAATATGCTTCTCGAAGTACTGGTTCCTGCATTCATGAAGAAGTAAGTTTTTTGTTGCTCTTTTGACCGCCGTAATTTCTTTCTAGCACCGTGTAGTTCACTGTGACACATGCCACTTCAACATATTCACTTGGTTAAGAGAATACATCCTAATAAAAAAAAAATCTTGTCCTTGACATCTTGCAGCCAGCAAAGGTGCAGCATTGCTTCTCTCAGGTGCACAGCCTGCAGAAAGACATGTGATTTATGCAGCTTTTGATCAGCAACAGCATGGTAAACAGCTGGTAAGCACATCTTTTTTTGACATTTCCTCTGCTATGAGAGTTGAATTTGAGACTCCTTAGAGGGCGAGCTTTAACTTATGTTATCCATGTATTTACACAACCTGAATTTTATGAATGTTGTGTGAATGATGGCAGCTTATTATTGTATTCTAATGTAATTCAGCCAGAAGCAAAGAGGAGATGTATTAATATCTTTATCTATTGTTTAAGTTCTGTGCGGAACTCATGCAGACTCTGACTTCATGATTTAAAGAGATTCAGAAATTTGTTACCGACATAATCTTTACTTGGGACTTCCTTTGAATGCAAAAAACAGGCAGCATTGCATGCTCTTGCAAACATTGTTGGAGAAACTCGCGCCGAAAAGGATGTATTGCTGGATGGTGATGCAGAGCAGAATCTTCGGCGTCTGATCTATGAAGCAGCATCCAAGACTTCAAAGCTGACACCTTCAGTGAGTTTAATTTTTGTGTGACATCTGGCTTCGTGATAAAAGAAAAAACCCTGTAATCAGCACTCCATGCTCCCAAAAAGGGTAAGGGGGATTAGAGACAGAAAGGGTAAACAAATGGATTATAAAAAAAAGAAAAACCTGTGAAATGCATCAACCTCGTGGGTTGAAGAGTTTTATTGGGATTTGATGTGCATGAACCTGTTGTGTTCAACATTAATAGCCAGTTTGCTCAAGCTTTTGGGAAGCCAAAAGTGCTTATTTTAGCGAGTCGTGGTATTTGGCCAAACTTTTTGGAACAAATAAGTGTTTTTGAGTAGTAATAGTGGAAACTATTTTTCAGATGTTAAAAATAGTAGTTTTTCCCCACAAGCACTTTTGGTACCTTGACCAAGCACAATTACTGGATTAATATTGGTACAATTGCTTTTGAATTTCATTGCCAAATGCATACTCCTACTCTGCAAAAGTTTTTTTTAAAAAAAAACAGTTCTAAAAAAAACACTTTTCAAAATAGCAGATTTTGGAATTTTGGCCATACAAGTCTTCAAATACTTCTTTGACTTTTACATGAAGTTCTTGGTTATTTATTTGAATTGTTCTTTGTGACAGGGTCTCCTCTTATCAGTTCTTCAACAGGATTCAGAAATTCGTAAGGCGGTGAGATATATCTCTGCTGCTAATGGCTTAGATCATTTCACAGAGGGGAACAGTTAGAAGAAAGTTTCCTTGTTTATGTTATCCTTATAAAATCAACTATTTGAAGAAGCTATTCCTTCCTACCTTGCAGTACTGTGGAAAGTTTTAATTCTTTTAGCAGTATAGTGACATGTGTGATGCATGTGAATCATTTCAACTTGATTTGGATTTTAAAATTGACTAAAGTGTGCATAGGAATAATGGCTACAAAAAAATAGTACTCTATTATTTTTTTTTTGTCATTTTGTATTTTCTGTAGAGTGCAAAGTAATGCACACCGTTTCATGATGCTGGACGTGTTGGTGTGATCAATGATTATATAGTTTCTCACAGTTAGTAAAAGTCAGTATCTTCTTATGTTTACAGGGCTACAGAGTGATAAGTGGGTTGGTGATGCGACCTTGGTGCCTGATGGAGGTTATTTCCAGACGAGAAATAATAGATATAGTAACTGATGCATTTAAAGAGACAGAAAAGATAGGTTTGTATGCTAATATCCAATTTGCTTGACAGTACACACAAACATTGTTGTTACTATGGGTAAAGTATTTGCTGTTTGCATATCTAAATGCAGTCATTTGATGACATTTTTTTAGCATCATCTCTGATTGATCATGTCTTCACCTAAAGGACTTCTGTGCTCCTGCATTTTCTCATTCAACCTTACGTTAGCCCATATTCATGTGAAACTGCAAGATAGTATATTTCTTATTTTAATTGTCTGTTCATCCTTTACCCTGACAATTCCATTAACAAATAGTCTTTAACTTACCATATCTCCGTACTAATAAAGTTGCATCATCAGCTATTGATTTTTCAACTAACCTGGCTAAGCAATATCTTATATGCATTCTATTGTAAAACTGTAACTATTTCACATAATACATGTTCTTGTTTACAAATATACATTTGTAAAGCTCGAGCAATATTTATTTTTTAACTATGGTATACGTGCATGAACATCCTTTCCAGTTATATAGAGATTCAGAATCACCAAAAGTTTACCTGGTTTCAATTGCAACATTTTCTTCTTTTTGTGTCCATCACAATTTCTTTTTATATAAAGAAAACTCTTGATGACTTCCCGTAGATAAAGGGTTGAACATGTAGCTTTTAAGAGAACGAATTGAATGGCCGAAAATGCAACAGCTGGAATCATAAGGCCCAAACCCAGTATATTTGGGTTCTTTCCTAAAATGATGCCATAAGTATCATTGATGACATGGTTTAACCGCCTGAAGAGCAATTATATGTTGAGAAAATAACTGTGAGCCTTTCTGAAGCAGTTTGGCTTTTCCTGAAGTTCATTAATGTTCAGGTATGGAAGCTAGACACAAATGTTGCCAGTCAATCTACAAAGTTTTCACCTCATCTAGTAAACTGATAGCTGACAATGCATTTTCGGGTATAGCTACAAAGGTGCGTCTTTCCTGATTTCTATCACTTGTGTTCAAATCTTTATAGATTACTTGTAGTTCATTGTGGATCTGAGATGGGATTGGTCTTCAATCCTACTGTTCCATGTTATAGAAGTCTGACGTGTCCTTATTTTCACCGACTAACTATAGATATTGACAAGCATGTCAGGTGTTCAACCTTTTTTTTCGCATTTTACTTTTCTTTGTGCAAGTATTGCAGTGAATTTGCAACAACAACATACCCAATGTAATCCCACAAGTGGAGTTTGTAGAGGGTGATGTTTATGCAGCCCTACCCCTACATTGCAAGGTTAGAGTGGTTGTTTCTGATAGACCTAACTCAAGTAACACATATCAAAGATCAAGTATGTAAGACAAATACAATAGTGAAGAAGACATACTTAAAAATAATTGAGAAGGGAATAGTAGCATCAACAAATAATATGATAACTGAATCAAAGGAAACAATGGAGTTTGTAGAGGGTGATGTTTATGCAGCCCTACCCCTACATTGCAAGGTTAGAGTGGTTGTTTCTGATAGACCTAGCTCAAGTAACACATATCAAAGATCAAGTATGTAAGACAAATACAATAGTGAAGAAGACATACTTAAAAATAATTGAGAAGGGAATAGTAGCATCAACAAATAATATGATAACTGAATCAAAGGAAACAACAAGTATTACTGAAATCAAAGAATAATAGTAATAAATCATAATAAAATATTGATAGGGAAACTAGACAACATTATATTACCTACTAACCTTATATCGTATTGTTCGACCTCCATATCCTCCTATCTAGGGTCATGTCTTCTTTAAAGTTTACTTTAATGAGCATAAAACTAGGGGAAGGGTCTACTTTTCAGTTGTTTCACTTTATATGGTAGTCACGGTGCCTAGGTGGGTCATAGAGAAGAAAATACATAAAAGCCTAACAAGTGAGTCATGCTCCCTTGAAATTTGCCCTCGGTAAGATGTAGGTGTGTCATGTCTTGTTTATACTTCTTCGGCCTACTTCTACTACTACTCATATTTACCATGGTCAACCTCTCACACCTCCCCACTGAGGTATCTGTGCATCTCCTTTTCACATGACTAGACCATCTCAGCCTCACTTGATTTATCTCATCTTGTCCACCATGGAGGTCATTCCGACCTTGTCCCAAATATCTTCGTTTCTAATGGTATCTCTCCTAGTATGCCCACACATCCATCTCAACATCCTCATTTTTGCTACTTTCATCTTTTGAACGTGCAAGTTATTGACCAACCAACACTGCCTGGTCAAGTTGGTGCATTTGCCCATTTATTTATTTATTGAAGAAGTCAGATATTTCATGAAGTGAATATGCCTATTGTATTGTCAACTGCACGTGAAATTAAAAAAATGAGTTTAGCCACGATGATAGCAATAGTTGAGCGAAAGAAATGAGATATAATTTACAGAAAGTCCAAGTTAATCTTCATAAATACAGTCTTTTAGCCCAAGTAAATTTTAAGATGGTCGATGACTGATAGCCCAAGTGACAGTGTTTGTTTCATCGAAGATTCTTAATTTTCTGTTCCTTTCTCCTCCCGTAGACAGTGTGCTTTCCTACATTTGTAATATAATAATGTGCTTTATGCAGCTGGAGCAAGCTATCAGCAGAGGTCCTTATCTAGGAAGAAAGCTTTCTGAAGCACAACCTGCAGTGATGACTGAGCAGAGATTTTAGTCTTCTCAACATCTTAGAAACTATCTTACAAGTGTTAATTTCAGCCATGACGTATCAATTTTAAGATGTTAACCCCTGGTAGTACATATTTTATCAAGTTGCTTGTCACTTCCCTTGTAAAATGTTCCCTTTTCTGTAGGCAAACAGCAACAATGATTGTATACTATGTGTGTAGGCATTTGGTGCTAACTGCTAAAGTTGGGTTTTAGCTATTCGAGTTCACTGGCCTTTTTCACTTCCAAAGATCCCATTCAAGAGATTCACTGCTTTGTCATGCGGAATTGATAAATATATGAACTCGAGCTAACTTAGATGAGCCAAGTTGAGCTGAAAAATCTGTGTTTTGGTTGGCTCTACTACGTGCCACTATTATCGTATTTTATTACTGTTGTGCTCTTCACTTTAGGTATCTTTATTACTTTGTTGTCAATACTCTTCTCTTCAGCATTTTTGTATTTTTTAAAACCATCTTTAAATTTTTAAGTTGAGGGTCTTATTGTAAAACATTTTTTCTACCTTTCACAAGGTGCTGATAAGGTATGTGTACCTCCACCTGTTCTAGACCCCATCTTACTAGACATGGGTTTAAGTTGAGGGTCTTATTGAAAATAATTTTTTATCTCTCCAAAGGTGCAGATAAGGTCTGTTTACTCCAACCCTTTCTAGACCCCATCTTACTAGACACGGCATTACAATAGATATGTTGTTGTCATTGTTTCAAATGTGCTTAATATGTAAAATTTGAAGTGTGAATATAATAGAAGTTGCTGCATTTCAGCAGATTATTTCGAGACAATTCTGAGCGACAGGCAAAATGTCCGTTTTTATGATACTTGGTCTTGGAACTTTTATTCCCGGGTTATCCCGTGGGCTAACCTTCACAGTCGCCACTTAGACTCTTGCTTGTGGATCACAACTTGTTAAAACTTAAAAGTGCAATCGCGGCTCAAAAGTTCAAAATCACTTACTTTAAAGGTCATTCTTGTAAATCACCCCGATAATGGAGTGATGTCATCTCTTTTGCAATTAGTTGGGTCTTTTTTTTGTTGTTGGGCTAAAAAAATTGGCCCACATAACACATCAGCCTCCACCAACACAAGCCCATAATCAAAATCAAAAGAAAATAAGACTCTGAGGATAAGATGGGATACCAATTAGTGCAAAGTTCTTCAGCTTTTGCTGTTGTTGTAGAGAGTGTGAGAAATACAGAAAAAAAAAGCCATGGCAGGAGCTTGCTTATCTTCTTCTTGTTTGAGTTTTTCTACAAAATTCAACACCCTTTCTCTCAATGGACCACATGCTGATGCATTTAGGTCACTCAGTTTTTCTGCTAACACTTCTCTCAATCTGTTCTCTAAAGGTATGAACTTCATCTACAATGAACCCATCAGTTCAAGAATCCATTTTTATCTTTTATTTTGATTTTTCAAAGCTTAATCAGTATGGAAATTTTTTTTTTGGGGATCTTCCAATATTTTCAAAAAAAGGAAGTTATTTCAAATTGGTTAGTAGAATTTAGAGTTTATGGTCCTATTGATTTTCTTTGAATTGCAGGGACTGTTTCAGTGAATCCGGTGCAAATGCCGTTTCGTCGTTCCATTGTTTGTGAAGCTGCTCCAACAAAGAAAGCGGATTCTGCTGCTAAAAGGGCAAGACAAGCTGAAAAGAGGAGAATTTACCACAAGGCTAAAAAATCTGAAGTCAGGACTAGAATTAAGACTGTAAGTTGCTTTCACTTTTGGGTTTAATTATGTTTAGTTATTAGTTTGAAGTTCGAACTGTCAACTAATTTGTTGGTTTTGCATTGTTCCTATTAGTATTTTTATATAACATGCTTGTTGTGTTCTTCTGTAATGTGGTATTGTGCAATTGATATTTTCCTTTTTAGTTTCACTTGTGGTGTCGAGATAGGCTAGGCAAAGAAATCCCTCCTTGCTTCTCGGTTTGGTTGAAGTTAATCTAAAGATTTGAATGAATTCTGTAAATAATTAAAGGAACATTGAAATGGAGTAAGAATTGTGTGCAGAATACGTCTACCATGAGACAATAGAATTGATCAACCTGTGTCCCTTCCAAAATACTTGTAGAAGCTAGATGAAATTATGTACTTGTTTAGTCAGTAATATATCACGGCAAGCATTTTGATGGATTGTCGGAGTAACTTTTTCTTTGACTATTTAAAATTGTTCCGTTGGTCCTCCTAGCTGAATTTTGTATGAATGGACACATAGAATCTTCAATGATACTGCGTGTTGTCTTTTAGTTTGGAGTGTTAATGGAGTTTGATAGTTCTCTATGGAAGTAGAGAAAACTCAATTTGAGGAAGAGCTTTATTTACATAGAGTCCCTATTTTATGTGAACCTGCTCCGTGAAATGATTTAGCATTGAGATTTTCTTAAGTTCTGATGTTTGTTAATTTATTTTATTTGAGTGCATGTCTAATATTCTCTAGGTCTCATCTTCGGATGTGTGTCATATGGTACACCAAGTCTTATTCAATTTTTCAACGAACAACGGAAGAGCGAGTGGATGAGTGCAGAGTTGGGGTAGTAGTCCATTTTATGTCAATCTTTTTTCCTTTTTGATCTTTAAGGTCTTAGTCACTATTTTTCCCGTAACTGTTGAGACAATAAACTGCTGATGAGTTTTGGATCTTTGAGGCAAAAGTAGGGTCAAAATTGGAACTGCAGAGAATAAACCGAGTTAATTTCAATAAAATAGCGAAGCATTAGGATTGGGAATTTGTGCTAAGCAACTCTTGCATGGTTTCTGTTGTCCTTCATTAAAATATGAGTTAAACATTTGTCAAAATAATTACCTTTTGCACTTACTCTCTGCTCTTAGACATGTATCTTGAATATATGCTAAGGTACTGAAGGTTATAATTTTGGAGCAAAGTACCATTTTCAGTCATGTATTATTCTTAGACGACTCTCTGAAGCTGCAAATACTACCTTCAGTTTCATTTTAGCTAATCCTGTCTATTAGATAATAATGTGAAATATATCCTAATCTATTGGATCAAGATGAAAAATTAAATACAATAACCTCAAAGATTAGTGTTGTGCCTTGGGTTGCAGTGGAGTGTCATGATTCTGCAGTCAGCATGGCTTCAAGCTCTAGCTTTTGAGGCTGGCTCATAGCTTCAATTGTTTAGGCCTATTTGGCGGCTATTAGAGCTCTCTTATGGAGTCAGCATATTTGCTTTCATTTGGTTTCCTTCCGTTCACCTTTTTCCTAATTTTCAGAGTCCTGAAGAGGAATATTGTTTGTCAGGGTCATTGATATTCAGGATGTGGAGATAATTCCCCTTCATAATTTAGTCTTTTGTTACCTCCAGTTATAGACACACGGTGCACTAGGCTAGGTGGTCCCAGAATTTGTATGACTGAACAAATTGAAGATTTTTAGATAGATGAAGCCCTTGTATTACTTAGTTTTTAAGACAAAGAGATGTAAGAAGCTACTCTGATATGCCCTTGCACCATCCGTTGAAGTGAATTGACGAATAGATAAAAATTGCAGACTATAATAAGAGAAGAGAAGGGTCAGTAACTAACAAGAGCTGTTTTTCTCTGAACGGAAACTTGAACTTGAACCAAGATTTGGTTGTACTTGACTGATTAGTGGAGATTTAATGGTGTATTTGAGAGTGATGAAGATTTGCTATTCTGAGAAGTTTGTAATGAAATTATTGTCATTGCTAAATAAAGTAATGTTGATTAAGTTCCATATGCCCGACCTTAGAAATAAACTCAACAGACTCATGGATCTTTTGATAAAAGATAGATTATGGGCATAAGTCAACTTTCATGGACTGTACTTTGCTGCATTTACATGATGAAATTAATAAATTAGAGGAAGATAAGAAGAAGCATTTTAAGAAACGCGTATAAACACATTGAGAAAAAGATATAAGCTATCACCGGCTTCTTCATCTCAGCATATGGAACCTAACCTTTGTTCTTTTCTAGGTTTTGGAAGCATTGGAGACATTGAGGAAGAAAACTGATGCAGAGTCAGAGGAAGTTGTTTCAGTTGAGAAGTTGATTGCAGAGGCATATTCTGCAATCGATAAAGCAGTTAAAGTTGGAACACTTCACAGGAACACTGGTGCGAGAAGAAAATCTCGTCTTGCTAGAAGAAAGAAAGCAGTTGAGATTCATCATGGCTGGTATGTTCCTGCTCCAGCCACTGAACCTGATCTTGTAGCCACAGCTTGATGTCAATCCATATTTTTCATATTCAATGTAAAGCAGTGACATCTTGTGGAGAATTCAACTTCCTAGAGTATGATCAGATATTTTTCATTCTTGATATTGTATATGACCTTTTTGTGCAATCAATTTCTACTTCTCTTTTGTTTCTTCAGTTAGTAATTATGTGTACTTTCATTTTGTTTCTTGAAAATAATGTTGTTGATGTTTAGATTTCAGAGTTTTCCGACTCCGCTTGTGGGATTACAGAAACTCCACTTATGGGATAACAAACGGGCATGTTGTTTAGAATTCAGAGTTCGTGAGAAATAAATCTTCAAATGAACATTTTTGGGACGTTAGAACACACTAATAGTATAAAAAATCTATATATAGAGTGTATAACTTAAATTAGAGTGTTTAAATTAGAGTGTTTTTCCTTGTGTGGATCTAATAAAAACTTGATGAGTCGATGTATTTTCTTTACATATCTTTTTACTAACAATTATATATTTACTTTGTAAATATGAACCCACGTACACAATGTTTTTTTTTTTCGTACATTAAATTCCGCCTACCATAAAAACTGTATAGTATATTGAATAATAAATTAATGAGAACACCTGCTTCATGATCGAGTTTCTTCTAAAATCTAAATAAGAAGGATAACAAAATTGAGTTTAATTAAATACATTTGCATATACTCCTTACGGTTCCAAATTATTATAGTTTTAATAAATTAATTTTGTCTTAAAATATCTGACATCTAAAAAAATTTACTTATTATATCCAAATTTTAACTTTTTTAATTTAATCATTTAATTTAATCAGTAAAGTATTACTAGTGATTAAATAAGTCATTTTGAGAGAAGTAAAGAAAACATAAGATAAACAAATTAATTTTGTCTTAAAATATCTGACATCTAAAAATATTTACTTATTATATTCAAGTTTTAACTTTTTTAATTTAATTAGTAAAGTATTACTAGTGATTATATAAGTCATTTCGAGAGAAATAAATAAAACATAATATAAACAATATACTTATGATTAATAATAGTAATCTATATACCGTTGCAAAATGATGTCCAAAAAAATAAACAATTTAAATGTTATCTTTTAATTTTTATAAGATGAAAAGTATTTATATTTTATATTATAAATTTAAGAGTATAATGGTGTATATTCAAAATTAAAGGACACAAATATTTATATAAATCAAATTAAAGAACACGTTTATGTATTATCTTCTATATTATTTTAACAACACGAACTCTTAACTTGAATGTTAAATTACTATAATATTCCTAACTTAGAATATCAATCTATATTTGTTTGAAAAGCATATGTTCTCTTGAGGTTGTGACTTTTTCAATGAGTTGTGACTTTTCTAATAAGTCGTGATTTTTTCAAAGGGTTGTGTCTTGTCGGACATGTCATGACTTTTCAAATAAGACACAAAAACCACTTGTTCATGCTACCTTTTGTTGACTATAAATAGAGAGATTTTCTCTCATTATTCAATCACAATTTTTTTAATCTTCTACTCTTCATCTCCTTGTGTTTTAAAATTTTTCATCCGATTTATTGTCGTTGAATGAGTTCGAAGTTTAGAAAATGTGAGGTACAAATATTAATAACTTCTTTTACATTTAAATAGAACTAAAAGATAGGATTAGGTGGCTTTGAAGTTTAACAAAACAAAATCTACATCACTGCAACAATAAGTAATTTTATTTATAATAACATACATTTTCTGATTGATAATCACGTGTCGAAAAATTTAGTTCAGTATAATATTGATAGCTCTTTTTTATACATTTAAACAACACTAAAAGATAGGATTATGTGGCTTTGAAGTTTAACAAAACAAAGTATACACCAAGGAATTTTACTTATTATAACATATATTTTTTAAATTGGTAATCACGTGCAACGCACATGTCGAAAAATTAGTCCAATAAAATATTGATGAGAAAATGGTTAAATACACCCTCAACCTATAATTGAATTCTCAATTATACACTTATATTTAATCGAGATTCTATTACCCTTAAACTGTTTTAAAGTTATATAAATATACCCTTAAGTGCTGACATGACATAGAAAGTGTGCTCACTCTCTTGAAGGTACATGAGAGTTGAAAAAATTGATAAAAATACATTATAAAATGTTTTGACTTTTTTTTGCAAAATTATTTTACTTCTGTCTTTTATTTAATTTTCTCTCTCTCCTCCTCTCTCTCATCACTCAAAAAATCACCTATGTGTACATATTCTTCATTACCATTGTTGAATCACCACTAGTCCGCTATCATAGCAACTCTCTTCACCTATCTTTTAATACTTTTTTCATTATTTGTCTCACTATTTATTCATAATTTGTAACACTATAGATCACTATCGAAATCACCAAATAAGCTTTAAGATTATTATTCATATAGTGAATAAGATTAAATCGTCTTTAATCTCTTTACTCTAATAAAATTCACCAACCTTTAGATCTTATTTTTAATCTCTATTATTGTTCGATGAAAAATTTAAACTACACCCAATAATGATTTTAGTAACTTGAGCAGCAACCACCAGTCGATTATATAAGAAGAAATGGCCTTGATTGTATAGGTGGAAGAAATATCCTTGATCCTTCAATGGAGTAGAATTTATCAATGATAGAAGACAAACTCATAAATAAAAAAGACTCAATAATCGAAATGAATTGCTCAACATAGTCAAATTCTAGCTTCAATAGAGAGCATCAAAATTTTACCGGTGTTCATAACTACGGTGAAGCTCAAAGAAAATGATGGCATGAAGATTGCATCCTCAAATCTGAAAAATTAATTTGTCAGGATCAAAATAAAAGAGGAATAAAAAAAGAAAAGTGAAAGAAAAAATAGATGAAAAATTGTAGAATAAATGATTTAAAAAAACATAATACAATTTACGCCACATGTAATAATAAGTGATTTTATTTATTATAATATATATTTTCTAAATGGTAATCATGTGCAATGCATGTGTCGAAAAACTAGTCTAGTAAAATATTGATAGCTCTTTTTTATACATTTAAACAACACTAAAAGATAGGATTGAGTAGCTTTAAAGTTAACAAAACAAAATCAACGCCGCATGTAATAATAAGCAATTTTATTTATTATAACATATATTTTTTGAATTGACAATCATGTGTAACACATTTGTCGAAAAATTAGTCCAATAAAATATTGATAGCTCTATTTTATACATTTTAAACAACACTAAAAGATAGGATTAGATCGTTTTGAAGTTTAACAAAATAAAGTCTACACCACATTTAATAATAAGCAATTTTATTTATTATAGCATATATTTGTAAAATGATAATAATGTGCAATGCACATCTTGAAAAATTAATCCAATAAAGTATTAATAATTTTTTTCATACATTTAAACAACACTAAAAGATAGGATTAGATCGTTTTGAAATTTAACAAAATAAAATCTACACCACATTTAATAATAAACAATTTTATTTAACATATATTTTTTGAGTGATAATCATGTGCAATGCACGTGTCGAAAATTAAATTAATAAAATATTAATAATTTTTTCATACATTTAAACAATACTAAAATATAAGATTAGGCGGTTTTAAAGTTTAACAAAAAAAATCTCTGCCACATGTAATAATAAGCGATTTATTTATTATAACATATATTTTCTAAATTGCTAATCACGTGCAATGAACGAGTCGAAAATTAATCCAGTAAAATATTAATATCTCTATTTTATATATTTAAACAATACTAAAAGATATAATTAGGCCATTTTAAAGTTTAACGAAATAAAATCTATAATAATATTCTTAATTAGTAATCAGGTGCAATAAACCTTTTAAAAAAGTACTCCAATAAAATATTAATAGCTTTTTTTTAAAATACTTTTAAACAGTACAAAAAGATAGAATAAGGTGACTTTCAATTAACAAAATAAAATCTGCTCCATATATTATAAGTCGGTTTTCTAATTTCTTTGTTTGTGGAATTTGACACTCGCTTCAATGGGTTAAATTCTAAATCCTTAAACCCCCTCAATAAACCTTTGTTCTTTTCATCTTTAAGGGTTTCAGTTTTAGGGAATTGGAGCTGAGCTGCAGTTTGTGTGAAGTGAAAAATGGGGAGATTATTTTTGGTGGATCTTGAAGGTAAAACTTACAATTGCAAATTCTGCAAAACCCAACTTGGTCTGGCTGATGATCTTGTTTCAAAGGTACAATTTCCCCCCTTTTTTTATTTTTTGGTTCTTTTTTGTGGTTAAATTACTAGATTTAGCTATGGAATTCTGATTTTTCATTGACATATGGTTATATATCACGGTTGGGTACAAGTAAAAATCTCAGCTTTTATAGTTTTTCTTTTTTTTTTTTGGTTTTGTTTTTTAAAATGAGCTTTTATAGCTAGTAAATGAATAATTTTTATGTGGTTTAGTACAATTGTAACATGTTTCTGGTTAATTCGTGAGTTTCAAATGTTCTTCCAAGTTTTATGAGGATTGAGGATTCATCATGAATCTGAATTAAGCATTAGGAAAATGGGTGATTCAAGTTAGGGATGGAAGTGTGTGAAGATTTTATTTGACTCTTAAAAAAATTGTTCTTGATATGAGTAAAAAATGAGTGACTACTTCATGGGAGATAGAAGTGACGTGCGAAGAAGTTTGGAAGCTCTCAAGCATGTTGGATCATGTCGATTGTATGTTTATACAGCGATGTTTGAATAAAATAGTTTATAGTTTAGCTAGATTTTCTATTTGTTTGTTGAAGGAGATCGCTTGGGAGAAGTTTTTCCCAAGCTGAGTTGTATGTGATGCTAAGGTACATTTGAATCCTATAGTTGTTGATGCAATAATACGAAGTGTTCAGAGCCGGTGAAAAAATTTCATGAATCTGACAAGTTTTATGTTGGATGCTAAGCATACATTGACCCTCCTCTTCTCTTTCTATATATACCGAGTCTCGGGGGAGCCTTGTGGGTGCCATGGCACCCCCTCGGCCCTTGATTGATCCCCCGCCCCCCTGGTTAGAAGCAGAGGCGAATCCAGTAGTTGAAGATAGGGGGGCACCATGAAGAGTGGCTCAAGGATAAGGCTAGGAGTGACTAAAGAGTAAGGTTAGCGGAGCACCCTGCTGAGGCCTCCAAAATTTTGAGGCCCCAATAAATTTTAATAGTGAATTTTATTAATTTATTTCATTTTAAGCAATATTGAACAATATAATTAAAAAATAAAAAAAAAGTTGAAAGAAGTACAATTCACTTTTTATCAAGAATATCCGGTTGACAAGGGCCTTGTTGAATATATGTCTTCTTACTTCATCTCGTATTGTTGGGCTATAATTTACAATGGATATCCTTTTTCCTAGATCCAATGTAAGTGATTGAAATCAAATTCATCTATAAAACGCGAAGAATTGTCTCTAAAACTAGAACTTAGTTAACAAGAATTATGTGAATCACAGGAATCAACAATGAGAGTAGGACCTTAATTCTGTAAGCGTAGACTTTCTAGAAAACCAAGATTTAAAGTAAATGCTTACCTTCAGCGGGATTCGATCCCGCGCTCTTGCGCTTCATAGGCGCATTCGACCAGTGCACCCACAACAACTTTTGGTTGTTAGGGTACACAATTATATATATTATCGTTTAATCAACTGTCTATACATACATATTCGATTTTGAAAAAAATTACCGGGTGCATGTGGGTCCGCCCCTGGTTAAAAACATTTCCCTTTTTCACTCATAAGTAAAATATATACATAAGAATTGTCTAGCACCAATAGGTGACATAAGTTGGAATTCTCGAAGCAAGTAAAATTAGTTGAAACTTTAATTGGAACTTAAGAAATTCCTTTTATCTCATTGTGTTTGAACTGTTAGTTTACTTGCTTTGTTGTGGTTTATTTCATGAGAAAATTGTGTTTCGTCATTGCTGCATAAATTGCAATTCAGTTTGCGATGTTTAACTATATCTGACGAAATCTCCTTTATGTTATCTTGTTCAGGCTTTTCATTGCCGCAGGGGAAAAGCATACCTGTTCAATAATGTGTGAGTGGCCTCTAATTATTCTTAACATCAGATTGATAGTATACATTGCTATTTCATGAATCAGTACTTCTGCTTTACAAGTGATTGGATTTGTCAGTAAACCTGCATCCATTCATGAGTGACAACTGGTGCTTTCTTTTTGGGGCTTATACGTTACTATATCTGTTGTCGGGAGAATGTGTTGTTTAATATGTTTGGCGCATCATTCGGAAGCAGTGGATAGGTGTTTCTTTTAATTGGTAAAGTGTCATGTTACCACTGATAACCTGTTGCGTCTATTTTCAGTGAGTTTTAGGTAATACCCTCATTTTTATTCAACAAAATGTCATTTGAGATCAAGTATCTTGAAATGTATGATATTCCCTGTTTGGACATTTTTTTTTAAAATGGTAGATTTTTTATTAATAATAGTACCAAGATGGTACAAAAGTACAAGCCACCAAAAAGACAAGTAGCAACCATTCTTTGTTC
This sequence comes from Solanum lycopersicum, assembly GCF_036512215.1. Taxonomy (NCBI): domain Eukaryota; kingdom Viridiplantae; phylum Streptophyta; class Magnoliopsida; order Solanales; family Solanaceae; genus Solanum; species Solanum lycopersicum. The sequence goes on from NC_090806.1 coordinate 67,950,110, forward strand.
TTATTAATATTCCTTTAAATTACTGGGGTGGGAGGTTATAGATATAAATGGCTCTTGCAAAGAAATGCACTTGAGGCATATAGGAACGTCTCACATTTAATTTGATTTAAAATGCTTTGTCATGCTTTCTATAGTATTTTGCCATAATTTCTTTACTTTCGTTATTCTTTTTCAATCTGCTTTGATATGTTTTTTCCTTGAGCTGAGGGTCGATAGGAAACAACCTCTCTACCTTCCAAGGTAGGCGTATTGTTGGGTACACTCTACCCTCCCCAAACCCCTCTTTGGGATTACACTGGCTATGTAGTTGTTATTGTTAGTTGCAAGTTCCAAGGGCTCGCTCATCATCAGCATCGGCTAGTTATTTTGTGCATACCTATTTGACTTGGGCCACATTTGAATATAGGGTTTGCTCAGTTGTCCAAGGTATGTACTATACATACATACGTATGTATGCTTGCATTCTCTTCTTGCCCATATACTTTCAAGACTTCGGTTTCCCTGGATTAGACTGGCTATCCAGATGTAATGTTGTCATTAGCAACTATAGTTCATGTTTTTATAGTTTCATTAATGAGATATCAACCTAGCAAGTTAAAAATGGAAGATAATGCTGCATGCTGATGGAATCTGTACTTTTATTGTAGATTCAGTTTTCTGAGGACTGAGCGGTTGTAGTTGGTAGAAGACCACTTTACCTTTTTAAAGATATTGCTATGTTTAAAGCTTATTTTCTGACAGGAAGCTAAACTGAATTGTCTTACAGTGGAAGTTGGTTATTTAATTCGGGGTTGAACAGATTAGTTTATGTCATGGTTGGGAAGTGATGATCTCTTACCAGGGGCACAATTTATTTTGAGAACTTCAAATTTTCAAATTTCAAATAAAATAAACTAGTTCAGTGGTTTTCTTTACTTGGCTTTCTTGATTTTGCAAGAGATGTTTGTTGTTAGCTCCATTTTCTGTTCTTTTATCCTTTCCCGGCCTGATCAGACTATGTTTCTTTTCCAACTCATATGATGGAATTTTTCACCTTTCTTTCTTTGTGTTATGCAGGGTAAATATAACTTTTGGACAGAGCGAGGAGAGGACGATGCTTTCTGGAACGCACACTGTGAACGATATATTTTGTTGTTGCTGTGGGCAGATTCTTGGCTGGAAATATGTAATCCCTTTTATTCCTTCTTCTTTGTCCATAGGCATCAACACGTAGAGCCAAAACATACAACCATGGCAACACACAACAAAAGTCCCTTATATTAGCTTTTGAGGGATATGAGTCGGTGTATATAAGCTAAACTCACACGTTATATGTAACGCTTAGTTCTATGAACGACTAAATATTTGTGTCTCGTTTACACAGGAGAGAGCCCATGAGAAAAGCCAGAAGTACAAAGAAGGGAAATTTGTCCTTGAAAGGTTCATTACTCTCCCCCACTTATATTTTTATAGTAAAAAAAAAAGGTTATGTTAATTCGCATTAACACTTCATCGTAAAAAACAATATGCTCGTTTCAAGTGTTCCTAACATAACATTTCTTTGTTGTTGATAATGCGCGTGGAACAGAGGCAGGATCATTGATGGAGAAGTTGATTCCGAATTCTACATTGATACTCGAGCAAGCACAAGTGATGGTGAAGATACAATGTAAACAGTGGGAGCTTAGTGCATCGATTTGCAGATCACTTGTATCTTGTAGACTTAGCAAAAGAAAAGTTGTATCTTATCTGGAGTTCTCCTCAAGTTTGTGGATACAGAAACTAAGTTTCTGCAGAAGTGTTTTATAATCGATAAAGTAAATGTTTTAATTATCTTACATGTTTTTTGTGTTTCCTTTATTGTATATTAGTCTGCTCAGCATGGTTTGTTATGCTTTCTATATTATTTGTTATGTTAATTTAGGAATGTGCTTGCTTACGCTTTAAGAAAAAAAATTATATATATATATATATATATATATATATGTATAAATAGGGTTCAAATTTTAGCCAATCACTCGATTGAGTTTGGTGTGGCGAGTATAGTACCTCAAAAGGAAAATCAAATATACATGTTCTCAAATAGGGATCAAATTCCATCTGATCATTCAATTGAGTTTAGTGTAGCAAGTGTAGTATCTAAAAAAAAAAGTGTAGTATCTAAAAAAAATGTAACTATGTACATATATTCAAAAGGGATCAAATTTCACCCGATTACTCGATAGAGTTTGGTGTAGCGAGTGTGGTATATTAAAAAAATGTAAACTATATACATATATTCAAATAGGTATCAAGTTCCACCTGATTACTGGATTGAGTTTGATGTAGCGAATGTAGTATGTCAATAAGGATGTAAACTATCTACATATATATTCAAACAGGGATTGAATTTCACCCCAATCATTCGATTGAGTTTGGTGCAGTGAGTATGGTATCCTAAAAAAGAAGGCTGTAAATTAATATATATATATATATATATATATATATATATATATGTATGTATGTATATATTATATCGATCAAATTATACCCGATCACTCGATTGAGGTTGATACAACGAGTGTGGGATCTAAAATAGAAAGTTGCTTGGTCTTTCCTTTCGATCAAATTCATTGAATAGACTTGCTTAACGTTCATAGTTTATATCTCTATATGATTTGTGATTCGCGATATACATTTTCTTTAATATTAGAGTTCTATTTTAAAATGAAAGTCAATTATTAGTTTCATCTCTTAACTATTGACAACTTTAAAATCAGCATCTAATTGATTAACTACATATAGATATAACATGTCAAAGGAAATAGTGTCAAACTCTTATGCAAATATGAAACTTTTAATAAAAGAATCGAGAGAAGGTTAAAAATACCAACAACTTTAAAATATTTTTTACAAAATATATAAAAAGAGATTTTTCAAAGTCTTGTACGAACACGAGACTCTTACTGTTTGAAAACATAAATTAGTTCTTGAATGAAACAAATAAACACAGTTAGCTAAGTTCATGGATAAATCATACAATATATGTATGGGATTGACTGTGTTGGGCACCATCCAGATCCTTTCACCAAACCAAACGAACCTTCTTGCCATCTTCCAAATCCGGATCTACAATTTGCAGATTTTCCGATGTTGATTGCAATTAGCGATTCGTTTATCTGCGGTTTGCTTTTTGCAATTCCAATTTTGTTAACGAAGAAGAAGAAGTAAATCTGAACACAATGGGAGAACACAAGTCTTCATCTAAGAAAAACTCTTCCAGAATGAAGAGGCTCAAAGTTTCCTCTAAGGTATTTTTTTTCAACTCTCCTTTTCGATGCTTTCCATGTATTGACATAATAATATTCGTTTCGCTTGCTCTGTATTATGTATAATTAATGTTCGTGTGTGGTGTGTTGCTTTATTTCTATTTCGTTTTGAATATATGTGTATAGTTATGTATTTTAGGGTTTATCTTCATCTTAAACTAAAGTCATTGAACTTTGTTTTGTATCAAATAAAATCATTCAACTTAAGGTTTTAATTTTTAATCTACTTTAATTTGCTTTTTAAGGGCTTATGTTTTTTCTGATTACTGAATTAATTTTGTGATGTTATGGAATATTTGTTAATGTCCTTTTGTAGAGATGCTAATAGTTCCCTTTTTACTGGTGGTGGAAATATGGAAGAGAATTAAAACTGGTTAGTTATCTGCTATGTTGCTCGGATACTCCTAAAATGCACTACTTTTTGTGGATTAAGCACCCGGCAACATTTTTGAAGTATCCAAACAACACAAGTTATATGTACCCTCTGTTGAACGCAAGTCCAAGCAACATATGGTAATTAGCTGGTTTAACTTTTGGGTCTTTTCATGTATGTATCATCAGGGGATTTTTTTTTGGGGATAAAAATTAAGATAGCCGTTCTTTTAGCTAAAAATTAAAATGAAACTGTTTTCCAAGAACAAGGGTCAAAAGGTAGTTCAAAAGGCTGGTTGTTTTGGGTACAATACTTGTATGAGTTGACATTACTGAACTGGGAGAATATAAGTCCTACTCTTTCCAGTTTGCTTAGAAGGGATTATTTTCATGTAAATATTCATATACATATCTGTAATATTGTAAGGCTTCATGTGATATAGCTCATGATTGCTCGTGGAGTGTTAAGTCACATTGCATAGTCATTTGGATCGCTATAGTTAGAGTTCCATGAATCATTTATTGTTTTTTGATTTTTTTTGTTTTCTGCTCTATCCGCAATACAACCTTAGTGGAGCAAATCTAGAGTTATTTATGAAAGGAAACAATTACTGCACCTGTTAATACTTGGTATCTTTTAGAAGCAACCATGGAAAAACAGATATCTAAGATCATTTATTAAATATATTCTCTTTTGTTTCAATTTGTAATTCCTTAACTGACATCCAGAATAATGAACTATGAAAGACTCTATAATGCTTGATCATGCCAACACGCTTTGTACACTCGTTATTGAATATATTTAATACCCAAATATTCATGGAGATGTTTTCATGAGAAATTGCATTATATTTTTAATTAAAATTAGGCATACTTTCATAGAACAATGTAAGGTTACCTCCTGTTTTCTTATCAATACATTCTCGTCTTGTTGCTGGTAATTCCACTTTATTATCCTTCATTATACATCTTCACGTGTTGTGTGGTTAGATACACAAGAGAAAAAGCAGAAAAAACAAATCCAAGAGGTTATCCAGTTCCAAGGATGACTTGTCATCTTCTGCTTCTTTCTATCTTTCTAGCAGTCCACAGTTTTTGTCCTCTGATTCAGAGGTTGATTATAGTAGGAAAAAACGTAGGCACTCACGTGATATGAAACACGTGAAGACAAGAACTTGGAGAAGATATTCAAGCCAATATGTCAGTGAGAGTTCACCCCTGTAAAGAAAGAAAACTGTCAAATAGAAAAAGTCTTGATTATGGGAGGAAAGTACGAAAGAGACAATAGTATTAGCTCCGTAGGTAGAGATTCTAAGAGCTTTTCCACTTGCCAAGATGCAACTAATAGTGGTAAATAGAAAGCGATTATAATATTGAGTTTAATTAAAATACATTTGCATATACTACTTAAGGTTCCAAATATTTATAACTTTAACAAATTAATCTTGTCGTAAAATACCTGACGTCTAAAGATTTTTTTTTAATATATCTAAGTTTTAAATTTTTTTAATTTAATTAGTAAAGTATTATTACTGATTAAAGAGAGATAAATAAAAAGGTAATATGAACAAGTATACTTGTGATTAAAAATATTACTTTAAGTACTTTTGCTAAGCGATGTCCAAATGAAGTAGGCTTAATAAATAAATATATCTTTTAATTTGTCTTCTATCTAAGGCGAATGTATCTAGTTATTTAATTTGTACAAGTTTAAAAGTCTATTTAGACATATTTAAAAGTGAAGGGCATAAATATTTGCTTAACCTACATTTAAAACACGTTTATATATTATGCAATAAAATACTGATAGATCTTTTTTATACATTTAAACAACACTAAAAGATAGGATTAGGTGGCTTTGAAGTTAATAAAACAAAATATGCGCCACATGTAAAAATAAGCCGGTTTTCTACTTTGTTTTTATGGAATTTAACACTCACTTCTGGCTTAACTCCAAATCCAAAACCCCTCTAAGCCTTGTACCTTCATCCATTCTATAAGAAGGGTTTCGATTTGGGGAAATTGAGGCTGTGTGAAGTGAAAAATGGGGAGATTATTTTTGGTTCATCCTGAAGGCAAAACATGGAATTGCAAATTCTGCGATGCCAAACTTGGTCACGTTAGTTCACTTGTTACAAAGGTACAATTTTTCCCCTTTTAATTATTTTTGGTTGATTGACTAGATCTAGCTATGTAAAATCTTGATCTTTCAATTTATATGGTTTTTGGTACATCCTGATCTTTCAATTTATATGGTTTTTGGTACATCCTGATCACTTTTTGGTACAAATAAAAAATTTCACCTTTTGTATAGGTAGTAATGAGTTGTTTTTATGTTGTTCACTGCAAATGTAATGCTTTTCTTGTTAATTCAGAAGTTTCAAATTTTACGAATTTGTCTCAGTTTCAATTTTTTTTTTATGAATTTCTCAATCCTCATCATGAATTTGAATTGACCATTAGGAAAATGGTTGATTGAGTTAGGGATGGTAGTGTGAAGATTTTATTTGACTCTAAAAAATTGTTGTTGATATGATCCAGAAATGAGTGACTACTTCACTAGAGATAGAAGTGATGTGTGAAGACACTTGGAAGCTTTCAAGCATGTTGGATCATGTCGATATTATGTATATTCATAGATGTTTGAACAAAATAGTTCATAGTTTAGCTAGATTTTTTATTTGTTTGTTGAAGCAGATCTCTTGGCAGAGGCTTTTCCCAAGTTGGATCCTGCATGATGCTAAGGGTACATTTGAATTTTGTAGTCGTTGCTGCAATAATACAGATTGTTTAGTTTCAGTGAAAAAGTTCATGAATCTGACGAGTTTTATGTTGGTTGCCAAGCATACATTAACCTTTCTCTTATTAAACATGTCGTTTTAAATAAGAACTTTATTGTAGATTCTTTTTTGTTGTGTGTACTAAAAGCAAAGTTGCATTTGGGATTTGGAGGTTTGGGGTGTGACATTGTTTTGAACATAGACATCTTGCTATTTAGCTACTCCAAATAGAGTAAATATTAGGTTGGTTTGATCAACTTTGAGCTTCGGTTCAGGTTATTTGTCTCTTTTTTTCTTTCTATTCATATAGATAAATCGACCGGATGGGAATAATGTAGCAATTATGACAACTTGGACAAAGCATAAAGGTTCCAATAATATTATCAATATTGTAAATATACATCATTCATTTAGAAATACCCTCGACGAGTTTTCTTATTTTATACGGCCAATGATTTTACCTTGGAAAATATTCCATACTTTATGTAATAAACTGAACAAGCATTATTCTCAAAGCAAGTAAAATTAATTGAAACTCAAGAAGTTTCTTTTATCTCATTGTGTATGAACTGTCAGTTTACTTTCTTTGTCGTGGTATATAGCATGAGAAAATTGTGTTTTGTTCTTTGCTGCATAAATTGCATTTCATTTTGCAATGTTTAATTATGTCTGACAAAATCTCCTTTATGCTATTTATTCAGTCTTTACGTTGCAGCAGTGGAAGAGCATACCTGTTCAATGAAGTGTGAGTTTCATATTGATAGTATACATTGCTATTTCATAAATCTGTATTTTTGTTTTACTGGTGATTTAATTTGTCGATAAACCTGCATCCATTCGTGAGTGACAACTGGTGCTTTCTTTTTGGGGCTTGTACGTTACTGTATCTGTTGTCGGGAGAAAGTGCTGTTTAATATGTTTGGCGCATCATTCGCTCACAGTTGATAGGCGTTTCTCCTAATTGGTTAAGTGTTACGTCACCATTAACAACCTGTTGCGTCTATTTTCTGTGAGTTATAGGCAATCAGTCATTTTCATTCAACAGAATACCATTTGTGACCAAGTACTTGTGGGATGAATGATATTGCCTGTCCGGACAATTTTTCTTTTGGGAACGGTAGAGGTTTTATTAATAATAGTACCAAGATGGTACAAAAAGTACAAGCCACCAAAAAGACAAGTAGCAACCCTTCTTTGTTCTTATTATTATTCCTTTAAATTTCGGGGGTGGGGGGTTATAGCTATAAATGGCTACTGCAAACCACCAAAGAGACATGTAGCGACCCTTCTTTGTTCTTATTATTATTCCTTTAAATTTCGGGGGTGGGGCGTTATAGCTATAAATGGCTACTGCAAAGAAATGCACTTGAGGACTGAGGCATATAGGAACTTCTCACATTTGATTCAAAATACTTTGTCATGCTTCCTATAGTATTTTGCCATGATTTCTTTACTTCTGTTATTTCTTTTTCAATCTGCTTTGATATGTTTTTCCTTTAGCTTGGGGGTCTATAACCACCTCTCTACCCCCCAAGGTAGGCGTATGGTTTGGGTACACTCTACCCTCCCAAGACCCCGCCTCTATACGATTACACTGGGTAAGTAGTTATTGTTAATTGCAAGTTCCAAAAGCTCGGTCAACATCAGCATCAGCTAGATATTATGTGCATTTGAGCATGACTGCTTGACTTAGGCCACATTTGGATATAGGGTTTGCTCAATTGTCCGAGGTATGTACTGTACGCACATACGTATGCATGCTGGCATTCTTCTTGCCCATCTACTTTCAAGACTCGTTTTTCTGGATTAGCATGGCTGTCCAGATTGTATGCTGTCATCAGCAACCATAGTTCAAATTTTCATAGTTTCATTAATGAGATATCGACCTAGCAAGTCAAAACAGACGACAATGCTGCATGCTGGATGGAATCTGTACTTTTGCATGGATACTTGGTGTATACTGGAGTTCTCTGAGCGGCTGTAGTTGGTAGATGACCGCTTTGCTTTTTTAAAGATGTTGCTATGTTTAAAGCTTATTTTCTGACAGGAAGCTAAGCTGAATCATCTTACTGCAGAAGCTTGTTTTTTAATTAGGGTTGAATGGATTAGTTTATGTCACGGTTGGTAAGTGGTGATCTGCACAATCTAGTTCAGTGGTGGTCTTTGCTTGACTTTCTTGATTTGTGGAAGAGATGTGTGTTGTTAGCTCCATTTTCTATTCTTTTATCCTTCCTCGGCCTGATCAGATTATGTTTCTTTTCCTATTCATATGATGGAGTTTTTCACCGTTTTTTCTTTGTGTTATTCAGGGTAAATATAACTTTTGGAGAGGCTGAGGAGAGGACGTTGCTTTCTGGAATGCACACTGTGATGGATATATTTTGTGTTCGCTGTGGGCAGATTGTTGGCTGGAAATATGTAATCCCTCTCATTCCCTCTTTTTTGTCCATAGGCACCAACACGTAGAGCCAAAACATACAACCATGGGAACACACACACATAAAGTTCATTGTATTGTCTTTTGGGGGATATGAATTGGTGTATATAAGTTAAACTCACACAGTATATGTAGTATGCATAGTTCTATTAATGACTATTATTTGTCTTGTTTACACAGGTGAAATCCCATGAGGAAAGCCAGAAGTACAAGGAAGGGAAATTTGTCCTTGAAGGGTATTATTACTCTCTCATCCTCTTTGTATTTTATAGTAAAAGAAATAGTTACATTAATTCGCATTACATTTTATCATAAAAAAACAATACGCTCATTTGAAGTGTTCCTAGTATAACATTTCTATGTTGTTGATATTGTGTGTCAACAGGATCAGGATCGTTGAGGGTGAATTTGATTCTGAATTCTACATTGATACTCGTTCAAGCTCAAGTGATGATGAAGATGGAGATACAGTGTAATTGTGGGAGCTTAGTGCACCGATTTGCAGATACTTGTATCTTGTAGACTTAGCAAAAGAATAGTTGTATCTTATCTGGAGATCTCCTCAAGTTTGTGGATGTTTAAACTAAGTTGCTGCAGAAGTGTTTTCTAATCAATATGGGTTGACTTAAGTTATGATTTAGTGGTCTTACATGTTCTTTGTGCTTCCTTCATTATAATTATTATTCTGCTCAGCATGGTTCGTTATGCTTTCTCTATTATTTGTTATGTTTTATTTAGGAATGTACTTGCTTACTCTTTTAGAAAAAAACTAAATATAGATATTCTCAATCACTCGGTTGAGTTTGGTGTGGCGAATGTAGCATGTCAAAAGGAAAACTAAATATTTATTCTCAAATAGGGATCACATTCCACCGGATCACTCGATTGAGTTTGGTGTAGTGAGTGTAGTATCTCAAAAAGGATGTAAACTAAGTGTGTGTATATATATATATATATATATATATATATTCATATAGGGATCAAATTTCACCCAATCACTTTCAGTTAGTGCAGGGAGTGAGTGTGGTATCCTAAAAAGGAAGGTCGTAAATAATATACATATATTCAAATAGCGATTAAATTTTACCCATTCACTAGATTAAGGTTGGTATAGTGCGCGTAGAATCTAAAAAGGATGTTGCTTTGTCTTTCCTTTCGATCACATTCATTTAATAAACTTGATTAATGTTCATTGTTTATATCTCTATATGATTTGCGATATACATTTTCTTTAGTATTGAAATTCTATTTTAAATGTGGGCAAATTATTAGTTTCATCTCCTTACCATTCACAGCTTTAAAAACACCATCTAATATGAGTGGGTGTTGAGTTCTTTGCTTCGATTTGATTTTTTGGTTTTCATTTTTAAAAAAAAGTGTGCAATGTATATTAAATCAAACTAATTCAGTTCGGGTCGATTTACTTTGGTATTTTTAAATTAGTTATTGGGTGTGAATGAAAAATAAAATAAGAGTAAAGTATAAAATACTTAGAAATTAAAACTATTTTAAGGAATGATGTGTATTATCGTGGAACACTTGTTGTGCTAACTAAACAATTATATTTATCTTTATCAGGAACTTTGTGTCTCCAACAATTTATCGACTAAAACAAGTATGAAAAATTGTTCCTTTACATAACATTGGTAGAAATATGTTTGAGTTTCTTTTGAAAATTAATATTTCACGTTAGCTATTGAATTATATATTTGGTGTTACTTTGATTTTTTCATGAATGATTTAATTATTGATTTAGTTAAGAGATTGTCTACAACGGAGTCAATCATTTTTAAAATGAAAGCTCAGTTTTTTGTGCATCGAAGTTTTTAGACCCAACATCGAATCGAAGAACTGAACTTCCTAATTAATAACACCGACACCAAACCAAAGAACTAAATTAGTTCAGTTTTTCAATTTTTTGATATTTATACTTATTTACTACATTTAATCGATTAACTAAATGTAAATACACCCTCAAGCCTCTACATACAATAGACTAGCAAGTGATATCAAATTTTTGGACAAAACATAAGTGTTGAAATTATACTTAGTGAGAATTTAAGATAGTATTTCAATGATATTACGAGAGGGGAAGTGTATTGAATTTCAATTACTTAAAGTTAAGGAATATTTTGAAGGTTGCTAAGATAATGGATATATCTATGGGGTTGAGTGTGTTGGGGATCCTTACACCATACCAAACGAACCTCCTTTCCTTCTTCCAAATCCGAAGATGCAATATGCAGATCTTCCGATATTGATTGCAATTAGCGATTCGTTTATCTACGGTTTGCTTTTTGCTATTCCAATTTTGTTAATGAAGAAGAAGAAGTAAATCTGAACAGAATGGGAGAACGCAAGTCTTCATCTAAGGAAAAATCTTCCAGAAAGAAGAGGCTCAAAGTTTCCTCTAAGGTATTTTTTTTTAACTCTACTTTTCGATGCTTTCCGTTTATTCACATAATAACATTCGTTCGCTTGCTCAGTATTATGTATGGTGTGTTGCTTTCTTTCTATTTCGCGTTGAATTTCTGTGTATAGTTATGTATTTTAGGGTTTATGTCATTCAACTATGAGAATTTATTGAACTTTGTTTTGTATCAAATGAAATCACTCAACCTAGGTTTTTATTTTCAATAATCTTTATAGGTTATTGAATTATGAGAATTCACCTTTAGTTTGATTTTAAAGGACTTGTGTTTATGTTTTTACCTGTTTACTGAATTAATTTTGTGATGTTATGGAATATTTGTAAATGTTTTCCTTTCGTAGTGATGCCAATAGTTTCATTTTTACTGGTGGAGGAAATATGGAAGAGAATTAAAAAATAAATGTGCTCAGACTCACCAAAATTGTTGTTGCATCCGTGTTGGATCATTCCAAAATGCACTACTTTCGGAGGGTACGGCACACACACGGCAGCATTTTTATAAGAGTGAACAACATAAGCTATATTGAACATAAGTCCAAGCAACATATGTAATTAGCTGGTTTAATTTTTGGGTCTTTTCATGTGTATCATTAGGGGTTGTTTTTTGGGGGATAAAAATTAAGCTAGCCGTTCTTTCAGCTAAAAGTTAAAATGAATCTTTTTTCCAAGAACATGGGTCAAAAAGTAGTTCAAAAGGCTGGTTATTTTGGGTACAATACTAATATGAGTTGACATTACTGAACAGGGAAAATATAAGTCCTACTCCTTCCAGTTTGCTTAGAAGGGATTGTTTTCATGTAAATATTCATATACAAATCTGTAATATGGTAAGGCTTGATGTGGTATAGCTCATGATCGCCCGTGAGAGTGTTAAGTCACAATGCATAGTCATTTGAATCTTATAGTCAGAGTTCCATAAATCGTTTATTGTTCTTTGTATTTTTTTTGTTTTCTGCTCTATCTGCAAAATAAGCTTAGTGGAGCAAATCTAGAATTAATTATCAAAATAAACAATTATCTGCACCTTTTAATACTTGGTATTTTTTAGAAGCCACCATGAAAAACAGATATCTTAGATCTTGTATTAAATACATTCTCTTTTGTTTCAATTTGGAATTCGTTAACTGACACTCAGAAGAAAGAATTATGAAAGACTATATAATGCTTAATCATCCCAGCACAATTTGAACACTCTTTATTGCATTATATTTATAATTCAAATTAGGCATGCTTTCTATAGAACAATGTAAGGTTACCTCCTGTTTTCTTATCAATTCCAATTTATTATCCTTCGTTACACATCTTCATGTGTTGTGTGGTTAGATACGGAAGAGAAAAAGAAGAAGAAACAAATCCAAGAAGTTATCCAGTTCTGAGGATGACTCGTGATCTTCTGCTTCCTCTGATTATTCTAGCAGTCCACAGTCTTTGTCCTCCGATTCAGAGGTTGATTGTTTTAGGAAAAGACATAGGTACTCACGTGATATAGAACACCTGTAGAAAAGAACTCAAAGAATATCTTCAAGCCAAGATGTCAGTGACGGTTCACCCCCTTTAAAGAAAAGAAAAAGGTCAAATAGAAAGATTCTTGATTATGGGAGAGAAGTGTAGAAGAAGAAGCGAAAGAGACACGCTAGTATTAGCTCCACAAACAGTGACTCATGAAGTTGTTCTAGGAAAATAGTATTAGCTCCAAAGGTAGAGATTTTGAGAGCTTCTCCACTTGCCAAGATACAACTAATATTGGTAAATAGGAAGCGATAACAAAATTGAGTTTGATTAATAGACATTTGCATATAATACTTAAGGTTCCTAATATTTATAGTTTTAACAAATTAATCTCGTCTTAAAATACCTGACGTCTGAAGAATTTTTTTTATTATATCTATGTTTTAAATTTTCTAATTTAATTAGTAAAGAATTATTACTGATTAAAGAGTAATAAATAAAAAGTAATATAAACTAGTATACTTATGATTAAAAATATTGCTATAAATACTTTTGCAAAGCATTGTCCAAATAAAATAGGCATAACATGTAAATATATCTTTTAATTTGTCTTCCATACTAAGACGAATGGATCTATTTGTTTAATTTATACAAGCTTAGGTGTCTATTTATACATAATTAAAATTGAAAGGCATAAATATTTTCTTAAGCTACATTAAAAACACATTTATGTATTATGCAATAAAACACTGATAGCTCTTTTTTATACATTTAAACAGCTCTAAAAGATAGGATTAGGTGGCGTTGAAGTTAATAAAACAAAATCTGCGTCGCATGTAATAATAAGCCGGTTTTCTACTTTGTTTTTTATGGTATTTGACACTCACTTCTGTGGGCTTAATACCAAATCCTTAAAACCCCTGATAATCCTTGGTGTTTTCATCCTTTCTTTAAGACTTCTGTGGGCTTGATTACCAAATCCTTAAAACTCCTCATAAGCCTTGTGTTCTCATCCCTTCTTTAAGAAGGGTTTCATTTTGGGGAAATTGAGGCCGAGTGAAGTGAAAATGGGGAGATTATTTTTTCAGGATCTTGAAGGCAAAACCTTCAATTGCAAATTCTGCAAAACCAAACTTGCCCGTGCTGATCAACTTATTACCAAGGTACAATTTTTCCCCTTTTATTTTTTATTTTTTTGTTGAATGACTAGATTTAGCTATGTAAAATCCCGATCTTTCATTTGACATGGCTAAATATCCTACAAGTGAAAATCTCACCTTTTTTATAGGTAGTAAATAAGTAATTTTTATGTAGTTTAGTGCAAATGTAATGCTTTTCTTGTTAATTCAGTAGTGTCAAATTTACGATTTCGTCATTTCTCATCATGAATTTGAATTGACCATTAGGAAAATGGTTAATTGAGTTATTGATGGAAGAGAGTGCAGATTTTATTTGTCTCTAAAAAATGTTGCTGATTAGATCCAGAAATGAGTGACTATTTCATGAGAGATAGCAGTGACGTGTGAAGATGTTTGGAAGCTCTCAAGCTTGTTGGATCATGTCAATTTTATGTATATTTAGAGATGTTTGAACAAAATAGTTCATAGTTTAGCTAGATTTTCTATTTTTTTTTGAAGGATATCTCTTGGGAGAGGTTTTTCCCAAGTTGGATCGTGCATGATGCTAAGGGTACATTGAATTTCGTAGTTTTTGATGCAATAATACGAAGTGTTAAGTTTCGGTGAAAAAGTTCATGAATCTGACAAGTTTAATGTTGGTTGCCAAGCATACATTAACCCTCCTCTCTTGTTTAAGCGTGAAACTCATTAAACACGTTCTTTTAGATAAAAACTCAATTGTAGATTCTTCTTTGCTGCGTGTGCTAAAAGCAAAGTTGCATTTGGGACCTGGTGTTGGGATGCAACTATTCTTTGAACATAGACATCTTGCTATTTAAACAGGGAAGGTTGTCTTCTCTTTTAGAGGAAAGAAAAGATTTTGGGGATAGAAAGAAGGCAACAAAAACAAGTGAAAAAATCAAACAACGTTAAATTAAATAATTAAGTCTAAAAGAATCAGTACTAAGAAAAAGGAGGAGATAGGTGAAATGCCTTGACTCCTTAATTGTCCAGTGAAGCAAACAAAATAGTTAAAGTACTGTAGAGGTCTGGAATCGAACTGACACAACCTAGAAGGAATTTCCGGAGTTTTGCCTGTGGCATCAGGTATTATTTTATCAACGAGTGGCACTCTTGACTCTTTATTGTAAAGTTTTTTTTCTCTCTCTCTATATATACACTTATATGTACCGAGTTTCGGATGAGGCTTTTTGGTGACGTGGCACCCCCTCAGCCCTTAGTAGATCCTCCCTTGGTCAAAAGGTACTCCTTTTTTCACTCGTAAGTAAAATATATGCATAAAAATTGTCTAGCACCAATAGGTGATGTAAGTTGGAATCCTCAAAGCAAGTGAAATTCATTGGAACTCAAGAAGTTTCTTTTATCTCATTGTGTATGAATTATCAGTTTACTTTCTTTGTCGTGGTATATTGCATGAGAAAATTATGTTTCATCTTTGCTGCATAAATTGCATTCCATTTTGCAATGGTCAACTATGTCTGACAAAATCTCCTTAATGCTATTCATTCAGGCTCTACATTGCAGAAGTGGAAGAGCATACCTGATCAATAAAGTGTGAGTGGCCTCTAACGTTATATTGATAGTATACATTGCTATTTCATGAATCCGTATTTTTGTTTTACAAGTGATTTAATTTGTCGATAAACCTGCATCCATTCGTGAATGACGACTGGTGCTTTCTTTTTGGGGCTTGTACGTTACTGTATCTGTTGTCGGGAGAAAAAGCTGATTAATATGTTTGGCACATCATTCGGACGCAGTTGATAGGTTTTTCTCCTAATTGGTTAAGTGTTACGTCACCATTAACAACCTGTTGCGTCTTTTTTCAGTGAGTTATAGGCAATACGGTCATTTTTATTCAACAGAATGCCATTTGTGACCAGTTACCAGTTTCAAAAAAGAAAAAAAAAGAGAATGCCATTTGTGACCAAGTATATGTGGAATGAATGATATTGCCTGTCCGGACATTTTTCTTTTTGACATTGTAGGGGTTTATTTAATAATACTACCAAGATGGTACAAAAAGTACAAGCCACCAAAAAGACAAGTAGCAACCTTTTTTATTCTTATTATTATTCCTTTAAATTTCGGGGGTGGGGGGTTATAGATATAAATTGCTATTGCAAAGAAATGCACTTGAGGGCTGAGGCGTGTAGGAACTTCTCACATTTGATTCAAAATACTTTGTCATGCTTTCTATGGTATTTTTTAATGGTTTCTTTTCTTTTGTTATTTCTTTTTCAATCTTCTTTGATATGTTTATCCTTGAGCCAAGGGTCTATAGGAAACAACCTCTCTACCTCCAAAGTTAGGCGTATGATTTGACACACTATACCCTTTCTAGACCCCTGCCTGTAGGATTACATTGGGTAAGTAGTTGTTGTTGTTGATTGCAAGTTCCAATGGCTCGCTCTACATCAGCATCAGCATCAGCTAGATATTATGTGCATTTGAGCATGACTGTTTGACTTAGGCTATACGGTTTGCTTAATTGTCAGAGGTATGTACTGTACGTACATACATATGTATTATGCTTGAATTCTTCTTGCCCATCTATTTTCAAGATTTTGGATTCCTTGGATTAGCCTGGCTGCCCAGATTGTATGTTGTCATCAGCAACTATAGTTCAAATTTTCGTAGTTTCATAAATGAGTTATCGACTTAGCAAGTCAAAACATGCTGGATGGAATCTGTACTTTTGCATGGTTGCTTGGTGTAGACTGGAGTTTTCTGAGCGGCTGTAGTTGGTAGAAGGCCAGTTTCCTTTTTTAAAGATGTTGCTATGTTTAAAGCTTATTTCCTGACAGGAAGCTAATCTGAATTGACTGTGTTGGGCACCATCCAGATCCTTTCACCAAACCAAGCGAATCTCCTTACCATCCTAAATCCGAATTAACAATTTGCAGATTTTCCGATATTGATTGCAATTAGCGATTCGTTTATCTGCGGTTTGCTTTTTGCAGTTCCGATTTTGTTAACGAAGAAGAAGAAGTAAATCTGAACACAATGGGGGAACACAAGTCTTCATCTAAGAAAAACTCTTCCAGAATGAAGAGGCTCAATGTTTCCTCTAAGGTATTTTTTTCCAACTCTCCTTTTCGATGCTTTCCATGTATTAACATAATAATATTCGTTTCGCTTGCTCAGTATTATGTATAATTAAAGTTCGTGTGTGGTGTGTTGCTTTATTTCTATTTCGTTTTGAATATCTGTGTATATTTATGTATTTTAGGTGTTTATCTTTATCTTAAACTAAAGTTATTGAACTTGTTTTGTATCAAATAAAATCATTCAACTTAAGGTTTTAATTTTTAATCTACTTTAATTTGCTTTTTAAGGGCTTATGTTTTTTCTGATTACGGAATTAATTTTTGTGATGTTATGGAATATTTGTTAATGTCCTTTTGTAGAGATGCTAATAGTTCCCTTTTTACTGGTGATGGAAATATGGAAGAGAATTAAAACTGGTTAGTTATCTGCTATGTTGCTCGGATTCTCCATAAATGTTAGTTGCACCCGTATTAGATCCTCCTAAAATGCACTACTTTTTGTGGATTAAGCACCCGGCGACATTTTTGAAGAGTTCGAACAAACATAAGTTATATGTACCCTCTGTTGAACACAAGTCCAAGCAACATATGTAATTAGCTGATTTTACTTTTGGGTCTTTTCATTGTGTACCATCAGGGGATGTTTTTTGGGGGATAAAAATTAAGATAGTCGTTCTTTTAGCTAAAAATTAAAATGAAACTGTTTTCCAAGAACAAGGGTCAAAAGGTAGTTCAAAAGGCTGGTTGTTTTGGGTACAATACTTGTATGAGTTGACATTACTGAACTGGGAGAATAGAAGTCCTACTCCTTCCAGTTTGCTTAGAAGGTATTATTTTCACGTAAATATTCATATACATATCTGTAATATTGTAAGGCTTCATGTGATATAGCTCATGATTGCTCGTGGGAGTGTTAAGTCACATTGCATAGTCATTTGGATCGCTATAGTTAGAGTTCCATGAATCATTTATTGTTCTTTGTATTTTTTTTGTTTTCTGCTCTATCCGCAATACAACCTTAGTGGAGCAAATCTAGAGTTATTAATGAAAAGAAACAATTACTGCACCTGTTAATACTTGGTATCTTTTAGGAGCAACCATGGAAAAACAGATATCTAAGATATTTTATTAAATATATTCTCTTTTGTTTCAATTTGTAATTCCTTAACTGACATCCAGAATAAAGAACTATGAAAGACTCTACAATAATTGATCATGCCAACACGCTTTGTACACTCGTTAATTGAATATATTTAATACCCAAATATTCATGGAGATGTTTTCATGAGAAATTGCATTATATTTTTAATTAATATTAGGCATACTTTCGTAGAACAATGTAAGGTTACCTCCTATTTTCTTATCAATACATTCTCGTCTTTTTGCTGGCAATTCCACTTTATTATCCTTCATTATACATCTTCACGTGTTGTGTGGTTAGATACGCAAGAGAAAAAGCAGAAGAAACAAATCCAAGAGGTTATCCAGTTCCAAGGATGACTTGTCATCTCCTGCTTCTTTCTATTATTCTAGCAGTCCACTGTTTTTGTCCTCTGATTCATAGGTTGATTATAGTAGGAAAAAACGTAGGCACTCACGTGATATGAAACACGTGAAGACAAGAACTTGGATAAGATATTCAAGCCAAGATGTCAGTGAGAGTTCACCCCCGTAAAGAAAGAAAACTGTCAAATAGAAAGAGTCTTGATTATGGGAGAAAAGTACGAAAGAGACAATAGTATTAGCTCCGGAGGTAGAGATTCTAAGAGCTTTTCCACTTGCCAAGATGCAACTAATAGTGGTATATAGAAAGCTACTATAATATTGAGTTTAATTAAAATACATTTGCATATACTACTTAAGGTTCCAAATATTTATTGCTTTAACAAATTAATCTTGTCTTAAAATACCTGATGTTTGAAGATTTCTTTTTATTATATCTAAGTTTTAATTTTTTTAAATTTAATTAGTAAAGTATTATGACCGATTAAAGAGAGACAAATAAAAAGGTAATATGAACAAGTATAGTTGTGATTAAAAATATTACTATAATTACTTTTGCAAAGCGATGTCCAAATAAAGTAGGCATAATAAATAAATATATCTTTTAATTTGTCTTCTATACTAAGGCGAATGTATCTATTTATTTAATTTGTATAAGTTTAAAAGTCTATTTATACATATTTAAAAGTGAAGGACATAAATATTTGCTTAACCTACATTTAAAACACGTTTATGTATTACACAATAAAATACTGATAGATCTTTTTTATACATTTGAACAACACTAAAAGATAAGATTAGGTGGTTTTGAAGTTAATAAAACAAAATCTGCGCCACATGTTAAAATAAGCCGGTTTCTACTTTGTTTTTATGGAATTTAACACTCACTTCTGTGGGCTTAACTCTAAATCCTTAAAACCCCTCTAAGCCTTGTACTTTTCATCCATTCTATAAGAAGGGTTTCGATTTGGGAAATTGAGGCTGCGTGAAGTGAAAAATGGGGAGATTATTTTTGGTGCATCCTGATGGCAAAACTTACAATTGCAAATTTTGTGATGCCAAACTTGGTCACGTTGGTTCACTTGTTTCAAAGGTACAATTTTCCCCCTTTTTATTGTTTTTGGCTGATTGACAAGATCTAGCTATGTAAAATCCCGATCTTTCATTTTATATGGTTTTTTGTACATCCTGATCACTTTTTGGTACAAGTAAAAAATTTCACCTTTTGTATAGGTAGTAATGAGTTGTTTTTATGTTGTTCAGTGCAAATGTAATGCTTTTCTTGTTAATTCAGAAGTTTCAAATTTTACGAATTTGTCTCAGTTTCAATTAAACTTAGTGGAGCAAATCTAGAATTAATTATCAAAACAAACAATTATCTGCACCTATTGATACTTGGTATTTTTTAGAAGCCACCATGAAAAACAGATATCTAAGATCTTGTATTAAATACATTCTCTTTTGTTTCAATTTGTAATTCGTTAACTGAAACTCAGAAGAAAGAATTATGAAAGAATATAATGCTTAATCATCCCAGCACACTTTGAACACTCTTTATTGCGTTATATTTATAATTAAAATTAGGCATGCTTTCTATAGAGCAATGTAAGGTTACCTCCTGTTTTCTTATCGATTCCAATTTTTAATCCTTCATTACACTTCTTCATGTGTTGTGTGGTTAGATACGGAAGAGAAATAGCAGAAGAAACAAATCCAAGAAGTTATCCAGTTCTGAGGATGACTCGTGATCTTCTGCTTCCTCTGATTATTCTAGCTGTCCACAGTCTTTGTCCTCCGATTCAGAGGTTGATTATAGTAGGAAAAGACGTAGGTACTCACGTAATATAGAACACGTGTAGAAAAGAACTCAAAGATGATTTTCAAGCCAAGATGTAAGTGACGGTTCACCCCCTTTAAAAAAAAGAGAAAGGTCAAATAGAAAGATTCTTGATTATGGGACAAAAGTGCTGAAGAAGAAGCGAAAGAGACACGCTAGTATTAGCTCCACAAACAGTGACTCATGAAGTTGTTCTAGGAAAATAGTATTAGCTCCAAAGGTAGAGATTTTGAGAGCTTCTCCACTTGCCTAGATACAACTAATAGTGGTAAATAGGAAGCGATAACGAAATTGAGTTTGAATAGTAGACATTTGCATATAATCCTTAAGGTTCCTAATATTTTTAGTTTTAACAAATTAATCTTGTCTTAAAATACCTGACGTCTGAAGAATTTTTTTAATTATATCTAAGTTTTAAATTTTCTAATTTAATTAGTATAGAATTATTACTGTTTAAAGAGAAATAAATAAAAAGTAATATAAACTAGTATACTCGTGATTAAAAATATTGCTATAAATACTTTTGCAAAGCATTGTCCAAATAAAATAGGCATAATATATAAATATATCTTTTAATTTGTCTTCCATACTAAGACGAATGGATCTATTTGTTTAATTTATACAAGCTTAAGTGTCTATTTATACATAATTAAAAGTGAAGGGCATAAATATTTGCTTAACCTTCATTTAAAACACGTTTATGTATTATGCAATAAAATACTGATAGCTCTTTTTTATACATTTAAACAGCTCTAAAAGATAGGATTAGGTGGTTTGAAGTTAATAAAACAAAATCTGCGTCGCATGTAATAATAAGCCGGTTTTCTACTTTGTTTTTTTATGGTATTTGACACTCCCTTCTGTGGGCTTAATACCAAATCCTTAAAACCCCTGATAATCCTTGGTGTTTTCATCCTTTCTTTAAGACTTCTGTGGGCTTGATTACCAAATCCTTAAAACTCCTCATAAGCCTTGTGTTCTCATCCCTTCTTTAAGAAGGGTTTCATTTTGGGGAACTTGAGGCTGAGTGAAGTGAAAATGGGGCGATTATTTTTTCAGGATCTTGAAGGCAAAACCTTCAATTGCAAATTCTGCAAAACCAAACTTGCCCGTGCTGATCAACTTATTACCAAGGTACAATTTTTCCCCTTTTATTTTTTATTTTTTCTTGAATGACTAGATCTAGCTATGTAAAATCCCGATCTTTCATTTGACATGGCTAAATATCCTACAAGTGAAAATCTCACCTTTTTTATAGGTAGTAAATAAGTAATTTTTATGTAGTTTAGTGCAAATGTTATGCTTTTCTTGTTAATTCAGTAGTGTCAAATTTACGATTTCGTCATTTCTCATCATGAATTTGAATTTGACCATTAGGAAAATGGTTAATTGAGTTACGGATGGAAGAGAGTGCATATTTTATTTGTCTCTAAAAAATGTTGCTGATTAGATCCAGAAATGAGTGACTATTTCATGAGAGATAGCAGCGACGTGTGAAGATGTTTGGAAGCTCTCAAGCTTGTTGGATCATGTCGATTTTATGTATATTTAGAGATGTTTGAACAAAATAGTTCATAGTTTAGCTAGATTTTCTATTTCTTTATTGAAGGAGATCTCTTGGGAGAGGTTTTTCCCCATGTTAGATCGTGCATGATGCTAAGGGTACATTGAATTTCGTAGTTTTTGATGCAAATGTACAAAGTGTTAAGTTTCGTTGAAAAAGTTCATGAATCTGACAAGCTTAATGTTGTTTGCCAAGCATACATTAGCCCTCCTCTTTTGTTTAAGCGTGAAACTCATTAAACACGTTCTTTTAGATAAGAACTCAATTGTAGATTCTTCTTTGCTGCCTGTGCTAAAAGCAAAGTTGCATTTGGGATCTGGAGGTTTTGCGATGCAACTATTCTTTGAACATAGACATCTTGCTATTTAAAAAGGGAAGGTTGTCTTCTCTTTTATATGTTAATAAAACAAAATCTGCGCCACATATAAAAATAAGCCGGTTTTCTACTTTGTTTTTATGGAATTTAACATTCACTTCTGTGGGCTTAACTCTCCAAATCCTTAAAACCCCTCTAAGCCTTGTACTTTTCATCCATTCTATAAGAAGGGTTTCGATTTGGGGAGATTGAGGCTGTGTGAAGTGAAAAATGGGGAGATTATTTTTGGTGCATCCTTATGGCAAAACTTACAAGTGCAAATTCTGCGATGCCAAACTTGGTCACGTTGGTTCACTTGTTTCAAAGGTACAATTTTTCCCCTTTTTATTATTTTTGGTTGATTGACAAGATCTAGCTATGTAAAATCCCGATCTTTCATTTTATATGGTTTTTTGTACATCCTGATCTTTCATTTGACATGGTTTTTGGTACATCCTGATCACTTTTTGGTACAAGTAAAAAATTTCACCTTTTGTATAGGTAGTAATGAGTTGTTTTTATGTTGTTCAGTGCAAATGTAATGCTTTTCTTGTTAATTCAGAAGTTTCAAATTTTACGAATTTGTCTCAGTTTCAATTAAACTTAGTGGAGCAAATCTAGAATTAATTATCAAAACAAACAATTATCTGCACCTGTTAATACTTGGTATTTAGAAGCCACCATGAACAACAGATATCTAAGATCTTGTATTAAATACATTCTCTTTTGTTTCAATTTGTAATTCGTTAACTGACACTCAGAAGAAAGAATTATGAAAGACTATATAATGCTTAATCATCCCAGCACACTTTGAACACTCTTTATTGCGTTATATTTATAATTAAAATTAGGCATGCTTTCTATAGAACAATGTAAGGTTACCTCCTGTTTTCTTATCGATTCCAATTTATTATCCTTCATTACACATCTTCATGTGTTGTGTGGTTAGATACGGAAGAGAAATAGCAGAAGAAACAAATCCAAGAAGTTATCCAGTTCTGAGGATGACTCGTGATCTTCTGCTTCCTCTGATTATTCTAGCTGTCCACAGTCTTTGTCCTCTGATTCAGAGGTTGATTATAGTAGGAAAAGACGTAGGTACTCACGTAATATAAAACACGTGTAGAAAAGAACTCAAAGAAGATTTTCAAGCCAAGATGTAAGTGACGGTTCACCCCCTTTAAAGAAAAGAGAAAGGTTAAATAGAAAGATTCTTGATTATGGGACAAAAGTGCAGAAGAAGAAGCGAACGAGACACGCTAGTATTAGCTCCACAAACAGTGACTCGTGAAGTTGTTCTAGGAAAATAGTATTAGCTCCAAAGGTAGAGATTTTGAGAGCTTCTCCACTTGCCTAGATACAACTAATAGTGGTAAATAGGAAGCGATAACGAAATTGAGTTTGAATAGTAGACATTTGCATATAATCCTTAAGGTTCCTAATATTTTTAGTTTTAACAAATTAATCTTGTCTTAAAATACCTGACGTCTGAAGAATTTTTTTAATTATATCTAAGTTTTAAATTTTCTAATTTAATTAGTATAGAATTATTACTGTTTAAAGAGAAATAAATAAAAAGTAATATAAACTAGTATACTCGTGATTAAAAATATTGCTATAAATACTTTTGCAAAGCATTGTCCAAATAAAATAGGCATAATATATAAATATATCTTTTAATTTGTCTTCCATACTAAGACGAATGGATCTATTTGTTTAATTTATACAAGCTTAAGTGTCTATTTATACATAATTAAAAGCGAAGGGCATAAATATTTGCTTAACCTTCATTTAAAACACGTTTATGTATTACGCAATAAAATACTGATAGATCTTTTTTATACATTTGAACAACACTAAAAGATAAGATTAGGTGGCTTTGAAGTTAGTAAAACAAAATCTGCGCCACATGTAAAAATAAGCCGGTTTCTACTTTGTTTTTATGGAATTTAACACTCACTTCTGTGGGCTTAACTCTAAATCCTTAAAACCCCTCTAAGCCTTGTACTTTTCATCCATTCTATAAGAAGGGTTTCGATTTGGGGAAATTGAGGCTGTGTGAAGTGAAAAATGGGGAGATTATTTTTGGTGCATCCTGATGGCAAAACTTACAATTGCAAATTCTGCGATGCCAAACTTGGTCACGTTGGTTCACTTGTTTCAAAGGTACAATTTTTCCCCTTTTTATTATTTTTGGTTGATTGACTAGATCTAGCTGTGTAAAATCCCGATCTTTCATTTTATATGGTTTTTTGTACATCCTGATCTTTCATTTGACATGGTTTTTGGTACATCCTGATCACTTTTTGGTACAAGTAAAAAATTTCACCTTTTGTATAGGTAGTAATGAGTTGTTTTTATGTTGTTCAGTGCAAATGTAATGCTTTTCTTGTTAATTCAGAAGTTTCAAATTTTACGAATTTGTCTCAGTTTCAATTAAACTTAGTGGAGCAAATCTAGAATTAATTATCAAAACAAACAATTATCTGCACCTGTTAATACTTGGTATTTAGAAGCCACCATGAACAACAGATATCTAAGATCTTGTATTAAATACATTCTCTTTTGTTTCAATTTGTAATTCGTTAACTGACACTCAGAAGAAAGAATTATGAAAGACTATATAATGCTTAATCATCCCAGCACACTTTGAACACTCTTTATTGCGTTATATTTATAATTAAAATTAGGCATGCTTTCTATAGAACAATGTAAGGTTACCTCCTGTTTTCTTATCGATTCCAATTTATTATCCTTCATTACACATCTTCATGTGTTGTGTGGTTAGATACGGAAGAGAAATAGCAGAAGAAACAAATCCAAGAAGTTATCCAGTTCTGAGGATGACTCGTGATCTTCTGCTTCCTCTGATTATTCTAGCTGTCCACAGTCTTTGTCCTCTGATTCAGAGGTTGATTATAGTAGGAAAAGACGTAGGTACTCACGTAATATAAAACACGTGTAGAAAAGAACTCAAAGAAGATTTTCAAGCCAAGATGTAAGTGACGGTTCACCCCCTTTAAAGAAAAGAGAAAGGTTAAATAGAAAGATTCTTGATTATGGGACAAAAGTGCAGAAGAAGAAGCGAACGAGACACGCTAGTATTAGCTCCACAAACAGTGACTCGTGAAGTTGTTCTAGGAAAATAGTATTAGCTCCAAAGGTAGAGATTTTGAGAGCTTCTCCACTTGCCTAGATACAACTAATAGTGGTAAATAGGAAGCGATAACGAAATTGAGTTTGAATAGTAGACATTTGCATATAATCCTTAAGGTTCCTAATATTTTTAGTTTTAACAAATTAATCTTGTCTTAAAATACCTGACGTCTGAAGAATTTTTTTAATTATATCTAAGTTTTAAATTTTCTAATTTAATTAGTATAGAATTATTACTGTTTAAAGAGAAATAAATAAAAAGTAATATAAACTAGTATACTCGTGATTAAAAATATTGCTATAAATATTTTTGCAAAGCATTGTCCAAATAAAATAGGCATAATATATAAATATATCTTTTAATTTGTCTTCCATACTAAGACGAATGGATCTATTTGTTTAATTTATACAAGCTTAAGTGTCTATTTATACATAATTAAAAGTGAAGGGCATAAATATTTTCTTAAGCTACATTAAAAACACATTTATGTATCATCCCTTCTTTAAGAAGGGTTTCATTTTGGGGAAATTGAGGCCGAGTGAAGTGAAAATGGGGCGATTAGTTTTTCAGGATCTTGAAGGCAAAACCTTCAATTGCAAATTCTGCAAAACCAAACTTGCCCGTGCTGATCAACTTATTACCAAGGTACAATTTTTCCCCTTTTATTTTTTATTTTTTTGTTGAATGACTAGATCTAGCTATGTTAAATCCCGATCTTTCATTTGACATGGCTAAATATCCTACAAGTGAAAATCTCACCTTTTTTATAGGTAGTAAATACGTAATTTTTATTAGTTTAGTGCAAATGTAATGCGTTTCTTGTTAATTCAGAAGTGTCAAATTTACGATTTCATCATTTCTCATCATGAATTTGAAATTACCATTAGGAAAATGGTTAATTGAGTTACGGATGGAAGAGAGTGCAGATTTTATTTGTCTCTGAAAAATGTTGCTGATTAGATCCAGAAATGAGTGACCACTTCATGAGAGATAGCAGTGACGTGTGAAGATGTTTGGAAGCTCTCAAGCTTGTTGGATCATGTCGATTTTATGTATATTTAGAGATGTTTGAACAAAATAGTTCATAGTTTAGCTAGATTTTCTATTTCTTTTTTGAAGGAGATCTCTTGGGAGAGGTTTTTCCCAAATTGGATTGTGCATGATGCTAAGGGTACATTGAATTTCGTAGTTTTTGATGCAATAATATGAAGTGTTAATTTTCGTTGAAAAAGTTCATGAATCTGACAAGTTTAATGTTGGTTGCCAAGCATACATTAACCCTCCTCTTTTGTTTAAGCGTGAAACTCATTAAACACGTTCTTTTAGATAAGAACTCAATTGTAGATTCTTCTTTTCTACGTGTGCTAAAAGCAAAGTTGCATTTGGGATCTGGAGGTTTGGGGATGCAACTATTCTTTGAAGATAGACATCTTGCTATTTAAACAGGGAAGGTAGTCTTCTCTTTTATAAGTTAATAAAACAAAAATCTGCGCCACATGTATAAATAAGCCGGTTTTCTACTTTGTTTTTATGGAATTTAACACTCAATTCTGTGGGCTTAACTCCAAATCCTTAAAACCCCTCTAAGCCTTGTACTTTTCATCCATTCTATAAGAAGTGTTTCGGTTTGGGGAAATTGAGGCTGTGTTAAGTGAAAAATGGGGAGATTATTTTTGGTGCATCCTGAAGGCAAAACTTACAATTGCAAATTCTGCGATGCCAAACTTGGTCACGTTGATTCACTTGTTTCAAAGGTACAATTTTTACCCTTTTAATTGTTTTTTGTTGATTGACTAGATCTAGCTATGTAAAATCCTGATCTTTCATTTTATATGGTTTTTGGTACATCCTGATCTTTCATTTGACATGGTTTTTGGTACATCCTGATCACTTTTTGGTACAAGTAAAAAATTTCACCTTTTGTATAGGTAGTAATGAGTTGTTTTATGTTGTTCAGTGCAAATGTAATGCTTTTCTTGTTAATTTAGAAGTTTCAAATTTTACGAATTTGTTTCGGTTTCAATTTTTTTTTACGAATTTCTCAATCCTCATCATGAATTTCAATTGACCATTAGGAAAATGGTTGATTGAGTTAGGGATGGTAGTGTGAAGATTGTATTTGACTCTAAAAAATTGTTGTTGAAATGATCCAGAAATGAGTGACTACTTCACTAAAGATAGAAGTGACGTGTGAAGACACTTGGAAGCTTTCAAGCATGTTGGATCATGTCGATTTTATGTATATTCATAGATGTTTGAACAAAATAGTTCATAGTTTAGCTAGATTTTTTATTTCTTTGTTGAAGCAGATCTCTTGGGAGAGGTTTTTTCCAAGTTGGATCCTGCATGATGCTAAGGGGTACATTTAAATTTTGTAGTCGTTGATGCAATAATACAGATTGTTTAGTTTCAGTGAAAAAGTTCATGAATCTGACGAGTTTTATGTTGATTGCCAAGCATACATTAACCCTTCTCTTTTGTTTAAGCGTGGCACTTATTAAACATGTCGTTTTAAATAAGAACTTAATTGTAGATTCTTCTTTGTTGTGTGTACTAAAAGCAAAGTTGCATTTGGGATTTGGAGGTTTGGGGTGGGACATTGTTTTGAACATAGACATCTTGCTATTTAGCTACTCCAAATAGATTAAACATTAGGTTGATTTGATCAACTTTGAGCTTCGGTTCGGTTTATTTGTCTCTTTTTTTCTTTCTATTCATATAGATAAATCGATCGGATGGGAATAATGTAGTAATTATGACAACTTGGAACAAAGCATAAAGGTTCCAATAATGTTATCAATATTGAATATACATCATTCATTTAGAAATACCCTCGACGAGTTTTCTTTTTTTATACGGCCAATGATTTTACCTTGGAAAATATTCCATACTTTATGTAATAAACTGAACAATCATTATTCTCAAAGCAAGTAAAATTAATTGAAACTCAAGAAGTTTCTTTAATCTCATTGTGTATGAACTGTCAGTTTACTTTCTTTGTCGTGGTATATTGCATGAGAAAATTGTGTTTTGTTCTTTGCTATATAAATTGCATTTCATTTTGCAATGTTTAACTATGTCTGACAAAATCTCCTTTATGCTATTTATTCAGGCTTTACATTGCAGCAGTGGAAGAGCATACCGGTTCAATAAAGTGTGAGTTTCATATTGATAGTATACATTGCTATTTCATGAATCTGTATTTTTGTTTTACTGGTGATTTTATTTGTCGATAAACCTGCTTCCATTCGTGAATGACAACTGGTGCTTTCTTTTTGGGGCTTGTACGTTACAGTATCTGTTGTCGGGAGAAAGTGCTGATTAATATGTTTGGCGCATCATTCGGACGCAGTTGATAGGTGTTTCTCCTAATTGGTTAAGTGTTACGTCACCATTAACAACCTGTTGCGTCTATTTCCAGTGAGTTATAGGCAATCAATCATTTTCATTCAACAGAATACCATTTGTGACCAGTTACCAGTTTCAAAAAAGAAAAGAAAAAAACAAGAATGCCATTTGTGACCAAGTATATGTGGAATGAATGATATTGCCTGTCCGGACATTTTTCTTTCTGACATTGTAGGGGTTTATTTAATAATACTACCAAGATGGTACAAAAAGTACAAGCCACCAAAAAGACAAGTAGCAACCCTTCTTTATTCTTATTATTATTCCTTTAAATTTCGGGGGTGTGGGGTTATAGATATAAATGGCTATTGCAAAGAAATGCACTTGAGAGCTGAGGCGTGTAGGAACTTCTCACATTTGATTTAAAATGCTTTGTCATGCTTTCTATGGTATTTTTTAGTGATTTCTTTTTCAATCTTCTTTGATATGTTTATCCTTGAGCCAAGGGTCTATAGGAAACAACCTCTCTACCTCCAAAGTTAGGCGTATGATTTGACACACTATACCCTCCCCAGACCCCTGCCTGTTGGATTACATTGGGTAAGTAGTAGTTGTTGTTGATTGCAAGTTCCAATGGCTCGCTCAACATCAGCATCAGCTAGATATTATGTGCATTTGAGCATGACTGTTTGACTTAGGCTATACGGTTTGCTTAATTGTCAGAGGTATGTACTGTACGTACATACATATGTATTATGCTTGAATTCTTCTTGCCCGTCTATTTTCAAGATTTTGGTTTCCTTGGATTAGCCTGGCTGCCCAGATTGTATGTTGTCATCAGCAACTATAGTTCAAATTTTCATAGTTTCATAAATGAGTTATCGACTTAGCAAGTCAAAACATGCTGGATGGAATCTGTACTTTTGCATGGTTGCTTGGTGTAGACTGGAGTTTTCCGAGCGGCTGTAGTTGGTAGAAGGCCAGTTTCCTTTTTTAAAGATGTTGCTATGTTTGAAGCTTATTTTCTGACAGGAAGCTAATCTGAATCATCTTACTGCGGAAGCTTGTTTTTTAATTAGGGGTTGCATGAAATAGTTTATGTCATGGTGGGTAAGTGGTGATCACTCCAGGGGCACAATCTAGTTCAGTGGTCTTCTTTACTTGGCTTTCTTGATTTGTGCAAGAGATGTTGTTGTTAGCTCCATTTTCTGTTCTTTTATCCTTCCTCGGCCTGATCAGATTATGTTTCTTTTCCAATTCACATGATGGAATTTTTCACGTTTCTTTCTTTGTGTTATTCAGGGTAAATATAACTTTTGGAGAGAATGAGGAGAGGACGTTGCTTTCTGGAACGTACACTGTGAAGGATATATTTTGTCGTATCTGTGGGCAGATTCTTGGCTGGAAATATGTAATTCCTCTCATCCCCTCTTCTTTTTCCATAAGCACCAACACGTAGAGCCAAAAAAACATACAACCATGGGAACTCACGCACACACACAAATTTCCTTTTATTGTCTTTTGGGGGATACGAATCGGTGTATATATGTTAAACTCACACAGTATATGTAACACGCGTAGTTCTATTAACGACTAATATTTGTATCTTGTTTACACAGGAGAAATCCCATGAGGAAAGCCAGAAGTACAATGAAGGGAAATTTGTCCTTGAAAGGTTTAATTACTCTCTCATCCTCTTTGTATTTTATATTAAATAAAATAGTTACGTTAATTGTTAATTCGCATTACATTGTTATCGTAAAAAAATCAATATGCTCATTTGAAGTGTTCTTAATATAGCATTTCTATGTTGTTGATAATGTGTGTCGAACAGAGTCAAGATCATTGATGACGATGACGATGAATTCTACATTGATTACTCGTTCAAGCTCAAGTGATGATGAAGATGAAGATACAGTGTAAATTGTGGGAGCTTAGTGCACCAATTTGCAGATACTTGTATCTTATAAACTTAGCAAAAGAATAGTTGTATCTTATCTGGAGATCTCAGTTGTATCTTATCTGTAGATCTCCCCAAGTTTGTGGATGTTAAAACTAAGTTGCTGCAGAAGTGTTCTCTAATCAATATGAGCTTGACTTGTGTTAAATGTTTTATTGGCCTTGCATGTTCTTTCTGCTTCATTATATTATTCTGCTCAGCATGGTTCGATCTGCTTTCTATTGTTTGTTGTGGTTTATTTAGGAGTCTACTTGCTTACGCTTTAAGAAAAAAATCAAATATATATATT
This sequence comes from Solanum lycopersicum, assembly GCF_036512215.1. Classification (NCBI taxonomy): domain Eukaryota; kingdom Viridiplantae; phylum Streptophyta; class Magnoliopsida; order Solanales; family Solanaceae; genus Solanum; species Solanum lycopersicum. The sequence continues at coordinate 67,981,068 of NC_090806.1, forward strand.
AAATAGGGATCAAATATCACTCGATTGAGTTTGGTGTGCCCATTGTGGTATCTCAAAAAGAATGTGAATTATATATATAAATTCATATAGGGATCAACTTTTACTCGATTGAGTTTAATATAGCAGGTGTGCGGAATACAGAAAGGATGTTACTTGTTAGGGGATGTCCCCCATTTGGTCCTTTTTTTCTCCAATCAAATTCATGAATATTTGTAGATTATATCTCTATCCGGTTTGCGAGCTATTGATCTTTTTAAGAATTATTAAAATAATAATAAGAAAATATACAATTTCTTTTGTATGAGAGTTATTTTAAAATGAAAGAAGTTTTGAAATAATCATTAAATTTAACCTAAATTATTAATTTAATCTATAAATTATTGACAGTTTTAAAAATAAAATTTTAATTGACTAACTACATATAGGTACACTCTCAAAATACAACAGTATATAACAAATGATTTCAAATTTGTACAAACATATTGAATATACCTTAAATTCGGTGAAAATTTAAAATGTATTTTACATGTATTGCAAGATAACTTTTTAAATTAGTTGAAAAATGATATAAATAATTCTATGTCGAATTTAGTGTTTTTAGACTTACATTTTTACGGTATAGTGCAAATTAGAGATAAAGCAGGTGCAGTTTGCTACGATAATGGATGCTATATATCTATGGGGTTGAGTGTGTTGGGCACCTTCCAGATCCTTTCACCATACCAAACGAAACTCCTTTCCTTCTTCCAAATCCTAATTCACAATCTGCAGATTTTCCGATATTGATCGCAATTATCGATTCGTTCATCTGCGGTTTGCTTTTTGCTATTCCAATTTTGTTAACAAAGAAGAAGAAGAAGCAAATCGGAACACAATGGGAGAACGCAAGTCTTTATCTAAGAAAAAATCTTCCAAAAAGAAGAGACTCAAAGTTTCTTCTAAGGTATTTTTTTCAACTCTCCTTTTCGATGCTTTCCATTTTTTCACATAATTACATTCGTTTTGCTTGCTCAGCATTATGTATAATGTTCGTGTATGGTTTGTTGCTTTTTTTTTTCTATTTAGTTTTGAATTTCTGTGTATAGCTATGTATTTTAGGGTTTATCTTCATTGATAGGTTATTGAACTATGAGAATGTATTCGGTAAAGTCATTGAACTTTATTTTGTATCAAATAAAATGGTTTTTATTTCAATATTCGTAAAAGATCATTGAGCTATGAGAATTCTTCGTTGATTTGGTTGGCTTATGTTTTTTTTTGTTTTCTGAATTAATTTTTGTGATTTAATTGAATATGTGCTAATGTCCTTTTGTAGTGATGCTCGTAGTTCTCTTTTTACTGGTAGTGGAATTAGGAAAATGAATTAAAGATAATGGTTAGTTATCTGCTATGTTGCTTGGACTCTCCAAAAATGTTTGTTGCACCCATGTTGGATCCTCCCAAAATACACTAGTTTTTGGAGGATACAACACACACCCAGCAGCATTTTTGAAGTGTCCGAACAATACAAGTTATATGCACCCTCTGTTGAACGCAAGTCCAAGCAACATATGGTAATTAGCTGGTTTAACTTTTGGGTCTTTTCATGTATGTATCATCAGGGGATTTTTTTTCGGGATGAAAATTAAGATAGCCGTTCTTTTAGCTAAAAATTAAAATGAAACTGTTTTCCAAGAACAAGGGTCAAAAAGTAGTTCAGAAGTTTGGTTTTTTGGGTACAATACTTACATGAGTTTACATTACTGAATTGGGAGAATATAAGTCCTGCTCCTTCCTGTTTGTTTTGAAGGGATTATTTTCATGTAAATTTGTTAAAAATACGTTCATATTCAAATCTGTAATACGGTAAGGCTTCATGTGATATAGCTCATGATTGCTCGTGGGAGTGTTAAGTCACATAGTCATTTGAATTGCTATAGTTAGAGTTCCATGAATCGGTTATTTTCTTTGTATATTTTTTGTTTTGTGCACTATCCATAAAATGACCTCAGTGGAGAAAATCTAGAGTTATTTATGAAAAGAAACAATTATCTGCACCTGTTAATACTTGGTAACTTTTAGAAGCCACCATTGAAAAACAGATATCTAAGATATTTCAATTTGTAATTCCTTAACTGACACTCAGGTGAAAGAATTATGAAAGACTTTATAATGCTTGATCATGCCAGCACACTTTATACACTCTTTATTGAATATATCTAATACCAAATATTCACAGAGATGTTTTCATGAGAAATTGCATTATATTTTAAATCAATATTAGGCATGCTTTCTGTTGAACAATGTAAGGTGGTATCCTGCTTTCTTATCGATACATTCTCATCTTGTCTTTGGCAATTCCAATTTATTATCCTTCATTATACATCTTCATATGTTGTGTGGTTAGATACGGAAGAGAAAAAGCAGAAGAAACAAATCCAAGAAGTTGTCCAGTTCTGAGGATGACTCATCATCTTCTGCTTCCTCTGATTATTCTAGCAGTTCACAGTCTTTGTCCTCCAATTCAGAGGTTGATTATAGTAGGAAAAGGCGTAGGCACTCACGTGATATGAAACGCGTGAAGAAAAGAACTTGGAGAAGATCCTCTAGCCAAGATGTGAGTGAGGGTTCACCCCCTGTAAAGAAAAGAAAAAGGTCAAATAGAAAGAGTCTTGATTATGGGAGAAAAGTGCAGAAGAAAAAGCGAAAGAGACACGCTAGTATTAGCTCCACGAACAGTGACTCAAGAAGTTGTTCTAGTTGTCAACGTGAAAACAGTGTTAGCTCCAGAGGTAGAGATTTTAAGAGCTTTTCCACTTGCCGTGATGAAAATAATAGTGTTAATAAGGACACCAATCTTCAGATTCCCAGGATTAAGTCTAGAAAAAAGATGAAAGAAAAGAAAATCCACAATGAGCCAAGCACTGGCAGAAGGAGCAGAAGTTGGGGGCCAGTTTGTTCTTTATGTGACCATCATTCATGTTCTTGCAATACTACTCATAATGGGGAGGAATATGTGGAAGAGAGTAATCCTAAGCGCTTAAGATCTGTTATTACTATTCCAGCAAAGACACATGAAGAAGAGGGTAACGAACAGGGACCAGATATGCTTAAAGAAGAGATTTTGAATAAGCACCATGATTGTCCTTCATGCACAAACCATGACAATAATGACCTGGAAATTAAAGGGAAATTAGCTTCTTGTTCTTGTTTCCCGTCTATCCAAAGAATGCAGGATGGAAATTTGACAATTGATGAAACCTTTGGCCCCACAAAAGTTGATGGTGGTCTGGATCCTCATCGAAATATAGTCAAAGAAGTAAGTCATGATAATGGAGGTGAGAGTGGGAATTCTGATAATATTGCTAATACAGGAATTGAAGATCTTGAGAATGTTTTAAGAAAAAAGGCGTTGGAGAACTTGCAGAAATTTCGTAAAGAGTTTCAAACAAATTTAAAATCTGGTGCCAAGGAAAAGAAGAATGGCAGTGATATTAATCAGTTATCCCCTCCAAAGACTGAAGTTGTACCATACAAGTCTCTGGAGCATGGGGAAAAAGATGGATTGGCTTTAAATCAAGATGTAAAATTTAGAAGCAAACTTGTAACTACTAAGGAATTTTCTCATTCCACAGAGATTGAGATAAATACTCCAGTCGAAAAGAATAATGGAAAAGGATCTGGTTGCTTTGAGCCGTGTGTTACACAACTTGCTGATAGATCAGCACTCTCACAGAGTCCAGAACAGGAGAACCATACCACTGAACCAGTTCTTAGCAATGAACCTGAACCTGGTAAACTATTATGTAGTACCACAGTACAGACATATAAAAAGGAAAATTCATTGGCTTCCAAGAGAAACATAATTAAAACACCAGTTCCCTTGAGACCTGGAGTTCTTAGCACTGGGACCAGCGATAACTTAGACATGGAAGCTGTTAATGCCGGTATCCGTCCCACTTTAGAAACTTCTAGTGCCAGATCCACATCTGATGGACTTGCTTCAAAACACCAGCCTGATGAAACCAAGGATGCCTCTGAGTTTGAACAAAAGACCATGTCTGTAATGAGGGGCGGTGAGATGGTACAGGTATTATATTCGTATTTCATTATTTATGCATGTTAGGCTGGGATTTTTCAACTCCACAGTTGATCAATAATCCTACAAGTAAATAAATAAATGGCCTGTATTTTTAGATTCTTTAAATTGTTTCTGATTGTTTAAACGATTGAATATTAGAGATATTGATAGAAATCATCAGTTATAATGAAGTAATAGTGACCACTAAGTAATTCTTATTATAGATTTTTTTTAGCAATAGCCAAACACTGATAGTGGGAATGGGGGAGCAAACTATTCTCTCTCACAGGCTTCTTATTTGGTAATCTTTCAAGGATTTACTCTACTGGAATTTCATTGCTAGAGATAGTACTAGCATATGTTTTCATATTTTGGACCTCTTGCCTCGGCCAAACAGATATGGTAATATACATTGCTTTGTTGTACTTATATGTTGCGTTTCGGCTAATCATTGGATTTACTTTTACCTGATTTTAATTATAGAAAAAAAACAAATGTGTGCTAATCTCCACTTATTTGGACTTTTAGATTTCTTTAACTTAGAATGTTTATGCGAGTCACTTGAAGCTCCTCTTATGTACCAAGTCTTTACAAAGCTTGAGTATTCTTACCATCTCACATGATTATGTTGGCCAGGTAAACTACAAGGTCTACATCCCCAAGAGGGCTCCTGCTCTGTCCAGGAGAAAACTCAATCGGTGATGAGGCTCAGTTAAATTTTCATGCCAATTTAATTTCATTTGTAGATTATTAATCAAATTTGGTGTGCTGAGACTGAGTCAGGACTTAGGTGCTAGTTGGCTGAATTCAGATGTTCCTGGGACAAACTACGATGTGAATGCTTGTGTATCAAAAAACATTTTCCTGCCTGTGTAGCTATGAGCTCTTTTATCCTCAGAAGAAAGCCGTTACAGTGATCTTTAGCTATGTTTGTGTAGAATAGAAGAAAAGAACAAAATTAAGCATTTCACAATGAAGCTCTCGCATTTTCCTCATTCTGTGTCGTTCTTTTCTGGATGTAGTTAGTATTTTCCGTAGTTATTGAGAACAGAATTAAGAGGATATTATTGACCATTTGGCTGCAGTCTGCTGAATGTGTGTTGAATTGTATAATTTAGCAGGTTCAGCTCAAACTTTTTGGTGGACTCGAACGTCTTAAATGCTTATGCTGATGTAATCCTTTGTTACTTACTGTCACTGTTGGAGAATTTTAAACAAATGAATATTTTCCCTATTTTTGTAAAGCTTCCTGAATCTTATTCATTTGTAGTTGGAGTTTACATTGCAACTAGTTCTAGAGGGATGTTATCAGCATTACATTTCATAATTGCGCCACAGCCCACATGTATTCTACCTTGTGACAACATACCCGATGTAGTCCTTTTAAGTGGGGTATAGAGAGATTAGCATGTACACAAACTTTACCCCTACACAATGGGAGGTAGAAGCTGTTTTCAATAGACTTCATAGCTTCTGAAGATATCGTTTACAGAGCCATTTATAAACTAGATAACTGATAAAGTTGGGGACTTGAGGCAGTCTCTTTTCACACAACCTTCAGTAAGTATGACTTCAACTAGCAATTAGTGAAGTAGGTAGGTGGCTTTTTTACAACTGTTTCCAGGGCTGAATAATACAGAGGTGAATAATTGGCCATGCACATAGAAAGTCAAATGACTTGCAAAGTTCACGCAGGGAGCTGCGAGGGCTGAGGAGAGGACTTCCAGGGCTCGATCTACATCTGACTCCCGTAGTTTTGTAGAATCTTAAGTTCCACAACATTAGAAAACATTCGTTGTCCTTTAGCTGCTGTTATGTCATTTCTTTAAGCCACTTATGCAAGCCCAGTCATCCATCTTTGTAACTGTAATGTTCTCTAGGTATTGTGAATACCTTTCTAGTATGCGAGGAATCTGCAGAAGAATTTCATCACATTGAGAAATCAATAATGCAAATATCGCAATAGGTACACCTGCGATTTTTTTTCTTGTTTCACAAAAACAAAACACAGATATAATAATCTACATCCATAGTTGTAGTCTCATTCGTATGCACATAATTCTACTAATACCTTATTTTTTTAGTTAAAACATTTACTGTTTGTAATTTCATTAGAAAAATATGTCAATGGATGAATTGAATAATTGAGAGGAAATTGTTGACAATCATTAAGCGCACACAAATTTCAGGAACTAGATATGAGTATTAAATTACTGAGAGCGAGAGTCATGTCATTTGAAAATCCAGGAACAACAAATAGCAAAGGAAGTTATAGAACCTGTGACTATCAAAAAGATGATAAAAGTAGAGTATTGTCATATACATGTTTTACTCTTATCGTTTGCTATGAAATAGAGTTTTAACTTCAGACACGAAAAAAGAAGGATGAAGTATAGGGTGTTAGTTATTATCTTTTATGGGTAATGGATGATGATGTTAAGCAAATAATGGCTAATATCAGACGACAGCATTATTCTTATAGTTTTCCCTCATTCTTTGTGGTGCCAGCAAATCAATTAGCAAATGTATCCTCAAGCCTTATTCACTCGACAGTTCAACAATAAAACAGAATGTAAATACCTGCTCAGATATGATCCCGGAAAGAGCAACTGTAGCACCAGGCTTTGCATAGGACACAATCTCATCTGCCAACTCAAGCAGAGGATTCAATAATATGTTTGCCACAACGATGTCATATTTTCCCCTGTTATTTAGAACTTCTGCATCATAGGCAGTTTGATCAATGTCCATACTTGAACTAAAATCTGCAGAGGGAAGAATTCCTTTGCCAGGAACAAGTTTTAAAAGCAATTCTTCATGTCCAATGTTGTTTAAAGTAGCATTATATTGAGCAGATGTGATTGCCTGGGGATCTATATCAAAACCAACTGAAAAAGCTGCACCAAACTGCAGATAAATATTTGACAATGAAGATATTAGCAACACCATGATACTAAATGACGAGTTCAAAAAACTAAAAGTTTGAGGTTTCAAAAGGAAATCAGGTTTAAGTTGTGAAAAGTAGACAGCCCGTGAATTTTATGGAATCTCCTACAGATTAAGAATTTTGATTTTGTTTCAGGTACAGTTATTTATCTGTTGTTCACAGAATGCATTTTTCAGAAAATATGTTTTTTCAAGAAAAATCAAGTTTAGTTCAAAGTACTAATGTTTGTGCTTCTCCAACTATTTTATCGAATCAGGTTCAACGTTTCATTTCCGGATTTATGGATTGGATTCCGTCAGCCTCACGATATAATCAGAGTGAGGCTTTGGTTACCGGCAAACGCTTCTCCAAAGGCGACCCTCTCGAGTTTCCGGCTAACATTGAACATTTTTTCTCTTCCAACTTTGATCCTATACAAAACCAAAGCTTTCTAAATCTATCTTCTCAACTTCCATCCACTTGTTAAGAAGTGAAAGTTCCACATAATCGAAAGAAAGAAGCAAGCCCTTAAAATACCAAAAATGATCCAGCAATAAAAGAAGAAAATAGAAGTTGAAAATTGTTCCTCATCTATTAGTCACATCCACCACCCCTATGTCTAAATCAGTGCATTTCCTGGTCCTTTGCCACAGCTACTGGCCTACTGCCACCTTTTCCGACCTATCACTTCATAAAGTTCAAAGGATTTAGTTTGAGGCTCACGTCTCTATTATTCAAGTGCCAGAAGTTTTGACGTTCATCATGATTTTTGCGTCGGACTTTGTTCCTTAATTATGTTACTAAAATTATCAAGATCAATTCTTTTGACAGAGAGAGCAAGTCCTGGATTCAGTGAGTAAAGGATAAGTTTTAGCTGGAACTTCATTTACAAGGAATCAGTTCATTAGCTTTAGCGATGCAAGGTTTGAATGAAAATCCTAGTACCTTAAGAGCTGCAATTGCTAGCACACCCGAACCAGTTCCATAGTCCAAGAAGAATTCTCCTCCTTTTATCAAATCACGCAATAGCAGGAGACACAACTTAGTTGTTGGGTGCTCCCCAGTTCCAAATGCCAAACCAGGATTTAGGATTATATTTGTTGCTTGAGGATCCTACAATTCAAGCACACACTCTTTATACTTATATATACAGAACATACACATATTATAGATATGTATGAAGTATTGCTTATGGAGGAAAGATGACAATGTGCAGACTGGGATTCATGATCAACAACCAAGAAAACTAAAAAAGGGAAGACCGCAGAATCATGAGACAATAATATGAAAGTTTTGATTGAATAACACAATGCTTTGAATTGTGGTCCTGAGTGTAGAACCAATTGAATCATGTGATAAGAACAAAGGGAGAGAGAGGTATAGTCATACTGGAGGAGTTGTCCATTCAGGCACCACCCAGAGTCCATCAGTAACTTCCACTGGACAAAACAATTCCTGCAATAAATTGACAATGGTTGAAAGATCTAAATTAACTCAGCTGGTTCAACCAGTCACCAAGACGATAACATGTGCCACATATAGACCCCATGACTTGGTAACAGAATGATGTCAGAAGCTCTATTAGCTTCCAAACACGCAGTTGAAATTAAGAGATACAGGAATATAGTGGCATCATAACATCAATTCATCGCATTTACCTGCAAGCTTCCAACGGATTGGTAAAGAACCAATCCGTCTAGATACCTACCTCATCATTAGTAACTCACTAAAACATGCAAGGGTCAGGGAGATTTGCCAGGTTATTAAACTACTGGTTAAATGTCAAAGATGATCTAAAGGGGCCTTTTAAGAGGATAATCATTATTTGGTCACCCGCATTTTCAAAACAACTCATTCTCATTTCATGCTTTTTAACAAGAAATGGACATGATAAACAAGACACAGACGTTATCTAGCTTCATGTTCATTTTTAATACTCATTAGTAATAAGAGAAGAGTTGGCAAGTAGCACATTTGAAATTTGCAGATATTGACTCTGGACTGCAACTTGATTGCATGTCCATAAAGACCGTAAAAGTTGGTAATTGATCATAATCTTGCTGGTTGCTATTAGTCTTGGAGAAAAAAGAAGATTTGAAGCCCTTATCAAACCAAGATTATCAGTGCATGTATTTTGCTAGGTATAAATACGCAGATGAAAGATCAATATAATATTTCTTATATTACTACACTACACAATAGTCATTAGCAAGGGAAAGAATGTTGACCTGTGTAGCTTTTATCCAATCAGTGTGGTCATGCATCGTAACCTCAAAACTAGGTATCTTTTGCAACCCTATAGAATCAGCAGCAAGTGAAATGCAGTCTTTCACATCTTTGCATACAGAAAAGATGGAAGTAATGATAATCTGGGAGGTAGGAGAAAGGGAAAATAAAGTTAATAAATACAAATCAGAAGTTTGAAAGAAACCAGTCAAACATATTCGGGGAGTAACTACTAAATATCAACTGAAGTTTAACGATGATAAACTCCACCTCACACGACTGAAAGTTAAACAGCTCTGAACACCTCAAATTGAATTTACCCAGAAGAGCAAGTTATGCTACTGGTTCTCCAGTAAGATGCATAAAAAGAACCACTACGCATATCCAGTTGCGAAAAGAAGTTAAATGCATGCACACAGAAACAGATGCATAAACATCAAAAGCCTTTTTTGATTCGTCCTACCTCATCACTTCTTTCTTCTTCATCCACAGTAGTTGAACTGGCTCCAAAACATAAAAGAGCCTCTGAGAGCATATCCTAATAATAAAACAGAAATAGAAGTTCAAGCTCAATTTGATATATGCTGTACTTACTACCTGTAATTTCTACATCGTATTACACAGTCACTGATCATTTAGATGATTGAGCACGAACTACCAGAGCTCTAAATTGACATAACACAACTGAAGTTACATGACAGTTTCAGTCTCCAAATTTCCTAAGGCGCGAAGGCGTATGTATGTTTTCACACAGCCTATGCATCCACCGTCTTCGACTCAACTACTCAAACTACACATAATTTAATACTTCTGCAAAAATGAAGTAATTCACCAAGTTCGCACCTATTCCATAATGCACTAACTAGTGTAGTAATTTTTGGCACTCTGCTGATGCTCGAAATTCAGCATTCCTTATCAACATCAATAGTATATGAACTACGGCCTATATAACAATTTAATTGTTCACTTGACAACTTGTATGTACGCAGAGACACGTAAAATAAGCATAACAAGCTAGAGAAAACAGTAAACTGAGAATATTCACTTACGGCAACATCCTTTTGGCAGCATATGCGAACAGAGAGGTATGGAGAAGTGAATGAATCACTAGCCGGAGTCTCCGAAGAAGGAGAAGATAACGTGGAAAATTTAGCTGCAGTCTGGATGCGCTTCCAATGCTTGTATCTTTGCGCAGCACAGGATTTAGATAAATGAATGAACGGAATTAGCCGGTGAACGCGGCGGCCGTTGAAGAAACGGCCGGTGATTATACTACTGGTAGTGCACGAAAGGTTTTTGAAGAAATGACCGCGAAGAGAATTTAATACCATTGTCATGGGATGAAAATTTAGCTCTGTTACTTTTGCGCCATATACTATTTTAGTATGCTTATATACTTCAAGGAAACTCAAGTAAATAAAAGTATCCAAAGAGATAATATATGGTCATATTGAAGAAATTTAATAAGTTAAAAGAGAAAATTGATTCAGAAATTTTTGTTATTTTCGAACATTTTGGTCATATAAATTGGTATATTAACATGTTAATGGTCGTCATTATGAGTACATAGTGGTGATGTTACTGTTCAAATATACAATTGTGGTAAAAGAGCCATTGTGAGGATAATGAATGTATGTATTTGAATCATATCTACGATAATTCATCTTTAGTTGTACCATGAAGCATCATCAGTTTCAATTTAGCCCTTCTAGAGAAAAAATGATGGCCTTTCTGAATTGGAAATCAAAATAACTTTGTAACCTTTTTACACTTAGCGAAAAATATTTCTATAATCATACACATACATCAATCCTTTTACACGCTACCCTATCCACATTGACAATATCTTTATCAGAAATGAGGGTATGGCTAATTTTTACCGCAAGCTAATTTCACCACTTCATTAGAAAAATAATTACTATCGTCAGCTGGTGGGTGCTTTGGAGTTTGGAGTTTGCCCCGAGCAATTTCATCATCAAATGATACATGTGGGTTGTGAGTCGTTCTCATCCCAAGTGTGTGCCCCAAATTCGGCCAAGCTGAACAAGAAGAGAGAACGCATGAAGTAACAATCCAATTAATCAAACAACTTTTAATTAACATACAGGTTAAAACCTTGCCTAATCTCTCACCACAATAGTGAAACCAATTTTTTTTTAAAAAAATAATAACAGAATTCATCCAAGGGTGTTTAATTGGTGGACAGTTACTCAGGTTCGAATTTTTTTCTTCCCATCTGTCCATTTGGTGGACAGTTACCCAATACTGCACTGGGTGGGAAGTTGAGATACCCAAAACTAGTTGATTTTGCTATGCGCAAGTTGGCCCGTGCACTACAATTATACAAAAACAAAGACAAGCGACAAGGGTGAAAAGAGAAAGTGAAATGTTATTTACTATAGGTACCAAAGAAGAAGGAAAAATCAACAAGTTAAATAACAATATGTCAAGTGTACTTTACAACATTCTTCCGGAAGTTGCAACACCGAGGTTAGCAATAAAAACATAAAAAGCTTGTTACTATTACATAGAGCAATAAAAGCGCCCAATCAAAGGGTAAATTCTAACAGAAAATAGAGCTTTAAATTACATTTGCAAAGCAAAAGCAGAAAAGAAAAATCTTCAATTAGGAAAAACCCCAAAAAATTTGAATCAGAGGACGAAATTACAGATGTCCTCGAAATGATATGTACACATAATCAAAATAATTCATGAACAAACAAGATTTGAGAAGGCAAAATTTTGAAACAATAATCTAACCTCAATGTTTAGGAATTTTGATCTCGAGAAGCATGCCCTTGCCATCTGCAATTGAAAGGTCGAACTTGTTTAGGAAGACATGCGTAACAAATGCTTTAACCTTTGATAGATGCATGTCGTAATATGCATTTCATATTTCTAGATATATAAAGCATAATAATTTTCCACTAATACTGCGACATCACTTTATTAATAATCTCGCATTAGACTAAAGAGGCTCAAAATAATCGTGAAACTGAGGAAAAATAGATGTAAATTCTTATATCCAGTCTCCCATCTCGGCTCTCGCAATCTAAAAATAGGCATGTTTTAATGAGGAATATATTTGGTGCCTAGGTATTTATTCACAGCACTACAAGAACTTAATATTTGATGACATTTTAAACAAACCTTGAAAGCAAGAACCTTGCCAGTGGACTCAAATTGGCATTTGAATTAAGCTCTTTACTCTGCTGCTTTTTTTTGCTATCAGACTCGGTAGTTGTACTCTCTGTTTCAATCTTTCCCTTTGAAAAGATGCGACCAGCCAGGTCTTGCAGATCTTTCAAAGACGGATCCTTTGCACTGCAGTGGAATTCAACTTTCTTGAGACAAGCTATTAACAAATACATTCAAGTTATATTTCAACGCTAGCATATAGTGTGGAATATCTAATAACCTTGCTAGTCGCTGAAGCAACCTAGTCATGAACAGATCGCAAGAACCAGCCTTCATACGCTCCATATCCATAAAGGAACTGACCATCGCCTGCATGAGTGAACCATCTGTTTCACTGGTAGCAGCCTACACGCCAAGATAAATGAAGAGACGGTGAGAAAATTATCAGAAGAGCAATTAAGTGCTAGGCTTTTGACTATTGAGCCTGATAGAAGTAAAAGAAGAGCAGCCTGGCGCACAAAGCATCCCACGTTCACGCAGGGTCCGGAGAAGTGTCACACCCTTGGGGTGTGATGTAGACAGACTACCCTAATGCAAGCATTAGTGGTTGCTTCCACATCTGGTAGAAGATCAGCTGCCTTCACGTTGGGCGAAAAGCCAACAGTCACTTATGTGTTTATTGATAGATAAAATGATTCAGGTCAAATCTATTAGGTTCACTCTCAATTTTTTGATCACAAGATATCTCAGATCACATCAGACCATACCACTATTTCAATGACAATTTAGATAAAAAGTAATAATACGAAGGCTTGTTCATCTTAGTATGCAATCAACAATAAATAGGTTTTTTCATAATTTCAGCTTACAAAATCAAGATTTTTCTGGCAATATAGTTCTTTGCAGAAATTTTTCAAATTACTGCAGTTCAAAAAAATCTGCCAAATAGCCGATTTTGAGTCCTTTTATGAATCTAGATACAATAATCCCTTTCTTATCCTAATCCAGCCAGGCGTTTTTTTAATCAATATTTTAGTCTAGATAGTCTGATTTTATACAAGTGGAAGTATTTGGTTCCAAATCCATCTAAGATTACTTCTTGTAAACATGAGTTCGTTGAAGTCTACCAGTACCATTGTAATGCGCTCAATTATAAACATATCAGCAATTACAGATGTCCTATTATCGTTACACTCTCTTTGGATTGTTTAGTGCAATTCTAACCTAGTAATGATGCCTAAGCCACCTAGGAATTGATTCTTATGGTTAGCTGAACTTCTGATTTTTGCCACCATTTTCCAGCCTTTTTTTCTCATCTTTCTTCAGCTCTTTTATACCAATACAACTCAATGGCATTATTCTATTAAAAACCCTTTTACCCCAAAAGAATACCCTTTCCATTTCAAATATGCACTGTTTGAAACCCCAGAAAGTGCTGGAAATCAGGCCTACAACAAAGGTTTGTGATGGAAAAAGGACCAGCACCACATACTCTAGTATCCATACAGATAAAAATGTATCACAATCCAAACAAGCATAGCTCAACAGACCTCAACTTCATCTAGCATGACTCCCATAAAACATCACCTATAAGAGATCTAAGGTAACTGAAAGCCCAAATGATACCTCTTTTAATGAAGGAATAAGGAGAACAGATAAGGTGGCAGATGAAGGTATAGGATATGTTCTCGCACCATCTTCTTCATCACTTGTATGGCGTGATCTCGAAAACACCTTCTGTGCATCAAGATAATCACGCGAGTGCCTGGAAAAATTATGGTGCTTCAGAGAAGAAATGGTGAAACTAGAATAAACCAACTTCAGACCATCTTTCAGCTTCAAAAACTTGTGTACCTAGAAGAATCAGAGCTCATTGTCGGTTGTTCTGTTTTATTTTCTAGCCCATCACGTTGCACCTTGCCCAATTTTGATCTGTCTCTAACATTTTCCTTCTTCAGTCCTGCTAGCATGGCTGCCTTGGCCTAAAAAAGTTCACATCTAATAAGCCTTGTGCAACAAACCACGGAAAGATGTCATATTACTTTAACATAATTAGATTAATAAATCAGAAATAATGAGTGGAAAAAATATGCAAGTTTGTTAAATGTAAGAAGAAATCCCAACCTAATGAATAAACCATTGCTAGAATGAGGTTTTATATATGACCTTTCTTGATAAAAGTTCAACACATTTTCCGTCTTTATTATCCTTGTGGCCATTCCTATACCTAGTTCAAAGTCTAGTGGTACAAAAATCAACCAGCAGATTTCAACATACTTTAGAGCCGAGGGTCTATCTGAAACAACTCTCTACTTACCAAGCTAGGGTAAGGCCCGTGTACACACTACCCTCCCCTGACCACACTAGTGGGATTACACTTGGTATGTTGTTGTTGGATTTTAGCATATTCTAATTAAGACAAATTTTCCATAAATGGAAACCAGCTTGAATTAAGAATTTTCTGAAGTGAGATACCTCTGCAAGATTTGCTGAGCTGTCTTCAAGTGATGCACTTGAAGATCTCTCTTGAATTCCTAACCTAGATTTTGGCGTTCGAGGAGAATCCGGGTCATCATGACGTCCACGATAAACTACAGTGCCACTGGAAGAAGCATCCTCAAAAGAAGCAAGTGTGCTACTGGACTGCAAAGTGAATTGACACCAGTAGTCAATGGCAAATATGCCAAAAAGATTTTCGGCAGATGAGTGTAAAGAAATTTTGGTAGAAAAGCTGACAATACCAGGGAACTCTGATCACTGAATAGAGAAGTGGATTGAATTCCTCTAGGAGATCCTCTTGGAGATCTCACAACCACAGTTCCAGTACCACTCACTGACAACTCCTCCTGCAAATTGAAGATTAGAACAGTGTTGCAAGAAGAAACTAGCAGAAAAAAATACGCTAAGAGCAATGTTGAACAGTTTTTGTCAATACTTCTGATTCTTAAAATATCAAGATCAAACATGCTAGACTGCCACCAATAAAGCTCAAACATGCTAGAATGCCAACAATAAAGCTCAAACATGCTATAATGCCAACAATAGAGCTCTTTACTTTCCTTTTTAATTTTATATCGTTTTTTTGGGAGATCTGTAATGTTAAGTAGAGATTTCTCTTAGCCTCAGGAAAAATTTGCACGAGCTTGATGCATTTGATGTAGCTATGTCATTGGATAATAGTGCAGTATTGAAGATGACAGGATTCATCCACCTTTTATTTCAAGTGTGTCATAATATTTTAGTGCATGAAGAGCACTGTAAAACCACCTAAATAAGGTCATCCTGACAGTAAAAACCTAACATGCTGCCACGTTGCAGAATCAATTACTGTATGTTCTCCTGCAACTTGGATCAATAATCAAATTTTCTCCTTTGTACAAGCTTATAAACTTCAGAAAAGGATATGAAATAGGATATGAAGTAGGTAGACACAGATGTAAATATGCACATTCATATAGAAAAATACACTTATAGAGAACAAAGCAATACATCTTCATGAGAATAATCTCCTTTCTCGGTGTTTGCATCTCCGCCGTCTTTTTGGTTGAAACCCTCTGATGAAGTATAATGGACAGTTCCAGAAGCAGAGGACCAATTGCTAGCACTGTCAAGATTTTTTCTTGAAGCAGGTTGATTCAATGGAACTTCTGGTTTCCTATCTCTAACCTGCGGTGGTTTCACACTTCGGACAGTTCCAGTACTAGATGATCCTCCAATGCTGAAGTCCCATCCAGCAGTTTTTAGGGTTTTCCCCTGGCCACTGTAAAGGTAAAACTCAGTCAAGAATCACCACAGATAGCAGTACAGCTCACCCAAGAGGTTTCACTAACCTGACTTTAACAGTGCCTTCAGTACCCACATCTCTTGTCACCCTAACGGTGCCCGATGCTTCTCCTACAGGTTTCTGTCCATTCCTAGGAGAATCCATATCATCCTTTATTTGAAACTTGGGGCGCTCCCTACAAGAAACACACGTAACTTTTTTTTGGGGAAAAATACACATTTGTTGACCCTGTATCATTAAGCAAACAATCCTTAAATTCTGCCCACTAACTAGTCAAAAAAAAGTTGTACCAATTTATCATTTACTCCCTTCTTCTTTTACAGGACATATTACTTTCTCTTTTTTATCCCAAAATTTTATGCATTTGACTTTGGAACAATTGCTGAGAAAGAAAATTTGAACAATGAATATTCTAATGCTAACGAAGGGAAAGATGCAGGTTGGACCTTTCTGCTTTTCTGGTCTTAAAGTCATCTTGTGAAATATTAAAGTGGGACTCCAATTAATTTTGTTAGCATGATATAAAACTTACCACCTTAGAAGTAGATATTATTTTGGAAAAGTGGAAATATATCTATTTAATGGAGTATTACAGAATCAAATGATACCGTGTATAGCAACATTCAAAGCCTTTAACTCCTTTTACCAAAGCAAACCATGCAAAGAATAGGTGTAGGTGCAGAAAATGTCAGAAAGTGGGGTGCACCTGATTCTCTCCAACAGTCTGGGGCTTTTTCTTGCATTCCTTATAAAACGGTGCTTCAGGAGTTCCTTTGCACTTGGCCTCTAGGATCAATAGAAAGTATAGAATATGAGAAACAAACCTAATCATAACAAAGATATATACATCACCCAACACAATAAGAATTTGATGAAGGAAAACCAACGTAGAACAGATTTTTTTCCTGATAAACTCAGTGTTCGCAGAGATAGAAGACGAATAAAAAGGCATAGATTAAAATGTGTGGATCATTCATACAGCATTATGTTTCTACTAGCGACGATCCATAGTGTCTTAAATTGGATTACACCAGAGCCCAAATTTTGAGCAATTGTAAAATGTCCAAACACCAAGACTAATGATTATATAAGCCCATAGGTCATACACAAACAGTTCCTTCTTAGACCCTTAGAATGAAGTGACTCATAAGAATGTATCAAGTGAGTTGGTAATATTATCTACGCATCTAAGGATACCATCACGAACACAACTTGAAGTGCTTTAGCATTTGGGCAATGGCTCGTTCTCCAAATAAAGCACTAATAATGGAGGATCAATTATTTAGCACAGCAAACTACAGCTGTGCAAGTAGTCCTAGGTTGTCCACACCAGTTTTTGAGCTTATTCCCAATGTCACACTTCTTTATATAATACAGATTGGAAATATCTTGGAGAGATTGGAGTAGAATTGCCCATCAAGCTACATAATGCTATAATAAGAAGTGTTAAGATACCCAACAAATGAGGAAGAGTACCCTAATTCCAATATATGTGGACACAGTATATATTTCAAGTCGTGTGAACTATCACGGCATTCATATTAAATATATTGATGTTATAAAGGATATGTACGGAGTCGTCACTGTGAGAATAGTAGGAGATACAATGAAGTTCTAATAACCGTGAGTGCACACTAGGGATAGGCATCGAGCTCGTACTTGGTTACCCAAATAATGGATAAGCTAATTAGCACAAACCGACATTGAGGTCCTATGGTGTTACTATCTACCGAAGATAATGTGCTAAATTGCCGAAACCAGGGTGTCGACCAGAATCTTGAACTGCAGAGAAGAACTCTCAAGAGTAAATGTTTTAGGATATGAACAAGTAAGACTAAATATGTGCACTATAAATTTAAACATAAGAGCAATGTTGAGGTGAGACTAAATGGGATTCTAATGCCTAAATGCAAAAGGTTCATACATATAAGCTCAATTTTCCAAGAGAATGGTATGATAGATGAAGATGCTACACAAAAAATCAAAACAAGATGGTTGAAATGAAGAGTGAAGGAATTGAAAAAGAACGAGGTTGACATAAAAACCACATAGCAGGATGTTGTCTCAGTCCTCTCGGAATATCCACAATTTCCGGAAACCATGAAGGCTCAGGGAACAATAGGGCACAATAGAAGAAAAAGATCTATAAAGGTGATACAAATTAGTAAGGAACCTGTCATATGTTATGTTCTAGAAGCCTTTTAGTCATGTTAGAGAGGTATATCCAAATAAAATGTAGAGTTTACTTATCAGGTGATATTTGTAGATACCCATATTAATATGCAGGAGTTTTTCCCACGTTACTAAAATTATTTACCTAAACTATAGAGTACTTCTAGAACTTTTTATTATTATTATTTTACATAATACGGGTCTAGATGAACTTAGATTGAGTGACAATCAATGAAGATCCATAACTTTCGACCAATGTGTAATTGCTGTATACTGAAAGCCCAAGTTGTTCAAAAGTGCCGACTCTTTTTGGACCAACTTCTACTTAAAAGAATAGAACTCCAACTCTTTTCTTTGCATGGATAGAGAAACACTTATAGGCACATGGAAGTATGATAATAGTCAGGCACAAAACGGAAAGAGAGATGTTGAGAGGGAGAAAAAAACAAGGGGATTGGCAGCACAAAAAGTGGAACCTACCTCAGCAGGGCTCTTCTTCAAACACAGGGACACGATTTCCTTGAGAGGACGAGAAAAGTGTTCCTCTAGCTGAACAATAACAGAAAAGACAGTAAAGACTACCTCTTAAAGAACAAAAGAGTAAAACGAAATTCTAATATTTCAGTTTTTAAAAAAAGAAATCACAAAAAAGAAGACACTTGTAAATCTTAAGTTGATAAACAAAATAATCTGAAAAATCTAAACTATTGAACTGGCAAAAGTATAACCTGGGGAGGATTTTCTCGAGGTATGATAAAAAGTACTCTCATGGGGTGCAAATCAGCAAGCGGGGGTTCCCCTTTGGCCATCTCAATTGCAGTTATCCCAAGTGACCAAATATCAGCCTGTCCAGAAGAAAAAGCTCTTAGTAGTTGGCCCATGCCTTAAGCAAGAGTATACAAAGAAAAACTGATACAGGAGTTTCAACAAGAATCAATTCTATCAGCAATTGAAGGGATTAAGATTAAGAGCTAAACACGGAGGAACCGGAAGAAGGGAGAAAGGAACAATTAGATGAAGGGAAATGGACTCCATATGTCTGCAGTTCAAGAGATACCTTCTCATTGTATCCGTCTGAGTTCTGAATTACTTCAGGTGCCATCCAGAATGGTGTTCCTACAAATGTCTGCAAACATTAATTACATTAGCATAACTTGACTGACTTGATCTTACTTCTAACCGACAATATCTAATGCAACTTCCAGCAAACATATGGCATGTAACCCAAAGACCTCTATAACTACTCAACAAGAAATGATACTGCACTTCAGCAATGTGATTGAGCAAAAAGGTTAAAAATCTACTCGTCAGAAAAAAAAAACCGCAAGTATAGCAAATTGTACCTTTCTCCTAGAGATTGTCCTTGTAAGCTGTGCAGAAACGCCAAAATCTGCTACCTGTGGAAGAGCAGATCAGAAAACAAGAAACACACCAACAGGATAGTAACCAATAGTTACCTTCCTCTCAGATATAATTTGAAACATAACAAAATTATCATGTTTAATATACCTTCACATCACCATTTTCTGACAGCAAGATATTAGCCGCTGCAAAAACATCAATAGACCTATGTCATTTCCACATTTGAAAAGGGGGTAGTGGGCCTCAAACTGAACACTAAATTGTTAGCAACTAAGAGAAGAAGCAGTTAGCAAATTGAGACAACTTCCAATCTGAGAAAATATAACTTATAAAAACAGATCTCAACTGCTGCAGTTTAACACCAAGAAGCATCTAATTCCAAAATGTGGTATCCTCATGGAAAAAACTGATTATCAAGTTTGGCCCACCCATTGATTCAAAATCTAAAGCTCTGGCCAACATTTCAGCAAATAAAACTGAAGAAAAGTAAGGTAGAAATGGCCCATGGATAATACCAATGTAGCTATTTCCAGGCTATCAATATTTAGCTACAAAGAGAAAAATGAACCTTTAATATCGCGATGAATTTTTCCTTCAGAGTGGAGGTATTCAATAGCATGAAGCAAATCACGTAAAATGCATGCAATAGACATCTCATCCAATGGCTGATTTGGTTGAATCTGCAGAAACAAAATCTTGATAAGTGTGCAGAGAAGAGTTTATCGAATACATGACTGACATCTAGCTTCTGGTGGACCAATGTGGCTTAGTGAAACAAAACAAACAAAGCTATAACTTTTCCTTCATCAAAAACATATTTTAAAAAAAAAATACACATGTATAATATGTGGTCTGGAATGTAACATTGTGGCCGATGGTGCTGAACCCAACAGATATGTCAGCGTAAATAACAAAAAAAGATAATTGCACTTTGATGTTCCAATACTATGAAATGTTTAGGTCTTGGTGCAAGGTACTTTGATTGAAGAAGCTTTGGGGAGAGCGGAACACAATAGTGTTTGGATTAATCAAAATTTCCAGATTCAGAGTATTTTGCAAGCTTTTTTCCATTTATGCAGCACTAACCATCTTTGCTCTTGTATATATAATTAAATGGACTTGGCCAGGAATGTTGTCATATCTGGATATTCTCAGAACTCATGGCATATAGGCTCTTCCCCGTTGGAAAAGCAACTATTTATCGCCAAAACCCCCCACCAAAAAAAAATAGTATGCAGAACAGGTATAAGCAAAACAAAGTTGAGTGGTTGCATGTGATTATATTCCCTTTAGATTTAGCAATTCAAATAGTAAAAGTAACACAACCATAGGAGGTATAAGTTTTTAACCAGAATAGCATTGGGAGTGGAGTATCATAGACTAACTCAACAAATTTGGCTAAGTAAGGTTTTGAAAGTAAAGCTCTACGTTTGACAATGGTCCAGCTGATTCCTGAAACAAGAAATGTTTAGCATTCTGCAGCCAAAGCTTGGTAAGATCTACTGATAGCTAAGGGCCATATAGTGAGTTGCGATGGATGTTATAGTACGGTACAAAGGCATTCATTTTCTTCAGTTAATCATCAAGATACTATTAAGGTTTTTTTTTTTGCTAACCGAGAAATCCGTCTGTTACCCACCCTTTGGACCAATCACAACCTTCTAAACTTGGTAAATAATCGGCCCGCCCCTCTACCCTTCTCCACTTAAATACCAGGCTTTGCTGTGCGTGATGTGGGGCTTGAATACTATTAAGATTTTGAGGCTGTCATTCTATCCCTCTTAAAATAATTCCACATCTGAATTCTAATCAATTGATACTCAATATATTTTTTACGTCTAGAGGCCATTATTCTATCCCTCAATACAACAACAACAACCCAGTGTAATCCCACAAGCTCAATTATAGAAGTCCCAAATTTGGTAACTGCACCTACAATTCATTTTAAGTTCATCCCCACCAGTCAACGCAGGATTTACCTTGAGTTACCAAACTTACTATTTCCTTTATAAGCTTTACCAGAGTGAAATAGTTTTCCTTCATAAGTAGAATAAGATTCAAAAACTTCAAATGAATGTCAGATCAAGACAGGAAACCTTCAATGCTGATACATGGAGACAGAATGAGAGAAACCATAGAACTGTCTCTTTTTCTGGGATAAGTAATAGATAACCTTAAGCTATCTCATATCATTGATTTCCTCTCACCTCAACAGACCCAGCACAAAAACTAGATCTACTCGTGTTGTATAACACATATAGGAAAGTAGAAACAACATACTACACTGATTTGACTTCAAGATTTTGGGACCGCATTCAAAATGCTCTGCGCAGAAGTCACCTAAGTAGCAGTTACACATTTTTTTGGCACTTGTACACATAACATCTTGTATTAAACACCGCGTCTCACAGTCAAAGTTAATCCCATTATTTTATGATGAATATTCACTCTGTATCCAGGATAATTGTTTAGCTAGGGCACAAAGGTTGGCATTATCTTAGATGTTTCCACTTACTAAATCGGCAACTGAGCCACCAGCCATGTATTCCATTATTATCCATAGCTTAGTTTGGTGCAGATATGACCCATAGTACTCCGTAATATAAGGAGATCGACATTGTGATAAAACTGCAATTTCCTGAAAAGAAGTCATCCAATAAAACCCTGCTCACTTAATGTTCTAATATAATCACCAATGAGTAACATAAGTCCATAAAAATGTGAACATACCTTTTGGATATCCTCAACTTCATCCTCTCTGAATGACAATGATAAAAAGGCATTTCAGGTTAAACTAGAACTGTCACGAAGTTTATATCAAGGACAGAACTTAACATGAAATATACAATGAAGCGATTTAATTGTATGAAACTTTAATTTCATCTTCCCACCCCAGCTTAGACTGCTTCATGCAACTAGAACCATTTATACACAAGTTTTTTATTAAAGGTCATAAAAATTGGAAAAGTATTTCTGTCGATGTCTAAGCGGTGATGTATCAGAAAACCTTGTAAATTAAGTGTACTTCAACTACCCCAAAAAAATAGAGGGAATTCATGGACTTCCAGTACAATCTTTTTAACTTTTACAAAGGCACAGTTCAGATATGAAGCAAACTAAGTAGCTTCAGATTTACCTGATCAAAAAATTATATGAACTGAATTAAGAACACATAGGGACTGAATGTTAGGCTGGTCAGTCTATCCGCCACAAAGACCACTACAATTGAAGCTCTAATCAAGTAGATCAACGTAAAGACTCTTGGAACAACTTCCATAACAAATATGAAAAGGAAGCTTTCGACTCATCATTCTTTTAAACTAGCTAGAGAAAAATATGTAGAGGCCTGAAGATATTCATATTAAAACAGCAAGGAGCATAAATCACTAGATATCGTTTGCACTGATTCTGCTACCATTGGATAAATATATATATTCTCCTGTATCAATTGTACTAGAATAATCGATCTTCCAACCTACTTGGCAAAATTGACAAAAGATGATAGAGCTCATAATTTATCAACCTATTTGGAAGTTCTGCCAAGGGAATCTAGTCTCATTTTATCCTTGACTGATTATTCACACAATAGAAACATAAACTAAAAGTGCATGAAAAAGATCTACTGCCCAGATGATATACAAAATATGAAGAACAAGGGTAAAATACAATATTGCAGCTTCCATATTAGCTATAGTTGCACTCTCTCTCCAAGGAGAAGGAGAGTAAATGAACACTAGCTCCTGCTGAAAAACACCATAGTGAACGTAACTTCAAACTCCAAAAAAGTACTCAAGGCCATATACTCACGATTCTTCCAGATCAATAACCTTGATCGCAACTTCTTTGTTTAATTCCTTGTCAAATCTGCAAATCAAGAAAATTAACATGATGATATCTCAAAACAAATTTAATGTCAAGCTGGTGGGAATAACAAAGATAAACTTAAAAATTTCATTGCCAGGATAGCTTTCACTTAGTCTAGACATGAGTTATCATACTATTGTATATTTCTTACCAAAGGACAGTCTATTACACTTTTCCCCGTTTGCATAGCTAAAGAAGAAGTTACGATTGAGATAAGGGACCATGCAGAACAGAATAGATTTTGCTTATCCACCTAATAAAGGATGGCCTTCAAGTTCGTATCAAAAAGAATGGCATTCAAGTCCCACAAGCTGTTAGAAAGACTCTTACCGCAAAAGGCATTTAACCTATTTCTACTGGCAATAGGTTACATGCCTCTCTTTTGGTTACAGAGAAATTAGCTTACTTCAAGAGATTATCTAGAATTCTGGTCTCACCAAGAAGACAAAATCCAGCTATTACAAAAGACGAAATAAGAAATCCAGACTAGATTCGTATGTCATTTTCCCCTATAAACTTCTAATCGCAATTCCTCCATATTACAATCATCATATATCGAAGTCCTTAATCTACTAATTTATAAAGCCTCTCTACCTTCACAAGGTAGGGGTAAGGTACGTGTTACACTGGGTATGTTGTTGTGTCAAAAAAAATATTTTTCTTTCTGCAAAATCCTATACATCATAGTAGTTGTTCATAATGACTTAACCATTTGAATATGAGAAAGATTATCTATAGTGGTTAGACACACATGCTTACATCCCTTCCAAATGTATGGCACATCATCTACTTTTGAACATCAAGATACTTGACAGACTTCCCTTTATCAAAAAGATATTTGACACATAATACTACTTGTACACACCAGTAAACAGTCTTAAAATTAACCATTCAGGAATATTTTCCTTCTCAAATCCACTTTGATACAAATTTAGACAAAGGATGCAAGTAGCACAGAGAAAATGTGCTGAGAAAATTGTCATAAGTGATGATTTGTCTATGTTCTAAGGCAAATCTAAATGTTGTTACATAGGTGCAACAACTTCAACCAATTAAAGGAGCTGAAAATGGATAAAGTATGCCTGAAATAACAAGGAAGTTGTTTCAAAAACCTTACAATCTCTTAGAATTAATGCAGATTTATCAAAGAACTAAGCGTAATGAAAATGAAGGATTCATACACGCAATATCAACTAGTTATAATTAAGGTTTAGTTGTTATCATTTAATGTAGCCTAGAGTATATTTTGTAGCATGACTTGATCATTTGTTTTAAGCCCAAACCTTTAAATATATCGCCCTTTCTTCAATTCACCTCAAATGTGCAAGTATGGTCAATAATGGACGGGTCAAATCGGACCAAGTAGAAATATGTATTATAATAAAATCTGTCAAGTATTTGCTTGGTCACTATTGAATACCAAATATGTCTTGCGTAACAATTGTCAATTGGGTTGAAATGTTCTAGATAACGCAAGAGAGAACTTATGACCTACAGGATGGAGAGGGATTCGAACCTCCGGCTATCCAAATTAACATAAAAGACACTTTTTGAAGTTTTTCCCTGCCTCACTAGGGGACACTGAGTCCCAAAAGCAAAGATCATATCTTGACACGTGTACCACACCGGTATACCAAAGAAGATTAATTATGTAATGGCTTGTGCTAAAGGAACTGAGAGATGTCACACTCTTTAGTATTCCTGTTATCCTGGCGTAAAGGAAGAGAGCATTACGAATTGCTCTATTGAGATACTTTCCTTCTATTTGTTCTTTTTTTGCTTGAGAATCAACTTTTTATGTACTTTTAGTTTAGAATTCAAATAACAAGTGAAGAAACAAAGTATTGCCTTATACTTTTTAAACTTAAGTTGTTTATATTGGTATTGTAAAAGAAAATTTTTATACCAGGTAATCCAGTTGCAACCAGCGCGTGACTATTATAAGTTGGTATATTAAAAAAAAACAAAGTAAGCGAAATGCTACTATGTATTAATTTAAACTTATTGTGATACAGTCAAGTATACAACTTACATCCATATTATTCTATCTCATTTCAGCCAAAACAGTTTTGCTAGATTACTTTGAACCCAACATGCTATGACTTGGTTACCAAAGTTTACGAACAATACCCAGCAGGATAGTTTATGGGCCAATATGGATAGAAGTTGCTCTGGCACAAATAAGTGATAAAAAGACTGGTGGACTATCAATAAGCATATTTTTCAAATACATGGCATCACTCAAGTGGGCTGGAAGGCTTTAGTCCAGCACCTCCATAACTCAATTGTTACTACTAGCATTTACGACAATTAAGTCTTAAACCATTTTTTCTTTAAGAAAACACGTGTATAACATCCCATAAGTTTGTTCTTTGAGACAATGAGTGGTTAATGCTCTGTATATGGACATCAGCTCGCTTAAATTCAAAGTTTCCACGTGGAATTCCACTTGCAGATAAATTTAAAATTCGTGATCCGTTTCTATTAAAAGGTATAACTAAGTATCTATTAAAAAGGAAAGCTTTTAGTAAGCACGAAACAGGACAGAATTGAGTGGCATGGACATGGAAGATTCATATTATTTACCCAAACTAATTGAAATAGAAGTGTAACTGATTGATTCACAATGCATAACAACAAAAGCAAGATGGAAGCACATTAACAAAATAAACATTTTAATCCTTACCCTTTATAGACGTCACCAAATGAGCCTCTTCCAATGAGCTCCAGATCACTAAATCTAGATCCTGAAGCTTCAATAAGAGCAGCTGCATCAGCCATTTTTATACACAACTACCTGTATCCCTTCACACTCTCAGTAGATGAAGTGAAGCCAGCATCCCCTAGCTTGCACTTCTCATTCAACAACTCCTCTTAGTAAATGTTCAACAAATTCATAAAATGTAGCCACTCAATCTCACTCTCTGGCACGGAAAATCAATCTGAAAAAACATTAACTACTTAAATTAACCAATAATAACACAAAATTTAAAATTCACACTACAAACAATTAAACACACATCAATACGCGAAATGAAGCTAAATTTGAGATCTGCAAAGCATAAAAAACAACACTAAATCCGAAATTCAGGAAACTTAAGGATAATACTTGGTTAGGTAAAGTGGAAGACGATAACAATGACAGTTCAGCAAATTCTAAATCGATAGCGAAACGGTGCCAAACTAAACATTGCAAAAAACGAAAACAGCTTATTACAAGGAAGAAAAATTACAAAAAATAAAAAATAAATACTACAAAAACTGCTCGGAATTTTTCTTAAATTATTTTCACCGAATCGAAAACTTACCTTTTTATGAATATAAATTCAGAACGGTCGATGGATGAGCAATTTCATGAGTAAATACATAAATTAGCAGGAGAATCCATAGATCTCTGTATCCCTTTTTGAGCGAAGATTGAAGTAATTTTCTGTTTCTGATACACAGGGGATCGAGCGAGAAGAAGGAATGTTGTTTCGTTTACTGTAATTCTTTTATTGGGAGAAAAAAAATTATTTTTGTGTTGGACCGGTTTTTTTGTGTACTGAACCGGTTTGTTTATAGTCAAACCGGATTGTTCTTATTCGTTACGAGTTTCGTACTAGCTGGAGTCTATTTTCACATCGAGAAATGAGATTTGTTGCTTCTGCGTTTTTGTTCTTTTTTTCCACTTGGCTAAAGTTTTTCTTTTCTTTAGGTATTTGATATTTATACTTAAGTTCGAGTATGAGGGATGAAGGAGCCGCTTTTTTCAAGTATGTTTTCTCAATCACGGCTTGAGCAACCTTATTCCCTACCCAACATCCTTTTGGAGTAAAATTTCAAATAGTTTCAACAAATTGTTTAATTGAAATACTATTGAGTATTTTATAATTATTTTTGAATGGACTTTATCGTTTAGTCGTTTATATATTATAATTTCTTTTTCAATTTGTTATAAATGTACAAATTGATAATGGAATATGAATCGAAAGTTTAAATGGATTAAGTAGAAAATAATGTGCATGCTATGAACGTAAGATAAAATTTGTTTAATAATTATAACATTGACTTGATTATTTTACTCGTATTATGTAATGTGTTTTCATTTTTAGTTTACCGTACAAATCGATAATAAAATTAAAAATCAAATTCAAATGAATTAAGTAGAAAGTATAATGTTATGGACTTGAAAGATTACACTTTGTTCTATTCTTGCTTGGATCAATATTGAAATTTACCAAAATTGTGTTGTGTTTTTTATTAACCTACACGGGTAATGTAAATATATGTCAAATATATAACTTAAATCTATATCATATTATTATAATTATCATAATCATTATCATTATCATTATCATTATTATTATTATTATTATTATTATTATTATTATTATTATATATGGTCAACTCATCAAACTTTGAATAGGTCAGGCATATTGCAAATTTTAGACCAATTTTGTGACCTCAAAAGAGAAAGGAAACCATATGAACTTTTGAGTACATTGATATTTAGAGTACGTTTAAATTGATTTAAAAGTTGATCAAATTTACTTTTTAAGTTATTTTTAGTTTTTGAAAGTGTAAGGCATAGTTGAAAATAACCTAAAACGAGTTTAAAATAACTTTTAAAAAGTTAAAAACAAAAATATGTCTTCGACTACTTTATTTGTATGAGTTAGCTAAAGTTGTCTTTATTCAATTTTTGCTCATATATTAGAAATAACTTTACCCTAATTAAAATGATGGTTATTTGCAAAAATTCTCAATATAGAAAATTACATAGTTAAGCAAATATATACTAGTTAATTAGTCATTTTAGTAATTGTTTTTAGTTGATTACCACTCGTGACCAGTTTTCATGAGTTGTATAATTCGCATGTTTATATAATATGAAAATTTGTATAATATAATTTGTATTATGTTTGTATAGTATAATATGAATAATTGTTAATATTCAGATGTTTGCGTTTGTATAAGTTTGATTTCGAGTTTATATAAAAATATCATACAGACGTACCCTCAATTTATACAAACGAGGTACCTTAAACTGTAACTATAACCCGTAAATATGCAAACAATAGTTATAAAATTCCCATAAATATGCAAACATAATTAAGTTTATTACAATAGCTATTTACGAAAATTCCTCTTCTCAATAGTTTTAGGAAAATTTATGGGCTGATATGGAGTAGAAGACCATCACAAGCCTCATTTCTCAATACAGACCCATTACCCAAGTGGGCTGGAAGGCTTTTAGTCTGTTACATCCAACACTCTATAAGATTTCATTATAAACCATGAAAATCCTTAAGAAAAAATCACTTGAATGACATCCAAAATGTTTCAATCTTCTGAGACAATGCAAGGGATCGTTTGGTTGGTGGAATACTTTAGGGTAATAACCTCGATATATCCTTTAGATTTATTTTATCTTGTGTTAGGTAATAACAACATCAACAACAACATATTCAGTGAATTTTGGCAAGTGAGTTCCGAGAAGGATAGAATGTATACAAATCTTACTATCACATCAAGATAGAGAGGTTATTTCTATCTTAGCAAGCAGTTGGTAGTAAGTGTTACTTAATTTCAAGATTATTTCATCTCGTCGTTGTAGTACAAACAGTGGGATAAGTTATCCTATATGAAAGGTGGGATAAAATAATCTCAATATGGGATGTTCCAACTCATGAAATATCATTATCTATCCCATCACTATAACAAAAATGATTACTAATGGCATTTAATTCTTAATTGCCGCTAAATATGTATTTTTAGTGATAATTGTCACTCTTTGTATATGTCCCTAAAACCTTTAGCGACATTGGTTCAAATGACACTTAAGTAATTCCGGTAAAAATTTTAGCACTCTTTATTAATATCAATATTTAATACCGCTAAAAGTTATTTTTGCTGTAATGCACTAACTAAACGACTCTCGAGTAGTTAGTGTGGTGTAGTATGTTGGTAAATTTCAACTCCCTTGATCTTTGCTTGGTGGATAAGTAAATTTAAAATTCTTCATCCGTCTTTGTTAAAAAGTCAAGTCTTTGTAAGAGCATATTGGTCGTTGCCCGTCTAATATGGACGGTACATAATATATGATAGTAATAACATTGACATGACATCATTTACTTAACTCTTTACAAACTTATTTTTAGTTTTATATTATTTTTTTACGATAGATTTTTTCTTTAATACATAACATATCTGAAAAAGAATAATTATAAATGAACAAGAGATCTCATTTTTCCACAAATATTTACTATTTAACATTTCCTTTCATATACACGTATATATGTGTTAAATCCATGTCAATTTGATGTACGTGTGCTCATGGTTTATTATAACGTGCATTATAAACAAATAAACATAGCAAGTGGCTATGAGAAAATCATTACACAATTTATATTGTCACAAAATATTTCACACGTTGGAACTAAAAAGTCTTTGGCAACACTGTTAATTAGTATATAAAACGTTTACCAAATATTAATTTTGTCATCGTGTTAAATGATTCAAACACATTCAACACAATTATTTTGAACATCTAACATATTTGTACTTCCATATTATTCTTATGAACTAGTATTTAATTATTTGTTCACTATTAAATTATCATATCTATCAACAAATCAATTATTGACATAATGAATTTATTATTTTAATCTGTTAATTATGAAGTGAATTAATTAAAAACTTCTGATTTTTAAAAAGTTTTATCTTTTTCAAAACAATTTATTGATAATATAATACATAAAAA
Organism: Solanum lycopersicum; assembly: GCF_036512215.1. NCBI lineage: Eukaryota > Viridiplantae > Streptophyta > Magnoliopsida > Solanales > Solanaceae > Solanum > Solanum lycopersicum. Next base: position 68,011,345 of record NC_090806.1, read on the forward strand.
TATTTTATTCTTTCTTAATTTATCAAGATGAATAAGTAAATAAGAATAATTAAAAAATAAAAAATAAAAAATAAATAAATTATTACGAATAGAGAGTATTTTAGAAGAGTGATTTCTTTTTCACTTTACAAGAAATTGTCCTTAAATAAGACTTATAAATTAAAGAGGGAGAAAAACAGTGCAGGCTTATTTAGAACAAAACACAAACACAAACACATTATTAAGAGCTTGTTTGGCTCAGCTTAAAAGCTGATCAAACTGACTTAAAAGCTGGTTTTTGACTTATTTAGCTGTTTGGCAATACTCAAAACAGCTTATTTTAAGCTAAAAAAACTTATTTTAAGCCAAAAATTAAAAGCTGGGGTAGAGGTGCTTTTTTCTTTTAGCTTATAAGTTGTTTTAAGTTGACCACATTTTTATCTTTTTGTGCTTACTATTTTTGTACAATCTCCAAATTACCCATATAACCCTAACATTTCTTTCTTCCATTTTTTCCTTTTCACGTTTGACATAACAACTTCAACACTTTTATCCAAACGCATAACTGCTTATTTTAAAAATAAGTTTCAGCACTTTTAAAAGTACTTTTTTAAAGTTGTTTTTATTAAGCCCATCCAAACGGGCCCTAAGTAATAACCATAATCAATTATTCATTCTTTCCGTTTTATGTTGCACTATTTTTAGATTGTTTTAAAAAAATAACAATATTTTTTTATTTAGTATTAACAATTTAACTTTTAAGTTTTTTAGTTACGTTATTATTTAAGTTATTTATGATTCGTTTTAGATTATAAGTTCTAAAAATCTATCAAACATCAGTATCTAATAATAAGAGGTTATTGTACACTATTTTACCACATATTTCTTCAAATACTTTTTTCCACCATATGAACTCATAATTTTTTAATGATGTGACATTAATTTTACCAATTGCTTGGATTTTTTTCAAATTTGACACCATAATATAATCCCAAAATTCAAACTTTAAAGAATCATTTGGTATGAGGTACATATATAATTACTTAATGGATAAGATGTAGAAATATTATTTTATCTTGCATTTAGTTATAGATATTAGATCATATTAAAATTATTATTTTTATTATGTATGCCTTAGTGTTGACATATGTCATATATATTATGAAATAATTTATTTTAATATATTAAATCTTAAAATAATTTATTTCTAATCAAACTTTACAAAATAATTATTCACATAATAATTTATTTTCGATTAAACGATCAGAATTATTTGAATTTGGCAACCTCAATTTGCTTATATGCAGCGCGTGAGGGAGAAATATTGACTGCTCCGCAATTCGTGCGCTACCCTTTTTTTTATGCGAAACGATGCACCGACTCACTGCCATCGCACGTGTGCACGTGACTCCTTAATCACTAATTTTACAGCTTTATTTTGATTAATTATAACATTAACCTTTTTTTTATATATATATATTATATATAAAAGAGTAGGAAAACTATTGTAAACTTTTCCTTTTCCTTAAAATGATGACATTTGACACACTCTCATTAAGAAAATCACTCAGTCTTTTTTCACTCTCGCGTGATATTATAACAAAATAAATTTTAGCGATAAATAAATATATATATATATAAATCTTTTTAAATGACTCAGTTGGTTTGAAGAGTGATTATTCATACGAATAATTCATGATCGATCCCTTCCAAATGTTTTTTAAGTCAAGCCTATCTTGTCTAATGCGATTTACATTCCCCATAAGGTTTGCAGACTATTACACAGTGAGGAGATTTATCCATACAAAGTGTCATATACATAATAAAGAATGCTAAAATATATAGTAATATTAGTTAATTGCAATTCGCTATAGAATTTAAGGATATTTTCAATAATAGTAATTGTTATTAAAAATGCCATCTATTAAACGGCTAAAGATTGTAAATAATTTAAGGCACATTAATGATAAATAATAATTCACGATAGATTCTACTATGATACCGTATAATTAACATAAATTTGAACCTAAATTTTTAAAAAATTAAGTTCAAATCATATTTAAGAAGGCAACTTGTCTCTTTTTCATTTGAAATGAAATTTTTTAAGGAGGATTAATCATTCTTTTTCACCACAATCATAAAACTTAAAAGAACTTTTCTTCTTAAATTTAACAAATTAATGCACGTCGTTTTCGAAACTCGACAAACGTGCAAAATAATAGATCGTGAAATCCAAAATGTTTATAAATATTTACCAATGAATTATTGATGAGACGCAGAATAATGTTAGGAAAAATCAATAAATAAATTTGTGTTTATTTTATTCTAATCGACGTATATTATTAATTGATAAGTTAAAATATAATACTAATTAGTTATAATTAAATGAAGAAATTTATATAACGAATTATCTTATGTTTATATCTCAGCGTTTAAATATGATATTTGGGAACAAAAAGAAACATTGGAATAAATAAGTTTCGAACTCATCATAAAAAAATTATATTGTTTGCACAAATTTAATCCCTTTATAATCACTTAAAATATGAATGAGTTTATTTAAGGATGGTCGAATTTCTATTAGCGAACGTTTGGAAATTATCACGTAGCTTTACTCAAAAATCATGAAATTTTAAAAAATATTTTTGGTCCAAAAAGGTTACTAATTAATCATTTGATTAAATATGATTAAAGTGAAAGTCAAGCAAACAATAATAATAATGTGAGACTTATTTTCATTTTACTTCTTTTAAGAACTAATTAAACTTTATATTATATATAAGTACAAAACCTCTATTCTTTTTAATCAATAAAGCCAACTTGTTTTTTAAAAAAAAAATAAAAGAAAAACTTATTCAATTTTTTGTTCATAGCTTCAAAAATTCAAAACCAAAATTGATTTAATGGAATATTAATTTAAATGACATTCAGAAACTTGAATAAGACCAATAAATTATTCTAAAAAGCAAAATTTTGAGTTCCAATATCTTTTAATTTTTTTTTTTACTATTTTGAGATTCCTTCACGTGCAGCTGACGCCGTTGAGTTGAAGAATACGTATTTAGAGATTTAAAAAAAAAATTGATTTGAATATTTCGAGTTTTTTATTTTCTTCCTTTTGTGATAACTGCTTCGTAGTAAAGAAAGGTCTTTTATAGTGAAAAAAAAAGCTAAAAAAATTAAATAAAAAAGGTCTTTTTATTATCATAATGATACTTAATTTATTAATTATATTTACCAACTGAGAATCCAATTTTTATAATGATTTCATATCTAAACCTCTCAGAGAGTCAGAGTCCTTACCAGTTTTGCTTTTGACTGGTAAAGATTCTGTGTTCCATTGAATTTCCATACATGCCCTTCATCCTATTTGAATATAAAATCAACCTCTGTTTTTTTTCGTCTCGATTAAATTTGAATTCATGTTTATAAATATTTTTTATTTATATATATTCAAATATAAGATGTTTGATTAATGGTGGAGAGTTCTAACCATTTCATCAAAACACATGTTAATTTTTATTTCATGAGTTTACATACGAAGCTGATAAAATGTTTACATCGATTAATTTTGTATTTTTTGTAACCATAAGATTGATAACCCGTAAGCATTTTTAACCTTTTATCACATTTTCTACTAGTCGTATTTAAAAAAATAATTTTTAGCGATAATAAGAAGATACATTAATAAAGAATGTTAAAGTCTTTATTGACATTAATTAAGTGTCATTATATCCAATGTCGCTAAAACGTACATATACAAAAAGTGCTAATTGCCGCTAAAAATACACATTTAGCTGTAATTGCTAATTAATTACTGCTATATTTCATTTTTTATGTAGTATCGTAAGGTACTCTATATTAAATAATTTATACGAACTGAATAAATTCAACAATTTATAATAATTATAAATTATATAAAAACTATAAAATATGCCAGACAAACTTATATGACAAACTCGATTCAGAATACGTTTTATGAGCTAGTATGTGTAATTTAATAACTGATCGTTGAAGTGTTATACTCACTTTTTTTTTTTGTTACCAAAGTCATGGGAGTTGTTGTGCGATATTAAAATGTCATGTTTTTTTTAATCATTTAGGAGCAGTGAATATGCCTTTGATCACATAGCTAGGTTATCAGTTGACTGGATTATCAAATTGTCCTGTGTAGTATTTATATTCAAATTAATTTTACTATTATCACTCAATTAATAGTAATAATTATTATTTTTAAGAAAATATCAATTTCTTAGATTTTATTTTCTTTTGATAAAAATTAATCTTTTAAGATATGTGGTGTTAGAGTTAGAATTTTAACTAAAGAATTCAAAAATTTGAAAAAGTAAATATACGAATTAGTTAAATGAGATTCGACTTTTCCTAGATATAATAAAATATTTTTAATCGTATATTATAACAAAGATGACAAAACCCCTTGATCGTAAAATAACTCTGTGCGATAATAGCTATTAGTTAAGGCGACTGATAAAATTTTCTTCCTATTCTCTCATTTTTTAAATTTAAAAATCAATTGTGGATTGCATGAAAATCATGGAAACCTTCAATTAATTGATTACCGCACCATGTTTTCGCAATTTTTGAAATTTTTTTCTTGTATTAAATAATGAATTTTCAACTCCAAGAGACATACTCATGTGCTCACCCCTTCAAGATTGGTATTTTAATTTAAATTTTCCAATTTTCTTGTTTGACTGGCTTATTTGACCTTTAAGTTTGAACATTAATAAAAATGACAAGTTTGTCTTTGTATAATGGGTTGGCAATGTCCCCTTCAAAATCTTCAATTTCCCACTAGGTAATAGTATAACAACCATTAATTAAATATAAACTAAATTAAATGTAAATGATTTTTTTAAGTATAATTGATCTGGTATAAAACGTACAATAGTGTATAAAAGATATTTATATACAAACATGAGTTAAATCATGTATTTATACTCAAAAGTGAAGTGACGAACTACATGACATAAATATTTTGATGAATCAATTTGAAATTTTAACTCACATTTTAAAAATATCAAATGTGATGCTAGTACTACTATTGTAGTCCGTTAAAATCGTTTTTCTATCTTTAATAAAAAAGTAGAGAAAATATCAGAGACAAAGCTAGTAAAGATCAAGTCTATTAAAATATTCACTTTATCTTTAAAATGTAGGGGCCAGATCAGAAACGAAATTAGTAAAGGCTAGAGGTTGATCCAAACTTCATTAGGACGGAAAAAGCCACATCTTTTTTAATAGATATTACATCTATTTCAACTCTTTGTGTGTATAATTTTTCATATCTTAATTCTCCATGACAAAATTCTTAATTTTACTATTGATTAAAACTGCATATTTTATGCTTTCTTTTCTTCAGATTCTATTTATGAAATTACTATAAAGAGACCGTTATTATTATTGATACATGAATGAACTTTAAACATTCTTGATGAATGCATAGATTTTTATTTAACATCACGTGCAAAACAATTTTAAAAGGCCTAAGTCATCTCCAGCCACTCAAAGTTGTCCGCATAATTCATTTAGACACCTCAACTAATTCTTGTGCCAATTGAACATTTTATTTGTTCAAAAGTCATTCCTATTAGACACAAAATGCTGACATGACAAAAAACATGTAATTCACTTTCCTTGAGCGCGTTAATTTATTAAAAATAATATTTTTGTTTTTTTTTCTTAATTTATACCCCTAAGTTAATTTTTAAAAAATAAATTAACAAAAAAGAAGAAGAACAGTTGTCTTCTTCTTCCCTATTTTTATCAATCCCACCCCATCCCACCCCAACCCCCATACCCATACACCAGTGGTTATCTTCTTCCCCCACCATTCTAATGATTTCAAAATTCTTAGTATTAGTGGTTATCTTCTTCCCTTACCATTCTAATGGTTTTAAAACTCTTAGCATTTTGTTTCATTTATAAATTTTTTGGAGAGATTTTTTCCCCCATCTTTCTCTACCTAAAAAACGAGATGAAGTAAAAAGTTATAATTAATAAAAAAGCTGATGAAAAAAAAAAATTGTCGGGTTAAAGATGGAACTGTATAGGGAGGGGACGATCGCCATTAATGGAGTTAGAGGAAATGTATGTTTTGTTCCAGTTGAAGGCAGTGGGTGTTTAAGTTTTACTTTTTTTTTCCCACTTTTTTTACTTTAAAATAATTTTTTAATTTTTTTACTTTATAATACAATGTTTAAATAATTTTTTGGATTAAAAAATAACACATGTCATTATTTAATTGGTCAAGTTGACATGTCAGCGCGAGTGTATTTCACACATCCTCTATTTTTTGTTTATTCTCGAAAAATGTTCAAATTCAGAATGGTTGAAGTGTTCAATAGGTAGTACGTCTAGTTGAGGTGTCTAAGGGCCCGTTTGGATGAGCTTAATAAAAGCAGCTTTAATGAAGTACTTTTAAAAGTGCTGAAACTTATTTTTAAAATAAGCAGTTATGCGTTTGGATAAAAGTGTTGAAGTTGTTATGCCAAACGTGAAAAGGGAAAAATGGAAGAAAGAAACGTTAGGGTTATATGGGTAATTTGGAGATTATATAAAAATATTAAGAGCAAAGAGATAAAAATGTGGTCAACTTAAAACAACTTATAAGCTAAAAAAAACACCCCTACCCCAACTTTTAACTTTTGACTTAAAATAAGTTTTTTTTAACTTAAAATAAGTTATTTTGAGTATTGCCAAACAGCTAAATAAGTCAAAAACCAGCTTTTAAGCTGAGCCAAACAAGCTCTAAATGAATAATCGGAACAAGTTTGAGTGGCCGCATATGACTTTGGCCATTTTAAAAATTATATCACTCATATAAAAGGATTGGGTGTAACTTGTAAGAAATATTGAAGATTTTAAAAAAAAAGTTTTTTTTTCTTTTCAAAATAATTAAAAAGGGCAAAATAGTAACTTGACATTTGTAGGCACGAGCCTCCTTTTTGGCTGCTCTTTGTGCAGTGTAAGCGCTTTGTTAGGGAGGGAAGATAAAAGCTGTCCCCACCACCTCTCACATTTTCATGGTAAAATTACAAAAGCAAACAAAACATAAAAATATCCCTCACACACTCTCACACCCCACACACGCACGCACGCACCTCTAAAAATATTTTTTTAATTTTCGTTTTGTGTTTGATATTTGATACTCAATATCAAATTTATATTTGATTAAATTTAAATTTATGTATGAAAAATTCATATATAAAGTATCTTTTATATATGATATACTAATTCAATACAATCTTTGTTATTTTCTACGTATCCATTTAAGTATTTTAAGTTAACTGAATATAAAATTTAAAAAAATAAACGAAGAGAATCTTTTTGTGTTAAACTTATAAAAGTTGTGATTAGAAAATCTATTAAATATAAAAAGAAATATTTCTTCCGTTTTAATTTATTTGACCTAGTTCTACCTTTAAGCTTATTTAGAAAATGATCATTATCCCTTTCAATAATTTTTTAGTTTCAATTTTTCACGTTTTAAGATCACCATATTAAAAATATTTTTGTAGATTTGATATATTTTTTAATTTTATATAGCTTTTGATACCGTCCACTATTGTTTGTCATGAAATCTATTTTTAGAATTAAACTATATGGACTTTGAATAAAATTTTAAGATATATTTTTCATCATATTGATACGCAAAAAATTGTAATTTTTAGTTTTTTTTTTCTTAATTTTTGAATATTTAATTTTTTTTATAAAAATACTGAATTAATGTAATCTAATATAACTTGAACCTAGTCAAATTGATTTTCGATAAATACAATATGACAAATAAAATAAATTTGAAATAATCGAACATCAAATAAAATATATAAAAAGTAAGCAACTTAAATTGAGTAGTAAAAAAACTTCTTCCTCTCTCTCCTTTTACTAAAGCCATTCCATTTTATTTTTTTTGGTTTGCCTTTTCTTGGTTTCACCTAAGTAGTCAGATTTGGTAATCTAATACAGAGGAAGGTAAAAAGTAGAACATACAAGGGGGAAGGGGGTAGTGGGAATGTGAAGAAGAAAAAAGGGTCTCTATCTTTGTGGTTGATAAGCATTTGTATTGTATAGTTTTAGCTCAACAAGATAAAAAAAAAAAAAAAAAACAATAAAAATTGAATCTTTAAGAGAAATTTTTCTAGAGGAGTTTGAAGTTTGAGTGTTGAGAAGAGAAAAGGGGTTTAGTTTTTATTATTAAAGAGAGAAGTGGGAAAAAAAAGGGGAAAAAATGGTGGGCTCAGGAACAGCAGATAGAAGCAAAGAAGCAGTTGGGATGATGGCCCTTCATGAGGCACTAAGAAGCGTCTGTCTTAACACAGACTGGACTTATTCAGTGTTCTGGACCATTCGTCCTCGACCGTATGTGTCTTTCCCATGCTTTTTTTCTTCTCTGTTTTTCTTGTCTTTTGGGGGTCCTCATTTTTTGTCTTATTTGCAGGAGAGTTAGAGGTGGTAATGGTTGTAAAGTTGGAGATGACAATGGTAGCTTGTGAGTATTTTGATTTCTTACCCATTTTTTGGAACAAGAAAATGGACTTAAAAATCTATTCTTTTAGCTAAACTTGTTTGGGATTGAGCTGCAGTTATTGTTCAAGAAAAAAAAATCTCATTTTTAGCTAACTTGTTTGAGATTGAGGTGTAGTTATTGTTGCTGTTGTTGTGGTTCAGGAAAAATGGACTTAAAATCTCTTTTTTTAGCTAACTTGTTTTGGGATTGAGGTGCTGTTATTGTTGTTGTTCAAGAAATGGAGTTCAAAATCTCTTTTTTTTTTTAGCTAACTTGATTGGGATTGTAGGTATTATTGTTCAAGAAAATGGACTTCAACTCTTTTTATAGCTGTGTCAAAAAAGAAAAGAAGTGGGGTTTTGTAAAGCGGATCCCAACTTATTTGGAACTGAGGCTTAGTTATTGTTGTTCAAGAAAATGGAATTTAGCCTCTTTTTATAGATGATCCAACTTGTTTGGGATTGAGACATAGTTATTGTTGTTCAAGAAAATGGACTTTAGTCTCTTTATTTAGATATGAGCTTTAATGAAGAACTAAGGATTCATATAGCCGACCCAGACTTGTTTGCAAAACGTAGTTATTGCTATTCAGAAATATAGACTTCGTAAAGAAGAAGCATAAAAGATCCTTTTTTTAGGTGAAAGATTGTAACTTTGCTTTCTTTTTGTGTTGATTTATGCAGGATGTTGATGTGGGAAGATGGATTCTGCAGAGGTAGAGGAACAGATTGCTTGGAAGAGATGGATGGTGAAGATCTTGTGAGAAAAGCCTTCAGCAAAATGTCCATTCAGTTATATAATTATGGAGAAGGGTGGGTACTGGGTAGGTGATTTGGTTGGTATTGGATTTTTGAAACTCTCCATCTCCACACTCTCTCACCACTGAATAATAATAATGGACAATAGTATATATAAATAGAGAATCAAAAGGTGGAGGAGACAAAAGATTTGTAACTATTTTTTCTGTTTTGATTGGTTGGGTTTTGGTTTTGCAGGTTGATGGGTAAAGTTGCATCTGATAAGTGTCATAAATGGGTTTTCAAGGAACCTACAGAATGTGAACCAAACATATCTAATTACTGGCAGAGTTCATTTGATGCTGTATGTTTACTTTCATTTATGTTTGGTTATCTTAGGGAACTGATTTTTTTTTTTCATTTGCCAATTATTGGTCTGATAAAGATTGTATGGTTGATGATGATTTAACTTCTGCAGCTCCCACCTGAGTGGACTGACCAGTTTGAGTCAGGGATTCAGGTCAGCTTCATAACTCCAGAACAATAATTGCCTCTCTATCTTATTTGTTTACAAAAAAAAAATGGAGTCTTGGCGTAATTTAAAGTTGTCTCCATGTGACCAAGAGGTCACGGGGTCGTGTCAGGTCGAGTTGTGGAAATAGCCTCGTCTTGCCCTTTCCTGGACCCCGCGCATAGTGGGAAGTTAGTGTGCACCAGGCTGCCCTATATGAAGATTTCTTGGATTGTTTTGTATGGCATTTTTTGCTTTGCTTTATGTGTGTGTGTGACAGTGTACTGTTTTTATGTTGCAGACTATTGCTGTGATTCAAGCTGGACATGGCCTACTGCAACTGGGATCCTGCAAGATTGTAAGACTTATTTCCCTAAAAAAGAGATCTTGTTTATTTTAGTTGCTACTATAATCTTTGTTTATCTATGGACATGTGATTACTGTGTCGGATCCTCCAAAAGTAGTGCATTTTTGGAGTATCTAACACGAGTACTAGTCTGAGCAACATAGTTGGTTACTTAATATGAATAAAGCACTTTGATGTAATTTAGATGAGAATGTTGTATCCTTCTCAGATACCGGAAGACCTCCATTTCGTGTTAAGAATGAGGCACACGTTCGAGTCACTAGGCTATCAATCTGGCTTTTATTTGTCACAACTATTTTCTTCAACAAGGACTAGTTCACCTTCGTCTGCAATTCCTCTTAAGCAGCCGACCATGCCAATTCGCGCTCCTCCTCCACTTTTCAACTGGGGACCAAGGCCAATGCCTTCAGCGTCTTCGCTACTATCGTCTCCCAACTTCCAGAACTCCGCGAGACTTGGTATTCCACAGTCGAAAGATGAATCACATATGTTCCTTCAACTTCCTCATTCATCCGAACCACGAATGGAAGACATGATGGGAGCTGCTGCTGATCATGAGAGTGATATCAAGTGGCCTAATGGATTAACTTTCTTTAGTGCTCTCACTGGTAGAAATGATGATTCCAGGATCCTGTTCAATCCTGATAGCTTAGGTTCCAAACCGGATCATAATCAGCATCCGCTTAGTCTTGATGGGAAGACATCAAATCCGAACTCAGATGCTTCTAGCTTGCACAACAACGGAGGTGCTAATCCAAACGATTTCTTGAGCCTGGATAGCCACCCTGATAGCATTCGGAAGATGGACAAGTTCAAGAGAAGCTATACGCTTCCTGCTAGGATGGCTTCGTCTTCTAATTCATCGACTTCACTTGATCAGCACGCTAATAATCCCGGAGAATATAGGAATGAAGGAGGAATGTACCCTGATGTGATGGAGAGATTCTTGGAATGATCTTTCTAGGGTTATGGTTGGGAGAAGTTGTACTTAAGAAAAAGCTTTTAGTTGTGTTTTCTGCTTAATTTAGTGTTCTTTTAATAGTTTGATTTTCCTTCATCCTTTGGACCATTGAATGTTTCCACTTTTTTCTTGTAGTCTTTTTGATCAGTTTATCTAGAAATGAAGGAAAATTTATGCTTCTCTATGATTTTTTTTTGTAGGAAGAATATGGATGTCTAGTAGATTTAAAACTAGGGTAGTGTTGTCTGGATATTTCAAAAATGTTGTTGCTTTCGTGTCGGATCATTAAAATATCATGCATTTCTGGTAACATGGTTTGTTAAAAAGAAAAATCACTTCAGGCATCTTAATTTAACTGTGTTAGTTTGACGAAATTTAAGAAATAATGGGAGATTTTTAAATATTGTAATTTTAAACTTACTATGTAAAATGTTGAAATTGAAAACTTATTGAATACAATACAAAAGAAAAGTAAGACATTTAAATTAGGACCGAGTAATTATAGGGTCAAAGTTGAGGAGTGTTTTGTGTAACCTTAGTATAACCACTACATATGTGGGTCAACATTTGAAAAAATGGGTGTGATGACAAATAATAGATCAAATCCTATTGACATTTGGTGAGTTGACATTATACAATAAAGGAGCCTAACTATTCAAAATAATATTTAGTTATAACTTCATGTTCCAAGATTTATCTAAAATAGTACTCTCATGTAAAAAACTAAAATAACATTACTGCTTGGTCCCTCCCTTTATTTTTTTATTTTTATTTTTCTTATTTAATATTTGATATCTGTATTTAAAAATCGTGACCTATTTGATAAAATGAATAACAATTGATCCTACCTTTTCCTCTTGTTCATGTTTTGAGTGGAGGACCCATTTGTACAATATTTCAACAAAATCATTAGGAATTGATAAGATAATAATAAAAAGAAATGCTATATTTGAAAGTAAAAGATTTATAATTATTCATCACTTTTAATCGAACTTAAAATCACTTAGAGCTAGCATGAAAGGTATGAATTCTATCAAACTCATACGAACTATATAGATTCATCGAATACATGTTATAAATTTCAGAATTACAAACTTTAAAATTTTAAATCTGTTTTTATCCGATACCGGACATTAGCTAAAAAAAAAAAAAAAACTAAAACATAAAAAGTAAAAAAAAAAATTTTTTTTTTTGACAGTTTGAGAAGGGTTGGCTTTTGGTGTCTTGTCATGGGGCATATTTTGGGAGGCGGGATGATGAAATTAGAGTAGCTTTTGGTAGTGAAATGATGTTGAATCTTCTTTATTCCTTAATTTTTGCCTTGACACACAGGACAAACTACTAGAATCCAAAGATAACAACTTTTTTCTTTGGTTAGGTTTTAACTCGATAATCGATATTTATATCTAAGTTTGATCAATTGATATTTACACGATATATATAGTGCCAATTTGGTAGAAGTGTTTGGTGTGAATGATTTTTTTTTATATACGAAGCTCAATACAATATTGAGATCTCAGGTTAAGAATGGAGCAATCTGTCCATTGCATCACATTCTTTTAATAGTACCAAGACAAGAATTCACCTTCTTTTTCCTCCCTATGTAATTGGACATGAAGTATAAGTAAAAAAAATAAATTTCTTTTTTAATGATATTAGATATGTTCTAATATTTATGTAGTTATAGAGGAATTTTAGTTGGTTAATAAACTGAATTTATTTCTTATTAATGAGAGTTTGATTTTCTATTTTGTAATTTTGTCCCCCTATTTTCCTATAAAAAAATGTAGCTAAATTATTTTAACACTTATATCTTGTATGTGCTATAACATTTGCGTTATTAACTTTTTTTTTTATCATCAGCGATAAAATGTGAAGTTTTTTTTCTTTTATAGGATCAATAGTGTTTTTACATTTCCTCTGGCATGACTCAAATTCTAAGCCGATCGATCATTGATGGAGGTCCTCAATCACTTAAGCAAGTTTCATTTATTAAACAAGAAGTTTAAGTTAAATTATTGTCAGATTCTTTAAAAACACTCTTTATTAAACTAACTCGAAATCTCAAAAGTATAAATAAAATAGCGTCATGTATGTTTAAATTTAAAACTAGTTAGAGATGGCTCATATAAATCACTTTGTATTTATATTATTTACTATGTCCAAGTCAGTATCAAGAGAGTTTATCATATATAATTTTTAAAGGTTACTTTTCGTTTTATTTGAATTTTGATCGCTATATTTGATCAGACTAACATTTCACAATAATAATCAAGTTTTATTAGGAACTAACTTTCATGTTATCTTATATGTGTTTTTTTATAATAATATTTCGTTATAATAATTAAAAAATATTCATACAAATGAGATCGTTATAAAAATATTAGATCACGAGTATATATTTTTTTTGTGAAAAACTTTGCTCGTCATGTAAGGATAATGTCTTAAGTTAAAAGTAAGAATAATAGACTATATATCCTATCGATTCCCGGCGATCAACTTTCAAGTAAGTTCTTTGAGAATTCAATAAAAGGTTGTCATAGACAAGTTGTTATCATTATGATAATGTCAAATGAAATTATATCATTAATATATGTAGCTGAGTATTTTTTTTTTTAGATCAATAGACTTAAACCTTGTTCTTACATGACCTGATTAATTCATGTCAAATATTTGATCACAATTTTATTTTAAAATTTAAATCTTTGACAACATGAAAAAAATCCAATGCTTGGATGGAATTAGGCAAATACTATCTTGAATTGGTACTTAATAAATTGCTATGCTTGGACGGAAGGGCAAGAACTTTCTTGTAACAAAAGTTTATAGGTGTCATGCATTCATTTGTTTGATATGATCGAGCGTAAGTTAGTGAATAAATGTGTATAAATATAACGGAATGAATGTAATCTTTATTTTTTTCAATTAATCTTACAAGACGTGAATTTAGATTAACTCGACCAGTAAATACATGCATAAGGTGGTAATAAAAGGCAAGAAAAGAGATTTAAGAAACAAAACATGATCAAAATCTATTTGACATAGAAGGTTTGTCACAAACCTTAATCACTTATATGACTTGAGAAAAATATTATCTCCCAAAATCATAGATCAATAATTACCAAAAGTTGAAAATTTAGCCAATCATCACCACACTTGCCACATACAACAACAATTAGCCAGTAATTATTAGGACACAATCAATTAGTAATGTCAAATCATTTCACCTATCTTGCTCGTACTCGATTTTCCAAAATGCAATATTTTTTGAAATATTTGACATGCATTCATTTGCTATCGATATTTTAGAAGAATCCGAGCAATATAGCTTTTAACGACGAGAAAGCCTCTCTCTTCTTGTTGGTTCCATTGCGTGACATTCTCTGCAAGCTGACATAAACTTCCTGAAAACTCTTCGCAAAAACCAAAATCTCACTTTTCTTTTACCATTTTCCTTCCTCTGTTTCTTCGATTTCATCTCTTTGCCTCCTTTCGCACTCTGTTTCTGAGATTTCAAAACAAATTGGCCTTTTTTCTTCATTGCTGGAGCTGAAAATTGTTGTTTTTTCTTCATTACTGGTGCTGGTGTTGCAATAAACTGCCATTTAGGCGAAATTCCAGTATGCAGAGTAGTCGAAAAATTCATATTATTCGACGAATTTCTATACATAGCAAACGCTGAATTATTCCTTTGATTCATCAATTTCCTTTCAGAACATTCGCTGGTGCTGGTCCTCGCGCTGCTACTGCAACTGCTACGACTATTGGTGCTGTTGCTGCGCGAGGACCAGAGCGAATCTCTGCTACTAGCATTACTCGTTCTGCTCGTTGATCGCGAAAACGAAATCGGACTATTGATATTACTTACCGGTTGACAGGGGAAGTAATGCGGCAGTAACCGTCCATTGAAGAACAAATGATCCGCCGGAGATTTCGGAGATCCCGGCGAAACACTACCGGAAAATTCAAATTCCATTTCTTCTCCTTCCTGAACCGGCATAATTATTGGAAATGAAAATCTATCACCTGAATTGCTCTTTCTACGACGATTTTCCATCGAAATTTATAGTTATTATCGTTGCAAACAAAGCTAAATCGGAGAATTTATAACTCAATTGATCCGTTTTTTATACTGGATCACGAAATTGTTTATTGATATGAAAAATGTATAAAGAGTTGGCTTTTTTCCCCTAAAGAGGGGATAAATGGACCCCTTGTTTGGGACTTGCTAATGAAGATTAGTGGTCTAAATGACTAAAAATCATGTGATAATTTTTTTTTAAACACTACTTTAAGTTTCCAACTATAGATTTGATTAATTAAGTTACTCTATATGGATAAGTAATCATATTGGAAGCGTGTAGATTTACCGAATATTAGTGTATGAAATTATGTTGATATGTAGTGTAGATTATATAATAATAATTAGTTTACTGCTATTATTAATTTGATACAGATCATCATAATCAAGATTAGTGATCTGTTGGCTTAAAAGTCAATGAAAAGAGATTTAGATTTATTACCTACTCTCTAATGCAACTAGATGATTTAAGAACGTTGATTTTCAAGATTTTTAACAGTGAAATATAATTATATTTCTTTTTATCACCCTCCGTCTTATATTATTTTTCATTTTAAAAGTTGAAAGAAAAATATAATTATTTTTTCATTTATCTAATAGTTATTGCTTTTGAAGACTATAAACATTTAGTTATGGTGATATTATGAATGTTTAAATAGTAATAAAGAATAAAATAGTTAAACAACCTTTCTTATTATTTTTTAAGAGGCGCGAAAAAAAGAATTACAACTGATAATTTAAGATGAACGGAAACTGAAATTTTCTTCCTCAAAATAATACTTTATCGTCGATCTCCTGTGAATATTATCTACTAGTCAATAAGTGCGTCGAAAATCATGAGGTTATCGTTTAAGTTCATCAAAAACATATGTAATTTCTCCAAATTTATCTAAGCCTTAATGTACAAAGTTATCTATGTACTAATGAAAAAATAATTATCTTCAAAATTAGTTAAAAAGCACGAAGATAGATTTTATCACGATTTACCCGAAAGAGTATCCTCTCATACTATGGTTGATAGACCTACTTTATATTATTTGCTTTTGTTGCTTTTATACATGAAAGATGAAGAGACTAACTCTATGAGAACACTTTCATGTAAAGTAAAAGAAGATTTTAAGCAAAGTATAGATATATATATCAAAGAGGAAAGTAAAAAACTAAAAAAAAAACAAAGAGGGGGGACCCAAAAAACTCAAGTGATAACATATTAGGGATGTCTTTGAATCCCAAGACAAATACAATGATGAGTTCAACATTGGTCTCTTTGATTAATGAAGCAAAAAAGCAAATATTGAGGACTTCCACTTGGATCTATAGGGTATTAATAAATCCAAATCCAAGAGACAATAAAAGTTCTTTGAAATTTCAATGTCTCCCACTTGTGTTTTCTTTTAAGTCAATCATTTAGATTTTATTTCTATTTTTAAATAGTTTGTGCAAATATATTTTTTGAGATTGACCAACATTTGACTATACAAAATTTTACATCGTAATTTAATATTTTTAATTTGTTCGGGATGAACTTTTAAATCACATACTAAAAGGTACGTAAATTAAGGGATAACAAGTATTTTTGGGGGATAATTTACGACTCTATACTCTTTAACCAGCTAGTTTATAAAGCATGTATGAAATGTATATGTTGTTATATGTGTATTCATTATACTAAATATACATATACTACATACATAATATACATGACTATTAATGAATAAGTTGTGTATATTTCGACCATATTTGTAAACTAATTAATCGTACGGTATATATCCATAACCTTTTCTAAACTTTTTCCTTTTGGATGACCCATTTGGGTCCCATTTCTGCCTAACAACTTCTTTTGGGTCCACCATTATCAAGTAATTTAGTTTGGGCCTCTGAATATTTTATACGATTTGGATATGGGCCTTTTAAGTGTGCTTCAGTCTTCATTGTACGGCTACTTTTGAAAGAAATTGGGTCAGTTATTTCTACCTTTGACTTGGATTGGAGCCCACTTAAACAAAAGGTACATGGAATGACCATATTATATATACTTTTTATTCCAAAGCTAGTTTTATATATATAGAAAAAATTTTGAGAAATTGGGGCGTCCCTCTCCGAGATGGCTATTTAGTAAATGATCATCTTTTTATTTTACATGTAATTGACGAATCTTATGAGAAATCGTTAGATCATGAGATAAATTATTTTTCTACAAGTTAAACGACAGTCTAATGTTTTGTTCGTAGGGAGGGCTATACAAGTGTTAATTTTTAAAATAAAGGGAAAATTTAAATAATAGCCTTAAAAGAAGGATGTTTGTGTAAAATTAATCCAATTTTAGGGACCACCAAAGTGCAACTTTGTCGAGTAATTTAGTTTGGGCCTCCAACAATATTTAATGTGTTTATGGGCCTCTTTTAGTGGTACGGCTACCTTTGAAGGGATTGGGTCAAGTTAGTGCTTACTACCTTTGACCTGGTTGGGAGCCCACTAAAAAGAGGTACAATTGTATTACGACTAAGCTCTCACACTTTTCTTATCGAGACATTTTCTCTTCACAAGCTCGATTGTTCCAATTTTACCATTCTCATCTTATATCCACCACGTGTAAACTCTCGCCCTTGTTGAAGAAGAAAGAAACTGATCGACATGTCTACAATATGTTCTAATCGGTAGCTTTCTTCTTCTTCAAAAATCCCGACTTGGATATTTTCATTCCTCATCTTATATCTCTTGATATTCTTTCATATTTATCTTAGAATCCTCATGCCTGCTACTCTCTATCTTCTAAACATGAGAGTTCTTGATTGGTTAACATTCTACCTTACATAATATGACGATATAACATTCATCTTGTAAAATTTATCGTCAGATCTTAAAGACATCATTTTTATCATATATAACATCAGGTGCAAGTCATTATTACATTCACCCCGTAGCAATATAACATATGACATCTTTATCAATCTACCTATTACGTTAAATTACTGACCCTAAATACTTTAAACATGATCTGTCTATCAAATTTCATATCCATATACACTTCATGGATCAGTTACGTGAAGCATTATCAGTAAATTATTGATCATTTTTAATAAAATTGATTAAAATTTAGTTGTTTTATATCAAGGTGGCTAGCTAATCTTGATGTCACTGTCAATATTGAATATAGAATAGAATAATATCAAGACTATGGTATAAAATAATTTCACAACTAATTATCCCTATCCCAATTCAAAAATTCCAGCCAAATTTAGATAAATATATTCTCTTTTTTTTCGCGTACACGTAAAGCTAATTAGAAAATTAAAAAAATCTTATTAATTTAGCTGATTTAATTTACTATTTGAACTTTCGCTTTCAACTTTTTAAGCAATATTTGATTTTTCACCTTGTAACTTTTTTAAAATTTAATTTATTAATTTTTTTTTTTTTCTAACAGGTATATAATTTAAATTAATCTAGAAAAGCTAATATTTTTATTTGATCTAATAATTTTGAACGATTCAATAACTTTTTCATTCGTTAAATTTTTTTTTATCTGTTAGACTATTTTATTCCATTCTAATTCAGTTCAATATGCTCATTTGACGTCGAGGCAAAACGTAGACACTAAGATATGTAAAAGAGGAGACGTGTCAATCATAGGAACATTGTCATTTTGTTTTCCTCTACCACTTGTCATTTTCCTTCTGCAATTTTCTTTTTTAATCTTCTTCTACATTTTTTTTTTTAATTTGTTTTCTTCGTTTTTATTAATTTTGCATCATGACTGGAGGCAAAGAAATCATCGACAAAATTAAGGTACATATACATAATTAAAATTGCTAATCTACCCTGATCTATGTAATTTACTCTTGGATCTTAATTAATTGTAATTAATTCAGCTTATTTTGGTTTTCATTTTGCAGAAAAAAATAATTACTAATTCTTTTTAAGAAAAATAATAATTTACGTTTATTATGGTTTTCCCCTCAAAATAACATATTCAATTAGCCTTCTATTTGTTGTTACAATATATGTTTGAATATATGATGATTAGTATTTAGTGTTGTCCCACAAAAGTTAGTTGTTAACATCAAACAACATATCCAATGTAATAATTGCGGGAAGGTTAGAATGTACGTAGATTTTATCTGACTTTTGTGATATATAGAGTTTGTTTTCGATAAATTTACTTAATCAACAGTTATTTCATAGCAAGTAAACTTAGCTGATGAAGTAAAGTGTCAAAATTTAAAATTGAAGTCTTAGTATAGAGTAGCTGTTTGTGGTTTTAATTTGTTAAAGGAAAAATAAGTTTACCGAGGCTGATGAAGGTTTTCAATGGCGGAGACAGGATTTTCGTGCAATACGGGATTCATTATCTATTTTGTTGTATTCATAAATAAGAAAGTTAATTTTATATATACGGTATAATTTTTAGGTGAAGGGGCTCAGATGAACCCTTTCGTCCCTCTAGCTCCGTCATTGATGATGTAAAATGAGTTTAAATGTTTGAGATTGAGGCATAGCAGTTGTTTTTGTTGGTAAAAGAAGGGGACTGAGAAGTTGGCATTAAGAACTTATACCTCTTTTGTCAAGCTATTTATCTTAAGCTTTTATTACTATTAATGTTAATCTAAGTGGCATTACGTGTATATATATGTATATGATTGTTCAATTGTGGTTTGTTTATTCAGTATCTCAGCTTATGTGGAAATTTTGCCACTTTGTGGGATTATACTGGATCAGTTGTTGTTGTATCTCAGCTTCTATGGAAAATTTGCGACTGTGGTGAAGTTTTTTCCAAGTACTATGATGAATTGCCTGATATATACATGTGCGGTGACATGATTTTTTCGTTTGGCAGGAAAAGGTTGGTTTAAGTTCGTCAGATACCGGAAGAGGTAAGAGTAAGATGTCGAAGAACATAACCCATGGGTATCACATGGTTGAGGGAAAATCGCATCACACCATGGAAGATTATGTTTTTGCACAGTTTAAACAAGTTGATGAAAATGAACTTGGTCTATTTGCAATATTTGATGGCCATTTGAGCCACGAGATTCCTGAGTACCTCCGCTCTCATCTATTCAACAATATTCTCAATGAGGTAATGCTTTCGCATTACTATTAAATGCTTGACATGTATTGTGTAGAGTTAGTTTCGGTCTTCAGTTAGTGCCGGTTGTTGTGCTTTCAGTTTCGTGACTCTTTGCTTGAATTCTATGAACTTCCGTCACATTTTCTGTTTCATTTATGTAGCCTAACTTCTGGGCTGAACCGGAGTCTGCAATCAGGAAAGCCTACCGTATAACAGATACAACTATTTTGGATAAGGCTGCTGATTTGGGTAAAGGAGGATCCACTGCTGTTACAGCCATATTGATTAATGGTCAGAAACTAGTTGTTGCTAATGTCGGAGATTCTCGTGCCGTCATTTACAAAAATGGAGTGGCCAAGCAGCTGTCCATCGATCATGAGCCTGGCAGGGAGAGGGAGATCATCGAGGGCAAAGGTGGTTTCGTGTCCAATTTTCCAGGTGTGTAGCTATAATTTGTAATTTTTGTGAAGAGTCTGAAGGTAATCATGGAAGAAATCAGTCCGTACCAAATGGTATCTTCATTTATGCGTCAATGATAGGAACGAACAAGCCTTAGTACTGTTCAAATGAATTTCGTTTACTAGATCTAAGTTACGTACTACCTTGATCATATGTGGGAATTTGCTTTTGAGTCCAATTTCTCATCGACATTAGGTTAGTTATTCAAATGCAGATGTTGCTTCGACCGTAGTGTCGTTTTAGAGGAGTTCAAGGTGTAGTAGGTTTGCAAATACAGAGTCGAAACCCCCTTCGCCAAAACCAAGAAGTTTTTGCTCATGTCCATTGGGAAATAGTATGTGGAACTTCGTTGAGAACTATGGCCGTCTGCGAATATGTTGTTCTGGGCCAGGTCTTAGTTGATAGACAGAATCGGGGACGAAAGCAGGGGCATGATTGCTGGTGCTTCTATTCTATTGTGCTCGAGTTTTGTGTTTTCTGTTTAAAACAAAGTTCCCCTCTTCTCCTCTATTCAGGTGATGTTCCTCGGGTTGATGGGCAGTTAGCAGTAGCAAGAGCATTTGGCGACAAGAGCTTGAAGATGCATTTAAGTTCAGAGCCAGATGTAGTGGTAGAGCTCATAGATGATGACACAGAGTTTCTCATTTTGGCTAGTGACGGCGTATGGAAGGTTAGCTACTTACATCACCAGAGCGTTAAATATGATTGGATTGTTTGTCGAATATATGATATCCTTTATGTTCTTGTGTGCATGACATAGTTGCTAAGTGTAACCTTTGTACAACTTTTTGCCTGAAATACCAGGTACTGTCGAATCAGGAAGCTGCAGATTGCATTAAAGATATTAAGGATGCGCGATCAGCTGCAAAGCATCTCAATGAACATGCTCTTGCAAGGGGAAGTACCGATGATATATCCTGCGTAGTTGTAAGGTTCCAATAATCTTCTCTCTCTGCACTTGTTAGATGATGAAACGTGTGCTTAGATCGTATAGTTTCTTTGAAATGTAAAATCTGAACTAGTACTTGCTTTTGTCGATGGTTTGGTTGGTCGTGTTACTGTATAAACGTTTTAAAGTTCCAACATCAGGAGCTGTTCGCACACGAACTTCAAATAAACGGAATGTTGTTTGCTAGGATAACCACTAAATCATTATTTGAGTTCTGCTTTCAGTACAAGCATCAATCGAAAGGTCCAACAACGATGCCCCCGAGGGGGCTGACAGAAGAGAGTAAGCATTTCATCCAGAGATGTCAGCAGTGTAGATGGTGTTCCTGCTGGACAAAGTCATGTCCATATGTGGCCTGGCTTCCCCGTTGATCAACCTGCATTGGTTATCTTCCAGCTCAATGGGCAGTGGTGTCTTGCGACGCCGCTTGTTGTGTCCGTCTAAACGCAGGCGACAGCTCTTTTTAGTGCCATCAAATTCTGAGAGCTCATGGAACCTGAATGAGTGGTAATATATCACACGTATTAGAATGTCAGAAGCATAAATAGCCCTGTTTTGTTTGGTTATTAATCTTGGCAGAAGTTATATCAAGATTAGTAACTAATTAGTACTGGAATAGGTTATCGTTATCACAAGGTGGAATAATCGTTACCAAGACTAGTTATTTCGGGATAAAACAATGATACCTAAAATATATGTAAAAAGCAAGCACACAAACTAAGGGGTCTAATATTAACCATATATACATAATATTTTCCAAAACTATACACACAGTATAATTGAAGAAACCCCTCGCCGCCCGAGCAAGGTAGCTAAGTAGATTTTAGAAAGATTGAAGCCGTAAAGAATTGGCTTAAGCCCACAACTCCAATAAAGTTTTTGGGGTTTGGTTCATCTGAATAGCTTATATTACCAGACAACTCAAGAATTAGAAGTTTTTGTTATATCAAGACGAATCAACGATTTATCTACCAATACTATATCTCGTCTAATAGATCTTTTTTTTTTTTGAGTAATCAATCAAAATGCACTCAAAATTGGGTTAACAAAAAAAAATATGACAAAGAGTGGTTTGAAAGAGGAGTACTTGCTGCATTGTTGACAAAACCTCTGCTTTAAACCAGCAAGCAAAACAATAGGTGCCTTGGCATGAACTTGACAAACTTTGTGTCTTTTATGGTACTTCTTAGCACCATCTAAATTAGCCTCACATGTCTCCACTTGACAATAGTGCTTCATCACTTGCATCACCACCCCTTCACCAGCATCATTGTTTGCCATGTTTTTTTGTTTTTTTTTTTAATTACTGAAAGTGAAAATTCTAAGAGAAGAGATAGGAGTTATGTTGAAGAGTAGTAGTAACATAATAAATGTTGCCTAGGTTAGGCATGCTAGGACAAAAGTTGAATAAAGCTTGTGAGGACCACTACTACAATCACAACCAGGGTATTTACCATATCATTTACTACTCCTACTGTATTTACCGTGTTCTTCAACTTGACTTCATGTTATATTTGTGCATTCAACATTGGGTGCATATTCTACGTGACATAATATAAATCAGTTTGAATGCATCTTATTTATACAAGTTTAAGTGTCACATATTCAAAATTAAAACACATAGATGTCAACTAAAGCTATGTTTATATATATATATATATATATATATATATATATATATATATATATTATTTTGGTTTTCCGTCTAGCGGCTGATATTTTAAGCTCGACTGAATTTTAATTTTTGAAGAGAAGTTTCAAGCGTTTTCTAACAAAAACGATTCTATACTAATGAACTCTTACAAAAATGATATCATTTTTGTTGGTATATATATATAAAATTTTGAATCTCCTTAATACTAGAGAAGTCTTTATTGTAGTGTCAAAGATGGATCAGAATTGCTTATTTGAATTCCATTTCCAGATGTTATAATTTATTTATCCCCAAAAGTAGTGACCTTAACAGAGGAGATGATCCCCTTGTGCCCAACATCTCTATACTAAATAAATTTGAAAATTCTGCTACGAGTGATTAAGTGCTTTAATAATTTGAAAATTCTGTCGCAAGTGGTTGAAGTGCTTTAAAAATAGCGTTTGAATCACTTATTTTTTAGCTATTTATAGCTTAAATAGCGTTTGAATCACTTTTTTTTTAGCTATTTATAGCTTAAGTTGAGTTCGCACCAAACAAAAAAGGAAAATTTAATTGTATACGAAAGGAAAAATCTCTTATATCCACATATAATTTAATTGAAAAGATAATACTTGCATAAAAGTTTTCTAATATTTAATTGAAAAGATAATACTTAAAAGTCTTCTATGTTTCATTTTATTTACAAATATCAGATAGTTATTTTTCGAAGTCATGTACAATTGAATAAAATGCAGGAAAAGGAAAAGGAAATAGGCGGATGATTACAAAGTATGTTAAAAATAATTAACGAGTATTCTTCAATTTATGTTCGAAATTTTAGAGATATACTTATTTCCTATTGTTTTCTGAATTTATTTTATAAGTAATATTCTATCCTTTTTTGGAATATCAAGATGATGGAATATTATATAAAATTTTAATTAAAATTTTTATAATTTAACTCTAAAAGTAGAAATTATGGCAATTAATTGTTATTAGGTGAGGTAAAGTTGGTACAATTCAGACACGTAAAGCACATAGAGTTAATCATTGAAGTAGCAAAGAGGTTCCAAAGTAAGAGGAAGAAAAAAGAAAAAAATCATTTAGTGGACCATAATGGACCATGTTATTTTATGAGGTGTTAAATGAACGAATTAGTTTAAAATAATTCAAGTTAATAAATATATGAATTATTGAATAGTTATAATTATCTGGTTTACATTGATTTAAATTTATTTTGAACAAAATAAATTGAGTTAACAAATATATAAAGATATTACTTGTTTTAGCTTTTTAGATAATCTTATTTGATTTTTTATTCAATATTCAAAATTCGTATTAAAATTCATTTAGAAATAACGCTTCTAACTAGCTTTTTTAGATAACGTGTTTACACTCATTATTACAAGGGGTAACTTTTGATAGTTAAAAAAAGAATTAAAGTTTCAAACACGTTGTACTATTATGGAAAAAGAAATAAACCAACCAAGTGCCTAATTTACACCACTATTTTAATTACTTTATGACAAAATATATGGACCATACTATATATTAAAGTATAACTTCAATAAAAAGGAACAATTAAAAATAGCAAATTAAATAGTATGGGTGTTTGTCTTCCTATTCTTTTGTCAATTAATAGTGATGAGTGATGACCAACCTAACCTCCCTCATTTTGTTGGGTAATTATTAATACACAATCTATATAGGGTCATTGTTGTCCAATAAGAAATGACACTTCTAATTTTTAAAAAAATTATTGTTATTAATATGAGTTTTTTCTTTTTTTATATAAATTAAATTTGAATATCATTATTATTATATGTTTGATAACCAATTGCTCAAAATAATTATCTTTTACCTTCGATTTTAAATTAAATAATTATCTTTCATCTTCGATTTTTAAAGTCAAATTCAGACCACAAAGTAAAAAGCTCTTAGGAAAAAAAAAGAACATATCAACTGAATAAGCATCATAATTAAAAAAAAAAAACACCTGATCATTTTTAAATACAATAAGCTTTAAATGTGAAGTATTTCTTTATTAATCTGTATTTTTTGATCAAAAAGTATATAACTCACTTCTAATTTTCACTCATGTTCCTTTTATCATGATTTTCTTTTTCAAAGTTAAAAACTATAAAAAATTTAACTAACATCTTATAATTATTTTTATCAATATTAATATGAAAAATAATTACAATTTATAACATTTTCATATAATAATTTAATATTTTTCATTTAAAATTTCAAATTAATATAATTCAATTTAATATCAAATATTAGTAACTTGATAAATAAAAATGAACTAAACAAATAATAAACCTCAACTTCATCTAACATCCACACATGAGCTAGTTTTTATTTATACATATAAAAACACAAACACAAATATTATGCCACATTGCAAAGTTCAAAAGACTAGAATTAAAAATTACTGTTATCCTCTCTCACCACTCACTTTTACTTATTAATTTTTTATTACTTTTAAAACATTTAGAAAACAAAAAAGAACTTAATTCACATTTCACTTTCAAATATTGATTACTTATTAATCAAATCACGTCTCAAACTATATGTCTTAACTAATAGACATTATACTCCCTCCAATTAAAAAAAGATCATCCCAATTTTTTTTAATCGGTTAAAAAAAATCCATTTTCTTTTTTAAAAAAAATTAAACTTTAACTTTCCACATAACATATTTAAGCCCACGAAATTAAAAAGGCAATTCAATACTTTTAACATCACTTTAATTTAAAATCACAAAGATTTAATTTTTTTTTCTATTTCAAATCGAATCAAACATCAGGAAATAATAAAACGTTATTATGTTGATCATTATTTCTTAGATAAAATACACAAGTTAAAAAAGTTCTAATGAGTATCCCTCAAATCATAACCATCAGCACGTTTCCTCAAATTCTGTATATGTTCATCTTTGTTATTATTATTGTTGTTAGTAGATGGATATTTATATCCCTTTTTTCATTTCATCATTAGCATCATCAACCATGGCATCTTTAATGTTATTTGTTGTTTCTTTAGCTGCATCCCATGCTTCATCTATACTCTCTTTTGCCTTTTCACCCACGTCTAGCCCGGTCTCTACTGCTTTTGCTGCTCCATCCGTCAAGCTCTCTCCTACGGAACGCGCCCGTTCCTCCCTCCGATCCACCGTTCCATCGTCCACGACGGTACGAGGGATCTGAGAAAATATTTTACAAATATTTTGATTGATCAATACACACATATAAAATGCACTACAAAGTTTAAGTGTCATTATGTTCATAGTAAATAGAATGTTCATAGTATACAGGATTCTAAAAATAAGTGTCATTATCATATATAGTATGTTCTAGAGGCGTATACAGAATTTTAAAAAAAAAAAATTTTAAAAAATGAGTGAACTATTAGAAAGACGGAGCTGAAATATTGATTTGATCGAGATTTAGTTCTTTGAAACTAAATTTTAAATCTTAAAAATCATGGATCCTAACATATATAATATTACTAGTTTTTAATTTAAAATCAAAATTTAATTTTAATAATATAAAATTTTTATCCTAATTTTAGGCATTTTCAATATTACCCGGTTGATGATTATTTTGAGAGATTTAAGTAAAAAAAAAAAAGATCATCGAAACACCGAGTTAAAAAGGTGTTACTAATAAAAATAAAAAATAAAACAGCTAGAGAAACCTACATGAATATACTAAAATAAAAAATTATTTGTCATTTAGCAATAATATCTTTCTTTTTTCACTCGATCATTTTAATTCATTTATAATACATATTAAAAAAAACAATTTATTATTCATATATAATACAAATTTTAATAATAAATTATACATTTATTAGACATTTTAATAAACTTATAATACAATTTGTCAAATTTTTATCAAACAACAATAATATATTTCAAAACATAATTATCAATCATACATATTACGTACATAATTCACTTTTAATTCATATTGTAGAGTTGATATGTTATTGTTATAAATGGTAATAAATAAAAAGTATTGCTAAATTCAGCTATGGTTTAAAATCAGCAATGGTTTATTAGAATGTACTAATTTATGTTAGTTTTCCAAATTTAAATTTTTATCTTTTGCTGAGAGAGGTCACTCAATTAACATTTGAGTTAATATATGCTTACCTTTAACGAGAGTTTAAATCTCTATTTTTAAATATTTCTTTAAAAATGTAAGAATACTATATATATATTGCGCTAAATTTACACCTCTATTTTAAATTTTAAAAAAATAAGTAAATGTAATTTTTCAAATATTCGAAGTGTGACATAGTAGATTTAATATAGTGTTAATAGGTACAAAATACGTAATAATACCACCGCATACGATATTCATTATATCATTAATTAGTAACAAATGTATGTAAAGTACTTGTTGTACTTCTATATAAAATAAGATAATTTTAGTTTGCCACTTGTTATATAGTGATTATTATAACTACTTAAAAAAAAAATTAACTACGAATTAGTAGCTAAATAACTCCTAACTAAGTGATTTTTCTTATAATCTAGTGCTAATCCGTAGCTAAGTAAAAATGAACATCAAAATTTTTGCTTGTTAAATCCTTATTTTCAAGTAGGAGGATCAATTAACAATTGAGTAGTTATAATACGTAAAATTAAAGATAAATCTTTTCATTAAATCAATTAATTTTATACATAACAAACTAAAATTAAAAAGATTAGAGCTTTGTAAATTACCTTAAAGTCATTGTTTGATGCAGAAGTAAAAGGCACAAAGGATATAAATATTCCTTTATTTGAAGTACTCTGAAGAACATTCAATATTATGGTACCAACTCTTTTTCTTGCCAACATTTTTTTCTCTCTATATTTTAATTATTTTTAAGAGCTCTATAGACTATATAATATAATGTTTAGTAAATAATTTAGTAATTAAAACATGCGGTCCTGTCCTTAAATTTAGATTCCAAATAAAAGAAAAATACAACGATTTGTGACACGTATGTAATAATATATAACACGTGTACTATGTACCAAACCTTCTACGTGTCGAGACCATGCAAAGGCCAACAATTGTTTCACCCCTCTATTTTGATTTTATGTATTATTGATTCGATTTGTTGAGTTTTGATTTTAAATATGTTAAATAAATAATCTAATCAGATAAGATATTTTTCTTGTAGGTTTTGGATTTATTGATTTGATCTTTAACGTTTAAATTTTTATTTGACCAATAAAAAAATACTTATAAAACAAAAATATGATTTTTCTAATAAATTTGATATGAAAACATAATAATGTAATTTTATAAATACTCATAAAATAGAAACAAAAATAACAAACATGAAAGGAACTATGCAAGTGTATCACAAAGATAAATATAGAAAAATAAGGTTCTTACATTAAATTTTAACGTTTTTTTATAATGTGAAATTATAAACTCAAAATTATTATAAAGTGTAGATCAAAAGTTTAAAGGATAAATATAATGACTTAGTAAGATATTGAAATTAATATATACTATTATTTATGTACAAATAAATATAGTAAATTACTAATCTTAATGGATCATCGATTTATCCAATAACTCAATATTAAAAATCAATACTGAATTGATAAGCTATTAATATTTTTATAAAACCATTAAAATCTATTAACTCAACACCCAATAACAACAAATCAATAATATTTTTAATCATTTAATTGTCGATCATTTTGATTTTTGTATATCCCTAATTCAAAAACCTATATTAAAAATTAACTAAATTTATATTGCGACTCACACAGAAATAGTACTCCCAACCAGACATGATAATACATCTTTTTTACATATACAAAAGGAAATTAACAATCTTTTAGGGGTATAAATATAATAAACTGAGTGTAGAAAATTTAAATGGATTAAAATTGACTCAAAGTTGATAAATGAAGGATCACTAATTCGTTCGACAAAATTAAATAAATGAGTTGAACTTAACTCGATAAATTTTGATAAACTTTTTATTTATTTAATCATAAATAGTAAATAAAATAACAAGCCTTTTAATAAATATTTGATTAATTTTTCATGTTAATTAGCGCTATATATATTAATTTATCCCAAATATATATAAAAGGGGGTAAATTATAGAAATCACATACTTTTAAGGTAAAATTATAATTTATCACTTAAAAAATTTATAATTACAAAAATCTCTCAAAACAGATACAATAATATAAAAGCTAGTACATTAAAATAATGCATGAGATACATCAATCTGATGAGCGAGGTACATTTTATATATGATATACTAATCTGATGCGCGAGATACATTAATTTGATGTGCGAGATACATTAATGTGATGCGCGAGGTACATTTTATACATGATACACAAATATAATGCGCGAGATACATTAATATGATGCGCGAAAAGAAATTTTTTTAAAAATTTATAAAACTTGTAGGAAATAATGGTAATAAGTAAACTAAATGATGAGATTTTTGTAATAAATAAATAAAAAAAAAAAAACCTATCAACATGCAACTAATCTAACTACTTTTTATATACATTTTACTATCTACATATACACAATGATTTGACATATATCTCATCCAAAAGAAAATTTGTGTAAAAATAAATATTTTGGCTTAACACAAATATCTATTTATCAAATACCAAATATATAATAGTGTCAAGCTAAAGCTAGAAATGTCATAATCATCCCTTAGCCTAACACAATAATTATGATCAAGAAAAGGATAGTGAAACTTTTGAGAACATATATATGTGACATCTCAATTATCAACTACTCCTATTCAACTTGCACAACTTGAAACAAACTCATCTTTTTGTTAAAAGTCACTTTTTCCATAGGCAAAGCATGCATGTCTTGACATTGTGTGATCCTAGGAAAAAGACAACATTATTTAAAGAAAAATAGATAAAGTCTTGTCTTTTGTTTATTCGGTTTGATATCCATATTAGAACTAGATTGATTCAGGTCCCACATTATAGTGAAAGTGTAAAATGCTCTCTAACAAAGACAATTTAAACTCGAGATATTTAGTTAAAAATGAATGAGTATTTATCATTTCACTGTAGTCCTGACAAGAGGATATTTATGTATGCGCAAAGTCAACTAGACGTCCAGAATTTATATATATATATATATGTAATTATTTTTTTTATTAAAGGTGGTTTTGACACTATTCTTTGTGTTCCCCCTTCACAATATAAATGAGGTTATTTTTGTGAATTCATTTTTTTCCTATTCAAATGATAACCATAATACATGATTATTTCTTCATAATTATTAGATCATAAACTATAGTTTTTTCTTATTAGAATATTACATTTTTAGGTGAATTCTGCCCCTCAATAGTTAATAGTATTGGAAAAAGGAGGGGGGATGTCTTGTAATTATTTTAGGAAGAAATAAACTCATTTTATGTGTGACTAGAATAAAAAATATCCCGGTACGCATTAGTTGAAGGTGCATGAGAGCTGACTCAAACACCACGATTTTAAAAAATTAAAAAGAATACAAGATCACCATTCACCTCCTCTGTACAAATTGGCATAAAAGCAATGCATAATGGGAGAGAATACACTCTTTGATTACAATTTGTTTATCTGATTTTGACTTGACAATTCAAATATCCGTTAATCTTGTGGTATTAAATATGTCATATCGAAAGTTAGAACTAACGAGTTGTCAAAAAAAGGAAAGATGCAAAAGGAAAATAAGACAAATAAACTGAAACGGAGCTCGGAATTAGTTGTATATTGGTAAAGGACTTGTCCCCAAGTTAAGCATATGTATACAAACACAACTATCACTATTTTTTGTGTATGAAACAAAGTGAACCAAACAAAGCAGTTCATCATAAGTTTTATAACTAACTCTATAAAATTGAAATTTTCTGTTGCTTTACATTGATATTTTTTTCACTTTTGTAAGCAAAAGAAGCTAACTCTACAAGGAAAAACTAGTTGAATCTCACCTCTCCTTTACACTTGCGATTGCCTCGAGCCACAAGACAACTTGATCGATCGAGGGCCTCTGTCGTGGATCTTGCACTATGCATTGACAAGCTATACTTAACACCTCCAGAAGCTGCTTCTCGTAACTTGTATCCCATATCGTTGTATCGAATATCTCCTCCGCTCTGTTCTCAGATTTCAGTTGAAAAACCCATGACACCAAGTCCCTGCAGTTTTTCCCCCTGCATACCTCCACGGGGCGCTTGCCTGTCAATAGCTCAAGTAGAACAACACCAAAGCTGTAAACATCACCTCGAAAAGTAGCTGTTAGTGTTTGACTGTATTCAGGAGGAATGTATCCTAAGGTTCCAACGAGATCTGTTGTGACGTGAGTATCATAGGGACGCAACAGCCTTGATAGTCCGAAATCAGCTAGATGAGCTTCAAATCTCTCGTTCAAAAGAATGTTGCTGGTTTTAATGTCGCGATGAACTATATTTGGTTCCTTATGCAAATAGGCTAATCCGCGAGCTGCTCCTTGTGCAATCTTTAACCTCATGTCCCATGTTAATGAGCTCCCGTCGACTCTTTCATGTAGCCAATAGTCCAAGCTTCCATTTTCCATGTAAGAATATATCAGCAATCTATCACTCCCGTGTTGACAGTAACCTTGAAGGGATACCAGGTTTTTGTGCTGAGCTCTCGAGAGGGCTTCCACTTCAGCTTGAAATTCGCGCTCCATCTGACCACAATCTCCAGAAAGCCTCTTGATCGCAGTCTTTATGCCATTAGGAAGTTCCGCCTTGTAAACAAGACCAAATCCTCCACATCCAACAATGTTCGACTGGTTAAAGTTGTTTGTTGATTTAAGCAAGTCTGCAACAGTCAGTTCCTTGCAATCAGAATTCTGAAAAAGTACCAACTTAGAAGGAACAAAAGTATCAGACGATCGAGGTGGTCTGCTGAAATCTTCCTCGAAGTCCCCAATCTGGTGACCAGCATCTCTTCTAGACACTCTAAGCAGCACTATTGCAAGAAGAAGTGCAATTCCTACCCCTATGCTGATTGTAATTCCAATAATTCCACCTCGGCCAAGCCTACTACTACTAGAAGGATGAGGACTAGCCGGTCGGAGGTCCAAATTGCTGGCAGCACAAGGAGAAATGATTTTTCCACAAAGTCCAGGATTACCCTCAAAGCTCGAGTTGGGAAAGCTCAAGAACTGGCCCCCTGTTGGAATCGCTCCCTGCAAGTGATTATTAGCTACATTGAACTTGGAAAGAAATGTGAGCTTATTGAGCGAAGCAGGAATTGATCCATTGAGATCATTACATGAAAGATCCAAAACTTCCAGGTTCCCCATATTTGAAATCGAGCTAGGAATAGTCCCCGTAATGTTGTTCTTACTGAGATCCAAGACATGAAGTTGTTTCAGCCGACCAATTTCGGGCCAGATTGTCCCGTTTAGTCTGTTATTACTCAATAAGATAGACGGAGGGAAGCTTGAAGCCTGATTGTACTGCAAACCACTACCGCTTTGATTCCTCTTGACAAACAACGGTATACCAGTGGGAGAATTCAGACTAGATGCATAGTTGTGTGGGGAAATGAGACTCTTAAGATCAGTTAAATTTTTTGGGATTTCACCTGTGAGTGAATTATTCGAGAAATCCAAGTAGAACAATTTTTCCATTTCACCAATCCAAGTAGGAATTTCGCCATCCAAATGATTCCATGACAGGTCAAGCACTTGCAATTTACTGCAATTGTATAACCATATCGGAATTCGCCCATCCAGACCACAGTTCCCCAATGCAAATATCATCAGGTTCTCAAATCCACTCACATTTTTCGGAATCTCTTCACCACGGAAGTTCCTGGTGAGAATAAGAGTTGAAAGATTTCTGCAGTGCTGCAGAACAGATAAAGCTCCAGACAAATTTGAAAGGGAATTATTGGACAACGAGAGGAACACAAGCGATGAAAGGTTTGCATAGTTCTCAGGAATTGGCCCCGTGAATTCGTTTTTGGCAAGACTCAAGATTTTTAATTCCCGACTAGAGAGTGATACCGGAAGATTACCTTTGAAATGGTTAGTTGCAAGATCAAGTGTGCACAGACTTGTCAATTTAGTAAAATCAAGATCAACAGGACCAGACAAAGAATTATTCCTAAGATCAAGCACCCTAAGCACAGAAAGATACGAAATCGTAGAGGGCAATGGTCCCGAAAATCTATTAGAATGTGCAGCTAACTGTTCTAACAATGTCAAATTACCAAACACATTAGGAAGCAAACCATGAAAGCGATTTCCTGATAAAACTAAGGATTTCAGTTTGGAAAGCTTACTAAGCTGTGGACTTAGCTGGCCTGAGAAATTATTGGCAGACAGTGAAAGTTGCTCCAAAGATGTCATCGAATACAATGAGTCCGGAAGGTGACCCCCGAGATCATTAGAATCCACATGTAGCTGCTGGAGCAATGAACTGCAATTATCTAGTCCTCCAAGATCACCAGTAAGATGATTAAGTGATATATCCAGAACCTTAAGCTTCTTGGAGAAACTGCAAATTTCAAACTTGAAACTACCAGTAAACGAATTGTTGCTTATGTTAAATGCAACAAGGTTAGGGAATTCACCAAACTCACTGAAATTTCCAGTGAACAAATTGCTTGATATATTGAGAGAATGGATTGATTCCAATCCATCAAACACCCTCAACACTGGTCCAAGCAACACATTATGACTCAAATCAAGAACTTCCAACTGCTTCATTTTGGACAAGTCCAAAGGCAATCCACCTTCCAAATGATTGTGCGAAAGATCGAGCAATTTCAACTGATCCAATCTCTCCAAGGACTGTGAAACCACACCCCTCAAACCTTTTCTTGACAAATTTAGCCTGATCACTCTACTTTGAGTAGAAACATTACCACAGACAACCCCATCCCATTTACAGCAATTAGGTTCATTAGACCAAGCTGATAGAATAACCCCATTTGTTAGATTGCCAGCAATTTCTTTCAATGCCAACAAATCATATGGATGACAGTTTTGAACTGGGGTTTCAAGACTCAAAGTTGTACAAAACAGATAAGCCAAAAACACCCAACACACAAAACTCATTGGCAGAAACTCCCAAATCACCATTGATGAAAACACACAAATCTTTATATAAAAGCTCAAAATCAAGATTCCACCACCATATATCCCAAATTTTACAGTTCCAAAATGAAGAAAAGTTTCCACCTTTGATGCAAAATAAGCACCAAGAAAGAACCTTCCTCAGATCCCCTAGTACAAAAAAATCAAATCAGATCCCAAGACTGTAAAAATCAAGATTACTTAACGGTAGCAGCAGGGCACCACCACCCTTATTATTATAGTAAAGAAAGAAGAGAACCCCAGTTGCAGAAACTTCAAATAACACAAATCCCAAGAAAACACCTCAAAAATCTCAAAGAAAAAAGCCTACCAACTACTTGTAATTAAAGCAAGCCCTCTAACTACTTGTATGAATTAACAAACACTTAACTCCAAATCATAAATAAATACACTAAATTACAAAACTCAAAGCCTAAAACTAGCAAGAAAAAAATGAAAAAGATCAGATTTTTTCAACACCCCATCACTTGTAAGAGAAGCAAGAACCCAACTTTCAACTCAAGCAAACTTTTTTAGTTAATTTCAAGAAAGAGGGGCAGAATCTAATAAAGAAAAAAAGAAGATTGTACATTTGTTATTTAAGCTGATAAAGATTGAGCTTTCAAATCAAAGGAACACTTATTATTAAGATTAAGCTAAGTTTAAAAAGCCTTTATTTAGGCTTGTGAGCAATGTCAATCAAGAAAAAAATCCAAAAACAAAAAACTTAGGTTGAGTGATTTGAAAATGGTGACAACATAGAGCTGACTTTCCCTCATTTGTTTCTTTTTTTTTTGCCAAAAATTTCACAGTTTCTCATTCACAAAGTCTGACTTTGCTGTCCCAACACCCATTATTTGTCTTTATCTCCTACATATACACACTTGCTTACTACATTAATTTGGTGCGGTCTTACGAGGACCAAAAAAAAATTTCTTTCACCATTCCCACGCGCTGTACAAAGCTGTCATAATACCTTGCTGAGTTTTTTTTTTTTTTTTAACGGAGAGTCTATCGAAAATAAATAAGTTAGATTTATGATAAAAGATCGAAATGAACTTCTTTGGTTATACGTATCGTTTCAATCCATGATAAAGAACTATATATTAGTTGAATAATTTTTTGTGAAAATTTTTTTAGTTGAGTGACTTTGTGTGAAGAACATTATTAGTTGAGTGATCATATCAGATATTAACTAGTGAATTGGAACTAAAATGAGCACATTTCATATACATTAAGGACTACTTCGATCAAGTGAAATACATTAAGGACAATGATAAAGCATTACTCATATATTAAGGACCATTTTGGTCATATTCACCATACACTACACCCCATCAAACTCCACTTGTAGAATCACACTTGATATGTCGTTGTATGAGACAAAGTGTTAGTCATTAACAACTTTCACATTCAAAAAATGAAACTATTTGCGAAAATTAGAATGTTACGATTAAAAGTGTGGAAATATTGAGAGATAGAATTAGAAATAATGATATTCGAGATACGGTGGAAGCGACTTTAGTGAAAGACAAGACGTAGAAAATGAGACTGAGATGTTTTGATACGTGAAAAATCCAAAAGAAGTTATTATGACCACATTTCATAATATTTTAGTTGATAGGTATAAATGTAATATACGATTATCAATTTACACTCTCACATAAAATACACACATATATATAATGATTTATGCATAAATACCTAACTTTTATATAACTAAATTGTTCAAAACTAATTTTTACGTTATTAATACGAGCCACCAAACAATTCCTACTATAACAAGCTTTTTGGGGGTAAAGTTTAAGGATGTTAGATAAAGAACATGCCATACTTGTTAACTAGATGAAAATAAAATATAGATATATATAATAAAACTTAAATATCTTAATAAACATTAATGATGAAACTCATGGATGGGCTATTAATAAGGCTCCAAAAGAGGAATGACAAATGATTATTTATTCAACACACTTTCTAAATAGTTTGGTTGAAAAAAAAAACTTGGTAGTTAAGTTGGCAATATAATTTAGATGTAAACTCATGATGTGATTCTAGAGGTTTGAGCACTAAATTGAATCACAATTAAATAAAGATAGGTTGTGATTAAAAAGTAACAATAAGAGGAATAGACTTTAGAAGAATTAATGGATAGGCATAAATTTATTTGAGCATGTTATATTATATATGAAATTTCAAAATCACTTTTTAATGAATTTTCCATGACACTTTAATCTCTTTATTGTTGATTGAAAGCTTCATTCATATCTAAGGTAACTCATACCCTCACTCTTGCTATCATTCCTGCTCTTGATTTGCATCAAATCACTTTATAATATGTTTATTCTTGAGTTTTAATATGTAAATGAAAAATAAAGAGTTCGTAAACTTTTAAAAAATCGTAATTTTTATAAATAATTGCAAATTTTTTGAAGGGCAAGAAAATTGTAATTTTTCAAAATAATTGTAATATTTCTGATAAAGCACAATAAGTATATATCCGTACTGTTCTTTGTTGTTTAAAAATAAAGGAGTTTCATTTTTTTTTCAACGATGAATTTCCTAAACTTCCTTTTAACCTGCACAAATTAATTTTCGTCATTTATCATTAAGTGATTCGCTATTATTGTAATTTTAGGTACTAATAAACTGGTGAGTAAGATCACTCAATTTTGGGAGGATATATTCTAATTTCTCGTATACTTGAGGGAAATCATTTTCTTAAGGACACATTGTACATTCAATGGGCTCATTTTTTTCTTTCAATATTGTTTCTGATTTGCTGCATATTATATTTTATTTACTAATTTTAAAAATACTCTCCAAACTTTGTTGTTTGTTATGAAGTTCTTCAAAGATTGTTTTAGGTATTTTAGTAACACAGATAAACAACAATCTATATTGAGCATGCATAATTCGGTGGCATGCATGACACGTGAGTTTTACTTGTACCAGAGCGCGTGATAAGTCAATTAAATTTTTTTTTATAAAAGAATAATATCTTTCGTCTGATCTAACTCTCATCGCCATCATATACCTTCATCATCACGATATCCACGATAATGGACAATATAGCAGAAGAAAACCAACGAAGGAGGGGTGGCTCATAAATTTGCCAGGTTATTCAGCATGAAACTCATACAGTTCACTTTGTTTACTACGAGTGACTCAATAAACACGCCCGTAAAGTAAGCTCAAGTGATCAATTAATACAAGATTATTGCTAATTCAAACAAAATATTTATATATTTTACTGATAAAATAAATTTATTTTCCGCCCCCGCCCCCCTCCCTTCTTTTTCCTTTTCTTTTCTAGCAATATAGAGTATCAAATTGTCATATATTATAGTGAAAAAAAATTAAAAAGTACCAAACGTACCTTTACTAGTCTACTTGCAATTATTCCTATAGATAGATTGCCTAGAAGAAACTCGATGAACACTTTGGACTTTTAAAACGTGACAGTACACATACATTAAATTATTATAAAAAATTTCAAATCTAACTTAATTAGTTGCCAATATTGAATAAAAAAATAACTTAAGTTGCAAATGTCATTATTTTTTTTCAAACAAATGTCGTAGTACGTGATGCAATAACAAAGAATAACGCTCATATAAGTACATATTATATTATACATTATGATAAGACCAATATAACATCATATATTATATAATTAAATTAAATGTGAATATGGTCAGATACATTATATTATTACAGCTCAAAGGAAAGAAAAGGACAGTTGTGGAGTCAAAACTATGGACTGGCAATATTAAATAAACTAGGTTGAGTTTTGCCTAATATTTTTTTCTTTTTATAAATTATATAGGTGTATCGAATATTAACTTATTTCCTATTTTAAATATACGTATTCAAGACGTTTCTTATAATTCAGTTTGAGGATATTATTACAATAATAATATATTTAATATAAATTATAATGTTACTTACAATTCTTTTTTGCGAAAAATAGTATTTACATAGCCTTATAACCCTATTTAACTTTCTTTTTAAAAAGAATAATATATTTTTATATTTGGTAATAGTTTAGTTTTAAAATATACTTTATTTATTTCTAATTACTTGTCAATTTTCTTTTTTAACTTGTCTATCGACAAATCAAGAAAGGATAAATATTTTTACCTATCATACCTTTAATTAATTACTTTTAAAAAGGTATGAAATTTTTGAAAATCTGATATTTTTAATTATCCACTTCATAATTAATATGGATAAAATTATAACTCATTATGTCAATAAATTGTTTTCTTAATATGTTTATCATTTAAAAGTGGACAAATAATAAACATTGAAAACATACTTTATTCTTAAATAAAATAATTTATCTTCATATAAATATCTATAACATATTTCAAAAATATAATTTAAAAATAATTTTTTTAATTAAATTTTATACTAAAAATCAAACTAACTCGTATAAAACAAAATGAAGATCATTAAGAATACGTAATTATTAATTAAGTAGGAGCATTAATGGGAGGTCAAAAGACCGGAAATAGCCGGTGACATAGAGCGGCGAGGCATGCGGAAGTCACGGGAAATAGTAGGTGATTTGGATGAGAGCCCTACGTGTCAAGTGTGAATAAGAACTCAATCCGTTTGGATTGATTTAAAAAAATAATTTTAAAAAGTATTTTTGAAAGTAGTGAAACTTATTTTTAAAATAAGTGGTTATGTGTTTGGATAAAAATGTTGAAGTTGAAAAAAAAAAGTTATTGATGTGTTTGACAAATAAGTGTTGATAATCACTTTTTAAATCAAAATGTCTGAAATATCCTTAAAACTGTTAACATGATAAAAATTGATTAATTAAGGTTTTTATACTTAAAAACAATTAAAACAAAATTAATTTATATTTTACATCCATAAGTAATAATATTTCCTATCATTCACATATTTCTTTATCATCACAAATTATTTATAAATAATAATAATAATATATAATAATAAAAATAAAAATAGTAAAATAATAATAACAATAATAAAAATAAAAATAATAATTATTATTATTATAATAAATATAAATACTAATAAATAAATACTAATAATTTAAAAAATAAAAAAAATAAAATAATAATAAATAATTAAAAAAATTAAGGGCAAAAAGGTAATATACTTGGTCAAATAAAATGAATTTTAAGTTGAAAAAAAAACATCTCTCACCTAACTTTTAGCTTTTGGTTTAAAATAAATCATTTGATAATTGTCAAATACTCTAATAAGTCAATAATTGACTTTTAAGTCAGTTTGACCAGCTTTTAAACCCATCCAAATATGTTGTGAACCAAACACACTTATTTCTTTAGCTTTTTGGCCTAATAATAATAGTTTCAAAGCAAGTGGTTTCTTGATAAAATAATTGAAGATAAAACTTAGTACTATCATATTTTTCGCTTATATCGTTTTACTTCATCTACTTAATGGACATGATTTTTTTTAAGACGACACTTATTAACGAAGAGAGTAATGACATCTACACCCCTTCTAAAATTATATTAAATTCCAACTTCATAATAGACGTGATTTTTTGCTAAAATGAGGGAGTAATGACATTTTCTAAAGCTATATGGCATTTTCAAAAACATGTACTAATTAGATAGTTAAGTTAATCACGAATTTGTAAATATGTCAACTTAATTAACACATAAGGGTAATGACATCTCCACCACTTATGAAACTATATAGCATTGCATGCATCTTTGTAATAGATATGAATTTTGCTAAGATGACACTCATCTACATCCCTATTAAATCTATATTGTATTTTTAATTAAGTTAAAACATAAAATATATAAATATATGAGCTCAATTTATTAGTTATACACATCATGTTCAATTGGTACAGTTTGAAATTTTACAGTTTATTGAGGCTAATATATATATATATATATATATATGTGTGTGTGTGTTTTATTAAAAATTAGAAAATTATGAAAAAAGTAAATAAAATAATTTAAAACTTAATAAGAATTAGACAAGTTAAGTTACAATTTACATTTTAGCTCATGATTTAGCTAGAGTAGGTTATTATTCATATTTTAGCTCATTTCAATTCAATTTATATCAAGTAAAGTAACTTTTTAATCAATCACAAAATTCATTTAAATTTAATTCAACTTGTCTATTTGACGCCTCTAATTTTAAGACAAAGATTGATGATGACCCCTACTCTTGTTTCAAACAATCTTTTGGGAAGGACCCATAGGGTTTAAATTATTTTTGGTGAATTTTAGGAATACTGATTATGATAACATGATCAAAATTTTATTAGCAAGCTTTTCCTTCCCGTAGATATAAAGTAAAAAGGCATAATGCATAAATATGTCTTTAATTTGACTTTAAATTATATTTATGTATACAAATAGACATTTAAATTTGTATAAAGTTGAACAAATAGACGCAGATGTCTTATATGTCATCCTACATGTCATTTTTTGTCCTACGTGGTGTCCTATGTGTATTGTGCCATGTAGGACTCATGTGTTTATTTATTTAAAAGTTGAATAGTTAAAGTGTTTGTTTGTGCATTATGAAAGTTCGAGGTCAAAATTAAAATTTGAAGCCAAATTTAAGGTCTAATATATGTATTATGCCAAGTAAAAAAGTGGCAATTGTCCAATCAAATTGAACAATTGTTGGTTTTCACCAAAAATAGAAAACTATTTTATTGTATTGTACTATTAAAAAAAAGTGAATATGTTTTATTCCCTTGTTTTAAAAAAAGGACACAAATTTCTTATTATTTAGCCTAAAAAAGAATGATTCATTTTTCTTGTTGACAAATTTCTCATTATTTGTGATGATTCGCGTCCTACATAACATCTGACGTGAATAATGTTATAGCCTACATAAAACGCTTATGTTTATTTGATTAACTTTATATGAATTTAACTGTCTACTTATGTAGATTTTAATTTAGATAATATAGATAAATATCAGGTAATCAAATTAAATAATAATTTTATGTATTATATCTAAAAGAAAAAGTTTAAAATTTTATAATTTCACATTTGTTTTGAAAGTAAAACTCTAATTAATCAAACCTTAAAACTCAATTTAGCTCTCAAACTATATGATTCCCGGCACATTCAACTTATATAAATTGCTATTTTCCTTGGTCTTAAAAGATAAAAGAGAGGAGAATGAGTTATTCATATTTTATTTGATTGTAGGAGGTAAATTAAAAATTTAAGTAATGAAAATATTAAATAGTATTGGCTGAATAATGGATACATCTATTACCTAATATATATAAAAAAAAATGCGAAGGAGCTAATTTATTTTCAAAAATTTATCTAGTCTAAATGTTACATGAATGACTTATCAAAAAAAAAAAATATGAATGAATAAATAAATAAATAATAAAGTAATATAAATGACTTGTCTTAATTTGTTCTTATAAGATACCTAATCTATATTCTAGATTATCAATGTTCATTTTTTTCTATTTGTTTTCGTATCATATTTCTACATAGTAGAAATAGAATAAATAAAAGATTATTAATTTTTTTTCTATTTATTTTATATCATATTTTTTGTTAGTGACTTACCTATAGTAGAATAGAGTTTGTTTGGCTCAGCTTAAAAGCTGGTCAAATTGACTTAAAAGCTAGTTTTTGACTTATTTATCTGTTTGGCAATACTCAAAATAACTTATTTTAAGTTATTTAAAAAATCTTATTTTATGCCAAAAGTTAAAAGTTGGGGTATGAGTGTTTTTTTTTCCAGCTTCTAAGCTGTTTTATGTTGACCACATTTTTACCTTTTTGCCCTTAATATTTTTATACAATCTCCAAATTACCAACATAACCCTAACATTTTTTTCTTCTATTTTCTCTTTTCACGTATGGATGATAGACAATTACTATTACTAATGAATGAAAATAAAATAAATCTTAAATCTTTCAAGTGATATATTCAAATTATTTATTATTAAAATGTAAAATAAGTTGCACATATAACTTAAATAAAAATTTATATTCCTCTTATAAATAATTTGTGATAATACAGAAATATGTGAATGGTAGACAATTATTATTACCTATGGATGAAACTAAAATAAAATCTTAAACCGTTCTTTAATTTATTCAAATTATATATCTTTAAAATCTATATTAAGTTTATATTCTTCTTATAAATAATTTGTGATGAGAAAGAAATATGTGAATGATAGCAAAATACAATTATTTATGGCTGTAAAATATAAATTAATTAACTTTTATTATGTTAACAACTTTTAAGGGTATTTAAGACATTTAGATTTAAAAGGTTGTTTATCAGCACTTATTTGCCAAACACATCAACAATTTTTTTTAACTTCAGCACTTTTATCCAAACGCATAACGGTTTATTTTAAAAATAAATTTCAACACTTTTAAAAATATTTTTTTAAAGCTGTTCTTATTAAGCCCATCCAAATAGCCCTAAATAAAAGATTTTTTTTAGAAAAAAGGAGCTAGAAATAGTCCACACTTGTAGTGAAATCCAAGAAATTAGAAAGAAAATTAAAGAGAGATGAAATGACAACTTATCGCATCAATTTTAAAATTGACTTAAATAAAAAATATATCACTATTTATAAGCAATTAAAGAGAAAACTATAAAGAGAATACATTTTTTTTCTTATAAATATTATACTTAAAGTAAACTAAATTTATGTAATTAATATAAAATCTATACTTGGAAGGAAATAAAATATTCTACAGTTATTCTTTTAGTACTTAAATCATAAAATAGAAGGAAACCATCCTTAATTTATTCCTAGTATAAAATAGAAAATCTTATTTATCCAAAAAAAAAAAAAAAAGTAGTACTGTATATATATATGGTGTGTACCCCAAGGTAGGATTATCTTTTTTATGTATTATTTTTCTCTTCTTTAATTTTTTTTTTATTATATAAGAAAATGACTCTACTTGCAGTAACATATTTAAAATAAAATTATTCTCAACTTAGGTAGCTTTTTTAGTGATAATCTGAATAAATTTTTTAGGCATGGCCGATATAACAAGGATCGGAGTTGTTGGCGCCGGCCAAATGGGTGCCGGAATCGCCCAACTCGCCGCCGTCAACGGCGTCGACGTTTGGCTTTACGATTTGGATTCTGAAGCTCTTACTAAAGCTCAAAAATCTATTTCCAATAATATTCAACGCCTCCTCACCAAAGGACAAATCTCTCAGGTATTATTACTCCTTTCGTTTGAGCTGAAAGCTTTTGTAAATTGCTTGCTTTGAATTTTACGTTTTTTAATAAGATTTTGCTTGCTTTGAATTTTACGTTTTGGAGTTCTGGAATATAAAGTCAGAATTGATTCATCACAAATGTTTGAAAAATTCTTGTGAAAAAAGCTGGTTTGATTCTCAAAGTTGTACTACTTACTCTATGAAGGTGTTGTTTAGGGTTAATTTGGGAGTTATTTATAAGAAATGTGAACTGTGTTGAGTTCATGTGTTTGATGATCTCATTGATGAAACAGGCAACGAGTGTTGATGCTGTGAAGCGTCTTCGTTGTTCTTCGCGCTTGGATGATTTACAGTCAGTTGATATTGTTGTTGAGGCTATTGTGGAGTCTGAACAAGTGAAGAAATCTTTATTTGCTAACTTGGATAAGATTGTAAAGAGTTCTGCTATTTTGGCTTCTAATACAAGCTCTATTTCCATTACTCGTCTAGCATCTGCAACGAGCCGACCCTCTCAGGTTTGCTTTTCTTGGCTGTTGATTGATTGTAGACTGAAAGATGTTATATGGAA
Source organism: Solanum lycopersicum (assembly GCF_036512215.1). Lineage (NCBI taxonomy): Eukaryota > Viridiplantae > Streptophyta > Magnoliopsida > Solanales > Solanaceae > Solanum > Solanum lycopersicum. The sequence goes on from NC_090806.1 coordinate 68,055,506, forward strand.
CTTATTGAAAACAGAATAACTTTGTTCGTATGCAAATATGTGTGTTGAAGTTCAGGAAAATGCCAACATTCAAACAATTGCATAACTTTCTTGCTCACTTCCTTTTTTGAATCATTCAGAAGGAAGATGTGTGAAATTCATCTATATCATGTTGTCTGTCCTTTCAGACTTGTGGAATCTCAATGCCTAGGCACTCTTGCCCGAGCTGGTAGAATTTCTTGTGGTTGTATTATGGTTGCACTAGTGTGTATGTCCCATCTTTAGTAGTCATCATCACCTGTAAAAACACACATTGATTAACTTTATGATGAGATTGTCTGTATTTCTCAGGAACAACATATAGAATATTATAGTATTGGTAAGGTGAGGGAATTATCTTTCGTCGGGTCAATGAAGTGGTTGGTAAGATTGAAGGTGTAAGGCATCTCACTGCTAATCAGAAGACAAGGGACTAAAAGAACTTCTAAATGGCTGCTAAAAAGCAATACTGGAATGTCGTTGTTATGAATAACTGATAGGGAACCCCATATCTCAAAGTGATGATTTGAAGGAGGATTGATTTGCTCATAAAGAAGTTACGAGTTTAAGTCAGAGATAGAACAGACTTATGCTTGCTGCTTTTTCTTGTATATTATGTAGAATGCACTGTTCAATTCATTTTGATAGTCTTTTGGTTCCTGAAAAAACACCGGTAATGGAGTATTGTGCTCATTTCAGGCCAAAAAAGTCTTTTCTTCTTTCTTTGTGTGTGTATATGAAGTGTCTTGTATATGTTTATTTTGTTTTCTTGAAGTTATACTCATTTATTATATTTTTGGTACTTATTAAGGAACAGCAAATGATCAGCGCAAGCTGACAATGAATCAGGCACTTGTAGTCATTTCCCTCCCCAGAGTCTCCATTCATTGCTCATATATCTTCTCTTCCTTTTTTGTGTATGTTATGTCTTCATGGGCAGGTGATCGGCATGCACTTTATGAATCCTCCGCCGATTATGAAGCTGGTTGAAATTATTCGGGGTGCAGATACATCAGAAGACACATATTGTGCCACTAAATGCCTGGCAGAGAGGTGACTGATAAGAAAACCCTGCAACTAGTATTTACCTTTATATGCACGTCTCGTCAACACTTCCTTTTTTAAAAAAAATTCTGCCTTGAATATTTACGCTTTCAGATACGACAGTCATTTATAATCTACATGTCTTATGGATATAACATTTCCCAAAGCTTCACCAACCCCAAACACAATCTCTCATCCTAGCTGCAAAGGCTCATTATGTATCCCTGTTTAATGTTTGTTAATAGATGCAACCGAACAATGAGAAAGTGGTCTTCATTATGTCCCTGTCTCAAGATGTGAGATTGTTTGTTATCTATAATATGTCTACATAAACGTTTTTTCTTTTAAGCTTCATAAGCAACATGGACAAAGCTTATACAGTATCTCTTATTTCCGATATATGAAATGAATTAAAATACAGGTAAAAGAATAGTTTCTTACCCTCTGTAACTAATTTCTGATTTATCTATTATTTGCAGGTTTGGTAAGACAGTTATCTGCTCTCAGGATTACTCTGGTTTCATAGTAAACCGAATTTTGATGCCAATGATAAACGAAGCCTTTCATACACTGTACACCGGAGTTGCAACAAAAGAAGATATCGATACAGGAATGAAACTAGGAACCAACCATCCTATGGGTCCTCTTGAACTTGCAGATTTTATCGGACTGGATGTTTGTTTGTCAATCATGAAAGTTCTTCAAGCCGGTCTAGGGGACGATAAATATGCCCCATGCCCTCTCCTTGTGCAGTATGTTGATGCTGGTAGACTTGGTAAAAAGCGAGGCGTTGGTGTATATGATTACCGTAATGCTGCTAAGAAAACAGGAGGATCGCCTCGACTCTGAACTCCTTGCCCTTGGATTTGATGAAACAAATTACAACTTGTTGAAATACTCTCCTTGTACAATTCAATAAAAGAGAGAAAAATTCACGGTGTAATTGTTCTCATCTTATTGCATAGCTTTTGTTGTGTCAAGTCCAGGCTTTTTGCCAAATTCCTCCCTCATTTTTGTATTACATCCTGCAGCTTATAATGATCCAAGTTTGGCCAACGACAACAAACCCGATGTAATCCCACAAGCTGGATCTGGAGAGGGTGGTGTGTACATGAAACTGTTCCCCAAGTTGTGGCCATTGTAATATTTAAGTAAAAGCTAAAAATCAACCTTAATTAAATTAAATTAAATTAAATTTCCTTATACCATTAGTACGTTACCTTTATCCATGTGCTTGATATCAAACACATACAGTCAATTTCATATAAACTATATATAACAACATATTTACCCTGAAACCTCCATTTCAGTTTCATTTTCCTCTCACTTCACTAATTTCAGTTTCTTGTCCATTTTATTTATCCCCCTTGTGATTTTGTGACATTTTATGTATCTTTACAGTTATTAAACTATCATAGTAAGAAAATCTCTTGCATATTTTGAAACAGAAGAAAATTTCAAACTTCCCATGGCTCTACAGAGACATGTTCCAGTATTAGTCGTACTGCTATTTTTTTGGTCTAGCTCATCGAATGCTTATCAATTCGAACTTGGTGGCGTAGATGATTGGATTGCTAACCCTCTTGAATCGTTCGATCAATGGTCTCAACTAATGAGAATTCAAGTTAATGACACTCTTTGTAAGTATCATCATCCTATGTTAATCTGTTGAATTTGTTTGTATGACAAGATTTTATGGATTGATCTTTGTAATTGTTTGTTTTTTTCGTATGTGTGTCACAGTGTTTAAGAATAAGAAAGGATCAGATCTGGTGTTGGAGGTAAATGAAGATGATTATGACAAGTGCAATATAGAACATCCGATCAAGAAAATGGAAGATGAAAACTCTGTTTTCGAATTTGATCGTTCAGGTAGTTTTTATTTTGTTAGTGGTAATAAGGATAAGTGTAAAGAAGGACAAAAGTTTGTTATTGTTGTTGCTGGTATGGTGCTGCCTCCTTCTACTCCGGTACCATCACTTGCTCCGGTTGGTTCTCACTTATCTCCGAAGGCAGATGCACCTGGAAAGGTGCCGATTGGGGTATCATCACCTGTCCCTATAACGGTGCACGTTCCTCGGGGTACTAGTTCAGACTCACCTCAGATGAGTCATTCACCAGGTGTGGCTCCAACGTTGGCCTCGCCTGGTCCTAGTAGTTCTCACTTATCTCCAGTATCTAGTGCACCCGAAAAGGATCCAGTATTCGGGTTGTCACCTGCCCCTACAGGTTCTCACTCATCTAGTATGGGCCACGCACCTGGAATGGCGCCAACACTAGTACATGTGCCTCGAGGTATTATTTCCAATCCACCTCAAACAACACATGCACCAGGGATTGCTCCAACACTAGAATCATCTCATGGGGTTCCAAGTGCTAGTACACATCGATCTCCTATAAAGGCTCCATCACCGTCATCATTCCATGTGCCTTCTGGTTCACATTTAGCTCCAACGGCTCTATCACCAACATCAGCTAATGTGCCTTTGAGTAGTGGTTCACAACTATCTCCTGAAACTCATGCACCAGGAAAGGCTCCAACTGGTGCGTCACTTGCCCCTGCTGGATCCCACTTATCTCCGACAACACATGCACCCGAAAAGGCTCAAACACCTGCATTATCACATGTTTCTCCAAGTCCAAGTTCACACCTATCTCCAGCAGCTCATGCACCAGCAAAATCTCCAACCGGGGCATCGCTAGGTCCTTCTGGTTCTCACCAATCTCCAACAGTTCATGCTCCTGGTAAGGCGCCAACACCGGCATCATCAAATGTGGATCGAGGTACTGGTTCCCACTCACCTTCCGTTAGCTAGATCGTTTATATACTTCTTTCAATTTTACAAATTATTTAGGCCTTTTATGAGAAATGACTAAATTTCAATTTACAATATATTAAGGCTTTGTTCGATCCTGAAACAAATTCGCTTATATTTATCCAAATAGCACTCACATGAACATTACTTATATCAACCCTATTCTTTTGACAGCTCGTGCACCTGGAAAAGCTCCAACTGGGGTGTCACCTGTGCCCGCTAGTTCCCACTCATCTCCAACTGCTCAAGAACCTGTCGAGGCGCCAACTCCAGTATCATATGTGCCTCGAGGTATTGGTTTTTCTCCTGTGGCACATGCACCAGGAGAAACTCCATCCGGGTCATCACATGCACCTGATGGTTCTCACTCATCTCCGAAAGCTCATGCACCTATAGAAGCACCAACACCGATATACAATGTTCCTCGAGGTACTAGTTCACACCCACCTTCTACGACTCATGCACCAGGAAAAGCTCCATCCGAGTCATCACATGCACCTGATGGTTCTCACTCATCTCCAAAAGCTCATGCACCTGTAGAAGCACCAACACCGATATCAAATGTTCCTCGAGGTACTAGTTCACACCCACCTTCTACCGATCATGCACCAGGAAAAGCTCCATCCGAGCCATCACATGCACCTGATGGTTCTTACTCATCTCCAAAAGCTCATGCACCTATAGAAGCACCAACACCGATGTACAATGTAACTCGAGGTACTAGTTCACAACCACCTTCTACCGCTCATGCACCAGGAAAAGCTCCATCCGAGTCATCACATGCACCTGATGGTTCTCACTCATCTCCAAAAGCTCATGCACCTGTAGAAGCACCAACACCGATATCCAATGTTCCTCGAGGTACTAGTTCACAACCTCCTTCTACCGCTCATGCACCAGGAAAAGCTCCATCCAAGTCATCACATGCACCTGATGGTTCTCACTCATCTCCAAAAGCTCATGCACCTGTAGAAGCACCTACACCTATATCCAATGTTCCTCGAGGTACTAGTTCACACCCACCTTCTACCGCTCATGCACCTGTAAAAGCTCCATCCGGATCATCACATGCACCTGATGGTCCTCACTCATCTCCCAAAGCTCATGCACCTGTAGAAGCACCTACACTGATATCCAATGTTCCTCGAGGTACTAGTTCACACCCACCTTCTACCGCTCATGCACCTGATAGTTCTACCAATGCACCCATAAAGGCTCCAACACCAGTATCATCAAATGTTCCTCGGGGTACTAGTTCACACCCACCTTCTACGGCTCATGCACCCGGTAAAGCTCCATCTGACTCATCTCCAAAAGCTCATGCACCCATAAAGGCTCCAACACCAAAATCATCAAATGTCCCTCGGGGTACTATTTCAAACCCACCTTCTATCACCCATGCACCAGTAAAGGCTCCATCCGAGCCATCCCCTGCACCTTATGGTTCTCACTCGACCCCAAAAGCCCATGCACCCGCAAAAGCGGGGCCAACACCTGCACCCTCACATGTTCCTTCCAGTCCTCGCTCACACCTAAACCCGATTTCTAATACACCCGAAACCGCTCCAACACCAATAACTTCGAAAATATCTCCAAACCCTAGCTCAAGCCTATCTCCAACATCGTCTCATGATGAACCCTCACCTTCCGTTTCACCGACAACAGCGAAATCATCCAACGAATCTTCTCCAATTTCATCTTCCCCATCATCAAGTACGCCGCCGCGATCGGGAACGGATTCCCCGCCGGAAAATATTGCGCCGGCCACCGACGGCGATAATATTCCGGCGGACATTGATTCACCAGCTAATTCACCACTCAATTCCGAATCAGCAGCAGAGAAAGCATCAATCACTCCCTCTATGTCAACAATGTCAGTCTTTTTTACTCTAATTTTGGGATTAATAAATTAACGTAGAAATTAATTATACTTATTACTTAATTTGGTTTTCTTCTTCTTCTTTTTTTGTGTTAAATTAGTTAATTTTGATTACTTGAATTACAGTTGTATTGGGGTGTTTAATTGTTATCTTTTGTATAATTTTATGTGTTACATGAGCTTTTAATATATAAAAGTATACTCAAATTTTCCTCTTATTTACCCTTTTCCTTTTTAACATATTAATCTAATCTTTCTTTTCATATTAGTCTTTGTTTTTAGTTTGAACATATCTTTTAAAGAGAAGTATACTCATAATTTATTAGCATTCAAAGAAGAAATTTTATTCACTTACCTTTGAGTAAATTTCTTAAATATTCACTTAATTATTGAAAATTATATAAAAATTAATTTATCGTAATAGGAGTAAGAAAAAATCACTTTTTTATCCCTATACCACACCCAAAAATTGTTATTTCCTTTGTTTAAAAATAAGTATCACTTTAACTAAAATGATGTTACTGAATAAATATATAAATACAATTTGTAATTTATATATCACATCGAAGTTACTTGATTAGATTTCTACTACTGACTTGGTTATTACTGTCCAAATCCCTAATTATTTGTTAATTTTTAAACTAACACATATTAAGAAAATAATAGTTGACATGGTGAATTTATCATTTTATCCTTATTAATTATAAAGTGTTTGAATTACAAATTTAAGATTTTCAAGAATATTCATTTTTTACATAATAATTAATTGAGAATATAATAGATAAAAATAATTTATCCTTTTTTGATTTGTAAAATGAATAAGTAATTAGATACAATTAAAAAAAATAAAAATAAACAAGTAATTAGGCACAGAGAAAAAGATATTACTTACACTATATTAATAGTATTAAAATATTGATATAGCTTAAGATACGTAAGAAATTAACGCTAAAAACTTTGAAACATATTAGTTGGAGTATTTGGTACTTAGATCTGTCAAAAAGACATAAACAAGGCTTAATTAGTGAATTACCATGATCGAGAAACTAAAAAGGTGTGCAAAGTTGTAAATCCCTAAATATTGATCGTGATTATCGTTAAAATTACGTTAAATTAAAGGAGGGAAAAATTAGCAAATCCCAAAACATTGATTGAGAAATGCTTTAAAGTTACGTTCAATGGTTTAGTAGCTTTGTCTCCTTTTAGTCAGGTCGACTTTGATATTTTTCGTTAAGAAATTAATTTTTCGTAATTTTGTTTGCTTTTGCTTATTCAGTGTATACTAAAAATACTTTGTTTTTAGTTGTCACTCTTAGTATATCAAGAAAAACATGTTTTGTGCATTTAATGATATAAATTGTGGATTCTAAAACTAAACTTTTATCGTGCTCAGCATAAGTTATGTAGGAATTAAGATATGCTTCTTATGACGTAATTTGTGGATTCTGAAATTAAACTTTTATTTCGTTTAACATAAGCTATGTAAGAAATATTTTATGACATTTAAGTCATTGTTATATAACGATTATCACAGAATTAAAAATATTAAATTTTTTAAGAGCAAAAATTAACATCACCTCCGAATAAAGAACATTTGTGCAAAAGGAAAATATATAAATATGTCGTTTAACTATACTTTAATTAACATCTATATCCTCCAACTTTGAGTGTAGATAAGTAGACGCTAAATCTAGTATAATATTGAACAAGTAGATACACACATTCTACATTACAATATACATAGGACATTAATGTACACGTAGAACATAAATTGTCATGTAAGATGCTACTTAAGACATGTATATCCATTTATTCAATTTTATATAAATTTAAGTGTTTATTAGTACAGACTCAAAATTTAAGAATATTAATATTAATTAAGGTAAAATTAAAAAAAAAACACGTTTATATATTATGCCTCGTGCAAAATAACCCATTTCTACTTGGTTAACTTTCCTTCTTCGTGTTTGGGTCAAGTATAATGGGCTACTCTAAGTATGATCAAATTTGGCCCAATAAATATCATGTCATCCTTCTTCTTCTTTCATTTTTCCCCTGTACAAATCTTATACGAAAAATCCTTTCGATTAGAAAATTGATCAGAATAGTAAAATAACATATTTACATTATTTTTTAAAATATTTTTTACCCTTTTAATTTTACTATCTTTTTGTTTAAAATAAAATAAAAATTATTATTTTTTAAATTAAAGAATATTATAAACTTTTTAAATTTCTGATCATTTAAGATATCAATTCTTATTAATTTTTTTTGTTGGACAAGTATGGGGGATGTTAGACTTTGGCATGGTTTTCCTAATTTCACAGTTTAACAAACAAGTAAAAAAGGAAATATTAATTACTTGGTTTCCAAATTTACATCCATAATTCCACATGTAAAAAATAATACAAAATTGGATGTCAACCAAGAAAAAGGAAAAATGAAACAGAGAAACAAAAATAATATATTTTTTTATGTAATTTTACAAATATAACGTGAGAAAAAATAAAGTATATATAGATTTTATTTTTATGACTCGTAAAATAAAACTGTTGTATATGATAATTTTTTGATTCAAAAAATAATAATTTTAAAAAATAGACTAGATAAATACGCTAGTAAAAGTTTACGGTGTTCCATCACTACTTCCTCCGTCCCGTGATGAATATTATTTGTCCTATATTACATGATCATTTTTAAATCAGGATAGAATCAATTTTTTTTTTCATTTTACCCGTATAACTAATATGATCTTTGGAAGTTTATTTCCTTTTTCAAAAGCTAATTAATATGAATAAAAGACAAAATATATCGTAAAATTGATCAATCTATTATAATTTCTTAATTATGATATAAAATAAAAAATATTCATCAAATATGAGACTAAAAAATAATAATTACTCTTCTTATGTACGTGAATACGTGAATTACTCTTTTTCACCAAAAAATTTAAATGCCACAAACCACAAGTTTTTAACCTAAAAAATCTCCACCACTAACAATTTTTCATGTCTCCACAATAAGCTTTTTTACCTTATTTCTTCTTCATTTTACTTTCACATTTCACCCATCCTTTTCAACTTCCTTTACCCCTCATGTTTTCATTCTAAAGGAAGGGCAAAAACAACAATAGAAAATCTCACAAAAATATAAAATTAAACAAACAAACAACAGAAGTCGCATTACTTTCATCAATTTGTCAAGATGGCCAGTCGACCAATCTTCGTTTTCATGCTCCTTGCCACCTTGGCATTCGCCATGGTGGCAGAGTCTTCGTTCTCCTCCTCCTCTTCCTTCTTCAACGACCCTGTAGTCAATTCACTCGGCCACAATACTGGTGGTGGCCTTGATGAATGGATGACTACAGGTCGTATCGGGGACACATTGTTTGCTGATGAAGAAATGATGATGCCGACAGAGTCGGCCCGTAGGGCCCTCAATAATCAGGACCACATCAGTTACAGGGCGATGTCGAAGAACGCCATCCCCTGTGACCGACATGGCGCGTCTTACTACCAATGCACCCGCATGCAGAAGATTCGGCCTTATAGACGTGGCTGCAGCAAAATCACCAGATGCCAACGTCGTTAAAAATATTACGTTTTATTCCGATTACATGGTACATTATGAATGTACCATGCAACCACAGAATAAAAACATTTTTTGCGATCATCGCAAAAATATAAAATTAAACTAATTAATACTCGGTAAACATTTCATCTTTGCGACTATATATATACACACATTAATATAAACATGGATTGGAGATAAATTTGCTAATTAAGAAGCTTTTTGTTTGTCCATTCCATATAATTATTCTAACTTCATTTCATAATATTTACATTGTGTACTTTTGTGCCATCATTTGAAGATGATTCATTGATGGTGAAGACTTTGTAAATTGGTGAAATTATATATTTACAGATTCTCCGTAAATTTCATTCTTTCATTTTTTAAATTTGATTCGTAACTAATATTCATTCATTTTAATTTGTTTTCTTTAAATAATTTTTTAATTCTAACTTTTCATATAACATTCCTCTAAATGACATTTCGGTGTATCCTAAATATTTTTAATTTAAGATTATAAAATTAAAAAAAATTCTTTACTTTCTTAAATTTTATATCAAATCAAAATCAGACAAACATATTAAAACGAAATGTGAATAACCCTTTTCCATTCTCTAGTATCGCCCTTGCATGATCAAATTTATAATATACGTGAATCCACGATATTAATATTACGTTTAATAAAATGATGCACTTGATTGAATATTAGGTTTCTCCGATAATGTCACAAAGTCTTGTGCCACATGTGAATCACGCCGTGAAAAACGTTTGTAGGAAATTCACGCAATTTGGATGAGCTGATGTATACAGGCACATAAATAATGTGCTTTTTTTTTTTTAGTAAAAAAATACCCCTTTTATATATTCTCACCTAACCCAGTACCACCTTATTTTTTATTTTTATACTTATATTAAAAACTAATTAATTTAATATATATATATATATATATATATATATATATATATATATATATATATATATATATATAGCTTAAAACGATCATATTTGTTTACGGTAATATAGTAATCACTAGTGGTGAAGCCAGAATTTTCATTTGGGGGTTCAAAATTTGTAGAAATAGACACACGGAGTAGTCGAAGGAGGTCCACATCTACTATAAATACATAAAATATTATTTCAACCATATATAAATAATATAGTTTTTCGTCAAAGGGGGTTCGAATGAACCCCTTGTACCTAGGAGGCTCCGCCCCTTGTAACCACCTAGTATTATTAGTGTAAAAAACACACTTAAACTATTTTCATTTTTTGAGTTTCATATCTAAACTATTGAAGTATATGTTTATACATAAACACATCTCGAGCGATGTACACTTTCTCTCTTATTTGAAAAAAAACCTTGACACATAATATTCCACGTGTATGAAACACACTCTTAATAATTTATATATGAAACTCAATAAAAAAATATAGTTTATGTATGTTTTAAAACTTATCTCATTTAATTACACAGTCTCCATTATATTGAACCCTAACCATTCAATGAGATATTCCAACTTATCTCGTATTGAACCAATCAAGTATGATATATATGTACATCTTCAATAATTTAAAATTCATTCGGACATAAGAATTTTTCATTTTTTTTCAATTTATTAGACAATGAGCGTTTGAACATAAAAAATCAACTGCAACCTGAGGTTGTATTTGAAACTTGTAAAACATCCAAAATCTTATTTTCACTTCTTTCAAATTTATCGTATGTTTTTCTATTTTTATAAAATTAATCTTATTTAAAATTATATTTCGTGTTTAAATTAATTTTCATTTTTTTAAAAGAATAAATATATCCAACCAACTAAAGATTATTTGCAAAAAAATATTTTCAAATACAACTTCGACCTTTAGCTCTAATTTCATGAAATGAAAAATATTTTTAATAAAATATATTAAGTATGTGATTATTTAATTCGAGATAGCAGTCTTTTTCAAAATAAATTTAATTAAGTGGAGTACTTTTACTATTGAAAAATCGAATAATTTTTTTTGTTAATTAATCTCAAAATCCCGAAAAAGAAATTATTCCATCTCTCTTCTCTCTTCTCTCTTACATTAAAAAAAATAAAATAAAGCAAATATGGCTGCAGCAAACGGAGCTCTGAAAATGGCGACTACCAGTCAAGCATATTTGGAAGGTGACAAGGTCAAAGAGACCAAGTCCTTAATCGCTGAGCTTTGCCGTCATTTCTACAATCAGGGATGGGTTTCCGGCACCGGCGGCAGCATCACCATTAAAGTACATGATGAATCCGTTCCTAAATCCGAACAACTTATCGTTATGTCTCCTTCTGGTGAGAAGAACCCGTTTACGATCTTACCCAACTTTTTAATTTTTGGGTTTTGTTTGAGTTTTTTGTTGATGGGTTTTTTTTGATAGGGGTGCAAAAGGAAAGGATGGTGGATGAGGATATGTATATTATGTCATCAGATGGGTCTATTTTATCTGCACCGGTGGCTAAACCTACCCCTCATAAACCTCCTAAGTGTTCTGATTGTGCGCCTCTTTTTATGAAGGTATAGAGGTTTCTATAATATGATGAAACAATAGTTGTTGTAGTATTGTAAATTGAAGTTTTACCAATTTGAAAAGTTGTGGAACTAAGGCCTACTGGAAGTTGAATTGTTGTTTTTGGTTAAAATGCTGAAGCTAATTGAAGTTGGTGTTTATTCTCAGCTGTCTAAACTTCTTAGTTGCATAGAAAAAGATGTTATTTTTATCCGGCGGATAATTGTTTTGCAGTCATGTCTATTTTGAAATATCGAAAACAGGTACTACCTTCCAAGGTAGGGGTATGGTTGACTACTCTCTCCTGACCTCACTTGTGGGATTAGATTACACTGGGATGTTGTTGTTGTATTGTATTTGTTCTTTCTCAGTGTAATTGTTATGTTATCCGTAGTCCTTTCTTTGTTTTTGTCTAGCTCAACAAACTTAGCATATTTCATATCTCGCGGTATCATGTTATTATTTCTCTGCTGCCATCTTTTGAATTTGTTTTGTCTCTCTAAATAATCTAGTAACAGCCAGGATCCATGATTTTTTGTGTTGTAGACTGCAGTTACTGAGATATAGCATGACTTCTTTGGAATGGAGAGTGTGATCTCATATTAGTTGATCTATAAATAAATGATTCTCTTTTTCTTTTTGATTGACTATTCTACTCCGCTGATTGTAATTTTTTTCTTTTTTTTTCCTCAGGCATATCTGATGCGTAATGCTGGTGCTGTTATCCACAGTCATGGAATGGAATCCTGTCTTGTAACGATGCTCAATCCACTAGCAAAAGAATTTCGGGTAAACATGCTACAAATTTTTGTGAAGTTAGCTACATCTTGATGTGATTCCGATAACATGTTTTTGAGTCATCAAGAAAAAAGAGACTCGGTAATGCTGAGCTTCAAGCATTCAATTCAGTGCGTGTTATGCTGACTACTGATATTATGTCTTTTTATTTGAGAGTAAGAATTTTCTTTCAAATAGAGCAACTTTTGCTTTTCCATACGTTATAAGAAGTGTAATCCTTATGCATCTTCCCTTTGCCTGCATCTGTATAGGCGAGACTTTCTTTATAAATTTATTTATGTAGTTACTTCATGTAGCCGACACAACTAGTTTTGGAATTGAGGCATAAGTGATTGATCTCTTGATATCATTTGCATTTGAAACTTCCTTTTTACGAATGTATAGAGTTGCTATTGTCTCTATATCCTCCACCTAATTCCCCTAGCTCAATTGATAATATTTTAAAGATTTAATTCCGCATTGTAAATTACTGAAACCTATTGTTATTTTTCATCTTATTCACTATTCGTTGTTGCTTTGATTGACAGATCACTCATATGGAAATGATAAAAGGAATTCAAGGGCATGGTTACTATGATGAACTTGTGGTTCCTATCATAGAGAACACTGCATATGAGAGAGAACTCACAGAATCTCTTGCTGAAGCTGTAAGCGTCTCCCTCTTCAAAAAGTCACACCCTTCCATTGTGTATCTGTACTTGTTTAGTTTTTTTACTGCTGCTTTAACTTAGTTTTTAGATACTTGTACTGGAATTTCTATAAGTACATCAACTCCATTCCTGTTTTTGTTTGGCTATGATCACCAAACATTGTGCTAACAGTTTCCACTTGAACTTTTTTTCCATGTTGAACAGATCAAAGCTTACCCGAAAACGACAGCTGTGCTGGTTCGCAACCATGGTATATATGTATGGGGAGATTCTTGGATCAGCGCTAAAACACAGGTTTGTGTCATGGCTTATATTAGGAGGGGAGGGGGAGGGTTTGACATGGTTAGGTAGCAGATTTTAGAACTAATAAGATTAACTTAACTTGTGTTAGTAAGTTAAGGATGACCTCTGAAGGAGTTTCTACGTACATCTTGTAGTCTACTTAAAAATGTACATATGGAAACAGTCTTCAGATCAATTAGTTTAATGTATCTGAGATTTATGTTTCATTTGGCACTCTTCTAACTGACATACTATCTTCCAGTCTGAGTGCTACCACTACCTCTTTGATGCTGCAATTAAACTACATCAATTAGGAATTGACTGGACAACACCAGCTCATGGTCCCATTCAGAATGCAAAAATATCTGCACTTGCTCCAAATGGCAGCATAAAGCCATCAAGGGTAAGCACCGCAACAGTTTAGACTATTCTCTTACTTTCTTAAAATCGAAAGTAGGTGTTTCCATTGAATTCTTATTGTTGTCTGCATTGTGATATATATACTTTCTTGCAGCGGTGCATCGTTTTGGATATCGAAGGAACTACTACTCCAATATCATTTGTTACTGAGGTTCTATTCCCTTATGCACGTAATAATGTTGGGAGACATTTGGATGCAACATATGATTCAGCAGAGACTCAACAGGATATTAAGTTATTACGCGCTCAAGTAAGTAAACTTACAGAGAAAATAGCTTTGTGAAAAAGGTTTTCAAAAGAGTTGAGCATTTTTCTTTGAAAAATTGTGGTAGATGTTATTATGTCGTAATGGTGATGTCTGTTTTGGAGAACATTAAGAAGTTTTAACAGAACTTTTGGGTGTAACTGTAATAAACCTGAAAAGTTGATGAGAAATCCAAATCTGGATTGCTAAGGTTGTGCCAGGCTAGGAACGACATCCAACCTCCTTGGAGCTGCTGAATAAGTTCTGCCAGATGGCCTGCAGAAGTGTTATCTTCAATTTAGTCATTTTGTCTTGTTTTCCTTGGCGTGTTAATGGATGGATTAGAAGTGTCCACATTTGGTATTTAATGCATCGTAATTCATATGAGTTAAAGAAAAAAGACTATCACTACATTTCTTCTTGGTAATGCCGTGATGCTGATCTTTTAGGAATATTTTCTGTTTCAGTTACCAAATTGTCCTACTTTCATATGTGCTTTTCTTTTCCTATATATTCGATCAGTTGCTCATGTGGTCTCATGAATTTCGTGTTGGATAATTAATCCTCCGTTACAATTTACATCAGCACCACCTATTTGAATTTTCTAATAGCAAGATAGAAGTTCTTTTCATAAACACTAATTAGCATATATGTCTCTGACCTTTCACACAATCATACATAGTTCTATTCAAAATTTGATTGCTGGAGCTATGTTTATGTGCTTTGTCTTTCTCTGAAACCAGTGTAAATTGTCAAGTGATGTTTGAAAGGACATTAAGAAATGACAAATATATCAGATAGGGGTCATTTTGTTTGTGACTTGCTGAGAAGAAGCCCCGGGGGGGGGGGGGGAGGGGGGGGGGGAGGGGGGAGGAGAGTTTTGTTGGTGGGTGTCTGGCATGAGTTTTGGAAAAGCGGAAGCTAATCCTGATCCAATTTGAGGGTGTCCATTACAGGGTCGCAGTGTAGATGTGTGGTTTCTCATACATCGAGTCCATCAACACACAAGATGCTCTAGTTTTTTTACATACAAGGTCATCATTCGGTGTTTTTCACATAAAACTGTCTGCTTTCAAATTTAAAAAGTATAAAACAGTACAGATACTTTGTGCTGCTTTTTTTTTTTTTTATATATATATATATATATTCTTAATCTTACCTCCTTTGTGATATTCTTTCAGGTGCAACAAGACCTGGAAAATGGTGTTGCTGGTGCTGTGTGTATCCCAGCTGATGATGCTGGGAAAATGGAGGTAATTGCAGCTTTGGTCGCTAATGTTGAGGCAATGATTAAAGCTGACCGCAAGATTACTGCCTTGAAAGAGTTACAGGTGAGGACAGTGGTGGTGAAATTTCACCTAGGCCCCTCAAATAGTTATAAATGTTATACAGTTTCATCTAATAGTTGCTTACAGTTCGTTCTTTACTTCATATTCTAATACTCAGGGGCATATTTGGCAAACTGGGTTCCAAAACAATGAGTTAGAGGGACTTGTTTTTGATGATGTACCTTCAGCTCTTGAGAAATGGACTGCTTTAGGCGTCAAGGTTTCATCTGTCCCTTTTTTCCGTACAGTGCATTCCTCATTTTAGTAAGCTAGAGTTAACTAGTTGTATCCAAATTTTTGTTGCAAATCAAAACAATTATGATCATCGAAACAATAGCTCTATTTCTTCTTGAAAAACTCCAGCGTCCTGTGTGGTTTAAATGCTCTCTTCCTCTTCTTCATTATCAGAAAGTGGTAATGCTGAAGTCTATGAGCTCCATCTACTAGTCAGATTAACTGGTTTTTTCTCTCAGGTGTACATATACTCGAGTGGCAGCAGATTGGCACAGAGGCTTTTGTTTGGTCACACAAAACATGGAGACCTGAGAAAATTTCTCTATGGATTTTTTGATACAACAGTGGGGTAAATTACTACCTCTCCGCGGGTTTTCATATTTTGGTCCTATTTGTCATTTGAAGTAATTCATCTTTCTTCTCCCGTTGTAGCAACAAGAGAGAAACAAAAAGTTATGCAGAAATTACTGCGTCGTTGGGTGTAGATAATCCATCAGAGATTTTGTTTGTGACAGATGTCTATCAAGAAGCCACAGCTGCAAAGGCAGCAGGTAACATCCTGGTCATTTTGTATGAAAACAACTCTATATATGATATTTGCTAGCTTTCTCACTCTTCAATGAAACCAAATACTAGCTAAAAAAGTAGGTCGGTATTTAAGTGGAGAAAGAAAGAGAGACGTGTGCATTATCCACCGACTCCGAGTTTCAAACCATATGCCAATGCCTTGGGGGATTTCTCGGTTATTAAAAAAAAAAGTAGCTCGGCCAACAACTGTGTTGCCAATTTAGGATGTTAGAACGTCCATTTTTTTGTGTGATTCCTCCTCCCAATCCCAACAACTAGGAGCTCATCTAGACAAATTTGTGCGGCTGGAGCCTGTGTGATGTTTCTTATACTAAAAGCTATACTTCACTTTAAACTGACATTGTTGCCCTTTCTCCTCCTTCAGGTTTGGAAGTGATAATCTCTATCAGACCAGGAAACGGACCTCTTCCAGATAGTCACGAGTTCAGGACAGTCAAATCATTTTCGGAGATCTAAAGATGGGATGTGTCATGTATTGTGTAACATTAACTTAATAAAAGTAGGTTGGGAGTTGATTCATCGTCGAAAAAGTTGAGCCAAATGAGTCTCATACTGCAGCTCTTATCTTCATGATAGTGTTAGTCTTCTTTTTCTTGTTGTATTGAGATGTAATAGTTTTTTTTATCTTTGTGAGAACTATTGTTGGTGATTGATGTTTTCATTGTTCCATTTTCAAAGGCATGGCTCTTTTCTAAATGAGGTATAGCTTGCTTGATTTCTATTCATCCAATATATATCAGATCAAATGGAAACTCGCGAAAAAGTAGTGAACATTTTGTTGAGGAGCGGGACTTATGCTCTTTCTCGACTAGCATAGTCTCAATAGATAGAATGTTAGTTCATTGTTAAGAATTCGTTTTTTATACATGTTTTAAGTAATTAAAAGTGAGTGTAGAGTAAGGATTGATTTTCAATTTGTTTATCGAGACAAGAAGGAATGAATTAGAAGGTAAATGATGTTTTTTTCTATTTTAGTTTCACTTTTATATTGGAGTTCAATTATTTTGAGTTCGATCTATGTAAGACTCCATTTGCGGTAAGGGCTCGACCATGGGTTTTTCAATACTCATTTGAGTCTGAAATCTCTAGTTAAGAAGCAACGTCAACAAATATGATCTTATCGATGAAAAGAATATATTATTTTTAATTTTATTATTTAAAAGAAATTATTTGAATTAACTTTTATAGAATAAAAATGAGTATTCTATAGTTATATTGGATTCGAATTAAATTTGAATTTGATTAAATAGGTTTATCAATGAGAATGGATAAGAGCCTTATTTCTTCTCTCCCCCAACCTGTCCCCCCCTCTGTATCTCTCTTTTACGTAATTTAGGGTTTGATCAGCACCATGGATGTTGAGGCAGGCGAGTTCCAAGAGTGGGAGATGATTCCCTCGAACCGGGCATCTGACTCGGAACCGTTAACTCCGGATGGTTCAGCCGGAAACTCGAACGGTGTCGATGAAGTTGGATCTGAGACGATCGGTGTGATTCAACCCAATTACTTTTCTCTAGACTCTCAAATCAGGTATATGAGTACGTTTTCTAAGGATGGAAGCGAGGAGGACTCTGAAAAATCGGATAATCCGAGTTGGATTGAGCCCGATTCTGATAACAACGAGTTTACCATGAAGAATTCTCGCGAATTATGGTCGGATTCCGGCAGTGAGGGTAAAAATGAATTGGCTTTTGAAGAGATGAAAAGTGAAAATGGTGAAGAATTTAGGCCGGTCTCTGTGGAATTTGGTGCTGGAGAAAATAGTCAGCTCCAACAAGTTTCTGTTGAAGAAAATCAGGAAAAGGAAAATGGAAATGTTGAAGGTGAAGGTGAACAGAGGAGGGATGCAGGGAACCAAAAGAAGAGCCTAGTGTGGTGGTGGAAGGTTCCAATACATCTTGTCAAGTATTGTGCTGCTTTTAGAGTTAGCCCTGTGTGGACATTTTCTGCTGCTGCTGCTGCTATTATGGCTTTCGTTATTTTGGTTCGTAGGTTATCTAAGATGAAGAAAAACACCAAGGCATTGAAGCTCAAACTAACTGTGGATGACAAGAATGTATCTCAGTTCACAAACCGTGCTGCACGCCTTAACGAAGCATTCTCTATTGTGAAGCGGGTTCCTCTCATTCGGCCACAGTTGCCAGCCGCTGGAGACACAGTGTGGCCTCTGATGACTTTGAGATAGGCTGTAATATTTCCCCATTTGATATGTTGTGTCGCTTCAGCGATTGTATAATCTACTATGTTTACTGCTGTTGTTTGATCTCAAACCTATGTATATTCACTGGCCAAAGAAATTGCTGGCTTATGCTTCTTTATATAGAAAGCTGCTTTTTGATCTCAAAGGTGGTTTTGCTTGTGCCTTAAATCTGGTAAAATTTCACAATATCTATTCCAAGATTTGTTTTTTATGAGGTTAATCATGTTTAGATTGCTTAATCCATTACACAATTAGAAATGTTGGATTCAAAATTTGATCTTTATTGAATTTCTTAGTACTTTGTACGTATATATCTATATTTCTGTGTTAAAAATGTCAAGGTGGGAACCATAAAGTCTTAGGATCAAATCCCAGTAGTGACAAAAAGATATTAGGTGATTTCTTCTGATATATCCTATTCTTGGTGTAGAGTTACTAGGTACCTGTTGTTGGGAGGTGGCACGGTCTGAAGAGGGCAGAGTGTACGCAGACCGTCCTTCTACCTTTGCGGGGTAAAGATGTTGGTTTCTGATAGATCCTTCACTACAAAGAAATGTAACTGATGCAGGAAAGTAAGAAATAAAAAGAGACCACAAAATAGCAAATGTACAAATTAAGCGTAACAACATATATTAACACATCGAAGAAAAATAAACCACGTGACACATAAATTATACTACTAGAAGTACGATAACACTTGATTATCTACTTAAAACCTTCTACCCTTATCTTTGACTTACATATCTAACCTTCTATCCTAATCCCTCGACCTACATATCTAACATTCTAAGTCCTCAATCAGCTGAAGTTGTGTCATGTCCTATCAATCACCTCTCCAACCTCTACCTCTCCTAGCTCCTGTTACAGTCAATCTATCACATCTCCTCATTGTTACTTCCTAGCTCTTCCTCTTCACATATTCAAACCATCTTAGTCTTGCTTTCCTCACTTTATCCGCTAGGAAGGTAATACCACATAAATGAGGATGGGTAGATGCTTCAATTCTTTCCATTATTGATGGATCTTGGAACCATCAACATCACATGTAAATTGTAGTTTTACCAAAATTAGAAGTTGGTGGAACTAAGGTACCGTTAAAGTTGAATTGTTGTCTTTGGTTATAATTCAGAATATAATTGAAGTTGGCATTATTCTCAGCTTTCTAAACTTCACAGTTGAATAGGAAGAAAAGGGTTTTTTCTTCTAGCGGGGGATAATTGTTTGCATTCATGTAATTTGAAATACTGAAAACATCCTATATACCTTCGAAGGTAGGGGTACAGTCGATTACCCTCCAGACCCCATTTATGGGATTACACGAGGTATGTTGTTGTATTCTAGATTATTCTTTCACAGTGTAATTGTTATGATATCTGTAGTCCTTTCTTTGTTTTTGTCTAGCTCAGAGAACTTAGCATATTCATTTCTCTCAGGTTAACCTCGGTATCATCTTACTATTTCTCTGCTGCCATCTTAAATTTATTCTCTCTCTCTAAATAATCTAGTATAGCCCGGACCCAGGATTATTAGTGTTGTAGCCTGCAATTTCTCCGACGAAGCATGATTCCTTTGGAATGGAGAGTATGATCTCATATTAGTTGATCTAATAAACGAACTCTCTATTTTCTTTTTGATTGACTATTCTACTTTAGGGAGGGCTAGCGTCCAACGACCTGCCATAGCAGTGATCGCTTAAGTACTTGACGTCACAAATAGCAATATGAAGAGCAGGGTTAAGGATCACTCATGTCACCTGTAAGTTTCTTCCTTTTTTTTTCTGCTAAATGGTTGTGCCGTCATCCACAGTCATGGAATGGAATGCTGCCTTGTAACAATGCTCAATCCACTAGCAAAAGAATTTCAGGTAACTATGCTACAAACTTTTGTGAAGTTAAACACAATCTTGGTGTGATGCCGATAAATCCTTTTTAGTCATCAAGAAAATGAAAAGGGGACTTAGTAGTGCTGAGCACCAAACGCTCAATACAGTCCAACGTCCATATAATATGACTAATGATATTTTGGCTTTTTTATTTGGGAGTATAAGTTTTCTTTCAAATGAAGATACTTGTGCTTTTCCTAATTTCTCATGAAGTGTAATCTAATGTGTCTTCCCTTTGCCTGCTACTGTATAGGCCATACTTGCCCTATATATTTGTGTATGTAGTTACTTCATGTAGCCGACACAACTAGTTTGGAATTGAGGCATAATTGGTTGATCTGTTGATGTAATTTGCATTTGGAACTTTCTTTTTTTCCAATGTACAGAGTTGCTATTGTCTCTATTTCCTCTACCTAGGTCCCCTAGCTCAATTGATAAAATTCTAAAAGATGTATAATTCTGCATGATAAATTATTGAAACCTATTGTCATTTTTCATCTCATTCACTATTCATTGCTGCTTTATTTGACAGATTACCTATATTGAAATGATAAAATGAATTCAAGGGCGTGTTTACTATGATGAACTTGTAATTCCTACCATTGAGAACACTGCATATGAAAGCATGTAGAAAACTCACAGAATCTCTTACTGAAGCCATATGCCTCTCTGGCTCTCCCTCTTCTAAAAGTCACTCCCTTTGTCTATCGCACTTGTTTATGTTTTGAGTTCTGCTTTAACTTTGTTTTTAGATGCTTTTTAGGAATTTTTTTAAGTATGTTAATTTCATTCCAGTTTTTAGTTTGGCTGTGAACACTATAATATCAAGGCTTACAGTTCCCCTTTTGCAAGTTAGCAAAATACATGTATAATTATCACTCGTTCAATTTCCCAATATTATCATCAGAAAATCTGGTCGCTGTCTGTGGTTCCTATTCACTGCTGAAGTTGTAACAGTACATGGAAGAAAGTAGACTGGTTTGGCTTAATAAAATACGTAAAGCATTAATTGCAGTAGATATCCTGCCCCCCTATAAGAAAAGGAAAATTTATAGAATAGTTCTTATTTATAGAGCTGTTGTAACAACACATGGAAGAGAATGGCTTAGGTTCCTTTATACATTTTTATTTTGGGTTCAGTTCCCAAAAAGGGGTTGGCCATTAAGCGAACGGCTGGTTTAGTTTAACAAGTTATGTCAAGCTATTAAGATTGGCTGCAGAACTTACTCTACCTTAGAAGATAGGAAGAGAAGTCATAGATTCATTTTTTTTTCCTTCATCTTTGGAAGCTTACGGTGGATAAGCAGTGGGAACACTTTCAGCATGATGACGCTTGTACTTTCCACTAGATTAGTCTTTTATCTGCTCTAACAATTTTTTTTTTCTGACATGCCCATTGTATGTGAAGTGTAAATCGATATTGTTTTGGCAATAAAATATAAACTAAACTAATTGCATGGGCAAAGAGATGTTTACCTTGCACAAAGAGCTCAGACCTACTATCTCTTCCCTTGAGGACCACTTCGGGTTAGTAAGAGAAATCCTGATCTAGTTTCAAATTCCTTGTCTTCAATGGAAACTCTAGATGTTCTCTTTATTAGCTTCAGCGTAATGTGTATCTATAAGTCAACCAGTTTTCTGCCTTTAGCATTGATCTGGCACTGTGCTTTCATATCCTTGCCATACAGGTTAGTTACTAACCAACAAAAAATGGTTTTCGCAATAATTTTTTTCTTAGAATTTGAAGTGTTATCATTTGTAGTAAAGAGAATTAGTCCACTCCCATGATAATCCTACTTTTGAAGTTCCAAACATAGTTCAATATGTATGCTAATCAGCTCTCTTAATTACAACAAATGGTCTGGGGTTCACTACAGAAGTCTAGAAATAAACAATTAGCCCATATAACATACCAAAATATACTAGGCACATCTGATACTAGGAACCAAGAAAAACATTATCCCCTCCTCTCTGTCTTTCGTGGATGAGTCTGGAATTATGCAGGAGAAGTTCTTGATCATTACTAATGTACAAAAACAAAACACCTTTACCTATATATATGGTCTTCCTTCCAGTTATAAAAAATGGTTTTCCTTAAATGATAACAGCTACTACTACAAGTGTAAGGAGGACATTCCATACAAAAATACTCGTCACTAAATACGGTTCAATTATTATTCACTCCATCGTGTAATCAAATTTGGGTTTTAAGAGTAAACTCGATAGGTTATATTTTAAACAGGGAATAGAGAAGTCTTGCCGTAAGGTGACAGTTAGCTGAAAAGTAGTCAAACTAGTGATATGCTTGAAGGACATTAAGAATGGCAAATATATCAGATAATATAAATTCTTTGTGCTACCTTTTATAATCTTGCCTCCTTTGTGATGTTCTTTCAGGTGCAACAAGACCTGGAAAATGGTGTTGCTGGTGCTGTGTGTATCCCGTATGATGCTGCTGGGAAAATGGAGATAATTATGTCTTTGGTCACTAATGTTGAGGCAATGATTAAAACTGACTGCAAGATCACTGCCTTGAAAGAGTTACAGGTGAGGACAGTTGTGATTAAATTTCTCCTAGGCCTCAAATAGATGTAAATATAATATGGTTTCATCTGATAGTTACATACAATCAGTGCTTTACTTCATATTCTAATACTCGGGGACGTATTTGGCAAACTGGGTTCCAGAGCAATGCGTTAGAGAGACTTGTTTTTGACGATATACCTGCAGCTCTTCAGAAATGAACTGCTTCAGGCATCAAGGTTTCTTTCATCTTTCCCTTGTTTCCGTACACTGCATTCCTCATTTTAGTAATCTCTAGTTCACTAGTTGTATCCAAATTTTGTTGCAAATGAAAACAATTGTTATCATCAATGATAGCTCTGTTTCTTCTTGAAAGGCTCCATCGTGCTGCATGGTTTAAATGGTTTCTTCTTCTTCATTATCATAACGGAGGTGTCCATCTACCTGTCAGATTAACTAGTTTTTTTTTTTCTCAGGTGTACATATACTGAAGTGGCAGCAGAATTGCACAGAGACTTTTGTTTGGTCGCACAAAACATGAAGTCATTTGAAAATATTTCTCTGGATTTTTCGATGCAACAGTAGGGTAAATTTCTACCTTTCAGTGGGTTTTCATAATTTGGTCCTTTTTTTCATTTGAAATTACAGCGTCGTTAGGTAGATTATTCATCAGAGATCTATCAAGAAGCGACAGCAGACAGCAGGTAACATCCTGTTCATTTTGTATGAAAACAACTTACAAAATGTGAGATTTCTCGCTTTCTCTGTGATAAATCTCTATTAGACCAAGAAACGGACATCCTCCAGATAAGCACGGGTTCTGGACAGTTAGATCATTTTCGGAGATCTAACTATGAGACGTGTCATTCTGTTAACATTTTCCATATATGGTGCAGTATTTTAACATAATAAAAGAACGTTGTGAGTTGATCAATCGTTTCTCTAGTAAAAAAAGTAGAGCCAATCGAGTCTTATACTGCAGCTCGTATGTACTTTCTGTGTGTTACGATTTAGTATTTGTGTCAATCAGTCTCCTTTCTCTTGTTGAATTGAGATGGTATTAAGTTTTATCTTATGAAAACAATTCCTTTGAGATTGGTGCTTTCATAGTTCCATTTCTACTATAATGAGGTGATTTGCATGTTTTCTATCCATCTAATCTTACAGCAGATGGAATATAAACTCGCGAAAAAACAGTGAACACTTTGTTGAGGTACGACACTTCTACTCTTGCACCACTAACAGGAGATCTCGATAGAGTTTTGTATGTTTAGCATATCAGTTCACTCTGAAGAATTCATTATTTATATCTGTTTGAGCAAGAATCTATTTTTAGTTTGTATATCGTAATTTGCCTGATTTACTTATTGTCAAAGTTCACTTTCTCGAGATTCCAATCCCTATCGAGACTAGAAGGAATGAATAAGAAAGCAAAGGAATCCTATGATATTATATTAACAAGAGACAATTTTTTTATTTTTTTTTTACAAAAAAAAAAAAAGGTGAAAAGAAATTGCAAATCTTGTGTGGTACACAAAAAGATTGGACAAAATAGAAGTCTTTTTCTAACTATTATCTTTTCATTTTTTTTCTAGTTTTTCAATCATAATCAGCTCCACTTATTGTTTCCCCTCTCATACTGCAACAACTGGTAAGTTACAAGTCAACAGACAGAAACTTATCAATGAAAAATATTACTTAATTTTTATTTGTTTTAAATGAAATGATTTAAGTTATGTATACATTGTGCAAAGATTTTTTTACATTTTTAATTAAATTTTGATATGTGATCAAGTAATATTTTTCGAGTTGCAAGTATTTACCTAGTAATTGACAGATTGTGTAAAAAAAGACCCTTACACTTTGTTTGTATCATTATTACCATTGTTTCATAATGTATCGTACTGTATTGTACTCTATTGTACTGTACGGTAGATACGATGTTTGAGTAGACTGTATTTTTTGTTGTTTAATAACATTTTAATTGTTTGGTTTGATCGTATTGTATTGTAATTCATAAATTTACTAAAATATACTTAATTATTCTAGGATAGGAGGTTTGACTAGATTTAAATAATTAAGGTAAAGGGTAAAATTGTATTTTTGAAATACTATGTAAAGATATAATTGGAAAAAGAAATCAAGTAACAATGGGAACACGCCAAATTGGTTGTTTCATAAAATAGGGATTTTTATTGTTACGTAACAATGAAATTTAACAATACACTACAATAAATTTTAAGTAACAATCAAAACAAACATTATAGGTATATTAACGATACAAGATAATACAATGGATAACAATGATCCAAACATAGTGTTAGTATGGGTTTATTAACGTTCTCTGTCCTAATTTATGCGATATATTTTTATTTTTTAATATGATAAATATATATATATATATATATATATATATATATATATATATATTAATTTTAGCTTATTAAGACAATTTATATCCATGCAACTGTTTACTACTTGTTTTAGGCATTTAAAAAGGAAATTAAATTTCATTATTAGAGAGTGGAGTACCTTCATATATTTGATTCAAAAATATAACGCAAGATATAATTTGTTCTAAAATATAACACAGGATAAAAATAATTTATTTTCGATAAATAAAAGAGCAAATATTACTCTTTTTTAATCCTAGTATATTTTAAGATTTAGAAAGCTACAAGTCCTAGAAAACACTATGATTTGAAGTGTGTGGGAAAAAGTATAAGGATCCCAAGAAAATGACAGTGAAAAAATGAAAAATCTTTTGGAACATTAAAAATGATAAAAAATAAAAATAAAAATATCATAAGAAAAAGTGGGGCCCATTATGTTTATAATTGAGACTTTATGGCTGAATATGAATCAAACATTCAATCATTTTAGCAAAAAAAGGATTCTTTTTAATATCTTCATGATTTGATTAGTCCATCTTAGGAATAATTGAAGGGTCTAATCTCATCCCATCAACAAAAACTATGTCGTTTTCGTTTCCGACTCGGTGTTTTATATTCAACTAAAGCTGAATTCATGTTAGAAAAGTCTCAAATTAAAGAATGATGTGTTTTCTAACAAAGACGATTTTATATTGATAGATAAATATGTATCGATCACTCTACCACAATCTTGATTAGTTTTTATTTCTTTTTGAAAGAAGCACAAGCAAATAGTATTTCAATTTCTTTGGCAAGTGAATACAACCAAGTCATTGACTTTGCTTTATCTCTTTTTTTTTTACTCTTATGTTCGTTATTCAAAATTCACTAGCTTGATTAATTTGGATGTTGTTATGACAAGTTTTTTCATTTTCAAACCTCGAAATTAAGTTACAAAGCTTCTTTAAATCTCTTTTATTATATGAGCGGAAGGAGAAGGAAAAACTACGCTCCCAATGAAATTTGAACTTTCTATTTCGTTAAGTGAAAGGAAAAGAATTCACCAAGTGCGCTAGTCTTCAACTCTGATACAATATTCATTTTAACAGTGAAGTAATAAAACTATTTTCTCGTACATAACACTAAACTTTTAGTGTTAAACTAAATCGAATAAAATTTGATCACTTTTAATAAGATGAATATGTGATTTTATTATTATAGTGGATAAAGTTGAATTCATTACCCCCACCCCATGTTTTTTTTTCCTTCAAATATTCTCTTTAACCCTCTAACTCCCCAAAATCCTACATTCTTTGAAGCATATTTACGGTGCATGATGACTTTGATTAGTGAATCCAAGTATCTTAATCCATTAAAATATTTAATAATCATAGAATCATTAACACTTTTTTCTAAGTGTATATGTGCATATATGCTCATAAGATAATGCAGAATATGAATTTGATCCTACCATTACACACTTTTTTAATTGTAATAATCACTCATCACTTATTCCCACTCTTTGTATTATATATATTGGCAAAAAGAATACGAATTTGATACCTCCACCATTACTAGCATATATTTAAGTTCTCGTTTTGTCGTAAACTCTGAAGTTTAAACTTGAAAATTCGTGTTTTTTTTTATGATCAAAACACTAGTTATTATGCTATATTCTTAAAATGAGAACACCCTTTACTCTATTATTTTTGGATAAAAGTTGTAAAAGTCATTAAAAACACCACAAAAAGATTGAATCTCTTTTCATGCAACACTAAAAATTGTGTAAAATAGAAGAAAAAAATAATTTGTAAAATAGCCTTGTAAGCTCAAATGACTTAAGTATTGTTTTGGTTTGAATTTCTTAACTTTAAGGGAATTACGATAATTTGATTTCTGAATTCGCTTTTTTTTTTTTATGGCTTTTTAACTTTTCCATTTGACTAAACCACGACGCACTAATGAATCTCATTGAGTTTAACCGCGATTCATGAGCTCGTGGTTAGGTTAAATGTGAGTCCATGACGATAATCGTGATTGGTTGAAACTCAAACTCTTATAATGTGGTGACTCTACCCATAGGTTTTTGGTACACTTCTTTGGACTATAATTCTCGAAAATAATATTTCTACCTCACTGATAAGGTCTATATACTGTACCTGACTCGACTCGAGTTAGTGAAATTTCTCTGAATACGTTATTGTTATTTTGTGTTCACACTATGAAATTGCGTAATTTTACTAAAGGAATCATCGAAAAAGTATGGAACAAAAGTTGTTTATTTCAGTTTTCTTCGTTTTAATCTGTTTCTGAAACAATGGATGAAAAAAGGAGATCAAATTATACAATTGAAACTAAGATCTCTACCTTTTTTGTTGGTGAAATTCTTCTCCTTCTCACAGCAGCAGCACAAATCACTGAAAATTTTCACTTTCAAGAAGAAGACCCTGAAACTCTAGGAGAACTCACCGGAAACAGAGGCAAAAGCTGTGGTTCAGAGTCTCTCGGTGTTCTTCTTGGTGAAGGATGCAAATAAAACTTCTTCTCAGCAATAGCTTTATCTTCTTCAGATAGATTCGTTAATGGTGATGATTTATTAAATGGGTCTTCATTCAATGGCGTAACAGGGCTTAAAGCAAGTGAAGGAAAATCTAGAATACTGGGTGAGAGAATCTCCGGTTTGTTCCGAGGAGAAAAACTCGAATTCTGAGGATGAATTCCAGGAATCAAAGGGCTAATCATAAACCCATTTTTCAAACTGTTTCTCCTCTCGTAAAGCTTGAACCCAGGTTTCTTCGGTGCTGTTCGAATTGGGGGAATTGAACTTTTTGCTGAATTTGAATTTGAATTTGAAGAAGAAGATGGATCTGAAGCAGATGATTGTTTCGCAGAAGTTTCAGATGATCCAGTTAGCATTTGAACCACTTGTTTGAAAGAAGATGTATCAGCTTGAACAAAAGTTGTTGGGTATGGGTTAGTTGTTTCAGATCTAGAAATTGTTTTTGGGGTCAGTGGTGGGGTTGGATTTTGGATAACTGATCCATTGCTGTTGCTTGTAGGACTTGTTCCATTGCTTCTTGGTGAGTTTATGGAAGATGGGTTCTCTCTATCTTGAATTCTTGAATTGATTTCCATTGTTACTATCTCAAATCAACAACAAGATGAAGAAGAAAGAAGAATAAAAAAAAAAAAAGCAAAGTTTGTTTTGGAGTGAAAAACAAGGCTAATGGGGAAGGTGAAGAAAGATTACAAGTAATTTTGCTATTGTTTGAGCCTTCAAGTCTTTCCTTTTTTTCTCTTTTTAACACTAAAAAAAAAGAGACTCTTCCTCTCTTTCTCTTTTATGACGCGAGGTTTGTCGTGAAATGAATATAATCCTTCTTACTCTTAAATACGAGGATTTTTAGATCCCTACATTTACGAAATAGTGATAAGGTGTTGGTACACTTTATATATCCTCTTCAAACCCTAAGTATTGAAATTCCACCGAGTATGTTATATGATTATTCACTCTGAACTAAATACTTCGAGTCCAAATTTTCTTTTGGTAAAATGTTAATTACTCGAGGCTCTGAACATATATCTAATATCAATAACGAGTTTTTAAGTATAATCTATAGGTTCATGAAAATTTCGAATATCTTTTATTCAAATCTTGTAGGTATAATATTAAGAAACCTAATAATATATATATTAATTTGAAATTACAATAGAATCTCAACAACAACTACAAATTTAGTGAAATCTCATTGAGTAAGGACTTTGAAGAGGATTAAGTGTGTGTAAGCTTATGATAAAACATATAATTTAAATTCTGAATTCGTAACTCGTAAAAGAGAGTGAGGTTAGGGTAGGAGGGGAAAAGGGGATGGTTGATTGGGTAATTGAGAAAAATACAACTTACAAATTGTCAATTTTAGATAAGAAAAAAAGGTGTATTGGTGGAATTTAGGGCGTCAGCATCAAAAGTGGCCAAAGAGTGGGAATTTCAATTTCAAAGCATATTGAGCTGTACATTGACTTCAGAGCCCTGACCTCTTTTCTACTGTCAACTACACACTTGCACACTCACTTCCTCTTCTCATAATATGTTTTCGTAATGTCCGAATCAGCTAACATGTATCTTAACTAAATAAATATAATCAGATTTTTATAATTATGATATGTTTCATGTCGATAGTTAATAAGATGAATAATTTTTCATCTTTCATTTGAACTATTAACATAGTGTTGTGTTCGTAAGATAGTATCAAAATCAACTTTCACATATCATAACTAAGCAAAAATAATAAGGCCTTCGCTTCGGTAAGTCTCAAAATCAAAGAACGGAATTCAAGTATTAAACAATAAAGGTTGAGATATTATAATACTCGTTACCTCTCGTTAAGAAAAATCAAATTGGAGAATTGAGTTTTCAAGTATTAAGCATCTCAGAAAATTAATTGAGATGAGTAAAAATTGAGACAGGATGATCATCGAAAAATAAAATGAATAATGTGAGAAACACCGTCCGTGACTTCAGCCTTTTGAACACTTCTATTGTTTTTCTTCCTTCAAATCATTGTGAAGGCATCTATTTTCATTATATTGACCCTACCATTTTTTTAAAAATTATTTTTTACTTCTTTTCTCACTTGATTTTTTTCTCTCTTTATTATATATATATATATATATATAAAATCTTGTATTAAACTCATTTACATGAGCTTCACCAAACATGAATTAGTTCTAAACTTGGATTAGATAAGTTAAATTGATATAGACTAATTAGGGTGCGTTTGGTAGGATGAAAAAATATTTTTTCTTATTAAATAAATGATTTTCCAACTTATTTTCTGGTGTTCGGTAAATAAACAAAAAATATAATCTAGATGGTTTGAGGGTGCAGGATGATGGGAATGAGTGTGATTAAATTTGAAATTTTGTGTTGTGAAGTCCATTTTAAGAGGCGATATTTTCAAAAAGAAAATCATTCTAAAAAACTTAAACACGACAATTCAATAAAAAGATTACAACGATTCCACTTGATATGTTTAGAATATGAAGGGAAAAAATAAATTGCATTAAACACAAAGCAATTGCAATAATTGAATGATCTGATTTTTTCAATGGAAGTTTATTTATTGCTCAAACATCAAACCTATATGTTGTAAGGTCAAAATTAGAGATATTTTAATAGTCCCTTCGTCTATTTTTATGTAGCCAGTATTAATTTGATACGTCTCTTATGAACCAAAAAGTATTTATTGATAATATTTATATTATCCTTTAAATTTGATAAACTTATTATTTTGGAAAATGATTATAGTTAATAATGAAGGTAAATTCGGAATTATATGATAAATTATCTGTAATTTTTTAAACTGGACATTTATCTTTTTTAAATATCGTGGATAAGTAAAGATAGACGGAAGGAGTATTTATTTAAAGTAGTGGAAAATTAAAGCATTCTCTAAGCACTTAGATAAAGGTGTATAATCAAATTCCCATTCAATTGGAATTGGAACTAATGATAATTAAGGGGCATAAAAGAAGTGGAGCACTCAATAAAATAATCACTAATTAAATACTTAATTTCAAAAGCAAACACATCTTTCTTTGAATTAGTTCTCCATTTAATTAATTATTCAATACTATCAATTTTTTTTTAAATTATTCTTTTGAATAAATGGAGTTTCAAAACCCCTAATGAAAGTGAAATTTAAAACTTCTATAAATGTTTAATTTACTAAAGTTAAACAACTTATCAATGTGCTTAGTCTAATTGTATTAACTCTGATGCTGACTAAGTTTGAAATTAATTAATTTAATACATAATCTTTGATAATATAATAATGTTTACTAATTTGGCCGGCTTGACTTAAATTGTTAAGACAATATTTTCACAGTAGGTAGGCTGTAATTATTATTATAATAATAATAATAATAATATTTATAATTATAATTATAATTATTTTGTGTGCTTTTTATGTTTGGATAGAATGGTGACAAGATTAAGTGAATCCTACTCTAATAATTGCTGGCCTAGCTAACCCTAGTAGGGTCCAAATTAATTTTCCATTGGTTTAATCTCTAAGTTACATATCTTATTAATTATGATTTGGTATCATTATAATTAATTAAACATTTTAGTAGGTTGGATATTTAAGGACTAAGTCACATGTGAGGTTTTAGATTATGTCCAACCCTAGGAAGCTTTCAAATTAGGAAATTGTACAACAATCCAAACACTAATATTCATCTACTTTTGACTTCTTTAGAAATCGACACACGCTTCGACTGAATCACTTTTTTATATTAAGTTTTAAAATCGATGAACCATATGAATTAATCAATTTCATGGAGCATATATTTGTTGTTAGGACGAGTTCAAACTTAACTATAAGGAAGAAGGAAACAGAGTCATATTTTCGTCTTTTTTTATTTAAGTGACGTTTAGGCATAAAAATTCAGTGATGTTTTGACATAAAAGTCGTAAATTTTGGAGGGGAGAAAGTAGTAGTTGCTTCAAGTTTAAAGTGGTATTTGAAAATAAGAGTTGTATTTGAATAGGAGTGCAGTTGGAATTGTTTTTAAATTTATGTGAACGATTTGAAGTGAAAATGATAATTTTCGAAAAATTCATAAATTCTACAAAAAAAATTTTTTATAATTTTCTGTTTAAAAATTTTTTTGAAAAGAAAAAATTATCCATAACGAAACAAGCACTAAATATATTGTTATTTAGAAGCTCGATCAGGACATATAGTTTGTTGTAGAATTGATAAGCCCAAGAATTTATTTTTGTATATTAAAAAATAAATAAAAACTTGTAACATCAAATGTAATAACTAATCTTTGAACTATTTAATTTCATAGCAAGATTTGCAGTTACTTTCACAATAAATTTTTTGAGGATAATATAATTTAAATTGTTGGGGAAAACGACAAAAAGATAGAAAATAATATATGGTGTGGAGTCATTGCTTGTTTGTTGAGAAAATAAATAATATTGGATTTGATATAGTTTAAGAAGTAGAACATTTATGTCAAATGATAGAAAATTAGTATTATTTAAATCGAGAATTTATTAAAAATAATTTATACGTGACTTCATAAGATAAAAATAAGGATAGTCAATTGATATTCATTTTTGATTAATTAAATTTTGAAATAATTATCGAGCGTTTGGATAAAAATTTTGATTAAGTTTAGATCATTGCTATTGAAGAAAATCTAAAGGGAATCCATGTAGCTTGTCTTGTTTGGATACAGAACTGTCACATTTGCAGAAACTAAATTACAAAATTAAGTTGATTTTCTTGGTTGGTTTCACAGCTAAGTAATGAGTAAACAAGAAGTACTTTTATGTTATTTTCTTGAATTATTTTGAAGGGGCAACTAATGTGACAACCCTGAGGTTGGTGGATCGGTCAGGACGAATCAAGCAGGATTGAAAGTTTCAGTTAAAATAAGAAAAGAAAAAGAATTTTTCGAAAGATATAATTGAAGTTCACGTAATATACATGTTTTTGGAGCTTGATCTGGCGTAGGTCAAAAGATAATTCATATTCGTCTAATATCTAGTACCTACATTGCAAGTGAATAATAGACGCACCATGGGTTTCGGACATGATAAATATGGTATCAGAGATAGTTCTCCTTTTCAGTATGATTGTGGGGCAAACCTTAGTGATGACACTGAGCAGAGCGTACTGACCCTCTTTACAGAGAGTAATCAAGTAGGACTGACAAACTTTTTGAAGTTAAAGTGCTCTCGACATTTTACATAAACTCCACATTCAAATTAAAGAAGGAAAGGACATGGCTTAAGTTCATATATTACGATGCTTTTGGAGCACGATTTGACGTAACTCAAAAAATAAATCCATATAAACCTAAATTCAAAGCAGATAATACATAACATGACACCATTTTTTTTGTCTACTCCTCTCTTATATAGTCATGATGCCCTTAATGTTTGGTTTTGAAGGAGTCATTAGTTGGTTTAAGCTACTTAATCAAACTTAATTAGTTCTCCATTATTATATTTAAAAAATTATTAATACTTTTCTTTATAAATTATTTTGTGAGCTTCCTAGGACGTGAATAGTGGGAGAAAGAAAATGTAAGAGAAGAGAATCTTTTGTGACTTTTGAGATTGAAATTATGAATTTTAATTGTATAAAGTGGTGTTTAAGGTACATAATTATTATTATTTTTATAAAAAAAAGTCGTACTAATTGCCTTGGATCTCTGATTACTTCAAAATCAAACAAGTACATAAAAAAAAAATTAAAATGATTATTTTCCTAATACCTGTGCTTTGACTACCCTTACTCATTTGGATATTTAATTTTATCCATCATTTTAATTAAGGTTCAATAATAATAATAATAAGTGATTTTGTTACTTTTCTCTCGTGGAGCAACGGTAAAATTGTCTTTGTATTATCTATACGTCACTTATTCAAGTTGCTGAAACAGTAACTAACGACTTACATTAGAGTAGAATGTTTACATCTCATTCCTTAATTGTGGGCTTGTGTCCTTCTCCCGGACCTACGAAATAAAATATTTGATGTATATTAATAAAATTGTTCAATTTTTCTATAGAAGAAACTTTAATTTATTATTATTATTCAAAGTCATTGAAATAGTAAATACATCATTATTCAAACTAGCTGGCTAAGTGACTTTAGAGAGAGTCCATCGCCTTATTTGTCGTCAAATAAGAATATTTCCATTTTCTTATTAATTAAAAGTACCTAATAACTATAGGGCGACTCAACAATATTAATTACAAAATATCGAATTATTTGTTAATTTTCCCTTTTGAGCACACTTAACGATCAACAAATTGAAAGAAAATCATTTAAAATAAAAATAGAATTACATCCCAACAATAAAAGGAAGAACTATTTATCTAAAGTTTGATGTATAGAATTACTCAATAATATCTTAGTTTTAAGATATGACGGATGCACTTGTTTATTATTCAGTTGCATTCAGCAAAGGATTCAGAATTTTCATAGAGGTGGTTCGAAAAAAAAAATATAAATTTGTAAATGAGTCAATAACTTTTTTTTCAATGAGTGCGATCTTTAAATTCTTTTGGATTTAAAACCACTTTTAGCATGTTTTATAAAATAAAAACTAAAAAAAAAACGTAAAAAACAGAACTGGGATTCAAAATAAGGACGTCACGCGTTGTTGCAAAGGAACCTATTGCTGGGCTTTCTCGTTTTCCTTGTAATTGAGAGAGTTCAGAATATATATATATATTCATATAAATACAGAAAATTTATCTTATACATATCGTGTAGTCTTTTACCGAGGGAGTTCGGACAAACTCCCTGGCTTACATGTAGGTCCGCCCTATGAATGTTTTGATTGACACTATAGAATACATATTTAAAATCTTGAATTTGCTTTTCATTTAAGTAATTAATAGCAAAAAGAATGAGTTAGAACAAATAAAAGGAACAAGTGAAAGGCCACACTTGAATATGTTATCTATGAGTAGATTTATTTTTTCAATATTTTTTATTAATAAATATATTAGAGCTTAATTAATTTAAATTTATGTTAAATTAAGCATCACTCGAGAATAATAATGCTAATTTGAAATCTCTAATAGAGAAAGAAGACAGGGGTTGATATTAGTTTAAGCAAATTTATACAAATATTTAAATCTAGAGTCTTCAATTTAAGGGACAATACTAATAGATGGGATAAAAGGGACCACTTCAAATGTACATTTTTTATAATTTCTTTTTTCTTACAAGGTTCATAAATAGTAGACAAAATCTAGCTGTCACAATTTTGTTTATGTTTTCTGGTCAATTTTATTAATATATCTTATAGTATATAGTAAGTAGGAATTTACTGTCATTTTTAGGAAGTTTCGTACTTTGAATTGTACTTCATTTTTCTTTAGGTATAATATTATTCAACAAATTTAGATTTTTCAAAGTAAACTTCATGGAAACACCAATAATATTTTGAAGGAGACAAACTTTTGATAAGGTCAATATAATTAATTATTGTTCTGCTGATGTTCATTTCAATCAATTTAGATAAATCAACATACCAACTAGGTGCAGTAAAATTACTATTACACAGAATACACTTGTTGATTGGGTAAATATTTGTAAAAGGGTCTTTGGCTAATTGTAAAAGATTGAACACTCACATTTTTGGATATAGTATCAGAACCAAACATATGGTATCATAAAGACAAATAGAGAGTTAAATAGTGGTTGAGAATCAGACAAAACAAAAAAACACTCGGTGATTCTTCTCTTCTATCCTAACTTTGGTGGATAGAATTATCAGATATCCCATCAAATTAGTAAAGGTCCGCGCGATCATCAAAAAGAGAAGTGCAAATAGGATATTGAAGAAATGACATTTATGCAGATTACTTAAATCATCAAAGGACTTAAACTCATGAGTATAACATTACCTTAGAGCTAAGGTACACACATGGGGTGGGGGGGGTGGGGGGATGAAATGCTGACAAGATATGTAGATGAAAATATTGCTGAGTCACTTACAGACGAGTATTTGTTTGATTCACCAGATGTGAAGCCAAATAAGCTTGTCAAATAAGTGAAAACTGGTTATCTGTCAGAGTGCTCTAGCCACACTTTTGAACTCATTCAAGCAAGAATGCAGGATTTTCTGTCGTTTCTGAAGCGATTGACGTTCATTTTCTAGAGAATCTATAGCTCCAGGTGCAACAAACATGTCCATGAATTTTTCATCATTCACAGCAAACAAATTCAGCCCAAGTGCTACAAAAAGACGTTCTCGACTGTTGACAAATAGGAAATAATGTCAGTTTTGTAGTTACTGGACAAGCTTAATGAAGTATAGAAATTAAAATGTGCAACAAGGAGGTGTGTGATGACAGTCTTGTAATAAATTAAACTATAAGTTGTATACTAATCACTCCTGTCCTGTGTTTAAATTTTGCGTCTGTGGCAAGAGACTGAGATATTATCTAGCGAGTTAGATGCTAATTCGATATTAATATTCATAAACAGTTGATACATAAACACATAATATAGGAATTCTTACAATAAACTCATAGGATCAGAGAAAGCTAGTAGCATACCATGGAGTTAAGAATCCAGAATTCAATGTTGATGCCACGCTGCGCTCTACCAAAACTTCACGTATTCGAGCAAAATGCTGGGCAGCTGATGAGCATATCTCTGCATAAGTAGAGACAGGTCTTGATATGTTGTCTCCATTTCCAAACAAAAGGCTCTCGCCATTTTGGCCATGGTTTCTAGCATTGCCTGAAATTCTAGGTTGGCGTTTTCTTGCTCCAACTTCGACACAGTTTCCAAGTTCTCTTTTGATACCATAATTTCCATCGGAAGGTTGGTCAGGAGATGGGGTCTCAGGCACAGTCATTTGGCATTCTCGCAGGGCATCCCTGCTTTCTGTAACTTTCCCAGGTGTGGTTTCCTGAGCACTTTTTTCAGGGGGCATGTTTTCTTGGTCTTTCATTGCTTCTTTGCGCAATGCAGCACCCCCATCAGATAACTCAAGACATAATGGACTAGCTGTGGCTTGATTTAATTGGTAAATTGAGTTGTTACCAGAGCTAAAACTCCCAATAAAGTTGTTCTCGTAGCAGACATGAGAATATGGACTTGTAACTGAATCAAGATGATGTCGGAGTAGTTGCTTGCACTCTTTGGATAGATCTTTCATAAAATTGTTGTAGGATTGCCTTAGAGCAGCATGAAAACCAATGTATCCTTCCATATCCACTGGTCTATGTCCATCTGCATAGAGAAATGATATCCAAACCATCAAAAAATGACCGTAGTTCGTGGAGCTGCATGTGATATTCCAACTTTAGAATGCTATGTAGAGAACTCCATCAACTGTTTCTGCTTCAGTAAACAGCATAACTTTTTTTTTCAAAACTATCAGTTAAGATTTATCACTGCATCACACAATCTTAAAAAAAGGATGACAGAAACAAGAAAACAAAAGCCTATTGATACCTTTACTTAATATAGGCCTCCTAAAGGTCAGCTTATCCATTTCGCGAAAGAAAATTTCAGCTCATATAGTAAATAGTCTAATGAAGCAGCATGTATCTCAGACTCAAGACAAAATTATTACCTGAATTCTTACTGTTGGAGTCATTTCCATGATTTTTCTCAATGGAAATATCGAAGAGGTTCCCCAAAACAAAAGCCAAACGATCACAAGCTGTGTCAAGAAGAGGAGCAAGCCAAGATCGAGCTGCAGCTCGTGCAATCTCTGCAGCTGCCTCAGTAATTCCTCTACCACCACCACGGCCAGTATGAGCAAGCAAAATGTTAGCCACCTGTCATCAACTCTGTTAAATTGAATTCCCAATTTCTAACAAAAGTTTTTTTTCTTTCAAGGAAAATACTACCTTCTCCCTGGACACAGGTGGGCATTTGATTGAATATGTTGCACATCGAAATTCATGCATCACCCTCTCAAAGGCAGCACCACCATAAAGTCGAAGGGTCGCATTTGGAGGTTTAATTTCAGCTGTAACACTAGGCCAACTCCCAATACCACTCTCTATCCGTTCTTCCTCTGTTGTTTTCCCCCATTGCTCAGGGGCTGGATCTGCAGCACCATCAATAAGTGCCTCCTTCATAAATAACAAGAAAAATCAATTCAGAAATACTTTCATCACTAAAAGATACATTTAAGCTGATGCAGCAGAGCGTAGTGACAAATTCATAACCATTGCAGATATGCTGATGCCTAGAAGTAACACTATAAGCAGATCACTCAAAATGCTAATTAGGAGTACATATATTATGTATATTTTAGAAGTAGTACTGACCACATGATTGCATAATGCGGCAGCGTGCAACATGGCAGATTTTCGAAGATGGGCAACATCAGATGTTGCATTTATCTTGCACTCCATTCTAGCTAAATCAGCAGTGACTTCACCACATCGCTGCTCCAGCAGAGCGAGTGTTGCTGGTGCAGCTTCTTTGTATCTTCTCTGGAGCTCAGCCTCCAAAAAATCTCTCAGACAACCAAACCCAACATAGGACCTGTATTTCTCTTCATCAAACCCACCTTTAACACTATCACGCAAATAGTGTAACATCTCTGCATCCACTTGAGATATTTGACGGCGAAACTCATCATTGGAAATTGTGCCTCGGTCCTTAGGCAAGGCAACAAAAAAGGGGTGAGTATTCTCCCCAAGATAACCACTTGCACTCAAATACCGATCTACTTCCCAGCGTTCTGTGAACTCCTGAACATGGATTATATCACAATTAGATCTTGTAAAATGAGAGGAAAATACAATCCAAAACAATTCATTGAATAGGAAGAGAAGAAGACAAATATGTAGTTTTTGAAAGAAAAAAAGAGGTAGCCAGGTGCACCAAGTATTTCCTCAGCTTATCTTACACTTCTTCAAGAAGCTATTTCCATTTTCCTTGGCTTGAACATGTGACACATGACCATGGAAGCAACTTTTACCATAGCACAAAGGCTCCAAAAGAAGACAAATATGTATCAAGTGAAATTTATCATCTAAGAAATATCATTGATGATCAGTCACTGTACAGGCATACTTCCCCAATAATCTAGGAGTTAACTTTCTCCCAGCTTCATTTTCTATCCCATAAAAAAGCAATGATTTTGCATATGCATTTTAGAAATCTCTGCTCTCATCACCTAATGTAGTTATTTATCTATTAAAGTTAACACAGAGAGAAACATTAGAGCATATGCAAAAGTTTCTTATCATTAATATTGAAAACAACATTTGACATGTGCAAGCATGAGCCAAGAAACTTGGTGGTCATACCTTAAGCCGGTTATCAAATTTGGAGACAACAATGACTGTCCTCCTAAAGCTGGGATCAATCTCTCGAATAGTGTCCAGCCACAAAGATGAACACCATTCCACACTGCTCTGCTGAAGGAACAGAATAATTCGATGAGGCGGACTGGCTAGTGACTTCACCATGGATAAAATTTCATCAGGTGTTCTCTCTGGTTCACCCTTCTTGGCCTGCCACGTGAATATAATCAGTCACTCCAAAAACATGTGTTCTAGTCGAGTAACTGTTTGTCAAAGCCAGATGGAGTAACTTACTTTTAGTACAAATCCAGGTGTATCAATGATGGTAAGATTTGGGCAATGAGCATATTCTGCTCTCATGACAATAGGCTTTGAAGAGACTGCCGCTCTAGTCCTTTTCAAAAGTGACTCAGTCCGAGACTTTATGGTATCTGCAATCTCAGAGGCCAAGACAAGTGGACTTCCATATTCTTCTGAATCCTCATCCTGCATCAAAAATCATATTCCATATTACCAGCATTTCCTCTTCTCGAAATTCAGCACACAACAATTAACTCTCTCAAGATAATCTCCAACATCACACTCCTACTCAATTTCTAAATCCAAGGTCTGATATCTATATACCATTTATCATAAAGCTCGAACAAAGAGGGTGTTATAATAGGTTGACAACCAACATTAATAACAGACTTTCTTATGATAATTTTCTGAACATATGTAGGTTTTGTATAACCAATCCCGACTAGTTTGAAATCGAGGCATAGTTAATTGCGGTCAGCTATGTGAATTCTCTATATCCATTTTGCTCTAATGTCAATACATGGTACACTTATCATTCTGTCTACGTATTTAAGGTCTTTACTGGTTTGCTTTGATAACTTCCAAGTAACATTTTAGATTATTTGAGTAGTAACACATTTTGCATTCAACTTATATAAACAAAGATAAGGAGAAAGAGTGTGTGTAAAGTAAACCTGAAAGCGGCAACGAGGATCTAAAGCGGATTGGTCATGGACCATTTGCAAGATGAGAGGGCGTCGGGTACCCATTTCAACTTCTCGGACATTGAACCGGAATCCCAATAGGGCTTCAAGGAGGGAGCTTTTCCCATCGGACTGTCCACCAATAGCAACTATTTCAGGAATCGGAAGTTTCTCACCGAAAGCTACAGCGGCTGCTTGAAGACGATTGTAAGCCTCAAATCGGTCCTTGAATTCAGAAGCCGATCTGTTTGAATCCGCCGTATGATGCTTGTGGTGGTGCTTTTTGGAAATGGAAGTACTAGTTGGAGTTTTGGTTGGTGTATTGAGGAAGCTATTGGTGGAAGCCATTGTTGATGGAGCGTAACAATGGAGGAAAATAGAGCCTAAAAGGGGATTTTTCATCAATTTTGAATTCGAATTTTGGGGGGTGAGGGGTGGGGGTGGGCGTGGGGGAGCCGTTGGGTTTAATGGGCTTTAACTTTTAATTTTAGACTAAAAAGAGGGCCCAATGAAAATAAACTTAAAACTTCTTGGGCAACTTTCACATATATTAAACATAAAATTCATATTTATATGTTATAGCAAAGTTTGCATAATTGCACTCCATAGCAAACATATCAATGTATAATTCGCTATATATATACAATTGAAGCGAATTGTATAAAACGAGAAAGAGAAAGAGAGACTTGGGCAGAGAATTGTATAAAAAGTGTATAAAAAGAGAAAGAGAGAAAGGCAAAAGAGACTTAGATAGGGAATATACAATTGAATCATATTGTATAAACGAGAAAGAGAGAAATTATATACAATTTGAATTTGTATAAAACGAGAAAGAGAGAAAGGCAAAAGAAACTGAGCAGGAGAGTATTTTTATTGTATAATTATAAGTGTATAGGACGAAAATATATATATTTTGCATGTGTATATACAATTCTATACAATTTTCCCAAACTTCTAATATTTTGAGGCTCAACTCAAATACCATGATGTTTGGAGCCCATTCCTCTCTATTGTTTATTGGCTTTTCTTTTCGATAAGAATAAGAGTTGTTGACAACACAAATTTCATAGTTCATGGCCTAAATTATGTGTTTTTATTTTAGTTTTTGAAATTACCTTTCATACCATATTTACTTTGTCAAATACATGTTTTTAATATACATGTTGATTAAATTACGTGCAATTTATTTCTAATACATTTTGTCCAAGTATGATTTACATGTATCTGAGATGTACTAACTCTCCCACTCACATCTTTCACCTCCCTCCTATCACAATGTATTTGGTATCCCTTATATATGAATATAATGTGATTTGTATATATCTACACCACCTCTCACTCGCCTCTTTCCCTATATATTTGGTATTTCAGAATATATTTGATGATATACATATTTAGTATCTCTGATACATATATCTGACTGGAAATATGAAGGAGTGTTGTATTCGATTTGAAATTCGATACGACATTATTAATTATTGAAATTATGTAATTATTTCAAACTATAGAATGGATTAATATTTACAGTGATAATATTTGTGTAAGTAAATAGGTTTTCCTAACTAGTAACCCAAACGCAAATTAGGCTTATTGATTTATTGAAAGCGGGTTATCAAAATAATGGATGAGGAATAGTTTGAGATTTTATAGTTAATAGCTTAATGGTGCGAGTATATGGATTACTTATGTTACTTATCGATTTAATTATCATTTCGTTAAGAACTATATATCAAATTTACGTACATATATATATTATTTTATATATTTAGTACTTTAGAAGCACCTAGCTACATATTTTCTTTGGTTCAAATATGCACCAAATAAACTTCATATATATCGGTAATTGCTAAACATACATCAAATCAATCAATAGATTACTATATGTTAAAATTGATAACATATCAACCAAATTGTTAAACATGCGCCACTTGCAAGGAAGCCACCATTTTATATATCAATTAGCGATAATGCACAAGTAACCCCTCAATCTATACTCGAAATCTCAGAGACACACTTATACTATATTAAGGTCCTATTACTCCCTGAACTTATTTTATTAATAATTTTATATCCCTTTTCGATCTACGTGACACAATCTTGTGGGTCCAATGCTAGTTGACTTTTTCTTTCAAGCTAGTGTCACGTAGGACGAAAAGGGTAAAATTACTTATGAAATAAGTTCTGGGGATAATAGGACATTTATAGTATAAGTGTGTCTCTGAAATTTCAGGCATGGGTTGAGGGGGTACTTGTGCATTTTCCCTATTAATTATTAAACAAATGTTTAAGTTTTACAATAAATCCGTTGTAGTCTAGTTGGTTAGGATACTCGGCTTTCACCCGAGAGACCCGGGTTCAAGTCCCGGCAACGGAATTTCTTTTTTTTTTTTTTGGAGAAAAATAAATATTTCATCCGTTTAAAAAAGAATGACCCGTTCTTTTTCGGTAACACTTTAACTTTAACTTTCCACGTGACATGTTTATGATCACAGACATTTTGGACATAATTTTAAAATGGACTATAGAATCATGAAACATATTAATAATGAAAATGGACTATCTACTTCTGGTTAAGATCGATCAATTAGCTAAAGACATACAAGTATGCATACACTTTGATAATTTGAAACTCCTTTTTAATTATTCTTTTTAAGACGAAAATTCACCCAAAATGATTAAAATTTACACATAAATATTGTTCTGATTCCCGTACATTGAGTATATCATCGTCATTGTTGTATGTGTTTTACTTTGACTTTAACCTAACGAGATTTGATAAACCAGCTGGATTTGATCATTACATTGAGACTAGAAATTAAAAAAAGTATAAGTCCACTAGATATGTTAGCAGTAAAAAACTAATAATGTAATAATTAGTCAACACGCAGACTATAGACTACGAGCTAATAATTAATAGGTTTTGAACTCTTCCAAAAAATGATTTTTTTTTTGAGAAAAGAACAATGGAATATAATAAATAAATTTAAAAATGAAAATTAAAATAGGCTAGAAAGTCAGTTAAAAGAAAAAGTTTACACAGCTACACCAATTCAATACTCCATCCAACACAATCAAAGATATTTATGTGATTCGTTTACGAATTCTTTTTACTCTGAAAATTTTTATAATGTCAATAATATAAGTATAACTAATGCTAATCATCCTTCTAGCTCAAAGTTTAGAACGAGAATTTCAACTTTCATATATATTTTCTCTGAAGTTAATATAAGTTAATCTATTTTACCAAAAAAAAGAAAAGCTTATAATACTCTTATTGCTTCGTAGTGACGAAAAAAACTTTGTTATTATTTTTTAAAAAAATGTAATTTAATGTACAAAATATTATTTTATTTTATTTGAGTGGTTAATGTAGTACAATATTATATTAATTGAAATAGGGTGGCTGAGGGCATGTGAATAAAATTGAGCTAAGAGAAGTCAACCATGTGAATAATACTCCCTTTTTCAGCTGTGATTACGGTCCTAATTTACAACAATAATATACTTATTTGTCGTATTGTTAGTTTAAATATCTTATTTATTTTAATATTAACATAAGTTTATTATATTGTATCATTTAAATGGATAAAAGTCACATTTAATATAATGATCAATTAAATGTGATCGCATCATTTCTTGATAAATTCAATATATCTATTTATAATAGTTTTACTTCGCATTCTACTTTTCTTGTATGTTTATCGTTCAAACAGTTGATGCGTGATATTATGTAATTAACGACAAAGACAATATATTCAAACATTGTATTTATTAAATGGAAACTTACACAAATCTACCTAATTACATAGATGAACTCCAAGTTGTGATATTACTTATCTTATCAGATTTTAGTGCGTTCAGCTTGAGATATATGGGTCAAAATTATGTGTAATTTATCGTAGATACTTCATCCAAGTGGATTCGCATGTACCTGAGATACATAACAAATCTCGCTAGCCTTTCACGCCTCTCTACCATCTCGTTCACTACTCTAATATGTATGCAGAATCTCTAAATCACACTAGATACATACATCTAATGTGATTCTCATGTATACATAACGAATCTTGTACGTCTCTCTCCCTATTTTAGTGTATCTAATAACAAAAATACATGTAGCTAAATGTATCTTCCTCAATATATAATAGAAATTAGTGGTAAGATACATAATACTTTGAAACTGTAAATAATAATAGTATAAATTGGCATATGGCAGTGAAGTATGTCTAATTTAATATGTAGGGTCTTCTTCATTAAAACAAGGTGAATTCTCGCATTTTTTGTATAAATTCAAAATAACAAATTTATACAAACACAAACATCTGAACTTTAAACAATTACACGAATTATATTATTCAATATAACATTATAAAAAAAATTTATACAAATCATATCATACAAATTCTGAATCCTACAAACTCGAAACCTCAACCCACGTAATTATCACTGAATGTTGGTCGGAAGTGATAATTTACTAAAAACTACAGCTATGGTGACTAATTAACTAGTATATATTTGTTTAATCATGTAATTTTTCCTACGGGGAAAACAATCCAATACCATACATCGCAACATAATATATTATGAAACAATACGTAACAGATCGATCGAGTAATGATAATCG
Source organism: Solanum lycopersicum (assembly GCF_036512215.1). Lineage (NCBI taxonomy): Eukaryota > Viridiplantae > Streptophyta > Magnoliopsida > Solanales > Solanaceae > Solanum > Solanum lycopersicum. The sequence goes on from NC_090806.1 coordinate 68,100,310, forward strand.
AAATCACATATCGTGCGCTTGCAAATTGACTAGACCTTTCGTCGGCTGAGATCTAGCATGAGAGACCGTGAGAAACCAAGTGCCTCGCGGTTTGCCCGCCGAGAAATCGGATCTTTCAACGTGAATAATAAATTAATATTAGGATTATGTATTAAGCAAGATTAATTAATCACTTATTGTCTCTTTAAACTAAGGCACCTAAATTACTCTTCACTCTACCATCATTTGGTGGCCTTTTTCATCTTAATGACAATTTAAGACTTTGTAATGACGTGTTAACCTATAATAGCATCCAAAGATTTTTAATTAGGATTTAAATCTATATAATAAGTAAGATGTAGAAAAAATTATATTATATGGTGGATCCATTCTATTCGTGGTTGAGATGGTCTACTAACTCTATATGCAACTATTTATCATTTATGTAAAAAAAATAAAAATCGATCGGATATCATGAAAGTGAAGGACTCGTGATAATGATAAAACGTTTTGAATAATTGACTTATTTATGATTTTGATTTATTAGGTAAGGCACAACGTAATTTATTTTATTTTTTAGCTTGCTTTGTGGTTTGACTGGTTTACGAAAAATTTCACTTTGAGATAAACACATTTCATCAAAGAAAATCTATTTTATTCCATATGAACCTGAAATTTTTAATTAAGAATATGAAAAAAATATTTATCAATTCGACACGTTAACTTTTTCACCTGCACCTCTAATCATAAAGAAGTATATATTGACGTAAACTTTTTGAATTAATCACAAATCTTGCTTTTGTTTGGACGATCACTTCAAATTAAAACTATTTTTCTAGGTACAAAAATATTTTTGTTTCATTGCTACAAACACTTCCACAGTCAGATTTAGACTTTTTCAAAACAATGTTAATTAACACGTTTAAATATTCCACTTAACCTAATTTAATTATAAATGTCAAACTAATTACTCCTTGGAATCCTCATTAGATTCATAGCTTTATGTCACTAGGATCTAGAGCTTTTCACTAATTAAATTAATTAACAATTTTCACCTAATTAATTCTGCCACAAGCAGAGAACAATCCCTCCCTTAAAACAAGGAATATTTTATCACACAACCATCAACTCAAAATCATATATATAAGACATATATCACAAACTTCAATTTCACTCACATTTTTTAAAAAAAAAAAATGGCATACATTTTACTCAAATTCATTGCCATTATTCTCCTTATTTCATCAACAAATGCTAATCCAAACTCTCTTTTTCGCTACGACGATGAAGAAGAGTCGATTTACATCCTCGATACACCTTTTTCTAGCTTGAGGAGCTCGAAAAAAGTGACAACGATCAAAAAAGGAGCAAGTTGTGACGCGAATCGTAATAATATTTGTGATGGAGTATCGGCAAATAAAGGGACAAGTATGCTTTATTGTTGTAAGAAACATTGTAGAAATGTGTTAGGTGACATGAACAATTGTGGAAAATGTCAAAATAAATGTAATTTGTTACAACGTTGTTGTGGTGGGGTATGTACTAGAGTGATTGATGATCCTAAGAATTGTGGCAAATGTAATAGAGTTTGTAAGGATGGGGTGAAATGTGAAAATGGATATTGTGGGTATGCTTAGTTATAAGGTGAAATTATAACGGGTTGAGCTGATACGATTATAATACATTCAGTGTAATTTCACGAGTGGGATCTGAAATTAGTTGAGTGACTCCATATCGTAAGTACTATATATCAAGTTTTTTTTTTTTTTTTTTTTGCATAGTGGAGGAGGACTAATTTTTGTACCTAAGATTCAACAAGCTCCATTTGATACAAAGAAGAAATACTTGTGACTATGTTGTCATTAATAAAAATGTATGTGATGTTGTTCCTGGTATTTTTGTACGAGGGTGTGATCTAATCGTTAATGAAATAAGTGAAACAGTGATAAACATACGCAAAATTACAAGGTTTCAAGTTGGTTCGAACACTCTTATTATTTGAAAAAAAGTCTACCATCTAAGTACTATTGTAGTTCTTGTTTTTGGTTAATCATTGTTTATAATTATTTTTAGTTATGATCTATCCTAATATGTTGTTTATGGACTATTGTATTTCGATTAACATATGATTTTTTTTATGTTTTGGTTACTTTTGCATTGTTCCCGTTGTCTCATATATTTTCTTCATTGTCTCCTTTTATTTTATACCGAAATTTGTTGCATATGAGTTAAGGGTCTTTAAGAAACAGCATCTCTATCTCAATGAGGTATAATCATAAGGCTTGCGTACATTCTACATTCTTTAGATTTTATCGAATATTGTTATTATTATTGTTGAATCATTTAAATAATTGGCTAAAAACAACGATAAAATAATCTCCAAGTGACTTATCGATTACAAGTTCGAGCTCTAAAACCATCAGCATCATTGAATGTCAACATCACAACCACGTCATAATATATACTACTTATTTGTATCTATTTGATGGAAATACAATTAAAGTACCAGCAGCCATTCTAATTTTACGTAACAAATTAATTTTTCTCTATTTAGTTTTTACTTTGGTTGGTTAAAATTGATATAACTCATCACAACTTTTTTTATTTCTTGAAATAGAAGATCAATTTTATTCATATATTAAGATTCACAGTTAGACGTATAATTGAAATCAGTGGTTGAAAAGACAGGGGTACGAGGCGAGGCGAGGTGAGGCGTTTTATACAGTATTGAAATATGGGGTGTAAGTCCTATGGATCTACGGGGCGTAGTCTCATCACTCATATATATTCAATTTTATAGTTTTATTACTAATTAAATTCCTCTCAATGATTTTACAAATAATTTTTCATGAAAAATCTATAATATATAGAAATTATATTATGATTTTTATTTGAGATAAGTATTGATATTCTATAATAAAGAAAAAACGTATTACTAATTACTATTTGAAAAATATCATTACACCAATAATAATAAAACATGACTATACAAGTAAAAATAATTTAATATCTTCACTTTCTAATAATAAAAGAATCATTAAAGTAGAGAAATGTTATGTAATATATAATTACCTTCGTTGTGTTACCAAATAGTAAATATGTGATACTATATTTGTTGTTTGAGTTACTCTTAATCTTGTTATCTTTATAGATTAAAAAGTTATGTATCATTCATTTATTCAAGAACTATGAGGGTCAACAATGTTAATTAACTATTTTAACACATAATTTGTGTAAGATCAGTTAGGCGAGTCCCGAGCGTTGAGCGTGCTTAGGGCATACAGTCGGATGCTTAGGGTGTAAGTCTTAACTAAATCTCGCACTTGAGCCTTGACGCGTTTTGCTAGAGTCCCGCCCTAGTGCAAGCCCGAAGTAAGTCCCAGAAAAATCTTTTAAAACACTGATCGAAATAATTCCACAAGCATAATAGGATACATTACCAAAAAAAATGCTATAAAAACACAAGAATTGTTAATTTCCATATTTAGTTCCATAGATTTCATTTCAAGTCCTCCTAAAATATCTGATTATGTGCGACTCAATGTCTTTATAAATGAAGTATCGTCTTAGAATCCAAATTTGAGTGCTCCATTTTTCATAATAATAGAATTATTATAAATATTACCCAATATTTTTTAACAAAAAAATTATATTATATTATGTCTTTCTTTAAATTCATTTCGAAACAGTAAAAAATGTTTCTTTCTTTTTTGTCAAATTTTAACAATTAGATTTTATAGAGAGAAGTAACAAATTGGTGATAAAAAGAAGTAAATATTTTAATAATATCAGCAAAATCAAAGCTTTCTTGGTATATTATTACAGCGTTATACAAATTTTGTAGAACTTAATAATCCCTCATGTCACCATTTTATAATCGAACTCCCGTTTGATCATAGATTTTGAAAGTAGGCTTTCAAAAATATAATCCATACCGATTTTTCGGTGAAATTTCACTTCCACTCCCGAAATATCAAATGGCATGTCCAACCATTCTTTTTTTAAAAAGTTTCAACTAAATCTACGATCAAATGCTAAGTCGACGATTAAGCAAAATGTCAATATAATATCAACTACAGCAACAAAAGAAAAACATGTAGACTGTCTCTCCAGTAAGTAATCTCAAGATAGGCCGCACATCTACCAGCAAAACATTTATGAGTTTTCCATCCTAAACTATATAGGATGCAAGAAAAAGAAATATTGTTATGATCAAACTAAACAGTACTTGCTATTGCAGTATTTGTAAACAAAAAATTAAAACACTAAAAACAAAGTTTTTGTTTTTTGTTTTGTCTCTCCCCACCTGCCTCTTTCTACTTTTGAAGATACATGTATCCGATGACTAGAAGTACCAGAATCGCGAGTGCAGCAGGAGCAGCTGCCCATAGCCAGTAGTTTGTTGCTTTCTTGCGCTTTAGTATAGCTTTGGGAAGCTCGGAGCCTCTTGCACGTGTTGCTCTGTGCCTGATGGTGTTCTCTTTCCGTGCCTTGACCTTGGGTGCAACGGCTGTTTCAACAGTCTCCTCTGCATTTTCTTCCTCAGCAATTTCCTCGGGTGTTTCAGTTGGTTCCTCGATTGGTTCCTGACCAGCAGCAGAAGCTCCGCTCTTCTTCTTTGCTTTCTTCTCACGTTCCTGAAAGGGATCAAAGTAACGAGATAAGTAAATCTGAAACGTTTACAACCTAAAACTACAAGGAAATGGAAAGCTAAGTTGCAGGGACTCTTCACTTTTGGATTCGTTTGACATTTTTGAAGAGTCCGAGCAACACAGATGGTATGACTATAAAGAATCAGAGAGAGAATTACCTTGAGCTTCTTTTCAGCTTCTAGCTGAGCTTTCTTTGCAGCTTTTGCAGCTGCTTTCTCGGCCAACTTACGCTTCCTCTCCATAGCCTGTTTATTTTTTGCCATCTCCTCCTCTTTCTTCATCTCCTTCAGTGTTGCCTCATCAATTTCGATTTTCTTGGGCTTAGAATCCTTGTGTAGGTCCAAACCATAGATTTCCTCATCATCATCAACAACAGCTTTTTTCTCTGTGCTTTTTGAGTTTTTACCACGAGCATCATTCAGCTGCTTGCCGCTAACCTCTTGCTGTTCTTTCTGAATCGGAGCAGCATCAACGGGTGCATGATCTTCCTTAACGGGTTTTGCATTAGCTCTTGCTGGAACTTCAGCACGGGAGACAGTAGGTGCTTCTGGTAACACCAGTGGCTTTTCATCAGGATTCCTCATCCTGCCGTCCCTGCTCAGCTGCCTAATATCAAGCGACTGCAAGAGTCTCCTCTCATAGTCATCTCTAAAAGACTTACTACCACACCAAAGAGAAATGAACTTGTCGACCTAGTGAAAGAAAAAAGATGGTTGTCAATACCAAACACATAAATATAACAACTACCGGTGAAAAATACATCATACCTCTGTAACTGAAAGCTCTTTAAGGGCTCCAACATCCTTTTGGTCAGCAAGTTGTTTCACTTTGTGCAACACGTTGGAGTTTTGATAGAAAGAAGAATTCTGAAAATTGCAGGAAATTGGTTATAAAGACTACATAAGTTTAGAGACTATTTCTCTTGACACTGCAGTAATCAAAAAAAACATTTCAATTTTTTTAAAGATAATAGCGCCCGTGAAAGATTTCAGAGAGTTGACATAAACAAATCAACTGGCTTCTCCCTTGAGATGTAAAATTTCCTACTGTTTTCTATTCCTTTTTAGGAAGAGCAACCTTCCTTACCTCTCAGCTGCCATCCTTTTAACTGTTATTTTTTCTTTTTGGGTGTGTCTCTAGAAGCTGTTAGTTACCAAGGACAGTTGCGGTACTCAGTCAAATATACACGAAAGACACTAGCAAGTTAGAAATCAAATATACATGAGCAAAACCAGAAGTCGTCATTACTATAAAATTCCAGGCAACCATCATGTCACTTACCAGCGCCCGTGAAGCATGTATCTAGACCAGTAATGAAATGTTTCTACCTGCTCTCCTAACAAAAAATAGTGTAGACGACGGAGAAATTTTTCTGATCACTCATAAAATTCCTACACATAAGGCAACTACAAAGATACAGGACAACACAACACAACAAAAACATGTAATCAAACATGGAAACAGATAGATCAATAGACCATATATGGGTAGCATATGGCATCATCAGAACAGTAACAAGTAGAAGCACAGTAATTGAAGCATCTCGTATGTAATTGATTGTTGATGATTCACCGAAGGAAAACAATGGGATTGAATCTTTTTTTGTTTTAATTGGATTTAATTTGAGCATAACATATACCATGAACCCTTTTTTTAACCAAAATAGTAAGACAGGAAGCAGCAGCATACCCCTTCTTCACGCTGTTTTCTCAATTCCAGAATATGTTCATAAGTCTTGTCCCTCTTCTCCACAACGTCCTTCAATTCCTCATCCAATATACCGATCTGTTTGTTTATGGCATCAATCTGATCATCTATTATCTTAAGCCTGCCCTTGACTTCCTGTTGTCCCTTACGAACTCCATCCAAGCCAACATTCATAAGCTACAAATACCAGCGGCAGGTTAGCAGTTATCATATGCAGATCACAGCAAACTCACATGATACGATACAGCCATGAAACCTAAATATTTGCATCTGTATAAGAGAAACATAACATAAAGGCCTTACTTTGACCTGACTCTGGATTGATTCTTTTTCACCCATCGTCTCATGAATCTGTGCTCTTGCAGCAGCAACCTTTTTAACATCTTCCCTTGTTCCTTCAAGTTGTTTGATTTCCCGAAGAATTTGCTTCTCTTCGTTCAGAGGAATGCTTTCATGCTGAATGCGGTATTGCAGACCCTTGATCTACAAAGTTGCCAGAATGAAAATGTCATATTATCATTGTTTGTGTACGATATGAAATAAAGGAATGAATGCAAATAATGACAAAACAAACCAATTAAGTAAAGTTATAAACGAGTGCTTACAAGATGATTGAGCTCCTCCTCAGATGAACACACTGTAGGACCCCTCTCTCGGCCTGCATTCCTAGAACCGCGGAGCTGGCCCAAAGCCTCATGCAGAGGTGCCATTTCCTTTATCTTACCATCAATAGCACTCCGAAATTCCTTATTCTCAGCACTGAGGGCTTTCCTTTGTTCAATGAAAATTGATTTTTCAGCCTGAAAATACACAAAGACCATTAAATTATAGCCGCCATACTCCCACAAGGCCATAAATTGGAAAAAGAATTGGCAACTAACAAAATGGGCCATGCAATTGGCAATATCAACTTACGAAAGCTTGCTGAATTTGCAGAAATTAGTTAAAACTGTAGGATAACAAGATCTTTCATTTTGACTTTATAATACTTCCAGTTCAACGCAGCAACACATGGTAAAAATCTGATTTTAGGATCATGTCATAAACAACTCCATGATTTTAACAATACTAGAGAGATACCAAATAATATGCTCTTGAAAAATACAGCCAAAGAAAGATTCACCAAAAAACTTACCCTTTTGGCCTTCAATTTTTCAATGATCTGAGATCTAGCTTGGTTCTTTTTCTGTAGCTCTTTTTCAGCCAGTTCAATTCTGGCTTTCAGTTTAGGGTCGTCAAATCTCCGAAATTTAACAGTATAGAACGAATGGACCTGCTTAGGTTCAGGCCAATCCTCAACCGCATCCTTTGGAACATTGCTCACAGGAATTCTACTTATTTCCTCCTTAGGTTCTTCAGTCCCATGAGAGCCGAATTTTATTGGCTCCGTAATCCCTGAAACATGATTCGGCTTTCCATTTTCTTTCAGAAGATTGATCTGTTCAGTTCCAGCTTCAACTGGAACATGAACTAACTTAGCTTCCACCTCTACACCCATATTTCAATGAAATACAAACCGAGAAGTCCCTGATCCTGAAGCAAAGAATGAATACATTAGCAAATTATGTTCAACACAAGTGAGAAAGATGCATCAAGAAGACACACGATAATTGAGGGCAGAAAGAATAACACGATATGGAAGACTTTTAAGTTATACGGCCCAGTCACCAAGGTTATCAAAATAATGAATTGGGCGCAAGATGGACTAAATTTTTAAACCATTGGTGCAGAATGATTCAGCCCAGGGAATCCTAATAATCCATGATCAAGCTATGAAGCAGTATAAAAATAGATCTTTGATTAAAAGAGCAGCTACTCATTCGAGACTCAATAAACAACAAGATTTCAGAGTCATCATCTCAGAAGCTGAGCACAGAAAAAAAAAACGATCCCATATACATTAACAGCAATCAAAAGAAGGAAATTGGATAAGAGAAAATCCATAAACCTTAAAGGACAAAAGAAAGCAGCATACAAACTAATTCAAATTCAAAATCAAAAGTAACGATTAGATCTTTAACATAGATAAACTAAATCTACTAGAAACCAAAGATCAACTGTGCACTGATGCAAAACAAACTGAAAAACAGCTCAACCCACCAAGTACAATCAATACACATATAGCTAGAGCACAAAAAGGATCAGATTTTTGCATCAAGAACTGCAAAATTTTAGCTACCCTCCTCCCAAAAAACAAAACCCACATCATTTATGCTAAAATTGAAGACAAGGAAACAAACCCCATCGGATAGAAAAAATGAATCAGCTAGAAACCAAATCATCCTTGCATTGATGCAAAACAAAGCAAAAACAAACTGAAAAATCAGCTCAAATCCCCAATTACAATCAATACACACATAGCTAGAGCACAAAAAAAAAGATCAGACTTTTGCATAAAGAAATGCTAAAATTTAAGCAACCCTCCTCCTAAAACACAAAACCCACATCACCAATCCCAAAACTAAATAACCAAGTACAATCAGTACACATACCACAAAAAAGATCAGATTTTTACCACAAGAACAGCTAAAATTCAAACAACCCTCCTCCTAAAACACAAAACCCACATCAGTAACAAAAAAATTAAACCCCTAAGTACAATCAGTACAACACACCAGCAGAAACACAAAAAGATCAGATTTTTACATCAAGAACGAGTAAATTTAGCAACGCTCATCCTAAAACATAAAACCCACACCATAAATACAGAAATTAAACACAAGCAAACAAAAACTACCTAAAAAATATCAAGATCAGTACAGATCGAAAAGAAACCCCCAAAAAATAAATAGTTAAACTAAGAAGAAACAAAATCAAAACAGAATTTGGCAAAAACTTACTGAGTACAGCAAAAACTAAATGCAGAGATTTAGAGAAAAGACTGTTACTCCTCCCTCTATTATACCCTTTTTGACAAAAATTAGGGAGGGCCGTTCAAAAGAGAGATTTTTTGAGAGAAGAAACTAGTCAGACCCCTCTTCAGATCTCTTCAGTTTTTTCTCTCTCTGCTACTATAAAATCTTGAAAATAATATTTATTTTTATTATTTTTTTATTTTTTTTGCAATAGGGAGTGGGAGGTAGGTGGGGTAGTGAAGAGATTATGGTATTTTAATTTTTATTATTATTAAAAAAAAAACTAGTACAAATAAGCATAAAGATCAGACCTATAAATATTTATTGACTGTTTTAATTAACTTTTAATTATGAAACAATAAAGAAAGAGATGTGTGATATTTTTGTCTATTTTTAGCTTATTTTTTTCCTTTTTTGTGACAATAAACTATATTAAATAATGTGCAACATATATAGAATTTTTTTATTAAGAGTTTGTTTGGATCAGGTGATTAAAATTTTTAAAAAATAATTGATAAGTATTAAGCGTTTAATAAAGTATATAATGATATGTCAAATAAGGTTGCTTCTTTCTTAATAAAAATTTTCAAGTTTGAATAATTTTAATAGAAAGCACTTTTCCTCGAATAAAATCTTATACAACATAAATCTAAATCAATCATATTATAATATAAATATCAAAAATCTAGCAATTAAAAAAATTTGGACAATGCCATTTTGAGAAATTCAGTGGGTTACTCACGAGACAACCAAAACAATATTTTGCTTCTTTGTTATTTGGTTTTATTATCTGTTTTTATATTTTTTGAGTTTAGGTGTGTGTATTTCCATAGCCAAAAAATTCAACACGTGTTTTGGTGCTTTTGTTTTGAAACTCTTTTATTTTTTTTTAACTTTTAGTACATATCTTCGTCGATGATTACGAGAAACAAAGCCATCTACATCAAATGACCAACATTACCCTTCAAATACTTTCACAATATAGGGGGATTGAGGGATAGTTTGGTAAAGTGTATCAAAGCAATATTCAAATTGAAAACGAGTATATCATGAACGAAAGATGAAGGGTTAGTAACTTAATATTAATTTCATCGAACCAAATATAGAAATAAAATGCTTTAGCAAGACAATGAGCAGGTTGATTCGTTGATTTCTTGACGATTGACAAAGAGAGAGAAGGTATATATTAAATATGTTGAGAGATTAGTTTTTGGGGATTGACTAAGTTGGTTTGGAAGTGATATTCAGGGATCGATTCCCCCTCAATGCTTTTTGAGTCGAATATGTCGTATAACACTTGTCTACTGTGATTTAGATTTTCAAAGTGATTTATAAGCTATTACACAATGCACATAGAGTGCTCACCTACATATTGATTATCAAAAGGACGAAAGTACAAAAATTACAGCAATTGTGAATTATTTTAAAAAATTTTAAAAATATTGAAAGATTACGTTTTTATCGGTCATTTTGATTTGTTTTATATAGGATTAGTATTGATTAAAGCATAGGATTAATACATATATTAGTTATACGTAAGCAGAAAATGCTATATATTTTTTTTATAAAATGAAATGTCTAATTTGGATTATAAGTATAAAATCAGTTTTTATATAAGAATATATTTACTCTATATTTTTTATATGTATAATTTTTAAATAATTGAATCATCAAACACCGAATAAAAGACCTTAAAAAAAAAAGTAAGAGAGAATAGAAATATGACAAATATTGTTATAGCTTTATAGGTAGAGGACAGGATTATGAAGTAACAAACCAGGTAAGAAATGGCCCATTGGATCTGAGATAATACCAATCTAGCCTACATTCCAAAAATAATTATATTTTTTTAATAATTATTTCGTATTCAATATTTATCGATTTTTAAATTTATAAAAATGATAAAAATAAAAAAAATATTTTTTATCGAGATTTATTTATTATCAAAATTAAAATTTGATTCGCAGATGAATTTCCTGCACAACTAATTTTGATAACAAAAGAAAAAAATACAACATAATTTGGTAAAATATACTGTTTATTATAAACTCAAATAGTTTACTACAATAAAAAAATACTTATCAACACTTGAATAATTATATATTATTTATTATATAGTTGACTCGAAATAAATTGATATTAACATTATTATTTTAAATCTAATAGTTAAATACTATAATATTATCGGCTTGTTTCTCACTGGCCATGTGATATTGCATCTGTAATATTCACAACAATCTATATTCTGATGCCTATAAAATTTAATTAATAAGACTCGGTTATTTTTTATTAAGATTAAGATATTTAAATTTTTGTATATAATGTGAATTAAATTACCATACAAAAAGTTACAATAACTATGTATATGTTATTTATATATTTCATTATATTAAAAAAATGTATGTTATTATGTTGATGAGCGGTTATATAGTGTAATAGTGTTTCAATTTGTTTGTCTTATTTTCTTTTTGTTTTGCTAATAAAAGAAGTCTTTTCCTTTTTTAAAAAAAAAATGCGAGAAATCTCTTTCCTTTTTCATGATAACTCTTCTGACTTTCTATATGGCATGTTTAAAATCGTGAGATTAAAGATCTGTTATATCCTACACAAATTTATGCTTATTTTATTTATTTAAACTTCGTGTCAATTCAAAAACAGATAAATAAATTAAAACGAAAAGAGTATTTCATAGTGGACTATAGAGATGGAATATACATGGGTTTGGTCCATTATCACAAGAAGCCCTTAGTTGTTATTGGGCCTAGCCTTCAAGGAATTGGTTGAAGATGAAAGCCAACAATAAACGAATTGGTTTTTCTTGAGTCTTGATCTATCGAAAATGATCTCTGTACCTAACAAAAAACAGATAAACAAACTGAAACGAAAAGAGTATTTCATAGTGGACTATGGAGATGGAATATACATGGGCTCGGTCCATTATCACAAGAAGCCCTTAGTTGCTATTGGGCCTAGCCTTCAAGGAGTTGGTTGAAGATGAAAGCCCACAATAAACGAATTGGTTTTTCTTGAGTCTCGATCTATCGAAAATGATCTCCGTACCTAACAAGATAGAAGTACATTCTACCTTATTTAGACCCCTCTTATGGGATTACAAAGGTATATTGTTGTTGTTGTTTTAAGGGATTCGATCCAAAGAGTTCTATATTAAATAGTTTTGAAAAGTTTTTCCATATCACTTGGGTTTTCTTCGTTTTGTGAGGTATAAAGTATAATAATCTCATAATGTAGGATTATTTTATCCTATTTAAGGTATTACATAGTCATGGATTTATTTATACCATGTTAACGAGATAAGTTATCGTAGACACATAGTAAGATAGCTTATTTCTAACCAAACAATGGCTTATGTAGACTCTGGGCTTTTAATACCCAATAATAGCACTAATTGGGCTTCAATTTGGTAGCCCAAACAACTTAGCACAGTGAATATATATATATATCACAATTAGTTGCTTATCGAAGAATACACCGTTTAATACTTCTTTCGTTCGTTTTTATTTGTTCATTTTAAATTTAATATATTTTAAATCTTAAAAATAATTTATAAAATAGTGATTAATAATTTATAAAATAGTGATTAATATAGAAGCTACGATGGTGAAGTTGTGCACCCTACCTTTGTGAAAGTTGACTAACCTTTATCCATCATTAACCAAGAAATAACAAAAAATGAACTAGCAAGACTTTGTGGAATGTTTCGTATTGTTGATTTTAACTTGTTCAGTATTTTCAGAAATAACTTTTTATTTTTGTTTATCTATTTAATATATCTATAATCTAAAATCATCTTTTTTTTCTTCATATGAATGGAGGGAGTACTATTTCAATTTTAATAAGATAATCTCGAATTTTAACTTTATTAAATATATAATCATTTTTAATTAGAAACGCTTTAATATATAACTTTTCAATATAAGAATTAAATTTAGTTAAACTCACGATACAATAACACGACTGTAAAATGAAAACATGTGAATTAAAAATAAGTCAACAGTTGAGGAAGTAAAGAAATATTACAAATATTATAATTGAAAGATAATTACTTTTTTCTCAATGAGAGGTTCAAATTTGAGCCTTTTTCGAATATAAGATCTAATCAAACTTCAATATGATTTATGTACAATTAAAACATGAAAATTATGAGGATATTTTGGATTAACACATTTATAAAAACTTTTCTATTTTTGAATGTATTTTTTAAAAAGGCAAAAAATGTCTTTAAACACCTACTTTTAAGCCGCAAAATTAACTAAAAACCAAAATTTAATTATGACTAACTAATATTTTTTGTTCTATATGAAATGAATATCTTACTAAAAGAATTATTTTATATTACTTAATTATTTACTAATATAAAATATAATTAATTACTTTTTAATAAAATATCATTTAGTAAGATGAAAAAAAAGATTAAAATTTTATCTATTTTTAATAAAAACGATAGAGAAAAACTTTTACTGCTTAAGGAAAAGCCAATCTAAGTCAACAAAAAGAGGAAATCAATTAATTCGTAGAAAAATTGAAGACGAAAATAAATTAATTAATAAATATATACATTTTCCGCATTAAAATGCGGTAATGAGGCTGGCCCCACTAAACTTAGATTGTCCTTTTTTTTTGGTTATGTGGGCCAACTACTTTTTAAATTCTTCTATTCGCCTAACTTTCGAGATAAATTATCTAAATATACAATTTATGTCGTTATATTATCTAAAATCTTCCGTTACTTGGAAAAGTCACAAAAGATTATACTCTCTGTTATTTTCAGATACATTACTTTATGCAATATGTCGAAATGTCAACTGGTCTATCCTAAATTGAGTCGCGATGTATTAGAAAGTTGAGACATATGTTTGTATTGAGACACGATATATCGCAACGTTTTGTGATACATTCATATTCCATCAAATTTAAGAAATTTTTAAAAATATAATATAATTAACTCTCGTATCATTACGTAGGCCCAACTACTTTCAATTTGGAAAAATTACATAAATTAATACATTTTAGAAAATAATTACTGATTTTAGCGATACTTTTTGTTTGTCACCACTTATAGCAATGCTTTGTTAAATATGTAATATGTATTAAAAGTGAATTATGTATGCAATATATATGAATTATAATTGTTTTTTGAAATATATCATGTTTGTTTGGTAAAAAATTGTCACATTGTATTATAACTGTATTAAAATATGTGATAAATGTATTATTCATTATTAAAATATGTATTATATGTGAATAATAAATTATTCTTTGTAATATGTATAAAAGTTATATATAAATATATTAAAAATAATCAAGTGAAAAAAAAAATCATTGGTATGAATGATAAATATTTTTTTATTATCGTATATTTACGTGTATTCGCCTAACCTCCAAAGGTGGGCCCACATTCACGTAATGTCCATTTCGAAGGCCCAATTAAAGGCCCATAAAATTCCATCTCATTTATGAACGTCACCTCCTCGCATTTTGGATCTTTTCGATCGGCTAACTGTGAAAGCTATAACCATAAATTACTATAAATATTAATTACATAAAAAAAGAAAAAGAATTAATTTATTTAAGAAAATTATTTCAGATTTTTATATCATTTGTTTGTTGTATGTATATGCTCAATAGGAATAAAGCTAAGTTTGTACTTATGTAGAACGGTGAATAAATTAAAATTTATCTTTCCTCGATCTTTCAGATGTTTAATATTTTGATATAAATTGTGAGTATATTATTGATCTAAGTCAAAAATATCGGAATTGAATGAATCTATTGGGTAAAAGATAGTATTTGTCGCTTTAACATAGTAGCTTGTCTAAGTAAACAAGTCACTATTAATTAGGGATGTGAGTCTCGAGTTCCAGAGCTTACGAGTTTAATCGAATTCATTTGAATATTATTTATCTTTTGAAAGTTATTGATGTACGGCTTAACGACTAAAAAAAGAATATAATATATTCAATATAATTCAGAAGTAGAGTTTAGAGAGGGTAGAGTAATGTATATGATCTTCCTTTCACCTTTTAAAGATAGATATGTTATTTCTATAATACATCTGATTTAAATAAGACATATGGAAGTAATTTATAATTATCATTTTTATAATCAAATATAAAAAATAACAGATAGCAATAAAAATTGAAAGATAAAACGCTACTAAATATATATATATATATGCCAAGTAAATAGAATCTTCAACCTAATAAACATATCTATAATATATAAATGAACAATCTCAACGAGAATAATACACGTCGCTGCATCATTTTAAATCATTTTGACAATACTATTTTATTTATGTAAAATAACGTACAATATTATAAATCATCATCTAATATTTATATATATATATATATTATATATATATATATATATTATTAAATGTCAAAATACATAATTGAATTTGTCGTGCAAAGTGGAATGACACGTTAACTAGATATGTATTTAAGTCAAAGTCAACCATTTTGTATGCTTTTTAAAATTCAATTTATTTGTAACTCAATAATAAAAAAAAGGGAGGAGAAATTTGGAGTGAAGTTTTTGGTTTAACTTTTTTGGATTGATTTATTTTTAAATATTTTTTTATAGTGTTAGACTTATAAATAAAAATTAAGTGTCCAACTTTTTATATTAAAATGATTTGAAATTATATCCATCTTTATAAGTACAACATATTAGTACAAAAATGTTTACTATTTCATTAATAGATGTAAAGTTTATGTCATTAGAAGCTGACATAATTATGATATTGATTTTCTATCTGTATGTTTTCTTGTAAAATAAAGCTTTTTATAGAAAAAAATAATAATTCTATGTAAAGAAGAAATATCGCAAAAAGAAATAATATTAATTAAGAGAAGTGAATTAATTGAAGTTCATCTCTTATTATTTCATTCGTAAATTTATCATAAAATTACTTAAAAGATTTCACTTCACTTATAAAATAAGGATACTTTATTGAGAATTGCGAGTCAAATTAAATTGTATCATATCATAATATTTTAAATTTAATTCGCGTATACCTTTAATTCGTGAATATTTATATTTATTTGATATACTATTAAAGTATATTTTTAACAAGGAGATGATACTTCGATGAACTTTTAAATATGTGTATATATATAGTAAATTATTTAAGTTCTTTAAAACATCTTTATTTTGGGAAAAAAGAAAATTTGGGTTCTATTAATTCTGATTAATTTGTTATAGTAAAATCAAAAGTTAATTCAATTAATGTTCTTTAGTATTGGGTTATAAGAAAATGTCCATCTTTAGACTTAATTTGATTATCAATTTGAAAAACTACATTTCTAATTACTCGTTTATATTTCAATTCTAATATTATTGTTTTTTATTGTAAATAAAAATATTGCTAACTATTTTCAATACAAGGAAGTATAAAGAAATATATAGAATTCGAAGAGTAATAAAAATAATTTTTGAGTTTATGAATAAATTTTTTTCCCTTCAATTTACTATACCAAAGAAAGATAAGGTAAAATTATCATTTCTGAGATTTTAAACCAGAAATGTCATTATTTTTATTGTCATAAATCGTAAATTTTTGATGATATAAATAAGTATATTTTTTCTTGTAAATCTTATCACGATGGATTAATTAAGTATGAAGCAAATAAATATATTAATCCCTCCGTTCACTTTATTAGTCGCTTATTCTTAAAATAAATTTTTATTTTTATTTGTTACCATGTTAAAAGACAATTATGTTTTTTTTCCACATTTTACTCTTAATGTTAAATACTTATTCTATAAACTATTTTAAGACCTAATACTCTACTAAACATCATCAATGGGAATAGTATAGTAAAATACATATGTCAATAATTATTTTTTTAGTCGTGTATCAAATTAAATAATGACAAGTAAAAATTAACGAAAGTAATATATGATTAACTTGACACATTATGAGTTTAATAATGATTAAAGAAGACAGGTATAAATTGCTTTTCACTTTTTGTTTTCCTTTTTCTTAGGAATTCCACTTCCTACATTACACGTAGCCTCTAACATTTTATTTAACATTTATTCTTTTATTTTTTTATATTTTAATATATACTTATTTAAATTTAAAATTTAATTATAATTTAATACGACTAATACGATATTCAAATATCAAAAGCTATTTTGTAAAAAAATAAATTAAAATCCTATTCATCTCATCATACTTTAACTATAATTTTTAAAAAATACTTTACTTTACTTTAATATAAGCCAACAGAAAATATGTCTTTCGAGTCAAACTCAAGAAAGACTTAGAGTTTACATTCTTTAAAAATTTACATACTTAATATAATTTTAAAAATAAAGTCAATAAAAATATATGCAAATCTTAATTTTAACTTTTAAAAATAATATAAAATATATTCAAAAAACTTTCGACTTAACTAAAAAAAATTTTAAAAAATAATTAAAAATAATAATAAATTCAATATAATCCGCACGATACTCAAAAAAAAAAATGACTCTTATTTTCAAACATAAAAAGACTAAAATGGAATTTACACATAAAATTCCAAAAAAAAAAAAAAAAATCCAAAAAACGAAACGTGAGAGACTCTTTGTTCTTCACGTTCTTGCCTTTAATAACTTCTCTACTGTTTTTTTTTATTTATAATTTTTCCATTAATATCTACTAATTAACTAACTAAATTATCTTTATCTTTAGCTGATTTCATCTTCTTCAAAAAAAGAAAAAAAAACTGATTCTGTTTTTGTTATATTTAATTCTTTTGCTTCTCAAATGAACCAGTTTGTTCAAGAATCTATAACTATTTGGCGAAATTTTTTGAAGGTTCTTCTTCTTTCTTATTGTTTACTCTGTTAATTTTTTTTTTGTTTTGGGGTTTATTTGAATCATACCCATTAATGAAGTAATGCTTATATATACTTACACAAGTATTTCTATTTTAGCTGTTGATTCTAATTTTTTTATCTTCGATTTATGTTTGATGATGAGTAGTTTTACTTGAGCTGGGTTTATAGGAAATAGTCTTTGTAATGGTTGAATTCTGGGTTAGTCTTTTTTTATTTTTTTTGTGGCTATTTTAGGTGCTGATTCAATTTTGTAGAAAAAGATTGTTTTTTTACTGTTTTTCTGTGTAATGGGTAATGAATTTCTGGGTTTTCTTGATTTTTTGAATTTTTTGTGTGATTGTTTGTTTTTCTGGGTTTTTTTTGCCTTTTATGTGTTTGCTGGCTTTTTGGGTGTATATGCATTTATGGAATGGTAAAAATTTGAGATTCTAAATTTTGATTTGGTTTGGGGATTGATTGATGCTATTTTTGCCAATTATTTGGACTCTTATATCAAAATTCTCTCTGTTTTCAATGAACTTGGTGTAATATTCTGACTGTTTCTGCTAAAAAAATATAATTTCTTGCTTGTCTTATTGGTTTTCCAATAAAATATGTAAAACTCATTAAGATATAATATGGTTGAAAGTTAGCTTGCTTATGTATATATGTGTATATATATATTGGATGTACATTCTTGTTTTTGTCATTCTACCAAATTCTTAGCTAGTTGTTTACGAAGTCTTTGAGTGTCTTTTATCTTGTTAATTTAATAGTACTAGTTGTATTATTCGGATTGAGCTTCTAGATGGTGACTTTTTATATAATTAACATTTTGGCAGAGTGTAGATTGAAGGAATCCATTTGAATAGGTGTGTGTTCTGGAGAGCAAATCAAGAACGGGCTATTGTGGCGCGATTAAGTTGGGAATGTTGAGTAGATGAGAGTTGTGATTTTTGAGCTGGTATTGAACTAAATGATAAGGTTCAGCAATGAAGTCAATGAACTTAGAGAAGAAATGGCTGTTTCCTTTGGTTTTAAGCGCGATTGTGTGTTTTTTCGTTGTTGTAACCTCCTTCAACATGGGCCTTATTACTTCGTTACACACAATCAACTCAATCTTTTTGTCTCATGTTAAGCTGAATCAAACCAACCCATATTTTGCTGAATCGATAATTAACCAAGCTCCACCCCCTCCTGCTAGACCTCCTGTCCCCCGTTTTGCGTATTTGGTATCTGGATCAAAGAATGATCTAGAAAAGCTTTGGAGAACGTTGCAAGCATTGTATCATCCACGGAACTATTATGTTGTTCATCTGGACCTAGAATCATCTGTGCAGGAGAGGTTAGAGCTTGCTTCCAGAGTGGAGAAAGAACCCATTTTTGCACAGGTTGGGAATGTGCATATGATCACCAAAGCAAACATGGTGACCTACCGTGGACCTACCATGGTTGCTAACACTCTTCATGCCTGCGCGATTCTCCTGAAGAAGTATTCGGACTGGGATTGGTTTATTAACCTGAGTGCTTCTGATTATCCACTGGTGACTCAAGATGGTTAGTTCTCTGTTTGTTTAGCTTTGTCTACCAGAAAAGCCAATACTTTCTTTTTGGTATTAAGTCAGTCTTGAGTAGTTCTGTAATGTTTCTTTCTTTAATGTTTGACAGATTTACTCTATACTTTTTCCGGTTTAAAACGAGAGTACAATTTCATTGAGTACAGTAGCCGGCTGGGTTGGAAAGAGTATGCTATCCTCTCTTTCTATCTCTCACTTTGTGCAATGTAACTGTATTATACTGAGGTTTAATTTCTGTGTAACTGGATTGATTCTATTCAGGGGTCAAAGGGCAATGCCGCTTATTATAGACCCTGGTCTCTATAAGACAACCAAGTCTGACATATTTTGGGTCTCGCCGAAGAGAGCTCTTCCCACAGCCTTTAAACTCTTTACAGGTTAGTTTTTTATGATTGAATTAACATACTTGTTTAACTATCCTTGAAGTTGTTTACTGATGTTGATTCACCACAAAAGCAAATAGAAGATGCCATGATACTACTTTGGCCCCGTAAAAATTTGTGCTTGTACCATAAGGGCTTTGTGTCAAACCTTAAGACTTGAATCAGTCACTACTATAAAAGCTGAACGATTGGTATTATTTTCAGTTAGAGACTCCTCGAGTTGAAAAGAACGTATGCTAAGACACACTTGAAACTTATCTTTGGACGCTGTCAACCTGCATGTTTGTTTATCAACTATTGTGGTTAGATGAAACTACGACATTTTGCATCAGTTGGACCAGTTAGCGAAGTGTTTCAATTACTGTTGTTACGTCTGTATTCCTCCACACTGAAATCTTTTTTTCTAGAAACACGGTGAAGCATTTGTCAATCTTATGCATGTATGGAAATGGATAGATTACTTTTGACCCTAAGAATAAGGTAAGATCTAGGAAGAAAATACGTAGAATCAGCATGAACTGCATAGATAATGAAGTGAAGTCTCCGTGTAATGCATCCACCATATGGTTTATCTTCTTAACAACAACAACACCATACCTAGTGTAATTCATCAAGTAGGGTCTGGGGAGGGTGTTGTGTTCACAGCATTAACCCTTTACCTTATGAAGTTAGAGAGTTTTTTTTTCGAAAGACCCTCAGCTCAACTCTCAAGTAAAGCATATAAAAAACAGTATGAAAAGGAAATGTAGTAGTGAAGAAGCCAAGTAGAGAATAGATACGGTTATCTTCTTATTTCCGCAGTTATGAAAAATGCTACAAATTTGATACAGGTTCAGCGTGGATGATCCTCTCTCGTGCTTTTGTGGAGTACTGCATATGGGGTTGGGATAATCTTCCCAGAACCTTACTCATGTACTACACAAATTTTGTCTCCTCTCCTGAAGGCTACTTTCAGACTGTAGCTTGCAATGCCCCAGAATTTGCTACAACTGTTATTAACCACGACTTGCACTTCATTTCTTGGGATCGCCCTCCAAAACAACATCCACACAATCTCAACATAAATGACACATCAAGAATGATTGCAAGTGGTGCTGCATTTGCTCGCAAGTTCAAGCGAGATGATCCTGTTCTAGACAAGATTGATAAAGAACTCCTTCGTCGAAAAAATGGTAGCTTTACCCCAGGGGGTTGGTGTACCAGCAGACCTTCTTGTTTAAAGGTTGGAAATCCAGCAAAGCTTAAACCAGGTCCAGGGGCTAAAAGGCTTCGGCGTCTTATTGGTAAACTAGTTTTGTCAACTAATACTACTAGGCAACAGCAGTGTAAGTAGCTATACTTTCCCATGAAAAAAGGGAGGGGATTAGAGAGTTCCATTTATAGATCCAGAGAATAATATTGACATCAGATTATTTTGTAATATAAAGATTTACACATCCTTTTTCACCCTATTGTGTTCCTGTTTTTGTGTAAGTTTATCCTTTCTGCCCTAATAATCTGTGGCTTTGGTTCGTCGAGAATAACCTCCTTACCCACAAAGATAGAGATGAGATGAGGTCTCTCAGATCCCACTTGTGGGATTACACGTGGTATGTTGAAAATATAACTTCAAACTATTGAGATCAAGAGTGAACCAACATGACACACATGGATTTCTAAATGCTGCTTGTATTTTTCTGCTAAATTGCTTCCATAGTCCAAAACATAGAATTTTCTGGAGATCACATTCACACAGTTCCTTCAAGAAAATTCATTTGAACTCTGGAAATTACAGAATATACAGAGAAATTCATATTTGCATCCTTTCCCTTTTATATACAGCATTTCACACTAAGACCAATATATGTTCTCATATTTCCAGTTGAATCTACTTCCACTATATGATTACTACTAGCAAAAATCTTGGTTTCTTGATGATGGCAATCTCCATGTTCACTATGGTATCCGATCTAGTTGACCTCTTCACAGCAACCTATTTGTTCATCAATGCAGAACCCTTACCGTTCACGTCTTTTTATCCTGAAGGCAAGTACGAACCTTTGGAGAACATGGACCACATTAAGCCATCTCCAACAGCTTGATATTTCCCATAGAATTCGCAGCAACTAAGGTAGAGGACTGATCACGCCAACAGACAGATGAGATGAACTGTGCTTGGTCATCCACTTCACCACCAGATAGAGGATCTGTGCTATTAAATTTAAATGACAATGCAGGCATAGGAAAAGCTTTGTGGTAGACAAAGACCTGCAACACAATCCAGATCACACCATTACATTAACACGAAAAAGTCGTAGCAATAGCTGTTTGTAGAACAATACATACAAGTATAAAGATAGTTTTGGAAGGATGGTGGGATATAGGAATAAACAAGATAATGCATTGAACCAATGATATATAATCATTTTAATGGAGTTCCTTCACCACCTTTTTCTTTGCCAAGGTATATTTCAACCCTTTTAAAGTATTCTCGTAACCATCTTATACTATAGGCACTGCAATACTCTTCCTATCTATGGTATTCTTCTGTGCTATTTATTCCCAGGTTTTCATATTCTTGATGTTTACCAAATATGAGCAGTGAATGTGGGAACTGTTACTATCAGCTAATTAGAAGTAACCAAATACATGTTAATGGAGAAAGAGGACTGTCTAAGAGGTCGCAAAAGCAACTTTTACAGGAAATTCTTTTCTTTTGGTATCAATTGTGTCATGTTGTCCTATCAGAAAAAGAAGAAAGCTTAATCATCAAGACTGGCCGCTTAACAATCCATGTTGTTAATTTTTTAAAAAAATTTAATGTATAATATCAGGGGCAATGGCCAGAGACTTGTTACTAATTGGGCAGCACATGAAAATGATCCTCATTGTATATATCTTTGCTTGTCAAACTGAGTTCTTCAAATTATCTCTCTCGTAAATACTTCATTTTCTTATATAGTTTCTGTGGAAAACAGTGCTGCTCCCAACTAGTTTTGGTGTTGATGCACAGTTGGTTGATTGATGTTGTTTCCCAATAAGTTCTCCCAACTTCCAAACAGAAATGAGGGCGTGCACATACAAACCCATGTATGCATGTATATGTCAAGTGGAAGAAAGTCATTCCTCCCCTATAAGGATAAAATGCAGTAAGTCCTTAGATTTTCTTTTCTTTCTGTACTACTGTTTAGGGGGGGGGGGGGTTAGAGGTGGGAAAATGTTTCGTCTTATGGAACAGTAGATTTTCTTTTCTTTCTGTACTACTGTTTGGGTTGGGGGGGGGGGGGGGGTTAGACACAAAGTTCCTGATTTTGCCGCATGTACATGACCTATTCAGGCAAGGTTTAGATCCTTCGTACATCATGTCAGAACTTTCATCCGAAAAGCACATCCCAGAAAGGCTAGGGTTATTTCATCAATTTATTTAAGAAAAAACTAAGAACATAATGAGAAAAGACAAAAAATGGAAGAATTTTTTAACACAAACTAGAAACTACAATATAAGGTGAAGAACTGTCCTTCAAACTTGATACCTTACTGGTTTTCGAGGGCAGTACAAATGATGTGAAAAAGAGGAAAGGAGAAACAGAAGAAATCAAAATCACACCTAAAGGGATCTAGTTTACCCATGTTACGGAATGATAACTGAGAATAAGTTTTGTGAACTACACATGAGAGGCTTACATTTCTATGAGACTGTAGTACACACACCATGTTTTATTCTGAAAAAAAGCAAAAACGCCTAAAAGTAACGGAATTATCCATGGGACTATGGGAGAGATGCTAGCCCTAAGGCTAATAATCATAACTTTGAGGAGGATTAAACGTGAAGGATAGGTGCTGGTGATAAATATGGAGGTCACAGGATAGAATGGGGAAGAAATCAGATAAAGCATCTATGTGATGTTACTAAGGACCAGAAGGATGGAGAAGTTTCTACAGACACATGAGATTTAAAGTAGGATCTATACTAGAATTAATTTTTTGAAGCAGGGAAGGCGCAACAATGTGGATCTATGTGATACTTTTCTATCCATTCCCAGTGTCTCCAAAGAGAACAGCAACAATCACCCTGGCCTGTGACGAAGAGGGTGGAGCAAGATTATGGTACAGCTTTTACATAAAATAAGAGTTTGTGAGTCATTCATTTGATTATTTACAAACAGCATCAACCAAAATGCTTCAGACACAACAAGAATTTAAATATATATTTTTGACAAATAGCTTGAACATAGAACATTGATTGCAGCCCCATGTTTCCGCCTAGATGTATATGTGCTTAATTTAACAAGCATCTGGAACTAGTTTTTCCTCGATGCATACAGGACACACATTTTTCATCACAATGTAACCATTGCTAAAGGCTCATCTACGATCGAATTAGTAAGCAAGTAATATTAGTGATATATCCGGTAGTAAATGATACCTCATTCGTCTCCGAGCCAGTAGCAATGTAACCTTCAGATACAGATAAGCCAACAAAGTTCTGAAATGCAAGAATACTTTTATCAGAAGCAAAGGACATTCAACCATAAATGATGTTCTATCTCATTCACAGTAAAGCACATTTAACCACAACTGAAGTTCAATCTCATTTCTGATAAATTATTTCAGGGATGATCTCCTATGTTAAAAGGCTACAGATTCATTAAGCATTTACAAATTGTATGTATTTAAATTTAAATTTGTATGACAGCCCATCTTTTCAACTGCAGCAAAGAGCGCCAAAAGGAAGCAAAGAGTACAGCGAAGACATGAAAATCTGTCTTCTTCAGGTGACATGGATAAAGAGAAATACCTTTACATTCATGTGTCCAGTAAATGACTGAAGAGGTGTATCAAGAATCCGGGATGTGCAAATTGACAAATCCCATAGTTTTAATGTGTTATCTGTAGATGCAGACACAAGCGTTGTGGAATCTATGAACTTGACATAGCTCACAGTCTTGTTGTGCCCGATTAATGTGCATAGAGGCATTTTTGAGTTACGTAGATCATAGTAATATATCTTGTGATCAGCTGAACCAAAAGCAAGGGAGCGACCAGAATCAAAGGGGAACTGAACGCAGCAGACATTGGCTTTTGTTTTGATGGTTCCAACACTTACTCCCTGCAGTACCAACCCAGTTAAGAAAAACAACTTATTACACACAGTTTTTATCTACACATTAACATACTAGATGACAGTAGTACGTTTAGTTTCAAAGCTGACATCCACCAAGTGCAGAAATAGAATTGCCTGATTGATATTCCAGAGTTTGACAGAACCATCATCACTCCCGCTAGCCAACATGGTTGGATCTGCTGCAGAAAAGTCAACAGACCAGACACGCCTTTCATGTTCTCTCATTTCCATGAAAACCTGACTTCTTGTGACATCCCATACCTGGAAAAGAATTCAAAAAACTTCATCCCAATTAAATTAAACAGAAACAATCATGATCATGAATATAGCTCACCTGCACCACACCTTCAAAGTTACTTGACGCGATCTGGCTTTTGATATAGCCATTCCAACATATGCTGCTTAGCTTAGATCTACTAGCCATTTCAACAACTGGATAGTGGATATCGCGGTCCTCATTAACAATTGAATTATATTCAAAAACTTTGATCTTCTTATTTACACCAGCAGTTGCAAAATATTCACCATCACGATCAAAGCCTAGAGCACATACAAGATTGGAAGAATTTAGAAGATCCCCTTGCTTCAAGTCAGCCTTCACTTCCAGCTTGCTATAAGATAGATACTTGCACAGTCCCTCCAGGAATGAACTGATTGATCCACTCTGTCTATCCTCATTGCACCCCTCTTTTGATGCCAAATTACTCATTGAACTTCTTTCAGGTGCCAGAACTGCAGTTCTACAATCCGTACTTGCCTGAGAATGTCTATATAGTGATTTGCCTGTCGGTTTGATAACCCTACGTCTTGTCATGAAATAAGCCACCTCCAATTTCTTGAAGTTCTTCATCAACCGGGAATTTTTTGCCAGAATGCTCCCTTTGTTTTCGACATGTTTCTCAGACTCATCTGGATTGCCATTGTATTCCTCAGCTGTGTGTATAGAAAGGCCTGGCTTAAATCTCTTTCTAGATCCAAAGCACCCAGCATCATCATCTTCAGCAATATTTATCTTTCCTGAACCTAAATCCCTTACTGGCTCCTGATTTGAACCCCTTTCGACTCTAAGGGTCTTCTGCATCTTTGAGACCTCTTCTATGTCAGATGATAAAAAAGATACAATCTCACGTAAGTTGTGTAAAGCCTCCAGCTTTCGTTGTTGAATTAGCAAAAGGAATTCCAGCAATAACTCTTGCTCCTCTATTTCTTCTCTAAGTTCTATTGCTGCTTCACGTTCTTCAAACTCATCTCTTGGAGCATTAAGGAAGTCGCTTTCTAGCAAGTCACTGTCATCGATGTGAGAAGTAGAATCAGAATAACAAGAATAGAGGAGAGAGGGACATTGCAGTTAAAAATAAAATGAACTAAGATTTTAGCGACAGTAGATTCTTCAAGTGAATCATATTTGGCGCTTGAAATGAATCTGGTCAACAGGTAAAGACTACCATTTAATGCAACAACAACAACCTGCCAATGAAATCCCACAAGTGGAGTTATGGTAATTGGCAAGGTAGAGTGTACGTAGTCCTTACCCCTACCTCGTTGAGGCATAGAGGTTGTTTTTGAAGGACCCTCAATTCAAGTGCAGCAAATCAAAATAGTAACACAACAAAAACAGCATACCCAGTGAAATCCCACCAAGTGGGGTCTGGGATGGTAGAGGGTATGCAATCCTTGCCACTACCTCTCCGAGATAGAGAGGTTGTTTCCGAAAGACCCTTGGCTCAAGCAAATCAAAGCAGTCATAAAACGAAAAAGGGTATTGGGGAGAAACATAACAACCAAAAGCAAAGTAGTGTGGCACATATATGTAACAAACTGTAACTCAAATCAAAAAAGTTATTAAAAGGAAAAACAATTGTGAAGAAAACACGGCAACTAATAAGGAAAGTAGTACAAAGCATTTAGAAAATGAACAACAACAACATCACAAAAGTGCGGTAACAGAAACACAGTAAAACATTATGGTAATAGACACCAAAAGGCGAGAAATTACATGAATAGGCTAATACAACGACAAACACGGTGCTCCAGACTACCATCAAGCCTAATCCCGTCGAAAAGCAAAACATCACTCAACTATCACTTACCTTCTACCCTTATCTGCCACCTTCATACCCTCCTATGAAAGGTCATGTCCACGGTAAGCTAAAGTTGTGCCATGTGTCTAATCACCTCTCCTAATACTTCTTCGGCCACCATTTGATGTTAATTAGTAGAAAACTTTGCTCATTTCTAGTTATTTCTCTCTCACTAAGTCTTAAGAGCCATTTTCCCATTCTTTTACTTTTACTTTTACCACAGCGCAGGAAAACATTTTGCAGTGATCAATTAAGGTTCAAACAAATTGTGCAGATAACAGCAACAATATGGACAAATTTCCATAACAATAAGCTGATAAGACGTTTCAAGACGCCAGGGATGAGACATGAAATAGCATTATGCAAAGAGGGAAGCATAGCTGATGATCAATTAACTAACAGTTTTGCCTGTCGAGGCAACCAAGCCCCGCAACCACTCCTAATGAGTTGTGTAAGAAATATAGGAGAATATATTGAATTTTGTATCTATATATATTACATTGAGACCTACTTTTAGACACTACATTAGACTCTTTTTCCAACTAGGACACTACATTACAATCCTTTTCTAAGTAGAATTCTACATACTATTCTTGTTTCTACTCCTATTCTAACAAGTTACACACCCAAAATGTAACCTTGGGTCATCTCATCAACCAAAGAGAGGAAAGAAAAAAGAAATGAATTAGTGCTGTTGAAAGAAAGGCACGCATGCTTTCCTATATTTTCCTTATTTACTGTGATAAGATTTATTCATCCATGCACAAA
The DNA here is from genome assembly GCF_036512215.1 of Solanum lycopersicum. NCBI lineage: Eukaryota > Viridiplantae > Streptophyta > Magnoliopsida > Solanales > Solanaceae > Solanum > Solanum lycopersicum. Next base: position 68,128,248 of record NC_090806.1, read on the forward strand.
ACTCAACATCTGGTGACTTCTCCAGATAAGAGTTCTCTACCAGAAAGAGAGCGTGTATACTATAAACTCTGACAGTGTAGTGAGCATTATATGCCAATAACAGCTTTGAAAACTAAGGATTGAGCTACAGATTGAAGTAGGTATAAAAAGACTGACAACAAATCAACCAGGTATCAAACAAATCAAAGAACCATTTTCCATGAGGGAGAACAAAGCGAGGAAAAAAATTATCCGGTTGATGCATAAAAAGAATACCCACCCCATTTTTGGCCTATTGCTCGGCTCGGGGTGCAGTAACCATAAGCAAAATGAAGCTTCTTTTGGCCATTTCAACAACAACTGAGGAGGGAGGACACGATGTCTCAGACTATGCATAGTTGCGCTTTTCTCTTCTGATGAGCTGAAGGTGCAGAATAGCTGCTCAAAATTATAATAATCATTAAAACATTAAGTTTCATCTTTGCAGTCGTGCGAAATATAACTCAGCAGGCCCTTTAGCAACATACTAGCTAACAAGTACTAACCTCGAAGAGAAGGACTCCAAGTCGGTAAACGTCTGAAGCACAAGAGCTTGGAGCACCAGCAATTTCTTCTGGACTAGTGTACCAATTGGTTTCCATGAGCAACATTTGTTTCATTGGGAAGGTGTGCTGTTTTTCTTCAAGTCTGTTCATACTAGCTTCTAAAGTCTGAACCATATGGCCTGAGCTTGACTGTAAGCAACAGTTTTCAGATAATCCGATTGAAGCTTTTACAGAAATCTTCTCAAGCTGAGAACTATGAATCCCCAGCCCTTCCGATTTATGAGGCAAAACTGAAGATGAATCCTTTAACTCGACAGTTTGGCTGTTTAAACCATCATCTGATGAATCTGAACCTGAATCCGAGCAGGATACGGATTCGATGAATGCAATACGTTTGAAAGAGGACATGACAAAACATGATGGTCGTGCATTATGAACAACTATTCCCTGTGAATGTGCCAGGTTTACAATCTCCACAATTTGGGTGAATATGTGCAGACATTCAAGAGCATCAACAGCTCTCTCTGGGTTGTCCAGCCACTGCCTCAAACTAACACCACTAAAGTCTGTTCCGCGACAACCTCGATCCACAGTGAGCCTATCCTCTGCAACCCCACCTTGGGCTTTAAGATGATTTGCAGGAGGGAACTCAATTATCTCCCTCCCCTTTCTACCTGGAACAAACCCAGAATCATGCAACACATCATTGGAGGACCTAATGCTGCTCGTTTGAAATCTAGGATTCCTGTCCACAAGAGCTGAAGAATTCAAACCCCTATAACTATCTGATCCCTCCCAACCAGATTCAGATGAACCCTCCATTGTTATCTACGTATAACTTGTATGTAGCCCAAGGGCCACAACATTAACCAGCTGGGAAATTCTTAGAATCCTAGCACATCCTTTCACTTTCACCATAGCCATATCGAATCAAGAACACATTTTCAGTAAAAGGAAGGCCAAACCCATCATTTCAGAAGTCTCTCAACTTCATTTTATTCAAGTTATCAACCTATTTACCAAGAAAAACAGTACAAACAAGCAAAAAAAAGCAATCTAAGGTCTTCCTTAAGAGAGACAAACTCACTCAAAAAGAATCAGCAGACAGAATCCAATGCCTCATCAAAATGCACAAGGGCATGCTATGCTACACGTTTTCATGAGAGAGAGAGAACGATATTACCAAGGAGAGAAGCTGACCTCTTATTTCATCCAGAGCAAACAAAATAACAACAACCACTCACCCCAAATACTTCAACTTTAAAGCACAAAACCAAAAAGTGTGCTTTATTCCGAGGAAACACCACAGCCTCACAATATAGCCAAAAAAAAAAGTATTTTTCCTCAACAACACAAATGAACCCAAAAAAACAAGCTTTTTTTATACTAGTTTTTTTTCTTCCACAAAAGAATACATTCAGTTGTTGTTCTAGACCTGATGTTTTAAATGAGTAAAAATCAATTCTCTTTTGGATTACTCTAAAAATTGAAAGAAAAAAAATACCTTGTGGGGACAGTAGAGGAAGCTCCTCATTATCTAAAACCCACTCGTTCCCTCTTCTATTTTTTACATGTACGTGGCTCATTCACATCCTCAAAGCTTTTTCAATAAAGCAGACAGGCAAAATGGTATTTTAATCACAAAAGAATATCTTACAACATGTGAGTTATTATGAACAAGAAGGATCTTCAAGAGGATCTCGATATTAACAACTAAGTTTTCTATTTTGGGTATATAATCTGGTTTAATTATTACTTAAATCTTTGTAATCTTACTAGAAAGTATAAAACATGCATAAAATAATCAAGATAGAGTAATTTAATATTATGAAACACAGTGATACAATGAATTAACAAATGGGTAAGTGCGCACCTTTTACGTCATTCTCAAGATTCAACTTTTCAGCCAACTCGAGGAAACCCTAAAACATCATGCAATTCAGAAGCCACACACAAAAAAAATATCATTTTGGAATTTGTTTTGAGTTGAAATCTCAACTACTTGAACCCCCTTTCAAACTAATAAAAAATGGGTTTCGAGTTTCAACCTCAAATTTAACAAAACTCCATGAAAATGACAGGTTAATAGACAGTACCCAGATTTCATTTTAGCTCTTACGATGTGAAATTTGTTGAATTAGGGCATTATAGAATCGACCCGGGTTACTTTGAAATCGATACAATACAGTTGAAACTCTGAAGAACTGAGCTGATTTTCTGTACTGATACAGATTCAACGTTTGTTCTTCCATTTGTGAAATTCCAGTACAGTCGAGCTTTTTTTTTTAAAGCGATAAACACTCCTTCATCCTATAAAAGTCTCGAGTTAGAGTTTTTTTTATATTAAATCTCGTTTTTATTAAGAGTTCACATAAATTTTTAATAAAAAAGTCTCGAAATCAAATTTTCTCGTATATTATGTCTTTATAAGTGATCAAATAAATATTAAATAAAAAAGTCTTGGATTAAAATTTTACTGAAATCGACTCTTTGTTAAAAGCTTGATTAAATTTAATCGAGCATGAATATGAACATCGTGGAAAAACGAGAGGTCTCTTTACCTTACTCTATTAATAATATTCCTTCGATCTTACATTATGTGTTTTTTATTTTCATGTCATATAAAAATTATAAGGAAGAAATATATTTTATAAATACAATTATGTTAAAATGATTTGGTGGTGTAAATTTTATTCATGGTCATACTACTTAATGGCTTTAGTCTAAAAAAAAAGAATTATATTTAATTAACTTATCTATAAAAAAAAACGATTATAAAAACATTTTTTTTTAGCAGGAATATGTTTACATTTACATTAAAAGGGAAATGTAAGTTTCCATTGATATTGTTCATCTTTTTTAGATAATTGTGGATTGGTAAATGGTTATATTATTAGCCATGCAGCTTCTTTGATTTGTATTTGTTGTTGCAATAACATTGATGGAGAAAGAATTGGAAATTACTGATCTATTAGAAATATTATTTCTGTCCAGTGGCCGATCCAGAATTTAAAGGTTCTAGAAAAAATTTAAAAAAAGAAATGCTATTACTGGCGAGGATTCGAACACTGCGCCTCTTATTGCAGAGATTTAAGTCAGCTCATCCACAACTGCTTTTGTTCTATGGGTGCTCATTTAAATTATAATAACATATGTATCATATTTTCTATATATATATATATACAAAAAATTACAGAAATCAATGAGTGCTCGAGCACCCGCATCTGGCTTACTGGGTCGGCCCCTGGTAGCTACCAATATATCAAAAGTTTTGTAACTATAACATGTTTTTAATTTGGATAAGCTTCTCCATATTACACATCAAACTAGTTTTGTTCTTTTGTAAATAGAAGATATGTGTAGATACCACCTCTCATTATGTAGCATATTTGATAAGCTGAAAATGTTTGGCATCTTGATACTATAAAAAGATGTTGGGGAATAATCCTTTTTGTTTTTCCACCCTGACTAAATTTAGATTCACGCTGTGAAATCTATAACGCTCCCTAACAAATACAACTCTGTATCGAGATTGTTGCTTTTTTTGAACTAACCATTTCCCATAATGATGTCCTTTTTAAGTTTTAATACTTATGACATGTTTGGACATAGTAGATTATTTGAAGTTACTTAGATTTGTTGAACATATCATTCTTGCACAGAGACTGAAGACAGTTACCTGAACAGCAAGAATGATTCAATGTTTAGAGAGAGTTACATTGTTTAAATTAGCAGAAAACAAGGGAGATCTTTTCCAGATAAATTCTTCTACAAATGGCGAAAAAAACGCCCCGCGCTATCCTTCCTTAAACAACTTCTATACAAACTCCCTCAACTCACCCTTCTCAAATTTGACTCATTTTACATGATAATACTAACTAACTAGTGATTTTTCTATAGTCTGGATTCTCTTTTAGTTGTTCTTAGCCGATTCGCTCTCAGTTGAAGCTCAACGGCCAGAAACAAATAATGAATTGGCTGATAATTTGTTGCCTTCAACCTGAATTTTCTTTGCTTTCGCCTTGTCCAAGCGTGCTCGTCTTACAGCTTCTTGGATGTGGCGATCGTGATCTTTCAACACTTGATCCATTTTGCCTGATGGAACTAGTAGTGGTCCAGAGTAGTGGATTTTGTTGCCTTTTGATCCATATCCCAACTGACATGAAAAAAGATTGTGAGTAAGTAAATCAGATCATGGTAGTTTTGCAGATGTATAGACAGAATATGTGGATAGGCTTCTTACAAGAACGGGATCGTTGTTGCTGGTTCTACCGTCCTCGTTTTGATGATGTGAGCTAGCAAGTGCATGATTTTTCTGTTCTTGTTTCATTGTGGAATGTGAAGCCTCTTTATAGGATCCGGGAAACCTGGCTATGAGTTTAGGAACCTCCTGTTTGTGTGAACCTGACTTATCTGGACGGTCTTCAGAGAACATGCTTCTCCTTGCAGCGACTAGCCCAGACATAGCTGACATGTCCGCTACAGAAAGCTTTGGGGCATCATCCATATTCTTTCCAGCTTTTGCCCAAGCAGCTCGGTGAGACAATGGCCCGGAATGGGAACCTCGCTTATGAAGCTGCACGTGGGGATCATTACTTGCTTCTTCGACGACTTGAGATGGTCTAGGAGGGTCAATTGGAAAACCAGAGGCAACTTCTTCTGGATGAGAGTTGAACATCTCACTTCTGCTTTTTGGATTGGATTGACCTTGTCTTTTCTGCGTAGAGAGCACCACATCACATGAATATGGAACAAAACAATATAATCAACAAAAAAATGTATTTTTAAGGTCTGGACGAGCAAACATAAGGTAAATGCAAGACATCGATAACACGAATACCAGAAAGAAAAAGAAAGAGCATAAACTCAGAACGAGGCCATGACAGAAGTCTACATTTAAACACTTGGATTGTTGTCAACAGATTCACGGAATTGGTCAAGCAACCTATTTTAATATTTTGTGAAAAAGACGGGCTATTAATCTCTGAACAACACAAAATTTAAGTTTTTGTTATGCTAAAGAGTGAGGGAAAAGGCCACTGAAGAAGCTAAATCTGCAGATACTGCCGTCTAACAGTGTCAGAGTGCAACTGTACTCACGATGGTCACTTGAGCAACTGTCCACTTTTATGCTCTCACATTTTAGAGGTTAAATAAGTAGATGTCATATGCTCAACCTCCTCTTCCCAGACACCCTACCAGAAAAGGAAATAGCAACAATCCCACTGTCCCATTTTATATTAGCACACCTTCCTTTTTGCTTCGTCTCTACCCCAAAAATTGCACCGTTTTAATATTTAGAAACAACTTAACATAAAACTTGCAATTTTACTTGAAGTTGGCGCCAACATAACTGACTTTTTGCTTACCAAGCCATCCAGGCTTTTACTCCTTCGATTAGATCCTTAATGAAGAGTTATAAGTCACACAAATGTCAATGTCTTGTTTTAGACCACAGGTTTCAAAAATCCATTTTTTCCTTAACTCCATTCCCAGTCAAACACAGCCACATAAATTGAGAAGGAGGAAGCTGTAATTTCACGGCGTCATAAGTAAAGATTTCAAGGTTATTTGATTTACTCAAGCCAGTGACCCGGAAAGTGCAATACTCCATGGGCAAATCAATGTCAACAAGCTGTCATAGAAAATTTACCTGCATAGAGGAAACTAGCTCAGCATTGGCTTCGGGTGCAGGAACTGCACGCGATTCTCTCGTTCCTCTCCTTTCTGGGTCATATCTATGACCCTTACCTCCAGCAGCCGCTTGCCTAAATATTTACAAAAGCAGTGAGAGTATCAGTACATAAACAAGAGCAGATCTATCAGCACTATCAATTACGTCTTAATGCCCATTTAAACTGTGAAAATTCTGCAGCACATTAAACTATGAAGCTACGCAAATAATATTTATGTTTTCTGCTAATTTACCTTCGGGCTTCTTCATCTCGAACTTTTGCATCAAATTCCTTGCTCGGAGGATATTTTGGCAAGCTTGAAGGATCACAAGGAAGTGGCTTTGTTGTAAAGAACTGAAATAAGCAGGCTTTTTCAGTAAGGAAAAAAAAAAGGCAAGTTTCATAAGGAAAATTCTGAAAAATTGTCTAATCATATGGCCATTCAGTGTCCATAGCATAAAACACAAACACAAAACATATGATTGTAATAAATTTTATGAGATTGCACCATCATCAATTGGTTGTTTGAGTACAAATGATAGTTTGAGAGATGGCAAGTCTACAGCTTCGACAAAGTGAATGTCCTAGTGATACAGAAAGATTTTTATCTTTAAGAAACTTCATACCTCACACTTCAAGGCAGAGCATGAGGACCCACGATCAGCAGGATCTATGGAGAGTAAGGTTTCTATAAGTGCCAGTGCTGGTGCAGGGAACTCTTTAAATGTTTCTGCAACACAGCGCCTATAAGGTTGTTGGGGCTTAAATATTGTTGCATGCGGCAACCTCGATTTCCTCCAGTATTCTTCAGAAGGTGATCCACACAGTTTGAAAATCTTATGAAGCTGCTCAACCTACACCACAGAGTATGCACTTCAAATTTATCAACATGTTAAGCTCTATAGAGAGACAATCATACAAGTATAGGACAAGTAACAGCCAGTAATATCAAATTGAATAAAAGACACAACTAATGAATGTTCTCTGTCAGAGAAAGTTCAAACCACCATAGATTATTCATCATATTAGACTGCAAAAGATGCAACAGGATGACACGATAAATTATCTGTAAACGGTTGCAAACAAAGAAGTATATAAGATCACATGCTACAACCCATATTGCATTTGACTAGGATGCATAGAACTGTATCAGAGGTCAAAAACATGAGAAGAATCTTTTCAAAGATACATCAAAATTACAGTGTTGCAACTCCTTGTGTTAAAGTACCAAAGTAACATCAAGATCATTCACATTCTAATAACTACGAAGTGTGACTTCATCTACCATCTAGTGAAGAAAATGAAAATAATCATTCCTTGAGCAACAGCACAACTTGTCGCGTACAGCAAGATTACTAACCATCGGCTCTACTAATTTTTTTACCAAGCAGCAAAGCGACTACTTCCATTTCAAAGTTGAAGTAAACCATGACAATACCATTTATGTGGCAAATCACATCTTACCTTAATAGTATCATTGAAGCACTTCTAATAAAGGGGTATTTAAAGATTACTAACACACTCTAATAGGATGCTTCAACATTCACAGGGTTGATATGACTTCTTATTATTTTAATGGTTTGAACCTTCTCTAAAATGAAGTGTGATCTATTGACGGGTTTCACGAAGAATTGTCTTATCTACCACCAGCATCAAGAACCAAAAAGCAGGGTACAAACTCCACAATTTGGTCTCACTGGCACATCTAACCAATGAGCTCTGATGACCCTGAATATATTTGGATCCTAATAACTTTTGAAGTAAACCTTCACTATCCATTATGATATTCAACCATGGGACCTGCTACATTTTATTTTGAAATCAGTGAATCGGGTACAAGCATAAAAAACAAACGATTAACAAAGAACACACCTCTGTTCTTCCTGGCATTATGGGCTTTCCAGAATAAAGTTCTGCTAGTATGCAACCAGCACTCCATAAATCCACAGCAGTACCATAGTAAGTAGCACCAAGTAGCAGTTCAGGAGGCCGATACCAGAGAGTCACTACACGGCTAGTAAGAGGCTGGCTTTGACGCGGATCAAAAAAGCTTGCTAGACCAAAGTCAGCAATCTTTAATACACCATTATTGTCAATTAAAAGGTTGGAGCCTTTTATATCACGATGTAAGACACCACGACTGTGACAATGATCAAGTCCCCGTAAAAGTTGTTGCATGTAACATTTGACCTACAAAAGGCAAGTACAATTTTCCATTTAGATAGCAAACAGAATAAACCCTGAAAAAGGATTATGAGGTCTGACTATGAGAATTATGTAATTTGCAAAAAAGGTGATAAAAAGACTAGTGTAATTTGCAAGACATTGAATGGATAGACATTGCAAGCAAATTCAAATGAGCACCTGTGACTCCGTAAACTTAAGACCAGGATGTGATGCTAGTCCTGCCAGATCATGTTCCATGTACTCAAATACAAGGTACAGGCTGCAAGACATCCGAGAAGTAACTAAACCTTCTAGTTTTATTATGTTTGGATGATCAAGCCTCCGTAATATGTGAATCTCCCTAGCCATGAACCGAACACTCTCAGGTTCTAGATTATCAAATCTCACTTTCTTCAATGCAACGATCTTCCCTTGATCAAGATCACGAGCACGGTAAACGTTGCTGTAGGTGCCCTGACCAATCTATGGAAAAAGGAAGCCACAACACCAAGTAGCAAGTTAGACTCATTCACTCGACAAGTATATCAAGAAGTAAACAGATCATACTAGTGTTACCACAAGAAAACAAGTTTCTGTTTGTGATCATAAGAAACAAATGTTCGAATATTTTTGAAGTTGTAATTTTTTTTCTTGAAGAACAGGAAGTGTGAGTGTTGTCCCTTCTCAAGCCACCTTAGATCACAGTGTTTGCATATATCAGAAACACACAACAACAACAGCAACACAACATACACAGTGTAATCCCACAAGTGGGGTCTGGGGAGGGTGATGTTTTCACATATATCACAACACGCTGAAAAATATTTCACGAGTGTGAAATAGATGTCAAATTTATTACTATGAACTATCAGGGTTTATAATAATTGAGGAACCAGCTAAACTTGTAAGTTATAAGGGTAGCTTGCCAAACACAAGTACAACACCTAAAATGAGCATGCAATAGTTCATGTGGAAAAACTCCGATCAAAGTGTACAGAAATCTAGGAAGGAGCAAGTTCCAGACATGTCATCGGCCTTCATGACCGGAGCAATTCGTGCTGGTTTGCAATGCTTTAGTGGTTTTATGTAACATACAAGCAAAAGGATATTTTCTTGTTTAAGAAGATATTCTTTACTGATATTTTGATTCAAAGTGAAAGAGAATATGCATCATCCAGAACTGTCAATTTTTTTTGTAATCCTCTGGCATATATAAAAAGCTAAAGCCAGCTTCTTGCATTCCTCAACGAAAGGGAAAATCAGCAGCCAATCGCTGGAACTCTTTTTTTCTTAGATAACGAAATCACGGGAAAGTCTGGGGCAAACAAACACCAATTGACTTTAAGGTTCAAAGTTCATAAGAAAAGACACAAAGCTTTACACCTCTCCTCCAAACTTTACCACTCCATTCCAACTAACAAAAGCATAAAATGTCTCCCTGTGAGAATACTAGATGAATGTTACTGGTAGATAGCATTCTGGCAAAAACTGTAGCAATTTCCTACGCTTATAACCTGAAACCATATATTTAGAATTAAAAAGGTGAAAATGTGAGTTGTTTCATGGTAATCTGAAACAACTGAAAGATCTGGATCCGACCTGCATAGCAGTGTTCTCTAAATTGGGCCAAATGTAGCAAAACATTGGAGAAACCAAATCAGGCCTATTCAAACATAACGAATACATGCACTAGTATACAAAAGAGAGACAATTGAGACAAATCAATCAATCAGTTAACTCTGTCTCAATCAAAATCTAGATGGGGTCAACTATATTTATTGTGTATATTCTGCTATAGTTGCAAGAAATTCCAATACATCCATTGACAATTCAAAACTAAACATGGGTGCCAATGCAGTGCATGCCTAAAGGAACGTATGCCTATGGATTCAATGTTTGATTTATGATATTATGACAATTTTAAAATGGATGTCAACCTCCTGCAACCCTTCACTTCCTTTTGAATTATGGACCAGCTTTCAAAAACTCACATTATGAAGTACATTAATGAATTAATGTTTGCCTTGAAAGCTGAAATATAGCCCAGTTATAAGAGCCTACGCTTCCAACTATGAGGTTGGGGCTTGAACAGCCTAGCAGCCAAATGCGGAAAACCCACAGTTGGCTCCCAGTAAAAGGGGTTTTGACTTTGGAGAAGTAGATTTATTACATAAGGAAAACAGATCAATTTCTTGCTCATTTCCCTAGGATTTATATCAGCACAAACTTGTGATCGGCTATACCACACAAAGAAAATTCCAACTCCAGCTCTGTGCTTGTCAAAATTCCACATTGACTATGGATGGATAGAGCTTTGACATAACCCAGTACTTTCAACAGGGAGTGTAAATTTATGTGTAAAAATTACTAAAACTGCAATGAGCCTATAACTTCAAAACTATCATGGGTTCAAAACTAAGAACCTTAAAGAGATTGAACCCACAGAGCTAAAATCTTGGATCTGCCTCTACCAATGTCCATTTCTTAACATGGTCACAAGATTATATTGTTCACACTCCAAATGTGAGAGACTACATTGGCTACAGATGGGGTAATTGAGCTATCTTTTGATGCTTAAGTAAAACATTACCGGTTTTCTGGATTATTAAAACTAAGCAGAACACTAGTATGAATTAGTAAGGACAAATCACACGAGTCATCACCAAACGTCTACCAAGAACATAGAAAGTAAAGACTCACTTTTTGTGGGGGAGAGAGAAAGAGACTATTTTTGTGACCATTATCATGAAATGTTTGAAGTTTCTACTGTAGAATGGAAAGTCAAGAGACAAAACAAAGGAGCATACTTTATCCAATTTCTCAAAGGAATCTGCTCGTCTAGGCACCCATCCTCTGATAGCTTCTCCAGCAACAGCAGCAAGCCAGGGTGGCCATCCAGCAGCAACCTGTTCCCCTTCACTGCTTTTAGGTAATGTCCCAATTAACTCTTGCTTCTCTCTTTTCCTCTCATAATTCTCAGTCTGCAGTCTTACTGAACCATTTACTTGTTTATCAATCAACATTGTCTTCCCATCAATGCTATCCAAACGATCTTTGACTCTATAAGCTTCCTCTCTTCTTGATGAACCACCAGTTCTTGGCCCTCTCAAACTTGCAGCACTTTTACTTGACAGCCTCTCCCTTGGACTATCTCTACTGTCTTCAATGGCAGATGGCTTACCACAAACACAACCCATCCCAAAAATACCAAACTAAAAAGCACCAAGAATGCAACCCCACCTCCCAAAATCACACCTTTTCACTAATACAACTCTTCATTTTCAAGAAAACAGCACCTACCAATTACTACAGCACAACCAATTATCAAGATCAAACAAACCCCACTTCTCAAAATCTCATCTTTTCGCTAATAAACCTACACCCACCTCCCAAAATCACACCTTTTCACCAATGCACACCCAATTATCAAAAATCAAACAAACCCCTCCTCCCAAAATCACTCCTTTTCACCAATGCCCCTCAAAATTTTCAAGAGAACACCACTCCCCAATTACGACAGTATAACCAATTATCATCTTATCAAAAATCAAACAAACCGCACCTCCCAAAATCTCACCTTTTCACCGTTAAACTTACACCCACATAACCAAAATCAAAGAAAAACTTCAACAGAACATTAACACTTCAGAAAACCAAGAAAACAGTTCATATAACACACAGAGTACAAAATGTACAGCCACTACAAAACAGTCAAAACAGTTGTGCTAGAAATGAATACTGCTATGCAGTACATATAGTTGGGTGGAGGAGAAAGCATAGTTGTGGATCTAGGGCACAGATGGATTGAGTTCACAGGAGTACACAATACATACACACACAAGAGAGATAAAAGATTAATCTTTTAGGGGAAAAAAAGGCGTTTTTTTTTAACATAAACAATTGTTAGGTGGGATTTTATATATTCTGACCGCCGAAGAGCAGCTTTTTTAATAAATACACTTCACAGTACCCACTGTGTGTGTGTGTGTGTGAGAAAACAGAGAAAAGGGAAGCTGAGAAGATCGATGCTGTTCCGTTTGTGACATTCTTAGATCTTAGTAACATGTTTAGTTTAAAGACACGCGCATATCAAAACAAAGAAGAAGACAGCTCAAGCTATCTATATTACTTCAACTTACATTTTGGCTCTATTGATGATGCCACCTAAATCACCTCCAAATTAGACTTCAATTGTATTTAGTAGACTCCCTCTTTTACTTTATTTTCTTCTTTTTAACCTTTTAATCGGAGTTGAATAATATTATTTTTAATCTGAATATAAATTTGAATCGTATTTAATAGACTTGTTCTCTACTTGTTTTTTCTTTTTAACTTTTTAATCATAATACAAGCTTAAATCGCATTAATTAGACTTTTTTTATTTGCTGATTTGTTTTGTCATCTCTTTAATCGAAGTACAAACTTAAATTGCACTCAATAGATTTCTTCTTATGCTAGGATACAAACTTGAAATGGAAGGTGAAGTAGTCTAGATGGCAAGATGTTAAATGGATACGGGACTGTTAGAGTGGTAAATGTCCCACATTAAAAAAATAGACGGGAGGTCTGTTTATATGGAATTCAACAATCTTCACCCGACAGCTAGTTTTTAGGGTTGAATTACGTCATTTGTTGTATCCTGACGTTAAATTGAGTAAAAGTTTCATATGGTTGGAGAATTGATTGGGTGTTTATCTTTGTGAACTTACAATCCTCCTCCCATGAACTAACTTTTGGGATTGGTTTAGGTCAAGTGTCATATAAGGCCTGCTTTTATAGATTTGGACAATCCTCTTCTCGCGAGCTAATTTTTTAATTAATTTACGCCCTAATGTCATAGCTTTATCGAAATTAGCTAACATTTTAATTCTAAATAAACTTTAAATAAGAATTTCCGTAATCCTTTAACTTATTTCATTAATTATTGAATCACACACCTTAATTTAAACTCACTCTTATTCAAAATGAAATATATAAATAATATCATATCAAAAAACACAAAATTAACATAATAATGATTATGTTTCAGTATCAAACAAATTAAGTCAAAATTGAGCATTAATGTAGGAGTAAAATATTAGTTTAATTATCTATATATTTTTATTCATTTTCTATGTCCATATTAAAATTTCTTTTAAATATAAATCACACATTATAAGACTCAATTTAAATTTTCCAAATAAAAATAATCACCAGTGCCTCAATAGTCAAACTTTGTTTTGTACTCATATCTATTTTATTTTATTTTTGTAAATTATTTATTATCACATGTGATTAGTAGATTTTTCTTTCCATTTTTTTTTAGCATAATTAGTAGTTTTTGTCCATAAGTGGGACCATATAGCCACCTGTAGAGCAGTACAAACTCCAGTTGTGGTCGTGAAGGCGCGTGGTAATAAAGGCGCGTAGGGGTAGAAGTGTCTTGTACTTCTGTTCTCTGTTTTCTGCACAAAGTAATGTGGCTTTGTTTTGGGGGGTGGGGGTAGGGGGTGGGGTGGGTGGGGGACTGGTTTGGTTTTCTACTTTTAAATTGTGGGGTCTTCACGCATTAATATGATAAGTTGAGACCTTTAAGTGCAATTATTATTCCTCATTTACCATACTGAGCAACTTATTACCCCCACCATTGTTTTAAAAAAAGTCATTAATTATGAGTTTTAATTACACCAATTAAAGCATATGTGGGTTCCACCCCCCTTAAACCCAATTGCTTCATATTTCCTTTTTCATTAAAATAATAATTTGATATTCGATATTCATATTACTAATCGTAATTAATTTAAATTTGTATCATATAATTCATGTATTTATGTTTACTTTTAAAATAGATTTTCATGTTTACATGCACTTTTTACATATAAAAAAAAGGATAATTATTTTTTTTTATAATTTACCCTTGATAGTAAGGTAAGGGTTTGAAAAATACCTCAACTTTAATCGAATTTATTGTTGCAATATTCAACTTTTATGAGGATCTATTATCTTCCTAAACTATTTAATAGTGTATTTTCTATTCCTGAACTATTTAATAGTGTTATTTTAAAGGTACATGTGTGCTCGCGTGGACATATTACTTTTTTATAATTTTGCATTGTTTTTTATGTCCGTGGACAAATATATATGTTTTAAATACGGTATTAAATAGTCTAGGGTGGTAATAGGTCCTCATCAAAGTTTAGTATCGCAACAATAAATTCGACCAAAATTGGGATATTTTTCAGACTCTTATCTCTTGATATTAAATATTGAACATCACTTAACAGGGATAGTATAGTAATAGGTGTGCCAAATCAAACAGCGTCAAGTAAAATTAATGGATGAAGTAGTAAAATTTTGTAGTCAATAGAAATGATCATATATTTATTAGAACGTTTCATAGTGATGTAATGTATTATACTAATTAGAAACAGAGTAACAATCTTCTTATATGGACCCGAATAATCATCTCCTCTTGACCAATATTATATATAAATTGGTTATCAATGCAATTGTGAATTCTTCAATAGATTTATAAAAATATAATCAGAGGAAAATATAAAATATTAATTATCGAAACAATTATTATCTTGTTGGATGTGAGTTTTTAAAGTTTGAAAACAAAAGAAAATATCACTATTTTCTATAAAAAAAAAGACATTTCAGTTGATTTTCTTTTGTTAATGCATAACTTTAATTAGCGTGGTCCATATTAAGAGTTGTTCAACATATGCCTGCCTTATATTGAAATATTTTGTTGGTCCGAAATTGTTTGTCATGTGACGCTTATTGAAAGTTAATTTGATTAATTTTTAAAGGTAAATTAGGTTATATTAATTCGATATTTTAAATAAAAAAATCAGATATTTTAAAACTATATGAAAAGTACGATAAATTATAATTTTTTGCATATTAATATAATGAAAAAATATATCTTAAAATTTTAGTTAAAATTTTTATAGTTTAATTCTAAAAATATAAATTATGACAAATAATATCTTACGGAGGGAGAAATATATGTTGATGGATTTCATGCAATCTTGTAATTAATTCAACTCAGTTTTTTCTAAAAATAATTGTAACGAGTTATTATGATGATATAAGAAAGTTTTATTTAAAGGTGTTTTTAGGAAAACAATTTAATTTGTGAATTTAAGAAAGAATTTAATGTTGAGTAAGGCAAGTCCAAATATATTTTAGTTAAACTAAATTAGTGGCCCTATTTTAGCTTTTATAATATGGTCAAGGATTGACTCTTTAATTAATTATTTTATCCTTGATTGTTATTAGCATGAAACGGAATTAGTTGATATTGATTTAAGTCATTAAGAAGAAATAAAACAAATAAAACATATATATTCCTACTATGGCAACATATGAAAGAAAAAAATATTTGTAACTGATATTTATATTAAATTAATAATAATTACAAATAAAGTGAGATTTCTTAACTATTCGTAATTAATGAATAATAAAACGTTGCAATGCACTTATTTACGTAATAAAATAATCAAATGTGGGTTAACTAATAAGGTTTTTTCATCCGAGCATATAATATTTTCTTCTTTACCTACCTCTTAAAAATAATAAATAAAAATGATGATTATATTAATTTACTTTGAAGATATTTATTTAAAAAAAAAATTACACTTATTTACATTTTCAAAAAGAATTAATGCTAATGTAAAATAGAAAAATTAAATATTTTTGTAAATTTACAAATAATTTGAAACAATTATTTTTTAATTATGTTGACAACTAATATAGGATGAAGTAAATATTATTTTTGTTTGGTCATCAGTTCCATTTGTGAAGGGAGAACCTTACTTACGTATTCAAATCAACTTAATAATTTTTCTTTTAAATCTTATATTCATATTAAGAATATTAGCAAATTTTAATTTTGAAATTAGATACAAATTTATCATACGTAAACTTAAAATTCAAACTCTACCTCTCATAATAAATTTGGTATATAAATAAACTTGTGTATTATCACAATACGACATTACTAACTATACTTTTGGATTTCAATATTGAAGTTTTTTTTTTCCAAATTAAATAGTAGTATTTAAATAGCAAAGGAGAAGATATGGTTGAGGTGAATGAAGACTAAAAGAAGCAGCGATCCGAATTGTGATGTAATGATGAAACTGTTTTAATCTTAATCAGAAGTTTTTAGTTTTAATTACAGATATGAAGAAAATTTATTTGGAAGTGCCAACCCTTTGAAAGAGCCCTGTGATACATGGTCTAAATTTAATCAGAGCTTTAATATAAATTGTGATGCCGAACGAGAAATAATAATTATAAGAAAAAGTAGAAGCACATGATTACATACTAAGATATTTAATAATGAATAGTAGTAATAATTGATGCATGAAATTAATGGTTGTGCCTTGTTTTGACCAGACAATGCAACGGGTGAGTAGGACCAGCCCACATCAAGGGGCTTTAGTTCTATCTGTGTTTTTTGGTCCTACTAGGAATGGAAATAAAATTAACAAAATAATCCAATCAATTTTTAGGAAAAAATATATTTTTAATGTGCGAAAATTAAAGTATTAGAAAAAATATTTCGAAGGTAAAGGATATAAATAGTCATTTTTAGAATTATCACTGTGTAAAGAATAGTAGAAATTTTAAGATTTGACCACCTATAAGTCAAACATCAGAGTTTTGATTTTGATTATGGATATAGAGTTTCAAATTTGAGTGTGAGTTTAAATAACCAGAGATTAACTTCAAAGGACATTACTCCATAGTAAGTTGATAAAAACAAAACTTAAATGGGAAAATCTTAGTAACTCGGTTCAATGACTATTCGAATTTTCGTGTAGATACAATTTTCCATCTCACAATCTCCTCCCTATTTTCTTTTTTCCTACCCCCATTTTTTAAAAAAAAATAGAAGAAGAAAAACAAACTTAAATTTTCTAATTTATGAGTTGTTGTATGACATAAAAAACATTAGACTTCAATTGATAATATATCAACCAAGAAATAAAGTGTAGTTAATGAATTAAAGACAAATAGGTTGAACTTCAACCATTTACATATGAAATTAGGCTTAATTAGCTTTCAACTTTATGACATTTGGACCAAAAGCGATAAAGACCGTCAAATCTAATTCTAAACTAACATCTGAAGTTTGAATTGTAGTTTAATATTCAAAAATGATGAAGATTGTTAAATATAATTTTAAACTCAAACATCTGAAGTTTGAACTGTAATACAATATGTCAATCTCGTATATATAGGTTCGTAGTTAGACTCGAAAAATCAAACTTTAGACTCAAAACTTTCAACTTTAATCTCGTAAATTTGAATTTTTAATTTCGATATAGCTTTAAGATTCTTAAAAATTTGGGCTATTTGTGCACTTGCCCCTTAGCTTAGTTGATTTCAGCCCAAAATTTAATGGGCCAAAGCCCATGAAGATTGATATCTGAAGCCCAAATCCCTTTGTTCCAAAATCTGGTAATCCTAGACTTCTCACAGTGGTGCCGTCTTCCGCCGTCTGCCACCGTATACCGCCGCCTACCTCACCGTCTTCATTTTCCAAACGCCATCCATGGGAAGCATCAGTGCTTTGCATTATCTGAAACCAACAAGAACTGCCAATGGTACATCCTTGTTCAATTTCAGTAAAAATCGCATTTCCCGATTACCAGTGGCTTTTCGAAGCTACACCGTGAAATCGAGTGTTCTAGAACCTCCAGATGTTCCACGTTTGGCTGAAACTGCTCGAATTTCACTCAATCCACAAGAAATTGAAGAATTCGCTCCCAAAATTAGACAAGTTGTAGATTGGTTTGGACAACTTCAAGCTGTTGATTTACAGAGTATTGAGCCAGCGATTAGAGCAAATACTGAAGGAGATAATTTGCGTGGAGACGTACCGGAGAAGTTTGAGAATAGAGAAGAATTGATTTCTGCTGTGCCAAGCTTTGAGGACCCTTACATCAAAGTTCCCAAAGTCCTCAATAAGGAGTGACGTTGTTTAGGTACTTTTCATTTCATCACTCCATTTTTCTTTCCAAGATGTATTTTGATGCAATGTATAATTGTTTGGATCAGCTTGCATGCAACTCGATTAATTATGAGCTAATTTGAAAAAACCCGATCGAATTGTGCTATTGAAACTTCTTAACTTAGCAAAGTATTTCATATATGGTCGCAAATTGGATTTACCTACTTTGATTTGCTATACTCGAGTCGAGTGGAGGGTCTTTAGAAAGATTTTTTCTACCTTGTGAGACTCTACTGAATATGTTATTGTTATTGTTATCGTGATTAGAATTTTGATATGTTATTTAGTTGTTAGTAGGCATTGCTTATGTATGGGGGTAAGAATTCACGATAGCTATTTTCAAGTGATCATCCATACATTAACACTTGAAATATTAAAAATTGAAGCAAATGCATGAGATATCGTTGATCATTGTTTAAGGCTTTGCATCTCAGTTTGGTCATTTAAAGTCTCAAGAAGAAAAGGCGGGGGCGTATTGAGCAGTTCCTTGATGCTCCTCTGAATCTTGACAAAATGAAAGTATTATGGTTTCAATTGACATCTCCACAACTGCAAAGAAGAGAGTTGTCGCGACTTATCCAAGACACCATCACTCCTGCATTAGAAATAGGAATCAACCTTAGAGATACAAAAGAAAAGTTAGCCTCAAAGAGGTTTCATTATCCAGCTTCGAAACTCATAGTGGATGATTTATGCGTTCTATTTTTACCCTTCTCCATTAATACCAGAGAGACTTCACTAATCGTGATTTTAACTCTTTGTCATGTTATATGTTATACACCTCTAGTAAGGGGATCATTATCATGGGTCGGAAAGAGTCGTGTCCTAAGAAGTGTTCACCATCTCTGAAGGTTAACTAGTTATTTTAGAGCTGGTTTGGCCTAGCGGTTTAAAACTGCTTGTTGGCCAACCATCGCAAATTTCCAAAAAGGTGTTTCTTTCTCCCAAAAAGTAATTTGGGCTTCCAAACCGCTTGGCCAAACTGGCTCTTAGATGTCCTCCCATTCAAAGTTGATCTTGAAGACCCAAAACTCCCGGAGTTGGTTAAGTGTTATTTTCTTGCTGGTAAGCATTCAATTTTGGTAATCGTACAACTGTCAGTTGAATACGATTGCTAGAGCTTGAAAGTATCCTATCCTCACAGTTATCAATCTAAGTTGTCAGGCTACAGAACCTCATGCTTGAATCTTTTCAAGTGAATCATGTTCCTCATAAGTTATCAAGCTACAACACCTTGTGCACGTCCTTTAAGTCAAAACAGTGTCCATATTCATGGAAACACACTCATTTGAATCTCTCAACCATCAGCACAAGTACTCATCAAGTGATTTTTTCGAGCAGTTCTACTCTATGATACTATTGTGGAAGTTATATAGGTCTTCACTCTCTTTATAGCTCTCTATGTTGCATCATTTGAAGTGGTAATAGAAACTCCTCAAATTATCTGTGCTATTTGTTAGTTCTTAGTTCTGTGAAGTTGAAAGTTTACATCTGCTTAAATGGAAAATCCCATCCAAAAGAAATAGACTACAACTAGTTAGACAGATCAGGTGATTCAAGAAGTCCATATCAAAGCAGGAGAGTAGCCAAACTCAGTACTTGACTGGAGAACCACTATCACTTTCCAATCATACAATTTTATTATAGTTGTTGCCTGGTTTAGTCCCGTTTAGTTACTTTTACATTGCCAGGAGGCTGTTGGAGCGTTATGTCCAACATATCCTCCCTTCATCTGTACTGTTCCATGCTCATTAGCCAATGTCCAACATTCACACTGTTTCATGCTCATTAGCGTAATGTCAACACCCTCTCTTCATCTGTACAGTTCCATGCTCATTTTGGTAATGAAATCAAGTCTATTTACCAGACTGATACACACAGCTTTCCAAAGGAGAATAACATTGCCATTGACATTCACCTTCCCAATCCAAAGAATGTTACTGATAAATGTGATCAGTTGGAATCTCAGAAGACTTTGAACAGCCCTTTCCAGTTATCGCTATATCTGCAAAGCATCACAAGCACTATCATCTTGAAATTTGAAGCCATTAGAGATGGGAGAGGAGAGAATGTTCAAGAATTAACATAAATCAATTCGATTACAATTTTACGAGTTGAATTTAGTACTGGTAGTTTCGTTTTTCTTTCTCTACTTATATGAATATAGTCCATATTATTACAAAAGCAAAATTCTCTTCAAAATAGTGGTAGACTTGACTACTTTTTTCCATTTCATGTTTGGATAAAAAAACTTCATTGCTTCATTCTTATTTGTAGTTTGACTTTTTTTATTTAGTAACTAAATGGATATTATAGTTTCCTTGTGTTGAAGATTAAAGGATATGGAACATATTGAACAACGTGGTACAATCAACTGTGTATAACTGTTAAATGTTAGTGTTAAGAGTCACAGGAGTGGGCTATTAAAAGTCGACTAGATTACTATACTTAGAGTTTTACTACAATATAAAATAATTTACAAGAGTAGTGGTCGACATGGCAGCCTAGTCAATTTTTAGTAGCCCAGTCCTAGTATGACTCAAATTCTATTCATTTTGTTCAACATATTTCATATCTTCAACACGTTGTATCGTGTGATTGTGTTAGAAATGACAACAATTTATCAATAAATAAAATTTTGTTATTTCCTTCTACAATGACATAATAATAGAAGTAAACGTTTTTCCAAATCATCCAAGTTTTCATTAAAATTTCACACTATTCAATTTTAAAGCAACCAATTAATTTTTGTTATAGATATTATTACCTATAGAGAAAAAATTGTGGATATTTATAGCTTTCCCTTTTTAGGAAAATTTGACGGTAATTAAAGACACGACAAAAGAAAACAACATTAAATAGTGCATTGGAATTGATGCCGTTTGAATTGAATTATTTTAGGTGTTTGAATAAAATTAAAAAATGCTTATTAAAGTTAAAATAATAAAAATAAGCCAAAAGTTAAATTCAAACAGGCCTTAGTTTCCTTGTCGATAATTTTACACATGCAAATTAACAACTCTTATAACAAGTGATAGCTCTATTTATCACCTACTCTCTCCGTCCTCAATTACTTGTCTACTTTTAAATTGACTCATATATTAAAAAAAAAAAGAATAATTAACATAATGAATTTACTATTTTACCTCTATTAATTAAGAATTAGATGAATTAAAAATTCAATATTTTAAATTTTTTTACTTTTTCAAAATAATTAATTGATAAAATATCTCCTTTCAATAAGACTAACTTAATATCTCAACATTTTCTTCTAATCAATTCGCCATTTAATAAAATGATAAACATCTGACAAACGTACCAACACTTAATAACTTTATCAAACTAAATCAACTTATAAATTATGATTAAATATATTAATAAGACAAAAATATATATCACTCTATTAAACAAACGTTTCTTAAATATAAATTACTTATATAAAACATAAAGAAAAAATAAAAAGGAATATCCTCATATCCATATGATTTAATTTAATCATAGTACTAGACAAATAATATTATTACACTTCATCATCAAATTTAGCAAAAAATTAATTAAAGACAAAAGGGGACGAAATACTAGAAAAAGAAAAAAAAAAAAGCCGAGTCGTATAGAGAGAGAATTATAAAATCAGACCCCCAAATAGGAAACTTTTTTCCGGTAATTCGAACGGAAAAAAGCGAAATTCAAGCCCTATTTTGGATTCTTACAGCTCTCAGAAAAATTTGCTGTCCGATTCAGGTAAATCGTTAAACCTCTTTTATTTCTCCGTTTTTGAATTGATCTATTCTGCTGGAACTTGTCCAGATTTGAATTCTGTACTGCATTATTCATGGTGAATTTTTTTTTTTGAATTTTTTGGTTAGTTAATTGTTCCGTTGTGTTTTGAGATCAATTTGATGTTTTTTTTGGAAGTATTGTTTAATTTGGAGTTGGAGTTAGTTTGTGATGTTTTTTTTTTTTTTGGTTATAGTATAGGTGTATAGTGAATTGGATTTTGATTGATTTGGCGATCTATAGAATTGGATTTGGATTTGTTGTGTTAGAAGAAGGATATTTATACTGATTCAGTACGTCAACATTGGGGATCTCGGGGTGATGAGGAGGTGAGACAGTGTTACCTTGGAGGAGGAATTTTTAAGTTGCGAAGGCCTGAAGAGTTGGGGAGTATAGTGAATGAAAGGGTTTTTAGAAGGAAGAAAGAGATGATTGTTGCTGTTATTTTGTGGTTTGAGGAACAATGACTGGGTGGTCATTGGGCCTTCGTACAGTAAGCGATGGGTCTTTGCAGCAATTGGCACAGAATGGAGTTCTGTACTCTCACAGTAATTCGTTTGTCTCGCGTAAAGGTTCAAAGATATCACTCTCTACTTACAGAGAGAAGGAAAAGTTTCTTCCCTCTATTTTCAGGTTTTTGGTGCGAAAACAAGTTGGAATGCTGATTTTAGCTGCGTTTGCACTTTTGGCTTTTCTTACAGCATTTTGGATGGTTAATAAAGGTCCGTTTCCTGAAAGTCCTTTTGGTTTCTTTGTTGTCTGGAATAGGGATGTATTTAAGTTTTAAACTTTAGTAGCTTTATTTCTTCTGATGGGTTGCGAGGAGTGCATGCTCTAATACCTTTTATTAATAGGACCTAATGCATATTGTGGATAGGTGAAGGGAACGACCAATTAAAATGAAAATGTTGGTTTTAATAGAATGAAGTCTGTCATTTTCTAGACTGTATAATGAGAGCAATGGACTTTTGCTCTATGTTGGCTTCTGGTGTTGTAACGTCTAATGTATTGAAGAGAAGTGTGTTAAATTTTGTTCTTGATCTCCAGCTCTATTGGTGTAGCCTAATATCATCATGAAATTTAGGACTCCCTCCTGTCCAGTTTGTTTGTTGGGTTTGACTTGACACGGAGTTTAAAAAAGTCAAGAAGCTTGTGGTCTTAAATTTAAAATATTCGTACTATCCCGAAATGTCATTTGATCTTGTGGTCTTAAAGATGCCAGGTGGAGAGTTGAAACTAAATAGTTGCCAAAAGAGGAAAGAGACATGATTTTTGAAACCGACTAAAAAGGAAAGTAAAACAAACAAATTGAAACAGGGAGTGAAATAATAAAACAAATATGGAAAGACAGATATTCTAGTTCGTACAAATTATCTAGTTAAATTAGCATGTCTTCTCTGTAAGGGTCCTATTTGGAAGTTATAAGCTTAAAGTTCTACAGCTGTTAATGGGAATAATGATTTGATAATAAAGAAAAACTTTGATAGTTTTTTTTTCTCTGAGGGTGGCGTTGCAGCAAAAGGAGTAGTTATTTATCCCCTGTTGAGCTGTGAAATCAGAAATGCACTTAATTTGTGTCACTACTGCAATCATAGATTTACAGTGATTTGTTTGTTCACTCTTACTTGTCTTTCTTCTTTTGGAGCATCATTGGAGTATCGATCTATTTCATGTCCAACAAAGAGAAAAAAAGAAGGCATGGTAATGTCGTGCTAGCCTTATTTCTTCGTGAGAAGTGGCAAAACCATCATCACTTGTATACTGCATTTTATTTAGTATTGAACTTACTTTTGTAATTTGTTATGAGATGGATTTCCTGATTTTCTTACAAGAGTTTTTGCGATTATCAGAGGATGCATCAAGGAGTTCTGAATTGGACTTCAAGGAGTGGTTTGAAAACAGCACATACCATCTATCTGCATTATTGCCTGGGAAGGTTGTGGTATGCGGTGAGCATAATGCCCAGCTTCCTCCTCCCCATGCTTTGTCTATGATACAGACTAAAGATTCCACTGCTTTTCCCGATCCTTGTCGAAATTTTGCATTTCCTCCTCCTCCACCTGGTGATAGGAGGCGAATTGGGCCTCGACGTAAGTGTAAAATTCACCTTTTTCCAACCCTATCTTATTTCGTAGCTTTACAATATTGTATTATATCCTTTGCTTTGATCAGCACTTCACATAATGTGTAAATCTGGGTTGTGCTCTCTTTCATTTTCATTCAGCATGTCCTGTATGCTACGTTCCTGTGGATCAAGCAATAGCGCGTATGCCTAGAGTCCCGTCAGTGTCACCCGGGCTTCAGCATTTAACTTATTTCCACGAGCAAATTCCCATGAAGACTGAACCTCATAGGGGTTCTGCATTTGGTGGGTACCCTTCTTTGGCGGAGAGGAATGCTTCGTTTGAAATAAAAGAGTCAATGACTGTGCATTGTGGGTAAGTTGCACTTGTCATCTTGACACAATCACTTGTCTTATTGTTGTTGGCTTTAGTTTTTTGTCCTCCTTCCAGAGTATTTGCTCTCTGTCTCATCCCTAATATATTTGGGTCAGATTTGTCCAAGGTTGTAGACCTGGTGATAGAACAGGGTTTGACATCGACGCGGCGGATCTAAAGGAGATGGAGCAATTCCATGATGTCATTGTGGCATCAGCCATATTTGGTACTCTATAGCTATGCTCCATAGTTTCATCTTTTTATTTTTAATTAATAATCTAGGAGTATAAGGTGAAAGAGGATTAGAAAATGTAGCCAAGATAGAAGTGGCTAGTAACAAAACCACAATCATCTATCTACAGCACTGTGAACCTTATAAGCATAAAGCAAATGCAGATATCCCTTACCTATATCTACATAAATGCTCTACAGGAAATTATGACGTGATTCAACAGCCAAAGAACTGGGGTAAAACTACACGAGAAAAAGTTCCCTTTTATATGTTTGTTGATGAAGAAACAGAAGCATCCTTGAAGAACTCTAGCCTCTTGGATAGCAGAAATAGGGTTGGTTTATGGAGGATTATTCTTGTTCGCAATGTGCCTTATTCTGATGCGAGACGCAATGGGAAGGTTTGTTCTTATAGTTTTCTTTTAAATCCCCCCATCTCAATCATGGTTTCTATCAAATTTTAAACCTGATCTCTAACCTGCTTCCTACCATGCTTGGAATAAGCTGAGGGTCTTTCAGGAACAACCTCCCTACCCCACAAAGGTAGGGTAAGGCCTGCATACATCCTACCCTCCCCAGACCCCAGCTATGAGATTACACTGGGTTTGTTGTTGTTTCTCTAATCTTCTTTCTTCTTAGGGGTTGACTAGTTGAGGTTATGCGAGTGCTTGATGTGGCATCTGGGTATGAAAAGACACTAAATTCTAAGCATGCTGTATGTAGGAAACAAAAAAAAAAAGAAAAAGAAAAGTAATGAACTTGGGGTGTATCATATATTTCTTTTGCCTTTTACTAAGATTAAATATCTATTGTGGGACTCTGTAGTATAGCATCCCAATCACTGTTAAGTTAGTCTTTTACACCTCTGCCCGGAAATGATTGTCAGCAGATTGAGGGACTTTCTTTTGGTTGAGGCCATGCTGCCGAAGTAATTTAAACTTCTTTTTTAGATAATCTGAAATCCCTGAGGGCTAGAGGCACATGGTTCGAAACTCGGTGGGAAATTGGGACCATCACTCTACCCTTCTCCACTTAAATATCAAGCTTTTTGTCTACAGAAGGGTTTAAACCCGTTACATGTGCCTAAACGACACATCAGCACTGCACTTTTACCACTAGACCTTAGCCCTATGGCAACGTAACTGTCTAACTTTATCTTCACATATGGTGATGAGAACAAACCTACAAGAGTTAGAAAAAAAGAAGAAGAGAGAACAAACCTACATGCCAAGAGTTAATAGAATATATGCAATGTCTTTACCTTTTCTTTTTTTTTTCCTTTTCAATTTGAATTGACTTCATTATATTTTTCTTTCATGGCGTATAATTACAGTAACTCTTTCATATGTGAAGTGTGGATTAGAAGTAGAACATATGAATATGGATTTGGTTGAAAGAGATGTATCTGTGGCAGGTACCTAAGCTCCTACTGCATAGGCTCTTTCCTAATGTCCGCTATTCTATTTGGATAGATGGAAAGCTTCAGCTCATTGTGGATCCCTACCAGATTCTTGAGAGGTACATTTGGTTTTACTGACTCTTGTGTCCTTGTATGCCGGTTGGAATGCCTTGTGCTTGGAGAGATTCTACTATTAAGTTCTAGCAATGGCTTATTATTGGTAATAAGGGAAAACGGTTTTTAATAATGGCTAGCTACTGTACATGTTTCTTATTTGGTAATAGATCTAATTCATTTTCGTTTAAGCTTCCCAATAATAGTTTTCATCTTATATGCACATCACTTTTTCCTATTCTTATGATAGCGCTAGTGCTAAGCTGTTAGCTATGGGGTGAAGCTGATATTTCCAGGGTTATTACTGGGGGTTGGAGCTGATGAAGTCTGCATCATCTAAAAACCCGATTGTTGTTGCTGATTTTTTTGTATTTCCTGGATTTTATATGCCAACTCAAAGGGGTTTTATCAATGATGAGGTTGATTTTCCAAAGGTGAAAAAGGATAAGATGCATACTTAGAAAAAATAATATACATACTTGTATCTTTTCATTTTAGGTATTGATCAAATGATTGTAGTAGTGAAAGGATTGAGCAATGAACGGTCAATGCAATGATGGTACCCATCTTTTATTTGTGGGTTGCACCTTGAATGTGCTTTGTACATACCATTTTGTAAGAATTTATTAGGCAGGATAGTGCAGCCCTAGGGTTTCCCTATGATGCCACCCCTTAGACAATGACCAATGAGTTATTGAGGATTACCTTGAGAGGCGCAACAGTTTGGTAGTTTATTTTCATTTTTTTTCCCTGTTGCGGTATAGTTTCTCTTCAACATGGCCATATTCTATTTGTTTTAGTAGTGTGTACGGCAGCCGAATAAATGATTCATTCTCTTGTTGGCCTGTACCCTTCTAGTTGCGATATCTCACCTCTACTATAACTTTATGAGTTTCTTCTTTCCTATTCCTTTATGTCAGATTCTTGTGGCGCCAGAATGCTACTTTTGCTATTTCAAGACATTATAGACGTTTTGACGTCTTTGAAGAAGCTGAAGCTAATAAAGCTGCAGGGAAGTATGATAATGTATCCATCGACCACCAAATTGATTTCTACAAGAAAGAAGGTTTAACTGCATATTCAGAGGCTAAGCTTCCTATTACCAGTGGTGAGTCCACACTTACACCTTGTCTTCATTTGACCACTCGCTCTCAAAATTTACTTAGCTCATTAAACATTCTGCAGATGTTCCCGAAGGATGTGTTATTATAAAGGAGCATATTCCCATCACAAATCTGTTCACCTGTCTGTGGTTCAATGAAGTTGACCGTTTTACCTCTAGGGACCAACTGAGCTTTTCCACTGTCAGGGACAAATTGATGGCAAAAGTTAGCTGGAACGTCAACATGTTTTTGGATTGTGAGAGGCGAAATTTCGTGATACAGGTATCCATCCACAAGGGAAAATCCCCCCTTACGTTGGATACAATGTTTTACGGTTTAGCTTAGTTACTTGCCTTAATTTTTGCTGTTCAGTACATACAATACTTTCGCATAGTAAAAGAGCATATACCAAATCTATGCAGGCATACCACAGAGATTTACTGGAGCAAAGGGCTCACATGACAGTAGTGAGAAGTCGTGCACATCCTCCACCGGCTTTGGTTCGTGATAGTTCTTCTAGTAAACCTCCAGTAAGGAGACCTCCAAAGCGCGGAAAAGGTGAAAGGAAGTCTAACTCAAGGCGACATCGTAAAGTTGGGTCTGGGAGTAAGGGAAGCAGTACTACATTTTGATATTCTTGCCTTTCATTTTTTTGGGAAGCAAAAAGAGAAGAATCTATTTATACAAACCTGTTTTTGTTCCTCACTATTGATTGAACAAAAAGGTTAGGACAATTTTGATAGGTACTTGTCCGATGTGAGAAGAAAGAAATTAGTTTTTGCCTTTGAGGTTGTGAATATCAATTCAATTAACATTGTAGATATCACTAATTTTTAAATAATAGGTTGCTCATTTCTTGTTTTGTAGACTTCACTGCCCTTTTTCTGACTTTGTCTACTGAACCCTCGTTTTCACTGCTATTAGAATTTATAGACGGAAACATATGCATACAAATAACTAACTTTGTAGCAGAATTTAGTGTTACCTCTAGCCATGATGATCAAGTGCAGGATAGTAATGTTGTAAACTTTTTTCTTTATGGTTTTTACTCGATATTTGATATCTATATTAAAACTTGATATCTGAAGCTTGATTAAATTTGAATTTGCACGGAAATTCCAGTAATGTTGTAAACTTAGACCACCAAATGGAGAAAAGAATATGTGGTAGTGTCCGCAACTTGTTCTTGAAAAAGTTTGCTATGATGGAAACACATGCTTTTTTAATAACCAGTAGAATAAGTCATTTAAAACTTCCCTAAATACTATCACTAAATAATATAAATAAATAAATTATATGATTTAATTAATATTCTATAAATTAAAAAAACAGTTAGTAATATATGCGCCACACTTTGGTCAAACAAATTTTCTACTATTTCGACTTTCATGACTATAAATGACCTTATATAAATGTAACAAATGTATGTGTTAATATATACTTTGAATCCATTGAAGTACAAACAACTATATAACCAAGGCGAGACAAATTTACATAAAGAAAATGTTAATATTCACATTTTTTTCTTCATTTTGACACAAATTTTTTTCTCTACAGTCGCTTTATATCTCTTATACACTCAAAGGGACGTGATGGGAAGGAAGCAGCCCTAGCCTTTCTCTGGCCGATCATTCCGCTGGTGTCTCACATTCACACTACTCCCGTTTGACTATCGCTCGGCATGTAAATATAGATAGGTTAGTAATAGTGGGTCGTTGGTTCCACCTCTACAATATGTTGTTGTCGTTGTCATATTCCATGTCACTTAGTCATCTATGTCTCATTGTTGGTCCACCGATAGAAAAAGAGGACTTCATTTAGTACTTAGTTATCTCTTTCTCATTGCTGGTAGATACCTTCGGAAGAAACAGAGGACTTCGTTTAGTGACTCGGCAATCACACTCTAAACAATCAGACTAAGATAAAAGTAAAAGATAAGTTTTATTCTCAATTAATTTCTTAGTTCTTTTAATGGGGTGGGCACCGAGAAGTAAAATGTAAAATTCAAATTACATTAGCGTAACTCACAAGTCACATTCTAGACTTATTTAAAAAATCGTAATTTATAAAACCACATCCGAGAATGTAAGATGTACAAGCACGAAACGCAATTTACACACCACGTTTCAACGCGAACATAAATTGTGTAATAACACAAAGAGTAGGGGTGGGGGTGTCTATTTGGAAACTTAGGGGCTGTTTTGTCATTTCATATAAACTCGAGGCCAATAAATGCAGCCATTGATGTAAAACGTAGCAAGGAATTTGTCCACATAAACCTTTTCATAAACCCTCTCTTCTCCGAGAAGAAGAAGAAGAAGAAAAAAACGAACTTAAAGGTACGTAAAAATTATGAATTTTCAGTTTATTTTGCCGATTACAACTGCTCTTACATGGTGTTTTTCAATCAATTATCTCTTGTAACACGCTTAAATCCTTGATTATTTTTTTTATTTGCATCGTCGCTTTGGATATTAGGGTTAGAGACAATTTTTGAGATGCTTATTTGAGCTTCACAAGTTAAAGGATTACTGTAATGAAATCTTCTTACTGATTTTTATACTTATTATATGATGTACTGTGTGTCAATTGCTGTATATTTCTGTATTGTCAGTGTCAGTTTGTGTTTGTGTTTGTGTAGTCTGTGGCGGATCCAGGATCTTTAGCGAGGGATTCGAAAAATTGAAAAAATGTAGTGCTTGATATTTTTAACTAGGAACCTCAAGGTGAATTTTGAACGCTCTCAGTTACTAAGTCAACTTCTAATCTTATGTTTAGGAGGTTCAAAATCTCTATATATACATAATTTTTTTGTTTAAATGTGATTTTTGTGTCGAGAGGTTCATCCTATAGATCCGCCTCGGTGTGTAGTTGTATTGTCACTTGTCAGAAGTGTAAAGTTCTTTAGATAGGACGCGTACTATTTGTGTTTATTAGGATTTCACTTGATGAAGGCATCTAGACTGCATCATGCAGACCTGGATGGACAGTACATCTTGTGATAAGAAGTAGCGTATCCAACGGAAGGTCTCTTATATTGTTGAAGGAATTTGCATTAGCCCTACTTTTGTTTGCTGTGATTTACACAAAGTAACGGAAAGAGGAGAGTAGAAGGATTAGAAGATATTAATATGCAGACATAGATAAGTGTCTAAGTGTTTTTGTTTTAAAGATGTTAACTGGGAAACGGTGCCAAATAAGGAGGGGTAGAAAGAAGAAATCATGTCATATGAGAGCCTTGTTTATTGAAATTGCTTGGAACTTTTAGAGCGTGTGTTGATACGCAGAAAGTTTCATTACTTATAGTAGCTGGAATAGCTCTTGAATAAGGAGAAAATACGAAGAAGAGGTGATACTTAAGAATACTAAAGACTAAGATTTATTACTACTGGTGTAGGTAACATAGGATGTGTTTTTCTGATGACTGGAATGCAGTAAGATGCGGCAAAAGTACTGTAGATTCTAGAGCGTTCCCTTTGAAAGAAGTAAAAAGAGAAGAAAATTTGCAGAAGATTGTAAAATTCTTGTAATGGCTTTGTATTCTCCTCTCTTGCATGTTCTCTTCTTATGGGTGGTGTGGTGGTTAGGTATTTGAATTGGATTTCATAGCACTTTTTCTGTCTCAATTCATCGTGCGTCATTAGAAGTTTGATCATTTTAAAGTGTTACCATGGGAAGTTTAATTTGAAATGATAATTGGTGGGTAACATTTTTGGTAGGGGAGCATATCTGATTGACAAGGTTATAGTTTGTAGGTTTCACTACTTTAGATAGTGACCGTTGTTTACTGCATTGCTGGAAAAGAAAGAGTCTGAACAAGAAGTCCATTGAAACTTTGGAACGTTATACCACATGTCATCTGGTGGACTGTTGGCTGGAAAGGAACAGTACAATTTTTCGAGGCTAAGGACGTAGATAATTGGCCTTAAACAGAGATGTGTTGTTTTACTAGCTTTCTTGGTGCAACTTGTCTCTTGTAAATAACGTACATGCATTGTTAGGCACGACAAAGGAGTTGCATAATCTGTAATCTCTTTTCGTTGCCTCAGTACAAGTTTACCATCTGAAATATTCTTCATTACTTATATCAAAAAAAGAAGATAGTTACCTTTGTTGTAGTT
The DNA here is from genome assembly GCF_036512215.1 of Solanum lycopersicum. Classification (NCBI taxonomy): domain Eukaryota; kingdom Viridiplantae; phylum Streptophyta; class Magnoliopsida; order Solanales; family Solanaceae; genus Solanum; species Solanum lycopersicum. Next base: position 68,159,805 of record NC_090806.1, read on the forward strand.
TTTGTCTTTCGGAAGGCTGGTTCTATTAACACGATTTGGTGTATGAATATCTTTTGCCCTTCTGTTGGCTGATTATAATGCTAATCTGATAGCTATCATCGATCTTTTGTTTCCCAACTCTTTGCAGCCTTCTTTGAGAATGGGTGGTGCTTCATCGCAACTGGGGGATGGAGTATCAAAAGAGAACACTTCAACAACCACATCTTCGTCACAACTTCCAAAAGATGAAAAGTTAGCCCCCGCTACAGTCCCGGCAGATTCAAAGCCAAAGAAGAAGATCTGCTGTGCTTGTCCAGAGACTAAAAAGGTGAGAGATGAATGCATTGTTGAACACGGTGAATCAGCTTGTGAGAAATGGATCGAAGCTCATCTTAAATGCCTTCGAGCTGAAGGCTTCAACGTCTGAAACTGGTTACAGAACTAATTCTCTAAAAAAAGAAGAAAGCTAATATACTTATGTAGAATGTCCAATACATGTTATCATTACGAAAATTTTGTTAGCTATTTTCTTACTGATCAAATATACAAAAACAGTGTTTTTACATATTCAGAATAAACAGGGCATAGTTTTTTTTAAGAAACAAATTGCTTTCGTTTTTATATCTTTCATGTTGTATAACAGTATTTGGCTTTTACTGTATTACTTGTATCTCTTATTATCTCTCATATTTGTCCTATGAATATTTGTTCAATTTTGTGTGTTAGTTATATTTATCTTTGTTATTAGCTATAGTCGTTTCTTAAAACATTGAATTTATTATATTTGATATGTAAATATATATTAAAATTATATATTCGCCGGCAGCTTAAAATTATTTTATAAGTCTACTATTCCTTCTTTTTTAATAAATCTCTAGAACCCTCCAAAACCCTAGAGCTCTTAAACCCTTATAAAACCCTTTCGTTTTCAGTGAAGCTAAACAGCTTTAGCAACCATGGCTGCTGTATCTAGGTTTCAAAGCTTAACCAACAAAACTTCACTCCAAAATATCATTCACCGTCAGCTCCTCCGCCCCGGAGCTACCACCGCCGCCGCCTCTGTAGGCTCATCTATCATTTCCCCTCAATTTCAACCAAAGTCGATTCTGACTGGGCATTTCTCTGATAGTAAAAAGTTGAGTGTGTCAAATGCGGATGAATTTCTTCTGAATTGGAACTTCCCGATTGGTATCGGCTCCGGTTTGCCTGTTTTTGATTTGTCTTTGATGGAGCTTCGTGGAAGCCGATCGACCAGTAGCATGAGACGTCCTAATCTGGAAGAAGATGTCGAAGACGATTCTGATGATGAAGATGATTTTGACGATTCTGATGATGATGAATCGAAGGGATTTGATGATGTGTATGGAAGCTATGATGATTCTGATGAGGATGACGATGACTATGGCCGTCGTGGCGGCGGCCGTAGTGGTGGTTCCCGTGGCGGCGGCGCTTATACAGCTTGAAATTTGGACCAAGTCCGATTTGCACTTTTTTCTTTTGCTATAGGCTAATAGTATCAGTGTATTTTTGCTTTGCTGATCAAAGTAATTGGTTCGTTCTCTTTTCCAAATGTTACATTTTCAATTTGCATTATTTGCTTTACTTTTTAGTTTCAATATTCCATGCAAATAAATTTAACATCACATTTTTACATTTCTTATAATTTTTACTCTCTAAATCTGTGCCAAATTAAGATTATAGATGTAACAATACAGATAAGAGAGCACATTTTAATTTACTAACTTTTAAAGAGGTTTTAGGTTTGAGCAGTCTTGGATACAGAGTTATCTATTCTATCAATCATTTGTATCGGTTCTAATTTATAATTTATGTGATACTTAATTTATAATTAATAGTAATTCATTTCACATTTAATAAGACCTTTATAGCCATTTAAATACAATATCTACTCCTATTTGTTGTAACACCTCCTATTCAATTGAACATGGAGCTAGCAAAACTAGATCTGCCATAATTTTTTCAACTCTCCATTCATCATCGTCTGGCTCTTCAAAATCATAAATCCTAAAATCATAAATCCTAAATGGTCTAGCTGTAGGAGCTGCAATGGCCGCCGTTCTCAGTTCTCGTGCGTACCTTGTCCAATCCGTCAGGTTTCAGAGCTGGGTCATCGGAATTATTGCAGAGAGCATGGGAACAGGCTAAACTTGCTGCTACATTGGATCATGTTGGTACGTCTCCATTTCACATAACTTGACTACTTCTCGTAACCCCAACCCCAACCTTCGACAAAGAAAAATAGGAAAGAAAAGAGTAGCAATAGTTGGTGGTAGTAATCACAAATGCTGATATGTGAGTGCTGTCAAGGTTTGGTGCTGAAGTAAAAATGAGCTCTGAATCATGTAGAAATGGTAAACAGAACATCCGTCATTTTCTTAGTCCTAAATTTTGCTACTTATGGATAGGTCGAACTATTGGAAGAAAATAGAAAAGGAAGAGAGAATTTCAGACAGATGATGAAAAGATAGCTAGAGTGCTGTCAAGGTTTTGGTGCTGAAGTAATAATGAGCTCTGAATCATGTAGAAATGGTAAACAGAACATCCGTCGTTTTCTTAATCCTAAATTTTGCTACTTATGAGAATTTCAGTCGGTGAGATTGCTAATGCTCAGTTATTAAATTGGAGGAACTGAGCGTTGTAATGAAGCATTTCAAAAGCTTGGGAAGAAATGTAACATTGTTGTTAACATACAAGGAGATGAACCTCTTATTGAACCTGAGATAATAGATGAAGGTACTAAATCTGCAAGCTTGACTTAACCGTTTACTCGTTCCGGTTAATTTATCAGTGTTTTTATTATTTTGGATGGATCTCGTCCTGTATTCAGGTGATAAAAAGTTGACCATGAGACTCATGGTGTTGACACCCCGGAAGATGTAGACAAGGTAGAGCAGTTCATGTGGGAGAGAAAGAAACTTGTCTTAAAGCAGAGTAAGATTCTATTAGATGACTTAGTGTTGTCTAGAGCGACGTTGAGCTTTATGGAACCATCTCAATTGGAATTAGTGCACCATTGATATTGCTGAATTATGTATTCGAAGATGAAAGAACTTAGAAATAGGAAACAGTGTGCTACATGTATTTTTTTTCTTAGAGAAATATCAATAGTATTATGTACAATCATAATTAGCTTGTGAAATTACCTCCAAAACAAGTTCGCAACTATATCTGTTTCAGAATGGAGATTGGGAAACTAACCACCGACAGGCGTCAACCAAGCAACAACCGTCTCCGCCAGCTGCAGCAACCAATCAGCGGGCAGCAGGTGTTGGTACTACTGCTTCAGTGATCAACTGAACCTCCGTCTTGAACAGAAGAAACGAGAACGATTCAAGTGAAAAATACACAAATCCACCAGGTGAATGAGTCACGAACGATCCAAAACTCTTCCCTACCACACAGTGCCATGCCGGTCCATACATCGAATCAAACTCCTAAAAATCCACAAAAGTTTCACCGGCGTCAAATTTTCAAATTCGAACTCAAATTTGAAAACTAGATTGGAAGAATCACACTCACCTTTTTTAGGGAGCGAGCGAGGAGGGAGGGATTAGGACGGTGATTCACAGGTTGGAGGAGAAGAGTTCTGGCGTAACGAAGGGCATGTGCTTGCATGGCGAAAGGCATATCTGCTGATCTGAGCCGTATGTTAAAGCTGATAGCAAGAGCTGCAAGCTTCACTTCTTCTTCTGCCGACATAGACTTGCTAATGCCATTTTCATTGTTGTTATTAGGCTTCTGGCGCCGTGAAAGAGACGAAGAAGATGAATGCATGGGCATTTTCCAGGAGTTATTGCTGCTAAGCTACTGTTTCCAATATTGATTTGGGCTGAATTTGTCTCTATTCATAAAAACGTGAGTTGAAACTTTTGACCATTCAGAGAAAACAGACAGACCCAACCACAGGGCCAGTGCCGGTACGTTTGAACTTCCATTTGACCTACTACCTGAATATACTAATTTTTTTCGTACCTAATACGATATTACTTATACAAAATTTAATATCGCATAAAAAGTATTAATTGGTGCCGTTGTTATAGGTGTGGAAATGGTGATATACTTATATTAGGGAGAATAATAATGGGCATGTTGGGTGGGAGGTTCTAAGTTCTAAGTCTTTGTGCTAATAGTACTCTGACTACACGAGGATGGTATGGGAGATTGATTCCTAAAGGTTGTGCTTCCCAATGGATTATTCACACTTTTTGTCTCCTTTTCTACCAACTCCAATAACACTTTCTTTTCGTTTTGTTTCCTCCGAATAATATTTATTTTAAAGTCTGACTAATTTTGCTTTGGAATAAAGTGAAACTTGATTTTATTTTTAAGATTTGAATTTGAAATATTTGATTAGAAATAAAAGAGATACTTACTATCACGCTTCAACTTTTTCATCTGGACTTTTAGTTCATTCATACTTTTGCCATAAAATAGAAGTTAAAATTTACTCCATAACTTTTAACTATAACAGAAAATCATGAAGTTGAAATATAAAAAAGAGACTTTTTATTTCCTATTAAGGGATATGATTATCCTAAGAGAATCATTATCAGAGAATAAAATTGTCCAATTATCAAATAGTACATGACAAATTAGGCTATTTTCTCAAAGAATGTCTTTAAAATGGGCCTGTTAGGAGTACGGTAATCAGCCCAAGTATCTAATGGCCCAAATCAAATAAAAATGTATAACAACATTACTGAGAGCACGTGGATGATAGAGACACAAAACTCCTCATCCATCCGCTCCACTCCACTCAACTCGATTACCAAACTCCGATACAGTGGAACGTAGTTAATTTGGAATATATATCATATGAAAATTTTTTATTATAGTCATACATAATTCGTTTTTAAGTTGAAGATTTTAATATAAAATACATAATTCATATTCTTTTTGTATTTTTTTTTAATTTTTATAAAAAAAAATGATCTCTTTACATTTTAATTTTAACTTTTTACGTAGCATATTTATGACCACAAGATTAAGGAGTATTTTAATACATTTAATAAAATTTTAAATTAAAATCTCAAAATTAATTTTTTTTAAAATTTCGTTATAAATTAAACTATGAAACGAAGAGAGTAATTAATTAAGATATATCTTACATTAGCTAACCTTTTTTTTAAAAAAAAAAACTCAATAACCAAACTATTTTCGCCTCAGCCACAGACCTCACTATCTCTGTGTAAATATCCACTCGCTCTCGCTCTCCTCCCCATCTCTCCCACTATCCACACACACTCTCTATCTCTCTCTTCTCTTTCCATGGCTGCTGTGTTGGAAACCATTACAGTCCCACGCGCATCGGCGCTGCCGTCGTCATCGCTTGCTCAGGTCGCCGGTTATTCCTTCTCCGGTCCTCGTTTCTCTGTTAGCTTCTCTCAATTCAGCGGCCTTAAGATCCAGCCAATTCGCTCATCTGTATCCACTAGCTCATGCTCTAAAATCATTCCCCGAGGAGGACGAGTCGTTTGCGAAGCTCAGGATACCGCCGTGGAAGGTATTTTGTAACTGAAAGTATTTGTTACTACTCTTTATATTGAAATTCTCCATGCTCCTTTATGCCTTAGCTGAAAACTCAGTTCCAGGAAATTGAATTGTGTTAACGGTGGAAGTTTCTACTATTAAGATGAGTTAATTTTTAGTTTCATCTGTTCTAAATAGATAATAAGTTCTCATAGTAATAGTAATAACTTGAGTTATTTCGCATTCAAGGTATATTTACTTGGAATGGGAAATGAAATCTGTGAACAATATGTGTGTCTTTCCTTGTATTCTGCTTGTGAGTATCGGTATTTTGGTGTTGGTTACTTTGCTTGCCTAATTTCCTTATTAATTGAATTAGATTTATGTAGTGTGCGAGAGTTGGTAGATTTGAGAACAGAGTATGCTTTATATTTTCCTTGAATAGTGAGCTGGTGTTTGTCATTTATTACTCTCTCAGTTGAAATGTTGAACATTTGGATACTTTCCGTAGAAAGAGAGGGAAGAAAATGCTCAAGTTTTGTGTTTTCTCTTCCCTCGTGTTTAAATCCTGATACATCGAAGGCAAGTAAGAGCCTCAAAGTTGCCGTTTGTTGTTTTGTGCACATAGCTAATAACTTTGGATTAGCTCTCAGGTCAGTATAACTGGAATTTGTCCCGGAAAACCACTAGTAATATGTCGATTACTTGTGTTAGATGTCCTTTAGGAGTCTTAGAGACAAGAATAATGTTGTGATACTCTGCGAAAGAGAAGAAAGGAAACAAGAGAATGCAAAACATTTGAAACATCCTTCGTGTAAAAATATTGGGAACATCGTTCATGTGCTCCTTCACCTTTCACAACCACCTGACATCTCCCACAAGACCCTTGTAATGTTCCCTGCGCTAAGCTCTTCCATAGTTCCTCTTGTTTGCTTGTTTACTTTGTTTCCTTTTCTATTGGAAATAGTATGTTAGGTGCATGTAATGGTTTGCATCCTACTGCAGTTAATAGCATTGTATGCATGGTATTTAAGTGGAGAAGGGCAGTGGGTGGGTTTATATCCACGAAATTTTGAACCATGCGCCACTGACTCTTGGGCATTTCTCAGCTATAAAAAGAACTATGTTGGTCTGTGCTCTTTAACAATTTATATAAGCGAACTAGTTTGTCAAGACAATAAGCTCAATAAAGTGTAAAAGATGTCATTGGGCCGCTATGGTATAATACCCTCAAAGCTTTGTTGCTTTCATAGTTTCACTTACCTGCTAAGAATTCATTGAATATTGGTTGCTAGCATGTGAAGCTACTGCCTAAACATTGTTGGTCATATCAGTGCTTCCTTTGCCTTGCGGAATCTTCATGTTTCACCATGGCTTAAGACCTTTTGTGTGAGATGTAGATGTTGCACCAGTTATGTACTTATATTAGCCATGGTTAGTTGGGAAAATGGGAAGTTCTGTTGTCAACTTTTCTCTTTAGCTTCCATAATATGATTAGTTTTTTTAAAGAATTGGATACACAACCTTTTCCTGTCTAGTTAATTGTGGAGAGAATTGCTGTTGTAGATTTCTCATTAATCATTATAGTTAGCATCATTTGCTGGTTTAACACAGTTCTTGGAAATTGCAGTGGCTACTGTTAGTGATAAAACATGGAAGACACTTGTAGTTGAGTCTACTGTACCTGTACTGGTTGAATTTTGGGCTCCGTGGTGTGGTCCATGCCGAATGATCCACCCCGTCATTGATGAACTAGCGAAGGAATATGTTGGCAAGCTTACATGCTTAAAGCTGAACACAGATGAAAGTCCTTCCATTGCAACCGAATTTGGAATCCGAAGCATCCCAACCGTGATGATATTCAAGAATGGAGAGAAGAAAGATGCAATCATTGGTGCAGTTCCTAAATCAACACTTACCACCTCCATAGAAAAATTCTTGTAAAATGTTGCATATATAGATATATTATCTGGGAATTTACTCGTATTATTCCCTTTCACCCTCTAGTGCGGCGATGGTTTAAGTAAACCAGTAATGCTCCTGTATAGTTGGGTTGCATTGTGTGTTTCCCCTTACTTAAACGTTACGTTGATCGTTTCTCATGTTTAGAAATTCACTTTTTATTTATAAATGCTTTTAACAAAGCATAATACTACTCATGCTTTGATTAAAAACTCGAATATTTGGTGCCCGTAGCATCAAAACTATCACAGGCAAAGCACATATGCTATATATGTTTTTCAGTAATCTTTGGTTTTGTGAGTTCAGGTACTCACTGCTAGAGTTTTCTGGGCTGTTCAATACCTTGCCGACTGCTGATAGCAAATTTGTGTTTGATAGAGCTGCAATTCATGGCAGCAAATCCGGGCATTCGTGTAATGGTAAGAATATATGTAAGTCATTTCTGTAACGATGGTATATCAGGCCCTTCGATATGTGGATGATAATTCTCAGCTGACATGGCATTAACAGTATGTTTAAAAAACTAATTGGTCCATCCCTCTGATATACCTACAGGGCAAAAAAATGTGCTCCACTTTATTATGTCTCTGTAGATAATGGACATACAGGCTGTAAGATACTCTTAAACTGTCAAAACATATTGTGGATAAGTTCTACTCAAAGCCCACCTAGCATTGATTATTTGCTCAAATATATTGGGAAGGTTGTTGCATGTGTTTTTCGTTAGGGATAAAGATATCAGAAATCTTGAATAATAGTAATACACATCTAAATCAATCGATCGAAGTTGTTGAGAATCATGAAAATTTATATGATTTTTTTTTATCTGTCTTAGTTTTGGTGGATAGAGTTATTGTTGGTGGAGGTGGCAGTTATTTTGTGGAATCAATCAATCAAGGTGTGTGAAAGGTGGTCTGAACACCATGATCATAAGTTTTCTTGTGTATCTTGTTATTTTTTAACTTATTTATCATGTAGAGTAAATTATGTGAATGTATTTGTAAGTTAAGAGTGCAACAACCTTCCCGTAAATTTAGAGATTCACATATATCCTTGTCATTACACAAATTTAAATGAGTCGATCATGCTTTCTCTTGTTTTTCCAAATATTAACGTGCTCTTGTATTAAATTAGCGTGATTAAATGAACTTTTTGACGGTGCACATGAAAACATTAATTACTTTCAAACTAAAACTATAATTAATTATATACTATAAGAATTAATCAAACACTTAAACATGTGTAGTTTGCACTCATTGTCATAAGAAACGTATACTTATCTTCTATGTAAGTATCAATTAAATTAACACCAACATAGTTTAAGAAGAATTACACCCATTTTATGATATTTGTCATACTTCACTTTTCGGTAATAAATCTATATAAATTTTGATTAATTATTAAATATATATATTTTTAGAATACTAATATAAAAAGAATTAAGACTTCACGTATTTTTTATATATTTTAAATATTTAGATAGAAATCAGGTTAAAGACGAGAAAAAGATAATTAATATAATATGTTTAGTTTTGAAACATGTTTTGAACATTGAAATAAGAAAAAATAGAAAAATAAACACACTTTACGTGCCAATCACTCTTTATAATAGTATAGTGATTTTAAAATTCCACCAACAATTTTCCCTTTTTCTTTTTGGTAGTTGAAGAATGAAAGAAAGAGGAAAATACAACTTAATTGTGAATATATCCTTCTTTTTTCGAAAAAATTATATTGTATATAAGTTAAATTGTGAATATATATATAAGTATTGATATTTTTTTACATAAGTTAAAAATTTTATCTAATGATTAAGTTATTACAAAATTTCTTAAAATGGTGTCTTTTAATCGTAACGTTAAAGTTTTTATTTTTTACCTTATCCTCCCAACATAATGTCATTCCAAACATGATCTTATTTTTGGCAAACTAGTTCATACAACTTGCAAAAAGTAATGAAAAATATTATTTTCTTTTAATAATGATAATATTTGAGTCAGCTAAAATATATGTTTTTTAGTTACACAATATTTTACTCCTTCCTATCAATAAATAATAGGTTTCAACTAATCTTGTCAATCAATATTAGGTCGTATGAAGAAAAATCATTTAATATATCTATCAAATATAAAACAAAAAATCTTACTCATATTCAAATTCATCTTAAAACTAATAAAGTAATATAAATACACAACAATTAATTATATTTAGGAATAATATCACATGTAAGAATCCAAATCATGAACCACTACGTTCATCGAATTCGAAATAATAATCATAAAGCATAATATAATAACTGAAATTTCTTCGTATTATTTAAATATTTCAAGTTTGACCCTAAAGATTGAAATAGACAAATATTTAGTTGGAAAGGGTTTCGATTCAAAGATTCGTATGTTGACATTAATAGACATTATCAATAATAAAATTCGATTAAACGAAAAAATAAAATCTAAAGCGCATTGTCAATTAGTAACGGAGTAATAACTTTTTTATTATATAAAATCGCTTTCAATAACCTGTTTTACTTTTTAAATAACATTTGGATAAGAAATTAAATATATCGAGTCCCAAAATAGATATCGAAAAAAATAGTAACTACTGAGAAAATAGGGTTACACGCACGTCCCTAATTTTTCTCAAATTACGCGGTTGAGAAGTAATAATAAGAAATGAAAATTGAGAACTGAACTTTCTATAAATACAAAATCAACCCCAATAAATATCGAAACTGACCCGTTATCCTCCTCCATTCAATTTTTCATCTTTTTTCTCACCGTCTCTTTACCTTCGCTTTCTGCAATTCGCCATTGTTGAAACTTCGTCCTTACGTTTTTCATCTATTGGTACGTTTTTCATCTTATTTTTTGTTTTTGTGTTTATGTTTTTGAGATCTTTGTTTTCGCATATTATTGATTGAATTATTTGTTATGATTTCTGTTCATTGTAATCTATGTTTGTTTTGAGTTTTGTGTTGATTGAGAAAATGGAAAATTTTCAATTTGAGGTTAAGATTGTTAATTTTGGATTTTGACATTGTGAAGGAATTTGGTCAACTTACTTTAATTTTTGGTTAATTTTTTTTTTTGGTTATGGGTAGGAGTAGTTAGTGTTGCTATGTTGTGGGATCGGGGATGAATTACATGTTTTAATCGGGTTTGAGCCAAAGAAATGAAAAAAATTACTATGAATTAGTCGGGTTCTAATGCGGGTATTGTTGGATCAGGGTGGAAACAAAAACAGAAAGAATTAATGGTGTTGATTAGTTTTGTGTAAAATAAAATCTTTATATTCATTGAACTGTTTGTGTAAGTGAGTTCTTTTGATGATTTTAGTTTTGTGCAATGCCTATTTTGTTTCAGAAATTGAAGAATTTTATTTGTTTCGTTTCAAATGCATGATAGGGAAAGTTTTGCGTGCATTTATGAAATGGAGAAATGGAAAGAGGAATTGAGGAGATAATTTTGTTATATGTCAAACTTGTGCCATCAAAATTTTGTGTTTTTATCTCCTATCGGCATAAGAATATTAACCTTTCCGACTGCGTTTCTATGTGTTTTCGTCTTTTAGACTTGAAATGTAGGCTTGGAGATGTAGACTGGAGTTTGTCAATCAAAACGAATTGAACTGCAGTTTTAGCCACACTCTAGCTTTGTGATCTAATTTTTCAGCCCCGCCACTTCTGGTTTGAAGAAGACAGGTTCTAGCGAATGGATGCAATTATATGGTTTAGTATTTAAAGCGTGTTTACTTGGGAGTTGGGACTCTAATTTTTCCAACCCTTGCTCCCTAATCACACGCATACTCCCTATAGGCTAAGTTCTAAAAGAAAAGGAAAACGAAAAAAAGGAAGAACTGGAAGATGCTTTGTTAAGTTGTCTTCTTCATTTTGCTTTCCAAATGGTCAACTCATCAGAAATGGACCAACTGTATATAATAAGTCTTTTGGATATCCGATTTCATGCTTCGATAGAAGTTGTTGACATTCAATCATGTTGTTGTGTTGATGAATGTGTATCTTTTCATTCAAATGGTTCATTTCTTGTTTTAAGCTATTTTATAGATCCTGTCCTTGTAGATTTTCAGGTTAAGTTTGTATCGATGGTCATTTACTTCCTATGGATTTATTTGTGGAGTGTCTGAATGAACTTTATAGGGTGACTGATTTGTTTGCAAATTTTTCCGTTTTAACAGACCTCATGGCTGTGGAACAAAATTTTGTTGATGAAGATATGTTCACTTTTGTATCTGAAGAAGATGTTTCCCTTGAGAAGGGGAGTGCAATTCCAGTTCCAGTTCCAACATCAAGTTCTGACAATATAACAGGAGGTTATGATTGCAATATTTGTCTCGACTCGGCACACGATCCTGTTGTCACCCTCTGCGGACACCTCTACTGCTGGCCTTGCATTTACAAGTGGCTTCAAGTTGATAGATCTACTCCGGGATCAGAAGAGAAATGTAAATGTCCAGTCTGTAAGGCTCACATCTCAAACTCATCGCTGGTACCTCTTTATGGCCGTGGAACATCATCCCCAGAATCTGAATCCAAGAAGTCTCAACGGGATGTTGTAGTACCACGCAGGCCTCAAGCCATCGAGATAGCAACTCTCGTTAATTCATTGTCTCCAGCTTCTCACGTGAGTCAGCAACTTCATCACAGACGATCCGTCCCCTCTGCCTTTGGTAGCTATGCTGCTTTGGCTCCATCCAGCTTTGGGGGTACTTCAACGATCAGTTTGTCCAGCCCAACAGTTGGGGTATTCGGAGAAATGTTTTTGGGAAGGATGTTTGGGAACTCAGACACAAGTTTATTTGCTTATCCTCACCCAAACACTTCCACCATTCCAGGAAGTGGCGGTTTTAGAATGAGGCAAGTGGAAAAATCTCTTAACAGATTATCCATCTTTCTTTGCTGCTGCATTATCCTATGCCTTCTCTTATTCTGAGCGTTTAACATATGATGTATAGTTGTGAAAATTATGCAGACTGTTGTCGCTAACAGTCGATTAGTAGATAGTAGAAATACATAGGCATATAAGACATTGAACAACCACCAAAGAAAAGCTTCATACCGCGTAAAGGTTGCTTTTTTTTTTTCCTTCTACTGTTATATTGTTGTGCATTCCCTTCTCTTTCGCGGAACTTTGTTGCCCTTGAGAAAGTGGCAACAGACATAGCCATGGCTATCTGTTCTGTTACTTTGGTAGTCTCTTGTAAGGAGCCCAGTGAACCTTTTGCTTTGTGGCCCAGAATGGTCTTTGTGATAATTGGCAATGTAATATGAATAATGAACATGTTACTTTCCAATTTTTTTTCTGTGTTCTTTGATCTTCATCTTATTTTTGTTTTAATATTGTTTGGATTTTCATAAGTCAATTTAAGTTTTCGATCTCTGGATCTCTGCATAGAGATTTCATACTTGTGTTAATAATAGGATTCTAAATGACCGAACTCATAAATACATCTCTAAACTTGACGGGTTTTTTCCTTCAGATGCCTTAACTACGCTATTTTCCTATTGAATCATTAAACCACCCATAATTTGTTCCTTTTAAACATTGTTGACTGGTTTTGATCAATTTTTCAATTGTAAATGCCTTCAATTATGTTCGTATTGTAAAGATTTTTTGATTAAAGGAATGAAGACAAACCGTGTGTTGGTTTCATTTGTTTTCTAATGTGTTCAAATGACTTGAAGTAAAACACAATTATTCTCGAACAATTTCACTATTAATTGGACTAATGAGTTCTGGGACAACATATGTATCCTCTATCAATATCTCTCACAAATTATGGTTCACATGAGCTAACGATACTTAAAAGGAACAAATTATGGGTGGTTCAATAATTCAATAGAAAAATAACATAGTTGAGGTAAAGATGGACCAAGCTACTTATGAATGTAACCACAATTAACATCACTACGGTCGGGCTATCGAACACGGGGTCAGAAGTGAATTACGAGTCGGACCAATCTGCGAATCGAGCGAGCTCCCCTTGCATGCAATGATGTGGTGGTAAACCTCTCATTCTAATTCAGTGCTCTCCGAACCGTGCGCATAGTCACAATACTTGCATTCGTATCAACAACAACAAGGTTTTTTTTCTTTCTAACGAGCTTTAAAAAATAAAGAAGTGAACATACTAGGTGAATTTAACATCTATATACACAACAACAAATAAGGAATCCATATATTTGGATTTGCGCCGCTTAAGGCTTCAATCGAAATAGGGTTTCTATTCAAAATTTATATCCGAAACTTTTAATTAAAAAAAAAACAACCTCATCATTATCGTATGAACATGTGGATAATCCATTACAGCAAAGACAAACAAGATTTCAGTTATTCCATCTGCTACTGTCTACCAGTATTAATTTTTTTAAATTCAAATTAATAGAAAGAAAGTACCAGGAAAGTGATAAAAGTCGTACTCCGTACAACCAATATTAAGTTAATGAAATTGTATCAATCGACTGACTAATTAGATATATCCTAAAGTCAATATAACATGAATAAATTCATATACTTTTCTCCGTCTCAAATTATTTATCATAATTCTCATTTTTATACATTTTTTAAGAAACGTTAATTAAGAGACGATTTTAACTATTTTTATCTTCTATGATAAGAACAATAACGATAGTCTTGTCTTTTTAAATTTCTAAAACCATATTAATTCATCATAAATAATTTTAAAAAATAACGATAAATAATTAGAGACCGAAAAAATAGGATAATCACCGACGAATTGCAATAAAAACAGTTTTTTTCATAAACTGTGACATGTGGTCTTTTCTTGTCTATTTTCAACCCTTTTTTTGAACAAACTTTTACGTACATTTCCGTATAATAAAAAGAAAAAACGCGTATTTTTTATACTTTAATTTCTCAATAATTTGGGCGGTAATTACATCTTATTTCGAAAGTTTTCTAAATTAAAATAAGTTTGGAATTTTCTGAATTTGCGGATACATTATTCCTTCGCTCGGTACATATCAAACAAATACATGAGTTATGTATCAAATACACAGTCTTACACACAACTATAAACTAAATCTTAGAAATAATTAGGGTTTTGAGGTTAATATATACCGACAATAATATTTATATTATATACAAAGTGTTATAAACAATTTGTATTACAGTGAATGCCTAATTACGCGGAGTCTTTGTAGGATATGTTTAGAAATCCTACTTGGGGACCAAGTAAGGTTTTCCCTATAAATAAAAGGTTTTCCTTCGTCGTAAACAAGATTTGTGAAAGATCAATGATAAATATACTTCAATAGAATTTAAGAAGTATTTTCTCTTCTCCCTACTTTATTCTTCTTCTAAATTTATATAATTTCATAACACAAATTAAGTTATAATGTACTGTATCTGATAGAGGTGGACCGAAGTATCTCGATGTTAAGAAAAAGAGAGGAAAAAAAAGAAGAAAATTTTCTAATTAATTCAAATGATGGAAATTTTTGCAGAGGTAATTCTAAGTCGTGTGAATACAAAATATTTCCTAATAATAATATTCAATTTTTAATATTCTTAGTATTGATGGTTGATTAAGTCCATTTTACTTTAAAAAAATATTATAGATTTAAACCTATCGTTTATGACTAATAATATTCATGATACTATGTACTAGTAGCAGTTTCGTGGATTTATAATATATAAGAAATGCTAATTTATACTAATTAAACAATTAGTAGTTCTAATCATTTTTGCTAATTCATAGTATTTTGTAAGATGAATAACTAATTAAAGTTTCTATTATAAGTATAATCACCGACAAACGCGTATTTCTTATTACTGCATTAATTATTTGTTTGAAAAAAATTATAGAATCCTAAAGTCTATAAAATAGGCACGTTCATTCATGCATTAATATTCCACTCATTATCTTTCACTTCAATTCTAAGAAATATATTATTACATTATATTCTTTGTTCCATTTTGAAAATTTCAAAATTTTAATTATGGAGAATTTTGTTCCTAACATTAAGATTTTGAGGTTTGTTTTGTTGTTTACTACTTGTAATTTGTTTATTGTGGAGATTAACGCACAAAATTGGCTTAATGGTCGTGCTACTTTTTATGGAGTCAATCAAGATCCAAGCACTTTTGGTAAGCATCTCGTTAAGTTCTCACCAGCGTTTTTTACTCATGTTGAGCTAGCTTTTTATAGGTTGAATTAAGATTACGATCGATTGAAACAACATAATTATTTTGTTTCTAGAATAAATTAGCTTTAAACATAGCTTACTTTATAGTACCAGTAAACGAATGTGTAGAGTCAAATATGAATATGTAATCAGAAAAGAGATCAAATTATAAACATGTCATATATATATATAACCTAATTTGTTCAAAAGTTTGATCATGACACATTTATTGTCAAGATCGATCAATAAAAGAGTCATAATTCAATTTGTTCAACATGATCAAACTTCCTCTATCATTTTTTTTTTTGTACTTTTCTATATTTGAGTTGCATTTTACTCTACTTTCGACTAATCGATATTATAACACGTCGATTTCAATATACTAGATCATGAGTCATGATTCACTCTGTCTAACTGAAACACCTGTTGAATATCTTATTTAGACGTATCAAGAAGTACAAACTAATTAAATTTGGTCATTAGGTGGAGCTTGTGGTTATGATAACCCTTATCATGCTGGATTTGGAGTTAACACAGCGGCATTAAGTAGTGCCTTATTCAGAAATGGACAAGCATGTGGAGCTTGCTATAGAGTGAGATGCAACCGCCAGCTCGATCGCAGGTGGTGCATCCCACATGGGGCCGTCACTGTGACGGCCACTAACTTCTGCCCTCCAAATAACCACGGAGGGTGGTGCGACGCACCACGTCAACATTTTGACATGTCTTTGCCCGCTTTCCTTCGTATTGCTAGACAAGGCAATGAAGGTGTTGTTCCCGTTCTCTACACCAGGTATATATAATTATAGTGATCAGTGACGTACACAGAATTTATAAATTTTTTTTTTTTAAATTTAATTATACCTTTATTATAGATGTTTTGGTTAATAAAAGTCAAACTCTTTTTTTTTTTTTGTTTTAATAAATAAATCATGATGCTACGTACATTGTAACTTGTAAGACTAAACAAAAAGAAAAGACAATATATGTAGAAAAAGAATAATTAGCATGTGAGCAACTTGTTTTATGTCCAAAAATAAAGCCTATAGACATTAAGAATCACACTACAACAAGATCAACAACTTTTGTGTGTGTATATATATATATATAAAACACCTTTTGGCACGTTTACTTTATATATTCCTAAAATTTTGAATTTTTTATTTCTACGATATTTTAATGAATTATATATTTAGATAAAATATTTAAACTTTTTTTATAACGACATCATTTAATCAGGTATAATTAATTGTTACGTATAACGGAATGATGTTATATCAATGATTGTATCATGTGTCGAGTTAAAATTCAAAGTTATTTTGTATTCTATCGAATCATAAATAGAACTGTAACTCCGCTCTCTGATATAAAAAATATGATTTATTTTTTCAGGGTGGCATGTAAGAGGAGTGGAGGAGTACGTTTCACATTAAAAGGACAATCAAATTTCAACATGGTGATGATATCTAATGTGGGAGGTAGTGGTGATATTAAGAGTGTTTCCATTAGAGGCTCAAGAACAAAAACTTGGATTCCAATGTATAGAAATTGGGGTGTCAATTGGCAAAGTCGAAACGATCTTCGATCACAAACGTTGTCGTTTAGAATCACATTGGTTGATGGTAAGACGGTAGAATTCATCAATGTTGTACCTTCTGTATGGAAATTTGGACAAACTTTTGCCTCACGCAGACAATTTAATTAATTAAACCTAAATAGAAAGTATACTTTTAAATTTTGTATTTAACCTACATCATGTTCATGGCCTAAGATTTTTTTTAGATGGTTCATGGACATGCTAGTAAGTTAATCAAAAAAATAATAATTAAATTATTTTGTTTTGTATTTTTACGTTTTATTTTTGCATGGCAATTTCATTATTGGAATTAGTCGATACGATGTATAATGTTTATGATTTTATTTGTATGTATTATGTAACACGATGTAATTGTTATGCTCTTGAATTTTAAGAGCGTGACAAAGCTTATTATATTTTACTAATTTCAATAATAAATGTATTATTTCTTATGAATGAGCTGGGGAAAAAATGTGATGGTTCAAATAATTGTCATTTAGAAAATTAACATATAGTTGATTGCATTATTTTTCATTTAGAAAATTAACATATAGTTGATTCCTTTTTTTTTTTTTTCATTTTGTCAATCCTAATAGTTATTTTTTGTCACGATCTAAATCGTTGTGATTGACACTCACACTAACTTTTTGGTGGGTGAATCATTACAACAATCCAAACTAATGCAAATAATCTAAAAATTAAGACATTTAAGTTACGGAAGCAAGTTAAATAAACTAAGTAAAAGATTTTCATAAACTTCAACAAGATTTTAAAGAACTAGCTAAACAAATGCTGAAGTAAACAACCTAGAACCTGAAAGTTAATGTACCAAATCTCATTTACAATAAGTGTGATCAACGTTGCAACATTTACGCATATACAAGTATCACAGTGTAGCAAGAACAAGCATACAACATACAATAATAAAACTTCAAAAAGGATTCTAAAGAACTAGCTAAACAAATGCGGAAGTACAAGTGAAATATACATATATATAATTTTGTTTAAAATATCAAATTAATAAATCTAATTTAATTTTAAAATTAATTAAATTAACTTTTGAAAGACGCAATATGACAATTAAAAGTGAAATAATGAAATAATTATGCATGTATTAATTAGTAACACGGGAATTAGTTACTTCTCCACTTAAATTTTTAACTGATATGATTATATATTGCCTAATTTAATGAAAAAGCTCGAAATTGTCTGGTAGCCAGTAGAAAGACAACTTATTCGTACATATCTTATATAACATTTGATAGCTAATTAGCGAGTAACTTATTCATATATATAAGTTTAATTTGACATTTGATTTGTAATTTAAAATCCCTCGTAACTAACATATGTATAAGTTATGAGGAAATATGTGTAGTATTTTAATGTAAATCGAAAATAAAAGATGGAAAAATTTATATTCCTTATTACTTTATCATTAATGTCAAATTGGTATTATTAATTTTCTAAAACCCTAAATCTCAACTGTCTTCTTTGTTCAGCTTACTTCAATTTCAATGTTGGGTAGCTTAAACCATTGTTGTTCTTCAGTATCATCACAATCAACAAAGCCAATAAGCTCATCAATGAACTTCGCAATTTTGAGAAGATCAATTTCTTACAATCTTCTTCAAAGAGCTTTTCCAGTTCGTGCTTATTGCGCTACTGTGTATTCTTCAAATTCAAAGCGTAACAATTTGTTTTCCAGAATTAGCCCTGTGAGGCATGCGGATCTCATAATTCCAGTTTTGGATGAATGGGTGGATGAGGGCAGAAAAGTCACTAGCTTCGAGCTTCAACGCATTGTTCGTGATCTCCGTAGCCGTAAACGGTTTTCTCAAGCTCTCCAGGTTCCATTTCCTGCACTTTTTTTTTAGTTGGTATTGGAATGTAACCGTAGGGTATGATGTTGTTTTTGTTAGTGTTCGAATATGATAGGTCCTGAATAGAGGGGAATAGATATGAATGATTAGTAATAGCAGACTCAGTTAATTTTCGATCGAGGTTTAGTAGGCGTTTCGATATGAATTTGAGTGATATTTGAAAAAAGAGAGGTATTTTGATGTAAGAGTATGTAGGTTTGAAGTTGCATTTCTCTTGAAAATACGTGTTTTTTTCTTCTTCAAGTTTTGAGTGAAAAATTTGACAAAAGTGATATCTTATGCTAATGATAATCGGGTCCTAAGTTGATTGAGTGATTGAATTCTGTTTGGGGAGGCGGATTATGCGGAACTTGAGTTATGAGATTGAGATTGAGCTGGTGTTTCTTTGATTTTTAATCTTCTTTAGCGAAAGGCTTATAAATTATAATGATCTTAGTGGATCTATCAATAGAATTTAACAGCTTCACCGCAGTTTTTATGTTGAAATTGAGATTATAATGAGAAACAGGGACAATGCTATCTAACAGTCGCTAAATCCAACTCATATGAATGATAACAAACTAAATGCAATGATAATGAATGAAAAAAACTAAAGGAAATACTATTACAAGCTCTTGGCAGTTGGTATCAACCTCTACTTGATATGAAGCAAGGTAGAAATGGAAGATATAATAGGAGGAACTAGGAAGATAGAAGGATAAAGGAGCAGAGAAAAGATAAGAGGTAGAAAGAATAGAGGGAGAAATCGGTTAGGATAGATGAAGATTGAAGGGGAGTAGTTTCAAGATAATTCTGGAATCTGACGTCCTTTGCTGTAATAGCTCATCCGTATATAGATGGACTAAGTTTGAACACTAGACATGGAAAAGCTGAGGTGCAAAGCTAAGTCTGCTCACGTGACTTCAACCAACCCATTTTCTGCTTAATTGATTCAGGCTATGTTGCTCGGACTCTTCAAAAATGTCGATGGGCATGTGTCAGATCCTCCAAAAGTTGTGCATTTTTAGTGGATTGAGCATAGGTACGACAACATTTTGGAGAGTCCAAGCAAGATGGGATTCAGGTCTCAACAAAAATGGATTGCAAATGAAGTTTTCTTAGACAACCCTATTTCTTACAAAGAAGAAATTGAGTATGATAGGAAATGCTTGTGCATCTGATGTAGAAGGGGAGAAAGGAACATGTTTCAACTTCTGGTCTCTGAATTTTACTGCTACATCTGACTTTCCCTTGTTACTAAAGCTGGTGGTGCATGCTTGTTTCCATGTAGGTTTCAGAGTGGATGAGTGTCAGAGGTCTCTGCCCTTTCAAGTCAGGAGACTGTGCTGTGCATTTGGATCTTATTGGTGTTGTGCATGGTTGGGAAGCTGCAGAGTGCTACTTTAATAACCTTACCGATGAACAGAAGAATGATAAGACTTCCGGTGCTCTTTTTAACTGTTATATTAGAGAACGCCTAGTTGAGAAGTCCCTAACCCACTTTCAGAAAATGAAGGAACTTGGTTATGCTCACTGTACTCTTGTTTACAACAATCTCATGTGCCTTTACAGAAGTACTGGCCAACTCGAGCAAGTCTCTGAAGTGCTATCGGAGATGAAGGAGAATGGTGTCACCCCTAATAACTTCAGCTATCGGATCTGCATCAATTGCTGTGGAGAAAGAGCTGATTTTAATGGTATGGAGAAGCTTCTTGAAGAAATGGAAAGTCAGCCTTTCATATCGGCGGACTGGATCACCTATTCCATGATGGCTAATGTTTATATTAAAGCCAAGTTCAAGGAGAAAGCTCTTATTTTCTTGAAAAAGTTAGAAGATAGGCTACATAAAGATCCAATAGGTTACAATCATTTGATCTCCCACTACGGAAATCTAGGCAACAAGGAAGAGATGTTGCGATTGTGGGGTGTACATAAGGTTGTGTGTAAAAAGCAAATTAACAGGGACTACATCACCATGTTAGGTTCCTTAGTGAAGCTTGGTGAACTAGAGACAGCTGAGACCGTGCTAAAAGAGTGGGAGTCTTCTTGCCACACCTATGATTTTAGAGTGCCAAATATCCTTCTTATTGGATATTGCCAGAATGACTTAGTTGATAAAGCTGAAACCATGCTGCATGATATTATCAAGAAAGGTCAGACACCAATCCCAAATAGTTGGGCTATCATCGCTGCAGGGTACTTGAATATGAATAATATGGAAAAGGCTTTTGAATGCATGAAAAAAGCCATAGCTGTACGAGGACAAAATCCCGCATGGAGACCAAAACCCCATCTGGTGTCAAGCATAAGTAAATGGCTCGGTGACCAACAAGACTCTAGAGAAGTAGAGGCTTTCCTTAGCTCATTAAAGACAGTAGTTACTGGAAACAAAAACGTGCATGATGCGACAAGGAACACAGAAGCCAGTGGAATAGAAGAAGAGAATGAAAACGAAGAAATTCTCAGCTATGAGCAGAGCAAGTAAACTTCTGCTCAAAGCCTGGAGGAACATGCGCCTGTCTCGTTTTCTCTGTTATCCACCTCCATATGCTTGGAGAAAACGGAGATAAAAAAGAGTAAGCCACACTGTTATTACTGTTGAGGCTAGCTTTGTATACTGTGAACTTATTCATTATCTGTGCTTGAAGATATGTGAAGAGCAGTGATGAACAATGGTACACGATTGCAACAAGCTTGCATCTTGTACTGTCAAAACGAGAGGAGAAAACTGGCGATTTTGCAGCCTTGTTCGGATCTATCAGCATTACCAGGTGTTTACAGTTATTATTTAGTAGTATTCGTTTTCACTCTAAAGCTAGAGTTTGAAAAAAAGATAAAAAGGATGTAATTTTTGAATAAACAGTTTTACAATTGCAATTGATATGTTCAAAAAAAAAAAAGAAATACTGTATGATTAAGACCTCAATGATATATCAATGTCACATATGGTGAAGTAAGTCAAAATCCAGCTAAAATGAAATCTTGATAGTCTACTGATATGATTTGTTGAGCATTACAAATTAAACTCAATCTATTCGATATTAAATTATAATCTTAATGGATATACTTTTCATTTGTTAATTAACATTGAACAAATTTATATTATATATGATTGTATTAAATTATACTTGTGTGATAATTTAATACACGCAAATCAAACAAGTTTTTCGAAATTTAAAATTTATGAAATCTAGATTTTAATTTTTTAATATTACTAAATTTTATATATATTTAAAAAATTTCTGAAAACTAATGTAAGTATTAAATAAAAGTTAATGAGTTCGATCGGATTGGATGTTATATTATTTCTACTAATAGCAAACTATCTCCAGATTTTATGGAAAATGTATCTACTCTTCGGCGGCTATTTTAGTACTCTTTTTTTTTTCTTTTTAAAAATTGTGGCTGAGAGGGCTTGAATAATAATAATTTGGGAATAAAATATAATTTCTTTTTTGAAGTTTCCGAAATAAAATAATTTGTCTTCTAAATTCTTTTTAAAGAACAAAGATTAAATTGTAAAAAGAATGGTATAATACATATATTGAATCCTAAATTTGACTTTAAATTTTAATTTTGACCTCCAATTTTTCATAATGCACAAACAGACATTTTAACTATTCAACTTTTAAATAAATAAACACGTGAGTTCTACATGACACAACACACGTAGGATAAAAAATGACACATAGAATGACATGTGTGTCTATTTGTTCAACTTTATATAAATTTAAGTGTCTATTTGTACACACTCAAAGTTAAAGAGCATAATGTGATTCGAGCCAAGTTAAGGAGCATATATAATTTTTTTATCTAAATTTATCAATTATATGTAAACAAACATATGTTTTATATTATTACATTCTGTATATCTTATTTTTAATTCAATAACACATACATACAACTAAAATGAAAAAAAATATATTAAAAATATCATTATATTTAATCTCATTATTATAATCCCACGTTATAGTCCATCTTTTCCTAACAGTTTTTATTGTCGGATGCCTACATATAAAAGTCCAGATTTTTGCAGTGAATATCCTCTTTTTTATTATTATTATTATTAAACTAAAAAAATGTTAAATGATCTATTCTTGGAAAAAGTGAAAGCTTTTCTAATAAAAAAAAACACTCATCTCATAGTTTTTTTTTCCTTATTCATATATTATTTTCTTTCATTTAATTAAAATGTTGTTACACTACCTACTTTTACATAAAATCTAAATTTATTTCCATAAATAATCACTCTTATTTTAAAGTTAATCAATCTAATTACAAGAATCTATGATAATTGGTCAATACTAACTCCTTATTTCCTTTAAAACATTCTCATGTTTATCTAAGTTCTTTTTCTAATTTTTGATAAAAAAAAAATTATTACCAAAATTTTGCATCCACACACTCCACATAAAAACTCTATTAACTCTTTCAAATTTCAATTATTAAAATTTGAAATTATCATAGAAATACATAAACTTCAAATTATAAACTCAGATATATCAAAAGTTATTTATTTTTATATCTGAGGGGCAATTCTTGTATTATAACAAAAATTACAAGGGTATTTCTAAAACTTTACAAGAGAGAAAAAAATGAAGCTCAAAACCAGTTCACTTTCACCTGTTGGCACTTTGTCATTAGATTCTGTCTTCTTACCCTTAAAAAAATATCCAATACACAATCTTTGTCTTAACACTAAATAAAACTTTACATTAAAAAAAAAAAGTATACATTTTTAATCAGAACTAGTGGGACTAATTACTGAATTAGCAGAAACATATTCCCATAAACCCCTGTCCCTTTTTCACACTCCTTTTTTGCTTCTTTCTTCACACTCTTCACTTCCTTTTCATCTTTTCTGAAGAAAAAAAAAATCCCATTTTTATGAACCCTTTTTGCTACTTCATTTTCAAGATTTGAAGATTTTTTACAGAGAGATTTAGGTGTAGTGGAAATGAGAGGACCTTTAGGAGCTGTAATAGGGAAGTACCCTTCAAGTGATGGTGGGGTAGCTGAAAAAGGGGATGGAATTATCAAACACAACAGGAAATGTAGAGATGTAGTGTTTCTTGTTATCTTTATTACTTTTTGGGTTGCTATGATTGTTAATTCCAGCTTTGGATTCAACCAAGGAAACCCCTTGAGGTAAAAAAAAATCAAGAAATGAAAAAGTTGCAATCTTTTTTGCTGTTTTTGCATACCCTAAGTGTGTCTGTGCTGTTTTTGGCATTTTGATCTGTTAGTTTAATGTGTTTTGTGTAAGGTGTTCATTTTTGTTCATATCTTGTGGTAGTGTAATGTGGGTTTGATTTACTTTTCTTTGAAAGGTTGGTCTTTTATTGTTTTGGCTGAATGTAAATTTTAGATGTTGCTTTGTTTTTGTCTTGCTGAGGTACAAAGTTATCTTCTTTAAGACTTAACCTTCTGAAGGGTGTGGAAAAATGCACAATTGTTGCCACAAGTTGAAAAGAATGTTCTTTTTTGGCTCTTTGTTATTGAGATTGTCATTAAAGAACCTGATTTTATGGCCAATGTTATAAGTTAAAGATTGGTATGGATATGTGAACTTCTTGTTGGAAATAAGGAATTGTGAGAGGGTTGATTACTCGTATAGCCTCTCCACTAATAGTTATTATCTCATAAAGAATACACCTTTCTTCTTATACTTCAATTTTCTTCAACAAAGAAAGTGACCTTCCGAGATAATAATTATTAGTTGAGTGACCATATGTGAAATCAACTCAAGAATGTTCTCATCTAGCCCCTCACATGTGGCCTGATTCATCTTTTCATGGCTAAACATGTAGAAATTCTTTTTGATAATATGTCTTCAGTGATATCTTTTATATTCTGGTCACATAACTGTGAAAGGTTCTTTTCTCTAAATGAAATTATATTTTAAGAGTTTTTCAGCTTGTCCATGCGAAAAAAAGGAAAAAGATCTTCCCTTTCTCAATGGATATATCTGTTCACTCATTTGTTGTATTGCTGATGCATCTGTTATGGCTTATCAGGCTTACATCTGGGCTGGACTATAAGGGCAATGTTTGTGGTGATAGACATGCTGATCCTGATCTTCGTGAATTGGAACTCAGATACTGGGTGAACCCAAATCAAGTTTATGAAAGTGGTTCAAAGGATAATCAGGCCAAACTTTCTAATGCTAGGACTATTTGCTTGATGGACTGTCCTATCCCATCTGAAGATTCTCTAAATTGGGTGTGTGACTATCCAGAAGGCGAGGTTCGTCTGTCAGTAGATGACTGGATCGATAGAAATTATGATTATTTTGCGGACCTTACTCCAGACCTAAGAAACACTTCACTTCAGCTACAAGGTCCTTGCTACCCTGTCATATTTCCAAGTGTTAATGGTAAGTGAAAGTATCATTTGCGGCATGATATGTCAATCATATTGTTTGCTAAGTACTTCTTATTGATTTGGGAACCAGCTTAATTAAAGGTCTTTTTGATGATTTCAGCTCCACACCTGATAAAATGGAACATACTCCCCCCCCCCCCCCCCCCCATCTGTTGGAAGTTCACGTGTTTTGACATGTTTAATTTCTTTTTCAATATCCTAACCTTTTGTGACAGTTTATTGGAGCTGTCAGCTTATTGCCCGTGCATCAAATGTATCTTTGCGGCATTGGAAGGAGATGGGTGGTGTAAACATTGTTGAGGATATCGCAGTTGATAAGTCTATCCATGGCTTAATTAACTCTCGATCTTTGGTCTTAAAGGTTGAGTGACTTAACACTTCTCTTGTTTTGCTTGTAAAGTACGCAGATAGAATCTTTTCATCGGAACTTGCCGGGAGAAAATGAGACACTCAATAGTATAGTGTAGATTGCTCGTTTGATTGGCTGTAGATGACATTTTCTCTTGGACCTGCATCAGGATACATAACCACGTGTAAAAAAAATTGCTTTTCATACCCACAAATTCTGCGAAATCTTTAGTTCAAACGGTACAAGTGTAACTCATTTTCATAAATAACAAATGTTTCATTTGACTTGTGTGTCAATGGTCTAACGATGACTAAAACAAGAGAACACTGAAATGCTCAAGTAACACATATTATAACAATGTGCCTTGATTGTGTTCTCTATGGTATCACATTCTTTATTTAAGAGTTCAAAATTCACATTTGAGTTACATTTTCAGAGATATGTAGCTGATGTTGGCAAGTCATGGGGAGTGTTGATTGTTTGTGGAGGAATTTTGCCAGTTTTTCTATCAGTGATATGGCTTCTGATGATTCGTCACTTTGTGGCTGCAATGCCTTGGATAACTGTCGTCCTCTTTAATGGCCTCATAGTTTCAGTCACAATGTTCTACTATCTAAAAGGTAGGCACTGTTCCCTAGTGTTTTCCCTCTGTCGTTACGTAGTAATTGTAATTCATGTCAATTTTCAGTTCTATGTCCAAGTTGTGATTGAGATGTAGTACCCTCTGACAAACTTTATACTTTCTATTATTTGTTCTATGTCCAAAAGTCTCATAGCACTATTAGTACTTGTGATTCTGGATTTTTTTAATCTTCACACCCCCTTCCCTGGGTTTAAAGAAAACTACACGACTTCTGTACTAAGATGATTCATGGGAAACATATCTTCTTTCCTTTTATTTCCATTTTCCATTCTCCTTGGAGTTAGTCGAGGTGCGCAAAAGCTAGCCCAAACACCACATTTATCAAACAAAAATTAGTAAAAAGGCCGACAAGATGCCTATTGTTTAATGTATGCTGCACTCTTTTGCGCCCATTCACCAAGATAGATACTTTTCCTGATGTAATCCTTTCTTTCTTTTTGATAAGTTCAAGTCTTTCTGTCTTATGCAAAGATCTTTTTTTTTTCTACAGTTCGTGAAGATCTCACGTAGTCCTGCATTATATCTTATGTTTGTTGTGTAATTGAACATCATATATTTCCATTGAGTATACTAACAAAATTATTCTTCTTTCCTGTCCAGCTGGATGGATAGGGAACGACCCTATCTCCCCCATCATTGGTGAACATGATCCGTATTATCATGTATCTGCAAGGGTATGCTTGCCTTTTGTCAGTTTCATCATCCTCTATGTAATAGTTTGCTGTACCGTTAAATTAGATTATCTGCTTGGTAGGAAATAAGTCATCTCCATGCTGCTGCTGTTATCATGACTGCTGTAATGATTATTTCGGTCTTGTCATCCATCGCTATAGTGCGTCGTATACTTATGGCTACTTCAGTCCTGAAGGTAAGTCTATCATAAAGCTTCTTATCTCTAGATATATTTACTTAAAACCTGAGATTATGAATGATAATCTTAATTGCAGGTAGCTGCTAAGGTCATTGGAGAAGTACAAGCATTAATAATTTTCCCCATCATTCCGTATGCTATCCTAGCAATCTTCTACATGTTTTGGTTTTCAGCTGCTCTTCATCTTTTTAGTTCTGGACGCGTTGTCCAGAATGATTGCAACACCAACTGCTGTGCTTATGATCTTAAATCAAAAAGGGTGAGCTGTGATCGTTGCTGCGGTTACAGCATCCAGTATACTTCTCATATTGCTGCTGCAATTTTTTTTCATTTGTTTGGCGGATTTTGGGCCACTCAGTTTTTTGTGGCAAGCTCTGCAACGGTCATTGCAGGCTCTGTCGCTACATACTATTGGGCTCGAGGTGGAACATCGGTGAGTCATAAATCCTCCTCATTTTTCCAGCAATGCTGGTCAAAAACCAATTGCTTTACTTTCTAGACAGATTCATTTTGAACAAACCAATGAAGTCCATCGAGTCCATGTCGGGGAAAAAATTCATCTCGACATTCCACAATATTCTGAATTTCTGCTATTTCTTCTCATAATCATGTTTGTCATTTGATACTTGTATGCAATCAGCTTCAGTAGCCAGCTTCGTATATCTTTCAGAAGAAAAAAATCCTGATTTGTTACATAGTATTTCGGTATGCACTTGTGACTGATCAGTTTACTTTTGCAAGTGCAGCCAGAAATTTCATTTCTCCCAGTGCTCTCCTCTATGAAGCGGCTTTTACGTTACAGCATTGGATCCGTTGCTCTTGGTTCTCTGATTGTTTCATTTATAGAGTCTATCAGGTTTATACTTGAAGCACTCCGGCGTAAACTTAAAGTTACTAACTCTGCACCAGAAAGTTGGTTTGGAAGAATGGTATATAGTTCCTCACAGTGTCTCCTGCAGTGTGTTGGTTGGATCATCAAATCTGTGAATCGTAATGCTTACATCTTGGTAAGAGTACAAAATGTTGCAATCCCATTCAATGTTCCTCAACTTCTCGTAAATTCAG
Organism: Solanum lycopersicum; assembly: GCF_036512215.1. Classification (NCBI taxonomy): domain Eukaryota; kingdom Viridiplantae; phylum Streptophyta; class Magnoliopsida; order Solanales; family Solanaceae; genus Solanum; species Solanum lycopersicum. Next base: position 68,188,147 of record NC_090806.1, read on the forward strand.
AACGTTAAATTAACGAGAACATGTCATCATTGTTACACGTGATCTAGATTTATAGTGATTATCTTAACAGCATCAGAAATGATAGTGTTTGTGATGCTTTGCAGATTGCAATAACAGGAAAAGGCTTTTTTAAGTCTTCTGAGATTGCAACTGATCTCATTATCAGTAACATCCTTCGGATTGGAAAGGTGAACGTCATTGGTGATGTTATTCTCTTTCTTGGGAAGCTGTGTGTCAGTCTTGCAAGTGCACTTTTTGCTTTTCTCATGTTGGATACTCACAAGTACAACATTGGACATAACAAGATCTCGTCACCAATTTTCCCGGTTCTGGTAAGTCTAATTCTTCTGGACGGATTTTTCATTTAAGCAGATGCAACCATCAATTTCACAAAACTGAACTAAGTAATAGCCCAGCTCCTTTGAGAAGTTTTTATTACCACCTTAAATGATGCAACATAGAGAAATATAGAGAGTGAAGAACTACATAAGTGAACTTCTGTAGTTCATTTAGTAAAAAAGTGTTCGAAGATTTCACTTGATGAGTACTTATGGTGATGATTAAGAGGTTCAAATGAGTGTGTTTCCATGAATTTACAAACTGTTTTAACTAGAAGTATGTGCACGCATCTCTTTTTGAGTCATGATTGTGACCCCTTTACTAGAAGAGAACGATATAGAACATGCCGTGATGGAACTGTCTTTGGGTCGAACTTCTCTTCTGTATCTCTAAGCTAGATTCGTGTTTCTAATGCAGGTGTGCTGGTTTCTTGGATACGTCGTGGCAACTCTCTTCTTTGCAGTTGTGGAGATGTCAATTGATACCATAATACTTTCATTTTGTCAAGATTCAGAGGAGCATCAAGGAACTGCTCAATACGCCCCTCCGCTTCTTCTTGAGACATTGAATGAACAAACTGAGATGCAAAGACTTACACAATGATCAATGGTGTCTCATGCATTAGCTTGAATTATTATCATTTCAAGTGTTAATGAATGGATGATCACTTCAATTTATTCTGTGTTTTTTTGTCAGTTAACTTGGTTTTAGTTATTTTTGATAGATTTGTATCATCTTTACATGTAAATAAATTTAATTCTAAATTAGATCGAGTGTCCACATTTTGTCAATTACGAGTTTGCTTTAGCACTATAACATGCGATTTTTGGATTGTTTTTCATTCCCCAACCAATGTGAGAATGTAATCCACTCTAACACCCACTAGGTCCAGCCCTGAGATGAATGTGGACTTGGAGCCTAAACGAGGAAGAATTTGGACTCAACTCAATGCCAGTCCATTTGCCGAAGTCCATATAACTAAACCACGATTACATTCCCAAACCAACGTGGGACTGTAATCCACTTTAATACCAGATGCTAACTATCATGGAGCACAACTATACAAGTACAGTGCATTCTAAGTTAAAAACAGAAAGCAACATGCATAGGTAAGTCAAAGCATTGCATGTTTCATATAATGTACTTCTGAAATCAATTTGCTATTAGTCTTTACCAAGTAAATCGGTGCCTAAGCAAAACTTGCTCACCGGCTTGAGAATTAAGAAGAGAAATTAAAGAATCAAATACAAGTCTTTTTGGTAGCAAGGCCAAGGTTGTTCCTTGTGGTTATAAAAAATGCAGAAGCATCAAAGCATTTCACAAGATCCAAGTTGATACAAAATTCATGCTTTAGAACAATGATCTATTCAGTGATGTATTTATCGGACTCTGGCAGTTGATTTTTTAGCAAAAGTCATTTTCCGCGGATCTATCACATCCACTCTTATCACAAGCACTGTGCCATTTTCTTCCTCCGTCCATGGTATGGAATCCCTCTCCAAAAATTTCAGTACCTGTTTACAAATATCTGTCTCATACTTCTATTTGTCCAATGTCGATTCAAGTAGCTAAAGAAATGAGATGTAATAGACATAGAATGGAGAAAAATAATTCAATTGGACATACTATCTGGGATATGAAACAACAGAGATCGAATAAGTTCATAATGAATTTTTTGTTAATCCTACAGCATGGGAGAAAGTCTCAACCCTAACCTATCCAAAGTCCTATACAGATAATATTCGCGATCAAAATAATGAAAATGAGAAGAGTCGACACTAAAACATTCTCTAAACCACAATTGTTTCTTATATGTACATTTTGAAATAGATTATATATTATTTCCTAGAAGAAAGAAACAGTTTGGATATCACATTAATTTTTCGTAACTTATACTACTGTAATTGGTTACAAGGACCATAAACTGACACCTATAGTAGAGTACTAGAAGGTACTTGACTGTATAGTTAATACTGTCCATTCAGCAGTGTTTCGACGTCAGAACATTGTGGTTTTCACATTTATGAAAGATGCAGATGGAATTTCCACTTGCATATTTTAAGAGGTGAAAAGATAAACTGGCATACACAGCTTAATTGTTCTCATATGTCAGATTTAAGGTCTATTATCTTCTTGAGTTACCAATCTGGACTGAATTGTTTAGACTTGAGGCCAAATTTTCTGAACAATGGCAGAGGCATACGTGTATAACATGGCAGAGGCAGGAAGAATAAAAAACAACCATTTTCTTCAAAAGTACTCTGTAGATCCTGCCACTCTGATTAATAAGATATCAGATAAAATTAGTACAGGGTATTCTAAGCAATTGTCCTACGCTGGGAGATTACAAGTGATTGTTGATGTGTTGTTCTCCATTCATAACTTCTGGGGTATGGTGTTAATACAGCCCCAGAGTGTGTTGAAAAAGGTTGATAGAAGATGTAGAATGTTCCTATGGGGGCAATGAAGAAAAGAGGAAAGTGAGCCTTGTAGCTTGGGATACAGTTTGCGTACCTAAGGGTAATGAAGGCTTTAATATCAAGGGCAGCAGAATCTGGAATCTTGCATAAGTAGGGAACTGTTATGGCAATTAGTGGTGGATAAGGGCTCACTAAGGGTGAAATGAAGGATGATTCCACAGTTTGGGCTTGGTTTACCCAGGGATATAATCTTACACCTGGAGGAAGGTACTCAATCTCTAGAAGCTACATGATGTTGTAGGAAAAAAAAGGAAAATGCTGCAGAACAGAGATGAAACGATGTTGCACAACCAAAACACAAGTTTATTGTTAGCTATCAGAAAAGGAGACTTCTTCAGCTAAACATTCAGGTGGATGACCTGCACTGCTGTCTTTGTGGATCTGCTGATATGGAGACATCTCAGCATCTGTTATTTGAGTGTGACTGGTTTAAAAATGTAAGGGAGGAAATAGAAGGAAGCATTAGAAGTTAATCCAGAAGAAGATAGTAGCTGCTGTGTGGGGGGCAATGGTCATTTATACTTGGAGGGCCCAGAACTGGAACCTGTTCAAGGGACAAACTGTAGATATAGAGAGGGCAATTACACAGAGTAAGGAGTTAATAGATAGATCAAATCTACCTTATATGCAGAAGAAGTTGGATAGATCTAGGGGGCTTAAAGAGAGAATATACATGTAATTAGACTCGTTTTTGAGGCCTATGATCATCTTTACCTTCATAAGAGGTGAAGGAAATGGCTAGGTGCTCTTAGGCTTGTATTCTATGCTGACTTGGTTTGTCAATAGTAATATTTACAGTGTTGCCCCAAAAAATTGAAGATTACAATATTCCAATTGTCAGTAACATATACCCGTGAGAAAAACAGCAGCAGATAGACCAAATTATTCAAACATATCAGCACCAAGAAAAGGAGAAGAAACAAGTCATACCAGACGCTTCCGGGGACCTTTAGCTTCTTCAGCAGTGATCCCAACTAAGATTTTGAGATATTGAATAGCTGATAGAAGGGAAAATATCAATGCCATTTTTATATAAAAACAATTGACGAAGTCCTATAATGACGATAACCTACACGAGAATCCACAAAGAGAAGTCAACTGAAGTTTGAGTAAGCGCACTGCATCCTTTGGCTCCAAATCGTGAAGGTCGAGTGTCACAATTTCTTTGCTGGAACTGCAACTAAGGTTGGAGTATTCGGTAAATACAAGCCCTGTAAGCAACATACATGAGTAGAGAAAGAAAAGAGAAAGGAAGCCAGACTTCTGCCTAACCTGGTTTCAAGAAGCTTTTGAGAGGATTTTTCATCCGTCACTTGCGCCTTCGTCATGAAAAATTGTCCCTGTTTCATGAGAAGATAATGAGTAAAATGCCAGCACACCACCATAATGAAAATTTAAACAAGTGGATCAGCCAAGGCAAGGTCAACTTTATGGGAAGAGAACAGTTTGCACAAATTGGACATTTATACCCAGCATCAATTTGGAGCTATTTTTCTTCTTTTTCCCGTGACAGGTGATGTTATGAGTATTTTCTCTTTCATTGTGCTAGAAGTGAAAGCTGTCGATGAATATGAAGAACTTGAACCTGGCATGTTACTTTGCTTTTTACGATGTTTGTAGGCTAAGTTGAAGCTAAAACCTCCCTTGATAGGTGTAAAGCAAGAAGCAAGTAAAATATTTGGATACTTTGAAGGAAGTTGACGAAATGCTCAGACTCTGACCACCTAATGGAGCTAATTAAGATAGTAACTCTACACCACCTACTCAGCCGACACCAATCAGTAGAATATCTCATAGAGACTATGGAGGCTAGTTATTTCTTCACTTATATTTTCAAATACAAACAGTCAAGACACTCTACATAAAGGAACAAACACCCTACCTCTTCCAGGAATTTGCGTGCTTGATCATGATCTCCTTTGGAGAATGCTTCAGAAGCCTGGGTAACAATTTAAGTTTGTAATACCAGTCAAGATTTAACATACTAAACTTTCTTCTTCTCGCTCGACACAGAATGAAGCATCTTAATGGTATTTAGATCATGAAACTGTAGAAGAGAGGTATCCATGACTCACTGCATTATAGTACTCTTTCATTGTAATCCAGTACTCCTTTACAGCTTTCCGAAGAACTTCGTAGCTTTCTTCATCCTCCTCACCATCTAAAATTGAAGAACAAGAGGTGTTTTACATGAGAAAATGAAGCAAATAGCTATCCTAAAGGAGTACTGGATAGCTACAAATATCCATGCATTTGCATACATCCTACCCTTACCAGACCCCACTAGTGAGGTTTACCTGGGTATGTTCTTTTCACCAGTACATATAATATTCTAATATCTTTTCTGTGAATGTATAGGGTACTTTGAGGTTTAGGTCTCTGTTTCCAAGGGATAAGTGTATACCTAAGACAGGAATATACTTGCACTTGTTCCAGGCCGACATCCATATGGTTCGATACGAATGGATGTCTTTATGGGTCCAGTTAAGTTAAATGGTAATTTCACTTCCATAAAATAAAGCTCAAGGTACCTCAAGTAAAAGACGAACCATAAAGAGGGGGAGCATTTTTCTATTTCTTACTTGCTCCAACATATAGAACTTATACGACTAAGAAGAGAAAAAGAAAAAAAAAAGTTCTCCAGTTTCTGGTTGCCAACGGCAGATTCAACTGGAAAAAGCAATCTTGCCATAAAAGAGTACAAAATCATAGAAAAAAAGGCAATTGAAAAGAAGATATGAAACCTTTAGAAAAAGCCAAATGTACCATAAACACTTTTTCATCTGTCCAACACAAGTAATAAGCAGTTAGTGCTGCTTACTTTTTGCATCACTTTGTGGTGTCCTGATAAGAATCTGGCGTTCTAAAGTCTCCTGTAATGGTTTATCTACAACGAGATTTAATCTACTAGACTTCCCAACTTCCTTCACCGGACGAATCACTTCATCCACATTATCATATCTTGAAGCTGCAGGTACATCAAACAATGCATGCAGAACTTCCTTTTGAATCTCATACCTTTCCTGCTCCTTCATAGATAACTTGAGCCCATTTTTAGTCTTCTCATTTGCTTTGGAACTGCATCAGCAAAAATAGAAGGATGACAGTCAATCCATAACAACACCTTGAAAATCTACAAAATCAGTTTAACCAAAAAAAAAAGAGAACTTCCTGGACATTAAATTATAGTTTCTGGAGGACAGAGTACCGGATGGCTGGATCTGTCATTGAAGATGTCTCTTTTGATACAACTGATGCAAAATCTGAACTCTCCACAGACTGTTATAGTAAATTAGAGAAAGCATAGTAAGTAAGGAAATTATTTTATGTGATTTAAACAATTTAAATTGCATATGGAACTACTATAGAATTACCATTAAAGATAGGTGTAATACATAGTCCACCCCCCACCCCCCTTTCTTCTCTTTCAGGTGGTCTGCCACCCGACCACCATTTTCAACCATCATAAACCTCAGCTATATCGCACATGTTCTATAAACAATCATTTTTCTCATGACTCTAGTCCATAATTTATCATGCAAATGCTAAACTAGAATATTAGATTAAATAGATGAACGAAAAGGTTGGCCAGAGAGAATTTTTTTCTGACAAATATCCATAAAAATTTCAGCCAATCTTCATACTTTTCGAGTCGGGCAGAAACTTCTGGCGGAATTTTTTTTGAAAGCAAAAGGAATAAAGAGAAAAATGAGAAAGAAATGGGTGGAAAGCAATGGGGGGGTCGAAGGAAATCTCCAAGGAGGAAGAAAGAGGAAATGGAGGATTGAGTGGGCAGGAATGCGTTATAGAAACTAAGCTTTTCTTTCTTTTAATGATTATTTGAGTCCATATGCACATGTCATGGTTTTATTTGTCTTTCTGCCACATCATATGTGTGTGAGTTACACAGCTTTTTTTGTATAAATTGGGGCTGAATGACACTTTTAGTACAGGTAAGGTGTTCAAATGGTCATAGGTTGAGTTTAAGTGGTTGAATAGAATATCTGGACTAGTTTAAAGGCTGTCTAAATATAATGCCTGAAAGATAGTTTGTGATCCTTACTTTTAAAAATAAATTCTTAATGCTGCAGCACCTCAGGTAATCAGGGATAGGAGAAGAGTGGTTGGTTATCTATTCCCTTTGATTTCAGAGACGGGGAAATCTGGTCTGACCTAACTTAGCAGTATAGTAGCCAACAAAATACAAAAGTAATTCCTACAATTCAAAGGAATGTGGATATTTATATGGTGAATGAATTGAACATTATTAATCTTGTAAGCTCTTTTTACAGCTAGATGCAACGTCAAGTAGTTCAAGCGGACTGCATCACTACAGATCCAAAACTGTTTCCAGTTCTAGAGAAGCTACCTCATAGAAACCTATTTTTTATGAATAGAATCCCTTACAAAATTACCTCCCAAAAGGAATACACTGCTCATTTTTGTAGTCTGTAGTCACATCAGTAGGTTATTTAACTTGAATCTATTTTTGAAAATAAATTCTACTGCATATCTGGTCTTTGGCTGTTCTGTCAAGATATCAACCTATTGTATAGATGTGGAACCCTTTTCTCAAAGCAAAACTGATCCTTAGTACAGTAGTAACTCCAGTCATAAGGACTTTTCTCAGGTCAGGTGACAGAGTGAGCATGGTGGAGAGAACAAACTGGGTGAGGAGTGAATGGGTTAAGGGAGAGGAAAAGGAGAATAAAGAGAAAGATAAGACACTATCCTTTCCTAGAATTTTATTGTGAAAAAGCTGTCTCATTTTCCTTCAAGAGCGTGGCTAGGAAGCAGATTGCCTGACTAAGATCACTATCATTAAATAGCAGTTCGCTTGTAAGTGATGTATCTAGTTTTACAGCAGACATGAGCAACACCAAGTGACATACAAGAAAACTTACTTTCTTGACACCTATATTTATAATATCATCGCTCTTTCCCAAAGTTGATGCGGACATATCTAGCAGCTTATCCATACTCTGCATATTCAGCGGAAAGGGGGTGTAATATAATGAAAATGCAAGATTAGAGCGATATATAAATCTCTGTAGAGAAGTAAGCCAATCTATGTCTAGTGTGCATGCAAAAATTCTGAAACGAAAAGATAGAAGCACCCAAGCAGGAACTACAAAATTGTTATCAGGCTGATATATTCGGAATCAGAAGATCAAACAGCAATAACCGAGCATTGTCTTTTCTGCTTAGTATGAGAACTAAGCTTCTGCAACCTGGCCTCATCCTCCTGGCATTTATGTATGATCCCACACATGCATTGAGGTTTCTCGCCATGAAAGTTAACCACAGTTAGCAAGAAATTCATTCATTGGTTCCTAAATCCACAAGCTAAATTTAGGTACATGAGGTAATTACTTTAACTGTGATAGAGGCTTAATAGCTATTCTGATAAGTAGAATGGAGCATAATTTATTTTCTAGTTAAATGTGGACTTCAAACCACATACATCAAAACTACTTAAACTTAAGCCACAAAAACCAAACCAGCAACGGGATTGACTTTGAGAAGGACCTAGAAAAGCGTTTTGAGGACTTACTTTCAAGATTTCATAGGTAATAATAAAAGGAGGGCGGAGAATAAGCAGGTTAAATGGTATTTGCAGGTGCTTAGAAGAGCAACTTTCACATATGTGCTTAGCATATAACAATGTGGTGCCAATTACGGAGTAACAGCATAAGAGTTAAGTGCAAACATGCATATGCTGAATGTAAACATAAAATTGAGCCAAATATAATATTAGCATTTGATGCCTCGAAAAACACATATAAAGTATACAAAGTGGTTGAGTTGATATCACTAACCTTGTTCAGATCGTAGCTGCATTGACCTGTATATCCAACAATACCAAATTAGGAAGGAGATTATCCAAAAGTTGTGACAGCTCCTAGGAATTAGAATGCAGTTATAAGCTCATAGGAATTACAATGCAGTTATAAGGAAGAAAAAAGGGAACAGAATTTAAAGATATCTGAGACAAACTGAACAAGTGGACCATCCTCAAGTTGCATTCTACTTAACAAATCAAGTCTCAAAACAGACTATAAAGAAACATTTAACCAACTTTTGCAAGTTTCATTAGAAGATCAATGAAAAGAAGTGAAGAAAGAAATGACACAAGTTCAGGTCATTGGAAGTATAAGTAGAATTACTCCATGTGGCAGCACTACTTATCAAATAATCTTACAAACACTAAGTGTAGACATAGGTAAAGTGCTCACCAACAACATCTCCAATTACACTCCTGTCAAGAGAAAATCCGCTTCCCAGCATGTTGAAGAGGAACTCCTCTACACTGCTGGGCAGGGTTTCACTCATAGCTGCAGCACCTAATGGAGCTTTCTCCTCCCTTAGCTCTGGGGTTAAGAAATCATCTGCGCTTAATTTCAGTGGCTTGATTCTCGTAGAAGTTTCTGTAATTAGTGGCCTATTCGTCAGATAGTCTTTTGGGATCATGCTTGAGACAGTCCCCATAGACACTGATAACTTTTTTTGCTTTGATGACCTGGGACCAACTCTCTTGGCATCAATCTCAGATACAGATGCAGATGTCGATATCATAGAGTCCCCTACTTCCTCAAATTCAGAAGTCAGAGTCACGGAATCCTCTATGTTTTCTTCCATCTCAGAGTTAGTAGTTCCGGAGCTGCTAGGTTTCTGATCTCCAAGTATATCACCTGCAATAATTGGATCCCGACCTGCTTTACAATAAGCTGCAGCGATGTCATCGAGAGAGACAACAGATCCAAAGACATCAAGCAATTGCTCCAGGTTCTTGCTATCATCATCAGTAAACAAGATTGTCGAAGGAGGTGCCTCCATCTTCATCCTTGCAGTATAAGATGAAATAAGAACCGCTGATAAGAAGTAAAGAAGCAACCATATTGAGAACATCACTTATTAATCAAAGGCTTTTTAACAATTTGTAGAATAGCAGAAACCGCAAAATAAAGGAAAATGGCAGAGATTGGATGGCATAACAACAAGAGAATCCAACATTTCACGGATAACAGAATGTACAGAGAACCAACAGTTGTGACAGGAGAAAAGCAACTAATAACAATAGTAAAAATGGAGAAATACTACTTTTTGATAAGTAAAATTGAGAACTCCTACTAACTGGTTGTTTAGATCTAACTAACATAAGCGATCAAAGAACTAGTCTATACAGTATTTACACTGCCATACACGTGTGTAAGTAAAATCCTTTGGTCTGAACAAATGATTTACAACTGAAACAAACTAATCCACTTCTCTAATCATCCACGGCCAAACGAATCTCGTTAGTAATGCCAAAGTTTAGAACTATTCAGATGCAGCATGAAAGCACATTAACAAAATTTGATATTCTTCCTCAAATCAATGAAGATTACATTAAGCATACAACTATCACCCCTGAAAAGATGCTGACACACTATAACTCAGTCTATTCCAATGAACGAAAAAAAAAGAGAAGAAAATCACTGTGATTTAAGAGCCGAACTCCTAAACAATATTCATGAAATGAAACAATACTAAACGTCTAGGTCACAAATTAAAATCAGGCATTTCATTCCATCACTTTCCACACCAAAAATTACAACTAACACAACAATGCACTCACACAAAACAAAATCAATCAACGAATATAACATCCAGATGAACATTCTCAGCTTGAAATTTAAACATCAAAAAGCAACCAATCCAAAAACTAATAATAATTCATACTTCTACAAATGCTAAACAATGCAAAATCCAATTCGGTTCATACGAATTACAAAATCACTTCTGGAGATCATTCAATGATAGAAACCGAACCAAATTTTTCAGCCAACGAAACAATAAACAGTGTGATTGATCATTGAACAGAAAAGAGAAACGAAATCTTACTGTATAAACTTGCCGGCCGATGATAGATAGAGAATGAGAGCCAAACGAAGTAGCTTTAATGAAGTTTTTTATCGGCTCTCTCCATTCGAACAATATATTGTTCACTCTTCAGACTCAACCGCTAGCTTTTCGGAGAAGGAAGGAAGGAACTATGAAGGAAGGAGAAAAGAAGAAAGAGTGAGGAGAGAGACAAATTAAAAGTGGATTTTGTAATTATTTGATGATGAATCGATCGAGTCATGCTAAAAGTGCCTAAAGCAAATGGACAGGATTCTCAAAGTGTGTTTGGTATGTTTGCTCTATGGAATTTTAATTTTAATTTCGAATATGATAGCCTTTAATTAAATATAGATAAATAGTGTTATTATTCCATCACATCCATTAAACACTTGTTTAGTTTTATCGAGTCTGAATTTGACTAAAGTATTTGGAAGGTATTATTTGGATATTATTATTTAATTTTAAAGAAGGTATGTTCATTCACTTTAAAATAACTTTGTACATATTTATTAAGATAAGATATAAAAGTTTATTCATATGAAATTTAGAAACTATTTATGTGAAGTTATTTTAAACTTATGAGCTTACTATTTCTCGAACCACATAGTTAACTGTGTTCCAAATATAGATTATGTCCATATTTTATAGTTTAAATATGCAAAGGCATGCATAAATTAACTTATATCTAAATTTAAGTTTTATTGCAATAGAAGTTTTTCATAAATAGATATTATATTAAAAGAAGTTAATATGCTGCTAGCTTAGCAATAATATAAAAAATGTTGATTAATATTTATAGCTAAATCAATTATATTAGAATAGATTTATCTGAAGTGACTTTTTATGGAGGAAAAATCTAATAAAAAAAGACAAATGAAAGAATCGGACAAACCCACCTTATGATACATTTTATATAGTATTTAATGAATGTGAAAAGATTGATCAGAATAAATATTATTAAGAAAATTAAATTATGTACAACCAATAATAACAAAGAAATTTTATATATTAAAATATAAATGAAGAATGTAGGATGAAGTTTCTATTACTATTAGAAGATGAAAGAAAGAAAATTTAATGAGTGAAATAAATTTTAGAGTTTCTACACATAAGATTTGCACGAATAATAAATAAAATTGTTCTTGACAAAGTTAAATTTATAGAATAAAATTACGGAAACATGAAAAGACATATGGAAAATTGAAAGGTCAAATACTATTAAAATAAATATAAAAAAAAATAGAGATGAAATTTAACTTTAAAGATACATGAATCTACTTTAATTTATTTTCTTTAAGAAATAGTTAGTCATTTATATTTTTTTAAAATTTGTACGAGAAATTTAAAAGGTCAAGATTTTGAAATGAGAATAAGAAGATTAAATACATGTATGAAAATTATAAAAGTTTTAATTTAGTAGAGAGGCAAAACTGATAATTCAATTTTTTACTTTTGGAGCTTTCCACTTATAATAATATATAATAATAAAATAAAAATATATATTATATGTATAACTTAAATTATAATTCTAAAATTGGTATTTATTTATTTAACTCAATTTTGTGAAGGAGTAATAGAATGGTAATAGTCCATTTCCAAGGTTGTACAAATAAAGAGAATTCGCTAGTGGATTTTGGATATCAAATAAGAATTTCTTTTAAAAAGAAAAGTTTACTTTTAAAAAATGGTCAAAAGAACTGCTAAATAAATATTTCTAAAGGCATATTATTGTACTATTTTTGATATTCTATTCTCTGTATTATTTTATATGACATCTTTATACTTTATACTCGTATCAAGAAATAATGTAACTTTATTCTTTTATTCTTATTTAATTTTTTTTGGATCTCAAGTTTTCAATAAGTGAGTATGAATCAATTTATTTTGATTAATTAATTTAACCAATGAACATGAATCATTTAGTTATCTTTTCTAAAGTGGTCAAATATATATTTTCAAGACTAATAACTTGCAAAAATAAAAAAGAAACAATATATGCATCGACTTTATGAAATGACAAGTAATATGGATTAATTATTTATAGAAAAATGAAACGAAAAGAGTAATTTATTTATTTTAAAAGCTATTTGTTTGATTTTTTAAAAGCTTGATTGTGTTCACGTATATGTTTTAAAGTATCAATATTGTGATTAATCAAAATATTGAACTATTTTATTATAAAATTGTATGATATATCCTCTAAGCAAGCTGATGCTTATTTTTTGTCTCCATTTTTGGTATATCGCAAAATAAGTTTTTTTTTAATTATTATTATTTTGCGTACTTTAATTAAATGCATTATTGTTGATAATATTCATACTTTTTCATTCTTACATTTCTTCCTGAGCTCACTTCTACTTTATCAAGAATATTATAGTTATTAAAATTTGAAAGTCAAATTTTTTAACTTAAAATATGAAAATTTCAAATTTAATAGATAATTATTGGTGTTCCTTATTGATTTTTAGTCGATAAATTTAATTATTATTTAAAATAATTCAATATATACTTTAAACAATCTAAAAAAACACATTTTTACGCGTTTTTCTCCTGTTCATAGACATTATCATTGTCCCCACATTTGCTTGACCCTCGAAAGTGTCCAAGAGGACAAAGTGGGCTTTTTGATTTGATGGTTTCTTTTTTGCCGATAAATAGGCGATTCGATGATTATTTATATTGATGTTTTTTCTTTTAAAATTGATAATGTTTTAATATATATATTGAATTGGTTTAATCAAAACTAAAATTGTAAATTTGAAAAGTATTTTGCTGAACGACAAGTAATAATAATCATGTTAACCTAACTCTTTATAGTGTTATTTTGAAAACATCACATGAACACGACAAGATTATAGAACTTCACACATATGCTACTTACAATACTTCTAGACTTATTTATATATTTAAAAACTCTAGCCTTCATTGCCCACACATACATACACATATAATAATTGGTCACACACACATACATATATGTACGTGTAGTTATGACCAGATAATAAATCTACGCGATTTTCAGTTAGAAAGAAATATTTTATGCCACAAAAAAACATGTATTTTGCTACACTTTGATATCAAGCATTGTTATGTTTTGAAAATACTCCCTCCTTTTAAAATATTTTTTTAAAAAAATGCTTTATACAAATTAAAAGATACATAACAAACTAAACTATACCCATAAAATATAATTAAGTAAACTACACCCATATAATGTTATTTAATAAATTATGTTTGCTATATATGAAATTTTCCCTATTTATATCACCAGGATAAATGGGAAAATTGTATATAATAGCAAACTAATAACCTAAATTAAATGGAATAGCTAGGGTTTGATTTAATTGTACTCCATAGCAAACGTTGGCAAAAATTTGCCAGGCCTCTCTCTCCCAGAAGTCTCGCTCGCCACTCTCCCATTCTCGCCTCTTTCGCTTTATACACAGAAGTGTATAATTTCTTTTTCTGTTTTGTATAAAGCGAGAGAAAATTGTATATACACATGCAAAAATGTATATCTTTGTGTTAAACACTTAATTATATAATTTACAAACATTTTACTTCAAATATTGCAGAGAAAAGTCCAAAGAATTATACAATTGTGAATTATACAATTGCAGTGAAATACAATTTTTTCTAGCTTTATACAACAGAAGTGTATATATTGTGTTTCTGTTTTTGTATAAAGCGAGAAAAACATATATCTTCTTGCTATACACTTATAATTATGCAATATACATACATTTTAATTCGATTCAACTGTATGCAAAGCTAATTATACAATTGCAGCGAAATAGGCCAGCGAATTATACAATTTAGGCCAGCGAATTATACACTTATATATGTATAGCGAATTATACAGTTTTTATGTTTGCTATGGAGCGCAATTATGCAAAGTTTGCTATAGCATACAAATATGAATTTTTTGTTTGATATATGTGAAAGTTGCCCAACATAAATTAATGAGTTTATCTCGCTATTAATTTTTGTTTTTTTTTCAAAAAACTTTTTTTGAGCCCAATGAATTTACCCATAAGCCCAAGCCAAGCCCAAGCCCAAATTCTTAGCCCTTACCCGTTTGCCACTTACCACCCGGTTTCTCTATCTCTGTCTCTCTCGATCCCGGCGAAAACCAAGCGTAGAATATCAGGCAACCGGCGGCAGCTTATTTCTACTGGTGATTCTCTGTTCTTCCTTCTCCTGTTCCTTTTCTTATCAATAATCTCGCAGAAACTTAAAAATATGCATTAACGCATCAATTCTTTCTGAAGTATAATAGTTTATTTCTGATTTCTTTTGTAGTAGTTCCTTGTGTAATACAGCACCGCCTCTTATCGATGAAAATTATAGTTATATTTTCACTTCAGGTGAAACAGATGAAGTGGTTACTATATTCCTAATGTTTTGGCAAAATGATCTGATTTTATGATCTAAATGAAAAAGTGTAAGAACTGGCATGAAGAATTAGAGAAGGAATTGAAACAGAAATAGCTTGAGATGTTTAGCTTTTACGGTGGGAAACTAGTTCTTAAGTGATATATCAGATTATATCAGATTTTACTCGTGGGATTTCACTGGGTATGTTGTTGTTACGATGTTGTGAACACAGTGATCATCGAATTGGTGGATTATTTAGTTTGCTTTACTACCTCAATTCAGCAGGCAAAGTATTAGTGATGGAATTTCATGGACATCTTTAACTAGAACTTGAGTGCCTGAATGTCAGAATGCCTGAATTTTGATTAATAGGTTCTGTAGATGAAATCATTTTCAATAGCATTCATTGATTTTGCTGATCTGTTGGTCCCTTGAAGAACAATTTGACAGTGTCATTCTCTCACACATGAGTGTTTGGATTTCATTTAATTATGTTGGTTGCTCTCGTCTGATTCTTCCTTGTTGAGCATTCTGTACTTTTACAAAGCTATTTTCTGCAAAATGGTGTGACCATATGGTAAAATGTAATTAGTTTTTTTCAGTTTGCTCTTTTAGAGCAGAAAGTGAGGAAAGAAAACAAATTTAGACAGCAAGAAAATATTGAAAACATGTATCCCAGGGATTTCCTAGACTTGAAAATACGAAAATGATAGGTCTCGTTGTACATCAGGTACATTGAACAGTATGAAATAAATTAGAGCTGGTGAAAAATTCACATTCTAATATGTGTTTTCCTTGCTAAAGTGAACTTTACTTATCAGTTCATGGTGAGAAATTCACATTCTAATATGTGTTTTCCTTGCTAAAGTTAGCTTTACTTATCAGTTCATGGTGAGAAATTCACATTCTAATACATGTTCTTTTTGCTCCAGTCTTAGCTGATGGGATTTGGGAATAGAGGAATCGTTGCTGACAAATGGTCAGGGAGGCTTTTATGGGTCTGTGCAATTGGAAGTGCAATTGGTATACCATCGATCTTCTCTGACTTCCTCTTGAGATTTTTCTCTCTAACGAGCAATGGTTATTTTTAGCATGTACTGGACTGGCTGAAAGTCAACTATTAACGAATTAGGTACTATGCATATGAAATCTCCACCACAAAGCTAGAAGTACCCAGTGACTGCCAAATGCTTACCGTATTCATCCAAAAGATATTGCATGTTGTGGTGTTTATCAACTAAGTGTTTGTTAAATTCTGAAGGTGTTTGCTCTATAGGGAAAGAGCTTATAGGAAAAACCCAATGAGCTTCAAAAAAGTTACTAGGTAGAGAAACTCTACATCTCTACCAGTTAAAACATAGAGATCTTCCAGGTTAGGTGAGAACTCGTTCAATGTTATAGCTTTGTTTTAAATTTTTCTTACATTTGGAATAACTGATTCTCAACTATCTTTGTGTGAACTACAATTGATTAACTGAAAAGTAGGATAACCACTGAACCAATAACCCGCTAGGCGAATGGATCAACTCTTCACCTTTTATAGAGGTCACCAAAGTTTGATAATATTATTACTTTGATACTGTAGAATTTGATTCACCTGCCAACTTTTAGGTTCTTTTAGTTCCAGAATGCTTTGAGGGGTGCTATGGTATGGATTTCTGAGATGATCTACTTCCATTCTCAGTATGCACAATGACTCTCTTTGACAAATGAAAATTTATGTATAGTTTAATGATACACCAAGATTTTTGAAAGGTTTATGTGTTACTGGGACAAATCTCTGCTGAGTGCTTTAATTATTTTTAGCTTTTCTGTTTGAATACTTGATGCTGTTCAAAATCTGTATCTTGCTTGTTAGGTTTCTATATGGTTGCTGTGGAAAGACAAACTCAGAATAGAGCAAAAATGATGGCTGAAGCACTGGCTGATGCAGGATCAAGTATAGATGCCAGTGAGAAAAGTTGAATATTATGGGATTTGTGATAATGCTTATACGTTTCCATTAGAGGTCTTTTTCTTATCGTTTGACAGTACTCTGGAAACTATTTTGATGTATTAAGTACTTGTGATATTCGTAAATGAAAAGACATTGCTGAACTAGACATGCTCATTTCTGTAATTACTAATCTGAAAAGCAAGACAAGTTATCTATTGCGACATATTAAAGTACATTGATGGTGTATAATCCATCAAACTGTCGATGTATACTAGTTAAACTCTTTAACTATTTGACGAGGAAAACATACAAGCTTTCTTTAAGATGCCCTATCTTACCTAGATAGCTCATGTGTGTAACTGATTATACATAGAGAAACAGTTATTATAGATTTTTCAATCCATAGCGTTTTTTGGACAAATATTTTTGCAACGTAACTACAGAAACTATTTCTTTCCTACCTGCATATTTCTTTGAATTTTACATGTCAAACATCTTCAAGTATATATGTTATATGCAACGTTAAAACAAACCTGCAGAAGTATCAACACCAACTTCACTTCGTGTTGTTCTGTTATTTCACTATAATGGTTATTGTTTATCCAAATTCAAATGTCCTCTAGCAGGCATTGAAGATGATCTTGATATTACTTCAGGTGGAAGAGTTGGAGAAGTTGCGGAAGAAATAGAAGCACAGGGACGAAGGAGAGGAGTACCAATACGACTTGAAGTGTCGTTAATTGTTACTGAATGATGATGATCCTCCGTGACAGTTGGTGGTGGCTGCAACTCAATTTCTGTACCTGCACCATGCACTGTTCGAGGGCTATCAACCAACTGGTCATTATCATATTCCTCGAGTGACATTACGGTGCTTGTATCAGTGTGGACAGTTGAATCGTCTGGGAACATACGCATCCTCCTTTTTCTTCTTGCTGCCTTTCCCCATCCGTGGATCGTTTCTCTTATTCTCTGTGGAATCAGTGCAGCCTTATAGTTTGTACCCATCTGCAAAGAGGCAAGTATAATATGTTCAAAGCTTTGTTCTTGGAAATATCTACAATCTCATCTAATAGTCCGATTCACGAGTTTACTGTGGAAGTGCAACATGCAGAGTTACTAGCACAGTTGAAGTAGTTCGTAAAGTTTAACATTTCAACGATGATCAAGAAGATATTATAGTCTCTGGACATATCGTTGACGTTTTAAAGTAAACCACATTTAAGAGTAGAGCGTCTTCCCTTTCCCGTACGCCATCGTGCTCATTTACCTCACCTACTCCAGTCTCTACTGTCTCCCATCTATTAGTATTTCCTTGTCATGAGCAAGAAGCGGAAAAAGAAAGGGAGACGGAACTAGAAAATTTGAGACATGTCATCCATAACCTTAAGGTGGCTATGAGAATATTGTAGAAGGCCAGAGAGGTAATGGTGTACAAAGTCGAACGTTAACAAGAGGATCATACTATTCTGACTTCTCAATTTAGCTATATCCGTCGTGACATAATACCTGTGTAACCAGGGCATAGAGTGGCAAGGTGCTATAACTGCAAAGGAATTGTCCAGCAAACCTGGTGACGAACAACAGCATAGGTTTAGACCGTTGTGGTTAATAAATATGTGTTGGTAAATCTGAAACCTTAAGCAATACATACAAATACAGTTTGTAATTACACATACCCCATAATGAGTCGTAGATACACAAGTGTGTGGTTCTTTATGAAGCATGAGTTATACCCAAATTGCCACTGGAATAAAGACGTAACGTCATCAAAAACTCAGATATTTCAGGGAATGTGCCAATGTCGAATACTAGAGATTGCAAATGTTTAATGCAGTTAAAAGGATATGCTTTGACTAGGTATTAAATGTTTGGTAGGAAAAAAAAATTTAAGCTACGAGAAAGGGAGCAGTGAATACCCAGAACCAAAAAAATGAAGCTAGCTCAAATGCATTCTGCAAGAGTTATGCAAAAACAAGTTAGTGTATATAGACATTAAAGAAAGTTAATAGATAGACGAAACAAATGAAAAATGAAGTATGATTGTACAAACAAACCTGGAAAAGGACAAAATGAATCAAGGACAAAAGTAATTCTGGTTTTTTGAACCAAAAAAGTTCGTCTCGTGGTTTTAGCTTGACCCTTGAGAATGAGCCAGTAATTCCAGCACTCTCCAATGCCAAGGTTGCGATCACATGCTGCAGTTTTGTACCCACGAGTAGTACTAGCTGCACGGAAGCACAAGTAAACGACTAATTATATCTTCTATCACATCCATAAGTTCATATAATATATAAGATTATTCAGAATGCAAGGGAAGAGGTAAATATTAAGAAAGATGACTCATGCAGGGTCACAGTCAAGTCTAACACAACACGGTAAGGAATAAAGAGAAAGGGAAATAGGCATCGCTTTATATACGTAAGAGTATATGTTCATGCATTTATGAAGAGTTTCAAAACATAATTGCAATGGAAGCACTTACAATGATAGGGATTAACGCTATCCAGAAATACAGATTCGATCCTGCATGTTAAAGTTCAATTGGTCATGCATAAGCTTGTGGATGGAGTTTATTTTCACCAGAACACAAATGTCGGGGAGCGGAAATATGCAAACTTATCTAATGATAAAAAACAAAAGTGGCTTATGTTGCTCATCTCAAACAATGAAGGCTGAATTACCTTTTACGTTAAACAGCATAAATCCCACCACAAATCCCCACAAAGGGCCACTGCAAAGATACAACACAAAAGTTATGAGAGGAAGGTTCAATCAAGAAATAAATGATGGAAAGCAAGTAAGAACTGTTGTAGTAACAGACTTCAAAGTAAAATTGATCTACTCTAGTGTTCTCCACGACTATTGTGCTATCCAATGATCATTTATATGGACAGGGTGCACTGAACAAAAGATGATACATGAGCCACCGTAAATGGAGAAACAACTAGAAACAAAAATTCCTAAATTCATTACTCATTCCATCAGGAGCTTACTAACCGATTCAATGTACTACCTCAAAATTTTTGCAAAGATTAAGGACCAAATGAACTGGAGAAAACATTACTTGGGCTTAATGCTAACACAACAATTAGATGAGATTCACTTCTTCATCAAATCTTAGAACTAAATCAAATGAATTTCTCTCCACATTTGGCCTAATTCTCTTTAAACAACTTTTAACTCTCTGCCTACTCAAAGAAGAGGATGAAAATGGGGAAGGAGTACTTTTATTCTTACCTTACACCAACTATTCTTTGGAATTCTTCTTCCATCGAGCGAATCATATAGCTGTGAAAATCATAGTTTGATGTAAGGTTGTGATTCTGCCACGAATAAGAGGAGAAAGGTCGTAACTAGTAATCTATAACAGAAATCTGTATCATATATAGACACTCTTGTGATGGAAAAGAAAATCAGTGATGCAAACATGAATATAACTTAAAATGATCCCTAAACTAGAGTTCAAAATGAACCGGGCTTGCAACATAGCGTCCTAATCTTTTCGATAAACTAACACAGGCTTAGTTTCATGTCTAGTTTTGAAAGACAGTGTTCCATTCTTCATAATGTGCATCAGTTGTACTTTTATCATGATTGTATATTTCAAGATTGTTGTTTGTCAAACTGTGATATGAGCTGCTTCTAATCAGATGATGTCTTTTTGTGACGTAGTAATTTCCTTAAAACTAAACTAACAAATTTCACATCCTAACTACTTTTTAACTTCTAAGATACTCCACAGTACTGCCTTCAAAAGCATTCAAATATTTTCCTTAATGTTTTGCAAGAGATTAGTTCTTTCAAAATGCAAGAAGCGAATTGAAGGGAAGTGGTCCATGATTGGATCCATACCATGATAAAACCCTTGCGCAGAGTAAGGTAATCAGCACGAACAACTGTGCGGCCAAACTGCCGGAAGAAACAGGTCTGCAAAATTTGATGATAGAAATATACACACATTATACTCAAACCAATTGTGAAAGGGAAAATAAAGTGCAAGTCGATACGAGTAATTATGGGAACCATCTCATCTAAAAGCATAACTATTAAAAAGCAAATACTTTATTTACTTTGGATGAATAAATTATGTGAGGGCTAGGGAAATCAGTATCTAGTAAGAACAATATAAGAACTAACCACCCAAACAAGGAAATGGTTTCTGGCAAGTGGACTTGATGTGTGAACTCTGACAAAAGTTGACTGCCTTCGGAATGTCTTGGCTCTAGAAATTTCTGCCATAGAAACGAGTTCAGTTTCTTGTAGGTTTTTTCAAAGTTCTATCAAAGTAAACAACGTGATGGATTTCTCCACATTTCGCATTTCAAAGGGGCACTGATTGAGGTTTTGAGACATTTCTAGAGGACAAATGGCTGATCTCTTCAACGAATACCAAGCAGGAATGAAATATATATTACCCCGGTTCATGCATCTCCCCCCCACCCAAAATAAAGGAGAAAAGCAAACATAACAGCTGAAGATAGCTACCTGATAGACACCAAGGTAGAGAATTTCTAAATGCATTAATCAATAAATACGAAGCAATAGATGTCTAGAAATAGAAATAAGTGCCAAATACATGTTTGCTCCAGGAAAGACCACAATGGGATAATAATAATATTGGAAAACAAAGTAACATGATACTGATGTAAAGATTAGCACAAACATTGTCATCTCCACACATGACGAGAAAAGAATGAATTAATCTTTGTGGTGCACAAGGGAAGAACTATGGAGAGCCAAGGGGGTACAATTGAATCCCCGTTCATCAGTAAGTCGTTCAATTCAAAAAGCGTAAAAATGAGATTTTCTGGTTGAATATGAAATATTGAATCCCCTTGACACAAGTTGAAGAAAATCCATCAGTTTGTCTCCGAACTCTCAACTTCAGGAATCATCCGATGCATGTACATTCTCAAGTCTCTGGAGATTTCGGTAATTAGAGTCCACTTATACTTCATGTACAAAGAGTCATACAACTGATTATTTGCTCCATCTCCATCATAATACATGCACGCTTCTTGACACAACCAACTTTCCATTTAATTATAAAGGCCCTTATAATTTTCTTTTAGATAAATAATATTAAGACCTTATGTTTTCTTGTTCTGAATAAATTCAAATTTACATCTCTTGTTAGAATAAGAAATTAAAACCAGCAGACTTTATCCACAATGATTACAAGAGAACAACAAACGGTAGAAGCTAGAGAACAAGATTACTTTTTGATAAATCACATGCAAGTATAACTTACCAGTTAGTACATCATGCCTGTCATTCTGAGCTTGATCTTCCCACACCCTCCAACTGTGGACCTGTCCAGATTTTCACTTATCAGGCAGCTAGCAATGCAGAACATGTGAATAGAGTTTACAGAAGTAAAGAAGAAGAGAGAAGTGGTGATAATGAGGATAAAGACCAGACGTGGTCATTTCGTAGGACAGGCATGGCAACTTCTGCAAGGAAGTGGCAAATGCCCCTACTAGAGAGGATATGCTTAAATGCTGAAGTAAAAGCAAAAAATCTTGTTGACAGAGAGATGAATTCCCGCAACACTATAGGCATCAAAATACTTTTATCAGAACATGAGCAACAAATCAGATGCCTCCGGTTATCACACACTATGCCTCTCCAGCAGTCTATAAATTAAGCATATCACGAAGCTCACACAGAAAGCAAATTCACTCCAAATCTGTTGTCCACAAGGTAACAAGTAATAGGGCCATTGAATGAGGATGTATAGCATTACCACCACATATGACAGTAAACTTTGCAAGTCAGATTAATACATCACAGTTTACTTCCATCCAATCAAACTTGCCACTCCATGGACAATAGATTAACATATACTCGAAAATAAGTGGACTTGTAAAGTTCACCAAAACAATGTGCATCAGTTTATCAAGTTCAAGTAAAAGAGAACTTTACCTTAACAATCGCCAGCAGCATTGTCAAGCAACTATAAGATATATGAGTAATGGCCATGACGAAAATGAAGCGATGCAGCTGCTCAAGGCCTTCATATGATACAAAAGGTTCATGGTTCTGACAAAATGTTTGATTCAGATTATTGACACTAATTCAGAAACAACTTTAGAAAGAGAGAGAACCTAAGAATCTCAGAGGAAATAAACTAAAAAAAGTAGTTATTTCATTTTTGCAGGATAATCAATTGCAGGTACATCTTGTAGCAACAAGAGTAGAATTGATACAAGTTATTGGAATAATGGATTCATATGTCACATATTAAATCGAATTTACCTCTCCACACGTATTTTGTTTGAAGGAATTTAATACTCTCCTATGAAGACCAAAAGCCATCAAAAGTTTACGCTCCTTCAAATCTTTATTCTCCATTTCTTCATCAACTTCAGACTTTGTACATGGAGCAAATGCATTATTGTAAAACTTTGAAGGTATGCAAATATTAGATATGATGCTGGAAGTTGCTGTGAGAAGGAGAGAAATGAATCCAAGAAGCATCAACTCTGTACACCAAATGTCGAAAACGGTTATGACAGGAAAAGTAATATTTGGGGTTGAAAGGAGGGTAATCCAAATTTCAAATAGTTTTTTTCTTTTCGTATGTATGCTCTAAGTTCAAATGTCCATAAACATATAATACCTTCTTTCATTTTCTCCACAGCAGCTAACAATGGCTTTCTATTGGTTTTCCTCAACCACTGACATGATAAAATAATAAAAACTGTTAGTTTTCGAAGTTCCATAATTGATGGTTCTACAAGAAACATAATCAATCAAATACAATCTCATACGAAATCAGAGGCCTCGAGACACGAAGACTCGAAGAGGTTGGATGTTCGCTTCTATCCGAGGGAGCTTGTTAATATAAGCAACTATCCAAAACTGTAAAATCTAGGACAAGTAACTCAAACCATATCCAATTCTTAAGCTGCTTGAGTAATAAACAGGAAGTTTGTATATGAAAAAGAAATGATGAATATTTATATCCTTCATAGTTCCTATAATGTCAGAGAGAATTCCCAGGGTGCCACAAGGGGATCAAAACCCTATATTTCTGAGAACATACAACATGAATATCTACAAAAGTCCAGAATAACACAGATTGAAACATGAACAAAAGTTAGTCATGAACTCCTTTGCCCGGAAAATTACACTATATATTCCAACATTGATTCTTTTGTATGTACAGTAGACAATGAACTCCTTGGTACCGGACTCCTATAACACTCTCCCAATAAAACCAACAACAACATAACGATGTAATCCCACCAAGTGGTGTCCAGGGAGGGCAAAGCGTACGCAAACCTTACCCCTGCCTCAAAGGTAGAGAGGCTATTTCCGATACATGCTCGAGTCAATTCTTCCAATAAAACCAACAAAACTACACAAGCCAAACAGTGCAAAAGAAAACCTTGCTTACATTAGATAACCTGTGAATGGATCGTTCCACAAGCAGTGAAACAGCAACAAATATAGTCAATACAGAAGCAACAGACCATGTTGGTGTCAAGGCCAAGGAACGAAGTTCTTGTGTATCTTCTCCAGACATTTTAGCCAAATGTCTTTCTAACTAATCTACCAGAACTTCAAATCAAATCAAACTCTACTAATTACAGACAAAAATCAAAACTTTCTATCAGTTCACTTGACTGATAAGTTCTACTAGCAACATAAAAACCCAACCTTTCTTGCATTTCCCATAGTACAATAAATCAAATATCATTGTCCCTCTACTGTGAGTCTTTTGTATAATCTTTCACATTCTAAAATAGTGAAATCTGCCACTTGGGTATGTTTCTTTTTAGCTATTCCAACAAAGACTCAAACTTCCAAAAAGATGTATTGACTCTGATTTGAACTCAAACCAGCAAACAAACAAAAAAAAAAGCTTATTAGACCCACAATTCTTGATTTGCCAGTGCAACTACTACAGATTTGATTTGATATCTAGACCTAAGACCCAAATAATAATTTGAGGTAACAAAATGATTCTTGAAACTAAAAACAACTACTCTTTTCTCACTAATAGTAAAAAGGTCCAATCTTTAGGGGGGTTTTGAGCTTAAAATAGCTGATTTTGTCTGAGTAAAGTGTGTGTCTTTTAGGAAAATGTTAATTAACGAAAGAAACACTACTCACTACAGAAAAGAACCAAATAAAAAGACAAAAAATGGTGTGGTTAACTAAATAATAGTGCAAAAAATTGAAGAAAAAAAACAGTGTGGGAGCTTCTTTGGGCATTGATGTCTGAAAATGAGCTGGTGCAAGCAGGATTAATTAGCTTCCTTGTAGTTTCTCTACTCTAATTTCTTTGCTACTTCGTACTGAATACTGACAGATAGACCTCCACCAGTTCAGGTAAAAAAATATATATATATATACCACGTCAATTAGTATCGTAGCAAACTGATAAATATTTCTTCATATATTTCAAATATTATTTTCCACATACATGAAATCACCTGAGTGATTTGTTCTCTTTGTAAGATTTTTCACACAAATTCAAATTTAATTAAATTTTAATACGATATCAGATATATATATATATATATATATAAATTGAGAAGAGTATACTAGTAGTATTATTATTCAAAGTCTTCGATGAATCCCTAGCGCACCCTATCTCCAAAAACTCTATGAATAGGGGTGTGAAATATACTACAATTTACTAACAAATATATAAAAATAATATTTTTTACGAAATTATCTTATTTAAGTTGTATTTTTAGAAAAAAAAAAATTAAATGGTTTTTGATTAGTAACTCGAATATATGTATTTTTTTTCTCCATATTAATCACACCTTTGATGTCATTTTGTGTATAATAAAAAAATCGACTAATGTAATTAAGATTTTGAAAGTTTAATTATTTTATTTTGATTGAAATATTTTTTTTAATACGTAGCTGATTGATTACGGGAAAAAAATATACTTTCTTGTGAATATTTCTTATGTGTAAAAAAGTTATCACACTGTACTAACCTTAAATAATTTATTTTTTATTTAAAAAAATGGCTCAATTGTTACGTCAATTCCTCAAAGTAAATTAAGGCGATAATCAAGCACTTTGAAATAAATATTTTTGTCTCATTAACTATTTTGAACAAACATTTTTTTCCATGCTTCCTTCTCGAACTTATTGAATTTTTGGTTTCACAAAATTTTGATGTACTATTTTAGCACCTCGTGTTTTTTTAGAATATATAAATTTTGTACATGATTATTTAATTTTTATTTTATTATGATATTAAAAATTGAATGTGATCATCTAATCAAATAAAATAAAAAACTTAATTAACTCTTTTTCAGTAACGAAAGTCTACTCTTGATGATCTACATAACTAAATTTTGAATTTCAATCACGTGTTTAATCAATTCAATTATAATGACGCGTTAAATATTTTTTTTTATTTATATATTTCGAGTTTAAATTATAAGAGAATAATGTCACTTCTAAGAAAAAACACTTCACCTTTAGTGAACACAAACTAAATAAATTGATCAACCTAGCTAGTTACTAATTGTTGAATGTGAGGAGCATGACGTTTGAGCTTACGAGTAAAAAAAAAAACTAATGAAAAAATCTGTCAATGGTATTAATTCCGTCTCATTTTATATGTCATTTTTTGGATTTTAAGAGTCAAATACATTTATTTTTTATCGTAAAGTTTTCATAATTCTTATAAACATTTTGAGTTATCAACTATTGTGACTCATAGTCTTGTTACGTAGTTTACAAATATATAAATATTATTTTAAAAAATTAACAATTTCATGCGCGAATTTCCGATCAATCTTATACTATTTGACTCTCAAAATATAAAATATGTCATATAAATTGAGACAAAAGGAATAGATTTTAGATAGTCTTTTACTTATCAAGTCAACAATAATTTACTGAGTACATATCTTTTCATTAGTTCTAACATATTTAGTATTTAAAATTTAATTAATGGACCAATAATATATCTCACGTTATTAGATGGTTGGTAAAATATATAATTTCCCTGGTTAACTTTTACCTCATAAGTAATTGCTTAAGTTAATTAAATACAAACAAAATATGATGATTTCGACATTATTAAACAATTTAATCATGTCATAGTATGCTAAGTACTAATATTTATTCTAAGATATTAATTAACGTAAAAATTAGAAAGAATTACTTTAATAATTATTTAAGTAGTTTGATTATGTAAATAGTTTTTTTTATTGTGTAAGAAAAATAAGAAATGGGATTCACTAGGTAGATGATGTATGCAAGAACGTGGATACACAAAACAATAACAACTAAATATCTAGCATACTACCTTCTAATAATATTTTATTACTATAATAATATTGTGTACGAAAATTATCACAATTGAAATCAAAATACGATAAAAAATTATATTGTATATATAAAGTTAAATTTATTTATTATGTATATATAGTATTAATAGATAATGAGTTTCAACTTTTTCAATTATATTAACTTTTTCATATTTCAGATGACTCTCCTAATGAAAATTCTAATTTTACGTCGAAAAAATAATATAAAAAAAACATGATGAGTGTATCAAGGAAGTTGTTGATCTGTGGATCTTAGCTAAGCTAATTAGCTACAAATTTAATGATAAGGTCCATTTGATAATTAGTTACTCCAACTTGGTGATAAGGGGAGTTAATGATTATTATTATTGATTAATTAATCATGATACAGATCACCAATATATATTTATACAAGAAGAGAAAATAAAAAGATTTTCATACTTTTAATTATCGTGCTTAAATGAATAATGTATTTAATTGATTGAATCAGGAAATAAATTAAATTGCATATTATACGCTAATATTATTTTATATTTTTTATATATTTTTATAATAAAATTTTTTGACAAATTAATACCTAAGAAGGATCGATTTTAACCCTGGTATTTATAATTTTTTCAAAAAAAAAATTATATAGAAATGTCAAATATATATATTGGTATGTTTATATTAGATTGACTTAGATAAAAAAAAATATATATATATATAATAAAGTCCATCCACGATGAAGTATGAACGTTACTCCAATCTTAAATCGATTTAATACATTTTAAAATTATATTATCTATATTAATTATAAGTCATTTAATTATGGAAAAATGATTTCCTGTAATATTTAATAGCAAGATAATATACACGAAAAATAATAAATTTATTTTTTAATTTTTTTAATAAAAAAGTAAAATTAAATGACTAGTTTTAATATATCGAATATGTAAAAATAGGTGGATGGAGTAAGTGCTACTCACTGTCAAAGCTTCTATGACAACAAAGAGCATAAGACATAAGCTAAAGAACGATAAAAAAAATATTTACATAAACATAATTATTATAACTCATACATTTTAAATTATGAATTTGTAAATATCATATCGTATTATTATTTTGTGCGTGAAACACAGTTACTTTCAAGAAAAAAAGGTTAAATATATTCTCAAATTATCGTAAATGGTGTGCAGATATCCTTCGTCATACTTTCGAAATATTGATGTCTTACCGTCCAAAAACTAGAGTGTATATGCCCTTCACTCTAACGGAAGATTAAATAGGAACACGTGACGCAATCTTATTATTTGATCCGATGTCGAATCGGTGAATAAGATTATGATACACGTATGTCTATTAGTATAAAGGGTATATATGCTCTAGTTTTTGAATGATAATGATAGCTATGTCTCAAAAATATGATGGAAGGTATCTGTATACCATTTACGATAGTTTGAGCTATATTTGTCCATTTTCCTGACTTTTGAAGGGTATATATATTCTAATTTTTTAATAACAATAATAGCTATGTCTCAAAAATATAATAAAAAATATCTATATATTATTTACGATAGTTCAAGCTATATTTTTTTATTTTCCTTATTTTTAATTGCGTGTAAACATTCATAAAGTATATATAAGATAAAAAAAGACACAAATGACAGACTCAAACCTCTTTTTATGAAAAACAAAGTCAAGTGCTTCTTTTGATGCATAAAGCCTCTAATAACTCAATAATTCAAAAATAGTAGGGACAAGAAAAAATCAGTAAATATTTTCTCAGTCGTATATTACTTGACACATGTTAATCTAATAACTTTTTATCAAGGCTTTAATAAAAAATATATTTTATAAAAATTAATGCTTTGAACTCTAAATTTGATCAAACATTATTTTACGTAGTTATTCAATACTAAAAGACAGCATAGAAAAGAAATTCAATAAAATCTTCTTAATTTATTAAAATGAATAAGTAAAACTAACTAAAAGATGCTTATTTTTTAGTCAAGGGTCTATCGAAAACTATTTCTAAACCTTTAAAGATAGAGATAAGTTCTGCATATAACGTATCTTTTCAAACTCCATTTATAAAATTATAATAAATATTATTGTAACTAAGTAAAAAATAATTACGTCATCATGAGTCTGGGAGATCGATTATAATTTTTAAATGATTGGAGGCAAATATCAATGTCTAGAACATGGCACATGAGGATAATGGGTGTCACTATTTGCTAACAAAATTCACAAAATAATTAAGCAAACAAACTATTCAACTTATTGAGGATGTTACCTATAATAAATCGTAGGGACAGCTGCATGTTAGGCACAATTAAATATATTAAATAATAATTAAGTCTCTACTCCCTACGTGCCAATTTAATTAAATTAAGGGAGTTTCAAATTGAGATAGATTTAATTTCTAGTTTTTTTAAATCCTTTTTAAAAATAAAATAAAATAGTAATTAGTATGATTATAAATTTAGTAATTCAAAATTGACTGAGTTAAACTAGTATCGAGTCGTCACCTCGTGTCATAAGGTTTTGAGTTAAGTTCCTTCGTGTTTAGTTGCTTTTGTTGAGTTTGGAATTTGTTGGTGATAAGCTCTATGTTTTTATCAAATCGATCATAAGATGATCTATCATCTCGATTAGGCTGTTATCAAAAAATCTCTCTCCATTTTATTAAACTTTAAGTCGGAAATTTTATGTAGCCAATTCAATTCACTGCAGGTTGCAAAACAAACATGATTATTTTGAAGTAACCTTTGTGGTGGTTAGGGTTTAGTTGACTTGTATACTTGACATTTATTAGATGCACATGCACATCTCATTTATAAAGGTAGGAAATATTGAATCTCCCAAATGGGATGTTTTAGGCTTGATTTTCTAACTCGATCGAGTTCGTCGTATGAAATTTATCTATAACATTTTTAGGTAGTTTCCATTTGGTATCCCGCAGTTGCATCTCCGTACCTCCAGAACCCCGTAAGTTTCGGAAATTCGTTTGGACTTTCCGAAAGTAGGGTCTATGGCGTCTCTCCGTTTGGAGACTCTGGAGGAGTCGCTCCCACAAACGAATGAATGGGGCTCCTGGTCCTGATCGAACCAGAGATTCCGACAACCCGGGGAATCAGCAGAAAGAGATGGGTCGGATACTGAAATCTGCCCAAAAGTCCTGACTTTTTCGAGGCAGGGCTTCGACCCGTATCTGGCTAACTCCTCGAACTGCTGGGTGCGGCATATTCATGGACTGGCAAAGCTTTGTGTTGAGATTCAATTAAATTTTTAAGTGAAATTCATTATATGTCCAAACACAAATTCAACTTCGATCTATCTTTTTCTTCAACTTCAAATGCTATTTTTTATAAATTATATTACTTGATTCACTTTCGAATGCTTACCAAATAACAATAGAGAAAAAAAAAAAAAAGTGAAATTGGCAAAATCTCATGTAACTCGTATAGAACAGAAAGAAGCTTCAATCTTAAACAAGTTGAGCTAGATGATATTAATCATTTCCATTAACACTCAATTCGAAATAAACGTTAAAACAAAAATACGAGGTATCTATATTTTCGACCAGTATATCAATCTCTACTAGGACTAGAAAACTCTGGGAATGCAATGGACCCAACTTAAAGATTGTAAAAACGATATACGAAAACTCGATTCCAGAACTGTGGATGTTGCAAGTCTAAAGGATAATCCGCCCATATTAGTTTTCACCCAACAGCTCAGCCTTACTAAATAGTTCCTCCTGAACAGGAACTTCCTTCAGTTGTTGTGATGAAACGACGTCAGCAATAGCTTTGAGAGCAGCTGTGGCCTGATCGTTATCAACGGCTGTGTCTGCCTCAGCGACAAGTTCATTTGGCTCATCATCAAGCTTTGGAGGTGGAACAAAGAAAGGAATGTTGCCTCTTTGCCAATCATGGAGAACCATCTTGGCAGCAGTATTGTAGTCAGGTTCACCTCCCTGAATAGCACAAATTAAGATTTTATACCAACTATACTACTCTCTGGACAGCCATAAGCACTAAAAGAAAAGTAGTACAAGGATGTCAAGCACATTGCAGAATTGTAGCCAAATATGCAAATTTTATCGAAAATCCCTGTAGAATAAAGATATATATAAAATTGACATTACAATTTTTCTATCATTTAGGAAATCATTTCTCAACCTGAAAGTGCTACTTCACAATTAACACTTATTAGAGGCCAACTGAGTTCTCAATTATTTTTGTCCAACAATACTGCTACATAACTTTAACTTTGACTACCAAGTGTTCGTCTAGTGAGCTTCACTTTGTCCTACATGAACTAATGAAAAAACATAAAAGGAACCGGTTTAAGTGATCGTCCTATATGAGCTGACAAACAGCACAAAACACTTCAGATCATACCCGAGAGACTAATGAAAAGTATAACAAAATATAATCATCAAGTTATAAATTTTCAATTTACCTTCAGAAGTTTGCCTGAAGACTTGCATAGCTGTTGAAGAAAGTCATACTCGTCAACCCTGGAATATCAAAATATCATTTAAGCAGAACAGAGATTCTAGATATGGAATTTTGGGGGTGTCAACACAAACTGCCGAAAGAATACATGATTCTCATTCTACTTGGTGAGATAATTTACCAAATGTACATATATAATAGAACAAATGACGAAGCAGATACAACTACAATGTGTTCCCATTTCTATCTACGAGGAAGCAGGCTAAACAAACTAGAAGAATGTCTTGCTGAGTACTTGATGAAATCTACAAATAAAATCAAATGATGAGAAAATTTACCAATTCTCTATCTTATAAGCTCTTTTAAGATGCTCCTTCTTAACGCGATTCAACACTTCGCTAATGTGTTCAGAAGCATCAGGTAGGTTTGTCACTCGTACCTGGAAATGGAACCCCAAATTTTGAGGTTTTGAGGTAGTCAGTCAAAGAACCTCATGCTTACAGCAAAGTGATATAGACAAGAAGATATTTCATCAACTGAGACGAGGCAAAGGAATCTGTAATAAAGGGAAGATATCCTATACAACAAGATAAATCTTTCAATTTTTTTATAAAGGTCCCCAGGATTAATTGAAGAGAGTTATCTCCAGTCACCAACATTGGCATAAAAAAAGTAGCAATGGATAAATAACACATAAATCGAGGGCTATGTAGATTATAAATCTTTCTTTATTGATACTAGTACGTTCCAGTTCATGGTGTATTACATATCCAACAGGAAACAGGACAATAGCACAACTCTTAGGGAGTTTGGACTAAAGTTCAGGAACCCAAAACTCCTCTCCCTCCTTAATAGCTCGAGTAGGACCTCTTTCAGAGCAAATCATCGAAGTTCCAAAGTAGGGAAGACCAGCATCCACACAACAGCATCATTGCAATTGATTTGTTTACAATCTTCCCCTATCCAAATGTATTCATGACTAAATGCTTCCGACATCATAACTATATGAGATCATCCTATGTATGCCAGTCATAGAAGCGCTGTCCTAGTAGCTAGCCTAAATTAACATTGGCGACCAAAATTTCATTTTAAAAAAATGCCAACAATAAGAACTTCTAGGAAAACAAAATTAAAGTACTTATAAAAAGTGAACACGAGGATATTTGATCTCAAATCACCATAAGAACAAATCTCTGGAATTTTTCTCTAGAGGACCACAAATTTTGCAAGCAAGATTATCTAGGTAAAATCAGGCCACCTATGCCTTAAAAGTCCTTTTTATACCAAAGTCCTTTAAAATAAAGCGGTAGGTATCAAAATAAACCAAGAAATATAGCTTGACTTTGACAAGTCACAAGCACAAGCAAAAGCCTGATAAAGCAAAGTAGAAGACACATACCACGCCCTTCAAGACTATATCTGTTTCGGAATCATGATTCTGATAAACTACACCAGGACAATCAATCAAGAATATCCTCTTTGTGAGTGTAATGTACTGCCACACTTTAGTCTCTCCTGGGATAGGAGCCACCTTGCAAACCTATCCCAAAGGAAAGGAGCAAAGGTTAGTTCCACGACCATATCAAAATGTATGTGGTTGTCTGAGCATAGTACTCAAAGTGAGATTACATTTCACAAGATTTGACTTTTTACACGTCAAGTACAGGTGACAAGAAAAACAACAGTCATTATCCGACAAGAAAACAAGTTTCCTTTATTTAATATTAACAGAGAAGGTGAAAGGATAGGAAATTAAGTTTTAGAGCTGTATAAATATCTGATACTCGTGAATATAGTCTGGAACATCAAGTTTACTCTTCACTATCCTGCATTTAATCTTCCTAAAAGCAGCATCACATGATTAGCTAAAATCAAATTTGGAACAGCTTGAATGGCAATCACAATTTTTCGATAACGAGGAAGAATTGTATCAGGTAAAGAGTCTCGTAAAGATAAGAGCAAAAATTGAAGTAACAAATTGTGCAATTCACCAATCATGTCTAACAAAGAAGTATCACGGAAAAGACGATTCTCAAGGAGACAAATTGCAAACTGTCTCAGTACAGAAACAAATGAGCAAAGAAGATCACAACAGACTGGAAAGGCAGGAGAACATATGGGAAAACTTACATTCTTTGTGCGCAATGTATTAATAACTGATGACTTGCCAACATTGGGATAGCCTATAAAACCAACAGAGATTGCTTGCTTATCGCTCTTTAGACGAGAAAACTGTCTCAGCACTGACAAAAGAGAACCCTGAATGCCCAAGAAAACAAAATAAGTAACAGACAAAAAGTTACCCGCAGGGGCACAAGCACATGGATGCACAATTAGCCATAATTTTACAAATCACTATGGTACTTAGTGTATGTCTATATTCAGAGGTGGGGCAAGATCAGAAGGCACTA
This sequence comes from Solanum lycopersicum, assembly GCF_036512215.1. NCBI lineage: Eukaryota > Viridiplantae > Streptophyta > Magnoliopsida > Solanales > Solanaceae > Solanum > Solanum lycopersicum. The sequence continues at coordinate 68,222,317 of NC_090806.1, forward strand.
CAAGAATACCTTTCCAAAGGACTTGGTGACACTTGCATGAAATGCCAAAGTTGGATATTCCCTAGAGAGCACTCTAAGCCATCCCTTTGTTGCCCAAGCAGGGACCAAATCACACTACATAGGCAGAACAAATTATCAATTTTAACAAATCCTGAAGTTAAAACTGACATCCTGAAAAAAGAAGCCAAGACAACTCAAAGAGAGAGGCCGAAGGGGAAATAGAAATATATATAATAAAGAAAAAATGTCTACTATGTTAATAATAATAGCAAACCTTATTAAGCAAAAGGACCATATGTTTGTGCTTGCAATTTTCTTTCAAATGTTTCTCCAAATGGTAGCACCTTGTACCACAGGGGTCTCTGGCATCAAGAACCTGCAATCCAGGTTAACCACAGTAAGTTACAACTTCCAGCAGTATACCTTTCATCTAAAATATCCTATACTTTCCTCCTTAGACAGAGAAAACTAGATCAGAACATTATACCGTCCATACACAGCAGACAGGTGATTTTTGAATAAAGTAAACAATTTTATTAATAATGGGGAACTCTCCTGTAATTAAGGAGCAGACTACGAAGTATAGACTCTACAACATAACACGGTTCTCTAAGTAAACACAACATTCAATCTTCTACACTAACTGAAACTTCATGGGCCCACCAAATAAGCAACAAGGAAAAAATCAGGACAGACAAGTTGAGCCTGGTATGCTTGGTTAAGTAAGATGTGATTGTTTTACACTTGGATACAAGAGAATTTTTTTGCATTTTTCACCAGAAAAGCATTTAGTTGGAAGAACATCAACATCAAATAACATACTTCATTTTAGATATTAGATATAGCAGGAGTCTAAAGCCACGAAACAAACCTGAATAACGACATCAGAAGAGTCTATGACTTTGTAGAGCTCACTCCAAATTCGTTTACTTTGTCCTTTCTCAAACATTGTGTGCCTAACAAGATCTCTGAATCCATCAGCATTTTCATCCATGGAGGTGCTAGCACCATGTTTGTCTTCAAAATCATCTGCCAAAAATTCAAAACAAATCTTTGTTGAAGCAAAATAGCTACTTAAGTGATTAGTAAACAAAGATCAACTTCTACATGAATTTAAAAGTCAGAAGATACTTCTCAATTCATACCATGAGACACATCAACCTTCTTCACTAAAGCTTCATAATCTAATGCCATAAGTTTGGGGCGTTTCCTCTTTGTTTTTGGTCCAAAAGCATCAGCGAATGGCTCATTGTCAAGAAGATGAACTTTTACTTGCTTTAATCAAAAAGAGAAAAAGAGAAAAATATTAGCAAACAAATCCAGTATGAAGCATAAAGCAACAAGATTTAGCCTCAATTTGCCAAGTTATTCTATACACACACAAATAGTACATGTGCGTATCACAGGAAGCCCCCAAATCATACAATAATGAGTGCACATTAGAATTACAATAGCAGAGTAAAGAGATTCACGGTGACTCAGCAGGAACATAAGAACAAGTTGTTAAATAATAAAACTAAGGAAAAAGAACCTCCCATACCTTCTGATGATCATTTAAAAGGGACATGGGCAACTTCCTTTCTTTTAATATAACATTGTAGTTACTGGAAAGCCGAGTTTGGAGCTCTTCTCTAAAAAACTCCAGTTCCTTCTGGTTGACCACCCGAGTATTACCTGTGAAGTTGGAAAATAAATTCCCAATTCAATTATTTCAACAAAATTCAGTCATCCACGAAAAGTAGCATCAACTAACCAAAGATGACATTTTTAACGATGAAAATAAAAAATTCAGCTCAATTTAATCATTAATACTCCCTCCACCTCAATATTAACACTTCCGCACTAACCCAACGCCAATTCTAAATAGATTTCAGCAACCTAATTAAGTCAGGTTGTCAAATTAATCTTCAGAAACACAAACTACAGGAGTACTACAAATTATCTCTGCTGGCAAAAGACTATATTTTGTAATTAGTAAGAACGTAGAAGTGAAAAGTGTGAAACTTTTCAGAACATACCGAACCAACGACGATCTGGTTGTATCCTTGTTGATGGCAGCTCCTTTGATTGTAAGTCGTGCTTAATTATGTGACCCTGAGGATTACGCTTCGGCCTGGTATTGTACATCTTGAGCCGCCGCACAGTAGCGGCGCTACGGCCATTTTTGGCTGCGCTGACATCCCTATTGGAGTCCAATGAATGCTTTGGCTTTCCCGATACATTCACCGACCTCTCTTTCTTCTTCGCCATCTCCGATATACGAAGAACAAAACTAGGGTTTAGGAATCGGCGATTAACGTTAATACCTCAGTCGTCTAGGCCGGTTTGTAGTATACACTCCACAAAGAAGAGGAGGCGTTAAGAGCTAAAACCTAGCTTTTTCAATATGTGTGAATTTGTTGGTTTAGATAATTACTCTAAGCTTCTTTAACTTTAGCTTATTTATGTTTTGGTATACTAAGTTTTTCTTCATCGGAAATGGTAATAGAGGCATACGTGTTACGTACTAAGTTTTTTCTCTCTTCAATTTCGCTCTTCTTCCTATAATTAGAAATTCAGAACTTGAGCTGGACGAGTTATGTTGTCTGGAATAGGATGGGTTAGAGAGCTTTAGCAGAATGCGATGAATTTACAAACCAAGTGAATGTAATGACCAAAAATACTTTTGTTAAAGATGTTTTATAAGTATTTGATTGTTGAGTGAATTTTTTATATTTAAAGCTTAGTGATAAATTGATGATATAAGCAAATGGCTGTCACATACGTCTATGCCTTCTCATTCATTTTGTAAACTCAAGTATAATAACCTGTAACTGAGATAAATAATACTAAACAAGTCTAATATGACGAGCTATAGGAGAGATAAATAACACTAAACAAGTCTAGTATAACGAGTTCAAAAGTGTTACAGTACACAATACGGATTTGGCATTGTAAGGCATAATTTGTTGCTAAGAATGACCATTTGATCAAGTTTTCGACAACCAACAAAATAACCGTACATTTTCTAAATTCAGTCATCTCTGGAAAGTGAGCGTTAAATAAAATCAACTCATAGAGGAGTTCCTCCTCAAAAAAGCCAAAATCAACAGCAATTGTCAATAATCGTTGTTATACAAACATCCTAAAAAATAAGTACCATAGTTCTCTTCTTGATATTTATATAAGACTCAACTTTTACTTCGCTAAAATTTTTGAATAAACTGAAGTATCTACTGATTAACTAAAATATGAGTTGTCCAATCTTATCTTTGGCTTCTCCCTTGAATCAACTTGCAGAAAAGGTCGGATTTAGATGGTTTGTCTCTTCATGAATCGTGGGAAGGGCGATCTGCAAAAGAAATTTATGATTAACAACATACACAATATAATTCAACAAATGAAGTTTGGGGAGGGCAGGATATACGCAGAGTTTACTCCTACCTTGAGATAGAGAGGTTTTTTCAAATAAATAAGAAGTGCATACACAGAAACAACAAGCATAAACTCTTAAATTTGTGCGTTCTCATTTCATACCTTAAGGTGTATCGGCCTTCTTGGCTAATGATTTAAAATGTTTTGCGTGTTTTTTCTCTGTTTCAGCAGAAGGCTTACTGCCAAGTTGATGGGCTTTTCCTTTCTTCACAAAGATAAAAGAGGACGAAATTAGTAAAACATAATGAGGAATCAAGCACTAGTGTAGCAAGACCAAGCTAGTTCTCTTATTTTTCTATGAAGTAATAACAGGGTCATAATTAAAAAAGTATCAAGATGATGCAAAATTGCAAACAAAAAGTGTGTTAGATCGAATACATCAGAAACAAACTAGACTAAGACCAGGGAGCTAACGGAACCAAAGTTCGTCATCATTATTTAATGAAGTCAAGTTATTCCAACTAAACAAGTTAAGTAAACATATAGCTCGTGCTTACATAATATGAAGCTCACTAATAATTATTTTTTTTGCAAAAACTCAAAACTGTTGTAATGTATCCAGGCTAGTAGGCACCAAGTAACTCTGTCCACCAAGCCCGATGGCAAGAAATTATCCCAGGACCAATACAAAAGTTTACAACGAGTCAGGTAGACATTGACAAACAAAGCAAGTTCTTAAACAAATAGACTAAAGGAAAAGTCACTATGCATACCTTCTTGTGTTCATTCACAAGGGACATGGGCAAATTACTTCCATTCATGATGATATTGTAGTTGCTAGAAAGCCGATCTTGAATCTCTTCTCTAAATGATTCCAATTTCTCCTGACTAATCACCCGAGTATTGACTGTAGAATCCCGAAAATCAGATGATTCACATATAATTCTTACATAAGCAAAACTAAGCATCCATTATGAGCAAGTTAATCCACCATAATAGCAATTGAACAATAAGAAAATCAAAACATATTCAGCTAAATTTAAACACTAATACACCCTGCTCCCGTGAACCAAATCAAAGTATGTAATAGTTTTCACTAATAAAGTCATCAATTCGACCAATTTCTTATCATAAACTATATATCTATATCTATATTACTTTAAAAGCATAAAATCGTCATTCTTTGTTCAAATTATTTCTCCAGTGCTTTCACAATACTCGTCTAATTGATAAATCTACATGGAGCGTACAACTGTTAATCTATGGGGAGGTTTTGCAGAAAATGATGGCTTATTTCTTGAAAAGTTGAGAGACGACCAACCTATTCTAGGCTTATGTGACATGAGAGTCTCAAACTATAAAAGGTCGTTTGATGTGAGGAATAAAAATAAATAGTGATTGGATAATCACTAGATCTTCGCGCCTGGTATGGAACCTCATTTACTAATATGCTAGGCATTATTCATTTAACCTCACTGCCCGAACTTATGTTCAAAGTACAATTGAACAACGTAGCCACCATTTACTTAGCGGAAACTAAATATCACCAGTCCCAATCGATTTAAAATGTAATCTAACCAATTTAAAACCCACAAAAATTTTCTCAATTACGTGCTACAGTTAAATCACCTCCCACACCAAGTAAGGCAATGAAAAAGGCCACAAAAGTGATGTTACCCAATATTATGGATGGAACGCTTGATGATACACAGGTTAACTTCAAACCAACACTTCACCTATACACATAGGACCACTATTTTTAAGCATCACAAGACGAGGCAACCACAACGCACATGCGCTAAATCTAGTAAAAAATATAGAAGCACGAACGATAAAAATTTTTGGGAAGAGCACATACTGAACCATCGGGGATCTGGCTGTATCCTCGTTGACGGAAGCTGCTTTGATTGATACTCGTGCTTCAATATTTTGCCCTTCCGGTCACGCTTCGGCCTAGAATTATACATCTTCAGCCGCCGTGTAGTGGCGGAGCTACGGTTGCCGCTTTTGTTCTTCGCCATTTTGTGTGAATAAAATAAAAAAAGGGGTTTTAAAAATAATTCTCCATGCACGGAGAACGTCAATAGAATATATATTGCGATTTTGTTCTGAAAATTACTGTAAGATCCTCTAACTTTAGCTTATTTGTCTTTTTGCATACTAAACCTTTTCATATTTACTCCTTTTCCCGCTATTGAAATTTTTCTTTTTATTTGGAAGAAATAAATCTACTACCTTACTTGCTCGTTCATTTTTACTTGTCTACTTTAAAATTTTGTATTTGATGACAAATTAAAATGGAAAAGTAATACGTCAATGTCATTTTTTTTATTTTTGGTCTTTCGGCAATATCTGATATGTATATTGAAATCCGACTAAATTTGAATTCACGTTGAAAAGAATTTTTTGGACTCCCACCTACATTGAAGCCCAACAAAAAGGTGATTCCATATCCAATAGAAACTCAAATCAAAACCTTTGATTAAAGATGAAGGCTTACTTACCACTCCATTACGATCCTTGTTAGGGCCAAAGGTCATTGAGATATAGCGATATTTTGAAAACCAAAACAACATAATTGTCATTTACTTCAGATTAAGATTTCAAAGTATTTTCTTGTATTTATTTACATCCAATGAAAGAATTGTGTAAACAAGGACATGAGAGTTCCATGGATAATAATAAAAGGAGAAAATTATAAAGTAATAGCCTTGTGTATCCAACTGATTCTACCTGCCATATTCAGTTGCTGCACATTGTGCAATGTCTAAGTTCTGAACCAGCTATATCGTTAACATATACCAAGTACTAATAAAGAAAAATGATAGTATTATCCATGCTACACCATTGCTACATCGTAATAGCGCTGTTTCGACTCCACTGTACATTCTCGAGTAGTAGCATCTAAGTTACTAAAACACTCGGTTACCTAATCTTCTTTTGGCTTCTCTCTTGCATCTTCAGTTTCACTATTCTGCAACAGCCTGAATTTAAGTATCTTTTGAAGCTGTGTTACAAGCTTGACTTGTTTCGACTTGGTTTGCTTAGGATCTAACGTGGGCCTTCCTGGGCAAAGGTTAGCTTCAGAAGGTCCAGCTTCTTCAGGAGGGGTATCTGCCAGAACGTTTACTTGGTGATAAATTCCAGATAGATTTGAAGAATTATTGTTCTTTTATATTATCCAACTAATATGCAAAACTCATGAAACTAGAAAACTGAATGTAAGTCTAAATAGAAAAAAGACATGAGGCAAGGAGTCGTGGACTAAAAAATTCTGAAGGCCCCCTCCTATACTTATGTTTCATTGTGTCGAATGCACATTATGTTAGAGGACAGGTTCCAGAAAAAACGTACTCTATTCATATGAACCTAAAAATGACAGATTCCCTGGATCACAGTCTACTATGTGCCTAATGTTGTCACAAATTATCATTCACGGATACCAGGAGGCAGCCCAGTGTCAGTTATAAAGAACCAAGTTCTGACCCCAGGCAGATTTTTGTATGGTAGAAACAGGCAAAGAAGAACTCCCTCTTATTTTTTAAAAAAATATTTTTTGGGATGAGATGGAACACCACCAGCAACGTTGAAGCTAGATTAAAGTAATCAGGAAAGTAGCTCATTCCTTTTCTTGTTCTATTATAATATGTTGCGGAGAGGAACATGGCTTACCTTTTTCATCAAAAACAAGGCATGTCCCAATAGTCTCATCATACTGTCCAATCTGCAAAAGAAATAAACAACAGTTGATAAACACACTTCTACGGTACGAAAATAGCATACGAACTAATCAGCTTAATTGCCCAATGGGGGTTCATATGCATGTGAGGATAATCAAAAGAGACAACATATTTGGATTGTATAACCACAATTGTTACACCCACTCTCCATTATATCTACTTTGTTTTCCCTTCACAGACTCTTTTGTTCTAGAAAGATCTCAATTAACGACTGGCCAGAAATAACAAGGGGGTTGAAATGGCCACAATCTGTCTATATCCTCTCACAAATGGAAGACAAAACTGTGAGGACAGAGACCTATCAGCCAGAAAGTTTTATTTAAGTGCATAATTGTCTATTTTGTAAGGAATAGCTAGACAATAAGGTGAGTGTAATGTCACTGATGTAAGTGTGGCGGCCTTTTGGGGTGTAAGGGTGTCAGCGGGGATCAAGATGACTGAAGTAATGACTAATGTCACTGAGGAGATACATACCTTTATAAGAATATTACCACACTAACAACTAATATCACTAAGGAGATATATTATAATTCTGTAAACATGATTAATAAATTCAAAACAAAAATGAACTTGAAGCAGCCTCCAAACCACCAACTCACCAGCTTAATTTTACCATCGATGGTCAAGATGGGGTTCAACGTGTCAAGACCCTGCAAAAAAAATTTACAAAATTAAAAAAACAAAGCAATTGCAATAGTTTTCAAGAGCTGCAAGAACAATCCCGTTGTATAGAATTACAGAACTACTCGAAACAATGAGTATCTAACAAGTGAAGAAATAAAAGGAAAGCCAAAAGGGTTATCACTTAGTTTTGGATCTATAAGAACATCAAAACATTGAAACAGAAAGGTGAACTTGGGATCGTACCGAGAGAACATATGGTGCATTTGGGGGAATGTAAACTTCACAAGGAAGGTCATCTAGATCAAGCAATACATACTCTGCTTCCTCCATGTTATCATCACAAAGTGACTGGTTTTCCATCATACAGCGCAGCAGAAAGTAACAACACCAAGAATTGCAATGGATGATGCACAGAGGAGGGAAAGAAGTGAAGGAGAAAAGCTGAAAAAGAAAAAAAAAACGTGTAAAACAACGATGTAGGAATACCTTAATTTTTAATTGTACAACAACTTTATATATAGATGTCAGATTGCCCCATAAATTTCAATCAATGACATATTGCAGCAAATGTATTACGTATTAAAGAGTAAAAAAGACTCTTTCTTCTTACAATCACCCCGTGCATTACTATTGTGCTTCAGAACATCAATTTTGTTAACTTCTTAAAATCTCCTCATATTTGAGCAATTGTGAAAGTCAAAACAACAAGAGTCATGTCAGCATTCCTTCGTCCGACCAGGATATATTTTACGAACAAAAAATCAGTATTCCGATTCTATTATTGTTCTCTCTTATGAGAGAAATAAATTAAAATGTGAATTTCTTACCATGAACTACAACAGTAAAGTACAGTACTACAGTTTAGCAAGGAAAACACATATTAGAATGTAAATTTCTCACCATGAACTACAACAGTAAAGTCCAGTTTAGTAAGGAAACACATATTAGAATGTGAATTTTCACCAGCTCTAATTGCTTTCATATTGTTCAATGTAACTGGTGTACAACGAGACATATCAGTTTCATATTTCTAAGTCTTGGAATTCCTGGTATAACATGGTTTCAATATTTTCTTACTGTTTAAATTGGTTTTCTTTCCTCACTTTCTACTGTAAAAGAGCAAACTGAAAAAACTAATCATCATTTTACCATATGATCACACTATTTCGCAGAAAATGGCTTCGTAAAAGAACAGAATGCTCAAAAGGAAGAAACAAACAAGAGCAACCAACATAATTAAATGAAATTCAAACAGTAATGTGTGAGAGAATGACACTGTCAAATTGTTCTTCAAGGGACCAACAGATCAGCAAAATCAATGCCACCAGATATTAAATAGTGAATACTATTGAAAATGATTTCATGTACGAAACCTATTAATCAAAATGAACATATTGGAAATTTAATCAAGTGAAGAAGCAGATTCTCATTTTTTCCCCTTTGCTGGGTGAAATGGTATAGTATTTCATATAAGATATGAAGAACTAGAAGACATAAAAAAACGTTTCAAGAAGAAAAGACAGCACTGCCAAAAAAAAGGAGGGAGAAGCTAAGAGGCAGGAAATAGGAATGACGGAACGAAAAAAAGTAACTTTACGACAGCAAGACAATAAAGACAAATTTTATGGGATTTTCTCCTTTGCTCAAACATATGTATTGGAAAATCAAGGGGCTTAGAAATCCAATTTTCCATCTCCTTACTTCTGACATTTAGGTACTCGAGTTCTAGTTAAAGGCGTCTACGAAATTCCATTACAAATACTCTGCCTGCTGAATTGAGGTAGTAAATCAAACTAAATAATCTACCAATTGCATGATCACTCGGTTCACAACATCGTAACAATAACATACCCCGTGAAATCCCGACAAGTGGGATCTGGATATCCCACATGATCATTTAAAAAATAGTTTCCGACCGTAAAAGCTAAACATCTCAAACTATTTCTGTTTTTATTCCTCACTCTTCTCTTTTCTCTATTTTTTCATGCCAATGCTTACACTTTTCAAACATTAGGAATACAGTGAGCACTTCATCTGTTTCATTCTAAGATGAAAATACAACAATAATTTTAATAGATAAGATAATTTTTCATGGAAGCAATACGGAGGTGCGGTGCTGTATTACAGTAGGAACTAGTACAAAAAATCAGATATAAGCTATTATACTTCAGAAAAAATTGATACGTTAATGCATATTTTTTAGTTTATGCGACATTATTGATAAGAAAAGGAACATGAGAAGAAAGAGCTGAGAATTACCAGTTGAAATAAGCTACCGCCTGCAGCCTGCCGCCTGCCGCCTGCCGCTTGGATTTCGCCGGAATCGAGAGAGACAGAGATAGAGAAACCGGGTGGTAAGTGGCAAACGGGTAAGGGCTAAGAATTTGGGCTTGGTCTTGGGCTTATGGGTATTGCATTGGGCTCAAATAAAAGTTTTTGAAAAAACATAAAAATTAATGGAAAACTTACATAAATATAATATAATAAAAAAATATTTACCATTTATAACAATAGTATTTTCTTTTCAGTTGATCACTTTTAATTTATTTATAATACAAGTTTAATACATATTACAAAGAACAATTTATTATTCACATATAATACAAATTTTCATGATGAATAATACATTATCACACATTTTAATACAGTTGTAACACAATGTGACAATTTTTTACCAAACAAACATGATATATTTCAAAAAATAATTATAATTCATATATATTGCATACGTAATTCACTTTTAATACATATTACAGATTTAACAAATAATTGTTATAAATGGTAATAAACAAAAGTATCGCTAAAATAAGTAATTATTTTTTAAAATGTATTAATTTATGTATTTTTTTCAAGTTAATAGTGAGATAAACTCATTAATTTAATTATTTCACGTGATATGTATAAAATTACAATATTTCAGTATATTATACATATCTGTAGATTAAAAGCACGTGATTCAAGAGTATTCTTTATTTCTAAAGTTATGTGTCAAATAAAAACCAGACAAATAAATTTAAAGATAGGAGTATATTCAAAACATAACGATGCTTTGATTTTAAAGTGTAGCAAAATACATGTTTTTATGGCATAAAATACCTCATCCTAACTAAAAATCGAACGAATTTATTATCTGGTCATAACTAAACGTGTATGCATGTATGTATGTATGTAAGACTAATTATATGTGTATGTATATGTGGACAATGAAGGCTAGAATAAGCCCTTCATCGTGTGTTTCGATCGATAAAATCCTCCGAGTGACTGACGACGTGAGCTCGCTAGGCTCATTGGATGAGAAAAGTCATTAGAAAGACAAGACTTTACAACAAATACATATAAAAATATTGTAATTATAATACATTACGGTTAATTTTTATAATTATTTTAAAAATAAATTTAAATTTAATTGTACCTATCGAAAATAAGAAAAGAAAGCACGATTAAAGAAAAAGAGAAATCATTGCCTGTAATTTTGTGTCTTTCCTAGTTGGACATTTTTGTCTGTAAATCTTTTTTTTTTTCTCTACCTTGCTTGTTAATCTTTAATACTTTATTCTTCAGTCAGCATTTTGGTTTATTAAAGCTTTAACTTTTAGTCGCTTTCATCTTTTTGCCACTTCTATATAAAGAAAAAAATTCCACTATTAGACTGTTTCTTTACCTACTTTTAGCTTAATTTCTTGTTTATCAAGGACCCCTCAACTCAATTTTCATTCATAGATCCGATATTTGCTCAAATTTGTGTTTATAAAGTTCCTATCTTTGTGGGGTTTTGGAGTTTTTTCTTGTAATTTGGTAGAAAAAGAGTTTAATTTTGTTTTGTTTGTTCAAGTTTGTGTTTTGGGGTTGTTGTTTCTTGATGATTTATTTCGACTTAGATTATAAGATTTCCCCACCAAGTCCTTCATTTTCTTATTCAATTTCATCAAATTTTCTTACATCTGATATTTTCTTGATAAAGTGTGTTAATTGTTTCCATTTTCGTATAAAAGATTGTTTTTGTGAAGGGAAAATGGGGGATCGTTTGAGGTCAACTTTAATGGAGGATTTGCCAGTACATTTGATTCTTGAAATATTGATGTCCGGTCGATTAGCTGTTATTGATTTAATAAGTTTAGAGCTAACTTCAAGGACTTTTAGGGGAACACATGGTTTGTTTCCTAAAAAGTTCAAGTCTTTGGTAGATTATGCTGCTTTTCAGCTTTGTGGATTGAGTTCAATCTATGCTTCTTTGCATTGTAATGCTCAGGAAGAGCTGTTGACGCGATGTAACGGCAATTGGAAGCGTCTTTTGAGGTTCTTGATGGCTGTGGAACAGTCCTCTGATATGGTTGAAACTTCTGCAGGCAATGTACTATTTCTTTGGAAAACTTGTTATTCGTTTATCAATGTTTACTTTGTTTGGTTGATTGCTATTTTTAGGACTAATAATATATGGTCGAAATGTTACTTATCAAATAGATGGATGAAATGTTTTCAGACACTATTTTTGTTGTTGTTAGTCATGAGATATGCTTGTTGATGGAGGCCAGATAGGGCCAAAAATGACACTTCTCGACCCCTTTTCGGCTTCTTCGTGTATTTACCTTATTGTATTTTGAACTCCTTAGTGAAAATTTGGACTCTTCAACTGGATGGAGCGCGTGATTCCTCTGCTTCACATATAGCAGTAGGTACTAGGCTATCTTTTTTTGTTTGGTTAAGGAATTGTATGTAAGGTTTAGTGAATTATTTAGTATTGCAATGAAATGGGACCAAATAGAATGGAATGGATAACGGTTTTATGATCGAGGTTTAGTTGCTGATTGATTTCTACCTTAATATTTCTAGATTTTAGTTACTCGCTTCTACTAGAATAGTCTGCAGCTAGGACTTCATCTTTTGTTATTACTTACTGTAAAAAGTTCTTGGCAGATGCAAATAAGGAGTGGCAGGTATCACACACTGCTAATCAATGATTCAGCAGCATACTCTTGTGGTTCCAGTTTATGCGGCGTCCTTGGTCATGGGCCTGAAACAACTCAGTGTGTGGAATTTACTCGAATTAGCTTTCCTGTTCCCGTACAAGTTGCGCAAGTTTCAGCTTCTCATAATCATGCTGCTTTTGTCACAGGGTCTGGACAGGTTTGGCAATCGGCGTATATTATCAACTACTCTCATTTTTATTACAGTAATTTACCTTTTACGTGCACTTTGTTTTTTGCATGCATGATGTGGAAATCCTCGTTCTGTTGAGGAGTAAAGTAAAGAAGGTGAAAGAGGAAGAATGAAAATGGAGACAAGCAATCCAATCACATTTTCGTTTTTTTGGGAAATTATTTTAGGAGAGGTTCCTTTGGGAGACTGATACTAATATTGTTGAAATATATATTGACTTTGAAAAATGCAAGAACTGCCACACCATGCCACTCTGCAAAAAATAATTCTTACTATTTTAGTATGAGTTGGACCTAAAACTTACCGGCATGGTGTGGTCAATAAAATGGGGCTAACCTTAGAGACTATTAACAAAAAATACTCGGTGAATTCTTCCTATTTGCTTAAGCTTTAGTGTACAATGTTAGTCGATACTTCTATGTTTCTATCTAAGTGCTGATCAAATACTTCTGCTCACTTTTTCCTATCCCTTCTGGGGAAAATCAGTCATCATTCTGCCAATTTGTAATGGCTAGTGCTACTGCAATAAAATAAGATAGAAAAAAAATTTATATTTCGAGCAGATTGATGCACCTTACGATGAGAGAGCCTCTCAAGTTTTGTACCGCTTAGACATATCCCTTACGAAAGTCCACAGTAGGTTGCAATATTCGAAGTGTGTTAGAGAATCATTCTCTGTTGTAAATATGCTAAAAACTGCCATGTTTTGTCTTCTTCTACAACATAGAATGTATATACATATTATTGCATTTTATATTATTCATGAGGTTTACAATTCTTGGTATAGGTGTTCACATGTGGAGATAACTCATCATTCTGTTGTGGGCATAGAGACACTGGACGCCCAATCTTCAGGCCAAGAATGGTTGAAGCATTGAAAAATATTCCTGTCAAGCAGGTAAATTTCCTTCTATCACGTCATGCCATCTAATTGACGGGATTACCTCAATACATGTTACAGATTTGGATTCTTTTTTGATGTTGTTGTTTTTGTTGAAAACTGTAAGTTCAATAGAGATTGAGATTCTATACATGGTTTACGATTAAGTTGATCTTTTAGTTCTGCTAGATCAATTTATGGGAATAAATGATACTGCGTCAAAATTTATTTGTTTGTTTGGAGGAGTACTGGTTAAGAAAAAAATGATGTGATGATTTGAAATATCTGCAACTTAGGAGGATTTTAGAGTCTGCCAGGAATTTCTGGTCTCTCTTATCAAGACCAACTACGAAAGAAAATAGGGAACCGAAGGATAAACTCCACTAAGTTTTAATAGCATAATTCAAGCTGTGAATGACATAAACACCTTCTTGTTCCTATGTTTTATTGCAATAAGCTTTCTGTCATTTCTTGAAATGCTTTTTGATAAAATTGGATCGACAAGCCACTCTTGAATAAATGAAGGCTAAAAATGAAAACGAGGTATTTTTAAGAGTTAGGCAACACCTATGACATGTCCATTAGTTTTAGTTGCAAATTGGAAATACCATTGTAGGTGTTACGGTGCTAATGCAGATCTAATTGGTTCCCAGCAATGTGTATGTGATGCTCTTCTGCATTTTTTCATTGTCTGTAAATGTTTTGGGTTCGTTTATCTTTAAAATTGGGCTTAATTTTGTAGTATCTTTGAAAAAGTACTCTCTCCATTTCAATTTATTTGTCTGATTTTGATTTGACACGGATTTTAAGAAAGTAAGGAAGATTTTTGAATAGGATATATTGAATGTATTAAAATGTCCTTTAATCTTATGCCTTAAACATTCCATGTGGTAAAGTTGGAAATAAAGAGTTGCCTAACACGGAAAGAACATTCTCTTTTAGACATACTAAAACGTGAAGCTGTTAAGTTTTGTCATAATACATTGCTCACTACTGTTGGAACTGGTTCAGGTTGCTGCAGGTCTCAGTTTTACTATGTTTCTCACTAGGAAAGGTCATGTTTTCACATGCGGAACGAACGGACATGGTCAACTTGGTCATGGTGACACATCGGATAGGCCAACACCGACATGTATAGAACTACTCGCATCTATTGGTTCTGTAGTTCAGATTGCTGCTGGACCTAGTTATGCACTTGCAGTGTCTGATGATGGGACTCTATACTCTTTTGGTTCGGGTACTAATTTCTGCCTTGGTCATGGAGAACAGCAGAATGAACTCCAGCCACGTGCAATCCAGTCGTTTAAGAGGAAGGGCATTAATGTGGCTCGTGTTTCTGCTGGAGATGAGCATGTTGTGGCACTGGATTCCACTGGATATGTAAGTCATAGTACCTAAAAAATAACACGATATTATAATTTCATTTAAGATGTATGCTAAGAGTTGGTTAACTGCAGAAAAGAATAAAGTGCTGTCACGACTGATGATTGATTTTCGTGATTTCAGGTATATACTTGGGGGAAAGGTTATTGCGGTGCATTGGGGCATGGTGATGAGACTGATAAGACTACTCCGTCACACTTGACCAGCCTTAAGAGCCATCTAGCAGTTCAGGTCTGGCATTCTTTTACTTTTGCTAGTCGATATTACAAAGATCAGTATTAACATTTGGAAACATGAAATAACTCAAATTAGTGTATAACGCAAGTAATATGATACAAAGTAATTCAAGGCTTGTAAAATACATAACAGTCTTCCTCGTCCTAGCTTAATTTTGCCTGCCTCTATTGGTAGGTTTGTGCAAGCAAGAGGAAAACGTTTGTCCTTGTGGACGATGGTTCTGTTTATGGCTTTGGCTGGATGGGTTTTGGTAGCCTCGGATTCCTTGACAGAGGAGCATCAGATAAAGTTTTGAAGCCTCGTATCCTGGAGAGCTTGAGATCCCATCACATATCTCAAATCAGCACTGGCTTATACCACACAGTAGTTGTTACAAATTGTGGACGAGTCTTTGGATTTGGAGACAACGAAAGAGCCCAACTTGGACATGATGCAGTAAGGGGATGTCTTGAACCTACAGAAATGTTTATGGAGAAAGCAATAAGTACAAAATATTGACTGACCAAACAAATATTGTTTCTACATCGTTATATAACATTTCAAAAAATGACTTGAATGTTTTGTGATTAGATCTTTTGTAAAGAACTTTTTTGTTGTATGATACAAAAAAGACAAATCATACATTATTGTCTTCTGAAGTTCATTACAGCCTCTTTCTCATTCCAGCTACAGAAGAGCAGAAAACAACATTAGATCATAGGTACAATTTCTAACCAAAAAAAAAGTTTAGGTATATATCTGTTTGATAATTGTACATATTATATATATGTATTTGTATATATAGCCAGCGAGATTGAGAGAGGGCAGAGAATTAGTTAATGTCTGTGGTCTCAAACTAAAATTTTGCTTTAGATCCCGAATAATATTGAGCATCTTAGACTTCTCCTAAATTGTAAAAGAAATAATTACCAATTAAGTAAAAACAATTTTATAGTCATGTTTGCTAAATAATTATTCGAATTATTAAGGATAATATTTGTTATTTTAATATATTGACCACATCTGATAATTTTAAAAAGTCTATTATCAATAAAATCGAATAAATCATCTATATTTATATGGATATCAATAGCTTGATACACTAAACTAAAACATTCGTGAATAAAGAAAAAAACTTACACTACCCCGGATAGACTTGCTCTGTTCTGTCTTCTGAGAACCACCGGAGCTCTGTTCTTTCCATAAATTTGTTCCGGCGGAGGATTCAACAGAACCGGAAATAAAGAGATGGCAGATCGTTTCTTTCCAAACACCATGCCTAGTTTTGTTGATGAAACTACAGTTAAAGAATCATTTCTTGAAGGAGCAAAAGATCCATTGTTAGAGCTTCTGTATTTGCCTTATGGTACTGTTTGCGACAATCTCAAAAGGGTTGCTTTTGATCTCAAAGAAACGGTAATCACTTCTCTTGAGTATAGAGTGCCTGCTAGGTGTTTGTGTAAATTCCCTGTTTTTTTTTCTAATTTTGATTTTGATATGTTTCAGATTGTGAAGGAGACATGGGTATGTAAAAGGGGAAGAGTGAGTGACTATACAATTTACACTGGAGCTTTAGGAACTGCTTTTTTGTTATTTAAAGCTTACCAAGTTACTCTTGACAAGAATGATCTTGCTCTCTGTTCTGATATTATCAAGGCTTGTGACTCTGCTTCCCGCGGTTCTGGGTACACTCCCTTTGCAAAATTTCACCCTTTTTCCTATGATTTGAGCTAAAATTTGATTTGTGTTGTCTGAAGAAAGATGATAACTTTTTGGTATATGAACATATCTTCTGGTTTTAATTATCCTGCATGAGAAGTCATCTTAATCTTCATGATAAACAATGGCGACCAAAAACTATAACGGTGCTAAGTGTAAGTTCGATCCACATGAAAGGTGTAACGAACTGATCACTGTATTGGTGAGTTGCTCGGTTAATTAGACATGTCTGTGAAGATGACTGGATAAAAAAGACCCTATGAATAAGGAAATAGAAGGTAAAAAAGTTGAAGAGATGAAGAGGAAATTGATACGTTTAGAAGGTTCTGTCCTTTTACATGGGTTGAGTATTAGGGAAAGCCATAGTCTGTTTTTATGTAACCTTAGTTCTAGTTTCAAGTTAAATGTTCTATATTTTTTGTGAGTTTTACTAAACCGTTCACTCAATAATCAAGTAATCTGTTAATATAAATCGGATAGGGAAGACCATGAAGTAAACTAGTTTCCGATCAGATGGGAGTAGACCTGTAAAAGTTGGTTGGATCCCTTGTAGATTGAGTGATGCGGTGGCGGTGGTCAAATGATCCGACCAGACAATCCAATCGAAGTTTCTGTTTCATGATCTCCTCCCACATAGAAACATGTTTTAGGCAAATTACATAACGAGAAGTTGAACTCTAATTTGTGAAACTGCAGGCGTGTGACTTTCATATGTGGACAAGCTGGTGTTTATTCTCTTGGTGCAGTTGTGGCCAAACAGAGCGGGGATGAACAATTGTGTGATCACTATCTGACGAAATTCAAAGAGGTTTTTTTTTTCATTGTTTCGAGCTTTTTCTGTTGATGTCAATAGTCTTCTCATTATCTATCTACAAATGCAGATTGAGCTTCCTAAAGATCTTCCAAATGAGTTGTTGTATGGGAGGGCTGGTTTCTTGTGGGCTTGTTCATTCTTAAACAAAAATATTGGTAGAGAAACAATATCTCCAACCCAAATTGTAAGAAACTTCACAAATTTCAATCACGTATGCTTCCTCATTATGAATGGCTCTTTATTTCTTCGGAATTTTTTTATGCAGCGAGCAGTTGTTGCTGAGGTTATAAAGTCCGGACGAAAAATGGGGAAAGGAAAATGTCCACTGATGTATGAATGGCATGGAAAAAGATACTGGGGTGCTGCTCATGGACTAGCTGGGATAATGCATGTACTTATGGACATGGAACTGAAAGCAGATGAGGTCGAGGATGTGAAGGCTACACTGCATTACATGATCCGAAATCGTTTTCCTAGTGGAAATTACCCCTCAAGTGAAGGAAGTGAATCTGACCGACTTGTGCATTGGTGTCATGGTGCTCCAGGTGTTGCCCTTACTCTAATCAAAGCAGCTAAGGTATGGACTATGGAGTAATACCTTGCACAGACACAGTAATCTTGATGTTAGTTCCTAATAGTTACTATATAAAACTCCTCAATCCGCGTAGACATGAGATGAAATGCGTGATCCTGGAAGGGCTTTCTGCTCATCATTGTCGTAACTTTTCAGGTTTTCAGCAATGACGAGTTTCTGCAGGCAGCTATAGAAGCAGCTGAGGTGATTTGGAATCGAGGCTTACTCAAACGAGTTGGAATATGTCACGGTGTTAGTGGAAATTCCTATGTCTTTCTTTCACTGTATCGTTTGACAGGTAAAGTTGAGTATTTGTACAAGGCAAAGGCCTTCGCGTGCTTTCTGCACGCTAGAGCTCAAATACTTGTATCAGAGGGAGTTATGCATGGAGGTGATCGTCCATACTCGTTGTTTGAAGGAATGGGAGGAATGGCTTATCTCTTTTTCGACATGATAGATCCAATAGAAACAAGGTTCCCTGCTTATGAACTCTAGTTTTGTACATACAGAAAATGAACACAATCACTCTAGTTTTGTACATACAGAATGAACATGTTGTGGGTTGTAGAATTAGCTATGTTAATCTTTTTTATGTAAGGTAGATGTATTATCATATGATGTATTGTTAAAAGGTAACGTGAAACATTCTATCTTATCATACTCTAATAAGTTGTATAGAAAAGTAAATTACAAAAATTTCACCTCAAAAACTTATTTATTAAGATGGATAAGTACTAAACTTGTTCGGTAGACTAATATGGCCTATGGGATTTAAATTATACCTTTGACCTAGATTATATTTGATATTTTTTCTATTTCAATTCATGTAACATATTTTTTAATCAATTTTCTCTCTATATATAGTATTTTAATAACTTAATTTTAAAATCTCCTTCCACCTTTATAAATATTTACGACTCTTTTTAGATCACAATTTTCTTTTTTAAAAAAACTTAAATATCGTGTTTAATCAAATAATTTCATATAAACAATGTAAGCGGTGCATTCTTGTTTTTTCTTGTAGATACTTATCTCACTAGCTTCTACAAGTATCCAAAGAAAAAAAAAAGATACATCTTATAATCTAGATAACTCTTTAAAATTTATACATATATATATATGTTCAGTTGATTCTACACAAACAAAATATACTATTTTGAGTTTAGACACAAAAAAGAAATAAAAAAATCTCAAAGATGACAGAACGTTACTATCCTAATGAAATGGATGAGCTTTCAATTGAAGAATTGGTACCTGAAAATACAAAAGACTCTTTATTCAAACTTCTTTCACTTCCTTATGATACTATTACTCAAAGACTCAAGCTAGATGCTATAAACCTCAAAGATGAAGTATTCTTTTCCTTTTATCTTCTTTCTGGATTCAGAATTTAAAGTTTATCGATTTGAGATCACTATTGAATTTAATTAATATGTTTACATATTTATTAGGTTCATTTAAATTCATAACATGTGTTATAAAACGAACATTCACTTGTCTAATAAATGAAAAACTCATTTAGTTCGTAAATTCATGACCGATTAGGGATTTTTTTCCGTTTCGTTTCAATTTATGTGATATCCCTGTATATGAAGTTTAATTAATGTAGAGAGATTTCATCATGTTTTAAAATTATCCTTAAAAAAAAGATTGAGTATACTTGGATGGACTTTTTGCTAAACAAGTTAGATTTAGCTATAGGTGAAATTAGGATTTTAATTTAACTTGTTGTGAATTTTATCTGACAAGTGGTAATTATTGGGTTTTAAATTAATATTTTTACATATCTAGTGAATTTATTATTGATAGAAATACACTATGCTGCTACTAATATTTTTATATATCTAATGAATTTTTATTGATAGAAATACACTATGCTACTACTTCCTCCCTTGAACTTAAAAGAATGTATTATAATTTTCTAGGTGTGTTAAATGGTTAGAAAATTTGATCAGAATTTGGTCAAAAAATTTAAAAAATTATAGTATTGTTTTTATTTTAAAATAAACTGATTTTTTTCTATTTTTCAGTAGAAGATATTAGTGCTAAAAGGGTAAAAATGTTTTTTAAAAAGTAAAATTATATTTAAAAAATTCATTCTGGTCAAATTTTCTGGCCAAAAAAGATCTTTTCTTTTTAGATTGATTAAAAAAAATGTGTGTAGTATAAACTGAAACAGTGGAGTATATATTTATGTTTTGCAATTTTCATACTTAATTTTATGAGTTTGTCTACATTTGAATAATTGAAATTCATTAATTTTTGTGTGTCACTAATTTTGTGTTCCCTAAATTATAAGGTTGTGAGGGAGACATGGTCAACGAAAGGAAGACATGTAAAAGACTACACACTCTACACTGGAACTTTAGGGACTGCTTATTTACTATTCAAATCATATCAAATTACTCGAAACATCGATGATATAGCACTTTGCTCCGATATTATTCAGGCATGTGACACCGCTTGCAATGGCTTTGGGTACGTCTAAAGACATAATTAAGTAAATAAAAGTATTGTATTTTCAACATTTTAAGCTTACATCATGATTTGTCATGGTAATATTAGAGAATATGTACCGGGAGGTAAATTTTCGATATTTAAATTCTGAAATTTAGTAGGCTTTGAACGTAGATTTGGTTAAATATATGCAGGCCACCTACATTTATAGGCGGCCACGCAGGTATTTACGCTCTTGGTGCTGTTGCTGCGAAGAACAATGGTGATGATCAGTTATGTCAAATTTTTTTGACTAAATTCAAGGAGGTATTCAAATTTTTTCGCATAGTAATGTGATTCGATTATTTTTCTAGTTAGACTAAAATGTGAAGATTTGTAATTTTGATTATATGCTATAAACTCATCTCAAAAGCTAGCTCAAAGAGAGAAGGATTGACCAAGCCTTATAAGGAACTTACCAATTTTATAATCATCGATGTGGGATTTTTGTCATTCTTTAACACCCCACCCTCACGCCCAGTGTTTAGCATCAGGTGCGTGGACTATTTTGATTTTGGGGGTCCCAACATCGGGTGAGATGGGCCTGCTCTGATACCATGTGAAATAGGTCTTAGGCCTAACTCACATCCCAAAATCTAGCTCAAAGGGAGGAGGATTGCCCAAGACTTATAAGGAGTTCATCCATTTTATTAACCATCGATGTGGACTTTTGTCATTCTTTAACAAAATGTGACCTAATGGTGATATGTCTTACACTTGACGATGTATATAACATAAATTCTTTACCCACGCATATTGTATATTCGTATATTTATGTTCCCCGTGATTAATTTTTCGATTTGATTGCTTCTTTTTTTTTTTCAGATGAAACTTCCAATAGATCTTGGAGATGACTTGTTTTATGGTAGAGCAGGGTACTTATGGGCATGTTCTTTCTTAAATAAACATCTTGGCAAAGGCACAATATCCATCTCCCAAATGGTAATTAGCAAGTTTAATTACTCAATCATATAGCTTAATTACGAGAAAATGACGAAAATGATCCTTTATGTTCGAGGTAGTTTCGAAGTAGTCCCGTATATATAACAGATATTGACATTGTATGTATTCTGACGGAGTTAAAATGGATTGAAATTGTTATCCGAGGGACTACTTTTAACTTACTCTTGAATACGCGGGACTATGTAATTTTCATATTGTTACTATAACTTGGTATTCGAATTTTGTTATACAGAGAGAAGTTGTGAATGAACTCGTCAAGTCAGGTAGAAAGTTGTCGAAATTAGAGAATTTTAAGTCTCCTTTAATGTACGAATCGAGGGGGAAAAAGTACTGGGGAGCTGCCCATGGATTAGCTGGTGTTATGAATGTTTTACTAGACATGGAACTGAAACAAGATGAAATTGAAGATGTTAAAGGAACATTAAGGTACATGATCAAGAATCGATTTTCGAGTGGAAATTATCGTACTAGTGAAGGAGATGAATCAGATGTTCGCGTCCATTGGTGTCATGGTGCTCCTGGTGTTGCACTCACCCTTGCAAAAGCAGCTAAGGTACGAGTTTTGTTATATGACAAACATTAATACTATCATAGCGATATCACTCTTGAAACCTCGATTGATGTTTTGCTTAGGTTTTTGGTGATGATGAGTTTCTCGAAGCAGCTAGAGAAGCAGGGGAGGTAGTATGGAGACGAGGTTTACTCAAACGAGTCGGGATTTGTCATGGAATCAGTGGGAATGCTTATGTTTTTCTATCACTATACAAACTAACAAGGGAAGAGGAGTATTTATACAAAGCAAAAGCATTTGCTTGTTTTCTACATGATAGAGCTCATACTTTGATATGTGAAGGTGTTATGCATAAAGGTGATCATCCATTTTCTTTGTTTGAAGGAATTGGAGGAATGGCTTGTTTGTTTTTGGATCTTGTTGAGCCATTTGAGTCTAGGTTCCCTGCCTATGAAGTCTAGGATTAGGTTTTCAACTTTTTGTGAAAACAAACAAGAAATAATTAAGATATTATGTAGCTAAGTATGTGTGTGGTGTGGTTTTTTTGTGTGTGGTTGTGCTAGTGATAGATATTGTGATTGTTTAGATAAAGATATTGTCTTGGTTTGTGTTAACAAGATCAGTGATTTCTTCTGTTTTTTTGTATAATGGTTGTACTTTGCTAAGAGATTTTCTTTATCTTTGGGGTCTCATCTTAATCAACTAAAGTCTATTTCTCATCATAGTACATCTAACTTTAATCAAATAAAGATTGTCTTATCAAATACTATATAAATAGAGAAAAAGGACAGGTTGAGAGGTATGATGGTGTGATCGATAGGTTTTTTCGTTTTGAAATAATTAAAGTTTTTGAGTTTGAGTCTTGAAAAAGAAAAAAATTCTAATAGAGAATTTATCACTTTATACAAAAACAAATTTAAATTTGTTGAGGTTTCAAAATAGATGATATCGTGTAAGATTCTTAAATCGAAATTAACTAAATTTTCATTTTCTTTCCTATTCGGAAAGGGGATCAAAGAGAGGTTCATTTTCTTTTCTCTTCCCTAATTAGGAAGGGAATCTTCTAAATGAATACCGACTTATATAGTGGTTGGATTTCTTATCAAAATGTCTTAATTAATTTTTCATTCTCTTTCCTACTCGAAAAGGGGGATTAAAGATAGGTTTGTTTTCGCTCTCTTCCCTACTCAGGAAGGGAATCTTCTAAATGAATGCCGACTTATGTAGTGGTTGGCTTTCTTATCAAAATGTCTCAACCGAGTTTTCATTCTCTTTCCTACTCGGAAAGGGGGATCAAAGAGAGGTTGGTTTCATTCTCTTCCCTACACAGGAAGGGAATCTTCTAAATGAATGCCGGCTTATGTAATTGTTGACTTTCTTATCAAAATATCTTAATCAAATTTCATTCTTTTTCTTACTTCTACTTAATAAATGCCGACTTACGCATGTTTTCTTATCAAAATGTTTTGTTAGTTTATAGCAAGAACTAATGGCTGGTATTATAATGCTAAACCTAAGATACTTACCTAGCCTTTCAAGTTAACATAGAAAGAAAGGCATAGCACAAATTCAAAATAATTAAATCTCAAAATAAATAAAGAAAAAACAACATGCATTTCTCTGAAACACTGACAATTTTGTATAGAGAGACACTTTGAAGTTGAATGAATCTTAAAAGAATTTCATTTCATTTCATTTTTCCAATAAACACTTTCACAATTCTCAACTCTACAATTTCCGATTACAGAAAAACCATCGGTTTCTAACCAAAGGTGTAACCCTTTTTTTTTTTTTTTTTTTTGGGCTTCTATATTATCAAACCATATCCTGATAAAATCTACTATAATTTTCAACCCCCACTTTTGTCCCTCTTCACAATGCCTAATCAGGCAAGATTCCTATTTTAGTCCCAGATCCACTGGGTACTAACCACAAGAACAAAGAAAAATCACTAATATTACAAATCTCACCAATATCTGTACAAAATTCGAAAACCTGGCTGTAGTAGTGTGTAACGTGGAATTGCGATCAAATGGACTACCACTGTTTGATCCTCCTCTATATCCGGATTGGTAGTCCAAAATTTTGGAAAGTCCTGATTTCCCCTCTTCGGCCTGCAGTTACAATGACAAAACCCCAAGCAGACTTGGATTGGTTTAAACCATTGGAGAAGTCGACACTAGTATCTACACTGACACGAGGGCTACGATTTTTAGTAGCTAAAAGGAGTTTTTCCTCGGGCCAGGTTGCTGAGAATTTATCAAAGAAGTAGCTGTTCATGGCACCACTTAAAGTCCCATGAAGAGGACTGTTACTGCAGCCAGATACCAGAGGTGAGCACTCGGTGCCATTCTCTTCAATGGGTGTAGGAGGATGGTTGGCAGTGGAAACCTCATCGAGATGATCAGCATGCCCATTTTGCTCCCCTAACGAGGAATCGGGAAGTTTCAGATTATCAGATAAGCCAGGCCAAGGTATGGCCACTGAAACATCTTGACAATGGAAATGCTCGTACGACTGTGTAATGGTAGCGCCTCTATTCCTGCTTGGCCGAGAATCACCTTCATGTTTCCAGATATAGACATGTGAGTCCTCACTGGCACAGACCACATATCTACCATCAGCAGTCACAGAGGCTGAGATTTGGCTGTTTGTATTGCGAAAACCTGTCATAGTTGGTGCTAACTCAATACTAGGATATAGCAGGAAAAAAAATTAAAGCTGAGAATTGTACAGGAAGACGAACATCTCAAAAGGTCAAGTGGAACTAACTATAAACTTCATTCAGTAACTGACCAGCTTTATAAGATAATTAGCAGTTCCAATGTACCTTTGAACTTGTGGACAAGATCAACACCATCAACCACCCGAATTCTCGAATCTGCAGATGTTATAAGCACTTCTGATGTACTCCCTGGAACAAACTGTACATTTAAATTTATCAGCAACAAAGGAATTCATGAAGGTTGCAAGGTAAATTTATCCAGACAACAACTATTATTCCATTTGTTGTAGATTAAGGTTATTTAAAAAGATATGCGTAAATACACACATTATGCCCCAAACCTCCGGTTAACTAGGGAAGGGGAAAGTACTTTTAAGTTTTTGAACAGCTATACTTGAAGAAAAAAGAGGACTAAGATCAACTGAGGCAAAAACAAATGCATCTAACAGGTCAACAATCAATTAAGAATTACCTGGAAACCAGTAATTTTCTTCTGGTGAGCCTTCTTCTTCTTATTCTGAAGATTGAGTTGAGCTTTATGCTGCAATTTATTGTCTGAAAATAGAGAGGCACAAAATATCAGCATGCTGAGTGCTTGTTTTACCTCAAGAGAAGAATGATGAGGAGGAGAGAGAGGAGGAGGAGGAAGGGGGGGGGGGGGGCAAGGAAACATGAGGGACAACAAATCAAAACCTGATGTGTTGTATTGACGACAATTCCCCTTGTATGAACCAACAAATGCACCCTTCAAACAACAATTAAAAAGTTAGCAACTAAAATTGGAAGGATCCAAATCCTAAGTGTTTCTCGTCTACCAATGGTTTAACCTAACATCACAATGAGCACTATGTTAACTAGTCTCACCTGACCATCTGGTGTATAGCAAGCGGCTGTGACCATCTCATGCAGATCATTCCAATCGACAACTTGTCTCTCTGGAATGCTCCATATGCGAACCTTAGCATCTAGGGACCCACTGATAAAGTATCTATCATCAACAGGGTTAAACTGGATGCAGGTTACTGTGGCAAAGAAAGGAACACACTGCAATCAGTTAATTAGTGAAAAAGTTCCAGTGTATGTAATTTCTACGTCACTATAGTTCTTTCTGAAATTCTTAACAAACACTGGTATTCATATTTATGAGACTTAACCCACCAACCCCTCCCCAATGGGTGTGGGAAGGGTGAAAAGATAAGAGATCGGTTCAATAGGCATACCATAATCACTATGTGAGAAAACCTTCAAACAAGACTTGCTAGACAAATGCCACAGCCGCACTGTTTTGTCCATTGAAGATGAAAGCAAATGCTGTGAAAGGACAATGATAGAATGTATCAGATAGAAGTACAATAATTAGTTCACTAATCCAAAGAACCTAATGGCATGTGGCCTGTGGGTCCAACAACCCAAATTTTAGAAAGCAACAGGAAACAAATGCTTCAAGGGTTTCCACTTATCAGAAAAAATATCAGGAGTCATCAAATAAAAACCATTAAATTATGCAACTTTAACTGATCAACTTTTTATTAAGAACTGTGTGACTTTAAAGAATCATCCAGCATCAATAACCATAAAATGCCATCCAGATAATATATATATTTTTGATTGGTTACTGCCATCTGGATAATATTCTCAGGCCAAGGAAGGAAATGGTGCAAAGTAGATGGTTATGCTGTATCATTATTCTATATCTGCCAGATTTTTCTATACAATTGAACTTAAAAGGTGGTAAGCTAATTTAAGCACCAAAAAAGATGACCACGAGCCACAACAGCTTGAGCCATTTGATATAAATAGCAGCCAGATCAATCATTTTGTCCATTAGAATACAGCCGTTTATTTATTTTCTGAAAGAGTTAACAGAATACAGCCATTTATTCTCATTACAAGATATTTGCTTATGTCATAACCAAGGAAGAAACAAGTAACTGAGAAGGTGTTAACTGGCAGTCCACTAGGGAAAGCTTAACGCAAGATACTGTATGGTGGGATAGAATCAAGCTTCGTTGGTCTGCTCTTTGGTATTAATCTTTCACAAATGGGTGAGACAAAGCAACTACAATAAAAGATAGGAGTATTTTTTTCCCCTCCAACAGAAGGGGTCAGATAAGAAGCAAAACTCGTACTCGTGAACAAGCTCAGATAGCTCCAGGAAAGGTAGAGTCACATCCAGTGTCCAGCCATGCTACTGTTTATCATCTTATAAAGAGACAAAATGACTCTTCGTTTCATCTTCTTGTGTATTCCCACACAAAAGTAACTCTGTGATATCATTCTGTAAGAAAAGATGAAGAACCAATCCTAGTATACCTCCAGCAAATCTTTCATTAAGTAAGAATCGTCGCATAGTACTAGATCCACCTTGACAGAAATCTATATTCAGCATACACTCAAACCCTGAATTAGTTGTCCCTCAACCTGAACCGATGGCAAATGGATTGCTAGTCTAAATCAATTTTAATTGTTCTCAGGGGAAAAAGAAGGTAAGTGGAAGACGAGACATTGATTGATAAAATAATAAACTAGCTGACATCTGAAATCAAAAGAACTATCTTTATTGTGTTTGAATTGAAAAATCAGCTTTCACTTCTAATCTATTACAAGTCACGTACTCCCCTGCGGACTTACTGTTCAAATATGTTGTCATTTGACAGGTGGTATTCAAAAATATTTGACAAGGTACATACAACTTCGCATGGCATATTCATACTGGTGAAATGTTTAGCATCAAGGAATGTAAAGAAAGCTTAATTCTTTTGTAGGGTAGGCAGGATCCAGAAAGTGTCCAATATCAAAATAAAGTGTGATAGCTAACCTGAGACTTTGACCATGAGAGGTCAAGCACATCATCCTCATGCCCCTGAAATGAAGAGACGGGCTTTTCTGAAAGTGCGAAAACGGTCTCCGGTACCAAAACATGGTCGAAGCTCCCTGATTTTCGACTTATAGACAACCTTCCTCTTCTTTTCTTCTCCGGGTGGCCATCATTTGGTGACATTGTAGTTGGCTCCGGAGATCCATTTGCCAAAAGCAAGAGATTTAAATTCCCGTCTTCTGGTTTATCCAGCAATAGGTCACCCTTCCTCTCTGATTCAGTAACCTGCCAGACATGTATTATACAGTCTTCACCAGCACTAGCGAGATACTTCCCGTCCAAACTAAATTTGATGGTCCAAATAGCCCCAGTATGTGCCGGTATCTCTTGGCTCTTATACAGTGCTGTAAGTTCTTTGCAGGACTTCCCATACTGCCGGACCCGTACTCTCTCAGGCCCATGAAAAGAAGCATCCTGACTATCATCTGTAGCCGAGCTTGACCTTCTGCCACCCTTCTCAGATGATGTATCCCTCTCATCACTGCTCCGCCGCTCCTTATAACCTGTCATAGCACCAGCCACATTTTTGATACTCTTCAACCAACTACCCTTTTTCTTCGACTTGGGTCCAGTTTCAGCATCCTCATTTGTATTACCATTCAAACTATCCTTATTCCCATCCTCTACATTCTGCCTTCTCATCAGTTCTTGAACAATTGGTGATGTCCCAACACACATCTCAAACTCTTCTATGGTCAACTGCCTTCCTGTACCCACTTCCTTGACTTTTTTCAAAGTCCCGTCTTCCTTAACTTCCTTAACCACAAACTCCTTCCCATCATCAAGACTCTTTATTGTGCACAACTGCTCTTCAATTCCGATATCTCCATTTGATTCCAACCCTTGCTCCACCTCATTATTCGCCAGCACCGGCAACGAATTACAGGTCCCATTGTTTGTGGAATCAGCTCTCGTCTTTCCTGTGGGTGGCTTCTTCGGGGATCCATTGCCATTACGAAAAAGATCCTCGCAGAGACTTTTACTACGGTTTCGGTTATTATGTACAACTATACCGTCAACCCCATTGGCCATATTTACTTGTACTGATGAAATGGAAGTAGAATTCAAGGAAATAACATCAGTATTTTTATGAACTGAATAAGAACAACAACAATGAGAGCAATTGCGATCGCCATCCGATTTTGATCGAACGATCCCGCAAACATTACTCTCAATACAACTAATTTTGGAATTAATACTATTAGAAATACTCTCACCGCCGGCAAGTGGACACTTCAAATGATTTTCTGAAATCGATCTGCCAAAAATCTCCGGTCTTTCGTCAAAATCGTAGTCAGCAGCAGCAGACTGTGAGAGTGACGGTCTATGGCGGAGGAGAGAAGGGTCACGGGCAAGACCCATTTGACTGAGGAGTCTAATACGTCGTTCTTCAACCGAGATGGGTTCAGAGATCCACACATCATAGTTATTCGATACACCCCTTGGGAACCTCGGTACCGGAAGCGGCTCCGAAACACCATAATTAGGAGACCCCAAATTGAAACTAAGATCCTTAATATCGTCTTCTTCGTTATCAGAAGAAGGAGATGAAGAACAAGAAGTATTAGTAGACGAAAGTAACCGGTCAAGTGAGTCGTGAAATCGCTCGTCCTCTTCTTCTTCGTCTCTGGTTTTGCTCATCGTCTTACAGGCATTCCCATCTGGGAAATGAAAATGCCCCACAATTACCCCCAGCTTAATCCAACTGGGGGTGTCTCAAATTCAAACGAATACCGTATTTTCTCTTTCACACAAGCAATTAATCAAACACTTGGTGTGCGTTATGAAAAAAATGATGAGATCGGACAATATTGAAATGGTTTTTTCGAGTTTTTTCAGTTCTGTTCAGATCTACAGAGAGTTAAAAGAAGCTACCATTGAAGAAGGGGGAGAAAGGGGAAGAAGATGGAGAAGATGTCGTGTGGTGAGTTGTGAAGTAGCTGTGTTTGTTAAGGGTATGTGCGGGGTTTTTGGGAAGATGCTTTTTTTTTTTTAATTTAAGAGAAAAAACATAGTAAACTTTTTTTTTTTTTTTAGTGTTGGGGTGTGTGTTTTTCTTAAAGAACAAATGGTAAGATGTGATAATGGATAATAGTAAAAAAGGTATATAGAGCGGGTACGTCAATGCTTCAAACTTTTGAAAGTGAACGTCAAGATAATTTAATTTGATTTCAACGAATAATTAAATAATTTAACTTGTTTTTTATAGTGTCTCATCGACACTCAATATTAACTATATTGATTTAGCTAACATCTAACTATAGATTTGAGATTACATCTTTGAAAATTGTCTTTAAATAATTATTTCATCATAAATTTGAATTTGTGTTTGAGAATATGTTCGAATGAATTATAAGCTTCACAAACTGGTTCAGACAATTTTTTAAATTTTTTTGAGAAGTTTTCTCATAAAACTTCAAAGACGATTTCAAGTAAAAAACATAATCAAACATAATTCAAGTTTAAGAATTATAAAAATATAAAAAAATTTAACGTTAAAATCTATGATCTAGCGAAAAATTTTTGTTTGTCAAAATAATAGTATTGTCAATTGGAAGTCAAAGAAAAAAAGAAGAGTATTTTTCCGAGTCATAAATCTCGTACAATTAATTTTTTTTCATTTATCTTAAATTTATTAAACTTATTTACTTGATGCATATTATTATTGACAAAAAATTACATATATCCGGTAAATTAATTCAAATATATAAAAATTATCTCAAATATTACAATTATCATAGAAAAAAGAAAAAACATGTGAAACAAACATTTAGTAAGTTTACAAATAATTGTTTTTTTCAAAAAGAGATACTACTCGCTCATTTAAACTCTTTATAATTCAAACTTTAAATGGTCATTTTCCTACCAGAATTTTTTTTCCGGTTCTTATTTGTTATTTGATAATTTATAAGGTTCGATTAAATTTAAATTTATATCACTTTCATATCAAATGCACAACATTCTCTAACTAATACCTAATGCTTGAATCCGAAATTTCAAACTATATTAATTAAAAAAATAATATTTATCACTATACTACGATCATCGAACGGTAGAAAACAGTTATCTTTTACAGTGCTCATTCTTAATTTATACTCCATCTATTAGATTCGAAACAGAGCGTGAAGGCAAAGTAAAAAAGGAATGGGGCAAAATGCCTTAATTACACTTTGTTGTATTTACATATTTACTTAACTAAAAGAATATACTAAAAGGTTCATGTTAATTAAAATCTGCTGTTACTAACCATAATATAATTAAGGGTCCATATAGATTCATTAGCATACTAAATCACTAACATTAAATTAAAGCTTTAGATAAAAATAAATAAATAAATAGATATGTTCAATTAATATCTCAATTTTTTATTTGGCATTCATTTCTAAAGCTTGACACATTAATATTCAATTCTCTCAAAAAATTTCTAAAAGGTCATAAGCAGTCTATCTTTGTTTATTTTTCATTTCCCATTTTTTATTTTGCATGTTTTTTTTAAAAAAGAAATAATGATATTTATACTCCATATGAATTAATGAATAGTTTTGGTTATTGAAAAATTATTGATGAATATTAATTATTGCAAAATACTATAAAGAGGACAGCAAACTCCAAATTAATAATGGACTTTTATACTACAAATAAGAGTTGGGGGCATGTACCAACATTAAGTCCACTTCAAATGTACTATCTTTGAGTTATCAATTAGAAAGTAGTAATTCAATTATCATTTTATTTTTGTGTTATCTCATTGCCACTACTTCTCATGTAATTGAAAAAAAATAAAAAAATAATAGGTTTTGATGACTTTTATCAATAAAAATATGACTAGTAAAATCATAATAAGCGAGGCAAGAAAAAGATAGAATGTATACTGATTTTGTTATTATCTCGTGAAGATAAAGAAATTGTTTTCAAACGATAATCAGCTTAAGTGCAGTAAATTCGAATACAAAAATAAGAAGAGGGTGGAGAGAATATAGAAGGTGGCAAGGAAACATAGCAACGTCTAGCATAGAAAAAGTAAAAACAACAACAAAATAATGTAAGCATCGAAACACAATTAATAATTTACTAAGATAGATTATTGAAAATAATAACAGAGAATACAACTAGTACATGACAAAACAATAATAAATTTTTTATTTAAGATTGTATTCTCGATAACCAAAATTTGCCATACATTTTTATTTAAGATTATATCCTCAATAATTAAAACTTGTCATCGTAAAGAAAAACTACCTCAATAGTTTGATCAAAGTAGTGCTAACTATAGCACTTCCTTTGATAATGATGCACTTATTAGTTATGCATAATATATGTTCTTCTTTTTAATAATTAATATATTTAAGGTGTTTTCCTTTTTAATTTATTTTCTTTTTTACAACTTTTTAATATTAATTTCTCACAGGTAATATAGTTAAAATCACTAACATATACTATATATTAGTTAAGATTATGAGTCAAAATAATAATTTACTTTCTTAAATTTTATATCAAATTAAAATCAGATAAATAAATTAAACGCAATAATTACTTTTCAACTAAAAGAAAAAAAAAAATTCAAATCAACCCATGCAGCGCGGCGCGATCACCTTTGATCATCCAGCTGTTTGCAAACGAAAATATTTGAATTTTCTCTGTCTCAATTCATGTGATAATTTTTTGCTTTTTGAAACTCGACTTAACTAATAATTTTTTTAAATTATTAAATAAATTATATTAATTTATTATTATAAAATTAAAATTGAGTTAGATATTTATTAATTTTATTTGTATAACGTGGTTACTTGGCCACCATTAACATCTGTCTTTTTTTCCTCTTAATTATGTCTCAAACTTTTTCTCTAAGTCAAAATATATTTGCGTATTGGTAGGGTTACAATATTATTATTATATTAATAAACATTTTTTGTAACTACTTAGTTTTTTCTAAATGTATTTTAGGCTTAGGTTTAAACACGTTTGAAGAGTTATATCCATGTTTTCCCACCAAAAGTTGGGTTAATTTGGTCATCCATTTACGTGATATTATATTCCAATGTACGTTACTATAACAAACATTAGTGATAATTATTTTATGATAATAATAAAAAAAATTATATTATATTTAACGATAATGATATTAGTATTCACGATAATAAAAATATCATTAACAGCAATCAAGAATTATCGCTAAATAGGTATTTTTAGTAGCAATTGATATTTTTTGTATATGTTCTGAAGCTTTTAGCACATTGATAACTAATATCGGTAAAGACTTTAGTACTCTTTATTAATGTCAATTTTTAATGGTGTAAAAATTATTTTTATTATATTGACTTTAATTATATATAACTAACATTCTATATAAATATCACTAAACACTTCATCAATTATAAATGCAATGATAGTAACTCAATAAATATTGTTGCTGCGAAACTTTATTACCACTAGAGTCTAGATATCTCTAGTGCTTTTTTTCTTCTTAATATTAATTTAGTATTAATATTAGTAGTAGTAATAAATAAATTCTATTTTAAACGTTATTTTTATCCTTGGAAATAAATCTGTTTTGAATAATAAATTCACTCTATGGTTATGGTTAGTATGATTATAGTTAGAAATGTAGTTTTTAAAGTATTAAAACTAGTTACTATGTTTTGTTAGGAGGTTATAAACTGGGTTTTTATGATAAAGATTTGACATATAATTATTTTATACATAAGTCATTTGGTTACCTGAATAATTTTTACTCTATAACTCACGTATAGTATATGAGATAAGTTAAAATTTTAAATTTTTGAGTCTTAATCAGTATTTGTTACTATTAAAATCTATATCTTATTTTACTTCAGAATTAACGGTGAATGTTTTCCCATAGAAAAGCGAAAGACAAAAACTCAAGATCGCATATTTTCTTAATCAATCGTATAATTTTTCTAAGTTTTCAAGGTCAAAAATCAAAACTTATTAAATTTAAACATCAACGAGTTATATATAGTTCGAAATCAAAAACAACTAAGTCCGAACTAAATCCGCCTCTAAACATTAACGAGTCGTTTAAAAGCTTGATAAAAAATAAATTGTACATGTATTAATCAAAAGACGTTTGGTTGACAATTTAGAAATCCGCATTTACTAATACATACATAAGTTTCTTTGTACACGATAGAAGATGGAATAACTTATACATATATATATTCACTCATACCTAATTTCAATAATACTATCGCCCGCATAATTCTAACCAGCTACGAAACGACTTCGCGCTGCATGTGTTATTAATTAATCCAGCGGCTAAAAGAAAAAAAAAAGACTCAATGAAAAATTTGCAGTTATGCATGCTTTTGTCTAACACTATATGTATGCATATAGGCAAATAGGGATCATCAATTTTAAGGCTATGAAAATTAGGTGTGCAGAATTTTTTTACACTACCAAAGTAGTTGGGCTTTTAAAAGTTACTACAAAATTACGGTCCAAATTAGGGTAGCCCATTACTGTGAAAAATAAAGTTGAGTGTGACATTTCTATAAATCCAACTACTTTATAGGGACCATTTTTTTTAATTTTTTTTTAAAAAATTTAATGTGTACTTGCTGTATAGATACATACCTGTATATTAAGTTATGATATTTTAAAATTAATTATTTTATTATGTATATGAGATATCTTGTTACCATAGCATAAATAGTGGATAGATGGGGAAAAAGATAAAACTAATAAACGAATTATTCATCCAAATTGATAACTAATACAATGAGGTAAAGACTATCTTATAAATCCAATAAGAAGAAAAAAAGTGTAAGATGAGTGGACATATATAGACATACAACATCTTAGTTTCTAGTATATTCTACGGTCGTTTGACTGAAAATAAACTATTTCGAGATTAAACATTTTGAAATAAGTTATTTCATCATGCATAAAGATTGTGGTCTTGCTAGAAATTTTATGAAGGATGTATAAAAATTGCACAACAAAATTAGAGATTTGAACACGCAAGCATTAACTCATTTAAGGCATTTGGAACTCATCTAAGGAGTCTAAAACAACTAGACTACAATAACCTATCGTGTTAAGAGTGTTCAAAATTTGTTATTTAGTGACTTTGTAGTTTGTATGTCATTTTATTCGTATATATGATATTTATTTTTCGACAAAGGGTATCCAATGGACACCTTCACATTTCACATGTACATGAAGATATTATGTTATTATGATGTAAATGATGAGATGAATAATTCAAAGACTATATAACATCTTTAACTTTACACAGAATAAATTTTTTTTATATTTTTATTTTAAAAATAAATAAATAACTAAAAGTGAACGGAGGAAAATAAAAGTTATTGCCTCCAAAAAAGTACAAAGCAAAGTACAAGAAGAGGATATTAAGGTCTTTCCTCTTTTTAATTCGAACCGACAATTTCAACTGTCCCAATTTATTATTTTACTTTTTATTTTCCCCAATGAGGTCTCTATCACTATTTCTTTTTTCTCAGACAATTTTGCTCCCTGTTGGATTCACCATAAAACTACCAAACTCATAGTATTAGTAAAACAAATTCACCCGCAATCACTTTTCTTTGAGTACGTATTAGATAAATATATCTCTATATAATAATTTATAAGTTATAGAAGATATATATTAAATTAAGTAATTTGATTTAATGAATAATTTAATTGAGAAAAATATTAACATGAGAAATCGATCATTGATCTCCTTTAGAGAATATACACATTGCACCGATTCATATAGTTTTGAACCTCCTAAACTACTGATTAGCTAACGGAAAAAACTTACCCACACCGGATCATGTTTATAATCAAGTCAACATGTTAAAGAATGACAAAAAGTCCCACATCGATAATTAATGAGATGGGTAGACTCCTTATAAGGTTTGGACAATCCTCCTCCCTTTGAGCTAGCTTTTGGGGTGTGAGTTAGGCCTAAGACCTAATTTCACACAACACATGCATGTCATATGTTTAAATTTATAATTCATTTTACTTCATTAAATTTTTACTAACATGGGTTGTAGTGGAGTGGTAAATATTCTTTTATTTTTAGTTAGAGGTCTTGAATTTGAGTCCCTTTAGATATGGAATCGTCATTGTCATGAAACGCTTTATCCTGATGTGAAATTTTCCGATGGAGATTCAAATTCAGTCAAACTTCAATATGATTACCGAATATCAAATAAAAAAAAAAAGAGAAAACACCTCCCCTCTAGCTACTAGATCCACCGCTGCTTATGGTTAATCTTGATACTATTGTTACGTAGATTATTAATATTAAATTCTAAGTCAATGTTTAATATAGTATATACGAATAACTAAATTACGCATTTGTATATTATCATCACTCAGCTATCAGATTTTGCAAAGGATTAAATCAAAAGATTAACAAACACTCGTGTAATCAAATACACAAACTTAACAAATATTAGTATAGTAATAAATCAAAGTCACAGATTGATCGGTGACGCTAACATATCACTCTATTAACATATATATATATGGCATGCCTATACCACGCATGACAAGTGACATTTGATTATCAACTTGTAACTTTGCATTCCTCGTTTACTAATTATTAGTATGTTTGATCAATCTTTTAAAATTTCGAATACATTAAATTATGAAATTAAAGATAGAAGGGGTCCAACTAGGAAAAGTAGTAGGTTGGTTGTACTTCAATGAAACAACTCATTCTTTTGTATAAACTCATTCAAGAAAATGACATAAAAGTGGAGTTCGTGTGTGTATATGCCTCGTCATAAATAAGTTCATAATTTTTTTTTAGAAAAAATGTTGTAATATATATTTAAAAAATGAAAAAAAATAAATTGAGGTGACGGTGTTATTAATTATGATAAATCGTCAACGCTTTAAGACAAAGGAATATATGAATTTGTATAATTGTCTTCCACATGGTGACCATTATTTTTATTTAAACATACTACATTAATATTTACTTTTTAAAAAAAATTATTAATCTAGTTTCTATAATTTTGTCAACTTAATTAGTGCGCTGAAAATTCTTTAAAATCGTTGTAGCTAAGACTATTGTGACAGGTTATATAAATTTATATTGATCGAGAGTGGGAGATCTTATGATAACGTAAAATAATAATAAAGATAATTGGTGAAAGAAATCGTCAGAATGAGTTAAATTTATATAAAAATTTTATGCGTCGATGCGTAAAGAACTAATCGTATCTTGAAGTGGTAAATATTTTTCAGAGCTAAGAGGATCTCAATTGTTATGGACTTATGGTGGTCAAACTTATTAGACCATTTCTTTTTTTAAAAAAAGAATCATGAGCAAATTTTTTATTGTAATTTGTATAATTGAAAGGTAAAATTAATTACTAGTTTTTTGTCATGTGAAAAAATTATATATGATGTCATCTAGTGATAAAACAATGTAATTCAAGGTATAAAAAAGGATTTTTTTTTTCTTCTCATTTGTTTATTCCTCTTTCCTTGCTTTATTTTTTAATTAAAGGGTGGGTAGGTTAATTAATTATGATTTGGGAAGGGAAGGAAGACATGGAGATTTATACAAGATCAGAATCTTATTTTTAAATAGTGCAGCATGAAATTATAAATATTAAGTAAATTGTGTATATCTACAATCCCAAGATATGAGGTACCATTACAATAAACTATAGTATATAACAAATTTCAATAGTTTAAAAAAGTAAATTACAATAACTTGATAGAAAATTCCTTCAGAGTTTAAGCTAAGAAATACAGACATAAATTTTATTATATAAAATTATTTTCATTTATCATAACAGACAATATGTCTTACTTTTATGATCTTAGTCTAAGTAAATTTTATATATTACAATTGAATTGGTAAATGAATTTGGTCAAATCTTATGTATTGATAAGTTGTCAATAAAATGAAATGAGTTAAATGTATATATAATTTTAGTTAAATTGGCTGTCCATTCATGCACCTTAAGATGATTCAACTAATCTAATTTAAGATAATTTAGTATAAGGATCTTGCCATATTCTTTTTTGAGATTTTTTCTTCTTCTCGATCTTATATTGAAGTCCTTAAGATTATATTACAGTGCTCATTGATGATTTTAATATAAAATTTTTCATATTTAAAATTTAAACTCGAAATCTTTATTTATGAATGAAATGATTTTACTATTCCACCACAATTTATGTCGGTGTTTTTGTGAGATTTACTTAAGAGGTGCATTTTTTCATGTTCACAAATTGGGAGAAAAATAACCTAATTTCAACATAGAAATATAAGTATATTCCTACCATTTCAAAAGAGGTTCTTCATTTTAAATTATTATTGTTGTTATTATTATTATTACTATTTATTATAAAAAGGCAAACACACTTTACTTTTGGATATTAGTTTCTTGGTCTTTTTATGTAAAAGTTCTATACATAAAAATCTTTGTATAAAGTAGTATAATTATTATTTTTACTAAAAAATACTATAAAATGTTTGACAAAAAAATTGTAGCCAATCAATCAACATACTATTACACCTTAAAATTCACGACCGGACATAAAAGATCAATAAACAAATCATTTCTTTCTTTCTTCAACTATAAAAGCCTAGATTTAATCAAAATAATAAATTAGAAGTCCAAAATTACCATATTTTATTGAATATTTAGTTGCTAAAGTTGGAATAATTTATCCTAAAACAACATTAACCAAGATTATTCTTTATTGTACTGTGTTTCAATTATTTTTTGACATTTTTTGTATTTGGCACATGACACACATGGTGTTCTTAGACTATGACATACAAAATGACGTTGACATTTGTACGGATTATTTAATTTATAATTTATAATATTATGAAGCATGTTTATATATTTGTTGGACCTTCAATATTGTTGTTTTTAGCAAAGTACAATAATTAATAATGCATTTTTATCGGTGTTATTCAGTGGCTAGTTAGAATTATACGGATATATAATTCATATTACTATATTATTAATTTAATCGATAAAAAAAATTGAAACTCAGTTACTAAAAAAATTGAATTATAAATACTATTCGAAATACTGAATGGTGTTTGATAATATTTCATCCATTGAGATCTTGTAAATGCGATACAAAATTATCTAATATAGGGTAATATAAGTAAGTGTATTAGAAATGACTTGTTCTCGTGTTAAATGTATTTTGAAAAATATGATTAGGCAAAATTATTGGATTCTCTAAGTAGTGCTAATTATTAACCCTATTGTTCATGAATATGAATAACTATGAAATTCTTTTTATGGAACCAATGTTCACAAATCAAACAATCAAAAAAATGAATGAGAACGATCTTGTATACAAATTTTTATCAGTCAATATGATTAACGATATATATAGTTTTTCTTTTAGATAAAATATATAATAATTCAGTTTAGTTGAATAGATGAACTTTCTCCTTATTAACGACGATTAATTTTTCAGTTCATAATTTTGAGCAAAAAAAATAAATTATTCCTCTGTTTCAATTTATTTGTCTTAATTTCATTTTTATAACTATTCTTCAATTTTAGCTTATCACGTAACATACTTAAGACCATAAATTTTTTTTAAAAAAATTAATACATTTTACATATATAAAACTTTGCATCAATTTTAATAAAACCGTCAAATAAATTGAAACAAATGAAATATTTTTTTCAATAACAACTAGGGAAACCCTCCGGCATTATCGTGATTATTACCTTATTTTCCCAAGATTTTGTATAATTATTCATATACTAATATTATTGATCATAAAGTAATGGAATAATTATAATTTATATGAAAATGGGGTAACATGCTCACGATATTAATTAGTGACAGACAGAACACTAACACGTGGCTTGATTCCAACACAGGCTGTTAATTATGATTGGCTCTAAGCCTGCTAATTAAATTTAATTATCATTAGTGTACTTATCAACATATTACATAGGTTAAGAACATTTTTCAACTGCTACTCTCATAATTAATCATGCTTCTAAAATCCCTAATTATTTTAATTATTGAAAATCGTGTAATCTTCTTTTTGTACCGTTGTACAAATTCACTTTACTAAATTGTTAGATATCGATAGTTAAACGATACCTACGTGTAAAGAAAGTACACCAAAAAGTACAAGTTATTTCGGGGTAATTATTCGTTATTTAAATTTTATTGATCTTTGAGACTCGGCATTTCAAATCTCATTGAATAATTGTGGTTTCAAGACTCAAGTTTGAAATCACCAGGTGAGACATTTGATTCTTCGTAAAAAAAATTGACTTATGAAGTAAGTAACTGATATTCAACAATCATTTGATAACATTGTTCCTAAATCATACTGAATAAGGGGAATATGTTGCGCAATTCCCAAGGCTTAATAATTAAGATATAAACTTAAGAATTTAAACGATCTTTATCAAAAAATCTCTCTAGCGTGATATTAAATACATGAAATATTTGGTTATGTGTGTTGGATTTTCAATGATTTATTGCATAAATATCAGTTGATGTTATGTATGTAACTCTAGAAAGGGAGATAGTGAAAGTATATAATTATAATCGCATAATACTTATCGTAAGAATTTTTATCGGTAATAATTCACGTATTACAAGATGATAAATAATACATACATTTTCTATTTTTTTGGTTAAATTACAATTTTAATTTTCGACTAAGCTATGAACACGAATAGACAAACGGGCTAGCCTATAAATAGGCTACAAAAAGTTATAGAAAAATATTACAAATTTGCCACATTCAACTTAGATGGATACATAGTTCATGTAAATGAATTACTATATTGTATTATTTGAATAGAAGAAAATAGCCTACAATAATCTCTTAATTTTTTTTTTTAATCCTAATTCCTAATATTTTAGTAATTGATTTCTTATGTTATATTTAACTGATCTCTTAAAAAAAAGGCCATATAAAAAGAAAAAAATAATATTTTTAATGTTCCTAAAATCGATCGCCTCTGCCAACATTAGTATTAGATCTCTTTGTAATTGGATTTTGCTGGTAGAATTAAATAATAACACAGTATTTAATATTTATATTAATGTATTATAATATTCATAATCCAAATCTAAGTTAACCCACTGGTGAAGCACTTTCTATATGTATATATATGTGACTCCTGGATAACTTAAAGGGACACTAGCCAAACAAGTATTGATGGGAAACTTGTTTTTCGGCCGTTTTAATTTGTTTGTTCTATTTATAGTTTGATTTAAAAATATTATCTCTTTCGTATTTTGTAACTTTTTGATTTTAATTTTCACGTACGTATTTTAAACATAAGATTTAAAAGTTTTATTTACTTTTTAAAAAGATTTAAAAGTTTTATTTACTTTTTTAAATTTCATACTAAATAAAAATATGACAAAAATAAATTGAAACGACGGGATTACGTGGTAAAAAATATGTAAAAAGTCCAATTAATATGTTCTAAAATTAATTTAATTCCAATCTCTGAAGAGCCATAAAAAAAATTACATTACAATTTACGACATTTCAAAAAAAAAAGAGAAAAGGTTTTAATCTTTAATTTCTTTTTACAAAATTTAGTGTATAATCACTGTATATGTGAGCTTTACTTCTGAACCAGCCAGATGAATGTATATTTATACATTTGAGAGGTCCACTTATTTTAGTGATATAATCGGTGTATACAGTATCAATTATATACTAAGTATATATTTATTGTATACAATGACTACAAAGTGTTACGATAGACGGGTTAATCTTTTAATCGTCTAGCTAAAAATGTTTTAAAATAATGGGTGTTTGAAGGACCAACCATTTCGCGTAAGGAAAAATTACGTGGATAATCAAATATGTATTAGTTAATTAATAAATATAACTATAGTTTG
The DNA here is from genome assembly GCF_036512215.1 of Solanum lycopersicum. Classification (NCBI taxonomy): domain Eukaryota; kingdom Viridiplantae; phylum Streptophyta; class Magnoliopsida; order Solanales; family Solanaceae; genus Solanum; species Solanum lycopersicum. The sequence continues at coordinate 68,264,211 of NC_090806.1, forward strand.
AATTAATTACGGCTTGCAACTTCAATTTAGCTGTAATTATGTGTGCCTCTGTCCGCTCTTCCTCTCTCTCACCTCTTTCCTTGCTTATACATATACAAATACAAACTATACATATGTGATTATATGATAAACATATAAATGAAATTGCGCCTCTCCACTTTCTGCACTCTCTCGCTTTCCTCTCTCCTTCCTCTATCAATCTCGCTCGCTAGATATAAAAATGCATATGTATATCAGCTGTATATATACAATTATTTGACATTTATACATATACAACTCGTCTATCTCCACTCTATGGCCTCTCTCCGTCGCCTCTTCACCACTCTCTCAATCTCGCTCGCCTCTCTCCTTCCTCTAACATTTAGCTACGAATCGTAATTAGCAAACTATAATTATGAAGCATACTTCAAAATTATCTTAGTGGCTATTTGTGAGTTCTCAATACTTAGTAGCCCAGGCCCAAGAAGTTGTTGTTGAGCCCATAATTAACAACAATAATGAAGCATAAAATTCTGCGACTCTCCAAGTCCACACTAAATTAAAGTTAGACCCGAAATTTATTCCATGATTTTAGTATTACTCCCTTCGTTTAAAAAAAAAAAAATTCTTTTTTTTTTTAGTTTTTTTTCATAACGAATAACCTCTTTCTTTTTTTGGTAACAACTTTTCACATGACATGTTTAAGCCATAAGATTAAAGGGCAATTTTATACATTTAACATAACTTTTAGTTAGGACCACATGATTAAAAATCTTCTTTATTTTCTTTTTCGTGGGTCATTTTTTGTGAAACGAAGAAAGTATATATTTTCTCTTTTCCTTAATTTTCCTCCGTGAGATAGTGATAAAATATGTGACTCTGGATAATTCCACCTTCCCCAAACTCAATTTGTGAAATTTCCCTCGGTAATCGGTGTGTTGGTGTCTCTTTTTCTTATTTTGGTTTACATTAAAGTTTGGTAGATTATCTTTTCAGTTCTCATGTCATAATCAATTTGTTAAATTGACCAACATCGACATACAATATGTCAGTACCCAATTTGTTTGAGACTAAGGAGCATTATTGTTGGCTATTGCATGTCGTCATTAATTTGTTTGGGATTGAAACATTATTGTTATTTGGCTATTGTATATCACCCGCAAAGAAAATATAAACAGGGATGAAGGTTTTCTATTCTCAAATCATTGCCTTTACTTAATATCTCGTTTGTACACATCTAATGCTTCTAATTTATTCCTCAACGCATCAATCACAAACAAGTTGAATGTACATATCACTCTATTTAAGCCCGTCTCACGCCATGCAATCCAACAAGTACCTTGCTACAGAGACTTCCTCTTGGTTCAACAAAGAAAAAAAAAGAAGAAACAGTTCACTCTTAATCTCAAATCTAAACAGAGGTTTGCAGATGAAAGTTCACACTAACTGAACAAAAATTTTATGCAGAAGGAATATGGTACAACGAACTTTGCAACTAAGCAATAGAGAGTTGTATTATACATAAACTTCAAAATCCCAACTATTATTTTTTAACATATAAACGTAACGACCTTGATCACCCTCATTTGTAGGCTGCCATGCCAACGCCGGCTTCACCACCATACGGCATGGGGCCACCTCGCGCCTTGGCATAGGTCACATAGTAGAACTGAGAGAGTATACTGGTGAAGAAAACGAAAGCTGCTCCAGCTGCAAAAACTCCTTTTCTCAGAGTTTCACATGATAGAGGTTTATCACTCGTCAAGTATGATGATCGATACTTGGTATGATAAGCATTTCTAACCGAACCAGCCAACAAGCAGACCTCAGCTATAAAAAATGCAACCCTGAAACAAAAGGTGCAGTTTTTTTTATCAATGTCTTTGGTTTTCGCTACTCTCAAGTTACAAGTCACACGATTTAGCATTGAAAGAGAAATCGACTTCCTCCTTTTTAAGTCACTGAACTGGAACACGGTTTGCTTGTTATTATACTTACCAGCATATGATGAATAAGAGAACAGCACAAGCTCTTGAACCTCCAGGCCTCAAAGCCTTTCCACAGCAGAAGCAACGGCTCGCCACCATTACAATTATTTGACTAAGCATAAGAAATAAAAAGGCACCAATACCAAATCCAGTTGCTATATCAGAGTCATAGACGCAATAGCTATGTTCATCTTCACCATCTTTTTTGATATTTGCCTACAAATGAAGGGATATATTCAATCAAGTGACACATGAAAAGCTAATTAGCTTGAACCAAATCACATGACAAAGCAACTAAAAGAAAACTTGGTCTCAAGTTCTCATGGACAACACTAATTTGCAATCTTTTCCCATCTTAAGTTATTATTATTGATAGAACTAAGATGTTTAACAACATTAGAGCTGAAATCTTCGATTGTTTGGCTCACACTTTGTACACGTATGAAAAAAAAATATTCACTAAACAAATACAAAAAACATACTTCGAACACAGTAAGTAAATCAAATGAATAGTGGTGGAATTCTGTAATCATAACCAAAATCTTCAAATCCTGAATCGGCCTCACATAGGTAAGCCATAAGTTTCTTACTTGTGTATATAGACAAGAGATAACAGTACCAATATTGGTTCAAAACTGAAAATTCATCTAAAAAATTGCACAGCACTAATACCAGTAATAGTTCAGGTGACCAGTGATTAATCCAAGAAGAAAATACTCAAAATCCTAAAAATGAACAGAAACTGGGGAATCTTAGTATCTCAATTGATTGACTAACTTTCACCTTGTTGCCTAGGGTTCGATTATCCATCACTAAATCCCCTAAATCTACCTCTAACCCTAACCCCAATTTTTTTAATTTTGAAATACAGCATACCGAACAGATCTAATAGAAGAAAAAGCAAAATCAATGAATTAAGAGTTAAAATTAGCAGTATGAAACAGAGAAAAATGAAGATAACACAGTTATAAGTATAGTGAAGAGAAATTGAAAAGGATTGTTACAGTGCTTCTTCTCCGCTCAGCAGCAATAGCCAAACCAAAAGCAATCAGATCGAATACGAAAATAGTTAGCATTAACAACTTCGACGCCATTTTTTACCAAAATCAATCACTAAATCGAGATTTCTTCTTCTTTCTGTCTCTGGAGTCTGGATATACTAGTAAAGAGGGGTTTAGAGAAATGCAGAAGCAGAAGCAACAACTGGCAAAAACAATAAAATAAAATTAGCAAAGCAAATAAAATGACATCCCAACAGTTCACATAAAATGTGAGCTACTCTTCACTAACCACCAACCACACCGCGCTCTGTTCACTAATTGTTTCAGTTTTGATGTTTTTTTATACTGTCGGTGCCGTCAATTGTGGTTAACTGCAAATATTTCGTTTACTTTTATTTGTCTAATTATTTATTAGGTCTTAATTTTTTAAATTAAATATTTTTATTTTTAGATATAATAAACCAGTAAAAATGGACAAAATAGTATATTTTTGTTCATTCCGAACAAATGTTACCCCTCAATTTCAATTCGACTTGTTAGCATATGGACAAATTACAGAACTAGACACGTTTTATTTCATTTATATCCATTACTCCCTTTACTTTTTAAGGTGTCCAAAATTTCTTATTTTCTCTAATGTATTCGAACTGCATATTAATGTTTTCGAGTCAGTATTTAATGTATCCTAACTAGTTTTTAGTTTATCCGAGCTATATATTAATGTATCTGAACTAACTTTAATATATCCGAGCTACATATTAATGTATCCGAGACAATATTTAATGTATCCGACCTTAATTATTGTATCCGATTTTTTTATTTTTTAAAAAGTTAATGTAATTAGAAACTTATTAGTAATTGATTGTAATTTCATATTAAAATTACGAGATTTAAGTAATTTATATTATTTTTAATATGTCTAATAAATATTTTAAATTGTCTATTATAATAATTTATGATATACAAATATATAAATTTTATTTTAAATTTTTCATATCTTAATTTAGGATCAAAATTTTAAAAAAACTGATACTCTTAATCAGATACAAATAAAATGTGGCAAGGGAGTACGTATATATTTATATTCATATATATGTACTTTGAATAATTTATTTCAATAAAAAAACATATTTATTTCTTAAGTTCTTTGTAGAAATTAATGAAGGAAATTAAATTATGAAGCAAAGGTCATATCCAATACACACTAATTTTACGTGTATAAGGCATACACACAAAGTTTAAAACTTTTTAAAACTCTTACGTATAATAGAAAAAGAAAAATCAAACACGTAATTACAACTCTAATTAATAACTTTTTGTTCATTAAAGGTATATTTGGAAAATCACGTAGAGTTAACAGGAAAAAACTTATCAACACCTTTATTTTATTTTTTTTTACATTAAATAAAAATCAATATACTTTATAATAATTAAATAATAAATTGTGTAAACATGATATGATTTTTTTTGTATAATATAAATATCGTGTCGGAGTACATTTTTAGTTGTTAATAGCTAGGTTGTTTATCATTTTAAGGAATATATCGAGAAGTTTATACGATTGTTACGAAGAGAAATATGATAATAACAAACGAAAAAAATAATATTAATCTATTAAGTCAAAAGATATGTAATTGCTTTGATTCTAATTTCTAGACAATATTAAATTCTATATTTGACTTTCCATATGACAACACTTCAAATTCCAGCCTTGCAGATAATATATGAATACTTAATTAATAAAAAGATCTTTGTAGATTACTCCAAAAAATAGCATAATAAAAGGGCTAATTAAACAAAACTTGTCAGACTTCAAATGTTGTTACTTAAAGAGGGAAAATGGACTAAATATTTTGAAGTGCTGCATTAATATCTTAATTGACTTAACTTTTGCTTACTGGAGGTCAACTATTATCCATTGTAATATTTCTCGATTTTATTTTAGGTGATATCATTTGATTCAATATATTAAAAGAAGACTAAGATTTTTAAAATTTATAATGTAAAATAGTTATTGGATATTTGTGAGTTTGGAATCATTTTGATAAAAATAAAATAAATTTTTTTAAGAAATTAATTTTTACTCGTAGTAAAATAAACTTTTAGAACGAATTAAAAAGAAGTAATACCACTTAAAATAGAACGGAGAAAATATTTCTATTTTGTGGTGCCACATCTGTCTAACAGCGTAGGAGTGACAAAATTAATTTAAAGAAAACCTGACCCCTCCGAAGTACAATGATTCGTTTATAAGTATTCTATTCTTTTTAATTCTCTTAAATTCAGTTTTACCTGTCCTATAATCATTATACGTAAAGATTTATATCATTATATGAGAATAATTACTAACTAGTTCATTAGTGAATTAATTTTATGCTCAAACCTTGAATCCGAACTTATTCGATAAGATGAGATCCATCAACAAACCAATTAAATCTACATACTTATATAATAAGATAGTGGAACTTTTAAATATTGTAACTCTAGGCTCTAACCATATAAGTATATGTATATCAATGTAATAATTAATTAGATCTTTGATTGTATGTGGGCTTCAAATATTATTTTAAGTTTATCTACTTTGTGTACGTACTTTGAACCAAGGGTAATGTCAGTTTAGAAAGGAATTTTAAGAAAATGGAAAATAAAGATACAAAATTGATTGTAATTGATGCTATTTTCCTTTTTCAAGTATATGATCAAAATTTTTAAGGATTTTATATTTTTCTTCTATGAAGAAGTTGATAGTAAAAGCACAAAGAAACAATAAAAAAACACAAGATGAAATGGGGTTGAATGATTTGCTCTCTTCATTTGGTGAATTGATTAAAGGTTCAAGATGGAGACACCATTCCAAGTGGTAAAACATCTCTCTCTCGTTTCGTTTTTTGTCGAGTAATAATTTTGATTTAATATTTATTTTTTCTTTCGTAATTTTATAAATAAAATCGATTAATTTAGAATGTATATAAATCTTACTTTACCTTATCTTATTTTTATCTTTGTGGGGTAAAGAAAAGTTGATTTTGATATAGTCTCGAAGCAAAACAAATGTGATTGCTTTATAGAAAGAAAAAGACTAACAACAAAATAACAGAATAAACAAAACAAATGAAACGACAATTATTGAGGATTGTTGTTTCACAATGTTATTATTGAGGATTGAATAATTCAATTGGGAACAATGTATGTAGCCTAGCAAACTTGTGACATTATAGTTAGCACCAAAAATTTAATCTAGTGATTTATGAAATAGATAGACAATTATTTTAAATTAAATCTCAGCAAAATCAAATATAGTTGGTGAAATTATTTATCCAAGATACAAATCTCAATGAATAAAGTTATTCAATATTTATATTAGCAGAAAATAAAGTGCTATGCATGTTATATTTTTTCTTTTCTAGTATATGATTGTGTCACTGAAATCTAAATCTAATCCTACTTAGTTATTCGGTATTTTAATTTTCAATTTCTTTGACTTATGTACTCAAAATTTCAGTTTTACTAACTTTTAACGCTATTAGTGCGATTTAACTTATATTAGAAGATTATTATCTTTAATTATTAAATTATGACTAGCTAGTTGGATGTATTAATTACGAATGTTACGTGTAATTATCTTTTAAATTTTATAACAAATTTTCATGTCTACAGCAAGAAGCTAATCAAACAACTTAAGGCACGTTTAGTGATACAAAGGAATAGAAGAAATTCAATTATAAAACAATTACGTGAAGACATTTCTCAACTTCTCCAAATTGGACATTATCAGCAAGCTTTTGCCAGAGTAATTTTCTCTTCAAACTAGTTTAACATTTAACTTGTTAATATTATAAGCTTCTAATTACTTACTTAATTAGTAACGAATCATCTGTTAATTACTTGTTACAGTTTGAACAACTTTATAGAGATGAGTGTAGGTTATCTGCATACAATCAACTTGACAATTTTTGCGATTCAATCTCTATGAACCTCCATGATATTAACAAAAACAGGTAATTAAAGGAAACAATTTTGTTCTAAATATCCATTTTCAATTAATTGATCAATTTCATAATGTTTAAAATTAGCGAGTTGAGTCTACTTTAATTTTAGTAAGACAAAATACTTATATACATAAATTAAAAATACTAGAATGTGACAAAATTTAACCTTCGAACTTAAATTTATAACCTACAAACAATTTTTGAAATCTTTCTATATTCAATTGATCTCTCTTTCGAACTCTTTTCATATTCATTTGATTCATCTTTTGTCAAGCTGATTTGTTCAAAGTTAGCTTACATTAAAATGAATTGGGTCAATTTTAATAAAATAGTGAATAATAATTTAAATTACAATCAACTTTTGTGTTTATTGAAAAATTAAAAGTAAAGTATCCAAAAAAAAAAAGTTCATAGTACTTTTCTATTCATTTTTTTTTAATTTAAAAATACAAATCAATTCACCTTTTTTATTCACTAATATGCTTCCAAAGTACTTTTAACTTATAAGATTTGGCAAATGAAGGCTATTTCAAATTTGACTCTTTGAATGGATGAAAAGATTTCCATTTTTACACTTTAGTTTCTATTATGTTACACATTTTTAATCTAATATTTAAATGAATAGTGTCAAATTCGTAAATAGTCTAAATAAAATTAGTGATTTAAAGCTAAAGTATTATAAAAGGCTATAAATATATATACATATGTAAAAATATTATTAATTCGAGATTGTCTTTTTTATTTTTCATATTAGTTGTTTTTACGGTATATTTGAAAAATACATTATGTTTTTGAGTTAACGTATTAAAATCATTATTTATAAAAAAAATAAGAATTAGTTATACCTAACAACAAGTTTAAATTTGTTTTGCAATACATTCCCTTTGATGTTACGTAAAAAAACTTTATTTATTAATATGAAAATTTAAGTGGTTTAACTCAGAGTTTTAAAATGTTCTAAATTCGTGTTTTTCGCAGCAAATTATCTGATGATATGCGAGAGGCTTTGTCCAGTATGATATTTGCAGCATCGAGATGTGGTGAATTGCCGGAGATGCATTCATTAAGGAATTTACTAATATGGTTAACCAAGCAATATCTCACACATGTCACAAATGTAAAAGAAGACATAAAGCTCCAAATCATTGATGAAATTTTCAGTACAAAGGACAACAACTCATGGGTTGAAAGCTTAAATTGTGAGATTTATACTTCAAAGAGAACCAGAAGGAATAAAACCGTCAACAACAATGTAATGTAATTTCACAGGTGAAATTTGGGGAGAAAAATCGCCTCGAGTACGACTACAATCGCCTCATGTCCATCCGAAGCTTCCGGACTATGATAATTTAGTTGCCAAATTCAAAGATAGCAAAGGAGAAAATATGTATAAGACTAGTACAAAATATCAATCTTTTTCTAAATTGATGAGGTTGTAGAATTATTTCAATTACATTATGTAAATTAGTGAAGAGATAACCAGTGGGGGACCTAGGACTTTCGTTGAGAAGGTTCGGAAAATAAAAGTATTAAACATTTAATTCGAACCCTAGACGTTATGTGTAACTTTGAGCCCAGCTATCGCTGGTCTATCTTATCCATTTGTTATTCAATGTATTCAAAATATATATATCCACAAATCCAGAAAATTCACCTTAGATATATCGTGTATTTTTTTATCGAGGGTGTTCGAGTGAATACCCTGGATGACACGTGGGTCCACCCCTGCATAGACCGTAATCACTTCATTTAGTTGATTCTAGATTATATTTTGATTGATGCATAGTTATTATTTTTATCTTACACCAGAATTGTTGGCAGTGAAAATTTTGAAATTCCGCTCTAATTTTTCTTATAATATTAGTAGGCATGTACTTATCTATTATCATCCAAGCAACTTTTTTTACTACATTATGAAATTAATGTAATGCTTTAACAAATTCCGTTGTAGTCTAGTTGGTTAGGATACTCGGCTCTCACCCGAGAGACCCGGGTTCAAGTCCCGGCAACGGAAAATCCTTTTTATTTCTTTTACCTGTAATACTTTTATTAAAATCCATATTCTTTTTAAATAGTGAAATAATAAAGTAAAGTAAAAAATGATAGTGATATTCATTTTAAATAGTGAAATAATAAAGTAAAGGGAAAAAAAAATTGGGTAAGATCCACCAAAGTGGATAGCCTTAACCCGGATGTGTCTGATAACAGGTAAAGCCCGAAGGCTGTTCCCGTCCCTGTCGGGGGAGATGCCAACCATCTCTCCTTTCTACGAACACAATATATGTCAAATTATGTACTGTATATAAATACATAAAACATATATAAATAACCGATGTGGGATTACTGATAAGGCATGACATAAGAAAAAAGTTGCATTTTAAAGAGTTTTGATAGTCATGCATAGTCAAATTAAATTATTACGAGCGTCTATTAGAAATAACTCCTCTACTCACACAAAGATAGGGATAAAAGGTCTGCATACACCCCACCCTACATGTGGACTATACTGGATTGGATATGTTGTTGTAATCAAAATAGCGTTTAGTAAGTCGCGCAAAGACAAATTCATAAAAACACAAACAATAATGTTATACAACAAAAGAGAATTGAATGAATTCTTTCTTTTTTGATACAAGATTTTATTGAACAATAACCACAACATTCATCACACAGGATTTCACAGCAATAAGGAATGTCAAAACAAGGAAAAAATTCAGTTTTTTCTACCAAAATAAAGAAGCTTTCTGAATCCTTTCGTAACTCTAAGTGAACTTTCTTCAGTTGTCCATTTCCTTCTTCCTTGATTCGTCTCGAAGTTCATTTCATTATTTGGAGGTGGGGTGGAAACTTCATTAGAGAGTATGTCTTGGCATACTGGAGTGTCCAAATGCACGTTCGATACAGAGGAAGTCAGATGACTTATAACTCCAATAGCATTGTCAACTGCTGCTGAGGTTTCAACTTCAGACAGTAGAAACTTAACAGCCTTGTTAGGACTTTGTTTCTTGTCATCTATTGAATGTTCAGCAGAAATCATAGGTGTATCTATCTTCTTCTCGATTAATGATATGCTACGTACCTCCTCCGTGTTCTTAGCATCAACGACTTCACTAGATACTTGTGGACTCAGTTCTGCTCCACGTTCGTTTAACATTGAGTTTACTCCAGTGTTGCTATCTTTTTCCTTCTGAGGAGGTTCAGATGAAGAGTGGCCTTTAGTATCCGAAGGCTTGGACTTACGGGGACCTTGCTTAGTACTCTCTTTTCCAGCTGATTTCTTTGTTGGAGCAATCACTTTGTTCTCCTTTCGACTTGCTTTCCTGCTTGGAGTGGTTTTTGAGTCAGTGGATCGATCCTTAGCTGTCCTTGTAGTTGTAGACGCGAGACGCTCTATAGTGGAACTCTTAAAAACTGTTTTTTGTAATCTATTGGTTGCTTCAGGTTTTGATTTCTCAATTGTTGAAGATGTGGCTGGATTCTTCCTTGATGTTGGTTTGGTTAAACCAGTGGCACCACTTCTTTCTGCGATTCTCTTTTGACGTTGCAATAATGATTGTTCTAATTTCTTTCGACTCTCCTCGTCCTGTTAGTAACGTTGAGAGAGAATTAAATTATCATAATAATAACAATGACAGGTGAAAAGAACAGGAAAAAGTATATATTTAGTACAAGATTGTTCATACCTTGTCAGCTTTGCTCTTCTGAAATGTGGAAGGTGATTTCTTGATTCTTGATGATGTATCAGATTTGGTCCTTCCAAGAGATCCGGTTACGGAAGTTTTAGATTTTGGTTCTTTAATAACTGCCTTTCGCCCAAGGTCCCTACCGATCCTTTTGTTGGTCCCTTCGCCTTTTGTTTGAAGCTTTGTCTCAGCAGAAGCAGGTCTGATATCAGTGTGACTCTTAAGAGTTTCAGACAGGAAGACATCATTTTCGTCATACATTTCAGTATCCCGAGAGGCTGAAACTTGCTCAGCAGCTGAATCTCTTCCAAGAACCATGAAAAGATCATTTGGTTCACATGCATCAGAAGGATCAAGCTTCTCTTCCGCGTGATTAGGCATGCTGTGCTTAACTTGTTCAGCTCCGACGATGTCTGAGACCATGAAAATGTCTGTCTGTTGGTGATAATCAGACACATTATCAACCGAATGGGCTCGAACCACAATGGAATCATCAAACTGGACGCCTTTCTTATCTTTCCCTGTTTTCAAATGATCATCATGAGAGGCTGAAGCATAATCTCCAACAAAGATACTTTGATCTGAGCTTTTTCCTTGATATGTTGATTTATTTAGTAGATTGCCAGCTAACCAATCCTCCTCTTTTTGGCTCTTAAGAACAACATCAGTGTCAATGTTCGACGAGATAGACTGAGGATAGCCCTTTGGTTCCTGAGTTCTATGCGAAAATAACAACTCTTCATCTGTGCTCTCTCTTATAATAACTGGTCCACGCCTCTTCTCTTCCCACATGTTTTGTCGTGGTATTTCATCTCCGTGTCCCATGTTTCTCTCGTTTATAATAAGAGGATCAGTTGAAGGAGTCATTTTCTTTGTCATCAAGTACTCTTCCTGGACATCTTTTGGCCTCGTGTCATCGGTTCTTGAATCTGCATCTTGCATTAGAATGTTCTGGAAGATATCCCAATTCTTACCACTGTTGGTTACTTCATCCTTAGAGGCACCATTTGATATACTCCCACTGTTGTTTCTCTTCTTTCCATCTCGCTTCTTCTTGTTCCGAGACGTTGAGTTATGATGCCTCTCCCATGATCCAACTGCTTCCTCTACCTGCTTTCTGAGGGAACCTGCATCAGTGGATCCATCCTCATCAGATGAACTATCCTCGGTGCTGCTGTGATCACTTTGTTCATTTCTCTTCGAGGCTATATAGTTTATGTTGCGGATAACAACTTTTCTTGATGATTTTTTCCCATGATGCATTTTCTTATCCTCCTCATAATCATCAGAGTCACCGTTAGAGCTTGAATTGTTGCTTTCATTTCTATCCCCGTTTGAATATTTCTTCTTGTTCTTGGAAGGTGGTTTATTCTTCCAATTATAATCTGATTCAGGACCGGGACCTCGACTAGAATCTTCTGGATTCACAGGCCATGGCATTCCAGTATAGTAACTCGGATTGCCCGAAAACATGTACCCTGGATATGGTGGAATTTGTTGAAATGCAGGATTTTGATAGTTTTGCAGGTAAGGTGGCATATTGTTTGGCCACATTGGCTTTGATTTCCCTTCTGTTGAGTGAACTTTGATAGGTGGTGGTAAACCATTTTCTGCAGAATTTAACGAAGTAATGTCATATTCATGGTAAACGCGATTGACAAATATCGTTACGTGAGCTCATTAACAAGAAGTTTCAAGCGAAAAAAGCAAGAGGATTGTCATAGGTACCTTGACTAGTATCCAGACTTCCATGACTCAATGTATCATCATTCTGTTTTCTGATGGAAAGATCAATACTTTGATTATCTTGAGTAACATCAGCAGCAAGCGTGATCCCCGACCTCCCAAAATACGAAAACTCAGAAGGAGAGTAGGCTTGAAGAGCAGCAACTTCATCCATCCAGATCCCATCATCTCTCTTTTTGTTGCACAGCTCCATAAACTTAATGCAGGCTTCTCTGGATCAAAGCAACGTATAATTTCAATAGGTATTCATAATAGTATTATCTACCAATCTTAATTAGTACGAGAAACAAAGAGATTTACACGTTGCAGCAAAACGAGTAGCTAGCTAGCAATCTACCTCATCGCTCCATTTAGCACAAACACAAAGTGAACTACATAGGACCTAGCAAATTAGGTTTCGTAGTCTCTACATAGATGTCACAAATGGCTTCATTCAAGTCATACATACCTTAAACGTAGAGCGCCAAAAGCATTGGAAAAAGATATGAGATCATCCAAATTATCCATATCAAAGCCAGATACCAAAGCGCGAGCATATGCCATTGCTTGCTCTTTCCTTAAAACTGCTTTTCTACTTTCTAGAACGCGTTGAAGACGAATCCTATCCATAGAAACAAGCATTTTAGTCATATAAGATAAGTTATATAAGTAATGATATGAGAAACACAAGAACTTACTTAGGATTTTCTTCTTTTGTAGCATCACCAACACCATTAGATTCACCGTTGGACTTCAGTATCGAATTATCAGTTGTTAATAAGTAGGAAATTCAAGTAAAAACGCGATACAACATAGTTTGATCTACTCTACAAATCGATATACCTTTGAAAAACCAGCAGAGAATTTGGAATCTCCATCAAAAGCTGATGCATTTCCTGAAAACATACACAAACGACATATAAACAAGGTCGGTGTCTCAGATAGTCACTCAACTAATAGTTATCATACGAGAAAGTCACATTTCTTCAACAAAAGAAAAATGACTCTACGAGATAATAACTGACCATTTGAGAAATCAACTCTTCATATACGAATACATCGATCAAACATACCTTCAACGTTGATACTACCATTAGCTTGTTCACTCTCAATCTGCATAATATCTCTTTCTATGCTTACAAATCGCTCGATAATTTCAGGAGTACTAACAAATTTCACAAACCTGATAATATCAACGATGAAAAAAACTACCATATCAAACATCGAAAATCAATCTAACGAACTGCATTTCATCAAATTTAAAGCATGATTACCTCTGTAAAGTTGCTTTAGTGAACCAACAAACATTAGCGATCAAAGGTCGAAGAGTAATTGAATAGCCTCCTTTAGAAATCTGATCTTTAGCGGATTTGAGATGAATGAGAAAAGGTTCAAGCAAACCAGAAGCTAATTTCTCCGATTTTTCTCCAGCAAAGATTACAAGATCGCATCTATGTAAACATACAAATCAAATTTACGCAACATGAATATAATGATTTTGCACTAATAAAACAACAATTCTAACAATAATCAAGCATCGAGCCAATGTACCTTGTTCGTGTTGGAGTAAGCTGAAACAGAGCATAATCCAAACGAATCCTCGAATCCATTATAATGATTTTGCACTAATAAAACAAGAATTCAACAGTAATTTAGTGTTTGTTGAAGAAAATTGAAATATATAGAGACTGAGTTACTAAAACAGAGCATATATCAAATGGGTCCTGGAAAACCATATAATAATATATTTTTTTCAGTACAAACAATATTTCAATGAACAATTTTAGTAAATTAAGACTCCTTTCAAAAGTAAAAAAAAAAAATACTAGTTTTTTTTGTTGAAGAAACTGAAAAATGGAGTGAATTAGCAAAAAATGGGGTCACTAAATTCAATGCCGACAAATTCATAAAATTTTAGAATAATGAATCTATGAATTTATGTAAAAACATCTTATAGTATATAGTATATACTGGATATGGTGTTTTGCGAGTTTTTCGTATAATACAATGGCGAAATTAAAATTTTTTATTCAGAATAACTATTTTGATATTGATATTTGTGTTAATAAGTCTATATTATCAAATAGTATGAGCATTTTTTAACAAAACTATGACCACAAATAATTCAGTACCAAATTATTAACGAAAGGTATTTCATGTATGTTTGATGATATTTTTTTTATCGTTTTAACAAAAATATCAATTTTAAATTAAAATTACTGAATTTTGTCGATTTCGAGTACGATGATGGGGCAGGGGTTGGGTGAGGGGTCGTTTCAAAAGTTTATAATTCTTATAGTTGAAGACAGCAACAATGGCGGGCTCCTCTTCCTTCTTTTCTATTTTGTAATTCAATTTGTCTGATATTTTTTTTTTCTTCTAAAAATTGATTTTTTCTTTGCTTTACTGTTACTCACAAAGTGTAATAATAAAACTCACAAGGGTGAAGTCCCACTATATCTGCTGTGTAACCGAATTTACCAGACTTTTACACTACCTGTCGTTATGACTAGGTTCGAGTTTAAATTTGAATTTGGAAATAAAAAAAATTATGATATAGAATATTTGTCTTCTTAATAATGCATAATTGAATTAAATTTGAACGAGTCAAGTTAATCAATGGTTAATGCCAAAAAGAAACAATTCAACTTATTTAGGGAAATATTCCAAGTAAACCAAAATATTCTATTAATAATGACACTACTACTTTTTTTCTTTTTCTCTACCCCTATATATATATATACTATAACAAATTGTAATTCAAAGGGTAATATTCAAATAAATAAGTCTTATTTTGAAGAAATTGAATATTCAAACGTCCAAAATTTGACTTAAAAAGGTCAAAAGAGTAAACTTTAAACTTATCAATGGTGTAATTTGCTAAATTTTTTTTTGTGTGTGTGTTGTGTGTGGGGGTGGGGGGTGGGGGGGGTGGGGGAATATATATATATATATATATATATATATATATATATATATATATATATATATATATATATATATAAACTTTGATGTGATAAATCAATGATGTAATACATAAATCGAATGATGATTCGTCTAATAATTTTCTTTAAAATGATAAATTGTGTATATAAAAAATAATATAGTAATTAATATAAGTCAAATATTTTATTTATATTTATATAAATATATACTAAAAACAAGAGATAAGCATGAGATTTATGGAAGCAAACATCACACCTTTAAATCAAAATTGAAAAGATGTAACAACACAAATATCATATCATGAAGGTGGATTAAGAAAAACAAAAAAGAGTTTTGAACTAGAAAAGTACCTACCCCTTTATTTAATTAGCTGGATTAATTAGGACAGCCTTCTTAATGATGATATTGACCTAATGTCTTTGTAATTGCATCAAAATTTCAACATTGCTTGATTAGTTTTACTTTTTTTAACCCAAAATTGATTTTGATTTGCAAACAACCACCACTTCTACTAACTTCTAAGATAAAAAATTTATCCTTAGCCCTTGCATGTCAACTAAATTTTATGAATAAAATATGCAAGTAACAATTTGACTTATTGGTGGATGATGTATGCGATAAAAATCACGGACAATATAATAATAGTAGCATATTCAGTGAGATGTAAGTATCGAAGGGTGAGTCTCAGCAGTCTCTTCATAGGTAATTTCTATTTTTATTCGTGTGTTTGGTAAATAGAATAGTTATCAGATAAATAATTGAAGCACACTCAACTTACTCGACCATTAATATTAATGTTGAAAAAATAAGTTAGAAACATACATAAGCGGATTCATAATACTTCATTCGAATGAACAGATACCTAATGACTATTGCGTTAAAAAAATCACATATCAAAAATTTCTAACAAAAATGATTCTATACTCCGCTATAAGATTTAATTTATAGATCAAGACTTACAATAATCTTGTAATTTACATTTACCTACATTAAAAGGCAAGACAAAAGGGACTCCATGTGATTAAAACGTTACGCCCTATATATACATGCCTTGGATCTGTTACAATATTTATTACTATTTTTTTAGTGCATATTATAATCTATTTATCTTTAGATGAATCAATATTTACATTATCTTAATATTTTTTATTTAATTTGTTGCTATCATAAATCAGTTAGCAAGTTACTATTACTAATTTGATGCAATTTTAAGTAAGCATATTCTATTACCTTCTTATGGCATCATATGACAATTAGTTTCATATTCAGGTTAACAATGATCTAATCATCATCATTAATTAAAGTCTCAATATTATTTTTTTCAAAAATTAATATCAGATATTCTTTCGAGATCGGGTTAAAGTTGCGCATAGAAATTACTCTGAATATGTTATTGTTATATTATTTTGACATTCTTGTATATTTACCACTATTAATACTAATTAGTACTAGTTAGGTTGTGAGTTATATTTCAATTATACAGATATAATTTTGTGAAAATAAATTGTTTGTTAGGTTAGCAATTCACATCATAGTACTGTGGATCAACAGTAGTAATATTATATAGAGCTAAAATAGATTAATACATGGAGGACTTGGTAGGTGATACTACTCTACCAGATAATGTGGCACGAGTTTAAATGTGATGATTTTTTATAATAATTTTAAACTATAGATAATTATCAGTTCAACTATATATAGCTAAAAAACAATTCAGCCAAACAAGCCAGTACTTCTAAAGTTAAAAGTTAAATATAATTGGGAAATTAGCAAACATGAAGTCAATGAATCATGGAACTAGAATCACGTGAACTATGGTAGGATGATTGAGATTTTTTCACTCTATTAAATGTTTTGAATTCGATCCCCTAAAAATGAAAAGAAAAATCCCTTTTAAGTGTTGCCCTAGAAATAAAATATAAAATGTGCAAAAAGAAATATCGAACACCAAATTAAAATCGATTAAAAAAATATCAAATGTGGCTGCTGGGATTCGAGCCCAGGTCTCCACGGCCACAACGTGGAATTCTCACCACTAAACTACAGCCACTTGATGTTCAAACTTTCTTAAAGATTTAATATTAAATAAAGTTTTATATTTTCAACTAAAGTTAACCAAAAAATAGAAAAAAACTTAGAATGGGATGAATTATATATTTATCTGGTTGGTTTTCTATGATAAATATATTGTACAGTGTGACTAAATTTAATTTTTTTAAAAAAAATTCTACATTTCGAAACCTCTAATTAATAATGAAGGAGTAATTATTATTCCACCGTTCTACAACCTTATTGGTTACAGGTTATATCTCGAAGGTATAGCTTCTCTATAAGCTAGTGGTTAATATTGTCATCAATTTAGAAAAGATAGTTAATAAGTACAACAACATATTTAAAATAATTCTATAAGTAGTGGCGTAGCCACATAGTGGTAAGGGTGTTTAATTGAACATCTTTTGTCGGAAGAAAATAACATATATACAAGTCAAATGATATTTAAAATATTTGAATAATATATTTTGAACATTTTTAACATAACAAACTGCTATTTTTTGACACTATTTATGAAATTCCTGGCTCCACTACTGTCTTATAAGTAAGGCTTGAAAAGAGTGAATTGTACGCAAATTTTATCTTTATCTTTATGAGATACGTAGAGAGACTATAAAAGATCTTTAATAAGTAATTATTTATGTACTAATTTCACAAATCTAAGTATAAAAATATTAAAACATGCATTATCCAATATATATTAATATCCCATCTACTGGGGCATAAGTCCCAACAAATTTTTCTCATCCCATGGGCGTTTAGAGCTTTAATCACTCTATAATTAATCTTTTAAGACAAGTCTCTAGTAAGAATTGACTATCCATAAACAATGCAAAATGAACTAAAACAAAACGTGTATTTCACTATTTTGACTATTAACTAATGCATTATTAATCATCAAAATTAGAGCTAAATTTGGGACTAATTAACTTTTTGGTAATGGTATATACGGTCAATAACTAATTTGTGGTGATATTTAATCAACATTAATTCAAATTATTCATATTGATTCAGTTTTTTTTTTTAAAGTTTCCTATGAAAGCCTTAATTAATTTCGGATAGTAGCGGAGTCATGATTTTCACGAAGGGTGTCTAAGTGCTAAAGTCAATCTGTTCTTCTTAAAAGTGAAAAAAAAAATTGTTAGTAGTGAAATCCGAACACACAAACACTTTAAATTTTTGTATTTTTACTTTTTCAAGGCGCCTGAAACCACTAGATTACATCATATTGTTGTGTAAAAGATATCCAAAATATATTATTTAATCACTTAATTTATTATTTTACTTATATATACGATATAATATTCTGACATTCTTAGGATGTCCGACACAAGTGTGGCTACGCCAATCGCCACTAAGTGACGCTCCCAACATTAATTATAAATAAAGCAATTTCACGACTATACCATAACCGACATTTGTCATATTGTTTAAACATTATAGTCATAAGAGTCTACCAAACGTTTTTGAAGGTTCCAAAGAACTTCCTTGTATTTGGAAAAAAAATACAAGACAAGGAATTAAGAAGTGAGAAGAGGTCAAAATATTCAAACATATGAAATTCCTTTGTTTTTTATTGTCACCTGTCAAATCACACGGTTATACCCTAAGTAAAATTCAATCTTCTTCAACATTAGAAATTCTCCTCTCACTTTCAAACAAATACAACGACTTTTTTTTAAATCGATATTCGCGATTTCAATAACGAAGAATTTATTCCTTTCATCATTAATTCATAAGGGTCATTTCATTTATGGACAACGTTATTTCAGAATTATAGTCTTGAACAAAACGATCCCTTAAATGAAGTTCAAGTTCAATTTTTAGTCAACATTTCCTTCCTTAAAATTTCACCTTTCTTATTTTATTCTCACCTTATATCCTATATTCATTTTTATAGCTCTAAATAATTCAGATTCGTATGGCTAATCAAGAACCGCCAAAAAGGAAAATACTCTAGCAGAATTTTGATTTTAGAATAACACTCATCAAAACATCTGACTAAAAATTACACCAAATATTCGTCCCATCATAATTCTTCGTAATATAAAAAAACTACGAGCGCTCATGTATTATTATTATTACTACTAGTAAACTCCAAACATATTCCATGTTCACATGTATAACTTTCTCTAAACGAAAAAACGAAAAAAAAATCAACTCATTTGTTGAAATACAACCACCTATATAAATACCACAAGGAAACACAAATTTAGCAAAAACACATTCCAACATTAAAAAAAATTAAAAAAAAAATGCAACGTTCATCACTAGTTTTTAACTTATTACAACGCCAATTAGTCCATCAAAGGCAAAGGATTAGCAAAAGCCGAATGATTAACAAAGTGATTAGATCACAATTACCATGTGATGTTTTCATTAATCATAGAGGTAATGACACAAAGAGAACAATAGTTTCATTATTATATGATCATTTGACACGTTTAAGGATTAATTCATTTTTAGACAACAAAAACATGAAGCCAGGTGACAAATTATTTGACAAAATTGATAGTGCAATTGATGAATGCAAAATTGGCGTTGCTGTATTTTCACCACGTTATTGTGATTCATATTTTTGTTTACATGAATTGGCTTTATTTGTTGAATCAAAAAAGAAATTGATTCCTATTTTTTGCGATGTGAAACCCTCTGAGCTTCGTGTTAGTAAGAGTAATAATATTCAACTCGAATCGAAACAAATCGAAAGGTTTAATTTTGCACTTGAAGAGGCTAAACACACCGTTGGACTTGATTTCGACTCTAATAAAGGGTACGTATCGTTTTTAATATGTTATAGCAGATTATTTACTTTATACTTTAGATTATTTGATTTTACTTATTATTGATTTAACTTTTTAATGAACCTAGCTTTAGTACAAGCTATGAGCATTTAAATATATGTATTAAATTATCACATTGTATATTTCTAATCACTTGCATTGAATTCAATAATATGGCTTATAAAATGTGTTTTTTTTTCCATAAATAATACAATCATAAGTTTTATAGTGTTATAGAGAAATCTTTTTGAATTATACATTGTATACTGATATTATCTAATATATAAAATTATATATTCAAAACTACGTACTCTTAAATGTATATATGTTAAAATACTCTTTCTTAATTATCTTGTTGTTGGATTTATCGACTTAATTAATTACAAAGTGTAATTAACTATGGTTTCTTTCGTTAATTTTTGACAATTTAATGTTGTTTGTAGGAACTGGTCTGATGTGGTGACAAAAGCAACTGATGTTGTCATTGAAAGCTTGATTGAAATTGAAGAAGCTCAGATAATCAAAAATCCCAAGAAATTAATTATACCATAATTAAAAATGGTATCATTTTTTTTATTTATTATTTTAAAAAGGAAAGCTAATTAACATGAAATTGTTGTTTTGAATAAGTTGTCAGTTTTTGTATGGTTTTGCTAAAATGTTTTAGTGAACTATTCATGTTGTTTTTTATAGTATACAATTAACAAGCAGATATTTTTTTTATTATTGTAAATGTCCAAAGTTCATCCAATAAAATTTATTTAATGTTATTTTTTAAATAAAAATCCACAAATAGAAAAGTATTTTTTTTTGTGTGTGAGTGTATGTGTTATTTATTTAAGAGATGTATGTATAGACAATTATTTTTGTAAATATAACTTAATACATTACATGCGTATTTTCTAAATACCATGTATATTAATTCATTCAAAAATTTAATATTAACATGCGCAATTCTTCAAAAGTTAAGTGTAAAATAATTCTGAATAAACCGAAAATTTAGCATATATTGCCAAAAAAAATAAAATAAAAAAATTAAACTCCTTATATTGATTTCTCTGCTTGTATATCATTGGTGAGAAAATTGTGATACCAATGGGCCGAAAGTTTTGGGCTTCGATCCAACGTAAATGGATCAACATAATAAAGCCCAAATTTAATTGTGTAACCAAAATTCCATTCAAAATTATCCATTAAACTCCATATGAAATAGCCACGCACATCAGCACCATTCCTGTTCCAACATAAATTCATAATTTCATGAATCGTGGTTGTTGCAAATTCGCTTTCGCTAAAAAAAAAAAAAAACTTACATATGAATACGAATATTTAACGATAGAAATACCTGATTGATCGAGCCAAAGATGCAAGGTATGCTTTGTGAAATTTAATTCGATTAATGTCTTTGTCCAAGTCATTATCATTTGAACCATACCCTGAATATATAATTTTTATTACACACTTTTAATTAAGTAAAAATCCATGATAACGTGTGAAAAATTCTAAAAGTATAAGGAGATTAATAATTACCATTTTCAGTCACAAATATAGGCATGTTATTGTATCTCTTCTTAATATAATCAATAATATCCTCCATGCCTTGTGGAACCACATACAATCCAGGCAATCCCATCTGAAAGAAAAATAAATTTATTTATCATTATCATATAACACTATATTATACATAAAAAGATAATTCAGTACATCAATATTCCACTATGTAAGTTACACAACTCACAAGCATTAGTAATAAAGTCAGAGCCCACCAATAGCCACAAGAAGGAAGTAATGCCTAAATTACCCTAGAGCTAGAGTATTGAAAGGGGATTCGTCTGTCGTTAAAAAATTACACTATATACAAAATTATATAGTAAGACATAATTACTCTTATTCAAGTTTGATTATTGTAATGATGGAAATGAGTTTTGTATCAAATGAAAGTACATTTCTCATCATCTCATCAAAAAAGGGGATAATATTACGATTTCACGACCCTATAAATCATACGAAGATAAAATTATCGATAGTATGAATAATGTCTTACCGGATCTCCTATGAATTCACCATCTTTATTCTGTCCAGAAGTGAGCAAAAACCCTACAATTGCATGATTTTCACCATGGCTACACGTAGGATTATTCTCATGCATGCACGTACAATTTGAATGAAGACAATCCTTGACAAACAATGTTGAATAATGATTAATTCCTATAAAATCAATGCTCTTTTTTATGAGTAATTTTTCTTCAAAGCTAAATCTTGGTAATTTCTTCCCATGATAATGTCGCATTTCTATTGGATAATCTCCATGTACTAGAGGATCAAGAAGCCTGTTCATTTAAAAAAAATATCGTATTATCATCAGGACGATAAAATTAGCTCATTTCCGTTTAAGTAATTTTGACCCGTTGATTTATTTACTTAGATCATATGAACCCGTTTAAATTCAATTCAACACGTCTATTTTTGACGCTCTTAATTATTATTTGATTTTATGTTTTGAAAAAATATTTTATCTACATTCGATGTATGTGTCAAATCAAGTAAATATATCATTTCTATACACATTTTTACCACTTAATTATTACTAATTAATGTATATATTAATTTTGTATAATGTAAGCTTTTTTTGATAATGTAAATCTCATGATATACGTCTTTTATACACATTTTTACCACTTACGTACTAATTAACGTAAATATTATCATAACTTGGTATGGTGTGTACGTATATTTGGTGTTATACATACGTACCAAGCCACATGAAACGTCAAAGCTCTAGTTGCTGCCTTCTTGTCAACTTCATCATCTGTCATTGGCTTATACATATACGCGCTCGCAACCATTCCTATCATTCCACGTTGTTCCACCTGCTCGATCGTTAGTGATTATATCATTCTTTTTTAAAACAAAGTAGACGCGAATACTTACTTGAAATTGGTCACGATAAATTTTGACAGCCTTGGCATGGGCCAAAATTGAGTTGTGGACAACAAGTAAAGGCTCAATATCTGAATTACCATAACCACATTTTCCAAATGGAGGAGAACAATGGGAAGGTGGAAATATTCCCTTCATATAGGCTAATTCTGAAAATAAATTGGGCTCATTTATAGTAGCCCAATACTTCACTCTATCCCCAAAATTCTTAAAACATGTTGATGCAAAGTGCACAAATTCTTCCCTACAAAAAAACTCAAAATTATATCTAACGTCAATTGAATTCACTGTTTACTTTCTTAACCAATATACATAGATATATATCATGTATACATGATTATACATATGGGATACATAGAGGTGGAATTAGGATTAGGAGTTTGAGGGTCATCAATTTCATAGTACCATTGAGCAGTCAGTCAATTTTGTTAGGATTCGTAAGTAAATATACATAATTTTTCAGTACAACTATAGGATCTACGAAAAAGTTATTGAATTACCCACGAACCTCCACCTAGCTCCGCCTCTGATGATACATATATTATATTCTTGCTGACTATTTTTTAATAAATAAAACTTACTGCATGAAAGGACTAAGCCATGCCCCATATCTTTCCTCAAGTTCTTGAGGATAGTCATTGTGATGAATTGTCACAAATGGTGTTATTCCTGCAATATATATTTTAACCTACTAATATTACTTTATAGTAATCTTGAATTATGGTAAACCCTAAATTAAGAAATGTGTTATGTATATTATTAATATATAAAAATTCACCTTTGAGTAAGAGATTATCAATGATATTATTGTAAAACTTCATTCCAGCAGGATTCATGGGTCCGGAGCTCCCATCTGTTTAGAAAATATACACAATTTAAGAATATATTATGATTCCGAGTATCATCCATTATAGAAAGACATTTTTTTTATAAATATCTGAAAGTACCTTATTTTAAATTATTCTTACCTCTCGAGCTAACTTTAATTTCTTAATACAAACAATGTTATAAGAAAAAGAAACATACTACGTAGAACTCTACTCCAAGAAATGGAAAATCGATAGGCATTTACTCCAAGAGACTCCATTATGTCAATGTCTTCCTGCCCATAACAATTAATTAATTATTTAAAACAAATTTATTAAAAGTCGTTGTTTTAATTAAATTTATATATATATGACATAATTAATTTTACTATTACCAGGTAACGATGATAATGATCATCAGCTATATCTCCATTTCCTCCATTTTTTATGCTACCTAAACCAAAAAAATAAATAAAAGAATAGATGCATTATTATCAGATTATATAAAAGGGATATATTAGAGAACTTTTTTTAAAAAAATTGGGTACATGTATATAATAATAATGTTAGAAAGATACCATTTGTATGAGAATATACATCCCAATTGCTTAGACTTTTTCCATCTTCAATATATCCTCCTTCAATCTAACACAAATTAAATGTCCATCATATGCATTTTAAACGAAGATCGTCAGTTCTCTCTATAACAATCATGTTTCACGTAGAATCATTTCAAATCTTTTATTTTCTTAATAATATCATTTCTCTAAAGCACACAAGAAATATCTGAACAGACGATAATTTTTATAAAAAAAATTGACTTTATATACACGGCAAGAGAAACATACTTAGAATTTTTTAACGACGGATCGATAAATTCTATCACCAAACAACAAAAATTAAAGGTGAAAGATGTATGAAGTACTTGATATGCAGAAGTTGAAGTTCCAAATAGAAAACCATCTGGAAATTCTGATTTCTTCACTTCTTCTTCAAAGCAATTTTCTCCTAATTGGCAATTAATTATACTATTTGAATAAACATGTTGCAATATTAAGAGGTGAAAAATAAAATAGAAGATTTTCATTTTTTTTGTCATAGTTTAAGATAGAGCCTAAGTTGTATTTATAGGATTAGTAATAAAATGATTAATTAATTACTAGCAGTAGTTGAAAGGAATATTGAATTATTGGAGGTTTATATATCTTAATTATTTTGACATATTTTCTGAATAAAATATATCCTCAACTGAGTTGTACACTTTTATACATTGAAAATATTTTTATTAATAAAAAAGATTTACAAGTTTGATGCACCTTTCCTAATTAGTTGCTATGTGTTTTTCCATATTATTATTTTTCTATTGTTATGATTTCATATATTTGAATTGAAGATTTTTTCTAAATAAATTTTCTACTTTTATATTATAGTGATAAAGTTTGTATGTATTTTACTTTTTTTAAATTCGACTTATATAGTATTTTATTAAATGTATTATTATTGTTATTGTATAATTCATTATAATTACTTCTTTATTAGTTGTTATATGGTCTTCAGATTGTTTTATCTTTTATATCTATTATAATTTTTGCTATAATCCAACCAAAAAACTTTTAGAAATAACCTTTTTCTCCTTTATTGAGTATGTTAGCTATACCCTTTATTAAATTTCTTTTATGTTATAACTAGTTTAATTAGGCTTGAAAATAGAAAAAAAATGAAAGTAAAATTAATGTAATTTTTAGTTTTAAACAAGTGATAGACAATTTTTGTGTTACTGAAATTATGCATATACATAAAGTTAAATTATTTTTAAATATAAAAATTAACATCTTTTTTTTAAAAGTTCAAAAATATAAGTGGTTGAGAATATTAACGTGTAAAACACCTTTTTTTACTTTGAAATATAAAATTTACCTCTTTATTTTAAAGATAAACAACGTTAATCTCGTATTTTTAATCTTTAATCTCTTAATATATCAGATTATGTTTAGATAAGAACAATATTAAAAGAAGAAAAAAAGTAATTAGAGGGACACTAGTGGTTGACCCAGCTGGTAAGTTAAAATTAAAAATCTTAAAAGTTGCCATCAAGAGACAAGAATCAATAATTAGTAGATTTTCTCCAACAAACCAATTAAAGCAAACGATAATTTAGTTATTAGTTTCTCTTTCTAATAAAAATTGAGAATAAAAAACTAATCCCCTAGTGTCAAAATAGTTTCCTCAAATTATTTCCTTTATTTATAATTATCTGTTGTGATTTTTAAATAAGTATCTCAAATTATTTATCAGTTTAGGATAATAGTAATTGTTCTTGGATGAAGTAGTAATTAATTAACAAAATCCTTCCTAATCAATATATTTGTTAAACAATTAGAGATAGGCTATTAGCCCATATTATAGTTGTAGCCCACCACTTTAAACTTGATTTATAAGCGTATATTCGTATTTTAATTTAGAAAATATCCCAACTAGAATCATAAAAATCCAATAATATTGAATGATTAGCATCTGAATAATTAAGATTTAATTCTTAAAAACAAACACACTTAATGAGGTAAATCTGAATGATTAAGATTCAAACCCCATTAAGTGCAGACAAATGAGGCCTAACATAATGTAATATTGTTTTGTCGATATTTATGATAATATTTTTAAATTGTAATTTAATTTAATAATTATAAAAAAAATAATTTTTTAAAAAATGGACTGGCCCGGCAAGCCTGTAGCCCACATACTTGTGGGCTGGGCCGACCATTTTCTGGCCCATACACAAAATGGGCTAGCCCGGCCTGACCCGTTAAATGTCCCTGTATGGGTTAGCCCGGATGGGGTGGGCTAGCCCATATTGACAGCTCTAATAATAATGATTTAAAAAAGAACGATACGAATGTCTTTTTAATAAATAAAAGAAAAAGTTTGTGTACAAGAAGTTAAAAAAAAATAAAATTGTGTTTTAGAAAATGGAAAACAAAACATTCTGTTTTAGAAAATGGACCCCACCAGTCGTTCAAGAAGAAAAGTTGTGCATGGCCATTGCCTACGTGACTTTACCAACTTTCAGGGGCACATTTTATTTTGAAAAAAAAGGACAAATTTTCAGTTTTTTAATGGGGTCCACCGTGTACACCACACCAGCTTGAAATTTTTTGTTTTATAAAATGAAACCGACCGCCATACCTTTCTTTTCACATCACAGCCTGAAAAAAAATCAGTATTACTCATGTCTAATCCTACTTCCTCTCCCGACGACAAATCAATATGAATAATTTGAATTGAAGTTGATTAATATCATGACAAATTAGCTAAAAAGTTTATTAGTCCCAAATTTGGCTGTAATGTTTGAAACACAAATATTTTGGTAAACAATTTTGCATGTATTATTTCTATGAAATAACAATTTTTAAATAGGGAAAATACGGTGAATTTATGTACTGTGTGTGTAATGCATTTAGTTAATAGTGAAATACACGTTTGTTTTAGTTCATTTTGCATTACAAATACAACTAGCTAGCTGTGCAGTGCTTTTTGCTGCTGGACAGTACACATTCGTCATCTTCTGCCTATTTTGATGTTGTTGTATTAGGTTTAGGAGAAGAATTGAGAACAGGTAACAAATCATTTAGGTAAACAAAAAATACTATATATTTATATATTTGTACTTAAACACGTTTAAAACGATTAAATAAAGGGATAAGAATGTGCTATAAAAGAAGCCCATTTATTTCCTTTCTTTTCCCTTAAAACAACTTAATTATGTCTACTACGATCACTTTCCATTCAGACCATCTTCTGCCTCCCGGTTCCAGCTTCGGTTCCGGCTCCGATGGAAACAATACTTCCTCCTTCAGCCCTTCAGCTTCTCTTCCTCCTCCTCAACCGTCGATCCAAACCCCACTCCCCCCTCCCCAATAATACCCCCTCCAAAAAAATAATTTTGCTTTTTAAAAATATTTTCAACTTCAAATTTTTATTTTTAAACTCCAAAAAATATTTTCAACTTCAAAAAATATTTTCAACTTCAATTTCATAAATTATTTTCTACTCTAGTAAAAATAAAAGATGTCTCTCAATAACATTTTTCATTCATAAATCAAACATTAAAAATTATTTCCAGAAAATATTTTCTACTAACCAACCAAACATGAGAAAATAAGTCCAAAATCTACTTGTTGTCCAGAAAAACATTTTCCTTCATACCAAACACACCCTTGATGTCTGCTATGTAGACGATGAGACCCATTAATAAAAAGAATAGTTGAATTTTGCTTACATTAAATAAATGAAAAGAATAAACTAATTCTTTCTAACCAACTAATTTTATTTTTTAAAAACATTATTTGATCTTTAGTTTTTAAATTGCTCGTTATGGCCGATCACATAAGCTAGGTTCACGTGATCAAATGTTAAGTCCTTCTCGTAATTCATCACTATCTATTACGATATAAGAATATATTTTTCTAAACAAATAGTATAATATGTAACCAATAATAAATTAGTTAAGGATTTTTTCTTGTATACAATTATTATCTTCATAATTTTATAAAAATAATATTTAAAAAAAATAAACTATTTACGCTAAGAATATAAGAAATTTGATTGCATACTAGCTATAATTAGCATGACAAATTAACATTTTTTTAAAAAATAAATATAATAATTAGAGCCGTCAATATGGGCTAGGCCGCCTAGCCTAACCCGAAATTTAATAGGGCTGGGCTAAGATTTTTGAAGCCCAAGAAAAGAGTTTTTTAGCCCGGTCTGAATAAGCCTTCTCATTTGGGGGCTTGAGAAATATTGATAGGACTGGCCCGTGGGCCAATAAAAATTAATTTAAAAATATAACATAATATTAAAATTTAAAAATAAAGAGAGTCCAAAATCAAAATAATTAGATTAATATTTCTATTTAGATATTTATACTTTTAGTTGAAAAAAAAATTTAAAAAATATTAAGAAAAATGCACAAGTACCCCTAGACTATGACCAAAATTTCAAAGACACATCTTAACTAAACGAAGGTTCTATTACCCCTGAACTTTTTTTTTTGTAATTTTATACACCTTTTGTCTTATGTGGCGCTCTATGTTACTCCACGCAATTGAGGCGCATCAGAGATATTTGGATGCCACGTAAGCCAAAGAGGTACACAAAATTACAAAAAAATAAGTTCAGGGGGTAATACGACCTTAGTAAGGTATGTCTTTGGGATTTTGGTCATAGTCTAAGGGGTACTTGTGCATTTTCCCTAAATATTATAAAGATTATTATATTTGTGAATTTGATTAACAAGTAATGACAAGACCTCATTTGTTTCCATTAAGATTAAGACGTTTGAATTTGAATACACATTTAAATATTAAGATGTGCATTTAGATCTAGATGTGTAAATCTGAATAAACATCTGAATATTAAAACATTGTCTCTGAATCTAAACAATAAATTATTGGACAGTTTGTTTTCAATATCTAAATGCACATATGAAATTAAACGTTATATCAATAAAATATTATAAAAACCTTGTTAGTAAAATAGTTTTTTTTCATATAAAATAATATTTTGTACATTTTTACCGTAACAAAGTAATATGATTATCTTTTAAGAACTCAACATCAAGTTACATCATTAATATGATTTTTTTTTGCACTCAAATACTTTGAGAATCTAATATAATTCAATTTAAAATAGTTTACATAGAGTAGTAAATATACAGTTTAGGAAAATATTTTATTTTATTTTATTTTATATTATTATAGAAATTTTTTATTGCTATCGATCAAATAACTAATACTTTCTTATTTTTAAAATTGTGCTAAATATTATATCATTAGAGTGCTTATCAATTCAAATATATTGATTAATTTAGAAAGTAAAAGTTGTATATAAAGTTAATATGAATAAAGGAAATCATAACGACAAGCATGTAATTAATATTAATTAAATGAGAAAATAATTTTTATGAGTTGTCGTGATTTAGTTGAATTAAGATAGGAGTTTTATTTTTTAGTCTTAATAGTGTTAAGGGTGTGTTACAGATCTGATTCATTTAGATATATTCAGACCATTAATAGACTTATAAGAAAATAAAACAAACGAACATTATGAATTGAATCTGAATAATTAAGATCAATTCTTAAAAACAAACACACTTAATGAGGCAAATCCGAATGATTAAGATTCAAACCCCATTAAGTGCAAACAAATGAGGCCTAACATAATGTAATATTTTTTTGTCGATATTTATGATAATATTTTTAAATTATAATTTAATTTAATAATTATAAAAAAATATAATTTTTTAAAAAATGGGCTGGCCCGGCAAGCCTGTAGCCCACGTACTTGTGGGTTGGGCCGATCATTTTATGGCCCACACAAAAAATGGGCTAGCCCGGCCTGACCCGTTAAAT
Source organism: Solanum lycopersicum (assembly GCF_036512215.1). NCBI lineage: Eukaryota > Viridiplantae > Streptophyta > Magnoliopsida > Solanales > Solanaceae > Solanum > Solanum lycopersicum. Next base: position 68,294,513 of record NC_090806.1, read on the forward strand.
GTCCCAGTATGAGTTAGCCCGGATGGGGTGAGCTAGCCTATATTGACAGCTCTAATAATAATGATTTAAAAAATAACGATACGAATGTCTTTTTAATAAATAAAAGAAGAAGTTTGTGTACAAGAAGTTAAAAAAAAAACACAGAAATTGTGTTTTAGAAAATGGAAAACAAAACATTCTGTTTTAGAAAATGGACCCCATCGCGCACATTTTATTTTGAAAAAAAAAAGGACAAATTTTCAGTTTTTTAATGGGGCCCATCGTGTACACCACACCAGCTTGAAATTTTTTGGTCTATAAAATGGAAACTGACCGCCATACCTTTCTTTATCACATCACAGCTTGAAAAAAAAATCAGTGTTATACATGTCTAATCGTACTCCCTCTACCGACGACATGATCACTTCAGGCGACATTATCCCTGCCGGCGAAACTAATCACCCTCCCCTTCCTACTTCAAGTCCCTCTTCCGGCGAGACTTCTCATCCTTCCACTTCCTGCGACATTATCCTTGTCGGTGAGACTAATCGCCCTCCCATTCCCCTTCCTCTTCCCACTTCAACTCTCTCTTTTGGTGAGTCTACTCGCCCTCCCACTTCCGGCGACATTATCCCTGCCGTCGATACTAATCGCCCTCCCATTCCCGTTTCTCCTTTCCGGCGAAACCACATTGAAACCCTCCGACCGTTGCTAGAATGGACAAAGTTGTATTCAGCTGTCCTCTTTGCAGGATGATTTTTTGCTGCTAATAATGGTTGTAAAGGAGGAATTGACTGTCAAATTCTCAAGGCTGAGGACGTTACTTTTGATGCCACTCTGTTCACAGAGAAATTTGGTGATCTTCTCAACACAGTATACCATCGGAAAATGAATTTGTTCACATTTCATTTTCGTTTACTATATTGTAAAAATGGGAATAATGTTCACAAATGAGAGTGAGAGAGTCTCTAAACAAGAGATTGAGATGGCCGAAGGTTTTATTGAAAAAACATGCGACAAGTTGAGTCATGCTTGCGAGACGATTGGAGAAGAAATTAGTTCAATCGATTGCAGTCGGGTTAGCGGTGGCGGTGGCAGTGGTGATGGGGGTGGAGTTGCCTTTAGAGGTTCTCCTTTTTTATGTTTGGTTGCAATGACGGTTTATACTTGGCAACGATGGTGTCAATAGTGTTAAGGGTGTGTAATGACGGTTTTTTAGTCTGAATAGTGATAAGGGTGTGTAATGGATCTGATTTTCAGATATATCCAGACTCATTAAGAGGCTTATAAAAAATTAAAACAAATGAACTTAATCTGAATAATAAAGATTCCGTTCTTAAAAACAAATAAATGAGCAAATCTGAATGATTAAGATTCAAAAACAAATAAGGCCTAACATAATGTAATATTTTTTTGTCAATATTTATGATATAATTTTTAAATTATAATTTATAATTTAATTTAATAATTATAAAAAAATATAATTTTTTAAAAAGTGGGCTGACCGGCAAGCCTGTAGCCCACGTACTTATGGGCTGGGCCGACCAATTTTTGGCACACATAAAAAATGGGCTAGCCTGGCCTGACCCGTAAAATATTAAAACCTGTATTGGTTAGCCCGGATGGGGTGGGCTAGACCATATTGACAGCTCTGCTTTATATACATGTGGCTAAGAATATTCTAGAGTAATCAAAATATACAATAACTACTAACTATGCAGTAATCTCTAACTAATTAACTGACATATGAACAAACTAACTACTGTAATTAAGCTAGATAATTAACTCTCAATATCCTTTCTTAAGTTGGAGGTGATGATTGCACACCGATTCAAAAAACTGCAACATGTTTAATACCAGTAAGAGATTTAGTGAAAATGTTCGCCAGTAGTTCATTTGTGGTCACATGTTGAATAGAAATGAGCTCCTCCTGCAGCTTATTACGCACAAAATGACAATCAATTTCAACGTATTTAGTTCTCTCATGAAAGACAAGATTTGGAGCTATGTGTATAGAACCTTGATGTAACGACCTGTTTAGTCGTTTTGAGCAGCAGATTTTATTTCTGGAAAAACTGGCTGAGACGACGGAACCCACGACAGACCGTCATGGGCACGACGGACCGTCATGGGCACGACGGACCGTCATGGGCACGACGGACCGTCGAGGGTGTCTCGTTCCATAATACTTAGAATTTTGTAAATTGGTTACTGAAATCGACTCTCTGAACTTCGTAATGGAATGGCAGGACGGACCGTCGTGGGTACGACGGACCGTCACAGACCCTTTAATGGAATGGAGTCTCTGAACTCTGTGACGGAGCAGCAGGACGGACCTTCGCAGGCACGACGGCCCGTCACAGGCTGCGTAATCCCAGGCTCGGTCGGATTTCTGTTAAGTAATTTAAGGGGCGTTTTGGACTATTCCTGCTTTAATTATAGTGAGTTAATGTTAATAAGTCTAATTACTTGGGGGCTAAAAGAGTTAACCTTAAGTTAATTATTGGGTTAATTCATCATTCTTTTATACTTAATTATATGCTAATTAGGATAAAAGAAAGAGGGTTTGAATAAGAAAAAGAAAAGAACAGAAAGAGAGAGAGGGGATCGAACGAGAAAGAGGAGAAACGAGAAAACGAAAAAGGCTTGGGAAATTGCTTGCTTGATCAAAATTCTTCGGTGGAGGTAGGTTATGGTTTTTACACTATTCGTAGTAAACTCTTAATAGCGAATGATATGTATTGGGTAGTGTTGTAAACCCTTCTATATGCTTAATTGTGTGTTTGCATGTTGTGATTATATAATTGTGATGAAATAAGCATGATGAAGCTATTGAATCTTAAATCTTGAAAAAGAAACCCTAATCTACTTTGTTAATGATGATGCCTTAGTGTAAAAGAAGGCTTGATGAACGAAAGTAGTGAGATTAGGGGATCGGGTGCCACGTTCCAGTACCAGGATAGTATATGAGTATCGGAGTGTCACGTTCCGACACCAGGATAGAATATGGATCGGGTGCCACGTTCCGGTACCAGGATAGTATATGAGGATCAGAGTGTCACGTTCCGACACCAGGATAGAATATAGATCGGGTGCCACGTTCCGGTACCAGGATAGAATGAGGATCGGAGTGTCACGTTCCGACACCAGGATAGTATATGGATCGGGTGCCACGTTCCGGTACCAGGATAGTATATGAGGATCGGAGCGTCACGTTCCGACACCAGGATAGTATATGAGGAGCGGAGTGTCACGTACCGACACGAGAGGAATAAAGATAATAAATCTTGAAAGATGTTAATATACTCAATCTAATGAACCTAATTCCCAAATGAGTATGATGAGGAGGCATGAGTCCTCGTTGATGAGCTTGGTGTTATGACCAAGGGTTATGGTAATTGTAAATGCCGCATGTTGAGTATTGTAGTTGATTTTATGATGTTATCTGATATATACTGTTTTCTATTTTGAGTTGGCCGATGATACCTACTCAGTACTTGTGTTTGTACTGATCCCCTACTTTTATGTTTTCTTCTTTGTTATTTGTGGAGTGCAACAAACGTGCCATCGTCTTCAACTCAACCGCAACTCTAGCCAATCTTCATTACTCCGGATATCAGGGTGAGCTAATGCTTCTAGCTTGGACTGGATCTTCCTCTTCATGTCTTGATGCCTTGAACTTCTGGCATGGACTAGCTTTTACTTATTTTAAATTCTTAGAATACTCTTAGTTTAGTAATTTAATCATAGATGTTCTTGTGATGATGACTTCCAGATTTTGGGGATAATAATAGTTGTTGAGTTTTTAGAAGTTATTGAATTGGTTTTTATTAATGAATTTAAGTCTTCCGCATTACTTTCTGTTGATATTATATTGAAATGTTAAGGTTTAGATTGGTTGGTTCGCTCACATAGGAGGGTAAGTGTGGGTGCCAGTCACGGCCCGATTTGGGTCGTGACACTTGTCTGTTACATTACACAACAATTGGAGAAGAATGAGGTATGGTTAACTCAGTAATTAACCTATGCAGCCAAACCAATTGACCTACCACTTTCCTAGGTACTCCGTAATCAGCCTCTGCAGATGACAAAGATATTGTTTCTTGCTTCTTAGACTTTCAACTAATAGGGCTATTTCCAAGCAAAACCAAACATCCACTTATAGATTTTTTGGAATCTGGACATGTGGTCTGAATCACATTATGCTTTCAAATTTAAAAATCATATTTATATGTTTAGTTTGTATAATTGGGCTCCATAACAAACTTTATATTTGCACTGGATATATATATATATATTTCGCTATACATATACAAAAGAAACAATTGTATAATACGTGTTTGTATAAATCGAAAAAGATGAAAGAAAACTAGATAACGAGAATATGTATTTGTATATACAATTTTTCTAGACGAATAGTACAATATGTAACAAATAATAAATTAATTAAGAAATAAAAAAAATGAATCAAAATAGTTTTTAATCAATTAATAAACATTATATTTTCCTTAAATATATTTAATACCTTGATTTTCTCTTTAAAAATATTTGATTGTTACCGTCTCCTAATTAATAGTATTAATCTGCTATTTTAGTTCTTCTTTTATTTTCTATTTGTTAAAAGAAATTTGGTTTTCGTTTTTATTTCTTCTTAACAACTAGGGGAAATTCATATCACACATAATTGCAAATAGACAGAGCTCTATAGATGGGAAAAAAAGGCTAAATCTTTAAAAACGGAAAATTGTATATAATGATAAATTAATAAATTAAATTAAATGTTATAATCACACTTTGATTTAATTGTATTCTGTAGCAAACTGTTTGTCAGTCATCTCTCCCTCATACTCTCACTCGCTCCCTCTTGCTTTTATACAAACACAAATATATAAAATGCGTATGTGTTTGTGTAAAGCGAGATAAATATATATATATATATATATATATATATATATATATATATATATATTCGTTACCCTCTCCCAGATTTTGCTCGCTACTCTCCCAGATCTTCCTCGCATCTATCGCTTATACAAACAAAAACGAAATGTATAAATTGTGTTTATGTTCGTATAAAGCAAGAGTAAATTGTATATACATATACAAATACATATATCTTCGTCCTATACACTTATAATTATACAATACAAATATTCATCTGCCCAATTTTCTTTTGTCTTTCTCTCTTGTGGTTTTATACATACACAAATTTTACAATTGATTTATATATAACTGTTTTCTTTTGTATATGTATAGCGCAATATACAATTAGTTTATTTGTATATGTATAACGAATTATACACTCTCTCTCTCTCTCTCTCTCTATATATATATATATATATATATATATATATATATATATATATATTGAATTCTAATCAACCCTAAGTTAGCATTTGTTCATGATAAGATAAATAGCTAAGTTAATAATGTGACTGGTCTTGTTTTTTTTTTAAAAAAAAAACAAAACTTGGATTAAGATATATTTTTCAATTATTTTCTCATTAATAAATATCTTGCCGGACAGGAATGGTACTGATGTACATGGTTATTTCGTATGGAGTTTAATGGATAATTTTGAGTGGATATTTGGTTACACTGTCAAATTTGGGCTTTATCATATTGATCCTTCTTCTTTGAATGGAAGCCCAAAATTATCGGCCCATTGGTTTAGAGAGCCAAAACAATTAAATAGCGTATGTCTCAAACATAAATGATTTTAAACCTTCTTAAAATATATTTAATCTTCAAAAATGTCAGTCAACATTTCTATATTTTAATTTTATCTTTGAAAAGAACTTTGTTTCGTTGACTTTTGAAAAAGATAATATGTGATGTCTTCAACTTTTTATGAATATTTTGTAAGTTTGTAGAAATTTCGAAATATATATTTATTATCAATTTAAAAATGTGTGCTAGAAGCCTAGAACCATAATAGGGGCTAGTACTCCCCCCGGAATCAAAGTGTGCGTCATATATTTTTTACACGTCATTTTAATAAATATTAATTAGGATGATGTTTTGATAATTAATTACTACTCCATTCAAGAACAATTATTGTTTTATCTTAATTTTAAACAAAGAAAACTAATTTGAAGACATACTTTTTTAAAAATTTGATCATTTTTTAATTGAGGGTGTAAGTTTTTCTCAATTAAGATCATTAAAAATAGAAAAACATAACTCTCCATAAAACACATACCAAATTAAACCACAATTCTTATTGTCAAATAATTATTTTTTGACAAATATAGATATTAATAGTACTATTTGTGTGATGTATGATTTGGTTGTGTAGTATACTTGAATGTAATAAAGTTTTCCTTTTTTTCAGCATTGAGGCTCTTGTTAGTCAAGAAATCTGTATACCATTTTGCTGAAAGCTTGGGAACTCGATCTAATGTATGGCGATCAACGTAGTATAACCCAAATTTGAGCTCGTATCCACTAGTCCACTCGAAATTATCCATCAGGCTCCAAATGAAATAACCACGTACATCAGCGCCCTTCCTGTAAATGTCATTCGAAGAAAACAAAGATTTCATCATTTTGGGTTGGTTGAGTCATGATTCAGGCAACCTATTGTTTTGGTACATTTTACCTGATTGCTCGAGCTAATGATGCAAGATATGACTTATGGAATTCAACTCGCTTAGTATCATGTTGTAGCTCATCCGCTTGTGCTGTAGTAGGATTCAGAGAGGCGTAGCCTGCAATGTACCTCATAGATCAGTTTTTTTCCCACAAAATTATGAATATGCAAGGTAAACGAGGCTACGATGGTTTACCATTTTCAGTAACAAACATAGGTTTATTATGGTATCTCTTCTTCATATAGTCAACAATCTCCTCCATTCCATTTGGAACCACAAAAAATCGAGACATTCCTGTCTATGGAGAACAGGACAGTACGCGTATCATGACGAGAGAAAGCAGAGTTTAAGGATTACGAAAACAACTTCATACCGGTTCTCCAATAGAAACGCCATCTTTCTCTCCTAGAGTAATGAGATAGCCATGGATAGGGTGGTCTCCACCCGCGATGCAACTAGAATTGGAGCAAACGCAGCTAGAATTAATGCAATCTTTCGCATACAGAGTGCCATAGTGGTTTATTCCCATGAAGTCAATACTATCTTTAATAAGCTTTCGTTCATCTGAGGTGAACCTCGGCAGTGCATCTGCAAGATATTTACGCATTTCTGGAGGGTAATCTCCGTGTACTAAAGGATCGAATACCCTGAGATTTATGCTACTGTCAATGCGCGAACCAGCTTGTTAAGGCCAAGTTTTAAGCCAGTAAGACTTACCAAGCAGCGGTAAATAGCACAGCCCTATGAGCAGCATCACGATCAAAGTCATTATTCCTCAACGGTTTATACATAAATGAATGCACAACAATTCCTATCATTCCGCCATGTTTAGGCTGCATACAAGAGCATCAAATTCGAGCAATTAACCACATGTTAACACTATTTCAGAGGTTAGGTGAAAGTAGATGATACTTACTTGAAAATGCTCGCGATATAGTTTTGCAGCCTTGGCATGTGCCAGTAACATGTTATGCATTGCAACAAGAGGTTCGGTATCAGAATTTCCAGCTGAACAGTTGCCAAAAGGCGGGGAGCAACGAGCAGGAGGGTAAACTCCCCTCACATAGGCCATTTCTGCAAACATATTTGGCTCATTGATTGTGGTCCAATACTTCACTCTATCACCAAAACTCTCGAAACAAATCTTAGCAAAATACGAAAATTCTTCCCTGTATAGTAAAAAATAGGACAACTATAAAACGTACATCCTTAAGATCGATAGCAAATGTACCATACATAGTATTTACACAGAGAAAAACATACTGCATGATAGGATTGAGCCAGCCCCCATGTTTTTCCTCGAGTTCATGTGGATGGTCGTGGTGATTAAGAGTCACAAATGCTGTTATTCCTGCAATTATACGTCAAATTTCTGTTATCTAACCGCGACATCCATGGATTTACTAAGCAAAAATTTGTACTATCTGCAAACATTACACCTCTGAGTAAGAGAGAATCAATGAGTTCGTTGTAGAACGTAACACCAGCAAAATTAACTTTACCAAACGATCCTCCTATAAAACATAAACAAAATAAATACTAGTCCGATCAATGAAAAAAAATACAAACAAAAGCATAACAGGAAGTACTAGGAAGGACTCTGCTCCACGAGATAGAGAAACGATACGAATTCAAGCCAATCGAGTGCATTAACTCAACATCTTCCTGCAATACTTCATAGAATCAGAAATGTAAAGTTAATTTCTTTCAACAGAATTATTCAAAGTCCAGATATTCGACCTGAAATCGATGGTAATGATCATCCGCTACATCTCCAGTATCTCCATTATTTATCGTTCCTGAAACAATTTAAAAGTCGAAAATCATTCTCAGTGTATGCATAAAACAACTAAATCAAATAAACTTCATACAAAATAACTAAGAGAAATAGACCTTGGCTAAATTCAACTTAAAAGCTAGCTCTAAATTCCCAACAAACGTGACATCTAACACCCTGCATGTTCAAGACTAGACATCTAGAGGGTCGACAATATTCCCAAATCAAGGGCGGAGCCAGTAAAGTTACACGGTTTATACATGATTAAAATTATTAGGTACATACAGTAACTATTGAACCCTGTCGAATTCCTTTAACTTCTTCATATGTTTAATTTTTTATGTTATTTTGAATCCCTTAGTAAAAATCTTGGCATCAATAGTAACCCATGGTAGGGTCCAACATCAGATAAACCATGAAATGCGATAAAAATATAAAACCATTTTGTTTCCATAGGAGTACGAGAAAGGGCAATGAAGTAAGTGAAGTGGTTAGATTTTACGAGATATTCCAACTACTACCAGATGGATGTGATATAAGAGCCAAACGAAAACGAATACCATACATAAAAAAGTCAAAGTTATCCATATATGTCCTATTGACGTTAAACTCAAGGAAGATTCAAGTCACTCGACAATCATAGACAATGGAAATGACAAGGCATAAATTTTAGCTCTAGTATGACAAAATAAAAGTAATATTCAATCTTAACTCAATCCAACGGCTCGTTCACGAGGTGAGGTGAGTATGGTTTGAAATTATAAAAAATATAAAATAAAATTGTATATACCTTTAGTATGACTAAAAACATCCCAATTACTCAACCCTTTTCCATCTTCAAGAATTGCCCCTTCAATCTGAAAAAGAATAAATAAAATCAAATAATATCCAAAAAATGAAAATAATTTTAGTGATAAATAAATAAAATAGAAGAAAATACTTGATAAGCTGAAGTAGTAGTTCCAAATAAAAACCCATCTGGAAATTCTGATTTCTTCAAATTTTTCTGTTCCTCAAATGAATTTATACAAACAAATAATAGTAAACACAAAAAAAATAAGCAACTGAAATAATTAGAACTGCTAATCTTCATTTGGGGTCTAATTAACTCTATTTGTTGAGAATAAATCCACTAAATATCAAATATTTATGTGAATTGCTCTAAAATGAAATACAAATAATGAGGTAGAGGAAGATAGTGAATTTTTTATACCAAAAATAGCCTTAATTATTACAATAGGAGACAGGGAGAATATATATTGAGTAGAAATACCTAACATTTATAGGGACCATATAATCCAATTTTTAATTAAATTTTATTTATATTTTTAAAAGTCGTGTAAATTTAGCTATTAAAAACTTATCCTCCACACAAACGTTGCTTTCTTCTATCACACTGTTATTGTAATATATTAATTTAGTGGATACAATATTAGAAAAATTATATTATTTTTTGTCGTACATAATTGCATACATACATATATATATTTTATTTAGACTAATAATATAATATAACCGATAACAATCATCTAATTAATTAAATTATGATTAAAAAGTTAATGTTAAAAATATATATAAATATAAAAGGCCATCAAGGAATAATAATGATGAATATAAAATCAGGGTAGGTGAGTGAGCCTATCAATTAAATAATTTCATTTTATAATATGATAAATCAAATAAACAATTGGTCCAATAAATAGCATTAAATTACAGCACGTTAGGTAGAATATTTGTATTTTGATTGTTGAATTGAATATTTATATCTTTAACAAAATAATTTGTGTTAATTAAACTCAAAAACTCTAATTCAACTCAAAAAATATTTGTAGTGGGCATTAAATAATAAATAATGTATCAGTGGACATACAATGATATACACACGACATACAAAAATATAATTGTATTTTTTCTATATGTCACTTGTTTGTTAGATTGTACATATTTTGTGGGGAAAAAACATTTGTTATTTTTTAAATAAAAAATTCACTAAATTGAGTAATTTCACTCATAATTTATATCATTTTCTAGGTAAAGTCCCATGAATATATATACTATTATAAATATCATTTTATATCAATTCCTAGTAATGGGCCACTTAAGGAAGCAATTGGGCCCGGAAAATATGGGCCTTGACAGATCCCATTGAAGTACCTATAGGCTTTAAGTTTGTCTTTTCGAGCCGAAGTAGGCTAGAGAGTCCAACTCTGAGGCCACTATGATAGGGTAGATACCGAATCATCATATCAAAATTGAATTCTTTTATATCATAATTTTGATACGATCGGTATTTATTATACATATTTTTTAGAAAAATGATACCCAATACGATATTGGGTATTCATTAAAAAAAGATGTTGATTATCGTACTCAAATGTATAATTATGATTATTTATAACTATGTATGTTAGATCTTTTATAAGTATATATTTTAGATCTTTTAATTATTAATTCTCCTAATAGCTACTATCATACAACATGAAAAAATTGAAAAATCAAGCCCATAAATATTATATTATAATAATAAGTTTTGACTATATATAACAGGTAAAATTGTGATTGAGAAAAGTTATATCCCTCGAAGCTACAATTCTAAATCTTGGACTTACCCAAAGTTCACATAAATTGCATGATAACTTCTTTGCGTTATTTCTCCTACTTCCATGGAAACACATCCACTATATGTCAATATAATAATTTTCTGTATGAGAGTTAAACAAAATAAATTTAATCGATATTTTACCAATATTTTTTTTTAATTATATTAACATAATTCTCAAAGTCCATACAGATTTAACTTTTCATAACGTAACTATAAAGTTAAACTAGATATTTATTTCTTGTCATGTATACGTCTAGATAAACATATTAGAACCAAAAAATAAATAGGAAAAGAAAATTAATGGCAGCAAAGCTTTTTTGATGGTTAGAAGTTTGAATCAATTGTATCAAAAAATTTAAATGATACTCCAAAAACAAAAAAAAAAAAAAAGGAAAAAAAAATAATTAATGCCAGCAACTATATAAATATATTATTTGGTGTGAACAAGACACAAATATGTTATTTGCGCTTACTCAAGTAGGCATAAATGTATTACTTGTACATACTCAAAATTAGAGAACATAGATGTCAATTGAAACCAACTTAAATGACATATTTTTTTAATGGAAAAGGCTCAAAAATACCCTTAAACTATTCGAAATAGCTCATATATACCCTAAAATAATTATTTTGGCTCAAAACTACCCTTCCCGTCATACTATTGGATCAAAAGTACCCTTCTTATTAACGGAAGTTGTTAAATGCCACGTGAATGTCATATAAATGCCACATTGCATGCCAATAGGATCTCACTGTCACGTAGACTGAATAGAAAGGGTCAAAAATACCCTTAAGCTATCCAAAATAGCTCATATTTACCTTCAAACTTATTTTGGTTCATAACTACTCTTTCCGTCAATCTATTAGGTCAAAAGAGTCCTTCTTATTAACTGAAGTTGTTAAATGCCATGTGGATGCCATGTTGCATGCCAATAAGGTTCCACTGTCACATAGACTAAATCCCTAAATCCTAAATACTGCCCCCCCCCCCCCCTATTTCATTATTTCCGGAAATGATATATTCACCCGTTTTTCCTCATTTCGCGGCTAGGGTTTCATACTTTTCTTCGTGGCTGGGTTTCAAAGTGTATATTCATGCTTGTAGGTTAGGGGCATATTTGACCCTTTTCCCTTGAAATATAAATGTCAAGTGATAATACATAAAAATGACGTGGAAAATCCATTTGGCATTTAAATAAAAGTAAAATGAGTTGGATATTTCGAGTTGGTCAATTAACGCCAAAAAGAGCATATGTAGACCAAAAGTTGGACGGCAAGGGTATAAATGGACCAAACTTTAAACGGAGGGTATATCTAAACCTTTTCAAATAGTTTAGGGGCATATTTGACCCACCGACAAAGGAAAGTGTGAAACCTTAGCCACAAAATGAGGGAGAAGGGGTGAAATCGTTTCTAGAAAATAATGAAATGAGGGGAAAATGAGTAATCAAGATTTAGGGATTTAGTCAATGTGGCAATGGAACCCTATTGGCGTGCAACGTGGCATGCATGTGGTATTTAACAACTTTCGCTAATAAGAAGGTCACTTTTGACCCAATAGTTTAACATGAAGGGTAGTTTTGAGCTGAAATATAGTTTAGAGTAATATGAGTTTTTCGGATAATTTAAGGTCACTTTTGACCCTTTTTCTTTTACTCTATGTGACAATGGAAATTTATTGGCGTGCCATGTGGCATCCACATGCCATTTAACAATTGCCGTTAATTAAAAGGGCACTTTTGACCCAATAGTTTGACGAAAATGATAGTTTTGAACCAAAATATAGTTTAAGGGTAATTTTAACCTTTTTTCGTTTATTTAAATAAATAGTCAGAAAATTTGGCGAAAATATTAAAAAATCTAGAATATCTTTTTTTTAAAAAATAAACTAATACTTTTTTCTATTTTTTTTTTTGTTAAAATGTATTAAAGTTAAAAAGATAAAAATGTTCAAAAAGGTAAAATAACATATTATGCCAAAAACTTATTTGTATTATTTCTCGTACTTCATGGGAACACATCCACGGGATGTCAACATAATAGTCGTATACGCACTTTTACTTGTGATACTTTGCGTCATAACAGTTAAATTGCAAAAATTTTGATCAGCTTTTAACAATTATTTTTTCACCATATATATTAACATAATGATGAAAGTTCATGCAGCTTTGACTTTTCGTAATGTAATTGCAAAATTAAAAACTTCATCACATCTTTAGACTTTTAACTAATATTTGATATTAGTTTTCACCATATTAAACATAATAGTCAAAATTCATGTAACTTTGACTTTTTGCGACGTAACTGTAAAATTAGAAACTGTCACATTTCTAGAGTTTTGAAACATAACAGTCAAAATTCATGCAGCTTTGACTTTTCGCAACGTAACTGTAAAATTAGAAAATTTATCATGTCTAAAATTTTGACTAATAATAAAAAATTATTTTTTCATCACATCAACATAGTCAAAGCTCATCTTGATTTGACTTTCCGCAACGTAAGATAAATTATTTTTACCAAAAAAAAAAACAGAAAGGAAAAGAAAAATTAATGGCAGCAAAGCTTTTTTGATAGTTTGAAATTTGAATCATTTCCACATATAAAAAAAGATTTAAAAGTTAAAACAATTTTAACCCCCAAAACCTTAAAAGGGAAAAAAAAATAATATCACCAACCAATAAAACCACTATCTTTTTTCCTTTCTTAATTTTGGTTAAAATTATTTGCTTTTTCTAAATTCTATATATACGCACTTATATTTGACTCAATTCATATTTTAATATTTACAAATAAAATACTTATTTCACAATATCAATCCTAATAAAATTATAAATTTTCTCTTCATCAAGTTATAAATAAAATAATAATTTTACTATATCTGTCCTAGTTAAACTATAAGTCATCTCACTCATCGGGAAATTAAGAACCCTAAAAGTGATTTGAGAAAATCATTTATTACACCTCAAAATATATTGTAACACGTCTCATATCCCCTCCAAACTTTACGTATACCCAACAATATTAATCACCGATATATAAATACATCAAATTGTTCTATATTTTCAATCACATTTTATTTAGTTTTTTCTCTTTTCTTCTTCAAAGAAGAGAGGGGGGGAAAATTATTTATAAAAAAAATGGAGGAAATACAAATTACTCAGCTGGAAAGTGCAGCCATATTCAAGAAAACTAATTTTCCTGTCACTCTCAAGGTAATTTATTTATTTATTAATGTGATTTATGTTAAAATTTGTAAATTATTTTGATAATTTGGTGGTAGTTCTTTTGATTATTTTTCCCCCAGAAAATTACATGCATGTATTCGTTTTAATCTAAATTAATGAAAAAAGAAAGGTACATTCTTGTTTAAACACATTGATTTTGTGTTTCATTAGTTCTATTGTTTTAATTTGTCCAATTTCTTCTTTGTAAAAAAATAAATTATTGTTTTTAATCTAAACGGTGTGTTTGAGATGAAGTACTTTTTTTTTTTAAATGAAAATGTTTTTCAGGAAAATACGTAAGTTTGTTACTATTTTTTTGTGTTCTATTTGATTTTACTTAGTCAAAACTGACTTGGCATTTTCTTTGAGAAAATATTTTATTAAATTAATTGGGAATCTAAATTTGACTAGTAGAAATGATAAATTTCTCTTTTACGTTGCTAGAATATACAAGTAAAAAATCGTATAGAATATAGTTATAAATATTCTATGTTGAATCCTAGTTATTAGTAGTCCTTCTGTGTCCTTTTACTCGTTCAGTATTGACTTGGTACACCTTTACTAATAAAATTATATTTTATTATATCATTGTTTGAATATAATAAGAAAAGTGAAATATGTCTAATTTTTACTCATTCGGTATTGAATTGTGACACCCTTAAGAAGGAGCAATAAACAAAATGATAATTTTACTGTATTACGATGCTTAAGAAAGTAAACTAGGAACTAAGTGATAAAGTATTTCTTGATTTTCTAAACTGAAATCTAATATGGACAAGTAAAACAAGGACGAAGTGTTAAGTTAATAACTATGTGATAAATAGTCGGTGTTTCTCTATACTGAACAACTATTTTTAGTACGATAGACGAGTTGTCTTTTGGTTTCCTATGATGCTTTTTGATGTTGTGGAGTAGGAATTTGTGTTAATGTTATTTGTATCACAAAATGTGCAGTTTGACAATGTTGTATACAAGATTAAGGCCAAGACTGAAGGGATGTTCAAAAGTTCCTCTAAATCACAAGAAGAGAAAATAATCTTAAAGGGTGTTACTGGTATAGTGTTCCCCGGCGAGATGCTGGCCATGTTAGGCCCCTCAGGCAGTGGTAAAACAACGTTGTTAACGGGGTTAGGAGGTCGTTTAAGTGGTCGTCTTGAAGGTACTATAACTTATAATGGAATGCCCTTCAAAAATGCTATGAAACGTTACACCGGATTTGTTACTCAAGACGATGTTCTTTACCCTCACTTAACTGTCACAGAAACACTAGTATACACTGCCTTGCTTCGGTTGCCTAAAACCTTATCACACATGGATAAAGTCGCGCATGCTGAGGCTGTGATTTCTCAATTGGGATTAACCAAATGCAAGGATAGTATCATTGGAGGTCCGTTATTGAGAGGGATTTCGGGAGGGGAGAGGAAAAGAGTCAGCATTGGACAAGAAATGCTTATTAATCCGAGCTTGTTGTTTTTGGATGAACCAACATCGGGCCTTGATTCAACAACAGCTCAAAAGATTGTGTCGACTCTATGGGAGTTGGTGAATGGTGGGAGGACGATTGTTATGACAATACATCAGCCTTCAAGTAGACTGTTTTACATGTTTCACAAAGTGTTGTTATTGTCTGAAGGAAATCCCCTGTACTTTGGCAGAGGTGAAGATGCTATGTCCTATTTTTCGAGCATTGGATTTTCACCCTCCGTTGCTATGAATCCCTCCGACTTCTTGTTAGATCTTGCAAATGGTATGTTCATCTACGCTCTTACTTGATATCACTATAGAAAATGACATAGGTTCACACACGATTAGGCGTGTTCATCATATAGCAAATGTCCTATATACATTCGTCGTGATCAATTTGTGCAGGTGTTGTAGATGATCCACAAGAAGATCAAGCATCAATCAAGCAGACTCTAGTAACCGCGTTCAAAACAAATCTGTTGGATGTAGTGAAGGAAGAATTGCAAAGGTATGATGATAGCGAAGATCATCAAAAAATACAGAAAGGGGAACTTGATCGATGGTCCAACACTTGGTGGAATGAAGCTGTTGTGTTGTTTAGAAGAGGAATGAAAGAACGAAAACACGATGCCTTCTCATTCCTCAAGGTTGCACAGGTCCTTATTGTATCTATACTTTGTGCAATGTTATGGTGGCGATCGACTGACATACAGGATCAGGTTATATTCTCTACTTCCTCTGCATTACAAACTACTTCCCCTTGCATAACATAACGTAACGACTCCTAACTCTAAAGAGTTGTAATTTTATCGATTGATGCAGACTGGGCTCATGTTCTTTATCACTTCATTTTGGGGGTTCTATCCTCTCTTCCAAGCTATTTTCACGTTCCCACCAGAACGAATGATGTTGGAGAAGGAACGAGCCTCAGGTACATATCGACTCTCTTCATACTTCATGTCAAGAATAGTTGGTGATCTTCCAATGGAGCTAGTACTTCCAACTATTTTCGTCATCATAGCATACTGGACAACGGGCCTAAAACAATCCCCGGTGAACTTTTTCTCTACCTTGTTCACTGTTCTATATGGTGTATTAGTAGCACAAGGCCTTGGACTTGCAATTGGCGCGATGATCATGGATCTAAAATCAGCTACTGTACTCGCCTCAGTAACCATGCTATCGTTCACTCTAGTCAGTGGATTTTTCGTTCATCATGTTCCTAGCTTCATTAGTTGGTTAAAGTACATATCGCTTACCCAGTATACATTCAAGCTCTTGGTAGGGTCACAGTATGAGGAAGGGGAAATGTATCATTGTGGCGTAGTGGATGCAACTTGTTATGTGCATGATTTCCCCGCGATAAAGTCTGTAGGGCTTGGAGGTAACGCGATATCAGTTGTTGCATTGACTATAATGCTTGTGGGATATAGAGTATTGGCATATTTGGTACTTACAAGGATTGGTGTGACGAAGAAATAGATGTTAGTGATCGTCTGATAATGAGGAAGGAATACTCGTCTTTCTGCTAACTAGGATGGATTTGAGTTTTTCTTTCATATTTGGAAGTCCTATAGATTTCAGAGTTGAGATATTATCTTTACCTTACTATAAAACTTTTAGGTATAAGGTAGAATGGCATAAAGATATACTATTGACAAATTTGAAAGTCCAAATTGTAATATTTGATTTGTCATCATATACAATTTAGACATTAAAAAATTTGTATGGGTTTTATATTCAGCCTCAATGTGATTGCAATTTCTAGTAGTAACATAATTGTTTTTAGCACTTGGCCAATATCTATTCTCTTGTTAAAAGAACAGCTGATCAGAGAAAAAGAAGTAAAGAAGAAATTAGTTGTTTTTTTCCATATAATTTGGAGGGCAAACTAGCGACATCAAAAGACATTTTGAATCAAACTATCGATTATGACATTTTTATTCATTTCATTTAGTTTAAAAGCATTATTTTATCAAATTATTAACAACAATAAGGATATTATTGGATCAAGCTTTCAATCGAGAACATTTTTGTTCATTTCATATGGTATAAGGATTTTTTATTTTATTTTACCTTTTTCATTTTTAAAAAAAAATTACTATTATTTTGATAAATTTGGATTCCACTATAGAGCAAAATATTGATTCCAATTTTCTGAAAATAAATTTTGATCTAATATGTCAAAAGTATTATTAAATAGTAAGTGCTAGAAATCTTAAGGATTAAGTTCGTCTAATTTGAATTGTGTATTTGTCTCTACCTAGAAAGGTTGTTAATATCAAATGAACCTTCTAACATATCTTAATTTCAAAAAGTCACAAGACAATATAAGGAGACTAAATAATCAAATGTGATATTTAAGATTGGTATGGACAATATAAGATAGGGCTTATATTAGAGTAAAAATCATAAAATGAGTTGTTGTCGACTCTGATACTATAGTAAAAAAAATAAAATTTTGATCTAACACAACTTCAAAAACTAGCTTTTAATATGAGAATTATAGTCAGAAATCATATAAGAAAACCAAATAACTAGTCTCTCATCGATGTGCATGAACTCAATACTATTAAAATTCGAACTCGTGATACATATCATTATGAAATACATACCAAATAACAAATGAGAAATGAAAGTTGCAAAAGAGGTGTGGAACAAATTAGGATAAGGTCTAAATAATTGGAAAGAAAATGAGGGACAGAACAAAAAGGGTGCATTAACAAGCTCATGCTATTAGATTCATCTAATTGGGGCATATACATATATAGTTTATCAGACCACAATCTCTGCACCTATTACTATGTTTAAGTTTATAACCTAATTCTAAACAAAAGTTGATTTGTTTCTTTGCTATTTTTGAACTTCTAGTCCCCACATCATCACTATACACTATTCCCTTACTCTTTAATTGTCTATTCTAAGTTCACATTAATTGGGAGAGATTGTATGTAGGGATAACAAAGTATCATTGACAAATCTAAGTTATATAGTATGTATAATTCATCTGTATTACTCTCTCCGTCTCATTTTATGTGACATTTTTGGCATTTCGAGATTCAAACAAGTGTATCTTTGACCCTAAGTTTTTCATAGATTCTTTTAACATTTTGAACTATCAATTATTGTGACTTATAGTACTCTTTACGTAGTTTACAAATATATAAATTTTAATTCAAAAAATTTGAAGATCTCATATGCGAATATCCGATCAAAATTAAACTGTTTGATTCTCTAAAAACGAAAAGTGTCACATAAAATGAGACAGAGAGTGTAATAAACTAGATATTTGAAAGATACATTTATCTAAGTTTCTCTAAAATCAATCCTTGTATTTTATTTATTTTTCATTAGCTTTAAAAGAGCTAAAAAGTAGTTTGGTCCAAGTACAATCATATACTTTATGATGATTTTCATTAATATAAAAAAAATGTATCTAAGTCTTCAACAAGTCATAGTATTCTTTTATGGTTTTGAATAAAAAAAGCATCAAATTCTAAATAGTAAATACAATCAAAGTCGTAATTGGCTATCGACTTTAAAAAAGATATTTGAGTTTTATCCCAATTTATATTAATGCTGAGAGTTTTATTCATGCAAATTATTCGTATGATGTCCTTTAAATATTTTTAAATTTTCATTCTTGTAATTTGTAGTATTGTTTTGCAAAAATTATATCATGTTCAATGAACGATCAAGATAAAGAAGATTGTTTCTTAAACTTTGTCACGCAAATTAAAATAGAGTACCAAAAATGATGTCGGAAAAGCACATAGATATTTTTTTTTCAACAATAATTTGGAATTATTTCCATATTTATCTGTTGAGGAATGTGATACTTGTGTTGTTTAAAAATGAACTCCTCCATTGGTCCAACCCTAATAATTTCAAACAAAATTAGGCAACCTGCATACTTTTTTGGACCACTAATCAACATTTAATCATTGTTTTAGAAGTTATCCTATGTTTAAACACATTTTAATAAACAAATTAAATTTGAGATAAAAATCTCTGACTAAAACATGGAAAAACAATAATAATAATTTTTTCACACATTTGTTTTAAAATTCAATAATTTTTTTCCTGGTATTGTAACTACTACAACTAAATGTTTTTTAATAAGTTTTTTCGTGTTTTAGTTAGAAATATGCATGTTTAAATTTATTTTTTTTAATTAAAAACTAGCAATTTTTAATGACATTCCAAACAACGAATAAACTTAAATATCGATCTGATCATTATCTTGTCCACCCTATTTTGGTTTGGTTAAATTGTACTATTCAAAAATTGAAATCGAACACGTAAATCTAAATCGAAAAACCAAATTCACACCCGCACGACGATTAAATAGGTATGCATAGCTACCTAGAAACTAAAGATTCCTTCCTCGTATCGAAATGAAATGTATAAGGACTATAATTGATAGAAGTGGATACGATGCCGTGAATGAGAATGATTCTTTTTTAATCAAAAATTTCGTATTCAAATTTCGAGTATGAGTAAATTTTGATAGGAAGAACTATCTTTCGAATAAAATTTTACCCGACATAAAATTAAAATTAAGTAAATTTTATTATGAATATCAAATATCGAGCGAAAAAATCAAAAATAAAATAAAGTTGGTAGAAGTGAAATCAATAGATGCAGCGCATATATGTCTTTAACGCTCGAGTGATAGTACAATGGGTACTAGTACTGTGTTTATTGATGAGTCAATATAAATGGGTTTTTTCAAAAATAAAAAATAAAAAATTGAAAGTGTTTGATAGTTAAAACGTTTTTCTTTTATGATATCAAATATAAATTAATTTGACTATCTAAATAAAATTTATTAGTATTATTAAAGACTATGTTGATGTATTATATATTATCTTTCCTTATTGACCTTGCATCAAGACTATATAAAGTGAAGGTAGATGTGAAAATTTTAGCCCTTAAAATTATCGGAAAAAGTATGTATTTATGTGATTAAAGATAATATAATCTTTAAAATCAATACTATTTTGAATTAATAATAAGAATCTCTTTTTCCCTCCTCTTTTTTAATATTTGTATACATCACTCCACTTCTATCAGATACATTATAACTCTGTTTTTATGTATAATGTATCTAATATAAATATTATTATTTTTGTTGATACGTAATCGTACCCTAAATATTTCAAATCTAAATCAGTATAAATCTGAATTATAGTTATATATAGTTTGCTATGTATCAGAAGAAGAAATAATGCATCTGCGTATTTTGAAAAAATTAAAATTATTATTATTTAAAAAATTTCAAAATTAAATGTAACGATCTTCCAAATTGTTAAAATTTATGTACTTTATATAAAATTACAATTCATTCAACGTGCTCTAAATTGCCCAAAATAACTTTCGAACAAATTAGCAATTCGAAATTTTTTTATTTCAATCTATTTAAAATAATTCAAATTTATCTCAATCCGTTCACGTCCGAACGTAGTGTGGACTATCATCATTGGATATAGAGATGAAATTAATAGGTGCAGAGTATATAGTCACTAACACACGTACAATACTTCATGGGACTATTTTGATTGGTCGGTGTGACTCCTAGGTACAAATTATTTATAGCATTGTTTGATGTTGTAAATTATAATTTCCACGTGTAAGTAGATAAGGTCAAACTTCTTAATTAGGAAAGTTAAATTAAATTATAAATAATTGTGATGACTATATAATATATATTTGTATGTCTTTTTTTGTCTAGCAAATCAAATGTTTGAGAATATGTGTGCTTTCATAATTTTCCTATAGGAACAAGTAATTGAACAGTTCTAAATAAATCCAATTAAATCATAATCAAAAGTATATTAATAAATGAAGTGTGCACGAAATAGTTGTTTTAAAAGAAAAAGATGCCACATACATACATATCATGTAGACATAAATTAAATGTAGTAAAAGTATAACTCTAAAAAGATGATCAAATGGTCAATTATACTTTACCTTTATTAATAGATTCATTGATTATCCAATTCAAAATTTTCATTACACTAAAAAAATAAAGAATGGTCAATAATGTTTATCATATATATACCTAAGTTATAATTTAAATATATAGCTTTTTCATCTATGAAATTTCGAATGAACCCTTCAACCTTATTTGATTCTGTCCTATTTTATTCTATTTTTATTTTTAAGTTTTCGAATCATTTTACCTGAATCTGTTGAAAAATAAGGAAATTGACGTTTAGAACATGTCCACAACACAACTTACTAATTTGCCTATAACAAGCTGACTTCAAGTTAACTATACTTAGAGTTGTACTACAGTACCTATTACTACTATAATAATAATAATGCGATTATAAATAATCTAAATCCTAATCGTACTATGATTCTAATAGTAATCATAGTCATAATTTAAACCTAATCATAATATAATTCTAAACAAAATATAATTCTAATTAACATAAGTAATCTTATCTTAGTATGACTCTAATTCTTGATCAGTGCAACATGTTTCAATGTTATCTTCCTTCTTCACTTACTATCGACACATAGTAAGTTATGTTATACGTTCCTTTGACATATTTCAATATCAGTTTCCTTCTTCTTCAACAGAATCTACGCAATATATTTATTCTATCACCAAAATTATTTTCATTCTGTATAGCATCAACTTGGCATAAAGATATAAATCTTATTCTCCAACTACATATCTTTGACTTACGTCTCTCAGAGAGATTATTTATTTTTATATAAATAAATACTTATTATTCTGGTTTGGATTCAACAGTTCTAATTAATACAATATGGTGTCAAATTGTTGTGGCAAAACGTCTCTGTTACTTATTCAAGAAAAAACTGAAGTTCGACTTTTTTTTGTTGAAAAAAATAAAATAGAAAACATAAATGATTTAAGGTTAAGCTATATATGATTTAATTTAGTTTAATTATTGCATTATTTTGTTATAGTGTTATTCCGCTATTTTCTATAATTACTTATATTTTCATTAGGCTTCTCTAAATAATTTTAAATCAAGTTAAGGCTCTATAGAAATCATCGATTTACCTTACTTATTAGAAATCATCGATTTACCTTACTTCTGAGAAAGAAAAATAAATTGTCGTATACTTTATTTTTTCTCGAATCTCAACTAAATTAAATATGTTTAGTGTGGGGCATGTTGGTGGTCAATTAGACTATTAACTAAGAATTTATATAACTTAATATGTAGACTTTATATAACTTAATATGTTATCGTGGACCAGTAAGAAAACAGCAGACGTAAATAAAAAAGATGAAGATGAGTTAATTTAATATTGTAAATATAGCACGTGGCATTAAAAGAACTCAACAAATTTTCAACTTCAATTATTAATTTTATGAAAAAGCAATCGACGTGCCACTTTGACCTACCAAACAATTGCTAATTCTTATCTACTATACTATATATTCATCATTTTATTCAATTTCCTCAAATAATGCCACGTCCAGTAAAGTTCATTAAAAGATCCAATCATACACACAAATATTATTGTCCATACTTTAAAGTTAAAAATTGACATTCCATTTTCCCTTTTGAACCTTCGAGTCCACTTCAACTTTCTACTTTTACTAGTATATTTAATATATCTTACTCGACGTTTATATTAAATTATAAATTTATATTAATAATTAAGTAATTGGTAGAAATCGATGCTAGGGATCTTGCTTGATCAGCTTTCTTAACAATTACTGGCATAAACAAGTAATGAATGACATCGTATAAAATATAAGAGAAAATTGCACGGATAAGTAAATTTATATTATTTATTTACTCATCATAATTATAGTTTGCTACAGTTATCATTCGCGATTAACATTATATTTAATTACGTGGGCTGACTTCGAGTGTGTATAATTAATCATGTTTGCATATATATAATTCTCCAGGATATACAAATAAATATGTATAATATACAATTTTTTAGCTTATATACATATACAATTCACCTCTCTTCCCTCTCTCAGCCCTCTCTCGCTAGCCTCTATCCTCCCTCTCTCAATTTCGCTCGCCCCTCTCCTCCTTCTCCCAATCTCGCTTTCCATTTATATAAATATATGTGCATAATATATAGTTTTATACAATTATATACACATATAATTCACCTCTCTTCCACTCTCTACCCTCTCTCGCTCTCCTCTCTCCTCTCTCTCGCTCGCCTCTGTCCTCCCTCTGCCATATACAATTACATATATATAACATTCAATTATCTAAGATATATATATATATATAAAATCCATCTTTCTCCCACTCTTTTCCCCCTCTCTCTCTCCTCTCTCCTCTCTCTTCCAAACTCGCTCGTCTCTCTCCTCGATATAACATGTAGCTACAAATTATAATATCAAACTATAGCTATAGGGAGTAATTAATTACTCCCTCCGTCCGAAATTGTTCGTCATGTTCTTATCGAAAGTCAATTTGACTAATTTTGAAAGGTAAATTAGATTACATTAATTCAATATTTTAAACCAAAAAAAGTAGATATTCTAAAAGTATATGAAAAATACAATAAATTATAATTTTTTACATATTAATATAATGAAAAAAAACATCTTAAAATGTTAGTCAAAGTTTTTATAGTTTGACTCTAAAAATAAAATTGATGACAAATAATACCGAACGAATAAAGTATTTTTAAATAGCTATATGTGAAAGTTTTTTAAAATATAACTTTGAATTTATTAATTTGATGGAAAAATTAAGTGCGAACAAATTATTTTCCTTCTAGGTACCCCACAAGAAAAACAAAACAAAAATACCCCAAAGTCCGCACTCTAGCGTAAACACAAGACCTTAGAGTACTCACTATATAATAGTATTCAAATATTGCATATAAAAACTATTAAATATTTTTAGTATGTTTGGCATGAAAGAAAATTGTTTTATAAGCTTTTTTTATGGTTGGTTATTTCAAATATATTATTAAATATATGTACACATTTAATCTCTATGTTGAAACAGGAAAAGTAACATTGTTAGTTTGAAATTGTGACTCCAAATATTAATTTGATTCATGAAAAAAATGTTTTTCTCTATTCTTTACCACTTGCAAACATTTTGAAAATATTGATACTTTGTTACTTTTTACTAATGTCAACGAGTTGATTGACGATAAAAATATTTTGTCAAGGTGATATATTGCATTTCCTTTCTAGTTTTAAAAAATAATTTCTTTTTTTAAAGTATGTGGTTCTAATTAAAAGATAAGCATAGTATTTTAATTTGATCCTTGGAGAATAAATTTTATTTTTCTTCATAACATGTTTGTATCAAGAAAAACGTTATGTAAAAAATTAAACGGAGCCCCATTGAGGACCACAACCCATAATTTATGAGTTGTCACACACATACATGACAAACATGTGTGCATTAACGGTGAGATTGATATGATGTATTCATTATTTAATAAAATGTAGAAATAGATTCAAATTTTAATATTGCATAATTTCAAAGACTAGCTCTTAATTCAGTATATTAATTTTAATATTGAGAATTTGAAGTTTGGACTAAAATTATTAAATTTTATCTACTCATTTTTGTGCTCTACCTTTTGCTTCTAACAAGAAATTTCATGTTTAAACTTTTTTAAAAAAATTAAATTTATTTTCATTGATTGACCTTACACGATTTTATTTCAAAATAATCGGGCACAAAACAGAGTACCATAACTAAAAATAATTATCAATATAATTCATATCCGTAAGAATTATAATAGAGATCATCGCTTCTAAATTCATTTAGTAAATAATTCAAAATTAATTACTATAAAAATAATTTATTTTGGTTCGTATAAAAGAATGATCATTATCAATCTCAAAATTTCACTTATTAATATTAAAATTTGATGAAATAACTCCCTTCCTTTCCAATTAAGTACATACTAATTTATTTATTTTTATCAAAAATGCAATGTTAAACATATTTCAATATCACTGCAATTCCTCCAACTATTAATCGTGATAAATTTTTTATTTAAATCTTCAACATCGAAAACTCGAAAATAAAATAAAATAAAATTAGGACTAGAGAGTGATTAGAAAAAAAGGTAAATAAAAACCAAGCCAAAATACAATTTTTTTAAGAAATAAACAAAAAAAAAAAAAGAACCAGAAAAAAAAAGAAGAGAGAAACAAAAATGTGTGACGTGTCACCGATTGTGACACCGTTACAATACCTTTTGTCTTCACTCCCTTTGCCCATCCCCTTGTAATTGAAAACAAAATTGTCCTACATTTTATTTTCCAAAAAATTTATTTTGTAAGTCGTAAAATTAAAATTATTTTATGGGCCACTTCAAAAGATTTAGTATTTTTATTTATTTATCTTGATTTTTAAAAAATTACATCTAATGTATTATAAATTACAATAGCTAATCACTTAAAATTTTTATTATCTTTTTGTTTAATGCTTTGAAAACAATAAGTATGTGCACTAATTAAGTAATGCACATTGCACAACATAATATGTTCCACTAAAAAAAGTAAAATTCATCTTTCACATTTAAATAAAAGTTACATCAATTTTAATACCAACTTCTTTTCACCATATATATATATATATATATGCGCATTATTAAAATTAATTAAGTAAAATATAGTCTCATATAAGCAAAATTTATTACATAACTAAAAAAAAGCGACTTCTCATCTATTCTTTTCCCTCCTTTTTTGGCTGATGTGTTTTTAGCCCATGCATGAAAAAAAAAAACTTTCCATTAATTATTTAAAAAATAAAAATTTATAATATCTAAAATCAAAATTTGCATAATATAACAAAGATTAGCAATAACATATTCTATTCAAGAAATTCAACTCTTTTATATGACTAAAATAACTAATGCTATCATCAATTTATAAATATCAATCGCTTTGATTTATTTTTTTAATAATTTTTTTTTAAATATACGCCCATAGAATTCAATAACTTTAATTTAAATTTTTTTATCTTAAAAGTTTTAGACTCATAAACTCAAAAGTCTAAGTTATTATTCCTATTATTTTTTTTTTCATTTTTTTATTTTTGATTTTTGATTTTTCAAAAACCAACAAATGGTTCTTTAATTATATAATATATTTAATTGGTTCGACATATACGTGCATCTAAATTATTGATAACAGTCACTAGCACATTCAATAAGAATAATAATTTAATTAGAACTTTTATATTTTAAATATGATAACATACATTTAAATTGATGATCGATGGCTAACTCCGTAAAACAATTTTTTAGATTTTGATGACACATAACTACTTGCATTTAACTATTTAATTATGATAAAGTTATATATTATTATATTTATTTTACTTAATATAAATATTTTGCCTCTCCAAAAATAAATTCATTTTCTTCCTTAGCTATTATGGATCATGCACTTTGTACTTTCATTTTTACCATTGGATAAGGTCGGCCAATTGATAATATCGAACCTTTACTACGTGTCAACTTTTTAATCTATTATTAAAAAATATAATAATAATTTTGAATCGTGATGTATTGGTAAAAGTGTCTTATTCTTAATCAGTCATCTCAGATTTAAATTTTGGATATATGAAAATATTATGTTGAAAACGCCACTCTCAAATGCAACCTGCAATACGTTTGTAAATTAAATTTATTCAAAACTCTAATATAAATTTCAAATATCGAATAAGAAATTAAATAAAAAATAAAAAATTTGGGTCCCATCGAAAAGGACGACCGTACTTATCTCTAGTAATTATTTTAGTTTATTTTTAACTTGAATTTACTCGTGGTCAGATTCTTCCTTAAACCCTACAAATAATAAAATCTTTACACTTTTGTTTGAGTAATAATTATTATCTATTGTCCATTAATACAATTATGCTAAATATTTTTTATCATTTTATAATGTCACATATGCATAAGAATATTTAATTTATAATAAAAGTAGAATACAAAATAGAGATATTATGAAATAATATAATAAAATTTTAATTAATTCTTAAATAATATTAAAGATAAGAAGTAAATATTAAAATAACGATATAATTTCATCAAATCAGCTATTATATAAGATAGATTTTTTCATCCTTACCTATCGATAAATATAAACGATACAATAACAACCAATACAATAGATTAACAACGATATGAATTTTTCTCTAATTCTACGCACAGTAAGAATTTAATACACTGACTTTTTTCTCATTTTTTTTTCTATATAAACAACCTTATAGCTCACAATTTAAGAAATTTCAAAAAAAAATCTATATTTTTCTTCTCTCTCTACATTTTGCTTACTTGTGAGAAGGAAAAAAAATGGGTGTTCAGGAAATGGATCCTCTTACACAGCTAAGCTTACCACCCGGGTTCCGGTTTTACCCGACTGATGAAGAACTTTTAGTTCAATATTTATGCCGTAAAGTTGCTGGTCATGATTTTTCTCTGCAAATTATTGCTGAAATTGATTTGTACAAATTCGATCCATGGGTTCTTCCAAGTAAGATTATTTTTTTTTTCAAATTAATTCTGAGTGTTTTTTTCGACTTGATTAAGTAATTAATTTATTTTGATATTGTTGAATTTTTACAGGTAAGGCGATTTTCGGAGAAAAAGAATGGTATTTCTTCAGTCCAAGAGATCGGAAGTATCCGAATGGATCTAGACCAAACAGAGTAGCTGGGTCTGGTTATTGGAAAGCAACTGGAACTGATAAAGTTATTACTACAGACGGTAGAAAAGTCGGAATCAAAAAGGCTTTAGTGTTTTACATTGGTAAAGCACCTAAAGGAACTAAAACAAATTGGATTATGCACGAATACAGGCTCAGTGAACCTACAACGAAAACTGGAAGTTCAAGGGTATGTGTGTTTTCATTACTCATAATTTGAAATTTATGAATTCGGTTCAGTATATTGATACTTGATTTGTATGTTTTTCAGCTCGACGATTGGGTTCTATGTAGGATTTATAAGAAGAATTCAGGTGGACAAAAATCGAGTTGTTCTGATTTACAGAACAAGGATATAAGTCATGCTTCATCATCGTCATCATCATCTCAGTTTGATGATATGCTGGAATCTCTACCGGCAATTGAAGATCGTTATTTCTCATTGCCGAGGGTGAATTCTATAAGGAACTTTCAACAAAATGACAAGACCAATCTTCAACAATTGAGCTCTGGGAACTTCGATTGGGCTGCTATGGCGGGATTAAACTCATTCCCGGAATTACGTACCGGAAATCAAGTTCCAACGCCGGGAAATCAAACTCCGGTGCTGATAAACACCAATCAGTATCACAATCACAACGACAATTTGAATAATTTCAACGAATTTTTCGCCAATTCAACGGCGTTAAATTTTCACGGTGAAGTTAAGTTTGAAGGAGGAGTTGATCAAGAAGTAGAAAGCAGTGTTAGAGCTCAACGACTTAACAGCGTTAACCCGGGTTTCTTCCAAGAGAACTCAACCGGGTTTTCAAGTTCTTATACAAACTCGGTACCCGACCCATTTGGGATTCGGTACCCGACCCAAACAGTAAATATGGGTTTTACTGGGTAAATAGTGGAAGGGTAAAATGTGAATGCTCATAAATTAACTTGAAGACAAATTTGGAAAAATTGTCATGGTTATTGAGGTTGAAAGGGCATTTTATTCTTTGGTTGGGGATTAAAATAGCAAAAAAAAAAAAAACAACAAGATTTTGTTCATGCAATTATGCACATATACAATGTATTTTGTTGTACTAAAATTTATAGCTTTGGTAATGTACTTATTATAGGAATGCATATTGGAGGATTTTAGCTTATTATATTTTGTAAATTTTGATCTTCAATGTGATTTTGTTGTTTTCTTTTTGGCGGTTAAGTCTTATAATTTATTCATTATTTTGACAAAATTTAAAAATCAAAAACATGCAATTCAATGATAAATATAAGTTTTAATATGTATATGTACTTCAAATATAAGAGATGATTTTTGTAGTTTTGTATGGTTAACCTAATCAATTCATCTAAGTTGTATCAGATCAATACGTTCAACTCGTTTAAGTATGATTATTTGATTTGAATATATAAAAAAAAAAAGAAAAAGGATATATAACCATATTTAAAATAGAAAATAAAAATATTCATTAGGGATATACTCATCGTATACTCGTTAGAATAAATCATATAATTCATTAGTAGGACCAAATTTAATATTATTATGATCCTATTTTATCATACCAAGTACAAATTAAACGTGATCGATTATATAAATTTATAATTCCTAATAGTAATTACCAAATTCATGATGGGTGTAGAGGAAAAAGAGACGCATTGAAATGACTAGTGGAAATTAATTTATTCAAAAGTAGTGTGAGTCACAAATTTTTATGGAATTCTACTTATAAGGGGGTTAGAAATGTAATAATTAAGAATAAGTTATGAAGTATTTCTACCATAATTACATGCTGTGAACTTGTGATTGTAATCATAAAATATTTGAAGGAATAGCTTAGGCCTTAGAATATGAAGTGATAAATTTTTTGTCCTGTCATTAAGAGATTATGAATTGAATTCGTAAAATTTAAGATCTCGGTAAATGTAAAGTAAGACTATGCTAATATAAGAACTTTATGATCAATTTTTTTTATAAATCTCAAATATAACGAAAATTTTGTGCATCGAACTGATTATTTTTTATTTTTTTAGTTTAGAATTGGACTAGTTGAGTATGATAGTCACTCAATTAGATGCAATTTTCGTATGACACTCCTAATATTAAATTGAATAGGAATGAACTACTTTGGTGACTTCTCGAAAATCATGACATGGTATTTCTATATAATTTTCTTTCTCTGTTAATGAAATTTTAAGGTTTTACTTGTCTTGAGTTTTACATTTAATTACAATCACATGAGAATAAAAAGATTATATTAAATCAAAAGAAATAAGGCATAGGCTTTAGTAGTATGACACCATACATAGAATCAGAGTCAAAATTTGATGTTTATGAATTTGTAATTCTAATTTCTTTTTTTTTTTCAAGTTATTAAGTTCTAGACTAAATAATTTGTACATAAAACAAATATAAATTTTGAATTGAAATTACTGAATTCGATCGAATATGCTCGAACTACACTAGTTCCAAGTTCCATTCATGATTTATACATATCTATCACAACTTTCCAAATTGAAAGTTGGGTTCACAAGTCTTGATAAACACTTGTCCTTCCACATATTACTCCTTTATACAAATTGGTTTTATTTGGTGACATATGGACTTCATATTTTTTACGTTACAATTTTGGTTTTTTGGCATTTGGAGGTGGTCCTTGTCTTATGCTATGACAACATTACATACGTTTTGTACACACATAAGACAATTATATTTTTTGGTATTTACTAGTTCCCTAATGAATCATGACAAAGATTGCATATACTGTGGATTTCTCTTGGAAGTTTCATGATTCTATATAGAGTGATCAATACTTTTAGTAGTGTAAAGCATATTTGGGTGGAAAAGTGTGATCTAAAGTTGATAATGTCACATTATGTTACGTGTATTTTATTATTGTCTGATCCCAATAGTTGATATCTGAATTGATAATTTATAAAGACGAATATAAAAATGACGTACTGAAAACATGATGCACGACGTAGTGGCTTTGATCATCTACGAGACGATTTTCTACCTATAGATATAGCGTTTGACGACATGAAAATGAAGCCAATAAACTTGGGTGCCATAAGTATTAGGTTTATGTGGGTGACACATAGTTATTTTCTAAATTAACTCATGAAATATGATAGATCATGTGGAACCTAGTGTAAGCGAGAGATTGTTTGGTGTGCGTGAACCATATTTCACCTCGATAGTAAAAAAAAAGTAATCAAGTAGTAAGACATTTTGATGGATAACATGTGAATTCGATCTGAGTCAGAAATATAACATCATATTAAAAATATTTTTGTGGTATTTGATCCTAGTTGAGTTTAGCTTGTGAGAATTTCAAATTCTAACATATAATGCTTACAAAAAAAAATTTCATTCCATATTTTATTCAAGTAGTAACAACTAATTGAGGTTTTAACAATATATTTATTTCTTCCACCATGATAATTTGGATCTTGCTCAACTATGAATATGAATTGGGTTTCAAAGTTACTCCTGGGCTTAGCCCATTCCAATTAAAGGCCTAGATTAGCCATTGTGGTTTCAACTAAATATAGGGCCTATTTGTAAAGCCCAAAGACAATTCTCTAAAATATTTGCGGCTGATTTACACAAATATATCATTTTAACCCACTAGTTAAAAGAGTTTTTCATGAATAAAATCTAAGACTAAAACTTAAATTTTGTTCTCATGAAAACTTTTGAATGATAAGAATGCTTGTAATACTTAGCCGAGATGAAATATTAGGTAATCTTTTTATTTAATATCACTCACGGCTAACATTATACATTGATTACGTGGGCTGACTTTGAGTTTGTATGATTAGTCATATTTGCATAAGTATAATTCGCCAGAATATACAAATATATATGTATAACATACAATTATCTAATCGACATACATATACAATTCACCGCTCTCCCACTCTCTGCCCTCTCTAGCTCGTCTCTCTCCTCTCTCTCTCTCCCAATCTCTGCCCTCTCTAGCTCGTCTCTCTCCTCTCTTTCCCAATCTCTCATTCGAGATTATTGTATACAAACAAAGTATCATATTAATAGTTTAATGAAAAATGAAACTACATATATATAATGTATGTAGAGAAATACTCTTGATAGTATGAAGTTGTATAGAAAACAGAGGGTTTCACAATTATATTAGAAACTATTATTTGAATTTTCGCACAAAAATTAAGAACATACATAACATATCTTATATATTATATAGCTTGATAATATAAAAATTCTTTACACGCGATTAGTAGAAGTAACTAAGTTAAATCTTATTCAATTTGACACTTCTCCTTCTTTTTTTTTCCCATCAATTCAATTATCATAATCTGATTCTGATGCATTTTATCTTATAGTATGTGTTTCCTATGGTCATTCTTTATTATGAAAAATTACCTCAAAAACATTTTTAAAAAAAGTGTACAGTAAATATATACTATTCTCATCCACAACATAAATATCAATATGAATTTTATTTGTAAAGAGCATCTTTTATCTTTTTTCTCAAAATATAAAGTGAATGGATAATAAACAAAGAAGACTTGATCAAATTTGCCTAAATTTGGTTAAGCAGTAAAATCAAATGAAGATTAAGGTGTCTAATTATCACTTCAAACTTAATGAATTGAAAGCATGTCATCATAATATCGTCACATACCACTAATTTCCAAAATATGGGTGATTAACTTTTTTTAAATTTTATCGTTTACATAAAATATATATCTTACTACAAAATAAAACTGGATTTAACTATATATGAACTTTATCGTGAAAATAGCTCTTAGTTAAGATATATTTTTAGTAATTTGTTGTTAATCCATCGCTAAATTGAATTAGTAATAAATTTGGTTATATATCACCCTAGCTAATTCCTCTTTTTATTTAAAAAGATAATGTGATATGGGTTTAAATAATGACAACATAGTGGGAAAAGACTAAGGTGTTTGGCTATCGCTAGTAGAAAAAAAAGAAGACTTGAATTAGCTATGAGCTTCATCGCTGATCTGTTGTTATTTTGTCTGTAGCTAACAAAAATCTGTCGCTAAGTAGTAAGTAAGATATGATACGTTTTTGTTGTTTAACTATAAAATTTATCTGTCGTTGAATCCAACCTTTTATAGTAATGTATATATTTCAAATATTTTTCATTTTATTCGAAATTTCTGAATTTAAAGTTGCGCTTGATTTTACATTTCAGAAGAGTATTTTAATATGTTATTCATACTTGAATGTACTGTAGTATACAACTCAAAAAAGTGAAAACGGATCAAATTGGAAAATAACTTATCTATTTTTTCAAATTTAATATACAAATTTTCATAATTAAGTACTGATTTTTTTATTCCAAATAAAGTGAAAAATTATTCTGAAAAAAAAAATTATGGCCAAACGGATCCTGATCAATAAGTAAGTTAGGTCATTTTAATTAGTTTGATCAGGTGGTTCTTGGTGATATTTTATTTCATTTTTTATCTAATTTTATTTTGTGTTTGCCAAATGATTCATTGAACAAAAAAGACTAATGGTTTTGTCTTGATATACAAAAAATAGAAAATGGATTGGAACCTTTCAACTCTGAGATTAAGAAATACTTAAGCACAGCTAATTAGTGAAAACAACAATTAATGGCACATCTTAATCACATTATCTCAAATTACTTTTTTAAGGAAAACAAAGCTGGCCTAATTTCAACATCTTGCTTTGCAATTCTTAGCTCTTTTCTCTTTTTAATTAATTAATAATAGTCTCTTCTGTTCTTTTTTTTTTAAAAAAAAATTACTGTCAGATGTACTTTTAATTTCTTGTTGAAAATAAATTATCCAATATTTATACATATTTTCCTCAAGAGTTATGTTGAAGTTATGAAAAAAGATTTAATTTGATTGCTTAAATTAGCAATGGTGTTAATTTTTCAAAAATGCATTTAAACTAGGAATAATAAGATAGAGGTGTGAGGTTCAAATTCCAATATTTTATATCTGTTCGTTTGACCTAGTATTTTCAACGAAATATAAATTTATATGTAAAAGTTTTACTTTAAATTGTCATAACTTTGTAGATATCAAACGTTCATAATTTGAAAATGTAATAGGTACGTGAATGTTTTAAAAAATTGATTTTAAACGTTTATCAATTGTAAATTTTAAAATCATAAAAGAATTAATATATGTGTTGATAGGAGAAAAATATATAAACTAATTGAGATACGTATAAACTGACTTGACTAAATTATACGAAGAATATATTTTGCCCCCTTGTGACTTTTTGGGTTATTGTCGAGTGAAGTCTTAAAGTCATGAAAACTTTGGTAATTAGCACGTGAATAATTTTTTTTTTAATTTTTATTTTTAGTTGATACAAAATATAAGAAAAGAAAAAGAATCTTATATATTACATTAGGCAAATGTCTAATTATCATTAAAAAGTTGCCAAGAAAAAGGGGGGAAATATTTTTTGAAATGAAATAAAAATAAAATAAAATGAAATAAATATATCGAAACGAACTGAGTACTAGCAAACTGTGACTTCCACCAAATTGTATTCGAAAAACATGAACATCAAAGGTATAAATGTAGAAACATTTAAGTTTTCTTTTATTAAAATTTATACATATATAAATACGATGACTATACAAGTGGAATTAACCAAAAGGACTTTAAACAGTTTATCGGAAATAATCCTCTATATTTATAAGCTTGGTACAAAGTTGCGTACAAGCTACATATACTCTCTTTACACTCATATATGTACAGTAACTATACACGCAGAATTAACTTAAAGGACTTGAAATAATTTATCGAAAATAATCTCTATTTTTATAGGTAGGATCAAAGTTACGTACTGTGTACATATTATATATGTTTTCTCCAAACTCCACTTAAAATTACTCATATTGTATAACACATGAATATGTTATTTACACAAATCCAATAAATATTACTCAAAATATGCGCATATATCTTCTACTACATACAATATTATCATTTAACCCATATATTATTTCATATATAAATAACAGCTCATGTAGGAGCAGACCTAAAAGTCTAAATTTCCTTCTCCATAATGAAAATTATAAAATAAATATAAAATTAAAATTATTTTTTAAGTATATATTTTACAAATATTATTTTATGTAATTATTTTACGTTTTTTTTAGTAAAAATAATGACTCTATCACACGGTGGGTAGGAATACATGCCAAACTAACTAACAATAAGGTTTGGTAATATAATTACGTGTGTATTTGGTGTATAATTACGATGGAAAACAGAAAATTAAAAAAAATACAGAATAAAAGGGGCATGCAATTGTGACTTACTTTAATTCTGTTAAGATAGTGAGCAAATTATGCTTTTCTTGTGGCGTAATATCTGCACATTATAGCCTTTAATTTTGTCTTTTAAAACTTCTCCCCATCAACTTCATTTCACTAACAAATACCCGGCCACTCGCCATAGACAGACGTGGTGTAGTAGATGAGACTAGTCTTTCATTGATTAGAGGTTTCGGACTCTCAGTTTGAGTTTTGGATATGAAAAGTCTATAGTAAAGAGCGTTAAATTCTGAATGGACTTTTTCAATGTGAATTTGAATTAGTTAGGTTTTAAATATGAGTATCGAACATTAAATGAGAAAAATACGACGACAAATACCCCTCTTTTTTGCAAAACTAGACATTGACATCCCTTCTTTCTTGTTACTCTTAATTCTCATATATTGGGCCTCTCGCCATTGATGGACGTGGTGTAGTAGATAAAACTATTTAAATTTTTATTAATTAGAGGATTTAATCAGTTTCAAGTTTTGAATATGAAAAGTTTATAGTACGAACTGTTACATCTCGATTCTGTTCGGAGTGAATATGAATTAGTCGGACTTTAATATGAATAACAGTATTAAATAGGAAAAGAAAAAAAACAAATAGCCCTCTTTTTTGCAAAACTAGACATTGACATCCCCCCTTTCTTGTTGCTCTTAATTTTCATATACATAATTATGTTGCTCTCCATTTACCTTTTACTACAAAATATATATATTGTGAACAACTATATGTTACTTTAAAAAAAGGTTTTATCTCATCGTAAATGTTAATATTTATAAAAATATCTTCATTATAAAGCAACAACACCAAAAATTGATCGTGCTAGGATAGTGAAAATTCCATGATTAACCAAAACTTCATGTGAACTCGTCCGATCATATTGGAAAATTTTTGTGTGTGGTAATTATTCGATATCTGATATTTATCTGATTAATTAGTTTAGATTCGCACAAAATATATAAAATTTATTTTTAATTAATTATATATTCTTTTAACAAAGATTCTTATTTAACACATAAACGATCTTCGTTTTTATATGAAAAAATATCATGAAATGTCATTTTCCTTGCTTATTTTGTTAGTGGTCGGTCATAAAAGATTATTTCCATCTATAAGAAAGTGGATAGAATTAATTAATGGAGAAATGTTAGAGCCTAATTGTTTACATGCAATTATCATGTATATATTAAATATGTATCACCAACGAAAGAAATAAAGCGAATAAGACAAACAAAATATTTAGCTAATCTAGCTCAAAGATATTCTTTTAACTTTATGAGATGTATTGTTTTTGGTCAAGTGTGCCAAGGTCTCATATTATCGATTCAACGAACGTATCTAGCTAGAATTCTGATCGTAAATCAATAATCTATCCTTGATACTAGCTAGAATATAGATACTGAAATTCAAAATTAGCTTTATTTTTGCGCCTTTTGACATGATAAAGATATTACAAATGCTTTATTATATTTGTACTCGTTTCAACAAACCATTAACACTAATATCATTTGTTAGGCTAAATTATTAGTACAAAATATTTTTAATAGTACGTGATTACTTAATAAACTTAAATCAAGATTATTGTTTTTTTCAAGAAAAGGATTGGACACCTATATAAATATATATAGTATAAATAAATAGTTGTTCAATTCACAACTTGCTAGTATTTACTTATATTTGTAATTAAAAAAAAAAGTGGATGCATAGTATATTTCACATATCATTTATTTTCCACACAGAGAATGCACAAAAGGGCAAGTTAGGTTATCCCTATAATAAAGAAATTGATAGATACCATATTTTTTTACAAGTTACAAGTACGACGTTTGACTCATAGCTTATGTAACCCACATGCAAGGCTTTGAATATATGAATTTTAATCCACCACGTTTTCAAAATTTACAATATGCTTTTTCTCTTATATAAATTCTTAAAATACAACTAGCCTTATGGTGCATGAGGCTAAAGCTCATGTTTATCGAATCAAGTATTGTCTTGTTTTGTACTAGAGTTTCTGAAAATAGTTACAAATTAAAATAACATGATAATTCAAAGATTCAAAATCTTAAATTCGTCTTACGTAATGATTATAATGAATTTTTTGTTATTATTATGATATGGTTTCCTTGAATTGATAACCAATGTGACACTCATAAATTTTATTTATATATGTAATGACCTTCACTATCAATAAACCATGCATGCGCACATTCCTATTCTTATTTTCTAATTCTCACATAATTCATATGTCATAACTCGATGAGTGCTTCTTTATTAAATGTGGTAATTTCTTTTTGATACTTTTTAACAAACCAGAAATTAAAGGAAATAAAGATTAAATTGCACTCAATATAGCATAATTTCACACTTCACTGTAAAATTTACTTTTTAATTTTCTGTTTCTATTAGTGTTATGAGCCTCACAATTTAATAACGAGTTTAAATTATATATACTATTAGAACAAAAATTATTTTAAATTATAACATTATCAATACTTGTTATATTATATAACTCGTCTTGTATTTAAGAATATAACTAATCTCATAGTTTAAAAAGTTCACCTAAATACCCTTTAGATGAATTGATGGTAAATTTTTTTTGAAAAATTCTTTATATTGACGATATAGATGACTAGTTAGGTCATTAGTTGGTATTTGCAAATTAATATTGGTTCAAATGTAACTACGAGTTTTCAAATGCTGACCTATAAGTCATCAACTCAAGCCGTGAAAATTACTACGTGTATAAAATTACTTAAATACATAATATTTTATGTATCAGACTTATTTTTCTAATTTTATTCCACAGAATATGACACTGAAATGTCGAATATAGTCAATCAATATTAGTGACTTCTGGCTACGTTGTCATTATTACATCCTTTGAAGTGTGACTCTTTTTGAATTCCAGATAAATTTGAAATTGTTGTATTTTAAATCATGAAAAAATAGTGTTTTTTTGTCCTGTAGTGTTAGGCAAGCATGGCCATGAAGTGCCATCAATTATTATTTGACTTTACAAGTCTTTTTTGTTCGTAAGCTATGACATAACAAAACTAAGTTCCGTTCATTAAGAAAATCAATAATATGCTTAATAGATTTTAAAAGTTTACGTGATATATATAATTTAATATGTTATAATAAGTTATTTTCTAGATATAAGATTTTGCTTTGTCAATTATAAATAATTACATTTTTATTGTAGGTAACATAACGGGATGGCATTAAAAATATTGAACTTAAACTCATAATTAGTGAGTTTTTTCTTATTTTTAATTTATGTGGATTTAACTTCATGAGCTAGTCAACATTTACAAGTAGTAGACGGGTCATAGACAATAAATAGGGAAACTTTCCTAGCCTTGTATATTTATTTTTTTAAAAATTTATCTAATATATATTTTATTTATTTATTTATTATTTTCTTGGATTCAAATTGATTACCTCATGGATAGAATAAGTAATGGGATCGTTTTGATTAAAACTTGTTAAGTTTGTTATTTATTTTATTTAAATTATATACGTTAATATATATACATATATTATGATATTATTGATAAATTTTAACATGTGATAGTACGTCCATTACTATTGGTATGAGATTATAAATTATTAAGAGACTTACGTTACGTTTGTAATCATATATAAATAATGTGATTGTCTGAATATTTATACATCGTCATTGCAAATAACTTAAATTCTATTGCATCATCATCCCGGTCTTACTATTGATGATATATATATGGATTTAGCACGCTTTATTCGTATATGAGTTTGATTATTCACTTTTGTTTTTTTGAATATAAGTTTATTTATATATTTATTTATTTGTATTTTAGCAATCAAACTTATATATAGTGAGACATATATAATTTCTTCAGTTCGAACGTAACTTATTTTGAGATATTATGATACGAAAAATATTATTCTATGTCTTGTGAAAATGTCAAATATACTTTATGTGTTATTCAAAGTAGTGGGCGCTCTGGTAAAATGTTTGCGAAAAGAAATATCATAGTCAATTTTATAATGATCGAGTAATATTAAATAAAGACAAAGGGTGTTAAATTACTAAAAGATATTGTGATTTAGCCATTAAGAGGACAACAGACGAACAAGCAGTATAGTAATCATATTTACTGTACTAATTTAATCACCTTTTTAGTCAGTTGCTACCTAAATTTGATTAAATACATTATTATGTTCGTATTCAGAATTTTTCGTTAATAGTATTTCGTAACAATGATTAGAATAAGGTATATTTGTAGTTTTTCGTAAATAATATTCCCTGTAACATCGATTGACATAAGGTATATTTGTCACTAGCTAGTGCAATATGAATTGACATGAAATTAATGTTAACTAGATTGATGAAGAAGTATGCATTTAATTTTGACCCCACTAGGAGTCAATAAATTGATCGATCATATAGATTTTTTTTATGTTTAGTAGATTAATATTGTCCGTGACGAATTCAGAATTTAGATACGATGTATTTAGAATTGAGAGATTGAAGTTTATAATATATATCCAATGCTATTTATTTGTTTTTATATGAATGCACATACATGTATAATATAAGTCAATTTCAAATTAAACACAATTCATAATTGATAATTGATCTGTCAAACTTAAAATTATACATAATTATTATTTAATTTCATATATAAATTTTGAAAAGTGATTAATAAACGTTATTTTTTATCGAACGAATCAGAAGTTTTATATGGAGCCTAACCATATTCAAATAATTTTCTCCATTTGTCTCTACTTATAATATCTCTTTCGGTATATTATTTGCACCTTGACCCATACACATTTTTTGCCAAATAGCTGTCACTTATTTTTCTAATTAAAAATAGGTGTATATATTTAATGATAACAGCGGAAATATTGAAATTATTTTTGACAGTACATTAATATATTTAGCATATTTTTATAATCTTGTACATATAACCCAACAATATTTACCAACTAGCTAGGACATTAGGTGGGGATTTAGACAACATAATTGATTAAAAGATGAGGATGGAGAAGAAAGGATAACAATAACAAATAATTTGATTGAATTAGTGAGGGAAAAAAATAATTATATGAAAAAATTAAAAAGTTTTTCATTATTTCATTGCTAATTTCACTATAATAAAAAAATAATTTTCAACGTTAATAAATAGACACAATAATAAAGAATTCTAAAGTCTTTACCTGTATTAATTAAGTGTCATTAGATTCAGTATCGCTAAAGATTTTATAATTAAACAGATATGAAAAGTGATAATTATTGCTAATTAATTATCGCTACAAAATATTTTTAATGCAATATTTATTTTTCACTATATGTTTTATTAGTGAGAATGTTAGGTAAAAGAATTAAAAAATTATTATTTTATAACATACAATTTTCATTAATTTATGATAGAAAAGAAATCTTTATTTGTGTTGAGACAATAAAATTTGTGATAGTAGAATGTCATGAAATGATGAAAATAGTCCTTGACGTACAATATCACTAAATAGTCAAAAAGGTCACTAACTTTGATATTACTATTTACTATTTACTATTATTATTATTTATTTTATTTTATTTTTACTTTTTACACGTCTATTAAGTAAAAAAAAATTCATTAAACAAGATATTATATAAACATAAGTATGACTATATTTTAACTTTATCTCTTCTGAAATTTACTCATGAACAATTGTGAATACTTATTATAAGTTTGTGTAATTTTGAGAAGAAAAAATTTAAGATTTTCTTGTTTTTGTAAAAATAATAATACCTATGTTGGTCTATTAATGAAAAAAACTTAAAAAACAAAGAAGAGGATGAATGGAGTATTTATTATTTATGAGAAATAGGAACATAGTCTTGACTTTATAAATTTTGCTCTTTTAAGACTCGATAAATATTTCTTTGTTCTTATTTTTGAATTTAAACACTAATATGAAATGACATTATTTGAAATTGTATTTGTCCTTAGTATATATGAAACTTTTCAATACCTAATAAAATATAAAAATAAAATTATTAGATATTTAATATGAATATCAATTATCTAATAAAAATAATTGAAAGTGTTTATGCAAATATTGCTATTTCAGAAAATACTTGGTTTGATAAGAAATATTAAAGTAGAAGACAAAACAAAAAACAAAAAAAAAGATTCTCATTTTAGACTAAAATGAATCCCCTGGTCTATGCTATTAAAAAAATATTTTTTATCGAATTTGATATAGTGAATGAAGTTATTTTTTTTAATTAAAAATTTTAAATTTAAGTGTTAGGTATAACAAAATCATTGATAGGGACTAGAGAGTATTTCCCCACGTGAGTAAATAATTAAATTTTAATATAAATATCAAACTCCAAATAATAAAATTTATAGAAAATCTTTGATTTGCGATAATGAGTTTGAAATGAAATAAATAAAAAAAATGAGGTCCATCGTAAAAATATCTTTTTGCATGATTCCGGTTGACACATAATGATGCCTTCCATTCTTTGTTATTACTAATGGGAACAAAATTGATATCTAAATCTATTGATTCGATTAATTTATTTATAACACATAAAATTTATTAAACTAGAGAGGAATGTACTCATTAATCGAACTTTTTTAATTTCAATTATCCTATAATATATTTTAAAAAATATATATATTTTAAACTCTCATACAATATATGTGTACAATTTTATCATTACTTTTGCAACAAAATTGATCTGAATTGAAAAATAAAAATGGATAATGAAAAAGTTATTAGCATGTGATATCGATATTTTTGTTTAGTATACACTTAATGATATTTATATTACTAAACAATAAATTATTGAACAATTATAAAATAAATTTTAAAATGCATATTAAGAAGATTAATTTGGACCCACCAAAGGGAAAATACACGGATTACCAAACAAATCGTATCAAATTTGAGGTTAAAAGAACTTCTTATCTTCGTCTTAATCAAACTTTTGTTGTTTGCCCAAATGTTGTCTCATGTCCATTGGATATTTATCAACCAGTCAAGCAAGATATTTGCATTTTAGCACAAAAAAATTTGACACTTGTAACTTTACTTTGTGATGACCGTGTTTTAGTCAGTTTGTGTGTATATCGATTATTCTAACACATATATATCTATTATTAATTATTATTTATACTAGTATCAAATAAATGTATTTATCAACATTTGAGTGTATTATACTAAATTTTGAACTTTAATCTTTAAAGTTCTGAGATACGAAGAAGAATATACGAGTAAATTTATAATTTAATCTGATAAAATTTACTTATAAACACTTATTAACTTAAAATCCTTATTAGTTAGTCATTTTCAACTTATAATTTTATGGCTTGTAAATACTTATAGTTTGATCAAGTCGATCTTTTACAAGTTTAAATCATTTATGACATCTACAATACTTATCCTTAAACACAAATTTATTTATTTATTTCTCTACTTATATTATCAGTTCGTCATTTTTTTGATGCGTTTTATAATTTATACTTTTTGAAAATATTTATAAAAAACACTTTTTATCGAATATACGAACTTTTTTTGTTACTCTTAATTATATCATCACCTAAATATACTTTTCGATATTTAATTTTTTATCACCTATTTTTAATCAGCTAATCCAAACGAATCGTAATATTCTTTTTTTTTTTAGTTTTTTTGAGGTGGTTAAAAGGTTGACACATTTTAGATGAGGAACTTATCTTCGTATAGATTAATCAAACTTTATAATATTTCTTTTTTGTTCCCTCCCTATAGTTGTCTTAGGTATATTTAGATTAGAGGTGGACCCCATTTGC
Source organism: Solanum lycopersicum (assembly GCF_036512215.1). NCBI lineage: Eukaryota > Viridiplantae > Streptophyta > Magnoliopsida > Solanales > Solanaceae > Solanum > Solanum lycopersicum. Next base: position 68,337,934 of record NC_090806.1, read on the forward strand.
CTTCTTTTTCAACCTCATCACGTGTCGGGCTAACCTTATATTATATAACCATGCGTGTCGATTAATTAAAGGCCTAATTTTCAGTTCACATTCTCTTAATTACGTCATTTATAGCTACTAATCACCTCATAAACATTTACTAACGGATGTGATGCCATAAATGAAGTTGTTCCTTTCATAATCAGAGATCTCGAGTTTGAACTTTGAGGCTATAAAAGAATCTATTTAGGTGAGTGTTTTTTTTTTAAAGTGAGGTTCTATATAGTGCGAATTTGAAATAATTGAGTTTCAATATATAGACTATAGACTGAATATCGAGTGAGAAATCGAAAAAAAAAACATCCACTAACTTTATTACATGGACTACATTTTTCTATAAAATGACAAATGTACCCCTCTGTCTTTACATGGTATACAGCCATAGGTTGAGAATATTTCTCATCACAAGTAGTAGCTATACACATTATTTATTTAAAATGTTTTAAGTGTAAATTTTATATGGTTTAAAGGTGTGTATACTCGTCCACTTTAGACTTTACTTTTACTTGTATGATCTTGGGTGTATTGCAGTTGTTTTTGATATTATAAAAGTTACTTCCATGGTAAGATTATTAAAAGGTTAATTATGATGTTATTATTTATATTTACTAGAAAATATAGGGTAAATAAACGGTTACAATCGATTAAAGTACTGATAACTGTCGGCGGAAACAGGGGGCGTCTGAAAGCAAACGGTGATAGCTTTTTGGAATTAGATTTCATTTAAATTCAATAATTTGGCACAATAAATAAACTTGTGTACAAAAAGCCACTAAAATCACAATGAATCTTATTATTTTCTACTTTGTAGTAAACATGAATTATTATGTTTTTACTTGGTACAAAATAGATTAAATAAACGGTTACGACCTATAAAAATGGGAGGAGACAGGGCATATAAAAGTGAACTGTTATAGCTTTTTAGGATTTGGTTCATTTAAATTCAATAGTTTAGCACAATGCATAAATTTGTGCACAAAAAGCCACCAAAATCACAATAAATAATAAATAATATGTATGATCTCATAATACTTCTACTTGGTAAAAAATAGGTAATTATTATACTTCTACTTGGTAGAAAATAGGGTAAATAAACAGTTACAATCGATTAAAACTATTAATCATGGGCGGTGCAGAGACGTACAGAAGCGGTTACAGTTTTTCAGTATCAGATCGTTTAAATTCAATTTTAGTTAAAATAAAAACGCAACTCCACCGCTTATAATAACGACGTAATATTTATTTATTTTCTAAGCACATCATCATCAATAACAACAATAGCAATTCTATTATTATAACAAGTGGAGTTCGAAAAAGATAAAAATCTCCACAAATCATACTTTTACTCTTGTAAAAAAATTGTTTTTAATAGACACTCAGCAACAAATATGATATATAAGTGATAGATTTTTTTCAAAAACGGAGTGAGTAATACTCTAATTAACTAAATTTTACTAGTAGTTTATATATTTTTACAGTATTAATGTATAAAATAAAAATAAATAAAAATACCCCATATTATACCATATAAAAAGAAGTTGGGGGGTGAGAAGAGCCAAATATTATTAACCAAACCAATTTCCAGCTGATTTTCTGTATTTTTGTACTACTAACTCACAGCACACACACCATTTCTCTCTCTCTTCTAAGCTGAATTTTCGTACCATACAATTTACTCTTTCTTTCTTTTTTTTTATTATTATTTTTATTATATAGTTTTATAATCAGGTCGCTCTGATTAAATATATTTGAAAATTTTTATCAAATAATATTGTGGTCATGGAGAGTACCGATTCATCAACCGGCTCTCATCATCAACCACAATTGCCACCTGGATTTCGATTTCATCCAACTGATGAAGAGCTTGTGGTTCATTATCTTAAGAAAAGAGTTGCCTCTGTTCCTCTTCCTGTTTCTATTATTGCTGAAGTTGATCTTTACAAATTTGATCCTTGGGAACTACCTGGTATGTAATTAATTTTTATCGCGCTTTATATTCTGCTGGTATTGATCGATCACTAAAAAAAAATTGTGAGATTTTTTTCGAGAATTTGAAAATTCACAGGAACTTTGATCTTTCGTGGAGTTTTAAGTGTTTTGAGAGGGTTTTCATATAATAGGTGTGAATTTGATTCTTTTGATTTTTTTTATTTTTTTATTTTATTGTTGTTCAACTTTTTTATTTCTTCTTCCATCTTCTTTTTTATTTTGCGAATTTTTAAGTGTGAGAGGATTTTTCATATAACAAGTATAATTCTCTGGTTGTTCCACCTTTTTTATTTCTCCTCCTTTTCTTCCTCTCCTCATAATAAAATGATAATTTGGATTTTTTTTTGATGATTCTTTATAAGTGTTTGAAAAATTTTTACTCGATAAGTTTGTGTTTGATTCTCTTTTTTTAAAAAAAAATAAATAAAAAATCCTCCTCTTGTTCTTCTTCTTCTTGAGGTAACATAATTAGCGTGAATTCTATTCTCGTCAATTTCCTTTTTATTTTCCTTTCCTTCTTCTCTCACGTCATAAATGACGACTCAAAAATTTGATAACCTTTTGAGTGTTTGAGAATTTTCCAGCATGCAATAAGTGTGAATTCGATTCTCGTTATTCTCTCTTTTTATATTTTCCTTTTCCTTCTCCCATGGAATAGAGTTCCCAGGGGTAATTTTGAAATTTTGATAACACGCGTTTTTCAATTTTTATTTTCAGCTAAGGCGACATTTGGAGAACAAGAATGGTATTTCTTCAGTCCAAGAGATAGAAAGTATCCTAACGGGGCGCGCCCAAATAGGGCGGCAACTTCCGGTTATTGGAAGGCTACCGGAACCGACAAGCCGGTGCTCACCGCCGGCGGGACCCAAAAAGTAGGTGTCAAAAAGGCATTGGTGTTTTATGGTGGCAAACCACCCAAAGGGGTGAAGACAAATTGGATTATGCATGAATATAGGCTTGCTGATAATAAAACAAATAATAAGCCCCCTGGTTGTGACCTTGCCAATAAAAAATCACTAAGGGTAAGTACTTCTTTATTTTATTATAATGTCATTTTCATACTTTATTTTTAAATTTTAATATTTTCACAGCACACCATTTGTTGGAATAGTAAGTATTCCTTTTTTGTGATAATCACATTAGCAAATACTTCTATATTGCTAATGTTTGTTTCAATATTTTATATATGACATAATGCATTTTGTAACTCATTTATGTTTTTTTTTTTAAAAAATAAAGTAATAAATAGATACAATCGAATCGTTGATTATATATTATATTTTCCTTTGGTACAGATGTATTCAGTGGCATAATTATATAAAATGATAAATAATAGTCAATTTGACATATACATGTATCATAAATCTTAAATACTCGTAATAAAATATTTGACCTTAGATATTACCTACCTGATATAGCCGCCTAGTTAGCAAAAAGAAAAAGATGTAATAAAATTGACTATTAAAAGGATTACATTTGATTGGCTAATGGTTTTTTTATTTTTTTAAAATATGCAGCTAGATGATTGGGTTTTATGTAGGATTTACAAGAAGAATAATACTCAAAGGCCAATTGATCATGAAAGAGATGATTTGAATATTGATATGATGATGGGATCATCATCAATTCATCCATCATGTATACCAAATTCAATGTCAATGCCAAATATATTTGGTCAACCAAAAATACCACAACTAAAATCTTCAAATTTTGGCACTACATTAATTCATGATCAAAATGACCAAAATTTATATGAAGGTGGATCACAATATTCTTCAAAAAGGCCACTAGCAAATTTGTATTGGAATGATCAAGATGGAGGAGCTAGTAACGATAATTCTCAATCAACAAAAAGGTTTTTGACAGAAAATATGGAAGATGGATTAAATATGAATGCTCGAGCAGATGAACAAAATGGATCTATCGTAAGTCTTCTCAGTCAACAACAAGTTCTTGGGTCTCTAAGTGAAGGAGTTTTTCGACAACCTTATTCAGGCATGAATTGGTACTCTTAAAATATCGAATTATAATATAAAAAAAATATACGATATTATTATACCATACAAATTAAAGGTGTTTGATTATTACAGGATCCTAACTAATTAAGATTGATTAACGAGTGTGTTAAAATTAGATTAGTGGGATTGCTGGATTTGGGTATTTGAGATTTTGTTGGTTTTAAATTAGATGATTTATAGATTTAGTGAAAAAAAATAATAATAATAATTAGGTGAGGGACATGTATATTTTTGTTTTATTAACTGTTTATTTTTACATTATAGTTTTATTATATATATATATATATATATATATAAAAATACATACATCTCAGGAGGTTTGTCTGTGAATAGAGATGCATAGGAACAAATCTTGTAATTAATCATATATATTTTATATCTTATTGGGGAAAAAATATATTCTGTACATTTTATTTTATTTTTACTTTCGTTGGCTTCGCATGAATTTAGTTCGAAAAATATCATCAATAACGATTTATTATTTATATTATTGATTATAACTTGTTTAGAACTGAAATCTAGTTATTGTTATGATCAAAAAAAAGAACCAGCTGTTTTTAAAAAAAAATAAAAATTCACAAAACCCTAAAGATTAATTTAATGGGAGATAATATTTAATAATAATTTGATAAGTAGCTAGTAAGGTAGGTTACTTATTTTGATAAATAATTGATTTTTAATTTCCAAAAAGAATAGAATATCAATTAATTAAGTAGTGAAATTTGCTAGCTTAGAAGAAAAGAAATCTTGTTAAGGGAAAAGATAAGAATCATTTGTTGTTGTGGAAAGCTTAGTAATTAATAGTGACATATTCTAGAGGGATCATACATTGTATACATGACATGATTGATGCAGTTATTTTATTTGGAGAGAATCAAACAAATAGTAAGATAATCTCAATGAGATTATTGGATCCAATATAAGTATTATATATTTAAAGAGAAAGGAGGAAAAAACACAATCCCTTTTCCATTAATTTATATAGCATGATAATAATTTTTAATTACAAATATGTTCGAGCCAGTTTATATACGCTTCAACTTTAATTTAAATACGTATTACTTCTCATAAAAAAGAGATACTTAATAATTTTGTCAATTAGACTAGATATAAATAGAAGCAGTTTTTATTATAAGTTCATTTGATATTTTCGAAATATAAATTTATATATTAAAATCTCAACAAATATTATATCAGAGTCTTTAATTTTAACAACAGAGTGAATTATGTACTACTTAAGATAGAATTAAGACAACCTGCGTACTCGCTAACCTTTTCAAATTACATTTTGTAAAATTACACTAAATATGATGTGCGTTTTTATTATTTGTAAGGAATTAGTTTTATAAGAAACTTAATAATTCAATTCATTGAGTTTAAATCCTAAATTCAACTTAGACTACAAAAGAAAATCACCTAAGTTTTTTGACTCCGTCGAAATTTAAGCGTTTCATCTTTTGACATGATATATTACTAAGGAGCTTTTGCTTTTAGTATTTAGAAGAAAATAATAGAATTATTTGAATAGGAAATTCCATGATATATTGTCTACTCTAGATATACTTGGGATGTCATACTTTTTTCTTGATTATATCTCTATAGTCTCATTTTCTTGGATTAGAGATGGGCAAAAGTATATTCCAAGAGCTATAGGTCCTCACAATATTGACAACAAGATGCTACCTCACAATTATCTTTCTTTCTTTGTTGACTTGGGACCATTTCACTATCATCAAAGGGGAATCATTATCTCCAAAAAAAAACATATAATCTTTTCTTTTTTTAATTATTATGTTAATTGCATTTCCTTTTCAAGGAAACATAACAAAACTACTTTAATTTGATTTCATTTCTCTACTTCTTATTTTAGCAACATAATATTTAAAAAGAATCCAAATGCATGTATCAATATCATGCCTTCACATCATATATATACAACAAGTATACATGTAAGTGTGAACACGCATTATTATATTATTATGTATTTTTTTAAAAATCTTTTTACTTGACGTAAATTCAACGAAATACCTGATTTTTGGTATATGTATTATCTTTTGCATTCCTGAAATACGTTGTATCATACGTACGTATATGTATTGCAAAGTGTACAAAAGAAGAAAATAATATCTTTTACTTGTTAGATTAAAATAGTTCATGTACCTCAATTTCAAAATTATACATTTAGAGGTTAAAGAAATTCTTTTTTGAGTAAAATGAAAAAGGGGTCTAAAAGATATTATTTAAATTTTTTATTTGCTGAAAAGGGATGGTCAGTTTGAATTTATGACTTCAATAAATATGTTGAAATTTCTGTTAAGCCCACTTGAAATGATAATACATTGTCATAATCTTTTCTCAACTGATTTTAATGATATTGTGGTGAATGCACTATCTTGTTGATAGATAAGATAGATATATATGGTATATTACTTCCAAAAAAAGGTCTATTATTATTTATAATTATTAAGCCCATGGCCAAAGATTAAGCAAATAATAATTGCTAGATAAATTGATTGATTGGACTCCTAATGTTAGTAGGTTAGAGAAAATTGACTACATCATGGCCTCTTCTACATGCACCAATGGTTAAATATTTATCTTCACATCTTATTTATATCAAATCATATGAACTTACTATTTATCAGATGATTTAATAAGGTAAAAATATATATACAAGTTTGATTCCTTTGTTCAATTAGGTATTACAATCATTTACACTTTTGCTTTCTTTTAAGTTTTACTCTTTAAGATAATTTACTTTTTCATGATATATAATTTTTTTTTTACTATGATATTTCATAAATCATGTCTCACGCTTTTAAAGAACTTATAATTCAGTGGTTCGCCTCTATTGTCGTTCCTTAGTTTTCTAGAGGTAAAATAAAAGGGGAGATGATAGCGTTAGGTGGTAGGAAGAGCTCAAAATAAGAGCCTAAAATTATGGGATCTTTATTTAGCTAAATTGCTTTTTTAGGTAAAATTTTAATGTGTTAGGTAATTTGATAAAAATGTTTATACTAATTCTAAGAGCCCATTTTCATCACCTAGCGTAAAAATATCTTTTTTTAAAAAAATAATCAAAATTCTCTCGAAATTTTAATTCAATAAATAAGCCAAAAGAACGTAGAGAGGGGCAAGACCTGACCTCTGTTACGTGATACTATGAGTGACAAATACATACGTGGTATTCATCATCATCGTCATAAAAAAAAGTGAATTCTTTGAAAATGAATTTTCAAATACTGAAAAGTTTGAGGAAGAAACATTGTTGTTGAGCTTAACCGTTCAAAGATACTCTTAACATAATATGATATTACTCGCTTTAAAACAAGTCCGTATCCAACTTTTTTTCTACCACTTGTTAAGTTGTTGCAATTTTCACAATATTCCAAGACATGGGGCTGTAGTATAATTTCGAGAACTAGAGGGGAAAGCTTTACTATTAAACAAAATATAAGGTAGCTTAATGCAATTTTTCATTTTTTTTTTTTAATGAAGAAACATGTAGAAGAAGTGCTTTAAGTATTGCATCATTCTTTCTTTTGAGTCGAAGGTCTATCTCTACGTAGAGATCTTACCCTCTTCAGACCCCGTGAAATTACATCGAGTATGTTATTGTTGTTTGCAAGTGAAATGAAATGTACAAGAGAAGAACAGACAATGTATCAGGCTTGAACCACCAGTTCACTTCATTCATATTTCATGATCCTTCAAAGATAGTTAATATTATGTTATAAGCTATATACTTCTATTATGGAAGTTTCAACAGAAACTTCAGCATGAACATTAGAGGTCGCGATTGCACTATTTTACAATTACTATAAAAGAATTTGTGTACATACGCGGAGGAAGGAGGGCTGCGTGCTGTATGCATAAATTATAAACGAGTATCTCAGAGGACGTTTACTGAGCGTATGGTACAGCAAGTATCTGCAGCTATATCACCTCAAAGCTATACATTTCCTCAAATTTTGGTTGTGTCATTGCTCTTCGATTCATTTACTCCTACAACACATCGAATTTAGGTACTATGTCAATACAACTTTACCGTGCATCCAGATAGTGCGAGTAAGAAGCTATTTCACATACCTGTGGTGGGCTTACTGAGGGAGGTTGCGCCTCTGCTTCTACGATCACCTCAGAGACTCTAGATTCTGATTTCTCATTTGAATAACTAATAGATTAAAAAAAAAATGAAGTCAGAACATGATGCACACCTCGTGTAGTTCCGTCTGCATTATTTGTCATCAAAGTTTGAAATAACGTAGGGCACTACAGATAGGTCCAACCGATTGGATAAACAAAACAAATACACGCAATAATAGGAACTCTAATTCTCACAGCTTACAGCAAGTCAACATGATTATCCTCGTGCGAAAAGACTTAAGCGGAGTGATTGATCTACCTGCCTCTAAATAGTCCATGGATAACATCTTCTTGAAGAATAGGAAACCTTGGGGAGTTGACATATATACTAAGGAGAGTAAAGATGGACCACCATCAATTTCCATAACTAAGATAACATCCAATAACAAAACCTTTGGCAAAATTAACTACCTCCAAAGAATACATTATTGAATTATTCATGCCAACATAGTATTTCCGAAACTGAGTCTTTGAATACCATGCACCAAAAAAGTAAAAAATTGTGATTGAATTTGGGATGCTTACGTTGAGAGTATTGTCACCCAAACGAGTTCTACACAGTCAACCCAAAGAAGCCTTTGTTCAACCGGAATTACACCATATGTAATTAGATGAGCAAATGGCCACAGCTTCCAACCAGCCTGAAAATGAGCCACATAAAGAGAATCTGAGTTAAAAGGGCATCCTGATGCATTTGTTGCATGATAGAAGCATGAATGCAAGAAACAACGAATATGAAGGATGTAAACTGCAGGATACTAATCATTCAATCACTTTCCGATCTGCACACCAAATGTCAATTTATCAACACCGCATAGGTTTAGTTTGGACAAGTGAAGTATTTTGAAGATTCAAATGAACACCCTGAAGTAGAAATCTTCTTTGAAAATGCAAACTAATGTTCAACTATGAAAGAAATATGGACCAGATTAAAGAATAAATGCCACAAAACTGAAGAGAAAATGAACATGAGCAGCACATTAGCAACTATCGCCAAGGTAAATAACATGATAAATTCATAGATATGAAAACCAAGAAACAGTAATGTTAAGAACCTCTGCTTGAAGCGAAATAAGTTCAATTATATGAAGGTAATACTGTAATTGAAGCAACAAGTAAGAGCAGGTCTTCTTACCGTCAACATTGGCAAGAACGTAGCCTTCAATTCACTGAAAATAGCAAGAGGGGATTCAAGACGTAAAATTCCCAAAACTGTGAAGTAGATGCTGTTCCAAATTGCTGACCAAACAGTTTGATCAAAGGCAACCTTGACAGGAACCACCCACCAATCTTCGAATGGAAACAGTGCCTAATACGAATCAGTGTGTGTTGCTTAGTCCAGATCAATTAAAACCTATAATTCCACAGTCATGGAAGTATGAAACGTTCGAAAATAGAAGTACCTCACAGAACTGATAATAATAATGAGAGAGGGATCCATGTAGCGTGAATCCAACTAAGCCTGATCTCAACATACGTGCACGATCGATTTCAAAAAGAGGCTTCCCTTCATAACACTGCAACAAATATAGAGAAAACTAATCAATACCTGTGGCGAAAAACAATTTCAAGCGATTCATGGCATTTGCAGAACATTCTATTCAATCCCCAGTAACCTGTGCAATCCAATCCCCAACAGAGTAAACCACTCCACTGATAACCATTTTAGCCAAAACTGGATTTCTTTTAAGCGCTTCCTCGTATGCAACCCAGTTGTGCTGAGGTGCATATCTCAATATCTCAAATAAGGTCCATCCCTGAAAAAGAAGGATAAAGAGCTATATTACCCTGGAAAATTTGTACTTGAGCTTATATTACTACAAATTTCTCCACAAATAACGAGAACTAATTCCACAATAAAAAAATATGTTTCAATGTGGTGAAATCCAAGTAAAGGAATATATAACTATAAGAAAAAAAAATGATACAAGGAATAATAACAAACTTGTCAGTATAAGTATGATTATTTTTTTATGACAAGGAAACCCGCAGCCGTTGTCCTTTGGGTGCGCACAGGGCAAAACCCTGCTCGTATGTAATAGCTCACAAACCACATAGGAGAGGTAACCCGTACTAGGCAAGCCCGGCATGATGAACTCGAGCTAGAAGGCAAACCCCTATCTTTCGCTGGCAAGGGGTTTCAAACTTGAGACCTCCAACATGGAAGTCCCAAGCCCCGAGCCCAAACCACTGGGCCACCCCGAAGGGTGTCCGTATAAGTATTATAAGCGTATGCAAACGGCAAGGGGTTTCGAACTTGAGACCTCCATCATGGAAGTCCCAAGCCCAAACCATTGGGTCGCCCCGAAGGGTGTTAGTATAAGTATTATAAGCATATGCAATTCCTCATTTCCTTGTCAATCTATCAAAGATCTAACTAGTTTAAGAAAAAAAGGTGCTTGAAATCAAGAAAGAGCAATTAGGATTTAACATTTTTAATTGACAGTTCTATACACTAAATGAAATGAAATATGCAATCATCACCCATGAGCAACGAAGGCCAACACAAATTAGACTGCATAGAATTGTCACATTCTCCAATTAGACCAAAAGCAGATACAAAATAAACATCTTATCCCAACCCTGTACACATGTACATAACGACGACATGAAATTCATGACTAAGCTGCAAATGATTTGTACCACAGAAGATTGAAGGACATTAAGAAGGTACTTGGATACTCAAGTTATACATATTAAAGATATCTTTTTAGCTTAGGCTGGAAAGGTTTCTCCTTTATCCTTTTTCATTACCTCTTCACGCTTGTGGCCTAGTGGTTAATTGAGTGGGTTGACAACCACGAGGTCTGAGATTCAAATCAAGACAAAACACTAGTTGATTTCTTCCCATCTGTCTTGGTGGACAGTGTTCCTGGTAGGGGAGGTAGCTATCCACATGGAATTAGTTGAGGCGCAAAAAGATAGGCCAGACATCACAGTTATCAAAACAAATAAAAAACTGAGTTTTTGAGATAATTAAAGATAAGAAACCTCTAAAACCATATGCAAATGTTTATGCTCATAACAATCAGCAAGAATCAAATTTTCAGATACCAAGTTATTTAAACAGTAGTAAGATGTAACTTACATGCCAGTAATCATGATCAATAGTGAGCAATTTAGTAATAGCAAAAGATCCAGCAGCTAACACAATAGTTGCATTTATAGTTCTATCAATAAGTTTCTCCACATCCTCCTCTTTACTCTCTGATCCACCAACACCACTTGCCGAAGAAAACCCACCACCACCTTCAAACGACAACCTCCCTTCATTTCCAAACCCACCCACCACCTGATTTACAATACCCATATCTCCGCCCCCTAATTTCGGTTCTCTTTCCAACCCAATTACAACCCCATTTTGCTGGTCCATAACGTCAGAACTTTGGACCCGAATCTCGTCGGCTTCGTTTGATACCGAACCCACTACAGCCCAATCTCTCAACTGCTGATTCTGCTGTTTAAGACCTTTGAATAAGAATTGAGACTTCATGGGTTTTGACAGAGAGAGAAAGGGCTTTGAGTTGGATTTTTTTAGAGAGAGAAAGGGGTGTGGTGAGGTTAAGCCATTGATGGTCGCCATTGAAATGGAAAAATCTTAGATCAAAGCTCACTTCACCTTCTTTCTCTCTGTTCTAGTTAACTGTAGAACAAAGAAATTTTATATGGAAGAAGATCACTTTGGTGATCAGGTACTTCGCGTTATAGGCTAATTAAAATGATCCTCTAATATTTGATGACAGGAATACAAGCGCATTAAACTATTCATGCGGCTGAGAGTTCTCACCGTCTAAGCGCTGGAGGCCCGTTACGTCAAAAGCAAGAGAAATCACATCTCTCTTTACTTTTTTTGCCACAGCAAGAACATATTGAGTATTGATTTCATCTTCAAATTATAAATAATCTTAAAAACATAATGCTTTTAACAAAAATAAATAATTTAAAAATGTATTTTACTTATATTACAAGATTGGAATTGTATTTAAATTTAATTTTAATCAAATAAAAAAATATTTTAAAACCTTTCAAAAATAAAAAATAACTCAAATCTAAGTTTGAGAAATATTTTCACTAATTCTCATGTTCGACTTTAATAAGGTGGTTTTTGATTGGTAGATATGTGGGTTGCAGGTGATTATGGTGGAGCTTACATGTTTTTTTCCTGTGCGACTGCGCTAGCCTCAAGCAACGTAAGAACAATCATAGCCAACAATTGAGCAAAGCCAAAAATATGATAATTCGATATTTTAAAATTATTATCTTGTTTACGAATAGGAGTATATGATATGGTTGGTAAAAAAAAATATTCTTTTTGATTAATAATAAAATGTAAAAAGTTAAAACTTTATTTAAAACACAATTTTTTATTTCATAAGAATGGTGCATCGCATGGTCAACTTGGCACTTGGACTTTTCTATATAAAATAAAATAAACTTTTTCTATATTTCCTAAAATTAGGTAAAAAATTCTTAGCAAAGGTAAAGAATATATTTAAGGGAAAATTGTATATAATAGCAAACTAATAACCTAAAATAAATGGAGTAGTTAATGTTTGATTTAATTGTGCTCCATAGCAAACGTTAGCTAAAATTTGTCAGGCGCCTCTCTCCCAAAAGTTTCGCTCGCCACTCTCCCATTCTCGCCTCTCTCGCTTTATACACAGAAGTGTATAATTTTTGTTTTTGTTTTGTATAAAGCGAGAGAAAATTGTATATACACATGCAAAAACATATGCTTCGTGTTATACACTTAACTATACAATTTACAAACATTTTACTTCAATTCAATTGTAGATAAATGCAAATTTTATACAAATATTGCAAAGAAAAAGGTCAACGAATTATACAATTGCAGTGAAATACAATTTTCTCTAACTTTATACAACAGTAGTGTATATATTGTGTTTCTGTTTTTGTATAAAGCGAGAGAAAAACATAAATCTTCTTGCTATACACTTATAATTATGCAATATACATACATTTTAATTCAATTCAATTGTATGCAAAGCAAATTTTATTAAAATATTGTAGCGAAATAGGCAGTGAATTATACAATTGTGCATTATACAATTGCAGTGAAATAGGATAGCGAATTATACAATTGCAGCGAAATAGGCCAGCGAATTATACAATTTAGGCCAACGAATTATACAATTGTATATGTATAATGAATTATACAGTTTTATGTTGCTATGGTGCGCAATTATGCAAACTTGGTTATAGCATACAAATATAAATTTTTTGTTTGCTATATGTGAAAATTGCCCATTTAATAGTGAGTTTTTTTATATATATCTTAAACATAATGATATTTATTCTCCCATGATTTATAGTGATGCATATTTGTAGGGGAAATAACTTTTTCAATATAATAGAAAAAATTAGAAGAAAAAGGAAAATAACGTTCTTGGAGTGTTGTAGATTGATTGATGAAGTCTTGATCCGCATAGTCGACTCATTTTGATATTTTCTCTTTCTCTTTTTATTTTATATTTAATTATGTACATATGAAATTTTATTGTAACGAAAATATATTTATATTTTAAAATTTATATATCTTTTATTATAATTTGACGTTTATGATATATAATCACTTATTTAAAAAGTAGTCTTTTTCTTGACATTTATAATTCAGAATATAACATCAAATTTTATTAAATTGTGGGACAGCGATGGCTCAAAATAAGATTCGAAAAAAGTTAGGAGAGTATAGTTAGTTCACACATTTATACTGGTGGGCTCCTAAATATTTTTCTTTTAGACCATCAAATAATTGTTGATTTTTTTCCTAAATAATTAGGGTCATTTATTGTGGGCAAGGAGGCTACCAATATTTTGTCTACAAATATACTAGGAGATAATATAAACAGTTGGCTGCCCTTTAAACCATGCAAATAAAGTCTTCTAGTATATATAAAATATAATATTATATCCTAGTCATAAAATAATATAAAATAACTATATTCCAAGTTGTTTTCATTGGAAAATTCTTGAGGCAAAGGATTTTTAGAAATCTTCTTCATATATTATCCAACTATAATTCATCAGTTTTTCTTATGAAATTAAATTCCATGTTATTGCATTGTTTGTTATTTAAGACTTGGATGGACTTGTTGATTGTTTTCACAAGTTATGTAATATAATATGGTTTAAGTTTCTAAGTTGAAAATTTTTTCTAGCTAAATGAGTTTAGGTTCAAGTTGCTCGAGATTGAATTATGATTCATAGTAGTAATTAGTTTCTAGCGTTTAGTCCGTTAAAAGGAAATATCGATAACCTAGGCAAATATTATAACACCGAAATTGAATCTCGACCCTTTAACACGGATTTGAATCCTCGTCCCGTCTGTGACCCAAGATTTTATTTGATTACAACATTAACTTCGAGACATAAAATCCAACCTCACTCAAGACCTGACCTAAACCTTACCTCGATCCCATCTCAAAACTTGTTCCTCGTCTTGACCCTGGACATACTATAATCAAACCAAGCAATCGACCCTAACCACAACCCAAATTTCAAGACTAAATTAAGATCTAACCTCGACCTTGATCTCGAACAAAGATTGTAACCGATTTCCAACACAAACCTAACCTTGACCATGAGTCGGGAGTCAAGGTCAGGTTAAATGAGTTGGGGTCAGAGTTGAGGTCGAGACTAGAGTTATAAATTATGTAGTTAGTCATGGATTGAGGGTCGACAGTAGAAAATAGGGCTTGAAAATTGAGTCCTAGATTAGGGTCAAAACCAGGAATCAATGGCGAGAGTCAAGACTCAGAGTCTCAAGTCAGGTCAGAGTTGGGTCTTAGGCTAGAGTCAAAATTGGATCATAGGCCAAGAATGCCAAGAATAAAAGTCGGATCTCGAGTCGATCTCGGGTTGGGTCAAGTTCAAGATCAACGTCGCGAGTCAAATCTTAATTAGCGAACATTAAGCAAGAGTCGGGTTTTAGGTCGTAGGTCCTATTTAGAATTAGGACTTGGGAGTTGAGTCATGGGTCAAGATTGGATCTGAAATTTGAGTTGAGTGGTGACTGGTGACGCCGAAAGAAAGTTCTAAAAAATATTTTCTCATACTTTATGTAGAAAAACTATTTTCCTTAAATTTAAGAAAAATTAATCCAATCAAACAAAAATTGGAAAAATATTTTTCTTCGTATCAAAAACACGCAATTGGTTTTTACTAGCTTAGTAATCCAATAAAAGCATTTAACCTAGTTCATTCAAAATTACAATGAACACTCATCCAATTCATTATTAATTACTAGAAAATCAAAGGCCATTCAAATTCATCACATATTTTAGCCAATTATACTATTAGCCAAATGACCCAAATTGGATACAAAAGAAGAGTGGAGGAAAAAAGTTTAAAGAATAGCCAAATTGTCCAAAAGAGTAAATAAGAAAAAGTTTAAACAATAACCAAATGGACAAAAAGAGTGGAGGAAAAAGTTTAAAGAATAGCCACATTGTCCAAAAGAGTAGAGGAAAAAGTTTAAACAATAGCCACATTATCCAAACAAGGTAAAAACAGAGTGGAAATGGAAGATGGAGAGCAAATCAGTGTTCAGTGAGCAGTTAAAATTTTCACTGATACACAGAAATCTCAACTTTAGCCCCTTTTTTAGTTTTTTTTGTTCCGTTCGCCTGAATTATCAATCAGAAACGAATCGTAAAGAGGATCTTCGTCTCCGGGAATTGCCGATCTCAGTTCAACACATGTTTTCTGCAGATCGGTAATGGCGAACTTCTTAGCTCAGTTTCAAAGTATTAAAACTACTTGCGATCACGTCGTCATTGCCGGTAAACAAATCTCATCACTCATTTCTATTTCATACAAACCCTAGCTTAATCGTAGTAGTAGTAATTTGAATTGTTGTTTTGCAATGACTGGCGGTAGCACCGGCTACTGCCGTTTCAACTATATCAGCAACGTGATGGATCAGTGTCTCCTAGTTTTGGATCATTTTGAAATGCTTACTAGTTAGTTATATGTCAGATATAGATAGCCAATATTGCAGAACTTGATTAATCTATTGAAATTAATATAAACTTAAATAATAGCGGAACACAATGGATTGGAAGGATCTAAATTGGTGATACTAAGTAGTTTTGGATTACTGCATTGTTTTGTAGTTACAGTTAATATTAGGTCCAGTGTTTTTTAGGGTAGACTCCATGTTGAGTGAGATTTAGGGAACATCTAGTCTTAGACAACTCCCAGTTTACCTTAAAACACAAGTTATTTAATATCGAAATGAAATTGGCTAAATGGATTAAGAGAATTTATATAGCAGAATGGAATAAGCTTGTGATTGAGTGGTAGTTGATTGGAAATGCATGTATATGAATGATGTGATACAGCTATGGGTCGTAAGTCTGTACACTATCAAAATATGGTACCTGTACTTGAATAAGTCACCTCTCTCCTTTTCTTTTGAAGGGGAGATATGTTACTACTAATATCTTGTGCCCTTTTTTGCTTCTACTAGTCTTCTAGAGTATAAACCTTAATTTGGAGCTCCGTGAGCTTCTATGACTTGTGAGTCTTGTAAATTTTTTTTGTTTTTTGTGCATCATCTTGTAAGTTGCTCCACTTCATTTTTCCAATAAATTACTTTGCAGTTGAAGATGTCAGTGATTTATGGCCTCTTGTAAAGAAAGGGTTTGAAGACCATTTGCCATTCAAGAGAGCTTTTCTAAATAACAAGACCCGCAATCCTGTGCTTGTGGATGAACTGCCAGCTGAATACATATTGACCACAGATTCAAGACTTCGTAGTCGATTTCCTCAAGAGCAATCATTATTTTGGTTCCGAGAGCCATACGCCACTGTGGTTCTTGTCTCTTGTGAGGTAGAAAGCATACTTGACTTTTTAAAGTTGAATTTTCTATCTTGGCATTGTTGTTCAATATATAATAGCCTTGAGTGGGTTGTTGTTGTTACTATAAAAGATGCAGTTGTTTAGAATTTGGAGAGATGATGGTGTGTATTGCAACTGAACAGTGAAAGATGTTTATAGAGAAAATAACATGACTTATCTTTCCTATAAAAAAGGACAAGTAAAGAAAATATGTACTTAGCTTAATCTGTGCAATTGTATTATACATTTCAAGTATTTTAAATGATAATGCATCCAATGGTGTGAAATAATGATCAGGGGAGAACCATGAGGTCTTTAGGTTCATATCATAACGGAGACAAAAAACACTACATTATTTCATCCCATCGGCATAAATCTTCATGAATAGAGTTGTCCCAATATCTTTTCAGTACTTTCAAGTATCCCTTGTCATATTTACTTCATCAAAAAAAAAAAGTATCCCTTGTCATATTTACGTGGACTTATTCTTTGAACCAAGAGACTGAATAGTGGAATTAGGAATATTATGATTAAAACTTAAAGGGGCAAGTGGAGCTACCGTTGTTAGCTTATATTCTGTTTCGAGAGGACTTAACTCATATATGGTTGGTGGCTGAAATGGAGGTATTTTTTGCCAAGTTGCATCTGTATGGAGAAAACAAAGAAAGTAGGGCATATCAAGGGAAATAATAGAATCAGACAAATTATATGTGTAGTTAGTAAGGAGGAGGCCTCTACTTGGTTATACCCATGAACTGAGTTAGTGTAGTGACCCATTCAAACTCATTTTCTTGGATATTTCTCCAGTGGTGGCAGATAACATGATCTTACATTTAAGGTTGCTGCTTATATTTCAGCACTCATCTGTTGTAAAAGGAATTGAAGTAGACAAGAAGTTCCAGTTTTGCTAAAAATCTTTGGCCTCTTCAGTGAGGTAATAATTGGCAGTTAAGGAACACCCCTGACATGCTTTCACCTTGGTGCTTCCAACTTTTGATGGTCCTTTGAGTTTTATTTTTGATAACTCAAGTTTCTTTGACAGCCTCTTCTAGCTTAAACTGCTTAATTAACATCCAATATTTATTTTTACTTTTGCTTTTGAAGATAGTTTTTTGTTTGTATACTGTAGAACTTGATGATTCTTTTTCCTTTTTAGGATCTTGATGAGTTCAAAACTATTCTCAAGCCACGCCTAAAGTTAATAGTTCAAAATGATGAACGGGAATGGTTCATCGTGTTTGTGTCTAAAGCAGCAGCTCACAATGATCAGTCCACCAAGATGGCAAAAAAAGTATATGCTAAACTTGAAGTTGATTTTAGCTCCAAGAAGAGAGAAAGGTGTTCCCCTGCTACAAATTGTATGAGTTCTGATGCAATTAACAAGTGTGCTGATTCAGTGCCACCCATGCATCTCAAAAATTGTTTTGCAAGTCCTGAATTTTCTCTCTTTACAAATAAGTTGACTAAATGGGAAATATCAGAAAAATATTTTATATACTTACAGAAACCATTAGTGCATCTTGTGAGAGGTATAGAAATGTACTCCACATCTCAATCTTAGTTCTTACTTCTTCCAGTCAATAAAAACCATTAGTGCATCTACTTTCTAAAAATCATCATGAAGGACGGTTATGTAGTGTTTCTAATGAAAAGGCTAATAGATAATTGCCATTCTTCCTCTCATGGATTTTGTCACTAAGCTACCTTTCCTTTAACAGGTTGCCATACAGTCAACTTTCACTGCTTGTGGTCTTTTCGGTTATCTGTCTTGAGTTACATTAGTATTTTCTTCACATCTCTATGGTAGTCATCCAGTTAAAGCATCTGGTTAAATAACATGTTAAAATTACGTGAAGTCAGAGAGATTGAATTGCCTTGAGAGGAGACAGAAGTGTTACCCAGCCAATATTTTTGTTCTTCCTTTTACAAATAACCTGGATCTCAACTCCCCAAATAAGTTCCCTCTCTAACCTATTTGGATATATGCTTTGTATAGATGTTGCAAATTAGACTTTCATGGGCCTGATACAAATTTCTGGGACGACTTGGAAGCCAAGATCATGGAATGCATCAGAAATACACTTGATAGGCGCATTCAGTTTTATGAAGAAGAAATACGAAAGCTCAGTGAACAGCGTTTCATGCCTGTGTGGAACTTCTGTAACTTCTTCATTTTGAAGGTAATACTACCGCAACAACAATATTTTCAGTGTGATCCTAAATTTTTTCTTCATCATAAGCAGGATTGTCAGATGCTATCATGCTTGTGCCTGGATTCACGAATATAGAAAAGTTCCTTTGTTTAACAATCTGCACGTGATTTCAGAGATTAGTAAATAATAACTCCAGTTTGGAAAGGCATTTTAGTGTGATATATTATCTATAGAAGATCATTTGATCGTCTTGGTAGTAATGAGTTTGCTTTATGCTTTACATCAGTTAGTAGGTTAGCTTTAGATATCCAAGCGATTATATTATGCTTATGTAGAGTTGCCTCAAACTATTTGCATTATTTGCTTAGAGTTAGATTTTATCGAGAGGATCCATGTTCTGGACTTTCACTAACATTTTTTTTATCATTTAACAGGAGAGTCTGGCTTTTATGTTTGAGATTGCTCATCTCCATGAAGATGCATTACGTGAATATGACGAGCTAGAACTCTGCTACTTGGAAACAGGTGCTTAATGGTTGACTCTTTTTATTTTCCTCTTCATCTTCATGATGGATTAATGTTAATTGTTTAAATTTATTGCTGAAAACATACTCACTTTTCTTGTTTGCTGTTGACCTCTTTACTTAGCCATCTTTACTAGTTTTCCTCCTTTCTTGTCATGCTACCAGGTTTCTTGGTATGAAGGAAAATGTTCTCCTAGAAAATACTTTGTGGAAAATGAATGGATTTTCTTACTTATTTTCTAGTGTTTGGTAAGCAAAGAAATATTGTGCAAGAGCATTTATATGGAATCCAGAAAAACATTATGTGGGTGGGATGAGGTGGGGTGGGGAGCGGTGGTGGGGCCGGTAGGTGGAATGGACAGGGGTGGAGGGAGGAGGGCCGGGAGTAGACAATGAGCTTGATATACCACTGATGGGACTTGTTTCCCCTACTTCCAATAGGGAAGTCATAAAGAGATACTTTTTTCCATAAAAGTCTGAAATAGAAGGAACCGGACTGACGGGCCAGCCCCTTTTTATGCGCTGCTTTACCCTGAAAGGAAAATGAGCTTTGCTCCTGTGGTTCGCGAGAAGGAAAAAGGATGTTGCATCTGGCAATAGATGATAAAGAGAGAGCTTTGTCTATCAATGAACAACAGATTGACGGAGCTCTTGGCATTGCTTTGTTTTTCTCTCCTTCCCTATCAGCGAGTTTCAACCTTTTGTTAGAAATTTCTTAGTTTGCATTGAACCGCTTGCGGAATAAAATCCTGTTCCACAAGATCCTATTTTAGCTATACATCCTCCTTGCATTTATGCCGGAGACGTCGCCAGTGCTGCCTGATCAAGAGATTCTATTTCCATAAGAAATACCATAATTTAGGAATCCTCAAATATCTCTTTAGGGTTTTCTATATTTCTATGGCTATGGCATTTGTCAAACCTACGTATATGTGAATTTGCATCATCTTCTACACTCCTAATGCTCTTCATAAGTCATTGGACCCAAGATGCTTGCAGCTAAACCTTAATATATCACAATCAATTCCATTCCAGCACTTCTTTTGACAGTAAATACTATTTTGATTGATGAGCATTCTGATTTATAGTAGTACTTTGTACTATAAAATTTGGCGTGAAAATACATTGCTAAATCCATATAATTTGATGGCGTGAGATCATTGATGGCTTTTCTTTCTTGATTGTAACATGAGAAACCACTGTGAATTCTGTGATGATATCTATTATGCTTTGCAGTGTACTATTTAGGCTAACTTGATTTGCTCAAATTGTCTGTTGTGTTCTGGTTATGAAGATGCTAAACCTGATAACTGACCCGATCTTTATATGTCACTATTGATTAGTGAATATGACTGGGAAACAGAGGGACTTTGGAGGAATGGACAGCGGCGACGATCAGGCTGCATTGCTTAACCCAGGAAAAAAAGCACTTAACCAGATTGTTCAAGATGATTCTTTTAGGGAATTTGACTTCAGGCAGTATCTATTTGCCTGCCAATCAAATGTGAGTATGACAAGACCTATGATTAATTTAGGCTAGTTTTGGATAAGATATAAATCTTTTCTTATTCAGTCGGAGGAAAATTACTGCACTGCTCCTTTGCATTCATCATCCTTCTTTCTCTTATGGGACATGCCAAAAAAGTTGCCCACAGCAAAAGGTGAAAGGAACTCAAGTGTAATTTCTAGTAATGCTCCAACATATAGGTCTTTTTGGCACTGTGATAGTTGCATTCGTAACTCTAGCATAATGTGCATTCTCAAAGATGATCATTAAAAATGAGGAGGAAGTTCAGTTGATTAACTTGCTAGGGAATTTATCACTTCAATCTTGGATAGATTTATCTGTTATAAGATCTTTTGTTACTTCAATGGTCTACCTTGTGCCACCCATATAATGCTCTCCTCTACGATCTATGAGAACTATCGTAATATTGAGGATCCTTAATGGCTTTTAACTGGATGAGTACAACAAGTTCTTTTTCGCAACCTCTTCTAGTAATTAGTTTTTTCGAGAGTCTACGTGTATGTTGCTGTTTGTATTGCTGAAAAGATTCAGATTATTTGTGGTTGAAAACAACAACAAGCCCAGTGTAATCTCACAAGTGGGGTCTAGGGAGGGTCTAGTGTATGCAAACCTTTCCCCTAAGTCATGGAGGTAGAGAGATTGTTTTCGAAGAACCTTGGCTCAAGTGCATCAATCAAAATAGTTATTATCGAGGAAATATGACGATGAAGAAAAAAACATGGTAACTACTATGGAAAGCAATACAAAAAATACACAAAAGAATAGTACCATCATATGGTAACAAATATCAAAAAACAAGAAACTACATGAAGAAGTTAATACGATAACATACACGGTGCTCTAGGCTACCACCAAGCCTATTCCCACTGAAGAGCGAGACACCGCTCAACTGCCTACTAACCTTCTATCCTAGTCCGCAACCTCTTCCCTCTCCTATCTAAGGTCTCCTTAGTAAGCTACATCATTCTATGTACACCGTACTATCTCATTTTTGTAGTACTGGTTGTTTCTGTTGCTGTAGCTACCTCGTTCTACTTTCATGTGCAGCATAATGCCATGATCCTGAATGTTAACTTTCTCAAAAAATAATGCCATGATCCTGGTATTAATTTATTAAATGTGTAGCTCGAAAAATATAGGACTTCTCAGATATCTGATGAGAATAAGTTCTGAATATGAGGTACCATCAATTCTTGGATGTCGTCATTTTTCATCTGTACCTTTGAAAAGATGGTCCAAGTTCTGTTTAAATGCAGAAGGTCCAAGTTCTACCACTAATCCTATTCCACAGAAAAGTGAAAGAACACTAGACTGCCAACTGACCTTCTACTCTAATGCGTGATCTTCAAACCCTCTTATCTAAGATCACGTCCTCTGGAAGCTAAAGATGCGTCATATCCTGTCTAATCACCTCCCCCAAACACTTCTTCAGCCTGCCTCTACCTCTCATGATGCCCGCCCTTGCCAACCTCTCACACCTCCTCACTGAGGCATCTACACTGTTCCTCTTCACTCGCCTAAATCATCTTAGTGTCACTTCTCTTATTTTATCTGCCACAGAGGTCATTCCTACGTTGTCCTAGATATCTTCCTTCCTAATTTTATCTCTCCTAGATATGTTACTCAGACTCTTCAAATTTGCAGCTGCACCAATATCGGTTCCTTAAAAGATGCACTACTTTTGGAGGATCCGATGCGCACCCAGTGACATTTTTGAGGAGTCCGACCAACATAGTCTCCTAGTATGCCCACACATCCACCTCCACCCTTACAAACAATAAAAAAAAATTGAAAGGGAATAATATAGATGATCACTTCTCCTAGCACTTAAATTATCTAAAGCATTATTTTGATGATGTTTACTCAAGATTTATTTTTCCATTAATACCTGCAGCTTCTCTTTAAGCTGTTCCGACCATTGGAGCACTTAATTGATCTCAAGCATTTTTCTGATGATGGTTACTCAAGATTTATTTTTCCATTAATACCTGCAGCTTCTCTTTAAGCTGACTCGACCATTTGAAGTAGCATCAAGGGGGCATTCATTTATTATTAGCTTTTCAAAGGCATTGGCCCTTCATGAGGTAATGAGTTCTCTTTTACCTGCTTCATCATTTCTATCGTCTGTGAGGATTGAATCCTTTTTTATTATTTTATATTCTCTTTTTTTAGTTTTCATTCAATCATTTGCTCTAAAAGGCAACTTATCCAAATGGAGTGGAATGTTTATTTTAATGATTCTTATTGGTCTATCTAGTGGGATTGAGGTGTAGTTGATAAATTGATTTTTCATATGTGCTTCTGTTGTTCAGAGTAAATTGCCCTTCTGTACGCGTGAAGTATGGGTTATAACCGCTTCCTTGGCTTTAATCACTGCAACTGCTTCTCAATACAAAGATGGACAAGTGGCTTCTGACATTGAAAAAGAGTTTTACCGGGTTCAGGGGGACCTTTATTCTTTATGTCGTACTAAGGTAAACTAATCTATACTAAGAAGTATCGTCTGATGTTCTCTGAAGACTAACCTTAAAAGTAATTTGTTGTTCTGATGATTTTGAAATGCTTCTGTTGTTCAGAGTAATTTGTTTTCTGATGAGTTTTGGAATGCTGCTCACGTGTATTTAGCTTATAGGGCTGTCATTTTGCTCAAATTTTCAAATAATTTTGATTCTGGATTCCATTTTTGTTCCTTTAGCTTTTATTTATAAAAAATTACTCTCTGCCTTCCGTTGAAGCTTGTTATGGTTCTGGCAGTTCATGCGGCTGGCATATTTAATTGGTTATGGATTACATATTGAAAGAAGTCCTGTGAACAGGTACTCACACTGTTTGCTCTTGACAACACCCTTTTCTTGTATTGGGGCATTTTTCTGAACCAACTATCTTACAGGAGAGTAATCCAAGTCATACTATAAAGGCTGTTTAATTTACTGAAAGCTCATGTATATTTCATTTGTTTTTGCAGTGCTTCACTTAGCATGCTGCCTTGGCCTAAGCCAGGGGTTTGGCCTTCTCTTCCTTCCGATGCTTCATCTGAGGTGCTTGTGAAAGAAAAGGTGTGTTTTTACTCCTGGTCATTGAAGATAAACCAGAAAGACATGCCCATCTAAAAGTATACCATTCTTTTGGGGTGTGGAGAATGCACGAGAAGAACTGATTTTCTCCTAGAGCAATTACCTAGCTGAAAATTTTAAGATTGGTGATTGCTAAAGTTAATGAGTAGATGCGTATGAAAGGGCTTGTGGTTTGTAAAGTAAAATTCTTCCTTTCTCATCAACCTTCAGACTTTTGAAAGATCAGTTAGGAATTATCCTGTTGGGTAAGAGAAAAACTTACGAAGGAATATGTAGCATATAGGCAACCCACTGACATATGCAAACTGAATATTAAACAACTAAAAAAGCAGAGGTTTGGCAAATCGTTGATGTACCCAAATAGCTAATATTACTTGAGCTGCAAGTAGAAGAGATAAAATTTCCATGTTCTGACCTCCAATATAAGTTAATGGTGCCATTGGCAAGGTGAATACTTTTACAATAGACTGACTAACATTTGAGTTTCTCTTGCATACCTGCGCCCCATATTAATCATGCCATCCTTGGCACGTTTCAAATTTAAAGGTCTGCTTAAGCCAGCAATAATGGGCCCAATATCCGCTTTGACATTATTTGCATTTATGTTTACAATTGAAATGCCTTTTGAAACCATTGGCCACATTTTCTTTGCAGATGATGTTTGAAGAAAGTCTGCGGGTTAAGCATTTTGGTATTCAGAGGAAGCCTTTGCCTCTAGAACCATCTGTACTTTTGCGAGAAGCAAATCGCAAAAGAGCTTCTATTTCAGCTGGGAATGTGTTTGAAATGTTTGATGGACATCCAAATGCAATTGATGGGTAATGAAGATTGATTAAGATGAATGCTTTATTTGTATTTTTTAATTAAGTGCATCCATACTTAACAAGGCAAAGGTTGGGTGATTGGGCTGTTTTTAGATTATCAGTTGCCATGTTTTGGGAATTTTAGAAGTTCGATACTTTCTCGTGTAAGAAGTTCGATGATTTCCTATATTACTTGTATAGGGAGCGACAAGCTTACAACTCCTATTTACATTCTTGACTCAATACGTTTCGGCTTCACTTATCACTATTGTGCAATTGAAAGTTGCTCTTTTTTCATAAACAACAACATATTGTTGGAACAATCAGTAAGGTGAACAATAATGCTACTTATAAACATGCCTGTGCCAATTTAAGTGAATTACTGGAGGTTATAAAGCTGGATAGACTGTTTTAGTTGATTGTTCAAGGCCCCCTTCAAGGTGTAATTAGATGGATGCATGGACAAAGACTATGGCTTACATGAGTGTAAAATATTCTTTTAGTCCAAGAATTATCTCCTTAGAAAATCATTAAGAGAAAGCAGGGTACATAAAAAGGGATGTCTCGTGTCATTTTCATCTATTTCTTACAACTCTTTTGACTAAAGGATGTTTTCCTGAAGCCATATAGTAAAAAATCTAAAATTAGATTAGAACATTGGTGTTAGTTTCCCTAAGAGACTTCACATTTTCATATGTTCTGTTGTAACCTCAAAGGCTGAGATCTTACTTTGTCGTCATCTGGTGACAGCTCAGGTTCAACGTCTTCACCAGCAAAATCACAGTCGATATCAATGTCAAGAACTAACTCTTCTCCTGGAAACTTTGAGAGCTCAATGAGCCGACCTTTGAGGCTTTCAGAAATTTGTGTTGCTGCTGAACATGCTTTGCGGAGTACAATTTCTGATGCAGAACTGTGGAAATCATTGTCTTCTGTCCAGGAATTTGAGGTTCCTATCTTCTCTCAGGGCTATATGCGTACCTTTGAATAGTAATGGTTCTTGGAATACAGTTCTGTATACTACTTGTGAATAGGCATGATACCACTAATTGGAGTTCTGCATATATTTTATTTAATTGCTTGTGAATTGGACACCTTGACATGCATTATTCAGCAGCAGATAATCCTTTGTATTTATGTAGAGTCATGTTTTGTTTTATATTCTTCATTCTTTATGCAATTCTAATCAGTTTTAATCTCAGCAAAAATACCTGGAGCTGTCAAAAGGAGCTGCCAACAACTATCATCGTTCATGGTGGAAGAGGCATGGAGTTGTACTTGATGGTGAAATTGCAGCTGTGTTCCATAAAAACAGAAATTATGATCTTGCTGCAAAATTGTATGAAAAGGTTTGTGCTCTTTATTCTGGTGAAGGATGGCAGAATCTTTTAGCTGAGGTCCTTCCCAATTTAGCTGAGTGCCAAAAGGAACTTGGTGATCAAGCTGGCTATCTATCTTCATGTGTAAGATTGCTCTCATTGGATAAAGGATTGTTCTCCAGCAAGGAACGTCAAGCATTTCAGTCTGAAGTGGTTCGTCTTGCTCATAGTGAGATGGAGAACACCGTGCCTCTAGATGTGTCCTCACTGATAACATTTTCTGGCAATCCTGGACCACCACTGCAGCTTTGTGATGGAGATCCTGGTACGCTCTCCGTCGTTGTATGGAGTGGATTTCCTGATGACATTACTCTAGAATCACTTAGTCTAACTCTCACAGCCACAACTAATACCGATGAGGGTATTAAGGTATTCTGTTTACTCTCTATAGCATCTCCTCAAGTAGTTTTTAGAAACTGCATCTTCTAGTGCAATAAGCTTTTATGAGCTTTTTCTCAGGCAATAAAAAGATCCGGTGAGACGATATTAAAGCCTGGAAGGAATACAATCATGATCAATTTACCTCCGCAGAGACCCGGTTCTTATGTTTTGGGGGTTCTTACAGGGAAAATTGGTTTACTAAGTTTTAGATCTCACAGCTTTTCAAAGGGTGCTCCTGCAGATAGTGATGATTTTATGAGTTATGAGAAGCCAACAAGGCCAATCTTAAAGGTAAAGGATCTTTTATATAAGTGGAGAGACGAAAAAATGAATTGTGAAGGCTGGGATGTGTATTCCACAAGGAAGAGTGCCATCCTTCGTTTCTATCCTCAAATATTCTTATTGATTCTTTTGTATGCTAATGCTCTACAATTTATTATACAGACTGATTATCTGAAATCTTTCTCAAAAAGAAAAATGATCTTTCTCAAAATGATTATCTGAAAGGCCTTCTATATTTCTTGAACTTTTTTGAAAGGTGTTCAAGCCAAGGTCTCTGGTTGATCTTACTGCTGCTGTTTCATCTGCTTTATTGATGAATGAACCTCAGTGGGTTGGAATAATTGTGAAGCCAATTAGTTACTCTCTCAAGGGTGCAATTCTGCACATAGACACTGGTCCTGGGTTGACTATTGAAAAATCTCATAATATTGAAATTGAGAGGCACGTAATTGGGCGCACAGATGAGTTAGACCATTCTGAAGGTTTTAAAGATGATGACAGTTCCGCAGCTACTCCCGAAGTTAAACAAATGTCTCTTCATGATGGAAATATTGAGCTGCCTGATTGGGCAAGCAACATAACTTCTGTTTTGTGGATTCCTGTGCGTGCAACCAGTGATGAACTTCCTAAAGGTGCTCCTGCAGGTGATGATTAATAAACTAGTGGTGGTTTAAACAGCATAGTCACAGCTCCATAAATCTGTTTTTTCACTTCCTAAACACCTGTTTTACCTATCAGGTGCAGTTGCTCCGCAGAGACAGAACCTAGTGGAGGGACTGAGAACAATAGCTTTGAAACTTGAATTTGGGGTGTCACGGAACCAAATATTTGAAAGGTTAACCTTCCCCACTTTTCATTTCCTACTTCTAATTTTTGGCACATTTTTATGCATATTCTTGTCAGTAAGACTAGTCTGGAATCTAACTTCTTTGCAGGACAATTGCTGTGCACTTCACTGACCCCTTCTCTGTAAGTACACGAGTTACGGACAAAAGCGCTGATGGAAAATTGCTTTTGCAGGTAATCTTTTTCTGCCACTAATGTTTGGTGGTGACTTTTTGGGTGGATGGGGCGTGGGGGTGAGCAGTTACAGGCTAGAGAAGTCATTTTCTCTGTTGATCAGTTGGTTATTTATAAGTATTTTGGATGTCAGGAGTATGTAATAGAAATAGAGAAGAAAAATAAGTGACAAAGAGAAGAAAAGTCATAGGAGATGCAAGAAGCCATCTGAATTTGCATCCTTTGTGTCGGGATCGCTGTTGCCAGAAATGCAGACGGTTGTCTCTGATGTCTGTAGTTCTGTGTTTTACGGAATTGCGTCATTTCAGAATCGAGAAATTGATGACTTTCATTAATGCTAACTCTCATTGTTACTGTTTCCTGCTTTGTCTAGGTGATACTGCAATCACAAGTCCAAGCTACATTGACCATCTATGACTCTTGGCTTGATCTTCAAGAAGGCTTTGCTCACACTGGAAATGGTGATAAAAAGCCAATATCTGGATTCTTCCCCTTAGTGATCTCTCCGAAATCTAGAGCTGGGATTCTCTTCAGTGTATGCCTGGCAAGTGCACCAATAGAAGGTATGCCCTGTTATATTTTCCCTCTTAGTCACAGACTCGACAGTCAATAGTTTTTGTCCTCTGTTATGTACTGATACCGATTGTAGGGAGCCTAATTATTGCATATCATCCACTACACTTTCTGCAATACTGGGGAAATCTTGGACAGCATTTTTTTCCCTGCATGCTTCTGATTAGCTATCGACCAAAAGCAGAAAATAAGAGGAAATATCTTCTGGAGTCTACTAAGGATATTTCTTTGTGGACAGTTGATAGGGATTAAATTGAATTACACGGGGGAGGAAAATGCATGCTACATACCTTTTTCGAAGTCTTGAAACATATCGAACTATTTTAAGTAGCAACTTATGATATTTCAAGACACTAGGTTTCACTCTTGCCTTTTCCTTTTGTTGTTTGCTTAGAAGAAGCTGAGATCCAGTGTCCTGAGAGCATTTTAAATATTAGATTTGGTATTTTGGGAAATAGAGCTGCTGGTGCCCATGACCCCAATGCTGAGGAACCAAGTGGACATGATGGATCGACTCAGAGTCTGATTTTCAAGAGCTCTCTTCTTTTACAGAGACCTGTGCTTGACCCTTGCTTTGCAGTCGGTTTTCTACCTCTTTCTTCAACTGATCTTCAAGTAGGACAGCTTGTTAGCATGAGATGGAGAGTTGAAAGGTTAAAGAGTTTGGAGGAAAATGCAGCTTCTGAAAACAATGTAAGTACTGATGATCTGCAATCCTCTTTGGCAATTTCTGTAACAAAGTTTATCGATCCTTTCTCAACTTTTCATTAGTGCGGAGCTGTTTTTACTGTTGAATTTTCCTTTTTCCTTCTAATCAATCATCTGGGTAACTTACTGGATTCGAGTTTCTCGTCATCTACTTTAGACCCGTCAGGAATCTTATTATTTTCTATTGAAATTGTGAAACATAGGAAGTCATGTAAAATTCATAATCGAATCTTGGCTGCTGCTGCTGCACATGTATATCTTTTTGATCTGGTTATTCTTGTAAATTTCTCACATCATGTAAAACTAACTTGTGATACCATATATGTCAAAATGGGACAAAAGACTTCCTTTAGATGACAAGTGCCTACTTTTTTGTTTCTCTTTCAAGGATGATGTTCTATACGAGGTCCATGCAAATTCAGATCACTGGATGATTGCTGGGAGGAAAAGGGGACATGTCATACTCTCTACAGAACAAGGTTTCTTCAAGTCATTTTGTTTCATTGTTTTGACTTTCAACTTGTATTACTGTGTGCTCTGCAGGTACTCATACTTGTTGTGTACTGTGACAGGATCGAGAATAACTATTTCAGTATTATGCTTGCCGCTAGTTGCTGGATACGTTCGTCCTCCTCAATTGGGATTGCCAAATGTTGATAAGGCCAATATTTGTTGCAATCCTCCTAGTCCACATTTGGTGTGCGTCTTCCCTCCAGCTTTAAGTTCTTCTTTCTGCATACCACCCTGAAACCTTTGGTCATCCTTTCCTCCTTTCTCATTAAAAGCATGATGAGCTTCACATGGATGGTTTAACTTGGGTCTTGCCAGTGCTTGTACAATATGTATTCTCTTTTCTAAAGGAAGCGAGTTTTTTTTAGTGTCAAAGATGTAGACCTAATGTACAGAGAACAGTTTTGCTTGTACAATAGATGAGATTCTGAGAGAGAAATTATTTGTAAACGGAACATTAGTAGTCGGGGGAGATAAATGAATTAAAGAGTTTTAAGTGATTATTGGCATATATTTTGTTGGTTATTTTTGTGCTCCTTGTTGATCCTTTTGGTTGAGCTTAGATGATTTTCCAGTCATCATCATATTGAAGATCACTAATTGACCAAACTTTCACAACTTCATCGTACGAGAATCAAATATAATAGTCTAATTTCGTATATCTAGGTGATCTTCGTCTCTCGAAACTTTACCTTTAGCAGGCGCAGGCCTGGATCTTTGAAAAACTCATGGAAAATTATTTAAAATATAAAAATGAATTGCATATGACCAAGAAAATGTTAAATAATAGAAGGACGTTTTTAGGCAACTTCTCTAAACTTACGAAGTGATATATGGAGTATATACATGCGATACCTTTACCCAGCTTCGGCCCAACAGATTTTAAGCAGTCCAGCCCAATTCGAATTTCGGACCCTAATTCCCCTGAATTGATTTTTCAAATGTGGCCGGAGTAAACCTTTCCACCGTGAATTCTTTGCTTCCCGGAACACTTTCAGATTCCACTGGCCTGAAATTGTAAGTTTTCTTTCTCATGTATTATAAACCCTAATTCCCAATTCCCGTGATATTATTCGAAATTTGAAATTGAGTAGAAGTATTTTGTCACTCCTTTTACGTTAAAAATCGAAATTCTAATCTGAATGTTATATTTTTTTCTAGCTTTCTGTGATCAATTTCAATATCAAGTTTCAGTTTATCTGGAAAATAATTTTGTTTTACTTTATGCAGATTGAATTGTTAACCATATTGCCGAGACTTGGAATTTTTAAGTGAATTCAGGCTATAATTAGGGCGAGTTCAGTGTAACATCATTGTAGAAATACCAATTTGGAGAGAAAATGAAAAGAAAAATGGAAAACCAAAATTCAGGGGGTTTAATCTCAGAGAGACCTGTGAGAAAGAGGATAGCTTCTAGGAATTATGATGAAAATTTGATGGATAATTTCATAGATGAGCAGTTGGGTGGTCCGGTGGGTAAGAAGATCAGAACGAAAAAAGATTTGGAGAAAGAAACTGAAAAGGAGGCCTTGATTGCTCTTTCTTTGGGCTTCCCAATCGATGACCTTCTTGAAGAAGAAAAAAAAGCTGGAGTTGTAAGTGAACTCGATGGGAAGGAGCAAAACGATTACATCGTTGTGAGAAACCATATTCTTGCAAAATGGAGGGAGAATGTGCATATTTGGCTGAACAAAGGAAGGATAAGGGAAACTGTAAGTGTTGAGTATGAACATTTGGTGGCCATAGCATATGATTTTCTTTTGAGTAATGGGTATATAAATTTCGGGGTTTCACCGTCATTTGTATCTAATCTTCCTGAGGAACCTAGTGAAGGGTCTGTAATTATTGTTGGTGCTGGACTCGCTGGTTTGGCTGCAGCGAGGCAACTGATGTCGTTTGGATTCAAGGTAAGTATCCTTGAAGGTAGGAACCGACCTGGAGGGAGAGTTTATACTGAGAAAATGGGATGGAAGGGAAAGTTTGCTGCTGTGGATCTTGGTGGCAGTGTTATAACTGGTATCCATGCGAATCCTTTGGGTGTTTTGGCTAGACAACTTTCCATTCCGCTTCACAAGGTTAGAGATAAGTGTCCTTTATATAAACCTGATGGAGCTCCTGTTGATGCAGTAGTTGATTCCAGAGTTGAGCTCATTTTCAATAAGCTACTAGACAAAGTTACTGAGCTGAGAAAAATCGTAAGTGGTTTGGCTAATGATGTCTCGTTAGGCTCCGTTTTGGAGAAACTTAGACGAATATATACTGTGGCTAAAACTAAAGAGGAGAAGCAACTTCTGCATTGGCATTTTGCAAACTTGGAGTATGCAAATGCTGGATGCCTCTCGGAACTCTCTGCTGCCTATTGGGATCAGGATGATCCTTATGAAATGGATGGTGATCATTGTTTTCTTGCTGGTGGAAATTGGGGTATGATCAGAGCATTATGTAAAGGAGTTCCTATATTCTATGGAAAGACTGTTGAGACAATAAAGTATGGAAATGAAGGAGTTGAGGTCATTGCTGGGGACCAACTTTTTCAGGCAGACATGGTCCTATGTACCGTTCCTCTTGGGGTACTGAAAAGACGATTAATTAGATTTGAACCAGAGTTACCTGAGAAGAAGCTTGAAGCTATTGATAGGCTAGGATTTGGGTTGCTGAATAAGGTTGCTATGGTATTCCCTCATGTTTTTTGGGGCGAAGACTTGGATACCTTCGGATGCCTCAACAATTATAGCCATAGACGAGGAGAGTACTTCTTATTTTACAGTTACCATACTGTTTCTGGGGGTCCAGTACTTATTGCACTTGTTGCTGGTGATGCTGCTCAACTTTTTGAAAGCACAGAGCCGTCCACTCTAGTTAATCGAGTTATGAACATTCTCAAAGGTATCATCCATCTTTATTTTTGTATCTTTATATTTTTTCTAGGGTGGTGTCCAGGTCAACTTACACGCACCTCGAGTAATCTACCAATCAGCCTGTCCAGCTTGACACGCTTCCCATGTGATCCTGCTCATTAAGGCTGGAGAAAATGGGTTCACACCGTTTGTTGTAGTAGGGATTCCAACTTTATTCCCATGATTCAACCACTAGGCAGTCTCCCTGGGGACATATCATCCATATTTATACAAGACTAGATAGATTTTTAATTTTCTTTTTCCCTGTTTTTGTTCTTTAAGGAAGAACCTGAAATCTGGTTTTGATTTTCATCTGGCTACTTTGACAGGCATATATGAGCCAAAGGGAATAAGCGTGCCTGATCCTATACAATCCATATGTACAAAATGGGGAAGTGATCCCTTTTCATTTGGCTCATATTCACATGTTCGTGTTCAGTCATCTGGCAGTGATTATGACATACTTGCAGAAAATCTTGGAGGTCGGTTGTTTTTTGCTGGAGAGGCTACGATTCGACAACATCCAGCCACCATGCATGGAGCCTATTTGAGTGGCTTAAGAGAAGCTTCTCATATTTACCGATCCATGAAAGCGAGGCTAAATAATCCAAGGAAAACTGTATCAAAGAATGTTCGACCAAGCAATGATGTATTGGAAGAGTTGTTCAAAAACCCAGATCTAGCATTCGGGAAGTTCTTATTTGTATTTGATCCCCTTACTTGTGATTCTAAATCTTTAGGACTCATGAGAGTTACTTTTGGAAAATCCAACAATGAATTTAATACAGAGGAGGCCGATAATATGCCTCAACATTTATTAAATCCATCACTGCAGCTTTATACAGTTGTGTCTCGTGAGCAAGCACGTGAACTGCAGTTGGTGAAGGAGGGAAACCATTGCAAATTGTCGGATTTGCTTAAAGGACTTGGGTTGAAGTTAGTGGGAGCAAATGGACTCGGAGTTCAAGGCCATTCTTTGTCTGCGAAAATTGTTAATGCGCGAAAAGGTAGAAAAAGGAGTCGAAGCTGTACTGCCAAGCATAAGGCAGGCAACAGTAATAGTCAG
This sequence comes from Solanum lycopersicum, assembly GCF_036512215.1. Taxonomy (NCBI): domain Eukaryota; kingdom Viridiplantae; phylum Streptophyta; class Magnoliopsida; order Solanales; family Solanaceae; genus Solanum; species Solanum lycopersicum. The sequence goes on from NC_090806.1 coordinate 68,371,887, forward strand.
TTACCTTGAGTATATATAAGCTAAGCTTCTTCAACATATTGTATTATGTTGCTCGCGGGTATATATTGAGGAACACGCAATTCGCATCTGGTTTGGTAGTTTCAGACCTTCCTACTTTATGCTGTTGGTAAGGTCTCTGGTTGATCTTACTGCTGCTGTTTAATCTACTTTATTGATGAATGAACCTTAGTGGGTTGGAATAATTTTGAAGCCAATTAGTTACTCTCTTAAGGGTGCAATTCTGCACATAGACACTGGTCCTGGGTTGACTATTAAAAAATCGCATAATATTGAAATTGAGAGGCACATGAATGGGCACACAGATGAGTTTGACCATTCTGAAGGTTCTAAAGATGATTACACTTCTGCAGCTACTCCCGAAGTTAAGCAGATGTCTTTTCATGGAAATATTGAGCTGCCTGATTGGGCAAGCAACATAACTTCTGTTTTGTGGATTCCTGTGCGTGCTACCTCTGATGAACTTCTTAAAGGCGCTCCTGCAGGTGATAATTAATAAACTAGTGGTGGTTCAAACAGCATAGTCGCAGCTCTATGAATCTGATTTTCCACTTCCTAAACACCTGTTTTACCTATCAGGTGCAGTTGTTCCACAGAGATAGAATCTAGTGGAGGGACTGAGAACAATAGCTTTGAAACTTGAATTTGGGGTGTCGCAGAACCAAATATTTGAAAGGTTAACCTTCCTCACTTTTTTGTTTCATACTTGTAATTTTTGGTACAGTTTTATGCATATTCTTGTTAGTAAGACTAGTCTGGAATCTAACTTCTTTGCAGGACAATTGCTGTGCACTTTACTGACCCCTTCTCTGTAAGTATACGAGTTACGGACAAAAGCACTGATAAAAAATTGCTTTTGCAGGTAATCTTTTCTGCCACTTCACTGACTCCTCTGAATTTGCATCCTTTGTGTTGGGATCGCTGTTGCCAGAAATGCAGACAATTGTCTCTGATGTCTGTAGTTCTGTGTTTTATGGAATTGCATCATTTCAGAGTCGAGAAATTGCATGACTTTCATTAATGGTAACTCTCGCATGGATACTGTTTCCTGCTTTGTCTAGGTGATACTGCAATCACAAGTCCAAGCTACATTGACCATCTATGACTCTTGGCTTGATCTTCAAGATGACTTTGCTCCCACTAGAAATGGTGATAAAAAGCCAATCTCTGGCTTCTTCCCCTTAGTGATCTCTCCTAAATCTAGAGCTGGGATTCTCTTCAGTGTATGCCTGGCAAGTGCACCAATAGAAGGTATGCCCTGTTACTTTCCCTCTTAGTCACAGACTCGACAGTTAATAGTTCTCGTCCTCTTTTATGTACTGATACCAATAGTAGGGAGCCCAACTACTGCATATCATCCACTACACTTTCTGCAATACTGGGGAAATCTTGGACAGCATTTTTTCCCTGCATGCTTGTGATTAGTCATCGACCAAAAACAGAAAATAAGAGGAAATATCTACTGGAGTTCACTAAGGATATTCCTTCGTGTGATAGGGATTAATTTTAATTACATGGAGAAGGAAAATGCATGCTACATATTTTTTTCTAATTCTTGAAACATATCGAACTATTTTAAGAAGCAACTTATGATATTTCATGACACTAGTTTTCACTCTAGCCTTTTCCTTCTGTGGTTTACTTAGAAGAAACTTAGATCCAGTTCCCTGAGTGCATCGTAAATATTAGATCTGGTATTTTGGGAGATAGAGCTGCTGGTGCCATGACCCCAATGCTGAGGAACCTAGTGACTCAGAGTCTGATTTTCAAGAGCTCTCTACCTGTGCTTTGTCGTTAGTTTTCTTCAACTGATCGACAAGTAGGACAGGGAGAGTAGAAAGGTTATAGAGTTAGGAGGAACTTCATCATGTATTTAACACTTTTCGCGTACGAAAGATCTCTAATCGAGTAATGTTTTACTTTCACAACTTCATTGTATAAGAATCAAATATAAGTTGAAGTTTCAAAACATCCCAGCAATACTATAAATTTTTTGTCTATTGTGTAAATAACCTGTTAAAATGCTTGTGTCTTCCAGATTTGTAAATGATTTCAATTAGTAGTATATTATCGATTGATGTACCGTAATTAAATTTTTACTGGAGAAACTTTTTATAGGCTCTTAGATATTGTTTACACGATTAATATAAAGAATCATATTTCTTCAAAAAAAAATAATAATAATAATAATACTATTGAGTGGTCATTCTGTTATTTATATAAAAATTTGAAAAAAGAATAGGTCCCACCGAGATTTGAACTCGGGTTACTGGATTCAGAGTCCAATGTCCTGACCACTAGACCATGGGACCTTGTTGTAAATTTAAGATAAACAATATTTATAAATCTAATTAAAAAGTAGTAACCCTACCAAGAAGTATGATTTACACCATAAATTAAGTATATCTAGAATTTATCATGTCATAAAAGTTTATTATTTTCTTCTTGAACGAAACATTGTAAAGGTAAGGTAGTATACATACACACTTGCGCGATTACTTTAGATATGCAATCTCTAGAGAGATTTTATGTGATTACGACGCTCTCTCTACAGATTTTTCATGAGATTACCCTAGATATGCACACTCTTTGGAGAGTTTTTATGTGGTTACCTTGGATATGCACTCTCTTTAGAGATTTTTTATGTGATTACTCTGGATACGCACTCTCTTTAGAGATTTTTCATGTGATTAACTTGGATATGCACTCTCTCTAGATAATTTTTATGTGATTACCCTGAATCAATGACGGAGTAAGAATTTTAAATAAGGGGATCCAAAATCTATAGAAGTAGATCTACGAAGTAATCGAAGGGGGTTCAACATCTATTATATATACATAAAAAATTATTTATCGAAGAGGGTTCTAAGGTGGATCCACCACTGCCCTGGATATGCACTCTCTAGACAATTTTTACGTGATTACCCTGGATAAGTCGTTGTTATTATTGTCGTAAAGGAAAACTCGAAAGAGAAAGGCAGGGAGAACTTTAAAAGCAAAAGAGGTTTGCTAATCCAACATTAACCATGTTTTAAGGACCCAAATATTCTGGCAAGTGTTAATGTAAATCACACAAATCAGGAGAGAAGGAATAAATTAAGGTATGTGGTCTCCATCAACTCTTCCACGTACTAAACCTCTATAGTTGAAACGTTGTAAAAATATACTTACTTTCATATTGATATTTATCTTTCTTATAACGTTTGCGAAAATCTCACATTTTATTTTTTTATATTCTATCACCTAAAAAGACATAGGACTGAATAAGTCATTCGTAGCACATGCCTATTTAATTGCTAGATTAGAGTGTTTAAACTTTTGGATATTATAGTTTAGAATTAAATAGGCAATTTGATTAATGGACGATACAAAATTAGGAGAGAAAGAAATATCATAAATTGTTTGGTCTTAAATCTTAATCAACATATTTATTATTTAGGTGGCCATTTAATATTCCAATTTATAGTAACCAAATCTGTTTATAATGATAGCTTCAAACATCAATGGCAAGCACAAACATTGAAATGTAGTTGAAACACCTAAATCATGAAATACTTTTGTTAGCAAATCCTTGTAATCCTACCAAACCTACTATCAACATCATTTTTGTTGTTTTAGTTGGTATATTTTGTCATTACTGATACGGGCGAATATAATAAAATTTTATAAATTTTATTTGAATCTTATATGTATATTTTACTAAATATATATAAAATGTAAAAATCAAATTATTAACGTGTGAAGTTATTATTCTACCATTATCAAAATCAAATTTAACTTTTATATACACATCTATCAAACAAAATTATTGTCCTACTCATGATTTTGATTTATCACGAAGCGTCATGAGTGATGTATATTTTAAATACAATAATTAGGTTGATTTTATATTACATAAAGACTTGAAAAATTCAAATTGCATCTAAATTTTTCTATTATTGCAATTTATTACTTTCTTTGATAGCACACATACATAGCACGATACAAATGGTAAGAGGTTAATAAGGGAAATAGTAATATTGAACTTACCTTCTACTTTATGTTATGCCCATAATATTATTGAACTACCAGAAGTTATAATGGAATAGCAAGTAGAACCTAATATTCTTTCATTTTTAATCAAACAATTTATATTAAATAGAGAGTCGCATATGCTAGATATTCCTTTATTTTAAAACGGAATTTTTCAATACAAATTTAAATTTATTAAATTTTCAAAACGAATAATGAATACCACGTGAAAAATCAAAATCATTGCTTTGAACTTTTCTCATGGAGGAAAAGATACATATATGGTCAATTTCAATATCAGTTTGTTGTGTAGGACCTATATATTTGTATGCATTAGTCATTAGTTTCTCTTGCTTTCACATGGAGTCAAAATTTTATGTGGTTTATATTTTATTTTATTTAAAAAAAAATGATAATCTTTTGTTATATTATTTGTTTCTAAGGACATGTATTTCATTATTTGATATTCTTCATTTTTATATTAATTATATAACATTATATTGTGCAAACCTACGTGCATGCCACTTAAATAAACGGTGTAGATATATACATATATGTGCTATCAACCATTAGGTTAAGCAAAGTCTTTCCAACAATACATTTATTGCAAAATATTTTAAATCTTTTTCATATTTAATTGGTCAATTTTAATTTTTTTTTAAAGAAAAAAAATTCTTAAGTATAAGAAAAATAATTTTCTGATAAGAATAATAAGTTCCACAAGTGACATTATATGTTGATTATTCCCTTGTCATCCCAAACCTTCATAGTATTTGTCTACATTATATATAAATACTCGTAAAATAATAATTTTCACTTATTCACAAAATATCAGAAACTAAATAAGAAAATCATTTATTTTTTGAAAAAAAAAAGTGATTTTTTCTACCAAATAAAATTTCATTCTACGAATTAAAGGAGTAAATGAATAAAAGACTTTTGAACTAAAATAATGTTCTTTATAATATCTAATATGTGTAGGATAAAGACTTGACAAGGATCTCAATTGCTATATCTATTAGCTTTTTTTCAACCTTTATTATCCAATTATTCAAATACCTAACCACATGTTATTATTATTATTATTATTAAAAAGAGGTCCCAATTCTATACTATGGCCTATATAAATTATATAACTCATTTTTCACCATTCATATAGTATTCCTAGTAAATGAAATTTTGTCAATTTTGTTGACAATTGTTTTTTCTTTTCTTTTGTGTTTGACAAAATTAACTAGCCTATGCACAAATTTGTCAACACAGTTACAATTATTGAGTTGTCTAGTTATAATAAATAGATTGAATTATTAAGAGAATAATTATATTAGGTTAGAGGCATTTAAGCAAATTCTGAAAGAATAAGACAGTTTTAAATCTTAATACAAACAAGATAAACATCATTAGTAGGTGTGGAGAGAGTTTGTTTGAAGAAATATGTGTTAAATTGACTACCATGACCATTACATAAATTTCTTATTAAAATAATTTGTACTTAATTTGATCACGTTTGAGGATAATTAGTTGATGGCAAATTTCAGCTACATTTACAAGTTGTGATGTAGCGTTACTGTGTTAGTATTCTTTCGTTTTTAATCATAAATTTCTAATTTAAATTATAAAAATAAAATATATTCTAATCATGTTCGTTTTCTTTTCTATAAATAGTCCACTCAAATTTTAAAAAACAGAAAGTAATGCTTATTTAATAATAGAGAGAATGAAAATTATTGTATATAATTTTCAGCTTTAAATTTTAATTTTTTTTGGTGTATTTATCCACATCTTATACTCTCTCCTATCAGATTTTATCACTTTTTTCTTTTACTTCCAAAAAATTTACAATATTTCTTATATATAATATCAATTTAACTTTAAAATATTTAATTTTTTCTTAACGTTATAATATATAATCACATACACATATATATCTCCTGCTCATCTTTTGTGTCAAAATTCGATTAAAAACATTCTCTCTGTGTTTTACCATAGAAGATTTAAAACACGTTATTTTTTTCAAATCTTATTTATAAATTATATTAAATATATTATTATTTTATATTATATCTTGTCACATAAATGAAAAAAAGTCATAAAAGTCTGAACTATAGAATTTTTCAAATGCTGGTAGACAGAAGGACTGGTAGAATTTAATATTTGCTAACTAACTTATTTCCACGTACACTTCTAAAATCTAAACTTACCACTAATGATTTTCAGGTCCACAAATTATTTCAAAATTTTTATTGAAGTCATTTCTTTTTCTACTATACATATGATAATGACCCCCCAACAACTCCATCCCTCACTTATTTACCCAAAAAAATAAAAAATTAAAATCTTCATCCTAATAATATGACTTCAAAATAAAATAAAGTTTAGATTTCAACTAGATATTTGATACTTTAAATCATTATGTCTAACATCTTTCTAAGGAAATAAAGTAATATCTAGTGCGTCTATTTAGTTCTGATCGTTGTGTTTGAGTCAATTTTCATATACTACTAACTTATCAGCAATATATATAAATAACTCTATTCATCCAGGTTAATATAGATGCAAATAGGTTTTTGTATGTCCATTTTACGAATAGAGGTATGAGAAAGGTTACAATTAACTAATTATAATAAATGACAAAATTAAATCTGGTTAACTTTGTAACTTACTATACTCATGTGGTTTATAATAATTGCTCTACTCGATTTAGTTGTTTGAACAAGACAGATATTTTTCTCGATCAAAGTATTTAATATGTTTTTAATCAAATTTGTTTGTCATGTTTGTATGAAATATTTGTTCTCACGTATAGTAAATTAATTTAGAAATATTAATTACATTCATGTATCAAAAATGTTAATGTATAAATTACGATAGATTATCATATATCAATCATCATAAAATTTAAATTCCCTCATCAAAATGGGGAAAATTACAGTCATTTTCTTAATTTTCCAAATTTGAACTAATCTAGTACTATTATCATTTATTGCATCTGGGTCCACTTTGCTTCTCCAGATTGTAATATAGGCCCCTACAAAATTTAAAATCTAGAAAATAGTACCCATAACTTTTGCTATTATAACTTTCATATTCATATCTTTATATAATATAATATATTTTGCAATTTTATCAACAAAGATTGTTGAGTCTCCAATCCAATCTAACTTCATTGGGTCCCACAATATGCTGACATGGCTTGTTGAATACGATGACGTGGCTGTTTACCATAAACGCCGTGACCCGCTCCGAAACCCGAATATCTTCCATCTTCAATTCCTGCAGTCTCTTCACGTACTCCGGCGCGTGCATCAGATCCCACACCACCCCAACGCCGCCGGGTTTCAGCACCCTCACCACCTCACCCAACACCCTCATCCTCTCCGCCGCCGCTACCGCTGTTTTCTGACCAAACTCCTTCCCCACCGTGTGCACAAACGCCGCCGACGCCACCACGTCGAAGTAGTTATCACTGAACGGAAGTTTCCTCGGGTCACCTGACCGGCACGTTACATACTCCTGAACACCTTCAATCCCTGCAGTTCGTAGAGTAGACAGAGAACAATTCGGTGTTGGATGTAACCCGACGACCCGACCGGATGACCCGGATTTCTTCAGCTGTAGAGCGACGGCGTTGAGGAGGATCCCTCTGCCACAGCCAAGGTCAAGCGCATGCTTAACGGAAGACCAATCACCGACGGCGTTCACCATCCTCTGTGCCATTTCCCAGTGAAGCGAAACGGAGGAGTAAAAAATGTTGCCGGCGGCGTAGAAAAGGCAAACCGCAGAGAGTGCTGTGACGGAACCGGTGAATCCAGCGGCGAAACGAGCTGAACTTGGTCCAGGTAAAAAATGGTGGAAGAAATAGCAGATAGGTTCAAAATAAACTAGAAAAATCACAGACAGTACAGAGAAGAAAATAGCATGAATTAGCAGAAACATCGGTGTTTGCCAATCATCAACACCGTAAATTGAATAGATCTGTCCCCAATCTCTACCAGCTTTCCCCATTCTTAAACTCAATCAACAATTCGTCATAGAAACTTCAAAAATCTGCAACAAACAAAAAAAAAAAAACACGAAACCATTAATCTACAAAATCAAAAAAGAATAAAAAACGAACAAATCAACAGCAACTTACAGTGATTTTAACAGATCCTAGAGCAATTAAACAAACTGTTCATATAATGGATTGAAAAAAAATCGAATGCTGATGTAAATGCCGCGTTTGTTAGTTTGATTCGTCAGATAATGGAGACTACTCTTTTTGATGAACAAGTTGTTACCACTGCCCAGTGCTGAGTGGGGTTTGTTCTAATCCATACTGTATTTATATATGAAAAAAACGCAAAGAGAGTTGTTGGGTATGGATCGGGTCGAATATGGGCGGAGTTATAATATTAAATATGAATTTAATATAATTTTTTGCTTAGATCTTATATGTATTTACTGTGAATTAGCCTAAGTATTTGCTTAGATCTAGCATTTAATACCATAAAATAGGCGGAGTTAAGATTTTAAATTTATATGTTTAAAAAAAAAATAGAAATATATTTCATTAATTTAATTTATTTGTGTTATTTCTTTTTATAGTTTAGAAAATTAATATTTTTTCCTGTTTTGACTTTTTGACAACTATTTAAGCTTAATTTTTTAATTTGATGTATTTAACACCATGAAAATAAAATATATGCAATAATGTATCTTTAATGTAAGATTAGAATAATTAAATTAAAATGAAGGGAGGATCAAAATAATTATTAGTACATTTAAGTAGATTTAAAACATAAATATAAAATCTCACAAAATTATTGAATTTAGTCAAATATGTAGAAAACAATTAACAGAGTTAAAAACATAAATACAAAATGTTATTTATAATTATTGATTTTTGCTGAATATATGGAGTAATTGTTATTATAGATCTAAAATCATTAATATAAAATGTCAGTTAAAATTATTGATGTTCAAATATTATTGAGTTTAGTCAAACATGTAGAAAACAATTACTATTACATTTCACTATACTTAAAAACATAAATACAAAATCTAAATTTTAATTAATTATTGAGTTTTTGCCAAATATATAGAGAACAATTATTATTGCATGCAAGTAGTAGATTTAAAGACATAAATATAAAATGTCAGTTATAATTATTAAATTTCGCCAAATATATAGAATGATTTTAGCTCCATCACCACTATTGAAAAATCTAGTGATAATACATATTTATACAAATATCTTGAGCAGATTTTAAAACAATATAAATTTTTTAATTAAAATTATTGAATTTCACCAAATATATACAAAGACTTTAGCTTTATTGTCACTATTGAGAAATCTAATCGTAATACATATTTATATAAATAATCAAATTACAAACTTGATAATTAAAATGAATTAAATAATAAATTTCATATTAATCAAAATATGGTGGGGCAAGAATATTGAAAAAATTAGACAAATTAAGTGGCTAACTCCATAGTCTTAACAAGAGTAGTCCAAATGGAGGTGTTGGATTTGATATATATATATATATATATCAAATGTAACTTTATTTTAAAAAAATATTATTGAATCGAAATTACCGCTAGTTAACTTGTATGTCTATTAATTAGACCTAAACGGCTAGTATTTTGTGTACAAAAAGATCACTCCTTATGCTTAGTGGACGTTAATATCATAAGAATTTTTGACGATAAGGAATTAATTTATATTGTGAGAATTTGTCACGAATCAGTAAATCATATATAATATCCATATTAAAATATATAATGTTCTCTTTTTACTATAAAAATATAAATTTGTAGAATTTATGTAGTTATCAGTCAATTTTTACTTTTTTAAAAAAAAGTAAAATATCAACGTCCAAATTCACACTGATAATTAGGTTTATGGGACCCATGTACTACAAATCATGTACTAATTTTTTTTTTCTTTAAAAAGAAGAAAGAGTAATTATATTTAAATGTAGGTAAAGTTTCAATGCTCAACTGCTATAAATATAAAAGGAAAAAAAAAAGAGTAAAGACATCTGTCCACGTAATAATTAGGGGTAATGAAAACCTAATTCAAAGTAATATATATAATTTTAAATTTTAATTCTCATATAATTTAAAATTTTAGTTGAATTCAGGGTTCATCAGAAATAATCAATTTATCTTTATAGTATAAGGCATTGATGTTTATATTGAAGTCTGACTAATTTAAATTTATATTGCATGAAATCTCATTCACTCAAAATTTGAATCTAAAACTTCTAATTAAGAGAGAAACAATTTTATCGATACCTAACAAAGTTATAAACTTATATTACATTGATATGAGTCAATATTTTGTCATGTTATGTATTATATTATTATTATTTTACTAATTTAATGTTGTTAGCAATTAGTCAAAATCAATAAGAGATGATGAAATTCCATTGAGGATTTTAAAAGTATTTTGTGGGAAAAATAAGATTGTGGGACTTGCGCTAATCAAGGGATTGTTTAGTCAATAGGAAACAAGAATAAACAAAATTATTGTATCTTATTATTGCAAGCTTCTTTAACAAAATATACTTTAGGAGCCAAGTCATAACTTGCTTCTTCATTATAATTTTTTTTTAAAAAAAGTTTCAAGCAAGGTTTTAAAAAGTACAAACTCGATTGAATTTGAATGAATTAAAATAATAAATAGATAAATTATATTTTAAATAAAAATTATTCAAAATATTGAAATGCGATGGTCAAATGGGGTCATTTGTGCTATTATTTCTATTTTGTGTTCTTTAACTTCTTTTTTTCTATTTTTATAAGATATAAACTTATATGTTTATATTATAATATTTCACGAGTTATATTATGCATGATCTCACTGCTTTAAGGCGTGCAATTCAAAAGAAAAATTGTGTAATTTTATTGTCAAAATGGGCTAGACAATGAATTACTGCTCAATATAATTTTATCTATAACTTTATGTAACATATCAAAAAATAACAAGAAAATGCAAAAAATTCATGAGTTAATTTAGAATACGATCAATCTAATTTTAAATTTATTAGATTAAACGAATCAAAATAGGTTGAATTAATTATTAATATAACTTATTCAAACTTCAAAATATTCCTCAAATTCTTTTCATTACTTTTAAAAAATAATATATCCTGTAATGTATCTTTAGTATCACTCGGTTTCTATTTCTTTGTTACTTTTCTTCTCCGTTAGATTTAATTTATTATTTATAAGATAATTTTTTTTATTATAAGATGCCACTTTTTTCAACACGCCTTGCGCCATAAGACAAATTCACCCTTCTTTGCATGATTCGTGCATTATATTAAGGAGCTCATACAAGGGTTTTTTCGTCATTCAGAGGAATTTGTACATTTGATTTATTCTTTTTCCTTCAATGTTTATCACTCGGAGTGGGGAGCGGATCTAGCTTGAAGCTATTGTTCATTTAAATTTCTATCGATAAAAAATTATGTTATATATAGGGGTGTGCAAAAACCGAACCGACCAATAAACCGAACCGATAAAATATTATTGGGTTATTATTATTGGGTTATTGGATTATTGGGTTTTTAATGGGTTTAGAAAAAATAATTATTGGGTTATTGGGTCGGTTTCGATTTTTCCTATTGGGTTATTGGGTAAACCGATAACCCAATAAGACTATAGTTATTTACTACTTTACCCTTCCTCAATATTAAATATACATAATTTAATACATAAATAGATTCAATATTAGCTTTTCAGGCTATGTGATTTTTTGGTTAGGAAATTTGTGAGAACTTTGTTGATTATCTGGTGGATCAAGCAACTGTTCAAAATTGTCTCATTGAAATATTTTATTTTAGTTTTAATTCTAGTTCGTAATTGTAGGCGATAGCTTTTGCAAGTTTGTGAATGTTAGTAATTTGATCAACATTCAAAGTTTTCTATTATGTTTTGACGGTAAGTTGGTAACATGTAATTATAACATACATACTATTGTATATTATTTGATCGACATTTTCTTATTGGGTTAACCGAAACCGAACCGATAACATCAAAAACCGATAAACCGATAAACCGATAAAAAATTTCTTATTGGTTTGTTATTGGGTTAGAATATTTTAAAACCGAAAACCGATAAACCGAACCGATTATATGTAAAACCGAACCGAACCGACCGATGCACACCCCTAGTTATATATATATAAATAATTAAAATTATTAATATATGTTTAAAAAAATTTGCTAGTTCGTGAATTTATTTTTTAAAATTTTAAATTTTCTCAATAAAATTTTAATTCTGCTATCGTTTCAGACAATTTATGATATGTATTTTTTAGTCTATCGCAAATAAATAAGTATTGATTTAAATTTTGCAATATATTTCTTTAACTTTTAACAATGTAAAATTATAATATAAACTTTGGTTCGATCTTGGAAATGAAAAAAAGGCTCTACTGAAAATCAGTTATCCATTTAGTGGTTATTATGAGCTCTTATTCGAATATCAAATACTGAACGTTGAATTAGAAAACAAAGCAAAGTCACATAATATTTATAACTTGTTGGAGAGTATACAAGTTATAAAATATAAACCTATTTAAAACTTTATGTTACAATTAAATATTTCGTAAAATATGGACGTACGGACGGATAGAGTATTATATAGTAAGAATTTAAAATAGAGATAATGGATTCTAAAGGTGTAAGAACGCGGGAATGGCTAAAAATTGACATAAAGTATTGATGTGGATATTGTTTAGAATAGGTCTATTTTTTTCTTTTTATATAATATTTGACGGTGCTTTAATTTCCCAGTAGAATATTTATTATTATGCATAAAATTAATCTTTTTTTTTTCCTTTTTCAGCTCTTGTTATAATCACAATGGAAAAGTTTTTCCAATACCTCTTCTTTTTGGTGCAATGAATATACATCACTTTTAGGAACGTTTGATAGGAGATATTAATTAAAAAAATCGATAGATTAAAATTTAGTATAAAAAAAATATTATTTGATTATTTTATTTAATTTAATTCATAGATTAGTTATACCTCATACAAGGTCTTATTTTGTCCCTAAGAAAGGGAGGAATAGGTAATCCAAGATTTGTTAAACCTTGAATAAGATCCCTAAATGATTAAACTTGACCCTTTATTCTTTTTTTTTTTTAATTTCTTTTGTAATTTAATTTCCTTTTTATTTATATTAGAGTGATTATAAATGTTCTTTTTTAATTCTCAAAATTTGTTTGGTGTAATTTAATGATTTTACTAATATTTTTTTCTTGATTTTTTTTATATTCAAGATAATCTGTCAATTACCCACTTGAACTATTGTTTTAAAAATAAAAATAAAATTTAGGCATTAACAATTTAAGTAGTCTTAAATCTATGTTAAGTTTAAGATATATACTTAACCCACAAAAAATTAGAAATACATTGTGCCATCACTGATCATCTTAGTGGTATATCATACCTTAAAATTAATAACAATTTTATATATATAATTGATTTAACTAATTAAATGAAATAAATAATTCTTTAAAAAAATTATCCGATCCGATAGTTATCTACCTTGACTTAGTTACATGAAATAAGCACTCATAATAACACAAGGGTATAATAGAAAAGAACTTTTTGTAGAATCATAAATTAACAACAAAATTAAGTGGAAAGTAGTGAACCAAAGACTTGACAAAAAATAATCTCTGCATACTAATTCCTGCACTACTAATTCCTGCACTATTAATGTTTATACCAAACGACCCCTTATTGATTGCATATTCAATAGAATTTAATAATTTTAATTTTAATTTTGATATTTACGTACAAAATATAATTATTCATATTTTATAAATTAAAATTTTTATTTCCACTTTTTAAATTTATGTACTGGGAAGGTGATGATAAAAAGTCCAAAGTTAAATACGCGATTCTATCCAAAAACACACGTAAAAAGACAAGAAATGCCTCGCTGTATCCCAGTAATAGTAAATGCCCAATCATCAACTAATGAGATATTATCTTTAGTTGAAATATGAAGAGGCAAAAAACCAGGATAAAAGAGCATGTTGCACTCGATTTGTCACGAATATATCTTTAGCGATTTACTTATAAAAAAGTAAATTGCACTCGATATCACGTAGGATGGATAATATCTTACATGATTTACTATATAAAATGTATTTACTTTAAATAATTTATTATGTAAAATGGACGCATTTCACGTAATTTGTATACATCTCAGGTGATTTATCATATAAAATGCATGTATTTACGTAATTTAACGCATGCATCTCATGCAATTTGTCATATAGGACGTATGCATATCACACAATTTATCAGTTTAATATGTGTGTCACTTGTTTTAATTTCATGATAATACTCATGAGTATACACTTTGTGCATATCCAAATACTATAACAAAAATAATTTTTAGCGGCAAAAAATATTTATAGTAATAAAGAGTATTAAAATCTCTACTACTATCATTATTTAAGTGTCATTAGAACCACTGTCATTAAAAACTTTAGGAATATAGACAAAGAGAATTAATTGCCGCTAAAAATATATATTTAGCGGCAATTAATCCATTATCATTTCTGATGTAGTGAAAGTTAAAAGAATATAAATATCACTTAAAATCAAATTAAAGAACACAATAATATGTATATATATATATATATATATATATATATATATATATATATATATATATATATTCAATGTGAAATAATGATTTTCGCTTCATAATTTCAAATTTCACAAAAAGATATATTTATTAAAACTAATGATATATATATATATATATATATATATATATATATATATATATATATATATATATATATATATATTCAATGTGAAATAATGATTTTCACTTCATAATTTCAAATTTCACAAAAAGATATATTTATTAAAACTAATACCAAAGAAATTTTTTCTAACTTTTATATATATATATATATATATATATATATATATATATATATATTACACCAAAAGACTAATATAAAAGTTAAGAAAATTTTTCTTTGGTATTAATTTTAATAAATATATCTTTCTGTGAAATTTGAAATTATGAAGTGAAAATCACTATTTCACATTAAATACTTCTTAAACGATAGTAGCTTTTAAATATTTCACCGACATTTTAAAATATTGAAGTTTAACGAACAGTAGGTAGAAATTTTGAAATGACATATGATGCCAAAGAGAAAATTTACTAAACAATAAATCTACTCATATATTTTTGGTCGAAAAGGGAAAATTTCACTAAATTAAATATTGACTATTTACATGTGCTAGTTCATATGAAAAATTCACTCACGTTATAAAAGTGGAATATTTCATTAAATATAAGGTCATTACCTATTAAATGTTAACATGTTTTTTCTATCAATAGAAAATCAAATTATATTTATTATACTATCAATCCCATACTCATTTCACTACTAACTATAGACTGAAATATTATTATATTAAAAAAATAATTTAAAAATATGATTAATTTATATTAAATTAAATTGGTACGATTTTCGTAACGTTAATCTCCTCGAAAAACCTAACGAGAAAACACACCAATTAATATAATGATACTAACGTTACTTTTTTTTATTATTAAATATTTAGGGAAGTGCCAGTAAGTAAGAAGCAGGAGCGGCTCAAGCGTATTAGGGACCTAAATCAAAAATTAAATGAGGTTTTAAATTTAAATTGTTAATACTTTTATATAG
Source organism: Solanum lycopersicum (assembly GCF_036512215.1). Classification (NCBI taxonomy): domain Eukaryota; kingdom Viridiplantae; phylum Streptophyta; class Magnoliopsida; order Solanales; family Solanaceae; genus Solanum; species Solanum lycopersicum. Next base: position 68,387,629 of record NC_090806.1, read on the forward strand.
TTTATCTTTTTTAGTTTTTACCTTATAATATAACCATTCTTATTTTAAATTATTTTTCATAAGATATAGTATTCAAAATATGTCAAATTTGTTTTAATAATCTCTTCATTTTTCATGAAATATTTATTTTTTCTACAAATAGTATTTAATATTTGTTAAAAAACAAAAACTTATAACCTATTATTATAAAAAAAAATAAGGCCCCTTAAATTTGAAGGCCTAAGATACATATTTTTTTTAACTCTGTCGATCCACTCACGGTAAGAAGTCATTAATTAGAGTGATAAAAAAATATTTATATTAGAAGAAAAAATTTGCCCAAAATAATAAGGTCGGCAATAAGCCATGAAACATCTTTCATCAATTAAAGAAATGATAATAATTATATAGAAAATAAGTTCTAGATTTAATATTATGCATCCAGTTGTTCAATTAAGATCACATTAGCAACAACAATAATAATAAATTATCTTAACTACATTAATTACAATATCAATTTTTTCTATTTAGGTGCAAAGCTCAAGATGAAACTAACTTAATGAGCATTTAATTTCTCGCTTGTCTTCTTGTGTCAAATGACAAACGTGTCAAAATTTGGGAGGTTATATATTCAATACCGTCAAACCTTCTTATACTAATAGGTCTATAATAGTTGTCCATTATTGGTTCGATATACATCTAAAAAATAATAAATAAAATTATAGTTTTATCATATTAATCTTTGAATATAATGTTTTGAAAAACATAATAAATATAATATCTTAAAAAATATATTCCTTTCGTCCGTTATTATTTGTTATATTGCGTTTTTCGAAAGTCAATTTGACTAATTTTTAAAGTTAAATTAGACCACATCTAAAAATAGAAACCATGACAAATAACATCGGACGGATAGAATAATAGAAAAATAAATATAATTAATTAAGAAGGTAAATTAGGAAAGAGTGAAATTATCCTGCGATATTATAAAATAGACACGTATTGTTCGACATCTATTTTTAGTATAAGAGATAAATTTTATTAAATAGAGAAAGTAATAATTACTATTCTCTATAATGAGTAAAAAAAATTATGAAATTAATCTTCTAAATTATGCGATATATTACATGTTTTTTGTAATAACATTTTGTTATAAAAATTAAGTAAATATCTCAATAGACAATAGTAATTTAATTTCTGAATACGTAAAATATGAAAAAATAAAGTTTATAATATTTTCGTTGGTCGTCCCTAGGCAATAGTCGTATATATAAAGAATTTCACGGTCTCGTAAAACAAACTGAAAATATTATTTTTAAAAATAGATTATGAACTAAAATTAGTAAATAATATATTTTACGATAATCTAATATTTACTATATTTTCCCTCCAAACAAAATACTAAACAATGAACATGATAAATCCTCATAATGAATTATAATAGGCAAAATAATATATAGAGGTAATCAAAAGAAGATGTGTGATCTAAAATATACAATATAGTTAATATAGAAATTGAGATATATAAGCAAAGTCCATATATTATGCTTTAGAAATGGGCAAAAATTAGTGATGTGTAGCTAGGTCAGATTTTGCATGTGCTAGGTCTCCATATGATGACCAAATCCATTATTCAAATACAATATAGTCAAATATTAGATAGACCCTCAAAAAAATACCTAGTATCTAGGGAGGGTTTCCTTGTACTTACAAGTTTTGAATTTCAACAAAAATATAAAATTTGTTTGCATCAATATGATACATATATAGTATGTATTTGATGTTAAACATGTTAAAGTCAAATAATAAGGTCATCGTTAAATCTGATTTAAGTTATATACATTGATAATATAGAAATTTTTTATAATATAAGCATTTCTATAATATGTTTGTGCATCAAGATATCTAATTCTGATTCTATAGAATTTATAGGTGAATCTCAATTCACACCTAAATTGAAATAGATATATTCGAATATTGATCCTTAAAAGATATCCTGATACAAAAATTGAAAAATTATAAAATAATGTCAAAATATTACCGCAAATTGCTCCTACGAACCCACATATATACACACATGATAATGAGGAAGGTAACGGATAATCAGACTATCACTTTTACCAGATATAGATTTGACCGACCCAAAAATATTCTTTAGCCTATGAAAGTAGATTAATTACTAATTTTACCAAGTGATGAATAATCCATATGATAAAAAATTCTTTATATAAAGGACATAATACAATTTTTACTGTAAAATCCCGAAATATACGGTTAATCCATTTAATACTAAAAGCATAAGCATTTAAAAAAAGTCATTTGATTCCGTGGACTAATGCACAATATTAATTACGAATCGAACTTAATATTTTTTTATTCAAATTTCGTATGTACATGTTAAAAATATGATAAATATGTGCATATTAAATTTTAAATCAATAATTTAAATAGTAAGTGAATTCAACGATATTTCAAACTTATAAAATTAAAATCTTAAAACTACTTCTCATTAATTCCGAAATATTATGGTACCTTCGTGAGTCTTATATGTAACACTTCATTTGTTTTACTTTCTTCACACTCAAACGAACCTTCATTAAACATATTGAGAAGACAATATACGTAATGATGATTCTTTTCAAAAGAAATATTAACACTCTCTTAATTTATTTGACAACAAATGTGAGAGTTACAACTTAAAGTACAAATTAAAGTAACTTTCATATTATATATCTCTACACTTCTATTTATTTATTTTTTTGTATGATAAAAAAGAAAAGTTGTATTGCATGAGAAGCCAAATTAAAGCCAAAATTAAATGTGTGACAAAAAATGTAGTAGTGGAACCAAAAATTACATGGCATGATTACCTCATAGCACATGTTCATGTTTATATTTAACAACTGTATTGGGACAGCACATGCAATATATAATACCCTTTTGTTTTATTGAGGTAAAAGCAATCAGAAAAAACAATCAAAGCTCATGAATTTTATAGTCTGTGTAATTAATTAGGTAACTTATATGACACATAAAGAGAATATATTTTTTCTATATATAATAGAGAATTTCTCGAGGTTTAGTGGTGTATGAATTATAATTTGATAAATGATGTACTTGTTTTTGATATTCATGTGTATATGTTTCTGTTTAACTATTAGACTTTTATTTTGCAATAAAAATTAAATATGTGACGTACGTTTAATTTATATATCACTTGTTATGTTTTTATCGTTAAATCAAAATTTCAAAACTCACATAAAACTTAAAAACATCAAATTTTTTCTTTCTCTACCCACTAGTCATTAAAAGTCAATATTTTGAAAACACACAAATTTTGTATTCCACCTTTGCTTGAAATTTTTGGTCCAAAAATAAAGTTCTTAATGATTATTGATTGTGTTTACAAAATTTTCATAATAATAGCTAGGGACAAAATGGAATTAACCTCATTTACATGTTAATTCCATATTATATATTTAATTTCTATCGAAGAGCATTTAAATTTTGTTAGTGCTTATATTTGATTCATCATGATAAATCGAGTTAAAAGAAAGATTTTCTCTTTTTATTTACTAAATATACGAACTCGCTCCTAGTTGAGTCCGTGTTGGAATTGGGGTGGGTAAGTTGATCGTCCAAATTTGATTCTAATCCCATCCTTCAAGTTTGTTTGTACTCGCGCTTCGATTTATTATTTCTGGCTACATATATTAATGACAATTACAACAGGAAGCAAAGTTGTTAGGAAGACGAATTCGAAAAAATTGTCTTAGTTTTAATTGTCTTCTATAACTCGGAAACATGAAATTGAAATTGGTAGAAATTCCTATTCAAACTATTTATATATAGAGAAAAAAAAGTTGGAAAAATAGACAAAATATGTACATGTGCAAATGCTAACTGTTCTTTACAAAGACACTGGACTTAAACAATAATGGCTCAATAAGAAAAAGATAGCCCAAATCTCTGAATAAACTTTGGGCCTTCTCAATTTTGTGTAACTGGATTCTTAACTTCGATCTCGACTAGTTTAACTTATTTGAAATTAAAACATAGTATTTATCGTACAAGTATTGAATTAAGCCCATAGGAAATATTATTGATTCCACATCCTTAGTATAATGTTAAGTATTACGTCAGATTTCGTTAAAATCTTTAATAACATTTACATAAAATATTGGTTATAAATACATATATTATATTATTACTGTTAAATAATTTTCGAAAAATCATTATGCATGCTCTTGTCGCTATTGTATACGACGTGTAATATTATTATTATTATTATTATGATATAAATATTTTTAAAAGGGATGGACCTCACATTTTTTAATTTGTATAACGTAGAATGTAAAAGATAACTTGAACTTGGAGGTGTTTCATTGGAGTTTTAAGTAGAAAAAAAGGACCTGCATTAAATCACAAGAATAAAAGCATCCCAACTGTAAAATGGACACACGGCACTTAACTATACCTCCATGATTCAAGTACATGAACCGTATAAAAAAAATTGAATTTTTCAACTTATATAATTTCTATAACATTTATTCAACTTACAACAAGTAATTTTTCATGTTAAATCCAATAGGGTCACATTAAAAATATAGTTATAACATGTCAATTTAACATAATAATGTAAATTGACTTATAATCTCGTTAGACTCTTTTCTGTGATACTTTTCGAATTTTAAGATTTAAATAAGTTTATTTTTACAGTAATTTTTTGATAGATCTTTTAAATATTTCGAATAATCAATTATTGTGACTTATAGTTTCTTTTACGTGGTTTACAAATATATAAATTTTATTTCAAAAAAATTAAAGATTTCATTCACAAATTCTCGGTCAAATTTAAACCATTTGACTCTCCAAAACGAAAGTGTCACATAAATTGAGACACAGAAAATATGTTTTTCAAAATAGTACTACTATAGTACTTACATGAGATCTTAACACAACCTTTTCTACCAACAAGTATTGTGATGGAGTGATAAGTAATCCTTCATCCTTTATCAATAGATCGCGAATTCGAGCCCCCTTCGATAATGAATCAACCTTTGTTATTAGAGAGTGCTTTACCACGACAATGACAATGTACGTAGTACTAAACCCCAACAGTATTGGAGAGTTCCTACGTACACGTGGCAATGATCCATTAAGTTGGAAACTGAATTTGGACATTGACCTGATCACAAAGCCTGTCTAATTAATAACTCAGCCTGCGGCTTCCACGCTCAAGCCCATATCTAAGCCGGTTAACGTGGACCCATCATAAATAATTTTATGTATCACTATATATACCACATATGAAATTATTTTTTTGGATCATTCAAATTTCAAACAACAATAATATTTCCTGTTGGAAAAAGTTGCTAAATTCTCTATTTCTCTGAATTGATCGATTGATATAATATAATACGATACGATATAATGGTTTGTTTTTGCTTTTTGGTGGATCAGAAGAAGATGATGAGGCAGAGTAAGCCCGTGGCCGGTTCGTGTTCACGTTGCGGCCACGGAGCTCAAGTTGCTGATATGCGTACCGCTACCAGATTTTGTTATGTTCCATTTTACTGGAAATCTTGGAAGGCTATTGTTTGTTCCTTTTGTGGTGCTGTTCTCAAATCTTACAGATAATAATAACAATAATATATATGAATATATATATATATATGTATAGTATCTATAGAATAGAAACTCGAAAATAATATATATATATATATATATATATATAAAGTCGTCTTTTGTATCGCGTCAAGAGAAATGACATAGATAAGATCATTGCTTAAAGAGTTTCATTGTCGAATTGATCTCGAAATTGGATCATATATATATACATCCTTTATGTTCATAATTTTGATAATAATTAAAGGAAGAGTTTTCTTTTCTTTTTTTTTCATTTTTGAACGTTTGAAATTCTGAATAAATCATGTTTTAATATAAATTTTCGAGAGAGATGATTGTGTTTTAATTGATGTTGCTATATCGTGTTACGTTGAACAATATTTTTTCAAGAATCTGAACAACCTAGGTTAAATACAGTTCGAGAGAGTACTAGAGACGATGTATATCATATATAGTAGATATATCATGTTGATTTAATAAAATAAAAAGGATTTTGTAATAAAATATGCATTGCTTATACACATAAAAAGAAGTCTTTGAATGTATAAACAAGTTAATCAGAATAATGTATCAATTAAATTAATTGAGTGATGATCTAGCTAGCTGATCAATTCATAATCACTGTGTTAGCTGCTAACAGAATTTGAAAGAGACTGTTTGAATTGTATATGTTTTTTTTTGTTGTTGAAAAGTATATGGTTGAATGCAACTTTCCAAGACCTTCTGGGTTGCTGTTCACACTACTAATGTAATTGTTACATCTCACATAATTGACATATGATGTTGTGTACACTCTGTGGAAGAAAAGAACAAAGCTCAAACTCCTTTTTTTTTCCATATTGGGTGTCCCGTATCCACATTATAGCCTGACTAAATTCAAATTCGCGTCGAAAAGTCTCATGGCTCCCTATCAAAGGTGATTTCGTACTCCTTTTACCTCTTGCAAGTTGCATGTGTTGAATCGTACTTCTTCTCTCTAAAAAAATGACTTTTTTTTCTTCCTTTTTTGACGATATTTTAATTTCAATTTTTAAGATAAAATGTTTAAGATAATAAGATTAAAGAATATTTTGATACATTAAACATAACTTCAATCTAGATATTACAAAATTAAAAGAAAATTTCTTTATTTTCTTATACTCTATGTCAAGTCAAATTAGTTCATTTTCTTTAAAACGAATAGTATTTCATTATGCATGAACATTTTAGAAAGTAGCAAAAAACTTTTAATATATATTAAAAATATAATATCTAGAAGTTGTGATTTTAAACATGTACTATTAATTTAAAGTTGATTTTTAATCAAAGTAGCACGCATTTTAAAAAGTTGAGAAAATTATACCTAGCAACTTAGAAAATGAGTGATCGTGAACTTTTAATCCTTTTTATTCGGTGGACAAACTTTCAAAAGTCAAAAGTATATTAAACTTAAAAGCTTAGTTTGGCTCAGCTTAAAAGCTGGTCAAACTGACTTAAAAGCTGATTTTTGACTTATTTAACTGTTTGGCAATACTCAAAATAGCTTATTTTAAGTTAAAAAAAACTTATTTTAAGCCAAAAGTTAAAAGCTGGGATAGGGGTACTTTTTTTTTTTTAGCTTATAAGCTGTTTTAAGTTGACCACATTTTTATGTTTTTTCCCTTAATATTTTTATACAATCTTCAAATTACCCATATAACTCTAACATCTCTTTCTTCTATTTTTCCCTTTTCACGTTTGGCATAACAACTTCAGCACTTTTATCCAAACGCATAACTGCTTATTTTAAAAATAAGTTTCAGCACTTTCAAAAGTACTTTTTTAAAGTTGCTTTTATTAAGCCCATCCAAACGGGCCCTTAGTCTATGAAATAAGTGGGGGTCAATAGTTTAAAATTATCTACTTTCAAAGTCATTCTAGTAAATTATCCAAAAAGTTCGATACTTTTATTGGATCCAAAATTTGGTCCAAGAGAATATTTATAGTTATTTACATGGGCCGGACAAATTAGTAGTCCTTTTACTTCATTGGATTTGGCCCATTTATGGTCTTGCATTGGTTTATTGGTCCAACAGATAGGCTGGTTGAGGTATTTCAATTCATATTAGAAGCATAAGTATTACTTTTGTCTATCGACGGTCTTAAGAATATCTCTCTATTTGACTAATTAAATTTAAATTCACTTCGATTTGTCACATGACATAACAAAGAGTTCTTAAAATCTTGCAGGAGCATGAGACTCTTAATAAAAAAAACTAAGAGAAGTGTCGAATGCACCCCTAAACTTGGCGACAATCTCAGTGTGTAATTCATTCATGTTGCAAAATTAGGATTGGTTAGTCAAGTTAACGAGCGTTTTTAAGGCTATCAATTGTTCAAGAATAAAGCTAATAATTCACGTCAAATTTAAGTATATTTTCAATACTTCACTCCACGTAATTATTTGAATTATTTGCAAGTTTGCATTTATCAAATACTCCCAAATCTAGGTAATCATGACTTTCATCAAATAAGCATCCAAGACGGTAGTCTAGTGATTAATGTAATTATAAAAGATTACAAAGTCTATATAATAATCGATGAATCTCTATGTACAATTTTCAATATACCAAAAAAAAATATATACTAAATTCATATTTCCTCAGTTACACAAGTTTTATTAAATCAAATTACTCGATATTTATTTTAATGAAAGTACTATATTAACAAAAATACTCATGACATTATATTGACTTTTACGTATTATTTGGATTTGACTTCGTGAGATATTATATATTTTAAGACAAAGACGTAATCGCGCGGTGCGGCATATATTATTCCGTAAATGGCGCTGCATATTTTCATGCACTAACAACTTCACTTATACTAAGAAGTTGATTGATAATAATTACACAAAAGAATAAAAAATGACACAAAAATCTTCAACAAATACGTTAAATAATCAAAAATTTTTTTTGTCCAATTTGTCTTTCTAGTGGGACATGCAACACATCCTTTTCTATCATTAAAAAAAAGACTTTTTCGTTCTCGATCAGAGCTTTTAGATTAAGTTAATTCTGAATATAAATATTTATTAAGAAATGTTTTATCTCTAAATATGAAATTTTTCGAAGCAAATTAAAATTCGATTAAATTTTAATGTTTATATAAAATACTGCGCAAGAAAATTAAAAAAATATTATATATTTTAGAGTATTTACGTGACAATTATGGATGAATGGAAGTTAGGTATATATACATAAATACTAATTTAATTAATTAATATATATTTTTGTTTGATTAAAAATCACTAAATTCTGATTATTTTATGTAATTGTGTGATTGTGAATAATCTTTTTACCATGAAAGTACTCTTGTGATAAGTTTTCTGTCCCAATTTATTTATTTTACTTCAATCTATAAATTCTTTAATTTTTTGTGACATGATCAAGATTATAAGATAAGATATTTTGGCATATTGAAGTCAGATAAATAAATAAATAAAAATAAAAAATAAAATCAAGTGTGGTTCAAATAAAGAGGTTTATGTAGTGTCAATTTTTCTGTGGGAATTCATAGACATGTGAACACCAAAAATAAAAAGGAAAATGCGTTACCAGACCTTGACCTAAAGGTTTTCATACGAATTTTCAACCTCTTTTTTTTCTAAAAACATTTTTAAAATATCAAAAAGACTTGAAATTGTACCAAATGTTTCTTCAAATTATTAATCACTTTATTTAGTACATTTTTTTACTGTATTATTTTTCACGTAAATGCATTAGGGTTTTGATTATCCACTCAATGCGTAAGATTTATTTAATTTTATAGGTTTATGTTTTTATTTTATGTTTAAGTTTATGCTTAAATTCGTTATTTTTGATCAAACATAGTAGGAAATCCACTTATCCCATGGTTTTATCAATTAAGTTTTGGTTACATTTTCCTTTTTTTTTTTTTTAAGTTTCTCACTCAATATTTGATAATAATTGCACGGCCTAATTATTAGACTTATACAAAAAAAAAAAAAATCTCTATCTAAAACACATATCTTATATTTATTAATTGGAAATAAATTATACATGCATCATACGAACAACATTTTACCTTTCTTGTCTTGATTTATGCATGATGAATAAATCATCTTCAAAATCATAATTTATTGAATTATTATTAAATTCAAACAACATACATATTTTATCATTATAAAAAAAAAATTCCAATATCCTTACGACACAAAATTATTTGTCAATAATAACCAAACTTAGATGATGGAAAAAAAATGTGCCACAACTATGATGAATGATCTTGCAAGAATGAATTTTTTATTCAATAAAAAACTCTTATAAATTAATTTTTACACATAAATTTATGATTGAGATGATGAAAGTATTCGTCTAAGTGGGAGAACTGCAAAATAGTGAAGAGGAATAATATTTTTAGCACTAAAAAACAAACAAGAATAATATTCTATTTTTCTAAATTAAGGAAAAGAATAATAATAATAGAGTACCCCTTTATTAAAAAAAAAAAAAAAAAGGTAGCAAATGGGGACGTTGCCATGTGCTACGGTGCGGCGGTTATTAGAAAAAAGATTTGATGAGTCGACCCAAAACTAGAATAAACCTTAATTCATTAATTTAATTATTCTTATAAGTATGTAATATTATTTTAACTATACATAATGTTTAATAGAAAAAAAACTTTATTTATCTTATATAATTCTTAAAACTCATCGAAACGTCTATTTAAGACATATTTGAACATTTAATGTGAAATCAGATTATTTCATGAAATTTTGTCTTGAAATTCCATTTAAACTTTTTTAAGTTGCAAAAACTTCCAATTTTTCACAATCCTATACAAAGAGCACTTAGAGATTGATTGAAAATTTAAAATGAAATATAAACTTCTAAGTTTTTATATTTTTTAAAAGTTAAAAATCTTAATTTCTATTCTTAAATCATATAACTTTTTTTTTTTTTTGGAATTATCATAATTCTAAAATACAATCATAATTCTAAAATACATATATAAAAATTGAGTCGAAATTATAATGTTATATATGTCAAAAGTAAAATTTAGATATTTTCAAACTAAGAACTCGTTTGAATTGACTAAAAGAAAAGTAACTCTAAAGTTAAAAATAAAAAGTTAACCTTGAATGATTTTTAAGTCCGAAAGAGACCTATTTTTGATTTTTGACCTTTCTAAACATTTCATAACATATTTAAAGTTATTGTTTATATTTTTCAAACACAATAAAAAACTAACTTAAAAAATAGTTAATCAATTTTTAAATCAATTCAAACATCCTTTAAGTCGTATATATCAGAAGTAAATTTAAATACTTTTAGACTAAGTCGCATTTTAATTGCACACTTATTCCGATAAATATTTTTCGATTCCGGCAAGGGACAATTACAATTTACAGTTAGCAGACAAAACCTCAAACGGCCAGCTGACGGTGACGACAGCTTAACTGTGGCGTTACTAGTTGTCTCCTCCGTATCTTTAAGCCGCGTAGAAGCGGGTAAATTGGTCTCCCTGCCCCACCAATACAGTAACACAAGTTTACTATACTCATCTAATATTCGATATTTATTTTAAAGTTTAATTAAACTTAAATATTATTTTTGATACATTAAAATATTTATACGAAAATAATGCTTTTTAACTTCAAACTCGAAATTTTTAGTTAAAAATGAAAGTATTACAATTACCATATTCAATGATTATAGGGTTGTATTAATTTATATATATAAAAAAAAAGGAATCCATGCAAAACAGAGGCTGGTACAGATAGATAAATATTACATTTAATGTATCAGTTACAGAAGCTTCATTGCTCTTTCTGAGATACTGATGAGTGAATCAAAATCAAACCACAATGACCATTGAAACACAGCTGGTGTAACTGTGGGGGGTGGGGGGTTCTTTTGTGGGGTCCTCCATTTCTCCCCTTTGCTATATCTTCTGTAAAATGACAGCCTAATCAACAGCCTGTAAAGAGCTGTTTTGGAAACTTTGCACTAAAAAGCTCTACTTGATTGTGTTTTCATGGTGGCATTGAGGTATTCCCCTTCTGGGTTTTCTTTATTTCTTCTTTTTTTCTCAATACCCATTTCTAATCTTTAAGTTTTTTTTTAGCTCTAGAAAATGAGGTAACAGTAGTGAAAAATATTCATTTTTTTTCTTGATTTATTCATTGCTTCTTTGCTACTCTTTAATTGGTTCAGATAGATCTATTAATGGTTTGTAAGATTAGTGTGTAAATTCTCTTTGGGGAATTTGGAGTTTGTAGTGGCCACCAGGTGTTTGTTAAAATGGGGCTATGGGTGCATTTGGTTCTAGCTTTTATGTTGTCTTGTTTCTTGATTCTGGAGGCTAATGCTGCTTTTACTCCTGCTGATAAATATTTGATTGCTTGTGGATCTTCCAAAAATGTGACCTTTCTTGGCCAGATTTTTGTTCCTGATACACACCATTCTTCAGTTGTTTTGGAAAGTGAAGAAAATTCTATTTCTGCAACATCTAATTCCACTGCTCCATTTTCAATTTACCAGTCTGCTAGAATTTTCCACACTACAACATCTTACGAATTTGATATTCATCGAGAAGGGCGACATTGGGTTCGCCTTTATTTCTATCCTCTCCCTGGTTATAACTTAACATCTGCCTCAATCACAGTTGTCACAGAGAATTTTGTTCTGTTGAACAATTTCAGTTTCAAGAGATATAAGGGTACTTACCTATTTAAGGAATACTCAATTAATGTCACTTCAGATAGCTTGACTGTTGCTTTAATCCCTTCAAACAACTCCGTCGCGTTTATTAATGCGATTGAAGTTGTATCAGCTCCTGATGAGTTGATTCCTGATCAAGCAGTGACTGCATCTCCACCAGCACCTTTCAATGGCCTTTCTGGGCTAGCCCTTGAAACTGTTTATCGGTTAAACATGGGAGGTCCTTTGATTACTGCTCAGAATGATACTTTAGGAAGAACGTGGGAGAATGATGTTAAGTACCTGCATGTTAACAGCTCTGCAGTGAATGTTTCAGTTACCCCTTCAAGCATAAAATATCCAGCCACCATTACTCCTGAAATAGCACCAAATTGGGTTTATGCTACTGCTGAAACCATGGGAGATGCTAATACTGTCGATGGGAATTTCAATATCACCTGGGAGTTCCCAGTTGATCCAAACTTCATGTACCTCATCCGCGTACATTTTTGTGATATCGTGAGCGAGTCCTTGAATACATTACTTTTTAATCTGTACATAAATGATGACACTGCTTTACTGGACCTGGATTTGTCTTCAGTTGGTAAGTTGGACATGCCGTATTACAGAGATTTTGTCTCCAACTCCACAACAAATTCAGGTGTTCTGACAGTCAGTGTTGGTCCAGACACAGGAGCTGATTGGATCAATGCCCTTATGAATGGATTAGAAATCATGAAGATTAGCAATGGAGCTAGAAGCTTGAGTGGGGTTTCATCTGTTGAGACTCTATTTGTGAGGCCTCACAAAAAGAACAATAAAGGTATCATAATTGGTTCTGTTGTAGGAGGAGCATCAGCTGCATTAGCAATTATTGGGTTGTGTTATTGCTGCTTGGTAGCCCGCAGATCAAAGAGCTCTCAACAGGGGCAGCCATGGCTTCCTCTTCCCCTATATGGAAACTCTTTAACTTTGACAAAGATGTCCACAGTTTCTCAAAAGAGTGGAACGGCAAGCTGTATCTCCTTAGCTTCACCCAATCTTGGTCGATTCTTCAGTTTCCAAGAAATAATGGATGCTACTAACAAGTTTGATGAAAACTTGCTTCTTGGTGTTGGTGGTTTTGGTAGAGTCTACAAGGGAACACTAGAAGATGGGACAAGGCTTGCTGTCAAAAGGGGCAACCCGAGATCTGAACAAGGTCTAGCTGAATTTCGAACAGAAATTGAAATGTTATCCAAGCTTCGCCACCGCCATCTTGTGTCTTTGATTGGTTATTGTGATGAAAGATCAGAAATGATTTTGGTTTATGAATACATGGCAAATGGGCCTCTCCGAAGTCATCTTTATGGAACGGATCTTCCATCTCTTTCGTGGAAGCAGCGTCTTGAGATTTGTATAGGTGCTGCTAGGGGGCTGCATTACCTCCACACTGGTGCATCACAGAGCATCATTCACCGTGATGTGAAAACTACAAACATACTCTTGGACGAGAACTTTGTAGCTAAAGTTGCTGATTTTGGTCTTTCTAAAGCTGGACCAGCTATTGATCAGACGCATGTCAGCACTGCTGTTAAAGGTAGCTTTGGTTACCTGGATCCCGAGTACTTTAGAAGACAGCAGCTTACTGAGAAATCAGATGTTTATTCATTTGGTGTTGTCCTAATGGAAGTGCTCTGCACCAGACCTGCATTGAATCCTGTCCTACCACGGGATCAAGTCAATATAGCCGAGTGGGCCATGACTTGGCAAAAGAAAGGCATGTTGGATCAGATAATGGACCCAAATCTTACAGGGAAGGTGAATTCAGCCTCCCTCAAGAAGTTTGGGGAGACCGCGGAGAAGTGTTTGGCTGACCATGGAGTTGATAGACCTTCCATGGGGGATGTTCTGTGGAATCTAGAATATGCTCTTCAGCTTGAGGAAACCTCATCAGCTCTAGCAGAGCCCGATGATAACAGCACGAACCATATACCCAGCATACCTTTGACACCACTTGAGCCATTTGACAATAGTGTTAGTATGATCGATGGGATCAACTCTGGAACTGATGATGATGCAGAGGATGTTGCCACTAGTGCTGTTTTCTCTCAACTGGTAAATCCACGGGGAAGGTGAAAAGGAACAGTCTGGTGTATGTGATATCCCATAATTTTTATTTTGTGGCTTCAACAAAATATTAATGTGATTTAAAAATCTTTTCATTCATAGTCTTTGAGTCAATTTTTCCTAATAAATGCTCGGGTATGTACTGTAAATGATTAGTGGAGCTGGGCATCCACTGAAATTTGTCTTTGTAATACTAAGTGTTGTAACCTTGTATGAACTATTACATAGGTGATAGAGTTGCCTCTTTTACTCATAGATGTCATGACTTTAAATTGTCAAAGCATTGTAATCAGTGATGCGGAGAGAAACAATATTAATCAATTGTTGCAGCACTTCTGCTGAATTATCTTCTGATACTTGCTTAATTTGTCATGCTGTTACTGCTGCTTTTGCTGCCATAAAGGCAATAATGATGCTCTCCGAGGTTGATCGTTGTTATGAGACAAACTCAATGTTGGGAATCTGTTTTGACTATTATAGGCTGAGCTGCCATCTAAATGGTTATGAAACAGTTCAGCTGAACACATATTTCTGTTTTGCATACAGTAATCCTCTATAGAAGTTCTGCCGCGGGCTTCTAAACATCTTAAACATATAGTTATTAGTATGTGGGAAATCTGATTCATCTGTTATGTTAGACCTTTCATATCATATGCTTCTGTAATTTCCTTTGATGCTATGTTTGCCTAATTATTAAGTACGTAGCTACTCTTTAGTGTATTCATTTGTAGCACTTTTTCACTAGTCATTCTTGAAAAGTTTGTTTGAAATCTTTGATACACATCTGCAGATTATCATGTGCCCTTGAAGAAAGAAACATAGCCTAAATAAGAACTGAAAATCATGCTTTTTATTATCTGCAACTGATATAAGAAATAATATCCCAATTGGGTGCTCATTTTCTGCAAATTATTCCATGGCCACCGCTTGATCCTCCAGTACAATCTAAAGTCCCATAATCCATGACTAGGGGGTCGGATTCTTCAGAAACTCCAGCTGGAGAGAAGATACAGGAGTTACATTTGGAAGACAAAAGGGTTGAAGTTCTGTACATCTTTTCACCTCCCACTACAGGCACTGCAACACCTGGTTTTGCTGGATTTTTGAAGTCTGGCTGGTAAGTCCGGCCAAGAACGCCTTCAACCTTCGTTGAGAGGCCATAGAATCTGAACTGCACGTCCAGGTGAGCGAAGCAGTCATCAGAAGGTAACTGATAGTTGTGGATCCTGTCATCTTCCTTGGTAATAGGTACTACATTTACTGAAATTTCTGCTACTTCTGGTAGTGTGATAAAAGCACCGTTCTTGTTTGCAGTTCTTTCTACCTTGATGCCGCTTTCAGAAGATTCCCATATGGATGGATATCCTTCTGGTAAGCCTAACTCTTTTCCGTTATAATAGAATTTCAGATGATCAACTTCGTCGTCCCAAGACTCTGCCTTGGTAGCCTCCACTGAGAAAGCATGCATGTCAAAGAGTATTCCAAGAGCTTGAATCCATGTGTAGTCTCGGGGTCTACCAGCAGGTCGCAAGCCAATGAAACGGGCATTAATCTGGAGATTAAGATCTGAAACTAAGCTGAAATGTTCATTGCTCTTGCCATGGAAGTAAAACACAATTCCATCTCCACCAATGAAGCGAGGATCCAAGCATGCTGCTCCGGGTTGATTGCAATTCGCCTTCCTGTCTGTAAGTATCAATGATCAAGAATTTTAGATTTTTGTGAAGTATCATGATCAGTTCGTTTTGAAAACATTCTTGCAGACGCCCAATCATTTTAAGAAAGTGTGTACAGTACTTTAGTGTTAGCGAGATAAAGTTCTAGCACAAGAAAGTCGAAGTTCAAACATGAAACAGAAAATGTTTAAGAACATAGAGAATCTCTTACTTCTGCACTCAGGCTTGCACACCGGGGAATTACAGTTGATATAGCAAACTTTAGCCTTCGAGTTACTTGGAGATTTTGATGGGCATTCCGCAGGGCAATACAATGGTTTCAGAAAGCATTTGCTTTTCCGGTTGGTGCAGGTTATTAGCTCTCCTCCATTGACCTCTGTTAGACCAGCTAGGAAGAGTATCACAATAGCGAAAAACAACTTGTTTTTTAGGTTACTCATTTTCTCCGCGCAAGCTGTATGAAGCTCAATATGTCCTAGTTTGTCTTCTCCCTTGGCCTCTTATAGAGTTAATCCAAGGAGATTCTTTTCAATTCATCTTTTAGTTCATATTATATTTTCTGCAATTTGCCAGTAAAATACTACTACTAATTTTATAGCTTCTTATTCATTCAATCTTAGTTGTAGTTAAAAAAGTAATTTGTAATCTTTAGTCAATGCTTTGGGACTTGCAATCCTTTATAATAAAGGAAGTTGACAATTTCTCTTGCAGATTTGGAAGCAAAATCACATGACTTAAGAGAGTGTTGAAGTATCTTTCTTTATACATTTACAAGTTGCCTTATAACACAGTACTCAACGTCTGAGTATATTCTATTCTTCTCAGACCTCACTTTTGAGATTTGATATAACATGTTGTTATTATTGGTTTATAAAGTTATACGTTCCGCGTTTTGGTTATAATGATACATTCTATTTTCTCAGACCCCACTTCTGAGATTTGACGGAATATGTTATTGGTAATTTATAAAGTTATACGTTTCATGTTTTGGTTATAATGACACGTTACGGGAAAACTAGTCTAGCTATATAACTTTTGAAACTTGTACACTTAACATATCATAATATTTATGTGATTATAAAAGTTTTGATAAACGAAAAGTGTAAAGTTAACGTTTTTAAAATTAAGAGTATTTCAGTTTCTTAATGGACTAAAATAGTATATATGTGTGTGTCGCATAAATTGAAACGGATACGTAGAACACTAATATGTTTTTCAAGAAACCTAGATTCCTGCCTATATTTCCTCCGTGAACACATCTTCGGACATGAACTACATTCTCGACTCCACCGTCCTTGTACATTAAAGTTGACTTAGAGCATGTTTGTTCAAATTGTTTGGAGGTTAATAACATTTTTAAATAATTTAAAAATAAATTGGAATCAATATGGATTTTATATAAAATTTATAAAATTAGATGTATGAGAATATCTTATAGCGATTTTGTACGCTAAATTTGTGAGCAAATTTTAAGTTTCAAGTAAAGATTGGAAATGCCGTGCATGCGTCGACCTTTTTTAACGACGTTTCGTATTTTTATCGACGTATCTGCTTCTAGTCGAGGGTATTACTTTCTTAATTTTAATTTATTCATCTATAATAGCTATTTTTGACGTGTTTGATTCTAATCGAGGGTATTTATGAAATTTTTATACTTTCTTTGCTTTAAATTTGTTTTATCTTATTTATTAAGTACTATATAGAGGACTCTAGGAGTAGGCACCTTTTCATTGATATATTTGTTTCTGGTCGAGCATATTATGAAACTTTTATACTTTTTCTATTTTAATTTGTTTTTCTTTGTTTTATATTTTTCAATCTTTTATATATTTGAAATTACTTTACTGTACTACTATATAGAAGTCTCTAGGAGCAAGGGACCTCTTCGGCAAGATTTTGCTTCTAATTGAAGGTGTTAATGAAATTTTTATATTTTTTCTACAGTTTGACAGTGTTTATAAAATTCTTATAAAATCAATGGTGTGTTTAAGTTAAGTTAGTTAAGTAAAAAATTATTTTTAAGATTGTCAATAATTCGGAAATAAAATCAATAATTCACATCAAGTTTAAAAGTGTTTTCAACTCTTATTTTTATATATTTGAAAATTACGAGGAGGTTATAATTAAAAAAGAAATATATAAATTGACACATAGCTGACATGCATTCAATTAAAACTCTTTTGTTATCGGCACTTTGCTTGTACAAGTTTAATGTGAACACATTTATCACTTCCATCATTCTTCAATCTATTTGCTGACATGGTTTGATTGAATTATGTCATTGTTTTGATGCTTCCATAATATGACTTAACAAGTTCACATACTTTCTTTTATTTACCAGGTACCACAAAACCCTCGAGTTGTTTCACATTCATTTGATGAATTTGGAGGTCATATACTACAGTAATAATTTTTGCATCCGAATGGATGTAATTCTAATTACTAACGAGTATATATATCGACAAGATCAAAATCTTATTTTTTTAAAGCCTTTGACACAAAGTCTTGCTTTATATTTTTCAGCAGTTCTATCAACTGGTATTTTTCCTTCTAAAGATTCATTTTGAACCCAAAGGTTTATTTCCTTGAAGAAGATCAATTAACTTTCAATATTGTTTATTGACACCATCTTTCCAAAGGATGAGTCTACAGAAGACACATAAAAAGTTACAAAATCATATTCGAAGGAAGTAAATGTCCTTTAACATTTTACTAAGACTCTGAATCTCTTTATTAAGTACATTATCCTTTTCATTTTCTAGGCCTTTTAGACCCTTCTCTAAACTACTCAAGTCTAATTTTACAGTCCACAGTCATAGGTCCTATTTTAATTCTTTTAAGAATAGGATCTTGGACTTTGACTAGATACCCCCACATTTTGAAATATTTCAAGTTGCATTTCCTTTCTTTCCATTTCTCATATGGAAAAGATCATATTCTGATCAAACAAAATCGCTTTCTTTCTAAAAGGACAAAACATTGATTCATCCCTTTTGCAGTAAGGATAGTTCCTCCACACAAGTTTTGTGTAAACCCGAACTTATAAATTATGCCTCCATAATTTCTTTCAACGTTCGATTTTTCTTTAGATTGAGGTGAATATGACAGTAGTTTGATATTTCACTTTCCAAACATATTTCTGCACAATGAAATTTATACTCTCCATTCTTATCACTTCTTATATATTTTTTCACACTGATTTTCAACTTCGATATTACATTGTCTAGACATTTCTATTGCTTCATCCTTACCATTTAGCAAATAGACATAGTCATTTCTAATGCAATTCTCAATAAAAGTAACAAATACTTTTTCCCACCATGAGATGCTGTTAACTTCATATCATAAATGTCAGTGTAAATCAATTCTAAGGGATTAGAATTCCTTTCAACAGATTTATAAGAATGCTCAACATACTTAGATTCCACAAAAACTTGACATTTTTATTTATTGCACTCAAAGTTAGGCAAAACTTCTAACTTGATCAGTTTTTCTTACAAGGTTTTGTAATTGACATGCCCCAAGTGTTCATGTCACAAACATTGACTCAAGCAAGTAAGAACAAATAAAAACATTGAGTTTGAAAAGCTCTTCGCGAGGTAGCTTTTTCCTCACTAATATTTTGTTCCTATTTCTTACAATTTTGTGTGATATAAACATTGTTTAGATTGTCAAATATCCTTTTCAGAAGGACATTTTCCATAACTTTCAATGTGATTGTTAAAGAACTACCTATGAACAAAGTTTCATTGGGTTCAATAAAGACAATATAGTTCAACTGTTATTTTTACAAAAACATAACAAATGACTATTCACCAATATTCATGTTTATGCAAATAACTTTATTATAATAGACATATCTTTTCATGAAAAATCACAACATTTTAAGTGATTTTTTTTTCATAAAAGAACACAATTATTTTGAACAAGTATATATATAATTTGGATGTTTCATATTAGTCACACTATAAACTAGTAATAGGGAAACTCAACAACCACAATATCAAATATACTCCAAGAATTTTGTGGGTATAACATAATACAAAAGTATCATTAAATTTCATATCTTTTGCTCCAAAGTTAAATTAGACACCAAGTCTAATCATAAGCAAATAATCCCACATTTCAAATGTGATCTCAAAAATATTTTTCAAGTATTTGAAAATAGTTTTTTCACATATTTTAATGTTGGAAACATTATTCTACGAAAGAATTATAGTGCTGCAATTCTCTTTGGCAATGTTTACACAATGTTAAAGTTCATTCCATAGAAATACAAAATCACAAATTCTAATTCACTAGTATTTTTTCTCTATCATAAATAGACATACCACTTAGTATTTTAAATACTAACAATAAGGACAAAAAGAAATTGTACAATTTATTTCTATATTACATTGAAGTTTATAGAAAATCAAAAGTACAACATTGACTTATTATGTGAAGTTTTTATATTCTTCAAACCAATTGCATAGTCCAATTTATCCAGAGTATAAAATCACAAAAGTTTTTAGTCTACAAAATGAGACACATTAACATTTCTCATGGAGTACAAAACTACAAAAAAAAAAAAATTCTCCAAACAGAATAACACATATTCTTTATCACATAGAAATGTTTTTCTTATCAAATAGTTTTCCAACTATAACATTTTGACATACTATTTTATCAAATAAAAAATATGCATCTCTCATTTTTGCAAACTAAAGAATTTTAAAAGCAACAATATTTGCGAAGTAAAATTCATACCACAACATATGGTTTGCAGATCTTTTTCCAAAGATACACATAAAAAAAAATTAAAAACCAAAGATGATAACTTTTAGAAACTATTTTCCTCCTTAGATAATTTAATAAGAAGGTTACCTGGTAATCTTTAAACAGAATACCATAAAAAAAAATTGTTAGATTCTCACTTCAACCTTGCTAAACAAAGCAACGAATTATGGAGAAGTAATGCATTTATCTTCCACTTCCATGATCAGATTCTCTCAATCATTAGAATACAAAAAATACTAACAGTATATTAATTTCCTTAAGATTGTTGTTCATCTTGTATTCCAAACATACTTAGAACAAAACTTTGAACATCTTTGTAAGAAAACAAAGTTTAAGAACATTTTCACAACTAGAAATTAAAACTAGTAGCGAAACTAGAATCAGAAACAGATTTTTTTAAAAAATATACGAAATATTTTTCCTAAAGAGGAATTGTTGTTAATATGTATCTAAAGAATCTTACTGATTCCAACAAACTTTGCAGAAACACGAAGTTACCAAGTTTAATGAACCAGTGAAGAACAGAAGAATAGAAGAACTGAAATTAATTCACAAATCTAAAATTTGTAAAACACGTGCCAGAATCTGGAAAATTTTAATAGGAAAAAGATCAAGTCCACTGAATTCACAGTGTCCCCTTAAAGAAATTATTCCCCTCTAGTATTCGAGGTTTGATTTGGAATATGACCTCCCAGGGTAAAATGATTTCAATCACCAGAGTATAGATACCAAAAACTCCGGTGTCAGTGAACCACTCAACGGCAGTAAAGTACACTTAGAATACTAAATTTAGTAGTTGAAGAAGAAGTCCATGAATTCAATTCAAAATGAGAGGAAATCCCTCAATTTATAGAAAACAAAGGATAGTGCGAAAAGGTTCTTATTGTGCCTTACCGGATGGTCACAAACCTTTGGAAAAATCACAATCTTTCAGAAAGGTCGTCACCTTTCATAAAAGTCACAACTTTCCATAAAAATCGCAACTCTTCATAAAAGTCACAACTTTTCATAAAAGTCGCAACTCTTTATAAAAGTTACAATTCTTCATTTTTCATTCACACCTTTTTTAAATCCAACATAATAATATCCCAAAAACATTACAGAAGATATTGGCATATCCTATGACACGGAAAGCTCCGTTAAAATAGAAGAAAAAGTTAACTGAAGGACGGTTTTGGTCAGTTTTTTCAAACTTACGAACGGTTATGAGTTAAATGGGATAAATATATGGATGTAATAACAATTTGCATCAGATTTTGAACACCTAAATCCAATTTGAACTGATTTATTCGCCCGCCAAATTCAAATATCGCCGGAGTAAACCTTTCCACCGTGAATTCTTTGCTTCTCCGGACACCTTCAGGATCTTCACTGGGCTCGAAATTGTAAGTTTTCTTTGTCATGAAACAAAAACCCGAATCCCTCACTGTTTCTCATGAATCCCTAATTCCCATGATATAATTCGAATTTGAAGTACTTTGTGACGCCTTTTGCGTAGAAAATTGCAATCTGGTTGTTACATTTTGTACTAGCTTTCCATGATCAATTTTAGTATCTAATTTAGTGTAAGTTTCAATTTTTCTGGAAAATAATTTTTGTTTTGTATTTGTGTATGTTGAATTGGTATCAGGTTGCCGAGACATGGAATTTTGAAGTGAATTAAGGCTATAATTAGGGTGAGTTTAGTTTAACATTGTTGTAGAAGTAGCAGTTTGTTGGGGAAATGGAAAAGAAAATGGAAATCCCAAATTCAGGGGGTTCAGTCTCAAGGAGACCTGTGAGAAGGAGGTTAGCTTCTAGGAATTATGATGAGACTGTGATGGATAAAATCATAGATGAGCAGTTGGGTAGTCCGGTGGGGAAGAAGATTAGAACTAAGAAAGATTTGGAGAAAGAAACTGAAAAAGAGGCCTTGATTGCTCTTTCTTTGGGCTTCCCAATTGATGACCTTCTTGAAGAAGAAAAAAAGGCTGGAGTTGTAAGTGAATTGGATGGGAAAGAGCAAAACGATTACATCGTTGTCAGAAATCATATTCTCGCAAAATGGAGGGAGAATGTGCGTATTTGGCTGAACAAAGGAAGGATAAGGGAAATTATAAGTGTTGAGTATGAACATTTGGTAGCCATAGCATATGATTTTCTTTTAAGTAACGGGTATATAAATTTCGGGGTTTCATCATCATTTGAATCTAATCTTCCTGAGGAACCTAGAGAAGGGTCTGTAATTATCATTGGTGCTGGACTCGCTGGTTTGGCTGCAGCAAGGCAACTGATGGCTTTTGGATTCAAGGTAACTGTCCTTGAAGGTAGGAACCGACCAGGAGGGAGAGTTTATTCTGAGAAAATGGGATGGAAGGGAAAGTTTGCTGCTGTGGATCTTGGTGGCAGTGTTATAACTGGTATCCATGCGAATCCTTTGGGAGTTTTGGCTAGACAACTTTCCATTCCGCTTCACAGTGTTAGAGATAAGTGTCCTTTATACAAGCCTGATGGTGCTCCTGTTGATTCAGTAGTTGATTCCACAGTTGAACTCATTTTCAATAAGCTACTAGACAAAGTTGCTGAACTACGAAAAATCGTAAGTGGATTGGCTACTGATGTCTCGTTAGGCTCCGTTTTGGAGACACTTAGACGATTATATTGTGTGGCTAAAACTAAAGAGGAGAAGCAACTTTTGCATTGGCATTTTGCAAACTTGGAATATGCAAATGCTGGATGCCTTTCGGAACTCTCTGCTGCCTACTGGGATCAGGACGATCCTTATGAAATGGATGGTGATCATTGTTTTCTTGTTGGTGGAAATCGAGCTATGATCAGGGCATTGTGTAAAGGAGTTCCTATATTCTATGGAAAGACTGTTCAGACAATTAAGTATGGAAATGAAGGAGTTGAGGTCATTGCTGGGGACCAACTTTTTCAGGCAGACATGGTCCTATGTACTGTTCCTCTTGGGGTACTAAAAAGAAGATCAATTAGATTTGAACCAGAGTTACCTGAGAAGAAGCTTGAAGCTATTGATAGGCTAGGATTTGGGTTGCTGAATAAAGTTGCCATGGTATTTCCTCATATTTTTTGGGGCGAAGACTTGGATACCTTCGGTTGCCTCAACCATCATAGCCACAGACGAGGAGAGTACTTCTTATTTTACAGTTACCATACTGTTTCTGGGGGTCCAGTACTTATTGCACTTGTTGCTGGTGACGCTGCTCAACTTTTCGAAAGCACAGATCCGTCCACTTTAATTAATCGAGTGATTAACATTCTCAAAGGTATCATCCTTCTTTGTTTTTGTATCTTTATATTTTTTTCCAGGGGTCAACTTACACGCTCCTTGACTAATCAACCAATCAGCCTGTCCAGCTAACAAACAACAGGCTTCCCATGTGATCCTGCTCATGGAGGGTGGAGAAAATGGGTTCACACCAATTGTTGTAGTTGGGATTCCAACCTTATTGTCATGATTTAACCACTAGGAGGTCTCCTTAGGAACGTATCATCTATATTTATATTAGACTGATAGATTTTTAATTTTCTTTTCCCTGTTTTTGTTCTTTGAGGAAGAACCTGAAATCTGGTTTTGATTTTCATATGGCTACTTCGACAGGCATTTATGAGCAAAAGGGAATAAGCGTGCCTGATCCTATACAATCCATATGCACAAAATGGGGAAGTGATCCCTTTTCGTTTGGCTCATATTCACATGTTCGTGTTCAGTCATCTGGCAGTGATTATGACATACTTGCAGAAAATCTCGGAGGTCGGTTGTTTTTTGCTGGAGAGGCTACGATTCGACAACATCCAGCCACCATGCATGGAGCCTATTTGAGTGGCTTAAGAGAAGCTTCTCACATTTCCCAATCCATGAAAGCGAGGCAAAACAATCCAAGGAGAACTGTATCAAAGAATGTTCGACCAAGCAATGATACATTGGAAGAGTTGTTTGAAAAGCCAGATCTAGCATTCGGGAAGTTGTTATTTGTATTTGATCCCCTCACTTGTGATTCTAATTCTTTAGGACTGATGAGAGTTACTTTTGGAAAATCCAACGACGAGCTTAATTCAGAAGAGGTAGACAATATGCCTCAACATTTATTAAATCCATCACTGCAGCTTTATACAGTTGTGTCTCGTGAGCAAGCACATGAGCTGCAGTTGGTGAAGGAGGGAAACAATTGCAAATTGTTAGATTTGCTTGAAGGTCTTGGGTTAAAGTTAGTGGGAGCGAATGGACTAGGAGTTCAAGGCCATACTTTGGCTGCTAAAATTGTTAAAGGTAGAAGGAGTCGAAGCTATACTGCCAAGCAGAAGGCAGGCGAAAGTAGCAGTCAGTTACCTTGAGTATATATAAGCTAAGTTTCTTCAATATTACTGTATTCATGTATTGCTCGTAGGTATATATTGTGCATCTGGCAGCAGAGTGTGAAAAAGGATCGATGAACGCGCGTTTTGCATCTGGTTTGGGAGTTTCAAGCCTTCCTACTCTGTGCTGTTGTTTATGTTGTGGATATTTTTCTATATGCTTGTGCTTTCTACTCCTAGATAGTGCAAACTTTCTTGTAGGCTAAATAGGTTTTTGCTCTCTTTTGTAGTCAAAGTTGTATAATCTTTTTAAAGGAGTGATTAAACTTGTACAAGCAAAGTGCTGAAAATGAAAGAAACTAATTGTATGCATGTCAGCTGTGTGTCAATTTATATATTTCTTCTTTAATTATAAACTTTCGTTCAAATATATAAAGAGAGAAGGATCGAAAACAGCAGGAATGTTGACGAAGAGGTGTCTGCTCTTTCGTAAACACTCTCGACTATAAACTGGAATGTTCATGAAGAGGTTGTCTGCTACTAGACTCTTTTATATAGTAATTTTTAAATATATAAAAAAACTAAAAAAACAAGAGAAGCAAATGAAAACAGAGAATATATAAAAAATTTATACATATCCTCGATCAGAAACAAACACACTAACTAGTAGTAAACAAGACAAACAAATTTAAATCAAAGAAAGTATAGAAATTTTATAAATACCTTCGGCCAGAAGCATGTTGTCTGTCTCTTCGTCTGCTCTAGCTCCTAGAGTCTTCTATATAGTAGTAATTTTCAAATATATAAAAGACAAAGAAATTAAAATAGAGAAAATATAAAAGTTTTATAAATACCCTCGGTTAGAAGTAGACACGTCAACGAAGAAACATTTGATCTTGAAAAAGTCGACACATGCACGGCATTTGCAATCTTCAAATGTACACATACTGCAACTGAAGCAAACACACCTAACACAACCATTGCACTTGGCAGATTTTGGGCAAACTCCTGCACAATTTTCGACTCATATGTCTTTAGCTTCATGCAATTTAACCTTTAAAAAAGAAAGAAAATGTATCACTAGTAAATCAAACTTATGATAAATAATGAAAATATAATCTTCAATATGCAAATTTTACTCTACAAATTATTCAAGGAAATGATAGTAATAATTGAAAAATGATAAAAAAAAATTTGTAGTAGTAGAGTTGAAAGACATACTAATTAACATATATACAAGTTATACAAGCATATATATACATGATCATAAAATACATGTGTTATTTTATGAATTATTGTTACTCCTTTACTAAGCTATTCATTCTTTGAAAATAAAAAGTGGCCAAAAATTTTAACAATATTATTGGGAAGCCAATTTTAAATTCATAAAGTGTTTTTTTTTAAAAAAAAAAAAATTGATGTGTTTGGCCATTTTTTTTAATGAATTAGGAAAAAAAACTGAATATTAGCACAATTTTTTTTCAAAGGCTAAAGGGAAAAATCACGCTTCAAAAGTACTTCTATAAAAAAAAAAAATACATTCTAAAGACTATTAGATTGTGAATGCTTCGTGAAATAGATTGTAAACTTGTTTCATATAACATAAATAAATAAAATACGCCATCGATTATAATAAGTTAAACTATACTGATACGGAAAAAAATTATATATAAAAAATAATACCTTTTTTGAGGCATATCAGAGCATTTTCAATCCTTCATAGCAATAGCATCGTGATGATATTTTCATTCTTCTTTAGTTCGTCTAAAAAATCGACGTTGTTTGTTATATTTAGTGCAACGAATAAATTACGATGTATAATTCCTCCACGAGTTGGCCTATGAAATGTATCAATGTGATATTTCAAAAAACATGTCCTCCATAAATTTTGTTTGCACCCTTTCTTATTAATCACCCAAAATTTGACTCTTCCAATTTTGCATTGCCATCTTTCTCCCTAACATGTTTAATAAATTCGATCGGTGATAGTTTTATTATATATCAAATAAGTAACTGCTTATTATAAAAAAAAAAAGAAAAAGATATGGCTTAACAAATATACATTTGATTTTTTTGAGTTTATGGACTTTTACATTTTAGATTACTAAGTGTTTGAGTAAATTGTTTATATATATAATCAAGTGGATTTCATAACATAAATATAACATTTTTTTGATCAAATGTTGAATTCATAACTAGAGTTAATTCTGGATGATTAGCATTACATAGTAGAAACAAGTTTTTGAGGGGACAATTTAGTAGAATAAGTTGTACGTGTATATATCCTATTATTAATCATGGGTTAGATATAGTATTTTAATAATTTTTAAGATTAAATATTTAAATTGTGGAAAACTATATGCATCGTGAAAGCATACAAGAATTTTATTGTCTACGTGAATAATAGATATTCAATATCATTTATGCTAGAATATACAATCGTGTTAGAACACATAAACTTGCTAAAATTTAATTCGATAAATACCTTTTGAAGCGTGAACAAATATCTTCAAGCGAATCCCTGTGATTGACAGACCTTCAAGCGAATCCATAAGATAGACAACAACTATGGTCTTCTACAGTGATCTCAAGTTCACATCTGAACTCTCTCAAGACTTGGGTGGACAAGTATGCATAAAAAAAAAACTCTTAATTCCTTTTGAATCACCATATTTGGGATTAGTGACACCACATTCAATCTCCACACAATTTAACTTTTTGCTTAAGACACCCATGAAATTATCTAACTCCTTGTTGGTAAACATTTCTAAAACTATTTAAAAACCAAGAAAAAAAATAGTATAAACATGTCATTCTAGAATTTAGACACAAAATGTCTAAGAAATCAAAAGAAAAAGAAAAGGAGAAGCCTTTTTAGGGATGTGACATAAATTGTTAGATCTATTAATTAATATGTATGCCTCTAACATTGAACATCAATTGAAAGACAATTACATACAATTATATGAATGCATAACAATTTGTTAACAAGATATATTTATTTATATGTGCATAAACAATAAAAGAAAAAAAAGAATAAATAGTGATACAAGAATAACAAATATTTCTATGTTGTGCAAATAACTTTTTTTTGTACCAATACCTAAAATAAAAAAAAGTTAATTACTAAAATAGATCCAAATAGTAAAAAAGCAGTCTTACCTTTTATAACACGGAACGTTGGTCTCCACGAGAAAATTGAATTTAACTTCTGTCAATGAGAACACAGATGAAATTTGCGCCTTCACGTATGACACCTTCTGATAACACTAAAACATCAGGTTTCCATAAGGAAGTTGACATTCAGCTTTTGTCGATGAAAACACCGATCGACTATGACGAACCCAGATACACATCTTTGATTACACAGAATTATCAGATCTATATGAAGAAATTGAGTATCAACTTTTGTCAATGAAAATATATAGATGGACTGCGGCGCCTCCATGACCTATTTATAAGGCCGACTCTAGGGTTAGAAACGAGGTATCTATTTTAGGTCCCAAAATTTGATGTGCCGCGTTTTAAAGCTATAAATAGAATTCTTATAGGTTCTCTTGTGGAAAATTATTATGTATGTCCCATTTCAATTTATTAGTCTTATTTATTTTTAGTCTATTTTAAAACAAAAAGAATAAACATTTTTTTGGCTAATTCTTTAATTATAACTATTCATATTGAATGTTTAAAATCACGTGATTAAGTAACATTTTAGCAATTATACATATTTTAAAATTAATACTACAAGATTCAAAATAATTTCTTTACTTTCTTAATGATCAATGATAATTCATATAATTAAATCTAAAGCTAGGAGAGAATACTTTGGAAATGTTTAAGTATATTTTGAAGGAAAATAGTGATAGTTGAGATATATATATCCTAAATGAAATAAAAGTGATATTTGAATGCAATTTACAATACTTGAGTGACCATTTAAGAAGCTAACTCCAATTAATAATACACAAAGTTAATATATAATTACTTTTCTAATACACTCTACCAAACGACTCAAAGAATATCAAAATGTTCATGTACTATTTTTAAGAGTCATTTATTGAAAATGCTTAAGTTAATTATTTTTAATGAAAAATTATATTATTATAATAATGTAATTCTAGTGTTAAATAAGCTTAAACATGTTCATATACTAGTCAATTTTGTAAAATTGGGATTAAAAAAGTGGTTATATGCACCTAATTTTCTATGTGGATAAGCCCAATAAGCCAAGCCCAATTTGGATAAAAAGCCCAACAAGCCTTATAGCCTATATGGATTAGTTCCATTTCTATCACTCTCCAGTTTCCATATCCATTTTCCCTCCGAGCTCTGCGAAAATGGCGGTCTTATGCTGTGCCACCTCTGCTTATCCTACGCATACTCTGAGAGTAACTTCTGCTAAAGCTGCAGTGCGTTCGAGCTCTCGAGTTTCAGTTCCTCAGCTGCATCATTCCGATTCCCCGTTTGTTCCCGAGGTAGAACTGAATATCGAAATTCTCTGTTGTTTTCTCAGAACTAAAATAATTGAAGTTAATGTTAAACAATTTTGATTTTGGTGAATAAACGAAACAGCTACATCAATTTCTGTGTAGGAATTTCGTTTTCTTACTTTTACTTGCACCATTGTAACCACTGGTATGTAGTATTGCTTCATGCTTCATGCTTAATGCATAAATAGACACTCAAACTTGGCCTTAACTGGCAATAAGGATTCTAAATTTGAGAGTCCGCATGTAGACACATCAACTTATGAGTTGAACAAGCCAACTTACAAAATGATCATCCAGGCACCTCCAAAATTTATGTGTTATGTCAATGTGGAGTGCCTACACTACAGAGTTGGAGTGTGTAGTTACTAGTTGAGACCAAGTTGAGGTGTCTAGATAAGCACTCTCAAACTTGGAGTTCTTACTTATAAGCTGAGGCTACATTTAAGTGTTTGTTTATGTATTATGCCTGATCTTTATGAATTTAGAAAGTATATCTACCAGCAAATTATACATTAAATAACTTAGACTACTGGGAAACTATGACAAAATTTCGGTTTCAAGTGGACAGCAGGGCAGAGGCAGGGTACCACTTCATCAAAAAATTGCACTATATGTAGGGTCCAACTTTTCTTTTCCCGTTAATATATATATATATATATATATATATGATGTTGAATCCTTTGTTTCTTCATATGTTTACCTCTTTCTATTTTGAACTACCTAAACAAAAATTCTAGCTCCACCACTTGTGAACAGTGCCATAGTGGCAGATGTATTGGACAGTACCCTATTTATGTAGCAGTTTTCACTTCATGAGATCCAAACTATGTAAATTTTATTTAGCATTTTAAAAATGTATTTGCTATAGTTTTCGAATCTCTAAATTTCAATTTTAAAATAATGAGTTAATCTAATCAATTTAGCTTTGAAGTTTAGTCAAACTGACTCTCGGGAAGCAAAAAGTTCCACATAAGTTGGGACGGAGAGAATATATGTTTACGCTTTGTTCTCACTTTACCACCACAAAATTGTGGTGGATGCAGTACCTCACCGCTCAGGCGCTCACTGTCTTAAAATCCTGGATTTCTGGCTTTGATATTGTGGGCTTGGGATGAGTCTATTTATTGAGAAATGAATGCAACATGATTGCATTTTCTGGATCTACAATGTGTAGGTTAATAAGGCTGTTGATTCTTTGTCAAAAGAGTTCAGAGAAGTTGACAATTTAGTGGCACGCAATACTGCGCGAGTTTTGAGAGCTTTCCAAAGGGTCAAGGTTGGGTCTCATGTAAGTTTTCATTCTCCAAAATTTGTTAAATTGTACCTTGTAGACATCATTTACATGTGAATTTTTATCTTTGGAGCAAATGAATCTTCAAATATATCAATTTTCGTTGCAAGATTTCTTTATATTCTTCGGTTCCTGTGAACTATACCAACCTTGCAAATGATCATATGGAGCTTTAGGCCTAGAATACTGATGGTTTAGAACCTTACTCAACCTTTACCTTAGGATATACTCTCTAGGGTCAGATGGAAATAAAAAGCTCATGAATTCAATTATTTTGACAATCTCAAAAAAAAAAAGTCATGAGGGGCCTACATGTTTTGCCAGTACCATGACTATGATCTTTTTTATTCTACTGCATGCGTGAATGATATCTTATCACTGAAAAACTAGTCAAAAGGTTTTTTTTTTGGGTGAGTGCTCTGACTAGTATTTTATTATTTGTTGTTTATCAAAAACAGAAAAAGATAAGAACTACTATAGTTTACCATGACTGGAAGCAAGCTAAAAGTTTGTTCAACTAGCGTTGTCCAATAAACATTATTGTATGTGATGTGGCGAGACTGAATGTCAACAAATAGAAAACACATGTTACCTTAATTTTACAATATACCTTCTGTTCTCTGAAGAAAGCATAATGCATGTACAAGTATTAGCACACAATTTTCTTTCTTTTAGGGGATGTGGGTGGAGGGAGTTGAGTCATGGCTAGATGGGATTCAAATCCATCAACAATTTGTTTTGTTCTGTTCCTTAGGTTTATGAACAAATGAAACATAAGGACAGTCATTGACACTCTTCCATCCTAGTTAAAATATTACATCATCCCCCTTTAAGTGGAACAACATTAATGCATTATATTACATCGTATTTTTTACACTGTCCAACTTATTCAGAATTTGAGATCCTATTTCTAAGTGTTCTGTGGTACACAATATTTTTACCGAGCACGGCTAACCAGAATGGTCTCGTCGACAGTAATGACATTGACAAGGTCAAGTGTCATAGTGGCAACTAGTACGCACTCTATGTTGTTAGCACTAAGAAGTGTAAAATATGCTTGCATCAGCACTTTGGTGGTAGCACTGGCTATGGTCATGAAGAAGCTGGTGGGCGTGAAGCCTTGGACCAGGCTTTTGCAGAAATTGTTGGTGCTGAGTCTGCAATTGTTCGATCACAGGTTTGCAATTTTTTTCTTTTTTTGGGTAGCTTCATATTTCCGTGAAAGAGGATATATTTTCTTAATCTACTTTCGCACTTCACCTTCAGTTCTTCTCAGGTACTCATGCAATCACTTGTGCCTTATTCGCTTTCTTAAGACCAGGGGATGAGGTATAGTTATTCTATACTTGTTATTATCACAATACTCTGTTTCATGAATTATTATTGTCCATACCCATTTATGTTTCACGCATTTGCCATTTTCGAAAAATTATTATTTTTACTGAAAATGACTTGAATCAACTTGTCTCAGTTGTTAGCGATAGCTGGTGCACCTTATGATACTCTGGAGGAAGTAATTGGAAAAAGGGACTCTGGTGGATTGGGTTCCTTGAAAGATTTTGGAGTAGAATACCGGGAAGTCCCAGTAAGTTGCATCTGCATGTTAGATATTAGGTCCATATGACTTAATTTTTCAGAATTTGAGAATAACAAACATTATCTGGACATATCGCAGCTTGCAGAGGATGGCGGGCTTGATTGGGATGCACTTAAAACCTCTATAAGACCTCACACTAAGTGTGCACTCATACAGAGATCATGTGGTTATTCTTGGCGTCGCAGTTTGAGTGTCACTGAGATAGGTCGAGCAATTGATATAATCAAGGTAAACCTTTTGAAACCACGTCCTTGATGATAACAGTTATTTCCAATAACAAACTCTCAAATATTTGGCTACTGAAAGGGTGCCAAAGATTACAAGCTATTCAAAGTATACCCTTTATCAGGCATAAGATGCCATGTCTATATAACTGATGTCATCCTGGTCCTTGATGGTTTGTGTTTGTAACACTGGGATAAATACTTTTTGTTGTTTTCACTTATTGGTGTTTGGATGTCTTAACATTGGCTATGAGAAAAGATAGTTCTGCCTTCAAACTCTCTTCTTTGACGCAGATGCAGAACCCAGGCTGCATGGTCATGGTAGATAACTGCTATGGTGAATTTGTTGACGACATCGAACCTCCTATGGTGGTATGTAAAGTTTTTTTTGTCATTAAAGTTCTGCATGTGAAAATATCAGATGTTGATTTTTGGATGAGCAGGGTGCTGACCTAATTGCTGGAAGTTTGATTAAAAATCCGGGTGGAACGATTGCACCATGTGGTGGATATGTTGCGGGAAGGAAAAAATGGGTAGAAGCAGCAGCTGCCCGTCTCTCGGCCCCAGGACTTGGAGTTGATTGCGGTTCTACCCCTGGTGATATAATGAGAACTTTATTTCAGGGTTTATTCCTCTCACCTCAAATGGTTGGTGAAGCAATAAAGGTATCTCTTTTCTGCTAAAGTTTTGATATGGTAATAATCTTTTGCTACTTCTGCCTCACCTGGTTATATGCATTCCTAACTCCTGTTGCAAGGGAAGCTTCCTGATAGCTGAAGTCATGGCGGCTAAAGGTTATAAAGTGCAGCCACTTTGCCGGATCAAGCGTCATGACACAGTGCAGGTTTGTTCGTCACATCTTGCATTTGTCTAGGCATATGCAAGTCCTTGTATTGCTTACTGTCGAAGAATGCCCATCTGTTTGCAAAAATGGTCCTAAAGTGTACCACCCACCATTCAATCACACTTCCTCATTCAATGAGCATTGTTACTATCTTTGTGTTTCTTCTATGAATTATATCACTATATCAAGTATATAATGGTGCTTTCAGACGTGTGCGGGTATTTTAAAGCAGTCATTGCTGGATTTCACACTTATACGTGCAACTGGACACTTAAGTTTTGCTATTCTTGTCAGGCTGTACAACTTGGAAATCGTGAGAATCTACTTTCCTTTTGCGAGGCTGTTCAGAGAAGTTCTCCTGTCAGCTCTTTTATCAGGCCTGTTGCAGGTGCAACTGCTGGCTATGCATCTGAGGTATGACCAGTTCGTTGGGAATTAGTTTTGCTGTACTTGAAGGGAACTATTTCTTTTTTCTTGTTAGTATTGTGTTAACAGTGTAGTGGAAATAACATTATTGAAGATGGTTAATTGTTAAAGCTATGACATAGGAAACTCTTTGTAACTATCATGCCTTAAAGCTCATGTAGAATTAGTTGCGATCGGAATCTAATATGAGCAAATATTTTCTTTTTATACTGGGAAACATTTCTTTAATGTCTTCTTCTATCTGCTTGGATTCGTTGGAATCATAGAAGATGAGGGAGTTGTGGACTTGTGGCAATGAATCAGAAGCAAGCTTGCTTCTGTCCTGACTTTTCGAGCTTGGATAGTTGGTTTAATTTTTGAGTCTAGGTTGATGTCTGCAATTTTGTCTTGGTTTTCTACCTGTCCTTTTTCTTTTCCTTTGTATGCTCAGCATTTGAATTCTTGTAGTATAATTTATATATGAAGCACAACTTAATTACTTTTTTACTAGAGTGTATTATCTTGAGTAACTTACCTTCAGCCTATTTTTGGAATGTTATTCATGGATTAGGTAATTTTTGCTGATGGAACCTTCATTGATGGAAGTACTAGCGAGCTCTCATGTGATGGACCACTAAGAGAGCCTTTCTCTGTTTTCTGTCAGGTAATCTCTGCCATTTCTGTGACTATTAGTTAGTTTTCTATGGAAGTAATTACATATATGTTTGTTTATGTAACTGATCATGTGGGAAAGAGGTATATGTTTATTCGTTTTTTCAACGAATTTGAGGGAGATTCAATTTTCTCACTCGAATTTCCAATTGCAGGGTGGCACTCATTGGACGCAGTGGGGACTAGTTCTGGGGGAGGTTTTGAAATCTCTATGAAACTGGAAAAGATCATACATTGGTGAATATCCTTCACAAATCAATTTTTTCCACCAAGTTCCTCAGAGTATCATCAACGTAAATTGTGGCCAAAAGAGAGATTCTTCATCAACTGCACAAATTTTGTAGAGTAGGTAAGATAACACTTTTCCTCTGATTTGCACTACGAAAGCCTTGGGTCTTTCAAAGAACTGTGAATATGTCAAGTCTGCAAAGATCACTATGAGCTTTGGTATCCCTCGACTATGATTTTGACATGGCTTCAATGGATTTGACTTTTCTTTCTAAAACATTATTTGATTAAAAGATTTGTCATGTGTTATTTCTGTTTCATTCATCAGGCCATGCGAATGATATCGGATGCTCCACACAATATCATATACAAGAACAAAAGGAGGTGAAGAGGATTGCTTGGACATGAGTACTAGAACAAGAAATCCAGTGGTAAGGATTTGTTTGTCTCGGTATTAATACTTCTGTCTATAGATATTGTTTCTCGGAAAAGGAAAGGAAAAAAATTGCATATAACTCAAAGGCATGTCCACGTTTTTTCAAAAAGAGGAATATGAGAGGTTATAGATACATCCCCTCTTCCAATTTGCATCAGAGAATATGGTCAGATTACTTTGAAGATGCCCGAGTGTTAAAAGACATGTCAGTCAGTCAAATTCCTTCTTGTTAAAACATGCTTCATTTTCCTAGGTGCTCAACTACTTGAAATGATGATGAATTCATTGTTTATCATGCTTATTCTATTTGATTAATCTGTTCATCATGCTCAGCTTATTGTACTTGAAATATTTCACCTAACTCCCTGATTTTAATGATTTCTTCTGATCCAATTTTCTACGATTAGGTTAGTAGCATAAACCAAGCAAATGGACTTTTGAAAACAGATCCTCGTTTGATGCTGTCAAGTTTAGTCCAGGCATCATAGTCTGATTAATTGAACATTGATGTAAAATTTTCTGTCTCATCAATATGCTCAAAATAGTCACTAACTTAATAGACGAACTCATACTTATTTACAGAATAATGCTCGATTCCGTTCACGTTTTGTTATTTTTTGTTGTAATTTATGCGCCACCTGCTGTGCTTCTGCATGACTACTAATATTTGCTTGTACACCCGATTACATCGAGCATATATCGTCTTCCATCAGCACAAGTACTAAGTTATATTGTTCATCAAACTTAGGCAAATAGTTTCCTAGTGTTTTGTTTTGTCTCTGCTAGGAGATGAACTATATTCTTAGCTATGTCTTTTCTTGTATGGATTTATCATGAAAGATTTTTATTTTTGTATTTATCAGTCTTAATATTGTCGAACTAATTAATAATGCCTAGGGATACACTACTTTGTCCAAATCTTAGTCGTATGATTTGGTTTTGTTGACTCGATATTATCAAGACCGGCAGGTCAATTTTAGAATTGTCTCCAATGTTATTCTGAAACGTAAAAATTATTGCTGAAACTAGAATTTTCATTAAGAGAGCTCATTATCTATTACATAAACTATATGAATTGATTTCCATACGTATACAACGTGATTGGATGAAATTTCTTTCAAAATCTTTTGTTTTATAAGTGGTCTATAATATTAATTCTCCCCATACGTGTGATATTAATAATTCAGTTGAATAAATTTTTGGTATGGTCTTTGTATTGAACGTGCATCCTCGTGCCATTATGGGCACTGACCAATAACATTGCTAGGCATGTAATGATACACCAGACATTAAAATTATATATTTTATTGATGTTAAATGTGTAGAAGAATTCTTTAATATATATAGTTTATAATAAAAAAATACTGAAAAATTAATTTTATTAACACCAATTTCTAGTTCTTTGTTTCAAATTTGTTTATTCTATTTTCCTTTTGCATCCATTTAGAAATGAAATGTTTCTTTTTCTTCTTAACAGCTTTTCACATGATAATTTAAAGAGCATATGATTAAGGATATTTTTAAGAGCACATGATTAAAGATATTTTTAAATTTCGTATTAAATTAAAATCGGTTAAATTGATTGAACAGATACATAAAACCCTTTACGTGTATCAGAAACTGGGGACGGCAACTGTGGGCCCTCCGAGTAAGTCGGATCGGCACGTGCATGAGCATGTGGTTCGGTGCCACGTGTTAAATGTTCTTCTAGATGTTGGGCCCACTATCTCCAGGCTCAGCCAATAGAAACTTCAATCAGTTAGGTGGACCACAACTCTCAACTTCCAAAATCACACGTAAAATTCACACGTACAATTGTCCGTTTCTCACTTGGAAATTTATAATTATCTTTTAAATACGCTCAATTTTAGTTTAAATAGAATAAATACTAATGTTCACATTGAATATTTATAGCAATTTTTACACATAATAAACATAAAAATCATATTCGTATGTTATAGCTATAATTTACATATTTACTTTTCATAGCACTTTTTATGTTTGTTATGGAGCTTTTAATTTGTATAATCTGCTACAAGATTCAAATTTATACGAATTGCTTAGTTTTATATAAATTCATATATACATTGTAATTTGTATAATAAGGTTTGTATTTGTATGATTATAAGTTGTGTAGGACGAAAATATATTTATTTGTATTTGTATGTATACTTTTCTCTCATTTCATACAAACACAAACACATTTTATACATTTATACATCGATAATGGCTAATTGTATATACAGTTATATAACAAAAAATGTGATATATGATGCTAATTACAAATAATAAAATACACTGTCTAACATTTAACTGAAATTAATAATTTGCTATTTTATACAATTTTTCCTATTTAATTGGCTAATTTTACTATTTTGAAAGTCATATTTTCATGGGACTAGTTTTCTCTATCTTTCTAAAATCTATTAAAAAAGCTAGAAGCAAAAGTGTTAGCATTTAGCCTCCCAATAGAGAAAACATAGGCCTTCAAATAATTTTGTCAAAAATGAAGGCCTTAACAAAGCCGCGTAAGAGACGAGTGAATTACCTCTATGTCAAACGTTTTTTTCATTATAATCATAGTGTTGGGAGCAATTTTCTATCTATAAGTCGTGTTGTAAAAGTAGCCTTTCGTAGAAATATAATATAAAATTGCATACAATAAATTCTTATAGGTAAACTTTTCTCCAGACTCTACATAACCGAGAGCTTAGAGTATCACATTGCCTATAAATATATATATGTAGCATATGAAAAAATTCATCTAGTATTTAAACCTCGGTCCAAATAAATCAACTGTCCTTTTAGCGTATCATATGGAGTAATAATATCGTAAACTCAACGTGGCAATTGTTTTTTTGAATATAAAGAGTAATCATTTTCTCCATAGTTAACTTGTACGATCTACAGGGTCAGTGGTTTGGTTGGTGAATATTATTCACAAGAATCCCAACAATTTGTTCATTGCATTTGACGCCCATTTCTAGAGACTTTGTAAGTACTTGTCTTTCTCTTTCTTACCCTTTTTTCCTCTCTTCTTTAGCTCCTACACTCATTAGCTATACTTTCTATGTTGAAATCATTATGTATTTTGTTGGGATTAACCATAAGAAGTCACTTATGTAGATATTTTACTTGTTTAGATTACAATATTGTTGAAAGATCAAATTTTTACTTTTCTTGAAAATGTTGCATCGGTTTTTTAGTGCCGCAGCTGGATCCTTGATGTTTTTTTCTTGGGTGAATCTTGAAATAACCATGATTGTGTTGTAGCCTAGCTAGTTTCAATATAGCTTGTTTGAGTTCAAATTGGCCTTGTGATTTGTAAAGGGTTTGTCTTTTTGATGATTTTAAGGTCATAAAAGTACAAGGTCAACAGCTGAGGAAACTAGAGGTGAGGCAGAGTGATTAGCTTAGTTTGTAATTTCATATTGTTCTTGGGCAAAAGACCCACAAGTTACACACTGAGCTACTCACTGTTAGCTAAAATATCATCCATACTAGTGGGGTTACACCGGAAGGTAGGATGCGTACATCCTACTCCGACCTCACTTATGGGATTACACAGGGTATGCTGTTTTGTCGTTGTACTAGTGATAGATACTATGATACTTTGGATTCCTCATATTTCTCATTGTAGCAAGGACTAAGTATTGATGTCTATAAGTAGTACTCTTTTATTTTAACCTTTCCACTTATCTTAACTCTATCTTGAGCTAACTAACGGATTTGTTCTATTACTGTTAGCATGTAAAAAAGAAATCTTTTATGGTAATTTATCATTGATTGGGTGCCAATTAAGAACTGCGAGCACTATTAAGTCATGTTTTACCAGATGGCTTAATTTAGATTGATTGGTTAACGGAGCTATATCCAATTATTGATCCAAAATGGGATGGATTGGGAACATTGAGTGCCTCTGAAGGGTTAGTTTAGGTCATGAATGAGTCAATCTGCCCTTCTTGTTAGAACATCAAGTTGAAGACCGAAGACAAAGCTGGGTTGTCCTCGCAAGTATAACCTTTCAGATAACGAATGATGATATAATTGGGTTAAAACTGTCTGTATGAGAAGTCAGTGTTACAGATTTGTCATTTGGGTTTCTCAATTGTTGCAAGTGGAAGTGGTGATATATCCTGGTTGTTGACATGAGTGAAGGTCGAGGAATAGAAATGAAATTTGGTGGAATGAATTAAATGATGGTGGATTGGTGGCTATCTAAATAAATCAGTAGATATGAATTTTGGGTAACAATGAAAGTTGTACTTCTGTATACAAATGAAATTCTTGTCTATTTTATTTCCCTACATTTCTCTTGAAATATAAAAGCTTAACTCGAAATGTGCAATTTAGTCCTGATAAGTCTTTACACCACTGTGCAGGTTTGATTTTGGTTTTCTTGTTGGCTAACAACAAATATGGAATTGGATCTGGATCGTGGGCAAGTCACACTGATAGCATCCAGTATATGTCTTATGCTGACTTTACATTTCAGCATACAGCTAGTGACAGAACATTTTACGTCATGGAAGAAGCCTAAAGAGCAAAAGGCCATAATTATTATCGTCCTCATGGCACCTTTGTATGCTATTGTCTCCTTCATTGGGTTGGTCGATTTCATGGGAAGCAAACCCTTTTTCACTTTTTTGGAATCTGTCAAAGAATGTTATGAAGCAATTGTAAGTATAGCCAAGTTAACATTTTCTGCGTGTATCAAGCGTCACTTGTTGAGTTGTGTTCTTGTCAGAATTCTTTGCTCACTTGTGTTCTATGTGATAAGGTGATGGCTAAGTTCCTGGGGTTGATGTACACTTACTTGAATATATCCATAAGCAAAAACATAGTCCCTGATGAAATTAAGGGAAGACAGATTCACCACTCATTCCCAATGACACTCTTCCAGGTACAACGTGTAATCTAAAGTTATGTGTACATATCACTCTTATATATCATCAACATTGCATGCTTATGAGAAAAAATTGTGATGATGCCAACAAGGATGAAAACTAAATTACATTGCGTTCAGCATGCCTTATAGAGTATATATACTGTTAAGCACAGAGTTGCACTATTTCAATCCTTTTGCACCGATGTATAGGCACACTCCTGCATTGAGTTGCTTACTAAGTTTACGTGGACAAAGTATCATTACTGTGTAGTATGTTTACAAACTCAGATGTTAGGCTTACAAGTACACCATTTCAGTGCTCTCTTTCTTTTCTCTTTGAGACCAAAAAGCATGATGCCTCATAGAAGCTTACATATACAGTTTTAGTGTTGTCATGGTACTCAGTCACAAGCTAACTGTTGTGTCACTGCAGCCTCACACTGCTCATTTGAACCACCATACATTGAAGCTTCTCAAGAACTGGACATGGCAGTTTGTTGTGATTCGCCCTGTATGCTCTATTTTAATGATTGTTTTACAAATGTTTGGAGTGTACCCTAGTTGGGTTAGCTGGACCTTTACCATCATTTTAAACATATCCGTTTCACTGGCGTTGTACTCTCTTGTGGTTTTCTACCACGTGTTTGCGAAGGAGTTGGCGCCTCACAAGCCACTAGCCAAGTTCCTGTGTGTCAAAGGAATTGTCTTTTTCGTCTTCT
The DNA here is from genome assembly GCF_036512215.1 of Solanum lycopersicum. Taxonomy (NCBI): domain Eukaryota; kingdom Viridiplantae; phylum Streptophyta; class Magnoliopsida; order Solanales; family Solanaceae; genus Solanum; species Solanum lycopersicum. The sequence continues at coordinate 68,428,576 of NC_090806.1, forward strand.
GGCAGGTACGTCTCTCACCTTTCCTTACAATCTTATCTTTTGCTTTCTTGTAATTTACATGTTGGATTTCAAATTTTGCTGCTATTTGCTTTGTGGGACCTGAATTATTAATTAGAATGTTCTCCATCAACAATGAACCGAGTGTGATTCCACAAGTGAGGTCTAGGGAGTGTGGTGAACAGCCTTACTTCCACCTTGTAAAAGTAGAGAGAAGGTTGTTTCCTAATGGTATAAAAATAACCATTAGCGCTAAATTTCTTTATGAAGTCTGCTAGCATGTTCTACAACAACAACGAAACCAAGTGTAATCCCACAGTAGGGTCTGGGAAGGTTGGCGTGTACGCAGCCTTACCCTTATCTTGTAAAGATAGAGAGGTTATTTTCAATAGACTCGCAACTCATCCGAATGTACTATATCTCCAAATCTCCTAATGGTATGAAAATGAAATATTAATATCTGCTTTTACATTTTAGTTTTATTATGCTAAAAACGAAAACTTGTACCACTCTGCAGGGCATTCTGCTTAGTATTCTGGTATCACTAGGCATAATAAAATCTCACTATTTCTGGCTTGAGGTGGAGCGCCTTCAGGAAGGTATGCAGAATGAACTAGTGATCCTGGAGATGGTTTTCTTCGCTATCCTTATGCGTCATGCATACAGTGCAGTGCCATATCGCGCAGAAGCTGTTACAACTGCTTCAGAAGATGCTACTTCTGGAGATAAAAAGAATGAGTGATTATGCAACATGTCTTGTTGTAAAAAAATTATCTTCAGACATCACTCACTTCCTCATATTGCTTGTATGTTATGTTGGATTTGCTTGTCGATGTTATAATAGATTCTTACTACAGATCAACTAGAACATTTTGTGAGTGTTAATTAGCACTGAATTCCTTTCATTCTGAGGCAATGAATACTTCATTTGAAAAATAAAACAGAGAAACATATCAGTAGTTGGTTCTTTTCTTTTCTTTTTTTGTCTTAGAATATAATTATATTTTCGACTAGTTGGCTATTTAGTTTAATTCTTTTTTTTTCTCTCTTCTCAAAGATTTGTCTACAACAAGCTTTTGAGTTTTGCGATAAATTATCACGTTCTAATTTACTTTCCTATTAAGTCCAAATCAGATAAACAAGTTGAAAGCAAGAGAATCCTATTTTTCTAAAAAATAAAGTAATATAACAAAAACTTACTAATTGACGTATAATAGAAGTCTTACAAAATATAAAGAGAAAATTACTTTATTTCAATAATCCTAAAATCTGATGATTTTATTTACAATAGTAGATAGCAATACATAACACATATTCAACGAAGGATGTGGCGCACTTGGATGAGACTCTCCTCAGTTAATTAAAGGCTTCTAGTTCGAACATTAAGTCTACAAAACACTTGAAAAATATCTACGCATAAAGATTATTTTTCTTTTATTTTTCATTTTCTCTAATTATATATTGTAACACTTTTTGTTCCTCTGATAAATATTTGTTTTAATTAAATTGAATATATTTATCCTTTTAAAAAATCTATACTTTTGACCCCTATTACCTATCAATGTCATGATTTTAATAATTATTAAAAGTTTCACCATTTAAATATCCATATATTACGTTATTTTATAATTAGCACCTTACCAAATACCACTAAAATTGTTATTCTCCCTAAAAATAATGTTTTTATAGACAAAAAAATAAAAAAAATAAAATATATATATATATATATATATATATATATATATATATATATATACACATAAAATCTGGCCCCACATCCTACCAGCGAGGTGTTCTACGCCACGTATGATTGGAAAAATCTTGTTGAGAATAGAGCTCTGCAAATTGGCTAAAACTATACTAACTAGCAAAAAAAAATGGAGTCTTTATTATCCTTTTGTTTTCGAAATTCTAATCAACATATGAACCGCTTGACATAAACTTCCTTTTTTTCTGTAAAAAGTATTGAACTTTACCATGACAGCACTTGCTCAAATTCTCATTAATTTATCACCCTTAAAAACACCACATGATGCTTTGTACAGAAAACCAAACTTTCTTGGGCTGAAATTACAGCGACCCAGTTGTTGTTTCACTAAATTAAGTGCAAGAAAAGTGTCAATTTGTAGTAGTTGGTATAAATTAGGTGCTTTTAAGGAGAAAAACTCAATCTTGACAGATAAAAATGGGATTTTTATGAAGGAGGAGAGATGGGGTTGTGAGAAAAGAATGGTTTTTGTGAAATTTAAACAAGGTTTTGGATTGGATGGGATTGGTGATGGTGGGGGTGGTGGGAGGGATAATAGTGAGACTGTGAGAGTGTTGAGTAATCTTGTTTTAGCAATTGGGCTTACTTATCTTACTATGACTGGTCAGCTAGGTTGGATCTTGGATGCTATTGTTTCTGTTTGGGTATTTTTTTCTAGACTTCTCTCTCAAGTATACACTTAGCTTGGCGTATTAGCATTTGGATTCTATTTGTGTTCCATTTGGTTATTAGCTATGATATATTTAGTGAGTATGGTGATTAGGGTGGAGGGTTAGTTAGATGGTTGAGAGTTGTCTCACTTTTCTTCCATACTAATAGTTGTAGCATCACTCAATGTGTTCTTGTTATTTCATTTCTAAACTATTTAATATTTCTTGCACTTGATTATGGTATTACTTAGTTGTAGGGACTGTTCCTTCTTAATATGTTTTGTCATGTGTTCTTTAGTATGTTATCTTGGCTTCTTCGCTTTTGTTGTCTTCGTTCTTTGAACTGCTTTTACTTGAGTCAAGGGTACAGCCTCTCTATCTCCCAAGGTCAGTCTACATACCCACTACCTTCCCCATGCCCCATATGTTGTTGTTGTTGTTGATAATAATGATGATATGAAATGAGCTTAAATGAAAAAGTGAGATTCATATAGCCAATCCTAACTTGTCCGGGATTGAGATGTACTAATTGTTGTTGTTTGTTTATTAGATTTAGTGTCTATATTTAAGTTTACATGGAGTTGTTAGAAATTAGTTTTTTTGTGAGTATGATATGCCATAGCTTGGGTGCACCTTTTTTCTTTTCCTGAATGACTTTCATCTCAGATATCACAAGTTAATTGAGAGATGCTAGTTCAGAAACTTCTTTAACTCTCATTTGCTGGTTCTGATACTTAACATGTACTGTATAAGTTAACACAGTGGATGGAACATGTTTATCCTATGATGATGCTTACCCTTTTATATTTTAGGGTGTTTGTGTTCACTGCAATTTAGAATTTATTTTAAGTTATCGTTGTTGGCGAAGTGCTTAAATCTGAAGGATTAATTTGCAACATATGTACGATTTTTTCATTATACAGTCAATCTCTGTATTGCTGCTTTGCATTTATTAGCTATGATTATCTTGTCACGACATACCTTAGATATTAACAGTTATCTTTCATTTTCTGGTTCTCAGCTCCTTGCAGTTCTACTTCCAATTTTAGGTTTGGGAGCTTTTATTTGGTGGGCTGGACGAGATATTGTTCAAAGCGCTGTAAGGGAACTAAACTTGCATCTCTTCACTTTACCACATATATCCTATTATTTCAAATGCCTGTATCGAGAATTGCATATGTTTCTACTCTGCCTGTGAAATATCAGATTTAAGTAGTTTGACTGATTATAAATTTATGTGGATAATATATCTCATCCATTATTTTGAAGTGTTGGATTGCATTCTGAAACATTGTTTACATTAAAGGAATCCAGTATTCAAACTTTTCTAGTGTACGGATCCCAATGAGATCACTTTCTCCCCTTTCAACTTGAGGTGCACTCTTTTAGACTTTATAGATTTTGTCATCTCGACATGTGTCATGTACTGCATCGCATCAAGGACTTCTATTGCTAGGCTTCAATTAAAATGCATCAATTTCATCCAAAAAATGCAACTCTATCGCTGCAAATCGATTTAGCACTTCTCAGTATCTCAAAATGTGTCAAGTTCTGCATCATCCAACTTGCTCTATTGTATTCATTCGTTAAATGCTTAACTGGCAAACATAATTTCTGGAATAACTACTATTTGTGACAAACAACGGGTTATCTCGTGCTCATATATTTTTACAATGTGTGTATGGAAGGATTATTCTGTTGCAGGTGCACTCCTTAGGGTGTTACAGTAATGAGAAATATAAATATTGTTTTAAATTAAAGCAGATCAAATGAAAGTTCTCTGGGTCCATCTAAACAACTATCAAACTTCTTACGGCACATGTTTCCTTTCTGAGTTTGCTTATGGATTTCTTCTACTGTGCAGTGCCCAAACTGCGGGAATGAATTTCAAATTTTCAAGTAAGATCAAATGGAACCTTGTTTAAGAGAAATATTTGAAGCCAGGGGGCTGGTTGTTTTTGTTAGTTACTCATAGCATTGATTTTCACCCAATGCAGGTCTACTTTAAATGATGAGGTTCAGCTTTGCCCTTTCTGTACTCAGCCATTCTCAGGTTAAAATTGATTCTCTTAGTTGGCTTGTCTCCCTTGTTTTGCCAACTTCCTCATAGCTGATCAATTGGTGGCACTCTTGTTTCATTTAGTTACACTATTGTTCTCATATTTGTTTTTAAGAGAGCTGGTGGAATTTGCACACAGAACAGATTTATCGAAATTCAACTACCAAATAGCTCGTTTCATATGTGACCCTAAATAAAATTTATGTACCCTGTTTACCTCGCGTTCTCCACCTCATAATCTTATTCCTTTGTCCCAATGCATATATGCAAGGTAAACCATCAGAAGTTCACAGCTCTTCATGTGGCTTGTTTGAATTGCACTTAGGCTTACTGTATCGAGCTCCCAGTCCTCGATATAAGTAGAGCTTCGTCTATTTCTCTCCATCGTGGTCTTTTGAATCCTTGGACTATATACATGTTAGATATTTTTTAATGGTTGTTAAGCACTTGAATGCAACTCAGATTTTGCTAGGCGATAATTAACATCTTGAGAGTGTTGGATGTGTTTGACTTTTCTTTCTGTTATCTTGAACTTCCTTGATGTAAATTGATTTTTTTATCATTTCAAATCTTTGTTCAAACATTGATGTGGGTTATATCATTAGTAACTGATGCAAGCTAAGCTTGTTATTTGAGATATTCCATGCATATTTGCAGTTGTTGGCAATAAGTTCGTGAGAGACCCAGTAACGTTCTCTAACCAGTCAACTACATTTGGTCAAGCATTCGGTGGTTTCAGTACTCGTTCTAAGAAAGGTTCATCTTTCTTACTCTTATTAAAACATTTACTGGTTATGCATAATCCATTTACCTAAACTTGGTGCATAATAAGGGCACTAACAGTCTCATCATTCATGAAGTTCTTTTTTTTTTTTTTTTGGAATATCGTTCATCTGATGAAGTTAATGCTGCCTCTCCTGTAAATAAGCTCGACTTTTGCAGTTCTCCTTCTGGAGAGTTATGAATTCCTTCAAGAAAGAAAACTTTCTTTTCTAACTTCTTTGGGATCCTTATGTACTCTATGAGTGCGGGGATTCAAATATTTACTTAAGATTAAAGCATTTAAAAGGCTTAAAATTCCAAGCGAACTTCATTTATGTTTCTTCTCATCACACGTTTCTGTGATAAACTTCAAATAATCTTCATAAGAATTGATTTAACTGCTAGACCGCGGAATACTGCCAAATTTTGTGCAATTTTAGGCCATTAGGGTTTTAAATCATGATCCTAGGACTGTCCCATAATATATCTGGATTAGAACTTACTTCACCTCATGTATTTACTTTACAGGTAAGAATTCCTCTGTCGGAATTGTTGATATAGAAGCAGAAGTTAAGGACGCGGACTAGGCAGTGGTCTCCAGTCATACAGTAGCATATGGTAAAACACTCAGATTATTTTTGCATCTTTGCCTATGCATGTGAATTGTGATGGATAAAACAGTTCAAATAAAACTGTACCTTCAAAATTTGTCTTTTTATTTGGAAAGAAAATCCATGCACAATCGTTTTGTTGTTAGTCTGTAATGACTCCATAGGCTACCAGTGTAGAAACGATGTCGATAATAGAACTGTTTGGACACGGTGTATAATCTGTGTTTCTGTCTATCTCTGCTATCCTCACACGGGGAGGGGGTGGGGGGTGGGGTGTTCAGAATTGACCTATACTATAGTTGTTATCGTTGGCTTCTGGTATGACATAATTTGCTGTATATAATTGATTTGAACGTAGACATTATACAGCTTCCCAAGATAACAACATGGATGGTGATTTGTTCTTTTAGCAGTCCTTTGTTGGTCTTGTCCTATTATGTATGAGGCTGCTTCTTTTTCTTCTTTCATAAAAATCATCGTCTAGGGATTATGAGAAGCAGCAGCAGCAGCTGAACGGGAAGAAGACAAGAACATACCATATCAGTATGAAGAGAAGCTTCTCACAAGCACTGTGCTGTTATGAAATACCGAAGAACACCACATTTAGCATAGGTTATCATGCATGACTGTACAGTCGCGAACACATGATCAACATATTATAGAATAATGCTGATTATGTTAGAAAAAAGTGTGTGATACTATTATACTTGATTGCAGTTGCCCTATAGTATAGCATTGGATAAGCTTATCATGTTTGTGAAAATACTTTCTAGCTTCTCATCTGTTGATTGTATTATGATGTAGTAAACAATAACATACCCCGTGTAATTTGTAGTTCTACAAGTGGGATCTTTGAAGGTTGAGATGTATGCACACCTTATCCTCGCTTCCCTACTTTTTAGCTAAGCCAGATGATGCCGTTTTCTCTATGACAGTAGGAGCAATAAACTGAATCTAGTAGAGCTTTGGTATTACCAGTTGATTTTCTAAACAAATTTAGAGCTTAATGTTGTGTAAAAACCATCAAGTGTTCCATGTTTCTACCAACTTATTACATTTATTTTCCTGTCATTGGTTTTCACCTTCAATAGCTAGAATTGTATGAATAGGTAATATTTTACCATCTCCCATAGTCTTAACATACTTGGAAACAGGCACCAAATGACCAAAAGCACAACAGATAGAAACAGCTTGACGAAGCTAATGAGCTTGCTGCATCTGACTCATTAAGCTCCATCAACCCAGACATAGACATTCAAATGGGTAAGAACGACACATAAAGAAAACTGCGGTTTCTTCAACATACTCATGATAATTACGCAAATGGGTAGCAAAAGTTGTTTCAAAAAGAAGAAACATCATATCCTCAGCAGGCAAAATGTTCCTAAATGAACCAACATTCTACAAAAAGCAAAAAAAGAAATTACATAGTTGATTGTCCAGTATTTCATATGCAATTCAGTCCCAACAAGGGAAGTGGAGGAAATGGGGGAAAAGTCATTGTAACATTTCATCATGGCAAAAATTGAGGACCACATAGCCCTTCTTTCTTTATTCAAGGCAATTCGGCACGTCAAATATTAGTGGGATCCTTCACCAACTTTCTGTCATAAGATGAAGCAAATCAGATCAGATATTAGATATGGAAAACATTATATTTGAAGAACAGTTTGAGAATAGTATTCTGTACAAGGTGAAATGTCTATATACTCTGTACACGTGACAAAATTGCTACGTTCAGTTAACTCAAATATACCTTTTTTCTTCACAAGGTAAGGTAAGATTTACCTAGCATATGTAGTAAAACCATATGATATGGTTGATCATTTGGTCTTCTATTATCATGTCATTCTTATTTCATAATAATAGATACAGTATAATATTTCGTAGGCATTTTTAATATGGGCGTATAAGAGATAATGACATCGGAACATATGCTTTAACACTACCAGCAACAGCAAAAAAATTGAATGAAGTTGCTAGCGTGAGAGGAATATACCTCTTCCTTCTCCTCTTTCTTTCCCTTTGTGAAGAGCTTATAACCTCCATAGAAGGCCAACCCCCAACCAGTAAGAGAGACGATCACAAACTACAAGGACCAGAGATGTGGTTACTGGAGACTAGAATTTCTATTTCCAAGTTACAACCAAAACAATAAAATCAAATTACACTAACAACAGTAAACAGTGTGAATTTTTATAGCAATTTGACAAATTCACTCATGTTATATCCACAGGTAACATTGCACCATATTTAAAAAACTTCAAGTCATCGAGAACTATAGATACGACTCCAAACCTTGGTGATTCACAATCAAAACTAGAAGCTGAAGTTGCCAAAAGTACATATTTTGTCAATCTAATCTATACTAATACGTACTTTGATGAGCCTATCCAAAACAGGCCCAACCATGGTAATAGATATGAAAGGAACCTACAAAAATGAGTAAAACTTTCTAGATATTGAACAGACATATGCTGGGGCCATAACTGCATATGATATGGAGTAAGTTCTGCAGTGGTCTAAAAGATAGAGTCAAACTTCATTGTGAAATAAGTAGTAGAGAGAAAATCATTTCCCACAATCACAGGTGAACTGTGAATACTCTCTATGCTCTTCTGGATCCCCAATTCAAAAGTGGCACTCCAATCCCCACTTTAACTTGTTGTCAACCATGTATCGGTGAAAATTAGAAGTACTGGTAATAGTTCTCTATCTGACATCTAGCATTCAAAGTTTCATAGCAAATTGCAGAAATTTCAAGTGAAGCAAGCTGATAATGTCAAAGCCAACAACCTAGAAAAGTCATAATAATTTAAACATGTAGAAAATACATCACAAAGGTCTGAAAGACTCACATGCTCTTCTTTCCATTTAGACGGACTCATCGGATCCTGCCAAAAGTTCACCTTTGGAGGTCCATGATGGTCTGCATTGAAAAGAAAAAATACTAGTTATCATCTCACTTCATAGTACAACTTCATCTGAAATCAATTGTAAGTGGCATTCATATGCTTGCACTGTTGTTGTTTTTTCCCCAAGCTGAATGTTTGCACTGTTTTCTTAGTGGTAGAGCACAAAAAAAGCCAGGATTTTGATTACCTCTTCTACATAACCTTTTCCCCGCTTTCCAAGTCAAACTTGGAAGCAATATATAGAAAGATGGAGATGGTCGTAAGCCATTTAGGATGAAGAAAAAACAATACAAAATGTCTAATTTGCATATTGAATTAAGTAGAAAAAGTAAAGTAGAAATTTTATTGATAGGAAGTGCACAATTTTCTATCTTGCTAGATTGGACAAAAAGGTTTTTTGAGGTGTGTAACAAATGCAATGGAACTTTGGAAACTCCGGTTACCATAGAACATGCATTCTCTTTTACCAATTTTACAAGCTCAGCCCAGTAGTATAAAAACTTCAGCTTGCTCACTTTGTTTAAATCCAAATCAGTAAAAACAAAAAAGACAACAGTACTTGAGAAATAAATGAAAAAAACACAGCAAATAGAGCAAAACATTTGTAACTGTTGATCATGTACAACAGTACCAAGTAACTATTATTATGCTCAATGAGATTAGTACATGACTTTTGCAGGCGAGCTTACATAGTCATAACTCAGCGCAAACAAAGAAAATGCATAAAAACTTTTCAATTTCCAAAACAACTAAAAAAAAGAAAATAAGGAAGACAAGTGCCTATATGAACTTCCAATGACTGTGAATCACAACATTATAAGCAAACACCATGGATATCTACTATTACTTTCACTCGCAGAAAGTAAATTTGCGAACGGATTGAAATTTCATAAATTTCAGGAGAATTAGTTTAATTTACCACCACCACCGGCAAGGCCGCGCCGCTGGATAAGTAAAGCGCCTTGCTTCGTTGAGCTAACTGATTTAGAAGCTGAGAATCGAGATAGGTTCGCTGCTTGCCTCGCCGCCGCCGTCCACGCCGCCATCGTATCGTTCTGCCGTGAGAGTCTGCCGGACCGAGTGACCGAGCTCCTAGAAATGAGTAAGATGCAAGAAGAAGACAATGACCAAAAGACCCAAATGCCCTTTTCCGGTAGCTATTCAGCGTACTGGGCTTGGGCTGACCCGGCCCAAATCCTAATTATGAAGTTAGCATTTCGCTAAATATTTAACGGAGAATAAAAATAAATACGTTAGTAAACTTTAAAAATAATATTATTTTCAAAAAGAGATTTTTGTTAACATAGCTATTAGACAGCTAACAACTAAATCACTAATCATAACACTATTTATACAGCTCATATAACTAAATGATTATGTTAGACCTAACCTATGTTTTGGGTGCATTTTTATATCATTTTCTCAACCTAAAACATCTTTATTCAAATTAGTTTGCACTCAACTGTCATAAGTCAGCTTCTAAACCATCAAAAACAGTAAAGTTAGTTAACTAAATCAATTAAGTTTGTCAAAGGATGACAATTGAGATGAATAACAAGTTTAACTCATAAAATCATGACATTATTTAATTCGTTTCATTTTATAATTTTTAATTAATTTAACATAAAATCAAATAATGTCACGTGAATTATGAACGGTGAACCTACTCTGAAAAATATTTACTCATGTTGGACCTACTTCCACTAATTCACACGGAAAACACAAAGGGAAATTCGCAAACAAATAAATAAGTCAAAATCAACTAGGCACTGCTGCGATTCCTCCTCCTTCCTCATCCAGTTGCATTTTTCTTTTGATAGATATTTACGCGTCGGAGAGGGGAGGAATCAGATCGGCGATTTTTATTTTCCGATAGCTTCTCTCTCCGTCGGTTAATTCGCTTAAACCCTTGCTATCGTCATCATGAATGAGAAGGCTAATGTTACTAAAGAGCTTAATGCGAAGCATAGAAAGGTATTTTTTGTTCCGATTCATGATTTCTCTTTTGAATTTCAGTTTATTGTGGTTGATCTAGTTAGATTTGATGATGTTTGGCTAGTGTTTGAGTTTGGTTGATACATCTTACATGGTTTTATCAGTTAATAGTTGAGATTTGGGGCTTATTGGATCCTTTTAACGCTTGTGTTCTTATTGAACTCCTATTCTAGTTTTATTCTGATAATTCGAGCAGTGAAATACTGATCTAGTTCAACTAGGTGCTTGGAATTATGATTTTGGATATACATTTTTTCGTAATAGAAGAAGAAAAACAAATATTTACACATTACGCACACAATTGGATTAAAAAAAGGATCTTTAAACTCATGTGCTACCTGAATAAGAGATTTTGAAGAACTGTGATAGGTCTTGAGACAGACAGTCTTGTTAAATTACTGAAAGCAAGCATCTTGCTTTGTACCTCAACTTTCCGTTATTATTAACAAAGATAATATATCTTAAAGCAAGCACCTTGGTTTAAGTTTGGTTGATGCATCTTATATGCTTTTATCAGTTAATATTTGAGATTTGGGGCTTATCAGGTCCTTTTGCTCCGTTTCCTAAAATTGAACTTCTATTGCTAGTTTTATTCGTGATAATTTGAGCACTGAAATGATAATCTGGTTTAAGCAGGTGCTTGAAATTATAATTTTGGATGTTCATTTTTACCTAAATGAAAAAGAAAAACAGACACTTACTTAGACAACTGGATAAAAGAAAAAAATGAAACGGACACATGTAGATTTAGTTAGTGCAATTCCAAACATAGTCAGTTGTTAAATTACTTAAAGCAAGCACCTTGCTGTGTACCTTAACTCTCCACTACTATTAGTAATCTATCTTTATCTTGATAATTTGAATCACTTCTTTGCACATGACACCAAGAAAGTGTCAATATTCCGTAAGGGTTAGCACTGGCTGTCCAAATCTATCTGTACAAAGAGGAATCTCTTCTTTGTAAAGAGATCTCCTTTGCCTTTCCATCTCTGTCTTTCACTCCTTCAAAAGTTCTACTGTGCCTTCCTCGCCGGATAGTCAGGGAGTGTGTGTAGGTTTCTGTCTTCCATCACCTTCTTATTAGTCTCAAACATCCCTTAGTTGTATATGATACATCCAAGAGACGGGTTTTAAGGATATACATCATTTCTTATTGTTACTAATTATTTAAGGACTTAAGGTGAAATTTGTTCATAGTACCATGGCACTATTGACATTTTATTCCTTTCTTAGCGCATTAAATTGATTCCAACATGCATATAGCTGGAATCAAGAACCTAAAGTTAAAGCCTTTCATCATTCGTCAACTTTTTTCCGGCTGAAATTACTAGTTAGAAGTGACTCTATCATTAGAGTTAATGAGTTATCCAGAGCTCTCTGATGGAGAGGTGGAGGAGGAAAGATAATTTCTTTATAAGTTAGAGGATGTATGAAAGCAACTTAAGCAAGCTCAATGGAAGCTTCCTCTTCATGAATTTAGAATTCTTAATTGCCAAAGCTGTATTAGAATTCTTGTAGGAAGAAAAGCAAAAGTTTCTTCTAATCCAAGCAAAACACTAATAACCACAACAAGAAAACCACAAGGATGATTATCATCGTTGCAGTTTTTGGTTCTATTATGATTTCTTCGTAGCTTACTTACTGGTGGTTTATGTGTGCATGCACATTCGAAGTAACTCATTGCTGTGCTTGTTGACAGATACTAGAAGGACTTCTTAAGTTGCCCGAGAACAGGGAATGTGCAGATTGCAAAGCCAAGTATGTATTAGGATGTATTTGAAACGTGACAAAGTGAAGCTCGGATGCGCTTGTTAATAGAGCATTGAATTGAACAGAATTGGCTTTATGTATTTGGAATCCTTGTATTTACTGTATTTTTCTTTTGCTCCAATGCAGGGGTCCTAGATGGGCAAGCGTGAACCTGGGAATATTTATATGCATGCAATGCTCTGGGATCCACAGAAGCCTAGGGGTGCACATATCAAAGGTGATATATCCCTTATCATAACCAAGATGTTCCACATATACTAAAAAATCTTAAATGGTGGTGGGCACTTGCAGTCAAAAGTTTTGTCACAATTGAGAAATTGCAATAGTAAAGGTTATGGTGAACTTTAGTGCTCCCTGTTGTTGCTGCTGTAGTAGTGCTGCTTCATATTCTTGACTGAGTTAAAATTCTGTGAACCACTAAGTACGACTGAAGACTCAAAACTCATTCCTTTTTCACCTGGGACACCCCTGATGAATATATGTTGATTTTTTATCACAAGGATGAGGAACATTTCATATCTATTAGTTCATGACTCTACTACTGAAATTCAACGTATATCTACCTTCCTCTCTTATTGCATTGTCTTCTGATTGGAGGAATAGTTGTTATGTACTTCGGTTGGAAAATCACTCTTCATTTCCTTATCTTTGTGTTTTATGACTATGATACAGGAATAATTTCTAACATCTACCCAATCTCATCCTTTTTTTTTTTTACAAACATGTTATGCACATATGTCGACTGAATGGAGTCATTCAACTATTACCCACTATCGTTAAGATGAAGAAAGTCTGTGAAACTTTTTGCCATTCCATCCCGGGGGAGGGGGAGGGAGATTTACTGACAACTGCTAGCATTAGGAAAATCCATGGTCGTTATATTTATTGCGCACTTTTTGTCAATGTGTGGTTGTTAAGTATCTCCTGACTTGGACATGTGACAGAATTTCTCTCATCTTCCTTCAACCTTGGCTAGTTTTTTTCCCTTCTATTTTTAAATGGTTGTATTTTACTGGCTCATTGTAGTTTGAATCTACTTCTGTTTCGCCTCTCATTTTTAGTTGAACTCATGAGGTTCTTATTTCCATAGAAGATACGTCTTTTGTAGAACACTATACTTTTTGTATGTTCTCTTACTATTTGTTATGTCACTTGTACATGGGATATAATCCCACATCTTTTACATAGTCAAAAAAAATATCTATATTTTAGAAGAATGACTCATTTTACTCTTGAGCGATTGTTAATTGTTCCATTTTTTGGTTTTGTTCTCTGATTCTCTGAAATTGCAGGTCAGATCAGCTACACTAGACACATGGCTTCCTGAACAAGTTGCATTTATCCATTGTAAGGTTTCTGTTTCTGATACTTATCACTGTTTCGATTTCGATCTGATAGATAATTATTTATTACCCTTCTTTTTCTCTTTGGGTTGATATAGCAATGGGAAATGAGAGGTCAAATAGTTTTTGGGAAGCAGAGCTGCCTCCAAATTATGATAGAGTTGGTATTGAGAATTTCATCCGAGCAAAGTACGTGCTTACTAATTCTCTAACAATTAGTACCTTTATGCAGTCTTCTTTCACTCAATCTAGTATTTGATGCTTATTCAAGACATTTCCTGTGTTTTGATAAGATATGAAGAGAAGAGGTGGGTCCCTAAGGATGGGATTCAAAAATCACCTTCCAGGGTTCAAGAAGAGAGGGCTTCGGTGCAATGGCAACAAAACAATGATAGAAGTGGGCGTATACATGCAGCTAGCTCAGGATGTGCATCTGACGAGAGGAAAAATATTCAAGCCTCGAAAGTGAAGCAAGATGTACCTGCTGCTAGAGTCAGTATACCAGTGCCTCCTAGAGGACCAGAGCATGTATGTTAAACTTATTCGTCAAACTGTTTTTGTCCATGCTACTTTCCCTTCCAGGTGTAGTATTATTGTTTCAATGTTCTATTTTGAATGAAATCTTATTCTTTTGCTGGTTATCTACCCGACTTGCCTATGTATGTGAGCTGATTGGGCCGTTAGCTCTTGAGTTATTGGTTCACTGTAAGGGGTCGTTTGGTAGAGTGTATTAATATAATGCAAAATAGAGTGTATTAGTAATGCTTGCATTAGCAATTCAGTATTAGTTATGCTTGCATTAATTATACATAGATTATTTTTATGCATTGTTTGGTTTGATGCATTAAAATAGAATGCATTACATTAAAAGAAATATTTTCATAGATACCCTTCACTATTATGGTGGAAAAGATATAACAAAGGTATTGAGGGGCAATTGGGTGTTTAATTGAGTTAATGCATGCATTAAAAGCATTGCATTGTTAGAAATTCATGCCATTAGCAATACACATCTTAATGCACAATAGAGTGTGTAACTAATGCAAGCATTAGTTATACATAGGTTGGAAAAGAGTACCAAACAAGGTACTAGCAACACACAAGGCTAATGCATGTATTATTTTTTTAATACACTCTACCAAGTGTTCCCTAAGTGTATTTGTGTTGAATATTGATTCTTTACTCAGATTAATGAATTAAGCAGCTCTTGTTCATACTGTTTAGCTATTACATACTTGAGATCTTAGTTTTTATGTACGTGGTGTATTCATGGCCCCTGTTGGTCCTTCTGTAGTTCTGTATAACTGCTGCTAGCTGCTGTTTCTTCTGAGTTAGTTTGGATACTTTCTGGATTAGAATAGACTCTTATAGGTTTGACACCTTGCAGGTAACTTCAGGTCAGGTTGCTAACCAGACAAGTCAGAAAGCAGAGCCAGTTGCAGTCACTGAACCAGCTAAGCAGGTTCCGGAAGCTGCCAGTCCTCCTAAAGTTGATTATGCTACTGATCTATTTGACATGCTTTCTATGGATTGTCCAACTGACAATGGCTCAGAAGCAGCTTCTACCGATGATAACTCCTGGGCAGGCTTCCAGTGTATGTCAAGTTTCCGTTTTGTTTGAAACGTGATTCTTCTCTTCCAGTTTGTAACATTTAGAGGGTGTACTTGTCTTTTTCACTAGCATGGTCCATATTTTTCCAAGTGTTTTACTTCTTTTTCTGAGAGAAGACAAGTAGTTTGAGAATCAACAATAACTACACCACAGTTTCAAAAAAAGTTGGGAATGTAAATGAATACTCAGCTGAACTTTTGTCATCATCATACAAAATATATGTAACTGTGAAAAAAGTTAAATATATGAAATAATAATTATATTAGAAGTTCATATATTATGGCATATAAAGCTATGATAAGGTCAAATACTCCAGTTAAGAATCAACAACTTGTAATTTTTCTTGGCATTTAAATTCAAGTTATCATATTACCTATTGTTGCTCATTATCTCTTATTAAGTAAGTTGTGCCTTTGCAGCTGCTCAAGTTACAAACTCCATTGATCAGAAGAAGTCTCAATCTGCTGCTGCTTCTGGAATTGAAGATTTATTCAAGGATTTACCATCAATTGTGCCTTCTGCCTCATCGCAGAAGCCACAGAAAGATGCTAAAAACGATATAATGAGCCTTTTCGACAAGGTGCAACACAACAAGAATTTGGATTTTTGGTCATGTCTATCTTTCCTCCTTTATCTAATAACGTTGTTGTCATTTACAGTCCAATATTGTGTCACCTTTTGCTATACATCAACAACAACTTGCTATGCTGGCGCAACAACAGTCTTTACTGATGGCTGCGGCTGCTGCAGGTGGTGCTGTAAGACTTCCTGTAAATGCACAACAAAGCACTAATGGCACCAATATGGTAAATCAGAACTGGCCAAATTTAGGCTATCAGTTCCCTGGAGTGATAAAGCCAGCAGCTGGTAAGACTGAGCTGGAGAAATATATGCAGGTATAACACGAGTACTATTTATCAAAGATAAAGAGAAAAAAACACACGGATATCTGATTAACTATTGAAATTTTCTTTAAGTTTCTTTACTCAAAGCTGTTTATTTTTCTTCTAAACTAGGTAGGCAATATGGGACCAGCACATGTAGTTGGAAACTCTGTGCCAATTCCAGCATCCAGGTATTAACCTCTGATCGTTGTTAGTTAATTAGAACTTCAACTGTTCTTTGAGGGCCTAATTTTTGGTCTATAAATTCAACAACTTAATCCTATACATCTATCCTGCCAATTATTTGTCATTAAGATCTCTTAAATTATGACCCCTTAATGCTCAATGTAGTGTATCCATTAACTGTTTCTTCCATTTGATTTAAAGTATCCCTCCTCTTACTCCTCTTGTTAATAATGGGTTGCGGACAGACCCCATTGAACAGTATTTTTTTAATCCACAGCTACATCTCCGAAGGTGTATGATCAATTTGCATTGACAAGCTCAGTTGCCAGTCATCTTTGACTTAGTTTAATACTGATGTAGGTTATTGAATCAGTTGAACAAATTTTGATAGTTGTGCTATCTATCGTATCCAGGAGGAACAAATTTTTGGGTGCTAGTTAATTTTTCATCTTTTGATGCTCATAGTTGATCTTTTGTTCTGCAGCTTCTACTCAATGGGACAGAACACTTCCAGCAACGGTATTGTGCCGCCAGGACCAAGCAAGCAAGCAGCTACCCCGATATCATCAAGCTCCACACAGTCAACAAAAGAATTCGACTTTTCATCTTTGACACAGGGTATGTTCACAAAACGCTGAAAAACCAACAAGGAAGCATACTAGCTATTAGTATACAAATTGTTTTTTTTCCCACATGAAATTAGCTTTTGTTGTTCTACTCCTGTTTTGGAGATTGTAAACTAAATGTAGAGGACCAAATATTGAGTTTTCTTTAAGGTGATGGCTTGATTTGTATTTTTGTATCTGGAAAAATAAGCTCTCAAGATTGGATGGTATTCGATTCTTTTCCTACCTTTTACTGCTTTGTATTCATGTTTCTAATTCTAATATTCTGAGTGATCTTCTTTAGCATTAACAATTATATGTTTAGTTCCATCTTTGGGGTTGATTAAAATATACTACTGTATTCTATTTGTATCTTGGAATAAGATGATTAAAGAATCCTCCCATAGAGATTAGCACTGTCAAATTGTTATAAATTCAACGGGAAATAATTATTTTATATAGCATTTTGAAGTTGATTAGACTACACTAATGTGTAAGACTACCTTACAAATTGAAGTCTTTATTCAAAATACTAATCCACTCAAATATCTGCCCATGGAAAATGGTAAGTAGAAAAACACGTGTCAATTATCCATTTGATGGACGGTAACAAGATATATGACTGTTTTTACACTCAAAAAGCTCAATATATCAACATCCTAGTAGATTTACAAACTCAAATTATAGTTTGTTTCGATTAAATACTTGAATCCATCTATTTAGAAAATTTTGACACAAAATTTAAAATTATTTTTGTGCATCTTTCAAGTGTTCATCATCCTTAACTGAAACATGAAACAAGCATGAGGGTCTACGGCTTATTAAGGCTAATTCATATAATTAAAAACCTGACATATTTTAAGTGGTTATCTTATATATATATAACGAGTATTTGAAGAAAACACATATTTCTTTTAAAAGAAGATTGAACTAAACAGTCTAACAGGATACTATTTTATGTGTTTACAATTTCAATTAATACAAATCATAGTTCAAATGTCTAAATAAAATTTATCGACAAAATTGAAAAATTATCGATATATTAAGCCTACACAAAAGTAATACAAGGTATTTATAAATTTACTTTCCAGTAAGATAAAAAGTGAATGAAGTTTTTCATGAATTAACATTTATGTACCACTTTTTTCCTCGATGATCATCACCATCGAGAAATTCTCAACCCCACGAAGTGAATCATAGACACAGTACACACTACACAAATAGTACTATTTTTACTCTGATAAATCTACTCGTCTACAGTTTGTGAAGGAGTTTTAAAGTTTTAAATTTGTGTACGTAATTCCAAGTAAAAAACTTTACGTATTTTAAGTTTGAAATTAAAGCAAATATAATTTGATCGTTGTGAGACTCTTAGCCATGAAATATAGTTGAAAAAATTGGAGTGCTCAAGAGCTAGTAGCTGCCACTACTTAGTTTGGTGGATGAAATTGAAGTTTAGTTCTCGTATACAAACACAACTCAAATGTGTAATGTATTTGAAAGGAAACTGCCACTCTTGTCCTTAAAAACGAGAAAGTCAATTAAAATACAACTTTATAATTGACTTTTATAGTCTTGTTACCTACTAAGGGAACTTGATTGGTACTATGCTAAATCGAAATTTAGTTGGGATCAGACTCTAAAAGAAATTTTAGAATAAATGATTTTGTATACATATCGAACACAATAATTTTATAAATTGAAATAGTTTATTTATCTTTACCATCGTGACACACTCTTTCATAAATGCAAAGCTATTTAAATATATATTTTGATACATATATAGTTGGATTATGTGTGAAGGTGATATTAATAAAAGACAAGATTGATATTAATTTATATTAGAATTCGAACTACGTAGTGATATTTTAATCTCTCGTATTGACATTTTAACAAAACATTAACGTGGACATGAAATATTTAAGTAGATAATTAGATGGATCGATTCGATGGTTGACTATTTATTAAAAAAAAAAGAATTGAAACAGTTTCACAAATGTGTTGACTAGTAATATAAGAGTAATAATATATCGTCAGTGTGTATATGTGGTTTGAGCATGTGAGAGCATCAAGTTATTCATGTGCTAGTATACAACGCACTAACCGACTCTTTCTTAATAATAAAATTAAAATTTTCGTTAAAACATAAATGATAAATACATGAAAATGATAAAAAGAATTTAATATCTACGATTATTATATAAACAGAAGTAATTTTACTTTAAAAAGAATCTAAAACTCTTTGATTTTATTTAGCTCCATCCTAAAGAGGGTTTGAACCCTCTAGATTCGAATCACCTAAAATATAATTACAAATAAATTTTCTTAAGAATGTTGGATTTTACGTGTTAACATGTATATAGATATTGTATAAAAAAAAATTATACTGAATATTTTTTTTTTTACATATATAATATAAACTGAAATTCTTTTTTTTTAAAAAAATAGGAGATGGTCCAGAATGGTCGGTTAAGGGAGCGGCACACCGACTGATTTGGTCACATGCCCACTCTCTTGCTAACACTTTCCGGAGCCAACGTTAGCTTCATTGTTTTTTTCATAATATATATATATATATATATATATATATATATTACGAATCGGATATATATTATATTTTATTCAATTATCTTTTTTTATTTTTATAATTTTATATCGAAATATCTATATACCTCCTTATTACATACTCAAGTTATCTCGATATCATCCATTGAATTTTGTCTGCGCTATCCATCTTGCTAGTATATTTTTGTGTCTCTTAATATGCCTACACATTAAAATATATTTATTTTACCTATTTTATCAATCATTTTCTATTTCTCTATTTTATATTCGATATTCATTTTGAAACGTTAATTAATTTAAATTCACTAAAGATTAGGTATATTTAAGCTAAAATATTGTTGGCCAAATAAAATTTCTTTGAGAGCTCACTTGAAACATATGATTAAAATACTATTATTATTTTTTTGATTAGAATATGGAAATTCATTTTTGTAAAGTCAAATTCCTAAAGTTATTAATCGTCCAACTAAACCATGTAACTTCCAATGAAACTATTTCAATTCTCAAGAGTTCACACTAGTTTTTCTCTTTTAATTCATTTTTAAATCTTCAAATGGCGTTAAATGCCAAATGAAAATCACCTTACATTCCGGCCGATCGGATCGACTGGTTGGGAGAATAATTTTCAGATAAATTACCACAAATTTTCTTATCTAATTAAATCAAAATATTTTTTTTAATCACTTGAAATAAAAAAGACATCTATTTTTGTTTAATGATACAATCAATATTTCTAAGGAAATATACATATAGTTTTAAACGTTATGAATTTTTATATTTATAAAAGTTTTTATAGAGTAAAACTATATTAAATGAAAGTAGTATTAAGATTAGCTTAAAATGAATTGTTTTGTGTAAAGCCAAAAGGACCTTTCCAGACTTGTCACGGTTTAATAATGAAAAAGGGAAAAAAACTTTGTATTTATAAGTAACGGCTCGTTTATCTACCTATTTTTATAAAATAAAGTGTGACTCTTCATTCTCATTAAGCTCTTCTCCTAAATCCCCAAACTCATAAAGCAAAAACTGATAACAACGTTCGGAGCTTGTCGCCGGCGAGAGAAAAAATGGCGATTTTGTTTCAAAGTTCAAGTAGCTCCATGTTATCTATCAAAATTTTTCTGATTTCGACTACTGTTTTATCTGCTGCTATTATGTTAAAGGTGTCTGCTCCTGTTGTTACTGAATTCGCGGTCAGTGAAGTTCCGTCGATCTGGAACGGTGTCGTTTCGTGGCTTAAACCTCCGTATCTATACCTTGTTATCAACTGCATTATCATTACGATTGTAGCCTCTTCTAAGTTGCAGAACAAGCTTGAGGAGAACTCATCTCCGGTGCCGGCGGTTGTTTCGCCGGAGAACTCGTCCCAGTTTCACCCGATTAAGGATTTAAGGCCGGTTACAGACTATTATACTCCGGTCCTTCATGACTTAAACGGCTCCGTGCTGAAGAATCAAGCAATGGAGGCGGAGGCTAGACCGATAGTTTACGAGTATCCTACTGCTGGTGTTTATGATGCAAAGGTCGAGAAACTTCCAGTAGTTAATCCGTACATATCGGAGAAAGGTACATCGTTCAACACCTATCCGGAGCCTAACGATGTTGTTGCTGAAAAGGACGATTTCGTAATCTCGAAATCTTCTTGGGCGCCGGTGATGAGACAGGACTCTATTGATTATTCCATTTCAGGCAACTCGGCTGAGAAACCTCCTGCTTCTGCCAGATTCTCTCACCGGAGAAATGTCAAATCCACTCCTGAAGGTAAACTATATTCCTCACTTTTTTTTTCAATTGTATTTTCCTTATGTGTATCAATTCAGTCAGACTAACTACTATGCTCGCCGGAACAGTTAGAAGTTTTTAAATTAGTTCTCAATTTGTTTTGCATCTCCGGCGAAATTAGCCGGTAACGGTAACTTGCGGTTCAAATTCTCTTGGGATTGTTACCGTTGGAGTAGGTTCGGCTGCTGGATAATTAGGTGCTTGTCAGACCGTAGAACCTAGTGGTCCTATACCTAAGCAATTAAATTTTAAATTCAAATTTAAATATAATCATTAAGACCCTAATTAATGGACACTTTTCCCTTAATGGTGCATAAAGCAGCTTATTAATCACAGATTTGTTCACCTTAACTCCAAAAATAATTCATATTAAGAAACGGTGGAAAATTAACGTAAAACGACAAATACGTGATTTTTTAAAATTGCGTAACTGAATACTGACACCTCCTCACATTTCCACACCGATAAGCTCAGCAATAAGTCGTGTATATCCATTTTTTTTTAACTAATCCAAAATACATGACATGTATTTTTTTTTTATTATCCTATCATTATCGTGATTTAATCGTGATAAATTAGTATGATTTGATTAAATTTGTGTTAATACAGGTGGAAAGGGAGCATTGAGAGTATCAAAGCCTAAACGGCAAGACACGCTGGAGAGTACATGGAAGACGATAACGGAGGGCCGTGCAATGCCACTAACGAGGCACCTGAGGAAATCGGAAACGTGGGAGACACATGGTGGTCGGAACCCGGTTACACCACCACAGCAGAAGATGAAGAAATCTGAGACGTTCAATGACAGAACTACCCCTGACTCCTCGCCATTGCTGACTCCGTCCCCGGGTGGTTCAGGGAAACTTAAGAAAGAGCCATCGCTAAGTCAAGACGAGCTGAACAGGCGAGTTGAAGCGTTTATTAAGAAGTTTAATGAAGATATGAGATTGCAGAGGCAGCAGTCGATGCAACAGTATACTCAGATGATCAATCGAGGCTCACATTAGGAGTTCTTTTCATATAAATAGAGAAGCTCTCTCTTTTTTCATGTTTTATGGCTTATAGTGAATGCATTTTGTTATTTATTCATATTTCTTTTATCGAGAAATTCACCCAAAAAAAAAAAAAACTAAAGGAAGCTGTAATCCAGTTAAACTTCTTTCATGTGGATATTATATGGCTTTAACATGTGATCGAACAGTGTTGTGTTACTAAAACAGTGTAGGACCATCTTTTGGGATATGTCTAGATGATAAGAATGAAGGATGAAAGAAACAACAGCTTGGTTAGTTGAGGCTATTAATGCTTAATCACAACAAGTGATGGGTTCAAATTCCGTAATGAGACTTGCTGCATGACCAATGTGAGGTAGGGAATAATAGTTCGTCCAAGGGTCAATTTATAATCCTTGTGATCCTTGTTTTTTTATTATTTTCTATATGCTTCATTCGAGTCGGTCTATCAAAAATAGTTTCTCTACCTCCACAATCAGCAGCAGTGAGATCACACTTGGTATTATTATGGATGTTTTTACTAAAGGTTTTTATATATGAAAACTATGAAAATAACATACAAACGTCTTGGTAGGGTCATTCTACTCCCTTGAAGGGAATGTCATGACAATGTGTTGAGACCATTTACCCAAACACAAGAGTGAATGTCGTTATTTAGTCAAGCTTGACAAAATTGGACACAGCCCAAGTATGGATGTCAATTGAAATACCAATATTTTTATCTATTTATGATGAAATCATGAATGTGAATGAACTTGCTGGTCCAAGAAGTTTGTTTGCAGATGATCCCCCATTCTTCATTAAACCATTGCATTCAAACTCAATCTCCAACAGGCTCTGCCAAAGCCATACTTGTGATACAACCATGAAGCTGGATACCCATCTCTTTATTAATTGCTTCCTCCTAACATATTATTCTCAACATACTTACTTTTTTACTTTTGGGGGTCTAGTCAAATTTAACTTCTCTCATCCAAACTAAGTATCAAGAATATAGCAGATGATTAACACAACAAATTACAGTTCATTGAAAGGTTGTATTGGTTATACGGTTTAATCTATTTACACAAGTGGTGTCATGGACGTTACATTTACATACATACATAATTCAAGTTTTTCTTATTTCTATTGAAAGATGTTATCCAGTATGGTATCAATAAATATGATCTAGGTTTTACAACCTGTTGTAGGAGTGGAAGTCGTGTGAACAAATCGTACCTTTGCTTCCTCACTAGTTTGGAACTTTGATCTATGTAACTCCTGGTGCTTTGCCTGAGCATTCGCAACTCAAACACTAATGAAAAGAAGGTGAGCTCATTCCCATTTCAGTTATTGCTATGTGAATAACTGATTAGTCTACATAGCCATCGTCACCGGAAAAAGCTTGTCGAGAAAGGTATAGACACCCCCTCCTAGTAGTAGCGCACCACTGCAAAATAAATGATTGAGAAGACAAATATCTGGCTGAGTACTTAAAGGACGTGTTTAAGATGGTAATAGAGATGAAGTGATTGCTGCAGAAGAGATTTAAGCTTTCTCTTACTAATAGTGTATTTAGTTTTCATAGACAATTACCTGATTGGATTAATCCATGCTGAGAACTTGCGGAATGAAAGTATACTCTGCAGATGACACGTGCAGTTATTCAGTGCTTAAATGGTGAAATATTATAATGAACATATGCAAGCAACAACTCTAGGCAAAAGTAGTTAACTTAAGCTATAGTAAACCCCAACTATCAAAGCATATTTCTTTTTTCTTGTACACAGATAGCGAGCGGTCACTGTAGGAAACATGACAGAAGACAAGGAAGCAGCATGAATGGCGTTGAATTGGAGAAAGAATTCTTAAAACAATATCTTCCCATTTAAAATGTAGAGCTACATAAAATGGGTGCTGTGACAAGAGGTCCATGAACCATCTAAAAGCTGCTGTGATCATAATCACAACCATTTGGAACATACAACATACCTGCAATGCTCCAGCAAAAGAAGCAGCAAGAAGTAAGGGAGTAACATAGCCAGTTGTGTATGTCAATAGCAAGCTGCCCCCAATAACTGGATCCTGTTATAGAAGATTATTAAGAAGCTATTCCTATCCAATGTAGTTTATAAACAAAATAAATAACATAAAGATACTGCAGAATTCGTATGGTCAAAGGCCAAAAGCCAGGTGCTGAACTATTTGATTTAAGGCATGCATTATAAAATACTTCTGTTTGAAAGAAATCCTGATGACATAATAATTCCCTACAAGATTAAGCAAATCAACAGATGGTGGTTATATGCTGGTGCTTTTTGTAGGTTAACTTTTTCTTGGAAGACTACCTTTCCAAAGAGCTAAAAGAGAATCATGACAACCGAAAAGTCAAAATTTGCAGTACCCGAGAAGTAGCAACATAGCCGAGCAAGGTTGCGAGGACTGGTGTACTGCATGGTGATGCAGCTAATGCAAATGTAAGACCGGCCAAATAAGCTTGAACACCTAGGCAATCAAATGTATAAAATGTCAAATCATAATATCCGGCTTATTGAGACCATTCCCATACCTAAATAAACAGAGATTACGTCCTAACAAGAGTGTAGGGCAACAGTAATAGACACTTACTGGACGGAAAGCTAGCAGCGGCTGAGCGAGGATCAAAGTTGTCAAAAAATGAGGGAAGTTGCAACTCTATTACCTGCAGCATTGTCATACAACGAAGGCCACAAGTACATGAGTATTAACATGGAACCAAAAAAGCAAAAGGAAAGGGAAAATATTATTTGTGTACCATTTAATATATGAAGTGCTTTCACAAATGTCGATGAAACAATATCATTCAGTTATCTCTATTAGTTAAAAGTTGAAACACAAGACATTGCTAATCTAAAGAGCTCCCCCACTTCTGGTGATTTTCTTGACCTTTTCAAATGGAGGAAGAGTATCTGAGTATGGAATATGTTGATTGCTACTACAAATTTAATGGAATATACATGTATATATGGCACATAGGTTAGATGGACAGTCTCAAAACAAGGCCTACTTCCAAACCAATCATTAATATGACTTGTATTTATGTTCAATGTCTTGATACCAAGAAACCTCGAAAAGATAAAAGCATAGCTTTTGCTAAATCCAGACATACAATTTTTACTTAGATCCGATGGTTTTATCCACAATTTTCACTATCCAGGTACCAAAAGTAGCAGTCATCATTCTATCGAAATGCCTAGACGGATCTCTCTTCTTTTGTTTCACAGGTTCTCATTATGGTAAAGATGATGTGGGGCATCTGGTACTGCATAGAACATCACTCTTTTGGTATTTATGCAAGCAAGAGTGATTAACATATCAAAACGACAAGCGATGTAATTCCTTTAGAACAAAATATCTGAATATCAGACAAAAAGCAAATGTTAGCATGGGCTCAATAAAGAATAAAGACAATAGTACTCAACAAAGTCTCAAAACAAAAACTTAGAAGTAAAAGGGTATTACTACACTATCGAAGCATTCAACATATGTAGTTACCTCTAACAGGTTTAGCCCCATAACAATAGCTAAAAAGGAAGCAGCCACGGGCAATCCTTGTCCTATTTGCCCATATGCCTTTCCAGCAAATGCAGCCGCAATACCCAATAATGCTAGTGTGGTTGCCAATCCCAGTGCAAATGCAATTGAATCTCCAACAACCTGTACACAAGGATTGCTCAAGTGTTAAGAGAGAAAATTGAACTAGTTCTACGCTCTGGCCTCTGGTAAATTTCCAACTGGAAAATGCAGAATTCTGCAAAGCTTTGTGCATAAAATAATTTTCTATTTTCTAATACTCCTTTCATATTCTATACGACACCTTTTGGTTGACACGGAGTAGAAGATATCAGTATGACTTCTATATAAACAGTAGTACAAATATTGAAGTACCAATTGAAAAAATAGTTTGATGGAGAAAACATTAACTTTGATTATTATTAGTTTTTATCAGTAAATTGTCTATATTGATGCACGACAGTAAAAAGCAGATGTTGGGAGAGAGCTAAAAGCAACATTACAAGTTGTGTAATGAACTGAGGAAGTCGATCATGGCATCCGTTAAATAAACATTTGTTGTGATAGAATTTTATCATAACGAAAATCATAAATGGACTCATCATCAAGAAATAAACAACCCTCATTCACCACTTACAGGATTCGCAAGTAAACCTTTATATGAGATTCAAAAAATTTGAGGTAAAAGGATTCACATATAAACCTGTCAAAATTTTCTGTATGATCTATAATCTAAGTTCCTTCATTGCGAACAATGCACATCAAAAGTGCAAGGATAAAGAAGAAACAATACAAAATTAAATTTAAGAGTAAGGTTTTTACCGCTACTCGGCTTTTCCCAGAACCAAAAGCCCCTAAGATCATTTCAAAAGAACGTAAAATCGTCAGAGAGAGAGAATATATGCTGCATATTTAGAGAGAAAAGATTCAACTTCAAAGTTCCTACCAATATAACCAAGGGTCAGAGGCAGTACGCTGAGTGTACAAGGCGACAGACTAGTTACAAGCCCGGCACCAAAAATAGTGGCCAAACTGCAAGGAGGAAAGTCTAAGAATCAGAAGCACCAAATTTTATGAATACATTATATGAGTACCAGATGAAATTTTCATGATTAAGATTTAGACCTAGTAAAACTAAGAGCAGTCAACTGGCCCTGAACAGCTTCATTAGCTTGTTGACCAGCAGAATACAGAAGGCCACCAAAAAGATCTCCAATGCTTCCATCAGCTAATGTATAGACAGCGCTAGAGAAATCCTGAAGTCAATGAAGACAAGTATAGTCCCCTTAACATATAATCAGTTGAAAATTTACCACTGTTTTATGTGAAATACATTCCACTAGGAAATGAATACTTAGTTCAAACTGCAAAGAATCACAAAAAAGGTCTCAACAAAATGCAATTAAACACTGAAAATACAAATCAATTGGGCCGACACTGCAAGTTATAAGTGGCTTCATCAACATGTTGCTAGCTGGAATAAGACATTTCGATAGCAGGTCAAGCTTCCATCCAAGTGTACATAATTTCAATAGCTCCCCTCAAATTTTTGAGATTTGAACAAGGGTCTCACATCTTATCTAACCAAGATTCAAACTAATGTGTCGTCTATAACACTGGTAAATAGAAGACTAAAATTTCCGCATATCATCCCCACAAAGATGTTAAGCACATATCTCCCCCACTAAGCCAGTAATAGACATACAAACTGATGCAGAAAGTATTACAAGAAATTCAGCTTAGCAAGAGAACATCTAGGAGAAAGTTCGCTATGAACTCTTTTACTTTAATCTGCTGTTGTTATTTCAGTAAATGTTATCTCATAAAGAAAAAAAACAGAACAGAGTAGTAAGAAAGGAACCATTTCTTTAATTCATGGGAAACAGGCCATACAAAAATATACATGCACATGATTAGTCAATGAAACATAAATTTGAGATCCGTAAGAGCAGAAGAAAGAAAAAGAAGCATAGATCAAACAGATGCTACATATGTCATCTTATGTTATCACGTGTCATGATGGTTTTACAAAAGCATATGCAAAACATTTAAAAAAAACACCAAACAACATAGTAAGAAACTTAAGGTTGACGAAGGAATTCTCACCATCATGTTATCCATAGTCAAAGCATTTGCGGTATGTGTTGCAACCAAATTTGTGGCTAAATGTGAAGACAGATAATTAGTGTTATTTTATTGTTAAGCGTGAATTAATTATGAAATCAGGCAAAAGCATTTACTAAGCAGAAAACAAAACATTCTAATCAAAGCCAAAACAAAATGCAAGCCCCAGTTACTGAATGATTTTGACAGATGTCACAACTCAAGTCTACAAACATTTTCTGAAAAGAAAATTCATGAAACAGCTCATATAATACATAATCAATTTAAGAACAGAAACAGTGACTCCTGCTGCTAGGTCGCCTCAGCAAGTTACAATAAAAAAGCATCAGTAGTGATGAGTGTGATCGGGGCACTCAAGTGAGTCTAGTCTTCTTCAATGGTAATTCAAGATGGCCAATGAAAGTGAGGGGATTTGATTTGGATGAAGGCAATCATACAAACCAAACTACATTACATGAGTAATTTTATGCCTCGATTATAGACTTGGTCAATCAGTTATTTCTCCATTGCCATTCGGACATTTTTGGGATTGAAGGAATCTGATTCCACTGCAAAGGATTTACCCTTAGTGAGAGGAGATGTGCTGCGAGGGCATTGAGCAATATGGAAGATTTGCTCCGTTAGCACTCGATTGATAGTCTCGAGGGAAGGAACTGCAAGGCTTCAAGAGCAGCGTAAAGCTAGAATTTGAAGTTTATGAATCCTAAACGTGCCACCAAACTCATAGCTCATTTTATTTATGGGGTTTGTAATAAAGATTTATACATATTTAAAGGATCCATCCAGACTCATAGCTAATATTTTCTCCGCCCCTAAAGTCAAGACGATCATAGCTTCTGCTTTCTATATTTCAGGAGCATATATAGCAGTCCTCTCGCAAAAATGATTGGTTGCTCTTTCTAGTAAGCCATAATTTAGTGTAGGATTTCCTATTTGTGTATAACTTCAATATTCATTGCTCTTTGTAGTAATCACGTTTCAAGGTATGAACAAGTTACCACTTACTAAGGCAAAGCAAAAAATAGGCCATAAACAACATGCATATGTTAATCCCTGGAAATTTAACTACAATGCTCACAATATAGCTCTCCAAATTTTTTCATGATTAGCAAGATCATCTAAGGAGAATACCTATGACAGCAGTTGAGAGCATTGTGAATCTAATTGGGGCACTAGTGCAAGCCATTGACAAAGAAAAAACATCTTCATGGAGATCCTTCGATTTTTCTTTGCTGGACGAAATACTTCTGCTAAGCAACTTCCTTTGCTCCACACTACAATGCGCACCTAAAAGAACGAATAGCATAAAGTACGTCGATAATACACAGTATTAGACATATTATCAAATGAGTAAATCGCTTGGTTTATTATGGATCAAAGTAGAAAAGGCAGACATTATTGCATCGAATTGGAACAAACTACATGTATCAGAAGTCAAAAATTCTGTTGAAGTACTTGAATTCACCTGAAATTGTATACAAATAACTGAAATCTCCGAGCTATTGATCTCAACAGTAATCAAATTAAATAAATTTCCAAAAAATTATGAAAAACTTCATTCACCAGAATTTGTATCCAAATAACTGAAATTTTCTGAGCTAATTGACCTCAACAGTAATCAGATTAACTAAATTTCTAAGAAAATGAAGAAGAAAAACTAAGAAAGACAAATTGCTCGAGAGGCTCGAAAAGAGGATTTACTTGCCCTGAATTCTTCGTGGAAAACGCTTGAAGCTTGAGATAGTGATAGGACGAAGGTGCTCGTAGCACCTCAAACTGCTAACAGCCAGCTTCATTTGAGCTGAAGAAGTAATTGTGCCAATAGGCGAGTGCTGGAGCGCCATGAAAGAGAGAAGAAGAAGAAACAGTGAGCTTGGTTTGCCGATTGAACGTTGATATTTTTTTATTTTTTCCCGTGAGTTGATAACTCGTCACTTAACTTTATTTTCAATTCAAAACTCATTACTCGTCACTTAATTTTCATTTCCAATTTCAAAACTCGATTTTTATTTATTTTTTTTTTCATAAAAGGTCATGCAGATAATTTTATTATTTTTTACTAAAATTTACTTACATCAAATTTTTATTATAATTAAAAATTTAAAAATTATATATATATATTTAAATTATTTAATAACCCAACTTATTTAACCTAACTCACTAAAAATATGGAGTGTGTTTGGTATGAAAAAATTTTCTGGAAAATGTTTTCAAATTTTTTTTTTTTTTTGGTTGGACAAAAGTTTTGGAAAATATTTTCCAGATCAATTCATTTTCCTCAATTTTGAGGAAAATGACTTCCCTTCAAAAATTAACGAAAACAATTTCCAAAACTCTCCTCCAATGCTAAATTACATGTCAATTTTAAAAATATATTTTCAATTTCAAAATTTTATTTATTCACCTGATCCCTAAACCCCCACCCATCCACCCACCACCGGTCAGCCCCCCTCCAAAAAATTAATTTTGCTTTTTAAAAATATTTTCAACTTCAATTAAGAAGGAAATAACTAAAGAATTAAAGTGCAACAAAGATGACAAATTTATATTTGGCATAATACATAAATATGACTCTAAACTTGGTGTCAACGGACAATTATGACGTTTAACTTTAAATATACACAAGACACTTAAACTTGTATAAAATTTAATAAATAGATATCGTCCTTCATGACACTCTATATTACAAATTTATGTCTTATGTGTTGTCCTGCGTGTATTATATCATGTAAGATATGTGTGCCTACTTGTGCACAATCAAAGTTGGAGGGCTTAGTTGTCCGCTGAAGTCAAGTTAATGGTCATGCATGTTTATGTATTATATCTTCAAATTCGATAATGGTACATATTGATTTAACTACAACTCTTCATATTCTTTAATTTAAGATTAAAAGAGGAAAAACATTAATTCATGTACTTATTTAAAATTTTATAAATCCTAATTGACTGTTGTTCTTTCAATTTTTTTTTAATAAATAACTTACAAGTCAAAAAATAATCAAAAGAATAATATTATTTAATTAATTAGAAAAAAATGAAAAAAAATCTTAATTCATGTACTTATTTAAAATTCCAGAAATCCTAATTTATTCTTATTTTCTACATTCCCATTCTAATAAATAACTTACAATTTAAAATAAAATAAATTATTTAATTAATTAGATGTTTAATTTAGTCTTGGTAAAATGATAATTTAAGTTTTTACGCTTCCCACCTATGATAATATATATAATATGATATATACGCCGTTGGGGAGAACATAAACAAACCAAAATCATCTCATTCATAAGTAATCAGAAAAGGGAAAAATATATCATTCAGCCATTCATTCGTATAACTGTTTGGCATTTTTAGTTCTCTCTATCTTGCTTTCACTCCTAGTGATTCTTTCCTCCAATTTCTCACTTTTTGAAATAGCCTTTGCCATGGCCTTCTTTTTCCTGACATTCTTCGTCCTTTTCATTTGTACTCCCTTCGTCTTTCTGCAATATCAAGCATCCAACATTAGCAAAAACAAAGTGAGGAATTGTAAGATGGGAGATGGAGGTTATCGGAGGAACGGGAATAATAAAGAAGACCATGAATTTCAAGCGTAAACATGCCTGCAACCCAGAAACATGTACAGGGAGCTTTATTTGCCACTCCTTATTTAACTTACATTTCATATATTTGACAAAAGGTTCTACAAGAACTCATAAAGGTTATTTGCAGACCCTAAGAGTAACACTAAAATGAAGGGGATTGTTTGGTTTGAGTCAATTATGGACGGCTAGTGGGTTGCTTCAAGACATTGGAGCTAGACAAGCATGGATAAAGGGAGGAAGTTAGAGGTGTGAGCTTCTTATACATTGAGCAAATCGGGATGACCGGCAGTTGATGTATTATGGTGGATGGGCTATACATAAATAGATTGTAACCAACCACTAACTTCTAAGTTCTAATACATGTACGGACAAACTACGACATGACAGTAGAAACAAAAACTGATATAAATACTACTACAAGTTTTTAAGGTCAATGTTACTACCCCTCTCCATTTTCTTTGTACAAGAACATCTCAGATGCCTCTGTCTACCATCTATAAACTCTCCGCCTTCCTTGCACTGCTCATTAAATTGGGCCAATCCTTATTGATATGTTACATCACAGGAGAATAGAATCCCTATGAAGGAATATAACTTAACTCGATAAAAAGTTTTTTCTCCAAATAGTCTCAAGGATGGTTCAGTATTTACGATCTTCATTATATGAGTAATGAGTGTGATAGTATGTGAAAACAAATGAAAATCACTAATGTCAAATAGTCATTGACCATTCGGTAAATTATATTATCCAGACCTACTTTTAAGATGTACTGCATGAAGTGGACTACTGATCAATCTGAATTCAGGAAGTCGGCGAAACTTCCTCATTAAAGTGATAGAATATCCGAGTCAGGTGCATATAGAGCATATATGAAGCAAGTATTTATCGAGTTTTCAAATCCTAGTTGCACTTTCTGAGGACATAGAAGATTTAGGGATCAAACTTCATCCGAGGAGTAAAATGTCTAGGAAAACAGATGGATAGAAACTGCTCAAACTGGACCCCTACTATGTTAAACATGTTAAACAAATGAGAAATTCTCAAATAATAGTAACCACAAAATAAAATATCTATTGCAAGAACAAAGCTAAAAATAACACCAATTTGAATAGCAACTGCGAAAAAGAAAAGAATTTGGCCACATAACTTGCATTCTAACAATTATGTTATTCAAAATACATCCTAAAATTTCAACAAAATGTAGAATAAAAATAGAAACAAAATTTCATAGCATCTCATTCCTAATATTCTCAAATAAAGAACACCTCAACTCAACTTGGGGATAAGTTCTTCACTTTCACTAATCATTAAGTATACTGTATTGATAAAACTATGAAAATTAGACAAGTTACCTAAGTGATCCACCTAAATGTGGTTTTGGAGCAGCTGATTCTGAAGTATCCATCGCTGAATTTAAGCAAACAGACATGTAAATTGACAGAAATTAACAAATTTTTCTAATAAAATGATAACGAAGACACTTAATTACAGTAGTTAATTACTCAATTACCTTGGGCATCCATGACCGTCTGGTCAGTGGAGACATCCATGGCAGCTAGGCCATTTTTCTTCTTGTTTCTGTTCTTCGCCATAGCTACGTGAACACAAAATCGGAAGGATTTAGGGTTCAGAAAATCCCAATTCTAATTTCTAGCCTGTATTGTCAAAGAGTACATAATGGGCCTGGAGCAGCTCATTCGCTTCAACTAGTCCACAAGATAATTTGGGAAGCCCAATATTATGAAAGCCCAAAACTAACACCAACTCCCTTTTGTTTTTTTACCATTCTTTTCGATATTTACTGTGTTCGAATTCTAAAATGAAAAAATTCATTGTAAAATATAGGGAAAAAGAAAACATATATTTCCCAATTATCGTAATTGGTACCGTCATACTTTTGGGACATTGGTGTCCTTGTATCCAAAAACTAGAGCATATATACCTTTTATACTAACGGACATACACGTGACATAATCTTATCCATGATCCCACATTTATCGACGGATAAGATTGCGTCACTTGTCACTATTTAGTCTTCCGTTAGAGTGAATGGCATAGATACCAATGTCCCAAAAGTGCGACTGAGTGTATGAACGTTTCATTTACGATAGTTTATTGATATATTTATTATTTCTTTCATCAAAAATATAACGTAAATATGAAATAAGCAATCGAAAAATAAATATGAAATGATAATTGACACCAAATAGATAGGAGAGAAGAAGCAAAGAATGAGATAAAGTTGCAACTTAAAGGGAAAAAAAACAAATGGGAAGTTTGGAACACTTTTTTTGTGAAGATTGTTGGACAAGTTAGGAGAATTCACATGCAGTCAGAAATAATCAGAAGGTCCATCCATCTCCTTCACTAATGACTAATGATGTTCCATCATTAAAGCTAGCCAAAGCACATGACAATGGAAAGTGTCATCTTAAATCTCAAACAAAAAGGGAATCAACTCAAAGTGTCCTTACATCCATTTGGTCACTTGTGTCACAATATATATTTTGATTATATAATATTTAATTTTCAACAGTCGTGTCTTTAATACTAAACTCAAATTTATAACGAATTCAAACTTAGAAAGAGTTGCATCATCAAGTTAAATTCACATTTATAATAAATATTGAACTTGTTAATTTCTTCAAACGCATGTTTACTTTTTTATATTTTGAATTCTCTATTTCGTGCCATAATTATAATCACGTAAAATAGGCATGTGATGATGATAATGAGTATTGGATTAATCTCCAACACAGATGAAGGATTAGGTATGACCTGGCCCATTTTTTAGATTTATTAAAATTCTTACTCGTCTATTTGTGCATGTCTTTTTCCCTCAATTAACGTATTATTTGTCGTTCAAAATTAAAGCTTAACTAATAATGGAAACAAACAGTCTTAAATTTTGCTTTGACCAACACTCAAATATACACGCTAATTCGAACACAATTATAAGATATAAAGTTGTAAGCAAATTAATCAAATCTCTAAGATAAAAAGTTGTAAGCAAATCAAATCTCTAGCAACTTGTTTGGATTGTTGTTACACATCATTTCATAACTTTAGCATTGTGTTTGTAATGAATGGAATCGTAAATTTTATCACTACAACAAAAATAACTTTTAGCGGCATTAAATATCGACATAAATAAAGAGTGTTGAAGTATTTACCGTCATTAGTTAAACGTCATTAAGACTTTAGAGACATATACAAAAAGTGCTAATTGCCGCTAAAAATATATTTTTAGCGATAATTAGAAATTAATTACCGCTAATAATCATTTTTAGTGCAGTGTATATTACTGAATAATAAAAATCTCAAACTTTAATAAGGTTCTAACAATTCTTCTTTCTTTTCGGTTAGTTATTAAAGCATGAGAATAGGAACCATGAACAACATTTTGTCTTGTGCTCTCACACGAACTTCAACTCCCAAAGCCTAATTTGATATGTTGTATTATTTTGATGAATGCAACTCTTTGATCATCTAGAGTTATTATATATATATAAAAATAAAAGATAAAGGTAAATAAAAAAAATAGAATGATTAAATAATAAAAAAGTAAAGCGAGGACAAAATTAATTTATAACAATCCAACTATATTAGTCAGTTATTATATAAAATGAGATTTTCGTATAACATAATTCTTAATTAAGTAATATGATTAAGTAGGATTAGGTCTATCGAACTAATAACACATACAAATATTCATTATCAATTACTGCAAGAAAACGAAACCACATACACAAAAAAAATTAAAAAAAATCTTACAAGCATGCTAATATTTCCATTTTGTTTAAATATATCAAAAAAGACAAATCTTTTTGTCCAAGTTAGTAGGAGGGAGATTTGTAAGAAGAATTTTTAAAAATATAAAATTTTGGCAAAATATTCTTCTTGTCAACAAAGTCAAGTTAAAGGTGTCCAACAAATAACATTTTTTTGACTCTTATGTCACAAAAAATAAATTAAATATTTTTTTGACATTTTGCAATCCAGTTTTCAAACGTATACTATACGTGCTTTAAAAGTTCAAATTTTAAATTTCCTTATGTGGCTCCAAATGAACTAATTGATATTGTTACGTTTTCGTCTTGTTCTCCTTTCGTCCCTTTTTTTTCAAAATAATATACTTTGTTTCAGAAGGAATGACTCTAATTTTTTAGTATTTTTCAAAAATAATAATTTTTTTTTTGCAACACTTTAAATTTAACTTTTCACGTGACAATTTGATACAGTTGATATAACTTTAATTTAGAACCATAAGATTTAAAAATCTTCTTTCTTTTCTTATATTCCGTTCCAAATCAAACTAAGTCATCATTTTTTAAACGAAAGAAATAGTATTTTTATCATTTATTTGTACGATCTTACTTAAAAAATTTTATAGATAGTATCTTTTGTGAGAATAAGGTTTATTTTTTTTCGTATAAAGTTCCATATATTGACATAAATGATTAACTTGTAATGTCATTTCTTAATATTATAGTACTTGATCTTGAGCAGTAAAGTCTGAATTAATTTGAAGTTTATGATTTTGAAATTTTAGTCATGAATTTCTAAACGAAATAAATTTCGTGAAACAAGTACAAATTTTGACTTAAAATTATTTAAATTAATTGAATTTGGAATTCAAACACTAGCTTCATCCTTTATGAGTTCTTATAGGATGATTAATTATTTAAGAACTAGCTACACCCTAGCTCATGAGTGTTCTTAGAAGAGGATTAATTATTTGCCTCAAATACAATATTCGTATTGAATTTTAACTAATTTATGTTTACGCATTGTAAAGTTATCTATTTTTTAAGACGACGTCTAATAAAAAACTTCAGACTTGATATCTTTAATTAAAAATTGAACGCTCTCAATTATTATTTGATCACAATCAATATTTGATGTCTCGGGATTGTTCCTCCCCAACCCCCACCACGAGGTTATTGTAACTTTCATTTTCATAATATTATAAAATCTAAGCATTATATGCCTCAAAAATAAAGAAAATAAGAGGAAGAATAGAAGTTGAAGTGACACAACACCGTGTAAAGACAACAAAATAAGCTACAAAGAGCAAAAACTAAAAGCAACTAGCCAGAAAAGCATAAATTTCCTTTTCAGCTTTATAAATTTGAGTAACCCCACTACAACAAGGTAGAATTTTTGAATATGACACTAATTAAAAAGCTCTTGTATATAGATGATAAAATAATATTATATCATATAAAAATATCGTGTCAAAGTTAAATCAATATGTTACATGAATTTAAATTATTAAAACTTGTGAAAACGTGAGGAACGATATCATTATAAAAAATCAAAATAGAAAGAACAAATAACACTTGAGATAATTCATTCATTTTAATTAATACAAACATATATTTACGTAACATTATTTATTTTTTCCGTTTTAATTAAAGAAAATTATTAAAATATATTATTAATTTTTAAAATTTTATCGCAAACGCTAAATTAAAGCATGTACCATTTTATCCGCTTACCTTTCAGGTGGATCTGTCTGCCACTTTAAAATTTCAACTCCACACTAATTTAGCAACTACTTTAGGCCCCCACTCTAAAATTCAAATTTGTTTATTTAAAATTAAAAAAAATTAATCCAACGGTTTCTTCAATCCAAATAATTATTATATTATATTAATATTCGCACCAAACATGATAAATTTTCAAATTTTGATATCCATTATTTCCTATTTTTGGTTTTATCTGAACGGCAGTTTTCGATTTTCTAAAAATAAAAAACCAACCAATTTGATAAACAACAAATAAAAAACATTTCTTTCCCTCTTCATGATTAACCATTTTCATTTTCATTTTCATTTTCATTTTCCCCTCTGTTTTTCTTCTTTCTTTCTTAAACGGGTTTAATTTCTTTGCATATCATGCAAAAATATATATATATTTAGGTACCCATTTTCTTGATTTACCCAAAAAAAAAGTCTTTTTTTTTCTTCTTGTTCGGTGGGAAATAAACAAAAAAAAGTTCAACAGCTCAGAGTTGTATTGGGTTTCGTATTTTTATTTTTTTTGGTTTTGTGTGTTTTTTTCTTATAATATCTTACAAAATCTCGAGGTTTATGCGTTTTTTTGGGGAATTGGGGTTGTGAGGATGGATTTTGATGTCCAGGTTTAAGGAAAATGGTGGAAAGTTGGTAAAGATTTGATTTTTTTTTTTTTTAAAAAAGTGAATTAGGGTTTTAGGAGTTGTTTCTGGAGCAATGTTGCTTCAGATATTGTTAAAATTTGAATGAAACAATTTGTGTATATGTAAATTTACTTCAAATCAGGGGGGAAAAATGTCTACTATAGTTCGTAGTTCGTTAGAGGAAATGCTGGATTCTCTCCGGCAAAGGGATGAAAATGAGAAGCCAAAAGACTTGCCGCCGGCGTTACCTGCTCGGCCTAAGCTTACATCGAGGACTAGGCCTCCTTCACAGAGGCAACCGTTGAGCAAAAGGTTAAGCAAAGGTGATGTTGAATTGGAGAATGGTAAGAAGAAGGAAGAGTTGAAAGTGTTGAAAAGGAATGTTTT
The DNA here is from genome assembly GCF_036512215.1 of Solanum lycopersicum. Lineage (NCBI taxonomy): Eukaryota > Viridiplantae > Streptophyta > Magnoliopsida > Solanales > Solanaceae > Solanum > Solanum lycopersicum. The sequence goes on from NC_090806.1 coordinate 68,466,883, forward strand.
TGGTGCTATGAAGGTGAAAGGAATGGAAGATAGCGAATCGCCGTATGCAATGCCTTCAGTGAAGAAAAACAGCACAGGGAGATTGCGGGAAGTAAATGGTGGGAAGGTTGAGAAATGGCGTAGTGAAGCTGAATGGGATGATCGGCTGGATTATTTTGTTAAGAAGGTAATAAGAGCATTATTTTCAGTAGTTTCACATGTTGACTGTCTTAATCGCCTTGAACGCGAATGGTTCAATTGAAAGAATCTAGAGAAGTTAACAGTTTTAGCTAAATGATAAGTAAAATTTGTAATATGCTGGATTTGGCTTCACTAGTTTTGTAATTGTCTCTGGTTTGATTACTGTTGGATGATTTCTTGGTTGCTCTCAGATGACCAAACTTAATTCCTAAGCTCTGTTTTCAGAAGCTTCGCATCTGGTGTCGTCTGGGGAATGGGGCATGGGTATCAGGACATATTCAATCAACTTCAGGAGGGAAAGCTATGGTGTTGCTTTCTGACGGCAGTGTAAGTTCACGTATTCCTGCTATTTCCTTGTGATAAATATTTAAAGTGAGCAGCTGCAATTGGACTTAGGCTTTGCCATACTGTAGGTTGTGACAGTGCCTGTAGGAGAGGTATTACCTTCTAATCCGGATGTTCTTGAGGGTGTGGATGATCTCATGCAGCTTAGTTATTTGAACGAGCCATCTGTTCTTCACAACCTTCAACACAGATATGCACGAGATATGATATATGTAAGTAATATTAAACTGCATTTATGCCTCATATGTAATTTCATGTCTTTTCTCTTTTAAATTTGTTTGTCTCCTATGCCTGCAGAGCAAGGCAGGGCCTGTTTTAATAGCAATCAATCCGTTCAAAGATATCCAATTGTATGGAAACGAATTTGTTACAGCTTACAGACAGAAGCTCTTGAGTGATCCTCATGTTTACTCTATTGCTGATTCTGCCTACGATCGAATGATGGAAGGTTTTTCTCCGAACCATGTTCATTCTTATTATTTACAAAAGATGCAATTCTTATTTCTTTCTTTACGTTTTGAATCTTGCAGATGAGATAAGTCAATCAATTATCATAAGGTATGTGACAATGTTTCCTTCTCATCTTTACGGATGCCAGATACTTGTATTTCTACTCTGTTTCAGTTATTGATGGCTTAGATTGTAATTATCAAACTCATCGTGGTTTTAGTGATTGAGAGGAACTAACTTCCTTTCATTTCATACAGTGGGGAAAGTGGATCTGGGAAGACGGAAACAGCAAAATTTGTAATGGAATACTTGGCTATGCTTGGTGGAGGTAGTAATGGGATAGAGAAGGAGGTTTTGCAAACAAGCTACATATTGGAGGCCTTTGGGAATGCCAAAACTTCCAGGAACAATAACTCCAGTCGATTTGTCAGTCTCTATGCCTGATTTTCTTTTTTTTTTCTTTCCTTCATTTGAGGATGGGAGTGATGGACTGAGAATTGGAAAAGCTTATTTATGTTATTTCCCCATCTGTTGCACGTTTTCTGATGTTTGTCCTTGATGGATGCAGGGAAAGTTGGTTGAAATTCATTTTAGTACAGCAGGAAGAATATGTGGTGCTAAAATACAAACCTGTAAGTGTAATTGTCCTTTGGTTTTCTCCAATTTATTTTAATTGCCTTTTGATAACTGTTACTGACTTTTATACATCTTTGTGCATGTCCACTGGCCAATGCTAAAATAATGAGTAGTAATTCTTGAAAAGGTGGGATTTTCTTCTCCTCTTTATCATGGATTCCTTGTTGTAGTTTATATCATTTCTATCACAATCTAAATCTTTTGAAACATAATGTCTTCTTTGGGCAGTCGAGAGTGGTTCAGCTGCTTGATGGAGAGAGGTCGTATCATATTTTTTACCAACTATGTGCCGGGGCTCCACCTACTTTGAGAGGTCTGTAATTGATATTGGACCTTCGATTGCATCTTTTTGTTGCTTATTTCACTTCTAGGACTTTGCCTTGCAATGTGTCTTCACTGTCAAAACAACTTCTGTTTTTAATACTGTGTGGTTACAACACCTGAGTTTTTTTTAACATATCTCCAGAACTAACAATTCTGTGATCCTAATGATGAAATTGGGCTTGTGATTCTGAAGTTATAAAAGACTCAATATACTAGGATACAAGTGTAAGGTAGCAGTCACAAAACCGTAGTGTTTTCAACAAGACATTAAACATGAAAGTGGCACGAGGACCAGAATTTGAATCCTAACAGAGGGAACAAACCTATGTCATTTCTTCCATGCCTAAGCTTTGTTGGATTGATTTACCCGATAAAATATGTTCTGGTGAGACTTGAGAAGATGCATACAACCTGTGAAATATGAGAGTGGTGTGCAAGTTAGCCCGGACATTACTGTTAAAAAAATGGAAGTGGAATTTTCTAGCAGAAAAATATAGAAGTTATGCATACAGTTCATGGATCATTTATAAAGTGAGAAATTTTGTTGGCGTTAGAAAACCCTGTGACATGGAAGTTCCTTTCAATATCATGTGTGTATAACTATTTGTTTTTCTAGCAAGGACAACTTTTAAGAGATCAAATTTCTTTTTTATATTTGGTTCTATTTCTCTTCTTTAGTGGGGCTGGGCCGCTGTGGTGTTAGTTAAAGATCTTTAAAAATATAAATTAGTTAAAGAAGTTGCAGAATATTCATTTTCAGAACTTTAATTTGATTTATTCTCAGATAAACTTAAGTTAAAAGGTGCATCAGAATACAAATATCTCAACCAGAGTGGCTGCTTGGTGATCCATGATGTTGATGATGCTGAGGAATTTTGTAAGCTTATGGTGAGCATTAAGGGATAAGAATTGGTCAACTTATGTTTGATTTCTGTTCTTTCAGTTCAATGCTTTTCTGGGTCTTGTTTATGATTATTCCTTTGTTTCTCTCACTTTTCCAGGAAGCCTTAAATACTGTTAGGATTTCTGAAAGCGATCAAGAGCATGCTTTTCAGATGATTGCTTCAGTTCTATGGCTGGGAAACATAACGTTCCAAGTAATTGACGATGAAAGTTGTGTTGAAGTTGTGCAAAGTGAAGGTGAGCTATGTTGTCAGTGTAGCAGTTTAGCTAGTGTTGATCCTCTTGAGCTTTTGTTCTTTCTGAATGTACTAGAAGATATGATTTCATAACCTCATACATATATAAATCATCTTACATTCTTGGTCAATTGTAAGTTAACTTTCCAACTGTGAATATCTGGACTTGACTTTTGTATCTATATTGTCAGTTTCAACTTTAACACTTTCTTCGCTTTTGAGTGAAGGAAAATCTATCATATTTCGCCTTGCAGTTAGTTGTTTTTCATTGGAATAGTTATATTAACTCCAGATGTACTCTTCGTAACTCCATTTCTCTGCAATATTGACTATTGAGGGTCTATCTTAGGCGTTTCAACGTTTCTGGGTCAGAGCATTTGACATTGTCATAAAACCTCTGTTGTTCGCCGTTCGGATTCATGCAAGTATCTTCTGTATTGTCATGATGATTCTTTCCTGCACCTCTTGTATGGTCTTACTTTGTAACAATACTTGTAAAGTTTCTTCTTCACTTTGTATGCGAAGTCTTCAACTTTTTTATGTCCTGTGCTTGTATGGAGGCCTTCTTTATCTGTTTGGTTTGTCACAATTTTGATATTGCAGCTGTTACAAATGCTGCTAGCTTGATTGGCTGTACTGTAAATGACCTCATACTAGCTTTGTCAACATGTCAAATACGAGCTGGCAAGGATAAGATCGCAAAGAGTTTAACTGTAGAGCAGGTTTGTTGAAGTGCATCTATATTTCATCTCTTCCTATTTTCTCTTCCTTTCACATTTTCATCCCGATATTAACCAGAATCTGCATTATCCACTACTAATTATTCTAATATATGCATTTGGCCCTCCTATTTCTTCTCTAGAGAGCATGACTCATTATAAATCTGATTCAGGCAACTGATAGAAGAGATGCATTGGCAAAGTTCATTTATGCAAACTTGTTTGACTGGATAGTAGATCAAATGAACAGAAACCTTGCAATGGACAAAGACCAGATGGGTAGATCCATAAATATTCTAGACATTTACGGTTTTGAATCATTTCAGGTAAGTTGATCTGTGAGTGATTTTTTTTACTATTATTCAGCATAGGAGATTCCTTCTTATCCACCTTGACGCTACCATTTCCACTTTTCAGGGAAACTCATTTGAACAATTTCTGATAAACTATGCAAATGAGAGGCTCCAGCAGCATGCCAACAGACATCTATTGAAGCTCGAGCAAGAGGTAAGCATATCATAATCCTCCCTAGTTCATTCTTATTGCTTACAACAAGAACAGGCACAAATGACCCAGTGTAATCCCACAAGTGGGGTCTAGGGAGGATAGAGTGTACGCAAACCTTATCGCTAACTAGGAAGGTAGAGAGGCTGTTTCTCGGCTCAAGAACAAACACTGGATTGTTACACTCAATTTTCCCTCTGTAGTTATCCTGTGGCATTTTTGGGCTGTATACTCTCCCGAAGATATTCCTTGCAGTATCAGTTTTAGATGTCAATGCAGGAACTGATGTTTTTTGTTTCAGGAATATGAATTGGATGGAATTGATTGGTCAAAAGTAGATTTCGAAGACAACCAAGAGTGCCTGAACCTTTTTGAAAAGGTATTCTTCCTTTTGGTTCTTTTTCCTATTTATATGGCGTTAGGAGTTAATATAAGCCGACAACTTTCTTCTGCCCCGGATAACATGATTACATTAATTAGATGTCACTCTGTTGCACTTTTTTTTTTTTTTTTTAGTTTCATTTTTACATCTTTTTCTCGTTTAGTCTGATTTACTCTTTCCATGTTTAATTATTAAGTTGGATGAGAAGGATAAAAATTCATCTGTTTGTATTGTCACAAGTTGTATGTGATATAGCTTCCACACCAATTTTCTCATTGTCATATTACATCTTTCGAGTGAAGTCTTGCATATTCTGATTACTCTATCCGTGCTTAATTGTTGAGTTCTATGAGAAGGATAAAAATGAATCTGCTTATGTAGTCATAACTCAAGTTCTATTGTGATATCTTGAGTAGAATTACCAGTGTCAATCATAAGGAAGATCTCTGTATTTTGGTTGACCAATCTTCAACATTTATTTGAATGGACATATCAGTTGATAGATGAACTTTAATTTTTATTTTGCAGAAGCCAATTGGCCTTATATCTTTGTTGAATGAAGAATCAAATTCCCTAACAGCCACAGATTTGACCTTTGTATGTAAACTTAAGCAGCACATCAAATCTAGCCCTTGCTTTAAAAGCGAAAGAGAAGAATTTTGTATCCGTCATTATGCTGGAGAGGTCAGTTTCTCTTATAAATGCATATCCTTTCTAGTTCTGTGCAATTTCTACGGATATTATTAGTATTTTCACTATTTTGGTTAAGAGACGTAATAGCTTTCACATCCCCATAGTCAGACTTACGCTCAATTGTTGGGAGAGTTTTTCTTTCTTATCATGGTTTATTACAGTGACCATTTTGGTGGCACCATCCTTGTTTCGATTACTGTTTTGGTGGCATTATGCTTGTTTTCATTTACTACCAATGGGGGTGTGCCTCTTGACCAGTGACCTTCTAGCTGTACCACCTCTTCTAGCTGTACCACCTCTTCTAGCCATTCTTCTAACTTCTCACTAGTGATTTTCCATCTTCAATCCAAACTACACCACTAAACCTATAATATCTGGAAGATTTACTTTATCATACCTCTTTTTAGTGATTAATGATAGATTCTTTTCCATGGGTGCTGCAAGAACTTTCTTTCTTTCTGCCATTACTAGCACTTTTTAGTGGAAAAGAATTCCATAATGATGTAATTGTTCTCTATTTCAATAATCTCAGACAACTGCTCTCTATTTCAGTCATCTGTCAGTAGTTCTTGTAACATATTCTTTTTTGCTAAATATTTTGAAAACTGGTGCATGCCTAAAAATCAGTGGACCTTTTGCTATCATGCCTTAGATCGGACTTCCAAACATCTAGGAACATCTGGAAGTCCATTTTGGTATTGGTATGGTGGGTAATTTGGAGAGAGAAAATGCTAGAGCTTCTGAAGGCAAGAAGGACTATGTACTTAACCTTAAACTCAAATATGTCTTTGCTTAGTTTTTGGTGCCCCACTTGTGGGATACAGTGGGTATGTTGTTGTTGCTTAGTTTTTGGTGTAACAAAGCCATATCATTTGTTTTAGAGACAGAAGTTATGGTTGACTTTCTTGGTTCTTTACATATTCTATAATAACGTATGTGTTTTGCAGGTAACTTATGATGCAACTGGCTTCTTAGCAAAGAACAGAGATGTGTTGCATCCTGACATTATTCAGCTACTCTCATCAAGTGACAGTCACCTGCCTGAAGATAAAAAATTATCAATTCCATCAACTGATGCAGGAGTGCTAGATTTTCAGAAGCAAAGTGTTGCAACTAAGTTTAAGGTGGTTATTTTCTATAGAATTTGATCATGCTGACAAACTAAACACTTGGAAAATAAAAGTTTGTATCTTGAGGTGCTATGATTGTTTCTCAATGTTGTCCTTTATCAAATTCTGGCAGGATAATTTGTTCAAATTGATGCAGCAATTGGAAAATACCACACCACATTTCATATGTTGCATAAAACCAAATAATAAGCAGCTTCCTGGCATGTCTGACAAAGATCTTGTCATAGAACAACTCAGATGCTGCGGTGTTCTTGAGGTGGTTAGAATATCAAGATCTGGCTATCCTACTAGGTTAACACATCAAGAATTCACAAGCAGGTGACATACACGATCCTTAGTTTGTTGCTGATTTGTTCTTTTGGTTGTTTGTCAACTTATATATATGATTGCGGTATTTTAGGTACGGCTTCCTTCTGCCAAAGGATAATGCATGCCAAGATCCTTTAAGTATGTCAGTTGCCATTCTTCATCAATTTGGTATTCTTCCGGAACTGTACCAAGTTGGGTATACAAAGTTATATTTCCGATCAGGACAGGTGGGTTCATGGTTTCTTGTTCTCTTGTGTGGGATATGTTTACTTCTCAAAGAATTTATGTCATTTTACTAAATCATCTAAACGAAGCACCATAAATTTTAATTTTCTTTTAATCATTACTTCTATATAGTTGAACCAAATAATGATAAATGAAAAACATGTGGTGTGTCGATGTGCACGCTCGCTGGCCCGGACACCATAGTTATCTTGGAAAAATTGTGGTGTCTTCCAAACTGGTGGCACCACTTTGAGAAAAAATCATATTTTTGGAGGCATATGTCTGTTTGGAGAAGGGTTTTGAGTGGTCAAACAATAAAAATGGCAAAAGTTATGGTCTTATGGATATAACATATTCTCTGACATATACCCAATATAGGCTTCTAGTGAGACAATGGATACATACTATTGAAGATTGGATTTCCTTTTGTGTGCCTATATGTGAACTTCTGTCCCTCGTACATGTAGATTGCTTCATTGGAGGATGCAAGGAACCAAGTTCTGCAAGGTACTCTTGAGTTGCAGAAGTGCTTCCGTGGTCATCGTGCTCGTCGGCACTTCCATGAACTGAAAGGAGGAGTAATCATACTTCAATCATGTAAAGCAGATCCCTTTGCAACTCGTCTCTTTTCTTCCCTTTTCTTGTTGAATATAATAGAAGATGATATTCATGAAGAATGTTGTGTCTATCAGGTTGTATGAGTATTTTTCCATTTCAAGACTATATTAGATGTCTTCAAAGTTTTGAGCACTTGGGGATGCCATTCAAGTGGTTTTAGAAAAAGAAAAAACATACAACTTTTGTCTCAAAAAAAAGAAAAAACATACAACTACAATGTTGTCTTCGTAATTTGTATTTAAAAAACTATAATTAACTGCCTTTGAACCAATGTTGGAAGTTCCAAATATAACTAGTTATGTGAACCGGGTCAATTTTGAGGTGATGCATCAATATAATTAAATTCCAATGTTGAATTGCACTTGATGTTTGACGTCAGCATTTGTTCTTATAGTTATTCGTGGTGAAATAGAAAGAAGGCTGTATAATACTAAAGTGATGTCTAAAGCGAAGGTTGCTCGTGAAGGAAGTGATGAGCAACTACTGGCTGTCGTGCAGATACAATCAGGTAAAAGTTATTTGCATGTTATCAAATATATGAAACCAAATATAGATTTACAGATCTTCTTTTTGGCAGCTGGTTATGAAACCAAATATATATTTACCCATCTTTCTTGCAGCTATTCGTGGTTGGTTGGCTAGAAGGGGTCTTCGCAAACTGCGAAATTCAAAAATGTTAAATGTAGACAAACGAAGATCAGGCAGAAAGACGGAGGTCAAGGTACTCTGTGATAAAGATTTCTCACCTATCCTTACTAGTAGTCCTTGTGTTTCAATTTTTATTCCCTTAATATACCTTATAATGGAATAATTAGCATTTTAAAAGTTCTCCCAAAGATTTTATTGTAACTTTTCGTGTTTCTTCGTTCAGCATTGTAAAGTCTGCTTCCGGACTAATATCTTTAAGAATTTGGTGGCCTGTTTCATGAAGCCAATTTTAGGTATTTCAGTTTTTCTTCTTTTTTGGGGGCATAGTTAAAACCAATTTTGGGTATGCAACTGCTTTTCTGATTTCAGGATTCCGTGGAATCTTTCTTCATTTTTTATTCTTTCTTTGGAAGATGAAATACTCTGGCATCTTGAAAATGCCGAGTGTTTGATTATTGAGATTGAAAGAAAAGGTGGTGAGAGAATGAATAGTATGGCCGTTTTTGGTTTATACGTTAGTCCTTCCTCTCTCCCATGTAGAAGCTAAAAGGGGAAAGGGAAAGGACAGTTGGTGAAGAATCACTGATGGATAAATCAGGATAATGGCATCATTTATCATGATGCCTTCTCCTTTTCCTTATTTCTTATTGCACAATGGCTAGTCACTCAAAGTGAAGTCTGATTTTAATTTAAATGTGAACAGTTGAGGCAGCAATGCAGTCTTTGATATTTTTACTGACTGCTTGAGAATCTTTAGTAGTAAGTTTGAATTTTTTTGTGCAAGCAGGAGTTGCCTCGAGAAATCCTACCATCTGTTGTAGAAGACCTCGAAAGACGGGTTGCAAAGGCCGAGGCAACAATTGAACAAAAGGAAAAGGAAAATGCTGCCCTGAATGAACAAGTAAACCAATTCGAGACCAGATGCTTAGAATATGAGGTCAAGATGAGGTCAATGGAGGAGATGTGGCAAAAGCAAATGACATCATTGCAGGTGAGTAAGCTGCAATATGATCCTAGATAGTTCGTTTTCTCTAGTTCTTGGTATCCGTAGTTCTATGAATTCTCTACTGATACTGCTGATGCTGGAAGTTGAGTTTTTACTTGTTAACTCATATTTTATGAATTTACAAGGTAATTGATTGCTTTGTTAAAAGCAGGTTAGTCTAGCTGCAGCCAGGAACAGTCTTACAACTGCTGACACTACTGGTCGACCTGGAAAGCTTGAAGGTTCCCCATCTCCTCAGTATTATGATTCTGATGATGCAACATCTATGGACACTCCTGCGGGACGCACTCCAGTTAGCTTTTCTAACAACAGCTTGGGTGTTGTAGCTAATAGAGAGGTTAATGGTGGTTTATCCTTAATCAGCCACCTTGCAATGGAATTTGAGCAACGGAAGCAGAATTTTGACAACGAAGCCATGGCAATTGTTCACTTGAAGCCAGGGCAGTTACAGTCTACTAATAATCCTGCAGATGAGTATCGAAGACTGAAACACAGGTTTGAGGAATGGAAAAAAGAGTACAAGGTTCGGTTAAAGGAGACAAAGTCAAAAGTACACAAGCTTGTTCATTCTAAAGCAGGGAAGAGTCGTAGAAAATGGTGGGGTAAGAAGAGCAAATGATTTTAGCTTAAAATCGTTGTCGTTTTCTTCTTTACTCTATAGGGTGTTGAATGTATAGATGGAACCAATTTCCCCAACAATGGTTGCTAAGTTATCAAAGTTGGTGGAGATTGGGAAATAGTACGTGTGCTCAACGACGTATCCTCTGCAATCCCTCAGCTAGATAGTTAAGAACTTGTTTGTGAATAGCCTGTTGTAAACATTGCTAGGTTGTGGAAGTATATTAGATAGCTTGCGAAAAACGGATTGAATTTGTCAGTCCACACGTCTTTCGCATTAGCAAATGTTGTAAACTAGTTATTGTTGAAAGATGGTGATCAATTGTAGAAAAGTCATTTACTTGATTGTTCACAACAACACAATGAGTGGACAAATGTGATGGTATCATTGTATTTTGCTTATGAGCATTTCTTGTTTCTCCCTTCAACACTTTTCACCAATGTTGTCCTACTTTTGACAAGTTTCTTTAAGCTTTTGTCATTGAACGTTATGATACGGATAGTGAAGGTTCATATAGCTGAATTCAACTTATTCGATGAATGAATGCTAGTGGTTCAAGTGTATGTAAAATAATTTTCATTTGCCAAATATTTGCTTATGAATGATTGAGTGGTACAAAGCTACAAAGTCAATATGTGAAAAAATTTAAGATCCAGGAACAAACTTAGTTGCGTAAACCCATGCATTGTTAGCAACAGGGTTGTCAAGGTGATCCAATAGATTTTCAAGTGGGCCTTTGCCGGTGACAATAGCTTGAACGAAGAATCCAAACATGGAGAACATAGCTAATCTTCCGTTCTTGATTTCCTTGACCTTGAGTTCCGCGAAAGTTGTTGGGTCATCTGCTAGGCCCAATGGGTCAAAGTACTGTCCACCTGGGTAGAGATTGTTGCCTTCACCAACTCCAGGAAGCCCATTAATTCTGAAACCTTCTACAAGGCCCATTAGTACAACTTGGAAGCCCAATACTGCTAGAATGCTCTGAGCATGGACAAGGTTTGGGTTGCCCAAATAGTCCAGCCCACCTTCACTGAAGATCTGGGCTCCAGCTTTGAACCATACTGGTTCTTTGAAGTCCACTTTTACCCATTTTTCAAGAACTTCTGGTGTAATGCAACCAAAAGCTCCAAGCATGGCCCATCTCCCATGGATAACCTAGAATAATTAACACAATTTCAATTCATATCAATCCATCAACTATGTCTTAATCCTAAATTAATCGTTACGAGTCTCAAATCTGTACATTTCCTATGGCGTGCTTCACTTTTTTGTTTTGTCCCAACAAAAATGATACTCCTCTGTCCCATTTTATGTGACATCCATTCATTTTTACCCGTCAAAAAAAATATCACTATAATTAGAAACAAGTTACCTTTAAAGTACTTCTTTTATCCTTAATGAGATGATTTTCAACTACACAATATCTAAGAAATGGTTTAAACCATTTTTTTTTCCTTCTTGAAACACCGTGTCAAGTCAAATAGTGTCACATAAAGTAAAACGAAATAAATATCTTTTTATTTTTCATACTTTTTAGCTAAAAATGAATTTTAGTCACACAAATGTATGTTACTTATTTTAAACAAAACTTACTACTAGTAAAAGAAAAAGTGAAAGTACCTCAAGAGCTCTGTTCTTAGCAAAGGCCTCGGGATCAGCAGATAAACCAGCAGTATCCCATCCGTAATCACCAGGGAATTCTCCAGTCAAGTATGAAGGAGTTTGAGCAGAAAATGGTCCCAAGTACTTGACACGGTCAGGTCCATACCACAAATCATTACTCTAATAAAACATAACACGTTCGACTAAATTCAGTATCTTTTTACACAAATCATAAATTTATTTGAATTTCAATAATATTAAATATCGAACTCAATTATAAAAACACTAAAAAAAAAAATTACCATGGTGAATCTGGCAGAGCCCATAGGAACTATATCCCTTAGGGGGTTAGCATATTTGGTCTGGCCCAAAAATGGAGTTGCTCTAACAACTGTGGCTGAGCTACCTGTTGTTGCCATTTTCTCTATTGCTTAATTTCTCTTTTAATTAATTGGACCTCACAATTTTCACTAAGTTTCTTGCACAATTTATATACTTATATATAAAGAATAACTGTTGGAAAAATATCTGGAGGGGCCCCATTTAACAATTCTGGTTCTTGTGTTTTATAAAATTGTGGTGTGAAATAGTTTTGAAATTTTTGTATCAACCAATGAGAAGTGTTAAGTAGATTTTGAGTATCTTCATGTCATATCCTTCTATCCAGAGTTTTATCTTGCTAACATATAGTAGTACACAATGTAATATATGGTCATTGGTCAAGCTTTTTGGATTTTATTTTATTATTGTAATGTACGAATCAACTTGCAATTAATATAAATATCGAATAATTTTATTTACTAAGATTTGGAAAAATGAGAATAAATCGATCATTACTATTTTGCTAGGCTAGAATTTGAATATGAAATTTTATGATATTTAAACATACTTTTATATCCATGCACTTTATTGTAAGCGTTGTTTCATGTTTCCCAACTTGCCAAAATGTTTAGACTCATGCGCACCAAAGTAATTCGAGTCTGCTGCGTATGATTAGCCAACTTTTCCTAGTAGCTATAGTAAATGAATTTTAATTGTCAATTTCCGATCTTGCAAATGCCATTCACACTCTTTTCTATAATCACGAGCTGTTGGAATTGAAAAAGTAATTGAATTGAAGAAACAAATTCATGGAACCCCATGCAACTAATTAATTATGTGCTCAAGGAGTCCCCTTCATGCCTCTGTGCTTAATCAAGCCAAGAGTTGAATTAAACCATACTTTTACGACCATATATAATTACAAGTGCATTGCTCTATAAACATATTTCACTAAAAGAATTAGCTGAAGATATCTATATACAGATATTTTTTTTAAAAGATAATAAAGAAAAATGCAAGTAATATATGTTATTTACGGGGATATATATGGAGATTATCAAATTTATAAAGTTCTTGTTATTTATTGACTTAATACGATCAAAGTCATTTTTCATTTCGTGTAGAGTAAGGACTCTCGATTAAAAAGGGACAAATGATAATCACTTTTATTTAATTGAAAGACTTAAAAAGGTCTTTTAGCTCTTGTCACCTTTATTTCATTGAAAACTAAAAAGTTTCCACTCATTTTCGTGTGAAGGATATGTATGTAGTTCAACTAAAAAGTTTCAACTCACTAATTCGGATTGGAGTTGCTTAAGTTGTGCACGTTGTTGGGTTGTTGTACCCTGTAAGGGAACAAGTCAAGAGTGATACTGATGAATCGATGTAAATTATGTCACAATGGGCTTGAATCTCCATAAAATGAGTGAGACATCTGTGTTTCAACCTAAAGATTTGTTTGTTCATTTTTGTCATTTTATTTTCAATTATAATATTTTATTATTGTGATTTATCACACCATCAAAATATGCCTTCTTTTTTTTTAAAGTTTCACCCGTCAATATTTCATGCCACAAAGTAAAAATGTGAGTTCTCACCATCAGTCTACTCGACCTCAATTCACTATTTTAAATTTTATAAAAAAATATTTTCTTTTACCGACTCTTTTTACCTATATCGTAGTTGAAGCAACTAAAAGAGAAATTCATAGGCATCTTAAATTCAGGTTACTATACACCCCAACCTCAACTCCGTTCCTTCCAAGAAAATAATGTAGCACCAAAAAAAGGAAAGAAATTGAATTGACATATATAACTTATAGATATGAAAATACAAATGTGAAATTAAGACTTCTAAAACTTCCTAATATTGTACATTGGAGTGTATATATATGTCGACAACGATAAAGTTACTGAAGAAGTGACTTCACGCTATTTCCTGCAGAGTGGAAAATCGGTCAGCTTCGGCCTCGGCTTTCGGATCCTCTAGGGCAGCAGAGCCCTTGAAGAGCAAAATAGCAAGGCTGCCAATGTAGAAATGGATGAAACAACCATAGCAATGTGTTACAAATGAACCAAAATCTGTCCCTACTATGCATTGCCACCCTGGTCCATACATTGTATCAAATTCCTAATTCAAAAAATAAAAAAAAGTTAGTAATTCGTAATTAACTCATTTTGAGGGGAAAAAAACTATATAGTTTCAAAGGGTATATCAGCTCAAAATGACGAAATTGAAGGATTTATCAGACTCATTCATTTCTTGAAAATATTTTCATACTCATATTAGCTATCTACTACAAAAATAAAAGCAAGATCTCCGCTTTTTTCAAGAAAGTGACGAAACTACATAAAAGGAAGGAATTGGAATTCAATCATGAAGTAATTATATTTATATTTGAATCCTTTTTAAACATAATAGAGAAATACAAGTTCAAAATCTTGACTATATATAACAATATTCTTCTATATAATTAGGAATTCTCTTATTGGAATTACTAGCTTCTAGCCACAATTAAATCCCTTAATTATGTTCATAAATAAATTATTTTCACTTTTATACACAAAATTTCTAGCAATACTAAAAAGGACAAAGTTCGAGTTCTAGTTGAAAAAATTCACTATAGTATTTCAATCTCATTATTATAATGTAACAGATGTAGATCACAAGGTATGAATTCAACTGATACTCTAAACTTTTATTATATTTATCAAGTTTAAATTCTAAATTCGACCCTCGCTATTATATCATAATATAAAACCTTAGTATAATAAGAATTTGTTACCTTTTTAAGAAAACGTGCAATTTCAGTGGCCTCAGTGACATCAAAGAAGTCAAGTGCCTTTGCAGCTAAATCTAATGCATCTTGTTGCATGGTTCCCAACATATCTGTATCTCCAATTACTGCTTTCCCTTCCAACATCTTCCAAAAAAAAAAAGTGTTGATTTTTTTTTAAAAAAAAAATAATAATTTTTGTCTTTCTTTTTCACTTTTTTCTATATCTTTTTCTATTTTCTATTGGATTATATAAGGATAAAAGAGCATATGGATGAGGATCCTAAATGTGTGGAGGTCAATTAGACTCATAGTTTATAAATTAAAGTGATATTGTAGCATAATTCCAAATGTCCACTTGAGTAAAATGACAAATTTAGTGGGCTAGCTTTTGTTTTGCCAATTAATACTACTTTTAATAGTATATGGCTACGAAATTACCTAATTATATATACGTACGTATATAGACTAAATTCTCATATATATATATGTGGTGAATGTTGTCGTAATTTATCTTCTTATATGATGTGGACAAATCTCAACTCATGAGGTAGCTTTTAAATTTAATTTCGATACTTCACGTCAAATTTTCTTATCAGAATGAGATCAATTTCATTTGATTAATTCTTTGTTACTCAATGTAATTGAACCTTATATTATATATATTACCGCATTTTTCTTGTGGATAATGAATAGGACTATTCAATGTCTTTCACTAATCTTGTTTTGGCAACATATTAGTTATTCTATATATCTAATATTTCCCTCAAAATCTCAATTTCACTACGCAAAGTGTGTATACACGTGAAAAAGATGGTGTGGAATGTGGATTAGAAAAGTGTATATATGTATATATCCTCCAAAAACAACTCAACAAAGACTTGTTAAAATAAAATATAGTGTTAGGTTATTAGCATTTTAATATTAATATTTAACATATTAAATTGCTTTATTTTGGAGTTATAAGAATGACCATGGTAGACATTCGTGTTTTAAACTATCAATTTAATCATGCATAAAAAAATTCCAATAAACAATGGAATGCAGTGGCGGATCTAGGATTTTAAGGTTGTGGGTGCTCTGAAGTGAAACTATAAAAAATATGTGTTAACGATGAGATTCGAACCTTGGTACAACAACATTAAAAGAGTCTTAAGTACCCATCTTAGAACCATTGGGCCAACTATATGATTTATTCATTGGGTTCTCTATGTTAATCATATATTATTATAAGTGGGAACTTCAAAGTGAAAAGTTGAATTACCATTTTATCTTACACTAAATAAAATTATTATAAAAATATTAATTAAATATTCTATCATATATTATAATAATGTACACATTCATGGCATATTTAAATTTTAATAAAAATCAATGAAGTATTTGGGTATACAAAGAGGTGAATTAATATACTTGCAATTGTCATTTATTTCAGCATTTTCAATACTTTAAAATAACTTTTCATCTTACTAAATTAATTCAATGTTTGTAAGGTCTTTTCAACTTCCAACTATAGTTATAGAATTTTATAAATAGTCACTTCAGTGAAGCATTGTAAATTCATTGAGGTTTTCTTCTGGAGTTACAATACCACATGTCCTCTTCTTCTTTTTCATTATTTATCTTTAATGTGTCATTAAAGGGTTCCATACAAGGGCCGGTAGATATAGTTAAAATGTTATTGACATGAATAAATGAAAAGTGTGTGTGTGTTTATTCAAGATTTAAGCTGATAGCTCTTTTTTTTCCTATTGTTTTTATTTATTTAGTTACATTTGATTATTATTCTATTAAGATGTTTGATGTTTCTGATTTGAAGAAGAATTGAAAGTTGTGTTAATTACAAGAACGTTATGACTTGCTAATTTCTTTGATTTTATTTAATAATAATATTTCATTACTCGCGTGAAGTAGGAATCAAAATAAATATGTTGATTTCAGTTCATTTGTGAAATTGTTTTTTAAATAACCCTCATGAGTTATAATTATTATATCACACTCTCTAATTAGTTCTAGAGAAGAGTATTATAAAGGATCTAATTTCATGTAGCAGTGGTAGTTTTATCCATATTGGATCTTAAAATTGTTGAGTCTAAGTCTTATCTTTATCTTGTCTATGCCAAAAAAGAACATTATGAAACTTGGATTTTAATTACCAAAAATTAGAAAAATAAAGAGTTACAAGATTTAGGAGTTGAATAAATTGCAATCTTTTAGTCTTTCAACAATTTCAATAATACCAAATAATACCAACTTCTTATGAACCATTCACATACAAAAGAAAAAGAAAACATAATTAACAATTAATTAAGTAAACTAAGAATATAATATTATATCATCGTGTGTATATATGTAAGGAAAAAGTTAGATTACAATTCTATTTCTACATTAAATTTCAATGTTATAAATTATTTAATAAACTATATATTGAATAGTAAATCATCATATTAGTACATGAATCAACCATTTATGCACTTTTAATCAATTTATAATTAAGGATTTGTGTTGTTTTTATTAGGATGATATATGAACTTTCAATTGTAAAAACAATGATTCTTTTGGTAAATATCAATAAATTTGAAGTGGAGAAAATATGTCATTTACAAAACAAAATTTATATAAAATATTTTGGGATAAACGTGCAACGCACGTTTCTGGAACTAGTCTTATATAAATATCTATCGATTTCTACATAGATATATATATTTCGTAACGAAGTTAATGGGTGCTCGAGCACCCAGCGGACACCATGTGAGTCCGCCCCTGTTGGAATGGATAACTTCTACATCATCCTTAGCACTGGTTGTCCATCACTTTATTTCATTCTTAATTCCTTCATTACTCTTTGTAACCTATGTAACTTCTATTGTAACATATGTAACCTATGAAACAGCTAAGACCATTATCTTCACTATTTACTACCTCCATTCATTTTCTTATTCATTGCTAGGAAGACTTCTTGAAGTATAAATAGTGGTGGTCTTCATTTGGTTTGATACACACAAAACACAAGAGAAAAACAAAGAGTGAAAGAGTTAGTCTAAAAGAAAATTCTTATTAGTTGAAGGGAGGTGTTCTTTTTTGTGGAGCTTTGGACTCAACTCTTGTCCAGAGTTTTTGAGTTATACTTTGTGAAGGTTGTTGTATACTAGAGGGGACAAGTCAAAGAGGACTACTGCTGGACCGGTGAAAACATTTGCTGTAGTGGGTTTGAATCTCCTTAAAGAGAGCGAGATATCCGCGTCTCAGCCTAAAGAGATTAATTTCTTCATTTTATTTTCAATTGTAATATTGCAATTTTATTATCTTGTAAGTTTTTTTACTAACATATAATACTACTTATATTAAAGATAACAATGTTGGAATGTTGATTTTATAGTTTCTAAATTCATAAATAATGATATGAGATGTTGATTAAGAATTAGGTTCCAAATATAAATTTTGTTACATATTGATTTAAAATAGAGAGTTCAAAGTTTTTAGTTTCACGCTTAATATTAAGATATATCTTTTATTAAAAGAAAAAGAAGAGACTCTCACACGTAATAAATAAGTTGCGTGTTTAAATAGTACACCACTCGGTTTTTGTTTGCTTCTTCGTGGTGGCAAGTTCTTGTAGGCTATTTGTTTTTGGTTATCTTATTTTTGTTATTCATTTCCCTTTTTTCTTTTTTAAATCTTTTGAATGAATGTGGCCAATTTTTTTATAATAGAAAAGTATAAATGAATTGACATTTCGGTGGGAAGTCGGTTCTAAAACTATAAAATTACATACTTTTTATTACAGATTATCTTAGAATTACGGTGTAATGATAAGTATTCTTTCATCATTAATAAGAAATTTTAAATTTAAATATTTTTAATACAAAATCGTCTTTATTAAAATTTATTTTATCTTTAATATAAAATTTTCTGAATTCAAATTTAATCGAGCTTCCTTATTTACGGGAGAGATCCCTTGCACTTTTTATTAATTGGGCAGATGGAACGTCTGACGAAATCCAACTCAACCTACCAAATAACGTGTCACCGACTCCTCCTTCGTGTCGGTAACGACATTCCATCTTCCTTCCCTCTAATTTTTACTTTTCATTCTTTGAACCCGTTCTGTTTAAAGTTTAGATGTTTACGTGATTTTATTTATTTATGTGTCAAAATAAAGTTAATATCGACATTCTGCATATGATAAGTTTGGATTGATATTATGATTAAATACTATATGAATATAGTTAAAACATGAAATTGTATTTTTATTTTTAATTATATAATATTTAAAAGTATTTGAACCTAATAATGTGTCTAAATTCAAGTAAATGAACGGTTAGTTAACATTACTAACATTAGAAATAGTAAAGACCCAATTAAACTTTACATGATTCAAATTGAGACAAAATAATATAAGTACGTAATTTCACAAATAAAATAATTAAAAAAAAAGAGTATTACTTATTAATAAATAATGTTAAAATCAAATATTCACACACTTATCCTGAAATCTAGCGTATTATAAAGGTACTATGAATATATATATAGAAAGGCACTTGCTTCGCCACCTTTTTCTCTCCACCATATCTTCATAATTTTTACTATTCTAAGCTTTCTATTTTCATTTCTCATATTTTTTTTTTCTTCCGTTTGAAAACCCCATAAAAACATTGTTTAATTTCTGATAAAATATATTTTCAGTACAATTTTCTCCATTAAAGCTTTAACGAATCACCAGGTTTGAGACGACTCGTCGGGAAATGGGGCGCCGTCTCTTCACCTGCTTCGGCAAAGGCGGTTCTTCTCATTCTTCTTCAAAAGATCCCAGCTCGAATAACAACGACAGTGCGACGGCGGATTTGACGGCGGAGGAGCAAAAACGGTGCGGGCCGGTGGTGGTGGAGTTATTCTCATCGCAAGGCTGCGCCACCTCACCTGAAGCGGAGCTGTTGTTTTCGAGGATTGGGAGAGGCGATTTTAACCTAGAAATGCCGGTGATTTTGTTGGCTTATCATGTGGATTATTGGGATTATATGGGTTGGAAGGATCCGTTTGGGTCGAGTTTATGGACGGTTAAACAAAAAGCGTATGTGGAGACCTTAAATCTAGATACCATGTTTACGCCTCAGATTGTGGTTCAGGGAAGAGCTCAATGTGTTGGGAATGAACAAGATGCGGTTTTCTCTTGTATCAAATCTGCTCCCAGATTTGCTGCTCCTTCCTTCCAGGTTTGTTATTGTTGTACCCTATTTGATTGATTTATGGTTACAATTATCTCTCTGTTTGATGAATTAATTGAAATATATGCATGATTGAAGCAATTGTGATTATTCTAAGGTCTCGTGTTCAAACTTTGTAAATGAAAAAATCTGGTATGGTGTGAACGTTCCCCTGTTTCATAGCCTTATGCGTCGTGGGTTCAGATTAGTCTAGGTATGAAGCAGATAACTGACACTGAGTGTGAAACCAAAAAGAAGAGTATTCATGAGTAGCAGAAAGACTTAATTTGAATGGTGTTTGGTCTTCAAACGGGGTAGGGGATGTGGAAATGGGTGAGGGGATTACAAAGCAGGAGATCGAGCCATCACCAACAAGTTGAAAGTTCAGGCAGCTAACCAACTGAACTACGGAGATTTCCCCTGGATTTACTTGAGCTTATTATCTTTAAATGCAATTTAAACCAATTTGTCTTGGTTATTCCTTTTGATCAAAATGGGTACTGAGAATTCATATAGTCGATTTCAGTTAATGTGGGATTGATTGATTTGATTCCTCGTGATCACTTATGGTTGCACCAAGTTGCAATATACTGATCACTCGAAAAGAGAAGCTAAAATGAGCATTTTGGTTCTCTTAAAATGCAAATCATGTTTTACGTTACCAATTTCTGTTGGTTATTCCATCCATCCAAACAATCAAAATGGATACAGAGAATTGGTACGGCAGATTCCAATTCATGTGTGATTGATCAATTCATCGTGATCTTGCACCAGGTTACAATGTACTGGAAATAATTAGCTAATATGTGGAATTCGAGATTTGATCATTTGGATCTGAAAAAGGTTCATGATATCCCATTTCATACCATAATCAAGAAGATGTTAGCTATATTTTGAACTCAGCACATTATTCTGATTCTTTACTTCTTGAATTGGT
The DNA here is from genome assembly GCF_036512215.1 of Solanum lycopersicum. NCBI lineage: Eukaryota > Viridiplantae > Streptophyta > Magnoliopsida > Solanales > Solanaceae > Solanum > Solanum lycopersicum. The sequence continues at coordinate 68,487,650 of NC_090806.1, forward strand.
AAAATTCAGTTCAACACTCTTCTGTTTTTGTTAGGAACTTGGGATTAGTTTTCTTTCTTAAACTGAACTCTGTGTACTTTGTTGATTATGAGTCGAGAATTCAGTATTTGCGAAAACTTTAGTTGTTTTCTCAATTCTGTATCAAAAATACTGGAGTCAGTACGAACTAATGGTTGTATCTGGTCTATGCATATTGCTAATGCTGTGAAAAAACATTACAGGCAACATTCGAGAGGCCAACACCAGAGTCATTGCAAGTATCTCTATTAGGATCTCTAAGGAGTAAGGTGGACAATGATGGTGCCAACGTGATGATTGCTCTGTACGAAGGTGGTCTGGTGACTGATATCGCTGCAGGAGAGAACAAAGGAAAAATGCTTGCGAATGACTATGTTGTCAGGAGGCTGGAAAAGCTTTGCTATGTAAAGGATATTACTGCAAAGAAGACAATCTCAGGAACTGTCAATTTCTCTCTTTGGGATGGCTTCAATAGCAGCAAATGTGGCGTAGCGCTCTTTGTGGAATCTGGCTCTCATCAAATATGTGGATCACAAAACTTTAAATTGCCAGAAAATCTCTGAATTCTTCGATGATATATCACTGATGTAAACTCTTGATTTGCTGGCTATAGGTTGAATTGCTTATAGTGCGTGTTTCTGATTAAAATCAAATCTGCAAAACATTCTATATACCAGCTTGTTCCTTGTGTATATAGGTTGTGTGAGACTGTTCATGTTAGATTCTTTTACTGTTCATTCTTTTTCTTTTTTTATAAACGGTTGGCATAGTGATTCTTTCCTTCTACTAATGTATAATTGGGGATTATTAGAAAATGCGGCTACAGATATATTAGTGTAAATGCTTTTCCCAATTATTTTTGTTGGTTTTCACCAAATCATAGAAATTTACTGTGATTTGTCCAAGTTAAGTAGGAACAATCTAATAACACAAGCATTCTGGTATAGTTTGAAACAACTACATTTTGTTGAAATAATTAATAATTTTGAACAAAATTTAAAGTTAGATGCCCCATTTCTTCATATAACAAGTTAGATACATATTATATACATGTATCTATGATACCAAATATTCTGAAATAGAAATACATATATAGAGAGAGAGCAGCGAACTAGAGAATCATTGCATCTCAAGGTACACATGAATCACACTAAAAATACATGTATCTTTAAGACCAAATACATAGGAAGAGAAACGAACGAAAGAGTTCGTGTACCCCAAGTTCATGTGAAACACAGTTGAATATAGAATATTTGAAACAAATTACACCTAATTTAACTCATGTGAAACACAGTTGAATATAGAATATTTGAAACAAGTTACACCTAATTTAACTCGTATGTATCAAAATTACATGATCTAATAAAGTAAATGTGATACATAAGGTTATTTTGAAAACTAAATAAAGTCACTAAATTAACCCCAGTAAAATTTGTGTTGTTTACTCTTTTAAGTTAAGGAAGGAAAAATGCATGTCAGTGAATCACAATCCTGTATGCTTTTCCCTAGCACGAGATACCCATAGATAATTCCAATTTCCACTATCTACCATATTAAGAATTATTTGTTTGTGTCTACTCATAACATTGTGGCTACACGAGCAGTATTCAAAAGAATAGGTCTTCAGAAAAAAGTAATGCAATATCTACAAGAATACAACCAAAGCAATTACATAACAAGCTTTTACTCCATGAAGAAGAAACTAAACCTCCCACTGATTATTCTTTCTTTACAAGACGGACCACACTGTCCGTTTTCCACCATCCTTCGAAAGAATTAAAGCAGAAAATGGATGGATGTGGCTTGACATCTCAATTATAGCAAAAGAAGGAACTTGAATTAAAATCCACTAGTTGCTTTACACTGAATCAACAGCCTCAACCTGCTGCCGAGCAAGATACTTCTCCCTTCGTTCCTTCTGTTGAACAATAGCAAGCAGATAGACAGTGTTAAGAGGAATCAAACTTGGAAAGATACATGCTTTTATATGCAGAGATACATAGCCTTACCCATTCATCTATTACTAGACCTTCTCCTACAACTTTAGGTCCAGTTTCAACTGGAGGTTTCTTGCGAGATTCTAATGCTGCCTCAGCTTCAGCCAACTGACGTTTTAGTTTTTCCAGCACCTTAATCAATCAAGATGTTTAGTTGGAGAATGAATTCAGAGTAAATGAACAAGTAGATAAACAGTAACATGTTTAATTCTTACTGGAGAAGGTCGTTCTGGGTCCAAGAACACCACCCGTAGGATACGTTCAATAGTCACGTGATCCTTTTGTTCTTCAAACTGCATCCACATGAACAAAAAGGGTTATAACACTATTGGATTCATTGACAACAAACTTCGAGTCACGCTATAGGCTTATATTCTTTAGTTACACATCAGATTTCACACACAATGACAACCGAGGCACAAGGCTCACAATGACAATCACTTTCTGTATGTTTACACCAACGCCTCCCTCCAAGGAATACAGGATGATGATGAAAGAAATGAGTCTTTTGTAATCCTGACTTTGTCGAAGACAGGACAAGATGAAATGGATTATGTATGACACTTGATGCTCCTAGATTTGATACAAAAAAAGAGACGGATCATTTCAAACATGGAGGTTGCAGGTAAAAGCAACTGGTCATGGCTACATTGTAAAAAGACACCTGATCTCAACAGCTTCCTCTATTCAAAGTCTATGCTCTACTTTTACAGGATACTCCAACTGATATATACAATACGGAAAAATATTTTGTCATAAAATCCAGTTTGTGAATGAAAGCAGAAGCCTCCACATGTAAAGTGGATTTTTAGATAACGAGTCTCTGTAAAATTCAATAGTTCTTTTCTCTGAACATGCCAACAGCAACTTATCTAATGTTTGATGCTACTTTACGAAGGACGAGAATCAGCTAAAATATACTTTCTTAGTCAAAGCTTACTGGAAAGTGCTTCTTCTATGTCACACATAGCAAAGGTATCCAGACAGGAGCATGCAAAGAAGATGTAATTTCAAATGATGCCTGACCCATGATAGAGCTCCTCATTTACCCACATCTTATCACAAAATGCTCTATTCATATAAGCAGTAAAAATTATAATCCTAGCTGATTTTTATAAATATGTTCAGGTAAATAGGACAGGGTCTATCCTGAATAGACAAATAATGAACTCGTGACTTTCAGAACAAAAAAGGACCCAAAAAAAAAGTTATCCAGAATCCTGACAAGTCAGCAACACCTTTAACCCTTCAATATGTTTTGTTAAAGTGCATGAAATCATCAGAAAGAAAATTGATGTGTTGCTCAAATGACAAGTATAAAGCTGAAGAAGCATGATACCCTAAACTTCCTTTCTGGTCAAAAATTGCTGCAAATACAAAAGTTGCCTCTTTTAGAAGACCTAGGAAGTTCAGTTACTCACCAACTCAGGTACGTAATCTACTCCTTCTTTCACCTTCAAGCTCATGATCTTGAACTTAACTTTGCTCTTTTGGTCCACAGGCTTTTCGTTGTTCTCAGGGTGCTCCACAAACTTGAAGACTACCATTTAGACACACAATCAAAATCTAAGTTGATATTTTTCATTTAAAAAAAGAATAGGAATAGTGGAAACAACAAAATGTAGGAAAACCAATTACCAGTGGCAATAACACTTTCACCGGGTTCGAGAATGCCTCCAGGAGGTCGCATGTAGCAGCTCTTTGGTGCAGTCGTTTGAAACTAAAATGCAAAAAGAAGAATCAGGAAAAGGAAATATCAGAAACTTACACCACCAATTATTTTGTGCGACATTTATAACCAAAACCTCCATATCACAACAACTACTACTACTATGCTCTATGTTTCAATCTCAAACTAGAAGAGGTCACTATATTATTAACAGAAACGCCAGTGCAAGTATTTTTACTTGAAGAATCTTAAAACCTCAATGAACTTCATTTTGCTTTCATTAGCTAACTTCTTTAAATTTAGTCTTTTCGACCCTAAAAGCATAAAACACACTCATTTATGTATGGATTGGGTAATTAGCTACAACAAAGAGTAAATGGGAACAATTTGAAAGTAGATGCTAGTGATTCAAATCATGAACCATCCAGAAGATCCAGAAATGGTAAAATCATTAGGAAATAAATGACAGTTACCCCCTACTCAATGCCTTTCTCTTCTGATAGACGCAAACACTTGGATAGATTTCTGAAAACTACAGACCTTACTAGCACAAATTGTCATAGTTGATTTCTCAAATAGTTACTCAACTAATAGTTACTAGCTCAAAAAGTTCCAATTTTCATCAACTAAAAAGTGACTTTTCTAAGATCATAATTATTAAATGACTGACCATTTGAGAAATCAAAGCCAAATTAACACGGAAAGATCACCTTAAATGCAACATAAGATTTGCTAGTGTTCTTAATCTTTACAGCACTCTTCACCTGCTTTCCCGGTTCATCTGGAAAAAAAAAATTAACAGGTAAAAACAGAGCACAATTTCCTCCAGTTTTCAACACGAAAAATTAGAAAGACCTAAAAACATCGGAAATTTTGACTAAAATAAAGTCAATTTAGTCAACGGCGAGGTAAACGAACGTACAAGGGAAGTAGAGACTGTTAGCTGGATCGAGCCGAAGCCTACGTCTAGACGGAAGCAGTGATCTAGCAACGGAGCTAACAGACGTAGAAGCACGAGAGCTGTTAGATCCGACGCCGTTTTGGTGACTGTGATTCTGAGAGTGAAGATTTTGTGTAGACGACGAAGAAGAAGACGTAGTTCCTGATTGCCATAGAGGACAAAGCTTCCAGAGCTTTCCGTCTGAGTTATGTGACTTGTGGTGGTCGGCGATTGCCATAGGACGGAGTTTTGGCCGGAATCTAGTCGAGTTTTCCGACGACAAGTTGCAATTTTCCGGTGATAAAAATTAGGGCAGCTTGTAATTGTCCCTTAGTGAGGAAACTCTTTCACGACGTTGACTATATGTTTTGAAGGTCAGAAAGAAGTCATGTAATTATATCGAAGTCTTCGGGAAATTGTTTTCTTTCTGTAATTCGTCGATTTAGCGGCTGATAAAGATCACGCAAGATTAAAATGATTCGGATATATATATATATATATATATATATATATTGATATATTAAAAAATATTAATTTTAATTATAATTTAATATATGTTAAAATAATTTGGACATACAAATTAACAAGAAATTAAAAAAAAAAACAAGTTACGTTAAATAAATAAAAAAGAAATAATTAGACAAGATTTGACAAATTTACTAGATATATAATTCTAATTCTAGACAGAAATTTTTGAAGGTCAAATAACAAATATAAAAGGATAGTAAGATATTGAAATAATTAAGGACTAGTTAGTAATGTATTAATGTTACTTATGGCTTGATTTGTTTTATATCTTTGTTATTTTGTTATCATTATGCAATTTTGTTATAGAAATTTATTTTTTGAGACAAATATTTATCTAATTCAGTCTTTTGATTTAGTAAAAACAAGAACAAGAATAAATAAATTAATTGTACTTTTTTTACACTTTATGTATATATAATTATAATGAGTATGTTATTATAATTAGTACTAAATTTTCTATTCAAGTTGATCAATTTGAATTGGCAAAATATAAAATTTATTTAAAAAGTAAACAATTTTCTACCATAATTTTTTAATATTTAAAATTTGAACCATGTATTTTTATTTAAAAATAAAAATTATATATTATTTATTTCATCAAATTCAGAAACTGCTCAAGCGTATTAGTGGCCTAAAGCAAAAATCAAATGAGGCCTTAAACTTAAATTGTCAATCTTTTATGTAATTTCTTTCTTCTAGTTTTCACCTCATTATATAATCATTCTTATTTTAAATTATTTTTTATAAGATATATTATTCAAAATATGTTAAATTTCTTCTAATAATCTCTTCATTTTCCATAAAAGATTTACTGTTTCTATAAATAGTATTTAATATTTGTTAAAAACTAATTTATAATCTATTATCATAAAAAATGAGACCCCTTAAATTTAAAAATTTTAAAAATATATATATTTTTTAACACGATCCAGCCACCCCGATCAAACTGATTGAAAATATTTGCAGTTGATCGAAGAGGAAAGTGCACAGAAATAAGCGCGTTGTCGGACTTCTAATTTCAGTTTTAAGTGCATTTTTTTTTTGTTTTCACGTCCTTTCACACCATTAATTAGTTGATAAAATGGCCAATCTTGAAAAATTATACTAGTACATTCTATACACTTAGTTAATATAATTTAACTAATTTTTGGGAGGTTAGTTACTTATAATTATTTACATCATTCTGAAGTTGTAAATTTTGAGTGTGACTCAAAATTCTATTATAATTATACTTCAAGTTAGTAGGCTTAGAAGTGTTCAATATTGAGTCATTGAATTAATTCATTAACTCGTTGTATGATCTGGAACAATCTTCACTGTATGAGCTAATTTTGAAGTTGAGTCAAGTCTAAATTTTGTTTTGTTACCTTAATATTAAAATTTAGCTAAACTTATCTCAATTCTTGATTTACCCAATATTGAATTTGTCATATAACATATTTACACACCAGTTGACAAATTTGGACGTGAGTCTCTATATTTACATTAGCTTTTTAAGAATGAAATGAAATAAAAATACTGTCTTTTATATCAATTTTAATCTTTATAGCTACGTCAGCTATTTAACAATGAAATAAAATAAAATTAATTTTTTTATATGAATTTTAGATAATTTTCATTTCACGAACTAAGTTTACATTTAAGTAAATTTGAAGTTCCATTTGTTAATTAGACTCAGGTCATCGTATATTAGAAATTGGACATGTGCATGTTTGAAAGAGATTTTAATTCCACACATTCATCCTCATCTTTTAGCATGAAAAAAAAAGTGTAATATAAAAATTTTCAAACTTAGAGTAATAGTAAAATCTTCATATTTCAACTACTTAATTAAAAAAAATTTGACTTCTCTTCTACATTTCATATATTTTAATAGTAGTTCTTTTCAAAATTTCTTGTATTTTTTGGACTTTGTTTCCATTTTAGATAGCTACGAGATTCTATTTTAATCCAATATTCTAATATCCTAAGTGCTCATAAGAAAAATAATACACTACTTAATAAGTTCGGTTGTTTTTACATAATTATACACATTTTTTTTTGTTCTCAATATGAATCTTTTTATTCACATTAATAAAATCATTTAACTTCATGAATAAGGGTTCAATCTTTTTCTTATAAGAAGATATATTATTTCCTATGTCCATTTTTATTTGTCATATTATGCTTTTCAAAAGTCAATTTAATTAATTTTCAAAGTTTAAATTAAATTATAGAGTTTGATATTTTAAACAAAATATATAGATATTCGAAACTTATACAAAGAGTACTATAAATAACAATTTTTGGCATATCTGTATGATGAAAAAATAAATTCATAAAATATTAATCAAAGCTTTTATCATTTGACTCTACAAAAAAAATTATGACAAATTAAAATAAACGAAGGGAATAGTAGTAAACATATATACGTATCACTAAAATTGATATACATTTATATAATAAAATAATCAAAATATAGTAAAATATAAGTAAATATATAATGTAACCTTATAACAACGTATATCGAACAATTTTATGAAAATAATATATATATATATATATATATATAAATTTTATCATTATCTCGTAAAGAAAAAAATATTATTTCCAATAAACTCAGATAAAATTGCATATAGACAGAGGGACTATAACATGAGTAGACAGCGAATATGAAATGGCACGGCATCTGGCTGTTAAGGCAATGACAAACTAATAACCATAATGATAACACACACCTAATTTGTTAGTAATCTTATCAATGAACATTTAAGTGTCAAATTTCCTAATTGGTTTTCTATAAATATACTTTTTTTTCAACTTTAATTTCGATTTTAAATACTTTTAATTTTATATCAAATCTTCTCGTATATTTAAAATTGAAATAGATTAAACTTTCATTATATATAAAATTCAAAATAAATATCGAATCATTGATTATATCAAACCTTTATCATACACAAAATATGAAAGACCAATTTGATGGATTTTGTAGTGAAGAAATTAAAAGGGGGAGTAATAATTGTTAGCAAAATAATTGGTGGATAATTAAAGAGGAAGGTGGATGAGTTGTAGAGACATTTACATTTGTCGGTTATGTGTTGTTGGTGTAGGTTAGTTGGATGGTAGGAATTAATTAGGTAATTAAACAACACTTTTTAAGCTGATTTTGACTCTCAACACTATATACTCGAGGTTTTAACCAAACTAAGTCATTATATAAAGTCATTCACTAAAATAATATATTTTTAAAAATTTTTACAAAACTAGTATAAACGTATTCCACAGTAACGTTTTAGGATATATTTTATTTTTTAAAAGTTGATGGCGTCAGATTGATATTCGTTACTCACAATAATGTTTTAGGGGTAAAACGTTATTGAAAATAACGTTTTAAAAGTAAAACGTTATTTACAGTAACGTATATCAACCTAATGCTGTTAGTTTTTTAAAAATAAAATATACCTTAAAACGTTATCGTGAAATACGTTTATACTAGTTTTGTAAAATTTTTAAAAAATTTATTACTTTGGTAAATTGTTTTATATAATGACTTAGTTGGGTTATACTCCATATATCCATATGTTATTTTTCGGATTTGAGTCTTCTAAATATAAAATTATTTTTATTGAAAAACTTTTTATTCGAAATATGAACTTTTCAGTTTTAAGTCAAATTTTATTTTTATTTGGGATTTTTTAATATAAATTTAAATTTATTAGATTCTTTTAAATAGATTAATAACTCATTTATTTAGTATCTCAATTTATTATGATATTTTAAAATCAAAGACTATACTCTAACATCGGTACATAAAACTGAAAGTCATGTAAACCGCTTAAAAATAAATAAAAAGACATTAAAAAATTTATACCAAACTTTAGAGAATTGAAAAAGGAAAATGCACTTCGTTGTTAATTTGTTGCTACGTAAGTCATGTTTTTAGATTTTATTTGCATTCAGAAATTAAGTATGTTTATGATTCGAACTTTATATATAAGTCAATTTAGTAATAAACAATGAATAAATCCATCTTTTATTTCTAGTTTGCTTGTTGAAATTTCTTTTTCAAAATCATATTTTATAGAGTAATGTAATAGTAAATTAATTAATATGTGAAGTATTATAATGATTATTAATTACTTATTAATTTTTTTAAGTTGATCGAATATTTACTTCTAAGATTAATCAACTATTAAGAATATAGTAGAAAAAATATGATAATTTATGCATTAATATTATAATAATAAAATTTAGAGTGATTTTTTTATCTATCTTATCAAATTAATAATAAAATAAGGATCGATATCGATCGTAAATCTAAAAGGATCTAACAGACTTGATATCTTATTTGTAATTTGGTGACTACATTTTTTTTTTGTAATTACTAATGTTAAAATTTACTTTCAATTAACTTCAAACAACTCAGAGTTGTACTAATTAAATGGAAAGCTCATATTACATTACTATGATTGAGTGATAATTGTATATAAAATGTGTTTGTTCCTATAAATTATTCAAATATAAACAAGAGTAAATTTTCAAAATTGATCTCTATTACTCTTTTCATTAATAGATCATATAACAAATTTAAGTATATAAAACTAAAATCTGACAGTGCTTGGACCCCAACAGTTCAGATCTATAACTTTACTCAACGTCTCTTCCGTTTTCCTCAGCTTCTCACCGGAGACGACCGCCGGAGAAGACGCCGCCGGCGCCGAAGCCGTCGAGAATCTCCGAGCGGAGGTATTACTAGAAGCAATTAAATTAGATTTGGCATAGTGATGAATCGATCTTAAAGCGTAATTCCATCTGGCAAATCCTTGATCTTTTAATGCTTCTACTGCTCCAATACTTGCTGCTACGATCCATGCCGATCCCTTTGCTGCTGCTGCATTCATTTTTTTTTTTTGGTAAAATTAAAAAAATTCTGTGATTTTTGTTGATTGATTTGAGAATGAATTAGATGTTAATTGTATATATATAAGTGGAGGAATAGTCTGGAAAACAGAGGGAAAAGAAAATGGAAATACGAAACTACTGGCGGATTTGCCTATAGTTTTGGAAAACATCCACAGTTTTTTTTATTTACCTGCATATAATAAAGTAAAAGGAATTAATTAGTGTGGTAATTGAGTACAGTTTCATCTAATTACACAAAATTGCCCTTCGATAAATACTAATCATACTCTATAGTTTGAAATATTACTTATTATATCTCATCAATTCATAATAAAAGAAATATAAATAAATAACAAATTATTAAATCAAATTAAATATTATAACTATGGTTTGATTTAATTGTAACTATAGCAAACTGTTGTCATTTGACGCTCTCTCTCTCTCAAATTCCCCCTCGCCAGTCTCTTCCTCGCTTCATTCACTTTATACACAAATGTATTAATTGTGTTTCTCTTTGTATAAAACGAGAAAAAATTATATATACACATACAAATATATTATCTTCGTCCTATACACTTGTAAAATACTATACAAATCTTTCTCTGTTCAGTTCTATTTGCCTTTCTCTGTTTCTCGCTTTATATAAACAAAAAATGTGCATTGTATTTTGCATAAACACAAATTGTGCATTGTATTTTGCATAATATGTGTTTGTATAAAGCAAAAGAGAGAGAAAGAGATATTTGATATACAAATGTTTTGTGAATCAATTATATACAAATTCAAATTTTATACATATATACAAACACATAAAATTAAATAGAGAAGCTATCAGCGATTTATACAACCGAGAGGCTACAATGATTTTATACGAATTTAATGGCCCCCAGCAATTCATATGATCAGATGCTCCATATCAAACATAAAAATTTTTGTGAAGCGCAATTATGTAAACTATGATTATAAGCGCATATAAAACATAGGCATATGATTTTTATATTCATTAAATGCGAAAGTTGTTCTTGATAATTTCATATCAAATCTCAAGTCGGATATATTGTTCCTTCCGATTTCAAGTCAATCCACCACTTTTTCAAATTTCAAATTGGATACTCATATTTTAAAATACATATACATAAAAAAGAGAGCTAATGTATTTAAAATACATATAAATAACGTTTAACTATAATATATGTGGAATAAATGTTAGAATGATAAAGATTTTGATAATTGACAAATACAGAAACAGATGAAAGAAACAGGTTATACAGACGTGTTCCTTACAGAACGAATCCGACTTGGATAAGGAGAACGTCAACAACGTGAATTAGAAGTTATAAAGCTGTAGAATTATTATTCCTTTCAAGTAGCAACAAGTACAAAATGTTTCCTTTTATAAAGGAGTTCAAAGCCAAGTGAAAGAAGGAAAACTAATTCCTATTTAAGGAAATTGTGCCTTCTTATATATTTAAGGAAATTCCGTAGAAAAGAAGTCCAAGTAGAAGTCAACAAGGATTTGTAGAAGGCAAATACAAGTTGAATTATACAAGGATTGTTGAAGTTTTGATCTATAAATAGGGAGTTATTTGCATCAAAAAAGTGTGAACTTACATAGAGAGAAAATCAAAACACGATCAAGAAGTTTGAAAGAGTTTTGAGATTTATTGGGAGTGTAGCAATTTGTGAGGAAAAATTGTAAGATTGTATTCAAGAGTCTTGTTTACAATCTGAGTTTTGTGAGTAGGAGTTGTTCAACAAGTTATAGAACTTGAAGAACATTGGAAGATATTAAACCGGGGTTTTTTGCTTCTTTGGGTAGCTAGAAATTAGAGTTTATAATTTCTTAGCTAGGAATTAGAGTTTATAATTCCTTAGGTTACATAGCTTTGTAATCTTTTGTTGAGACTTGAAATTTAATAAAGTGGAGTTAAATCCTACAGAGGTGTAGGTCATGATTTTTACCCTTGTGAGTTGGGATTTTCCGCGATAAAATATTGTGTCATTATTTTATTTACTTCACAAAACGTAACTGCTGTAATTTCTCAAAGGAACATATAGAATAAACCTGTTTCTAAGGCGAATTTGAGGGTCAGAATTTCAACAATAAAGTATACCTAATTTGATCCGTATATATATATGAAATACATGATTTGACAAATTTCATGTGATATAAAAGATAAATTCAAAAATTAAAGAAAAGACATGTAATTAAATCCTAACTTAATGAAATTTGCATTGTTAGCAAAAAGACAAACTACGGCCGTTGTGCACGTGGCTGAGATATGAGATACATGTATTTAACAAAATAAATATGATACAAAAAATAATTTTAGAAACAAAAAGAAAAGATGATAGCTAGATTCGAAACTAATAAACATTGAGTTGTTAAGTAAAAAAGACAAACTAGGACAATTCATATGCAGAGATACATGTATCTAACAAACTAAATATGATCAAAAGATAATTTAAAAATTGAATAAAAAATTACGTAACTAAATTTTAGATTAGTGAAACTTGTGTTGTGAACTACGAAATCAAACTGCGACAGCTCTGCACGCAGAAATCTTTTTTTTTTTTTTTTTTGAAGTCAGTTTCCTAGTTAGATAGGCCCACGGATTTTGGACTCATGGGTTATTCACCGGGTCATTTTTTCACTTTTGCCCCTTTCGAGTTTGTCTATAATTTTTAGGGAAATTTTTCAAAATGTCAATATTTTAGCATTTATGAGGGCTCATTAGCAACATTTTCAATATTTAGTAAAAATGTCAAATTTTAGTTTGTTATGTATCTTATTTATGTTTTTATTATTTATTTTTATTTAAAAAATATAATTATTTAATAACAAAAGGGAGAAAATCAAGGGAGAGAATATTTTAAAAAAAAGTAAGGATCCTTAATTTTCTCATCAGTTACATTTTCAAATAAAATTTAAATTTTTTTTTTCTCCAGAATTTTTACCTTTTTAAAATTACATTCATTCCACAATATATTCTATTTATATTTATTATAGTTGTTTATTAGTTTGTATTCATTCCAATAGGTATGCCGAATTTATCTATATAGTCATTTAAGAAATATATTTATATTTTCATATATATTTTTCCCTATATAGTTATTTTTTTAATCAAAAATCTTGTATGTATTTATTTCAATATGTATTTCTATTTATTCTAGTTTTTATTTAGAATTTTGTATAATAATATATAAATACAAAAAATTAGTATGATAAAAAAGTTAATGAAATATAAAATTGAAAAGAAATAATTGAATATTTGGTGTACTCATTCTTAAATAAAATACATAACTACTTGGCATACCTTTAGAATAAATACAAATTAGAAAAAAATGTCAAATTGAGAAACAATGCAACATAATTTTTGAATGAATACAACTGTTAATTGTAAAAATACATACTAACTAAAACAGTATCAAAATTCAATATATACTTCCAAATTTATGAAATACAAAAAATAATAAAACTATGAAATACAAAAATAAATACTAACTATGGTACATTGACATAACTATAAAAAAAACATAATACAAAATGAATTAAATATATAAAATACGATTCCAAATCTATGGATACAAAATACAATAAAACAATGAAATACAAAAATACATATGTCATCTAAAATAACAACAAATTCAATAAACACTTCCAAATCTATGAATACAAAAAACATCAAAACTATGAAATATACACAATCAAACTCATATAATGTGTTACATTGACATAACTAACACACACAAAAAAAAAAAAAAAAAAAACAGAACACAAAATACAATCCAACAAATTGGTATTCTTCAACTTCATAGTTATGAATTTGATATGGAATTTGCACATCGACGGATTCAGAAATTTTTCTCCGACGTATATTCTCCTTAGAAGCGGAACCTACATTGTTGTTCAATTCTTGAGTGAAAAAAAAATTAAATGATGGAAAATCGGAAGAACTTTGATTCTTTTGTCCAATACCTCTAGTAACTCTCTTGAAAACATCAATTGAAGAGAAAATTATGTAGTTTCAAACCCTAAAAAATGTTTTAAGAACAACAACAAAATAAAAAAAACAAAAAAAAAACACAAAAATCAATAAGTAAATAAATAAGGAATCTGAAAAACATAATACCCAAATCAATGTTAATCTTCAAATCAAATATTGCAACGAAATTAAATGAGAATAATAGAAAATATTAATATATTGAATCGAAAATCTGTGGAATTGATTTGGAAGAATGTTAGAGAGAAATTAAAAAGAAGAATAAGAAAAGAGAAAAAAATCTGGAAATTTGATTAGAAAGAAAGGAAGAGAGATAAATTGATAAACTTAAGAAAAGAGAAAGAAAAATTAAAATGACATTAATATCTATCCAATTACATAAATATAGGAAAATGTGTAATCTATGAGAGAGAAAGAAAGGGTGTAAATAATGAGAGAGAAAATATTAATAATACCATAATAATTATTTATTTTTAAAATAATGACATTTTTGACATGTTTACTAATATTATTAAAGTATGGATATTATCACTAAATAAGTTAATTTTTTTGACTAGTTAGCTAAATTTTCCTAATTTTTATTCTTCTTAACAAATAATTTCTTGACGAAATATTAATTTATATTTTTCATATTATTATTAATATTAACATAATGTATTAATGTACTTTTTAATTTAGTGTTAATTGAAATCTATCAATAAACATTTATATAAAATTTAATAGAACATATGTATCTGTTTGATTAATTTTTTTATACCAATTTTAGTGCTTACTCAAGCATAATTAAAATTAAATGAATATCAATTAAAGCCAAGTTAAATTGCACGTTCGTATGTATACATAAGTTAATATTCAAATCCTTTATCCTTACTGACATAACTAACATGAAAAAGACGGAAATTGTTAAATGTCGGTCAAATCAAGTGTCGTGACAGGTGCACAAATATCACATATCTGCAGCCTACCTACCAATGAGATCCAGCTATTTTTTTAACAGGTGTTAGGCCCTGATTCAATCAAGAAATTAAATCGACTACGATTACATGAATTTAATTAGTCAATTTATTAGTGAAACAAGGTAAAATATTAACAAGACAGGTGAATTTACCAAAGTCTCCACAAACATTGCATTACTACACATCTTGTTTCAGAGAAATTGGAGTAGAGGTAGAGAAGGGACATCAGACCTGTGTGATCTGCACTAATCATTTTAACTCCTTGATAAAATGTTCCTTCAGAGAATTAAAAACATGATCGAGTGTAGCGTTGATGAAAAATGAGGAAGGCCCAAATGCAGGAATTCTCAAATATGTCATCAACGCTGCACTCAATGATGTTTCTAAGTACTCTGCAATAAATAACAGTTCGATGCTCTAAAACTCTCTCTATGTGCGGGCTACAGCGATACTATGGACTAAGCACTACCATATTTGTGGAAAGTTCTCTTGCTTCATATTATATTGTAGCACACTTTCCACTTCCTTTTATATTAGTCCACCCTGTTAATCTAATTTATTGAAGTACTGCTGGAAATTTTGTAGTAGTACGTTTGAGTATGAATATATTCGTACTTCTAATTTTAGCTCTCTCTCTCATATTGTACTTGACTCTACGACTCATTTGCAGTAATCCTTAAGTTGTACTAGACAATTTGTACTGCTGTTACTGGAAATCCACTTGTTTTTTTTTTAAATTTGTTTTATTCCATCCCATATTGTAGTTCGACAAAGTAAACAACCCCACACAAAATGACTTTGCAATCCTGCATTTGTTTTTGGGGGACTATAGGTTCCAAAACTTGATCTAGAGGCATGTCAGTGAAATCCCAACATATAATTCATGTGCTGATTTACTCTCTAATATTAGACCAAATACAACAAACAACCCGTAAAGTTATCAATCAGACACCTAAAGTATGCCTCACAAAAATATATTGAGCTATCAACAATATAATCTTAAAACAAAAGAGAAGGAAGTACTGGGGGAGGCAAAAATAAATAAACAAAATCTATTAGAACCAGCAGAACAGAATGGTCCTGTATGGAAGAAAAAACTTTCGAAATTCACGTCCTAAAGAAGTTTATACTCTTCTACTTGAGATTTGAATTCGTCTAAGATCAATGCATGTTACGAGAGACATTTGTCGTATGTATTCAACCTGCTAAACAAATGACAATAGCAAGCTGACTCCAGAAGTTGCATATCCCAACATTTAATCCTGCTCCGAGATGTCCATTGTTCAACTCTCAAGTCTTTCAAAAAAGTAGAGGTATCCCATATCCATAGGGGGATTTTTTGAGACCCCAACTTTTTCATCGTTGAAAATCACCCACCGGCCATCTTTGTTAATATGAGCGACATAATGGCCACAGTGGGTAGATGTGCCTATGTGGCTCACGAATCCCAGGAGCCTGTATTCTGTTAATTATCCAAAAAGATACACTTGGGTCAAGACTCAAGTGGGCATAAAAGAATATAGAAGTAAACCCAAATCTCACTATCAAGGACTGTGATGCATTGAATGAAATTCATAATAAAATTGAAGTACTAAAACGCTTTTAAAGGGATGTAGGGAACTTTCTATCATCCTAAAACTTTAGATTAGTTAGGTCAAGTCCCAATAGTCCTTGCTCTTAAACGTTCCGAATATATGAAGTGATTCAAACAAATACTGATGGATTTTCTCTAAAAGAGTTCAAATATCAAAATTGCAAAACCAGAGAACAGGACCCATAATTTGGCTTTGAAACTAATTTGCAGCCCTCAAAAGATAAATGATTTTAGTGAAAGCAACTGGATTAGAAATTAGGAAAATGGTTTTAGTGAAAGCAACCGGATAAGAAATTAGAAGTTTAGATCAAGAAAAGAACGTGGGGCATCTATATTGACCATTTCCAACCACCAGAAAGTAAGAAACCATGGTATGGAGTTATGATCTACCGTAAGTTGGAGGTGCAATAGTTGGAAACCATTGTTGCCCCTTAGAGGAGAGAGGGGAAACAGCTAACAAATCACAAAAAGGAGAAGAAAAATAAACATACTTCTAACCACACAAGTGGTGGTAAAGAATTTTGAAAGGAGAGCGGAAGGAAACTAAACTCGAGTGTGAATGACGGAAAAAATAATTAGACAGTAAATATAGCATTCCACTTCTAAAATCCATTACCAAGATGATTAAGCCCATGAGAAGGTGAGCCAATATTGGAAGCTCAACGGAAAAACTTTAGTAGAACTAGCATACCATTCTATATATAAAATCCTTAACAAAGCTGATTAAGCAGGATCAGAAATATGGAGAGCCTAAAGAAAAACATATTGTAGCAGTACACTACAGAGGCTCCTCACCTACATCACTTAAGAGAAGGCTAATGTCCACTGCCTCACAGATTTGGTAAGAATATATCATCAGTTCCAAATAAAAGCAACAAAGCTGTACAACTAGTAGAACCAGAGGATAGGGAACTTACTTCCTCCTCCATCAGGCATCAAGGTATCAACTGCAGCTCCACTACTGGTAGTAACATCCATGTCTGCTGCAGTACTGGCACTAGGGCTGCTGAATATCCATTCAGTAGCTTTTTCAACATCACCTCCCTGATGAGCAGATAGAAACAAGGAATGAGCAAACATTATGCTATTGGCAGTGAATAGCAAGGAACCCCACAGTGAAATAGTAAACGCCAGTAAAAGTGAGATTTTTACCGATGCCTTCAGGGCCTTATGGGCAAGTTTCTCTTCAAAACCAAATGAAACCAGCGTATCAACTTTAGATTGATCAATATCAGGATTTTGCACGTTTTCTGATATAGGAGCATCAATATCTGGAAAAAAAATATGCATCAAATTACCCTGTATCTAGTAATGGCGAGAAATATGAGTAAACCCTGCTTGAAAGCAAACATTAAAACTACCTGGATCATTCATATGATTAAGTAACCAATCCATTGCTGCCTCTACTCCACTGTTGGAAGTATTGATAGCAGCCTTCTGACAATGGAGTAGATTAAATCCCATTGAAACAAGTTGTGCAACAATATCATCGTCAGCCAGAAGCTTTATTGACTGCTCACCATCCCCTGCAGCTGTTCATGGACAAGTAATCCAACATAGCAGCAATTTAGTACTTGCAAAAACATGACCCAAAAGTTTCAAACCCTAAAGGAACTTGGCATACAAGTAGCACCTATTGCTAAAACTTCTGATGTTAATTAAAGTGATGATCATTGATCATCATTGATCACACACCCACTAAAAAGCTGTTAAGACAACATCCTTAGCTTGCAGATACCCCAGATTTGGAACAACCATTAGCTGGAGAGTGAGAAGCAACACCAATTACTCACTTGCTAAAAGAAACTATTACTTAGAGAGGAATTAGATTAAATAGCAACTGAAATCTATTTCATGAACTACGAATTTCTGAGGTATATACTGTCGGTTAAATATGGGCTCTATGCATACAGAACTCTATCCTGTCGGCTGTTGCTACTCCCATTCAATAGACAAACTAGAACAGAAGAAATATTACTTCCAAAACACTACAACATAATTGAAAGTCTTAAGGTTGACCGCATAACAAAACCAGAGTCAAAATAAAAAATAAATAAGATGCCAAATCATTTTTTACATGCATCATTGGACGAACTAAATAAGCTAAGTTCCAATGAATGTTCAACGTTATCTAAACAGACACAACCTGATTAAGCAATTAACAGATTGGTTGAGAGAAACTAATGCAAGCTAAAGGTCAAATCTTATGATTCAGAAATAGACCACTTAGCAATGTGTGAATACAGACAAAAGAAAAGAGTCACAAACTTCAAACACCCAAGGAGAATGAGATCATACAAATCTCCCCAGCTCATATGGTACGTCCTCCCCACCCAAAACGACGACAAAAGATTTTCACAAGAAGAATCCCACACAACTATTTTTTATTTCCAAAAAGGTTTTTGCCACACACTCTCAGAAAGCCAAGGCGTCATGTCCTCATTATTCAAATATAAGAGTGACAATCAAATATAGTAGCTAGAAAAGGGACGCAAGGCAGAAAACAAGTTCTGCGACAAGACCAGATAGACATGCTTATATTATTCTTTGCAATAGAGCACTATCTGGGCTGAAATGGAAGACATTATCTACAAGATCACTATGAATTTAGTAGAAGACAAGGAGATTCGTACCACTGTCAGGCAACAGCTCTTCTCCTGGTTGAATACCATTACTTCGCATGCTACTTATGTCAATGGTTTCAGGGACATCTATGTAGACATCTAGAAGGACCATCAGAGAAAAAGATTAGCAATATAACAAGATAAACTACACTCAATAGAATTACATCGATAAAGAAAAAGTAGCATACCAAGCTTCTTTGGCACCCAACCTTCCTCCATAACAAATTTCCGCATGTGCAAAACCAGATAATCTGGAAAAGAAGTCAAACCTGCAGTTCTATTTACAAACAAAATTAAATAAGATAAAAAGAAGTGGCCTCATCAAGTACGACAGTCGAGCAAATTGATAAAGGTGACAGACACTAGCCATCCACTGCTGACAGACAAGACATCTATAATTTCTACAGCCAACTGTGTAAGAAGTATGGAAGCCAAAAAGACGAGGTATTAGGCCCTGCTAAAACAATAGACGAGGTGCAGGTAAACTAAATTTGAGATGCCACAAGCAGAACAAGAGAAAAATTGAAGAAATAACTTCACAGAGGAGAATAACAAGATTACTTGATTGCTGTAGTCCTAGCCGTTAAAGCTGTGCTGTAGAAATCATGCACCTCCTCCGGAGCTGAAAAGCAATCTAGGCAATCCTTCAATGATACTCTAGGGCGAACAATTTCATCAGCAGACCTGCAAAAACCCATACATTTAGTTGAAGTACATGAAAGGCAAGCATGTATTGGTCACTTGAAACTCACAGTTCTTTTCCTCCAGCAGCTCTCTCAGCCTTCAAATTTTGAAATTCTGCTAGCTCTTCTGGAATTTCATACAAAACAAAATATCACAATGGAGGCAGTATTACTCATTAATATCAAGCTCAGCTGAAATTTTGCAATGAACAATATATAAGAAAAGGGCAAGAAAAAAGCATTACATAAAAGAGAAAACTCACTTTTATTTATAGCCCTCTCCAAAGGAATATTAAGAGACAGAATATAATCATTCCTTCTGTTGTAAGTGACTTTGCCCGAGGAACATTGGAGGCGTTCTTCAATACCAAACTTGAAGCTCCTTGATGGATCAAAATTAGGTGTCCCAGAGTTTATCCGTTCAACTTGATCAATAAAATGCAGGAAGAACTCTAACGCATCCTAGACATACGTTGTTATCAATAAACCACAAGAATAACAATATAGCAATAAATCATGTATAAGAGTTCATATTATTACAACATATACAAGACCCTTACTCATAACCCACCATCAAGTTTACAAGTGCCATGGCAATGGTAACAAACAATGAACGTGATCGCAAGACAGAAAAATAACCGACTGGGGTTTAAAGGCAATAAAGTGAAGGGACCATGAAACTATTTTGAGCAATGCACAACAGTTCTGACCACATCAATGGCAGACTAAATTGAAAAGAAAATCCAAGTGTTGCTGTAAGTATCAACTTAGCCAAATACTGCATCAGCTGGATGGAAAAAGAGCTCAAATGGATTTTTAAGGCATGAAACAGTACCAAGAGATTGCTGGAGTTCTTTTAGTAGAGGGAAGCATTATCATGCTTGATCTGATAATCTTAAATTAAAAGCAATTGTCTGGGAGAAGAAGATTCCAAGAATGTCAGTGTACCTGTTGTCTCATTGTCGAAAATTCAGGGTGACTAGCAGCTATTACTGACTTGAACATTCGAGGACGGATACCCTCCTGTTTCTGCAAAGTGATGGGAGCAAGTACTTATAAGAAGAGAAGATGGATAGAAGTTAAAAAGGCATGCTATGAAAAGAGAAAGAACAACTCATGTGAGTACTGAAATTGTGTCCCCAAGTAATGAGAATCATTTCTTAATGCACGACAAGTGAAAGAAAAACTCTTGAAAATTATTTTGTAAAATACTTAAAAATATTGTCAATGAACCAGATACCGTAAGTTCTCTGTGTGTGTGGGTAGGTTTTTTTTTTTTTTTTTTTTTTGGGGGGGGGGGGGGGGGGGGGATATACAGCATTGGCAGTATTATCCTTCTGAATAACCAATAATTAACTATAAGCCACGATTGGAAAAAAAAATAGTAGATGAAACAAAAAGGAACAAAATGCTTTCACGCATACCTCCAGAACAGGACCCGAATATTTACCAGAAAGCAAACCATGAGCCAGCTTTGTTCTGCCAAAATACAGGTCACCCGTCAACAAGTTGAGCGCGCAAGCAAAATTCATAACAATAGCTACTATAATGACATGTCTATCTAATTTGAAAATGAAGCATGGAAAAACTCTACAGGGATCGCTGTTTATACTAAACAACTATGCCTCGTCGTGTCAGCTATACAAGTCATCAACTAGGGATTGGTATGTATTTGGACCAGAAAATTCAGTTAACTGTAGGACTCTTAACATAATAAGTATCGTACAGCCTGAATTGCAATTACAGGGTATTGAATAAAACCTGCTAGATGCCCCTCCTGATAAAAAAAGCCTTTAAAAAAAAGGAATAAAAGGGAAAGAAGGTTGGGGGTTGGTATCATTCATTCAAGCAAAATATGATTTGCTGAATATGAATATTTTCTCAAAATTAATTATTAGAAAACCCTAACAGAAAAATTCAGTTTCAAAATGCATTAAGTGTGTGCAGTGACTAGCTTCCTGTAACAATGAGAGACTTAAGCACAACTCAGTATCAAACATGCCATGTTTTGTTAAACAGAGTATTTTTGATGCAGCAGAGTGCACAACTAATGGAATAACTAGCTGATAAATAAGTAATGAAACTAAACTGGTAAATGAACAGATCCAAGTTACTCACAGCTGCATGTTAAGGTCTACAGTCGGATCAGCAGGAGCCGTAGTAAAAGCTTCTTTCAGACGTTGATCAAAGTAGTATCTGACAAGGATACACATCAGATGGTAAGATGTAAAAAGAAGGAAATCTAAAACCATTTTAACTTTCATCAGTTCATAAGCATCAAATACATTTATCACAAGTATAATTATCTTACCTTGAACAAAATGAACGCGTTGAGAACATAACCTGCATTGTAGCAGCCAAGTAGCAACTGCAAGAACGATATATGAGACCAGAGAATTTCATATGTTTCTTTCAACAAATGAAGATATGAAATGCCATGTTGCCTAAGCAGCAGTAATAAAAAGTTACCCACACCTGTTACCAAGATTGACTAATCCAGTGTAACCAGGTCCAAAAAGTGGTTCAACGTCCTCACCAGTCTCTTGAATCCGGTTCCAATCAAAGTTAAAATTTTGGTCTAGTTCTCTCTCAGCAGTCGTCATTTCAGTCTGGGAAAGCAAAAAAGGATTAGTCATAATAGTAGGATGAGAAGTAACGATGGGACTACGACTGCATTATTGGTTTTCCATAAGAAATATTGAATAAGTGATAGCTCAATCACCACAAATGACAATGATCACAAAGTAATGTGACCCGTTAAAGGATAATATCAGTTAAATTTACATGGTATGAACTACTGATAAGAGAGCAATCACAGAAAATATGAGTAAAATAGAGTAATCATCAATAGGAAAGAGAATGTCATTGTCTTAGTTGGCATCTTGCTCAGATTTGGGATGAGCAACTCCAGGTGAAAGACTCAAACATTGAGCTTACCCAAAGGTTTGACTATTTTCCACAAGAATATGGCAGAATCGAGAATAAACATGTAACATTTCGTTAGACTATATCCATGTACATCAAGCATACTTCTTCTTACAACAACATATCTAAGTAAATATTCAATGTCATCTTTTTAGCTACTAACCTTTTGCAAGGATGAGAAGTCAATACCAAAATGTGCCAGATGATCTGCTAAAAGTGGGTCAACAACACTTTCATCCTCTGGATAGGAGTAAACATCTGAGCTGCCAAAGTTTGCAACCAATTAGTAATCATTCAAGAAAATAGCAGTATGAGAACTTTTAAACAAGGTGCTATCATCAATGTAGTAACCCGTCTAACTAAGTCCAATTACATGGCCACATACCCTACCCATTCATTTGCAAAGCTAATGCACCTGAGGTGGGTGGCTGGTCCACACTCCATTACCAGGATAGTTAACTTTATAATTCTGCATGGCACATCTAAAGCACTAGTACAGGGCATGTAATACCGATTCCATGGTGATGGAAGTTAGATATCCACCTAATACTTAAGACAGAAAAAGTTGATTGTTCTTTAGATTCTTTCTTTTTTGGGGTTGAATGTCGGTGGTTAGAAAGTCCACAATTTTGGGAACCTCCACCTTACACCAAACTGGAAGTCCCTAAATTAAAATCAAAAACCAACTCACTTCCAGAATGACAAAATTTAAACAGTTCAGCAAGTTGTTAAATTCAAACCCAATAACTAATACCTTCATTTGACTATAGGCTAACTAGAAAGATATGACTAATGTCATACTTTGAGCACAACACAAGTCTTCAAAGCTCTCTTACTTTGAATCACGACTGCAAGAAAGACTAAGCTTTGTTGACCAAACAACCACAAAGTAACATCAATCACAAATCATAAACCAAGCAGCTTTGCAGTTAAAACAATAGCAGTACTTGTAGATGAACTGGGAACACTCGAAAATCAAAATAACAAGATAGGCAGATGTTGTTCTCATGATCAACCAAAACAAAAAAAAGAAGAGCTACAAAGCAATTCCGTCAATTAAAAAAAGAAGTAAGACTCAAGAAGCAAATGTGGTCAACCATAACAAAAAGAAGAGCAAAGCAGCAAATCCAATCACCGAAAAACTGGAGGCAGCAACAATTTTTTAGTAAACATTTTCCGAGCATAAAGATTCAAGTTTTGAGATGGCATTACCTGCCCCCTCCAAATCAGCAGTTACGGTCCCAAGCTTTACAGCAAGTGGATAACCAGTTTCTTTGTAATGGTTAACTGCATGGTCATTACCACCAGTTCCATCCCAATTTTTCCTACCACATAGGATAGTTCCATCAGTTAGATTCAGCCAAAGATTGTCAGTCTTGTCACATTTCGCACATTTCCAACCCACAGGTGGAACAGCAACACCATTGTCAAGCTGTTGCAGATCCGTAGCATATTTACTGACAAGCTTCTTGTCAGCAGTCCAGGAAGCAAGTTGCTCTTTCCTCTCAGCACCTTCAGCTAGTAAAATAGCATCAACAGCCAATCTAACCTGGAAAGTCGTGATGAACATAAGCAATATTTAAATGTTTCATTTTACTCTAAACAAAGGGAACCTGTGAAAGGATCTTCAAAGAGTAGTTTACCTTCTCAGGCAATTCCAACGATGGAAAAGGAAGAGTGACATTATCAGGCAATATAACTATTTCATAGAATTCTTCGTACTGGGGTTCACTGTTATCAAACCCTCCGTCTAAACCTAGAAGGAGAAAGGCATAATCCAAGTCAATCTATCAACTAAGCTTCAACCTCAAATTAGTAAGGGTAGGCTTAACTCTGTCAAATGATAAATATCAGAAAATGCGAACTTATATGGCTCTTTATTCTTCTTTTTTTCTTTTTCGGCCTAGTTTTGGAAGCTTTTAGCTATATGTGAAATATTTAAGTACCTATAGCCAAGAGAGTGGGTTTTTTGGACGGTCTATCTTCAGCATCTGCCTTCTTTGTCTGCTTTATATGCAAATAAACTGGGTTCCCAGTCTTCTCATAGTTCCAATCAACACAATCCCTTCCAAATGCAAGAAAAGTACTCATATCAACAAACAGCCCGCCATCGGATTTCTGGAAAAACAGCAAAGAAAATGTTACAAATTGTAGCTAAATCAATAGCAACTGCTTCATAAGTGAAGATATATTTCCTAAATGAGCATTAGTGAACACAGATGGAAAAGATCAAACTGATAAGCCAGCATCAGCATGACATTTCATTGGGGCTATACCACTACAACTACTACTAATATGTCAATCCTAAACTAGCTGGGGTTGGCCAAAGGAATTCTCTATATCTACTCCACTATATTTTGAGTCTGTTCTACAACTTGATAGACAAATCACTCATCAGTACTAATCAACTGCAGGCTCAACTTCAATCGGAGTGAACCATGATTCATAAACCAAGAATAAACTCTTAATATGCACCGAACTTGCTAAAAATTGCACAAGGCTACGAATTACAAGCTTGAAAATCGAGTGAGGATGACTAATATTTAGTACAAGTCATGGACTGTATATGGATCTTCCATATCTATTTTGACTCCGTTCGAATAATCACTTATTCCCTGTATAAGTAGAATGACTAAAAGTTCAAAGAAAGATTTTGCTTTTGGTCAAAATATCAATAGGGGCTTTTAGAAATTAAAATTTTTAGTTCTACAACTTCATAGCAGCTTTAGAAAAACAAATCACTCGCAATACTACTAATTAACTGCAAGTTTCTAACCACATCGGATTGAACTATAAACCCTAGTATAAGCTCCTAAACCCTACCGAATTAACATACGACTTCTCTTACCAAAAATGGCACAAGGACGAGAATTACAGCCTTGCAAACTATGCTGGACGAGTCCAAATAACATCTACAATCGTAAAAACTAGGAACAACGAAACAAACGAATAATGAAGTAAAATTACAGCAAAATGAACATTCCAAATTGGAATTGAAGATTTACCGGAGTATCGAAAGAAATGCAGCACTCGTGCTTGTAGATACGAGTAGTCGGCTCTGGAATCCGAACACGAGCAAGGTTTGATCGGAGAAGCTCCATAGGGTTCTTCGTTTTCTTCGCAAATGGATTCTTCAATTACAATCGCCGAGAGCTACAGGAAGAAGAAGAAAAAAATGTGTATATATATTCGTATGGATTCTTTGCTCAAATATTCAGCAACCGCCTTTCTCCCTAATTCCCAAATGAAGAAAGGAAGCAGAAGGAGTATATGGACTTTAGTTATGTATTAGTACTAGTTGAAAGAAACCTACAAAGCTTATGTGCTTTCTCACTAGGGGGTGGGGTGGGTGGGGGTGGGGTATTCGTTTCGATAATTTAAAGTTTGATTTTCGTATTTTGATAATTTTATAAATAATATTGAATTATATATAGAAGGATAAGATATCAAACCAGATTATTTCCAAATCTTAATATTATAAATTGATCGACATAAATATCAGAATTACTTGTTTATGTTATTCATATCATATGGTATGAATAATTATTCAATTTAGGAATGAATGTATTTGACTTGATATTTTAACGTTCAGCTTACAATAATTAAAAGTAAATATCAAATATAAAATTTGAAAACTCGATCAGACGTAATAATTATATTCTGATACGATATAAATAGTTATTCAATTTGGCGATTCGATTATTGATAGTTATGCCAAGGTGCTTCGCACCTATTAACCTCGGATAAATCATAATTAATTAAAATAAGATTTTAATAAGATTTTTCTTGTAAATTAATTTGAGCTGTGCTACGTATGTAATATTAAGTTTTAAATATGTGGAATTTAGATAAATTAATATGAGCCAAGTCAATAACAAGCTAGTTAACTTGGATGAATGCTACATTGTTAATTGATTTTTTTATCATTTACATTAATACGTAATTTGTGTATCTTATCAAAAATATTTTCAAATGAAACCTTTTCATTGCTCTGTAAATAAATATTTTTTATAAAATTAGTTATTTATCTAATATTTGATACTCTGTATTGTTAGTAATAAGTTTTCTTTATTTGCTAGTAATAACTTCTATAAGTACTAATTTAAGAGACTACTTTGTGAAAGTTTAGCGGATAAACTTGAAATACAAATATGATTTTTAAAAAGAAAACAAAAATTATTATTACACGACTAAAATTTAATATATCTAATTTAAAATTAAAAAGTATTTATTATTTTATCATAATACATCATTACGTCAATGACGGTGGCCAATGAAACACACTATATTATTAAGACAAAATTTAAAGTCAATAATTCATATATGAGTAATTGAACTTTTTATTTGTTTATGTCATAATAAAACAATTTCAATAATTGTATGGTCCCTAGCAAAAAGAATCATTTTGATGATATATGAAAATGAGCGGAAGAACACAAAAAAATAAACATTGAGTAGATTATAATATGAACACATTTTTATTTTAATATAACGTAAATCTTATTTTTCTATAAGCCGTGAAAATTGTGTATAAATTGATTCTCTTTTTTTAAAAAAAAAATTCTACATTGTTCCAATTTTATCGGATATCCCAAAGAGAACATATATTAACTCTCTTTATTTATCCTAAATTCGCGATATTTTTAGTCTAAAGACATTTTTGTCTTTCTATCCCCCCTATCTCCTTCCTCCCTGCAAATGCCAATTTAGTTCTGTAAATATTTTACACATTGGGCATGGGCAAATGGCAAAATTAGCGAAAAATCGAGGGAGGAATAGATTTTTTAATAGTTGTTATAAGTCTCTACATTTCAACGATGATATACCTAATACAAATAAACGAGGTCATTCGTATAATTCAACAGATATATCTAATTTGAAGAGAGAAAAATCACAAGAAAAATTGGATTCAATGTTGGGAAAAGATTTGACCAAAAATTTTCGACCAAATCGAAAGGAGAATGCCTTTGGAAGGAATTTTTCTCATGCACTCAAAAATGTGTTTTTTGATACATCATTGGTAAGTTTAAGGGGAAAAAATTTGACTAGAAAATGAAGATATTTATTGAGTATGTCTACATTTATAATATTTCATCTCTCTTTTATTTAAAAAAAAGCAAAGTGACGTATAGTTCAAAACTTGACGAGTAATGATTTGAGAAATTTCTAGGGATAGTGGTGCATAGTTTGAAATTCGATGAATAATGTGTCTCCGGCTTCGTCCAATCATACATTCACCGTTCTCACTTAAATAGTGGCACACGGTTCAACATTTTTGTCTTTGATATGATCTGAACCTGTGATATGCGCCTAATCACACATTATGAATAATTGTGCCTGTGATATGCGTCTAACCACACATCATGCAATGCGTCTATGATGTGCGCTTAACTATATATAATGAAGTGCATATGGGCCCAATTTATCTTTGTGAAGGCTTTTTTGTTCTGTTGCTTCTTGTCAGTCCAATAACTAGTTGTGTGAGATTCGTGTAGGTACCCGATATTGGGCCTAGTGCTGGTTCATAGCACTAGACCAAATTAAAAGATTTATTATTTGTCACTTGATGAAACTTACAAAATTGAATTGTTTTTGCAGGGGAAGAAAGGCCAGAGGAAAGAGCATAAGTATTCATTTGGATCATGTAAAAAGTTATCAACAAAATTTGAGAAAATATTTCATTCTACAAAAGAAAAAAAGTTTTCTTCATCAAAGGATTTACCAAAAATTACAAGTAGAATGTCCACAAGTGCAAGCATGGATGATTTTTCCTTATTCACTACTTCTACATCCTCTTTATTTTCTTCTTCTTCTTCTTCTTCTTCTCGTTCGTCTTGTTCATCACAGAAAACGCAATTTCCATCTTTTCACAGGTCAAAATCAGAAAACAATATGCAAGTCTATGATAACGTAAAAAAAAAAGATATCGCGCTACGTTACAACAGGAACGTTGGGGCTTATTCTCTTTTAATTTGTCTATTGGTTATGGTTTTTTGTGGGAAAGTTTTTGCCATCATTTGCACTTCAACATGGTTCTATTTTGCTCCTCATTGTTTCAAACGTATAGACTCGGATGAGTACAAGAAAAATGATGGATTTTTATATTTAGTACAAGAAAAAAATCTAACTTTTTAGTTTATAGAGCTAATATTCTCCTATCCATTCTATCCTTTATATTAAATTTTGCTTCTTTTTTTTCCCAGTATAATGTCATGTAAGCCTGTGCAATTGCAAGGCCTTATTTGTCATATTGTAAGTTGTACAAAATGTTACAAATTGACATAAAGAAGAAACAAAAATTGCATATGTGATCTTCTCCGCCGCCGTAGAGGCGAAGTCAGAATTTTAATTTTATGAATGCTAATTTTTATAATGATGATCTTAAATATTGCAACCGAGTTCTAAAGTTAGTTAGCGTTTGGTCTCAAGTTCACAAATATTCTTGGTAAATCATATTTGGGTGAAGTTTTACCATGTATTTTTTTGGCTACAATTTTTTAAAAAATATTTGACTATTTCAAATAATGTAATTATAGTTTCAAGTTCTAAAAATTATTAAACATGCCTATAAATTTATATTATCATTTTATAAGGAATATGTTCCATTAAAAAATAACCTTGTAATATAATTGATAACAAATTATAGACAAGACAATATGTTAATCGCATACTCAAATTTGTCACTGATTCAATTATAATTATAACTCATTAAATACAAATTGTTGCTTTTTCTCATTTTTATCACTAAAATTAGACTTTAAATTTTTTCAGAGAAGATAGTAACAAATATTAGTTAAAATTAAAATATTTTTTGTAAAATATAAAAGTTTGAGGAAAATTTTTCAATTTTTTGAATTCTCAAGTATTAGAATTGACCCAAATACTATTTTTTCTAGTATTTGAGAAAGTGGGATAATTGACGAATATATTTTCCCTAAGTTATATTACCAAACGCCACTGCCCAAGTTTTCTCCCAATTTTTCCAAGTATTCTTGGCCAAACATATCCTTAATATTTGTACATATTAAGGACTCGTTTGACCATAGATCTCCCAAATTTTTTTTTTAGAAAATAGTGTTTGTCCATACAATTAATCATTATATGATAAATATTTTTGATAAATAATCCAAATACAAAAAATAGTATTTGGATCAAATCTCAATTTTTGAGAGCTTATAAAAGTTCAAATTCTACACTAAATTTTTATCTTTTACAAAAACACCTTCTATAGTATTTATTGCATTGTAATTTATACTTTTTACGTGAACACCAAAACAGTAATGAAGTATTCAGTGAATATGAACTTAATGATATGATTTTTGATGAGAATGACGATCAATCAGATCAAGATATAAAGTCACGTGCTTCGTCTACTTCACGGTGTATGGAATGATGCTTGTTGCACTCAATCCGAACTATATCACATTGCTCCAGTGTCATGGACATTACTTGTTATTTGTTGCAACGAAGATCCAATTGGCTTGTTGTGGAAGTCATGTATCTTGTTACATCTACATTTCTATCTTGCTATGTCATACAAATCTATGATTAGTTTTGATATTTTAAAAAACTTATAGGTATAAATCACATTTCTTAATAAAGTGAAATGTATTCCCAAATATTATGATTAAACACATGGTAAAATTTCATTCAAATAATATTTGCCAAAAATATTTAAAAATACGCTAGCCAATAAACTTCTTAATATAAATACACTATTTACTAAACTTCTTAATATAAATTCATTGTTTTTAAATAATATTTACTAAATTCGATCGAACTTATATTTAAACTTTTAGCTCCGTCCCCTTTTCACCCCTATTAAATTCTTTGGGTATTAATTGCTTTTGTTGTTTTCCAACATAAGTTGGACTCAATGTGGTGTACTAAAAGCCAATGCAAGAAAGAGAGAGATTTTGCAGATACAGACATAAATCTGAACTCAGATTATGTCTCTTTAGGTGGACAAAAATGAAACAGAGGAACCAATAGTGAACAAAACAAAAAGCTTGCGCCTTACTTTCCTATAAGTAGTAGATCAACTTTCTCTTTAACTTTTTTTTTTTAAATTACGATATTAGTTTAGATTAATTCCACGAGATATCCAATCATAATTTCCTTTCGACTATTAGGGAAAAAGCACAGCTTAACAAACCTTTTTCTCTTCACTAGTATTTATGAAAGACTGAAATGTAGTGTAAATGAACAACAAATGAATTTGTGTAACAATTTTTCTTACAGTGTCATGACCCAAGAACTGGACCTGTAGTTTTGTCCTAAATAGAAGAGAGATGAGTTAACATAAGTGGTCCAGGGTAGAAATGCCTTCTTTGTCCTATTCAATTCACAATTCAATTAACACCCAACACTTATAATTTAAGTGGTACAAGTGAAAATCTTTTGTACAATCGGTGTGTGAGTTTAATTTTTACTGTTCGTATTCCATATTAGATTCTTCAAAAATGCAAATTGTATCACACTTACAAAGTTGATTCTTTCTGTTCCAATCACATAGATAATTACTGGAATCAAACATTTTGTACAATTAGCATCTTTAAACACCAAAAAAGCAATATGGTGAAGACTGATAGTGAAATAGATTTAGAGGAACGAATCAAAGTATCTTTCTCATGGGTTTGAATTAGTACACAGCGCCGTCCTGGGCAAAGTATTGTGTGTAGCTGTTTTTGACAAATAAAAACTCACCACCATACAGCCAATTAAAGGACTGAGGCATCTGGTTCAGCCAGCTTTCTAGATCTGCAATAAAAACCTCATCATTTAACGGAAGAGAATCTGAGTCTCGAGACTCAGACCCGGCACCAGGACCATACAGATGGTCCCCTCATACTCGTATTACTCCGTTCGTTTTAATTTATGTAATATTATTTTGAAAGATTCGTTAAATAAATGAAATTCATCGAGGATGAAATGTTTGATTGTGTTGTTAAATTTGATCAGTTGGTTTTTAGCCTAATATTGATTGAGTGGGTACTGTTTAAGAGCAGTCACAGTTGATTTTGGAGCTTTCCCCTGCAAGGAAATGGTTTGGGAATTATTGGGATTTGTGCACATAACCCATATATATATATATATATATTTTACCAAAAAAGCATAATATGTAAAAATGATTATTTAATTTAACGTTAATTGGTAATTGTGATTTTTAATTTTTAGGTGTGTGCATATGTAGACATAAAATTAAACAAATGAACAAATTTGTCCTACATGGTAATTTTATGTCCTACATGACATCCTACGTGTATTGTGCCATGTAGGATACTCATGCACATTTAAAATTGGAAGACATTTGTTCGCTGAAATTAAATTAAAAGTCATATTTATATATTATATTTACGAAAGATGGATTTTTTTGAAAAAAATCAAGTTAAATTGATTTAAAATTTTCAAATATTTCTTTTAGGACAATAAAAAGGAAATTGAGATTGTGATGATTAATGTCTATCAATGGCTTAAGTCATCTACAGCCCCTTAAAGTTGTCCGCATATTTCATTCGAACACCTTGACTATAACATGTACCTATTAAACACCTCTACCGAGTCGAATTATAACCATTTGAGCATTTTTTTAACAATCAGCTAAAAATATAAAATGGGTGTAGTACACTCGCGCTGACATGGAAATTTGTCAAATAAATGGTGCATATGTGGCATTTTCAGTTATTTCTTGAGTCAAAGTAACAACTAAAAAGTTATGACCAAAACAAAGGAAAAACTCTTCAATTTTTTTTTTTAAAATGTCCTTGTACATCTCCTTCACCATCACAACTCGTTTTCTCATAATTCAACAATGGAAAAAGTCCAAGGAAAATCAACAATTAATTGTGAAATTGAGTTATTATTTTAGTGAAATGATTTTCTAACACTTGACAAAGAAAAGCCAAGAAATAAACTTTTCTTCTTCATTTGTATGAATCAACAATGACAAATCATTAAATTCAAAAAAATAAATAAAAATGAAGACGTCTAATGTTGCGCATTGAACCACTTTTTTCTTTTCTTTTTCTTCCTCTTCTTTACCAGAAATCAATTATGGCAGATTTAAACTTGAAAAAAATAATTTAAAAAATCTAACAATAAAATAATATTCTAAGATCTGGAGAAAAGAAAAGAACAGAGTAAAACATTAATGGTAGAGGTGGTGGAATTGTTTAAATTGCAATCTATAACTTTGCTTACTTTCATAAATCAACAACTATTCAGTTCTAGATCTTAAGATAAAAAGGTTCAGGCGATTTTAGATCTTAAGAAAAAAAAGACCATATGATAGGTTAATGGTAGAGATGTTGGTGGTTGCTCAAAAGAGGAGTATGTGATGACAGCGATAATGACAAATTTGAAGAAAGATTGCAATGGCAATGGCGATTGCAGGAGAAATTTTTAATGGCAAAGAAGCACAAAGAAGAAGAAGAAAGCTGACTGTTTTTTTTTTTTTAAAAAAATAATTCAACTAAAAATAAATTCTTTCACGCGCTTATGAGCGGTGAATCACACTCACAATGCCAGGTAGGCAAAAAGTGCTCAAGTGGTATAAATTTGAAGTCTAAAAGTGTTTAATAGGTACAAGTCTTAGTTAAGGTGTCTAAGTGAATTATGCGGACAACTTTAAGGGGCTCTGTATGACTTAAGCCTCTATCGATTGTAAAAAAAAGAAAGAGTTCTTCACTTTTTTTAAAAAGAAAATTATATATAGGTTACTGAGCCATAACAAATATACAAGGCAGGGGTCACACCAAATACCTGCGTCTCAACACAAGTATAATGAAATTAAATTTTAAAAAAATGAAGGAATATATTAGTACAACACTTAAGAAGTAATATTTCTTTTATTATAGATTATTAATTAGCGTGTCAAATTAACAGATTTTAAAATAGATGACTTGTAATGTACTTGAAAGGTAAATAGGCATGCAGAACACAAGTACAAACATATTTTTTTTTTCGTTGTTGTTTTAATATTCCATTAATATAACATGAAGAAAAAGGAATTGGCAGTTTTGGAATTTCCATTTAGGAACAATAGCCTACTCTTTTAATACCCCACTTGTTCGTAATTTATTTATTGTATTTACTAGTTAACATATCCGCGCTTCGCACATTATTAGATTTATGAATAATTTTTTTTAAAATATATCGAGTCAAATATTATTATCATTAAACCCAATAAATTATATTTTTCAACTTGTTGTTCACTATCTATGCTTTTAATATTTTAAATATAGTTGATTTCGTATAATCTATTTCGTATGTTATCTTTAGAAACATGTAAAGAAAGAAAAATAATTTCATGAAAATTTTCTTTTAGTTTATGCGGCTCTACTTAATTTTTTTAATTTAACATGAATCTAATATGAAAAGAAAACATTCAATATTTTTTTAAAAAAAAATAGCAACACAATAATTATTATTACAGAACGGAAAAAAAAACAACTGTTGCAATATATCAAACTGTTAATAAACACTTATAAATTTATAATATATAAAAAATACTAATAAAATACAAAAACTCTATAGAAAATCTCTTTAAAATTGTTACTTGTAGCAACTAAGTTAGATAAAAAAAAACTATATAACTTGCACATTAATTGATTTAGGGGGTTATCCACATGAAAGGTTTTGAAGTCATGAATATTATTAATTAACAATTAACAGTTAAAAATAAAAGTTACATATATAAAAAAAAAGTGTTAATTATGCAAAATAATACTATTAAGTAATTATTTGAAGAGGAAATTTTGAAAATATATTTTACAATATCACACTGGTGAAGAAAAATAAAAAATATGCTAAATAATTTAGAGAGAAGATAAATGTGATCGGAGGTGATAGAAATGTACCACATCATCTTATTTATTTCTAACATTCTAACTTTATATGTAAATAGATATATTGGTTGTAAGTAAATAATAAAGAAAAAATAACTTAAAATATTTTTTTAAAATTGTTATTCTAAAATTATAATTAGAAGAAGGTCAAAAAAAAAAAGGAAAAAAAAGTGGAAAATTAATCTATTAGGATTGAAAATTAGATGTGCGTTATGGATGATTATTATTTACTCTTAATAAAGTATTACGTGAAAAGTTTTTATTGTAAATGTTTCTCTATTAATAAAAATTATTTTTAATTAATTAAGTAAATTACTTTTACAAAAATTATTAATTTAAATAAGAAAAAAGGTCAATAAAGAGAAGATAAATGTCACATCACTTTTTTTTATGTTTCTCATTTTCAATAATTAAAAGAAGTTAAATAAATTACACTTTTTAGTTTTAATATAATTAATGTGACTAAGGGAAACAAAATTTCTTCATTTTTTTCATTAAATAATTTATTTATTCATTAAATTTTTTAAAAGTACTAAAAAATGATTAATTTATTTTTTGTTCAATCTATGACTATTTTTTAATATGATAAACTACATCATATATTTTTTAGGGACATCGATATGCAATAGCTATAAGAAATGTATCATGTGCAATATTATATTTTTCAACTGTGACAAAAATTTAAATATTAATTAGAACTTGACGAAAAAATTACATAAAAATAGAACTATATAACTTTTCATCTTCATTCATAATAATAATAATAATAATAATAATAATAATAATAATAATAATAATAATAATAATGAGAAGAAGAAGAAGAAGAAGAAGAAGAAGAAAAAGAGCAAAGTAAAATGAAGAAAATAATGTTAATTGAGCTTTCTAATGTGTTGATTAGTAGAGTTTCATAATTAAACTTTTGTTGAATAACATGAAATTATATATCTAACTAAAAAATATAATCAAAACAATACATGAATGAATTAATCTTCAAAATATTTGAAAATCATTCAAACTTTTTTACTAATATGACCATCTTCTTGATGAAATCTTGAAATAATTATGATTCCTTCTTCATTTTCATAAACTTGTACCAAACTAATGCAAACATCAATTTGATGAATCTTGAAGAATATATCTATGATCTTTATCAATATGAAAATCATATGGTGAACTTATTAAGTACATGATTGATGAAAAAGATGAAGAAAAAAATGTAAAAGAGGAAAAAACTATACTAATAAAAAGAAAGAATGAGAAAATGAGAATGATCATTGAACATAGATAGTTGTTATTTATAGTTTGTGTAAACCATAAGAATAATTAAAAATAAGTTGAAAAGACATATTATTTAAGTAGGGAATGTAAATAGATGGAGGTTTTGTTGTAACTTATTAAGTATAATTAGAATAATAAATATGAATGAATTTTTTAATTAATAAACAAATTATTTAATGAAAAGAAATGAAAAAAAATATAAAAAAAAAAGAGAAAAAAAAGAAATTGGAATGGAGGCCATAGAGAGGTGCCACATCAGCTCCTCTATGATTCTCATTTATATATATATTGATTCTTCTTGTTAACAGAATTTTATCGTAAAATAAGTAAATTTTACGTATTTAAGTTCTTTGACCAAAAAGAGAATTGTATATACACTTGTTAGTAATTCATTTATTGTATTTATCCTTCTTGTTAATAGTATTTTAACGTGAAATAACTGAATTTTATGTATCTAATTTTTTTGACCAAAAAAAAAATCGCATATACCTATCAACTTTCGAGTATATGGTCTAATTAAAATTACTTTCAAATCAAGAACGAAAATGAAATTATTTGCTAGTGCCGCAAGGAAATAGACAAGCAAAATTATGATGTGTGATATAACTAACATTCACTATAAGAAAACAATTAGCGATGGACGAAGTTTCGTAGTTAAATAATAAAAGTTTAATGCTAATTTCATTTAATTGTAGACTGACGATGAATTATATAAAAAATTAATTGACTTGAAGCTATAAAGGACGAGTTAACTAGATATTACCGATAAATTTCATATATAATTAATTGCCTATTATATAATATTATTTACATTTTCCATTATAAAAATGTTTTCCTATCACATAACAAATTACAAATGTAGTAAATAAATGAAAAACCATATATGTAATATTGATAGGGTAGAAACTTATTCATATCAAACATTTACATCAATTTGTGCATGTGGTTTGAGTCAAACAGTTTGATTATAGAGTTCGTTTATTTAATCCTAATAAATTATATTGATTCGATATAAATACTCGATATAGATAAGTTTATATATTTATACTCGATATATATATTTACGTGCAAGAAAAGAGAGTAGCTAAGGTCAATGTGTGCATACAAGAAAACACCTTTCTTATTGTTGAGTATATATATATTATTTTTCTCATGTTGAAAAAAAGAAAATGTTGAAGCAATGATTTGTTACTAATACAAGATAGATTTTTGGGTGTTTTTTTTCTTTCTAGGAGTATACACTTTTGGGTCTATGTATGCTATTTTTTCACCTTGAAAAAGAATATTTCTGCAATGATTTGTTACTAATTATGTAAGATATATATAGTCATAGACTATATAGCTAGGGGGACCTCAATATATATAATTAAAATAAAATAAAAAAACATATCCATAAGGCCTTTTTCTTAAACTGCATTTATTTGATATACTTGTTCTCAACTGACAATACACAATCATCTCTTTTGCTGTTTTAATATAAGTAATGTATGGAGAATTACAACTGTTTGTTTAGGCTCTTTACAACTTTTTAATGTTATTTTTTCTTTACCGTAGTAGTTAGTTTGATTAATATTCAAACATGTTTAATCGATTCGATATATAAAGTTTATAATATTTTATAGTAATTTTAAATTAATTTATAATAATAATTGATTTTATTAGGTATTTTAATATGTGTATATAAGTAATTTTTGTAGTTATTATGAATCCATAAAAAGTTTAGAATATCAGCTTTAGAAAATGAGTGTTTGGCTAAATTTTTGGAAGAAAAAAATTAAAATGCTCTTTAACATAGTACATGTACCAAAAGTTTTTTATTTCAAAAAGTTAAAGAAATTTAGCTTTTGAACACAAATTGATTGTTCTTTTAAAAAATATTTTATAAATAAATAAATTTTGGAAATTTGACATTAGAACTGTACATTTATCCTTCAAAGGTTTTTAAAACTCTTTAAAAATTTGAGGGACAAGAAACAATAATAAGAGCTTGTTTAAATTGATTTAAAAAATGTATTTACATTTAAAATAAAAAATTACTTTTGGTTTTTAACTTATTTTAAATTATTTTTAATCCTGCGAAATATTTTCTAACTTATTTTAAGTTATTTTTATATTTGTCAAACACTTTCAAAAGTCAAAAATAACTCAAAAATAGATTTGAATAACTTTTAATCTAATCCAAATACTCGATAACTCGTTCGTCAGTACTGTTGAATACTTAGGCTCCTTTTAAATTCAATTTGCAATTTTCTTTGTAAGATTCTTTTAGCAGAGAAAAATAATTAAAGTTTGAAGAAATAATTATATTAATTAATTTTGTCCAAAGACCTTTTTTTTAATGTATCACATATTACTTTTCTGATCTAATTAGAAACCAGGCTCAATAATTAGTGATCATAAATAGATAATCAATAAACAATTTAAATTGTATATACTTACCGAATAAAATATTTTTATACTATTACATCATACTGTCATGTGTTCCTTTTTAAATATTACAAAGAAGGGCTAATATATAAATATCTTTGAATAATTATATCGTTAATACACATCTTAATTAAATTCACAAATAAAATATTTAAAAATTAAATTATAAATTACTTTTTAGTAAACAACAAAAATATTTAGCAAAATACTACAAGACAAAGTTGGGAAGAAGATAGTGTATGAATACCTTATCATTAACTCGTGAAGTTATTTTAAAAATTCTAGACTTAATTTCATCAAATTCAAGTATAATAAAACCCAATATAATCACCATAGAAATTAACAAATCATTCCAAAAAAAAAAAAAAAAAATCTACATGTACCTGAGATTTAAATAAAAATTATTACTTGTATTACTTTAAACTCAAATAAAAGAAAGTTAAACCACCAGAAATAACTGTTAATTTATAATTGTACTATATATATCACTTTCCCTGGTCAGAGTAAAAAAAGAAATTAAAAAAAAGAAAATAATCACATATTATGTGTGTATAAAAGACAACAAGATCAGTAACAGATAAAAACACCATAGCTAGCCAGACCATGTTCTGTTGCATTTCTCATCTGTAGTCTCTCTGGTGTTTTTTCTCTGCACCAAAAACACCTTTCTTACTGCCTCTTCCCCACCCCACCAACTCACAAAATTTCAACTACTGTTCCATTGAAAATGGCTAC
This sequence comes from Solanum lycopersicum, assembly GCF_036512215.1. NCBI lineage: Eukaryota > Viridiplantae > Streptophyta > Magnoliopsida > Solanales > Solanaceae > Solanum > Solanum lycopersicum. The sequence continues at coordinate 68,526,758 of NC_090806.1, forward strand.
TTCTCTTCAGTTTTCTTTAGATCATCATCCTATTCCTCAGGAAAATCATCAAACAATGAACCAGACCTCAACGGGAGGACGTAGAAGGTCGAGTAAAAATGGACAGAAGAAGAAGAAGCAACCACAAAGAGGAATGGGAGTTGAACAACTCGAACGTCTTCGAGTACAAGATCAGATAAAAAACAGTACTATCCATGGCGTTCATCATAATCATCAGTATTACTCTAATAACAATTTCCCTAATTTAACTCCTCTTTCATCATTTACCGGCGGTGGTAGTGCTAGTGCTGATCCTGGAAATTATAGTAATTCTATTTTGAACTCTTCACCAGTACTTCAGTTCCCCAAATTGTGTGCAGTGAGCCCTAATGATTTTTTTATGCAACAAAAAGTTGTGAATACTGGGTTTATTGGATCTAGTAGTACAAATCAGTTGATGATTTCTTCTCATGATCATCATCAGTTTCAATCTCAGATGAATCTCTACGGATTTGCAACTTCTAAGCCCAGTACTGAGAAATCAAAGGAGCTGTATCCAATGCCAAATCTGTTTAGCAGCAACAACTCATGTTTCTCCGATCGCTGCCGATCATGCAACAAAGTATGAGTATATAAAACGCAAATTGTTCTCCTTCCATTTTTTTTAATTTAATTTATAATTTTGGTAATTTATTCACATTTTCCTTCTTCGTTATCATAAGAAGAAACGCATGATCAATGGAGAAGAAATTAGCGTTCATATGGAGGACATGATCAGAGAAAAGGAAGATTCTGGAACAAAGCCTTTGCTTCACTCATACAGTTTACCTAGCCATCAACAAAAGGTAAAACAAAAATAAAATTGCACTAGCTAGCCCTAATGTTATTCAATTGTTCGCTTCGAAAAACTGAAAACTAAGTGATTTGTAGGGCGTAGAGATTGTGGCAATCCATAGAAAGGGAAGTTCATCCGCGTTGTCATCCGATGAAGGAGCAGTAATGATGGAGTATGATTTTTTTCCAGAAAAAATCAGCAGCAAAAGCACTAATACTTACAAAAGTTGTTTCGAGAATGAAGCAACGACGATGAATGCTTATAATTCACCAGAATCTTCTTCATTTGCTGCTGCAGCAGCAGCAACTGGAAATATTATTAATGGTGAAGCTTCTTCTGTTACTACAATATCTTGGGCTGCAGATACTACTACTACTACTACACCTACCAGTTCCATTGATCTTTCACTGAAGCTTTCTTGTTAGTTTTTTTTTCTTTCTACAGAATCATTTGAAAAAGTATATGGTTTAATTTCTCTGAATTTTGTCTTTTCACACTTGTGTGAAAATTTATCTGATGAAAAACCCAAACACTACTTTATTTTTACCATTTTGGTTTATCTGAATTAGCTAGTACTACTTGTTATTACTTCTCCAAAATGGAGCAATACATTTTCTGGGTTTTTATTGTATCTATATCTCTTTCTCTCTACTCTTGGGATTGTGTGTCAGTGAGATGTAGATGCTTCACTATTTTTTTTCTTTCTAGATCTTATATTTATTTAAGAGTTCATGATCAATTGTTTCAAATTATGCGGGACGGATTGAAAACAATAACATAGACTAAAATTAGTTTAGATGTATAATAACGTAAGCTGGTCTAAAGATCACGATTATAATATAGTATAAATAACATATCCAAAACCTATCTTTTCTAGAATCTAAAATCTATAAACTCCTTCCTGTCTCTCTATGTCTTAATCTGTTGCAAGTCCAGTGGAAGCATAATCTACCAAAACCCTAGCAAGCTAGTATTTATTATGGTGGGGTGGGGGTGTAATTAAACAAGGGGGTAGGTAATTAATATTTACAAAAGAGAGAGTTTGTATATTTTCCTTAAAAGGGGTAGCCACTAATTAAACCAAAAGGAATACAATAGAAGAGTATCTCTTTATGGGAGTCAAGCATAATATACTGATCAGACACTAAAAAAACAAAAGAAAAAAAGTGCTTTATGGCAGTCTAGAAGTGAGTATAGATGTAAATTATTTTACTTTTTATTATTCAAAATTATTTTTGATATCACATAAATTGAGACAGACGAAAAAAGATAGGCAAGCTTAATGAGAGTGTAAAAAGTGAGTGTTCAAAAAAGGAATGGGAAAGAGGCAATAATAGGTATTCAGTAAACCGTATATATGTAAATCCATGAAAGTAGTCAGTAGTGTTAGTGTATATATGAGCTTCAACTGGTGGCTCATTGTAGTAGTAGATCGATGTGGCTATTTGCAGCCTGCATGCTAGCTAGCTGCTTTAATTTGTGGCTCTGCTTCAAGTACCCTCATGCATGTAATGAGTGTTAATATGCAGTGAGACTCTCAGTAAAAACTTAGGGCTACTCAAACTTTTTTTTTTGATACTCGCTTCATGTTCGATATTTATATTGGATTTCATAAAATCTTGATAATTCAATTAATTAACTATATGAACTTCAATAAATCTTTACCTAGAGAGGAATAGCGGATTCGTGAACTCCAATAAAAGTAGAAAGGATATGTGCCACCTTTCATCCATTAGCAATAAGTACTAAATATATTTATCAAGGTTAGGAGAGATGAAGGTATATATGTCATTTCCATTAGCAATAAGTACTAAATAACTCTATTCATCAAAGTTAGGACAAATAAAAAGAATCATCTATACTAAATAACTCTACCAAGAAAGAGTACCTTATTTTTTTTTTTGATGTCGATTAAACAACGTAACTTCTTTCGAAAACACGTATTAAATAACTCCATCGACCAAGGATAGGACAAATAATAACTCTATCCCCCAAGGATAGGACAGATGAAAAGAATTACCTTCAAAATTTTTAAATGTTGATCAAACAACTTCTTTCTTTCGAAAACAAGTACTCCCTCCATCCACAATTGTTTGTCGGGGTAAGGTCATGCACTCTTAGTGTAATTTGACTAATATAACCCTACTAACTTTTTCATCGAACAAAATAGAGCAGAGACGTTCGGGTTTTGTTCATTGACCACTAGAGCACACCTTCTTTCGAAAACTAACCTTCCTACCTAGAATCGGAATAATGAAAAAAACGTGGACGGCAGGATTCGAACCTGCGCGGGCAGAGCCCACATGATTTCTAGTCATGCCCGATAACCACTCCGGCACGTCCACCTCATGCTTCTACACAAACCTTTTGTCACTCATCAACAGTTAATCAATTATTCCCCTTCTAGATTCTCTCATATTCCTCCTCCTCCTCCTTCTTCATCATCATCAAATAGAGCAATTCTCGCTGCCATAGCGATAAACAAGCATCAAATCAAACAAACAAAATCAATTCAAAAGAAAAGAAAAGGTCAACTCCCATAAGAATGCAGCAACAACCCCCATCCCCCACCCCCGATTCCGATCTCCCCCGTCTAGCTAACATCAAAATCAAATCATCTTCTCCACGTTTTCCCCCACCCACCACCCCTTCCATCACTGATACACCTACCGCCGGAGCTCAGCGGAGGATCGGAATCGCCGTCGATCTAAGCGACGAGTCTGCTTTCGCCGTTAAGTGGGCTGTCAATCAGTACCTCCGTCCTGGTGACGCTGTTATCCTTGTTCACGTCCGTCCAACTTCCGTACTCTACGGTGCTGATTGGGGATCTGTTGAGTTATCTATTGTTGATACGGAGAATGAGGAGAGTCAGAGGAAGCTTGAGGATGATTTCGATACGTTTACTACTACTAAAGCGTCTGATTTAGCTCAGCCTTTGGTTGATGCTCAGATTCCGTTTAAGATCCATATTGTTAAGGATCATGATATGAGGGAGAGGTTGTGTCTTGAGGTTGAGAGGTTAGGGCTTAGTGCTGTTATTATGGGGAGTCGAGGATTTGGAGCTACTAAGAGGGGGAGTGATGGAAGACTTGGGAGTGTTAGTGATTATTGTGTTAGGCACTGTGTTTGTCCTGTTGTGGTTGTTAGGTATCCCGATGATAAGGATGCTGGAAATGCTGTTGTAGAGCCCGTGGTTTCTGTTGCTTCAGCTGCTGAAGAAGACGAGGAGGAAGCTGAGTACCATGATGCTTCTGAGGATCGAAAAGGTATGCCGATTGTTACTATTTTTCATTTAAGCATTTTTCTTTGATTTGGATTATCAAATGTTGTTCTTTATGCTTATTTCTTCATTATTAAGTATTCTATTATGTTTTTGATGATCTTCATGTATAATAGCAATCAGTTAATGTTGTGCTTCCTTGATAGTTTTCTCCTTTAACAGTTACTCTGCTCCTAAACGAACAATCAGGTTAGAGAGGACTGATTTCTTGTTAATTTTCTGTTTGATATTGGACATTGTACTATAAAGTTAAGTTCAACTATGTAGGAGTAATATTAATTGAGAAGTTGAAAGGAAGTAAGTGGGGATACTGAATTCGAAATTCAGCATTCCTCCTTTCTCCACTCTTAACTGAAAAAAAAGTGAGGTCTTTTTCCTCCCCGACCATTGTTAGTTCCTCCATCCTCATAAAATTTTCTAGTACATTTTCATCCCCATCTTTTAATAGGTTTAATTTATGTTTCTGTTCCTGTTATTTGTCTCGATTGACAAAAATAACCGGTTCTATTTTGGAATGTTGCAGGCTGTTTTTGTTTAAATATATAAGGATGAGCTTAATGCTTTTATGATTCATAGACTTGATTTCCGTAATAATTTGGGGCAAAATGTAATGTGGTCATGATTGTTTTCTCTGTTATTGACATCATACATAGGAATCCTGGGTGCATAAATTACCAGAAATGTGAATAGGAATTATTTTGGGTAGGCAGGTGCTTAGTTCTGAGAGAATAACACGGGTTAAGCCTGTTTTAGAATAACAGTCATGTGAGTTAAATCCTAAAGCTAATTCTCTTCTAGTTTCCAAATGTCGTGTTGTAGTAAATTCGTGTTAAAGTTCAATTTAAGGTTGGACTTATGGGTTGAAAGGTCCAAAAAATACAAAAATGGTTGGAATTATGAGTTATCTTGAATCAACAAATCCATTACCCAAGACAAGATCTCGAATCAACCAATCGTCACATATTTCATGGTTTGTTACCTAACCACGACTTTAGGTTTTCTCTGAAGGGGATTACCATCTTTCAATGAGTGAACTGGTGGTAAATCTGATCCTAGTAATAAAAGAAGAAGAGAAAGGAAAAAAAGAAGAAGAGTGAAGTTGTGATCAATTAAATACCAAGTCCAAAGCCGCCTTTTCAAATTTGTCACCTATCAAGCGACATGTATGCCCTAATTTGGTATTTCCAAGTGTGAGCAAAATCCAAGGTCAGCTTTTTAATGATTTGGCTCTGCTCTAGTCTTCTAGATGCTGTTCTTTTTATCATCCACATGCTTACCATGAAACTGTTAACTTACCTTAAGATTAGTTGGGAAAGAAAAAGTGTACATAAAGAGTGTTTTGGTTCCGGGTGATGAAAGGATAGACAACCCTATGGTGTATATGCTTGTTAAGCCAGAAAGATCTCCTTTAAGCATGGAAAGTGGTGTAGACATTTGAGGCTATTATTATATTATTATTCATCAGATTTAGTTTACTTGCACAGAAACACTGACAATTCTGATTGGAAGAAGGTTTCAGTTCTTTTAAGATGCAGTACTGATTCAGGAAGACGTGGTTTCTTTTGGTTGATTCCCTTTCTGGTTTTAGTCAAGGAGTTAATGAAAATAAGATGAATGGTTTTGCATATCCTTGATGCCAGTGATGAAAACATCTAACTTCATCAGAAAAAAGAAAGAAATGAAATGAATGCAACCAATATCTGTCATATTTACTCACATTTTATGTAATTTCAATTTCTTCAAGTGATGGCAAGTGTGGAAGTTGCACTAGCCCTTTTCCAAGGATACTTGCTTCTTTAACCATTTATGATGCAGTTGCGTCGATTTAAGAAATAAGTTTGTCACATTGAAAGTAATTGCCCATTTACCTTTTTGAAGTCTATTCTTCTAGTAGAGTTGATACAAGAGAGAACAGTTGAAGGATGTTATTCAAATCTCCAAAATTTACATTAATTTCAGAATTATAAGGAATTTGTTTTCCTAGAGGACGTTTTTTCAAAACATTTTGACCAACCAAACAGGGGGAAAACACACCATCAATGAGTATGTGAGATTCCGTTTAGAAATGAAATTGTCGTGCAGATAGTTACAAACTGGCTGAACACATCCTCAGTTGTATTACTTTTTTTCTGTGTTGATCTTCGAGTATCATTAATTAGTTTGTGGAGTCTGCTTTTCAAGATTATTGAGAGGTTTGAATCAACTTTTATAGCTCCTCCTTTCACTTATTCTCATCTCCATTATTTTACGACTCCAATTACTCCCATCTCCTACTGCTTTGCTAAGCTGTTCTTGATTCTTTTTGACAGATTCATAATGAAGGTGGACGAGGTCTTCCCTTGGTTTGCACTTGTATTGACCAGCTTCCTACAAGAACCAGTAGGACCTTTGTGACATCTGGAGTCATTTTATGTATATGAACTGTTGTAGCTCGTCTCTCGCAACATCAACTTATTATGGTTTCTTCTTGATGATTGTATCTACTATGGTTATCATCTTCACAATATTGTCACTTGATTGCCTTTGGATACTTGCTGTGCAATCTAAAACTTTTTTATGACTTCTCTCATTAGTCATTCATTACCAGTCTGGTTATGCATTAGAGAATCGCTGGCTTGTACTGATGGATGTTAGTAGTATTATGCATCAACATATGAAGTTTTAGATTTGTGTTTTGGACGTGTGATTTGAGATCGAAATAAAGGTTTCTACTTTCCCAACAATCATTTAAAATCCTGACCAGCAACATAATTTTTGTAGAAAAATAAAATAAGGGATTTCAAACAAAAGAAGAGTCAGCAGAGACAAAAAGAAAATACTAAATGATTTTTTCAATATGTTCTAGCTTTGGTGCGAATTTGATAGGAGTTGATAAATATATGGTGAAATTAGTCGAAATGTGTGAAAATTAAGATTCATAACAAAATAACGATCAATAATTTGATGTCATGTCAGGGGCCACTACATGACCATTAAAAACGACAAATACAGTACATGTTGAATATGAGAGTGGATATATATTGTTGAAAGAAAAAGAATATAAGCGGTTTCAACTTTCTATCAATGTATATATAATATAATATAACGTATTGTTTTGGATTTTAATATTTACACATGCTTTTCTTTATTCCCTTACTATTACAGAAAACATTATTCCAAATTCAGTCCATTTTTATTAAAGAAAACATTATTTCAAACAAGAAAAACGTTTTAAATAAAAAAACAATAGTCTACAAGTTTGATTTAGTAAAAAAGAAGCAAAATCAGGCTATGATATTTGAAATTCTTTTTAATCTGAATTCTCTTCACAGAAGCTCTTAAATATACCATATCATTTGTGTTACTATCAAAGTTTATTAACAAGGGGAAAATGAAAAAAATTATATATTAAGTTGTTTTCAAATGATCTCCAACTCAGAGGCGGAGCAAGAATATTTACTAAGGAATTTAAAATATGAAGAAATCACTATAGCAGAAAGTCATGCCTAAAGATTCAATATAACTATATATACATAAAAATAATTTTAATTTTATATGAACTGTATAATTTTTTACAATTTTTTTTTGAATAAACCCCTTGCTTCTATGTGACTCCGTAACCGTCTCTAAGGAACATGCTTTCTGAAGCAAACGTGAGAAGATATACTTATTAATAAAATGATGAAGCTTCGGTTATTGGTATCGCATATAATGCATGCGTTGTACTTTAGTGATAGGTACTGCCATTATTCAATATATATTAATTCATATAATGTTTTATCCATATCTTTTATATCATATGACAAAACAGACAAACATAATGAATCTTCTTGGCTTCTTTCCAAAGTTAATTCTTTATATTTTAAATTACCTTGATAAAAATTTCGATTTCACTATTTTTTTCTCAAGGTTAAATTAAAATGTGTTAAAGATTTAATTCAAAATTTTCTAGTAAAGTGGTATATATCGAATTATACTTCTAATATTTTTTTACCTCTAAGAAGAATATATAAGATATTTTGTTCATCTTTTTTTTTTTTCTATTACTAATAGAATATCCTTCACTTCACTGTATAGCGGAAAAACAGAAGCACGAGAGAATACTAACATCAGAAAGTTGAAGTAATGAAATATACTTCACTATTTTACTCATAAGATACCTATAGAAACATTATGAAATCAAAATACTTGATATAATATATAATCATTAATGATCTTCACTCCTTCAAATTAAGGCACATAGGTATACATGGAGTATAATTTATTTGGCATAATCTCTTATGATATTAATAGATAATTAAGTTAAATTAAACTAGGGTTGGAAATCATAAGCCCCAATTCAAATCATCCATGCATGTATTACTAACATCTATCCAAAGCAAATAAAACGAAGAAGAAATGAAATGTTTTCGTACCTTCTGATCGATCGAAACAACATATAACAAATCATTTCATTTCTTTTTTTATTAGTATTGAAATATCCTTCACTAGAACAACGAAATATGATGAGAAACATTATGAAATCGATATACATGTAATGTGATAGTTAATTATATCACTCCTTCAAATAATCAATATACATGGAGAATTAGGAATAAGATATCATCTCCTCATGATATTAATTAGTACTAGTTACATACATAACATAGAAATTAATTAAATTAGGGTTGGGAATCATAAGCCCCAAATTAATCATCCATCCCAAAATAAAATAATTTAAAAAGAATCGAGATGTTTTTACACCTTCTAATCGACCTAGACAACATATAACAAACCCTTTCATCTATTCCCCATTAATAAGGCATATCCTTCATTATTTTACTGAACAAACGTACAAAAGATGAAACATTATGAAGTTGGAAATGCCTGATATTGTAGTTTGATAATTAATAATCATCACTCCTTCAAATCAACACACACAAATAGATATACATGGAGAATTATTTATTTGGCATAAGATCTTCATCATCATCATCATATCTCTCATGATATTAATACAAGTTACATCAATAAAACACACAAATTAAGGAATTAATAAAAAACCTAGTTAGGGTTGGAAATGAATAAGCCCCACATCATCCATGTATTGCTTAGATCCATCCATTAAACCAGGACTCAATCTAAACATGAGAATACAAAATTCCATTTGATTAAGTGCTCCATCACCATCCAAATCTCCTTCAGCCAACATGTAAATCAACTCATCATCTCTTAAATCATTTAAACCAAGATTCATAGTGTTTCTCTTCAAACTTTCATATGTTATTAGCCCTATACTCACATCCATAAGTAAACAAAATCCATTGCAAAGCTCCCTCATGAATCCTTCCGCGCCTAATCTCTCCATCATTGAAGGGAAATGATCTTCAAATCCATAAGGATCTTCCATTTTTCGCGATCACTAAAGAGATGTTGTGTGTGTGTATGTGTTGTGTGTATGTGTTGTTTGTGTGTGTGTATATATATATATATATATGTATGTGTGTGTATATATAGTGAAGGAAATAAATGTGTGGATGTTGTTAAGTTGTTGGCTTGTAAGATTCTATCCTTCCTGGAAGTTGCATGAGGAATCATTTGAAAGAACAGTACACTTTGTAAAAGAGGAATTGGTTTTTAGTGAGATTTACATGAAAACCTCTCACACACTACTCTTTCTAGATTTTTTTAAAGATTTGAATGAAAACGATGGGTTGTACGAACCTCAGAGTAATGATAAAGTTATCTCCGTCCATGTGAGCTATATAGCTAGGTCACATGTTCCAGTTGTGAAAATACAGTCACTAATGTTTGCATTAGGTTGACTGTCTACCCCACATCCGATTCCTTAGGGCTTGGGGTGCAATTCTTCCCTGAACTCTGCTTATACGAGATGCTTTGTCCAACGGACTAACGTAAATGATAACGATGTGTACGTGTGTTTTTACTGTACATGCATGTGTATTGAGATAACATTTCTATAATTGCTTCTACTAACTAGGGCAAATTCTGCCCATTTCCATACACAATGAATATTATTGCTAAATTTGAATCAATAATTAATTGTGTACCTTTGCTAGCTAGTGTAATTTGTTCTTTTCACTTAAAAAAACAACATAAATTATCGATGGACAACGTACTTACACCTTCATTAAGTGCAACTAATAAATCATATATAAAACAGTAACAAATAATACATTTTAAAAAATATTGGGAGGGGGTGAGGGATAAGGGATTAATCCATCTAATTTAAATATGTGTCTTTTAAGATTTTAATACATGCTTAAAAAAATCATTTAATAACATTAATCATTGATTATTTGAACAAATTATCCTTTATATTTCCCTAAATTACGTGGCTTGTTTGATTCTTTTATTGAAGCAATAAGAAATTAGGATTAGTATAGTTTTATTTTTTTCTTGATTTTTGACACTTTTTTTTTTGGTTTGGAGGGAGTAACTCGTCTTGTAATGTATATTCTGTTAATTATGTTGGAACAAAAAACAAATTTAAGAAAAAAAATCAGTAACAAGATTGATGAAACTAATGTTTCACAGAATTTGAAATTAACAGGGTGACTCGACAGTGTTAAGAAAAAGACATGTGCCTTAGGCCTCCAAATTTAAGGGATCTCATTTTTTATAATAATAAACTTTAACTTATTATTTTTAACAAATATTGAATATTGTTTGTAGAATACTATATCTCATGAAAAATAATTTAAAATAAGAATGGTTATATAAATTGAAAACTAGAAAAATCAATTATATAAAAGTTATTAACAATTTAAATTTAAAGTCCCATTTAATTTTTATTTTAGGTCACTAATATACTTGAGCGGCTCTTGAAAATTAATATAAATGAGACAAAGAAAAACAAGAAATAAATAGAAATTAAAAGAAACGTGGAAATAATTAGTTAAGAACAAAAAGTTGTTGCTGCAAACCCTCTCACATGTAGATTTAGAATTTTATATACCTACATTACAAAATTCAGTAATTTTGATCTATATTTATTTTTAAAAATTCACTTTAATATATATAAATAATATATTCAAACTTAATTATACATTAATTTAAAATTCATAAATTCAATATAATTAAAAAATTATTAAATTTATATCAACATCGAAAAAAAATCGATTAAGACATAATAAAATTAAAGATATAATTTTTTTAATAATAACTATTCGAACCATATTATTGACAATATGACACCATTGGTCCACCATGAAAAAGTGACCATTTATGTTTTCTATAATATACTCTAAAATAACACTTATCATATAATTTAAAATTCATCTCTTATAACATTTCTTTTTCGATAGAGCTAAAATTAAAAATACGGAAATGGAAGGAAACGTACGTACTAAATTATTTCCCTCAGTACGTTGAGTCACAATCTATCTTTCTCTGTGTTTTGGCCAAACTCATTTCATCCGTTCTTTGTTTTAATTTATGTCACATTATTTAATTTATTATAAAAATTTAATGAAATAAAATAAATTTTCGAAATCTATAGTGTTAAACATGTAATAATATGGGTGGTTCATAAATCATAACTATGTTAATTTTTTAAATATAAAATTACTTTCTTTTTAGCCTATTTTTTCATACTTGTGTTGTTAATTAATTTACTAAAATTATAGCGATAAAATAATTATGGCTCAGCTGCCTTCGCGTATTACATATAAGGGGGACCATTCTTATAACACTCTCATAAAAATGATCGAATTAATATTGATAATTATTTTTTTAGATTGACAAGATTATTAGTGCATCATGTGACACTTTTCTGGTTTTTACTTGCAATTACCCTATGTTTAATCCTATTTACTGTTAGAAAATAAACTAAGATAAAATGGTCACATGTCAACATGCATGATATCGCTATAGGCAAAGGTTCTGATCGTCATTCATATCAAAAAGAACTTCTATGTGATTGGTTAATCAAGGCCCATTAGTGTATGCTCTTTAACAACTTATAAGGTTTTAGATGAAATGATCACACGCTTCAATATGATATCAGAGCAGATAAAGATCTTGTAACAGTTTAACTATATTTCAGTGGTATATAGTACCCAAAATATTTGATCAACCAATTATTTCAATAATGGTAGCACAACTATATGACAAACTATATAACACTAATTGCTAGCACAATACTTTATAATTTTTGGAGGGGATTTAGTAATGCCACTAATTTGTAAGATTGCAAAAAGACATTAGTTATGATCTAAGTATATTTGGGACACTGTATATACAGAAAGTACATGAATATTCCTGGGTGTTTCCTTAAACCACAAAACAACACAAAATTAAAGGTATCATTAAATAAAGTTAAAATGTTATAACATTAAAGGGACAAAAACATGAACCATCATATTTGTTGCTTCCCACAAGGAGAACAGGAAATTTCAATGCAACTTCCTTTTAATAATAATAATATCTTCTTCATATATACAATCATTCATACTCCATAAACTTGAGTGTATATATGCATAAATGACCTAAATTTCTTATTCATTTGTTTTACATATGCAATTTTTTTAAACATTATTGTGAAATCTATACATTTGTAATATGCATTTTACTCAGGTTTTATCAAGTGTCAATTTGACTTATTTTAGAAGTTATGTCAATGGAAAGTAGTAGAGTCAGGATTTTTCACTAAGAAGATTCTATTAGAATATACAGTGTGATATTCCGCTCCTGCTGAGGGCTAAGTTATCATGATGCTCATTCTGCTTAGAACCTAACATATCGATGAACACGATTTATATGCTGAAGAGTTATAACTATAGTTCTTCTTGCTAGTAACTCAGAATAGGCAAATTCATTACATCTCTTATTGTACAGAAAGAATACATGTCAATTCACCTCATATATAGTCACATATACACTATCAATGTTTGACAAAACAGGACAAAGTGGATACACTTCAAAAGTTCCAATTGTTGGAACTTATATCTATCTTGGCTCCAGGATTGTTATCGATACGTTGTTACTTAGATATCCTTCATCAGTTGATGATTTAGTTGATTCCATTGAATTCCTCTCAATGAAAAAACCAGGTTGCTTTGGTTGAGGAAGAACCAGACCTTCATTGCCTAACCAGAAAACTACTGATGCCATTGTAGGCCTATCCTCGGGGAGTTTTTGGACGCATAACAAACCAACCTGGATGCATCTCAACACTTGAGATTCTGAAAAGGATTCTTTGATACATTCGTCTATCAGTTCCAACGCGTTGCCTTCAATCCAAAGTAACCATGCCTAAATTACAAACAGAACAACACAGTCATACAGTTGTAATCACAATTGGAAGCTAAGAGTGAATAAAGGGAATGAAGTTTTGTGCTTACATGTCCCAAGAGATTGTGATGATGTTCCAAATGACGAAATTTCCTGTTCTTTCTGCCACTGACTATTTCAAGAATGATTACGCCAATGCTGAATACATCTGATTTTACGGAATATTTCCCATCAACAGCATATTCCGGGGACATATATCCACTGCATCAACTCAATATATTTATGCTCATGATGTACTGATTGAATAGTAATAAAGATTCTATGATTTAACGATGTGTAGAAACTTACTATGTCCCTATTACTCTTTTAGTTTTTCCTTCCACTTGATCTCCACCAAAAATTTTGGCAAGGCCAAAGTCCGAAATTTTGGCATTCATGTCAGTATCTAATAAAATGTTGCTGGTCTTGAGATCTCTGTGAATAATTCGTAATCTTGAATCCTGGTGAAGGTAAAGAAGACCTCGAGATATTCCCATAGCAATTTCAAAACGGTTCTTCCATGCAAGTGATGCTTTTCTACTTGAATCTGCACAATGTATAACTAATTGTTGAGTGATGCAGAGATATTGAGGACTTATTAAGTAGTATTTAGTTAATGAATCATGAAAATGAGACCAAAAATGAAATAGTCCAAGCTAGCATTGGGCATGAACTCATAGATTAGCATCCTTTCTTCTCCTTCAAGGCAGCAACCCAATAGCTTGACAAGGTTTCTATGTTGCAGCTTGGAAATGAGAACGATTTCATTTTTTAACTCTTGAAAGCCTTGTCCAGAATGCTTCGATAGTCTCTTTACTGCAATATCTTGTCCATTTGGTAGGATACCCTGCAATTTTCTATCAAGAGTCAAAGATGCCACTTCTAGCTAGACGTCGAGTATCAAAGTTGATTTACCTTGTAAACCGGTCCAAAGCCTCCCTCTCCAATCACATTAGCAGAAGAGAAGTTATCAGTAGCAGTAGTAACAGTAACTAAATCAAACAATGGAAGCTCCATGTCCTCATTTTCAACTTCTAAGCCTGTCAATAACATTCGCCCGCCACAAACATGATATCAATGAGAATTTGGTAAAGGCGAACAATGTCAGCCAGATAGACAAGAGTATCTCAAGTATATATATACCTCTTCTTCTTTTCCTTCTTCGGAAGTAAAACCAAGCTAAAAAGCTGAGGATAAATGTTGCTACCACTGCTGAAATGACGCCAATCAGGGCTGCCCTCTTTCTCCTCCCCTTCCTGTCTGAATATGTTCAATTTACATATGAGTTGGCCATATCAGTAATGAATTGCATTGATAGTATTACTTGTTATTTTGCTTGGAAGCTCTGCAGACTTGCTAATCAGTACTAACTATTAAAGGAGTGTGTACGACCATCCCCCTCTGTTAACATTTTTGATCTTCCATGAGGTCTAGCACATCAGAAGCTAAGAGCCAGCATTCCTAAAATCCCTTGGAGGAAACAGTTACGTAACAATCTTTGCTCTTCTATATGGTTATTCATTCTGAATATAGCTGCCAGTGTCAAACTCTATACAAAAGAAAGTCTGCAACAACGGGGACTAGTGGATGATCTGAGAAGCAAATGCGTACAGCTAGTAGATGGATACGTTTGTACTAGACTATCAGCTCCCTCCTTATGGGGAAACAATTGTAGATGTGCAGCCATTTAATGGCTGATAAACAATTTCAATGTCTATCAAGTAAATAAGATAGTAGAATTACTTCAATTCTAAATAGTTGTTTATTTATATTGTACAACAAAAGGAGAAAATGGTGCAGAGTGGGATCATTACCTAATTCTGAAGCTGCAACTCTCACAAACAGGTTTTGTTCATTTTGGCTGAACCCGCGTATATCTATGAGTTCACCAAACCATAGTAAGCATCCACTTCCGCCATTTCTAACATCAAGATCTGAGTAGGCTGTACAATTGCAATCAGCCAAGCACATTTTCTCGCAATCTTCAAGGTTCATGCTGTCATTATACCAGGAGTTTCTAGAATCAGGCATTTTGATACCTGAAAATTTAAGAAAACCATCATGGGTACAATCCAAAGAAGTTCTCCTTATGCAACCACTAGACCACTCTGTTGCAGAATCTTGAGGATACCTGTGAAGGCATAATTAAGTAACAAAAAAAGAATCAAGCACACACATGAGGGCCGTGTGAAAAGATAAGTATTCAAAATTCATAAGTGTGCTCTCTCTGATAGCTTAATGTGAGATGATACGATAGTTTAACAAATACAAACCTAGGCTCAAAACCTTTCAAACAGTCACATGGAGGGGAGTTATTGATGTTGCAACTTGAATAAGGTCCACATAAACCAAAACGATCACAATTATCAAATTGTGCTGTCAAGTAGAGAAACCAGCTCTGACTGCGCTCTATCCATGTTAGGTGTTCTAGCACACCAGACGGATTGAGCACCACCCTGGTGGGTATGGAGTCATTCTTAATTGTATATGTGTAGTAAATTTCCTGCTGATTAATAACAAACTCGAAACTGTAATATGTATTTGGTTTATTATTAGGACTACCACTAAATGCAATACCATTCCATGGCCCTGAGCTAAATACTATAGATGAATTTTTCCACACAAACAATTGTGGATATCCATGTGAATCAACACGATCTACATAATCACCAGGAGTAGGATCATCTGTGCTCTTCCATGACGTTAAATGCCAATTCATTCCCGTGACAAAATCTTTTCCTAGCCTCATACCAGGTAACAAAGTATTTCCTGGATAGTCAAAACTCTGCCACGCGAAATTATTTTCCAGGCCTCTATCATTTCCATCACTGACAACAAGGTTCCCTGAATCCAGTAACCGTGCTTTTGGATTCTTTAACAATCTTGATGAGTTTGATGACCAAATTGAGACATTGGATTTATCAACAAGTACAAGAATTCCATTGGGATTAAGTGTTAACACTCCTGAAGTGTCATTAAGTGGAATGCTTCTGTTTGCAACCCAGACAACAGTTCCATTTGATATTTTCTTGTACCATATGCCAACGTAATGATTCTTCGAATTTCCAGGGCTGAAAAATCCAAGCTCATAAACCCCTCCAGCTGAAACAATTGTGTCACCATCTCTAATGGATTTATCTGTAGTGATTGTGTCTAATGCTGCAGAAGTTAGTAAAATGAAGAGAAATTGGTAGCAAATGCATAAAGAAAATAGGCCTTTCATAAATTCTGATTTTTTTTTTGATTGACAATGTTAAGGCCTTTGAGCCTCAACATAGTTGATATAAAAATTAGTAATAACAAAAGATTTATTTGATTGACAAAAATTGAGTTTTTCTGCCCACCACTTTAGAATTAACACAAAGTCATGTTAAATATTCCTCTTAAACAGAATATGAAAAGAAAAACTCTTCTATTAAAATAATAGTCAGGCACACCTGGACTAATTACACTATCTCTCACCAGCACAAATACCCAGTTATTCACATCAAAGCCGGAATATGTTCTCCGACTTTTTCATGTTTCAATTTGAGGCTAATAATTACGGACCAACTTTGTGGACTACTAGGCTACATCTC
This sequence comes from Solanum lycopersicum, assembly GCF_036512215.1. Lineage (NCBI taxonomy): Eukaryota > Viridiplantae > Streptophyta > Magnoliopsida > Solanales > Solanaceae > Solanum > Solanum lycopersicum. The sequence continues at coordinate 68,543,682 of NC_090806.1, forward strand.
GTGGATGTGAAAGTATTTGATTTTCGATAACGCAGGTCGTTTGATTCAAAACAAAATTAAGAACACCAGTCATTTGATTCAAAATAAGGTTGTGTTAAGATTATAATTTTGCGATTATTACTAGATAAAATGATCTCATCTTTTTTATATGAGATATATTGATAAATTCATAATTTTAGTATGAATTTTATATTGGAAATAACCCCAAATCTCTTCAACCAAACAAATCCTTATTAATAAAGGTCTATCACCGCTTCTTTGTTTAATTAATTTAATTTACTGATTAGTTGAGTAGCAGTAATTGTTTCAACTTTTCTATTGAGAGGGCATAGAGGCGGCTAATTAGAGTCCCAAAGTTGCACGCTGTTGACTAATCATATGATTAAAATAATGATTTGAAGTGATTTTAAAACTATTAAAACTTAATCATGATTAAATTGTGGCATATTGTTACTCATTTTATTACCTAAACATGCTCTATTACAATCTGTTTGGTCAAATTTTCAATATTCACACATTTTGAAAAGTGCTTTTTTTTTAATACAAATACTTTTTGAACCTTTTTTTTTTATCAAAGCAAATTTGTGTTTGACTTCTCACTTTTTCATGGCCAAGGTTCCAAAAGTACTTGGGAGAAAAACACTACAGTATTTTCGTTTACTTTACAACTTAAAAAATATTTTTATTTTCTTTCTAAAAGCATGAACAAAAACCTCTAACTCTCTAAAATTATTGCATATTGTCACCTCATTTTTCCTTTTCATATTGTAAAGTCACCATATAATAAGATAACTAAGGATAAATAATAAAAAAGGCAAGTTTTTGTCATGCTGCAAATATGATTTTCGTACTTGGAACTCTTGACAAGAACATTACTGTCATATATACACTAGAGCTCATATTGACAATAAGAAAAAAGTGTGTACATTTCAAAACTTTCAACTGGAATTTTATGTCTATCTTGGCTCTAGAACTGTTATCGACACGCTGCTACTTACATATACTTCATCAGTTGATGATTCTGTTGATTCCATTGAATTCCTCTCTATGAAAAAACCAGGTTGCTTTGGTTGAGGAAGAACCAGACCTTCATTGCCTAACCAGAAAACTACTGATGCCATTGTAGGCCTATCCTCGGGGAGTTTTTGGACGCATAACAAACCAACCTGGATGCATCTCAGCACTTGAGATTCTGAAAAGGATTCTTTGATACATTCGTCTATCAGTTCCAACGCGTTGCCTTCAATCCAAAGTAACCATGCCTAAATTACAAACAGAACAACACATTCATACAGTTGTAATCACAATAGAAAGCTAAGAGTGAATAAAGGGAATGAAGTTTTGTGCTTACATGTCCCAAGAGATTGTGATGATGTTCCAAATGACGAAATTTTCTGTTCTTTCTGCCACTAACTATTTCAAGAATGATTACACCGATGCTGAATACATCTGATTTTACTGAGTATTTCCCATCAACAGCATACTCCGGGGACATATATCCACTGCATCAACTCAATATATTTATGCTCATGATGTAATGATTAAATGTAATAAAGGTTCTGTGATTTAAAGATGTGTAGAAACTTACTATGTCCCTATTACTCTCTTAGTTTTTCCTTCCTCTTGGTCACCACCAAAAATTTTGGCAAGGCCAAAGTCAGAAATTTTGGCATTCATGTCAGTATCTAATAAAATGTTGCTGGTCTTGAGATCTCGGTGAATAATTCTCAATCTTGAATCCTGGTGAAGGTAAAGAAGACCACGAGATATTCCCATAGCAATTTCAAAACGATTCTTCCATCCAAGTGAAGCTTTTCTGCTTGGATCTGCACAATGCAGAACTAATCATTGAGTGATCAGAGATATTGAAGGCTTGTTAAGTACTAGTATAGCCAATGAATCACGAAAAAACAGACCAAAAATGAAATAGTCCAAGCTAGCGTTGGGCATGAACTCATATATTAGCATCCGTTCTTCTCCTTCAAGACAGCAACCCAATAACTTGACAAGGTTCCTATGTTGCAGCTTGGAAATGAGAACGATTTCATTTTTTAACTCTTGAATGCCTTGTCCAGAATACTTCGATAGCCTCTTTACTGCTATCTCTTGTCCACTTGGTAGGATACCCTGCAATTTTCTATCAAGGGTTAAAGATGCCACTTCCAGCTAGAAGTTGAAGATCAAAGTTAATTTACCCTGTAGACCGGTCCAAATCCGCCTTCCCCAATCACATTAGCAGAAGAGAAGTTTCCAGTGGAACTTGTAACAGTAACTAAATCAAACAATGGAAGCTCCATGTCCTCATTTTCAACTTTTGAACCTGTCAATATACATTCGCCTGCCACAAACATGATATCAATGAGAATTTGGTAAAGGCGAACAATGTCAGCCAGATAGACTAGAGTACCTTAGGTATATTTACCTATTCTTCTTCTTTTCCTTCTTTGGACATAAAACCAAGCTAAAGAACTGAGGATAAGTGTTGCTACCACTGCTGAAATGACATCAATCAGGACTGACCTCTTTCTCCTCCGCGTCCTGTCTGAACATGTTCTATATTAGTTCTAATCAGTATTCAATTTACATACGAGTTAGCCATATCAGTAGTTAATTGCATTGATTGTAGTACTTATTTTGTTATGAAGCCCTGCGGACTTAGTAACTTGTTGACCAGGGCTTTCAATCAACAAGATTACTGAAAAATACTTCCATGTTTATTTGATTACAAGCTGCTTGTTAAATCGGATATCTTCTTTCAAAGATACACATATTAGTGTACAGTGGCACTGATTACAAGCGGCACTACTAGAGGACAGAATGCATATCACTACCACACGTTGTCAACAGTCTTGATCTGTCATGAGGTCTAGCATATTTTTAAGCCTTCAAAGGGAATGGAGTGTCTCATCCCTTAGAAATCCTACTTACTAGTTATGTCCTAGTATCCATATAGTCGTAGAGTAAGATTTGAAATTATTCAAATGCTCTTTGCAGCAAGCTATACTTCCGTTCCAGTACCACAGAAAATGAGGATAAGGGTGATCATCACACTAAGTAGAATACATTTTTTACTAGATTATCAGCTCCTAATAAGTACATGTGCAACCATCTAATGGCTGATAAATACTTTACAATGAAATCGCCATATTACCAACTACTAAAGCACCTAATCAACTTTAAAGTCCATCAGTTGAGTATATAAGAGCAGAATTTTAAGAGTTGTGCATTTATGCAGAGTAGGTTCAGTACCTAATTCTGAAGCAGCTACTCTCACATATAGATTTTGCTCATTTTGGCTGAATTCTCGTATATCTATGAGTTCTCCAAACCATAGTAAGCATCCACTTCCGCCATTTCTAACATCAAGATCTGAGTAGGCTGTACAATTGCAATCAGCTAAACACATTTTCTCGCAATCTTCAAGGTTCATTCTCTCATTATACCAGGAGTTTCTAGAATCAGGCATCTTGATACGCGTAAATTTAAGAAAACCATCATGGGTACAATTTAAAGAAGTTCTCCTTACGCAACCACTAGACCAGTCTGCTGCAGATTCTTGAGGATACCTGTGAAGGCAAGAAAATAATTACACATGTTTGGTCCAAGAAAAAGAATCAAGCGCACACATGAGGGGTGTGTGAAAACATAACTTAGAAATCAAAATTCAAAAGTGCACTCTCTCTGATAGCTTAACAGGAGATGATCACATAGTTTAACAAATACAAACCTAGGCTCAAAACCTTTCAAACAGTCACATGGAGGGGAGTTATTGATGTTGCAACTTGAATAAGGTCCGCATAAAGCAAAACGATCACAATTATCAAGTTGTGCTGTCAAGTAGAGAAACCAGCTCTGAGTATGCTCAATCCATATTAGGTGTTGTATCACTCCATCCGGGTTGAGCACCACCCTGGTGGGCAAAGAGTCACTCTTAAGCTCATATTTGAAGTAAATTTCCTTCTGATTGATAACAAACTCGAACGTATAATACAAAGATGGTTTATTACTAGGACTACTAGAAAATGCAGCACCAGTCCATGGCCCTGAGCTAAACACTACAGATGAATTTCTCGACAAGAACAATTGCGGGTATCCATGTGAATCAACACGATCTACATAATCACCAGGAGTAGGATCATCTGTGCTCTTCCACGACGTTACATACCTATCCATCCCCGTAACCAAATCTATTCCTACCTTCATTCCAGGTAATAAAGTATTTCCTGGATAATCAAAACTCTGCCACGCGAAATTAATTCCCTGATCTCTATCATTTCCGTCACTAACAACAAGGTTTGCGGTATCCAGGAGCCTTGCTTTTGGATTCTTTAACAATCTTGATGAGTTTGATGACCAAATTGAGACATTGGATTTATCAACAAGTACAAGAATTCCATTGGGATTAAGTGTTAACACTCCTGAAGTGTCATTAAGTGGAATGTCTCTGTTTGCAACCCAGACAACAGTTGTAGGTGATATCTTCTTGTACCATATGCCAACGTAACGATTCTTCGAATTTCCAGGGCTGAAAAATCCAAGCTCATAAACCCCTCCAGCTGAAACAATTGTATTACCATCTCTAATAGATTTATTTGTAGTGATTGTGTCTAATGCAGCAGAAGTTAGTAACATGAAGAGAAATTGACAGCAAATGAAGAGCCTCAACATAGCTGACACAAAAAACAAAATCAATACCATTGATTGTCAAACTTAACTTCTTTCTGCCCACCAGTTTGGAATCAGAAAGTCATGTCTACAATATTGGACTTATAAATAATAGGCTATTTATCGCGATATATTCGACTTATAAATAACAGGCTAAATATCGCGATAGCTCCTTAAACTTCGCACAGTATTATAAGTTGCACATTCAAAACTTAGCTAGTGATCAAATAAACAATTTAATTTGACAGAGTAAATCTTTGACATGTTGAACCAATCAATAATCGAAAACTGTATTTTTAACTAAAAATTACCCACCGCAATTTTGCAGTACACTCCACGAATATAATAAAAGCTTGATATCAATTTGGACCATTTTGAAGATTCTTGTTATGTTTGATGAGATAGGTGACATTAAAAATGGTACAATAATTAAATATTAATTCGGATTCAACTCGGCTCAGCTCATTCAGAGAGATAATACTTTCAATGTCATTTAATTTATATTCGAAGCTCAAATTCACTTTAATAATTTTTTTTTATATTCAATACTCGAACTTAAAATCTCCAATTAAAAATAAAATATTATCACCACCACCGCATGATTTGAGTATATCATTTTTTCATATTTTTAAAGAAAAGGTTAGCTTTGTGTAATAAATATAGAGATGGGGTGGAGGTGACAATTTATTGTTAAAACTTTGTCAGCATGGTCAACCAACTTTTGTCTGGATGCAATGGGTTTATTTTATGGCTCAGTGATCGCGACCAATTTAAGCCTATCTCGAATAATTTTATGAAATATATGTTATTTTTTTAGTTTAATTTGTATAGATTTATAGATAGATTCAAATTTAAAAATTCAATGATTATAATTTAAATTTAAAAATTTAATGAATTTAATTTTTAATATTTTTTAAATTCAATTTATAATAGTGTCAGAATATGGAATCACGGATTTAAATTTAATATTTTATTGAAGTTTTTAATATATTTTATATATTTTTGATGTAAAAAAAATGAAAATTTAAATAAATTTATCTCGATAAATTTTATGATGTACAATTACCTTCCATCGTACATGTATATGATGCAAGACCTATTACCTGAAATAAAATCTTTTGACATTTTTTACTTTTATCTCCTGATTTTCAATTCAATAACTATTAAATTATATTATTAATTAGGTGTAAAATGTAAAACTCTTTAATTTTCCCATAATTTTAAGGAAACGAACTAATATTTGCTTTCCAAAAACTCTAGAGGCGGCTAACAACCTAAGACTAGTTTTCAAAGTTGTAATCTTTTGACTTAATCTGATTAAATGTATAATCTTAATTAATTTATGTTTTTTTTTATCTCTCTAATCTTGAATCTTTATAACGTTAGTGAATTATTTAGTGTTAAATCATTTCTATAACGTTGATGAATTATTTAGTATTAGATCATTTCATTGTTGTTGTATTACGTTGATTTTATGATTGTATTACATATTTGAGAGTGATATTATTCAACCAATAACCTAAAAACTACATATTTTTATAAAGGGATTTAAAAAACACATATTAACTTAATGAAAAATTAAATAGAAGTAATCGAATATTATAAAAAATCATCATTATTTAAGCGATAAAAAGTGCAAACATTATCCCTGAAATTGATTTATGTCTTTTTGATAAATTTTTTTTGAAGAGACAAATATTTGATAAATTCTTTTAAATGATGTGACAGATTAAAAGAAAATACAACGAAATATTTTTTTCCGTTTCCTTACGTAATTAATCATGTCGAAATAAGGTTGACACATCCATTTCTTTTTTTCCTCTTTAAATCGTTACGAAATCACCATATTTTCAGCAGAAAAAAAAAAGGTCAGCATATTGTAATATTATACTGAGAAAAAATAAAAACAAAAAGACAAGTTTTCATATGCTGCACATATAATTTTCTACTTGAACTATTGCAATTTGCTTTCACAGTTAGAAAATAATTTTAACGTTAATTTTCTAGTCGAAATTAGTTCTTCTTTCATTTTTATTAGTATGTCATTATTTTTTATTTCAGGTGCATTAAGAAATTAATTAAATTTATCATTTTATCCTTATATATTTTTTAAAGTATTAAACTTTTCATTCAATGAATATAAATTGATTTATTTTGATCAACTAATATGACTAACGAACACGAACTATTCACTTTTTTTATTTTTTATGTTAGTCAAATATTACATTCATCACTAATAACTCACAAAAATAAAATAGAAAAAATAATATAATTTTGTATATTATTTATATAAAATGACAAATATTATTTATAAACCAACTATTCATAATAAAAATGAACGATAAATCATTAATTTTAGTTGGGTGGAAACTTAAAAATTAAAACTATTGGATATTTATTATTGCGCTGACAATTGCCCAGTTCTTTCTTTCATCAATGTGAGATTGGTTTATTAATGTCAAAAAGATTCAAGAACCATCCGAATTAAATTATATTTATTAATTTATAACTTATTTGATAAAATTTATTAACAAACACAAATTGTTTCTTAAGTATTTCGTAAAATAAGTAAATTTAAGTTGTAAATAGAGTATTTCTTCTTTGGTCGCATATTATTTGTCCATTTTTCTCTTTACATGCTCTTTAAACAAGCTAAATTTATCCGCATTTGATAATCAATACATTTTATTTATGTGCCTTATCAATCAAGATTAGCAATGGAGGAATTTTTTTGGAACTTTGTAATATTAAAATTTTCAAAAAGAATTTAATTAAATGAAAAGTAAATCTTTTAAAATAAATTATATTTTTGTGATAAGTACTTTGGATCAACTATATTTAATCATATGAATAAATATTATGAAACATAGAGAGTATGTATTTTATATAATCAAATGAATAAATGAAATAAATATGTATTTTAATTAATTATAATAATGCGATAGAAATTTTAAGTGCATATCCATTCTAATATTTTTCTATTTATTTTTTTAAAATTATTTTTATGGCTCTTTAATTTCTATCAAACTACAGATTACATAAATTATTTTAGCCGCTTGTGTAAGGTAGCCTTGCTTACCGACAAAATAACATGCTTTCAATAAGCCCACTTGCTTTAATAATACAAAATATTTTTTTATTCAGTTATTGACAGCTAACACTCTAATAATACAAATAAAACCTTCTTTATCATTAAATTGTGGTTCATGTCATATATGCAACATTTTTTCTGACATTAAAGGGCATGATGAAGAGGTTCATTTGATCAATTCCTTTACCCTATGCAAATAGGATCCATTTTAAATTATTGAATCCTCACAGCATTAGTAACATTTAGGATCAAACGTTTATTGTCATACCATAAGTTATCGCTTTTAACAAAAAAACATAATTTTATTTCTTAAGTAAGTCCACCAAGCAAACGTAATGTTTGATCATGACTCCAAGCCGGACCAACCTAGTCCTACCGGGCCTTGCCATAGACACGATATTGACATTCTCCGATAGTATGTTATTGTTTTTGTAATAGACCTGTAGGTACTAATCTAATTCCTAGATGACACTAATTAATCAGCATGGTTTTTGTTTCATAGAGTTGAATATGCATATGATTAGGCAAAAGCTTATATATGTGTACATTTTAAATTTAATTTTACCCATGTATATATACATAGTTTGAGCATCATTTAACATGTCATGGCAGTTTGTAGCTCACACGTTAAGTTTGCCTTACTCGTGCTCGAGCCACATTTATGCCAACTAGAGGTGTCTAACGAGTAGTTGGTGACAAGTTTGAGTATCTATCTATATATTGCCAGTAAATTAACTACGATTAAGCATTATTATCGAATGTTCAATCATATATCACATATTTAACACTTTTAGAGGTCAAAGGTATACAACAATGAACAGGTTCAGACCTATCACATCCTAATTCTTAGCTGCCTCTCAACAGTTTTAAAGTGAAAAAAGTTAACTGGTGTTTGTGTGTGTTATTAAGACTTTAAGTTTTTCGAAAAATCGAAGGCACGAATCATCAGAATCATGAAAGGGAAACATTTTTTATTTTCTTGCTCAATTTTTCTTCCAGTCTTACTAATTTCCACTGCATTAGACACAATCACAACAGAGAAACCAATTAGAGATGGTGACACAATTATTTCAGCTGGAGGGGTTTTTGAGCTTGGATTTTTCAGCCCTGGAAATTCGAAGAATCGTTACGTTGGCATATGGTTTAAGAAGATAGCAACTAGAACTGTTGTCTGGGTTGCCAACAGAAACTTCCCACTGAATGACAATTCAGGAGTGTTATCACTCAATCCCAATGGAATTCTTGTACTTCTTCGTAATTCCAATGCCTCAATTTGGTCTTCAAACTCATCAAGATTGTTGACGAATCCAAAAGCATGGCTCCTGGATTCTGGTAACCTTGTTGTGACTGATGGAAATGATAGTGATCCAGAAGTTAATTTCGCGTGGCAGAGTTTTGATTATCCAGGAGATACTTTACTACCTGGGATGAAGCTTGGACGTAATCTGGTCACGGGCATGGATTGGTACATAGAGTCATGGAAGAGCAGTGATGATCCTGCGCCTGGTGAATATATAGAACGTCTTGATTCTCATGGATACCCACAATTTTTCGTGTGGCAAAATTCATCTATAGTATATAGCACAGGGCCATGGAATGGTATCACATTTAGCAGTAGTCCAAAAAATCAACCAGCTATATATTATGCTTTCGAGTTTGTTATTAAACAGAAGGAGATTTACTTTAAATACGAGCTAAACGAGTCCCTGCCCACCAGGGTAGTGATCAATCAGGCTGGAATGGTAGAACACCTAACATGGATTGAGCGAAATCAGAGATGGATAGTCTATGTATCAACACAATCTGATAATTGTGATCGTTTTGCTTTATGTGGTCCTTATGCAAGTTGCAACATCAATAACTCTCCTCCATGTGACTGCTTGCAAGGTTTCGAGCCTAGGTATTGTTAAAAATATGCCTTCACACGACTCCTCTGTCCGTTTTAATACCATATTTATTCGTTAATTATGTCTTCATAGGTATCCTGAACAATGGTATGCAGTGGACTGGTCTAATGGTTGTATAAGGAAAACTTCTTTGTCTTGTAACCAAGATGGTTTTCTTAAATTTACGAATATCAAGATGCCGGATTCTAGACACTCCTGGTATAATGTAAGCATGAATCTTGAAGAATGCAAGAAAATGTGCTTGGCTGATTGCAATTGTACAGCCTACTCAAATCTTGATATAAGAAATGGCGGAAGTGGATGTTTACTATGGTTCGGTGAGCTCATTGATATTAGAGAGTACAACAAAAATGAGCAACGCCTGTTTGTGAGAGTTGCTGCTTCAGAATTAGGTAATGACCCTACTCTATACCATTTTCGTGTTCTTTTGCACAATATAAGCACCACTCTTTAGAATTTAAGGAACTTTACTATCTGATGTCACTGATAGTTGCGGAAGCAATTCATACTGATATTGTCAATTCATTCAATTGAAGACTGCTTATGGACGTCTTTTGTATTAAACAGATCCAGTCAGGACTTGGAGGGGAAAGTGGCCAGCTCTGATTGCGGTCATTTCAGCACTAGCAGCAACTTTTATCCTCATCTTTGTAGCTTGGTTTACCTTCCAAAGAAGGAACAAAAAAACAGACAAACATACTGGAGGTATTAGAAAATTGTTAACTGTGAATGCTTTTCTACCTCCATCTAGCTAACATGTTCGACTTTATCAAATGATTGAGGAAAAGTTCAATTATATCATGTCTGTGATCGGAAAATATATGTTGACAGGTTCAGAAGTTGGAAAGAATGACCTTGAGTTGCCATTGTTTGATTTAGTTACTGTTACTACTTCCACTGAAAGTTTCTCTTCTGCGAATGTGATTGGTGAGGGTGGCTTTGGACAGGTTTACAAGGTAAATCAACTTTGATCTTCAACTAAAAGCGAGAAGGGAAAATATTTGACCCTTGAGAGAAAATCGCAGGGTATTCTACCAGATGGACAAGAGATAGCAGTAAAGAAGCTATCGAAGTATTCTGGACAAGGCGTTCAAGAGTTAAAAAATGAAATTGTTTTCATTTCCAAGCTGCAACATAGAAACCTTGTCAAGCTTTTGGGTTGCTGCCTTGAAGGAGAAGAAAAGATGCTAATCTATGAGTTTATGCCCAACTCTAGCTTGGACTGTTTCATTTTTGGTCTGCTTTTCGTGATTCATTAACTAAATATTACTACTTGATAAGTCTTCAATATCTCTGTATCACTCAAGAATTGGTTCTACATTGTGCAGATCCAAGCAGAAAAGCTTCACTTACATGGAAGAATCGTTTTGAAATTGCTGTGGGAATATCTCGAGGTCTTCTATACCTTCATCAGGACTCAAGATTTAGAATTATTCATAGAGACCTCAAGACCAGCAACATTTTACTAGATGGCAACATGAATGCCAAAATTGCTGACTTTGGCCTTGCCAAAATTTTTGGCGGAGAACAAGTGGAAGGAAATACTAAGAGAGTGATAGGGACATAGTAAGTTGTACAAAACTTTATAATAGACATTCAATCAGTACTTGAATTTTAAATTTGATGAGTTGGTGCAGTGGATATATGTCACCTGAGTATGCTGTTGATGGGAAATATTCAATAAAATCCGATGTATTCAGTATTGGCGTCATCATTCTAGAACTAGTTAGTGGCAGAAGGAACAGGAAATTTCGTCATTTGGAACATCATCACAATCTTTTGGGACATGTAAGCACATATAACACTCAACTTTGTTCCCTTAACTCACTTTTTCTAACTGTGAATGCATTTGTATAAATGTGTTCTGTTTGTGATTTAGGCATGGTTACTTTGGACTGAAGACAAAGCGTTGGAACTGATGGACGAATGTTTGAAAGAATCATTTGCGGAATCTCAAGTGTTGAGATGCATCCAGGTTGGTTTGTTGTGCGCCCAAAAACACCCTGAGGATAGGCCTACAATGGCATCAGTAGTTTTCTGGTTGGGAAATGAAGGCCTGGTTCTTCCTCAACCAAAGCAGCCTGGATTTTTTATCGAAAGGAATTCAATGGAATCAACAGAATCAGCTCAGTTTATAAGTTAGCTCGTTGTAATCGAGGTAAGGCCATTGTGGAATCCAAGTTCAATCAACCACAAATTATATCTAATTATTCAGAAGAAAACCGGAAAGTGTGTGCACACATTTAGTACACGCTTTGTAGCACAATTAATCCGGATTCACACTGGAAAATCCGACTTTATGGTAGAAACTAAAGTCTCCTCATCAAAAATGACTTCCATTCAAGAAGTTGAAGATTCTTCTTGCAGCATGGCAAACTATTCTTTGGTGACTTTACAACTTTTTAAAATGAATGCATTAATATTAATAGAAAATAAAAAAGACATCAGTTTCTTTTTTTCTTAGTCTGCTGTTACTAGTCCAAGATGTCACATCGTCATTAATACCAACTCATTTTAGGTAGGTTTTAGGCAATTTACTCGAATATATTACATGTGTTTACATCGAGAAAATAGTTGCATGCCATATGTTTGTACGAATAATTCTATAGCGTGCAATTGCAAACGCTAGGTTATGGTGGAAATGGGAAGTCAAAGGTGTACAACTTTTGACAAGTTCAGACTTTGACATCTAATTCTTAGAAGTAGTTGTGATTAACCTTTCATTAAGAGGTTTAGAGTATTCAAAGAAGTGTTTTATTTTTTTAATTTTCTTTATATAGAAACATTTTTGGACATGACCAAAAAAAAAAGAAGTTAATCAGTATTCTTTTCTGTGTCAATGCTTTTAAACATGAGTCAGAATCTATCAAAAGGGCTACTGATTTTATTCCTTTGCTCCCATTTTTTCTTCATCTTACTAATTTCCGCGGAATCAGACACGATCACAACAGATAGATCCATTAGAGACGGTGACACAATTGTTTCAGCTGGTGGGATTTATGAGCTTGGATTTTTCAGTTCTGGAAATGCGAAGAATCGTTACGTAGGCATATGGTACAAGAAGATATCAACTCAAACTGTTGTCTGGGTAGCAAACAGAGATATTCCACTTAATGACACATCAGGAGTGTTAATACTCAAACCCAATGGAATTCTTGTACTTGTTGATAATTCCAATACATCAATTTGGTCATCAAACTCATCAAGACCGTTAAAGGATCCAAAAGCACGGATCCTGGATTCCGGGAACCTTGTTGTCAATGATGGAAATGAAAGAGACCTGGAAATTAACTTCGCATGGCAGAGTTTTGATTATCCAGGAAATACTTTTATACCTGGAATGAAACTTGGACGTAATTTGGTCACGGGCATGGATTGGTATATGTCGTCTTGGAAGAGCATTGATGATCCTTCTCCTGGTGAATATATAAACCGTCTTGATTCTCATGGATACCCGCAATTGTTTGTGTGGAAAAATTCAACTATAGTGTCTAGCTCAGGGATATGGAAAGGTAATGCATTTACTGTTAGTGCTAACAGTAGACCAAATACACATTACACTTCCGAGTTTATAATTAATCAGCAGGAAATTTACTACCAATTCAAGCTTAAGAACGAGTCACTGCCCAGCAGGATGGTGCTCAACCCGGAAGGGCTGATAGAACACCTAACATGGATTGAGAGCAGTCAAAGCTGGTTTCTGTACTCAACAGTACAGTTTGATAGCTGTGGTCGTTTTGCTTTATGCGGTCCTTATTCAAGTTGCAACATCAATAACTCCCCTCCATGTGACTGTTTGCAAGGTTTCAATCCTAGGTATTGTTAAAATGAGTGATCATCACACCTTAAGCTATTAGCGATAACACACTTGATTACTTAGTTATGATCTCACACGCCCCTTCATGTGTGTGTTTGATTCTATTTCTTGGACCAAGCACATAGATATTATATTGATTACTTAATTATGACTTCACAGGGTTCCTCAACAGTCTGCAGCAGATTGGTCTTCTGGTTGTGTTAGGAGCACTTCTTTGGATTGTAACAAAGACGGTTTTCTTAAATTTACAGGCATCAAGATGCCTGATTCTAGAAACTCCTGGTTTAATAAGAGCATTAACCTTGAAGAATGTGAGAAATTATGCTTAGCTAATTGCAACTGTACAGCCTACTCAAATCTTGATGTCAGAAATGGCGGAAGTGGATGCTTACTATGGTTCGGAGATCTCATTGATATTCGAGAGTTGAGCCAAAATGAGCAAAACCTGTTTGTGAGAGTTGCTGCTTCAGAAATAGGTAATGACCCTACTCTGCACCATTTTCGTTTTGTTGTTCAATATAAATGCACAGCTCTTTGAAACGGAAGAATCCCCGTCAATAAATTACTTATTACCAAGTTTGCAGGCTGCGCTTCAAAACAAAATGAGACGTATATGTAAATTGAAGACTGCTTGAACTAATTATTGAACATATTCAGACAGGAAGCAAAGGAGAAAGATGTCAGTCCTGATTGGTGTCATTTCAGCAGTGGTAGCAACATTTATCCTCAGCTTTTTAGCTTGGTTTTACTTCCAAAGAAGGAAAAGAAGAATAGGTAATATACTTGAGTCACTCTTGTCTACAACTTTATAAGAAAATTGTCAAGTCTAAATGCTGTGTTGGCTGGGTGAATTTTCTATCTAGCTGACATTGGTTGCCTTTACTAAATTCTCATTGATATCATGTTTGTGGTGGGTGTATGTATATTGACAGGTCCAGAAGTTGAAAATGAGGACATGGAGCTTCCATTGTTTGATTTAGTTACTGTTACTACTGCCACTGGGGACTTCTCTGCTATGAATGTGATCGGGAAGGGTGGATTTGGACCGGTTTACAAGGTAAATCAACTTTGATCCTCAACGTCTAACTTAAAATGGCATGTTTGACCCTTGATAGAAATTGCAGGGTATCCTACCAAATGGACAAGAGATAGCAGTGAAGAGGTTATCAAAGCATTCTGGACAAGGCTTACGAGAGTTAAAAAATGAATTCGTTCTCATTTCCAAGCTGCAACACAGGAACCTTGTCAAGCTTTTGGGTTGCTGCCTTGAAAGAGAAGAACGGATGCTCATCTATGAGTTTATGCCCAATGCTAGCTTGGACTATTTCATTTTTGGTCTGCTTTTCATGATCCATTAGTAAATAGTACTTGATATACGTCCTCAATATCTCTGCATCACTCAATGATTAGTTCTCCGTTGTGCAGATCCAAGCAGAAAAACTTCACTTTCATGGAAGAACCGCTTTGAAATTGCTATAGGAATATCTAGAGGTCTTCTTTACCTTCACCAGGACTCAAGATTAAGAATTATTCACAGAGATCTCAAGACCAGCAACATCTTATTAGATACTGACATGAATGCCAAAATTTCTGACTTCGGCCTTGCCAAGATATTTGGTGGAGATCAAGTGGAAGGAGAAACTAAGAGTATAGTAGGGACATAGTAAGTTTCTACACATCTTTAAATCGTAGAATCTTTATTATATTAGATCAGTACATGATCATAAACTTATTGAATTGATGTAGTGGATATATGTCCCCGGAGTATGTTGTTGATGGGAAATATTCAGTAAAATCCGATGTATTCAGCATTGGTGTAATTATTCTTGAAATAGTTAGTGGCAGAAAGAACAGGAATTTTCGTCATTTGGAACATCATCACAATCTCTTGGGACATGTAAGCACAAAACTTCATTCCCTTTATTCACTCTTAGCTTCCTATTGTGATTACAACTGTATGAATGTGTTGTTCTGTTTGTAATATAGGCATGGTTACTTTGGACTGAAGGCAACGCGTTGGAATTCATGGATGAACGTTTGAAAGAATCATTTTCAGAATCTCAAGTGTTGAGATGCATCCAGGTCGGTTTGTTATGCGTCCAGAAACTCCCAGAGGACAGGCCTATAATGGCATCAGTGGTTTTTTGGTTGGGAAATGAAGGTCTGGTTCTTCCTCAACCAAGGCATCCAGGTTTCTTCACAGAGAGGAATCCAATGGAATCTACTGATGAAGAATGTCTAAGTAACAACGCGACGTTAACTGTTCTTGAGCCAAGATAGAGAAATAATCACTATTGGATGTTTTGAAATGTGTTTACTTGTACTAGTTTATATATGATAGAGTATACTAAAAGAGGCAGCTTAATGCCAGTTTCATATCAAGGCAGGGCAAATAAATGAACACTACTCAATGCCATTCTAAGTCCAACTTAAAGTCAGTGCAGAGCTACAATATTACTTATTAGATACTAGATTGGACGAATCTAGTATATATGCTTATTAATAGATCCCGGAAATATGTATAACTAAAATGAACTATAGATTCAGTTGGCTAGTTCAGAACCCATTAACTTTAAATCTTGATCCACCACTGTTTAAAGTTACCATACAAGATGCAATTTGAACAACTAGAAACTGCAATTAATTCTGAGTGTTCATCACACAACTCAATGCCATTATAAGGTCAACTTAAAGTCAAGGGCGGAACTATCATGAACCAGATAAACTTTATTTAAGCAATGTATGTGAACTGGGAAATGCTATGAATATGTATAAATATTTAATTTGAATGTAGTTATAACCAAACCTGCATAGGAAAATCAAGATGCTCAGTCCAAAACATCCTATTGGACATTTCATCAGTCACTTGTGAGCATATACTTCTTCAGAATCAGCAAGAAAGAAGTGAGGCGACCCGAATATTACCACATCGATAAACAACGAGTAAATTCAAAAGTTGTCACAATATACAAATGCAGCACAGCTAGGCAAATATAATGACGCAGCCACGCAGTGAGTACATAGCGAACTATTCTTTCGCCTTTTACTAAAGAATACCGTGTACGCGCTGCAATTAGTGGCATATGCCAATTTTTGGAGGGGTTCTCTTCATTGAGACTCCCAACAACTCTAGTTTCAACCATTTATAATGTTTATGTGAAATAATTTGTTTAGTTCTAGGCTATTAATGTTATCTATTTCAATTGTACTCCTAACAACTCTAGTTTCAACCATTTATAAGTTATAATATTATGTGATATAATTTGTTTAATTTTAGAATATGAATGTTATCTATATCAATTATTATAATGCATTACAATTTTGGGAGACAATGAATATATTCTATCAAACATAGTTGACCTATTCTCTATGAAGTAATTTTTGTCTTTGGTTTCCTAATTGGTGCTCGGAATTCACAGACTAAATTCGAATCGCAGATTGTAGGATTCGTGGAGCTCTCAACATAAATTTGAATTGCAGATTGTAGAATTCGTGGAGCTCTCAACTTGAATATTTTCATACTTAATATATGAAATATTTTAATAAAGTAAAGTACATAATAAATTTGACAAATAATAATAACTTAAATTTCAAATCACTCACAAACTCACTCTATGGATGTAAGAGCATCAACTTTAGAGAATTCTACTAGCTTATGTTCCAAGTTGTTTTGAAATCACGTGGACTCTTTAGGGGCAGTTTGGTCATACATTAATTTTTAATTCTTTTATCAGTTGAAAATGAAAAATGAAAATTCAGTTGGTGGCATTACTGTAATTAAGTTCAATACCATGGTGAGTTTTAAAAAACATCAGATCGAAGTAGACGTACAAACAATTTTTTTCCTCTGCTCAACAGCTAGCTTCTTCTCTACACCCACCCACCCCACTCCCACCGACATCTTCTGTACAGAAATGGCAATGCTTCAATGGTTTCCTCTTCTTTGCATTTTCTTCATCTCAGCTTCTGCTGCTAAAGTTCAAAGTAAGGATTCTTTATTCTTCTTTTTATTTTTTTTCATTTTTGAATGTGTTTTGCTACTTAAACTATCTTACTGTTGGATCTAATTAATGATTGAGTTTCAATTTTTGGTGTATAATTTATTGATTAAACTATAATGTGCTGATTGCTTAGTAATTTCAGCATTGAAAAATTTTGAGTTCATGCTAATAGGATTTCAGTTATAGTATATAAAGTGCATAGTTTCTGAGATTTATAGATCTACTTTTCTAGACTTTGTTTAATGATATTATCTGGTTGCTCCACAGTGATCAATATTAACTAGCAATGTGCAAATTTGAGTTTCCTTGGGAGGTATTCGGAAGGATTTGGAATATGTTATTTGTATAATTGTGAGATTACTAAAGATATATCTTACTAATAGAACATTGGTTTCTATGTGATTCTTGCCTTGTTAAGCTAGCTAATGGTATAGGAACATGTTGCATTTATGGCACTCTGACCAGAAACTATGTAGTCAACCTACAAATTCTGATTTTGTTGGTATGTTGCATTTATAGCACTGACTAGAAACTATTTAGTCAATCTGCAAATTCTGGTTTTGTGAATAGTTAGGGGAAGCTGCTCAAATGGCTTATCGGTCTTTGTAATTTGTGGTATTATGAGAAGATACCCGTAGAGATATAACACCTAGCCACAAAAGCCGTCTCATGTGAAGATGATTGCCTAATTCCATATAAGGAGATCACTAGTCATTCTCCAACTAATGTAGACTCTAATCCATTCCAACAATATGACACCAGGGTGTGACATCCCCAAAATTAGCTCATGAGGGGAGGATTGTCAAAGTACGTATAAGCAAACCATTAGTCTTTCCCTAGCAATTGTGGGACTCTAACCCACTAATGGAAGGACAATGCTCAAGTTGCTTTAATTTATGCCTTCGGATACTATGTGGGTGCCTAATCTTTTATCTTTGTCCTTTGCTTCTTATAACTCTCTTGCTAATATGGTTGTTGTTGATAATCTTTCCATGAGTGTGCTAGAATTATAGTCACATCCTAAATGATTTTTACTCTCCTTCTCTAGCTCTTCTAACATTAGTCAGTCTTAGATAATTGCTTGTACTTCCAATTATCGAAAGCATACTGACATGTGTCTCAAGCCTCTTGGGTTTAGATGTAATGTACGCTTGTCATTCTCAATGTGTATTCCTTCAAGCAGATATCTTCTCGATCTTGATTCACTATTATTGCCTTTATGATCAATCTCTAACACATATATTGGCCTGATAAACTACAGCCAAGGTAACTGATAATCCTGCTGATGAGCTGGTATCTGCCCTTAATAGTAACAGAACTGCGAATAAATTATCCTCCTTATACAGTAACCCTGGCTTGGCATGCTTGGCTCTGCAATATATAAAAGCATACGGAGGTGATTGTAAAGTAGTTGGAGGGCCAGATGGAAAGAAACCTGCTGAATCTGAATTCGCCCAAGAATTTGCCCCCAACTGTGGTGTGCAGGCATCATCGCTTGCTCAAATAACTGGAAGATTTCTCGCATGTCAATCTAAGTATGCGGAACCTTCTGAAGCATTCAATGATATTCTTATAAGAAATACCAAGAGTTTGGATATTCTCTATAGCAAGAATCACACTGAGGTTGGTGCTGCTGTGAGTGGCTCCGGTGGTGGTGGCCCCTATTTCTGGTGTGTACTCTTCAGTAATGGCAAACCAAAGAGTAGCTTTTCCACAGGTGGAGTTGAGCCTAAGGTAAGTAGACCTGGATGCTTCAGTGGTTCTAATGACCAATGCAGTGGTGCTAATACTTTGTCTCAAACCATATATCTCTGGACAATCACTGTAGGAGCTTCCGTTGCACTGCTTTATGCCTTAGGAGTATGAACCATCAGGGGATTTGTTTTTTGGCTTGATTGAACGGCCTTTTTTTTTGTTGGGAATGACTTCAATTTTTTGAATTATTATTTTGTGAGTGTTTTCGAGAACATTTCCTTCTACTTATTGTAACTACCTCTGAATATAAATCTGTATGTTGTTCAAATGAGAATCAAATGCAAAGTTTTACTTTTACATAGTTTCAGGAACTAGGAAGGTAGGCATTCTGGGATTTATGGGTGTCTTGTTGTAGCTGGCCTACCTTAAAGTAGGTAGGGATGTCAATAGGACGGGTTAACACGAGACAAGCCTTGACCTGCTAAGATATCGACCCGCCTTGCCCTACCCTGTTTAGCACTTCTCAAAAAAAGTCCCGCCCCATATATTATGCAGATTGTCATGAGCATGATATGTAATTTCAATAGATTTTCCCGGGGTTTTAATCCCGGGAAGGAATTTTACTGGCTAAAGAGGGAATCCTGAATAGTTGCCCTCAAAGCTGGTACTGAACACGGGGTAGAAAAACCAGAAAAAAGTTGCACAAAACTCAAGTTTGGTGATAGAGATGTAGAAAAAGATATGATGAATGTGATTGCAAAGAAACACTCCCCCAGGACATGATGTTGATTTGTAGTCACGAGGAAAAATAATTGCTCAACAAAGTCAGAGGGCTATCATTTAGCCATTCAGATCTACTTTAAGTCATCATACAGTGTAACAACTTATATGTCCATTTTCATCATGTTCTGACAATTTGCACAACTTGACACAATGGTCCTGATGGCTCGCGAGTCTTAATCAAATATCAGAAAGATATATGCAATTGTTCTTGTAAGCATGCTAATAACTGCTCGTCCAATAACAATCAGGGGCAGAGCTGCATGGTCTAGAGGGGGTTCAGTTGAAGACTCTTTGTCAAAATATTTTACTGTGCATATAGGGATGAACATATATTCTGCATTGTATATACATTAGTTGTTTAATCACCTTTATACCATAGAAGGTTCTTGAATTTCTGGTTCCGCCATTGCTATCTTGGTTGAAGAATTGTTAATGTCAAAACATTGTCACTGATACACCTTTTCTCATTTGAATCATCTGTTTCAGCTATACTTCTCTCTATGAAGAAACCAGGCTCCTTTGGTTGAGGTAATGCCACTTCTTCATGGCTTAACATGAATACCACTGATGACATTGTTGGTCTTTCATCTGTTAGTCGTTGAACACATAACAGTGCCACATGAACACATCTTAGCACTTGGGATTCCACAAACGATTCTTTTAAACAATCATCGATTAGTTCCAAGGCTTTTCCTTCGTTCCATAATAACCAAGCCTATAGCAAAATCAATTATAGTTTTCAATGACATGTAGGAAATACAAGTGTAGCATGAAATGACAAAAGCAAATGTTTGGATTTGTATCTTGCTTACATGTCCTATAAGACTATGGTGGTGATCTGGATGACGAAATGTTCTGTTCTTTCTTCCACTTACTATTTCTAGCAGAAGAACACCAAGACTGAAAACATCTGATTTCACTGAAAATTTCCCATCAACTGCGTATTCTGGAGACATATATCCACTGCACAAAGACATATAATGTTTAATATGGGTTAAGTAATTTTGTGGAGGTTGTAAAGATATGACACATGTCTCTTCCTGCATAAAGATATGACACATGTCTCATAAGGGGAAAATTACCCAATTTCATATAAGCAAACCACCAGCATGAACAAGGAGCCCTACGGGATTTACCTGGCTCTGATACCATGTAAGAATATGACACTTGAGTCTAACTCAACTCAAATTTAGTTTATGAGGGTGAATTGCCCAAGTCTATATAAGCATACCAACAGAGGTAAAGATGAAAGCGTGAATGAGTTATCTAATTGAACTTACTATGTCCCTATTACTCTTTTTGTTCTTGCTTCGTTTTGGTCACAGCCAATAATCCTAGCCAGTCCAAAGTCTGAAATCTTGGGATTCCATTCACTGTCCAGTAAAATGTTGCTCGTCTTTAGATCTCTATGTATGATCCTTAATCTGGAATCCTGGTGAAGATAAAGAATCCCTCTTGATATTCCCATTGCAATACGAAATCGATTTTCCCAGGGAAGTTGTCTCTTCCTGCATTCATCTGCAGAAACATCAGTTCGTTTTGCGTTAGCAGAACAATACTGATATGATAAGATGAATTTTAGACGAAATGAGTCAAGAGAATCGAACCAAAGATGAAGAAGTCCAAGCTATTGTTTGGCATATATTCATAAATTAGCATCCTTTCTTCCCCTTCAAGACAACAACCTAGAAGCCTAACTAGATTTCTATGCTGAAGTTTGGAAATCAGAACAACTTCATTCTTCAACTCCTCAAAACCTTGTCCGGAATGTTTGGAGAGCTTCTTTACTGCTATTTCTGGTCCTGTTGATAGTTTTCCCTGTCACACAATCCACGCGAAGTCTAAGCCACAAGAGAATCATTCATATATTTGACTAAGATACAGAGAGAATACAAATTCAAGTTACCCGATAAACAGATCCAAAACCACCCTCTCCGATGATATTATCAGATGAGAAATTATTAGTTGCAGCAGAAATAGTCATCACATCAAACAAAGGTAATTCCATATCTCCCTTTCCTTTTCCTTCTCCTACTCCTGTAAAATTGAACTTCTTTTCGTAAAGATATTGAGGTGAATGAAATAACTATACTTTCAACGTGACGGACAAATTTTCTAACCTCTATCCCCTTTCATTCTCTGCATAGCAAACCAAAATAGAAAACCAACAAGGATGATTGCTGAAACTGTTAATATAATTGCAATGACTGATATTCTTGTGTTTCCCATGTAGCCTGAACCTGTGAAAAAGTTCATTATGACTTGTGAAAACCTTCCGGTATGATTCTTATTTTTGAAATGGGGGTGGGGGTAGCCGGGTAGGGGAAGGAAAAATGGAAAATGGGAAAGGGGATTTGGAACTGAACCCTCAAAAACAAGGTGAAAGTTCAGATAGTCAATCAACTGAGTTACTAAAATTCCCCTGTGGTATGAATGTATGATTCATCTTAGCATAAGGAGAGTTACCTAATTCTGATGCAGCCATCCTTACATAGAGATCTTGATCAAGTTCAGCGTATTCCCTGATATCAACGAGTTCTTTAAACCACAGTAAGCATCCACTCCCGCCATTTTTAACATCAAGATTGGAATATGCTGTACATGAACAGTTTTTCAGACACAGCCTTTGGCATTCCTCGAGGCCAATGCTTTTGTCGAACCAGGAATGGCGTGTATCTGGCAATTTCACGCTCGAATACTTGAGAAACCTGTCACTTGTCCCACATGTCAACGGAGTTCTTCGTACACACCCACTAGACCAATCTGCTGTATCCCATTCTTGTTGATTTTTAGGCTGAAATCCTCTCAAACAATCACATGGAGGTGAGTCATTGATATTGCACCGTGCAAATTGACCACACAAGGCATAACGGTCACAATTATCCATCTGTCCGGTGGAGTAAAGGAACCAGTTCTGGTTTCGTTCGATCCATAAGAGTCGTTGAAGCAGGCCTGCTGGATTCAAGACCAACCTGCTTGGAAGAGAAGTATTGATAAGCTCATATTTATAGTAAATCTCCTTGTCATTGTTCACAAACTCAAATGTATAATAAGGATTTGGTTTCAAATTTGGTCCTCCAACAAATAAATGTCCATTCCATATTCCTGAGCTAAACTTTATTGCAGGACCTTCCCACACAAAGAATTGAGGATAACCACTGGTGTCGAGGCGATCCAGATATGCTCCTGGAGAAGGATCGTCACTGCTCTTCCACGACGACATAGTCCAATACTTGCCGGTGACCAAGTTAAGGCCTAACTTCATGCCAGGTAACAAAGTACTGTCTGGATAATCAAAACTCTGCCAAGCATAGTCCTTTTTATTTACCAAACTGTTATCTTTTAAGACAAGATTTCCAGTGTCCAAAAGCTGAGCCACTGGTTTTATCAAACTTCTCGATGAATTCGATGACCAAATCACGTCTTGATTTCCATTGAGTAGTACAATCCCTTTGCTACTGACTGTTAATATGCCAGAAGTGTCATTCAGTGGGTTCACTCTATTGGCAACCCACACTACTTCTCTGCCTTTAGGTAAATTCTTGTACCATATACCGATATATCGATTCTTGGAATTTCCAGGGCTGAAAAATCCAAGCTCAAAGTTTCCACCAGCTGAAACTATGGTATGTCCATCTTTGATGGAGTTATCGTTCGATATAGTGTCTAAAGCAGTGGAAAATATGAATAGATATGACACTATATTAGAGAAACAGAAATAGAAAAAGATAAAGCCTTTCATGGAAATTGTTTAGTCCTTCTGGAAATATTTGGAAAAATGTGAAAAATCAAACCAAAAGAAGAACATTTCTGTTATAAGATGACATTTCTCTCTAAACAACAAATATTTGACTTGTCGTTTTCGTCTCTTTTCGAGTAGTTAACCTCAGAATTCAAATAGATACTTTGAATTTTGTATTAGAAATAGATTTTGAATTCTTCAATCTTTTTCAATTGAGTAGATGGGGGTTACCTATGCTACCCTACAGGACTCTGGCGGGCTCCAACTAATTGGCAATGGTAGGCTCCAAAATTAAACATTAGAATCCAAAAAAAGTGTGCATTTTTTTGGATTAATTCATTTGTTTGAGGATATATTAGTGATGTCAGACACAACTACTTTTACTCGAATCATTCATTACTTTATTTACTGTTTATAAGTGGATGACTAGAATAGATATATATGGTAAAAAAGCGCGATACATGATGTAGGAGTTAGGTACATGTCACGTGTCTGATTGATAAAGTGGAAAAAGATAGAAAGGCAGATTCATTATTCACCGAGTTTTGGATTAGGCTCACCACTTGCCCTCCTGTATAAAGAAGCAATTTGTCTCAACTGCATCATTCATTAGCAGTGAAAATTGACCTGGTCTTTGGTAGTTGAGTAATTAATGAGTTAATTATTAAAAATGGATGTATTTACTGTACCATGCCCTAAAATAAAGGGGATTTACTCTCTATATTTTGGCAGAATTAGAATTGTAATTAAAACTAAAATTGTTGATAGTCATTATGTTGCAGAATTGAATTGTGTTCTTGTTGAAAGTTTTCAAAATTGTTATGTTTTCTCCTGAAGTTGTGTCACTTTCATCCCTTTAATGTTTGGTATTTGATTTTGAATTTTTTCACAAAAAACTGCAGTCTCATTAAAATTCTATAGAAGAAATCGACAAGGGAACAAGAGCTACATAAATTATGGCATAATACAATGTTTTATGCCTTTCAAAATGATAGTGTACAAATAAACATTTAAACTTGTAGAAGTAGACTCATGCATCTTACGTGGAGTTCTACGCACCAACTTGCGTCATTCGTAATTTAGGACACATGTTTTACTTGTTCAACTTTATACAAGTTTTAGGGTATACTTCTGCACGCTCAAAGTTGGAGGACGTAGATGCCGATTGAGGCCAAATTTAACGGTACATTTATGTATTATGTTTAGGGTGACAAATAGACGGTTTTGGGTCAAATTTGAGCCAGTTGAAAATGAATTAACATAAAATGGATAATAATAAAAACCCACCCATATTTGATATTGGAAATAATTGATTGGGTAACAAATGAGTTGGGTAAAATACTAATTTACCCATATATATATTTACCCATATTTTCATGAGTAAATAGTGTTCTACTTAAGAATTCAATATGGAGAAAATATTTGTCTTTTTTATATGAAAATTGTTTAAAATACTTTATTTAGTTATATTGTATCATAAAAGTAAAAGAAAATCTTATAAACTTTTCAATATTAAACAAATGTATGTATTTTATCAAAGTAAACGAATATTTAATTTCAGGATTAAAACAACTTGATGCACTTTAAGCAGTGTCAATACTAATCATTTCGGTTATAGAGAAGAATAATTAATTTTATAGAAGACATAAAAAGGAAGAGAAGTTACAATATATTTAGTTATATCATGAATATTGAGTGAAGAAAAGTTGAAGCTTAGCCCATTTGGTTAATTCATACTTTGTCCATATTTTATCGATATTTTATCCATAGTTTACCGATATTTTACTCATATTTTATGGGTTGAATATGAGTATCAATCCATATTTTACCCATATAAAAAATCACTCACCCAACCCAAAAAAATATGAGCGAATTGGGCGAGTTACCAAATATGCGCTCATTGTCGGCACTAATAATGGACAACTATTATTGGACGGAGTGAGTATAAAGTCAAAAGCCTTAAAGTGTTAAATGCTTTTCGTGTCATTTATGAAAAGTTGCATGGTCCATCATTATAAATTGACCTCAAATGGCCAGGTATCTAAGGTCCACAAAAAATAGTTATACGCATTTAATATTTACATCAAATTGATAGATAAGGTTCATTAACATAACAAGCCAAAAATATGTATTGAATTTGGTGTAAAGGCCGATGGCAGCACGTTGCAAGCTTAGCCACATGTACTGCTACAAAGTGTTGCAAACAAGTGAGCTAATTGTTCACTATCTGGGATCTATGTAAAAACCTGGTTGTTAGCCAGTGGCAATGCACCTTCGTTGTTTAACATCATCACAACAACATATGACATTTTTGGACGATCTTCAGGACATTGTTGGACACATAATAGACCAACACAGGTTGATCGTACCGCTAATCTTAAAGAAGAATCATTTAGGTGATCATCAAGTACTTCTATGTTACCTTCTTTACAAGTTTCCCATGCATGTACATTTTACAAGCTTATTATCACGGCAAGCTGACTTAGTTTTGTAACATATTTGTTACTAGTAGATAAATATGTTAGGATAGATATATTAAAAGAAAATGGAAAATTTTACATGTCCGAGTAGGTTAAGGTAATGATCTGGATGAGAGAATCGTCTATTGCTATTTTTCACTCACAATTTCCAATACTAAGATACCAAAACTTAATACATCCGATTTTACTGAGTACAACCATGCAGTGCATATTCTGGTGAGAGTTACCCCGCAAATAAAATGTACACAAAAATCAAATTTGAGTTGATATTGCTGGAAAACGTAACATAACTTGGTTTGTCTGGGCTCTAATGTCATCCTCTTTACATATTTTTGCACCTTTTTTTGCCAAGCCGCAGTCTGATATCTTTGGGTTCAGGTTCTTGTCTAGCATAATGTTGTTAGTTTTCAGGTCTTTGTGAATTATCCTCAATTGTGAATGTTGATGCACACACATATATAACTCCCTGAGCTATATTGTTGATTACCGTGCTTTGTGTGTCATCGGCCAAAATTTCATTAGCTCAGTAACAGAATATTTGGAAAGTAGTACTATGATTATCAGTTCACAGTGAAGTATATAATTTACAGAATATTATTGGATGGTGGATAGTACCAAATAGGAATGAATCAACATTCCAAGTACTCATATATCAACATTTTTTATTCATCTTCAATGCAATAACCAACAATCTTCACTAGA
The DNA here is from genome assembly GCF_036512215.1 of Solanum lycopersicum. Taxonomy (NCBI): domain Eukaryota; kingdom Viridiplantae; phylum Streptophyta; class Magnoliopsida; order Solanales; family Solanaceae; genus Solanum; species Solanum lycopersicum. The sequence continues at coordinate 68,570,565 of NC_090806.1, forward strand.
TACCTTTGTTGAAGTTTAGTCATATATATAACTTCGTTCTTGAACTCATTTTCTCCTTGTGTGTAAGTTGTAGACAACTGCTTGACTATGCCCTAAATATCACAATCTTCACATGTTAACATTTTCTTTGACTATCCTGATGAGAAAGTACACTAATCTAAAGATGAAGCTTTACTCTGAAAGAGCGGGAAGTTTTTTGTCTGTCATCTATACTATGCATAATTATCTTTTAGGCATAAATCGATGTATTTCTAAACAGGCCTCAAGTGTTGATAACTTGTAAACAGGTCCAAACGCCACTTCTCCAATCTAAAGTTTCAGTCTGTTGAAAAGTTATTGGTAGCCCTTTCGTCACGGACTTAGAGTCTAACTAATGTTCTGTGCGACACTTACGATTCTTTCACGGACTTAGAGTCTAACTAATATTGTGAATCTTGTAAGATCAAGTAAACCCATTTGAAGCTAGATAGCAAAGAGAAGGAAAAGAAAGACTTAAAAAGATTAGAGATCTTTTAGAAGAAAGTTATTTTATTGCTTGGAAGATTGCATATAACTTGAGTGATGCTTTGTAAATGAATGTTCATCTATTTATACTACAATTTAGGGGCTAAAGTGCAATTAATAATTACTTTATAAATCTCTAAGTATTTCACTTTGGTACCTCTAGAATTCTCTACAGATATTCCAAAGTCTTGTTGAAATATGAAAGGGATTTTAGAGTTCTCCATAAGCCTCTCCATAACTCTAGATTCTTCTGCTCCTATCGGGATGCAAAATTTGACTGGCAAAGTGGCGGGACATGACATTTCGATATGATTGATAAATCAAACAATGGTATTTCAAATTCTTCAGCGCAATTGACACACGGTTAAAATCCATGTTATAATTGCCACTTTGTTCCAACTTTCCTGCCAACAGCAAATGAAGTGAATTCATTTAAATTGCAAATACTACGGAACTTGCTTGGATGTCATCTAATTCCTTATTCCATGGTAGATCAGCAGGCTAAGGAATACAAAAATTACACCAACTGATGATGCCAGAATGCAAGTAAGTAATTTACCTATTGTTTGGCACAAATTTGTCCAAACATCCACATAGCTAGGATTGGAAAATCATTGTTGTTGCAGCTATCATATGAGCCACATAACTTATACGTATAACAGTTATCTCCAGGTATTACGATGTAAGGACCCCAACCATCACCCCAAGTCAAAAGTTGTGCTACACCATTTTAGTTAAGTACCAATGTCGCGATAACTGAAGATGTGAGGTTATATCCAAAGTACACCTCTTTCTTACTTGAAAATATTTCATATTTTATAGAAAGTACTGTCTCTTGAGCTTATTGCCCCACCATTCCACACTCCAGAGCGATATATCACATTTGATCCCTTCTTCAGGATGTTCTGTGGATATCTTGAAGGATCACAATGATATGTATGATATCACCAGGAGATGGATCATCTTCATTTTTCCAAGAGGATAAATACACCTCTCGTCCTGTTACAAAATTTGGTGCATTGAAGACAAGAACATGAACATAAATATAATGCAAGTAATAATATACATGTTTGTGAATTGTTTGATTGTGTTTTATTAAGCTTATTATAAGTAATAGTAGCATAGTTAACTAATAATCCAAGTTAATCCATGTCATCCACTTTTTTTCTTATTAAAAAAATATAAGAAACAAGGGTACAACTTTTCTTATAGAGAAAAAAGATTAATTGATTTTATTTTGGATAATAGATGAATGTGGCATTTAACTTGCCTACACATGTGTCATCTAATTTTGGATGTGTACAACGACAAGTAGACGCTGAAATTTATAGAGTTGAACAGGTAGAGACATACGTCTTATTTAAAATCCTGCGTGATAAATCACGCCCTATACAATATCTTATGTGGTGTTTTAAGTGTACTATGACACATACGATGCACGCGTTTATTTATTCAAATTTAAATGTCTACCCTCAAAGTTAAAGAATATAAACGGAAGTTACCAAATTAATAAACATATTTATTTTTTAATGTTAGCAAACCACGTCATCAATTATATAATCATATCATATATTATTATAAGCATGAAGCTCAAAACTTAAAAGTTGAATTACTATTTTATCCTACACTAAATAAAATTATTATTAAAATATTAATTAAATATTCTATCATTAATGAAGAAAATCATCATATTCAATACTACATCATAATGTCCACATACATGGCATATTTAAATTTTAATAAAAATCAATTAAGTATTTGGGCATACAAAGAGGTGAATTAATATGCTTTCAATTGTCATTTATTTCAGCATTTTCAATACTTTAAAATAACTTTTCATCTTACTAAATTAATTCAATGTTTGTAAGGTCTTTTCAACTTCCAACTATAGTTATAGAATTTTATAAATAGTCACTTTAGTGAAGCATGGTAAATTCATTGAAATTTTCCTCTGCAGTTTCAATACCACGTGTCCTTTTCTTTTTTTTTCATTATTTATCTTTAATGTGTCAATTAAAGAGTTCCATACAAGGGCCGGTAGATATAGTTAAAAATGTTATTGGCATGAATAAATGAAAAGTGTGTGTCTGTTTGTTCAAGATTTAAGCTGATACCTCTTTTTCTCCCTATTGTTTTTCTTTAGTTAGTTACGTTTGAGTATTATTCTATTAAGATGTTTGATGTTTCTGATTTGAAGAAGATTTGGAAGTTGTGTTAATTGCAAGAATGTTATGACTTCGCTAATTTCTTTCATTTTATCTAATAATAATATTTCAATACTCGCGTGAAGTAGGAATCAAAATAAATATGTTGATTTCAGTTCATTTGTGAAATTGTTTTTTAAATAACCTTCATGAGTTATAATTATTATATCACTCTCTAATTAGTTCGAGAGAAGAGTATTATGAAGGATCTAATTTCATGTAGCAGTGATAGTTTTATCCATATTGGATCTTAAAATTGTTGAGTCTAAGTCTTTATCTTTATCTTGTCTATGCCAAAAAAGAACATTATGAAACTTGAATTTTAATTATCAAAAAGTAGAAAAATAAAGAGTTACAAGATTTAGGAGCTTAATAAATTGTAATCTTTTAGTCTTTCAATAATTTCAATAATATCAGCTTCTTATGAACCATTCACATAAAAAAAGAAAAAGAAAACATAATTAACAATTAATTAAGTAAACTAAGAATATAATATTACATCATTGTGTGTATATATGTTAGGAAAAAGTTAGATTACAATTCTATTCCTACATTAAATTTCAATGTTATAAATTATTTAATAAACTAAATCATCATATTAGTACATGAATTAACCATTTATGCACTTTTAGTCAATTTTATAATTAAGATTTGCGTTTTTTTTTATTAGGATGATATATGAACTTTCAATTGTAAAAACAATGATTTTTTTAGTAAATACTAATAAATTTGAAGTGGAGAAAATATGTCATTTACAAAACAAAATTTATATAAAATATTTGGGATAAACGTGCAACTGAAACTAGTATTACTAAAAGCATGAACAAAAAAGTTGAAAGTTGAATTACGATTTTACCCTTTCTATAAATTTAATTGTTATAAAATATTTAAATATTTGATTGCATAAATTTAATTAAATGTTAATGACTTCTAGACTTCTTAAGATTAATTCCTAATTAAATATCTAATCTATTAATATTTATCATCTATAATCTATATGTATATAATAATTATAATTTTTTAAAAAAATCTTTACCTAAATTTCTTTTCTTTTCCTCTTGTATTTATTATAAGTGGAAAACTTCTAACCTCAAAGTTGAATTACCATTTTGTCCTTCATTTAAATATTCTTTTTTTATGTACAAAATAAAAAATATATTCTAATAACTAAATACAAAACTAGATATAAATGGGGGTCTTTAAATGTGCATTATATTATGTATTAAAGATAGTGGAAGATAAGAAAGCATTTTAGAACTGAAAAATTATCTTGATGACACTTATTTCACATTATTATTGTCCACTTCAATGTAATTGTTAACAATTATATATATGGGATGTTCATGGATTATTTGATAAGCATAACTTGTGAATTAGTGAATGCAAAGATGGAGTCAAACCACTCAAGAATTATTTTTTCATTCTCTTTTTTATTGGTAAGTTAAATCGAACAAATAATATGTTGCTTCTATTTTCTTAAATAAATATTTCATATTTATAAGCATTTTCGAATGTATTCACCATCTTGAAATGTGTATGCATGTTTACTTATGAATCATGATTTGAAATATGTAGGTTAAATTATCTCATTATTTTATATCATTTCATGAATTCATATAAAAGAATTTTAAATTCTTTAAAATAAATTTACACATTTATAAATTACAATCAAAAGTGAAAGAAAATTCATTTTTAATTATTTTGTGTTTGTAGATAATTCTTTAATTTATTTATTTTTTATGAATGACAATGTGGATGTAAAAAATAAAACAACAAAAACAAAATGGATGGAACATATATAAACGAAAGGGGAAGACAAGAATTAAGTCTAAGGATAAAAAATAGTAATGCTAGAGAAAACAATAATAAAGTAAGAAAAAAAAGGGCAAAAAAAATTAAAGAATGATAAGAAGTATGAAAAATAACCATGATCAAACTATTGAAATTTTTATTCATGCTACAAAGAAGAATAAACACACTGTGTGATGTGAATGTAATATGAAGACAACTTATACACTTGTTACAAGTATATAGGTTAATTCAAACTTTGGTACAAATTGAGAAGGTATGTAATGTTTGTATTGTCCCTTTCATCGAGAGAAGTAACAAACTAATATATTGTAGGTTTCGACCTAATAACATAAAAAGGTAAATTATTTATCACATTAAATTTCATTGTCCAAATTTGACAGGTTGCCGAAATATCTAATTATTTGACATTTACATTTTACGACAAGAAGTCATTTATAAAGGTTGATTGTTCATTTATTTCATTTATATATTTTTTTCGTTAAGTCATTTCTGAAATTCATCATAATGTGATTTTAATGTATCTTCTATAACATATTATATTTTTATGGGTCTCACGTGCAAAGCACGTGTTCAGGACTAGTATTAAAATAGGTGTGGCAGGTTGTGTGGAGGACCGTTAATAGTAAGGGTAGATGTGGTCCCAAATTTAGGCTTGGAAATAAAAATGCATCTGGAATAGTTTAAAAATATTTGACATTCTTCAAAGACAAAAAAATAAAATAAAATAAATAAAACTGATTGTTAAACTCATTTCTTCATTAAATTTTTATTCACGTCATTTGGTGAAAATGAATTGTAAAATGTGACATGGCAAGGTAAGGAGTTGACGTTTACTAAAATGTTAGGACCCAAATATCTCAAATTTATTCTAGATTAAATTCAAAAGCTTTTTTTTTATTTTTGAAATTTAGTATCTAATCAAACATTATCACATTAATTGTGGCAGAAAGAGCAAGTTCTTTCTTAGTATTATACTCCCTCTGATCCCGTTAATAAAAACTGTGAACTATATGGCAATTAGTATGAAAATTCACAGTAAACTTAATGCAAATTTTCATACTAATTCCCAAGAAAGTGTCTATATAATTGATAGTTTTCTTGTAGTGACTATTTCACTCGTGGCACTTATCCAAGGTAATTGTTAATTATAAAAATAAAATATTATTAGTTGTTTGTCTTCTTTTTAAATCAAACTCAGACAAATAAATTGAAACGGAGTAATTTCATTCTTTGGCAGCAAATCTGCCACGCAGTTTTGCTGTCTAAACGAATTGACCAGCAAAAAATGAAGTCTTGGTCGTCTCTCAGACAATGTTACTTACTGTAAAGAATACCACACAAAGAGATTGAATATGTTAAATTCTTTTTAATAATTTTGAAGAAAGAATGCAGTGCAACAAAAGGTAAATATAACTATCATGGATATAGCAATATTTCAATTTATTCTACTTCTCTTGTATTTTGTGTTTCTTCACTATGTTAGTGGTCAAGGAGATACTATGACTACAACTCAATTCATTAAACATGGTGATACTATTGTTTCGTCTCGTGGAACGTTCGAGTTAGGATTCTTCAGTCGTGGAGAGACTTCTACAAATCACTATGTTGGAATATGGTACAAGAAAACCTCTGCTACTACTCCTGTTTGGGTTGCCAATAGACTAGCTCCTATCACTAATAAATATGGGGTGTTGAAAGTTTTTCAGCCAGGTCTGATTGTACTTGTGGATGATACTAATGCAATTGTTTGGTCCACGAATTCATCGAAGTCTGTGCAGAATCCTGTTGCTCAGTTGTTGGACACGGGGAATTTTGTGGTGAGAGATGCTAATGATCCGAATCCAGAGAATTTCCTTTGGCAAAGTTTTGACTATCCTAGTGATACGTTGTTGGAAGGTATGAAACTTGGGACGGACTTGGTGACTGGATTAGAAAGGTATCTTACTTCTTGGAGAAGTAGTGATGATCCTGCTCCAGGGGATTATACTTATCACTGTGATCCTGCGGGTTATCCACAAAACCTTATGCGAAAAAGGGGTAATGTGACGTTTAGAGCAGGGCCGTGGAATGGTATCAGGTGGAGTGGTGCACCGAATCTGGTGAACAACTCTATCATTTCTTTTGGCGTGGTTATAAATAGTAGGGAAATTTACTACAAGTATGAGATGGTGAACAAATCAGTTATTTCAACATTTGTTTTAGAGCCTTATGGGAAAGCTATGCGTATCATTTGGATTGGAAAGGCTCGGGGATGGGTAAATTACCACTCTGCAGCTGTGGATGACTGTGACACCTACAAATTATGTGGTGCATATGGGACTTGCAACATTTTGAGTGATCCTTTTTGTCAATGTTTAGATAAATTCGAGCCAAAACATCCTGATGATTGGGAAAGATCTGACTGGTCTAGTGGTTGTGTCCGGAAGATCCCTCTGAATTGCACAGGAGATGGATTTATTAAGTATTCTGGTGTTAAACTGCCTGATACGCGAAATTCTTGGTTCAATGAGACAATGACACTACATGAATGCAGGGTAGTTTGCTTGAGAAATTGTTCGTGTACGGCTTACACAAATCTGGACATACGCAATGGAGGAAGTGGGTGCTTGATATGGATTGACGAGTTAATTGACATCAGACAGCTATCTCAATCAGGACAGGATATCTACATTAGGATGTCTGCTTCAGAGATAGGTAATATTTAGTATGCAATTTCATAAATCATAGCCATGTTAATTGTACTTCAGTGCCAGAAAGTCAGCTCATCTGAGGAACAAAGGTAATCCAAGTCCACATTGTGGGAATAAGACTTTAAGGACGGTCTTGTTTTCCTCGACATAAATACAACAAATGTAAAAGAAAAAACTTCTAGCATTACTAGAAACAACTATTGATAGAATTTCGATGGGATACGTTGCAGGTTCTGCCGGATCAACAAGAAAGATAACTGTTATACTTGCAATAGCTTTGCCACTATTGGTTGCATTGATTCTGCTCGCTTTAGGTTTAGGCCTGATTCTTTGTAAACGTAAAAGGAGAGAGAATCCGGTGCTTACAACAACAGGTAAGTGAAAGTACCAATTATGTCTATTGTAAGACCGGAAGCAACTAGTTATTAGTTTTGTATACCACTAGTATTTCTTTTCAAGCTCCTTATTTGAGCAAGGTCTACTTGTACGTTCAAATTGCAGGGATATTAGGTGGTCACAGCAACAAGAATGATAACAGTAATCAAATTCACCAGGAAAATTTTGAGCTTCCGCTTTTTGACTTATTAACGTTAACCAATGCTACCAACAACTTTTCATTGGCGAATAAGATTGGAGAGGGTGGCTTTGGACAAGTTTACAAGGTAGAAACATTCCTCAGACCCCAAGTAATGATACTCGAAACTTAATTTCTTTGCTTTTCTTGAAAGGAATATCAACTCTTGGAATCTGTATATACACCAGTGTTTGCTAGTATGATGAGCAGAATGAGTGTTAAGTTGAGAGCCTTGTTTCAAGACCGATAATGTTTTATAAATAAAGGTTTCAAATTCAACGAAAAGGAATATCAGCTGGAAAAGATTATCAACCATGGGATAAGCTGTGAAATAAAAATTGCAAGTAGATGCTGCCTGAACAAGAACTTGATTGCAATAGTAAGGAAAAATTGACGATTCACTCCATCAAATTTCTAACAAGACTGCTACTTTTACAGGGTGTATTAGAAGGTGGACAAGAAGTAGCAGTGAAGCGACTTTCAGAAACATCAGAGCAAGGACTTCACGAGTTCAAGAATGAAGTTAAGTGCATTGCAAAACTTCAGCATCGGAATCTTGTAAAGCTTCTAGGATGCTGCATCCAAGGAGAAGAAAAGATGTTGGTGTATGAGTACTTGCCAAACAAAAGCCTGGAATTATATATATTTGGTTAGTCTTTCACATCTACTGAGTGGCCATTTCTTTCAATGCAATCAATTTTGATTTCACAAAGCTTCGTTTCGTTGTTATAGAAACCTTTAGTAATACGTTGAGAACATTTGACAGATGAAGAAAGGAGAGCATTACTTGATTGGCCTAAGCGCTTCAATATTATCAATGGAATTGCTCGAGGACTGATGTATCTTCATCAAGATTCTAGGCTCAGAATCATCCACAGAGACTTGAAAGCTAGCAACGTCTTACTTGATATTGAAATGAATCCAAAAATATCAGATTTTGGGATGGCTAGAAGTTTCAGGGGAGATGAAACAGGAGCCAATACACGCCGTGTTGTTGGAACATAGTAAGATTTAATATTTGATTATATATGTAGTCATGAACACATGCTGCATTATATAATCCTGTAGTTTCTTTATTGCAGTGGTTACATGTCCCCGGAATATGCAGTCGAGGGGATATTCTCAGTGAAATCAGATGTCTTTAGCTTTGGGGTATTAGTACTAGAGATTGTGAGTGGAAAGAAGAATCGACGATTTGTTCATCCAGACCACCACCTCAATCTTCTTGGACATGTAAGCACAGTAACTCCTAACGGTAAAAAGACTCAGAAAATGTATTTGTTAATGCATTTAAATTTTATGTGTAGACAGTAAATTACATGTAAATCTCTATTATAAGCGCTTATTATCTAACCTACTATCACAAGTTAAACTTCAATGCTAGAGTTAGTGTGTATAAGTTAAATCCTTTGTTAATGGAGAGATCATTTTGTGCAGGCATGGATGCTTCATAATGAAGAACGGATGTTGGAACTAGTAGATCCATATCTCGTAGACTCATACTATATATCAGAAGTACTAAGATCAGTCCATGTGGGATTGTTATGTGTTCAACAGAATCCAGAGGACAGGCCAAACATGTCAACTGTGATTATGATGCTGAGCAATGAAGGCATTTTGCCACTGCCTAAACATCCCGGTTTCTTCACTGAAAGGAAAGTTAAAGATATTGATCAATTTTCTTGGAGTACACAAACACCAAGTTCTATAAACGAAATTACCATCACGCAGTTGAATGCTCGATAGAAGCATGTCCGCTGACCAGAGTCAGGATTTTCACTAAGGGTTTCAAAATATGAAAAAAGCAATACACGAAGTCAAGACGATTCAGTAAGTACTATATATACAAAAACAATTAATTGTAGACTTGTAATTTTTTGGCGAAAAGGGTTCGGATGAACCCCTTGCATCAACTTGGCTCCATCCTTGTTGATTGTGAGTGTCATCATTTCTCAGGATTATATTAAAATCCTCCCATTTTTTTTTTTTTTGAGAAATTAGAAAGCAAAATCTAAATTTTAAGGCCTTAAAGTTCAATTTGCTTTCATTATATAAATCTCTCTCAAGCTCTCTAGATCATGCATATATGAGTAGAAATTACTAATGAAATTGGTAAATTGATAAGAAATATTAATTTATCCACCCTACACACACTGTTGTTACCTTCCACCAACACATGTGTGCTTTGGACCATCTCTTATTCACGAAGACTATCTTCCATAGTTGATACACCAAAAAAGCAGAATCATGAACAATTTTTTTTCACTACATTGCTTCAAAGACTTGAAGAAAAGATTATTACAATTGCAAGCTTGTAATAAACAGTAAAACAGTATCTTTTATCGCGCAGTTAGTATTGTGATAGGGGTCTCAGTCACTATACTCTCTGCATATTGGCTAGAAGAAAATGCACCACTACTAGACGCATATCCTTCTATGTAAAAACCTGGCTGTTTAGCCAACGGCAATAAACCTTCATTGTTTAACATCAGAACCGCAGAAGACATACTTGGACGATCTTCAGGACATTGTTGGACACATAATAGACCAACACCGATTGATCGTACCACTTCATATGTTGAACAAGAATCACTTAGACATTCATCAATTAGTTCTGTTGACCTGCCTTCTTTATAGAGATTCCATGCCTGTAGATTTTACAAGTTCATATATAGATATCTGTTACTAGTTGATAAAAGGAAGGATAAATAAAACAAAATCTTACATGGCCAAGTAGATTGAGGTTATAGTCTGGATGACAGGATTTTCTGTTGCTTTTTCCACTTACAATTTCCAACACTAAAATACCAAAGCTAAATACATCTGATTTTACTGAGTACTTCCCGTACAATGCATATTCCGGTGAGAGATACCCACTGCATAAAAATGTAGCGTAAACAATAGAATTACTAATGCTGGCAAACAGATCCACAAAACAGTTACTATCCAACAGATGGTACTTACTGTGTCCCAACAACTCGGTTTGTCATGGCTCCAACGTCATCCTCTTCACATATTTTTGCCAAGCCGAAGTCTGATATCTTTGGATTCATGTCCTTGTCTAGCAGAATGTTGTTAGCTTTCAGGTCCCGATGTATTATTCTCAATTGTGAATCTTGATGCAGATACACAAGTCCCCGAGCTATACCATTGATAATGTGAAATCTTTTAGGCCAGTCCAATATCTTCGTTTGTGAATCATCTACCAAATGTGTTTGGTCATCAACACCCTAACATCAGTTCACTGAACTGAGTTATATAAAATGCACTTAGTAGACTGGAGTGTAATACCAAATATAAATGAATCGAGACTCCCGTTTGGCAAGTACTCATAAATCAACATTTTTTCTTCTCCGTCAATACAACAGCCAAGAATCTTCACCAGATTTCTGTGCTGAAGTTTGGCAATATATACAACTTCATTCATAAACTCATTTTCTCCTTGTGTGGATGTTCTCGACAGACTCTTGACAGCTATTTCCTGTCCTTCAAGTATGCCCTAAACATCACAACATCCACATGTTAATAGTTTTACTAACTAAATTGATATAAGAAAGAATCAGTGGTACTAGATATACCTTGTAAACAGGTCCAAAGCCCCCCTCTCCTATCTTTTTGTCGATTGAAAAGTTATTGGTAGCCTTCATTATGACGGATAAGTCAAATACCGGTATCTCCAATTCTTCAGCACAACTACCACTGTAATCCATCTTGGAGCTGCCATTTAATCCCGAACTACCTGTCAAAAGCAAATGAAGTGAATTTTGTTAAGGTGTGTATGCCAGACAAATCTGATAGTTCTTCCAACTTTTAGGCATAATACATAAATATGCCCTTTAACTTGGTCTCACATACATTCCTTTCAACATAGGCTGTCAAGTAGGATTGTGTGTTTCTAGCTACTTTTTCAACTAGATACAAGTTTAAGTGGCTACGCAAACATGCCTGAAGTTAGAGGGCATAGATAAAGCCAAGTTGAAAGGACACGTTTAAGTATTATGCCTCTTATTTGAATTTGTATTCCTCTATTTTGCTAAGATGTCAGGAAAAAAAGGGATTTATCAAGCTGACCTTTCTTTTTGAGTACTAAAGTTCTCTTCTTTCTTCTATGGTAGATCAGCATGCTAAGAATTACCAGAACCATACCAATTGCAAATGGCAGAATCCAGTGAAGTACTTTTCGCTTCTTTCCATTCGAATTCTCCAGACTATCTGCAAGTATCTCTTTCTCTATAATAGCTGCTTCTGTTTCTATTAGAACATGTTAGATAGCAAAAAGACATACCTGCTTCAGAAGCAGCCATTCTAATGTAGATATCTTGCCCTCCGTTGGGTTCCTGTCGAATGTCAAGCAGATCCTCTAACCATATTATGCATCCACTTCCTCCATTGCGTATATCAGCAATTGAGTAGGCCATACAAGAGCAATTTTTTGAGCAGAAATCCTTGCATTCTTCTAGTGTCATAGTCACATTGGACCAGGAATTCCGTGTGTCTGGCAATTTGATATGTGAATACTTCAAAAATACGTCTCCTTTAAGGCAATTTAGTTCAGTTCTACGAACACATCCACCTGACCAATCTGTTTTCTTCCAAGCTTCACTATTGTTGGGCACAAATTTGTCTAAGCATCCACATACTGGAAAATCTTGACTGTTGCAGCTACCATATGCACCACACAACTTATACGTATCACAGTTATCTGCAGGTATTAAGAGGAAAGGAACCCAATCCTGTTTTCCGTCACCCCAAGTCCAAAGTTGTAACACACCGTTCTGACTTAGTATCAACCTCACGATAACTGAAGACGTGCGCTTATATCCAAAGTACAATTCTGTCTTACTTGTAAATACTCCAATTGTATAGTAAGGACATTCTCTTGAGTTCTGTGATCCACTAAAAGAACGACCATTCCACGGTCCAGAGCGATACACAGCATCTGATCCCTTCTTCATTATGTTCTGTGGATAACCAGAGGGATCACAATGATATGTATAATCACCAGGAGCTGGATCCTCATCATTCTTCCATGACGACAAGTACACCTCTCGTCCTGTTACAAAGTTCCAACCGAGCTTCATGCCTGGTAATAGTGTATTAGTTGGGTGATCAAAACTCTGCCAAAGAAAATTACCATCATCAACACCATGATCAGATTGTTTCACAACAAGATTCCCCGAATCCAGCAACTGTGCTACCGGATTCTGCACTGATCTCGATGTATTAGTTGACCATACAACATTGCTACTGTCATTGAGAAGGACAAGAATTCCTGGCTCAATGACCTTCAACACACCAGTTGTACTAGTCAGAGGAGCTTCTCTATTCGCGACCCACACCACGGTCCTAACAGATATGTTCTTGTACCACATTCCTACATATCGGTTATTGGATTTACCTGGACTGAAGAATCCCATTTCAAAGATTCCACCACGTGAAGTAATAACATTGGCTTCGCCATCTTTGAGAAAATCTATCGTAGTCATTATATCTGTAGCGCAAAAACATAGGTAGATGGAAGAAAAAAAGAATACGAGCATGAATGTGCCATAAACAACTTCTGGCATGTTCATGCTTCGACTTGCGATCAAATCACAACCAGAGTCGTATTATTATATATCATTACTAAGAAAAATAATAAATCTAACTCGATATCAAAATGATTGTCATGTCCACTAATGTTTGTGTGCATTATTTGCGTAATTGGTAAGTAGTTTGGTTAATTATGGCTAGTGGGACAATAATATTGAAAAAAAATAAATATTTTTCTTAAAAAGCTAAGGCATGATCTATACTTTTAATTTTCTATTGGATGTTGTCTTTATCAGTTAATCACAATGGATCAATTATATTGGCTGAAAAAAAAAAGTATTACTCCCTCCGTTTCACAAAAAATGACCTGATTTAACTTGACACAGAGTTTAAAGAGTATAAAGAAGACTTTTATATCTTGTGGTCCTAGATTAAATTTAAGTTAAATATACAAAATTGTCTTTTAATCTTGTGACCTTAAACATGCCACGTGGAAAACTGATTTAAAATGTTATAAAAAAACAAAAGAGATCATTCTTTTTTAACGAAGGGAGTATAATTTGCTCCATAATATTTTGTACACCTTTAACACTTTGGCTTTTCCACCACTTTTGAGTCTCCATTTCTATATTCACGCACGTTTTATATCTTTTTTTAAAAAAAAATAAAAAATGATTTCTGAGCGTTTCAAATTCATTTTCATTCCCGCCACTTATGAAAAGTGGCTACATATGCATCAGGTTTTACTTTTTACCATTGTCTTTGTTTTTTTTATAATGCATTAAAACAAAAATAGTATGTTATTGCATTCTGAAATACGTGCTAGTTTGAGTTGATAAAGGTTTATTGTTAGATATTTATACATTTTGATATGTATATTATATAATTTGAGCAAAAAAATGATTGAGTTCGCGTGAACCTGCGCCTGAATCAATCCCGCTAGTTTGCTCACAGTCACACTAGCTAGCCAAAGAAAATCTAGCAAGTTCCCCATTTGTCTATGTTTGGTATGTCTGATATATAAGGGATCACAATTTCAAATAAAATATAATTAAGATTAATTTATTTCATCTCTCAGGCTAGTATAACACATCTTCTACCTAAAGGTACAAAAAACACATTAGTTTAATTTCCAATATGTTTGGTTAAATGTCTCTTGAGTATATGAAATCGCCTTTTTTAGAGATTGTTTACTCCAATATAACTATTTTTAATTTAATCAGTTAATGGTATGGCTATTTGGGTTAGTTCTCAGAATTTTTTAGACTCTATATTGGATTTTATACCATCTCCATTCACGAAGAACAGACTAGTCAAAAGGTAGTTTATCTATTCAAATAGCAATAATAGTGCATTCCTTTCTTTTTCATCATAGTAACCTCAAGACTCAAGTACTCATGGGTAGGGTCTTTAGTCAAATGTATATTTTCAATATTAATAACTCACAAGGATCAAAAAGAAAAAATATAATAATTTATACATTGATTTTATGAAATGATAAGTATTATGGACTAACTATTAATAAAAAAGAGACATATAATTGAGCCTGAGGGAGTATTTTATTCAAACTATTTTTAGATATGTGTGTTGCACATGAATGTAACAAATAGTATGTACGATATAAGTCATATCAAGATTGCTAATGAGAAACACTAAATTTAATTTGGAGTAAACACCAAAATTGATGAAGAATTAGCCAATGCAAAAAACTTTTTTTTTATTAAATGTCAAATACTGAACAACAAAATTATTTTGGTATTTAAAATGTACAATGAGTTGCAATTTGATGTTATTGGGAACAAACATCTAATATATTTATATTTTATCTAATACTTTTTTATAGAAGATGTTTTTAGTATATGTTTCACTTCAAGGATTCAATTAGTTTTGTCATGATTAAACACTCACTGGATATTGATATGCCCATCGAAGAATGCAAGGTACAATGGTGTAAAAAGGACATAAATGGAAGCAAATGAAGACATGGATTAATGTGTAAAAATTTGTCTTGTACTTTTAATTCTTACTATGATTTCTATTTTGTAAATATAGTGTATATATGATTAATGAGTATTTTGTTATCGATTAAATCAATAATATATAAAATTGAATCGTGAGCTTTTTATCGTTTTAACTTTGATGTTGCTACTTTGTCCGTGTATAAGCATTCTCCTTTCTGTTTATTTATTTTTAAATAGGATTCTTTTAAAATACATTTATGATTTGCCAATATTTCCCTCAACTTTCTGTCAATTACATTGCGTCAAACTCTTAAAAAATTTACATAAATATTGTAATTAGCAAATTATAATCATTGAGTGTAATTAGCTTATATTCTTTCATCTTAAATTTTGTGGATCCAATTTTTAATGTGAGAAAAACTTAGAGGACAAAAACAAAGAGCAGAGAAATGTATATTACGTATTTACAAGATTTTGTTACCCTAATAATTAAATTTAAGGAGGATCCGACTCCTTTCTATTTCTCTTCTGTCTAAAAAAAATAAAATTCTTGCTTGAACGTGAGACACATGACATAGATAAAAATTAATGGCTAAGATTTAATTGATTAAAATAAGATTCTAACTATGTTAATATTTCCTAAGAAAAATAATGATACCATAATCTTAAATTTTGTGAATCCAACTTTTTATGTGAGAAAAACAAAGAGGAAAAAACAAAGAGTCGAGAAATATATACTTTCTCTGTCCATTTTTAATTGTCATGTTTTTCTTTTAGAGTCAAACTATAAGAACTTTAACTAACATTTTATATTTACTTTTACTGTGTATTTTTTCATTATGCAAGAAATTACAATTTACACTTTCAGTATAATTTTTGAATGTCTAAATTTATATTTAAAATATTTCTTAATGTAATCTAATTTAACTTTGAAAAATTAATCAAATATTTATCAATGTAATCTAATTCAACGTATTTGTGATATTACCATAAAATAAACTTATTACTATAAAAAAAAATTTAACAAAATTTTGCTACCCTAATAATTAAATTTATGCTACTCCTAATCATTCAGGAATTAAAAATGGTAAAAACTAATAATTTATTTCCTAATTCTTATTGAATTTGTGTATATATTCACCTCCTTTTCCTACTCAATTTTGGAATGCTCTTTATCTCAAGCTTCTATAAATACACCTTAGAATTATTTTTTTTCTCCTTTTTCCATGCATACAATGGCTTCTTCTACTTCTTCGCTGCCTTCTGAAATAATATTTGAAATATTAACTCGAACATCTTTGAAAACGTTAGATGCATGCAAGGCCGTTAATAAAGAATGTCATGATATAGTTTTCGAATCGAATTTCATGCCACAATTCTGTCAAAGAACTGAAAATATTTCTGGATATTTTCTCCAAACTCTCTCAAATAACAAGCATGTTACAGAATTTGTATCGATGGATGGGTGTTCGGGGAATAATAAAACCCCGTTCCATCTTCCTATTAACGATAGCACAGCAATGAATTGCGGAGATTTTGACATGAAGATAGTTGCCTCCACAAAACAGGGCATACTCTGTTGTGTTAGAAGAATAGGAAATTGTTGTGCGGAATTTGAGATAATACGAGAAAATATAAACGCGAAAAACAAGACAACAGATTTACGTGGTTCACCAATAAATTGGCTACGTCCACGGGAAGAGAGGGAGCAGTTTTATTATGGAGAGCCAAAAACAGAATTACAAAATAGGGTTGTCATAGCGTCTATATATAGTGCTAAGCTACGCCCTAACAGGCTTGGGCCCAACATACAGAATCAACAGAAAATTAAGGGCCCAATACAACAACATTGAATACCGTCGGGTCGGGCGTCTCCGCCCCCGGACCCCAGGCCAGGGGGCGCGTCGCCCCCCTGGACCCCCCGACTCGCTGACCGGTCAGCGAGACCCCGTCCTTTCTGTTTGTAGCGGGTCCGATTCAAGGCATTCAACAGAAATGGATATAGATATTATATTTGTAAGCCAAGTACTAAACAATGGATAAAACTACCGAATCCTAGAGTACGTTTTGAAACTGTTAAAGTTGCCCTCATTGTGTTGAAATCGAATCCCCTGCATTTCAAGATCATAAGGTTGTCATCACCTCGAACTTGTTATCATCATTATAGAGTATTAGGAAAGGATTACTATCGTCGTGAAGTTTTTGATTCAGAGAATTGGAAGTGGAAGCAAGAAAAGGATTTGTTAGTCCCTGAATTATTGTGCTTTGACATGTTTGCTCCAGCAGTTCATGCAACTGGTTTGGTTTATTTCAAACTACGCGATGATCTAGTAATGGCTCTAGATTATAATGGGGAAGAGGCTTTCCCTAGATTTTCACTTCCAAATCAAGCTTTTGATTATGAAGATTATCGATATAACCAACTCGTGGAGTATAATGAGAAGCTTGGGTTTACCTGTTTATCACCACGAGGGATAGGATTTTGGGTTTTCGAGAATGAGAATTGTGTTTGGGAGTTGAAAAAGGAAGTAGGCATTGAAAGTATAAAGGAGGTGACAAATTTTTCAATTCCTTGTGGGATTTATAATGCAGGCATTGCTTTGATGAAGGATTACTATAAAGTTTACTTTTACAAGCTGCAAGATAAGAGCTTTAACGAGGTGAAACTGAATAAATGTCGTGATGTACAAGAAGTTTTCCCTTTTCGATCAGATTTAGAGCCACTTGATCTGAGATTACGACAAACCAACAACACTTTTTCATCGAACAAACTCTTCTATCGTCTCTTTTTTATTTTCTCAAGTAGTTTTTTTGCTTTCATTTTACTTATTCGCGTGTTGTCTTACCACGGATGACCTGCAGATTCTGTCAAAATTAATGTTGTCTTGTATTTTTTATAGTAAAATTTTCTATTTTACTAACTTTTTCCTGGATTCCTATTTATTCGCTATTGCTTTTCTTAGTCCGCTTTATTTTGGAGGTTTCTTATTTTTCTGTCTCCAAACAAATGCTATGCAAAAACCTAAAACTTAGCTAGTGATAGATCTCCAGTAACATCTCTTGCAACGCGTTGAGAAATGCTAAAAGGTGTAAATGTATGTCAGATGTTATGTGTGGATAAAATTTCGAATATATATTCTGAGAGGAAGGGTTAACTATAATTTGTTAGAATGCATTTAGTTACAAACAAGTGAACTAGTGTTCTCTGTTTTTCATCTAATTTCTAACGGGGTGTCATCCGTTGTACTATGTGCAAATAGGGTAGAAAGTAATTCAGTATCTGATGCATCTCCTTCCATGTAAAAAGCTGGTAGTTTAGCCTGAGGCAGTGTACCTTCATTGTTTAACATTAGAACCACGGAAGACATACTTGGGCGATCATCTGGACGTTCTTGGACACATAATAGACCAACACCGATTGATCGTACCACTTCTTGAGGTGTAGAACAAGAATCACCAACATGTTCATCAAGTAGTTCTATTGACCTACCTTCGTTGTTGAGTTCCCATGCCTGTAGATTTTACAAACTTATCAGCCCTTACAAGATACTTGTTAGTTGCTAACACCAATGGATAAATAAGAAAAATACATAAAAATCTTACATGTCCGATTAGACTATGGTTAAGGTTTGAAGGAGAGTATCGTCTATTACTTTTTCCACTCACAATTTCCAGTACTAAGATACCAAAGCTATAAACATCTGATTTTACGGAGTATAGCCCATATAATGCATATTCTGGTGAAAGGTATCCGCTGCAGAAAATGTACACAAAATATAGTTACTAATGCTGGAATACATAACTATCTCAAGCATTTTCTACTACCCAGTAATAGATTCTTACTATGTTCCAATAACTCGGTTTGTCATGGCTTCATTATCATCCTCTTCATAACATCTTGCTATACCAAAGTCTGATATCTTTGCATTCATATCATTGTCTAGCAAGATGTTATTAGCTTTCAGGTCTCTATGAATTATCCTCAGTTGAGAATCTTGATGTAGATATAAGAGTCCCCGAGCAATCCCATTGATAATGTGAAATCGCTCAGGCCAGTCTAATATCCTGTTTTGTCTGCCACCTGCCAAGTTTTATTGGTTCATTAAGCTATAGATAGAAAGTAGTTCTAAAACATCAAACTATATCAGTCCATTTCCTCATTGAATGTAAAGATCAATTTGGGCTACTGTATACATTATTATTAGGCTCTAATATAGCTGAGATCTTAGTTCCATGTTTTTTTTCTTATTTGACGTGGGATTCGAAACTGGGAGAAGATAATTCAGTATACAGAATAATTTGTATGGGAATTTATTACCAAATATAAATGAATCAAGACTTCCGTTTGGCAAATACTCATAGATCAACATTTTTTCTTCTCCTTCAATGCAGCATCCAAGAATCTTCACAAGATTTCTGTGCTGAAGTTTGGCAATATATACCACTTCGTTCTTGAACTCATCTTCTCCTTGTCTGGATGTTTTAGACAGCCGCTTGACAGCTATTTCTCGTCCTTTTTCAAGTATTCCCTAAACATCAAAGTTAAATATTTTAGATACTGTACAATAACGACTACATAGTAATTCTACAAGTGGGGTCTGGGGAGGGTGGTAACCGGTGTGTACACAGCGTTACCCCTACCTTTTGAAGGTAGAGACATTGTTTCCGATATATTTTATATCTTTTTTCTCAAAAAAAAGATATAAATATCTAACTTGAAAGTATAAGGTACAAAGTAAGCTATGCTTCCCACTAAAAAGGACTGGAGAAATTATGAGAATCAGTTATGCATAGTTTAGGTCAAAAAACACTCCAGCATATACTTAATTCATTACATTTCACCTTCTAAAGATGAAGGCTTTGCTCTGGAGGACCAGGAAGCTTCTGTTAGTCATAAGCTGGTATATTTCTTGTACAAAATTGCCCATGAAACAAGTGCATTTACCTTATAAACAGGACCAAATCCCCCCTCTCCAATCTTTCTGTTTACTGAAAAGTTATCAGTAGCCTTAGTTATGGTAGATAAGTCAAACAGTGGTATCTCAAATTCTTCAGTGCAACTACCACTGTTGTAATCCTGCTTGATATTTCCGCTGTATCTCGATTTTTCTGCAGCTAAAAGGAAATTGAGTGAATTGTGTTAAAGCAGCAAAAACCGTCTTCACTTCGAATTTCATTTCCTGTAATTTGCTCAACGATCAGGCAAAAAAAGTGACCTATCCAGCTTACCTTTCGTTTTACGCTTTATAGCCTTCTTCCTTCTCCTGTGGCATATCAGCAATATGCTAAGGATTACCAGAACTAAACCAACGGATAATGGAAGAATCCAGTATAGTCCTGTTCCTTTTTCACCATCTGACTTCTTCAGACTATCTGCAAGGTCCATTCCAACAAAGTAATCAATAAATTTGACTGTCTCTACGTTGATACAGATGCAATAACTCATAATGCTTATAGATTTAGCTTTAAAATTCAACACCTCAATCTAAGTAGTAGCCTTTTATTCTACTAAAGTTTTAGTTCTTAGCTATACATATATATTCAAGTTACAAATCACAAATCATTGTTAACTGTTTCAGTAATAAAGATACCTAATTCAGAGGCAGCTATTCTTATATAGATATCTTGTCCCTCTTTAGATAGCTGTCGAATGTCAAGCAGATCACTGAACCACAATAAGCACCCACTTCCTCCATTGCGTATGTCAATATTTGAGTAAGCCATACAAGAGCAATTTCTAGAGCATATAGTCTTGCATTCTTCTAGTGTCATAGTCAAGTTGGACAAGGAATTTTGCGTGTCTGGCAATTTCATATGCGAATACTTTAAAAATATGTCTCCGTGGAGGCAGTTTAGTTGAATCCTCCTAACACAGCCACTTGACCAGTCTGCCTTTTGCCAATCTTCATTATGTTTTGGCACAAATTTGTCTAAGCATCCACATACAGGAGAATTTTGACTGTTGCAGCTACCATATGCGCCACACAGTTTGTAAATGTCGCAGTTGTCTGTTGGTATTGAGAGGTAAGGGATCCAATTCTGTCCACGGTCACCCCAAGTCCAACGCTGTAATGCACCATTCTGATTTAGTGTCAACCTTGTGATAACCGAAGAGGTGAAATTAAATCCAAAATACACCTCTGTGTTACTTGAGAATATCCCAAATGTATACAAAGGACTGTCTCTTGAGCTTATTGCCCCACTAAAATGAAGACCATTCCACGGTCCAGACCGATACACAACATCTGAACCCTTCTTCAGGATGTTCTGTGGATATCCAGAAGGATCACAATGATATGTATAATCACCAGGAGCTGGATCTTCCTCGCTCTTCCATGATGACAAGTACACCTCTCGGCCAGTTACAAAGTTCCAACCGAGCTTCATGCCTGATAATAGTGTATCAGTCGGGTGATCAAAACTCTGCCAAAGGAAATTATCATCACTAGCTTGTTTCACAACAAGATTCCCCGAATCCAGCAACTGTGCAACAGGATTCTGCACAGATCTAGAGGTATTAGTTGACCACACAACATTATCAGCACCATTGACAAGGACAAGAATTCCTGGCTCAATGACTTTCAAGATACCTGATTCACCGGTCAAAGGAGCTTCTCTGTTAGCTACCCACACCACTGTCCTAACAGATATGTTCTTGTACCATACACCAACATAGCGATTCTCCGAATCACCTGGACTAAAGAACCCCATTTCAAAGCTTCCACTATGTGAAGCAATTTTATCACCATCTTTGAGAAACTGAGTCGTCGTTATAGTACTATCTGTAGCACCAAAAGTTTGATGGGTAGAATAAAAGTACAATAACAATAGCAAGTAAAAATCATTCCTTTGTAATGCATTCATGCTATGAGATCTAATTAATATTTCTTCTGTTTGTCACATAGCTTAGCTACTCTTCTACATTGAAGAGAAAGATGAACAAACAATTGAAACATGTATCTCCATATAGATTGATGAAGTTAATGACCTAACTATAGGACACAATGGGTATGGAGTTTAATATAGTTTAATTAAAGTTTCAAACTTTGAAGTTGTTTTAATAACATGTTGAACATTTGAACTACGTCGAAAGTAGTAGTATTATATGCTGGAGGCACCTATATATATAAATTAATATAACAGCACGTGAATGTCTGATCAACCTTCATGTGAACAACATAGTAACTAGAGTCAATATTAATTAAAGGTCTAATTCATCGGTGACCCCTTGAATTTGGAATGAAATTTCAGCTAGACACTTTAACTGTATGATGTTTATTTTAGACACCTCATGTATGATATTGTTGTGTCATTTTGATACTTTTTTTCGATCAATAAAAATATATAAGGTGTGCGTATTACACTCGCGAATAACGTGCAAAGTGACAAATTAAATGATAACATTTGTCATTTGTATCAAAAGAATCCTTACCTAATAAATTTTAAATAATAATAAAAAATAACCAATGAATTAATGACACGTGACTTTTTGTTCAAGTAACTTCTTTACAAAATTAAGCCAATACCCCCAACGGCCTTCTTCTCCAAACACCCCACCCATTTTGCACAAATATTTGTACACACCCCGTCCCCCAACCCCCAACCCACCCGACCCCAAAACTCCAAAGGTGATTTTCTTTTGCAAAAATATATGAGCATATTAAAGAAAAAAAAAGAATTACTTCTATGTAAATATTTAATTCTTTTAGAAAAGAATCTCATGAATAATTTACTAAGTAAATCTTAAAATAGGTATATTTCTAAATTTCTAAAATAATTTTCTTTATTTTTCAGTTGCTTATGGTAACTAGTTTGATTCACCACAGTTGGATGTTTGGGTTTCAAAGTTGAAGGTGGGAAAGAAGAAGAAGAAAAATTAAAAAGCCAACTAAATATGTTTTTCACGCGCAGTCAACGAGTGTATTACACTTGCTAAGCCATGTAAGCAAAAAGTGCTAAAATGATACAAGAATTTCCTACATGAAGTGTCTAATATGAACAATGTTCAGTTAAGGTGTCTAAGTGAAACTTTATGTCAAGTTTAAGGGGGCTATCGATGGATTAGACCTTAATTAAAATATCTATAAGACGTTAACATACATTCTCTGATGAAGCGATATTAGTTCGAGAGCAGGGCGGAGTGAGATAGGATGGAGGGGTTCATTTGAATGCCCT
Organism: Solanum lycopersicum; assembly: GCF_036512215.1. Classification (NCBI taxonomy): domain Eukaryota; kingdom Viridiplantae; phylum Streptophyta; class Magnoliopsida; order Solanales; family Solanaceae; genus Solanum; species Solanum lycopersicum. The sequence goes on from NC_090806.1 coordinate 68,594,017, forward strand.
TAGGTGTTAGGTGAAAAATTACAATATTTACACATGATTAGAATTGGTATATTTATATAGTAGATGTTGAATCTCTTTTGAACACCACGATTCTAGGCACAAGTTAGATTACTAAGGAGCAAAAATTAAAAATAAATCTATTTGGTGGACAAACTATACACTTAAATGCAATTCTAATGGTATATTTCCTAATAGTTGCTGTTCTACATGTGTAATTTGCTATACACTATTAGTGTAAGTTATATTATCTAACCCCATTTATTTGAATTGATTTAGTTGAAAAAAAACACAGAATACTATTAATGGTTTTTGTTGAGCTTTTAAAAATAAGACCTATAGAAGTGTTTTAGAAAAGAAAAAAACCTAATTAAATCAAATCAATATAGATAAATTTTTTGAATGTAAAAATCATGAATGTAAATTTTTTTTTAAAGTGTCTATATATTCTTGTTGCTGTGTTTGTATTTGATTCATCAAAGCTTTGGTGCTACAGAGACAACAACTACTACTCATTTTCTAAAAGATGGTGATTATAATTTTACTTTACCTAGTGGAATATTTGAAATGGGGTTCTTCAGTCCAGGTAATTCGAAAAATCGTTATGTGGGTATCTGGTATAAGAATGTATCTGATAGAACTGTGGTGTGGATTGCCAATAGAGAAGCTCTTTTGAGGAGTGGATCAGGTGTTCTGAAAATAATGAAAGTCTCGACTTGTCGTTGATGGAACTAACAATGTTGTGTGGTCAACTAGCACCTCTAGATCAGTGCAAAATCCTGTGGCGCAGTTGGTAGATTCTGGAAATCTTGTTGTTAAAGAGGCTGGTGATGATAGCTCGCGGGGTTTCACATGGCAGAGTTTTGATCACCCAACGGAAACGTTATTAGCAGGGATGAAGCTTGGGAGGAATTTTGTAACTGGAAGAGAGGTGTACTTGTCATCATGGAAGAATGAGGAAGATCCAGCTCCAGGTGATTATACATACCATTGTGATCCTACTGGTTACCCACAGGCTATCGTGAAGAAGGGATCGGATGTTGTGTATAGCTCTGGACCGTGGAATGGTCGATATTTCAGTGGGACACAAAACTCAAAACAAGGTACTTTCTACACATATGGCGTATATTCAAATGTGACTATGTCACTAGAAGAATGCAAGGATATCTGCTCAAAAAATTGCTCTTGTATGGCTTACTCGAATTCTGACATACGAGGAAGTGGATGCTTATTGTGGTTTGGGGATCTGCTTGACATTCGGAAGGGAACCAACGGACTGCAAGAGATTTACATAAGTATGGCTGCTTCTGAATCAGGTTGGCTTGTTGCTACTTAAAGATTTTTCGCGACTTGATAGATTTTTGATAGTCTCAGTTTAAATGGATATTTGCAGATGATCAGGAGGAGTCGGATGGAAAGAAAGGAAAAATACTTTTCTGGATTCTGCCATTATCAGTTGGTCTTATTCTGGTATTCCTTAGTCTGCTAATCTACCATAGAAGAAGAAAGAAGGCTTTAGAGCTCAAAAACAAAGGTAAGCTGGATCCCCCCCTTTTTTTTCTTGACGTCTAAGCAAATAGAGCAATATACACTTAAATATTAGTGAAAAGAACTTCATAGTTGTCTGATATTCGCAACTTAAATAACATTCACTTCATTTTTTTCTTCTTAGAAAGCAAAATTTACTGTCATTTGGTTTTGGCAGGAAGGACAGGATGTGGGGGCAATTGCTCTGAAGAATTTGAAATACCACTGTTTGACTTATCTACCATAGCAAACGCTATCAATAACTTTTCAATTGACAGACAGATTGGAGAGGGAGGCTATGGACCTGTTTACAAGGTATACCTTGTCGTTCAAAGTAAAACTTATCTTTAGATACAATTTAGGAGTTGTATGATCAAAGGTGTAATGACAAACCTTTGCTTTGTAAAACCAAAAGGGAACAGATACAATAGCTAAGGGAAGAAAGGTGGGCACATCAGATATGGGGACTTATGTATCTGCGTCAAGATTCTCAATTGAGAATAATTCACAGAGACCTGAAAGCTAATAACATCTTGTTAGACAAGGACATGAATCCAAAGATATCAGACTTCGGGATAGCAAAAATATGTGAAGAGAATGACATTGGAGCCAAGACAAATCGAGTTGTGGGAACATAGTAAGAACCTTCAACTGGATAGTTAAGAATTTGAACCTAAGACGAGTTTTGAGATACTAAGCATGTTTTCCAGCATTAGTGATTCTATATTTTGTTTACATTTTTATTTAGTGGATACCTCTCACCGGAATATGCATTGCACGGGAGATACTCAGTAGAATCAGATGTATTTAGCTTTGGTATCTTAATATTGGAAATTGTGAGTGGGAAAAGCAACAGAAGATTCTCTCATCCAGATCACAACCTTAATCTACTTGGACATGTAAGATTTGATTTGTTTTATTTCACTTATCCTTTGGTGTTATGTTATTTCCTAGTAACAAATATCTGCAAATCAAGTCAAATGCTGATAGATCTTGTAATCTACAGGCATGGAAACTATATAAAGAAGGTAGGTCAACAGAACTACTTGATGAATACCTAGGTGATTCTTGTTCAACATCCGAAGTGGAACGATCAATCTGTGTTGGTCTATTATGTGTCCAACAAAGTCCAGAAGACCGTCCAAGTATGTCCTCTGCAGTTATGATGTTAAACAATGAAGGTGAATTGCCACAGGCTAAAAGGCCAGGTTTTTACATTGAAAGAGATGCACCATATGGTGAATTATATGCACAGAATACAGCGAGTGAGACCCCATCACAATATTAGCTCCTCGATAAGAAGTTATTTGTCCACTCGCTTCCACAACAAGCTTGCAGTTTTTAATAACCTTTTCTTTAATTCTTTGTAGAAATGAGGTGGAAAATTTTGTGTATGGCTTTCCCTTATGGTGTATTAACTAGGTCAAACTGACTCAAACATATGTAAATATGAAATCTTACTGATTTCCTGTTGCTTCTCAATACAAGGAAGAGGTTAGCCAACAAATCAAGTTCAAGAACATTAGCGTCGAACCCAAACAGAAGCTCCATAGAAAAAGATGATGTTACATCAGTTCATTAAGCTTTTCTTAACATGGCAATATGGTCTACAGATATTAATCTATCGCAAAACTGTTTTAGTTTTATTACTGCAGCAAAATTTTCCTCATGTTTCATTGATAATGATACATTTCACATAGATACTGGTCATAACATATATGCCTTTTACTAAATTATTCGCAATATATATACTCAAAAAGTAAACCAAAACCAGCCATTAACTTTTTTTATAAGCAGCCAGGACTTGAAGCAGCCTCAATTATCATTGATGGATGAAAATGAACACAACAACAACGTGAAATTAGGAAATCAATTAACTGAGTTATCATGATTTTCTACGTGTTGGTGAGTTAGATAACCGAAACTAGATATATTTTTTTAATTAATTAAGAGAAAAATCTAATGCGGTTACTCAATATAGAAATAGGGTGTGAATTTGAAGACATGTCTATTGAACAAAATTTAGTTCATGACGTTGGCTTCTTTGTTGAAGCAAGACTTAGAGAAGAAAAATAAAAAATGGAACGTCATTGGCCATATTTTTTTAAAATATATTTTAAATAACATATTATCAATACAAATAAAATAAACTTTGCTCAATTAAGAAATTAATGGATAACGACAATAGAAAAAGACACATATGTCTGTAGAGTCCACCATCCTATCACACTTTTCCTTTTTCGTTTTGTCTCAACTTATTTTAAAATATTATCTGGTATTTTTTTCAAAAAAGGAAATATAATTAACAAGGAAGTTTCTAGCTAGTTGTTTATTTTTTATTTAAAAGATTATGTGTTTTCTTTATGGATATCAAATTATTTATTGTACTTATATTTCTTTTAGGACGTGAGACTAACATCACCATGACAAACAAAATCAGATTCACACAAATTTATTGTCCTTGCTAGATCTTCCTACGAGTTGTTAATTTTGTCTTTTACTTCGAATTTTTATTTTATTCCTACCTTTGACGTTAGCAAAATGGTTTTTATTATAGTTGCTAGTGTAGCGTACAAGTGGACACACGCGTCAAATTTTCTATTTCATAAAAGTTTAAATGTACCCCTTAACTTTTGAATATGACCTAAAATATTTCAATCAAGTGGACGCTCTTTTTTGGGTCAAGGGATAAAAACCAAGACCTTTCTACTAAAGATGAGTGTAATTTTAGATGAAAAGGCGTAATGAAAGCAAAAAGTGATCAAATGTAGGAATGAGGAACAAAGTAGTGAAATTTGAACTCGAAACCTAACGTAAAATGTAGACAAACATATTACTACAAAAGAATACAAATGGGATCACACTGTGTATGTTGTTACAATACAAAATTTTCTAACTAAATAAATAAAATAGAATAGAGGAGATGATTTTAATACAATTCTAAGAAATGATGAAAGATGGAACCAACTATGACATTCTTCTGGTTGATTTCTAAGATGGTTATTTAAGTAATAGTTGTTATCTCATAAAATCACACTTCAATGTTCGTTTAAACAAAGAAGGTGATTTTCTGAGAATGTAACAATTAATTGAGTGATCATCTGAGAAATCACTCCACATTCTTCTTATCGAGCATCCAACAATGTGATGGTAACTTCATTTATAGAACTTGGTGTTTGTGTACTCCAAGAAAATTGATCAACTTCACCAATTTTCCTTTCAGTAAAGAAGCCAGGATGTTTAGCTGATGGCAAAATGCCTTCATTGGTCAGCATCATAATCACAGTTGACATACTTGGCCTGTCCACTGGATTTTGTTGAACACATAATAAACCTACATGGATTGATCTTTGTACTTCTGATATATTACATGAGTCCACCAGTTTTGGATCGACAAGTTCTAACGATCTTCCTTCTTTATGTAGCATATATGTCTGCATATAATGATCCATCAGTTAACAAACGATTTAAGTTATATGCATTGACAGCATCAATAGTTTACATACTACTCTTGAACTCATTAACAGATACTTTGAGTAATGCCCTTTTACACATATGAGTTAGGACACGGTACTTACATGTCCAAGAAGGTTGAGGTGGTGGTCTGGATGAACGAATCGTCTGTTCTTCTTTCCGCTCACAATCTCTAGTACTAATACTCCAAAGCTAAAGACATCTGATTTCACTGAGAATATCCCATCGACTGCATATTCTGGAGACATGTAACCACTGCAATAAAGAAATGACAGGATTATATATTTAGAGATAGCAGCGGAGTGGGGTGGGTTTAATCTTGTATGGGGCAGAGGAGATTTTACTCGGGACAAAGCAAGTTAAAACTATTTTTATGAATGTGTGAATGTGCATAACTATTAATTCTTACTATGTTCCAACAACACGACGTGTATTGGCTCCTGTCTCATCTCCTCCAAAACTTCTAGCCATCCCAAAATCTGATATCTTTGGGTTCATATCAGTATCAAGTAAGACATTGCTAGCTTTCAAGTCTCTGTGGATGATTCTGAGCCTCGAATCTTGATGCAGGTACATCAGTCCACGAGCAATTCCATTGATAATGTTAAAGCGCTTTGGCCAATCAAGTAATGTACTCCTTTCTTCATCTGCCAAATGTTTTCAACTTATTATAATTTCTCCTAAACATGAAACGAAGCTCAGAGAAATCACACTCAGAAGTTCACTTGAAAGAAATGGCTACACAATGGATGTGAAAGACTAACCAAATATATATATATCAAGGCTCTTGTTCCGCAAGTATTCGTAGACCAACATCTTTTCTTCTCCTTGAACGCAGCATCCCAGAAGCTTTACAAGATTTCGATGCTGAAGTTTAGCAATGCAGTTAACTTCATTCTTGAACTCGTGAAATCCTTGTTTTGATGTTTCTGATAGCCGCTTCACTGCTACTTCTTGCCCCCCTTCTAACACGCCCTGTAAAAGTAGAACTTACTTTCATTTCTTACCAAAAAAGTTATATCTATTTAAGGTTTCAATGTGCTTTCTACCTTGTAAACTTGTCCAAAGCCACCCTCTCCAATCTTGTTCGCAATTGAAAAATTGTCAGTAGCATTGATTAATGTAAGGAAATCAAGAAGTGGTAGCTCAAAATCTTCATGGTGACTTTGATTACTGTTATCATTCTTGTTGTTGTGACCACTATATCTCCCTGCAATTTGAACAACCAAGTAGACTTTGTTCAAACGACGAGCTTGAAAAGAAGTACTAGTGGTACGCAGAACTAACAACCATTAGCTACTTCCGGCTTTTCAACAGATAAAACTTGTTATGTTCACTTACCCCTTGTCGTAACCACTGGATCCTCTCTCCTTCTCCGTTTATAAAGAATCAGGCCAACACCTACACCTAGAAGAATCAACGCAAACAATAGTGGCAAAGCTACTGCAAGTATGACAGACTTCTCTCCCTTTGAACTTGAATGAGCAGAACCTGCAACGTTTTCCATCCAAAAGTTTCTTTAGGTAGTTGTGTGAATTAGAATCTCCGATAAACTTTTTAAATCCTGTACAAATTATTCTATTAGAGAACAAGGTGGTCTTATCAGTCATATTCTACACAAAAGAGTCCATCTCCTGAGGATGTTTATTCCTTGTAAATACATTACTCTTTGTTCGTCAATCAGCCTTACAGAATTGAACTATTAGATACATCATTCTTGATAACAAGCATTGTGTAATAAAGAAAACCTCAGTAAATTGTATATTACCTATTTCTGAAGCAGACATCCTAATGTAGATATCCTGTCCTGATTGAGATAGCTGTCTGATGTCAATCAACTCGTCAATCCATATTAAGCACCCACTTCCTCCATTGCGTATATCCAGATTAGTATAACCCATACACGAACAATTTCTCAAGCAAAACTCCCTGCATTCATCTAAACTCATGGTCTCATTGAACCAAGAAGTTCGCGTATCAGGCAGTTTAACACCAGAATACATAATAAATCCATCTCCAGTACAATTCAATGGGGTTTTCCGGACACAACCACTCGTCCAATCAGCCCTATTCCAATCATCCTGATGCTTTGGCTCGAATTTATCTAAACAATGACACAAAGGATCACTCAAAATGTTACAAGTCCCATATGCACCACATAATTTGTAAGTGTCACAGTCATCTGCATCAGCAGAATGGTAATTAACCCAACCTTGAGTCTTTGCGATCCAAATCATGCGCATAGTGTTCCCATTAGGCTTTACTACTAGAGCTGAAACAACGGATTTGTTCACAAGTTCATATTTATAATAAATCTCCTTATTGTTCATAACCAAACCAAACGAAGTGATCGAATTGTTCACCATATTAGGTGCACCACTCCACCTTAAACCGTTCCATGGCCCAGCTCTATAAATCACATCAGCTCCTTTTCGCATAACGTCTTGTGGATAACCCGTTGGATCACAATGATAAGTATAATCCCCTGGAGCAGGATCATCACTGCTTTTCCATGAACTAAGATACCTCTCGAATCCAGTAACTAAATCCCTTCCAAGTTTCATATTCGCAATTAATGTATCAGTAGGGTAATCAAAACTCTGCCAGAGGAAATTCTCTGGATTCAGATCATTAGCATCCCTCAACACAAAATTCCCTGTGTCCAGCAACTGGGCAACGGGGTTTTGCACGGATTTCGATGAATTTGTAGACCAAATTGTTGAATTTGTAACATCACGAAGAGCAACACTGCCAGATTGCATAACTTTCAAAACCCCAGTTTTGTTAGTAAGTGGAACCAACCTATTAGCAACCCAAACAGGAGTAATAACAGAAATTTTCTTGTACCAAATTCCAACATAACGATTTGTAGAAGTATTTCCAGGACTGAAAAACCCCAACTCAAATGTTCCATCAGAAGAAACAATAGTTTCACCGTCTTTGATAAATTTAGTGGTAGTTATCATATCTCCTTGTCCATTAACTTTTCGAAGAAGAAATAAAATGCAAAGAAGCAAAAAAGGTAGAAATTTCTCCATAGCTACTATCCCTTTTTCATTTCTTGGTTATACAAAACAGGGCAAAAAAAATTTTAAAAAAAAATGTCAATATGACCAAGACTCCATTTTTGTGACTGAATTACTTGGAAGACAAAGTGGGGTTTGCAAGATTTTGTACAATTTTGAATTTTGACAAAGTTGTCCACTTCTTTAAATTACACTAGTGTTTGTGGTTATTGGGAGATGGTGATTAGTACATATCCCTCAAAAGAAGGGCACTTGGGTTCTGAATTTTGTGTAAAAAGGTCTATTTTAACAACCAGGACTTATCCATGTTGTGTTTGGTTTGAACAGAATATTATTCAGCAAAACATAGATGAGTTTGTTTCTGTTTTAATTAGCGGTTTTAAATTTAAATTTTATAATGATTTTTTTGGTAGAAAATGATTTTCCCGGGGAGCCTTATGCAGTGTGACTTTTGATTAGTTGAGCTCTATGTGAATATCGGATATTGATTGGAAAATTAAAAAATTACAGTAGAATATTACTCACTCTGTCTCAAATTATGTGACAATGCTTAGAATACTTTTTTAAAAAAAAATTGATTGTCTGATTTTAATTTAATACGATATTTAAGAAAATAATGTAAGACTTTTGAATTTTATAAATTTTAAACTAAAAATAAATGAAATTTAAGTATTGAATATATAAATATATTTTTTGAATTTAATGATCTTAAATCATAACAAATGAGAAGTTAAAATTAAAAATTGTCCGAAAAGAAAAGCAACAATCTTTAAGACAAATAAATTAAAATGTAATTTCTAAATATGAAAATTTCTCACTTTAAAACTTTATATTTATTCATGAAAAATGAAATAATTACTCTATTATTTTTTTATTCTGAACTACAGATAAATATTGAAATAGAAATAATATGTGCTGTGATATATTTGGTGGTACAACAATAGTCACAGAGTTTCCATCTACTTTGTTGTCCTATCTCTTTAATTCAAAAATTAAATGATTGGCTATACTTTTCTTTTATTTTATTCATACTTATATTTAGTGAAGTCTTTTATTTTAGTCAGTAATAGCCAAAAGAGAGAAATTAATTTTGCTTACCTATGCTTACTCATTTGATGTGCTACTCTTTCTAAAAATAATCCTATATCTAAAAAATTAACTTTTAGTTCTTTATTTTGCGCGTAACATCATGTTTTTTTATAAACGTAAAAATATTATGTCATATACTTTTTATATGTGATAAAGTTATTTATTTGTTTGTTCAATTTCATACATAATCAAATAATATTATATAAAATAAAATAAAATAAAATAAATATTTGATTGTATCAAAATTTTTAAATATTTCGTGTATTAACTTCAAATCTAAATAACTCATAAACGAAAAATGCCCAAGTGGAATTTCATTGAATCTTCCAATTCTATAACTATGTTTTAATTATTTGGAGCTCTAAATAAAATAATGTTTTTTTAAAACAAAAAAATTATGCCACGTCTAAACTCTTGATATGCTAATACGTTGCTTTCAACCATGTGATTAGTGGCGGAATTTTAGTACATTAATTAATTACAATTCTGAGTTTTATTAGCACTATGTTTAAAGATTATTGGTCTTTTTGAGCCACACAATAGTCAATCTTTTTCGAAATATATCCCTATTTATTGGAAATGTTTTACTTGGTCAAACGTGTGTTTTCTTTTGTCTAAAGCTACTATGATAAAAATAATTTTTACTTATATATGCATACTAATAAAGTGTTTGTTGTTATAGATATAAGTGAAATATCGTTAAATTTAATATTGTTATTATAGGGTTTAGACACATTTACGAAAAAGATAAATTACAATTCAAAAACATATTTAATAATAATTAAGTAATTATAGTTAGACAAAAAGTGTGTTATTCAGAAAATAAACACCCTTCATTTTAACCCTAATATTATGAGTTTTATCGAAATTTTATAATATATACATGAAAATAATAGTATGCTTATATAGGTTAAAATTATTTTTAAAATATATACGATAAAATGACATGCACATTAAAGATCTTCTTGCTCCTCTGGCTTTTACTCAAATTGATAGAGACCTAAATAACCAATTTTGACTCTTGGGTATATGATTAAGTCATCAACTATTTTTCTTAGCCATCTTAAACATGGATTATTTCGATTAATTTAGATTTACATCAGGTAGAATTTATTTAAGAAAAAATGTTTTTTTATCAAAAATGAAGATTCATTTGTAGAATTTAAATTTACGAATTCTAATTAATAGTAAATAAATCTTATCTATCTTATCACGTAATCATGAACTTTAACGCATTAATAAGAACTTAGATACTTTCAGATTAAAAATAAAAAAACACAGAGAACTTTATGCTATTCATTAACAATATATATATTTCTATGTTATCTTATAGTTTAGGTAATTAAAGATTTCTTTCTGCGGTGATAAATATTTTTTAAACTTTATTTATTTTATTTTTGAAATAAAACTTTTTTTTTGGTGGGGATGGAAAATTGTGGAGAATAAAAAGGATGTTATTGACTTGTGTTGAGATTTTCTCAGATTTCCAAGAGTTTGCTTTTAGTTGGGTTTGGTATTGAAAGCAACTTTAAAACAAATAATATGAGTAATTAATGACAAAAAGGTGAGATGTAGGGTTTTATTTCTTTTAGGCACTGAAATTCCATGACTTTTGTAGGAAGAAAAAATGAAATGTACATGTACCTAAAACATAAATATAAAATGTGAAAGTTGGATTATTCAATAGAGATATTGGATATAATTAAACATAGATTAGAAGTCAAAGAATTCACATTCTTACAAACTGACATGACTCCAGATATTTAGTAATAATAAAAAATTTCTTTAACAATAATTAAGTTAATGCATTACATCCAAAGTATCTAATAATTTTATATTTTTTATTTGGCCTAAGCCCTTAAGTAAGAGTTTAGGGATTGCACTAGGTTTTTGGCTTGTTACAATTTTGACAAACATCATATTCAATCAACTGTAATTATTGCTTACTTAGAACCTAATTTTATATTTCAAAGTCGAAGTTCAAATTATGACATACGAGTTTGAAGTTGGGTTTTATCAAAGCGTAACTTCAAACTTTTATGTCTGAATCCTAAATTCAAGATTTGAAGTTATGCTTTGACCGATTAAGTTCATATTTACATGTTTGAGAAATTTGAAGCGGTGCTTTCTATACTTGCCCCATGGTATACATCAACTATGTGGTTCGTGAAGGGTGTTTAGAATTTAATATATCTGTATAAACAATAATAAATCTATGTACTTTGTATAGATTTCTCTATATATACTAAAACTTTTTAATAAAGCGTATCCGATTGATTACCCTAAGCTATATGTGACTACGCCCGGTGTCATTCCAAGTCTAGATTATCTAATGGACCTTGGTTGGCCCAAGTGCATGCCATCAACAATTTTGAAAACCATGACTGTTTGCTAATTTGGACTCTTCACTAAATAGAGTTATTTGATCTTCCACATGGGCTTTATTACTCAGCATCCTAGGCCCATGCCTCTCTCACACAGTCTAGTCCAAATTTAATTAAAAATGAAGAGAACAACTTCTCTAATAAAAGTAGAAAAAATAAATTTCAAACACCGGTTGTCTCCTCTCAATCTTACGTATCATATACAAGAAAATAAATAAAAAAATCACTTGTACATCATGTAAATATAGTTCCGTCATGGGAATACACACTAGATGTTTGCACTAAACTGCTCAATTTTCTTATGCAATCGGGCTTTAATGAGTGTACTGAATATGAGATGGGAAACCAAAATAAATGAATATTCGATTAAAATTATAAATTGAGAATATTAATGATAATTATAGTTGATAACTAGTGTTTTCTTTATATTAATCAAAAGACCCATTGAGTCAAATTGTTTATAACTAAGTTGCGCATATGTAGGTTGATATTTAAATTTTTAAATATTATGCTAAAAAATCAGGTTAGTGGCATCTTAGTAGCTTAATTAGGTTCTTAATTAAGCCTCATTAAAGTACTGATCCTTTGCTTATGTCTTTGCTTACACGATAGAAACACCGTATATCTTTATTAATTTACTATACTTTCTGCATAGATATATAATTACATTTTGACTTTACTCAAATAATGCAGTGGAACGCTTTTTTTATTCTTTCACAAAAAATTAAACTTCAACAAGTTGGTTGGAAATTAAATTAAAGAAGAATTTTGTACTGTTTTTCTTCCAACTACAAATTAAACTGAGGTCAAACATCCCTATTTTAAAATATAATGTTGGGGATTGACAAAATATTAGACTGATCGTGTCTAAATTTTAGACCGTTCTTTATTATTTCTCATTCTTGAGTTTAAGGTATATCAGAAATAACTTTTCTATTTTCATGATACGAGTAAAAGTTTGTGTACACCTAATACCTATTTTCCTCATACTCCTTTGTGTGGGATTTGACAGTGTTTATATATTATTATTGTCTAGCGTATTCTCATAAAATTTTCGATTTTGCTTTAAAGGATTCTTTAGATGTGATTTAAAACTGAAAAATTCTTAAGTTATGAGAGAAATAAAAAGAACACAGACTCTCTTATTTTTTCAATTACATAACATGACAAAATTTAGCATAGTTTTTTTGATATATTAATTTGATTATGTTCTTTTATTCTATTTGGACTTGTGGTACGTAATTGGATGGAATTTATGCCATGTACCTTTAGAGCCATGCTTTTTGGAGAGGAACAAGAGAACAAGCATCTACATGACAAGATACAATAATATTTATCTAAGATTAAAAAGAAAAATTTTTTTACACTGGAAAATAAAAGTAAAACAGAGAATTTGGATAATACATAATATGAAAATTGGCACTTCACAAAAGCACAATGATTATGATGATTACATAGATGCTATCTTTTTGTGTTTATTAAGCTTCTAAGTAAAGCTAATAATGTTTGCCTAAACAATTTTTCATATAGATAATTCCAAAGTACATCATGACAATGCTAAAAGTAGCCTATATATATCAATAAGGTTGTGAATATGCTAGTGTTAGGTTAAAATTATAGTACATTATCAAGTCTAAGTAACTATGATAATCACCAAGTAAAACCTAGCTATCAATTAACATAAAAATATATATATATATATATATATATATATATTATTTTTCCTTTATCGCGATTTATATTGCGATATTTGACTAGACACGCAATTTGATAAGAAAGTTAGACCTTGCATTTTCCCTCTAATTATAGATTGATTTTCATGACTTTCTTCTTTACTCTTTTACTGTTCTTCTATTTTTCATTCTTTAATTAAGAGTTAAACAGGGGAGGAGCTGCACCTCAATAAGGGTGATCAGATGAACAATCTTTATCGGAAATTTTTTGCGAGTATATATATTAATTATCAATATTTTTGGATATATACTAATTATTGAATGCGTTTGATATAGTAAACAAAGATAGTCTAATGGTTAAGGTTGTTCAAATTTGCCTTGCAGGTGAGACTAGTCTAAAACGCATTCAGTTTCGCTTTTAAGTTAAAAAAGTGAACAAAAGAAAATTCTGACTCTGCCTGTGACTTAAAAGAGAAGGGGATGAGCACTTGAGTTCTTCTTTTCTTTTTGTTAAATCATATGATTTTCGAAATTCACAAGCTCACGTAATTTAGATTCATGTCGTGCATATATATGACTCATTTTAAGATGAAATACTCTTGATAAGAATTTCTTCATTGTCAATTATCAATCTCAAAACTTCTGATCAAAGAATGAACGACTTAATCATTTTAACTTTTCTTTTTTCTCAAATTGAAGCAATTGTCATAACGATTTGAGAAAAACACAATATATACAGTGTAATCTCATAAGTAATCCAAAAAGTGTGTGTATATATATATATCCTTCATCTACATCCCTCCATTACTCATTCATCAATATAGTAAAATAGAAAACAAAAAAAGTGGAAACTCACTAAAAAGTTCCACTAACTTATTCCGGACACATATAAACAAATGAAAAGTTATATTTCCAATCAAATAATCTATATATCTTTCACATTGGAACTTCAATTATTCCTCTCATTTCTTTTGTTTTAAATTAAATTAAACTAGTGCCAGCTATTTGCACAAATACTAGATACAAACAGCTAGTTTTAAAAGCTCCTTTTATCCCTCATTCCATACCCCATAGTTTTTTTTCCCACGTACTGTTCAAAATTCGCAGAGGAGTCTGACTAAATTTAGATCGTCACACTGCAGTCCATTCGGAGGTGGCACTTCCAATAAGAATTTCTTCATATTTAAAGCTCGAATTCGAGATCTTTAATTTAGGGTGAAGCAGTCCGATCACTTCACCGTATAGCCCCTACATACTCACATATAGTGGTCCAAAAATATTGGCCAAAGTTGCATCATTTTGCCTGAGCTGGTCCATTCTTTAAAGCCTCATTTCTTTTTCCTTCTCTTTTATCATTCTTTTTTCTTTCTTTTTCTTTTTTCCATCATCATCAGCCTGCTATGGACCTGAAATAATACTACTAGCTAGTACTGTAATTAGTTATATGGCCCCTACAAAAAATAATTTCTTTTTTGCCCTCTTTATTCATATCATCCCCCACTTTTCTAGGGTTTGATAACAAAAAGTTTTAAGTTTTATACACCGTCAATATACATAAAGAATCATTTATACACTATCAGGTCTTTTAAGTTTTATACACCGTCAATATACATAAAGAATCATTTATACACTATCAGGTCATGATTCAAAAGATATCTACAGGTAAGCATACGTCCTTACATTTCTAATCTTGAAAAAAACAAGATAAATGATCTGCTATAACAAATAAAAAATGACCTGATAGTATAAAAAATTCTTTATACTGACGATGTATATAACTTAGACTCGTACAACTATAATCTTCTTTGTCTTGATTATCTAAATGTTCCTCCAAAGGTGGGAGTCCAAAAATCAACTGTTGTTTCATGCGTTACTGGAAAGGTACTAGAAACTGGGACCAAACATAATCCTCGACTTCTAAGATCTTGTTTTCCTCCTTCTGGATTTACATTGGATTTATCACCAGTATTCTGCACAATATATCGAATAATTTTTACATTATCAGATTACGTTAAAAAAAAACTTATATTTCATTATATATAATGTCATCATCCGTAACCTAAAAAATATAACATGTTATAACAAGTAAAAGTAAATGGCTAACAAATATTATTTTTACACGATCAATATTTATACATCGATGTTGCACAAATAAAATGTAATGCATGTGTCCTTACTAAGTATAACATGTATTTTCAAACTTCTCAATTCACTTTTTATTAAGTATTACGTATATAATACATGATAATTTTGTGTTAAATAAAATATACAACATTAATAATATTGGTTTTAAGCTACACTGAAAAATTAAATAGTAATTTTACCTGTTGATGTTGTATGGAAGCTCCACTTTTCATGTATGGGGTGCTTAATACCTATTATGTGACACACAAAAACAAAATTAATTAACATGCAATATTTTCTTTTTACTCTCCATTTTATTGAATTTTCCCTTTAGGATTATTTCATTAATTGACTATACAAAATCAATAAAATTCAAATAATTAAGGCTCTAATAATTAATAATCGAACTTACATTAACTTGGTCATGGAGGAACTTTATGTACTCGATTGCTTCCGATAGCACAGAAGCTGTATCAGTCTGTGGAAATTTAAAATAAAAAACAGAAATTTAATCAATGAATAAACTGTCCTTTTTTGTATTTTCAAAAAATTAATCACAAGTCTCTTGTATATAGAGGAGAAAAGAAAAATTCCGAAAAAATCATCACTAAATGATAAATTTTATTATACAAATGATAAGATAGGATTAAGGCTTGATGGAGTTTAGAATAATGAGCTAAAATATTTATGTAAGCTTATAAGTTGATCAAATTAGCTTAATATTTTTTAAAATTATGTGTTTGATAAACATTCAGAGTGCTTATAATGCAACATGAAGCAAAAGTCTTCATTAGTCCCTAACTTATTGCTTTTAAGCTTATATAAATATTTTTTAATTTGATCAAGACATTTTTCAGTTATATCTTTCTCTAATCTCTTTCAGCAATACTTTTGTTTATACATATAATTATAAAATCAATTTTGACACTAATATTTATCAATTACTTTCCATTTAAATCCAAAAGAGCTCATATAATCCTTTCTATTAAAGTGGAAAAAGAAAATATTGAGGCGCAATTTTGTAATTATTATATATATACCTTTCCAAAAGGTGAGACTAATTGTTGAAGTGCAGTGATTCTGTCTCCCATTTTCTCTTTCCTCACCTAAAATAAATAAAAATATCAAGAACAAAGAGACATATTCTCATAATTATAATTCTGATCGAATAAACAAATAAATTAAATGTCCCATTTTGTCCTTAATTAATTAATTAATGAATTAACTTAATTTAAATACCTTAAAAGCTGGCAATGGAGATGGTGCTTCATTCCTTGGTCTTTTATTTGATGTTTCACTGCTATTTTTCTTTGTTACTGTGCTTGTATTCCTAACTTCACCTGTATGCTGTTGCATAAAATGTACCAATATTGAGAAAATCAAAATCCATAAATAAGAAAAAAAATAATAATAATTGAGTTTTACTTATCGTTTCTTTTATCGCTATTTATATGATTCACTTTCTTTTATAGTCTGTTACTAAGAAAATGTTACTATAGCTTTTTATATTTGGAATAATTTTATTTAGAGTTTCCATTTTTCCACAATTAGATTACTTTCAAGTGTCTAATTAAAACTTGTTTAGTTTTCTACCAGTTGTTTTTAAAAATATCATTTCTTTCGAATTAAAATCCTTGCTTAGTGAAATAGTATCACATAAATTGAAAGTAATGCATTTCCTTTTTATTTCATTTTGTATGATACTTTTTACTTTTTTTAATCTAATACAAAAAGAATGAACAGTTTTATCTTGACGAAATATTATGACATAACAAGAATCATTATTCTTTTCTTGAGTATTTGAATTTAATCAAACACAATCGCATAAAATAATACGAAAAGGAAGTAAAGCTTAATTCGATTACCTTTGGTTTCTCATCAACCGTTGGGTTGGTGGGGAGCTGAGGGAGGAAACCCGATCGGACGTCCTCCGCGGCAGCTGATGTGGCGTTCCAAAAAGACGTGCCACCAGAGAAATGTGACAACTGGCTATGAGATAGCGGTGGTGATTGTGACAGTGACCACTGTTGTACTACTTTTGAAGGATCAGATGTTCGAAGAAATTGAGGAAATTTAGACCAAGATGATGATGAAGTAGAAGTAGGAATATTGACATCACAATTTGGTTGGTTATTATATGAAGGATTATAATATAAAGATCTACTAACACTTGAAAAATTATTTGATTCTTGTTGTTGACTATTAAGGTCAGAAATTAATAACCCTTGTAACATATTTGATGGACTTCCATAAGGTACTGCTGAATTTTCAAGATTATTATTATGACCACTAAATAATTGTTTATTATAATCATTTACTGAAGAATCATCAGAATTCCCATGATATAATTTTTGCGTACTCCAATTATTATGATCTTGTTCTTGACATGTTCCTTCTTGTTGATAATTTGCATTTGAACTCAACCCTTCTTGAATTAACGAACGAAAACCACTCCCCGATTTTTCACTACGACTACAGAAAAAAATAAAAATAGTATCAGTAATAAAAAGGATTCAACATATATTATATACATATTTTTTAAAAAATAAACATATATAAATAGATATACAGTTCAATTTCTCAACAAAGGCGTTTATCACCTCCTATGGTCGGAACACAAAATTTTATGTAAAATATGAGTTCGATCTACTGAACTTATCAAATTTAAATCATATATACCCAATTCTAATACCTCTATTATATGATGATATGGTATAAGTTCTATATGTTAAAATCAAGCTAATTTTGGCTTCGATTTTATAATGAAACCAACTAGCAAAAAATATTAACGTTACGAAAAATAATTATATTACTTACAAAAAAGGTTGATTCCAATCAAGTCCTTGAGAAGATAGACCTAACCCCATTATTTGTAAATTAGGATCATCAACAGATAAAACACCTTGCCCCACGCCTCCACCTCCTCCTCCGGAGGCGTAACGTTTATGGGAATCCGTGCCCGAGAAAACCATAGAACTATTTTCGGATCTAACTTTAATATCCTCATGAATTTCTATTGGCCAATTAACAAAGTTGCTTGCCATGCTGCTTAGACCGGTTGTACTCGATGCTGAAGGAGTTGTACATGATGAAATTCCGCTATCGATAAACTTATTTCTAGATGATGATGTTGTTGTTGATGAAGCTGAAGTTGATGATTCCCACCAATTTCCTCTACCTAGTTGAAATTCTTCCGCCATCGCGATAAAAAAAAAAAAAAGAGGAGAGATTTTTATTTTTTTTAAAATATGTTCCAAGTTGAACAAAATATATTACGAGTAGAGATTAGATTCTTATTCTGGAAATTTGCTTTGTTTTTGGTTCTTGTGTGTGTATGCTTTTGTTTTTTTTTAAGTTGGAAAAGAAAATTAAACAGAAAAATGAAATGACTTCGTTTCGCTGCATATGACTATTTATAGTACCCCTATAGTTTTAAATGAAATTCAAAAATGACCACAATATATTGGTTGACTTTTTTGTGACTGATTAGACAAAAGAAAGGGTTACGCACCTTTTTAGAAATCAAAATTTAATTTCACGCTTAACCAAACGGAATTAATTTAATTTGTTTGGTTTTAGGTGGAGGTGTTGTTAAATAGGTGGATTCGGGACTGAACTGGTTTAAATAAGATGAGTTAATAGATAATTAGGTTACTGATCAGATCATCAAAAATTATTTGACTTAAAATGAATTGCATTGAAATTGACTAATTAAAAGTAAGTCATAATTCAACCTACTTAATTTTTATAAAATTTTAATTACGTTTATATTTTCAAAATTAGTAGCAATTAAAACTATTGTTCTTCTTATTTCTATGACGCTACATGAAATATCAAAATAATAAAAAGATATTTTGATAAGATTTGATATGGATTAATTTGAGTTACATATCAACTCAAATTTTCTTAACTGAAATTGGTTTTTGGTTGACATGGGATGAATTCATTTACCAACTCAAATATAGGCGATTTGAACGAGTATTTTTATGAGCTAATTTTATTATTTGTGATTTTAAAGAATAAATTGTTTATGTTTTTAATTTAATAGTATTATCTTTTATAGTCAGCAGCACTAATGTTTTTATTACTCCCACTTTAACTTTTGACTTTAAATTATTTTCAATTTTGAGGGTTATGTATTTGCTTCAAAAAAGCTAACAATGCCAAATAAGCTTTCTCATACTCTGTCGAGTCAATATACCATTGATAGTTATAGACAAAAGCGTACACGTCACACACCACTACAATTTTGGCCGATTTTGATAATTTATAATTTATAAAAATCATTAATTACGTAAAACTTATAAATTAACCGTTGAATCGAAGATCAATAAAAAATAATATTATTTTTTTCGTTTATCTTTATATAATAGCTTATATTTTGGATTAATTTCTTTAAATTCAAACTCTTGTAGGCAAGTCATA
This sequence comes from Solanum lycopersicum, assembly GCF_036512215.1. Lineage (NCBI taxonomy): Eukaryota > Viridiplantae > Streptophyta > Magnoliopsida > Solanales > Solanaceae > Solanum > Solanum lycopersicum. Next base: position 68,613,736 of record NC_090806.1, read on the forward strand.
AAGTTACATTTAATATATTGGGGATTATTGGGAAAATGATATTTTTAGTCTCTGTGTTAAGCGTGTTATTTAACTTAGCACTATTAACTTTCAATTATATCAAGTAAGTGATTTCAATCCTTCAACTTACAGATTTATAAAAAATTAACAGAGAGTTCACTGCTAAAATGGGTAGTTCGGACATTTCTTTTAAATTCTCTATCTTTGAAGAACAGATTAAGTCTTCCCTGTCTCTATTTAGAAGAACAAGTCCATCGATTTGAGCTACAATTTCAACAAAATCAACTAACTTTATAGGCAGTAGCCCTCCCTCTCACACCGACGAATGATAAATTATGCAATGAATGATTTTTTTTAAAAAAAAAATCCATTTTCTCAAGCAATAACTTTAAAATACCTTAATTATCCCTTTTAGCAGTGAATTTTCTGTTAATTTTTTGCATCTGTTAGTTGAAGAATTAAAATCACTCACTTAATATAATTGAAGGTTAATAGTGCTAAGTTAAATAACACAAGAACTAAAATAAGAAATTAGCCTTAACACGGAGACTAAAATATCGTTTTTCCAATATGTTTGTGTTATTGTTTCAGAAAGCTCATTAAAACTGTCATTATATTCTCTTATTATACCACACCATACATATATTTTATTTTTTTAAGAAAAAAAAGAGGGTTTATATAAACATAGACCATACGTGGATATGGACAAAATTATTTTTTAAGCAAAACAAAAAGGTGGATAAATTAATAAAGTTAGCATTGTTCTAGAAAAGGACTAGATTTTTTTATTTTATTTATTTTTTCATTTTGTTTTGGGTTAGTAGTGGAAGTCAATGTCTTCAAATATCTTTTGCCACAAATTTTAGTTCACAAAAGCCATCATCTAAATTATGTTCTCTGAATCTTAAAGGTAGTTGCAATGAATTTAACATCAAATATAACCTCCTAAGGCCGTCCATTTTGTCATTTCTCAAGCAACTTGAATTTTGAGCTATGGTATTTTAAAACATTTTTCTATTTAGAATAAAACTTTTGTTTTTTTTTTAAAAAATAATAATAATAATATATATATATATATATATATATATATATATATGAAAATGATGAGCTTACATAAAGTAAGGGAATTACAAAGGACATTTAGGCTCTTTATTATATAAAAAATATCCTCAATGGCGAATGTTACTCTTTAGCTTTTAAAAGCTTGGTTGGTGAATCTTAGGCATCACCTACTACTCTTTTTTTTCAGTTGGTATTTGATACTTACTTTTACATAATATATTTGAATTTCGATTAATATGAATTTTGTGTTGTCTAAAGTAGAACGGGCTATAAGTTCTTTATATTTATTCATATGATTCGAATTCAAAAACTAGTGATTAAGAATGAGATATCTTTTCATTCTATTCCATCAGAACATTTAATTTGATGGGTACAACTTGGGGTGCGTTCAATATTAAATGTTTTTGAATTTTTTTCATGTTCGGTTGGTTAAAACTTTTGAAAAATATTTTTTCTAATGATTTTTTGAATTAAAAAAAAAAATTCTCTAATAAAAATAGAGAAAACAAGTACATTTACACCCCACACCCATCTTTTTTTCTTCCCCTCCATACTGTATTGAGTATTGATCTAAATTATATACAAATATTATCAGAATAATATCTTTTAACTATTGTACCAAATAAAAGAAAATAAGTAAAAAATCAACTTATTTTTTCACACCAAACACATCCTTGAGTTTAGTATATTTCTCCAATATGTGCGTATTAATGAGTGATTGCTCATCATCAATATAATTATAATGACATTCATAAACCTCATCAAAACTAAACATGTTAGAGATTCATTTGTATATATATTTCCAATTGCCATCATCATGAATAATTGAATATCATAATATTGTGTTCATAACAAAAGAGAATCTTTTAAACGTAAATGTAAATGGAGGAGTGTCCTAGAAGATTTATCATATATGGACTACTAGCTAGGTATATAATCATATCCTTCTATTTAGTTCAAATTAAATAATAACACGATGCTGACACATCAACTCACTACATTTTGTTCTATCAGTATTCATGCCCCAAATTTATCTTCGAAAGTATTAATAAATTAGGAGCCAAAACAAGAACGCCCCCACTTTCGAAACGGATTCAAAATTTAAAATTTATACATTTTAATTTTATATCGATCCCAAATTAATACATAAAGATATTTGATTCAATATCAAGATGAATATTTTATTAATTTTTTATTAACAAAAGCTATTGTGATAAAAGTTTCTTATTTTGATTATTGACAACATATATAACTTAAAAAAATTCTTTCTTCATTTAATCTTTTGGCTTCAAACATTAAAAAAAATAATCTAATAATAACATCATATGATTCTCTTTCACAAAAAAAAAGTTTAACCGATGATTGTCACATAATGTAGTGTACGACACGATATATAATTAGTCCAAATTAAATCCAGTATATCCGATATGTTATCTCTTATACACGATGGAAAACAGTAAAATATAATAGTGTGGTTAATATAGTAGATAAGACTGTTTCTTTCATAATTATCGGGTTTAAATTTTGAATATGAAAAAGTCTTTGCTAGGAAGTGTTTTCTTCGAATGAGGCTATATGCAGCGTGAATTTAAAATAGTCAAGCTCTAAAGGAGGTATTGGTCACCTGGTAAAAACGAAAAAACAACTAAAATACTACTCCAATCAACAATAACAATATGTTCGGTATAACTTCACAAATAAAAATTAGAGTAGTCATACATATCTATAAAGTAATTATTTTAAAAACACTCAACTCAAGAAAATAATTATGAATTTCACTACTTCAGAATAAAAATAAATTATTTTTCTTTTTTGTTTTTATGATTAGGGCAAAAATTAAGTTGCGTAGGAATAGTAGAGTGGCGGAGTGAGGCAGCAGGTGGTGGAGGAAGACCAGTTACCGGTTCTATCAGTCAAAAATCGGCGGCGTCAAATCATGATTAAATGCTATTTTACGCATTTTGACTTTTTGGTTTTATTTAATTTTTAGGTCAACGGTGGGTCCACGCGGCTGGCGCGCGTGCAGATACACTGGGGCCCACGTTGGAGACCTAAGAGTCAGAGCCTGAGAGCGACGCAAAACATTCTTCTTGTAATCATTACTTAATATTATTTTTTAATTTTTTACAAAAAAAAAATCTTCAATAATAGAACACAAAAAATAAAAAATTTCCTTATATGGCTATTTTAAATTATAAAACACATTCTTAACACAACATATTTTTACATGAATTACTATATATCACCGAGATAGATTTAAAAGTTTAATATATTCATAATATTGTTATACCATAAAGTATTCAAAATTCAGGTGAAAGTTTTTCGAAAATATATTAACTTTTGACTGAATTATGTATTTGTATCGGAAAAACTAGTAAATATTAGTTGAAAACCTATAAATAAGTATGTTATCAATCTAGGCACAAAATTGAGGAACTTGTTATGATCTCAACAACCCTCTTATTGGATACTACTATGTCATTATGTAGTGTCGTTTTTTTTTCTTTATATAAGATAGAAAAATTTTCTAAAAAAAATTACATAGATAATTAAACAGCTTCCAGCCAGGTTAGATAATAATATCGACTGAATATTGAAAAAGATTATTTCAACATTAAATTTAAATAAATGTGTTTCAACTTTAAATGCATTGTTATATATTAATCTTAGGTATGTACACTACGACAAAAATGATCATTTGCGGTAATGAATTCTTAATTACCGTTAAACATATATTTTTAGCGGCAATTGACATTTATTGTATATGTCCTTAAAGTCTTTAGCGATATTGGTTCTAATGACACTTAACTAATGCCGATAAATACTTAAACATTCTTTATTAATGTATTAATGCCTCTAAAAGTTGTTTTTGTTGTAGTGGTACCATATGTGTTAATAATTAGGGAGTATAACTTTTTTTTATTTATTGTTTTCACATTGTTGCTCCGTCTCTCGCGCTTTTCCAATGCCCATTTAAGGGTAACGCTCTCAACATGATTTTTTCCATACCTAGGACTCGAACCCGAAACTTCTAGTTATGTGAAACACTCCCACTAGTACACCACAACCCATGTTGGTAAGTATAACCTTCACTGTATATATAATTGTATGGTGTTTTACTATTATAAATAAAATAATTATACTACAAAAGTTTACCTTAAAACACAATTATCGCATTCTATTTAAAGCATGGGTGGAATCATAATCACTTTGGAGCATACTAGGTTCTTTAATTTATTTTGGGGTAAATTTAATTAAAATGCTAAAATCATGAGCATATATTATGTTACAATATTAAGTTGATAAACTTTTTAATGTTATTGGTTTGTGCAATGTGAAATTAAGATTTTGAGAGGCATCATGGAGTACTAATCATAGACATTTATGGCAAATCGATGAAGGTAATGATTCTTAGTTTTTGTCTTATTTTATTAGTGTTCTGGTGAAGAGGCAACTATCAACAGACATAACTAGGTGGACAAAATAATAGAATGTCTCTTGGAAAAAAAATGTAATTCTTGTTCTTTGGACGAACAAATCATATTTAATTCTTAATTAATTAATAATTTAAGTAATATACTTTATTAATGCGAATATTTGCGCCATAAGATTAATTTTATCTATTATAACATATAATATTAAGTATTACTTTTAAGATTTTAAACTTTATAATTTAAGTAGACTTACTTGTAGATATTCTTTTTTAATGTCTGGATGGTTCAAAAATAAGTCCTACGGAGTGGTGGTTCGATTAGCACTATTATATTAGTAGCGTGTTAGTTAAACAAGAATATTCATATTTAGTAGACGAAGATTATGGAGATGTAAATGTTTTAATAGATGAGTGGATATATTTGGAGAGATATAATATATTAAGAATGAAACTATTATATGAGACACTATGAGAGTTGTCTCATGAGGAACTGGATGAGGGAAGCAAAATTGAGATGATTCAGACATATTAAGAGGAGATGCAATGAGGCGTGAGAGTAGGTTGGTTAAAGCATGAGTTAGAAGACGTAGATATTGGTTGATGAAAAATTTGGGATAGGTGGTTAGAAAGGACATGACATGATACAACCCCAGTTGACTAAGAACACGACTTTAGAGATGAAGTACGTGAATTGATGATTGAGGTAGAAGATTAATAGATTATCGAATACTGAAACATACTTCTAGACTAATAATATGATTTATGAAATCACTTAGTTTTTTTCCCTTCAATATATATTAATATATGTTGTCACACTTGTTTTTATACGTCGCTATTTCATTGTCTTTTTTTCTTACTTTTTTGCATTGATCAATTACAATTTTTTCAGAGACGGTGATCTATAAGAAATAATTTCTTTATCCCGTAAAGATAAGATAAAGTTTACGTACATCGTACATATCTTTTTAAAATCTCATTTATGAAATTACACTTAATATATTGTTAACTAGATCGTATACAATATATAATTCACATCAACACATAAAAAATCTTAAAACTCATTTAATAATTAGCTAATAAGTGCAAATATATCATTTTCAATCTTAATTTTTTTTTTTATTGTTCATATAAACATGAAATAAAGGTGTACAAAAGAGTTAAAAGAAAAAAAGAGGGTAAAATTTCACATTTTAAATTTCTAAATCATAACACTGTATTATGAAGTAAAAGGGGTATGATAATAAATCATAATGGTAAAGGATTTACAACTACCATCATTAATTTTTTTTGGATATCATGAATAAAATTCCTTTTTATTTCGGTTGTCGGAAGTTATGTAGAATTCGCAGTATATTTACTTTACTAATTATACCATCATTATTTATGGAGCTACCATAGTACTTATATGTATATTATCTAAATATTATATTAAAAGGATATACGTATGATTGTGTATATACTCGTTGGTTGATTAAATATAATAAATTCGTACCTAAAACAAAAAAGTTTTGATGCGATAAGATAACTTCGAAGTCTTGAATCTTAATTATGAATCTAAAGTTTAATTTAAATGAAATACTTAATTTAAAAAATATTTTTTTTATTAAATAGAGAAAGAATGGTGATGTAGTGGTGACACAAATATGAGGTGTAAAAGAAGACAAAACAAGTGGAAATAAAGGCCAGTGAGATATGTATATACAAGTAGGTCAACAACATGAAGTGATGGTCTCTCTTCAATCTCCATCCTCCTTTTAATATAATAAAAATAAAAAGTATTTGGGATCGATGAGGATTACAAGGTTGCTAAATGTATTTTTATTAATAAAATAAAAATTTAAATAATCGATCAGTTCAATTCAAATCACTATAAAATAAAAAATTAAATATTTAAATAATTAATCAGTTCAATTTAAATCACTATAAAGTAGAAATTTGAATCCTTAATGTCAATCAGATAAAAATTTTAGACTACGCAAATATTTTCGCATCTAAAAAAATGAAGAAAGGAAAAATCAAATGGGTATCTGTCAGGGGCGAAGCTAACCTTTTGTTAGGGGTTCATCTAAATCTCCTTCGGCGAAAAATATTACTATTTATACATAATTAAAATTATTTTTATGTATATATAATATATATTGAACTTCTTTTAATAAATTTGTGTGTTTAACTCTTCAAATTTAGAATTGCTTATTAAAAATTTTAATTCCACCGCTCGTGTTTCAGTGTGAACAAGTGAGAGTGACCTTTTTAATTCTTTTAAAACAAGAAGAAGAAAGAAGAAAGAAATCTTTTAGAACATGGGGGGTCCAAGTGGAGGTAGTCACATCCTTTACCAAAGGAAAGCAATTTGAAGTATTTCTCTATTATTTAATTGATAAGACCTGAGATAGAAAATCAATTATTAATACTTGTATTATTAATTAATATAAATTTGTTATATTATTACATTTTTAAAGAAATGGACGTTCTTTTCCGTAATTTTAATATTATATATCGTGATCATTGAGTTTTTTCTTTAATCGAATAAAAAATAAAGCAGATTTAAGTGTTATTTTGTTAAAAAAGAAGAAAAAATTACATATCGAGTCAGTATTTAAATTCATCAAGTTCAAAAAATTTAGTATGATCTTGCTATGAGCCAAAAAAAATCACATTGTATCATTGAATTTAATTTTTTTTATCAATAATAAATTAAACGATATATTCAATCGTTGTTTAACTCAACTTCAATGGTATGTAATTATAAGTCATGATAAATACCTTTATTTATTTTTATACGAGAAAAGTCGTAAGTTACCTCTTATAGTTATTTTGAAAATCACTTATATATTTTAATTTTATGGACATCCTCTATATATGATAATTATAGTATTATTATCTACCTCAGGTGAAAAGTAACACGTGCAAATACAAATATAAATATAAATACACGTACCCCCACCCACAAATCTACTACTAATATATATACCATCATGAAACTTCCATATTCAAATAATATTAAAGTTTTAATTTTTCATGATTTTAGTATATAGAAGAATTTCATTTACCTACCATGCGTGCTTTAGACGATTGTTTTTTCTATTCAATTGACTTTTACTTCTTCTTGGTTTGCTTTTCTTCTAGTGAATAAATGCATCAATTAGTACATTCATGTTAACTAGGAATCTACAAACTAAATAATTACATAAATATATTATGACCTTAGTGTGAGTTCACACATGGTTTCTTGATGATAATAATTTATTCGCATTCAATTTATATCAAATCTACAATAACCTGGTAGATATCGAATTTTATCTGATAAACAATGATTTCTTGATGATAATAATTTATCCGCATTCATCTTATATATTAAATCAATAATAACATGATAGATATCGAGTTTTATCTTGATAAACAATGAAACTCGATACGATATACTTTGATTTTAGTTAATAATTCCGTTTTCAATGATTTCTATATGTTTTATTAGAGTATCAGAATTTCAGATTCTGATTTACGAGAGAAGAAAAAATACCTCTTCTCCCTCTATTTGTTCATCTCTCCAAACTAGGGTTTTCTCTTCTCTCTTTGTCCGCAATCTAGAATTCTAGTACTCTAACATGTTCACTTCTACATGGCATTAGTGGGAGTTAACACATATTTTATTGATGATAAAAAAAAATTTAGACACTCAAAATATATATCAAATCAATAATGACATGACATATGTCTTTTACATATTCGTGTATTGACATGACTATGATTAGTTAATGTGCATTTCCATCTCCTTAATTACTTAACCATGGTAAGATTTATTTTTTACGATTTACATAAAATGCTAAGTGAATCAGATGAAATAATATCAAAACTAAAGTAGTGTAGTCCCCATCAATTAAATCTTTGTATATTTGAAATATTATTGACAATAACAACTTACTTTAAGAGCAATGGCCTCAAATGCAGATATTTATTTAGAGAAGAATTTTTGTTTTTGATATCGACATTATTTGACTCACAATTTCAATGCCTTGTACGACTGTTTCTCCATTTAATTTTTAATAGTTTTGACTTTTAATCTATTAAATGACTTATTTGAATTTTCCAAGTAAAAGGAAGTCCTCCAGTTTTTTTCAACCATTAATAAGTATGTCCCATGTGAACAAATAGTTTTGACTTATGGGAGGTGTCTGTCACAAAATTAATACTAATAATGGGAAAATGAATTAGATTTCTTTATTTTTAATCAAATTTCGTACAGATGTAGGAGATAACACTTTTAGAATTAGTTCATGCAAAGTGCGAATATAAATTTAATAAAATTTTACTACATATATTAAACATCGAATGAAAAATCAGTATAATATATTTTTACCCCTCAGATGGGTTGACATTTGTAATAGACTATATTTTAGTGTTTAATTCTAGTCGTACTTTTATAATATATTCTATCCAAAATATCTCACTTGTCAAGGTTGACTTAATTTATTTTTTTAATCTTTTAACCACCATGCTTAGTGTATGTTGAAGTAGAATAGGAAAATGGGTGATATACGTGTTATTTTTTCCATTATTTTATATGGTATTATTTTTTATTGATCTATTTAAGAAAAATTAATAACTCTTTTTAAAGTATCGGTTGGACATAGATCTAGTCGAAATTTGAATAGAGGAAAAAAAATTTCTAAAATTGAAATTTCAAAATGGAATTTAAAAGTTAAAATTGTGTTTAAACATATATTTCACTTTAAAAGAAATAAATTAAAATTTCTTTTTTGGGAGAAAATTTTCTAGCCAATTTTTGAATTTTTTTTGAGAACTCTTCCTTAAAAACTAAGCAAAAAATAATTCCAATTTATAACCAAATTAGAAAAAAAAAGATTTTTTTTTTTGGGGGGGGGGGGGGGGAGAGGGGTTCCAAAATTAAGTTGACTCAAAACATGATCAAGATTGAAAAAAATATTTGTATATATAGTTACACTCTTATAAATACGATGTATTTTTGCGAATATAACATATTTCATCATAAAAATATTACATACACAAATACAATATATTCATGATTATTATGCACACTAAATTATTTTTATGTATTAAGCAAAATATTGTAATTTTTCACGAATCAAAGCACAAATAAAGTTATTTACATCATCACTAAAATAACTTTTAACGACATTAAATATTAACATTAATAAAAAATGTTAAAATCTTTATCAATATTAGTTAAGTGTCACTAGAGCTAATGTCGTTAAAAGCTTTAGAGACGTATACAAAAAATGTTAATTGCTGCTAAAAATACATATATAACGACAATTAAAAATTAATTATATTTTTTAAAAGTCTCTTAACATAAGACACAGGTGTGATTTAGAGGCTTACCTCATAGTTGCATCATTATAACACATATATTCCCATTCCAAAAGTATATTTTAAAAATACGTAAAGTTGTAGGTCTTCTATTTTATTATTAACAAATTAACTGAGATTTTCTATTTGATATATTAGTATATGCACAATGGAACTTTTTTCTATAAATCATGATGAAAGTTTATCACAACTTTCTACATTTGTCATCATTGATTTTATGGCCATTATATTCCAGACATTTTGTGCAAATTAGTCACAAAATTCCTCTAGCAAATAGAGAAACCCTATGACTGTAAATGATACTAATTTATTTGAAATAACTAAAAGTCAAACACTAATTAATTAAAAAAAAAAGATGAAGACAAGATTTAACTAACTGATCAATATTTTCTCTGAATTATCTACACTAGCTATGGTTAAATAATTTGATTTTTTTAAAAAAAATAATAACTTATATAGTGTGGTGGTAACTAACTACTAGATAAATTGTATCAAAAAAAATGTCGTACGATAATAATATAATATAAAAGAAAAGGTTAGAGCTATGCGACCACAATATATCATGCATAATTTCACAAAGTGAGGTTTGACTGTTTGAGGACGGTAGAATGTGCGTTGACCTTGCCTCTATCTCAAAGATAAAAATATTGTTTTAGATAGACCCTGCGTCAAGAAAAATAGTCCAAAGCGATCTAAAAAAACATTAACAAACGTATAAAAAATACCAAACAACTAATAACATGACAATAACTATAATAAAATGATTATAATAGTCAAATTACAAATAATAGCAAAAATCGAAGGAAATGAAACTACGGAAGCAAACCCATCGTAGACATAAAGTTAGGCCTTTTATAGCCTTTCATAACAATTATATACCATAAGTGAGCCCACCCAACATTATGCAGATGGGCCCATTTCACCCTCAAAAAGCCCAATGTATCTCAACTTGAGACCAATCCAGCATGGTATTAGATTGTGTATATAATAATGTGTAAATTACATAAATCTCATAATTTTAATATGAAATTACAATTTATCCCTAATAAGTTTCTAATTACATTAATTTCTTGAATTTTTTTAAAAATTTGATACAATAACGGAAGCTCAGATATATTAATATGTAGCTTCGGTATATTAAACACTATCTCGGATACGCTAATATGTAGCTTGGATACATTAAAAACTAGTTTGGATACATTAATATATAGCTCGGATACATTAAAACTAGGTTGGATACATAATATGTAGCTCGAATACATTAATATGCAGTTCGAATACATTAAATACTGGCTTGTATACATTAATATGCAGCCCAAACACACTAAAGAAATAAGAAATTTTGGAAATTTCTAAAACTAATAGGGGATAATAAAAATAAGTGAAAAAAAGTGTGTAATCGCGTAATTTACCCAAGAAAAAGAAACTTACATAAATATACTATAGTAAAAAAATATTTACCATTTATAGTAGTAATATATTTTTTTCACTTGATCAATTTTAATTCATTTATAATACAAGTTTAATACATATTACAAAGAAATAATTTATTATTCACATATAATACAAGTTTAAATGGTGAATAATACATTTATCACACATTTTAACACATTTATAATACAATGCGTCAAATTGTTACCAAACAAACATAACATATTTCAAAAAATAATTATAATTCATATATATTGCATAAATAATTCACTTTTAATTCATATTGCAAATTTAACATAATATTAATATAAATGGTAATAAATAAAAAATATCACTAAAATCGGTAATTATTTATTAAAATGTATCAATTTATATAATTTTTCCAAAAAAATATCTTTTGAAACAAGAAGATAAATTAGAAGCCCTAAACTTTTGACGTTTAGGTAATTTATGAGAAAACTCAAAAAGAATTAAAAAAAGAAAATAAATGAATATGCTTTTATCCATTTTAAGAAACTTAACAAAATTTTCTATTTGGATCTTCCTTTTCTCTCTCTCTCTCTCTCTCTCTCTCTCTCTCTCTATATATATATATATATGGAAAAGTATTATTTAAATTAAGAAGTATCACTTATTAGTTTAGTGCATGAAATTTAAGAAGAGTCATCACTTTTACTCCTAGTGGCACGTATGCCCTCATAAAACTGATGTTATTAGAAGTAAATATTTTTATTATTATTATTATTTATTAGAATTTAGAAGTAGCTTGCAAATAGTGAATGTGCTATTTTTGTTAATTTGATTTTCTTTCCACTTATGTTTGATATATCATTTCTTTAAAAACTTATATGCTAACATGTTCGACGATGTATATTATTTAACTCAAATTTTAATTTTGTTTTATTTAACGTATACACTTGCACAATATATATATTAATGAAGAATTTAATTAATCGTGCTAAGAATTTGTACAATATGAATAAGAAAATCACTTGCTATTTTTAGTCTCTTTGAACATTTGGTCTCATTATAATTCAGTCAAACTACTAAGTTATGTTTTGACTTTACCATCTTCCCATAGTAAATGAACATTAAAAGTAATCTAAAATTAGACTTTTGGTACATATAAAATTTAATAACTAATCTTGAAAAATACTATCCCCTCCCTTTTTTAATTGTTATACTTTATTTAGAGTCAAACGACGAGTGATAAGTACTTTGATTAATGCTTTTTATTTTTAAAGTGATAAATTTTTTGATTAATATTTTATAATATATTTATATTGATTTGTTAAAAAGGAACATGACAATTAAAAGAGGACAATTAAATTGTCATACATTTCTTAAAGAAAACATAATTTGCTTCAAGTGACACGTGTGTCCTCATTCGACTGATGTTATTAGAAGTAACTAGCAAACAATGAATGTGCTATTTTTGTTAAATTGATTTTCTTTCTACTTATGTTTGATATATCTTTTCTTCACAAACTTATATACTAATATGTTCGACGTCGTATATTATTTATCTAAAATTTTAAGTTTCTACAAAGTTTTTGTAAGCTTCATATTTAATTGTCAACATATCCCACTGATGTTTCATCGAAGAAAAAGAAAAATCACTTACCTTATTAGATCTTTGAATATTTGGTCTCAATATAAGTTTGACTTAATTCCCGTCAAAAGTGTTAACTTTTAGTTATTATGATTTTTTTAGAGTCAAACTATAATTATTTTGACTAACATTTCTTCTTTAAAATGTTAATGTAACCTAATTTTAGTTTGAAAATTAATCAAAATAGACTTTTAAAAAACGTAACATGACAACTTAAAGGGGACGAATGAAGTATGATTCAGTAACCAAAATGTACTCCTTCCGATCTATTTTACTTGCCATATTTTTGGTTTGTACGTCTCTTAAAGAAAACATAATTTAATTCAATATTTTTCCTTATTTAAGCACATGAATTTTACTATATAATGGCGCTTAACCATTCTCTTCACTCACTTCATTTTGGAAGCTAAGTGTTGAAATCTTTACTCCTTTTTTCTCTTTATGTTTGGATTCCCTTTGCGAAGACAAAATGTTACATGAAAATGATCGTAAGAGATTACGTAGCGATGAAAAAGAAGAATCTGATGAAACAGGGGAGGGAAAAACAGAGGAATTGGATCCAAATGAAGACGAAAAAGAAAGAAGAAGAAGAAGAGCTGTTAAAAAAGGAAAACAATCAATGTCAGGACGTCAATCAGACGCTGACTATTATGATTATGATTACGATTATAATCAAAGCTTGGCGATTTTAAGATCCATGTGGGATTACAAGAGTAAAACAGGGGATTTCCCATATCCGCCCTCGATTGAACTACTCAATTTCATCATGTATTCAATCCCAAATTTGACAATCTCTAGAGAGAAGTTAGTGAAAAAGATCACAACATTTAAGAATAATTACAATGATGCTTGGGAACTCGATGGAGATCATCCTGGTCTGGATAGGCCTGTTGATCGTGAAATTTTCAACTTGTCTATGCGATTATGGGGTGATCATTAAGGGATTTTTATGATGATTGGAAATGGAAATAGTGAAGACCGCAATGCAGTTTATGAGAATGTGAGAAAAATAGCATGGAATCGTCGTTTGTAGTATAAATTCTATGATGATTATAGAAAATCTAGTTTTCTCTGGCTTTAATTTTTTTTCATGTTTGATAATTAGTAGAGGTTTGTTACCTCATTAAGATTAGTAAGGTAAGGTTTAGCCTCCGTTGTTTGTGTTATTCGATCCTTTTTTATTATTAATAAAACTAGCCCTAAGCACGGAATTGCTTAAAAAGAAAAGTTGTAGCATGGACTTTTCACTTTCTTTCAAGTGTAAGAGAAAAGGTTTAGATTTGTTTTTCTACTTTAACAATCTTTGTTCGTTAGAAGTTCGGCTCATTCTTTAGATCTATTCTTATATTATAAGAGTTTAATGTATAAGTACCTTATATATTTACTTTGTTGTCTCTTTTTTGAGATTGTTTTTCAAAAATCTAATCCGTGGCTATAATTTCCTCAATTCTAGCCATTTGCTTGAGTTGTATAAATCTATAATTTTGTATATGCTTATCTTAGTTTTTTGTATTTGATTTATAAAAATTCGTAATAAATCATCATGTTGTACATTTACAAGCGAAATATACAAATAAAGTTTTTAAAAGTTCCTAAATGTATAAATACAGATTTGAATATATTTATTCTATTTATATATTGACAAGTGTGTTGAATGTCTTGAATCGGACCGGTTACAACAGAAAGGACGGGGGTCTTGCTGCCTGTTAGGGCCCTTAATTATCTGCCTGTTAGGGCCCTTAATTATCTGTCAATTCTGTATGTTGGGCCCAAGCCTGTTAGGGCGTAGCTTAGCACTATATATAGACGCTATGACAAACCCTGTTCTGTATTCTGTTTTTTCTCTCTATAATAAAACTGCTCCCTCTCTTCTCTGTGGACGTAGCCAATTTATTGGTGAACCACGTAAATCTGTTGTCTTATTTTTCGCATTTATATTTTCTCGTATTATCTCGAATTCCGCACAACAAAATGTAATATACAAACGAGTAGAAATATACAAACCATAACCTCTTTTAACAAATAGAACTATAAAACTATGCAAGTTCCACGTTTTAAGAGAGTTATGTTGACAATTTAATTACCATTGCTAAATATTTTATGGTTATTATAAGTATGTTACGAAACCTTTAAAGGAGATAATCAAATCAATGAGATGTTTAGTTTTTTAGGAAGGAAAAAAGACCTGAGTAGATATATAGTATATTTCAAGATGTTCAAATATAATGTACTAGCTTTCGTCTAACGTGCTAGTACATTTTATTTGAAAATCTTTCGAGGCAAGATGAGCAACATCATGAATCTAACTGAACCCGATATTTGAAAATCTTTCGAGGCAAAACAACTAAGAATTGATGTTGTCTAACGTGCTATGTATCGATCGTCAAATCCGAGATAACAAAATACTGAATGGAATCGTACTAATTTCTACGTTGAGGTTATTTGAAGTAGTCTGCTTTGCACATTTTAGTTCACTGGAAAAGACTAATGGTAACTCCTTTAATCATCTAGCTTTTTCATGCATCACTAAATAGTCAATTGAGTTCGTTGCAACTCCTCAATTTCTTCATTGTTGTGGAATAAGAAATAATATTTTTTTTTCTATCTGAGTAAGTTTGCATTAATTAGACATAACTAAGGAAATTTATAATGTCATAGTTAAGGAATTAAATGCAAATGTTAGGCTTCTACTTCTACCTTTACATAAAAAAATGCTACCTATAGAACAATAATCTTAGAATCTATCTATCATTGCTTCTTCAATCATGGGGTAATTTCATATCCTAATTATTCAAAGAATTTTATCAATTACATTCAGGTTTTAATTTCCAACTTGAAAGTTTGTGGCCTTGCATCGAAGGCTAAGGTCATTTTGTTAAAGAGGCATTTCTTAACTATTTTAAAATTGCAGGATATGATTCGAATATGATATCAAAAACCTATTCATTGTGAAATTTTCGACTTGTCTATGGACTTAATAGGGTTGATTTCAAAGAAGGAAAAAAATAAAAATGAAATGATATAATTTCACAAAATCACGTGATGCTAATAAATTATTTGTGTGACCACTCAGAAGTGAAAAGTAACACCAATCTCCTAAATAAATAAGTGAAATTAAGGGAACATCGTCATCTTGCCCAAATGAAGCAATTAGTAGCTAGGAGTAAATCTAGAGAAGATACATATTGTTATTCAATTTATGATCCACTAAGGAACAATACCAATGACTTTTTTTTATGATTATCACTTTCGTAAATAAAAATTATCACCAAAAATCCTATCTTCTGAGTTACATTAAGAAATTACACAATGAAAAAAGCCTTTAAAATCTCCAAATGATAAGGCTATCAAGTGAATAAGTTTATCGTAGAGAGGGTGGAGGCTAAGGCAAGTGAATAAGTTTGTAAGCTTCATAGTTGGTATACCAAATTTCATTTTCTTTTAATAATGGTGCTTGCTCTCGTGCAACTCAATTAATTTATCATATATGTCTAATATTTTTAGTAATGCATATCGTTTAGATCAATTTCTTTTTGTCCGGATGAATCTACTATTTAATAAATAAAAATCCTTCCAATAAGCAAAAAAAAAAAAAAGAATCTTGAATTTACTTAGTCCATCATAAATTGTCACATAAAAACTCTAGTAACATAAAAATTAGTTACCCAAATTTTGAAGAAGGTAAATAACACATCATTTTCTTTCCAAAATGTGATTTATTATTTTTTGGTGGTAATTTGAAGTGAGATATAGTATAGTATTACAAATTACTTTCTTTCTTTATCAGCTCCAACATTTTTATAATTTTTGCTTTCTTTATTTATCAGCTCCAACATCTTTTTTAATTTTGCTTTCTTTTGTTTATCAGCTCCAACAGTTGCAAGCAAACAATTACTATAACATTTTACTCTAAACTTAGTTAAAAATTAAATAGCGTGGTATACCTTGCCAATACAAAAGAAAAGGTTAGATTTATGCGATAACAACAATATATTCCATATAATCTCCTACAGTGAGATAGGAGAGGATAAAGTGTATTCGAATCTTACCTTCACCTCAAAGGTACAGTAATTGTCTCCCGATTGATACTTGACTCAAGAAAAATTGTTTAAAGCAGTTCAAGAAAAAAAAAAAGTAACAGATACACTGCAAATAACAAATAGTAACAAAAACATCATATGATAACATGGGTCGTAACTACAATAAATATATGATAGTCAAATATAAGCAACAAGTAATAATAGAAGTCGAAAGACAAGAAATATATATATGTATATTTGAGGTTCGAAGAGGGTTGGGCTTGAACAATCATGTCTAAAACTCTTCCAGACTGGCCATTTTGCTTTAACATATATATATATATATGGGCTTAAAATTTCACATAGCACTACTTTAATATAGGAAAAATTACTTAACTACACTCCTTTAATTATCTTAATAACCATTTATTCCTACTTATTATAAAAATTTCAAAAATTCCTTATTCCCCCAATTAAAAAAATATGAAAGATACATAAGGATTTTCCACCCTTTTTTCACCCAATTGGCAAGTTTTACTTTACTAAAACAAAATCCTATTTTCAAGCTACCCACTTCCCCATTAACAACCCCAATTAAAATTTACCATATTATTTTTTATTCCTTTTTTATTTCCCTACGTTTTAGGTGTATAATTGTCTAATTTGAATTCCCCATTCCACACGTTTGCAGTTTAACAAAATTTGAATTCAAGTACAAATTTGCAGCCATATCTATTTGATATTTTGTAGGAGTCTCCTTCTAACCAGATTTTCTAAATTTTTTAAGGGCAAACATTTTAGTCTCCTTCTTTCTCTTCATCGTGTGAGTTTACAAATATTATGGAAGAGTGTAAATCTGGAGATGGTAATTCACAACACCATGACATTGTTAACATAGATTAGTAATTAGCTGAGACAGGATGAACAAGTTTTTATGTTGTTTTGTGTTGAAGACAATTATCTTTTGTGTTTTTTTAAAAGCTTATTGGTATTACAATAGTTTGTTAGTTATTAATGTTATGTGTTTTCAAGTTATTATTTTAGACACAGTTGTTGCTTTATAACGTTATGGTACAAAATTTTATTGTTTTAGTTTAAATATTTTTGACAGTTAATTTACAAAATGAAGTATATGACACTTAAGATCTAATGTGTATGATACATTATTGTTTGAGTTTTAAGTATTTTTCACTTTATAAAAATGATGTATATGATACATAAGTTATAATATATACATGTACAAATATTGCAGTTACATATTTAGCAACTTGAATTATACGAATGTATATGATACATCATATACATAAACAAACTAATCACAGATTAATATTACAGTGCAAAGCACCACTAGAATGTAATACATCAAAATTATAGTTCATAAGGCAGTAAACACGAAACATGTAGTACACATTTGAACAAGTCAAGTTTTGGGACACTAGAATAACTCATAAGGGAGTATACACGAAAAATATAATATATTTTCAATCACATGAATGTATCTGATACATAATATACATAAATAAACTCATCTTTAATTACTGTTACATTGAAACCCAACACTGTTGAATATAATATATCAAATTTATAACTCATAAGGCTGTATACACGAATCATATAGTAAACAATTGAACAAGTCAATTTTTTTGTACACTTGAATAACTAAAAAGACAATCTACATGTAACATATAACATATTTTCAATAATATGCATGTATATGATACTTCACATACACAAACAAACTCATATAGCATTACTATTACATTGAAAACGCATCACTGTTGAATCTAGTTATTTATAAAATTTTATCAGTTGTATCAATACAAAGCGGATACATGCCGATTCCAGATGCATTCTTTTTAACTTCGAAATAAAGTTTCACACCCATGTCGTTTTTGATTTTCAATGGACATGAGCTTCCCTCGACAATGTATCGTATTTCAATATCCTTTGTAACAGTGTCGATCTCAAGCTTTGATAAAATCAACGTTTTCAGATTCACAAATGAAATGGAATGGCCAACAACAATACCATGAACTTTGTAACCTTCATAATTAACATCGCTTACCCAAATTTCAGAATGCCGCAGCAGAATTGAGATATTCATCTTCAAACCTTTTTTTTTTATTTCTTAGTATGCAGATCAACTTTTACAAGAATAATTTTGATTTATGAAGATCATCTGATTTAAAATTTGAATTTACTAATCAGTTACACAAGCTATATAGCATTAATTACGTGATTTCAGTTACAAATAACAAAAATCATGGTAATTACTCCTAATTAATAGCAGCAGATGCAAAATATGATGTATCAGGACTTATGTATCCCGTGTTATTTGGATGTATCCCGCTTCCTTGAATTTTAAGGGATTTTTAGTAATTTCAATTCTAAAAGGGATAAAAGGTCATTTTATATTTATAATATGTGGTTCCTATAATTTATACTATATATATATATATATGGGCTTAAAATTTCACATAGCACTACTTGGGCCTTTATAATGTTCTGGGCTATAATTAGTACAGCTTTTCATGAGCTCAAATCAATTAAAAAGTTGATGAAGCATTTTCGAAATTAGGTATTGTTCCTCTAATTTACTAGTAAGAGTCTATTATAAAAGGAGTGCACAATTCCAAATCGTTGGTAGGCTCATGGCTCCATACCCCACTCATAAGACGAATCATTTTGGTCCACCATCAATTTGACACTTAGAAATTTTAATTATTCTTCATCGACAAAATTTCATTTTGGAAATTATGTATACCGTGTTTTCTCTTTATGAATATAACATCTTTTCGGTACGCAATACAGATATGATTTTCTCCTTGTACCAAATTGTGGAGTGAAAGGACTCTCTTCTATGGAAAAACTATAGATTTCATTTAGAGTATTCAACATTTAATTATATATTTTTAAAAATATATATATTTTGACTTATATATACATGTATTACCCAAATAATGCCTCTTCAAGTGAGTTAAAGTAAGATGACTTTATCAATTGTGAAAAAATGGAATATCACATGCCACAATATCTTTTAAAATGTTCACTCTGGCATATGATCATATATACATATTCAAACAATATTTTAAGTGAGATTATGTAGGCAAAAGAAAAGACAAGTTGAGGATTTGTGTATATTGATTTGTTGATTTGTCCAATATATGGAAGTGACCAAAAAAAAAATGTGGAAGGCCTTGAACATTCTATTGTGGTGGAACTTGATCTACACCATTAACACTATTTAGTGTTGTTGGAAACCACTTTGAGCTTTTTTAGGAATGGACTGTGGGGACTATTCAGTGTGTCATTTCTAGAAACATCACACTATATTCTACTATCATTGTTACTACCACTATTACCGCTATCGTTGTTCTGAATTATGTAACGTTATATTTATATGCCTAGAAATTTCAAAGATTTGTTTGGGTCACGTGGTATAATGGTGTTTTCTTTGTTTTTTCTCTTTTGCATCTAATCAAACACCTTCACATAAATCTACATCTATTAATACTTACATAAGATTGATTTGTATTCTGTTTTACTTGAGATGAAGATCGATTGGAAGCAATCTCTTCATCTTTTTTCTGAATATAGGAATACGATTGTGTATACACAACCTGTTTAACAAATTTTATTAGGTCAATCATGTGGATATTCCAATGGGCCATCTGAAATTTGTTGGATGAATTCGTGTACCCTTTCATCTCCAGTCCCCATTCTTTTTTAAAGGGATAAATGGATTTTATCACGTGAAAAACTATAGGATATTATGGGCCCTCATTTGGGCTGATATACAGCTGTTTGATTGACCATAAATGGGCCATATGGGCCCATATACATTTTTTTAACTATGACAAAAATTTGAGGTCTTTATTACACAATTGTAGCCTCTAGTGCGTGTCTACAAAAAAATCCAGAGAAAAAAAAGTACAAACTATTTTGCAAAAAGTATTCTTATGTTTGGAAAAGATAGAATGGGAAATGACAAGGCAAAAACCTTCAAATGACCAGATTCTAATAACCCATACATTTACATCACATCAGATGTTGTGACCAAAATCTTTTTAATCACTACTGAGTTGTGAGGGCGGAAGAGGATTTTTGAAGTAACGGTAAAATTATCATATCAGCGTGAAAATAACGATTAATGCTGACATTAGGGTTGTGTGTGGATTGTGGTCTTACAGACTCTGCATGAATGTGAAATGTCATGTGCATCAATCTAGCTTTTTTATGAGTTGTGAAAGTATATAAAGAATTATATTGTTCATCGAAAGTCACTTTGAAAATAAGTCTATAATAATATCAACTTCCATTAAAAAAATAGTTGTTTTCTAGGTCATGGATTTAGATTTATAATATTTTTGTTTTGTTAGGTACTAAATATATTATTTGTTACATATTAAAAGAATATATTAACACAAAGATAGAATTTGAGCCAAAGTTATAAAGTTTTGTCATATCTGTAACTACTAAACAGGCTTCATGTGCCTTTGAATTAAAAATCTCTTAAATTCAGGGCTCAAACGAATACACTCTATTTCAAGGGTTGAACCTAAGAGATTCCTTTTTCAGACATATATATTAGTCGAGTTTTAAAATAAATGTTTGAACATTTGACAAGAGACATAGGTTTTTCATAAGAAGACATATTATAACAATTCCTAACCCCCCCCCCCCCCTTTTCTTTTTTTTTCAAATTGCACTTGTAAATTGGGTAGTGGAGACAATAATACTCCCTATGTTTTTCCTCCAACATTCATCTAAATTAGGAAATGAAGACAAGGTGTACAATTATTTTCCAATAACATATAAATAGATATTGTGTATGCAATAACTATAATACTATATATTGTGAATGAAATAAAAGAAGAGGGACAAAGTGTTGTTATACATATCCCTCCATACTTTGAGAACCACTATCCAGACAATCCAACAACGCCCAAATTAACAATTGGCCCACTATTTTTTTTTCTCTTTTGCAACTATCTGTAATGGAGTATCTGTTTAATTTATCTCATTGATCAACACAGAGAAATAAAACAGTTAGATAATATTTAGTGGCGGATTCAGGATTCTCAGAAATACACAATCTTAAAGAATTTTTACAACATCTTAATGACTAGATTAAAACTTTCACTTGTGATAAGAGGTGTGGTCAATATATTTATTAAATCAAAGCTTGATTTCAATTTTTTCAGCAAAGGAGTATCGCTTCACACCACATGGACAAGGTAAGTCCGCCCTTGATAATACTTAACTATCTACCTATGTCTTGCCTAATATTAATTTGTTGGTATATATTATCAGATCACTTAAAATATATCTACATATAAGTCCTTTATAATATGAAAAAGAAAAAAGATTCTTCGTTTCAAACAAGGGTCGAATCGAACTCCACAATGTCGGGTCGATAAGGTTCTTTTATTCACCTCAGATGAAATTTTCTTACGCTAATTGTATATATGACTTATCCTTTCAAGGAGATCTGATAAAATTTGAACGATATGAAAAAGATTGTGATGACCCATGTGTAAGGATGACATGGATAACTCGAGAAATGTTCCAAATTTTTTGTCAATCCACATCATTAAAAACTAAAGCGTAATTATAGATGTCAAAGGGTCTATCAAAAATTGTATATCTGTCTTTGAAAGATAGGAATAAAATTTACGTACAAAATTATATCGGGTTGGTTGTTAACCACTTATTTAACTCTGTTTAATTGAGTACTTTACTCTCTTGTAGACTTGTAGTTTAGCTTACAATTCAATTTCTGCATGAATATGTTCCCCACATTACCATTTGCTAAATCTTAATCTCTACCCTAAACCAACTCTCTTTAAAACCATAGTTAATTATTAATAATAATAAGTGAGCACAAGTATTTGCCCCCTTTTTCCTTTCTATATTTTCAATTCAAGTCTTTCACTTTTTTCCATGATAAATTTTGTTAAAAAATTAAAAAAGTTGGATACTTTTTAGAGTACTTTTGGTGGTCAAGTGTGTTTGTTTAACAAATGGGCCCAATTTGTTGGGCTAAAGAGGGGACAAGAAAGGATGGGCTAAAAGGTTTAATCTCCATGAACCAATCAATTTGGATTGGACTTTAAAGTTTAAACACCTATTGTCTTCATCACTAGTTTACTATTTGTGTTTAGATTAGGGAGCATAAACAAGATTTTACTATGGAAAGTGGGGAATCTAACCTTTGTGATTAAGGATGGACCTTTCAATGCTTTGGGAATCATAACTAGTGTCATCTTCTTTATTCTTAATAATAATAATAATATATAATTAGTACGTACCACTAACTATTATTATTATTTCAACATTAGAGAAAGAAAAAAAATATATAAAAAGTATTCCAACTTTCTAATCTATCTTGTCATGTTTTGTGCTTTAAATTAATGTTTATCCTCTAACCAAATTAATACATTCTAAATAACATATTCAGGTTCGAATCTGAAAAATTAAATTAAATTTTGTTCAAAAGCGTTTATTTAACTTCCCAAAATAGTTAAAGTTTCTCGACCTCATTCAAATTCTTGTATCTCAAGTTAACCTATACTAAATGATTTACCATTGGACCTATATTTAGTAGATGATTAATATGTACATTGATATACAAAGATATTATGATTCTCTATATCTGCTTCGAACTCTTTTATAAATATCCAAAAAAAAAAAGTGCATCCTCTCCTATATGCTAGCTAGGCAATAATAATTGAACAATATTAGGGGACTTGAATTCAACACCAACAATATAATATGATATATAATATTTCCCCTTCTAATCCTAACCTCCAAAAGTGAGGGACAAACTCATTTTATTGATGCTAGCATGTGATTTTATGGCCACAATCAAGGTCCTCCATAGTGCTATAATTTTTATTAATTTTTTATTTAACCTACTATGCCCTTCAACTAAACCTAGTCCATAACCATTATAACGTCCCCCACCCACAAAAACTCTATTATAATTATTCATTATATTAATTATTTCTTTCCTATTTAGGAAAACTTTCTTACAAAGGTTTTTTTTTTCGGTGTTTAGGACCCCTCTATTAAGCTTTTGATTAATTATCTATTGACATTTTGATACTTGTTATTATTTATAATCATAATTACAATCTAACAACCTCTTTAGTAACCTTTCAAAATCTTTATCTTTCAAAGGAGATTTTTCGTTACTAAGTTTTTTTTCAAAAAAAATTAAACTTTTTGAGAGCAATTATTCATATTTTGTTTATCATTTTTTAGAAGTTTGTTCGATAATATTAAAACAGTAAATTGTGATTTGCTAGCCTTTTTTTTTTAAAAAAAATACTAAAATAGAGATAATTTATTTTTCATCTTGTCAAACCTGATTTTGGTGGCAAAGCTTGACCAAATAAATTTCCCTAACTCCCCAAAAATAACTATTAGGATCGTTTGATACGCTGGATATCATATCTTTTCTTATGTCCATAAAAACTTTGGATTATTTTCATCTCTTAGGTAGAATAACACTAGAATCGAAAAAACTTAAGATTGTATAAAAATTTTCAACTAAACAACAAAAAAATTTCACGTCGCATAGATAATATAGCATTGCTCACAAATTTCGTAGTGAATTTACATGTTTGCTTGTTATGTAATTTCCTCTAAATATTATTATCCCAAACTAGATTCTACATCTTTACTATTGAACTTTTTAATCTTTTTATGGTAAATATGTGCATATTATACTGTATGAACTCCACATGAATATAATGAAAAAGAAAAAAAGTTGAAAAGAATAATTGACTGCATTCAGTAACTTTGTTTCCTCCAAATGTAAAAACTTTCCCTTTTGAGAAAGTGGAAACTTGTAAGGCTGACAGCTGTAATTATTATTATAATTATAAATACTATAGAGTAACAGAATAATTAGACAGCCCCTTAGCTTTATTTTATTGTAATATTTTTTTTTGTTTCATTTTTCAGTGTCAACAGTAATAATGCATGAACAGTGTCCCTTATATTTGGAGCACTTGACCGACAATACTACAGTAAGAGGATAAAACAACAGCTCTTCGACCCACACCACTAAAATCCCTCAAATAAACCAAAGACAAAAATAAAATGAGAACCCTCATTCACCGTTGATAGTGATATATTCGATGTAATTTTACAATAACATAATAACATATAACACAAGACAGTCAAATATATATTTATTGTTAAAAAATTGTACGAAGTACATATATTAAAAAACTATATTTATATATAAATATATATATATATAGAAATATATTTTAATGAAATTTCCAAGTTCGTTGCAAATCTGACAAGAATAATGTAAACAATATTACGCAATATTATTCTCATATAGTAAATATAAAAATTATATTTGTGTTGTAGCTAAAATTTGAATAATTGTGTTAGGTTTGATATGACTATTAATATGTATATTTCGCTATACATATATATATATATTAAGGAATCCATTGTAAAATATGTGTTTGTGTAAAGCGAGAAAAGAAAGACAAAAGAAAACTGGACAGAGAAAATATATGTATTTGTATTTGTATGTACAATTTTCTCTCACTCTATTGAAACACAAACGCAATGTGTACATTTGTGTTTGTAAAAAGTGAGAGAGGCGAACAAGATCTTGAAGTGGGAAATGAAAATATATGTATGCATATGATTTTCTCTCACTTTATACCAACACAAACGTATTTTATACATTTATGTTTATATAAAAGCGAGAGAGGCGAGAGAGACTTGCGAGCGAGAAAACTAGAGAAAGAGGCGAATGGAAACAGTTTGCTACAGGTTATAGTTAATCAAAGTATTGTTATGACATTTGATTTTGAATTAATAATTTGATATTAAAATTTATGAGAAAATAATTTGAGTCATTCGTAAGAGGAAAAGAAAGCACAAATATTGTCAAAACAGAAATAATTAAAAATAAATAATTTAGAAGGGTATAGTAGTCACAATCTGTCCATCAATGAAAGTGAAAGGCAAAAATACAAAGAGGAAACAAAGTTAAGAATAATTGATTCATATGGCATATTGGAGCAATGAAAAAGCCCAAGTTTTCGGCGACATATCTATCCACACTTGTCTTGTCACAAGCAATACTCAAATTTAAATTCTAGAGTCGGTGAATTCAGAATAAACGTATGTGAACATATTATAGGTATATATTTTAATTTTTAAAAATATATAATGAAGTGGTATATATTGTGAATAATTCGAAATTTCATTATAAGTAGAAATTCTAGATTTGTGGTGAGAGACACATGTTTAAAGAGTACCATTGCAATCGACGTAATTAATCATGGAAAGTGACTTATTAACGTTATTAATTAAATATCAAGACCTAATCTTATGAGATCTATACAAAACCAAGTTAATAGACACTTTCTGAAATACTTTTTGTTACTACTAGTTTCTGGTTAGTTTAATTAAGTCAAAAATATATATATAACAATTTATTTAATTTAAATGCTCTCTAACCAAGATATCCTTGCATTGTTCCTATCATTTTTACCTTCTTAGCAATTTCCTTTATTCTATACAAACTCATGACTTGACATGAAATGAAACAAAATTTTGAATAAATGAATAGATCCCTGATTTTAAATCTTTGCTTTTTGGAAAAATGCCATTATGGATAATTTTGATGGACAGTAAAAAAAAAATACAAGTGGAAAGTGGGGAAATATCCAAGCATTTGATAGTGATTTGACTAAGGTAATGGTTCTCTATGTCATCAATTTGTTATTTTGTTGTCTACTTTTTAATTTCTTTTCTTCTTTTTAGGATCACATCATAATCATAATAATGTATGACTTTAAAGATTTTAATTGAGTCAAGTCAAGTTGTGGATATTTCTCACTCTTTGTTTGCATTTTATATATAGAAAATAGATTACTTTCAAGGACAATATATGTCCGGAAATTGGTACAAAAAAAAGTACCATTCATTTATATATATACTCTACATGAATTTGCATATAATTATGTTACATCATAAGCCAATATAACTACAATAAAATGTATAAATAACATTATAAAACATTAACATGGATTATAATGCAGCGGTGAAATTTTTTCATCCTTAATAAGAAGGGTTCAAGCTCTGAATATAGAGTAAATCATGTTAGAAGTGTCAACCTCTAAATGACCCTTGAGTGCATAATTTAAATATAATCGAGACTCACGATCTACGAACACCGAATAGACTAACATAGATTATGATGCAGTGGTGGGACTACTTCACCCTTAATAAGACGGGTTCGAGCTTTGAATATGGAGAAAATCCAGTTAGGAGCGTCATCCCCAATGAACCTTGCAGTGCTCGATGTGCATATAATCAGGACTCCAATACAAATTTCGAACACCGAATCGAAAAAAACTATCATACACTAACCTTATATGATATATTGTTTCGTTTCAATCACTATAGGTGTAATTTCAAGACAATGTCATAAAGTTTGCATCACATAAAAGTGGCTAGTGGCTGCTATTTTTATCAAACCACCCCCACACATACAAATATAGTTTACTTATTTAACACCCTTAATAACAGTATGACACGCCAATCTACCGGTGAAATTCACAAATAGTTATTTTTAGTATATACATATAATTAAAAATTAATTTTAAAGTTGAAACTTGTGAATATTCGTATGAAATTTTCCCTTTCAAAATTTGACTCTATATGATAATATAATATTTATTTTTCAAAACAAAGCGGAAAATAATTTTTTTTTCTATTTGGTGTTCAATATCTTTATTAAGATTCAATTATATTTATTTTCGTGCCAAAAAATCTCATGTCAGTTTCTTTTTTAAAAAATTTAAAACTCTATAAGATAATATCTATTTTTCAAAACAAGACGGAAAGTTTGTTAGTGGACGCTATTTCAAATTTTCTATCCAACCAAATATATTTATCGTCATGTTGTTTCACCTATATATGGAATTCGAAATAATATTTTGAAAATGATTAATTTATTAAAGTCATAACTGAAAATAATGTGAAGTGTGGTTATTATTTTTACAATGTGCACAATAGTCAATAGATGCATGTATATATATGCAATCTAGTATAACTATATGATACGTTGAAGTAGGAAAAAAAGTACTATATTAGAAAAAAAATATGAAGTTCGTGTTAAAATTTAATATTAGGTCCAAGTACCATGAATATAATGCAATTTCAGCAGCCAGAATATATTTGATGACAACATGAACAATAATGTCCAGGTACTTAAAGAAATTGATCTTTCCATAATTTAATTGTCTGATTTTGATATACATAAATAAAGTCATAAATAAAAGAAAATTAGTTTTTAAAAATATATAATATGTATCATATGTCTATAATCTTAATGTGCTAATCATATTATGTAGAAGGTTAAAATTTAAAAATTATTAAAATAAAAAATATTTTTTAATACAAATTTAAAAAAATAAAAAATAAATTAAAACGAAAAAGATAATATAATATCCGATATCATCAAAGTTTTGTATTCGATCAGTGGCCTAACGTTATTTTGGTCAGAAAAAAAAATGTATAAGGTATCCAAAGACTCGTGATGATTTGACCATATTTATTTAATTTGATAAAGAAGAGTATAAAAATTCATTTAATAATATATTAGCATCTAGCATATAATTGGGGCTATTTGTACGACTATATATACGAGTTTTATTTTTTTTTTAAAAAATAAAACCACTGTCACCCCTCTTCCTAAAAGTGTATATATATGATCAATTACATAATGATATATATAAAAAGATAAAGCCTAGTTTAAATTGTTACTTTCAAATTTGAAAAGTATAATATTCAATTTCATGATGAGAAATATTATGATCGAAATAAAAATAATATTATATATGTCAAATTAAAAACTGACAGGCATATATATAGAGAAAATCAACAAAGCTAACGATTGATACATAAAAGGGAAAAAGAAAAGAATACAAGTCTAATCAGATCACAGGTATACGATAAAAAATAATAATTAAATACAAATTGAAAACTTGTCGAGATGGTAAACATTCCTTCATTATTCAATTAAGATTTTTGATTCGAGTTTTAATAATTTAGCTGTCTTTAGTAAGGAACATTTTACTCTCTAGATTCTTATACAGACATGGTTAGACGAAAAGAATGTCACAATTAAATTAACGATGCAGTAATAATTAGGTACCACTTAGAGGAATAGTGTATGCATTTAATTAAACAAGATTAGATTAAATTTAATAATGGTGTATGCCATACAGAAAGGGAAACATAAAATTAGGGACCACATAATTGGTCTCTTAAGTAAGAATTAAGCCAGAAAAATCAATTATATGCTGTCGGTTTGAATTTGTATTCTACACTAGCTAGCTTTATTAGCTAGACCTATATTATGTTATTTTTTTTTCATTCGATATTTGATGATATTTATATTGAAGATCGATTAATTTAAATTTGCGTATTTTGGGGCTAGTATCATGAGTAGCACTTTCAACAAATTAAGATTCGTTTTCAACATTTAGAGTTTAAACCCCAAAATATTTAGTTAAAGTGAAGAATTCTCAATCATTTCATTGGTGCCCGATAATCAGTATAATGACTTGTTGGACGATTTTGCTCGTGCAACAAGATGGTGCTGTGTGCATTATAATTATAGGTCCAACTTGTTATATGTGATTTTGAGATTTTGCTTTGAGCAACTTGTACTTCACGTGCTTGTACGTTTTGTCATTTACGTTGTAATCTATGATATTTTTGCATGGGAAAATACAAACCTACCTTTCCTTCTTACTTCTTGTTTCTTTCCTCTACCCCCCACCCCCACCCCCAACATAAGGGGAGGATATACCCCCACCCCACCCCCACATCATAAGTGGTGATAAATCATGGTCAAGTTACACATTTGATCGGTCGTATAAAAATAATATATACTAGTATTTTGTATTAATAAATGTATATTTCATGTATATCATACTTTATATATATATATATATATATATATATATATATATATATATACTATATTTGTTGTCGATTATAGAATTTTTAACCAAACTAAGTCATTATATAAAACAATTTACCAAAGTAATACATTTTTCTAAAATTTTACAAAACTAGTATAAACGTATTTCATGGTAACGTTTTAGGGTATATTTTATTTTTAAAAAATTAACAGTATTAGGTTGATATTTGTCACTGTAAGTAACGTTTTACTTTTAAAACGTTATTTTCAGTAACGTTTTAGGAGTAAAACGTTACTGTGAGTAACGCATATCAATCTGACGCCATCAACTTTTAAAAAGTAAAATATATCCTAAAACGTTACTGTGGAATACGTTTATACTAGTTGTGTAAAATTTTAGAAAAACATATTATTTTGGTGAATGACTTTATATAATGGCAAACCTCTCAATTATATATCTTAATTTCTCATACACAATTAGGCCTACAGGTTCAACTGAGTTCATATAATTTAAGTTCAAGCCAATATGTTTGTCTTTAAAAAAATAAAATTCATACACTTTAAATCGTTATCAGACATTAAATTACTACTAATATATATGCTTTTCTTGATTTAATGAGTCAATTTACTACATGTTTAATTAATAATTAAGAAGATATATATGATGAAGAAGTCATGTCAATGAGGCAAATCATTACTACAGAAGTAGTACTATTATACTACACTTTGATCAGTCCATCATGTATATCTTTTTCAGAGTCGAAAAAAATTCTTCAATGTGGTGATCGATCGATATTCACAAAGGTGATTCCTCTTGTCTACCTTTATTACAAAAGTTAAAATTAAAGTTGTTTGTTTTTAGAGAGTATTGAGAGAATCTTTACATGCATTCCACAAAGTAAATATTTGTACAACATACATTCGTAGTCTATATAATAATCACATCCTCTCTGACAGCCACGCACTAATACTTACACTCGAGGTTTTTCGCACTCGCGCATAAAGTATCTCGTATTAATTGACAGTCAGTTATTTTAATGCTTATATGTTCGATTCATATTAATAACTCAATAATTATATAAATATAATTTTACTATTGCTTCAAAACTCTACTTCAGTCATAATTTGTTGATTTAATTCATAATAAAAAATAGGGCAAACCAACATGTAAAATATTCAAATTATGTAAGTGGTATTAGTGAGTTGTTTTAGTTGAAAAAATGTAAGAGGGGCTCGAGTAAGATCTTAATAATAATTAGAGTCTCTAATAATTATGTTAAGCCTAAATATTGACCACATCGATTTTTGCGTCCTATATTGTTTGCAAAAGGCATGAAGTTCGACTTAGCAAATTATTGAATGTGAGCCAATAAAATTTCAGATTTGTGATATGTAAAAAGAAAAAGATACTTAAACATTTTAATGCATCCGATATTTTTGACGGAGTATTTGTAATGTTAGGTTGATTTAAATTTAATATTTTTACGAAGCGTGGTTCTAATTAGTGCATCGGAAATTAATATTTTCATTCGGACCATAATTATATTTAAAATTTGTACTCACAAATAAAAGGTGAAAATTCTTTTAACTTTAAAAATATCATGAATTAAGGGTCATTAAGTAAAAGGTAGAAAAATATTAATTCAAGATAAAACGTGAAATTATTTTACAGTCTCACTCATAATTTTTGGGTATTTATTTATTCTACCATTTGTACATTCCATTACATTCCAACTCATGGAATATCTTTGTCTTTTGCATCCCACCAACAAAACGATTACTTAAGGGTTATGCACCGACTAAAATCTACTCTATATAAGCAATATCATGGTTGATAACATATTAGGAGCTAAGTTATTCATTTATATAAATTAGTTCAATATTTGATTCACAATTAGAAATCTACTTAAATAATACATATACAAATTAAGAAAAAATCTTTTTATAATTTTATGAAGAATAAAAGACGAAATATGTAATATACTAATTATTAACACATGAATAAATAAACTCAATATAACTAATAAATACGTTAATTTCCTCTTAACTAATTCATATATTACCAACTCCATCCGCAACAAACTCTTTCAGTCAACTTTGATATCCGCAATGAAACTATTCATTACTACTTTTCACTAATATTTCAAAAACTTGAAAGATCATAATGTGAGTAATAGTCAACAAACATATTATAATAAATACACATTATAAATTTATATCATATAGTTAAAAATAAGAATACGTAAGGCTGGAATAATGGGAGACAAGATAGGAGAGCAGGGATTTGAGGGATAGATGATAATTCCCACTTGGCTTGCCAACTTAAACACTACACATTCACGTCTTTTTATTACATATTTTTTTAATACTAATATTATTTTTTTAATAAATAAAATATAAAAACACCTTGTTCTCGAGATGTTAAAAAATTTCAGAAATTGATATAATGAGTAAATAAATAAAAATATCTCAAAAGGGTGATAAGAAGTCAACGGTCAAAGATTTGCATTAATGTCTATGTCTCCCTTTTCAACCTACAAACTATAGTATAAAAATAAAAAATATTCACAATACAATACATACATTCTTTTATTTTGCTATATTTTTTCTCTTTGTTTGTAAACATTCCCATAAAATCCTCAAACTTATATTACTCCTAACACCAAGCACTAAGCGCCCTATATGGTAAAGGTCCTACCTGCCTTGGTGCACCCGCCCAAGTCTAATATTTTTTTTTTTTCATCTAATCTCGTAATAATTTGACAAATATTTTCATATTTTAAAAATGAATAACGATTAGAGATAAGACGGAGTGAACGAAATTCCTTTATTTTTAATTAAAGTTTATTTGTACGACCTTGAAAATGGAGCAATTTTAGTAAGCGTGTAGATCTTAGTGGGCCCCGATGATAACCTAAACACGACGTCTAATTTTTTCCGAGTAGAAAATTGTTATCAAACCTAATTAAAACATACTCTTCTTATAGACTTATAGAAATAAACGTATTTTCACATATTCTTAATAATCTGAAATGGTTGGGGAGAGGAAAGGTTTCCCTTTTAAGATATTTCCGGAAGCAGATTCAGTGAAGACGGTATGGGGCTTGTAGATTAGAGGATTTAGAGCAGGTGATTATAAACCACGGTGTCGGGGGTAACAATGACCTTAAAAATGAGTAATTCTGAACTTTTGACTCCGCTTACCAACCTCATGTGGCTACAAATTACGGTGTATCGGTGGTTATAATGACTTTAAAAATGAGTGATTTTAAACTTTTGATATCGCTTACCAGCCTCATAAACATATATTGTTGAAGATTCTGATAATAAGGCAAGACAAGCAAGATAAAAAAGAATTCAAGATTACTCTCGTAAATGACCAATTTGTGGAATATGTATTATCTTCTTTTATTAGACTTTTTATATTTATATATTTTTTTTGTTAGTCTTATTAAATTTGAATTATAGGAAGTGCCATATACTATGGTTTTAATTTGTTTTTGTGTCTAAACTTGTCTACCTAATATCCATCAGATAAATTGACTTGTCTTTAATTGCAACCGTCCACTCCACATTAGTCAGCCCTTGACTAGTCAATACATTGAGACAACTATTTGTATACATTGGCGATCAGGAATTATCTCGTTGATGACTTTGTTCATACTATATGTCTTTATTTCGTGATAAAATTAAAATTTATATTAAAAAATTTCATTATATATTTAAGAAAATTCGAATTAAAGACTTTATTAAGGATAAAATATGACTTATCTCTTAATTATAACCTTTGTTGATTTTGTTCGTTAATATAATTTTATTAATTCATTTATTTTCATCCATAAAAATAAGAAAAGGAAGACAAAACATTTTGATAGATTTGAAGTGATTATCTTATCACCATGTTGACTTGTTCCAATTTATTCATATTTCTTCTATTACTTAATTTGTTTTGTTACGAGAGAATTTGAGTCCCTTTGACCAATAATTTGTGCAATATATTCTTGATAATTGTTAAAGTGTTTTTTGGGATTCACCAATAGAGTTATTATTATGACTTGCATGAGATTTACATTGGTTTTGCAGCTTTTACATATGCTATATATAACAAATCTTGTGCATTACATTAATCTTAACTTTGTCCAATGTTACGCTCAAACGAAAGGTTTGAAGCAACGTAAAGTTATACTCCCTCAGTTTCTATTTAGTTATTTAATTTAAAAGTGACACACATATTAACACAAAAATGATTATCATAGGTTAGTTATAATTTTACTCTTAACTTAAAAGATTATGCAAATAAATGTATTTTCTAAATCCAAAAAACATGTATTACAAATTAGTAGTACTAGAAATTTTTCTAAAATTAAATAAGGACATATTAGGAAAAATATTATTATCGTTTCATAATTTATTAAAATGAACAAATAAATAAAAACAAATATAAACAAATAAATAGAAACAAAAAAAGTATTCAATAACAAATAATTTACGAATTTAAATAATAAAATTAATTAATAATACTTATATCAGGTTAAATTACGTACATCATACTCTTTGTCTCCTTGCCCTATTTGTTTTACGCACTCAACAAACATCTAGCTGAGTTGTGACAAGTCATAGTAAAATTGATAACCACAATTTTATGGATGATAACAAATAATTTTGACTAATCAAAGAAAAATCGAAACAAGTAATTATTTATTATTTTTTCAAAGTGACGGCAACAACAAAAAGAAATATTAGTACATAAAATTTTATTTTCAGCTTTGAAATTTACAATTAATACATAATTAACAACTAATTAAGTCTTTTAAGTACTTGATTTAATTCATATAAAGTTTTAATATCAATGAGCAACTAGACTCGAAAATGATGTATCTACTTAGACTAAATCAACATTGTTTGTTCCCTAATTTATGTTATTTGTTTTTCATATCTTCAAATAATGTTTAAATTAATTAAGGCAATTAATATGCTAGTTTATTTCTAATGTTGGAGGGTTATTACTTATTACACTAGATTTTTCTCTCAAACAAATTTTGCTTGACGGTGCGACGTGTCTATATATGTTACTTATCAATTAGAAATTTAATTTTTGAGAGCAAACATACGCCACTTTCAATTGCTTTTTATGGTAATTCATTGAAAGATATGAATACGAGTTTAAATTAGGTAATATTCATTATATTTTAAATTATTTATCGTAATTTATAAAATTAATTGTCTCAAATTATTCATAGTTTTAGAAGGTCAAATATAAAACAAATATTTTTTTCATTTTAATTCTATGTTCGTGAAGATTTCTTACACCTAGCCTAAACTATGTGTGATGTTATAGTTGTTCAAATACCATTGAAAGAAAAAAAATGTCAAAACCACCTCTTAATTAATGATTCTCAACTTGACGACATGTAAAAGAGAATCACGATAGATAACTTGTGATGTTATAGTTGTTCAAGTATCAATAAAGGGCAAAATAACCAAAATCGCTCCTTAATTAAGAGTATTTTATAAAATTATGTAAAAGAGAATCACGACAGATAATTTATGATGTACAACATACCAACTAACTTAGATTTGTTTTAACTTATCACTTATTGCATGTCTATTAATTAAACAAACTTAGCTAGGTGTTAAATTTGCGCCCATAGCTTAAATTGAAAAGATATAAAAGAAGATTATATAGTAGATAATATACTATAAGAATTGCTTTTTAGTTAGGTAGAAATTAGAATACAACAATATCATCTTTTTCTACGAGAGACCAAATGTAAATATTACCTATATGGTTATTATATGTTACAAAGTAAATATTTCACCTTGTATTGTCAATCAAATAATAAGTATAATAATATATCAGTATTGTTTCACAAAAATGATAATGAATATACAATTTTTTTTCTCATATTATAAAATTCGATAATTATTTCTTATTAGATTCTTAACTTAACGTAAAGGTATTGTAAAAATTCAAATACATTATGAATCAAGCTAAGTTCCTACTTTGATAATGTTGAAAGGGAGAGAACAAAAAGTAGAGTTTATCAAGTGACAAAAGAAAACTAAAACATGGTATGTATACGTACGCTAATAGCCTAATACTACTATTAAATTACGTGAAGAAAGAAGAAAATAAAGTGGCATTTTAATTAGAAATTGCTATCATATTTTACTTGTGTTCACATTGAAAAAATAAAAAATAAAAAATAATTTACTATTTCCTAAATTACTACTTCACTCTTGGTTTAAATATTGTTTTTTTTTTAATATTACTATATGTAATTTTTTTATTTTTAATTTCATAAAAAGATATGAGATTAAACATAAACAAATAAAAATAAATGAAGAAATAATAGGATCCCACTAAAGCATATGATATCAGTGACTCCTTTTTGTACACGTGTCAAGCATCTGATCTGGGAACAATTGTCCAGTGGGTACATACATTCCTGATACTACACGTGTCTTCTGGGTAGCTCGAAATTGAAATTAAAATAAAACTGAAAAATAACAAAAGATATATATATTATTTATTTATATGAAAAATATTCAAAAATATTTTAAATTATTAATAATAACGAAATTAGATGGAATTTGTGAGTTTGGATATATCCAAGTTTTTTTTTTTTTATAGATTGTGTATTTGTACTATAAAATTAATTAAATATATACATATATATGTACATAAATTTTGTCCTGTTATACTATTTGTTTAAAAATATTTAAAATATTACATTTTTAACTTTTAAAAAAAAACATTAACTAATCAAATTATTATTTAATATTTGGTCGGTTATGTATGAAAGGTCAAATTTTTATGCGTAGTGTTGTAGTTTGCTATATTTGGTAAGTTTTCTTAATCATTTTTTGTAAAATCCAACTTAATTATCTGCCCTATTAGTGTTAAAATATACACTACATTATAAGTTTATTTTAAGTTAAGACTTTATAGGCTGTGGCAGATGACGTGTCTATTTTATCTTGTTAGTATTTTCATGTTTTATTAGTAATAACTTAAGCTATTTTAGAAGTTATAATGTATTTCAAACTATAATTAACTCGCAAAAAAAGAAATTGGGGCAAATGGATAAGGTGTCCGGAAATTGTACAAATAAAAATCCAAATTAGGCTTTAATTAGGTATTAGTAAAAGACAACAACGCCTTATAAGGACAATAAGAGAACTTTGCTCTAAAAATAAATGATTACGGTGTATATGTTACGAAGGAAAATATTTTCAGCAAACAAATATAGGATTTTAATCATTATTGTATACATAATAAAGATAAATATTATGGGAGATGTCGGTGATAGTTGGGGTATGGGGTGATGGGGATTTGAACTACAGGAGTGGGATAAAAATGAAGTGTGTTAAAGGATCGAAAGCACAATAAAATATTACTTAAATTTATTTTTTTATAATTCTTATAAAAAAGTTTCTTTTCATTTTAAAGTAATTTGTTTTTCTATCGAAATTAATTTTTTTACAAAAAAAGTTAACTAATTGAAAATATTGCAAGAAATTATAAAATATTTTTCTCTGTAACGGACAATCTCTGAATTAATCTTAAATACGTACTCTAAGTCGCAATTATGACAACAACGTATATAAAGGCATGAAAGTTGTATGTCTTTGTTAGTCACAAATGCATGTTTTCAATTTTTCAAAAGCAAATTGACATAAAAACCCAGGTATATATCCTATCCATAGCCACCAAAAGAAAAAGAAAAAAAAATACTTTTGAAGTTTAAACTAATTTAAAAATATCATGTCAAATTATTTTTTTAAAAAAAGTCATTCTTGCCTAAACATACTAT
The DNA here is from genome assembly GCF_036512215.1 of Solanum lycopersicum. Lineage (NCBI taxonomy): Eukaryota > Viridiplantae > Streptophyta > Magnoliopsida > Solanales > Solanaceae > Solanum > Solanum lycopersicum. Next base: position 68,651,435 of record NC_090806.1, read on the forward strand.
AAAGGGGGGAAAAGATTGATAAATTAAAATAAAATATAATAAAAACTAATATGCATATTACACAATAATGAAATTCTTATCCACACACCAAAAAGAAGGAAGAAAAAAAATTACTTCTTAATCTTTGTTCTTAAAAATGTTTACTCTATGTAATATGAAATGTCAAATTTGTTTTTTTTTTAAAAGGCACTCTTTTTTTAAAAAATATAATATAAAAAGGAAAAAAGAAAAAGAATCAATTAAATCAAAGAAAGTAGAAAATTATTGTACGAAATGAAGAAGCTAAGTTTAGGTAGCTGATCCAACTCAACCAACTAAATTTTCTCATATTTATTAGAGTACATATAGTATGTACATTTTCCTTGGGCAGCCATTTATGGCAATTTTCTTTTTTTTAAAGAAAAAAAAGAGTTATACTATAATATAAAAAATGTATTTATTTATTATTCACAAAACATACGCTTTTTCACTAAATAATATGTTGCAATGGATGAGTTTGGACCTCACTTAATTCTAGCTCAAATTTTGTACATGGAAAAATCTGTTAATAAGGCCTCCAATAAAAACCCTGCACGATACAAATTTAAAATAGTTAAAACTTTAAATTTTAATTCAAATATCGAACATCAGAAAAAAAAAATGAAAGTTCATATGCTTTCCTAATCCTATCCACACACCCAAAAAGGGAAGAAAGAAAAATATATTTGGATTTTGGTGCTGTATTTGTTTCTCCTCTGCACCTTTAGATATGCAAATACAAATTGTAACACCCGTCTTAAACGAATAAAATTTATTTGCATCGAATATCTATATCAATACATATTATATGTTTAAATTTATTATTTATTTTACTTAACTTTAATTCATTAATATATATTTTACTTCCATAAACCACATAATAAAAATTATATTAGTTTAGTGTAAACACCCGGAGCGGATAAACAAAAGCCACACTTCAACCAAACATCCCTTTAGAGGGTAACCCCTATATAAAGCCCCATTCTACTAACAACTTACACCCACACCAAACCAAAAAAAAAAGTTCACATAAACACTTCTTTCTCCTCTGTAACAAACTCTCTCTTTTTTGTTCACAAAATATAGTTTCACTTTTGTTAATTAAACAAAAACTATGCCTGAGGCACCAAAATCAGATGTTGTTACTGAAAAGAACAAGCAAATTCTTGATTTTATTGAAGAAGCTACCACCAATGTTGATGAGATTCAAAAGCAAGTCCTTGCTGAAATACTAAGAGAAAATGCACATGTTGAGTATTTGCAGCGCCATGGCCTTAATGGTCATGTTGATAGAGAAAACTTCAAGAAAATCATGCCTGTTATTACTTATGAGGATATTCAGTCTGATATCACTCGTATCGCCAATGGTGATAAATCTCAAATCCTCTGCTCTCAGCCCATCTCTGAGTTTTTAACAAGGTTTGTTATTCTTTCTTTGGTTTTTTGTTTTACTAACAAAAGAAAAAAAATATCGAAACTTGACGTGTTTCCCTGCATGGTTCATTGCAGTTCTGGTACGTCTGGTGGGGAACGAAAACTGATGCCGACGATTGAGGAGGAACTTGCGAGAAGATCACAGCTTTACAGTCTTTTAATGCCTGTGATGAGTCAATTTGTTCCAGACCTTGAAAAAGGAAAAGGAATGTATTTTTTGTTTATAAAATCAGAGGCTAAAACACCAGGTGGATTACCAGCTCGTCCTGTTTTAACAAGTTATTATAAAAGCCCTCATTTCAAAAACAGGCAACCTGATCCATACACGAACTACACAAGCCCTAACGAAACCATTCTCTGTTCTGATTCATACCAAAGTATGTATTCCCAAATGCTCTGTGGCCTTTGCCAGAACAAACAAGTTCTTCGTGTGGGTGCTGTTTTTGCCTCAGGTTTTATCCGTGCCATACGATTCTTAGAAAAGCATTGGCCACTTCTTTGTCATGATATCAGAGTCGGAACCATTAATTCCCAAATCACCGATCTCTCAATTCGAGAGGCGGTGATGAACATACTTAAACCAGATACAAATTTAGCAGATTTTGTTGAGGCTGAATGTAGTAAAAATTCATGGCAAGGGATTATTACTAGATTGTGGCCTAACACCAAATACATAGATGTTATTGTCACTGGTACTATGTCGCAATATATACCAACTCTTGATTACTATAGCAACGGTTTGCCTCTTGTTTGCACCATGTATGCTTCTTCTGAGTGCTATTTTGGTGTCAATTTGAACCCTCTTTGTAAACCAAGTGAAGTCGCTTATACCCTTATTCCTACAATGGGGTATTTCGAATTCTTGCCTGTTCATCGAAACAACGGTGTGTCGAATTCAATTGCCATGCCTAAATCACTTAATGAGAAAGAACAGCAAGAATTGGTTGATTTAGTTGATGTCAAGATTGGGCAAGAGTATGAGCTTATTGTCACAACCTATGCTGGTAACTTTTCTTATGTCAGTTCTACACATATGAAATGTTGAATCTTCTTGAGTGTTAATTGATATTTTTGATGTTTTCTTCCAGGGCTTTATAGGTATCGTGTAGGCGATGTGCTGCGTGTAGCTGGATTCAAGAACAACGCGCCCCAATTCAATTTTATCTGCAGGAAGAATGTAGTGTTGAGTATTGATTCAGACAAGACGGATGAAGTTGAACTTCAAAATGCAGTAAAAAATGCAGTCACACATCTTATGCCATTTGATGCACATGTGACAGAATACACAAGTTATGCTGATACAACCACAACCATTCCAGGGCATTATGTGTTATACTGGGAGCTAAATGTTAATGGATCAACCCCAGTTCCTCCATCTGTTTTCGAAGATTGTTGTCTCACCATCGAAGAGTCTCTCAACAGCGTATACCGCCAAGGTCGTGCCTCAGACAAATCCATTGGGCCATTGGAAATCAAGATTGTTGAAAGTGGAACTTTTGATAAGTTGATGGACTATGCTATAAGTTTAGGTGCATCAATAAATCAGTACAAGACACCAAGATGTGTGAAATTTGAACCAATTGTTGAGCTATTGAATTCAAGAGTAGTGTCAAACTACTTTAGCCCAAAATGCCCAAAATGGGTGCCAGGACACAAGCAATGGAACAACATGAATTAAAAAAGTTTTAATTAGCTAGCACAAGTTTCTTTTGAGAGAGGATCAATTTTTAGTGCTAGATATAATTGTTAAGATCATCTTGGTTAGGTTGACCCAAACCAATTTTATGGTTTTTTTTCTTTTCTTAATTCACTTTAAATCTTGGTATTTAAGTCTTTGTAGAATTTAACTTGTTCTTCATGATGGTAGAATCTTGAATTTAGCCATGTACAAAAAGAAAAAAAAAACAGTTCCTATTCTTAAAAAAAAAAAAAAAGCTTCTACCTTTAGTTAAATTGCCAATTTTTTTTTTATGTTTTGTTTCATTGCAAATTGAGTACACATTTTGTGGGAATTGTTTTCTTATTTTGGGGCATGAATCCTGCCCATTGAACTCTCATGAGCCACGTCCCAAAACGGTACTTCGTCTGTTTCAAAATAAGTGTGTAATGAACTTTTTTATTGATATTTATTTGAGGAAGATTTTTTCATTCGATACGGAAGATATAAAGTTAACTTTAGGTTAGTTTTGTCAATTTTTTAATTATTTTTTTAATCCAAAAGCATTGTTAGTAGTAGTAGTTTAGTATTAGTATATATAGCATTATTTTCAGGGGAAAAAGTAAATCAACTTTGTGTTACTTATAATTGAGCTACCACTTAAACTAATCTTTAAACCTCGTGAAACTAAACTAAAAGATTAAAGTGTTTTCGATTGACGTTAAAGTTTCATGAAGAAAATAAAACTTAATAGGATCCAAAATCAAATAGTGAGACTTTTGATGAGAGAGAAAAAAAATATTTCATATCAATTTAAGTGTTTTACGTCTCAATTTTAACGTCTTATTAGGCGTTTGGACATAGATAAGATCAAATTCATTAACAAACTCTCAAATTTTATCTTCTAACAACACTTCTAGGACATTTGCATCATCCTTTTGGATTCTTGAATTTTTTTTCCAGAAGAAGTCATGAAAGAGGCGTATTTTGGAATATAAGGCGATATCACGATACAAAATGATGAAATAAATATAGATAATTAGTGTGGAAAAAAAAACAAAATTAATATTCTTTATCTCTCATACAAAACAAGAAATGATATCTAATAGTGTAAGTTATATATGAAATAAAGTAATCACAAATTTTATCAAATGATTATTATTCTTTTATCTCATTTGTCAAATGAAAAATACAAAATAATATGAATCTATATAACATAAGGCTATGCACCTAATCACGTAGATATCCTAAAAGTCACACGATGCACAAAAAAAGAAAAAACTCAAAATTTTGGGTTTGTACTTTGTCATGAATAAAATCATTGAAGAAAAGGTTATATTATTTTATTTTTTTAAAAAAAAAATGTTTGTCAATTATTCTGTTTATTATCTTATATCAAAAATTGAATTAAAAAAAATGTGAATATTAAAATATTACGTTTTGTTTTCTTTTATTAGTAATTAACTGACTCTTAATAACCATTGTACTTTCCTGTTTATAATAATTGGTGTTATTCTCTTTCTATTTTGTTTTTAAAAAAGTCACTTTCATATAATTAAAATCTTTGCCATTTTTAAATAAGTGAATTTTATTCAAGAAAAATATATATATTATAATCTATTATCCATCCATTTCAAAATAAGTATTGTTCTAACAAAAAAAAAATTATCTCAAAACTTTGTGTCATTAAAATTCAAGACAAGAAACAATAATTAAAAGTTTAAAACCTTACTTATTTTTCCATTAAAATTTCTCATCAAAAAGTGTTCAAAAATTATTATTACAGATATTTTGGATGACAATTAAAAAAATAATATTCAGTGATTATTCCCCTATTTCGAAAAAAAAAAATTGTTATCATGCATTTTTAGTGAGCTAATTCAGAAGTTGGGTGGAAAATTATTTTTGCATGGGAAAATTCACTCCTCATCATTGATTTTCCTAGCAAGTTGCTTCAGAAATAGAGTGGAAAATCATGTTTATAAGGAGTGAAACATGCTAAAACGATACTTTGTTTTTGTTCCAAATAAAATATTAAATATTGTGTCATACAAAATATCTATAATATATATAAAAAAAAACAATTTATAATTATATGAATATCTAAATAAAAATTAGATCACAATTTCAAAAAAAATCTTCTTTTTGAATAAAAAATTTGAATCTAATCAAACAATACATTGAACTTTTAAAGAATTAATTTGTAAAAAGCACTCAAGAGTTCAGCCTAATGGTAACTAATCAAACAATATATTAAATTTTTATAGAGTTAATCCGTAAAAAACACTCAAAAAGTTCAATCTAATGATCAATAAATTAATTAAGAATCTTGAGATTTTAAGATTAAAACTTAGCGGAGAAAACCGAAGCACTACATAATTTTTCTCATCGATTTTAACCTTGATGGATAAATTCTTTTTATAAAAAGATATTCCATAAAATTAATTGAGGTACACGAAGATATAACGAAATAAAAATGAAAATGTAAAAGAAAATATTTGGGTATATTAAAGAGCTAGAGAGAAAGGGCAAAAAAAGTGGGCATCTTTGACTGGTTAGGTGATACAAAGTATAGTTCATAAAAGTGGTTAAAAGACAAAGGGTCTGATGCAGATAGTGGAAAAAGCAAGCAAATAAATAGTGGTCCATATTTATATATAAATATAAAAGAATTTATTTAAAGAGTAAATAATAAAGGACAGATAAGATAATGATGATTTTTGTACTCAGAAAATGTTCCCTCACTTTGAAAATATTAAAAACAAACAAAAAACATTAGTAGCAGTGAAGGGAGGGGTCTCTACAGAGAGTAGCCAATGCTTTGAAGACAAGGCCAGACCTAAGAGAGGGACAATTCCTCAGACAAAATTTCACTAAGAAAATGAAAGCCAGATTTTCTTCCTTTCATTTCATGCCTTGTGTGGAGAGGAAGTGAGTGGGGGATCTACAACTTTTTCTTTAGTTTGTTTCACCCGATATTTGATATCTGTATTAGAATTCGATCAATGTGTAATGTTTCATACTAAAAAGGACTACATACTCCAAGCTTGAGTTTAAAACATGTATTAATATGAAGTACTACTTATTTTTTGTACATGTTTGTTGAATTTGATTTTAGCTAATTAAAATTTATGTTGACTAACATTTTTAATGTATACATACACTTAAACAACAGAATAAGTAGACATACATGTTTTAAATGAGAAATCACGTTATGAAATGCACACATATCGTGCATGACAAATCAAGTGAGATTTATATAAGCTATACCAAATTTTTAAAAAAAACGTTTATATATTATGCTCATTTTCCCACTTTAACGTCTATATTTTGTGGTTATGGATATGATTTTTTCTCTTCCTTATTTTTCATCTATAGTTTAATATTCAAACTAGGGTCTCATCAAATTTTAGTTAGTGATAGAAAGTCATGTATAAAATGTAAAATAATATCAAACAAAGACGATTTCATATAAAATATTCGAATTCAAAAACTCTTTAACAAGATAAGGATACAATATTAATGGTGGGGGTTTGGATTTTGACATATGAGGATTGTGTTACTAGTCCTTTATTTTGGGCTTTTTTTTGGGTGTTTATGTAGTGGAATTGCAACCAACTGTTTCATCATCATCATCATATATATTTGTCTTCTCTTTACATTTTTTCAACAAATCTAAAAAAATAAAAAATTGCACCATAGGAACATGCTACGTTATATCCTCCTTTTTTTAGGTTGCTAGTATCTTCTACTAGGGATTGCCTTATCTATTATCTCTCCCTTATTGACACGTAACTTTTCTTATTTCATCTCAAAATATAAATATAAATACAAGGCGTTATTCTCGAGTTGAAAGTCACTCCACTATAAGAAAAAGAATTATAATTGTGTGTGTTCCATAATACACTTTCGAAGATAATTTACACACACAAATCGAGACTTGTTGAAGGCCTCTAAGAACTCACAATTAAGCTTCTTTTTTTTTTTGAACTTCCATACTATTTGAAGACTATATTTAGCAAAAATTAAAAAAGGGTAACCACGAAATGCAATTGTGTGAAGATGGACCACTTTGAATATATTGTGACACTTCCTATGTCGCTTTTTTCTGTTCATTTCCTTTTAATAATATAAAAAAAAAATCAAATTAATAGTATCAAAGAAGGAAGTTAAAAAAAATGAGCAATAGGATTTCTTTTATATCTATTATCATTATTATTATAAAATCAAAATTATAACAACAAAATGTTATAGAAAAAAATCGTTAAATTAGATAAGATTAATCAGCCATAAAGTTGCAATTACACGAAAAGCCTAAAATGTCGGAGATATAAAATAAAATAAAAATCGATGAAAAGGGGACCATGTCAAAATATCGCCACGTGTCGTTGACTTAATGGAAATTGCATCTTAGTCCTTTTTCTCCTGAAAGGTGAATATGTGTAGTATATTACATTAGTGGACCCCACCCCAGATGTGAATCCCAATCACACATCACGAATCCACGTCCACGTCATCTTTCACATGTGAAATTCCTACTTTTTTTTAATAAAATAAAATAAATTTTCAGATTATATTTTGGATTTTTTTTTTATTTTTCATAATCACTAAATAAAGCACAAAATCAAAGGCTAATCTTCATGAATCCATTTGATCCTTGAAGATTATCTTAGATAATATTTAACAGATAAGAAGAGTCTAAATTGGATGTACCCTTCATTAGGAGTCAAATACATCTTAATAATACTAATTATCATTGTTTAAGTTGTGAATAAGTGGTAGAGGTTTCGAAATGAACTCTTTCAGATTTAATATATGGGCTTCTGGACACCAGATGAAAAACTAAAAGGTAGAAGTTAAAACAAAATCTAAAGAGTAAAAAATAGTTCTTGTTCATTTTAATTTGTCACTTGTAATATACTGAGTAAAAATTGTTATTGTATTTTGTTTTTCTCTAAGTATTTCTCAAATTCAACTATACATCAATTAATATAGATATTATGATAAAATATTTATATTAATTATTATTTCTTAAGATTCGTGTAAATTTTAAAATAGATACGTAAAAGTGAACGAAAGGAGTTTGTATTGTACTTTGGCATAGATTGGTCCTTCTTAATTTCTTTTTGCTAGATAGCAAATCTACATGCACATTTGTGTGTTTTGTCCTAATTATTTGAGTTAACACATTTTTTAACCTATTATTTTTTGTACTAATAATAATCATGTTGCAGTGATGTTTTGCATAATAATTATTACGATATCATCAGTTTTGTTTTGTTGTTTCAAATGGCTGAAAGATTAAATAAATTTTAATTTTTTTAATGAATTTATGGTTTATTTGAACAACTAGACAAAATTAACATAGAATCACATGATAAACCAAACATCTATTTGTTTGAAAAGGATTTTTTATTTTCCTGAATTTTTATTTGGTGTTCAATATTTACATTGTAACCTAACTAAATTCAAATTTTCTTTGAAAAAAAGCATAAAAGAGATCTTAATATTATAAAGATCGAGTTAGCTAATAAGAAAGAATATATAATATGATTGACAACCATAACATACTTAATTAGGGCAGGGTTCCTTTATGGCAATAATAATAGCGATAGGGAGAGTGGATGAAGTTGATTGAAAACCACCCATAAATGTAATGAAATGGTTGATATTTTTATTAGATAAAACTTTGCTCGATAAACTAATCGACGCAAATCTAAATTTTACAAAAAATAAAAAAAATAAAAGTTGATTGAAAGATGTGATGCAAATGAAGGAAAGGAGGAATTTTTAAAGGGTGAAGTTGAAATGTTGTGTTACTTTGAGAGACAATAGGCTATACAATGAGTGTGACTTGGTGATTGCAACATTCACTCTCCGTTGCCTATATATCCATTCTTTCTTTTTCCTCTTATACTATCTCACTAACTGAGTCACGATTTTCACTATAGATATCCATAATTATAACTAGACAAAAATAAATTTCGAAACAGACAAATTTTATAATTTCATAATAAAATATATCGCTAATCCTACTATGCGACAAATTTTATTAGCTACGAGTAAAATAGCAACTGGTCGGTGATGAAGATCATAATTGATTTTAGTGTTTTTTTAATAGTGAACATAAATATAGATAAATGTACGAAGAAGTTAAGAAAAATTCAAATCTAATATATATATACATGAAAACTAATCATAATATTATATACTATAATTTTTTGATCATAATATTATATACTATAATTTTTTGATGAAAGAGATAGCTCTGGTCGAATTTAATGCATTACCATAATCTTATCAACACAAACTAACAAAGATTATGATAATCTTAAGGCTTACTAATCACTTACGTATATTAATCAGCATTGTTTGGAGATGAGAGAAGAAAATAAAACACGGTTCTACCAAATCATAGTCCTGGAATAATAAATGTAAAATAAAGTTTTTGTTTTCTATTTTCTTTGGAACTTAAAAATTAAATGACAGGATAATATTCATGAAAACATTTCCAGTTGTCAAGATTTTAATTATGAGCTTTACAAGTTTGAACTTAAGAATAATGTGTAACCACCGACTTTGTTTAAGCCTTATAAGTGTGAGAAAAAAAAATGTTACTATCATTTATAGATTACAAAAATAAAGGTTCCACATGAACCCTAAAGTATTAATATTAATACTAATGGATAATTACCATATGGAAAGGTCGTTAATAAGGTGTCAGCTAATATTCTTTTATTGTATTTAGGCTGTTATTATGATATATCGTGACATCCTTCAACTATTGCCGCCCTCGAACCCCACTCTCTCCCCATTTTTTATTATCTAACATTAGAAAGTATTTTCCTCCGTATCAAACACAATCAAAGTGCTATTTTTTTTTTTTACTAAAATTACATATAGTTATTATTTATAAAAAGTTATCAAAATAGAGAACGGGCACATGATGGAATCAGAAACTGTTTTAATTTGATTCTAATGAGTAAAGATATTGTGTACCTTCAATTTTGAGAATCTTAAAGATCCTTACTGAAATAGTATATATGTATTATCATATATATATACACAGCACATTAACTTGCAGTTGCCAATTAGTTGGATCCATCATTTGGACTATTACTTCAATTAAATACTTATTCAATTTTGATATTGACAAGGTTCATAATTCAAATAACTGAATCAGTACATTTCATTTATCACAACTACAAATCATCTATGCTCCCTAAAAAAAATAATGTAAAAATAGCTGTCGCCTTAAAAAAAAAAAAATAGTACGCTGAGTATATTATTGTTGTTTTGACAATTCTTAGGACAAATGGAGTGAAGTGGGGCATCGAATAACATACCGACTATCGACAAATTAGAAAAAATAACGCATCGTACTAAATAATTGTGTTAGTAGTATTAATTAACGATGACCTAAATTAAATTATTTAGAAGTTATATATGTAAACACATTTATTTATTTATGGACGCAAAATCACGTGAAATGTCACGTTATGGGTTGCCATGTAGAGAAGTTGTAAGAGCGACGGCATAACCGCACCATTTCACAAAACTAGTTGGAAACACTTTGTGTTGTGTACGTGGTGGCTTATGATCGGAGCAAACGTGAGTCGTGATGGGATAATTCAGATTCTTTCACATATGTATTAAATTTTATAGTTTGAGAATGTATAATCTATTCGGGTATAATCTCGACTAATTAACCTACTTACTCGACATGAATTCAACTTCAACACCTACGTGGAACCCTACGATTGAGTGACGTGGTTGTTTAAATCTAAACATCGAAACTATTAGCATGTGATGTTTTATCGTCAATAAAAATAAAGTTTCATCGAACGATGAATGGAGTTTGATCGTACCAGATGATTAATGAAAAGCGTGTTTTGTGGGAACGTGACGATCGAGCACTCGGACATGTCATAGTCACACGTGTCTGGGGTTAACAAGACACTTAACATCAACAGGTGTGGCACCTTAAATAAATGCAAATAAGAAAACAGATTATTGAATTTGACTAATCCTTGCCAACATTTTCTCCTTAAACCCCACCCACACGTGAGGTTTTTATCTGTCTTGCTTTCTTGTCGGGCCTCAAAAAATTATAGGCCCATATTGGCCCATTAAAATAGGGCCCAAATTCGTCATCTACAGTATACTTGAGACGTTGCACCTATGCTAACCATTTGCAAAATTAGTCATTTAATTTTTGTCTCGCATAGCCACTTGTTAACCAAAATATTTAAAATAAAAATAAAAATTAGGTGATTTAATTAATTATATTATTTTCACAACATTGAATCTAATATGACTAAATTATTAATAATGTCGATACATATCTGGCTATGTCTAAAAAAATTCAAGCACACCATATTAGTTAGTGGTTTGAGTTGACCATAGATTATTATTTTTTTAATAACAAGAATGATGAACATTTTAATGAAAAATACAATGTATGGAAAAATAATTATTATTTAAAAAGAAAAAAAAAACGAGTAGACTAATGATTTGTAAAAGAATAATATAAAAATAGGAAACTCAAAGGCGGTGTGTAACATAAGTATTGTATTTGTCTGTATTTGAAGGGACGTTATTATGATAAAAACAAATTAAATGTCGTCATTTTATGACAAACAAAATCATAAGGGATAATTATGAACTTCTTATCCTTACTTCTATTAAAAGATAATCATTAGTTATATATCACGATAAAATTAATTTAAAAAATTATAATCGATTAAAGTTTAAGTTGATTAATGATATGTTCATTTATCAAGTCAGCTCATTTTAATCTGTTCAGATTAAATTTAACTCATCTATTTGATACCTACATATAATTGGTTACTATATATCAAAACGTGTATTTAACTTTTATGTTCCTATTACATGATTAAGTATATGTTTGAATTTTTATCATATCCGTGAAGCGACTTTTCATCATAGAATCACCCAAATGTACAATGATAAAAAAAATATATATACGATAAAAATATGAGGAAAGAAAAGTAGATATCAATTTTAACCGAAATTAGTATTGTATCATACATGTCATGTTTATACAACATAAGTAATATCTAACCGCTTATATAGAAAATAAATGATAAATATATGTGTATGCAACGTAAGTTACATCTAGCCGCTTAAATAGAAAATATACGATAGATGTATGATATATGCATAAATCATGTACAACAACAGCCCAACGTAAAGGCCGAAGGTGAATCTCAGCCCAATATTTCAAATATTATGGATTGTAAACCCCTAAGGCCCATTTTTTGATATTTAGAAGGCCCAAGATAAGTTGAAAACAGTTTTAGTCCCAGTTTATTGGACTTGTGATGTGATCCAAACTAAAATGACTCTTTACAACTCGTTACGTCTCAAATTATGTAATACGTTTTTCTTTTAAGATTATTTCGAAAAATATTACTTTTCTATAATGAAGAATTTTTGTTTCAAAATTTTCTTTTTTATTCTCTATAAAGTGATTGATAGTCATATAAACGTTTTAAAGAAAAAATGTCATTTCTTTTTTCTTAAACTTTGTATTTAATCAAACGGAATCACATAAATTGAAACCGTTAGAAGTATGAGTTCATTACCATGTCACACTGTTGAACCTGTGATCTTAATGTTGGACTTGTGATATTAAAAACTTCAAATAATGACTAATTTTTTTAATAATACAAGGTAGACAGGTGATCATTCTTTATTTTTCTTGTGATAGAAGTGTTCCTTTTGGGGATAGTTATTTTGTAAAATAATCATTCTTATTTAAACTCATCAATTTTTTATATCACAATCTACATAGCCGTTTTGAGCAAATTAAAAATCATAAAAAACGTTATGCTATTATCTAAGAGCTTTTAAGTTATGGAGACGTTACACAAAAATCTAATATGAGCAACCAAGTCTAACATCATCGAAAAGATATCATTTTCAAGGTCTATAATTTGTTCAACTTTTTAAAATAAGAAGAAAATTTAAAAGACTAATCTAAAAAGGGGATATTTACATAAATAAGCCCATAGAAATTGCCATAATTTTAGGTACCAAAAGGCCCAAAATTGAAAGAAATGCCACGTTAGGGTGTATAGGACCATTTATCAATTGGGGGGTCAAATTAATTTGCCTCAACATGAATTAATTTAATTAGTAAAATGTCACTATCAATTAAATACCAAACATGTTGTAAGAAGAATACATCATATGCTAATTTAATTTTCTCGTAGACTCCGCCAATAATATTAGTCCATGCACGGTCATCCCTTTATTGATCCTTACAGTTTTATATGGATCGATTTATCACGTATTCTATCGTATTATATTATATAATTTTAATAAATATAGTGTTTATTATGTATTGTTATGTCAAATAATCTATAACAATAAGAGTATCATATATTAAAAAATAATTTTTAGCGTTAACAATTTATTTGTCGTTAAGTATGTATTTTTAGCGATAATTAATACTCTTTATATATGATTTTAAAACTTTTAGCCATACTGAATGTAATGATACTTCATTAATGCTGGTAAAAACTTTAACATTTTTTATTAATATGTCTATTTATTACCTTTAAAAATTATTTTTATGATGTATTTATAAATAAATAAAAATATAAGAAACGATAAAATTGAGTAATTTCAAATATAGGAGTACAGCGTTAGATTTGTACGTTTTCTCAATTATTATAGGAGGTTAACTTTGTCGACTCAATAATGTGTTACACTCATGTCATTTTTGAATAATTTGTATTGTATATATTACAAAAAAAGATAATATTATGTCTTTTATTAAAAGGAAAATAGTTAAAAATATCCTCCAATTTTAATTTATTATTTAAATTTATTTTCGCCGTTAAAATATAATTAATTTTACCTTTCGTCGTTAAAATAAAGTTAATTTTAACCCTCCTGTTACTAATTTCACCAAATTTACTCTCATTAGACGGGTTGTTCCAAATTGATCCGAATTTACCTCTTTGACATAATTTAATGGAGATTTGGGAGAATGGGTAAATGGGTATAGGAAATTTGGGAGAATGGGTTAGAGTTATTTAAAATGATCGGGTTAATGGATTAAAATAAGAAATAGGTTTTATTTTTAAAATTCAGATCAATTTGAACCAATTCATCTAATGAGGGATAATTTAGTGAAATTAGTAATAAAAAGGGTAAAATTAAACTTTATTTTAATGACAAGAAGTAAAATTTAACTTTATTTTATAGCAACAGGTAAAATTAATTTTATTTTAATTATAAAAATAAATTTAAATAATAAATCAAAATTAAAAAGTATTTTTGACTTTTTTCGCCTTACTAAAAGATTTATTCCATAAAACTGATTTAATTTGATGAAAATTTGTTATATGCAGTCAATGTTGACTTCTGACACAATTAGACTCATACATTAAATAAGCAATCACGAGCACAAACAGTAGTAATAGTCTTTGACTAATTAAGGTGATAATTTAAGACATACCCATAGTTTATGAAAGTATTTGTATATTTCCATTGTCTCATCTCAAATTGGTTAAAAAAAATTTAAAATATTTTATGTCGTATCTAAAACACACCCTATATAACTAATAAATTTACTTTATTTCCGAAACGACGCTTCGCCATGACCCGTCATAGAAGGGCAATCTACGAGCTACAGTAATTAAGGATGGTTAGTTAAATGGTTAAAAGTCCCTTTCATTTATAGCCGGATTTTTAACTACACATTTATATTTTATGAAATTTTATTACCCCTTAAATTTTATAAAAACTAAAATTATTACCTATCTGAACGTCTAGCTGTTAAAGTGAGTGTATCTAACTTTCTTTGAGAGAGTGAACACAAAAGTTTAATAATAAAAATTTAATTTTGATATCTACTTTTAAGAATATATGTTTTTTTAAAATTTATTTATTGTCTTCTTCTCCATAGCAATAAAGATTAAATTCCTCCACCATTTACCATCTCTAAACCATCATTGCCACCACTATCTTCACTGGATTTACCATGGTTGATTTCACACAATCTTTTAAAATCTTATGTAAGAAACTTTTATAAGCCATTCAAATCAATTAAAAGTAAAATGAGATTTATTTATATCAATTAAAAATGGAATTTGGATCATATTTGGGGTGGGGGGGGGGGGGAATCGAATTAGGTTTACGTCAAATCCAATTGAATTCTCAAATAAGATTTTTATTTTATTTTATAGATCCTTAATTTATTATCAATCTCAAATCTCAAGCAACCAATTACAAATTTTTCCTCATTTTTTCTGATAGAGTCTGCACTTGTTCTTCCTCTCTATTTCGCTCTCCTCACTTTTTTTAGTTTTCCTTTCTCCACTGCTATCAGTGAATAGCTACAATTATTACTTCCTAAGACGAAATGCCACCATTGTCACTGCCTCCGACGAAACGCCACTGCTGCCTCCAGCGAAACGCCACCATTGTTGTCGCCTCCGGCGAAACTCAAAACACCATCAAAAATCTTCCCACACCTCCTCTCATCTCTCTCTTGTTCCCATAATCCAATTTTGATGAACTTTGGTGTTTAAAGTAATAGTGAAGTTACTTTAGAAATTTGAAAGAATTGAAAAAGAAATTGCTTTCGAATTTGAAGAAATCGGAAGAGTATAGGAAAAAGGGAAAGAAATTATAAGAAAATTGATAAATAATAATAAAATAATTAAATTTTCATGTGTCGCGTGAAATTCACAGATCAATATATATGTGGTTGTAGATTTTCAAGGGTGTAACTATTTCAATTTTAGGCAGTTTAGAGGGGGTGATAGGACCCCTATAAAGTATGAGTGTGTAATTAAAAATTCGACTATAGATTGAGAGGCTTTTGACCATTTTTTTCAAAAATCTATAATCTATACTATTAAACATTGTAAACAAAATTTTCCTCTCTGCCTTCATAATATTTCTTGAACTTCATTTTCTTGTAAGTATATAATATATTGAATATGTTCTTGTTATTTAATATAATTTTTTGGTTTTGCAATTTTATATATATATATATATATATATATATATATATATATATATATATATATATATATATATATATATATATATATATATATATATATATATATATATATATAATTAAATTGCAAATCCTTAGCACTTTACATTAGGAAGTTGATAATTTTAGATGATGTTTAGTTTTATTGGTGTGGATATTTTAGAGCTTAGTTATAAGATTATATATGAAGGATTGGATTTTTTTGGTTTTAAAAAATTGAGCAAGTTGTAGTTTGATGTGATATAAAGAAAGAAGATGCATTGGCCAAATAACAAGGACAAAATGTAGATGAACTTACTTGGAACATATCTATGGCATCTCGATCCTATCATTTTCAAGCATAATGATCCAACAACAAAACTATTTAGGGGGAAATTTTGGTTAATTACCACCAAGTATTTCAATTGATACTTTTAAAACGTGTTGTGGTGAGATGGTTCATGATATTTTGTTTTTAATGAATGATCTCAAATTTGAATCTTTCAAATATATGTGAAGAAATCTTGTTAGCTAGGAGTGATGTCTCATCAGAAACTAATCATGCAATGTATAAATTTAAATTTAATCAGATCACAATATAGATACAAACATCACAAAACACCAAAATGGAAAGATACTTTTTTATTTTTTCAAATAAATATGTGTCGTTTTAATACATACATGTATATATGTGTGTAAAATGACTTGAAGTGACATTTTTCAAAGAAAACACATCTTCTTTTAGAAAATATAAAAGTATGCTAGCAAAAAAAAAATTGTATTCATGTCGTATCTAATTGCTCGAGAAGTTTTTTTTTGTGAAACGTCAATTTATATAAATAGTATCTTTTTATTTTTTATTATACGTAAATTTCAAATTACATTATTAATTTTTGACATCAATTTATATCAATAGTATCTTTTTATTTGTGATTGTATGTAGATCTCAAATCATCCTATCAATTTTAGCTTTATCATCGTTGGAATTGAGATTTTATTCATATGAAATATCTCAAAAATATTAAATTCAAACAAAATAAAAATTTTAGGTGCTTATGTTAGATTTTCTAACCTCTATTCTATCTATATGACTTTTTCATCATTTCGTTCTTTGACATTTTATTGTAAAACAGTTGTGAGTCCAAAAATGATTTGACCTAATTAGTAAAATGAAAATTAATTATGGACATAAAATAATGAAACAAAAGGTCTACGGAAACATAGTCATAATTTGTACTCTAGTTTTCAAAGGAGAAATTTGATTTAATGACTAATGTGTTACAATTTAAAAATTACAACAATTTATGAATATGTGTACGTGGAAGAAAATCGGACTCAAATTAAATTAAATATAAATTTCTGCATTTAGGACCTTATTTTTTTTCTAATATTAACATCTCCAATGCTAGTCCAAACATTACATTTTTCTATTTTAATCACCCAAGATCATATTTAACAGCAAAGAAATTTCAATCATCTCAAAAAATATTCCTTCGCTTAGCTTCGTTTCGTCCTTTTGTAATTTTTTCCTCTCAATGTCTCCTCTTTTACTTTTTCTAATTACCATAAGTTGCAATATAAAAAAGTCGTAAAAGTCTTCTTTGATAATAGTGTTTCCCCCTTATTTCAATGAGTTATCACTTAAAAAGGATAATTTTTAACAATAACAAATAGACGCATAGATAAAGAGTGTTTAAGTCTTTATCGATATTAATTAAGTGTTATTAGATTCAATATATCAGCAATAGAGCTATTGTCGTTAATTATTTGGCAGAAAAATATTTTTTTTTACAGTGTAATAATTTCTCTTATTGGTTACTCGGCTCCTCTCATATTAGCTAATCATTTTTATTTTATTTTATACGCATATTAAGAAATTTTAACTAATAAGATAATTTTACTAATTCACTCCTTAAATTTATTTTTTTTGGAATTTTACAAAAATAAATATGAACACTTTGAAAAACAATTGATTGCAAGGGTGACATAGAAAAAAATTCAATTAATGATTTCTTGTTTTAATAAGGTGGACAACTAATTTGGATAACTATTTCTAATAAGATGATCAACTAATATGTGATGAAATGAGTATTGGTGGATCAATTTTGATTTAGCATAACTCTTTAAAAAAAAATTAAGGAGTATAACTAAACAAACTTTATTAATGATATTTTGAAACTCTAAATTTGATTAATAATTTAATATAAATGGTAGAAATCAAAGGAAAAACTACAATAAAACTTTCATGATATTTTAGTTAGAAAAAGAAAATGAAATATATTTTTTTTATATAAAGGCCAAATAATATGAAATGGAGGGAGTAATAAATTGAGTGTTTAAACTGTAGATTAATGTGTAAATCCAAATTAATATATATATAAATATATATATATATATATATATATATATATATATATATATTTATATATATATATCATAACTCGCGTAGAGCTACATGTTTGATGGAACATATATAGATTAAAAAAAAATCATTAATTTTGACTTAATTTTGTGTGTACCTAATATATTCAAAGTTCAATTAATTAACATCTCATTTGATGTCATTATCATAGATTTGTTTTACTTTAAAGTATTAATAATGCTGTTAATGACATTTTTTTCATGCTATGAGTCCATAGTATATTTTCACACGGTATTTTATGATAGATTTAAATGGATGCGTCATTTTCCAAATCTCTTTCTACGACAAATTTCAAATCTCTGAAAATCCCAAGGGTTCGTTGTGTTTTTGTTTTTGTGTTGACTCCGTTGGTTTGCCGGTCCCTTTTCCCAATGGGTTGGATACCACTTTCCGATAGTAGTATCGGATTCAAAATTTTTCTATTAATAATAATTAAAAAGAGAAAAATTTAAAAAATTATAATATTTTTTAATTTTAAAATAAATTGATTTTTTTTCTATTTTTAGTAAAAGATATTAAGATAAAAATGTTTTTTATTCGAAATACCCCGTTGAAACTATTCGATGATTATTCTCACAGATATTTTGATTAAATTAGTGAAAAAATAATACAATAATATTTTCACACGAAAAAAATCTAAAAACTTCAACGAAACAATATAAACATACCATTGATTTTTTAAATAAAAAATATAAAAAAATCAATGAACGTTCTATTGATTTGCTAGGAAAAAATCTCTATCTTTTGTAGTAACATTTTTTAAAAAAGAAATAACTTATTTAAACAATATAACTTCGTAATAAAAATGTAAATATCAAGTATTGCCCCACCTTGCTTGTATGAGATCATCTCTCTTTATAATTAATTAATTTAGATTTATCTTATGCATATGGCTTATTACAAATATAAAACTAAATTAAAAAATATATTTTATTTATATCGTCCGAATTCAAAATTATGATTAAAGAATAAATATATTCACTAAATTTTAAATTTTCGTTCATTATTATTTAAATTTGAGACTTTCAATTAAAAAAATAAAATATTTATTGAATTTGAAATTTTTACTTAGATTACTCGAATTCGAGATTTCACGGGCAAAAAAAATTAATTTTGCCGTCTATTTGAAATGTCATTTTTTGTTCTTTCATAAAGTGTTTCTTTTATAAAAATAAAAAAAAAATAGTCAACACTAGCCAGAAAGGATATATTATATTGCTTTACAACTAACCAAAAGAATTATCCATGATTAAAAATTTCTAGATGTTGTACGATTATAAGAAAAAGTAAAAAAAAATAAAATTAAAGTCAAGCCAATGATCGATGAAACAACAAAAACATTCCTCCCAAGAACAAGACAGAAGAAAATGCCAACACATTTCAAAATTTTAATATTTTTACAACTCTATATTTCAAAATTTAATATATTAAAAACTCCATAAAATTGCTTCACCTAATTTAATAATTTTTAATGTACCGCAATATTAATAATTACCACTTTAATAGGACAAAGAAAAAAATGACATTACCATTTTTAACTTTGACTATGAAAAAGGAGAAGGTACATTAATAAAGAAAAACGTTTTAGATATGAATTATTTCCCTATTTAATAGCATCCAATGTATTAATAGGTCATATAGTTCAATAGGTTATATACATTGAAGTCATAAGCTAAAAAAAAGTTATTACATTAACAACTTCTAGGGATCTAATGAGAAAGGACTTCGTAACTAAAAGATTCAAATTCAAGACATCTGATTAAAGATAAAGTAATTCTTACGACTCCAACACAATTCTAATTGACTCTAATGAGAAAGACCTTCACTAGAAATTATTGGATCGACCTATAAATTTGATAAACGAAAAGATACTGCTATGAGTGTTAAACGAAAAAATACTCCTCTTTTTAATAAATATGAGTATTAAGTATGTACGTATAGAAAAAAAAAATCGAAAATCCATTGTTATGCCTAATGAATATGAGAAATAAAATTTCATTGTCACGTTTTATCATTTACATATTCATTACGTATGATTGTATGAGGAGTATAATCACATCAACATAACCAATTTAAGAAATGATTTAAGTTATATATAAGTATTGATATAGTAATTTCATATATTATGGTTAATTTATAATAGGATGTTGGTTACTTTTTCAATGGTCATAATATCAATTAATATTTTTTTATATTCTAGTTAATTTAATTGTTATATATATTTTATCTAGTTGATATATGGAACTTGAATTCTTTTAGGAAATAGAAAATAAATTGTCACTTGTATTAGATCAAATTATAATAATTATTTGAGACCACGTTGAATAATGAAACCTAGTACTAATACAGAAAATTAAATGATGTTTACTTAGAAAAAGAGTTACTGTATAAAATAAGTTAATATGGAGTAATTTTTAAAAATTATGATGTTGGAATATATTCATAGAGTGTGAAAGTGGAAGTTTCCTTGTAAATTATTGACAGGATAATGATATCAAATATTTCAAAAGCAGTTGATAACGACGGTGATAAAATGATTAAAATTTGTTAATCCTTAATTAATCTTTTTTTTTAAGAATAAAAAGAGAAAAAAAATACTCAAATCACATATAAATAATGTAAGCAGTATATAAATCTGAATGAATCAAATACTAATACAAATAATTAAATTTCAAAAAAAATAATAATTAAAGGCAGACAAAGTATATATAATAGCCAGCGTGACGTAGAATAATAATTCATGGTGACCCCAGGACCTTATTATAAGGAGAAAATAATTGAAACTTTGAAAGTCGTTAAGGCCCAATGCTAAGGCAAATAAAATCAATCAACTCAACTTTTTTTTTTCTAGTATTATTTTTTATATCTCAATTATTAAAATTTTAAATTCAGATTTTTTAGTTTTTGAGATGTCCAGCTAATAATTAAATGTAATTTTTAATTAATTAGAATGTATATTTTTTTAAAAATCATTCCTCTGTAAATATTTATACATTTATCACGATTATTATTATTTTATTATTTATTGATACACTTGTATTATTAGTTTCACATTTGATATAATATAGTAATTCTAAAATATTTTAGATATAGTATATTTCATACGCAAAGAAAAGAAGAAAAATATTCAATTAATTAGGAATTAGATATATTATGTCGAAATTGGAAAGTTTAGTTTGATAATTCCCATTTTTAAAAACGCTCTAATATTATCATCAAAATTCATATGGTACTATTCGATAAATTTAAGTTCAATTATAATATTTTGTGTAATAATAATTTAATAACAAAAAAATTACTTAACTTCAACTTACATACAATCATATACTAACATCTTAAACATATATATTTAAACCAAAGTAGACAAAATATCAAAATTTCAATATTTAAATAATTGTGTTTATACTAGTACTAGTTTCTAAGAATATTAAATACTTCAACATTTTTACAATAAAACAAAACCAAATATTATATCAAAACACCAAGAAAATTTAAAACACATACCCCATAAACAAAAGGTATCTCAAATAGTTAAGGAAGCAAAAATTTTTATTTTTACCTAATCAATTCAATTGTGGATTATTATCTTCAAAGGCAACATAGTAAAATCAGCCTTAAAATCCTCTTTTGCCCTAAATAATCTTTCTATTCTCCCAAATCTCCCTCCTCAAATTTTTCCTTAAACCATCAAAAAGGCAAAAACACAAAACAAAAAAAATCACTCTCTCTCTCTGTAATCTCTCTCTTTCATCATTCATCATGCCTTTTCTTCAAAACAATTTCACACAATTTTCACATTTGCTTTTCTTATTCCTCCTCTGTTTTTTACAGTGTAAATTGGCTACTTCTTCCATGTCTATTCATGATCTACTAAAATCAAAAGGATTACCAGCTGGACTCCTCCCTAAAGAAGTGAAATCTTACAATTTATCAGATTCTGGTTTTCTTCAAGTTTTTTTAGATGGGCCTTGTTTGGCTAAATTTGATACTATGGCTTTATATGATAGTGTTGTAAGAGCAAATCTCACTTATGGTTCACTAGGCGCTGTGGAAGGATTTTCTCAACAAGAGCTTTTTGTTTGGTTACCTGTTAAAGGAATTGTGGTTGATAATCCTTCATCTGGTCTTATACTTTTTGATATTGGTTTGGCTCATAAACAACTCTCTCTTTCACTTTTTGAAGATCCTCCTAATTGCAAACCAGATGGTAATTTCATTCCTCTGTTTTGTTTTTTCGTATTCAAAATTCAATAAATCTGATTAATTCGTATACTTCGCGTTTCATATTGAGATCTGATTTAAAATTAAATTTATGACCATGTTTAATCTCGAGATCTCTCTTTAAAAATGAGAAATGAATTTGTCAATTTAGTGAATTTCACTACTATCCAAGGGACAAATGTCATTTTTTTAAGTTGGATTGTAAAGTACTAGTTTTCCATGTGATTTTCTGAATTGTGTTTCTGAAAAATGAAATGATTTATCTTTTTTTTTTCCTGAAATTAGTACTAGTGAGTGTCAAGTAGTTTTCATTATTTTTATTTGAATAAAGAAATTATATTTAAATGTTTAAATTTAATAGTTGATTTTTTTTAAAATGGAAAATGCAGGTGTTCTGAAGAAGAATGGTAGGAAGGAGAAGGGATTTGAAGATCAATAATAAAGAAATGCCCATTTTGGAAAATTATTAAATGTCCATAATAATTATGGATTTTGTGGGTGGGTGGGTGGGTGGGGGGTTTAAGTACAAATTACCATGGCTTGATTATAGGTTTATTTTAGACTCTAAATGAGATTTGGGGTGCGGCTGTAAAGATTTTGGGTTTATCAAAATATCTTTTTTCCTATTTTTGGATATAGTTTTATAAATTTGTTATTTATTTCTTCTCTTTTTCGATGGAAAAATAGTTTCTCAACTCTCTGAGAATCTTCATTTTTACGTTTAATATATCATATTATAACATACAAGATTTTTTTACACAATATCATAAAGAGTTTTAGTATATACTCTCACCCTTCATTGGAGGTCAAAAAATAGAACACCGATAAAAATATACCTTATATAATGTAATGGATTAACATTCATACGTAAAATTTTATAAATAAAACATTCAATATAATGTACCGAGTTATAAAGTTTCATAAGTAAAATTTCAAAATATAGATTATTTTTCAATTATAGAAATCGGAAATTGACTATTTGTTTTTTTTTCAAGGCCTGCAAATTTCATAGGATGCTTTTTCGTAACGTGCGTAAGATGGGCCCATTAAAAAAGGAGAAGGGAGTACAACGGGCCCATGGGCCCATGTGGGCCCAATTTTATAGATTTTCTGCTGGACTTATTATAAGTGGGCCCTTAAGGCTGGTCTTGCTGGATCCCAATTGTATGATTGAAAAGCCCATCATCACAAGAAAAAGGCAAATAACCTTTTAAGTAGAATTTAGAATTTTAATAAAGAAATTAATTGGAAACAACCAGAATATCAATATTGATTAGAATAAATTAATGAAAGTTAGTGATTAGTACATAATCTTTTTAAGAGAATGAATATACTTTTTCAGTATAACTTAGGTTGATATAAAATGGATTTGGGGGTCTACTTTAGCTTAATAATTAAATTTAGACATAGGGATTAATGTCAATATCATCTCTAAATCCTAAACCGTAAATTCTTAACTCTAAACCAATTAAAGATACTGAAAATAAACGAAATTCATCGATGGGTGTAGTAGACTTAACATAAGTAGAAAGTAGGAGAACATATACATAACATGATAATGTTTTATTCGATTATAACAATTACACTTAATTTGAAAATAAAATAAACATTAAGATGTTCTATACAATCAATCTCTTATCATGATTTTATTTTTTAGAACTTACATTTTGATAGTCGTTTTGTGTTGCGTTTTGATTTAAGCAATAGCTTTTGCATGCTTCGACAAAAAAATGCTTTAACTTTGTAGATTAATATTACTACCCTTCTAAAAATATTACTATAAACTTACGTTTTTATCAAAGTGAAAATTATTAATCAAAGTTAAAGAAAATTTGGCTGCAAATTAGGATTTCAATTCTTTTTTAAAAAATATATTCAGTTATATGTACATATTTAAAGTTTAGCCTTGTCGACCCCAAAAATATCAAATATTTTAAAACTTATAATATGATTTTTATAATTTTGCTGGCAGTTTGTTCTCATGTAGCTAAATTTGAAAGTTTTCTATAAAGTTGCTATAACTTAAATGTTGGTTCTAGATGGGGCACATAGTAAAGCCCAATAGGCCCTTTATCATAATTTTTGGAAAATTTAGAGGAGAAAATCAGTCAAGATTCGCTTAAGTAACCACACAAATTAGCTTTTTAGGAATATAAATCATTTCTTAATCACACTTATAGCTCACGTAATCTTCTACTCGTTGAATCCAATTCACTTTTCGGCTTCATTAATTCAAATAAAATAATTCTCTAATTTAATAATCAAAATTATCCTAAAAATATCTTGCTTACTAAGCAAGCAACACTTAGTCGCCACGTGTCCCATCGTCAGAGTCCTATTTTACCCCAAAACTTATACGCAACCGATCTCTTCGTTGCTGAAGGGTTGCCTCATTCGTCGAATTCGAATAGATAATTACGAAAATTATGGGTGGCGGTGGAGCATTTAGAGCAGCGGCGAAGGTCGCCGGAGCCGCCGCTGTGAACAGCGGATTCCGCTCGGTGACGGCGGAGCATCCACTCTATGCAGCCGCACGCAACGTCGCTCGTCCGGTGTCGATCTCAGGTTTATCGTCAACGTCGGAAGATGTGAAGTCTGGTATGGTTACGGCTTCTCACGGTGGATCATTGGATGTGTCGCATGTGCCTAAGATGGTTTCTGATTTTGATGACTGGGAGATGGCCGGCGGAGAGGAGGAAATGATGGTTAATCCTGGTGAACCGCTGCCTCGACTCGTATTTGGTGGAGCTCCTTCTCTTCAGGAAGCTACAGAGGCTACTTCTGATCTCAAAGATGCTCTGTATAATTCATTTCTCCTGCTATTTACTCTGCCTGCAAATTTGCTTATCAATTTGTTATCTGTTATTAGTGTCTATGCGTAGTATTGCTTTGTTTTATGTTTTATAATCATAAAATTGCAAGTCTTTTGTGTTCTAAGTCACCACAGAGCATTAACATCCCCAGTCCGAAAGCTAATTGGGTGGTATATTGTTGCATTTCGTGAAAGTTAACCGTGATTGAGTGATTATTCAGTTGATTGATTCGAAATGGAACAAAGTTACAATTTTTTGCTCCTTAGAGTAAAACGGGACATGTTGGAGAAATATTGCACCGTCCAATTCTATGTTGCTTGTTTGAATATAGCTTTGAATTATCCCAATATGAAACTTTACTTTTGAAAAGGGGATAACTCTTAAAACTGATTGCAAAGAAGCACCTTGAGATAGCATTTGCCATACATATATACTATTCCCTCTGTTCCAATTTATGTGGCATTGTTGGTCCTGACGTGGAGTTAAAGAATCAAGGGAAGACACGCATATTTAGCAAATTGCCCTTATGAAATTCACTTTTAGCACTTGCTTTTAGTTGAATTTTCTTCATTAAAAAGTGTTAGGTGGAACTCAACAAGTATGAATGAGGATGATGCCATTACATAGTTGCTAAATAAGGAAGGGTGACATTCTTTTGGGAGGGTCTAAAAGGAGAGGGTGCTACATAAGTGGTGAATATTAGGTAAGGGAGATCAAGTAAGTCATTTGTGCTATTAAGGTGTTTTGGATGAATTAAAAAAAATCCGCCTTTTCTACTTATTCTGTGCCATAAGCTGCATTCTCATAAGTACTATGGTTGGGTGACACTTCAGAGTCCAAATGCGCTCTTCTGTGTTACAGTTTCAGTGAAGAGAGAAACTTAAATTTTGGACCTGAAATAGGTGAAGGGAAAAATGAAAACGAACTTGTAAATTCGGTTGTTGCTCCACTCTTTTAATATTGGTATGCTTTGTCTTTTCATCATACATCCTTTAACCTTTAACTTTAGTCCCCGCAAGGTTGATGATATGGGATTTGAAAGGCTATTGGACTTAGGTTGCCATATGAACTTCTCTGTGTCACTCTGCTGTTATATTCCAACAGATGTATATTTGCTCTTATAGATGATCTAAACAACTATTTAGTGTGAATTTAGAACTTTTGTTAAATTTACAGGGTATATTTGTCTGGATCTGCTAATGGAAATGGGGGATCTTGTATATCTGGCTCAAGCTCATCGCCCGTCTCCAAAGCCTGTGTTGTCAGCGAGACTATAGTCACAAAGTCTGTGCCAAAACATGCTGTGCAGGCATATAGGGTTCTGAGTGAAATTCCTGCTGCTCAGGTTTCCTTCTTTGTCATTTTTGTCTACAAGTCTCTTAGTTTTCATATTCTATCTAGTGTTGTATGTTCATATCTTAGAAACTGGATATAGCAATTTTTTCTGTTAATCCTTCGGTATAAGCCATTACTAGGGTGAGGAATGATTCTGAATTTGTTAAATTTGACCAGATAAGAAGATCCAGTCAACAAAAACTGAACTAATACTGTTTTCATAACATAAAATGTGGAACTATTTAAGCTAGCCCCTAGTCCTACTAGTGAAATCTCCTCGAACAGAATCTGTTTTCTTGGAATTGCTAGCGTCAAGAAAATTTAGAGCTCTTCATACTTGGGAGTGTGCAGCTCATTTGATTATTCGTTAGGTACTCCTCTCTAGATGTTGACATCTAGAAGAGTATATTTGAGTTGAGTTCAATACAGAAGATACTTCCTTAAAATTTCTGAAGAAGCAGAAGAATCTCAACGTCAAGATAACGTGACTCTTAGAATGTTCAAGTATTAGATAAGTCCCCTCCCCTTGTGGTTCTCATGCTGGTATTTCCTTAACCTTTTTTCTTAAAATTTTCTGCTGTCAAAGTGGCTTTCTTTATTTACATTTTAGTACGAAGTATGAACATAAAGTGACTTAGATGGGTTCAGGCGCTATAGATCTAAAAGAGGTATTTCTTATGCATTTTCTTGGTGTTAATAATGTTGGCATCTGAGTAGACAGTAGACACTCATAATAACTTCATGAAGCTCTTTGGGGTGCCTTCTTAGTAGTGTCCGGAGGTTACGGGTATTCCAGGTCTGCTGATGTTGACTTCATTTTTCTCTTTCCCAGAACGTCGTTGCTTCAATTGCTTGTGACCCAAATGTGTGGAATGCAGTACTGCAAAATCCAGCCCTTCAAGATTTCCTTGAGTCACAAAGATCCAGTGAGAAATGTATGTCCTTGATTTTCCTCGAATCTCTCATAATGATCAAGCTTCTTACCACATTCCCATAGTTGCAGGTGCATCATTCCCAGACTCGGATCAAGAGAGAGATGAATCTGTTGCTAATACTGATTACTTTTCTGAATCATCCCCATTGAAGGCGGTTCCTGAATCTAAGGCGGAAGAGTCTAAATCCGGGAACACTTTTACAAGCTTTTTGCAGAATGTTACCCAAACAGTGACACAAACGGTGGTTGATATGATGGACAGCTTGTCAGATTTCTTTAACAATCTCTTTGGAGGCAACAAGTTTTTTGTTGATGCTGATGGAACTGCTAAATTTGGCGCGGTGGAGAAGACACTTGGAGCATCTTTCATGGCTTTGGCTGTCATGGTTATGATGGTGGTTGTCTCAAAACGCAGTCACTAATGATATCTTCAAAGTTTTTAACTTTTTGAATTTGCCGAACTTACATGACTAAGTGTTACAGTTTCTTCTAGATTCGGAGGTTTTCGTTGAGTGTTTCTGGTCCAATGACTTGTGGAAGTGGCTTGTAAATAAAAATAAAATCATTATAGACAATGTTTCTGCTTTTGTTTCTTGGCGTTCTCATCTCAAAAGTTGAACTTTGCATTCAGCGGTCGTCTGTTTTGTTAAACAAGACTGGTTCTTTATGGTATATAAGAGTGAAGTTGCAGTTTTCAGCAGACAATGATGCTAATGTACATAGTTCAAACTCTACAGTATCATCTTAATTTGCTTCTAGCATTGTTGAAATAAAAAACAGACTTCATAATAACGCATCCAGACATCTCTCCGTTGTAAGCATGCTTTTGAACCATTTAGCAGAGGATTTTGGTGTCCTTGTGAGATTGTTCTTGAAGTCTACATGGTATAGTCCGAACCTTACAGTATAACCTGAGTTCCATTCCCAGTTATCAAGCAGTGACCAAACAAAGTAGCCTTTGATATTGCAGTTGTCTTCCCTGTATTCATGTGATTTTTTCCCAGGTAAGAACAGAATAACAAAGAATCTCGAAACATAGTAATGAAAAGCAGCGATGAATTGAAGTTTGAGCACCTTATGGCAGCAGAGAGATTCGAAAGATAGTCTCTGTGGTAAGTTATTCTCCTTTCATCTTGTAAAGCATCGTCCAATGCCATATGTGATTTGTTAGGTTCGTCCATACCTGAAATAAAGTAATTCAAGTTTTTGGCACTCATGTCCTGTTTGTTGCTTTTGCAGGGATGACATTTCTTACCGTTTTCAGTAATCATCACCAACGGGTTTCCATATTTATCTTTGATGTGATTCATCAACTTACGAATGCCCCAAGGAACAATACGTAGCCAACCAGATGCAGCCTGGAGGAAGATATGATCTTTAGGACAACGATCAGCAGTTCTCAAATATAGACAACAACTAATCAGGTTTACCTTTTCTCCGATTGCGACTCCGCGTCTGTAAGCTGAAGTAACAAAGGTGATGATCAGTTGATAACAACTCCACATATTGTCCAATTTAAATAGTCAGTACTAGTTTTGATATCTTACGAGTAGTTACTACAGCAGAGTCGGAGTAAGCATTGTGAAACATGAACTTCATGATCCTTGCTCTATCGTTTCGTGCATATAACGTTGTATAGTGATTGATGCCAAGGAAATCAATAGATCCTTTTATTACTTTTGCCTCATAGGGAGTGATCTTGGGCAGTCTTTCAGCCACCAACTTCTGCATTGAAAGAGGATAATTCCCAAGTAGTAGTGGATCAAGGAACCTGAGTCACTTTGTTTTTGTTAAATCGATACGTTAAACACAATTTTCTTCATAACTCCATTCACATTATAAGAAATACATGACTAAAATTACCAGCCAAGTCCAAAATCCATTGCTCTACTTGCAGCAGCTCTGTCCTCTTTACAATCTGAACGTGGCTCGTACCATTTTGAATCTAATGCTATCCCAACTTTGCCGCGTTGACTAGCCTGGAATCAGTGGTGAAGCAAAACAAAGTAGTCATTAGAATAATTGTCGACTACGCTTCAGTCTATATGGCTACACCACTACCTGGAATACTAGTTACAGAATGTCCATACGCTATTTCGCGTCCCTCTTTTTAACTCAGTAGTCATCAGATCGATCAAAAAAAGTTCTTTGTTGAACTGAGGTACCTTGAACATTTTGTGGTAAGCATGATATGCAGCAGCATGAGACAACAGAATGTTATGTGCTACGATATATGGCTCAACAGACGAATTTCCTTTCCTGCAGAACAAGTGCAAAAGAATAGAGCACCTTCCTGGAGCTTGAATTCCAAAGTCATAACCTTGAATTGTAAAACCGTGAGGCTCGTTAAAGGTGATCCAATGCTTCACTCTATCTCCAAATGCTTCGAAACAGGTAATAGCATATCGTTCAAATTCCTTTCTGCAATGAAATAGAGTTCATATATCAGCTTGAAATTTGTATACTTCACTTATGCAATAGATTAATGTGGATCAGTTGAACACCTTTCATCGAAAATAGAATATTATACTGCAATTTTTTTGTCAACACTCTTAACGAAATCCTCAACTATATATACATACATTATTCGATTGCTCAAAAATCCCTCGTAAGAATCTTCAAGCTTTTGTGGTAGATCCCAGTGAAATAAAGTTACATAAGGTTGAATTCCTGATCATATTACAATAATCAAATAATTAGTCTCATATAAAGTTCAGATTTAATTTTCATATAACATGTTCTATACTTCAATTGAACCTTTTTCTAGTAAGGCATCTATGAGATTGTTGTAGTATTCAATTCCTTCTGGATTTGGTTCCCCTGTTCCATCTGTGACATGTAAGGTTGTTAAAATAATATCCACACATAAGTCTCCTTAAAATATAAAACTTATTACCCACTACAAAAGGTAGAGATACTTGTGTTGATAATGATGTATATAACTTAAACTCGATAGTACGAGTAAATGATGATGAAAGGAGTAAATCTTACTAGGGAAAATTCGTGTCCAAGAAATTGAGAATCTATAGGCATCCATTCCTATATTCTTCATCAAGTCTATGTCACTCTGTAAAATGTTGTCAAAGCTAAAGTCATCTCATACAAGTTTGTTAAATAACAACAAAACATACTTTTTTTTGTCTAACAAAACTTTAGTTTTCACAAAAGGACTTTAGCCTCTATTATTTAAGTATTTAATTTGTACTGAGAGAATACTCTAATGTGGAAGCTACTATTATTCGTATCTTTTTAATTTTTAAAGATGATAAGTCCCATTTGTTCTCTTTTATTATTTTTCTTGTCGGTGCATATTTGATATGATTAGGTGACATACTGGCATTACTTATCCATGCCTTAATCACAAATTAAACATTTCAACTTGCGTTTATAATAAAGTTTAAATTAAATATACCACTATCTCCATTCATTTTAAATTATCGTAGTTTTCTTTATTATAGTTAAATTATAAAAAATTTAATTCTTCAGCACGCGAAAATTTGCAGTTTATAGACTTTTGGTATAATCTTTTAGTGTGTAAATTTTTATTTAAAATATCAAATTAATATAATCTAATTTAACTTTAAAATTCGTTAAAATTAACTTTCGAAAGAAAAAATAAAAATGGACGGAGTACTTTTTGGTCCAAGTGAATCGTTAGGAACTTTTACCTCAAAACGATGATATTGATCAACTGCTGTGTTTGCATTGCTGAAGTCCAGTATTCTTCCTGTAGAATTAGAAACAAGATGATACATCAAAATTTTAAAAGTATAGTACTAAGATATTTCATTAAAAAAAGTGTTCAGGAAAATCTAAGTCGTTGAAAATATAATTAAATAATGAAAAATGTATCGTACGAAATAGGTAGAAGCTTTTAAATGAGATGATTACGAATAAACTATTTTACCTGGTCTTTTGATGAAAGTATCCCATATACTAATTCCCTTGTTTCCTTCATCCACAGCACCTTCAAACTACAAGACCAAAAGAAACAAAGATGAATTTAAAATTTTAAATTTATGAATTCTGAATCGTGATAGTTTTTGTTTATTGAGTTTTGAACATATTATTTATAAAGACTAGCTTCGTATATATACTGAGTCAAAAGTTACTGAATTTTATTGAACCTGTAACGTATATACGCGGGGCAATAACAAACCTGATAAGCTGAAGAAGCAGTTCCAAAGATGAATCCCTCTGGAAAATCAGAACGGGTAATGGACTCAGACTTCACCAATAGATATGATAGACAAATGAAGAAGAAGGAAAATATGATTTTCATGGGGTTTGAAGAGTCTTTTTTAGTGTAAATAAGGGGGTAATTAAAATATTAAACTTTGGTTTAGTGGTGTTCTTTTATAGTACAAAAGAAGTGCAAAATCCCAGCCTTAATATAGAGAAAACCTTTTGTATACTTCAAGAATCAGGCAAAACATTTGGAGTTGTTTTATATATACAAATTCTATGTGACCATATTTTAACATCACTCACCCTTCTATTGCGTCATAGGAGGATTATTTTTATCATTTTTATATTCAGGACTCGATACTTATATTGAGATATAAATTTAATTTAAATTTATAGAGAATAAACTATTTTTCATAATACGTAGTAATTTTTATATATAAAGCTTGAAATTAAAATTGATGATTTTATTATATTATTTTTCGTTTTTTGTAATTACTTACGTGTTGCGATATGAGTGACAAGTGTTGGTATCGACCGATTGAATTCCTATGTCTTTGCCTTCACGACTATTATTCCTCACGAAATAATTTGAACTTTCAAAATTTAAGTAAGCTTAAAGGTTTCTACTTCTTTGTTTGTTTTTTTTAAACAAAATATCTAGTGTTAATCATCAAGATTAACCATAAAATGTGAGATTCTTTTAAGGAAGCGATGTGATGGATTTTAATTTTTTTTGTTATTATATCATTGGAGGGGTTAATGAAATGAAATATATGCTATTATTGATGGATCTGAACTTTTCATTTCAAAGTTTTCAATTATATATGTGACCTAATAGTTAATAAAATGGATTGAAAATTGTGTGATTTTAAAATTAGATAGTTAATTATTTTTCCTTTAACTTGATTTATTTTTATTTTAGTAAATACAATTATTTGATATCTATTACTGAAGAAGGTAATTAAAAATAAATATTATATAAGCTAATTGAGATATGCTTAAATTAACTCGAGAAGGATTCACCTTATTAAAAATAAATAAATAATGGCGTCTTTAGTGAATTGAGTCCGTAATGGTGTGGTATTAAGAGAAGATTTTTGATGAACTCCAAATTGCAGAATATTATAGTGCAACTATCGTAAATTTCATTTTAAGTGAAGTTGTACTCATTATATTCCACTTATTTATCTTTCATAATAAATTTACGTATAAACTAATCATATATAATATGTTTACATTATGATATATCTCTATTTTCATTAATATATATATTATTATTTTAACGAGCGACTATATTATTAGTTATTTGTGTCTTTTAGTTGGTCTAGTGCAATTCGTTCCCCAGTCACCCTTAAAAGTCATTAACCAAGTTATACTCTTAATTCCCAAACGAAATAACTTTCTTGTAAATATTTGAGGAGACTCAAATATCTATTTGAGCATGTTAGTTTGAGATACGATTAGGAATCGAGTTATTTGAGATAAGGTAAGAGTGAATTCGTATTAAATATGACACGTATCAAATAAGAAAATTAGTTAATGGACCATCGGTGAATAAGGATAATAAAGGGTCACAAATTTTAATCCCAAAGGCATTTCGTGGCTAACGGGTTAATGAATGATATTTTTGTACCAAATTAATAGTTTAAGGGTATTGTATGCCCTTCTTCGTTTACTATATTATTCAGAACCCTTCATAAAATATAATACGTGGTTTGAATTATTGTTGTTATAAAATTGATTTTGATACTATATTCAAATTAAATTTTTTTGTATTTAAATATATTTATTAATTGTGCACATATTGCAAATAGTTTTACGTACAGGAACTTTCGTTTGGTAATTTATTATCACAACCCATAAATCCATATATTTACTTATAATTCATTTTACACTTGTAGTGACGAGTCCCACACGCAAGATAATTGTTATCCTTTAAGTAACATCCATTTTTGCCTTTAATAATGTTTGATTGGAAGCCAAATTACTATCAGAAGTATTCTATTTTAACGTAGAAACTTGAAAATTTATGTTATGTATTCAATATGGATTAATTAAAAGGGAAAAAAGGATAAATATATTTCTAAACTATCGTAAATGGTATACAGATATCCTCTGTCATATTCTTGGGACATTGGTGCCCCTGATATCCATAAACTAGAGTATATATGTACTTCACTCTTACGAAAAACTAAATAGGGACAAATGGCGCAATCTTATCCGTCGATAAATATCAGATCGGTGGATATAAATATGTCAATTAGTATAAAGAGTATATATACTCTAGTTTTTGAACGGCAAGAATACTAATGTCCCAAAAATATGATGAATGATATTTGCATACCATAAACGATATATCAGGGGTATATTTGTCGATTTTCCCTGATAAAAAATTTGTCACACCAACTATGAAATTAATTGTCTACATTTAATATTCTGATTTAGACAAATTATTGTTCCTGCTATTATTTTTTCCTAAAATTTTTAAACAAGAGGAATTAAGTAAGTTAAATACTCTATTGTTCCATGAGAATTTTTGTTTTTTAGTTGGTTTGGGCAATAAAATATGTGGCTGAACCGAGAAGAAGGAATTTTTGTATGTGTGCCACAAGATTATTAATAAAATTATATTCAAGAAGGATATAATTTAAAAGAATAACGATTGACGTTAAATCGAACAATATAACTATCTAAAAATGACAAGAATTTCATAAATGAACATTACAAAGTTATTTAGAAAAAAAAAAATTGAGCTATTAATATCAAAAAACAAAATATAGTTTATTATACGGCAAATCTTAGTCTATGTTATATTGAAATCACGAAATTCCTAAAATATATATTTGAGCTATTAATATCAAAAAATAAAATATAGATTATTATATGACAAATCTAAGTCCATGTTACATTGAAATCACAAGATTCCTAAAATATATATTTGAGCTATTGATATAAAAAAAAAAAAATATAGATTATTATATGGCAAATCCCATGTTATATTGAAATCATGAGATTCCTAAAATATATATTTGAGCTATTAATATCAAAAAATAAAATATAGACTATTTTATGGCAAATCTTAGTCCATGTTATATTGAAATCACGAGATTACTAAAATATATATTTGATTACTATTATCATTTGTGATGCATTTTGTTTAAAATATATTTTTCGCTTACCATTTATTTTAATGAACTTTTTACCTATAACAATGATATAAATCAAGAAACATAATATTGCCATACAAAAATAATGTATTTGAGCCATAGAAAAAAGAATGTTATATATATTAGCCACGTATCATGAAAAATATATAGTAATACTCTCTTCTATTCGCAGTATCTAAGATTTTATATTATGAATCTTCTTAAATTTCTATCTATCTAGGATTAATATTGAATTGAGAGTTAAAAGATAAATAAATTAAAGTACGATAGAAGATATTGATAAGATATCATAAGTAAAATGAAATAGATGTATGGTAGGTAATTTAAGATAAAACAACTCATCCAGATTTAAGCAAAAAGTTCGAAAATTTGAAATGTTGAAATAAACTTCAAATAAAATTATACTAAGTTTGAAACTATCAAGATTAATACAATGCGATTCTTATAAAACTTAAATGTCAGAAAATTTGAAATCCTTCTAAAGCAACTAAACTTACATATGTGCATTCTTAAATGGAAAATTACGCGGTTAAGTAAGGTTATACAATTTAATTACTCATCATAGCTATATTTTGCTACAATTATTACTCGCGACTAACATTTTACATTAATCACAGTTGACTTTGAGTTTATATAATTAACACATTTGTATATGTATAATTAGTAAGAATATAATACATATGTATAATATATGGTTATCTCACTAATATATATATAATTTCACCTCCCTCACTCGACTCTCTCCTCCCTCTCTCAATCTCGCTCGCCTCTCTGCTCTGTCTCTCAATCTCGCTTGGCATCTATACAAATACGTATGTATAATATACAATTATCTAACCAATATACATATATAATTCACCTCTCTCTCACTCTCTGGCCCCTCTTGCTTGCTTCTATCCTCCCTATAACATGTAGTTACGAATTGTAATTATTAAACTATATATTGAAAATGATTATATTAGGCTATTTTTGAGTGGTTATATGTGAAAGTTTTTCATTCTTAAATGGACTTGTCCCGGACAGAAAATCAGTGGTGGGCCGAAATCAAGACTGGACCCGGACAAGAATCCCGGCCCAATTTGAAACTAGGTTTTTTCTTCCCTTACCTTAAACCCTAATTTGCTTTCTTCTTATAATCATTTCCTTCATCACCGCCGAGAGAGAGGAGAGAGTCGGCGGCGAAATGGGTCGTGTGATCAGAGCACAACGTAAGGGAGCAGGGTCCGTCTTCAAGTCCCATACTCACCACCGGAAAGGCCCCGCCCGGTTCCGTACACTCGACTTCGGTGAGCGTAATGGGTACCTTAAGGGTGTTATAACGGAGGTTATTCATGACCCAGGTAGGGGTGCTCCATTAGCCCGTATCACATTCCGTCATCCATTCCGTTACAAGCACCAGAAGGAGCTTTTCGTTGCGGCGGAGGGTATGTACACTGGTCAATTCGTTTACTGTGGGAAGAAGGCTACGCTCATGGTTGGCAATGTGTTGCCACTTAGATCTATCCCTGAAGGAGCTGTCGTTTGCAACGTTGAGCACAAAGTTGGTGACCGTGGTGTTTTTGCAAGGTGCTCTGGTGATTATGCTATTGTTATCAGTCACAATCCCGATAATGGAACCACTAGGTATGCATAATCAGTTCTTTTTCATCCTTTTTGTTAAGTTTTTGGTTACTGTTGCTCTGTTTTTGTATCAATTTGAACATAGAACTGGTCACCTTCTTAGTTGTAAGCTTTAGAATCTCTACTTATGCATATAATAAATTCTTCTTGAAAATAAATTTTATTGTGTTGTATTGTATCATTACATTATGATAAAACAGTAAAGATAATGACTCAACCAGACATCATAATGCATCATGATTCAAATGATATGTGACAACTAGGATCCAAACTATTTGTAATGGTGCTTTTTCATTCTTCGGTGACTGTTGTTCCGACTTGCTTTTATTGGAACCTGAAAGTCTGCTTTATATTGTTATCGGTAACTTAGAATTATCTAGAGGTCTTTATAGTGCTGCAATCCGATTATGTGTCAATGTGATGCCTGTATCTGGTGTGTATAATATTTTTCTCTGTGATGATGGAGCTGGTAGTTTAGGAAGATGCGAGTTTTGATTAAATTTGTTTGATCAAGCACCTATGTAGCGTAGAAGCTTGGCACTGACTTACGAATGTCTAGTCTTGCATTTTCTTTTCTATAAGTATATCATCTACCTTACTAGAGACACTGAATTACAGTCTGTACACTGTTGAAGGAAGTTTGTATCGTCCCATCCACGTAAGAATGAGACTTGCTGTTTGGAAGGGAATTTTCTGCCAAGTTGTGTCCTTTAGGGTGAACCAGCTTCTGATAGTATTGTCTCGTTAGGTTTATGCTTGTTTGAGACTTGAATATCTATCTTGATGCTTAAATACTATATTGTGGTTGCGTCATTAGCAATATAATGAAACCTAATATATCTTTTCTTGTGACAAACTGGTTATAGTGCATTTGCCCCCTAACCACAGCAGTGCTTTTTTTTTTTTTGTCTTCTTATCCTCAATATGTTTTTGGGATTACGCTCAAACTTTCCTTTGTTGAAGCGTTAATTTGATTCATTTACTATTGACAGGATTAAGCTTCCATCAGGATCCAAGAAGATTGTTCCAAGTGGGTGTCGTGCCATGATTGGTCAGGTAGCTGGAGGAGGACGTACCGAGAAACCAATGCTCAAAGCAGGTAACGCATACCACAAGTACAGGGTGAAGAGGAACTGCTGGCCCAAGGTCCGTGGTGTTGCTATGAATCCCGTGGAGCATCCTCATGGTGGTGGTAACCATCAACATATTGGTCATGCTAGTACTGTCCGTCGTGATGCACCACCTGGTCAAAAGGTTGGTCTTATTGCTGCAAGGAGGACTGGTCGTCTTCGTGGACAAGCTGCCGCCACCGCTGCTAAGGCTGACAAGGCTTAAAAAGTTTACCTTATCATTGTTTTTACGTATTTGTTTCCGGATCAGTCTTTTAAACTATTTAAGTGCTGAAATTATACTAAATTTTGGTGGGATATTAAGTAAGAAGTTTTGTTATCTAGACAAGTTTACCATTTAACATTATGATTCATTTTGCTCCTAACTTTTTCGTTTTCCATGATCTCAGAACGAGTTTTACAGTAATCTGTTTGTCCCTTTTAATTAGCAGAATCTATTTTCAACTTTCACAACTGTGCAAGTGATCAATTCGCTTACTCAAAATTCCTTCTCTGCAATACACATCCAAATGCACGGTATATGTTTGTGAATTATGGCATATTAATAGATGGTAATTAAAGACTGAAAGTGCCAACGAACCACACGTTCATGAATCTTTTGTTGGCGACAATTATTTAGTAAATTGAAAATCTAATTGAATTGATGATTCGAAGAGAATTTTTTTTATCGATTTAATCATAATGGATTATTAGTTTAGTGATTTTGAACTTTTTTTTTGTTATCAGTTATCGGTTCTTAGCATTTATAGGTTTTTTTTTCTAATGAGTTAACTGATTGTAAATTAAACAATTATACTTATACCATTTTGTATATGATGTCCTTGACTTAAGATTGATTTCCTACTCTGACGGTTGGTTGTCCTAAATTCTTGATTATTCTATAACGTGAAAGTGTTTGCTTTTGAGAAAGATGTAACTTGTGAATAGGAGTACATGGTTCATTTGGTTTGTCACCTTGTTTTAAAGTGTTTTTCTATGTTTTTTCCAAATCAAATTTTAACGTTTAAACTGATAATCAAATTGATAACGATCAAAAATCAGTTAATCAATACCGATAAGTTAATATCTATAGCGATTTAACATATCTACAAATTAATAATTAATAAATCAAATAGATAAACTTTAAAATCGAATCGAACCGAACGGATCACATATTAGATAACATCTATATAATATGTGAACAAACATTAAACTCAAGAGTCTAAAATTGTCGGAGGACTAATTTTAAAAGGATTATATCTGTACAAATGATACCTAAAAAAGAGCCCATGCAATCAGCGCCCTATTATGGGCTACGATTTTAGCCCATTGGACTGTTACTAGTAAGCCGACTTCGCAGAAGTCACATCTTAAGAAGCAAAATCAACAACCAAAACTCTCTCTTCTAGAAATCTCTGTAAAACCCCAAAGTCTAAGAAATTAAACCCATTATGGCCTTGCGAGCGGCGAAGGCGGCGGCACCGGCAACGAGAGGTTTACGTGCCCTGTTATCTACCTTTTCCCCAAGCTTTCCGTTTAATACACCCTCGAAGCAAGTTGAGAAGCCGCCACCAGCTGAACCATCCACCAATCTCTTCGTTTCTGGTATATTCCTATTTCATTCATCTTCCTCTAAATTTTCTCATTTCTGCTCACTTTTTTTCTAATTTTTAGTTGTATTGCAGATTCTATGACTATGTTTTGTAACTCGGTCTTTTTTTTAATTATAGCTATCCGTTGGTTTTAATTGATAGAATGAAAATACATTTTTGTTTGCATTTTAGGTGCTTGAGTATATGCGATATCGATTTTCAGTTAGCAGTTTCAGTAAATTTTAGGTTTAACAAATATAAAAATTATATTAGCACTTTAAAATATGTATCTAACTACTATGTAGATGTATCTATGATTGTGCTTGCATATCGGTATAAAATTTGAATTTGTATACTATTAAGTCGAAATAAATCATTTGTATCTCAAATATCTCTCTCGCTTTATACCACACAAATTATATATTGCAATTTGTATAATTTGAGAAAGAGAGAAAGACAAAGAGAACAGGTAGAGAAACATCTGTATTTGTATAAATATAAATAAATATAAATGTATAAAACAAAAATATATATATTTGAATTTGTATACATAGTTTTCTCTTGCTTTATACAAATACAAACACAATTTATGCATTAGATGCGAGAAAGAGTGTCGAGCAAGATTAGCGAGAGTGGCAAGCGAGATTTTTGGGGAGAGAGGCGAATTGCAAGTGTTTGCTAGGGATTAGAATTAAATGAAACTGTGGTTATAACATTTAATTTGAATTAATAGTTTGTTATTTTATACAATTTTCAAAAAAAAGAATTTCATAGTGACTTCACCTTCAATGGGAATAATCCTTTCTAAACAAGCAGATATTGTGGCATAATATGTTATGGATGCGTATGTTAAAAAATTATGTTAAAATTTGGGTTATCTTTAATTATAGATGAATCATAAGAACCATAATATCTTTTTAGAAAAATGTAAACTAATTGAAACATTGTACTCTTTCTATAGGAAAGGAATCGAGTAGGAAAAGCTATCATCTTTTGCTATTAATAGATGTTATATATATTCCTCCATCCTGTAGTGAATTGATGAAATTAATTTAGGTGAAAAGCAAGAATATGTCTAGATTCTCTAAAATATAATACATTGATACAACAATTTTTGGAATTGCAGAGCCTTAATTAGCTCTTTTGAGAAGTTTGTAGCTCAACATCTTGAACCCGATTTATCTCTGTCAATTATTTTTCGTGTTGTTAGTTGTATAAGTTAAGAAATATTCTTGGATATGTTGTGTCAAATTGGTTGAATGTTTGACCCTTCGGGGTTACCCAGTGGTTTGGGTTTGGAACTTCCATGTTGGAGGTCTCAAGTTCAAAACCTTTTTCCAGCGAAAGCAAGAGGTTTGCCTTCTGGGTCGAGCTTGTCGCACCGGGCTTACCTAGTGGAGGTTAGCTCTCCTATATGGAATGCGAGCTATTGCATGTGCGCACTCAAAGGATAGCGGCTGCCGGTTTCCCTTGTCATAAAAAAATAAAATAAAAAAAATTGGTTGAATGTTTGCGATGGAGATTTGCATAAACTGAAGCTTTCAGGCTCCTTGATTTTACAGTGAGCAACTTCTTATTTTTGAGAATAATTATGTCTTCTATCACACATTGTGTTGTTAGTATTGTTAAAACATTTGTATGCGAGTTGCCTGTAATTCCTGTTCAGTACAATGTAATGGAAGTTAAAATGTTTTGGAACTTCTGTTTCAAATTGGGTATATGTTTAATGTCACCAGGATCCTGAAATGATTCCTATGTTTGTCTTTTTTCCAGGGCTTAGCAAACGTACTACCTCAGAAGGGCTTCGAGAAGCCTTTGTAAAACATGGCGAAGTGGTCCATGGTATGTTTTTACTTATCCTCATGCACACAAATTATGATAAAAATACAGTTTAAAGGAGGTGTTATGATTTTATTATCTTTTGTTTTTGCAGCCAGAGTTGTGACTGATCGAGTATCTGGTTATTCTAAAGGTTTTGGGTTTGTTAGATATGCGACATTGGAAGATGCTGAAGCTGGTATAAAGGGCATGGATGGCCAGGTGAGTTGT
This sequence comes from Solanum lycopersicum, assembly GCF_036512215.1. Classification (NCBI taxonomy): domain Eukaryota; kingdom Viridiplantae; phylum Streptophyta; class Magnoliopsida; order Solanales; family Solanaceae; genus Solanum; species Solanum lycopersicum. The sequence continues at coordinate 68,693,015 of NC_090806.1, forward strand.
GACATAGAGGGAAATTTTCTACAACTGTAGTTATTGATTGCCCATCTATAAAATTCTTGTTAATGATTAAAAATATATTTAGTCACTAGAGAGAAAATAACGTTATAGTACTGAATTGAGTAGTAAAATATTTATAACTCTTTACAAAATGATAACGGTATGACGGGATGGGCTGAAATGGGTTTTGAACTTCTCAAATTTGTCGTCCTCTTTATAGGAAAAAAGTTCTATATGGCCTCAAGTTTATTAGTAAATTTGAGATCAAGAATCCTACAGATTATAACTTAAATAACATATCTTTCAACCTTTTTTTATTTAGCGTAAGTCAGTTTCTTAGATCATATCATTTACGTTTTAGTAATTGTTATATGTATACATGTAATGTTTTATGTTGAATCTATGACTATACTTATCATATAGATTGCAAGGTTGGCTTGGACTTGCTCGGTAAAATATTATGTCCTCATATTTCACGAGTTCGCGTACACTGTCCTCCCCAGTCCCCATTTATGGGATTTCTCTGTGTATGTTGTCGTTGTATAAATAGCTTCATGAACTTCCTTTCCTTATCCTAGTGATGCAACTGTAACCTTATCTTGTCTATGAATTATGATGAAGGTCTTAACTTGCTTCAGGATAGGGGAGACTGGAGAGATAGTAACTCCTACTTCTCGTAGGTGCTGTGGGGTCTCAAGTCTGAATTTTGTAAAACAGTACATCATAATAACTGAGTTTTGTGGAGAAACCTAGTAAGAGCCTGTTTGGATTGTCAGTTTTGACTTATAAGTTAACTCTAAACTTATGACTTTTGGCTTATATTTGTCATTTTAGCTTAACGCTAAGTGCTTATTAGCACTTCACTTATCCAAACACTAGAAAATTGCTTAAAAGTTATTTTAGTTTAAAAGCACCTGTGTTAATCCAATCCAAGTAGGTACTTAAGATGCCTCGTGTGTCTAGGGGATCAAACAAATATAATATGTACACAATTTTTTTTTTCACTTGCTCTGGAGTGGTTTAGTATTCTACTTTTATGTTTTTCGATTTATCATTTGATTCTCATGTTTCCTGTTTTTCAATTGATCATTTGATTCTCAAGGTGCCAACAAATAGTCATTGGTGATACGCTATAGTGCTCTTGAAAGTTAATTCTTGAAGAATTAAAGTTTAATTCATTACTCATGTTTGTCTGTTCCACCATCTGTTTTGTAGTTTCTTGATGGATGGGTTATCTTTGCCGAGTACGCAAGACCAAGACCACCACCTCCGTCAATGCAGAACAATAATACAACACCTGGATATGGCAATTACAATTCATCACCATATGGCAGTCAATGAGATGTAAACTATGATCAGTTCATCGCGATTTAAAAAACGGCTTCCATGTTACAAGGAGGGATTTTTGGATCATGACACTTCATTGGTGTATACTAAACTCTCTCTCATTTAAGGAAGTAAAATTTCTGTTATAGATAAAATTTGGATATGATAAACTTGAAGTTTAATCTTTTATGAAAAAGACTTGCTACTTTATCATAACATTAGTGTTTCAGAACTCAATTCTGTTAAAGCACAAAAATCATTCCATCTTTTGTGTTCATTTGGATAGAATTGAAGGTATTAAGTGTGAAGACAGATTGATTTTGACATTATGACATATATATTGAGATTAATATATGGTATTGCCTCGAGTTCAATTGGCATTCAAGTTAAATTAAATAAATGTTTCTTCTCTTTCAAAAATTTATATATAAGAGAAATTAATGTCATTTGCTTGTTACTTGATACTAGATCTTTCCTCCTATTTATTCATTGTTTAATCCTAATTACTGCATTTGTTTCAATTTGCTTATTTGATTTTCATTTAACACAAAGTTCAATAAAATAAACTAGTGCTTGGAACTTTTTAGTTTAAATTTGAGTTGTGTTGAATCTTGTTATCTTAAATATGTAATATAAAAATTGAAATTAAAGAGTAATTAAATAAGACGGATGGAATACTAGTATTGGTCACAGTTGGTTAAAGATGATTCATTTTTGTTAGAATGTATGTTGTAGGATGTTGCCTTCATTCACAAGTAAACTTGATGTTTGCCATTGAGAGTAACTAATCATTTCTGATTTTTCATTTAATGAAAAACAAGTGGTTTGCTCAATTTACCCCATGTGGCACTCACTATGGTGTGTCATTGTGATCGATAGGTATGTGTCTTCAATAAATTACTTACTAAATTTTGATATTTGTCTCTATTTATTTGATATTGTTTGAATCAATACATAACTTAAAAGGTAATTTTATTAGAATATATAATCTAAAACCAGCCATATTGATCCGTGTAACTCTAAATCATTAAAATGATAACATAAGAAGTAATTAAATGAAGGGAAAATACATAAGTATTTTCTAAATTTATGCTCAAAATTCCAGAGACACACTTATATTATACTAAGGTTCTATTACCCTTTATTACCCATTGAACTTATTTTATAAGTAATTTTTTACTCCTTTTTAGCTTACGTAGCACTAGCTTGAAAAAAAAGTCAATCAGCGTTGGATTCACAAGATAGTGCCACGTAAGTCTAGAAAATTATTTATTAAATAAGTTTAGGGGGTAATAGGGTCTTAGTATGCTATAAATGTGTCTCTAAAATTTCAAACAGAGAAAATAGTTATTCATTATCTCTAAAATTAAAAAGAAAAGTGTGCTATATAAATTTATGTACGAGTAGTTGAGTACCACTTCTTTGTTAGTACAACCAAGTAGTATATGTTGATTTTTTTTTTATTTTCTCATTTTACTTATTGATCACATTATTTATTAGTTTTAACGGTTACTTTGTGTGTGGTGTGTCACTTATTGTCTAATATATAGCGGCCAATTGTGTGCAGGCTGGGTTGACAAATGCCAAAGTATTAATGGAGTAGTAAAATAAGCATATGATAAAATAAATGAAAGGTGGATTACATTTATTTATGCGACATTAGTGTTATTGCCTGCATCTGGGGTAATTTTGTCCACGTAATATATATATTTATAGAAGTGTTGGATGTGTCATTATACCATACCTGGATAAAATTCAATCATGTTTTATTTTGAATGTGACAATAACATGGATATTTTACTTACCAAATGTTAGTGATGGTTCTGTAATGTGCGAATTCAAATTAATTAATGAATTATAGTTTTCTTTCTTACTTGATATTTATATATTAGTGTTAAATTCCTTTAAAAAAAACAAAATACTTCCTATTTATCAATATGATTCACTACTCCTTCCAATATTTTCCAATAAAAAGGTCATGACAACCAATTCAAATCTAAACTATTTGTTTTATTCTTAGTTAGATAATTTTAATCACAGAAATGCTATTAATTAGTTATAGATCACAAATAAATTCTCCTTGCTAAGCTTATCATTAAATAGTAAGATGTCTCTTAGGATAAGTTCGAGAGCTGACCTCGAACTTATCCTATTCATTCTTCTTTTTCTATTTTTGACCTTAAGCGCCAATCAATTATTAGTTTTTGAGTATTTTAAAAATAAATAAATTTTATGTCCAAGTTAAATACTTTCACGAAATTAATAAGGAGTAAAAGAAGGATAGAGGTGAAAGTTGAGAAAACAAAAAAAAAACAATAATGGGATGTGGAAACCAGAGACAATAACAACCAACTACTTATGGGTCCCTGAGTTATAACTCCAAGATTTAGTAGTTAGCCTTTAAATACAAAGTTTAATACAAATTACAAAACTCTCTGTTACCCAAAAAAGAAAAAATAATCATGAAGTTCCTTTTGGAACTAATGGCCTGCTGTGGTTGTTCTTCTCGTTTGCCTCCACTTGAAGACATCGGGCCTCTCGTTCCTGGCCCGGCCCAGCCCATTAACCGTAAGATCAGAAGACGAAGGAGAGGTAGAGGTAGACCAACGAGTACTGTTGATTCAGTACCTAATAATTGGAGGCCTTCACTTTCGGCCATTTCAGAAGACAACGCTCTGCCACCTAGAAATGTGAAGAGAAAAGTCATAACTACTTCCCCACCCGCCACTAAACCCCGTCGTCATAGTTCTGAGGATACTAGGTATGTACATTTTTTATTTAGAAGCTTAAATTGTTAGAAATAATATGTTTTTATTTATTTAATTTTATCTTCAACGAGTGAAAAATATTTATTTTCAATATCTTCGTGTGTATATATTTTGAATCTCCTTTAAACGATAATTCTGATTTCACCGCTCACGGTTTCTTTTTCATCTTACTAATATTTTTGCAGGAGAATTCCAGTTTCAGCTTTGGCGCCAGCTTTCTCCCCAACTCCTTTTTTATTTTAATTTCTCTGAAACCTTTTTTTTTTTGTGGGGTGGTATGTAGTTGTGATGATGATGTATCATGTATGCATATTGTACTGTAAATGTTCTATACTATTGTCTCTTTTATCTTGTTAAATTACCCTTTGTGATCTTCCATTTTTTTTTTGGCTCGATCTGTTTGCAAATACTCCCTCCATGTTTGCCTGGTTTTAATTTGATAGATAAGCACAAAAAATATTTAAATCTTTTGATCTTAAACTAAAGTTAAAAAGTTAAAATGTCTTGATTTGAATACCTATACAAAAATGTTGGACCTCCCTTGTACAAAAAATATTAAAGAAGTATGGTATTCACTGCGCCAAATGTTTTTTTTCACCAATTCAGCAATAGTCTTTTTTGATTTGTCCCCTTCAGAATACAACATCCTTTTCAAAGTACAACTCAAGAACTCTGGACAAGATTTGAGTCCAAAGCTCCACAAAAGAGAATACCTTCCTTCAACTAATAAGAATTTTATTTTTGACTAACTTTTTCACTCTATATTTTTTCTTATATGTTATTTGTTCCAAACCAAATGAAGACCATCATTATTTATACTAAAAGAAGTCTTCCTAGAATGGTGTAGTAAATAGTGAAAATAATGATCTCAGGAGTTACATATGTAACAAAAAATAATTGAGGAATAAAGAGCGAGGATAAACGAGAAATAAGTTAAAAGAAGTAATGGCCATGTTTTAGCAACTTCTGGCTCAAACAGTAACCTCCAAGGGAACCAACAATGATGCCTATAGACATTGATTAACAAGTGAGTAATTAGGCACAAATGCAACAATGATTTAAAGGCAGGCTGCTCCAACATGTACACTATTGTTAATTAATGTGGCAATTCAATGATACAAATAAATATAAAATTAAAATGCCTACACTAACAAGTAGTACCAAAATAATTAGTTTCAAAGCATTCTATCAGTAAACTTGGATAAATGTCTTAATATTAAAAAAGACTTGCTTATAATTATAAGAAATAAATGTACTTCTATATAATATATATATATATATATATATATATATAATAAATACTGATATATGATTTATCTATAAAAATTAAGCTGTTGTATACCTTAAGTATAACGATATAATATTTATTAAGAATAAGAAGTATCCTATATGCATCTCATTTTTGTAATTTCTTTTCTTTCTACCTGAAGTAAATGCAAGCCTACAATAAGAAATTAACAAACTGGAAATTAAAACCACTCCTACCAAGAAAGAAAAAGCGAAAGAAATACTATTAAAGTTTCAATGATCAAGAAATAAGGAAAAAATATTTCAATCTGTGTATGGGTGTGTAAAAAATGTCACTTCATTTGTTTAAAAAAAATTATCTATTTGATTTGGAACGAAGTTTGAGAAAATAAAAAAGTCTATTTGATTTTGTAATTCGTAATTAAAATTTATGTCAAATGTAACAAAATGTCCTTTAACAAAGTTGAAGTTAAGTACCGCAAAAAAAGAAGAAGAAGTGTTTCATTCTTTTTTTCAACAGAGTAATAATAAAACTAAACAATTTTTTTTTGAAATGGAGGGAAAATACTCTCGCACTCGCAAGACATATACAAAAGTTATATAGATTTATTGATATTCTTTTTAACAAAAAAAAGGAAAAACGTGATTTTCTAAGAAGACAGAAATGAGATACGCCAGTAGAGGTAGGGTATATATATATATAATTGTTTACGATGTTTGTAAATAATGAATCTATATAAAAATATTTGAATTATATAAATACATTCACAAATTATGCAAATCTGCGAATTATACAAATGAAACCCATATTTTGGAGTCTTAGCCCAATCATCATTGTATACTTGTTGTATATCGTCTCTCTAAATTTATATACTTCTTCCCTTTTTATCTTTCATTTAATTAAAAATTTTAACCAAACTAAGCCATTATATAAAACAATTTACCAAAGTAATATATTTTTCTAAAATTTTACAAAACTAGTATAAACGTATTTCACGGTAACGTTTTAGGGTATATTATATTTTTTAAAAACTAACAGCATTAGGTTGATATACGTTACTGTAAGTAACGTTTTACTCCTAAAACGTTATTTTCAGTAACGTTTTACTCCTAAAACGTTAATATGAGTAACGTTTTAGGAGTAAAACGTTACTGTGAGTAACATATATCAATCTGACGCCATCAACTTTTCAAATATAAAATATATCCTAAAACGTTACCGTGAAATACGTTTATACTAGTTTTGTGAAATTTTAGAAAAAACATATTATTTTAATAAATAACTTTATATAATGGCTTAATTTGGTTAAAACCTCCATTTAATTCGACAGACTCAAAAACAGATGTACTAGTTTTATTCAAACGAAATGAAAAAAGAGTCACAATAGATTCATACGGGGAATATAATCATACACATGCAAAAGAAAGAAATAATTTTTATTTAATTTGATAAAGATCCTAATCAAGTGGTAATTTCGTCTCATGGTGAAGGAAATCAGTGTTTAAACATTATGATGTAAAATTTGCCTAATCAAATCGATATCTCTAAGGTTCACATTTAGCTTTTATTACGTATAAAATTAATTTCTAGTAGGGATGAAAATAGAGTGGGACAGATGCGGTGCTGGATTGGTTTAAGGCTACGGAGGTGGGGCAAGTTAAAGGCTATGCGGTTGGGTGAAATGATTTTTTAGAAAACTAATGTAGAGCGGGGTAGGATACAAATATATATAGTTTTATGTGAGTTTAAATTTGATTTTAAATTTTTACATGTTATAAGAGGGATAAAGCATTATGTATTAAGAATTTTTTTTTAAAGCTATTAAAGATAATTAAATATATTTTTGAGTCACTATCCTATTAAATTAATATAACTTAATAAAAAAATTAATTTTATGAATTTTATTCTAGTATCAAACTTAATTAAAAAAAAAGAATATTAAAAAATGCAAATCAAGTTTATACATGATAGTTTAGGGCGCATTAAAAATAAAAAAAAATTATACAAAGCAAATATAATAAATTATAAATTTTATATTTAAAGCTCAACCCGCTCCGCGCTAACCATCCATGTGGGTGAGGAGAAAGGATGGAATCAATAACAAATTTGGTCCTAAATTGGACCAACTTTTGTCTCATTTTGGGTCCAAACAAAATGAAATGAAGAACCAATTTCATCCATGTTGTGCTACTTATAATTATTGTTTATTCTAATGTAAAACATTTCACATATCGATGTTCATCAAATAACTAAAATAATTTATAGTTATTATTTTGTTTTCCTAGTTAAAAATTCAAGCTTGTTTCATCTTGATTCTTTTTCTTTATTAACATATGTTGAATCAAACTAGTTATCCTTTTATTTTAGTGTACATTGAGAGGGGCTTCAAAGTTTTCAAAATATCTATTAGAAATTACCTTCTGTTCACTTTTAATTCTGTACCTCAATTTATTTCTATATGTATGAAATATTAATTGCAAGATATTGCTATCAAAGATATTGTCATTGATTTTAAGAATATAATAATAATAATAATGATGTGTACATTTTCATTTCCATGTAGTCATTTCATAAATCTTTCATCAATTTGACAATATATTAAGTATCATATTTAATTTTAAACCGTCTATATAATTGCGGTACAAGAATTAATGAAAGCTATACACACATCTTATTAATTAATTATTTATTATAAAAGTAAATTATGCAATTTATTATAAATAAATATTTTATTAGTGGGAACATTTACACCAGAGACTTTTGGAATACCAATTTACAAAAGAGTAACTATTCATAACTTACACTTTTCTAATTTCTACTCTTAATAAATTTACTTATTTTTTCTCCTCTTTTTTACTTTTTTGTAATTATAACATATCTGTAAATAAATATAGACAAAGTGACGTGGCACGTCGCACCTTTCCGTAGCTAATAACTTATTCGTCTTCTTTTTTTTTCCCTCCAACTCTATATATACAATAATTAGCCACAGAAAAAGTTTAAAATATTAAATATTTTATTTAATAATTTAATTTAATGATGGTGCGAAGCCCCTACCTAGTTATAAATATAAGAAATAAAAGTTTATCTAAGAGTCAATCTTTCGCCAAAAAGTTAACATATAAAGAAGAAATTAAATGTACTACAATAATTATTGTGATGTGATACTAATAATTAAACATAATAGGAGTATTAGCTAATTAAACTTAAGAAGCTATTAAAAGTCAATAAAATAAAATAAAAGACGGCCATTTGGACATAAATTTGGTTGGTTTCTAAAATTTTAAAAGATATATGGTGATTATTTAAGCAAATGTTTTTGTTAACATAATTGATTCGTTATTTCAATTCCAAATTCCAAATACAATATTTTTATATTAACAAAAAAACACTTTTAACTTTCAAATGCTCTTTTTCCAGATAACTCCAATATTACTTATACAGACAATAGATGACTAAAAATTTGCAAGGAAATTTAATTTAAATAATAATAAATATATACTCATCTATCAATAAACTTTCACCAATATATACTCATCTATCAATAAACTTTCACCGATATGTTACTCAGGCTCTTCAAAAATATCAAAAATACACATACATAAGTAGAACTTTTTTTAAAATAGTTTTAGATAATTCACCATTATGACATCAAAAATAAATAATCCGTCTTACTTAGCTTATTAATAAGAATTCGATTCTACATGTAATTATTCACTAAAGTAGTCTAAATAATTAACATGTTCTACAGAATTTGTTACTAAATACCTCATATCTATCTTATTCTTTTTCATAATTCATTAGTAGTTAAAAATGGTAAATATTATGCTACAGAAGGTGGTTTGTCATAAATTTCTACAGGAATATAGGTGCACAATCTCATCATATTTGCAAATTAGTCTTTAAATATCGTTGTGGTACAATATAATATCATTAATAGGTAAAATAATAAATGTCGTCGGCGTTATCATCAAACAACAACTTACACGACGATGGCGGCGACCTCAGGTCGCCACTCGCCTCCTCTCAGGAGGAGGCGAACTCGAAAAAAATAACAATGGATGAGATGTTGGAGAAGTATTGCGGGGAGTTCGGGTTGTGGCAGGTGAGACACCTAGTGTTAACCTGCTTGGCTTGGTTACTAGAGGGGATTCTAACCATGGTTATGATCTTTGCGGATCGTGAACCAGCGTGGCATTATGTGACGAGCCACGCTGGTGCAACGAGCCGGTGTTCTTCTGAACCCGGCTCGTGGGAATGGACAGGTGGAAAGGGAAGTTCTACGATGTCTGAATTTGGATTAATATGCGGAGAAAAGTATAAGGTTGGGCTTGTTCAATCTATATTTTTCGCTGGCTGCATGATCGGTACGTTTTTTCATAAATAGCCCCTTTTTAGTTGTTATTATTGAAAAATCAAAATCGTTACTTCGATAGAGTTTGGGAGATAATTATTTACTAGATTAAGTAGGGATGTGGATTATTTGGATTATATTGAAAAATCGAACTGAGTATTAGCTTGGATTGATTTTTTTGTTTGGTTTTGAATTTATAATTTACTTAGATTGATTTCAGATTTAAAAAAATAAAAACCAAAAGAATGATTATTTATATATATATATATATATATATATGTATATATATTATGTTTCTAATTTTTGACATAACCGAATAACCAAACCAAAAAGATAAAACAAAAACAAAATCAAACCAAATTTATTTTGGTTTGGATAGGGTACACTTTTTAAAAACCAAAAACCGGAAAAAAATAAATCGATTTGTAGAAAACTAAACCGAAATTGAATGCACACCCTAGATTTTGGTGCGTCTAGATACGTTCAGATATGTCCATATACATGTATCTCCAGATAAATATGGTTAAAAATTAGGTGTAATTTGTTCTTGATTCGTCGCATTCAAGTTGATTCATTCACTCTCATATGTATATTATATCTACGTACAAATATTTGCATTTATCTAGTGTGATTAGCATATATTTTGAATACATAACAATCTCCTCATCTCACTCGGCTCTCTCTTTTTTAATATATTCAATAGTAAAAATATATGTATCTAAGTATAGCTTTTTCAATATATGATAGAAATCTTTTAATTAGTAGTCAAATACATAATATTTTTAAAATATAGATAATAATAGTATATATGGTAACACATTTTTTAAAAATTGATTTTTTTTTCACAGGTGCGGGAGTATTTGGACATTTATCAGATACAAAATTAGGGAGAAAAGGCTCTTTAACTATAGTTTGCATTTTGAATGCAATTTTTAGTATTCTAACTGCATTCTCTTCTGATTACTCAACCTACGTCCTATTTCGATTTCTCTCCGGTTTCAGCAACGGCGGAACCGGCCTTTGTGCTTTCGTTCTCGCCACTGAACCGGTTGGCCAATCATGGCGTGGCGTAGCTGGAATGTCCACTTTATATCTATACTCTACTGGAATAGTCCTTGTATCCGCCATTGCCTATTTCATCCAACCGTGGCGATCTCTCTACATTGCTTCATCAATCCCTTCCCTTATTTTCGTTATCTTCGTATTACCTTTCCTCCACGAGTCACCTAGATGGTACCTCGTTAGAGGAAAAGTAGACGAAGCTATGAAAATTATGCAGAAAATCGCGGTTTCTAATGGTAAACAGAGCATTCCTAATGGTATCGTACTCGCACTAGATAGTGAAGTAGTATCAAAGGACGATACCCCTAATAATCGTCGATTCAATACGAAAAAAGGCATAAACAGATCAATTTTAGATGTATTAAGATCTCCTGTCACGCGGATTCGGTTGTTGGTCGCTGTGGCTACTAACTTCTTTTGTTCCATTGTGTATTACGGGTTGAGTTTAAACGCGGTTAATCTCGGAACTAATTTATACCTCAACGTTGCACTTAATTCGGTTTCTGAAATGCCTGCCTATTTATTATCATCGTTAGTACTCGACAGGATTGGTAGAAAACCGTTAGCCATACGGACGATGTGGTTCAGTGCGATTTTCTGCTTAGTGGGGAGTACTTTGAAGATCATCGATGAGACGTGGAAATTAATTCCTATGGTGTGCGGATTGCTTGGGATATTTGGAATTTCTGCTACTTTTAATTTGTTGCTTGTGTATGGGATGGAATTGTTTCCAACTGTAGTGAGAAATGCAGCACTAGGATGCTCGAAGCAAGCCATAAATTTTGGGGCAATTTTGGCTCCAATTGTAGTTGTTTTAGGGGATGGTGTGCCGTTTGCTGTATTTGGGGTATGTGGTATTATTGGAGGAATTTTGGTAATGTATTTACCTGAGACGCTAAACAAGCCACTTTACGATACGATAGATGGATTGCAAGAAGGAGAAGCAAATTAAACCTGGGTTGGTAGCTTTGGATTACTTGAATAAAAAAAGAAAAGTTATGAACATTTGTTCTAGTGTTCGGATTGATGGTGAAGTAATGTTGTAAACACTAATTTTTTTTTTAAAAAAATGCAGGATCACCCGCCATTGGCTACCACCTCTGTCGCATCCGTGATCATAGGCTCAAGCATTTTAATGGCTTAAAGCAAAAATTAAATGGAACCTTAGATTTGAATAACTTTTATACAATTAATTTCTTCTAGTTTTCAATTGATAATATAATCATTCATATTTAAAATTATATAGTATTTCAAATATGTCAAATTTCTTTTAATAATTCCTTTATTTTTTATAAAAAAATTATTTTTTCTACAGATGGTATTCGATATTAATCAAAAAATAATAACTGACAACATACATTTGTTTGGGTGCTTTTTTTGTTTGACATTATCATTATTGATCCAAATTACATTGAGCTGATTCATCTGTATGAAGCTTTAATAAATCATCCCTTAATGATTGAGTTTGGTTACTAATGTCTTGGATATATCAAACGAAATAATATTGCTTTTTTTTTTTTTTGGCTTATCACACAATGATAGTTCATTATAAAGAATATAACATGGTGAATGTTACTTTTTATAATATATTATATAATTTTTTTGAAAAGATATTTATCTGATCATCCTCTATCCTTCTCCACCACTCACCATAGAGCACAATTTCATGCTTACCTTGTTATAACTAGGCATATGCCTTATGACAACCTAATATAAGATCAACTCTTAGCACTACAAGCCAATCCAAAATTACATTCAACAACTAAAAATACAATACAAAAAAAGTTCTCAAAAAACTAGCAAATTAAGATAAAATGCTTGGTTTCTTTGCTTCAGCTTCTTCCATTCCAGCCATTGTATCATATAATGGCCTGTTTAAAGTCTCTGGCAAGTAAATTACCAATAAGCCTCCTGCAATTCCACAAAATGCAAACACAGCAAATGGTATTCCACCCCCTAAAACAACTACAAAGGGGGCCAGAATGGCCCCCATTTGTGACGCCTGCGTTGCACATCCCAACGCAGCATTTCTTACCACGGTGGGAAACAACTCCATCGAATACACGAATAGTAGATTGTAAGTCCCAGCCATGCCAAATATACCTAGCACGCCACACACCATCCGAACCAACTTCCACGTTCCATCATCACCCTTTGCCAAACTTCCAGCTAAACAGAATATACCGCTGAACCACATTGTTCCTATCGCTAATGGCTTTCTACCAAGCTTGTCCAACACTAATGCTGTTAAAAAATAGGCAGGCATTTCAGCGACCGCGTTAAGAGCCACGTTGAGGTAGAGGTTGGTCCCGAGGTTAACAGCATTCAGGCTCAACCCGTAGTAAACAACCGAGCAAAGGAAGTTAATCAGCACAGCTAAGAATAACCGAAATCGTGTCAAAGGAAGCCTGAGTACATCTAATAAGGATCCGTTTAGGGCTTCTTTTGATACGGATTGAGAATCAGGAACATCATCATTCACTTCACTATCTAGAGCAAGAACAACGTCATCAGGGAGATGTTTACCGTTAGATTTGGCAATTCTGTTCATGATCTTCATAGCTTCGTCAATTTTCCCCCTCACGAGACACCAACGAGGTGACTCGTGAATGAAAGGGAGTAGTAAGATGACAAATATAACTGATGGAATTGACGAAGCTATGTAGAGTGATCGCCACGTTTGGAAGAAATATGCAATGGCGGATAAGGCGGCAATTCCAATAGAGAAGAAATAAAAAGTGGACATTCCAGCTACACCACGCCAGGACTGGCCAACGGGTTCAGTAGCAAGAACGAACGCGCAAAGGCCAGTCCCGCCGGTGCTGAAACCGGAGAGAAAACGGAATAAGGTATAAGTCCAATAATCCCAAGAAGTTGCAGTTAAACAACCAAAGATTGCATTCATAATGCAAACTATAGTTAAAGAGCCTTTTCTTCCCAATTTGGAATCTGATAAATGTCCAAATACTCCAGCACCTGAAAATCATTAATTCCAATGTGTTTTAGCAAAATCCAGTCGATTTTTTCTTTATGACAACGAAATTCGCGGCCGCTACTAGTTGGGGTAACACTATGATAAAAGCAACTTTTAGTGGCATTAAGTATTAACACTAATAAAGAGTGTTAAAAATTTTAGTGACATTAAGTATTAACACTAATAAAAAGTGTTAAAATTTTTATCGACATTAGTTAAGTGTCATTACAACCAATGTCGCTAAAGGCCTTAAGGATATATACAAAAAGTGACAACTGCCGCTAAAAATACATACTTAACAGCAATTATTAATAGTCATTTTTGTTAGCCCCTGCTCTTATGTAATAGTTCACAAAATTCAATCATATTAACTATCAAAAACTAATACAATTATCAATTCTAATAACACTTAATTAATATCGATGAAAAGTTTAAGTACCCTTACTAATGTTTATATTTATTTTTGTAAAGTCATTTTTGTAATAGCATAAATCGTATTAATCCAATGTACAAATATTTTTGGACCAATATTTGGTGGTGCAACATCATACAACATTCTTTTGGTGGTAAGATGTTAATCTTACACGTCTCAGTGATGCATGTGAAAATAAACAAGGTGTCATACTAAATAATTGAATAAAATAAAATAAATATATGGACAAGTCAAAAGAAACTGCTTGTCATCATCATCAATGATAATTTTGATAAGGATTTGCTCTCTGGATCACTACAGTATTTATTACAATATTAAATCACTATAGTGATATCTAATTATTTATTTTTCTAGACAATTCCTGTTACAGGTAACATGACATGACATTACATTAATAAGCTTTCTCTGCTCCATACGTATATTTTATTTTGAGTAACAATAAATAGTAATAATTCATGTAAATCTCGATACACCTAACACCTCCTCCTGGCTCTAGAGTTTTATCTTTTTTTTATATACTCTATTTCATATTTCTTTTTAACTTATTTTAATATTTAAAATAGTTCAATTTTTTGTTACAAAATTTAATCCTTATATACACCTTAAGATAATTCATCCAGTCTCAATTCATAATTTACCACTTCTATTTGTAATTCATTAAATATTAAATGCTCATCTTATATTATTCACGTTCTAGAGAAAATTTTAAGAATATATAATATTATAAATGCTGAATTATTTAATTTAGAGCAATACTTATCGAATGAAATAACTTTTTAGATTAAGTTAAAACTCGATAGTAACAACTATCTACCTCACACATAGAAAGAAGGAAGATACGGCGGATCGAGCAAGCATATTCTTAAGTATCCAAAAATGGGGTGCGTGTGTAATTAGTATGAAATTAAAAAAAGAAAAGGATATTCTAATACTAACCTAAAAGAATATTCACTTGTCAAGTTTATCCTGACTTTTTTTCCTTTTTTGCAAGAAGATAAATTTAACTTTAATATAATAATTTTATACGATGAACTCGATTAAAAAGAAGTAGGAAACCCATATATTATTATTATTGTCCTTATCTTCAATTAATTACGTCTCTCTGACATACATTGTCATTTGTGTCATTTAATTTAATTGAGAGTATGACAAGACTTAGAATATGAATTATTAACAATTCCTTAGCAAACTAAGATTTGGATTCAATCATTGTACTTTTTTTATTCTTTTACCTAAAATAAAATATTCCAAATAACACATCTTCGTCTACTTTGTACAAACTGATAAAAGAAACGACAAAATAATCCAAAGAATTTTAGTGTGGTAAATAATTAATTAAATGTGATATAGCATGTGTCTACGCCTCACTCGTGATGTTTTTTTCGAATAAAAATTAAAATCAAACAAATAAATTAACCGTGAATATAACGGACGTACCAATCATGCAGGCAGCGAAAAATAAGGATTGGACAAGTCCAACTTTATATTTCTGTCCACAAATTAAACCGAACTCTGATACCGTAGAACTTGCAGCTCCACCGGTCCATTCCCATGAACCCGGTTCAAGCCCGCACACACTTTTCGCGGTTGAATCGCACAACCGGTTCGGCAAACACCGCCAAGCCGGTTCACGATCGGCGAAAATCATAACCATAGTGTGTATTCCTTCTAGAGCCCACGCAAAGCTCGTTAATACAAAATGACTAAATTGCCACCAACCAAAATCGCCGCAGTATTTTTCCAACATTTGATCCATTGTTACTTTTTTTTGTTTTAAATATCCGTCGACACCAATCGACGGAATAAGCGGTGACCGAAGGTCATTTCGGTCACCGAGTAGATTTTGATCTACTGAAGAGGATTTTGACATTTTTTTTGTTTTTTTTTTTTTTATGGGAGTGGCGGCTAATACATGTGTTTTTGTGAGTTGCAGGTTTGTTGGTGAGAAGGAAAAGAGAAGTTAGCCTTGTTCTTATAGGGTGTTTTTTAAAAAAATAAAAATAAATAAGTGACAGAAATTTCGTCTTTAAATTCTCTTTATTATTATTATATCCTATTAGTTTTATAAATTTTCAGAATTTCTTATTTTTATATATTAAATTAATGTATTTCGAGCATCAAACTAATATATCAGGTATAAAATAAATATTAAATTAGTGCATCATGTATAAGATATAATGTATCTTACTAAATAATTAATGTATTTCGCGCATCAGATTAGTATATCAACGCTTATATTATTGTATCTTTTGAGAAATTTTTGTCATTATAAACTTATAAGCGACAAATGATAATTTTACCTTAAAAGTGTGATTTTTGTCTTTTGCTCAAAAAAAATTAGAATTATGGAAATGTTTAGGATATAATTACCTGTCAATTAAGAATATTTTTGTGGGAAAAGAATATGTTTATTATGTTTCAGAGCGAAGTATTTGAAAACGATTTTAATTTGGTGTGAATTATTAGAGTTTCATTCCTGAAGGGTTTATTGCCGTTAAAAATATTTTTTTTATTTAATTGCTTGTATTTAAATAAATCTTTGATTTTATAATGTGAATGAAATAAATACTGAATTTCTAGGAAGTTTAGTAAATAATTTTTTTGAAGTTTTTTATTTAGAGCAAAATGCTCCTACAAGAGTTTGAATATGTGAATCAAGAGTATATTTAAGTTTATTTATTTAATATAATGAATATTTTTAAGATTGTTAATAATTTAGAGATGAAATTAATAATTTGTCATAGAATTATTTTTTATTTAAAAATAAATATGGTTATTTTAACAACCGCTCAGGAAGTTGTCACCACTTTGACCCTCCTTTTACATGAGTTAATATATTTTGTGATCTTTCACGTAAATAGCAGGACAAATTTAACCCTCCTTTTACATGAGTTAATATATTTTGTGATCTTTCACGTAAATAGCAGGACAAATTTGTTGTTTAGTTTTCTAGTTGACGTATGTAAACTATATATGTATTTGTTGAATTATTTTTAATTTAATTAATTATTTGAATGACCATTTTGATTAATTTTTTAGTATCTTGATTCCCTTAGGAGAGCTTAATTAGACTCATTAATTAAATTTGGTTTCGATTTGATATCCAAGTATGAATCTAGCCATTGATTTAAGTCATTTATTTGAATTGTGTGATTAATTTACATTAAACATTAATTAATTTACTTTGTAAGGATTAAAACAGAATGTGACAAATCAGAAAAATCATTATGAAATTATTTTTCTTACTAATTAGGAGTAGTATTTTTAACAAACATGAAGATATGCATCTTAATTACTTCTGTATCGTAGCTATAAAATTTGGTGGAACTGCCATAATTGGACCCTACAAAGGATTTGGTCTTCGAAAGCATTTTGTCATACAAATTGACTTTATATTATTTTGGTACTCTTAAGTTTGTTCGATAAATTAATTATTTTATCGTTTAAACTAAAGTTTTCATATTAGAAATTTCAACATGCTTAAATTGTGTCTATTAAGTTTATTTTGCTGACATATCAAAAAACGTGTTTTTGACTTTTTATCAACATGGAAATAGCCTAAATTATATAATTTGCTGACTGAATATTCTTATAAGAAAAATAATGTTATATATTTTGTTGGAGGTAATGATTCACGTCCTTAATGAATTAATAGATGCCTTGATTAGATGGAAAAAAATATATCTAAACACACTCTTTATTAATACTATATAATGGGATTAATTGGTAATGAATTTGATTTATGTATATTTATTGTGCTTTTTTATATCACACACAAAATAGAGCTGGCATGCCATTTGGGCCTTTTATTTGTTTCTAGTTTCTATAGTTCACAAAGATAATGCTAAAAAGGAAATGTGATATCCTCTTTGTAATAGCCCATTTTGAGCTAAAGGCCTACACAACTTTTATAACATGTGAGAACTTGCCTAGGGTGTCTCACATCCCCTCCCCCCCACCCCCCACCCCTCTTTAGGAAAGAGCCCACCTCATTGTCTACTTTGGACATTTGTACGGCTTTAAAATGCGTCATTTGTACGACTTTGAAATGCGTTACTAATTACTGTAGTCTAAGATATGCACCCTCATATATCTTAGTCCTAATATATCAATATCTCTCGTGTTTTGTTGATGAGAAATTTGTTTGGATGTTATAACTCTTATTTTGTTGTTGCTCACACTTAGAAAGTCTAATGTTTACAAAATACATTTCCTTGAAGATCATGCAAGAAAAATTCCAAATTAAAGGGACAAACATTTTGATACATGAAATTATCTATGGAAGAGTGAAACTACATAACATGAAAGAAAGGCTATTTCATCTGCTGCTTTCTCCACTTACTGAACTTACATACTTAGTTATTTGCTAAACTAGATCTTCGCTAGACCCCGAGAGCTTAGTCCACCAGGCTGTCCTTTCGTAATTTTCTTCAGTGCCAAGCTGATGCAGAGATTAGGTTCCTCTTTTTCCATCCCAACAACATAGCTCCATCTTTCTCCACCAGTGTATAATGTTCTGAGTAGCACCTCATGAGGCTCTTTATCACTGAATTCACGTAAGAGCTCAGAGGATACTGGTGGAACCCTGCCATTGTGAACCTCAATTTCCATTTCCCTAATAGCTCGTGGCGTTCCACTCTTTCCATGCCCTCACATGCTATGACGTTAACTATATCCCTTGCCAAACAATGCTGCTCCACGTTGATTCTTTCCTTCCTGTCCCTTTCTAATGTCACATCTATGGACTCGAACATTGCAGAATAGTAGTCTAGAGCTTCTTGAAATCGAGGGAAAAAGGGGGCGGTGTTTGTGTTTGATTCTTGTTCCACCAACGTGACCACCTTTGGAGAAAATGACTTCACCATCCTTAGAAGCTCATCCCTTGGATTAGTCACGTCAACGCTCTCATCAGGTGTGTGGTGAAGTGTCAAAGGGAAGTTTACTGCCAGAGCCTCACCAGGCCTCACATCAAGCATGTCCCTGGTGACTTCAGGAGCAAAAACTGGTACAGCATGAAACTCAACAGGAATGTTGAATTTCTCAGAAATTGCTGCGAGCTTTTTTCCCACTACGGCCAATCCATCTCCTCGGGCGTATTTTGAAACTGGATCATCAATACCTGTAATACGTACATAAGGTGCACCGCTTGGCCTGGCCGCAAGAGCTTGAAGAAGAGTCAGCCATTGAGTCCCTTGTGCAATTTGGAAGTCTATAATGTGAATGCGATTTTCATTTCTACACGCATCTGCTATTGCACCATTTGCAGCCATGTAACCGAACTTTAGATAAGGGCATATCTCATATAAGATATGCATGTAGGAAAGCAAGTCCCAGCCTGCTGGTTCCTTACATCTGAGAGCCCTGTATATGTTGGTTCCGGATGCTTCTTTTCTTGCTACTAGCCCTTCTACGATGTAAGCACCGAGACGCTGGATTGGATCACCAGTAATGGACACAGCACTTCTTGCCTTGGCAATCAATTTTTCAAAATCATCCAAGTTGTTCTCAGCAAGAGCTCTGGCACACGCGATAAGCAGCTCCTTTAGGTTGCCAAAAGGAATCCCCTGCGACGGATAATCCACCATCGGTTTGTGATGCTCCTCACTTTGAATTATATCCCCTGATATGCCAAAAACAGAAACATGTGATGGCTGTGTTTCAATTCGATATGGAACCTGGCCATCTTGGTGCCACATACCGGACCTCTGACCACCTGATGCTTGTGGCTGCTGAATTTCCCCTGCAGAGGGGCTGGATGTTGTGACTTCTTCTGGCCCCATTAAAGCGGTCTCTAATTGAAGCAGCGCATGTTTCATGTTGTGACTGTGATTTGCATACTGGAGTAAAGAATTATCACCAGAATAAACCAGAAGATTGTTATGGTGGATATCTGGAGAGGGACTAGGCCTACAGAAATAATGATTATAATCCCGCGAGGAATTACTGCAAGGACTAGTCCCTGAAATATTTTCAGTAGAGCTGTGTTGCTCCAGGCTATCACTTAATGTGGTAGGGGTACCAGGATCATTATAGTTTGCAAATGGAGAATTCGGAGAATTTCCCGAATCAAATTTCAATATTCCCAACAGCCTATTAGGTATCGAAGGGGTAGTAGTCATAGAGTAAGAATATGGCAAATTCACATCAGTCGCACCATATCCATACAGATTGTGTGATTCCATACTATATGGCTATCATTACCTGCTATAAGCACAAGTCGCACTTAACAGCTTGTATCTGTTAAAATATCAACCTGCAAAAGATACAAGAACAAGCATAGATCAGTTTTGCCAGCCCTCGCTGATCGAAAAACAGAGTTTTCTAATGATGTAGAGAAGCAGAAAATACAAGTTCAAGCACAAGGAGCACAAACATGATTTTATGAGGCAAAATAAGATAAATCAATCTTGGTGATATTAACAACAACAGGTAACACTAACAATAATGAAATGCACAATTAGATTGAAATCACAACTTCACAACCACAACCGTTAGGATTTTCGAAACACAACAGATACATTCAACAACAACATACCGAGTGTAATCCAATGAGTAGTGAGACATCTATATCCCTCAACACACTTTCTACCCTACCAAAACTCCCATCTCTGCTCTCCTCCCAAAAGAACATTTAAACTTAACAGTATAATATGATAGTCGAGATGAGCGTAAACTGCCTTTGGACACCACAGTTGTAACAACAATCAATGAAAAAAAATCTCTAAAACTTATGTCAACACTAATAATTTCTTCGTTTAAAAAAGAATGACACTATTTTCTTACGACACTTATAAAATAAATGACACTTCCATTTCCTCTAATAACAAATTTGTATAGCTACACACGCATTATGTCCACTAGTTTAATAAATCTTATAAAATATCAGTTTCGAGTGAGTAACTAAATTTTCATTTTATGAATTGAAATATAATAAACTAAAAAACAAACCTTTGTAGCAGGGAAACCTTATTAAGCTACCAGTGTGGAAGTGAACCTACGTGTGTTCGACAGAACTCAATAGCTTTAGTTTAAATAGTATTTTATTAAAAAAATCATTAAATATGTAAAAATTATTTTAGTTTAGAGCATACTAACTTTTAAAAAGGCAAACTAAAATACTGAATTTATAAATTTTAAATTCTAACTTTCGCCTCTTAACTATAATATCCATGTCAAATCCAGTCTCGATACAGCAAAACCTAATCAGTTAACTAAATCGATTAGCTATTTGAACTTTCACCAAACTCATAACGAAGAACACAAACACTTGAAAATTGAAATTGAGAATGAACAATACCTGGTAAAAATTTACTGAAGATGCAACGCAAACTCGAAAATTCTTCAAAATTAGCAAATTCTATTATTTTTTTAAGTACGAATTTTTGAGATATAGAAAGGATAATTGAGAAGGAAAATGAGAAATTGCTTTGTTTTTATGTTGAAGAGGGTTGAGCTGACCCTTTAGTTTAGTAAATTTTGAATGCAAGTATTAATAGGGTTAAATTTGACGGAAATACTGACGGAATATTTTTAACGGAAGGTTTCGCCGACCACTAATTTCAACAATCGCTGAATGTTCCTGGGCCACTCACGCGCTACTTTGCTGTGTATAAATCACGATATTCGTATTTTTATCTAAAAATAAATCGTAAAATTTTAAACATGTTTTAATTAAGATTAATATATATAATCAAAAAAGAGAAGTTAACATAATATGAATACTTATCCGAGTTAACTCATGTGTTCAATTAGAATAAATTCAAATACTAAATCAAATTTTAACTTTTTTTCGTATTTAATTCTATAATATTTGTTTTCTTTATGATTTTTGGTATATTATACTAATCTCCTTTATTTTAAATTTTGGAAAGGGTAATTACAAAGATATGACATGAATCTAGATAGAAAAAAGTGAAGGTTGTATATTAGGACGAACCGTAGAAGAGTAGAGTGTTGTCGCTGTATAGTGGTACCATTGTAATACTTATCATATGCTGACTTTATATTACTTTTCTTATTAATTATTATGTTTTTTTGTAATTGTTTTATCTTATTATACTTTTTTTTGGCTTTTCACTGGGTATTTCGATCTACATTAAAGCTTTGATTAAATTTGAATTGCACTCTGAAGGCCTATTCAAGGGTGGTGCTTCATATCCAGAGCTCGAACTCGAGACATCTGGTCAAGGGTGAAGCACCCTCACTTATGCACCACAAATTATATTAATTTTTTTTATTATACTTGAATTCAATGTATTTAAGTCAAGACTCTTTAAAAAGTATTCATAAGATAATAATAAAATTTACGTATACTCTATCTTTAATTTCTTAAATCCCTTATTAAAATTTTTGATATATATTATATCGTATGTAAATATAAATTTAATCGAGCCTTAATACGTAATCGAAATGTGAGGTAAATAAGAGTAGGAGATGCAAGTGGTGATGAGAATCACGTGTGAGGCAATATGACAAAGTGTGGGCCGCCCACTGTATAGAGCTGAGTAATTTCGCCAAGTGTTTAATTCAGCCAACACATATTCACCAATTAAAAACTACTTATTAAAATTAAATTTTATATTTCTTTATAATAATAACTTTAAACTATTTATATTTTTGACCCTACAGCGCGTTACGCGTTTTAGCTGACTTTCATATAATATATTATGGGTCTTCTGCAAATGTTACTTTGGTTTTTTTGGTCAGCAATGACCTTAAAAATGTCATTTATTTTACCATCACTTTTATCTAGGCACCTCTCTCTGGACTCTGACATTTCTAACCTCGTCCGTTTAATATGGGTCAAGATAATGGATTATAATATATACATATATTATTTAATTTAACTTTTCGCAAACATTTGTGATCTAAATTTGAGTGTTTATAAATAAAAAATTAAATTTACATAAAATTGTACAAGTACATAATACACATAAAACATTATTCTAGCTGGATTCAAATCGAAAACTTGCGTGTAAATCCTCTAGCTTGCAATAGCATAGTGACAATCATATGCTTTTTATGGTTGCACTGTTGATTATATCTTAATGTTTATCGGTTTTTCAAAGTAGATATACATATATATACATGATTTTCTGAAACTAACGAACGCACAAGTATCCCACCTAGAGGGGTGATTCTGTCATCTGTCTCTGTATATGGACATACGTTGTTTCGTACGATACCATGTACGTTGAATGAAATGCATTTAATTATTTAATTTTATATAAACTTAAGTATTTTGTTTGTTAATACTTAAAATTAAATGATATAAATACCAAATAAAGTTAAAAATTAAAAAATACGTTTATGTATAATATCGAAAAAACATTATGTCCAAAAAAATTTATAATGTTGAAATTTCTTGTGCCGTAGATGCCTTTGTTGGGTTTTAGATACTGTATGAATGGCAATAATGGAAGAGTTCAAATGAGAAATTTGAAAATTAAAAAAATATTTCTTTTTACAAGAGAGTTTATCTATTAATTGGCAAGGCAAAACAAGACTAACAAGCGTGTTGAAATTTTGAATATTCTCTGTGTGTTACCAAGCAATTAGCTTGAAGTGTTATTTGCGTTCGTTGAATATTGGTATGTGATCAATCAGATTAGATAAGATTTGAAAATAATTATATTTATCAAAAAGTGCAAATAGTACATATTAATAATTAAATGAGAAAATCTGGTTTAAAGATGAACTGCATTTTTTTTTATCAACTCATATATGTATCGGTCAATTATAGCAAGTAAAAATATTTTTTAAAAGAAAAAAATATTGCGTAGAAAGAATAAATGCTTCGATCTACTTAGATAATATTTACTTTGTCCCTAATTACTTATTCATTTTTTTTTAGTTATTCATAATTATTTGTATATTAACAAATCAAGAAAGAACAATTTCTTTTACCTATTATACCCTCAACCTCAATCTTGAAAATCTTAAATTTTTAATTTATCAATTTCATAATTAATAAGAATAAAATGATAAACTCAATATGTCAAATATGTCAATGTTATTTTCTTAATAAATGTGTTAATTTAAAACTAAATAAGAATTAGGGATAAAAAGGAATAACATCAAATACATCAATGGGAGGAGTGATGAATATGATTAATTTTTATTTTGAGAAAAACGAGTGGACCCTTGACGAAATTATCTTTTTTTTAGAATAAAAAAGTTTGTTGTTAGATGTCCAATATTCTTTAATTTTAGAAATTCAAAGTTGATATTTGATTTATAAATAAGAAACTTTCACATATAGTTATATAATTATTTATTCTCTATAGCTATAGTTTCATAATTCAATTTATAGCAAGAGAGGGAAGAGAGTGGGAGAGAGGTGAATTGTATATGTATATAATTATATATAACTGTATGTTATACATATACATTTATATAAATGACGAGCGAGATTGAGAGAGGGAGGAGAGAAGCGAGCGAGAGAGGGCAGAGAGTGGGAGAGAACTTAATTGTATATGTTTACAGGCTAAAAATTTGTATATTATACATATTTATTTGTATATCCTGGCGAATCATACATATACAAACATTACTAATTATACAATCTCAAAGTCCGTCCACGTGATTAATGTATAATGTTAGCCTGAAGTGATAATTATAACAAATTATAGCTATAATGAGTAATTAAATAACAGAAAAAATGTGCATCACATAGAATAGTGTATCTAATGATACTCTCGTTTCATTAATTTCCTCTAAAAGAAACAAAAAGTAAATTAAAGAGTTGTTGAGTAATCATCCAATGCATTTCATCTAACGCGTTTAAGAAATAAGTTTAAGTGCATTTGGATGTACTCTTGGAAAAATAATTAAAGGATGATTAATCAACTTTATGAACAAACTAATAATAATTGAGGAATTGGTGGATTTATTTTGGTTAGTGAATGATGATTTCCACTAAGAAAAAAAAAAGGAATAAGATGATAGATGGAATTGGTGAATTCCGACCTCCTTAAAATAATGAAAAATAAATGATTAACTTTCTATCATTGTCACTTCATGGATGTGTTCGAGTAGATTGAGCAGGGAATCTCTTAAATGTTTGATTATGAATTTGATAGCATTTGCACGATTGATTGTCTTGTACGACGTTAAATTAGTATAATTTATATTTGATCATATGTGATTTGCAAGTTATCATACTAAAATATAATTTTATCAGAGCATACTTAAAAAATAATAAAGGCGAATTTTCTTATAGTTGAAAAACACTTTTCATCATGTGTATTTAAGATAAGACCCTTTTAAAAATTTGAGGGAATGAAATCTCATGATTGATTGGAGTGATAAATACTCAAAAAGATGTTTTATTGTTAACCAAAAGACTTTTATTCTTAATTATGAGTCTAGAGTTCAAGTCTTAATTATAAAATTGTCTTTGTTAAAAGAGATTCTCCCTTGATTTGAATATTTTTAATGCGTAAATTTCAAACCTCAATATAGATAACAAATATTGTAGTAATGAAACTGTTTCATTCTTAATCAAAATTTTTATGTTTGAGTCGTAAAATATATAAAAAACTTATTAAAAATATCACCATAAATATACTCTATAAGGTGTGGATTTAATCAATGTAAAAAATAAATATATCTAATGAGAAATAAAAAAAAATATTCTCTTACCAAGTTCACTAGGAACCAGCCACATGACCTAATTCTTAGGCAACTTTTTTTCCCTTTATTCCTCTTTTTCTTTTATCTGCATTTTTACTGATTATGACCAAATACATATGATTCTTCCTAATGTTTATCAAATATAATATTTTTCTAGATTCCCACAATTGAAAACCCTTAATTAAATAGTCATCACAAAATAAAATATTCATAGAATATTTAGTACGAGACATGATATTTGGCGAATAAACTTTTCTAGAATAACTATTCAAGTGTTTGTGAACTTTGGAGTATTTTTCTATTTATACAATTTTTACAAAAATAATTTTCATATTACGACATGAAAATACTAAGCATTTAGGGTTCGTTAAATAGTGGATTAAAGTTATTTAGGTATTAGTAAAATTAATTTGTAAAATTATTTTTTATTATTTATAATCAATTTTTTCATGTATTACTTTTTTTACTTTTTATTCTGCATAAAATAAATAATAAATTCTTTTATATTATGCATGTATTAGTTATATAAAAAATTCCTTAATTGAAATTTAAACGAAATATCATATTATTTTTATACTTTTATATATAAATAACTTATGTGCTAATCAACTATCAAAATATAATATTATTTATATTAAATTTAATATTTACATAACTTATTGGCTATTAAAGTATTCATACATCTTCTTTCTAGTTTAATTTTTTTCAAAATTGTTTCTTATGAATTATACAAGAGAAAAGGGTTTTGTCATTTAAAACTGATATATCCCTGATTATGAAAATTACTCATATATACCCTTAAACAAATGACTCACATATGAAATCTCATAGTCATAGCTATGAACCTATATTTTTTTCTATTTATCTTGGTCATTTATTTTTTGTAAATTAGGAAAGTTCATGAAAACGATTATAGTCTATATAGTCTAGTGGTCGTAATTAAACATGCCTAGTTGAATTTAGATGGACTAATAGGTTAAATTAAAAACGAATCAAAATTCAACTCGTTCATATTTCATGAGTCGTCGTCAAAAAATAATTGTTTATTAATATTAAATCAACTCATATTTATTTTTATTTTATTAAATGGACGGATTAAAGATGAATTGGCCAATTTTTCGAGTTGAATTATTTATCATCACAAAATTCTAGTCTAACCTTTACAAGTCTACATGTCCTTATCCATCCAAAAGTCACCATAAATTATACTTTTTTTTTCAATCAAGACTTTAGAATAAGGAAAGTGACCTACGTTCACAATTTTACACGTGCAAATAAAAAGTTTTCTTGTCATTATATATGTCGATGGTCGTTAATTAAATTTTCTTTGATAAAAAATTATATTGTATTTATAGATTCTATAATGAATTATATATGTACGATTACATGTATATAACTTGGAGTATATTATAAGTTCGATTTCAAGCTAGAAAAAAAATTATGACAAGAAAATTTAAAGAGTTATATATATATATATATATATATATATATATGCCTACTGCAAAAGAAAATTATGTTTACCTTATATACGTTATATATAAGTTTTCAACTAACCCCTTCAAAGTTCCAACTTTTTTATTTTCTTGATATATAATTGGAATTTATAATCTTAAAATTAAAAATGAACGATATTTAATATTTAACCATACCATATAAGCTAAGAATAAACTATAAAAGCCAGGAAAAGTTCACGTTGACTGTTTACCTACCTAAGTTCATGCATTTGAAGACTTTCATAGACTATATTTTATAAGTAAATGTTATTACATTATCAAAAATGGATCGGATAACTTTTTGTATTCTTGTTCAGAGATTTTAAATTTAATTTATAAAAATAGAAACGATTCTAATAGAATAAACCAAATTACCAAGGACATGTGAAAAGCTAAACAAAAATGGCGATAAAATATGGTACTATCATAATGGAGGCTTGATGAATAAGATATTTGGAAAATTAGTAATTGTTAGTCCAAAAAAGAATATGAAAGTGACGTAAGTATTGAGTTTAAAAAGATTATAAAATGCTAATATTATTATTTCAATATAGGACCATCTAATTAATATTCGTATGGAACAGACAAAAATATATATATTTTTTAATTTGTTTGTTTTAAGACTTATATATTGCAATAAGGGAAAAAAGCACACATAACACATGGGGAAAAAAGAAAAAAAACGGTAACTCCAATTAGCACCATGTGTTCTCACTTTGCATCACTAATATGGGCCCTCTTAAGACTTAGTCCCTCTTTTTATTTTCCGACCAACGATTAAAATAACAATTCGAACGAGTCTGTTTGGGTGGACTTATAATATATAAAGGGAAAATTATATATAATAGCAAACTAATAACCTAAATTAAATGGAATAGCTAGGGTTTGATTTAATTGTGCTCCATAGCAAACATTAGCTAAAATTTGCCAGCGTCTCTCTCCCAAAAATCTCGCTCGCCTCTCTCGCTTTATACACATAAGTGTATAATTCTGTTTCTGTTTTGTATAAAGCGAGAGAAAATTGTATATACACATGCACAAATGTATATCTTCGTGTTATACACTTAATTATACAATTTACAAACATTTTACTTCAAATATTGTAGAGAAAAAGGCCAACGAATTATACAATTGCAGTGAAATACAGTTTTCTCTAGCTTTATACAACAGAAGTGTATATATCGTGTTTCTGTTTTTGTATAAAGCGAGAAAACCATATATCTTCTTGTTATACACTTTATTATGCAATATACATACATTTTAATTCGATTCAACTGTATGCAAAGCGAATTATACAATTGCAGCGAAATAGGCCAGCGAATTATACACTTGTATATGTATAGCGAATTATACAGTTTTTATGTTTGCTATTGAGCGCAATTATGCAAAGTTTGCTATAGCATACAAATATGAATTTTTTGTTTGCTATATGTGAAAGTTGCCCATATATAAATTATAATCAAAAGTTTTAATTTTTGGGTTAGTTTTACTGTAACGACCCGTTTAGTCGTTTTGAGCAACAGACTTCAATTCTGGAAAAACTGGCAGAAGCGACGGACCCCACGACGGACCGTCAAGGGCACGACGGACCGTCGCAGGGTCTCGTTTCAAAACACTTAGAAAATCTGAAATTGAGTACTGAAAATCGACTCTCTGAACTTTGTGACGGAATGGCAGGACGGACCGTCACAGGTGTGACGGACCGTCACAGACCCTTGGTGGAAATTTGGGTCTCTGAACTCTGCGATGACCTGCAGGACGGACCGTCGCAGGCACGACGGCCCGTCACAGGTTGCGCAAATCCCAGGCAGAATCGGATTTCCTTACACGTTTTAAGGGACGTTTTGGGACTATTCTTTCCTTAATTATAGATTTCGTGGGTTTATATTAATAACTCAAATTCTTGGGGGTTAAAAGAGGTAACCCTAAGTTAATTAGTGGGGTATTATTGCCATCTTTTATTCTTAATTATATACTAATTAGGGTAAAAGAAAGAGGGTTTGAATAAGAAAAATAGAAAGAACGAAGAGAGACAGAAAAAGAAAGAGAACGAGTAGAGAGAGAGAGAAACGAAGAGGATAGCAAGGATTTTGAGAAGATAGCTTGTTGATCGCAATTCTTCGGTGGAGGTAGGTTATGGTTATTTCATGCTATTTGTAGTAAACTCTTAATAGCGAATGATATGTGTTAGTAGTATTGTAAACCTTCTATATGCTTAATTGTATGCTTGCATGAATGCTGTGATTATGTAATTGTGAATAAATAAGCATGATGAAGCTATTGAATCCCAAATCTTGAAAAGAAAACCCTAATCTACTTTGTTAATGATGATGCCTTGGTATAAAAGAAGGCTTGATGAATGAAAGTAGTGAGATTAGGGGATCGGGTGCCACGTTCCGGTACCAGGATAGAATATGGATCGGGTGTCACGTTCCGACACCAGGATAGAATATGGATCGGGTGCCACGTTCCGGTACCAGGATAGAATATGGATCGGGTGTCACGTTCCGATACCAGGATAGAATATGGATCGGGTGCCACGTTCCGGTACCAGGATAGAATATGGATCGGGTGTCACGTTCCGACACCAGGATAGAATATGGATCGGGTGCCACGTTCCGGTACCAGGATAGAATATGGATCGGGTGTCACGTTCCGACACCAGGATAGAATATGGATCGGGTGCCACGTTCTGGTACCAGGATAGTATATGAGGATCGGAGTGTCACGTTCCGACACCAGGATAGAATATGGATCGGGTGCCACGTTTCGGTACCAGGATAGAATGAGGATCGGAGTGTCACGTTCTGACACCAGGATAGTATATTGAGGAGCGGAGTGTCACGTACCGACACGAGGGGAATAAAGATAATGAATCTTGAAATATGTTAATATATCCAATCTAATGAACTAAATTCCCAAATGAGTATGATGAGGAGGTGTGAGTCCTCATTGATGTGCTTGGTGTTGTAACCAAGGGTTATGGTAACTGTAAATGCTGCATGCTAAGGATATTAGTTGATTTTATGATATTGCTTAATACATACTGTTTTCTATTTTGAGTTGACCGATGATATCTACTCAGTACCCGTGTTTTGTACTGACCCCTACTTTTATTGTTTTCTTCTTGTTTATTTGTGGAGTGCAGCAAACTTGCCGTCATCTTCGACTCAACAGTAACTCAAGCCAGTCTTATTACATCGGAAATTCAGGGTGAGCTAATGCTTCTAGCTTGGACTGGATCTTCTCCTTCATGTCTTGATGCCTTGAACTTCCGGCATGGACTAGCTTCTTATGTATTTTTTTTTGCTTCTTAGAAACTCTTAGAATTAGTAGTTTAAAGTAGATGTTCTTGTGATGATGACTTCCAGGTTTTGGGTATAATAGATGTTGAATAATAATAGTTATTGATTTTATTAATGAGTTAAGTCTTCCGCATTACTTTCTGTTTATATTATATTGAAATGTTAAGGTTAGATTGGTTGGTTCGCTCACATAGGAAGGAAAGTGTGGGTGCCAGTCGCAACCCGGTTTGGGTCGTGACATTTACAACCTTTTTTGATGTAGTAACTCGTGATTTGAAAAGTTTTTCGAAATAAATTAGGAGTAAAAATAACAAAATTTCAACAAGAAAGGATATTGAAATAGTTTTTTTTCTATATAGAACTATAGAAGAGCAG
The DNA here is from genome assembly GCF_036512215.1 of Solanum lycopersicum. Taxonomy (NCBI): domain Eukaryota; kingdom Viridiplantae; phylum Streptophyta; class Magnoliopsida; order Solanales; family Solanaceae; genus Solanum; species Solanum lycopersicum. Next base: position 68,723,985 of record NC_090806.1, read on the forward strand.
ATTTTTCGACGTGACTTTAAAAGAAGACAAATTTTGATATATATATATATATATATATATATATATATATAAGAATTGATGTGATACATGTGTGATGTCTAATTCAATAAAATTATTAGTTCTTGTTTTAGATGTTACGTCTTACATTGTTATCTTGTAGCTGTTATAACTCCACCTATATTATATATATATATAACAGCTACAAGATAACAATGTAAGACGTAACATCTAAAACAAGAACTAATAATTTTATTGAATTAGACATCACACATGTATCACATCAATTCTTCTTTTATGCGCGAGCCCAATCTCCTTACTAGTTCTTTTCAAGCTCAATAAAGTACAAACTCTTTATTACGTGAAGGAGAAAAAGTTGTCTTTATCAAACAATGACGACTTTAGATTTCAAGACACCATATAAGAATTTCTTATTTTAACTAAATCACATCAACCCCTCTGTCAAAATTAGAAATGAATTCATAATTGAATTCTACATATGCGAGGTTTATTTCGTAAAAATAAAATCTCTCTTATAATATATTAACATTATTTTATAATTTTTAAAATATTGATTTTTCTAGTAGGTGTACCAATTAGGGAAAATATGTGATTATGTGCTGTCCTTTTCAAAAAGTAAAAATTCAAAATTCTTATAATATATTCTTGAACTTAAATATGCACCACACAAGTATTTTTATGTGGCCTTTATCATTTATATTTATGAAAAAATACTCAAAATGTAAATAGAACTATATCAGGTGAAATAAAGTAAATTTGTTTCTTGGATAATATCAACAAGAAGATACAAGGAGAAGAGTGTTCTCTAAATTTAGGCAGCCATGATGGGCTTTGTTATTTCTACTAAACGTCACAAATGAGCTGTTTGAATTGAAATTATCAAATGGATTTGTCAATATAGAACTAATGAGCAAGAATGTATAAAATTAAATCGAAAATCAAATTAAATCGTAAATCGAGTCAAATAAAAAAAAATAGATTAGTTGTTTGGTTTGACTTGATTTGGTGTTGAGAAAAAAACTCGACTATATTTGGATTGATTTGGTTTCAACTAAAAAAAACCAACCCTACATTACATATATAATTTTAAAATTTTATTTTGTACGTAAAAATACTTACTTTGATATAATTTTTGAATATCTTTTATACTTTTATCTTTTAATATATTTATTTCATGTTTGAAAGTTAGAATTCTTAATGATCTAATAAAGATTATAGTCCATAAATATTGGTAATTATAATAAACTTTAAATAAAAATCAAATTAATACTAATGCAAAAAGAAAATCAATTCAACACTAAGAATGACAATAATATCGAATATTTGTATTTTTATTTTATAGACGATTAAAATATATGATCTAATTTTACTTTCTTCTAATATTTAGTCATCTTACTAAACTTATTTTAGCATGATTTAGTACTTTATAATGCAGTTGCACGACCTAATGGAGCATGAAAAAGCAAAAGAAGAAACTGAAAAATCATGGCGACAAACAATTTCTCCATGTCTGCTCAGAACTCTTCTAGGATACTTCTGATAATAATGTTCATCGGGCTAATTCATACAATCACAATGAATTATACAATTGTTTCTTTGTATAAATGTATAGCAGAAATAGGCATAGCTTTCAGTTGTATATGTATAACGAATTATACATATATATGTTTGTTATGGAGCGCAATTATGCATACGTTGCTATAACATACAAATTTAAATTTTATGCTTGCTATATGTGTAAATTGCCCATTAAATTTTCAAATGAACGAGTTATTAACCCATTTAAATTTTAATTGGGCTAAAATAAGCACCGGGTCAAGATGGACTAATCAATGGATCATAGCTCACCCCGTCCAACTGGACTGGTTGTACTGGTCATTTGGACCCAACATAAAGCCCAGAGTAACAATCAATTGAGGAAGCCCAAATATTAATTTAATAGAAACATTATTAAACAGATATTGAATGAATATTATAAAATTAAAAAGTTAACACTCAAAATGGAATGATTTTTTTTTTTTGAAACAAAATAAAATAACTAAAAATTAGTTATCTGTTGTGTATCCGAGTAGGTAACCTAGAAATTAAAGATTATAGGTAACCATCGAGAGAAAATGGCAACATTATATATATTGTTCGTATATATAACTTATATCTAAAATGAATTGAATAGAAATTTTCTATATAGTTACTTGGGATAAAATTGGAAGTAGAAACATTTTATTATTAGAAGAGAAGAATAATAAGAAAGAAATAGATGGAAAATAGAGTCGTAAAATTTTTCTGTTGACATAGAATGGTTGAAAACTCGAGATTTTGACTTGAGTTGTAATTAGAGAATCTCGATTTTGAGTTTTTTGAAAAAAGTATTTTATTGAAAGTGTCGTTCCTACAAATAAATTACATTACACAAATCCAAATTTAATCGTTCAGTTACAGATATCACCCCACCCCCATTGCACGTGTTAGCATGTGTTAATAACATGTTTCTTGGATCACAAAGTTGTGTTTTCGGGGAAATGGGAGCATCTTGCTTATAATGATTATATCATTCTTTTTCCCTTTTCTTTTTTAATTTAATAATTAAATGATATATAAATAAAATAATTACTTATAAAAAAGTGTGATATGATAATTTGATATTATAAAGAAAAAAAATGATTCAAACATACAGCCAATGATAGAACTATTAAAGCAAAATAAATTCAGAGCAATCGTTACAATTTAATTACAAGTTACAACTAAAACTAATAAAGCTAACATCTTCAATTTAATTCGATTTGCACATTTAGTAAATTAAATTAATTAATTTCAAAATAATCAACTCAAACCCAACTAAAAACTTTTTCACCTTATTATAGAACAAATAATTTAGTCTTCCATCCAATATTTCTTAAAATTACTATATTCGTTTTATTTTATTCTACACCTATATCAATATATTTTATCGAATTAATATAAAATAAGCGATTAATTGGTATAAAAATCCGCATTACGACTTTTTTAAGGGTATACGGCGGAATTTTGGCCGTTGACTCTAATTTTGGTCTCCTCTTTATGAAACAGTGATGGTATTTTTATAATTCCCCTTTTAAAATTATTATTTCTGCTTTTGTTGCTTTAATTTTGCTTTTTTTTTTCTTTAATAAAATTATATTATATGATAGAGGGTCATATTCTCCGTTAAAACATTCTACTGTTTTATAGCATTGTTCTATGCATCATTAATGACCTGATTTTTCAAAATATAGTTGACATTTATATCCCCACCTCTCTATGAAGTATGAAGTTACCAATCTACCCTCCCTTTTCATTTTTTATTTGTTCAAAGGGGGACTTTGACTATATTTTATTTTTAAGTTAGAACTTTAAAAAATATGTTTAATTATAAAATTTTGATATTCAAGTTGAAGTTAAATTTCAAAATATTCAAGAATCTGAAAAATAACAAAAATTTATTTTCATTCCAAATTACTCATAAAAAGTTTAAAATAATTTCAATTTGAAAGATTGATCAAACACAACTTCATATTTTATTTTTTATTTTCAAATTTAAATTGAAACATGATCAAACACACTTTTGTACTTTTTATGTTTACATTTGTTTGTTCTATTTTCCTTTCTAGCCTGTTGAAAAAAAGAATAACTTTTTCCTCTTTGACAATTTTTTAGTTTCAATATTTCATGTGACAGTTGATAATACTAAATTAATGAAAAGATATTTCAATATATTTTTTATTTACGATCATAAGAGCTTAATTTCTTTTAACTTTTTTAAATAATATCATATTAAAATAGAATAAATAAATTGAAATAAACCGAGTATAAATTTGTAGTTAGGATATTTTGTCATGAGTTAGATGTTGAATTCATGAATCTTGAAGAATGGGAGTGTCTGTGATTGTGACTTTCCTGCACGTCTTTAGATCCAAAGAAATCTTTATTATCATCAACCACGTTTTCTTCTCTACTCAAAATTATTTTTAATGTTTATAAAGTAAATTGATAAATTACAATATATTATAATTACCTGTCCACAAATTAAGAGTTGGATGAAGCCTATTATTAAGCATTTAAACTAACTTGTTGAACACACAAAAGCTTAAAACCAACTACTAATATATTATTTTATATATATATAAAAGACTATCGGAGATCATGAAAAGACAAAATAATATATATATACATGTATTGTTCGTAAAGGAAATTTGTGTTATACAATTATAAAACAAACGAATCGATTAATCAAATCATCAATTTTACTTATATGTCAATCCACAAAAGTCATATAAAGAGTACTATTCTGGCATATGTTTATGATATGTTTTTTATGAATACAAATTTCATATTCTTTGTTTATTTTAAAATTTAATATTCAATCAAATGAATTCACGTAGATTGAAAAACACATAAAATAATACCTGGAAATATAAGTTCTAGGGTTATTTTTTTCTAGGTCAACTTCTTAATTTAGACAATTAAGATTAGGAAAAAAAAACAACCAATTAGTAAAACACATATATGACGTTTAGAGTTGGAAAATGGAAAATTAGAATAATAAAGTGAAGCTATGACATAACTCTATCTACATAAACTTATTCATATTGCTGATTTTATATCGAGTGTCATTCAGAAATAACGTCTTTATTTTATGAAAATCAGAATAAAATTACAGACATTTTTTCTTCTTAAGTCAGCAATTTTAACGACTACACTAAATTTATTATTATAATTGAAAATGTAATTTATCACAATCGAAAAATATCAAGTCATTAATTTTTTTTAAATTTTTTTTATATATATGGAAGTCGTACTCAAGCATGGTCCAACGTGGTAGCTGTTAAATGTAATGCCATATCTTGTCGTGTTTGAAATTAATGTCTTTTAAAAAATTTTATATATCAAATTCAACTTGATTGTGTTAGGTTGACAGTTGATTACTGCAATGACTATTTCTTCTCATAAATAAACCCTCTATATTTACACTTTATTTATTTATACTATTCATTTCCAAAACTATAAAAAAGGACTATAGTTCTAATTAATTAGTTGGAAATGCAGATTTAGAGTCGTAATAAGTCAGACCAAAAGATTCTGACTAATTAAGCATCCACATTTAGGTCAAATCACGTTATAACTAGTAATATCGTCTTGTGGGGTGTATTATAAATATCAAAGTGCTTATAAGTTAAAATAGTCAAACAGGTATCATCATAATAAAAATAATTTTTATCGGTAGTTAATTAACGATAATTATTTAATTATCGTTAAATATATATTTTTAGGTGTAATTAATACTCTTTGTGTATGTCTCTAAAGACTTTAGCGATATTAAATATAATAATACTTAACTAATGTTAGTAAAGAGATCACAGTACTATTTGTTAATGTGTTAATTTATTATTATTAAAAGTTATTTTTGTTATAGTGTATATTGAATCGATCTAGCTATTTTTCTATAAGTGGAGTCAACTTTTTTTTTTTTTAATAAAAAGTTATATTTTGTATGTACATGTATAGGTTAATTTTTTTTTTTCATATTAATTAGAATTAAACCTTGTAAGTTCATGTCGATTGGTTGATTCATTTTGTACTTTATTAGTACGATTTTTTTTAATTTAGTAGTATGACTTTGATACTTCATATTTGAACTTATCTACCAATTATTTGAAAATATTTTAAGGGAGACTTGTGGTATGATGTTTGATAATTTAGATAAATGGGTTGGTGAAAGTTGATATGACTTAATGTACTTTTATTAGTAAGGTTTACTTTACCAAAACCAATTATAAAAAAAATTAGAAACCATAGTAAATTTGGTAAATAGAAGTCATTTTCCAAAAAAAAAAAGAGATATACATTAAATGAAATATTTTCCCCCCAAAATACTACATTTTCAATATCAAAAAATAAAAATGACTTTAATTATTATAAGAAATATCTATCTGAAAAATGAATTTTATAACGAAATCAACCTATGATAGAAAAAAAAAACACACATTGCACAAACCATTACTGCGAGCATTATTTCAGTTTGAAAGATTTTTTTTTGGAAAGAATATAAAAGAACAAAAAAATAATATTCAAAGACCATATTGAATTTTCTCAAATTCAAATACATACAAAAATATTTTTTTGAATTCCATTAGCGCTCTAAGTCCTTTTTATTTTCAAAATGTAGCTTTTCTATTTTGTTTATTTATTTAAAGGGGGCCATAAAATGTCATGTCAATCTTTTTGAAACTTCAAAAGAAGTTGCAATATTGTCTAATGAAAATAAATAAATTTTTATATAAAAAAAACTATCCGTTATTACTGTTACATCTTGTAATGTAATAGTATCTAATTATATTAATTTATCATCGTTTAATAAAGTAACGAGCTAGTTTAAGATGTATATAAACTTAAAGTACTAATAACTATCTAATCATGATTAAGTAAAATAAATTTAAGCACCCACATATTATATGTTTATGTTAATTTGATTATATATATTGGGTGCAAATAATAATTTTTACCATTGTAATCTTTGTGTAATTGGATAGAGTAAAATCTTGAGACAAAAATTGGATAAGCGTTATTAAAGGGAAATTATTATAAAGGTAAGTTAATGTACTTGTAAAAGTTGAAAGGAAATATGCTTTGCTGGATTAAACCCAAATAACGGTAAACGTGGATTCACTTTATCATGTAATTATGAGGTTTTGTCCTATATTAATTTATTTATGAAATTTAAGAAGTAAAAAAAAAAAAAAACGATAGTTAAATAAGTTAATTATTTTTAAATTTTATCATGTCCAGTAGAAAATTAAAATAATAAATTATTAAAAAAGATTTTTTTTAAAAAATATAACAAACAAATTTACACAATTTCTTCGATAAAAAGTAAAAAGAATAAATTACTCTGGATAGAAATTGTTAACTACAAAACAATAACAAAAACCCCAAAGAAAGAAAGAAAAAAATTAAAAATATATATTGTAAATTAAAATAATTATTATCGACCTGTACTCCATAAATTGATTTACTCTCTCCTAAAGATGAAAACTATATCACACATAATTAATTACATAATAGTGAGGTTAAGTACACAAACAACATTCAAATTATAGATTTATAGTTAGCATATTTTGTTTAGATATTTTTAAACTTATGTTCAAAATGTATGTATCAAAGGTTAAAAATCTTATCAGGATAAATCATCAAATAAAAAATATATTTTCTCCGTTTTATGTTATATGTCATATTTTTACTTTACAATTATATTAAAAAATGATGTATTTTTATCCTTCTATTCTTATTTAATATTTTCTTAAGTCAACTTTATTAATAATAAATAAAAAAATTAGTTAACTACTCTATAAAAAATATAATAGGCAAATATAGTAATTTACACATAAATTTTATAAAATAAAAATTATGATCTTGATAAAAGGGACGGAGGGAATAGTAATTTCTTAAAAAATTCTTTCACAGAGGAAAATAATTAAAAGTCCTCAAATTTTTCATTGAATTATATGCTATATAATTCAAATTAATCCGATCTACAAAAAGTTTGTGTCTCTTAATCCATTTTTTCCTTTAACACGATAAAAAAATAAATCACATTTATATAAGGGGCCTAAAAGTAGATAGATTATCATTAATTCTATATTTATTAATTCATCACAAGAAGAAAATAAAATAAAAAATGAAAAAGACATGTTAATATTTATATAAACTAAAAAAGGGTATTACGGGAAATGTAAAATAATAATCATCATCATCCGTCACGCGCGTTTTAAGAGTCTCTCAACGTAAAAAAAAAAAAAATGTCAGAAGGAGACCAGTTTGCCTGAAACAGCACTCTGCTCTTTTGCCTCTTCCAATTGAATTTTCATTTTCATTTTCATTTTTTCTCTATAGCGGCAAATTCCAAACACGGTCTTAACCAGATTCCTTCCTTTTTTGTTGCTTCTCAACGTGCCTAGATCCTTCTTCATCACGCTTTGTTAACTGCTTTTTACTCAAGGTACAACAATGGAGGAATGAATATGCACTTTACAGTTTTTCGCCTGAAAATTTGCGCTTTTTTGAGTATACTTTTTACTTTTTCGCACTAGTTTTTGATCTGTACTGGAATTTAGCTTTTGTACTAATCATTATGTTGTTTGCATTTGATTTGTTGTTTTGGAACATTTATTTGTAGATTTTCCTTTTTGGCTGCTGGTGGAATAAGCTTAGTCGTAAGTTCAAACTGTCAGTTTTTCCGGCGTGTTTTGACCGAATCTGGATTTTTGAACTAATGCTTTTACGATGCTCTGTTCGGAAAATATATTTGTGAAAACTGAAAATTGTGTATTGTATTGCAGTTTAATGTCTCGGTTGGAGAATTAGTAGGAGGCATGTTGGAGTATTTTTTACGCTTTGAGCTGGATTGTCTTTTGCACTTGTGGTTTCATATGCTTAATTTTAGTTAGCAAGCAAGGCTAATCAAAGCATGTTTTTGTTTTCTTCTCGAATTTGGTTAATTTTTATACTCATGAAAATGGAGATTGTTTTAGGATTAAAATTTTGTTTATTATTTATCTGGACTGTTGTATTGGGATGAAATTTGTTCGAATGGAAGTAAATTAGTATTAAGGATTCATATGGTTGATCTCGACTAGTTTAGGATTATTGGAAGTTGTTGTAGTGAACTTTTTTTTTTCATCCTGACTCAGAAGTTAACTATTTTTAATTTCTTACAGCTATTTCTCAATGGGACCAATGCTTAGATAGCTGAAAATTGAGGAACAAGGAAGAGATGGAGAAGGAGTCATCTGGATTAATTATAGGCATCTCAATTGGAGTGGTGATAGGAGTGCTTTTAGCTATAGCTGCATTTTTCTGTTTTAGGAGGTACCATAGGAGACGTCCTCAGATAGGGAATAGCAGTTCTAGGAGGGCTGCTACTGTACCTATTCGTGCAAATGGTGTAGATACATGTACAGTATTATCAGACTCCTCAATTGGTACCGAGTCACCAAAGTCTATCCAGAATGGCATGTCATTTTGGTTAGGGAGCGTCAGGAAGTCGAATGTGGTTTCTGCATCCGGTATTCTCGAGTACTCCTACAAGTATGTATCTTTGTTAAAATGGAAAGAGTATTGCAACTTCTTAGTTTGGTCTACGATCTACTGCTCTCTCATTGTTTGTGAAAAGGAATGATGAACTTGGCTAAGACTATTATTTTATCATTGGAGAGATTGTTTAAAATCAGTAGTTCTTGTATTATAGTTGTTTCGATCACTGGAAGTATACAATATAAGGATCTTACAAAATCCAAGCTTCCACTTTTATTCAGAACTTGCCGAAGGAGAAATGATCCATTTTTTTTTGTCTCAAAAAAACTGTCTCTAGACCATACAACTTCAAATCAGAATCCTGAACAATGTACTGTCGGGATGTCGTGCAAAACTAGGAACATTCTCTAGTAGCAAGACTTCACATCTTTGTCTCATGGCAATATCCTATTATAATGTGTTTGATTCATTACTTTGCTGCATGTATTGCAATTCCGTTCATACTATTTAACATAAAAATTGCAGTCTTCAATAAACAGACCTTGCATCTAGGGCCATGAGTGCATTACTACATGCTGTAGTGCTTTTAATTCTTAATTGAGATGATGATCATTTACTACTCATGGGCAGGGATTTGCAGAGAGCAACCTACAACTTCACCACATTGATTGGTCAAGGGGCCTATGGTCCTGTTTATAAAGCTCAGATGTCTACTGGTGAGACGGTTGCTGTCAAAGTGCTTGCAACTGATTCTAAACAAGGGGAGAAAGAATTCCAAACAGAGGTACTTTAAACATTACAGAAGAATTCTTTTCAGAACGATATCCCGTGTGTTTGACAAGTCAACTTGTTCAAACATTTGTTGTAAATTTTGGCAACCTTTAGTAATGTGCAACAACCATCTCGAGTGAGCTCTAAGTTAACGCATGCAAAGGCCAGTTCATCAAACAACCAGTTGGTAAAATATGGTGTAGCCGTCTAGTTGTGGAAAATGCTTAATAAATTTACTTACTTTTGGTGCTTCGTAAAAATGTTTACCTTAAATCATGAGCATCACTTAAAAAACATGACAGTGGTACAAGGCCAAGTGATCTTTTACAAAAACATCTGTTTTTTAGATAAAAAGATAAGGGCATATCTACTTCAATTCCCATCATATTTTGATTGTGTTACTGGTTAGGTGCTTGCAACTGATCATAAGCAAATGGGGACAAAAATGGGTGTACCCTCCCTCTCAAGTCTCAACATGAACAATGCTTTCTCTAAATTTTGATAGCACACTAAAAAAGATTTAGGCAAATCCTAGCATTTGCGAGTTAATAATTAACAAAACTTTTCATCCAATAGGCTTCTAGATATCATATGAGCCTCACCCTTTTATTAGTATTTTGTGCTAAACTGTATGTTTTATGCTGTAATAGCTGAACTACAATGTATGGTGTAAATGTTTTTCTAAAACTAAATTGACTTTCAACTTCTTTTGTTTCCACAGGTCATGTTACTGGGAAGGCTACACCACAGAAACCTAGTGAATTTAGTTGGATACTGTGCTGAGAAGGGTCAGCATATGCTTATCTACGTTTACATGAGCCGAGGCAGTTTAGCTTCTCACTTGTACGGTATGCTATTGAGAACTCTGTTTGATTATTTTTGTGGCAAGAGAAAAAGATTTCTTAGAGAGGCAGTTTTGATCAAGGGATTTTCCTGCAACATTCTTACATTAAAAAACATTTCTCTGATTGCATGATGCCGAGGTTGCCAAATATTGCATGCTTATATATGTGTACTTTTCACCTCAATTATGTTCATTGGGTAACATATATCACTCATCCATCCATCAAGGCAACAATTTCAAGTAGCCAATTTGCAGTAAATGGAACTATCTTTATATGGGTAAACTAAATTAGTATGTTGAAAAGTTTACTGCCACCAAAAGCAAGTTTTGGATGTAGTCAGTCTCGTGCTAACCCACTGTGCAGTGTAGATTTGAGCTCGTTTCTGAACAATATTTCTACATTTGTATGTCCTTTAGCACTAAGTATTTGATCAGCTTATAGCAAGGCTCCCTATTGTCCAGTTTAGCACTGCTGGTTCTTAACACTGGTACACTGAATGTTAGGGAATGTTTATATCACTTTTAGAAGATATCCCACCTCCTCAAATTGGAAATTCTTCTTTGTGTTCTGTGAGATGAGATACATGATACATTGACATTTGTCTTTTGACTAGCATATGCACTCATGCAATCAAAGTTTTCATAGCAATGTAAAGCACGGTAGCGAAGCCAGATATTTGCACCCAGGATAACCTCTCACATGCATGATAATATGTTTAGTATTTTAACAATGGAACTACATTGACAGATGAAAAGCTTGAACCATTGCGCTGGGAGTTGAGAGTTCAAATTGCTCTGGATGTGGCTAGGGGCTTAGAGTATCTTCATGACGGGGTAATCTTTTCCTGTAATTCACATTTAATTGCTAACACTTAATTAAAAACCACTCTATCTTCGGTACCAAGGATCCTTGAAATAAGCATAAAATACCGTTCACCTACAAAATACATTTTGGCTGGAACTCAATTTCTGAATCACGTTTGTCCTAGTGGAAATCTCCTGCTACCGTATATTACTGATTCACTCACCTCTTTGTTCTTTGTTATTTCCTTTTTCAGGCAGTTCCTCCAGTTGTACACCGGGATATTAAATCATCCAATATTTTGTTGGATCAGTCAATGAGTGCCAGAGTATGTTTCTTTTTTCTCACTCCAAAGTGAAGTAACCAAAGAATAGGTTTCTTTGGTTGATAATAATGAAATGGCACATTTTGAGGCGGTCACACTGAAGATTTTGACCATTCTGAGTTTATCATAATGAAAATGTCGACACCATTTTGAGCTAATGGTATTAAGCATAACTGCAATCTTGGGTTTAATACACAGGTTGCTGATTTCGGGCTGTCAAGGGAAGAAATGGTCAGTAAACATGCATCCAACATCCGTGGAACATTCGGATATCTTGATCCTGAATATATATCAACTAGGTCCTTCACTAAGAAAAGTGATGTTTACAGCTTTGGGGTTTTACTATTCGAACTTATTGCTGGTAAAAATCCTCTTCAGGGGCTTATCGAGTATATTGAACTAGTAAGATCTCTCTCTCTTTCTCATTATGTGATGTGAAACTTCTTTTTTTTGTGGCACATGTAGAGAGCACTGATCTCGAGTAACTTTCAGAACCCCTCCACTCCCCCCCCCCCCCCCCCCCCCTCTTCCCCTACAACCTCTTTTATTGTGCATATGTTTCTGAAGCCTATTCAGTCATATAGAAACTAAGCTCCATAGGATTGATGATTGTAGGCAGCCATGACTACAGATGGAAAAGGCGGATGGGAGGAAATCGCAGATTCCCGTCTTGATGGGAAGTATGATCTGCAAGAACTTAATGATGTAGCAGCACTTGCATACAAATGTGTGAATCGTGCTGCCAAGAAACGGCCTTCCATGAGGGACACTGTGCAGGTTCTGTCAAGGATACTCAAGTCTAGACACGAAAGAAAACGCCAGAAGCGATCTTTATCTGCAACAGCAGAGGAGATTACCATCAATGTTGAACAAGTAGATCATCGGAATCCAATCTCTGGACATCGACGTGTTGAATCTATAGATAGCACAGCTGACTCGTATGAAGTTTAACTCAGTTCTTCCATTTGTTTATTTTTTTGTTTCATCTTGTAAAATTGGTCAGGTTGTTAGGTTTCTTATTTACAAAAACACACTTTTGTCTTGGTGAGTTCGTTTGGGATACTTAGGGGTATGTTATAGTCTGAGTGTATGATAGCCTTTGTTCCCAATTTTGTTCTAAGTTTTTGTAAATTTGCGTGGAAGGTTAATGAATGGTAGAAAACGGGGAAAATCCCAGATCAGGCTTTTCCACTTCTTCTACATTAGTATCCTATTCAATCTAATTTTATTAAAAAAGAACCAAGCTTTTTTTATTTTTTAATCCCCCGATACTTTTTTTCAATATATTTATTTGTTCAATTCGTCTTTTATATGTTTTGTCAACCTATAAAACATTAAAACTTGATCATTTTTCCCTTCTTAAATTAGGGCAAATTGATACTTTACAAATTTATAATTACAAAAAATCTTCAAAACGGATACAATAATACAAGCGTTGATACATTAATCTAATGCGCGAGATGCAATAATTTAATGTATGAGATACACTAATCTGATGCGTGAGGTACATTTTATATATGATACACTAATCTGATGCGCGAGGTACATTTTATACATGATACACTAATCTGATGCGCGAGGTACATGATACACTAATCTGATGCGCGAGATATACTAATCTGGTGCGCGAGGTACATTTTATACATGATACACTATATGATGCTCGAGATACATTAATCTAATGTGCGAGATACATTTTTATACATGATACACTAATCTGATGCGCGGGATACAATAATATGATTCGCGATAGAAATTGATGTGATGCATGAAAATTGTGAAATTTTAGAAATTTGTAAAACTTATAAGGGATAATGATAATAATTAAACTAAAAGGTGAGATTTTCGTAATTAATCCACAATCCCGAAATAGCTGAAAAGGGACTTTATAATTGGGCCGTACTCGACCCGTTGAAGGTCCAATTAAGTTGGATCGGGTGTCCAGGGATAGAGAGAGAAGAAGACGAAGGTTCTGGTTTTTATTATCCTATCCAAATACTCAGCTCAGTGTTGTTTCTTCCTTCAACAAAAGGATTTTGCAGAAGGTTTTGAACAATGGCGGCTCTGCAGAGCTCCTTTACTGGTCTCTCCATCTCCTCCACCTCCTTCTTCGGCCAACGCTTCTCTCCTCCTCTCTCCCTTCCTCTGGTATGCTTTCTCATAACTTCAACTATCTGGTTTTCAAACTGAACTATCTCAAATGTTAATTGTTTTGTTTCTACAACTGTATCATTCGGTCCAGCTTGCTCACAACTCGACTAATTACGTAGAATACCTGCTACCTCTAGCCAGAATTGAATTGTGTTGCAAGTAACTTTCTCCATCCAGTCTTACATAAATGCGAAGAAATAAACTAGTGTATTGTGATTTGAACCAATAAATCGTAGTTGTTCACCACTGCATTGACCACTAGGCTATATCCTATCTGTTTATCTCAATTTCAATTGTCTTTGTGAAAGGTCTTTGTTTGAATAATTTGATTTCTATGTATTAGGGATCATAGGAACAAAGGTATCCATTTCCATTGTACTATTGATTATAAATTAATTTTATATTATTTGATTACAATATATTGTGAACTTTTTCTCTGCTTGGTCACCATTGCTACCTGAGTCCTTTCTCATATCATATGTTTTTTCGCTATTATAAGTTTTGACTGCGTGTTTGGTACGAAGGAAAATGTTTACCTAGAAAACAAATGTGGAACTTACTAATTTTCTAGTGTTTATATGGTAACTAAGCTAGATAATATTATTCCAAGAGCATTTATATGTTATATATCCAACAAAATACTATGGAGGCGAGATGGGATGGGGAGTGGGGATTCGGGGATGGACGGACGTGATATGGTCAAGAAGTGGGAGTTGGAGGGATTGGGTGATGATAACTTGAAATGCTACTTATCCATCTTGTTTTTCTTACTTCCACTACGGAAGTCATTTTCTTTATTTTGAACTTGAACTTGTTTTCCTAAAGAAAATATTTTCGTAACACAGGAAAGTTGGAACTACATACCAAACACAGTGTATTTCTAGCTGCAAGAGAATAATTTTATATATAAAGACATCTACAATTTGATACAGTAGTTCCTCAAAAGTTCTTCAAAAAGTCAAGTATATTAAGAATATGCTAATTGGTTAACTTAAACTTACCCCCTCTGTTGTGATTGATGTCTTCCAAGTTCTAACATAGGATGAACCCTGTATTTGACTTAAGGTTCGAAATTTTAATATTTGGACATATTTATCAATTTTTTAATACATATATAGGGTCTGAGTTAAAGCTACTGGGTGCTGCTGAACCCATATTATACATATGCCTCTGTGTTCCTCGATAATAAATCGTTCTCATATTATAGTTACCTGTATAATCAGAAGTTATTGGAAGCAAATATGGAATAAGATCTGTCTCCAGAAAATGCACTTGCTTGTTATTCGGTTAACACTTTTTGGATGTATATCACGCCTTACGCAGTTTGTCACTTTTTATTGTGTCAACTGTAAAACTGGATAATCTTTTGCCACTTTAATGACAATCTCCATATAATGCCGTGCAGGTTAAATCAGCAGAAGGTCCATGTTTGATTACAGCAAAGGTTGGTATCTTGATCCATTTTGGTCCTTTAGTATATTGTCCGAGATAGACATTTCCGGCAACTACTTTTATAGGGTTGCTGTTAATGTGGTCATGCATTTCTTTTATAACTTATGATGTAATGAAGGAAGTGCTCGAACTAACTTGTCAACAGCTTTTAAAAATGGCCACCAAATGTTTGTATTGCTAAACCTTTGGTACTAATTTTTATGGGTATGATATTCTTTTAGCTGAAACAACAGTTAATGAGAATTGTGATTAGAATTAGCTTTATCATTGAATAAGAGCTTCTTTTTATGTCTATTTTGCAGCTTAAGCGATGGGAGCGTAAAGAATGTAAGCCAAACAGCCTTCCAGTACTACACAAAATGCATGTAAGGCTGGGTGATACTGTAAAGGTAATCTCCGGCCATGACAAAGGTAAAATTGGAGAGATTACCGAGATCATCAAGCACAACAGCAAAATAGTAGTAAAAGAGGTGAACTTGAAAACCAAGCATGTGAAGAGTCGGAGTGAGGAGGAACCAGGCCAGATAGTCAAGGTTTTATCTCGATTTCTTTCTTCTCTATCTTGCCTAAAAATTGTTATCTTGAGATTTCATTTCGTCGTGGCTAGCATCGAATTCATCTTTGCCCTAACAAGAAAGTAAAACTTTGTGTTAAGATTTTAGATTGAACTTCCCCAAGTTGTTTGGATTGAGACGTAGTTGTTGTTATTGTTTCAGATTGAAGCTCCTATTCACAGCTCAAACGTGATGCTTTATTCAAAAGAGCAGAAGGTAGCCAGTCGGGTTGGTCACAAAACTTTAGACAATGGAAAAAGAGTCCGGTACCTCATTAAAACTGGGGAAATCATCGATAGTGCAGAGAACTGGAAGAAAGCAGTCAAAGAGAAGGGGAAAACAACAGAAGCAGTAGCTGCTGCTTCCTAGGAGATCCACTGGTCTGTAAATTCTAGTTCGATTTTGCTAATTTTGAATCTTCTCTCATTGATATATTATGATTCTGTTGTCACCTTCACCTTTTTAACTCAGTAACATAAGATTTTATATTAAAGTACATTTACTCAAAAATTCTGTTTGCCAGTACTATTACGTACTAGAGTTTGATGGTTAATGGGTCGAATACAATGATCTTTATGTGCTTTATGATTCGAGTTCTTGTCCATTTATCGATGATTCTTTCAACTGTTTCAAGAATGTATGTATGTATGTCATGATACAGATTATCTCATGCTTAGATAGATGCAAACATGGCTTGAAGGATCGAAACTATACGTTTTTACTTACTGAAACTGGAATATATCTATAATACAGGGGCCAAAGTCGCTATCCACAGGAACAGTCTAAATCAGCATTAATGAAATGCCTACTGAAATATTCCCCAATTACACTTATATTCAGTTTTCTGAACACAAAAATAGACAAGGGTCCTTTCAATCAAAATCAGATGCATATACATACTTAATGAGTTGGCATTTCCATGTAACATTTATTAACAGATAGCTACTGTTCGAAACCAAGACAGCAACAAAATGATCCACGAGAGAGATGTGGATCTCGATTCGAGTTCTTAGTAAGGAGCGTTTCCTCCTTTGTATAGGGCTCAAGCTAGTTTATATCGAACTTCAGATGATTATATTACATACAACAAATACATATTGACTCGTTACGATATACAAATGGATCTCTTACGTGCACTCACAACTTGTTATCTTAAGTAGGGGGAAAATTCAAAATTCAAAATTTAAAATTTAAGAGTTTATCACCAAAAATAAAATTGGGTACCACATTTTTTATCATATTAAAAGCAAGAGGAAAAAGTTGGTTCTTTTTTTTAACTTATCTTATGAATCTAGTTCATTTCTCTGAACAGCAGTAGTGATAAATTAAGAAGAAAAACAATGTGCAGAGAATAAGAAAAAGAGGATCACAACATTTTTCTAGCAACATTAATAGTAGCTCTAATAAGACACATAAAAAATATAGTCTGCCAAAAGAAACATAGACAGTGACTTATTATCTTCTTTATTTATGTACTTTAGCATTTTATAAAGCATATAGCAGTACCCAACTTGAGGACCACATTTTGGTTGCTGCAAGTGGATTTCATTGAGTTGATGATGTAACGAAAATACACTCAGAGTCTGAAGAGGATAGAATGTACGTAAATTATATGAGGAACAACTGTTACTTCTTATTTGAGTGTCATACGACAATTAGACTCTAGAAATAATCTCACCTATATTGTATCCTCCAAAAATACACTAATTTTTGAATGATCCGACTATATTTGGGATGATTAGACACACATCCAACAACATTTATTAAAGAGTCTTGCGCAACATAGGTGCCGGAAGCATAGCTTACGAACTTCTAAAGCCTTAGTCCAACGATTTGTTTTAGAAGTCACAAGTGTCTAGTCCAAAACTACTCAGATTTGTGATAAGGATTTATTCTAAAAGCTGAAATGGTCCCTAATCTATAGTTGTCTGTATTACTCTGTACAATAAACGGTATTCTGTTACACCTATACATCATACATGTACAAACTCAACCAAAAATTGTCAGAGACACAGAAAAAGGAAGTCGACAAGTGAGACTTGCTCAAGTGGTTGAGCACATCCATCATTAACCTGTAGATTGAGGGTTAATCGAGTCACGCTGGAGGGTAGTGGGAACACTATTAGTCCTCCTGGGGTTGGGTGGTTGAAATAATAAAAAGGGGCAGTCACTCCCCACAAAGTCAACAAAAAAACTATCAATGAAACTTTTTGATCATCTTGCTTTGCCAAATTTTTGGTAATAACAGATACAGAAATATGCAGGAAGTAAGAATTTGGACTCCAAGAACCAAAAATTCCTGCAGAACATGTCGAAAAGAGAATCCTATACGTGACGCGAAGTCTCACTACTAATTCAAACATTCTACCATGTCTTATTCTTTTTCCTTAGGCTTTGCAGATTACCACAAAACAAGGAAGAAGAGCCTTGGGGTTAAGCAAGTAAAGCTCCTCTATGTTCGAGTACACGCCAACCTTACCTGCCAAAGAATCAAACCCAGTTTGGCCAGCCATTTCTTGAATGTTCTCTAGTGGCCTATGCACTCGACCTGCAACTACTCTGCAGACGATTAATGCTTTTCTTAAGGATGGATCATCTTCACTCATCTCGATGCATTCATAAGCACTTCCACTTGTGGAAGTGGTGAAGACGCCAATCCCGCCTTTGAGTTCCTTCTTTGTGGAGAAACCGTTTCTGATAATTCGACAGACGCAGCATTTATCAGATATACAGAGACAGCAGGATCCGTTCATGCCAAGGCCGCAAGCCAAAGTAGTTCCATAGAACCTTAAAAGTTCATTTCCATCAGCTATACATCGAGGATGCTTCTTAGGGAGCTTACTTGCTTTGTTCTTCACCATCTCCCTATATTCTTCAAATCGAGCCAGAGTTTTCTGTGTGTTATGAACTTTCAAGATCCTTTCAATCCGTCCAACTTGGCTCTCGGATTTTAACCAGCTTGAGCGACAGATTATTTCTACAATCTTCCTTGAAGAATCACCCTCCAAAAGTTCACTCACTGTCCATTTGAGCAAAAAACAAGCTAAGAAGCCTTTCAAACCATTAAATCAACAAGTACAGAAAATGAATACAATAACAACTACTATAACAATGCCGCCTCAATCCAAAGCAAATAGGGAGCAATGTGCCTAGGTGAATGCATCCAAACGTATTCTGTACTAAGAGGATTCATCCTAAATGGGCATACAAGTGACGGGAAGCAAAATATATTCTCATCCAACAGCGCAATGCAGGCGTAAGCGCAATGCACATAGAATTTCACAGTTAAAATTTCATGATTTCTTTTCCTTAACCTTCCTACACCACCAATCCATCAAAATTAATCAATATTATCTCACCTTGAAGCAAATTTCAAACAAATTAACTAAAAAAGGACACATCTTTTTAACACTAAAGACAAAGTGAAGAAGTTCCAATTCCTAAGCAATGGGGCTCAGAAGCTCCAAATGTACAATCTTGTGATGTAGGCTACACACACACATAATCAAGTACATTTTTCGAGGAAATCTTAGTAGGTTGACAATCTAAACTTTCACCTTGTTAGTGCGAGTTCGAATAAGAAATACTATTAATCAACATATTAAATAGATTACTATAAATTATTCATCACCTTGTAATCCACTTTCCCTACCCTTATTTTTATTTTAATTTTTTAAAAAGGAGTATTATTTTTTCAGACAAAGAGCATGAAAAAGGAAATAAGCTATAGTGTAAGCAAAAAAGCATGGATTTAGGAATATGAATGATGAAAAAAGCAAAAAGGCAAGATTTTTTTACCAGCATGCTTAGAAAGATGATGCTCTTCAAGAGCTTCCCATTTCCCAAATTGCTCTCCACACTTATGACATGTGACCCCAGAAGAAGTTCCATTAACATCATTATCAAGTGAATACCTAGTTTTAGAAGCAATACTACTTGTATGTCCTTCTTTATCAACAAGAAAAGATGTACTCCTCCTTGTAGGAGTATTCCTACAACCAGAATTGAAATAATGCATTGTAGGGTGTCCTCCTGGACCTGGTGTACCAGGCCTTAAAGTACCCACAAAAGTTGAACCATCATTAGTACTCACCCCACCTCCACCCCCATTACCACTTTCTTGAAATCCATTAAAACTAGTGATTTTCAGCTCACATCTTGAATTACTCAGAATAACTTCATGAGTTATTGGATTAATAAACTCACTACTACCAATAGATCTTGGACTACAACTAGGTGGTTTATCCAAATGTCTTTTACTTCCATGGATTACATCTTTAAGATTTGCTATAGACCTTGAACAACCAGACCTTCCTCCTCCCTTTTTGGTCAAAATTGTGCTCAACTCTTTTCTTGTTTTTGGGTCATGAACATCTGATGGCCCTGATTTACAATGCAAAGATCTCTTTAAAGTAAACCAAACTGCTGGCATATTCTTCTTCTCCCCCATTTTCAAGATTCTATCTTTTCAACAACCCTTCAATATAACTAAAAAAATGTAACTTTTCCTCTACTTATACTCAGATAACTTTCTAAAAGAAATGAACTTTCCTAAAGCTATCATCTTTTTCCACCCCCCCTGAAACTCAAAAAAGTTAGTCAAGAAGATATCTTTCTATTCTTGACTGACATTATCTACTTATGAAAAATGCTTCTTTTTTAACTATCAGAAAACAAACCCCACACAGCATTCCTCAAAATGCCTTGAAAAAGATTAAAACTTTACACAAATTAAACTCACTTCAAGAAAATCCCAACTACAAACACCAAAAAAGTTAGTAAAAATCCCTTTTTTTAGCTATCAGAAAACAACAGTGAACACCCATTACTCTCAAGAAGACAACCCCAAAACAACATTCAAAATGCCAGAGAAAAAAAAATCAAAACTTTACAAAAAAAAATTAAAGTCACTTCAGAAAATCTAACTAGAAACCCATGAAGAAGAAGAAGAAAAAAAAAGCTTGAGGCAAAAGAGAAAGAAGAGGATATTGTCAATTGAATGAAAAAAAAAAACAAGAATCTATTGGGTTATTATTAAAGGAACAAGACAAAAAAAAACATGAAGCTTTAAAAATTGGCATAATTATATAAATGGGATAGTCAAATTTAATATTTTAGCATTTCTTCTAAATCATATTAGTAATTGAAGTTCAAGACAATATACTTATTAAGAAGATATAAATAAAATTATGCTTTACATTATTATTCTGTGTTAAATTATAGATATAATTTTTTAAGTAGTTTAATTTATCTCAAAAATATCAAATTTCATTAAACGAAAGAGTAAATATGGAAAATATTTTAAATATTCACTTTGAACTTTGAACAATTTAATATTATTTTAAATAATAAAAAAAGCCTAAAAATTTCATTTAATATAAAAGTAAAAGCGTGAACAATTTAACTTTGAATATGTATATTTATATACTTCAATTCATTTTTATTGTATCAGTTGAACACTTTAACTTATGCATAAATCATCCAAAAACTTATACTAATAAAAATAAATTAAGATATTTAATTGTCATTTAACATAAATTAAGACGTATACATATATATATATATTTAAAATTTAAGTATTTATTTATAAATCGAATTTGTTTAAATTAATGAAGATAGTATCATAAACAAAGGTGCACACACAGTATAAAAGAGTACAGAAAAGACAGGCTAAAAATTGAAAATTCACTCTGACACTTAAAAGAGTCACATTCTCACTCACCTCACCTCACATTTTTGAATTTAATGAGAATCACATTTGAATTTAATGATATTACTATATAGTATCATAGATGAATAAAATATATATTTTTTGAAAAAATAACAAATAAGGTAATTTAATTATATCACAAGTCTCAATAAATTATTTTTCCCTATTTTAAAGAATCCAACAACTAATTTTCATGTTAATAGTAAGCTCTCTTGTTATGTCCTTCTGAGAGATTAAAGGTAAAAGTAGACAAACATACAAGCCCCACAATTTTATTGTTAGTATCCTTGTTAAGTTTATTAAAAAATATTTTTGGAGAATGAATAAATAATTTTTGAAAAATAAAATTAAGATCATTAATTGCACCTAAAGAGAAAAGGTTCAACATTCTATAAGCACAGTGACATAAATTTGCCAGATTTTTGCTTGGGAATTTCAAATGATCAAACATTAAAAAATGAAATAATTATTATTTTTTCGAAAAATTTAATTGTTCCATATAATTGATATTTGCATTGTGAAACTGAGTTTTATATATGTGTGATTGTTTTGCAGGTGCTTTAGATGGTTGGGAATCTTAAAAAATGCCTATTATTGCTTTAAAAATGAGACCATCAAATTAGAGGGCCTAAGACATCAATTTTTTTAGGCTCGTCGAGGTGATAATAAGTTAGTCATTTAAAATATGTCATCTCGTTTTATTATATCGTAAAGTTTCAAGTATGTTAAATTCTTTTATTTTATTTCTCTCTCGTTTCTATCTAGGGTTTGGTATTTATAAATTTAACATATATATGATTATTTGTAGGTACTTGAACAGACTGGAAACATGATGAGGGATTAGGATTACTAATAAAATTGAATAAATTGCTTAGAGATGTGACGATTGTGAATGGTGGTGAACTAATATGAATGAAAAATGTAGTCAATGAAGAAACTCTACTTTATATAAAAACTTTTATTGTTGCTCTTGATTTTTTTTCTTTAGACAAATGTACGTTTTGATATATAATTGTGTTTATGATCTGCTACTCAACTTGTGTATGATTAGCTAAAAGGGAAAATAACGATATAGCTAATGTTATTTCATAAGTGAAGAATGAAAAAATCTGAATATATATAAGTTTTATTTCTATCGTAAAAAGTAAAATAATATTACTCTTTTCGTTCATCTATTCAATCCATTCTTGCTAATATCGAAGTTACTAGTAAAGTGAAATTCTTAATTGGCCAATAATTGCCAAAGAAATTAATAAGCTATTAACAATAATGGGAAAAAAATAATATTATATTATTTCATAAAAGTACTTAAAAGGAAAAAAGACAAATTAGGTCTCTATGTGTGTTAGTTCTCCCTAAAACACGCCCTTTGTAATCTAATTAAGTTGTCCTTAAGATCGTATATCATCACAATATATTAAACATAAGCAAAAATTCACCTATTTTTGTCGAATAAAAAGAGTGAGAAATCAAATATTACAAATCTACGTGAGAAATCAAATTATTACAAATCGCAGAAAGATTACTTCCCAATACAAGACTTTCACTCTCATCTTCATGTGATAATCCAAGCCATTTTCCTCCCTGACAAAAGAATCTTTAAGATGAAATTTTCGTTGGGCTATACTCAAAATAACATTATGGTTGGTGAAGTATTAGCCGATAAATTTAGATGGTGATTGATAAATCTAAGACTACTAATCAATGCATGCCAAAATTTTAAAACACAATTGATTTTCAAAAGAGATTTTACCGGAAGCTTTAACAAAATTTCAATAATAATTTCAGTTGGCAAATCAAAAAGGTTTGTGTTTTGTTTTTTCGATAAGTTTAAAACCTCAAATTCAGAGTTTAATAGCAAATTCATCTCACTAAAATATATAAAACCGTGTACTGAATTTCATTTTAGATTATCTCTTGTAATTAAAAATGTAATTAATAAAGCTGAATAAGTCATTATACGAACAAATTTTCAACTCATAATAACAAAAGCTATAAATGCTGAGTGACCTTTTTTTTCAAAATGAAATAAATTAGCCTTGTAATGTGAAATGGTCAATAATGAAGTAAATTCATTCTTATCGATTACCACTTTTGGTTAAATTTTTTTTTATAATAAACATAAAATGCTACCTCTTCTACATTTTTTTTATATATTATATGGCAATGAGAAAAATAATAATGAGAAAAGAGATCAATATATCCCTCAATTTTATAAATAAAAATGGATATACTTTTCGTTAAAAAAATGATATGAAAATATTTTTATTGTTTTACGAATGATGCATATATACCTCACTGTCTAACAAGTGGTGCATATAATTCATGGCCCGGATAAAAAAATAAAAATAAAAAATATTTTTTTAATCCAAAAAAATATTATGTGGCTTTAAAAGAAAATCTCAGCCAGTTTATTTAAGAAAACAAAAAGAATCTGAAAATAATTTAAAATTTGTGGTTGAATATCTTTTTTGGTCTTTCTACATCATTTCCCATATTTTGCTTTCTTTTTAGATAATCAATTGGAAATTTTCACACTAAGTAATAATATTATGTTTTTCGTTTGTGGAGTTGCACAGATTTTGTGCAGTTATTATCGGATATAAATGGATGATAATTAAAAGAATCTAAGACTTCAACAATAACAAAATTTTTGCTTGCAATCATATAATTATCGCTATATTATATTTAGCGTTAATATAAAATTTGAATACTTGTGACAAACACTCTATAAATACCATTGAAGATTAAATATTTTTGCGATAAAAAAATTTATAGCCACTAAATATCGCTTTTGTTGTAATATGATTACGATGTATTTATATCTAATGTACATATCCTTCTGTCCTAACTTGTAATATCCTTTGTTTCAGTTTCTTTTAACATCAAGTTCTGAATAATGATTTTAGTCCACTAAGTAATACAAGTCTTTTTCACTTGAGAAAAATTCTGGATGTGATAAAGAATAAAAGTAATTATATTATCAAATTAAAAAAAAAATCACATTTGGAAAAAAATAAATAAATGTTATTATATTTTTCTAAACAAGTGACTAATATTTAGGTAGTAAAAAAAAGATGTCTAATTTTTTTAATGCTATTAGATTATATCATTAAATGTAATATCATGATGAGACTATAGTGAAGTTAAGAAGTAAATTAGTGGTCAACAAAGTTGGACATAGTGAGACCAAATGTTCAAAGAGGCTAAAAATGCTAAGAATTATTTTTCCATAATTGTTCAAATCATTGGTGGATATAAACTTTTTGAGTACATGTATAAGTGTAAGTATCAAATGTAAATTAAATTAATTTGAGGTGTGTGGAAGTTATTGATCACGTATAAGGTGGATGGAGACCTATTTTTGACCAATATCAAGCTTTTTCAGTGAGTTTGTAAAATGCGTCATTAACAAAACATATTCACTCACAAAATCAACTTTGGAAAAGAGAACATTTTCATATCAAATCAAAACAATCTTATACAATCTCTAATCCACAAATAAAATTTTAGCTGAAATGAAAAAATACAAAGAAAAACAATTCAAAATGCTTCTATGAAGACTTAGACCTAAAAATTAAGAATGGATCAACACCTCGAGTATCTGAAATTGTCATCAGTTTCGTCAATCTCTTTGTCAACTTGATAATAGTCTCCAAACCTAACCCCACAGACCCATAGACAAGTTGAAAATTTCACGATGAACAGGGTTGTTTATATTAGGGTCATATCCTGCAATTCTCAAAATAGCTAAGAAACGCCTTTCTAATAGAACGATCTTGGCCTTCAATGCCAAGCCGCGAAATTTCAAGTTGGGAATCGAAGCCTCGATATAATTGATAAAATTTTCTGAATAATTAGGATATGGAATCATCCCATGGTTGAAGTAGTAGTGGTAGATCGACTTCAAGATAGCTAGATCTTCACAATAATCATATTCTTTTTTCAACTCAACTTCAGATGTTCCTCCCTGTATAAGATTGGAGAAATTAGGGTTACTGATGGTCTTCAATTCATAAACTTCTGACATGGGAGACTTCCCTTTTTCTATTGCTTTTTGGTCAATTTCATCTTTTGCAGATTCAGAAATGATCGATTCTACATTGCGTAGATTATTGTTAAAGTGATCATGTGGAGGAGAGGAGATAGGTGACCAAACTTCAGATTCTTGAGTTTGGTCTGAAGGTAGCATTTTAGCATATGAAAATAGTCTGAGAATGAGATGGTTCTTTCTCACTTAGGTAGATTTATAGTGTAAACATTTCACCAAAATCACTAAAACATTAATGGTATTAGATCTAAACTTTAATTTTTCATGCCATAAAAAAAAAAGAAGACACATTTCATTCCATAATTCTATTTATGTATTTACTCTAAGATTATTTTGGTTAGTTAGACATTAAGTGACCTTTTCAAGTAAAATATTTATTAATCTGTCATGATTTATGGCTAGTAAATATTTGACTTATATGATATATTACAACATATAAGAATGTCCTAACTTTAAAGTTGAATTACAAATTTAGCCCCATATTAAATTAAAATCTAATTAAACGGTCATGTTTTATTTAGGTAAAGATAGAAGTAGAAGCCTAACATTTACATTTAATTCATTTCTATTTAGCGATGCATGAAAAATAAGGAGTTTAGAATTGAACTGAAAAGTGCAAATATTGGTACGATTCAATTCAACATTTTCTTCTCTCGGATTTGATAATCAGTTCATCTATTGCAAAGACAAAGTACTTAAGCACGTTAGACAACATTCACCTCATAAGGTTTTCAAATATCGGGTTCAGTTAGATTTTCGCCTTCCTAAAAGAACTAACATTTCCGATTCTATAATCAAGTTAACGAGAAGATATCAAACTAAAATGGAAAGTGAAACAATTACAGAAAATTCAGGTGACCTAAAAACTGAAGTCGAACTGAAAATGCAAGCAAATAACATCAAGTACAGCATCGTGCTCGTAGTTGTCAACTCAATCATATTCTCCGAAATTAACCCCATAAACCCATAGACAAGTAGAAAATTTCGCGATAAACAGGGTGGATTTTATCAGGGTCAAATTCTCCGGCTATTGTCATAATAGCTAAGACATTGTTCTTCAACGTAACGATCTTAGTCTGCAATTCCTGGCCACGAACTTTCAATTTGGGGACTAAAGCTTCGATGTAATTAATCAGCTCCCTCGACGTTCTTGGAAGTTTGCCACCATGATTGAAACAGTAGTGATACATGGACTTCAAAATCGCCAAATCCTGATCAAAATCATAGTCTTCTTCTTGGATATTTTCGGAAGTTCCAGCTCCTATTCCAGGATTTGAAAATGTAGGCACAATGTACTGAAATTCATATAATTCCGACATGGGACGTTTTCCCTTTTTCACTGCCTGCAATTTTTCTTCATTTTCTCGCTCTTTGTTTCTGGTGATTACATCGACATTGTCAACTGGGTAATGATATTGGGGATAACCCCATAAACCCATAGACAAGTAGAAAATTTCACGAAAAACAGGGTGCATTATAACTGGATAACGTCCTGCAGTAATTTCGATCATAGAAAAGAATTGGTGCTCTAAAGCGAGGATTTTAGTCAGCAATTCGAGCCCATGAAATTTCAAGTTGGAAATTGAAGCCTCGATGTAATTGATAAAATTCTCTGAATAAGGATATGGAATTACCCCGTGATTGAAGAAGTAATGATAGATAGACTTCAAGATTGCTATATCATGATCATAATCATACTCATCTTCTTTCATCGATTCATTTTCGGACGTTCCTCCTCGTTCAAGATTGGAAAATGTAGGCTTATTAATGGACTTCAATTCATATGATTCAGACATGGGACGCTTTCCTTTTTCTTCAACTTTCGATAACATATACTTCAGTTCAGATTCTTGGAGTTCTCCTTCTCCTCTAGATTTCTGGTCCTCTGTTTCGTCTGCAGAGATTGTCGATTCTTCATTTTGTAGATCGTTGTTGAAGTGTGGTGGATGATGATCTCTTGATGATTTCATATCGAACATGGCGATTCTTTCTGAAAGTGTTTGATCTGAGAAAGAAAGAAGAGATAAGAATTTTGAACTGATAACGAGGAGATGGTTCTTTCTCTTGCGAGATTAAAATGCTTTAATGTGTTACTCTTTAAGTCAGTTTTAGACGAATTCTATATGTAGTTCCTGCTACTGTCTATCTATATCATATTAAATACTGTACTATATATCGTTTAGATCAGAATAAGTATTAAAATAAAAATTACGATACATGATATAGAGATTCAACTGCTTAAACTAAATATAGACGACAAATGTATAATATGTCTATAATCGTGTATACCGAGTCACTGTCTATCCATTTAACTATCTTTTGGGATTTCTGATAGCGCGAGTTAGCATTCAAGGTACAGCTTAATCGAAAATAAAGATAAAATTGATCATGGGAGACTAATGTTTTGTTTTTCATAATGGTTTAAATCCCAATCGAAACAAAAAAGAGTGCTCGGGGCACTAAGCTCTCTCACTATACAACATGAACCTATGCCTTTCTATGCTAGGCCTTCCATCGATACAAAAAACACAACAATGTATTCTAAAAATGAAGGAGAAGACATCAAACAGAAACGGGAAAGAGAAAAAGTTGAAGAAAAATAGCTCATACATCAGATAAACTCACAAAATCAAGTTTTTAATTCTGCTGTAAAGTTTATACTATAATGAGTCTGAATATATGTATCGAAAGCTATATACCATCCCCAACATTGTCATCAGAATAACCCCATAATTGCTTAGACAGGTTGAAAATTTCTCGTTCAATAGGCTGTGCCATTTCAGGATTATCTCCATCCAGAATTAGAGCAGTATTGAAATCATCCTCAAATGCTGTGATCTTCACCGTCAAATCATCTCCGAGGATATTCAAATCAGGCATCAAATCCATGATGTGATTGTGTAATTCATCTGCGTGTGGATATGGTAAATGCCCATTGTTTAACTTGAAATCATACATGGCTATTAAAATATTCAAATCCCGATGATAATCATGGTCTTTGGGGCTCTCGTAGTTTATCTGGATATCGACTAATTCAGTATCAACCTTTGGTGTTGAAATTTGAATTTGATCTGTTTTAGTTCTGCGTGATGATTCTCCTTGTAGGAATTTTGAAAAATTTGGTGTAATGGGTACCAATGATGTTTTTTGCCATTTCTTAGCAGCTTGTTGTTTCTCTTCCTCGTCTTCATCTTCTTCGGATTCTTCGAATAATGGTCTTTTTCCTTTATCAACAGCTTTTTGTTTCTGTTCCTCTGTTTCTTTCTCCTCTTCTTCTTTTTTGCCATTGTCTCTATCCTCGTTGCCTTCATTTTGTTCAGAGTTTATACGATTGACATTATCTTCTCCTCCTACATTCTCTCTGTATTCTCTGAGATTGTGCTTTTCGCCTGCTTCTTCAGCTGTTGAAAATTGGGGCAATTCATCATCTTTTTCTACTTCCTCTGTTTCGTCTTCTTCGTTTTGATCTTCTTCTTCTCCATTGTTGTTTTCTTGATTTCCACCCTCCGTTTCTTTCTCTTCTTCGTCTTTATCTTCATTTTCTCCATCCTCTTTGCCTTCATTTTGTTCTGATTCTTCCTCTTTTTTGTCGTTTTCTTCATCTTTTTCATCAGCAACTTCAGATTCTTGATTTTCCCCCTCTTCTGAATCTTGATTTCCTTTCTGTTCATCAATCTCCTTTTGCCCTTCTTCTTCATGAATTCTACGTAATTTACTCGAATCAGAAACAGCCTCTGTTGCATCGTCTTCTTCTTCATCAGTATGTAATCTCTTACGTTCATTCAACGAATCAGAACTAACAGCTTCTTCTTCACGAATTCTACGTGATTTACTTGAGTCAGAAACATCCTCTGTTGCATGGTCTTCTTCTTCATCAGTACGTAATCTCTTACGTTCATTCAACGAATCAGAGCTAACAACTTCTTCTTCTACTACTACTACTTCCTTCTCGATAATTTCACTGAATGATTCATCACATAGTAGCTCTGTTTCAAGATTACTATTACTGTCGGCCTTTGGAGGAGAAGGAGGATCAGGATTTGAAGATGAAATTCCTCCATTTCCAGGAACTGCTTCTCCTTCACCTAACATTTGCAGAGAGAAAAAACACAGAATAAATGAGTAGAGATTTTACACCTTTTTTGAATATGAAGAGATGGTTAACAGCAGCTATATATATATATTTATTTATTTACTTATATGATCTGATCATAGTAGGGTACAGTAGTTAATTTGTCATTATAACCTAGGTTAGAAACCGGTATGATTTATTATATCAGTTGAATGAGGGCACATATGTCACTTGAAGTAAAAGTAATAATGAGGAGACGACTCTTCCTAGATTTTTCATACACTAAAAGTGATACTTCTCGATTGCATATTAATTGAAGCATTTAAGTGATACTTTTCGATTTAAGTTATACTTCTCGATTATATACAAATTGAAGAATTTAAGTGATACTTCTCGATTATATATGTAAGCGTTACTCTTCATTACTAAGCTTTCACACAACTGATCTAGTTCAAAGCAGACTGATCGATTAGATATGTCAAAATTGAAACAATTCCATAATTTAGATCATTAACAAGAAGATATCAAACTAAAACGGTTAGTGAAATAATTTCAGAATTCAGATCAAAATCACCCTTCGTAACATACTATACATGTAAAGTTTTGTACTAAAATGAATCTGAAAATTAGTATCGTAACCTATTTTCATCTCGGGATTACCTTCGTTCCCCATATTATCATAGACAAGTTGAAAATTTCTCGATCAATAGGTCGATCCATTCGGGGATCATCTCCTAGCTGTTCCCTAACATCATTGAAATTTTTACAGAGTGCTATGATTTTTTCTTCTAAAGCCTCTCTGGACATTTTCAAATCAGGGAATGAATCCTTGACGTAAACGAGTCGATTATTAAATGAGGAAAGTTGAGGAGAATTTCTAATAATGCACTCGTAATCACACATGGCTTTTAAAATCGCCAAATCCAGATGATGATCCTCGTCTTCGTCGTGTAATTCAGTAATTGATATTCCTCCTCCATCACTCATTGGTTGTTTTCCTTTTTCAGCAGCTCTTCTTCTTTCTTCTTCTTCGTCTTCGTCGTCTTCTACTACTACTAACCAAGATGTATGATTTTCATCATATGATTCTTGATTTCCACTTCCATTTTCTTCAGAATTTTGATGATTCACATTGTTTCCCGATCCTAAATTCTCCATATCTTCTTCTTCTTCATAATCGTCATTGCGATCTTCATCTGTTTCTCCTAATTGATTCCCTCCAGCTTCCTCTGTTTCTCTCTGTTCTGAATTTCGATTTCCATTTTGCCCTTCTTCTTCTTCATCAGTACGTCCAATTGCAGGTAACATTTTTTTAAAAATTTTTTGCAGAGAGAAAAAAATGAGTAGAGATTTTACACTTTCTTTTTTCGAATATGAAGTGATTGAAGAAGATTAAGCTCCGCTATATATATAATAAAATTAATTATTGAAAAGATTATCTATTAAATAACGGTTTTTAACTTCCACTTAAAATTAGTGTTTTACTTTTTAAGTTTTCTCAATAACTTAATAGTGTAAATTCATTTTAGTATGTAATGTGTAAAGCTTGTTAAATAAGAAAACCTTGAAATTTGAGTTGAATCGTATACATCGTTGAACAAATTATATAAGTTGTTGAAGAAATGAAATATCAAACATAAGTGGAAAGAAAATCAATTAAACAAAAATAGCATATTCATTTGTTCGTCCAAAGAAAGCTACTTCTTAGAACCTATGGTAAAAACTGGTACGATTTATTATATCAGTTTGAATGAGGGCCACGTGTCAAAAATGGTTTTGCAAAATCACTGTTAACAAATAATGACATGAATGAGCCTTTTTTTAACGATAACGGCATAAATGAGCCAATATTTTAACGGATGACATAAATAAGCCTAGTCTGAAAATTCGAGAGTCTTTTCCCAAATAAATTGTAAAGCTTGTATTCTTCTTCTATCAATTTCTTCTGCAAAATCATCAAAGTTTTCATCTGATTCTCTTCTTAAATGGAGCAATATGGTGAATGAAGATCCATATAGCTTAGCTTGGCGTCGTAGTTCTTGTAAAGTCCAAAAATAATTCACATATGAAATTGTATTACATTATCTCTTATATATATAATTAACGAATGAATAGTTGACATAAACAATATTATTACGTGAAATTAATGAAGTAAAATGACTATAAATGACATGCATGTATTGACTTTTGTAAAATGACGATCAATGGAGACTAATATTTTTTTTCCATAATGGTTTAAATCCCAAACAAAACAAAGAATGTAGTCTTTTGTTTGATGCTTGCGGGCGTATGAGCTTGTTGGTTTAGATTGTCAAGAGCCCTATCGACCAAATCAGATAGCAATGCAGTTTGGATATGATCGAGACTTAACCTAAATGGATTCTCATTCGCCTTCAAGCCCAGAACTTAGTCGATCTATTGATTCTGATTTGAGGTACTACTATCCGTCTAGGCTGTTTGAACCGGATGTAACTACATCGTGTTTGAAATGTTGGAGAAAACACATAATTAATTTTAGATGATGCATTGAAAGGGAAGTGAAGTGAGAATAAGGAGACGACTTTTCCTAGATTTCATACACTAAATTGAGTGATACTTTTCGATTATATTTGTAGGATATATCTTTTCTAGATTTACCCATAGCAACTAATTCCCTCATTTGAACAAAAAAAAATAACTCATTCCCTTTATTTCACTAACTTCCCTATTTACTCATAAAATCATAGTTAGTAGTTTTATTTTTTCCTAGCGGAATGACCCTTGTATTTGGCTCCGTTTGTCAGTTAAACCCTTCTATTCATCACTTTACCAACTAAATCCTTAAACCCATCAGATCACAATATTCTTGTGTTTATATGATGATGATGAGGCTATTCAATCAGAGTGTAAAATGATGCTACCAGAATCTCAAATTCCAATCGAGATGACTCTTCTACAAGGAGGTTTCTATTTTATCATTAATAATAGAGATAAAAACCTGATATGTTGTGTTATGTGAATTTTTTTTGCCATCTCTGAAGAATGTTAAGGGAAGCATATAGATGAATGTATGAACCAGATTTTATACATCCAAAATAAAATAAAGGAACGTGTGTTCCAACTACTGGATAATTAAAAAGGGTCATGGCAAATATGATTCGAGCGAGAAACTGTTACGCTAGAATATCTAGATATTTCTTAAAGTTAACCACACTAGACTATTGTAGAAACTATACTAGAATAATCTATAATATTCCAAAAATCAACTTTATAAAGTATAAGAAAAAATATGAACCTTTTGTCTTTGCAACCAAACATTACATTTATATTTCAACAAATCCAAATACATTAAACCCATAAAAGTTTTTTGAACTTTGTTGGTAACAAACAAGAAATGACACAATTAATGGATCAAAATATCTACATTATCTTAAACTGCATCACACTTTTCGCTATTAGCCATCATAAAATTTCTTCTGATCACCCCATAATTGCATAGACAAGTTAAAATTTACTATATCAAACGGCCTGTCCAGCCTAGGATTGTTGAGTTCCCAAGCAAATCGACAATGTGAAGCCCAGTTGCAAGTTTTTCAAATCCACAATCTCAAAGATCAAGTATTCTTTTTTGACTAATTTTTAGATGAGAGTCTTTGATATTTTATTTTAGCTTAATTTTTTGTTCATATATTTGTTTCTAATTATTAATTAGTATATAATTAATTTAACAAACAATTCTGTGTGATGTTGTAACAAACCATCTACGTTTTCTTTCTTGATAACAACACTGCATAGGACTACTTCCATTCGAACAAAGAATTATCAGCAAAATGGACAAGAAATAATTACAAGAACAAAAAGAATGATCCTAGCAACTACTTTTTAAGTACAAGTGATGCACAACCATGCATGTAGCAGATCATCTCTGAAACCGTAGCGTTTGTCAGGTCTCTGCTCCCCTCAAGTTAGCAACGAGTCAATCTCTTCCGGGTTCTACCATGCCTGGCTTCTAAAATGAAAGAATATTCTATCCCATTTTCTTCGACCATAAATGGAACCAATACATGCATGGACAGTGAGGATCCATATACCCGACCCCAACTTGCTTGCTTGTGTTGTTCTACTCAGAAGTCACATCCCTAAGCAAAACATAACATGAAAACAAACAAGTTACTCAACATTTTTACTATAGCAGGTGAAATCAAAGGTAAACAAACAAATAAGTAAGAGCTAGGTACCTTGTACTTGGTGAGAAAAATGTTTTTAAGGACTGTCATCGTCTGAACTAAAATCATCAATTCGCCTGTCTGCAATAGCCGGGAAAAGCTTCTGACGCTGATCAGGTCGTGCTGAAGGGATGGCTTGATGGGGTAGTGCTGAAGGGATGGCTTGATCAGGTCGTGCTGAAGGGACGGATTGATCAGGTCGCGGTGAAGGGACGGATTGATCAGGTCGTGGTGAAGGGATGGATTGATCAGGTCGTGGTGATGGGACGGATTGATCAGGTCGCTGTGAAAGGGTGGATTCTGAAGTTGTAAGAGTTACATTCTCTCTCCTTGGTGTGCTATTTATCTTTCTTGGAGCATTTTTTACCTCTCTGCATACCTTATCCAAAATAACTAGAAAATCTCTAACGATCACAAATAATCGCAAACCTTCATCCCTCTTAGCATTTCCATGGAAATAATCACCTGTGCTCTTAACCAGAGCCATTATTCGCTTTTCTTCCTCAAGTAATGACATGACATCACCCTCAGCATTCTGCACAAAGTTCTTCATGGTCTGGTGAAACCCATCTTCCTCATCTACATGCTTCATCTCCGAATTCAGGAACTCACGTGCTTTTATAAGTGAATGGCCAAGTTTGGACACTATGCCTGTTAAGTTATCTGCGTCCAGAATTGCAGCTTTCTTCACATTTCCAAGATCGCTACTCAAACCGGAGACAACTTGTAAACCGGTATTTCGATACTGATCTTCTTGATCTTGAGGCAAATCCTCGAGTAGATCATCAGACTTGATGCTAGACAAGCTCCGTTGATCCCTAGCAGCACGAGCAGCTCGTATACCTTCTGAGCGGATTATCTCCTGAACAACAAAATGTAACAATGTAGTTTTCCCGTCTATTCCTTTTACATCTGATAATTTCAGAAGCGTGTCAAGCTTAAATGCTTGTGCACCACCACGAAAAGTTCCATCGTTCATCCGATTGCCAGTTTTTAAAACAGCCTCAAGGAGCTTGAGAAACAGCCTGCTATTCCGTAGTTCTATGCTAGCAGCCTGGACAACAAAAAAGCATGCATGAAACACCAATGTCAAAGGAATTTGGATGCCACAAAAATAGAAGCTTCTGCCTAGTGCTCATGCATGAAGTCCATTTAGATTAATATCGGAAGCACAAATTCCGGAGTATTTTTTCCAATATGAAAACCACAAACAAGTTAGAAGATTTTCACTCTTTACGATCTCACCTCCAAGGTGGCGAATGATTCTTTGATCATTGACGCCTCATCCTGAAGAGTGCACATGAAAAGCAATGTCTCTAGCCTTTTGAATGCAAATGGAACCTCAACCAAAGCTTTCAGGAACCTCTCTGCCTGCCCAAGCCGAGAAAGTTCCCCATTGTAGACCCTCAGCTTCAGTTCTTCCTCAGCAGTTGGTGCCATCTTTATCAAAGTTTGAATGAGTTCAGCAGGAAGCTCATTTCCTGAGTAAATTAAACCATTAGTCACGCTTTGGTAGCTGCAAAGTCTAAGAACACACGACAGCCCATTTTCCAAGAAATATCACTCTAATTAACATACAAGTACATTAACGCTTTACCAATTGAAATAGCAACCATATGTTGACAGTATTAGCATTGTGATCAGGTTACCCTAAGCGAAACTGCTACTTCTTATTTATTCTGACATCAAATTTAGAAATGTAACCATTGCAAGGTAAGGCTCTCAGCAAAAGTCTCGAGAAAAATGTGACATTGCAGATAAATACTGCATACTACAGTAGTGAAGCTGCTCCTAAAGAACATGTACGTGCAGAAAAAGGTTAAAGGGTGTCTCAAGGACAAATAAAATGCACAAATACATCAGTCTAGATATAGTTTCACATGAATGCATTTCATAACTTTACTTCCGAAGAGAGTCATCAGAAGTCGAGCATTTCATAGACTTCAGGTGAAAAGGCAATCATACTTCTAGCCAAGTTAATAAAGCAAAGAGCACTTATGTGGGGAAAACAAGAGAGAAGCCAAACTCAACCAATACTAGCACTCCTTCCTTCAGAAGTAACTTACCTACGTTCGAGTAAGTTCCCTCCTTGATGATATAATTGTTAAATTTGACAAGATCCAAAAATGGATTAATGAGAAGATATGGTAGTTAGGAGGATAATTCTTCATTGGTAGAGATAGCACCTTGTGTAGGTGAAATTTAGGTGAACCATAAATTGATTTCACAAGGTAAATCTTGACATTTTGACATATTGTGATGTCATGGATGACATCGATAGGAAGAATTCACTCTTATAAATAGGTAGCTCCTAATTCATTTGTAATACACCTCTCACTTGCCTTCTCATCTCCTAAGGCATTTGTTCTTCTTTCTCTCTTGTAGTACTTCACTTGTACTCTTTTGGAGTGAAATAAATATTGGTTGGTTGTGTCCGAGTACTAGGCAAAAGAAAACAAAAGTTAGCCGAACCTTGTTAATTCCTGGCGTTCTTTTTATTGTTGTCTCATTTACTAGTTATTAGCTACATTTAGATATAGCAGTTGTGATTCCATCACTCTCTATATATTTGGCTTCCGCAACAATAATCTAATAAACTAAGACAAGTTACATTCTAAACTACTAATGAGAAAATGTTTCAACTATTTCAGTTTCACATTTGATACACTTTCATATCAATTATTAATGTGATGATTTCATTTAGAATATTTTTTCCAGTTATCTCTGCAGTAGTGAATTAAGACATTCTAGTTTAAGAGGCAGTATAACAGAGCATAAACTAATGTAATAAGGAAGCATGATCCACTTTAATCAGGCATCTGGAACAACTTCCAAGACCAATTTCAGAACGGACAAATAGAATACAAAAACAAGTAAATCTTTAAAGATCAACATGAAGCAGCGGTCGATACAAGATTTACCCTCAATAGGTTCAGAGTGGGTGCGGTCTATATACCTGGTTGTTTCTGCACCTACTGCCGAGAGCTAAGATTGGCTCGTGGAATGAAGGTGTAAATAGTTCACCACAGAAGCATAGAGTACAGCTACAACTAAATCTTTTAGGACATTCAAAAAATTTCAACGATTGGCAGGAAGGAGATGGAAAATTGACAACCAGTAAAGCACAATTATTTCCTTGAATAACAAGATAACCAGCAAGAACAACAACAGAAATATTGCCCAAAAACTTAAAACACTTGAAAGGTGAATGTGCAGATGATCACCTTCTTTCAGTGCATCACAAACTTCTTCAGTTGTAACGTTCAACGCTTTAAGAAGAATAGACAAATTTTGGGCCTTCTTCTGGTCAATGATTTGAATATATAGATTGGAAGGATCTTGGGAGGAGTCTTTCTTTGACCCATTCTTCTTTTTTTCAGCAGAGGCAAATCCAAATAGAGTCTCTATCTGCTCTTCATCGAACCTGTCAAAGGATATTCAGTGTCTATTGAACTCCTTCCTAAATTAAAATGATTTAAAGCTGCATAAAGCAAGAAATGATGGACTTACTGGAAAGATCCTGCCTTGACCTGATGCCAAACCATTGATTGGTCAGTGTTGGCTTGAACCTTATCCCAGAAGAAAGGCTTAAGCTTAGTTTTGGGATCAGTATCATCTCCCTCAGCTGAAGCACTTGCGGATGCATTTGGTCCAAGAGGTGATGTTCGAGGTGGCTTCAAGCCCATGGAAGGTGGCCGAGGTGGTGCTCGAGGACCAGACTTCATAGGTGGTGGTGGAGGAGGGCCAGCTTTAGGAGGACTTGGGCCAACAGATGAAGGCTTTCCTGGTGGTGGAGGTGGTGCAGCAGGTGCAGGAGTTGTTGGCTTTGCAGGAGGCGGAGGTGCAGGTGGGGAAGGGGCTTCAGAATGAACCGCCCTACCAGGGGGAGGTTTCAGTGGAGGCATTCCAGCTGGTCCCGTCCTTCGAATCTCAATTTTAGAATCATCATTGGGATTGTTATTGAATGAATGATTTCCAGCATTAGTGAATGAATGATTTCCAGCATTATTGAATGAAGATCCTAAAGCAGATGACTTATGTGATGAATAGTCACTCGAGCTTAAGCTAAGAAGAGGTCTCTCATCATTCAAACCCTTTTTGGATCTCCTACAGCACTTACAACAACAGCATATGCATAGAAGTGCTATGAGAAGGGATATTGCGGCAGCAGCGGCTATAATTGGAACTCCAACCGTGTTTGCTTTCTTACTGTCTTTAGCTGAGGATTTCTTTTTTGAGTCTTGTGATTTAGCTGGCTTTGACTTAGGAGAGGCAGGAGGAGGATTAGGTGCTGCTTTCAATATGCGTCGTTTAGGAGCTCTGTGCAAGGAGGAGAGAAACTCTACACACCTGGCATACCAATTTGGCGAGCCCTTCTCCTCTCCACATATAAGAAACAAGAGATTTTTTTCCCTCAAACAACCTAGAAGAGCTTGCTTAACCAGCGGATGCAAGTCACCGTTAGGCTCATGTTTTTCTGAGCTACTTTTTAGGAGGACTTTGTCTCTCACACTTAAAACTTCCTCCGCGACATAATACTCGAGATCTTCAACTGGTTTATTAGCTCGTGTTAACTCTATCCTACAGTTCAACCACAATAGCTCAGCCTGCAAGAGAAGATTTTATCAAACTTTCTCATAAATGCTCATTCTCAAACAAGTTCATATCAAATTAGTATTAACATCTCACAATAAATAATTTTACGAGAGTCACAGTGGAGTTCAGACTAGATGCAAGCCGTGAAAAAACGTAATTGAAAAGGCTAGAGTGATATGGAACTGTTCAGACTTCAGGCTCATCTAAAAGATTAAGTTGTTAGAGAGACCGCACTTTTACTATTTGATTATATTTTCAACATGCCTCTCATGTGCGGGCCTGATTTTTTTTTCATGGGCCAAGCACGTGGAAATTCTTTTTGATTTCAATCTCAGTACCTTCAATACCTTTGCCTACTCTAATATCATGTTGAAGTGTGTGACCATCTTATCCAACAGTTTAAGCGCACACTTTTATTATTTGATTATATTTTCAACATTTACTTGGGGTTCTCTTTCTCAATTATAAATCATAGGGTGGACATGAATTATTTATCGTTATGGCACTTTGCGCTAAATGTTTCTGCTTTGGTATTGAAGTTATCAATTAGTGCGTAAATATTCAGGCCCAAAAGAACAGCACAAACGACACTTGGTCTATCCAGAAACAAGATCAAGCAATAGGTTGTTCAAGCACCAACAAAGAGTTGTTTCTCTGATTAATCGACACTAACTCCACAACAGCATAAAATCATTCCACAACAAAAGAAACTGATCATATGGCGATTAGGAAACATATACTTCCCTTTATCACAAACCCCTACAACTACATATTCGCAAGTAATGTTCAATTAAGTAACTCAAAATTCTTCAAACAAACATTTGAAAAAGAATATCGAAAAGTGTGGTACCATGTCCCTATTAATCTGAGGAGAGTTGATGAGATCTGAGTCCTTCTTGCTTCCAAGTACTGCTACCAAAAGCATAAAGAAGAACACAAAGAAATGAACTACTACTCCTCTCACACCCATTTGCCCTTGAATCAGCATCAAAGAAGTAGAAAATCTTTTTCATTACATAAACCCCACAAACCCCCTTTATGCCTCAAATCCACAAAGGGCACAAAAAAACATCAAAAAAAAATTCTGCATTTAACCTTCCAACTCTTCAAAAAAAACCAAAATTTCCACTTCCAAATGCCTTACTTACAACAAATCTTTCAAACCCACCTCCAAATTCATGCAAAAAAACTTAGTTACAGTAACATCAAACACCATAAATCGAAAAAAAGAAAAAAGAAACTCTTTTTTCCGCA
The DNA here is from genome assembly GCF_036512215.1 of Solanum lycopersicum. Taxonomy (NCBI): domain Eukaryota; kingdom Viridiplantae; phylum Streptophyta; class Magnoliopsida; order Solanales; family Solanaceae; genus Solanum; species Solanum lycopersicum. The sequence goes on from NC_090806.1 coordinate 68,763,835, forward strand.
ATAATCGAATAAAAAACTAGATAAATCAAACCCACCTCCCAAAATATTGTAAAATCAATGAATCACAATCTACAATGTCATTCAAAAATCAAAACCTAGGCCCCGCACCCAGAAAAAATCAAAAATCAGTTGAGGTTTTTGTATGCAACGAGATCGAGCAAAAAAAAAATGCTCAAATACAAATAATCATACAAGGATTGGGTGCGGGTCAAGGAGGGGCATGAAATTGACCCGAAATAATTTCTTTTGAGCAGAAAAGTGAATTTGTGTGTATATGGATAACTAGCAAAATCTACCAATCGTTTCTGGCATTTTTGTTGCTCTCTGTAATTCTACATAATTTTTGTTTAATCCATTTCTTTGAATTTTCCATACAATAGAAACCGAAAATGGCGCTCAAGAGATGCATGCATGGCATCTCAACGCTGGTTCATTTTTATTTCATCTCATCATTATGTTATACGATATTTTATTGGCGTCTTATATGCATTATGTCACCTAAAATATATATATTTACTTATTCAAATTTTAAATTTAAGGATCGTTTGAATTAAGTGTATTAAAAATATAATGCATATATTATAATACTTTGTTTGATATTCTTTTCCTATGTATAACTATTGATATGTTGTATTGTGTATTACTAATTATACAGATTTTTAGGTAAGTAATGTAGTGGTTCGAATTAAGGGTGCAAAATCAATTCAATCGGTTCAACCTGTCCAACTCATTTAAGTTTGGACAAATTATTGACTTCTCTAGTTATTAGCTCACCTCAATCGATTAAAAATTAAGTTGATATGTAATTTTAATTGGGCCATGAGAAATCTCGTTAACTTTTTTTAAAAAAAAAAAAACTTGATATGATATATAGATATAATAGCGTAAAATAAGAATTTTATTAGGTGCTAATTACTAAATATTATAAAGAACAAATACAATAATTAAGTTTTGTAGCAATTAGTTTGGTTTGGGTTAGGTCGGGTCCCATTAAATAACTCATTTCCTAACTCATTTTGACCCAATATGTTTTGACTCGAGCAAATTTGGGTTGGGTTGGATCTTGACTCAATCGTTGTCTAAATCCATTATGACCCACCATAATTTGAGTTATCTCGCCCAATTGACACCCCTAATTTTGATGCGGGCATTAGCATAGTTAAAACTCAATTGCCCCTCAACTTTTTTTTACATCTTTTGCCCTTTAATGGGGAGGGTGTTGTTGTAATTATTTTATTTTTTTGTGCAGCGAATGCTATTTTTAATGCACCAAATCAAATAAATGCATAAAAATAATCTATATATAATTTTACATGCATTACTAATACACTCTATTTACTATTATTCTTATATACACTACCAAACGATTCAAGTGTTTATTTGTGCATATTAAAAATTTGACGGTAAAAATATTACTTCATCCATTTCAAATTGATTCAATTGTTGAGACATTTTATTTTTCAAATTAACTTAATTATTCAATTTTCAAGACTAATTTTAGAATGTTTGTCCAATTTAACCCTTCATTAGTTAATATCGAAATTAGTTACTTAATTAATGTTTAGTTATTTTAATCATAAATTTTGACACTAATTAATAAGGGTAAAAATAGAAAGTTATGCACATTTATGTCATAATCTTATTTTCTTAAAGGATGTGAAATACTTCAACAATTCAATCAATTCAAAACGAAAGAAATAATAACGAGAATCGCTAAGTTAAAGAAGCATATTTATATTTATGTATCTCACTAAAATAACATATACCTAAGGTTTTTATTACTCAATTGTGACACATTGGCCAAATCCACATCCACACAAACATGATAGATGTGTTTTGGTATACAAAAAAAACAAGTCGTAAATTTCTTCAACTCTACTACGATGAGTGGATCAATATATTGATTTTTCTTTTACTTTAAACAATATTAAATATTATTAAAAAATTAAATTTTTTAATAATACTATTATGCAAGTTAAAATTATTTAATGTATTTTAAGAATATTACACATATATAAGTAAAATGTTTGAAGTAACAAAACACATGAAAGATATCATAAATATAAGAAAAGAAGTCGTATCGGCTTTGGCCAAAACGAATAATATTATCACTAAGATTTAAGATAATTGTGTTGTTACATTAGGTTAATTTATTTGAAAATTAAGAGTAGTTTATAAAAGTGTTTTTATTTTTATTTTTTTTGACTTTAGTGGATATGCAGAAATAATGCCATTTGGTAAAAGCAATTGGATTCCACAAATGAAAGAAATATCAAAAAAAAAAAAAAAAAAAAAGAAAGAAACAATTGGTGACACTAATCATCATTAATAGCAGATAATGCACTTTTAAGTATTCCTTTCACACACCTCTTCATTACTAGAATTACATTTTATCAAAATAATATATGAAATTATCTATTATCATATAGAATGCGTGGTTATAATTCTAAAGATAAACTTATTTTGAATTAAACTAATGTCTTATATGACTATTGGTTATCGTAAGTATTTGTATCAGAATTTTCACTAAAAATTTAAAATACGAAAGATAGTTGGTTGCGGTAAAATGAGGAAGAACCCCAAAGAATTCAACGGTATAATTTTCCACTCTAAACCCCTCCGATCCTACCTGACTCCGGCCTAACTCTCAATTCAACGACAACCGTCGATTTGTTTTTGGTGTTCCACAAGTAATTTCTCATACTTTTTTCTAGGGAAAAAATCTAGAAAAGAAATATATTCTCTTATCTTTACAGCACATTTTTTCAAATATTCCATAAGAATTTGTTCTCTTTCTTTGATTATTTGTACCACTAGAATTAGTATAAGAGAAATTCATGTCACAAATTCTCATCCACCATTTTTTTCATCTTTGAAATTTAATTCAATGAGCAAACAACTTGAAGTTCAATTTGAAGAATCAAACCCAAAAAAATGGTGTGTTCCATTAAAAGAAGATGTTTTTGTGAAATTCATGAACAAAGGGAATTTTATAACACATAAAGCTTTGTGTGAAGGTTCATTTTTTAGTCCACTTTTGTTTGGCAAATTTTTTGATCCTTCTGATGCATTTCCACTATGGGAATTTGATTCAGATGTGTTATTATCCAATGCAAAAAGTTCCAATAATAATCATTACAAAGTTGATTGGATTCAAACTGAGACAGATTATGTGTTGAAAACAGAAATTCCAGGTGAGTAAAGAGATTTACTTATTTACTTGAGTTTGTGTTCGTTTTTTTAGGTCAAACTCATAAACAGATTTCTTGTTAGGTTTTTTTTCTTTAGATATTTTACCTACGCCATTTTTCTATTGAATCATAAACTACTCATATTTTATTCCTTTAAAACACTGCTAACTGATTTTGATTATTTTTCCTATTGTAAATGTATTCAACTGTGTTTGTATTGTAATAATTTTGATTGAAGAAATGAAGACAAATTGTTTGTTAGTCTCATTTGTTTTCTAATGTGTTCAAATGATTTCGAGTAAATACAATTATTCTCGAACAATTTCACTATCAATTGGTCTAATGAGTTCTAGAACAACATATGCATATCTACCAATACCCCTAACAAAATCTGATCCACATCGATCAACGGTGTTTAAAAGGAACAAAATTATGGGTGATTCAATAATTTAATAGGAAAATAGCCTAGTTAAAGTATTTGAGAAAAAACCCAACAAGTTTATAAATTTGTTTATATACTTGGCCTTTTTTTTAATGTACGAACGAATTTAAAATTTAAATTTTATAAATTCTGAATTTTATGAGCCCCGACTTTACTTGAATGTCATTTAGTGGAACAATAGCGTTAAAATTTTAAAAAATCCTATATCTGACAATATTTTTAAAAAGATCAATATTAATACAAGTAAAACTTATATAGGGTGCTTCTAGTAGTTAGCACCCTACATACTAGAGATGTAGGCTGTTGAATTGCCCATTTGGTAGTTCTTTTGGCGGGCCATAAGCAGCGGTAGAGCTTCGGGTAGGATTGGTTCAGATTTTCATTCATTTGATGAATTTAAATGTATTTAACTGAATTCATTACTCTCAGCTATATAAAAATAAAGATAAAAAATATATACTCTTATTATAAATTTACGTTCATTCAATTGAACCCTTTTTTTACACGTAGATCCGCCCCTGATTTTGCAATATTAACTCGATTAACATTATTGACATTTGTTGCAACAGGTGTTGGTAAAGGTATCATTTGTGTCTCCGTTGAGGATGGAAAAGTTTTAGAGGTAAGTGGGCAATTTAGGCTGAAAGTCGAGACGGGGACGAAGGACTGGAGAGTGGGGAACTGGTGGGAACACGGCTGTGTTCGGAGGATCGAGCTGCCTGAAAATGCAGACTGGAAGAAAACAGAGGCACTAATGAGCAATGGTGATCACAAATTCTTAGAAGTTAAAATTCCAAAGATACCACCAAATATTTGTGATGTACCTTGAGGAAATCAATTATGAAAGGGGCAAATAAAGATGTATAAAATGTAATTTATATTTTTGATGAATGATTAATGTTAGGAGTATTAAGATATGGAGAAATATATATGATCAACAAAAGAAACTAAACAATGAAATAATGAAATGTATCAATTGGGAAGATTATAGGAACATGCTTGACATATTAATGTGCAGGATTAATTAGTATTTCTCAAATTTTTGCTCTCAAAAACATTACTGTTACGGATATTTAATATGGAAAAATTACTTGAAATGAATGTCTTTAATAAATAATTATTATTTTTAGCGATATTTTTTATTTATTACTATTTATAGTAATATTACGTTAAATCTGTAATATGTGTAAATTAAGTATGCAATATATATATATATATTATGCTTGTTTGGTAAAAAATTGACACATTGTGTTATAACTTATAAGTGTATTAAAATATGTGAATAATAAATTATTTTTTGAATTAATAAATTGTGTTATAACTTATTATCTATTAATAAAACTTGTATTTTATGTGAATAATAAACTATTTTTTGTAATATGAATTAAAAGTGAAAAAGTGAAAAAAAGTTATTATAATAAATGGTAAATATTTTTTATTTATAATATACTTATGTAAGTTTGCCGTAACTGACCCAACATAATATTTTAAGGAAAAATTACGCAGATAAGTAAACTTATACTATTTAATTACTCATCATAGCTATAGTTTGTAATTACCACTCGCGACTAATATTATACATTAATTACGTGAGTTGACTTCGAGTTTGTATAATAAGTCATGTTTGTATATGTATAATTCGCCAATATATACAAATAAATATGTATAATATACAATTTTTAGCATATATACATATACAATTCATCTCTCTCCCACTCTATGCGCTCTCTTGCTCGCCTCTCTCCTCCCTCTCTGAATCTCGCTCGCCTCTCTTCTCCCTCTCCAATCTCGCTTGCCATTTATACAAATGTATATGTATAATATACAGTTTTATACAATTATATACATATACAATTCACCTCTCTTCCACTCTCTACCCTCTTTCGCTCGCCTCTCTCCTCTCTATCTCGCTCGCCCTCTCCTCTCTATCCATTGTCGCTCGCCTCTCTCCTCCCTCTCCCAATCTCTCTTGCCATATATACAATTACATATGTATAATATACGATTATCTAACCAATATACATATACAATTTACCTTTCTCCCACTTTTTCCCCCTCTCTCTCGCCTCTCTCATCTCTCTCAGTCTCGCTCGTCTCTCCTCCATATAACATGTAGCTACAAACTGTAATTATCAAACTATAGCTATAAAGAATAATTAAGTATTTTTAAGTGGTTATATATGAAAGTTTCCATATTTTTAATGCTTAATTATGATAACAACTTGTTATTTGTTTCTCTGAGTGAATTTAATTTTAATTTCTCCCTAACACCAACTAAAGTTTGTTGATAGAGCTATATTCACAACTTTTGTTAATAAAAAATAATTGAGTTATTGACAACAGAAATGGTAAAAGAGATAGCTTATGGGACTAGTAAAATTAGGTAATCGATCAAGTAATTTACGTGCATAATAAAAGAGTATCAATACATATTTATTCACTCTGAAGAATGTCAAGACAGGAATCCATAACCTAATTTGCTTTGATTCTCCGACTGTGGACAAGCATCGATATATAAAGGTACTTGCAGATACTGTTCATACATGGGGATGTAGCTCAGATGGTAGAGCGCTCGCTTAGCATGCGAGAGGTACGGGGATCGATACCCCGCATCTCCACTTTTTTTCGTATATTTATAATATAATTGTGATACTTAAATTTTTTTAACTTTAATTTAAAAAAAAAAACTAGATAAACTTTTTATTTTTTATATATGCTTAGCTATACTAATATATTTCTTATAATGTCGAATAATCAAGAAAAGATTTAATAAAAATGATAAAAACATGCTCATGTTCATTCATAACAATAAAAAACTTATTTTACATTTGATATTTATACCAAATCAGTAAATATAAGACATGAATTTGTAGTTTCAATATAGAATTTTAGTACTTAACCATGGTTCATTAATATGCATCCTTTCACGTCATGTCATCAAATCGTATAACTATAATAACTTTATATGATTTCGTATAAATATCAGACGCAAGACAGTTTTTGATTGTTATGATCAATACAAACATTGCACACCCAAATTGGTAAATTTCCTAATCTACCTTCCCAACTTTTTATTCATTATTAGAAGTTACTTTTCTAACGCAAATATTTAATCAAAGGGTTAAACTAGAAGAGAAGAAAGATATAATTAAGCAATGATTTCATTCTTTAATTAATCAATCCACACGAAATTTTCTTTATTTATGCCTTAATTTTCTGGAAACATAGTTTATAAATCTTAACTTCAAAATTTTCCTTTCAATATTTTAAATAGTTGGTCAAAAACAACCTCATAAAATTGGTAGTTTCTTGTCAAGTCTCACAATTACAAAGCATAAAGATTTGTAAAACTGAGAATTTAAATGCAACGACCAAACGTACCAAAGTCATAAAAAATTCAAGGCTACCTAGTGAATTTTCAACTACTCCTATCGAAATACTCGCGTACGAATGATAAAATTAGCTTATGAAAATATGACTTATCCAAATTTACGTGATATATTTATAGTTTATTTTTTAATTTTAAATTGTAAAACTCTCCAACTTCATAACTTTAAATTAGAGCGGTATATACAAAGTTAGTGATCGAAAAATTTCGATTTACGATCTAAATAAATCAAACTTTTGATCGAACTATGTCCTTTGATGTGCTCTTGTTTAACTACTTTACTATGCCTATTTATGATCAAATTAAAATTCGTGTCGAAAATAGATAACTTATAATTTAATAATTTTTTTAATGATATTGTTTGATAATTATAATTTTATATATACCTCATTTAATTTCACGTAACTCTGTTCATCGATGCTAAAAGAAAGTAGTGATTTCTTGCAGGCCACCAACTTTAATTTGGACGTTGCTTCTATGTCTTATTCAGTTTCTTTTCTCGTCAATTAATTAGTTGAGAAGATATTATTTTCAAGTCAATGGTCTCATTCTCCAACAAATAATTCATCTACAACTTAATAAATTTTAATATTTGCCATTTGGCCTTCACAAAAAATAATACAAAGAGTCGATGCATCGAAAAAATTTCTTCTCTACTTCCCTTTAATAATTATAAATTAAAAATAGCCATAAAGATTTGAGAAAATAGAAGTAATTATAATTTTTAAACGATATCACAAGAAATCAAGGATAAGAATAGTCTGACTCAAACTTATGTATACTTCGATTAATTGATTTCATAATACACTTGTCACCTCTTTCGGAAAATAAATATCACATGTACTAGATAATATTGTCCAACTATGACTAGAACGGAAGTAAAATTCTTTGCTCTCGTCTATAATTTTCTTTTTCTTTTGCTATAATTTGAACTTGCATATATTAGACCTCACGATTCTCAACTCGTCATTTTATTATTTAGTTTCTTGACTTGAAAGAGACCTTTTTAATTGGAAAGCAAGTGTGAAATGACAGTACATGCAAAACCTTGCCAATATATGTTAGGAACTACAGTATTATATACTGTTACATTAGCTTGAAAGGATTGTCATCTATATTTGCCAAAAAAGCCACAATATATGGAGTAGTTATAGTATCATAACAACTATTTGTCCTATCGTGACGAGTGATAAATATTCCTTCAACTTTAATCAATATGATCTCAAATTTAAGTCATGGTCATAAGCGTGAAGTTGATAATTAAAGAGTTGATGTTTATCAGCTTTCAATAAAATTTTCTGACATAAATCTAAATTAATCGAGATTCGATCTGTATATATACTTTATATATATTTTTGCCAAAGCCATAATATATGGAGAAGTAATTATAGTATCACAACAACTATATATTACGCTTTCAAGTTCCATATATGATATTTATCCTAATGAGGCAACTACATAAATTTAATATTGCCTGCTCAAGAAGCAATGAAAAATTTATTAATATAAGCCTACTATATATATCTATACATAAAACAAAATTTATTTCCCACTTCATATATTATTTATTTGTTAACTACCTAGTCTACACTCAAAAGCCTATATATACAAACAAAACAAATCATGAACATTCTATTTCTTTAATTAATAAGATATATGGCTACATATATATATACACAACACATTAAAGAAATACTTAATAGTATAAGATTTCGTGCGAGTCAATCTAAGCTAAATATTTTACCCAAATAGCCCCAACGATTCGATGAATTAAATTGTTTGGTTTAAATTAAAATAGGTTGATTTGATAAATAAACAGATTAATAACTCAAATAAATTTGATCAATCATATTTTCTTGGATTAATTTTATCACTCCTCTATCAATAACATCATTTCCGGGTAGAATTAATTAGTACTATATTTTGACGAACTAATTTAAGAGTAGTAGTGAAATTGTAAGTACTTATTCATCCTAAATCAGATGTCTTGAGTTTGAGTCCCGATCTAGATACAATATCGTCTTTTTTAAAAAGCATTTTACCCAATATTGAAAATTTTACGGTGTGTAAATTCAGATTTAGTCAGACTCCGATATAAATTTTGAAAACTAAGAAAACCAACTTTTTTTTTTTTTAAAAAAAAAAAACTATTTCGACTCCCCTACCCCAAGAAAAAAAAGGATAAATTATAAGGTGGATGAAATGGTGACACCTAAAAAAGGCAAGAAGTTAACATCACACCTTTGAAAAAAGGTCCCTCGTGGTTGTGCTCTTTTAATCTTAGGTGACAACTAGAAATAATATGTGATAAAAACTTTAAATTATTAAAAAGCCTATGTACATGACAGTCTTTTACACATTTTTTGTCATGTTAACTAAACACGTTAGGCATAAATCAAAGTGTTTTAGAGATATTTTTTTAATAGTAAAAGACTATCTAATTGTGAAAATAACACATGAATATGTTAGGCTAATGAAGAAGATTAAGGAAAAGGTGTGTTGAAAAGGACTATAAGGATTAGTACAAAACACCAATAAGTGAAAAGATATATTACCAATGCTACTCTTCATAGCTATTATTGGCATATTGAGAGCACTATAAAAACATTATATTATAATTTTTATCTAATGAGGGAAAAAGTTAAAAAGGTTAGAATAGTATTCTTGGCACACATAAGACGCAAGATAAGGCAAAAGATCAATTCCATTTGTTTTGCAACTCAAGTTACCTAAGCATATGTACCTTATATATTTTCTTAAAATTATTCAAATGTATGTTAAAGTCAAAATATACGAGCTTATAAATAACAGATTCTTTGATTCTAAATAATTCAAATCGATATATCTGATAATTTCATTAAAAAAATTATAGACGAAATGAGCTTGAAAAGATATTATTCACTCTACTTAATTATCATATCTTTGGATAAGTATTAGTTTATATTTACTAAGGATGCACAATTTTAAAATGATAAAAATAAAGAAAAAAAATTCTATAGTAATTATTGAAATATTTTAGAAAAGTCAATTAAAAGCTATACCAACGATTTCTAAGCGCCATATGGAGCCTCGTTGGAGGACCCCAATATTTAAATCCTCGACCGGCAAAATGTAAATGGAAGAAAATATAACTCCGAATAACCTACGTGATAATATTTGATTAAATATATCGTTATATATATATATATATATATATATTTTATAAATTTGTGATTTTATATGTATTCTTGGAATCTTTACTACTATAATAAAAGCATTTATATTAAATAGAGACAAATATATCATTTATATTAAATCTTAATACTTTGATGCAAAGGTAAACTTACGTTAAAAAATTAACTAAAATAGCAATAATAATAATCACTAACTAAAAACATTTCTTTTGCATTATGAATCAATGAAAAATTTATATTATAGAATATGATTTTCCACATTTACTACCGAACTAGCTTACTATGTAAATACACGTGGAAACATATTCCACTGAAATAGTGAAAAACAGAATCAATCCAATCAAATAATCGTGGGAATAGACACTAAAGATATTTTAATAAAATAATAATGAATTCCAAGTAGCGAATTGTTTAATATTATGAAACAATAAATTTAACAATACAATACATTCAAAGCTTAAGTCGTGAAACCACTTTTGCCAACAAAGAATATATTAAGAAAATTTACAACTACAAAAATAACATAACAACAAATTAATATAATATACAACGATACAACAATGTCAAATATGTATGCATACATTATCTCTCGATTATTCGAATAACCACTAACTCAAGAATAAACGTAAAGTTAAATGATTTAAAAAATCAAAATACATTAATTTTCTATTGTATCAAAAAATTAAGAAAATAGTGTCAAATGAAATCGAAAATAAAATTTAGGTAAAAAAAAAAAGTACATAATATAAGTGCAAGTAATGATAAAGTATTAAATTGGACCGTTAGGGGTACAATCGGTAGTCAATATTTCAACGAATCGAAAAAGGCCCTAGCGCCTGCTTCCATTTCAAAAAAATTCAAAATTCTTCAAAACGACTTCGTTTTTTACCCAAACTTCCGTCGATTCAGACAAATCAAAACCAAATTACCAATTAGGGTTGCAGAGTGTGTGTGAGAGAGAAGACAGTAGAAGATAATTAATCTTTTTTTTTTGTTCTCAAATTCATCAGTGTGGGTTTCTCAGTTTACTGCAATTCAAAGCAACGGTAGTGAAGTATTTGGGGGATATAGCTTCGATTACAATCCACGGACCCACTACTTCAAAGTTCAAAAATCCCCAAATCAAATCGTTGATTTTAACTTCTTTGTCTTTTCTCTCTCTTCTTTATCATTTCATAATTACGAATCTTTTTTCAGAATGGCTCCTCCCAGGAACCAGAACAGAGCGCCTCTTCCTTCAAGTCCTTCCAATGTAAGCAATCATTTCTTATGTATGTGAAGTTTTGTGTTTGTTTGGTTTATTTATGGAAGATTGAAGAACCCCATGTTTTGAATTTGGGTTTTATTTTGTGGGTGTTTTTGAATTTTTGTGTTTTCGGGTTTTTTTATTGATTGAAGAACCCCATGTTTTGTTCTTGGTGTTTAAAGTTGTGGTGTTTTTTGAATTTTTGTTTTTTTGGTCTTATTTTGATTAATTGAAGAATCCCATGTTTTGTTTTTGGGTTTTGATTTGTGGGTGTTTCTTAAGTTTGATTTTTGGGAGTTTTTGAATTTTTGGGTTTTGCAGAGTAAGTATGCGACAGATGACATAACAGTAGAGAAGAAGAGGAAAATTGCGAATCCGAGAATGCCGACTGCAGCTACTGGTGGTAGACCAATTAGGCAAGCATTTGCAGTGGTGAATGCGGCTCCAGATCTGGCTCCAGCCAGTGGACCACCGAGTACTGCTGGTTCAGATGGCCCTGTCTTTGAGTTTACAAAAGAGGATGTTGAAGCTTTACTCGGGGAGAAATTGAAAACTAAGAACAAGTTTAACACTAAGGTGAGATGTTGAATTGATTCTTCTGGTTAATTTACCATTACTTGCTAGGTTGTAGAAATGTTAATTTGATTTATATTGTTCCTATCAGGAAAAATGTGATCTCATGTCAGAATACATAAGAAGACTTAAGCTTTGCATTAAGTGGTTCCAGCAGCTTGAAGAAAACAATGTCACACAACAGGCATCACTTAAAAGCTTGTTAGAGTCAGCAGAAAAGAAGTGCAACGAAATGGGTATGAATGTGTTCCTCTTGTACAAATTAGTGCTGTCCAATGAATAACAGACTTATTTTAGCTCTTTTGCATTTTTTTTAGAGGTGCTAATGAAAGCCAAAGAGGAAGAGTTGAACTCAATCATAATGGAGTTAAGGAAAACTATTGAAGCTCTGCAAGAAAAGTGTGCAAAAGAGGAGTCAGCCAAATTGGTAGGAGGCTGGGCAAAGATCATGTTTCATAAATTTGGGATTTTTGTTGGAGCTTTCGCTGTGGCAAATAATAGCTTTGTCTCTGAATTATTTGACATTTTGATCAGGAAGCGATGGATTCTTTTAGTAGAGAGAAAGAAGCTAGAGATGCAGCAGAGAAACTGCAAGCTTCAGTTTCTGAAGAGCTCAAGAGATCTCAACAGGACAATTCAAGTGCAAATCAGAAGGTAAGGAGATGTACAAGGTATTGTTTTGGTTTGATTATAGTAGTGAATTGCTTGGTTGGATTTACGTCTTGCTTATATCTGCAGATTCAATCACTAAATGAAATGTACAAGCGGTTACAGGAGTACAATACAAGTTTACAGCAGTACAACAGTAAGCTCCAGTCCGAACTTGCTTCAACAAATGAAACATTAAAGCGAGTGGAGAAGGAGAAAGCTGCTGTTTTTGAAAATCTCAGCACTCTCAGAGGTCACTATACTTCTTTGCAGGAACAGCTCTCTTCTTCTAGAGTAAGTTTCAGATTTTCATGTTGGTTCCTTGTCTCCTGTTGTTAGCATCGATGCAGCGTATTTGTTTCCATCTCCACTATTTGAATACTTATATGTAGCATCTGGTCAAGTTAACTTAAACTCTGCTGCAATGCAAATGTCTGCTTCATTTTAGGAATTAAAGAACTGCTTTTTCTTACTTTTGAAGCTCTCAGTTGCTAATTTGACGGCATTATGGCACTATTCAGAATTCTAGATAACATTTATGATTCTTGGGGTTTTCTTGGTATGGTGTTTTTCTCCAAAGTAGCATCTGCTTGGTCTGTTGATGTCTCTAAGTATCTAATTTTATCATGGATTATTCTAAATATCTGGACTGGTAGGTTGTATAAGCTCTGAAGAATGGCTCTTGTGTTTGTCATCTATTGATTCATATTCTTATTCTTCCTTCTTGCTTAAAAAGGCTGTTCAAGATGAGGCTGTCAAACAAAAAGAAACTTTAGCAAGTGAAGTTGGATGTTTGCGGGGAGATTTACAAAAGATGAGGGATGATCGTGATCAACAGTTGTGTCAAGTCCAGGCTCTAAGTGCTGAATTACTTAAATATAAGGAATGTAATGGGAAATCTGTTGCTGAGTTAGAGAACATGACAGTAAGGGCAAACGAGCTGGAGGTCCGTCTTGTTTTATTTGTTTGTCTTAACTTACAAAGCAATATATATTTGTAGTAAACATCCTTCTTTCCTGGTTTTTTCATCAGGCAAGTTGTCTGTCTCAATCTGAACAAATTAACAGATTGCAAGAAAAACTTACTTTTGCGGAGAAGAGATTAGAGGTGCGTTACAATATGGCTCGAAAACACACTTTTGCTGTGTATATTGAGATTCATATACCTCATAAGTGTAATATTTCTCTTAAATATTTTACCGCTTTGTCAGATGTCCGACATGTCAGCACTCGAAACCAGATCAGAATATGAGGAGCAAAAGAAAGTAATTTTTGATTTGCGTCAGCGTCTTGTTGATGCAGAAACAAAAGTTGTGGAAGGAGAGAAACTTCGGAAAAAATTGCACAACACTATACTGGTAAAGTTCACATACATGATATGCAATTAATATCTTCAAAGTGCACTGTAAACTTAAGAATGTTTCTTATACAGGAATTGAAAGGCAACATACGGGTTTTCTGTAGAGTGAGACCTTTATTATCTGAAGATGGTGTTGGTGCAGAAGCAAATGTCGTCTCTTTTCCATCTTCAATGGAAGCACAAGGGAGAGGCATTGACTTGGCACAAAATGGTGAGTATGTGTTGTTTCTATCACATTTAACCAGATGTTATTTGTATTTCTGTAGAGTGCTCTTGATGGTTATCTGTTAACATTGATTTAATATTTCTATTACCAAGGACAAAAGCATTCCTTCACGTTTGACAAAGTTTTCACGCCCGAGGCTTCACAAGAAGATGTTTTTGTTGAGATATCCCAGCTTGTACAGAGTGCTCTTGATGGTTATAAGGTGATGTATTTTTAAACATTTGTACAGAGTGCTCTTGATGGTTATTTGAGTTACTCATTCTCTGCAAGTCTCGTGTTAATAAAGAAAAACAATTGATGTTTGCTGTCGTGTGATAGTTATCAGGTGATATATTTTTAAACTTTGTCTATGAATGCAAGTCAGTAGTCTCGCGTTAGTAAGGAAAAGCAAATGTTACTCTCAATGAAATGCTCTTAAGACCATAGAAATGTCATAGTATGTCTAAGGTCTTAAGTTCCAAGGATACTTTTGGTATGTGTCAAAGGCTTTCTTTCTTTCTTAATACTCTATGTCCAGACAAATGCCGTTGTATTCGTTTTTCTTTTGATATGTCAAATCGTTCAATTTATAAACTAAAAAAGCCTCATCCATAGCTGATTCTCATCTATTTTTTCAGGTTTGCATATTTGCTTATGGACAAACTGGTTCTGGCAAGACACATACAATGATGGGCAACCCAGAAAGTGCAGAGAATAAAGGACTAATACCCCGCACTTTAGAACAGGTATTTGAGACCCGGCAGTCTCTTCAAGCACAAGGGTGGAAATATGAAATGCAGGTGAGAAATTGTAACTCTTCTTGATCAGTAATTAGTCTGTTTCTCTTCTATTTGTTTGTCTTTTCTGACATTGGTTTTCCACATTATCTTTAGGTGTCAATGCTTGAAATATACAACGAGACTATTCGGGACCTTTTGTCAGGTTTCGATGCTTCAAGACCCGAAAATGGCGGAAAGCAATATACAATCAAACATGATGCAAATGGCCACACCCATGTCTCAGATCTGACAGTTGTAGATGTTCAAAGTAGTAGCAAGGTCTCTTCTCTTCTAAGGCGTGCTGCACAAAGCAGGTACAAAATTACAGCTTCTCTTTTTTCCACAGCATTTCTTTTCTTAATTTAGTACGAAAATAGGATGATTTTGTGAGGAACTTATTTCATTTAATGCTTCTTGGTTGCTTTATTTGGTGGAACGCAAAAAGATTTTAATTTAGAAATTTTTATCTTACTGAATTATGCATGCAGGTCTGTCGGCAAGACTCAGATGAATGAAAATTCTTCAAGAAGTCATTTTGTTTTCACTTTAAGAATTTCGGGTGTTAATGAGGTGAGAATATTGTATGTAGCACGCCATTTGGATCGTCTATTTCAGAACTAGATTTTTGAATGGACTAATAGTTTCATGTCTATGTATGTAGAGCACTGAACAACAAGTACAAGGCGTACTCAATTTGATTGATCTTGCTGGCAGTGAGCGTCTATCTAAGAGTGGGTCTACTGGAGATCGGTTGAAGGAAACTCAGGTTATTTGAGTTATTCATTCTCTTAAAAAAGCTTCCTATTTTTAGAAATTTATGCTAAGCCTATTTCTGACTTTCATTTAGGCTATCAACAAGAGTTTATCCTCTTTAAGTGATGTTATATTTGCGCTTGCAAAGAAAGAGGAGCATGTACCATTTAGAAACTCAAAGCTTACATACCTTCTCCAGGTAAAATTTGCTTTTACTCAAATTTAAAAACAAGGATTGGCTCTTTATCTTATTTTGAGTCCTAAGATGTGTTGAATTAGTATGCTTTTGATCTAACTAAACGAAAGATAGAAAAAAATTGTGACTGTTGTATCTGTTTCCAAAAGCTGAGTTGGTTGTTATGAAGTTATTTTGAGATGTCATGTCCAATGGTAGTAATGCAGATTGTTGGGTACCTTTGTTTCTGACTGTTGCATGTTTAATCAGCCTTGTCTAGGTGGTGATTCGAAGACGTTGATGTTTGTCAATGTAGCTCCAGATCCTTCTTCTACTGGTGAGTCCCTATGTTCACTGCGATTTGCAGCAAGGGTTAATGCGTGTGAGATTGGTATTCCAAGACGTCAAACAAGCATGCGTTCATCAGATTCTCGATTGAGCATTGGCTAATTTTTCATTTTTTGTGTTTATAGAACACTCGTTCTAGTTTTAGGAAACCGCGTGTGGTCTGTATTATTCTATATGATTGGCATATGATTTTAACAGAAGTAAAACACACCTTCTAACCGAATCCACCTTCGATTTGTATAGTGTGGAGAGAGATGAATACTGCCTTATGTATCTGTAACAGCAAAGGGCCTTTCCCTTTGAAACATTTATCTTCTGATGTTCTTTCACGAAGTTACCCGAGTGTTGTAACTTTCCATTTTTACAACTTAAATCTCCTTTTGTTGTAACTTTATATTACATGTTTTTTTTAGTCCAAAGTTCATTTGATGAAACGTTTGTTCTTACGTTGTAGATCATGTAGTTGATCCGACTTGTTTTGAACTGAGACGTGGTCCTTGTTTTTATGTCTATATATCATAATTGTATGACAAATGGGCTTATTGCTGGACATTATCCATTAATGCATGGGCCTGTGATGGAAATTACAAATGGGCTTTTACCTATTATTCTTTTCATCGAATATAATGATGCGAATCGAGTTTTAATTTGTTGTAATAAGCAATGTCAAGTAGTTCCACTTTCTCGTTCCGAGGAACGCATTGTAGAATCGGATTAAAACGACAAGTAACACTATATTCGAGGAAGAAGATAGATGGATATCGTAAAATTTGGACTCACTTATTAAATTTCACTTCTTTATCCATAATTATTCTCAAGGCAAAACAAAATTATAATTTTAAATGTATGTTCTGATTTTCCCTAGTACTAGAATTAATCATTAATACTTGTATCGAATATTTTTTTTTACATCTCAAATGTGGTAAAAAAATATTTTATTATTCGGAGCGACAAATTATTGAAAAGTTTGTTCTGCCACAGAAACAGCATATTTCATTAATCAAATGTATGCTTTACTGGCATTGCAATTTACCTAATAGCAATCATATATTATAATACTAACCAAATATTATTTTATTCAATCTACTAAGTTGATCCTGACGTTGTACTCCACATTACATAAGCATTAGTATGGATAACTAAGAATAATGTATCTATTAATTTCATCATAAAAATAACGTATCTATTAATTTCATCATAAGTGATCTGTCTTATATTCATAATTATTTAGAACTAAATTATCGTCCATATGGAAAAAGTTATCTTAATCATATAACATTACTTCTAACATCCAATTGGATCCTACCTAACTAATTATTACTATTATTATTTTTATAGTTTATATACCACAAGAGGAATAATATGATATCATCATCATACAAAAGCTTATCATATATAGTAGGAAAAAAGTACTCAATTATTCTTGTTTAGTGGCTAATCACAACTTGTATGACTGCAATTTATCCAAGTTTTTATAATGTGTACACTATAATATGGTTTAACTTAATGATAAATCACTCAAGCTCAACAATTTTTGGGAGCTCAATGTCATTTATCAGTTATATTACTCCGATTTATTAAAAAAATTAACTTCACTTGCATTTTTCAATGAAATAAATACTATAATATAAAAAATTATTAAAATAGAACCCCTACTTTTAATTGAAAAATTCCCAAAAGTTAAATTTATTTATATACTTCTTCCCAATTTATGTACTAGTAGATTACTATGGTCTACATCATCTCCTAGATTTTGGACATTTTATGATAGAGATACTACATAAGGGCATTTTGGGCCACTTATTTTCAATCCTTTTCTTCTTATAGAAGATTTTATTAACCAATCACAGAATTACAACTAAGCATAGGTTCTATCTTCATTATAAAACCTTTACTTCACTCATAAACTAGACAAGTATTTTATTTGGACATCGTTATTTAATATATATTTCGCTTTTTAAAAAGTGTATAATCCATTCATAGTTCTCTAACAAACATTAGATATCTGATGTTTATAGTTTCATACGACTTAACTTTTGGTAAAAATAATTTGGTTCAGTTTTATGTGCATGAACTTAAAAGAAAAACATATTAGAATCGAAGAAAGAAATTAAAATTGAATCTCACAAAAAAGTATCGAAACTTTAGATATTAGTATTCTAAAATGAATAGACATACAAAAATTAATAAACTTATCACATAACTTAAACGTGACACGAAAATCGGGTGTACAAGCACTTTCCTTTTTTTATCAGGAAACTTACATATATATACTATAACAAAAAAATATTTACCATTTATAGTAATAACATATTTTTTCCACTTGATCACTTTCGATTCATTTATAATACAAGTTTAATATATATTACAAAGAACAATTTATTATTCACATATAACATAAGTTTTAATAATGAATAATACATTTATCACACATTTTAATACACTTATAATATAATGTGTCGCACTTTTACCAAATAAACATATATATTTTCAAAAAAATTATAATTCATACATATTGCATACATAATTCACTTTTAATACATATTACAGATTTAACATAATATTGCTATAAATTATAATAAACAAAAAATATCGCTAAAATCAATAATTATTTATTAAAATATACTAATTCAATGTAATTTTTCCATTTTAGCCCTTTGTGTAAGTTGTTAATCAGTCATTATCAAAGTTTTCGTCAAGACAATGACAGGCCCAAAGCATAAAGCCCAATCATGTGCCGACATCGTGGAAGCCCATTAGTTTTTTTTAATTTTAATTTATAAAAAAAATGCCAATATGAAAGAAAAAATTATGAATTTTACCCAAATACATTTTCCGATTCAAACAGCAATTGGAAACCCTCATTGGAGAATTTACCGGGAGAATTATTTTTTTCATCTTCTGGCCGGCGACTGATCGGAGATGGTTTCACCGGAGAGTACCAATTGGCTTTATGATTACGGATTCGAAGATAGTTGCGTCCCTGATTCGAATTTCTCAGCTTCTGCATCTGGGTTTAACTGGTCTGTGCAGAATTTGAATGGTTCAAGGAATGTTAGGTATGTTAAGTTCTTAATTTTTTGTGACTCGGTGAAGTTCGGATCTTTTAGCTGATTTATGAATCTGTGATGTATCTGTTATTTAGGGAACAACTTTTTTTTCCCTCTATATGCTGTGAAGTTTACAACTTTAAGGTCTTTTTATGTACATTTGGAGTTGATTTGAGCCCAAAGAAAGTTTAATTTGGCACGATTTCTGTTATTATTTGTGTGTATTTAGAGTTGTATCCATCTAGCTCTACTTTCTCTTATTGTGATTTGATGCCACTGTATTACTTGTGTCTAAGTTAAGGATTGGAAACATTTTTTTTTCATTTGCCAGATGAAAAATTACAACTTCTAGAAGTGATGGAGTTGGATATCTACCTTCACAGAAAATATAGTTTAAATGTAGAACTATATACGACGGAAAATAGTATCTTGTAGAACTTTAGTCCTGTATGTTTATTTTAGAGTCTCGATTTCAACTATAGAACGGAGGCAAATGCTTTTAAGTATCAAATTACTGGAAGTTTTCTCTTTATCCAAGTTATAGAGATAGAAAGTTAATGGTCTTGAGTGCAACCTAGTATAAGTTGCCTTTAGTGGAGGAGCAGGTTGAAGATATAATGTCGCTGCATATTTTACTGTCTTCCCTCGCATGCTACCAACTTTTCATTGGAAACTTGCATTTAGCCTACTGATGTGCATCATCAGAACCTGGTAGTAGTGGCAGAGATTGGATAAGAAACAATACAAAGGAGGATGTACTGAGGATGGAGGATAGGAAAATACTTAGGTCAGAGCATCCAGTGTGCATAAAGAGGTAAACAGATATTAGCGCAGACATGATAACAAGGTTATAAAGGAATGAAGAATATATCGTTAAACATCGTTTTTGGAAGTAGAAAACTGGAAAAGCTTGGTCTAATGTGCAGAATCTTGACAGTTAATAGAGAAAGATATTACTTCTTAACTTATTGAGAACAGAAAGGGGGGAAAGCAGGGTGTAGAGTAGAAAGAGGAACTGATATGGAGGAGGAAGATAAGAAAAAAGATGTGTGTGGATATTGGAAGATAGACTGAAAAAAAGAAGGAAGAATAGAGGAGGAAGCTAAATAGCGAGGAGATGGTAAAGGAGAATACCAATTAGTGCTGCTGCTTCTAGAATCACCACAAGAACAATTATACCTCAAGTCTCTTACTAGTTGGGTCAGCTAATAATCCTCTATATTAATACTGATCTGTTTTGACCCATCTTATTACAATAGTCAATAATAGGTTTTTAAACACAAGCGTCCAAGGTTGTGGCCTAGACTAGTTGGTGTTGCCTGTATGCATTTTCCTAAAATTACTAGAATTGTTAATTAAGCATGAAATACAAAAATGTTGTTATCTTTGCTAAACTTAGCATGCTTTGTGTGTGTTTGGGGGGGGGGGGGTCATCGTGTCTTGTATCCAGTTGAATGACTAAAACTTTTCATCGTAAGCTGGATATGTTGGCTGGAAAAATAGAACAGTAGGGGTAAGTAGGGTTTCCATAAACATAATTTCCATTCTTTCATGTGCCTAGTTCTTCTATTTCATGTTAGCAATCAAAGGATATCTTCTTTCTATTGTTTTTTGACTTTGGTTTTTCCTTCTTTTTTGTGCTTGTTTCTAGTTCTGAAATCGATGGGTCAATTGGTGAATCAGATTACCCCAAGGAAAGTGGTTCTAAGAAACGGTAAGAATTTTTGCCTTTTCTGAACATTTGTGCTGATCTCCATCATTGATGTTGAATAAAGATGTGGTGCTGCCCTCAATTGTTAAATGTAGTTTAATTTGATTAGCTTCTGTTTCATATAATTATTATTTAAATCTGTGAGGTGACACATTTCCCACTCTCTTTCTAAGTTTTGAGTTTTTTTAAATCCTTTTTTATTCTGTGATTCATCATCTTGAAAAATCTGTTGTATTCTGCTTCTAACTGGCAAGATTTGAGAATGTAGAATCCATTAAACCGATTTATATGTTCTTGATTTAAAAGCCTGCATAATTCAAGACATATTCTTAAGTCTCTATTCGAAAGAATTCACTATGCCCTGGCATTCTTCAAGTTCATAAACGCTTCAACATTGTGTGATTTAACATGTTTCACGAAGTCCCACTGATATATTCCTAATCCTATAATTACAATGCAAGTTGAACGAATTTGTTGGTTGAAGTATTCCTTTTAGCTCCGGGGCCTCAATTTTACTGTTGAAAGGAAAGTCAGATGTCTTGACCTATATCTGTTTACTATTTTCTCTCACCATTTAGGTAATTGTTACAGGGCAAGGGTTGAATCATGTGCTCCAACAAGTTCCAAAGCTTGCAGAGAGAAACTGCGAAGAGATAGGCTGAATGACAAGTGATCTCACAACCCATTTCATAAAAACTTCTCCATTTATTTCATCCTTAATTGCTAAAATTGATCTACTTATCAGGTTCATGGAATTGGGTGCACTCCTTGAGCCTGGAAGACCCCCTAAAACAGACAAATCCGCTATTCTTGTTGATGCTGTTCGCTTGGTGACCCAGTTACGTGATGAAGCTCAAAAGTTGAAAGACTCAAACTTGAATCTGCAAGAAAAGATCAAGGAGTTAAAGGCTAGTATTAATTCCCTCGCAATGCTCCTAATAGAAAGTTGACTTTTTCTTAATCTTGCATCTGTCATTCCATTTGTTTAATGGTACCAAGGCTTTTCCATTTTGTAATGGTGACAAGACAAGCTAGAACATCACTTCACTCTTCTGCTCCTGAACTTCAAGCATGTGTTAACTTGTGTAGGTTGAGAAAACCGAGCTTCGAGATGAAAAACACAGGCTGAAAGCTGAAAAGGAGAAGCTAGAGCAACAACTAAAGACTACAAGTGCACAGCCTAGTTACTTGCCTCCTGCTATACCTTCTGCATTTGCTGCTCATGGTCAATTTCCAGGAAGCAAGCTGGTGCCAATCATGAGTTACCCTGGTGTCGCGATGTGGCAATTCATGCCTCCTGCTGCTGTTGATACTTCACAGGACCACGTCCTCCGTCCTCCAGTTGCTTAACTTGTCGCAGCTTAATGCCTACAAAGGTTGCCTTCACTGTACCTTAAATTAATCGTCTAGTCAATGTCCTCCGGTTGTATTAGTTTTGGCTCAACTCCCCTTACTGCATTTGGCTGATGATAGATAAGTTGTGACTTTGAAACTGGCAACGGTTTAATGTTTGCTTTGTGTAAAATTAAATAAATTTAACTATAAACTGTATCTACATTTTCTCGGTTCCATTAGCTAAATACTACCCAACTTATAAGAATTAATAAGAATTGCTTCCTTCGTTTCGTTTCATTTTATATGACACTTTTCGAATTTCGAAACTCAAACAAGTCTATTTTTTTACCGTAAGTTTTTCATAGATCTTTTAAACGTTTCTAGTGACTTGTAATACATGGATG
Source organism: Solanum lycopersicum (assembly GCF_036512215.1). Lineage (NCBI taxonomy): Eukaryota > Viridiplantae > Streptophyta > Magnoliopsida > Solanales > Solanaceae > Solanum > Solanum lycopersicum. The sequence goes on from NC_090806.1 coordinate 68,786,615, forward strand.
TGGCAAGAAATTCGATTGTCTTTTCTCTAGCAGTTCGTTGATGCTTTGAACGAGAAACATAGTCAGAGGATTCAAAACGAGTGTAATTTTAGTAGAAGTTTTAGTTTGTCGTCTTGTATATGTAATAATGTGGAATTTGATGTTGTTAGGACATATTTTCATACTCAGGTTTTCTATGTATTAATTTGCTAAACAGTGAATTCAGAAGGAACACTTATTTTTTCTTGTTTATGTAATTATCTATGTTTGTTTGATGTTTTTCAATTTGATACACCATTTATGCTAATTAAATCTGAAGCACGAGATGAAAAGAAAAAGGAATAAACGAAACAATATGAAGAGGCATAATAATTAATTGGTAATGTAATTTTTCAGAGATTAAAACACATTACACAAAAAAAAAAAAAGCGACACAAATTAATTAGCAGTATAATTTTCTAAAATTAATACACATTAAAAATCATTTTAAATATAAATTATAAAGATGAAGGAAAAGTTTATAAGAGAATCTCAAAGTTTTGAATGAAGAACATTACTAGGCAGGGACTAAGAGACACCGAATTAGTTTTTAAGTATAATTTACATAAATCTCACAACGGTAAGAAGTAAGTACAATGTTTCAATTACCTAAATATAATTAGAGAAATAAAGAGGGAGCATTAATATATTTCTTTTGAAACTTCAATCCTTAATTAACATTGTTAAAGATATTGTATCTAAGTGGATTTGTATTTATCTAGAATACATTGACTCTTTTGTTAGCGTTTCTCTCATCTCGCTCGCCTATTTTCTTATGTATCTATGTTTCAAAATGTATCTGGTATATATCTAGTGTGATTCACATGTATCTGGGATACACCGACTCTCTCGCTCGCCTCCCTCCTGTCTCTCTCGCCTCTCACCCTTCACATCTCCCCCTCTCTCACTCGCCACTCTCCCTATTTATTTGTATTTGAGAGTATATCTTATAGCAAAAATATATAAATCTAGGTGTATCTCTGATTTGAAATTTAATACTCCCTCTATTCATTTATACTTGTCTACTGTACTAAAAATAGTTATCCAAGAATATTTGTCCAGTTTGAAAAGTCAAGATATAATTTACTCTTTTGAGTCTGTTTTATCATTGCTATTAAATATATTCAATATCTAATATATTTTCCAAAGTATTAAATTTAATATATTCAAAGAGTAATATAGTATATCATTCTTATTATTTATTTATTTATCAATTTTATGTCAAATCAATATGCACAATTAATATCGAACAAAGAGAGTAAGAAATTGTTAATAATTAACGAGACTATTTGTAATTATTTAAAATTATAAGGAGAACTAAAAATATGAAAATTGAAAGAAGTACAAGAAAGTGACACTAGAATTCAACAACTTGACTTAATGCATTATAACAAAATTAGTGAAACATCAATTGTTTATCGTAACTACTGTTCTCATGACGATTGTGCTCGTGTTAGACGCACAATGTCCAAGATGTTGCAGATGGTGCAAATATTATGTTACTACAAGTGGTACGATCATTATGTGCATTGGTTGTGGCAAGAAATTCAATCCAAGATCGAATTTATCGTCCTCAGGTTATAAACTTGGTGTCAAATCTTACTTGCATCGCAAGAAACAAGATCATCAAAGGGTTCGTTCATGCTTTTGAACGAGAAACAGAGTCAGAGGATTCAAAACGAGTGTTATTTTAGTTGATAGTTCCATTTTTTCGATGTATATATGAAATTTTGATATAACGATTGTTGATTAAGAACTATGTTTTAATTACCTATAAATAATTAGAGGAATGATTTTACTGATTAGAACTAGGGAGCATTAACATATGTACTAAGTAGGTTGTAGTTTATTTGAGTTTTTGATTTCACATATTTATCGAATAAATGTTGCATGACATACCTGGAAATCACGCGTAAAACTTGAAAATATAGCGTCTTTTTATGCTATCTGTATAAGTATTTTTGGTTGAAAGAATGGATAATACTGTGTAGAATCTAAACTGCAAAACAAAATACATCAGAGAACAAGAAATTCAAGTAATCGCGAAGAGTTCCAGTGTGTTAAGATCAGATCTATTGCCATTTCTCATCAGGAATTGGAGGCCTTCCCATTCGCGTTAACTCTCCTCTAACTTCGTCCTCTCATTTCAAGACGCTCTAATATGACAACTTTTGATAAGTTTATCAGAGAAGTTAACGTATTTAGTCCATAATGGTCGAAGTTGTGGGAATGCTATATCGAGCCAAGGTTTAGCTCGACCATTGAAGTGAATCACGCCCGCACTTTGAGCTTCTGCTAAGGTTGTATTGTCTTGATACCCGAGTCCTAGCATGTGCCAGAAGGGATCAATGGTGTGTACGTGTCCATGAAATGCGATTAGACCAGGAGGTAATGTACCTAGCTGCCACAAACTTAGGTCTGATTTCAAGTTCTGGATAAAAAGTTGTATCAGATAACGAATTTGGTATATTTTTGAACTTACAGAGTTTTTTATTTTATGTTAGTTGTAGTTTACCTGTTGGAGCCAGTAGTAGTATGTGTGACTTATATTTGTTTTCCTCCATTCTTCTAGATCGAAAATGTTCATGCCATAGGCCCACGCGCATTCACTTGGATCGAAGTGTTCTGCTATCAATGGATGAGAAAAGTTTAAATAGCTTTTGAATCGCTTTGACATGACATACTTGTCCTCTCCCGTGCACGTCTCAACTGCCCCGTTCACCTTTCCATTCATGTCGATGTCCCATAGAGGTGAAAGATCCGTTTGAACAACAATGTCATCGTCCAGGAATACTATCTTATCTAGGCTGGGAAATAGCTGGAAAGAAATTCTTACATCTCAGTATAATCGAACACTATATGGATGTCACGTGCATTTATACAACAACAATTACTACGTCTCAGTCTAAAACAAGTTGGGATCAGATATATGGTTGGGATCGGATATATGGATGTTACATGTTTGTGTATGTTGTAGAGTTCAGGGCTTACCTCGGGCAAATGTATCCTTATGTGATTCATCAGTGAGTTATATTTGGGACTGAGGGCTTGTAATTTTGCTGCAATGATTTTAGGTTTCTCAGTTTTGTTTGCTACAATTGCTGATGACCCTCCTCTGAACTGTGACCTGGCTTGTTGGTCTTTCTCCATAGCTTCCATAACCGGGACTCTCCCCTTCGTGAACCAATCGAAATGATGCAACCCTTTCACCTCAATGACAGCAGGTGTTAAAGGATGCAACGAAAACCAAGCTTGCATAGGTGCGTATGTTTTCCTGTCTGTGATAATGTGAAGGACTATCTTTTCAGGCCGGATGAAATTTTGCACGAGTGATGATGCAACGACAGAAGCAGCAAGAATATTGTCAGAGGCAAGGACGAAATGGAAGTATGAGTTATCAACAAGAGCGGGGACAAGCTCAGGCGATGGTAACTGGAGACGGGCATTGGAATTGGTGGAATGCTCATGTGCTAGCTTGAGAGCAAGGCAGTGCAGCTGTTTCGGGATGCTACTAGATGCCACATGACGATACAAATATTCTTGGATTTTGGCAGTTCTAGTCCTCTCTTCTAGCTGAGTGACCTGCAAAAAGAATAGACAAAAATCAGGCCTTGAGCTGAACACAGGGAACATTATGAGGAACTGTTTAAACTAAGATTTCTTGTAGGTTTTCAAAGGCCTGTTTACGGAGGTTTACGTGATCCCAACAGCTTTTACCCAAATTCTCTATATGTATATTTAGTAGATTACCAATAAACCATTAATATTTGACTCTGACAACAGTTAGTACTGTGTTATTAACAGAGGTCGTTGTAGGAACTCATAAACCTAAAATCCTGGATCCGCGTCTGGCCTGGAGTACCTAAATATGGATATCTTATTGCCTTTTTTTTCACTACTAGTTCTTTGTCAACAGAAGTTTGTTGCCTATGACATAATGTGCCACTTTAAATTATACTACATATATATTCCTATATATGATGTAGAAAGCATGATAAGAGTAAATATACCATAGCTTTAAGCTTGACAGCAAAGGTTTTCGCGTCTGGTCTTCCATCCTTCATTTCTGCAACAAACTCTTCTAATGTTTGAGGAGATTCAGGCCTTGTTTGTGTATCAGTTTGGTCTGAAGGTTCCTCCAATACTCGATATATCACCTCGGGAACCTAACAAATGCAGAATAATATATGAAACAAGACTATACAATTCCAATATTCGATACTAAAACAAGCACATCATTAAGGAAATATCGAATATCACAGTAGTATGCACAAGGGAAAAGATACAAGGCTCAGAAGCGTACAGTTGATTCAAGACGTTTCCCCAAAATCCTTGGTCCAATTTTTTTTCCCAAGCAACCTGAATCCAAATTGCAGAAAAAATTTCGGCCTTTCTGTTCATTAAAGTTAACAAAGGGAGGAGCAATATTGAGCAGCATTGTTCTGATCATCATTTAACTCTCTAAACTTACTATGTGTTTGCTATTTCTTTCCATTGTAACACATACATTCCACGCGATGAACTTAGCATTACTTCTACTATATGTTTGTAAGAGATAGTACTAAGTAGAATACGAACTTAACATAACATGTTCCAAATTCTGTATACAGAACTAGAGAGACAGAGAAGTACCTAAGGTCGAACATTTTCGTTCTCCATCAATAGTATCTATAGCTGTTAACACGAAGACAAACCGGAGCAAGAATGTAAGGAACAGAAGGCAGTAGAACACCATACGATAAGATAATCTTTTGGAGCCAACTTTAACTTTAATGAACTCCTTGAAACCTTTAGCAGGCAGAACAGTAACATGCCTTAAACTTGGTGATATGTGAAGCTGCATTGCTTTTAACACTCAATAACAAAGTCAAAAAATTGATCAATCTGCCCAAAAATAGGCAGAAAGAAAAGTTCTTGAAATTTGGCTATTAACAAAAATATTGGTACTTTTGGCCTAATGATTAATTAGGCAAACAATAACTGAGAGAATAAGAATGCAGAATAACCCTGTTGAGATATGATGTAAAAGGAAGTACTAGGAGGGGTGGGGGTGAGTGTTGTTTTCAATCACCTAACCTTGCTTAGCATGAAGGTTACATAACAAGTCTTGCAGCCTTTCTTTTTTTACCAAAGCTTATATTGATTTTTCTTAGTGAAGAAAACTCAAGAATTTTAGTTGTTTGAAGGAAAGAGACATAACACTGCCTTTTACTAATAGTAAACTTGCGAGCGAGCTACAAGCACCTACTCATATCGATATGAGACCATTAGCAAGAATCAAACTTGTATCTATAGTATGTAAAGTTCTTTTCAAGAGTTGATTTCGTAGATAGTCACTCAATTTATTGTCGCACCAAAGTTCTCAAATATCACAAAAATCGCGAAACTATTTTTTGTTATGAACGTTGCCTAAGAATCACAATAAGTCATCCAACTTTGTCTAAGTACCATACAAAATGCATCTTTTATTTCTTCATAATGACTTGTTATATTACTCATACAAACTTAAGTGACTTTCTAGTTACAAAATTTAATTTCATAACTTTAGTAATATGTAATTTCAGCAGTTGAATGACCATTTACGATATTACTAGACTGTATGAATTGTATAAGTTTGATCTTAAAAGAATGAGGAAAAAAAGTTATAATAAATGAGGCTATAGTATTATTTTATATTTTGGAATTAAAAGAAGAGAAGAGTTTGGTGTTGCTTCACTTTGCCTCCACATATAAGTTGTTAAAGAATAGAAGCTTATTTTTCACAATGTGAAAGTTTAGGCACATTTGATTTGAACAGAGTTTCTAAATTGGAAAATGACACACTGTCTTTCTTCTTTTTGTTTTTCTTATTGTGACTAAATTCTAAATACTGGTGGGGACAGCCTTAGTAGTAGTTGGTTTGTTGGTGCTAAACTTAATTTGGAAAACATTAGACTATTTTAATAATATTATTTTGTTAGTTAATTAATTTGATTATACTTAGAACAACAATAAAGTTATACTCGTATGACCTCTAGATCACGAGTTAAGCATGTCTACGTTATACTCTTTGGATTGTGATTCTTCCTCAGAATATTTGAAAAGTTATATGAACGATGTATTTATTTAAAGACGAAATAAAATTTGGCTTGTACTAAAAGGTAAATCAACTTGAGATTTATTATTAGTTCAATTCTTTTCAAACTATAACAAAAAACAGTTTCACCACCAAAAGGATTAATAAATTCTATCATCCTTAGTTCTTTGAGACATATTTAACTAATTTTTAATAGTTTTAAAAGAAAGAACTCTTTTTTTTTCTTAATTAATGTATTTTAACGACTTTGAAAATTGAAATATTATTATAAAACCAAAAGGAATTATCAATCCATTTTCTTTTTTAGAGGTTTAGTCAATTCATCAATCATTTGGTCTGGACCTTTAATTTAAGATCACTCTTTTTTTGTGAATTGATTTGTAGCAACAAAATTCAACGTAATTTCACATGTGAGATTTGGAGAGGATAGTGTACTTAGTCTTACCCTTATGTTGTGAAAGTAACGAGAATGTTATCAATAGACCTCTGACTCAATTAAAGAATTGTGGAAAAAACAAGTGTGAAGCAATAGTAAATTTTCAATCCTCTAGACTCAATAATAAGTGATTTTATGATCAGAATAATAAATCTTGTTTTAAAAACATCAAGCACTTGATAGTAGTAGTATTTCAGGCTCTTGAAGTGATGAAACAAACAGTACATATTCGTGAAACTCAATCTCATTTAGAAAGTCTGATCTCTTTCTTTAACAAAAAAAGTTTCTAGTTTAGATACTCATTCATTCTAAACCAAAACGACGAACCTACACAGCTCGCGATGAGGTAGAGTTGCAATGCAGCACACAACCTGTCCAACAGTGTATATAACTTAGATCCATCTCGAGAAAATATATATACATTGTAAACAATGGACTGAAGATACGGTGAAGATATAGTAAAATAAAAGCAACAAGTTGCAAGATCCAGGCAATTATTTACACATTACAGCTAATTTATTGGATAAGTTTCATATCTAAATATCTACAATACAAAGTTAAAGCATCCACATTTTGTTCATTGGGTCAATCAAGGAGCCTAAAACCTCTTTCTTCTCTACATTTTCCACCCCCCACAATATCAACACTTACAGAAACCTTCCGCGTAATAAACGAATAACGAACACCTGAGAAAATAAGAAGACAACGAATTAATCAACTGGCAAGAAGATGTAAAAAGATTAAAAATGACTAATAAAATGAGACAAACAAGGTGTAATTTGAACTCGGGTTCTGGCGATCTCTTTCTCTCTTAAATACAAGAAAGGGAGGGTGCTAGGACTTGAAAATGCCAGCAGGAAGTAGTGAAAACAAGTAAAAAGCAAAATCGGTTACCTTTAATCAACACCGTCGACTTCATCTTCGAAATGATCCTCCAATGCTGCGCCATCTAGGTTATTATTTACAAACTTCATGTTATTTACAAAATCTAGCTCGGCATCCGCTTTAGGGCTCTCACTACTATTTACAAAGCCATTAGCAGTTTGACTTGTCATTGGAAGACCATCCAACCCATTAACTTCTCGGCCGCAGTGAACTTTACTCCTGGGACCAGTCATGGAATGATGCAATTCATCAACACCATTAGCCATAAGATTGCAGTAATTGGAGACCTCCAGCCTAGGAAGTGACTGTTGGCTATTGTCACTGTTAACAGATACCCTATAACAAACATTTAACTTCAGAAACAGAAACCATATTCCAATTTCCAACAAGTATAGGCAAAACATTACAAAATGCAGCAGTAAACAACTAATGGCTAACCAACGAAACAGTCATTGCCATGCCAGAAGGTTATGCATGTTCCAAATCCCCTGATCAGTATTTGCTATTATTACTCTCCTGCTATCGTATTCTTCAATTTTAGTATCAACTTACTGTTGTTTTCATTGCTTCAATTTGCACTATGTTCCCCTAGCACTTCCTTTTGTTGTTGTTACTGCTAACATTTCCATATTCCTATTTTCAAACTACTTTGAGAGCCGAGGGTCTATTGACCCTCAAGAACATCCTCTTATCTCCACAAGGTAGGGGTAAGGTTTGCATACATTCTACCTCCCCAGGCCCTGGTTATGTTGTTGCAAACAAACCAAACTGTTGGGCAACTTTCTATAACAAGGGCAACTCATTCACCAAAAAAAAAAGATTGATTACCTCCCTGGTTGGGTCTTGGAAGCTTGAATGAAATCAAAAACTGGGACTAAATCTTTTGATCTCGCCTCGACTAAATGAGTTGGAACTTCTTCTATCTCAGTCTCTCCTCCAAAAGCATAAATATCGCCTATCTTAACCTCATCTGCAACAAATGATTGAAAATAGATCTGCAGCACAACAAAAGCACAAAGTAGATATCAACCATTACGCGAAGCATGAGATTTACTGAAAAATTGTGATACCACACAAATACCTCTGGTTTTGCCCACAGTGAAATCTGACGTTTATGCATTTCAAGCTCCACTTCGGATATATACATATGATGTCTTTCATCAGAACTTCTCTTTTCTTCTGTGGTTGTATTGCTAATCTTGGAATAGAGACCATTTTCTACCTTCATTCGTTCAGGAAATATTTTACTGTTATCAGAATCTCCAAATTCACCATATATATCCATATTACCACCTCGTTCTTTGCGATTCTGTTTCTGGCAAATATTCCACTTCTGTATTGCATCTACGACTAATCTTGTATCAACTTCAACGCCTGACTCATATGTTGTGGCCACCACAGGAGTGGTGGTTGTAAGAGAATCTAGGCCAGAACACATCCGTAAAGAATATTGTATCACGCAGCCAGGGGAAGAAAAAACCAGCAGGTGATAATTTAATTTTAGAAAGGCTGGATCTGTATATTGGTTATGGTTTTTGTTGTAGTATTGAAAAGCTGAAGCAATGGACCCAGATAGAGAGCTCACGTTTCCAGTAGCAGCAGCAGCAGCACCACTTAGAGTATTTTTCCAACCATTACCTCCACTCCTTATCCGGCCAACAGCAGAAAGTGTCACAGGTGAACCAGATCCACCAATGCTTTGCTGAGAAATTACAGCCCTCTGAACTGCAAGCGTTGCTATCACCCCAGAGCTATTAGGGCAAGCACTACGACGTGCATCAGATGTGTGAAAATCAACTGATCCACCTGAAGGAGATACCGCAAAAAGATGGCTAGTTCCTCTGGAAGAACTTATCATAATCCACCGGCTATCATTACTAAAACTTATGTCTTGTATGACCTGAGATGTTTAAAAAGGAAATTAAAGTTGACTTCAATCCTCAAAAAGCAACAAGCTCGAGAAAAAAGGGAAAGCAACATAAGCATACTTACCGCGTTAGTCAGTCCACGCTGCAGCCTATACAGATGGACATAAGAAGATCCAGGATCAGTAGCACAAGTACTTTCAGATAGTCCAGGCATTATCCGAAATACATTGATGTTATGACCTTGAACTGAAGCAGTCACCAGAAGAGTAGTGCTAGGGTCAAAGCACAAAGCTGCAATAGGACTTTTATGTGCCCTAAACTGAGCAATAAGAGTTTTGCTGACAATGTCCCTGACTATGACCTACAGATGCAAAAGATCAGACAAGTTAGATTAGAGTCCAATGCTGGTCAAAGCCAGTATTATATATCTAATACAATACAAAGGGCAAATTATGGGCATATATAGATGTCCACAGAACAGTAGACACGGCATGAGAGCCTTAAAATGGCCACGAAAATTTAAACCAACATCTTTGAAAGAAAGTTGACGAGAGTAACTCATACCATTCCAACACTGTCTACGTCTTGAAAATGACCATTAGGAGCTCCTGATAACTTTACACAAACATTCCCAGGCTGAGAACAATTACCATCTGGCCGCAACTCAGAATAGTACCTCGACAGCTTCTTGTACCCCATGTCCCCTAAAGTCACAATACCAGCAGCAATTTGCCTGCTTGATTCCTTTGCATAATGAGCGACAAGGCTGCCATTTGGCGCTGGACTTGGGAAACTAGCAGAAGGAGTAAGGTGCTGTGGATTAACTCGACCAGAATTCGAAACTGAAACTGGACTTCCACTATAGGCTATCCACCTGGGACCTACTGCAAGAGGTCCCACACCAATGTTTCCAGACACAGGAAACCCCGTGACAACAGGATTAGTGACAATAGTATATTCCCTCTCTAATGTTGCAGCATCAAAACAGTGTATCTGTAAATAAAAGCAACTTAACTCTTATGTCCATCCAGTTAAACCCGAGTACAACTTTGTAATATCATGTTACATACCTGAGCTGCTTGTAAGATCGCAATCACTCGGGAGCTGCACCTCACCAAGTGAACAACTGTTCTGAATCTCAATTGATGCACGTAAGAGTGAGATCTCATGGAATAAAACCAAACAACAGTTGGCACAAATGTGGTTCTTGCTTGGTTATTATAATGTCGGAACGTTCCATTACAAGGAGTTTCTGTTCTCTCCCCACTGCTACTACCACCAGAAAAAGATACATCAGCACAAAGTATCAACATTGGGCGATTAACAGAAAATTTGTCATCACAATTCTTCGATGCTATTAGTTTTGGTAACACTTGAACGAAAGAAACAGGGCCGTCATGCCGGGAAACCAAGTTGTACACATTATCACCATCTTCAACATCCCAAACCTGGAAGCCATAACGACACCCCAGGAGCAAAATTTGTCTAGTTGTGCCTCCCTCACATTCCAACTTGTCAAACCCAGCCCAGAGAACCTGTGTGTTGTAGAAGAGGAATATGAGATACACTACCTTTCCCCTTGAAAGGGCATCAAAGTGTTGACCTCATTCACATAGCAATGTAATGAACATCATCTCTAAGCACTAGCAATATAAATATTTTAAATAACCCATAAATCTATGGATCTAAAATTTTAATATCCAACAACCTATTTCATACGTATTTTAGGTGGGTATTATGCATTAGGCTCCTTAAGACAATTGCTTTAGAACTCTCATGGCATCTTAGCCATATCTTTGAAACCAGACTCCACAGTTAAAATTGCGGAAAAAAAGAATCACAATTATTGTTAATTCCTCAACTTATCAATGCATAAAGTTAATCTACACTGGATACAACAGCACTAATATTCTCCGAGGTAATCACCAGCTAGGATATCCCCAAGGGCCCCCTGATTTTAATTAAATTTCCTTGAGCTAAGGTTACTCTTGCTGCTATCTACCGAAGTTCCATAAGAAGATTCCACATTGTAAAAGCCACTACTGGTCCTTTCCGGAGCATCAAGGCTGTATGTTATAGACCAAAAAAGGAGAGTCCAGCCCAAAAGACTAGTCCGATAGGTGGGAGATCTCATTTAGCCTATAAACTCATTTTGTCCAACCCAGATATCACTGCTGGTACCCCTCTCGGAACCAGATCGCCACTCCGAGTCGTGGCCACATGCATGGATCGATCGGCTCTGATACCAAAAACAGAAGAGCTCAACCCAAAAGACTAGCTGATTGGTGGGAGAGCCATTTAGCCTCTAAATTCATTAACATTTCTATTTTTATCAGATGAGGGACAACTGGCACATAACACTCTACCTTCCCATCGGGAATCGGACCCAAAAACTTTTCCAACAGAACCATCAAATACTCAATTTCCAACCCCTGTAACTGGTTTCTAAAGTTTGGCATCAGCGTCAAAGAACCTTTATACAATTTATATTATTGCCCACAAATACCTCTTCCTATTTTTCTTTTTGTTCTACGCACAAAAGGATCTTGGTTATTTGAATTGAGTGGTGAGAAGGTAAACATTTCTCGGGATGGAAATTCACAAGCTACAAGCACCAAAACACAAGTTCCCTAGGTTGTAATGCATTTGATTACATAGTCACATGTTACTTAAAAAGCAAATTACATGATCACAGGCAACTTGCTTTATCCTTGTCGGAAACTTCTTTAAGGTCGGTCAAACTTTGACTACCTTTATTTGACCCCTTATGCAACCCCCACACTCAAACCCACCCAAATTACAAGGACATGGCAACATGATTTTGTGCCATCCATCTTCAGACTCCCATCCTCATTTATATGATTAGTACTTGTATTTGCAGTAATAAAGCTCAAGTGAAATGTGATATGCGTTTTAAATTCCTTTTTTTTATCAGGAAAAGGACAGTGAAGAAAATGCATTTTAAATTCCTAACTGCAACACAGGTATGCAACATATGGGATAATTCGAGGAATCTGGATATATGACAACAATGAAAAAACAATATGATTCGAGGAATCTGGATATACGACAACAACGAAAAAACAATAAGATTCGAGCAATCTAGATATACGACAACAACGAAAAAACAATAAGATTCGAACAATCTGGATAAACGACAAAGACAAAAGGAAAGCATGATTTGAGAAATCTAGATAAACGACAACAACGAAAAGAAAATATGATTCAATGAATCTGGTATACGACAACGACGAAAAAAAAATATGATTCGAGGAATCTAGCTAGATACGACAACGACTAAAAAAACAATATGATTTGAGGAATCTGGATATACGACAACAACGGAAAAAAAAAACAAAAAGGAAGAGGTCCAATTATGCATAAGGATCATTCATTCAGGAACAACAACCAGACAAGACACAGGTGGGATCTTAGACAAACACAACAAAACCGAAGTCAGAATTCCATAAATAAAGTAAAAAAAGTTAGCAACCTACACAAGCTGTACGAAAGAACCAAACACCACATTAAATAAAAAGATTGCTTGAAAGCCGGAAACACTACAAGAATAAAACCTCTGATAGCATTAACATGCTTTTCAAAACGAGATAAGAAGAAGGACAAACTTATTTGTGTGTCCCAACGGCCAACTCCTATGGACCTATGATATTAAATTGAAGAAAGGTTATTTTGAAATTACTCATATTCCCTGATCACAAATGCATCCAGAAAATTGTATTTCTAGTTCAATAAGCATGCATGCTCAAACAGCCCTCCCACAAAGACCCTAATGCTACACATAGACCAGTTAGGATATGTATGTATATCTTTTCTTTTCTACGAAGGAAAGAGGCCACCAAATATGCATATATACACCATATACAGCATTCAAGTTGATCTCATTTCCCCTGCTGATCCATACAATGATATAATCATGGTGCAGTGCTAATTATATTTGCACTCAAGGTTGTGGACTAGTGGTCAATGAAGTGGGTTGAGAACCAGGAAGCCAACATAGGTTTAAGAAAACAAAAAATAACTAGGTGATTTCTTCTCATTACTAGACTTCTAACCTAGGTGGATAGAGTTACCTAGTACTTATTGATGATGGGAGGTGACAATTACCCGTGGAATTAATCGAGGAGCAAGCAAGCTGGACACCACCGTTTTCAAGAAAAGAAAAAATTGTATTGGTCATAGGAGAAAGAATCAGTCATGAAAAAACAAGAAAGTACATAGCAGATCAGTGAATATGGACTTTCAGATTTCATTCCCCTACTGATCCATATAAGGATATAATCATGATACATCTCTAACTATATTCCCTTTGTTGTGGCAAAAAGAAAAAATGCACATGATATGAACCCAAGAAACTTAGCCCACATAAGTTCTAGTTGGAGCTAATACCAACATACCTTATGTAATCCCACAAGTGGGATCTAGGGAGGGTAGAGTATACGCAGACTTTACCCCTACTTTTTTAAGATTGTTGTTCAACTTGGAGCTAAATTTTGTGAGAAGAAAACTAACCTAAAAAGAGTAGGAAGACACCATACCAGGTATATACTGGATCTAGTTATCCTCAGCAGTTACTTACATAGGTTAAAAGTAGCATAACATTCAAAGCATTAAGGATTTGAACTCAAAACTGCATATACCAACTGTATTTCGATTTATGACATTCAACTATAAATACACAAGTAGCAAACCTATCTTAACAAGTATAAAGCTTCAATCTTTCTCTAGAAAAAAAGTTATAAACCCTGATATCTAACACCAACAAACTACATAAAGGCATAAAGAACATCAAAACAGCACCTGATCATGGGTTGACTCGTTATCCCTCTCCGCAATAGCCGAAGCAGCTGATTTAACTGTGGAAGCAACAGTCGAAGCACCAGATGACACAATCTTAGATAAAGCTCGAAATGAAGACGGAAAAACACCATTTTTGCTCCTTCCTAACGCAACATTCCCGCCTTCAAGAGGTGGTTTCTGCTCATCATTCCTCATTTTCTGATTCTTAAAACTCCTATTCTCTACTCTTCTGATCATAACCTTAGCTTTATCCAGCCCTATATATATCACCGTTCTTGATAACCCCTAGGTAGTAGAAAACGTTATATCTCACACCTGTCCATACCTTTTAATTCCAACATCGCAAAAATCCAAAACCCAACGCTGCATAAAACACACCGCTTCTTCTCCTTCCAAATCACAACAGAATAGCAAAACAGTAATTGAACCCCAAATCTGTCTTCTTCCAAAACTTCAAACTATCAACACAACTACCAAACCCCACAAGTAAAAATCCAAACTTTAACTTCAAAACACAACAAATTTATCAAAAACCTCTTTTGTTGCAATCCTGTACATCAAATTCATCAATCAAATAAACTTTATTTTTTGTTTATTTTTTACAAAGCGTATAAAGAATTCACAAAGAATATGTACAAATCTAGATCAAATGATTCTCAAAAAATTGAATCGTAAAGGGTTTTCAATACTTCAACAGAAAGAGAAATAGATTCCCAAATTAATTTTTTCTAAAAAATTAAAAACAAATTAAGCTAATAACCATAGTAATTTTTTCTGGAGAATGAAGAAATGATTTTTGAAGGATCGGATAATGAACAAAGATGATTGAAGAAATTATAAAGCCTTTACGTCTCTCTTTCTCTCTCTAAAATTATATATGTATATATTATATATATTTTTTATTTTATATTTACTAATAAATGCTATTTATTTATTTTAATTATCTTTCCTTTTTTATTTGTTGTTCAACAGAAGGAACCTCCCTTCACGTTTCGTCCGTCGGTCTTTTCACCGCCGGTGGCCGCTGTAAACAGTTAAAAGTTAAACTCCGTTTAGAAAAAAGATAACGGAGACGGTGACTTGGGGAGAACGTAAATTTGCAGAAAGTCCTTCCATTTTCCTTTCGTTCGACTATACTTATCTATTCATTTATGAAATATGACGAAAGAACAGATTATAAAATCTATCATATTAATTTTATTCGATAGATCGATAAGAGATTTTTTTTCATTTGATTGAATTTGTAATACTTTAATTTCTATATTGAAACTCTTGACTAAACAGAATCGCGCATTGCAAGACTCATTAAAATAGACATAATATATATATTGGACTCTAAACTTGCTTTCAAATTTTAACTTTGACCTTCAACTGATATGTAAAACATGTGTGTCCATTTGTTCAACTTTATACAAGTTTAGGTGTCTATTTATGTATACCCAAAATTAAAAAGCATATATATAATTCAAAGCTAAATTAAAAGATATATTTAAATATTTTGCCATAAAAATATGACGCTCTCGATAAAATTTTCTACTGGCCCGAGTTTTCATTTCATTTAGTTGCCACAAGTTTGAAAGATATGTTTCTCTACGCAATTATTAATTTCCCTTCTTTCAATTTTTTGTTCTATTTAATTATTTAAAAAATAAAAGAAAAAGAATCTTTTTATAACTTTTTAATTCATTCTATTCACGTATATATTTAGATTGTGAGGTTAGAAAATATATTTTACATATTTTTAATTTAAAATTATGAATTTAAATTGTTTAGATTGTGTGGTTATAAAATATACTTTAATATATTTTACGTAATTTTGGTTTAAGATTATAAATTTAAATTCTTTTATTTATTTATCAAAATTACATATTAAATCAAAATATATTAAAATAAAGAGATTAATTAACCTTGGAGAGCATATTCCATTGTAATATTCATGATATTAATAGAATTGGAAAATGATTTAGAAAATTGGTAGTTAATATTTAAAAATAATCTTTTAACACAGTGGACTGATAAAAATGATTTTATTTTTAAATTAATATATTACAATAACATAGTAATAAAACAAGAAAGGTATAAATTTACTAGCACCATCAATTAAATATCCTACCATTCTTAAGGAAAGTGATTGTCTTGAAGAAGAAAAAATATCTTACATCCTTGAAGGAAGCATTTTTACCCCAAAGTTATCCAAATTAATTACATAATGCTAATGATAATAAGACAAGAGAAAGTAAATATATTGACACTCACATTTAAAGGCTATAATTGTAATTATAAATATCTTTTCGTTTATCACAAAAATGTTCTTATCCAATATAATGCTATCAAAATTTTAAAAAATATTAAATTCAAAAAAATAGGAAATATATATGAATGATAATAAAAATAAGCGAAGTAAATATATTTTACTTTCACACTATAAAGGCGATGTTATTAAAAAAAGTTCATTTATAATTAAAAAATATTTTTACTTAGAATAGCATTATCAGATTTGAAAATAGATAATATCAAACATAGAATTACAAAACAAAAAACATAATCCTTCTTAATTAATATTTTTTTTTAAAAATCAAACATAGGATTAAAAAAATAAAAACATAGTCCTTCTAGATTAATATTTTATAATATACTTTTTTCTAATCATATATTATGATAATAAAAAAAAAGTACTAACTTATATTATTATTAATATTATTATTATTATTATATATTTTTAAAGTATTCAAAATTAAAGTTTTAAATTAATTTAATTGGATCTGTAAATCTGTCATTTCCGGACGCATGTGCCAATGTTGAATACTAATATATATATTCTAATGTAAAAAATCATCTTTTTGTTAAAATAAAAATATATGTTACAAATAATGTGAAAGATCGGGATCAAGATATAATACTCGTAAGAAATTAAGAATATGTTGGATTATTCCTAAATAAAACCTTAAGTGGTAATTAGGGATAAACAGTACTCTAATTAGCAAGTTGAACTTTTTGATAAAAGAAAAATATCATTTCAAAAGTGTGTTTCTAAAAATTAATTACAAAAATTTAAATTTAATCAAATCTCAATACAGATCTCAAACATAAAATATATAGTAAAATTTAAAAAAAAGTTATAATGCTACAATTATTTATTTTTTGCATCGTATAAATTGGTGAAAATCAAAATAAATGATCTCTCAAAGTATATTGTTAATCAATTGAATGAATCTTTCTGAAATTTTAAACAAGAAGGAGATGTAGGACTTTGTTCAAAGCCAAACTTATTTGACTCACACGTGATTGTCAAATTATACAAGTAATTTATATTAATTTAATGACTACATGTCCACACATCAACTCATTAAAAATGTAATAATTCCATTATATTATATAGTCTAATATATGCAAATTTCAACTTGAGTTTTCTAGTACCCATGACCCAACTAACATAATTTATTTTTGTACATAGTAATTACCCAAATTAGATATACTATGACTATTCGAAGGTTGTTTCTAGACAATGTAATGTACCAATGCATTCATTTCACTTCTATTACTTGTTACTTTTGTTTTAAGATATTTATTATGATTTTTTTCGTTTAAATACGATAAAAAATACATTTTAAAATGTTGATTTAATTAATTTTCATATAGTTTAACTATTTAAAAATGAAATATGATAAGTACTTAATGACGATCATTGTCATAATATATATTAACTATGTATCTAAAATTACTTATTCCAGTTCATATTCGTGTTGTGTATACTTTATTCTCTCTCTCTATATATTTTTCTAAAGCTATTAAATACACGTGCACATTATGTTTTCAGGTGAATTTAATTTTATCTAGGACATTCATAATGTCAATGATATACAAAGGGATGACATAAAGGCATGAAAATATGTTTTTAGCAACATATACATGTCAATGCTCTATAAATTTCTAGTTTGAAATTAAGTACACCTAACATTTTTTCCCCATACGTCTTTGTAAACTTGTCTTATCCGTTTAGTTCAATCTTTAATGATGTAATATTAATTATTAGGTAATCATCGGATGATAGAAATTCTCAAAGAGTTGTGATCCACATATTTAATCGATAGATTAAAACTAATTACACTCGTTAATTAAGCATATAAAAAATATGTACATTTAGTTGTGTATTAACATTAGGACCTTTTAATTAGCTTATACAAAATCCTCATAATACTAATGACTATGCATTAGTAATTACTCAAAACATTACATTGTAAAATTGTTCCTATTAAAATGGTTTCTTATATTTGGTAGTTGGTTCAAAATAGTTTGTATTATGTGGATATTTTTCATCCTCTAAGTTTATTAAAACTGAACTTTTTTTTTTGTCGTCAAGATATTTATGAAACGCTTATTATGAAATTTAATAAAAACGTGAAAATATAAAACATTTAACCGAAACTTACATTTAAAATTACAATTATAGTTTATGTCATATTTAGTTTATTTCAGGAGCTTGATACCATATCTTGTCAAACTTAATGGACCAAACTGCTTAACATAATACTTAAGAGGCTAATTAACATTTTTAACAATATACATAAAATTATTCTAAAATCCTAACTAAATTCGGAAAAAAAAAATACTCCTATTCCTATACAAACACGGAAACAAAAAATTCCTTTTATACGTATGTGAATAAGAACAAAAATATTATTAGCTATTATTCAAAAATATGGCACTTGTTGATTCATTCATAGCTGATTTAGATGAATTAGACGTATTATCCGATGATGTTCATGGAAAAGCTGATATGGATGATTTTGATAATATTTCAAAGCTACAAAAATCACGTAGGTACGTTGATATAATGCAGAAAGTTGAAGATGCGAATAAAGGTGATGTTATTATTGAAGAAGATGATCATGAATATAAGTTGATAGTAGATTGTAACGCATTATCTGTTGAAATTGAGGATGAGATTTTTATAATTCATAATTTTATTCGGGATATGTATAGATTGAAGTTTCCTGAGTTAGATTCACTTGTTAATCATCCAGTTGATTATGCTAGGGTTGTTAAAAAAATTGGGAATGAAACGGATCTGACTCTTGTTGATTTGCAGGAATTGTTACCTTCAGCTATTATCATGGTTGTTTCTGTTACGGCGTCAACTACTAGTGGCAAGCCGTTGCCGGAGGATGTTTTACAGAGGACATTGGAAGCATGTGATAGAACCCTAGCTCTTGATTCATCGAAGAAGAAGGTCGTTGATTTTGTTGAGAGTCGAATGAGTACTATTGCTCCTAATCTGTGTGGTGTTGTTGGTAGTGCAGTTGCTGCGAAACTAATGTGTTGTGCTGGTGGTTTATCGTTGTTGGCGAATATGCCTGCTGATAATGTGAGGAGTCTGGGTGGTAAAAGGAAGAATTTAGCAGGGTTTTCCACAGCTAATGCTTTGCGATTTTGTTATATTGAGGAAACAGATGTATATCAGAGTACACCTCCTTCGTTGAGGGTGAAAGTTTGTAGAATTTTGGCGAATAAAGCTATTCTAGCAGCACGAATGGACTTGAGCAAAGCTGGAATGTTCAATTTTAAGGAAGAGATTTGTAAAAAGATGGAGAAATTGCAAGAGTTACCTCCTGCAAGGCTGCCAAAGCCTCTTCCAGTTCCTGATTTTAGGTCTAAGAAGCAGAGAGGTGGTGTTCGGCATAGAAAGAGGAAAGATCTATATCAGGTTACAGAGGCGCAGAAGCTGAGGAATAGGGTGAAGTTTGGGTTACCTGAAGAAAGCTCGTTAGGGGATGGATTAGGGGTGGGCTATGGTATGCTTGGTCAGGCTGGAAGTGGCAAGTTGCTTGTATCAGCTCGTCAGAACAAGAAAAAAGCAAAGATTTACAAGGTGAAGAGTTATGGCGGCAGTGGTGCAGCAGCCAGATCAGGCCTGATGAGTTCGAGTTTTGCCTTCACACCTGCACAAGGGATTGAGCTATCGAATCCTCAGGCATATACGGATGGAACTCAAAGCGCCTATTTTTCTGAGACAGGAACATTTTCAAAGATTAAGAGACAAAAGTCCGTTTTTGGTGTTTGAGATTGCAAGTTCAATCATGATTCCATTAGGTAGCAATGACTTACTTTACAGCTTTATGTTTACTGTGAAATATTAACATCCAATACTAGTTTTCCAGTTTTATCATTTCACATTCAAATCCTATCATCATGCTATGTGATTCCTGATTTTAGTTGTTTGGCCAATTTCGAGGTGTTCTGTACCTGTCTACCTTCAAAACGAAGCAGATTGATGAGTTTATCCATGGAAGCAATGTTATGCGAGGATAGTACGAGCTTGAGGAGGTGATCGAAGTCACGTGCATGTGAGTTCCACGACTTCTCCTGTGTTTTGTGCAGAACTGAAAGCTTGACGTAAACAACATAAATAATCAAGCAATAATTGAAATTCTAAATCGTTAAATTCCACGTAGTCCAATTTCAAGTGTCTACAAAACAAAGTTGCAAAAATATACTGCAGGTGAGTTTTGTACTAAACGCATGGCATGATAAATTCTAAAACCAGAATAAATAAAGTATTACAATTACAGCCAATCAAATTATGTTAACATGTAAATAAATTCATAAAGAAAGAAAATTATTATCAAAATGAAAAAAGGAGTAAAAGGCAAACAATTACAGATTAGAATGAGGAAGCTTGATTAGTGGAATGGTAAAGTGGTAACAGCTAAGACGTAGCAAAATCAATTTTATAATTCTATTCATACGCGCTACCCCACCCTTTTGTTATTAAATTATTATTATTATTATTATTACTTTTAATATTATTCATTATTTAATGTTTTCATCATTACTTATTTATTCTTCTATTTGTTTCAAACATGCTCTCCCAAAAAGGTTCTTTAATCAAATTATTATATCATAAATTGTTTTTGTTTTGAAATACAATAAGCTCTATTTCATTCTTCTCAAAGTTATTAGTGAAATTATGAGAATATATATATAAATATTACAAATTGACTTATAGAATAATATCAAATACTTTTGATAGTCTTTTTAAAAAACTTATAAAAAGTTATATACGTAAATTTATTCATATACAACAATTTACAAATCACACAAGCAATAGATTGCTTTAATTAGGTACGAAACTCAATCGAAGTGATTATAAATGGTTGGAATTATTTTTTTTATAAATATATGATAAATGTAAAATCTCTTTATTTTGTTTACTTTTTTATATTTCAAATTCTTTAGTGAAAATCATAAATACGCCACTCGTTTTACATTATGAGATATTCTCATTAAACATCGTTTGTAGAATATATTAGAAAAAATAAATACATATACTAAGCTTGTATATTATTATCTCTTATTTGATACATTTTTTAAGCATATACATTAATCATACATTATATTGTGTATTAATAATACAAAGAATTTCAACATATGCATTAGATTGATTAATGACATAACTAAGCTAAAAAACAAAGGATAAAATCAAGTCGTGTACGAAAAAATAATATCAATATAACTAATACGTCTATTATTAAATGCAAGTATAATAAATACTAGTATAACATGAAGATACAAAACATGTTTGATGATCAATAATGACATTTCCATTGTCCTTCTTCCTGACAAAAATACCACTCATTTTTTCCCAGATCCAATACATTCATCCATCTTCGTCATTCCCCAGAAAATAAATTCATCATCAATTCACTATAATTTGTAGTAGTAATTACTTCAACACCATCACCGGAAGTTAATTATACTGCTCCCAGGTCCCACCGAATCTCTATCGCACGTGATTCCTACGTGCTACCGACTCATCCCTTTTCACCAATCCATATATCCATTTCTCACATTCACATCACCCAGCCGCCGAAGTCGATTTCCGGTGCCGGTGAACTTCACCGTTGTGTTAGATCTGGTGAGAGATGGAGTCGATACTAGCTAGAGCATTGGAGTATACATTGAAGTACTGGTTAAAGTCATTTTCCCGAGATCAGTTCAAATTGCAAGGGCGTACAGCGCAGCTTTCTAATTTAGGTCGGGTCTTTTTCTTTCTTATTAGTTTTCGAATTTCGAGATTCAACGAAAGTTGTAGTTTCTAAATATGTAAAATTCTCTGGAAATTCGAGCTGGTCACAATAATTTTAGGACAGAGATAGTATGTTATTTGAAGCTTGTTACTTAATTATACAGCTGAAAAATTGGTGATTGATTTGTTTGGTAGATATAAATGGAGATGCTTTACATGCGAGCACGGGATTACCACCGGCATTGAATGTTACAACGGCGAAAGTTGGGAAATTGGAGATCATTGTTAGTGGTTTTGTCTCTTTATTTAATGTTTGGATTGCTAAATTCATTATTTTATGAATGAAAATACAAAAAAATGATCTTTGTTAGCTCAGTTAATTAGTTGGCAATCTGAACTTTCATCTTTTTGGTGAGGGTTTGATTTTCCGCTTTGTAATCCCTCTGTCCCCATTTTTTTAAAAAAACATTTAAGTCTAATTGTGTATTGTTATAATTGTCCTTTATTTGTTTAACTTTGGTTTTTCAACTCAAGCTTCCGTCAGTAAGCAATGTGCAAACGGAGCCAATAGTTGTGCAAATTGATAGACTTGATTTAGTTCTTGAAGAAAGAGATGATCTTGATACACCTAAGAGCTCTAGCAGGTATTATAGAGGCTCAACATGATTGATTTACCTTTTTGGATAGTAGCTCACGCGTTGGCCATATATTTTGAAGTTCAAACTTGAAAATTTGATTTTCTGAAGTTGTGTTTGGACGTGCATTTTATTTGGAAAAAGTAGTTGAAGTTTTTTTGAATGGAAGTTCAAATTTCTGCAAAACAGAGATTTGAAGACAAAATTTTCATAAGTTGATCCAAAATCTATGGCCAAATGCTAGCTTGAGCTTGGTTTGATTATTGTTGTCTCACTTGGTATCATACTGCTTTCCATCAGTCCGGTGTCATCTGGTAGCTCCTCGAAGGGAAGTGGATATGGATTTGCTGACAAGGTTAGCAACATAATAGTATCAGCTTACTTGGTTTGATGTTATGTAAGAGTGTTTGAGTTAATTCCTTGCGGGGCAATGGGAATTGTGCGTACATAATTTGTTTAGATTTGATGATTTCATACACAATTTTGAATGTGATAATAAAAGTTGATTACGAAATACGAACTAGCAAGTTGCAATTATGATATCATCCATCATACGGGTGTTTCAAGAGAAGGATGAAATACATTTTTTGAGATAAAGAGAAGGATGAAATACTTAAAAATGCATATAATTTTAAGATTGCTGATGTAAAGCATAATTCAATGGGTTCAGTAGACCCTTAGTATTGTTTAATCAGCATAAACTTTTTATAGGTCTGCAGATGGTCATATCTTCCATATAAGTGTGTAACTAAAGCATCAAGATATTGATTTAAGCTCTTGGTCTTTCTGTTATAATTATTATTTTGCTTCTTCATAGTATCCATCACCAAACTGAAAAGGGAAGGTGGTACATAGGGCTATTCTACTATTGAAATCATATGATATCCAACATCAGCATGCATCAATTTGGTAATTGCAATATGCCTCTTTTCTTTTAAGAAATCAATGTAACTGTGTTTCTTTGTTTTCCATTTTTTCTTGGGTAGAAAACTCTAAGCAGAACTCAGTTGTAATAGATATTTTATTACATGAAAGTAACTCTACTTTGGTCAAGTTCCTCGACTATTCTATGCTAACTGATTTCTCTATGTACTACATTCATCACTACTCTTCTTATTTTCCTTTGTCTTTGTGTTTAAATTCTCAAGTTCTGGATTGTCAGATTGCAGATGGCATGACATTACAAGTCCATACAGTTAATCTTCTACTTGAAACTCACGGAGGTGCTCGACGCCGAGGAGGAGCAAGCTGGTAAGTGTTCAATACCTTCATTACTGATTCTTTATATCCTATTTTTCCTGTTTCTTTTACTTACGAGAACCAATTCTGCACTCTCCACCTGTTTCAAAATCGGACTGGATATTCTTATCCCTCAATGCTTTCTGATTCCCTATTCTATTATCAGATCCTCAAGCAAGAAACAAGTACATAATTGAATAGAACAAGATGGACCTAGTGATGGTAGGTAGGACTAATGTTGATCAGTTCCGTCTAAACTCTAGTCCATCACATTTCACCTGCGCTTGAGACCCAATTTGAAAGCATTCTTCCTTAACTGCAGAATTTAGACTTTAAGAACATAACTAGAAATTTGGTACACTCAGTGAGCTGGGATATTTCTGCAGATTCTTTTAATGAATGACTGAGAACTATTGAGCTGCTGACATTCAACATAAAATTAAAGATTTCAGGCAGAACAAAAATTTACAGATAGTAATAGGAGCAATAGGCGAAGAAGCTTAGAAGAGACCACTACTGATGCTAGGAGTGAAAGCATGTTAATAATATGGATTTGGATTTAGGCCTGGACACCACGGTTATAAAATTAAAAAAATAAACATGGATTTGGATTTAGAGTGGCTTCACAGAAAAGAAAAATATATGGGTTTGAAGTCACTTTGAACTTGGAAAAGAACAAGGTAGTGACTCCTAGGTTGAGATTTTATAGAATTATAGCTTGATATAACGACAAAAATTGTTCCAGAAGCCGATAGCAGTAAAACTCAAAGCAAAGCATAAATAAATCACTGGACATGGTTTAGATATTGCCATACTGCTCCATATAAATCAAAGGGTTCTTTTTTCTATTTATGTCCAGATCAAAATCGTGTATTATCCTACTTTGATCCTTTTGACACTCAATTCTATGTCCAAAAGAAAAGAGAAGAAAGAAAAGCAAGTAGATGCTTAGAAGACTGTCAAATATGTCGGATAAGTAGTTCTTGAACATCATAGATTGGTTTGTTGGGTCATCTAAACCTGAGAAATGGCAATATAATAATTCACAATTTACCATTATTATTTGCATATTGCCTTTCTACACCTATATATCACTGCACTCTATTTGAGAGCATTCAGACATTGAGTGCAAAATGGTACTTCGAAAGGCTCCAAACTTATAAATCACATTCTATTGTTTATGCTCAGATTCCCTTGCATCTTTTGGCAGGCTCTTAGCAAAAACTTGTGAGCATTTTTATTTACCTGTTAGGTTTGGTTTCAAACAGTCCCATGATTTAGTTTTCTATGTTAGATAATGTTCTATCTCTCTTTATTGATTGTTTCACCAGGGCATCACCTATGGCATCAATTACTATACACAATCTTCTTCTGTATACTACAAATGAGAACTGGGAGGTAAGGTTGCATTTATTTTAGATGAGATGACTTGTGTAGTTGTTGCTTAAGAATGACTCAAACAGTATGCTATTGCAGGTTGTAAATCTAAAGGAAGCTAGGGATTTCTCTACTGGCAAGGAGTTCATATATGTGTTCAAAGTAATTACATTTCTTTTTCTACTATTTAGAAATTTTTCCCAATTTATTTACATGAATGAGATTTTATTATTCTCGCGGTAATATCTACAAGATTGTTCTGAGTACTTTTTTCTTTTATGCAGTGTCGTAAATCCTTTTTACTCATCTTTGCATCATTGTGTCGTGTTGCATCATCTACTTTTCTTTTAATAACAGAAACTTGAGTGGGGACATCTATCTATTGACCTGTTACCTCATCCTGATATGTTCGCGGATGCAAATTTTGGAAGCTCTCAAGGGGGGAATAACAAGAGAGATGAAGATGGAGCAAAGCGAGTGTTTTTTGGCGGGGAGAGATTCATTGAAGGAATATCTGGAGAAGCTAATGTAATTCAAATTGGGCACACAATTTTCTTTCTATGAATTTTGGATATGAACATAGGTTATGATTTGAGGCATACAGACCACTGATATTAATGGATTTCTTGCCTTTACATTGTTATCAGATAACGATTCAGAGGACTGGACTAAATAGTCCACTAGGACTTGAAGTTCAATTGCACATTACAGAAACTGTTTGTCCAGCTCTAAGTGAACCAGGCATGTAAAAAGAAATCGTGCATTTTGTGGATCTTTTCATGTCTTGTTCTTTACAATTTGCTTATCACTATTTTGATTTTGCAGGATTACGAGCTCTTCTTCGCTTCATGACAGGATTGTATGTCTGTATAAACAGAGGAGATGTCAAGCCAAATCAGCAAGTATGAGTGACTCCATTGTCATTGACTTATTAAAATGGAGCCAAAGTGTTGATATAACCTTTCTGACTTTTCCAATGGATTGTTAACTATGACAGCATACAGAAGCAGCTGGGCGGTCTTTGGTCTCCGTTGTTGTGGACCACATTTTTCTACGTTTGAAGGACACAGGTTAGGTTGGCCACCTCTAATAAATGTATTCTTTTCCCTTTGTAGGGGACAGGCGGTGAGAAGATTCCTATCTACCAAAAGCTAACTATATATCTATCTGAATTAAACCTATAAAACCAAAAGAATAAAAAGAAGAAGATGAAATTTAACACTTTGAGTTTTTTTTCCAAAGGTAACAAACAGTATATTCATCTTTGTTGGTAGCACGTTAACAAAATGATCAATAAAAGTTCAAGCTGTTCTTCTCTACTTACAAGGACACTAAAAAGTGTAATATTGGTTCTGTTTCAATCTCAGGAAAAATCCTTTTGCCGAAAAATAAGAGACAATATATTCCAGCTTAATCTTTTGTAGAGAATTGTGTTTGTCTTCAGAACACCTAGCATACTTGTAGTTTAAGGAGAATAACTCAAACAGTATGATCTAAAAGTGATGATGCAGCAAAGTAATGCCTTATAGTTAAACTTCAAGGATGAAACACATGATGAACTTAATCAATCAAGTGAAGCTATATTTTGAGATCGGGACTAAAATACATACACCAAATTGGTTTACAAGTAAATGATGTGGATCACAATTTGGAGGATATTAGATAAATCTAACTTACTCTTGGTGGAGGATGATTTCTAAACAACTTATTATATTTAATTCTTTTTATCTTTAATGTTTGCTTTTGTTCAACTTCAAGTAACTTTAGTCTTCATGAAACCTTAAACCAAAAAGTACTCCCCCTCTAATAGCTTAAGCTTTTAGGTTTGGTAACTCAACTGAGTAGGCAAAAGTCTTGACTTTGAGTGTCATATCACCCCGTGCTTGGCTCAGGAAATGAATCACCTACATGTAAGGATGCTGCTGCAAATAAATGTGTCCTCACTCTAATAGTTATTTGTATACATTTTACACAAAAGATAAGGAAGCAATTAAAAAGAGATCCTAGTACATTTTACATCCCTTGCACTCCTTTTGTAAGACATTCCATTTCTTTCATTTGAGTTGGGGAAAAATGTACAATAAGTGTTTTTATATTGCCTTTCTTCTCTCAAAATCCAAACTTGCGAGTTCCTTTGTGATAGTCCTAGGCAACACTTGTGCTATGTTGAACATTGAGAATGTAGGTTTGAAAAAAGATGTTGACAAACCTACAATGCATGTGAAGATGATTGTTTCCCCCTTTGAACTCCTCACACAAGGAGACAAAATTACCATCATCTACCTCCTAGTTACCCTCCAGATAGTTTCATGTAAAGGTGATTTTACATCATTGCTTTGTGTATAAATTCTTCAATATCCTCCACTCCTAGTCTTCAGTGGCCCTACAGAAACAATATTCCAAGTGACTCTGAAACTATTTGTTCTTAAATAGTTTTCCATCATTGCCTAACTATAATTATGCCGCTCCAAACACTAATGGAAAGTGTGAACCTCTACCATTTGACTGTGCTCAAAACCCCAGACAAATATCTGGAGTTTTCTATTTTTTGCCTTTGACAGCACTGAACTTCGTTTTATGGAAGATCAAATTGTTGCACCTCATTGATAAGTCCACTTTAAGATTTGTCGGGTCACTTAGCTGGTCTACCTTTTTTTTTTTGCTAGAAGACAGCTGAAGCAAATGTAGTTCAATGCATGAACTGTCTGCTACCCCTTGAGCAATTTATAGTATCCAAAGTGATTTGTGGATATATTATGTTTTTATTAAGGATCTATGAATGGATGTTTTGCTTGCCTTCTTTGCGAAGCCTTTGATTTAAATAGAGGATACTATAATCCATACTGTAAGGTTTCTTACATCACATCAGGTTCTTTTAGAAGTTTCACAATTAGTGTCGGTTTGCTTTGCAGAATTTCAGCTTGAACTTTTGATGCAGTCTTTATTCTTTTCTCGGGTACGATTTCTTATTGATCCAAAAAGGCTTCTACTTTATCTTTTTATGTTGATTCATGAACTGAGATGCAGCGCATTATATGCTGGTGGAACCAGCAGTTGTTTTGTTTGTTCTTCATTAGGGCCTTTATATTGGATTTTTCCTTCTGCAGGAAAGTATTGCAGGTGGAGAAAGTGCCAAATGCTTAACTCGTCTTATGATAGGAGGAGCCTTTTTAAGGCAAGTTTCTGTGATTCTGTTATCATAGCACAGAATCGCATACTACATAAGCTGAAAAGAATGCATTGACTGCTACTTGAACTTATTTGAACAAAAATATATTTATTGTTTATCACTAGTTGCAACCAAATAACCATGTTTGCTTAGAATTATATGCATTCTTTATATCTGGCTCTGGTAACTCCGTTATGTATGCTAACTTCAGTTTGCGAGTCTCAGAGATATCATCACAAAATCTTTACCTTCACAGTCATGCAAGAGATGAACTAATTCTGTTGTCATTGCAACTATAGCTTGAATTATTCAAGTTTTCAAATATGAATCGTTTTAACCTGTGAAACAGTCCCAGAGCTCAGATCACTAAACTATTTCATTATTATGTTTTGTATCTCATAGAGGGTTGACTCAATCTGCAATAGCATCTGCAGCTTACTGCTCATATCAGTTGTTCTCTGACAAACTGCTTGTGAATATATGTTCTTGCACTTGGAGCATTTGTGTCATCAAATACTTTTGGATTTGATCCTCATTAAAAGGAGTAAATGGAGTTTCTCTTTGTTCTACTTCTAAACTATATCTATTTGTTGGAGTTCATGCAGTTAGCTTTAACAATTCTTACTTTGCCCTTCTTGCAAGAGGAATTCAGAGCCAAAGATCTTAAAAACAACTTATGTTGGCAAAAGTAAACCCTAATTTAGTCTCATAGGGTCGGTTACTTGATAACAATCTGATTTAATTGATACAAAGTCCTTTCTGAAAAACTCTTTTGCTGAATTTGAGAGTTGAGTTTCTACAGCACGTTCTAAGTGCACCAGATGATTTAAATGCAGGGATACATTTTCACGCCCTCCATGCACCTTGGTGCAGCCATCTGAGTTGACGGATTCTGATGATGTTTTGAACATTCCAGACTTTGGTACTAACATCAATTTTGCGGTACATTTGTTCTGTCGATAGATTGCTTAATCTAGAATTTATGGTTGAAATTGAATGTATTTCTCCTTTTTCTTAATTCAGGTAAAGATTTTTGTCCTCCCATTTATCCTCTAGGGAACCAGCAGGGGAACTTCAGTGCTGGGGTCCCCTTGATCTCTCTTCATTCTCTTCAGCTCAAGCCTTCGCCATCTCCACCAACTTTTGCTTCTACAACAGTTATCAATTGTCAGCCCCTTATGGTATTCATGTGCTACTAGATAACAACCTCATATTGTCTTTTCTTTTGGCTATCTGATGATGAACTATGCTGCTCTTCTTGTTTGTTTGCCAGATTCATCTTCAGGAAGAATCATGTTTGAGGATATGTTCCTTTTTAGCTGATGGGATTGTAGTTAATCCTGGTGGTGTAGTTCTATCAGATTTCTCGATTAACTCCCTCACATTCAATCTTAAGGGGTTAGATATCATTGTCCCATTAGACATAGGAACAGGAAATCATACTGTTCCAGGTGGAGATGATGTTTGTCATAGTTTGTTTGGTGGAGCAAGCCTTCATATTGAAAATTTCACCCTTTCTGAGTCACCTACTCTTAAGCTGGGGCTACTAAACCTCGAGAAGGATCCGGCATGCTTCAGTCTGTGGGAAGATCAACCAATTGATGGTAGCCAGAAGAAATGGACTGCTGGTGCTTCAGTCATTAGTCTCTCTCTACAAACATGTAAAGATTCAACTGGACTCCAAAATTCTCTTGCATTACCTTCAAATTCATGGAGATGTGTTGAGCTGAAAGGTGCTTGCCTTGAAGTAGCAATGGCTACTGCAGATGGAGGCCCTTTAACAAATGTCCCACCTCCGGGAGGAATTGTTAGAGTGGGAGTTGCCTGTCAGCAGTATTTGTCCAACACTTCAGTTGAGCAATTATTTTTTGTCCTAGATTTTTACACATATTTTGGGAGAGTAAGCGAAAAGATAGCAGTTGCTGGGAGGTTCAATTCGCAGGCGGAAGTAAGTCATAAAACTTTAGGTCGATCATTAAGCAAAAAGGTTCCCGGAGATGCTGCTGTATGTTTATCAGTAAATGATCTGCACCTAAGATTTTTGGAATCTTCTGCTGCTGACATTTCAGGAATGCCGTTGGTCCAATTTATAGGCAAAGGCCTGTTCATCAAAGTTACTCATAGAACCTTGGGGGGTGCTATAGCCATTTCGTCCAGTTTGCTTTGGGAAGGTGTTGAAGTTGATTGTGCAGACACTCTGAGTAGCTTGCCACGTGAGGACAGCTCGGTGTGGACTTCAAACCAAAATGGCCATTTTGTGGAGAATGGAACTCAACTTAGATCTGTCTTTTGGGTGCAAAACAGGAAGATCTATCGATCAAATGGCAGTTTTGTTTCAGTTCCCTTCTTGGACGTAAAAATGGTACAGGTGATCCCTTATAAAACACAGGACATGGAGTGTCACAGTCTAAATGTTTCAGCTTGTATTTCTGGTGTCCGCCTTGGAGGAGGAATGAATTACACAGAAGCCTTACTTCATAGGTTTGGAATTCTTGGGCCAGATGGTGGTCCTGGGGAAGGGCTTACTAAAGGATTGAAGCATCTGTCTGCTGGGCCTTTGTCTAAACTTTTGAAAGCAACACCTCTTACCCTTGATGAGCATCAAGATGGTTGGACTCTTCAACTTACAATGATGCTATATACTTTTTCCATCCTTATTTGGTTGCACTTTTTCTTTGGCACTTTGGCTAGGAGAATACTTGAATATATGGGTGGTTTAATAGTTGTGAGTTAATATAGTGGAGCCAGAGTATGCCTTTTTCGCTGAAAGAATAATTAGACGATAAAATGATAAAAAAAGAGGATAAATGGTCCACAAAGCTGTCTTATTTTGAACGTGTTAAAACGTACCCTTTAAGGAAAGTGGCTGCATTTTGTAATAACTTGAAAAGGGAAATTAGGCACAAGCATTTCGAGATGGAGAGAGTATTCATTTTCTTTGCCATCTATGATTTCACTGATTAACTTTGCTTGTGATGTTGATCAATGATCTCATTTCTTTCTGGTTTTCCTTCTTTCTAGATGGAAAGGACACTGGTAGATTACAGTTGGAAACACCTGATGACGTGGATATATCCATAGAATTCAAAGATTGGTTATTTGCTCTGGAAGGTGCACAAGAAGAAGCAGAAAGGTGGTGGTTCTGTGATCATGAAGATTCTGTCAGAGAAGAGCGGTGTTGGCACACAACTTTCCAGAACATTTGTGTTAAAGCAAGCAGTTCTAAGCATGTAACAAATGACAGCGGAAAATCTCCTGGCAAAAAAAGATACCCCCTCGAGTTGATTACTGTAAGCACTTTATTCTTATTGTGCAATATATTTGCCTTGGTGGAAATGATAAACTTGATTCATGTTAGAAAATACTTTATATCTTGCATATGGGGTTTTTCCGACTGTAACTTTAAAACAAGGTCTAGACAAGAAACATTGCAATGATTGTTTTGCTGTTTTTCCATCTATCTTTATAGCTTAAAACAGATAAATATGCACTAACCTTAGTCTTTATGCAAATAACTAGTTTCTTTGTTCTCTTGTTTTAATAATGGCCTGAGATGTGTTTAAATGGAGCAACATGGTCAGTATTCATATAGTCGATCCCAACTTGATTGGGATTGAGGCCTTGCAGTTATTGTCACTTTTGCTCACTTACTTGTAACTTTTTTTCTTTTCATGGAGATTTTTAAGACAAGTAACCTAACTAGGAGCTGCTGCAGGTTGGTATGGAAGGTCTGCAGATCTTAAAACCACGTTCTCCACATAGTATCAGGCAAGATAGTCCTGAAGGACCTCTTAAAGAGACTGCTGAGAGATTTGGTGGTATGAACATCGAAGTAGACATAGTGAATTGCGAAGACGATATTGATGATGGATTGGGAAAGTGGATTGTCGAAAATTTGAAATTTTCTGTCAAACAGCCGGTACAAAAATTTTGCAAGTTTGTCCTTTGATTTCTATCTCCCTGCTTTGTGTAATAAAGAAGTTTGTGTATTTGGCAGATCGAGGCAGTAGTGACTAAGGCTGAGCTCAAGTATCTTGCTTTCTTGTGCAAGTCTGAGGTTGACTCCATGGGTCGGATTGCCGCTGGAATTCTGCGGGTACTTAAGTTAGAAAATAAAATTGGCGCAGGAGCAATCAGTCAACTAAGTAACTTAGGTAATTTTTGCATCTTATTTAGAACTTCATTTTTCACAATATATTTCTTCATTCTGTAGTCTCGAGATTCTATACATAAACAAGCTTAATGAATCAGTAGCACTTCTAATTACTAAAATAGAAGTTTCTGCCCTAAGGTAGCTGAGCTCTGCTCCAAAATATTCCCTTCAACAAAGAGCAAGGCCATATTTGTTGGATATTACACATTAAACATTTAGTATATGGTGCCATCTCTTGGCCTTTTCCACTCTTAACCATTATATTGTGCTAATGCATTGTTTGCTGGTTAATGATTTAGTGATTTGGACTCATAAATACTTGCAGGAAGTGAAAGCTTTGATAGAATATTTACTCCTGAAAAACTCAGCAGAGACAATAGCAGCAGTAGTATGGGCCTAAGTCCTTCGTCAAATATCACTGGTGGAAGCCGAAACCCATATCTTGAGTCAACAGTAGCTTCTCTTGAGGACATGATCAAGGAATCACAGACCAAATGTTCTTCTTTAAGTGTTGAACTAGCTAATTCAACATCTTCTCTCGATGACGTTAAAGAGCTGAGTCAGAAACTGGAGAACATGCAGAAATTATTGATGCAATTGCGAACTCAAGTTTAATTTGTTTGTCCTCCCCTGTAAGTCATTTTTGGTAGTATGTTATGTTACTATAGTTAAAGAATCATACAGGCTTTCCATTCTTTTTGTACATATGTACTATCCAAAATATGTTGAGCATGTAGCACAGCGAGAAAATGTAGTAGAAGAAAGAAACCTCAGTTGCATAGTAAATTTTGTATTGATGTATGATCGGGCAAAACCAAAAAAAGAATTTCATCACCCACTTATGTTAGGGTTTCTTGATATTGAATTGTATTTTGCCATCATTATGGAAGATCATTATGTTTGGCCAAATTAAGCACATCGTTGATTTTTGTCATTTAAGGGTTTCTTGATTCTTACACATTTTGCTATTTTGCTTTCAGTGATATGGAAAATCATTTTGTTGGACAAATTTGAGCATCATTTTTGGCATTACCACTGCCTTTCTTTCTGAGATAAAATTAGGTACGCTATGAATATAAATTGGTCAAATTGGTTTGTATACACTTATGTACATATTTTGGTAAACATCAAAGTATTAATAAGTTAATCAAGTACAAACCAAAATAACTTATGCAAAAGAAAACTCCCAAATACAGAGTGATTGTTTTTCCTTCTTTCTTTTACAAAGGTATTTTTGTCAATCGAAATAATACGAAGAACAAGATAAAAGGGGAGTCATAGTAATAATGCTAAAAACGATAACTAGACAAGTTTGACGTCCTATCAACCTTCCCAGATCATCGACCTCCATATGTCCAGCACTAATAGTACAAGTTCGATTCACTGGCACATCGAGATAGTCTCACAAGAAAGAGGTCAGAGATAAAGTTAAGCAGAATTTACAGGTGTGTTTGCATGTTTAGATATACTTTCGATCCTTCATAATAGTACATTCAAACTCAAAAAGTTGTTGCTACCACATCCCAGCGCCATATAGTCCCATCTTCACAACAGCTAAGTATGGTGCTGAAGAAAAAAGACAATCGGTTAGTGAAAGATATATCAAAAACATACACCAGAAGCAGTTAAAAAGTGATTTTGGATCTTAACCTTCCATCAAAAGACATGGCAGTCTGTCTAATTGGTTGTTTAGATTGAACATGAGACAGCCTGCAAAAGTTAAGCACAAACACTTTAAATCCAAAACATCAACGAGAAGGATCAGAAACTAGGGAGGGGGATGGATAGACATTAACTTTGCAATCAAAGTTGGCGGGCTTGTTTGTACTTCCCAGACAAAGATCTTGCCTTCTCTATTTCCTGTTAGACATAAGGTCAACGGGTGAATTCCAGAACAAGCTTGGGTCAAAACATACTATGAGTAATCTAGCATGCATGCAACAAATGGACCTAAAAACTTTTCGTTTATATTTTACTTGGGATAATATTAGATAATCTTGACAGCCTCTGGGTTACAAATGACTTCATGCCACACTCAGCAACCCCAGATTTTTTTTTTTTTTTTGGGGTGGGGGTGGGGGGTTACACAAGCAGTAACATTTGATTCCAAATTTGAGCATTATCCAGTGAACAGTACACTAACAGAAAAACTGTTGAGAAAACTCAGTAAGCACATTCAAGATTTTGATTTAACACTTAGAATTACCTATAGCTGCTGTTTTGTAGTGATAATCAAATGAAAGCTTAATAAACCATATATCACACTCCGGCACAGGATACTTTTGGAGGACGTCACTGGTGCCCTAAATGTAGAGCAATATACATTAGGAAATTTTCCAATTTTAGAAAATAATTATTAAAAAAATGGTTCAAACATGACCAACTAACCTCTCCAGCAGATTGTTCTTTCATCTTTGGTTCCCATAATAGAATTTCATTGTCAACACTCTTGAGTATTTCCAACAAAATTTAAGGATCAGTACAAGTAAAATATGAGAAGACCATGTAAAAGACGAGAAGATATCCTCAATCCATTAACAAGTAATTTTCAACTTGAGGTTGACAGCTCATGGTTAAGAAAGAAAGCTATTCTTTGCTTTTCCAGAGGTTCCCAGATTTGCTCTGATTTCCCCTCGACGAAATCAGAAGAGTAAATATCTCCCGGTAAGAAAGATAAAGCCAACCAATAATTCATACAATAGAACAGTTCTTTTCTAATAAGCTCATATAGAAGAACGGTAAAAAAAAAGAATTCAGGTAGAAAGCAGGTCAATATATTCACCTTGGACAAGATAAAATCACCAAGCCATCTGTTACAGTCAACGTAGTTGTTATGGACAGAAGCTATTAACAACTGAAAGGACAAAAAGAAGGTTACAGCAAGAAAAAATCCTCCAACCAAACTTTCAGAAGAAAGAAGGCAGGGAAGGAGAGAATTAACAAGAGTTACTCACTGGAAACTGTACATATTTTGTGGGAAACTTGGAAGGAAGATCCGTCCAAGTAAACGATTTCTCCACATATGTCCAGAATTCTGTAGCACAAGTAGTTCATCAGAAAAGAAATATCAGCTCATATTGATGTTACTTCTTTATATATACTGGTAACATTACTCAAATTGATGTTACTTCATTTTATTTTTTTTCAAACTTGTGTAACAACAGAGCACCAATGGAGCAGATGACTACTTAATCTGACTCATAGCCAACGCTACATCGTTTCCAGGGACAACAGTAAGGTAATTGCTGATAGGTGTGACTATAACTAGGGAAGTAAAGTAGTGTAGATAAAAAGCATTGTGAACACCAGAATACATAAATTCTAGGATAACTGCATGCTGCCTAATATTCCTTCCAGGTAATTGGTACATTGATAACTGCGGTTGGATCTTTGAAAACGTTGGCATCATTTTTATACTTGTAACCAAAGACAAAGATATCCTTGTAGAAATATGTGCTAATAAATTAATGTATTCCACAATGAAGATTGTGTGCAAGTCATTATTTCAACACGTCCAGGTAGTCGTGTGAGATTCAAGATATATCGGTGGCAAAATCACCAAATCCAGAAAAGTACAGGCATAGCACCATCATCATCCCTAAAGATTCTGGAAAAGCCTTGTGAATACAGCCAATAACAAGTTGCTACTCTAAAGATCACCCTCAGTTTTTCTCTTTTCAAAGTTTTAGACTGTGATGATACTTAGTATTATATCATATGTCGTATTTCAATAATACATGTGAAACTGAAAAGGGTTACAGGTTTTACCTTTCATTGACCAGATCTTAACAGTGTTATCCATTCCACAGCTAGCAATCCGATATATATCAGTAGGATGGAAGTCCTACAAACATCACAAACCAGCTGATATGCTTAAATATTGGTTCTCAGTATTAGTAAAAGATGTGAAAGACATTACTTTGCGACCAACTCCATCCTTGGAGTGGAACTGCAATTGACAGAGAAACTTACCACACTAAGTACTTCATTCCGATGACCTCCAGCGCCAGCAAATACCAAAATGCATATTCCAGTATGAACATTCCACAAGCGAACAGATTCATCCTGTAAC
This sequence comes from Solanum lycopersicum, assembly GCF_036512215.1. NCBI lineage: Eukaryota > Viridiplantae > Streptophyta > Magnoliopsida > Solanales > Solanaceae > Solanum > Solanum lycopersicum. Next base: position 68,823,387 of record NC_090806.1, read on the forward strand.
ACTCGTGATAATTACACTATGCCATGTAAAATATTTGCAAAATTGATTGATACTCCACATACATCTTGCAACTGTGCAAATATTTTTCTTCCAATAAAGAGGATCAAATATATTTTTCCTTGCGGGGGAAGGAAATAGAGGAATCCATAAGGTACATACTTTGCTGGCAGATAATACAAGAGATGGTTTCAAGGGTTGAGTCCTAATTTCATTTACTGAGTCTCCGTGCCCCACAAAGCTCTGTTCAATCATAAGAAAGTAGATTAAAATAGATTAATAGACATATGATATTAAGTTAACATGTAACTAGCTTTAACTTTTAAGAGAACCTTTCTCTTTCAAGTTTGTATTGTTAATACAACTTAACATGGAACGAATCATGAAGGAATATTTAACTTGTAAATATCATGATGAATAAGATGGATTGAATCATGGAAAAAGGAAATACTTTAGTTTTAAGATAAAGATCAATTAGAGGGCTGTTAAAAACTCATATGCAGATATTCATTTTTTATAACTAAAAGAGCAACTACTTTTGTTTGAGCATGTAAAATGTGAATCAGAGATTTCATGTCAAGACCTTGTGTAGCTTCTCTTTCCCAGCATCAATAACACGAATAACTCCATTTATTCCACCAGCCACTAAGAATGGACTTCCATCAATATTGCAGGCCCAACTTACAGTGTAAAAGGATTCATCTTTCTGATTTACACAGCACATGGAAAAAACAAAAGTTTTTTAAGTATATGAAATAACATATGTACAGAACAGATGGAACAACTGTGTGCTTGCAACTTCTTACATCTTCATCAATATAAGACTGCAGCACAGCAATGACACCACCTTCGAGACACTGATATACAGTCACCTGACGAACAGCCAGAAAATAAAGACTAGTCAGGATATCGACAATTGGCATACAGTAAAAGCATATCCTGACTTCCTGAGGCTAGTACTATTCTTCTGTTGTTGTTATCTTCTTTCAGTTCGGTATTCTGAAACAACTCTCAGATGACATATCTAGACCAATAAAAGACACATCACTTAACAAGAGCATGCACTTCTCCAAATCCTAAATTTACTTTTACATCATCCATAACTCTCAACTTAGATTAGAAATACAACAAGATATATAATAGCATAACTCCACACTGCTAAGAGATTATACAAGATTACAATCCATACCCAATTCTGAGAATCATAACCTTTGCCATGAACAATTTATAATAGTAAGGTGAACCATTAGGTAATTATTATCAAATCTGTTGAATATGTGGCACTCTGCATGTGTGGAGAAACATACAAAAACTGTCGATCATTACACCATACAACATAAGTTTGTACAAAGCTGGCTCATCCATCCTAAGTCATAACTACATAAAGACATTTCAGTTTGTGACGCATCAATGAATCTACCAAGATAAGCATAAGAGCAATTGTAGGAAACAAAAAGGGTCCTTGAACCATCAATCAACATTAAAGCAACTTGCAAGTCCAATTTTAGCACAATTTCATCTGAAACAAGCAGCAGCTCAACTAATATTAACCCCGAGGCATTTAAAAAAATAAGACAGACCAAGATGGAAAGAAAAACAAAAGATTGATACTTCTTACCTAAATTGTACAAATTTTGAACTTCCATACTAATACATGAACCCAAAAATAACAACAACAAGAAGACCAACTCTTCAACATTAACCCGTTTCATTTCAGAACTCAAGACAAATGAATGAAAAAATTGAACTTCCATACCAATAAATGAAGCCAATAATCACACACACAAAAAAAAAGAGCAACCCATCAGTCTCAAACAATTGGGACAGTTACACCCATACCCGTCATCCCGTTTCATTCTAGAACTCAAGACAAATCCTAAAAGAACGAAAATTTCGAACTTTCATAGTAATACATGAAGCCAACAACCACAATAACAACAATAAGAGCAACCCACCAACCTCAAACAATTAGGTCGTTCATACACGTACCCGTTTACCCGTTTCATTCCAGAGCTCAAATTACTAAAAGAAAAGTATTATATTCCACAAATTCGAATCAGCACAACAAACAAAATACAATTTTGACAAACCCCAAATGAAAAAACTCACACGATTTCCGCCCACAGTAGCAAAGACATTGAAGTAGCGCGAATCAATGAAATTGAAGACGACGCCATATAATGGGCGTTTGCCTTCTTGGAGTCTGTTCGTCACTCTATACTCCTTTTTCCTTGACGGTGTTAATGATCCAACAACTGGCTCACATCCTAGAGGTACTCTGGCCGCCATTGCTATCACTCCGCCAGAGCTTAGAGAGGAACGAAAAACTCTACATATTTACAGTGTCCCTAAAATATTTGTTAAAAAAAAAAAGACGCAAGTGACATTTTTTTTTAAGATTAATTTTATACGTGAGATGAAATTAGCGTTTTAGATATGATCTAAATTTTCAAATTAATATGATTTTCAGAATTTTAAATTATAATTTAAACGTTTTAAATAGAAAAATCGACCTGAATATATATTTTATTTTTAAAAACCTTAATAAAAATATTTTACCATCATTGTATTAAGTGCACAAGACATATCATTGTGAGTTTGTGACATTAATTAATTGAAAAAAACAATTTCTTTTACTAACACCTTGAACAGTATTAAGGTTCGATCAATTAATACGGTATGTTTTAAGAATAATATTATGATACGGTATATGTGATTTATTAAATTTTTATTTATTTGATAAGATTGTAAAAAAAATATAGAATAATTTTATAATTTATGATTTTTTTATATTCATGATAAAATGTTCAAACGACATATCCAAATAAAATTTGAACTTTATCTTATGATGATTTTGTGTCATATGACCAAACAAGATTCTAAACAAAAGTATATCAAGTACATCAGGAAAATAAATATGATTCTAAAGTAAAATTATCTTTAATTAGAGTAAAGTGATATTCTTCAACGATGAAAATAGTGTCACATGAAATGAACAAAACAAGTGTTGTATTCTATCTATATTAAAATACTGTCATATTTTATTTTTCGAGAGTAATTTAATCAATATTAATTTTAAATGAAAATAGGCGAAGAAGTATAGTTGGTTAGGAGGTATGGAGAGTTACTTTTACTTTTTGAGGGTGTAGGCTCGTAGATGTTTGTTATTGTACTAGCGACATTTCTTTCTTATTGACTTTGCAGTTTCTTCTTCGTTAGTTATTATGTTTTCTTCTTCTTTATACTTGAATTGATTGCTCTTGAGATGTGAGTATTCAAAAATAATTTCTTTACCTTCGCGAGATGGTGAAAAAATTTGCATATATTTTATCCTCTCAGATTCTACTTGTGAAATATCACTACATATGTTGTTATTGTTGTTTACCATATGTCAAGATTACACAAGAAATAATACAAGTCGTACTTTTTCTCAATATCAAAAATTAAACATGACAAATATTTCGAAACGCAATGTATTTCAGGTAGATATTTAGCTCAATCTAGATATTCACTTTTATCAAATAGTGTATATTGACAAAAGTAAATACTACACTATATAAGACCTTATCAACTTTGTTGGAGAATTTAAAACAATGGCTTCTTCTTCAAATATTCTTCAACTTCACCATCTCCATCTTCTTCCTTCAATTCATCCAATTTCTTGCGTAAAGCAATTCACTATCAAATGCACTTCACCTGAATCTTCTTCAGACCCAGAATTTCTAACCCCAAATTCAGAAACAACAATTAGCCCAGAAAAATTCCCAATTGAAAAACGTCGAAAATCCGAGATAATCCGTGAGAGAAAATCAAGAACTGAGCTTATAAAGCAAGACCCACCAAATTTCGAAATTGGGTGGAAGAGAACAAAGCCAATTCCATTAGATAAGCCAATTGGGTATGTGATAATGGATTTTTTGGAGAAATTGGAAGAGTTAATGGCTAGGGATTTTGGGTCGACGGCGTTGTTAGCGAAAGTTGGAGAAATAGTTGCAGAAAGAGCTAGGGAAGAAGCGGAAGTGTTGAAAGACGAAGGAAAAGTGGAGGAGAGAATGGTGACGGAATTGTACAGAGTTTTGAAGCTTATGGAAATGGATTTAGCTATGGTGAGTGCTGCTGTTAAAGAAGAAACATTGAATAAAAGACTTGAACAAGCTAAAGCACGTTGTAGGCAAGCCATTCTTGTTGCTAATTCTTTTTGACAAATTTGTAGCATCTTTGTTTCACTTGTACTGTATTTAAGTCTGTATTTCATTATCGACGAGCACGACCCAGAAAGCAAAAATCCTTGCTTTTGCTGGCTAGGGTTAAATATTGACACCTCCAATATGAAAGTCCCGAGTCCAAACCACGAGGTCACCTCGAAAGGATTGTAGATTTCATTTTTGGCCAAAAGCTGAAATTTTTCCTATTGTATTACAAAAAATCATCAATAATCGTTACATCTTTACTATCAAGGAGTACAATTGAAATATACTTTCTGAATATAGTAAATAAAAATTGTTCAAAGAGGCAACATCTTTGAGCAATAAAGAAAAGGATTATCAATTTCTCTTCATTGTTGTTCTCCCTGATAGATTATTCGAACACCACGAAGCATTTTCTGTATGCGTAAAGCTTGTTAAACATCTCTACGCTGCAGTCCGTCACTTTCTATGCCATACAGAATATATGTTTCTCTTTCAAGATCAGAAGGAACACCAACCTTTTTTAAGGCATGATACCAGAAGTCGAAAGAAGTGTCGTCTCTTGATCAACTTCCAACTTGCTGTTAGTCTCAGGGCAACTTTAAAGCACGAACGAGTTCTCAACACTAAAAGTTGTACATCTACATGAACTGCAAAATGTTGATCTCATACAACTGCTGCACCCAAAAGAAAAGGGATGAAGAAGAGTGAGCACAAAGAGGAAGGGGAAAAAAAAAACGTAGCAGGAACAGAGACCGGCATGTTCAGAACTAACACATACCGAAGAATTTTCTAAATCCCCTACGAATTCCACTTTTCACATCTTATATGTCACAATCTTCCCAGTCTTGTTTTCTTTCTTTTTCCCTTTTGCGGAGGCAGACGTTCCATAAGCTGTTTGACAAGCTTTGACTACATTGCAAACATGAAAATCATCCCTTGGTATATTATTGAGAATATTTGCTGCAGATTTGTAGTCCCCTAATGCCAACAAGGCTCGATACATCCTGCATCAAACAATGATTTTGAGCAAAGAAGGAAAACATAAAAGGACACAAATCACATTTGTGACATCACAAGTATCCCAAACCTAATGAGGTTAAAATACGACTAGTTTGAAGTGTAGTTGCTTCATATTTATTGTGTTCTCAATAGCATGTTGATCCGAATAGTCACATAACACCATGTTACTTTGCAATTGAGCGAAAAGATTGCAGATTTTTAGCAGTGCTTTTTCCTTTAATTAAAAGGAGACTGAGAACTCCAACAGTGTTCTGCTTGGAAAAGATTGGAGAAAAGAAAACTGATATATAACTTGAAAAGAAAAGGAAAGGGATGATTTGACTGTTGGCACACACGTCATAGGAGAACAAGATATCTCAACAAGAACCTTTTAGCATGCAACAAGAAGACCTACCCACCATCACACAAGTGAAAACTACATAAAACTCCCAATGTCTCTCATAGGTCTAGAACCTTAGACGATGGAACACAGAAGAGAGAGGAGGACATCAAGCAGTTGAGAAGCATTGTTAGTTTGATGACTTTATTTTTCTCTCTTTTTTTTCAACTTCGACTTTATTAGATTGTTAGATATCATTGACCTAGTTTTATATGACAAATGTTTCTTTTTCATTTCACTCAAAACCAAGAAGGATACAAACCAACAAATAAATGGAAATGCATTTGTCTAGCTTAATCAAATCTCAGTGTTGAATGATTAATCAAGTGAGTTCTCAACAGATGCACTTGTAGAGAAATCAAAACAAAATGATATGAGTAGCTATCATGAATTTCCTAGGAACAGTGCTTTCAAGCAATCAAACAAGACTAAAAAACACTAGTTATTTGAAGTTACCTCACATAACTTAAAATATTGTAAGGAAGACCAGCTATTCTGTACTCCTTCCAAATCAGATAACAAGCTTGTAAATCTTTGGCATTGACACAAGCACTGAGGAGGAAATCAAGACTTTGTCGTGAAGGGAGGAGACCAATATCTTTTTTAATAGCCTGAAGGAGATCCAAGCCTAACTGTAAATTTATTGGGTCTTGTTCCGCAATCTGGTAGAAAACCTGTTCCGTGATTACCAAATGAATACCAAGCAATAAAACACATCAGAGCTAAATAAAGGCCTCATTATTAATGAATACAATTTTGTCAAGTAAAAGTATCATATGCATTGGGGAGCTTTATCTAGCACACAAGAACTGATGCGAGAGTATATAAATCACAGAACCCAAAAAGAACCGAGTTTCTACGAAATATAATTATGTGTTCCAATACAGAGCAGAGAAAAGGAAGAAGTGCAAAACCTCATCGAATAGAACTTCCTTAGCCACTTCATCAGACTTGTATACATCTACCAGCCTTTTAAGCAAGTCGACAATAGATCTATTACAAAAGAGGGGGAAATTAAAGCAACTCCAAATTTCAGCAATATTCTCAAGAAACAATTATGATTTTAGACCTGAAATGATTTTTCCGAATACAATATGTTATGACCCTATAGGAGGCATCCACCCATTGATCGAGGCCATTTAATTGCTCAAGTAGGTTGAGCAATCTATGCAAATCTCCTTCAGCTTGAAGATTTTCCTGCAAGATTTTAATTTAAAAGGGTAACTGTGTCAGAATATTGAAGGTGTCAAGGAAAAGATCCTGGGAAAGAGCACATATGCCAAAAAAACACTTACAATAAGACAGGTGACCGCTTTTGGCTCCAACTTGCATTGAGCTTCTTCCATTTCCTTATATATATCAAGGGCATCTGATATTTTCCCATGTGAAGCAAGAGCTGAAATAAGCACACTTCTAATTTCATTGAAACCCTTTGCAGATACTCCTTGATCACAGATTACCTGCACATCCATTGATGCTTCTAAATAATCAGAACAACTCATATTTTTTTTTGGCAAGATCATGCCCCTAACAATGAGAGAAGTAAAAGAATATATTATCGCATAGATGTTCTACACAGCGGTTATCAGTTTTAGAGCAGTTCAATTTTTTTCTCCAAGGAGTATATTTCACATGAAAGCTTCCGATTTGACAACATAAAAAACACCACGTTAGAATTTACACTATATGTAGCATAGCTTCAAAGAAGCTTATAAATTTATCTCTTAAAATACAAGTACGCACCCACCAATCATATGGCAGAAGAAACTTCAAGAAAATTAAATAAATACAGTGAAGTAGACAATTGAAATCAGGGGGAAACCAGCTATTAAGAATTTATGGATCTAACAAAGGATTTAGCATGAAAAAAAGGAAAAAATATGTCCATAAAAGATTTATAGAACACTCGTTGTGTACCTGTTTAGCCTTTTCAAACTGTCCAGAAGCTGCATATCCATTTATTAGGGCCATATATACATGCTTTGTGAGTTGAACTCCAGAATCTTTCATCTCATCGAGAAACTACAAATTTTCAAATTACCAACTATGATAGTTCCACATTTGTAGCCAATGTCAACAAGATAAGCATCTATCTACTAACATGAAAAGAAAAGGCAGATATTTCATAAACAAAGAAAAACAAAGAGCAAAAGAGTCTATGCCCGAATAAATCAGATAAAGGAAGCAGATTCATGGAACCAGTTACCACTGAGAAACATTTTATGAAAATTTTGTGAAGATTGCTTTAAGAGAATTACATTCACATAAAGGACAATCTTTACATTAAATGGAAAGACTAGCACCATGCTGATGGATGTATTGATGGAACACAGTTAAACTTTGTACGCTAATTATACATCATTCAATAAGATTTCCTCTCTTTTGATATGAGGGTTAAGTAGAATTTCTTATGCCTTCACTAGTTAATTTGCAATACACGGTTTCTATCCCACTCTATGAACCGGTTATGAACTTCTTGTTTTAGCCACAATTTTCTTCCAAAGCAGTATCTACATAAAATATGAAGGTTTTCAACTTCTTTTATATGGTTAACTCCAATCCCCAAACTCTCATAGGAATGGGGATTTGCAGGATGCTAGCCTGACTTTTGATAGTGTATGAGCTGAACTAGTCTTGTAATCTTAATAAGCTCAATATGAGCTAGATTTCGTTCTTATAATCTTAATACGCTCAATATAAGCTAGCTTTCCTTCTATAATCAAAGCACATTATATCTCCATTTTAACTTTTACTAAACAATTACTGAACCACCATCTCATAAAAACGAGAATTATGAAAGAGAAATAATCTAGAAAAGCTGACAAATGAAAATAATGCATCCACTTACACAATAAAACTTAGTTACACCAGAGAAATGAGAAAAGCAAGAATAATCTACAGTCATATTCCCAAAAAGACAATTTTGCCAAGTCACAACAAATGTTCTTTATCAAGATCACAAAACAGATATGTAAAACCAAGGACCTTAGATATGTCATCCTCATTCGTGCAGTTGCTTATCAGATAGCTGAAAGTCTGAGAGTCTGACTTCACATTAGCATCTTCCATTCGTTTGAGAACCCCTAATGCAGCACGAGTGTCTTTCTGCCAGATGTTCAGCAAAAAAAAGGTCAAAAGTCAAAAAAAAAACAGAAGTAATCAGCACCATCCAACCATTATTACATCCATAGATAGGGAAATACAAGCAACAAATTCTAAAATAGAAGTAACAAAAACCATCAAGCAACAACTATGGTTTGCAGGATTTTGGACAGCCTTTCACACACGCAACAAGGCAGTTTTCTGTATCTAAAATGCATGCACAAGATATTCCTTTTTAAAAAAGGCAGTAAATTTGTATTTATCAGCATTTAGGGCTATGCTGTTCACCTCCAAAAATTTACAAGAAAAGACACAGATACTTATAAGGATCCTATAACATTCACTAGTTGGATTTCTTCTTCTATATTTTTTTTCGTTACATCAAAAGCTAAAATAGTAATAACTTTTCTTTTGATCTTCTGTAATGAGCATTCTCTCCCTTCAAAAATCCTCTGGTTTCTCTCCTAACATATAATCCACCAAATGCAAGTTGGAACTATTCTCCATCGTCTCTTCTGGTTTTTACTTTCATGTTCCACCTTTCCTCAAACAGCAGCTAAGGAAGTCTGGGTGTGCTCTGGCGTGCTCCAGTTCACACTAATCAGTTGGGCTTGAACATATGAATTATCTATATCTAGTCTGGTCCATTCAGGTTTGTCTTGTTGCAATACTAGATAATTCAAGGAAAGTAGGAGCTCTCTAAATCTCGTAAGCCTTAACACTGATAACTGCTTTGATCCCGAATTCCCAATTAATTTTGCCATCACAAAAATGTTTTTAAAAAATAATTGTGGTGTATGTACCAACTTATGCGCACCTCGACTAATTCTACGAAATACTTGTTCCCTACCACCAAAAATAGACAACATGTACTCTGCTCATGATTAGACAAATTGAAAGATATCACCTAGTGTTTTTATCTCTGTTGGGATTTGAACCTTAGACCTCATGATTCTCCTCCCACTTTATTGACCACTAGGTCACACCCTTGGGTGCTTGCCATCATATATATATTTATCGACTACATGATTTATGTCAGTATAAAAAAGCTAAAGATTATAATCATTACTTTTATTTTATTTTTGACTAAGGATTATAATAATGAATTCTTAATAGTAAATTTTAAATTCTCTCAAAATAATGAACAATTTTAAAAGGAAATTCTAAAGACCATGTATCCAAAAATATGAGAGGATGAATTTTGAACATTGAGTTACACTTAGAATCATGAAAAAACATTTTTAAACACTTTCTCAAATTTTTGAAAAGAAAAGCATTACTTAAAATTAAATGAATACAAAACGTGTAATTAACTAAACATGTAATAATATAAAAAGCATTTTTGTGCATTTAGATGTGTGTAGGCACATACTACTACTATGTGCATTTCACATTCGATATGCACATAAACCCAAGTGGGTCTTAATACGTAAACAAATATGGTAACCAAGAAGATAACATTTGATGCAGAATATGAAACCGGAATTATTTTTAAAAATACGAACTAGATGACCTTAGCTCTTGTTGTACAGCTCATGTAGAGATACAATCAACTTCTGCCACATAATTTAGTGAAATTATTAACATAAACTTGCTAGAATTATTATTACGTCTAGATCCAATAAAAAAGTTAAACCTTACTGCACAAATGATACAACTTAAAATTATGCAATATCCTTCAACGTCTTTGTTCCTTTCACTCAAAAAGATGTTCTATAGGTACTCTGAAAGAGGCCCGGTCGAATGAAGATCACAAGATGCAACAAATGGGTTTGAGAGCAAAATTTAGTTGTTCTGCACATAGATAATGTATGACAACTCAAGCATAGAAGACAACAGATAAAGGGGAACCCACCTCTCGGAAATATCCTCCCATTATGGCATTGTACATGTTTGTGGTAGGCATCAAGTTAAACTTCTCCAAATCCTTGAGCATGTCATATGCACCTTCAAACTGCAGTTAGGACAACATAGAGAACATAGAGCTTGGCTAGTTAAGCGACTCATTCAATATTTATATACAAATATTATCCCCTGATATGAAGAGGAAACTTACATCCTTTATTCTCACAGTCATGTTTATCATAATCCTGAAGGTCTCACTATTTGGCTTGATATCATGACGAAGTATCATTGGATACATTCGATGAACCTAAGATTCATGAGGATAAACATTAAAACATGATTTATGACAACACTATATGAATCAAAGATACAAGAGATACACAATGGACAATTTTAAATATAATCACTATGGTACTAGCTGCTCACTGGAGAAACTCCTAACGTAATTTTCAAATCAAAGAATCAGCCAACCAGTGATCCAGTTAACAATGAGGGAAGAAGAGAACATCCACAGGTTAAATTCAACTGAAAAATCTATCATTGCCATGATTTACTTTTTACTTGGTTTGACATCATGAACTTAGTACTTATTCATGACTGATAAGACATGGATTAATAATTGTGAAGTCCATTTGCTATTTAATACATAACCTATTTGGAGACTCCAACTTTGTTGCTCATAAGGGTTAAAAGCTCCAGCTGAGCAGATTGTGGGAAATAAGTCCTTTCTCTTTTGAGAAGATGAACTGTTTCTTTACTTTTGCCTCTAAAGATTGACATTCACATTACAACAACAACATACATAGTGTAGTCTCACAAAGTTGATCTAAACATCAAGATTAACCGCATAAAATAACTTCTTAGCACACACTAGGCAATCAAAAAGAACTAAATAATGCACCCATATACAAGAATTGTACCAACAAAATTGAAACCTTAAAACGGATTTGATTTTCTATGAACAACACCTAATCTAGTAAAGAGAAATAATGGCAAAGAGGTCATTCCTTGAGTGAAAAAATATACTTGTTTATGCACTTTAGCAACCATCTGGTCGTTGATTTCTATAATTTTCAAATGTCCAGTGCTGAAGTGCAAAGACCCCAAGGGTCTTAAAACCATCACTAACTACTTAGTACATTAGTTTTTCGAATAAAACATGCTGCCCAGGATGGTCTAAGACTAGTGTACATTCGGTAACATTCGGTAATGATCATCAAAACTGTATTCTAACTACATACATGTTAGCAACTTTTTATATATTCTGTTTTTTCTGACCGTGGTGTCCGGGCCAGCTTTCGCGCACCTCAACTAATTCCACGGGATACCTGCCACCTCCCACCTCCTACCAGAAACAAGTAACTCTATCCACCAAGGCTAGTCGAGATGGGAAGAATCACCTAGTGTTTTTTGTCTCCCCCGAGTTTCAAACCTGAGACCTCAGGATTCTCAAACACTTCATTGACTATTAGGCCACATCCTTGAGTGCTATACATGATAGCAAATTTATGAGAACCAAGGAACATTTGTGACAGTTAAATCTCATCTAATTTATGTGTCCTAGCCCAAACTAAACAATTAAAGTAGATTAAGCTAATAAACTAAGACATCAAAAAGATGAGGGATTCAAACTAACCTACCAAATTATACTCACGGCTTTTATCGCAGGCTTCAAGTATGGAATTAAATGTCTCCAACGATAATGTCAAACCTGCTTCAAACATTTGATCAACCATATCTAATGCAGCATGTACCTATTTACAAAGTTGCAACTGTCAGTACATTAGAAAACTTCACACATTAACCAGAACATGTAATGACTCTAATTTTGCACAACGAAGTCTCTAAGCACTGAATAGAATATCTTTAAATAATCAGTTCATACCTTAAATAACTCACAACAGTACCGAATAAGCTTCTCATACTGGGAAAATGTTGGCCTAAGCTCCAACTCCGCATGTAAATTTTTGAATTCAAGGATGACATCTTCAACCTGCCATTAATAACAGAGCAATCAGAATAATATTTCACTGATGGACAGATATCGAGTATTAGCATAACTACAGATCAGCTTGGCAACTGCAATAGTTTACCTACAAATTTCCAACCAATTCCGTTAGCAGAGAAAAGAAATGCTTATCGCATCCAGGAGAATAAAAAATAATTAGAAGCGCAAAATACAACACCACGCTATATTCCCTTTAACTTCCATTATTCCAGTACATGTGACATCAGTTGACACTGTTTGACTGAACACAGAACTTAAGGTGCAAATTGAACTTGTGATTTGCGCAAACAAACAGCCCCTTAGATATTTTATCCAATAATCTTTTGATTCAGCATTTAAAATTTTCTGACTTATGCAAGCATCATGTGAATGTATACCAAGGGAGATCATAAGTGGAATTAATGAGAAGTTCCTCACCGCACTTGGCATGCTAATTGTATAATTACAAATGAATTTTGAGATGTCTTTTGCTCCAATACCTGCTTTGAGAGAGGCTATATTAGGATGCGTGAAGCCGTGAATGGAATATAAGTTGAAGAGATAAGGACACTTTGTTAATCAATAAGATTACCATAGAAGTAAAAGATCTTCTAACAGCAACAGAAAAAGGAAAATCTTCAGTTTCCTTATAACTGATGCCAATACTCACAACATTTTCCCTATACAGTAATTTTTATTTCTTTTTTTAACCGTATAGCAATATCAGTTTGCAGAATCAGATAATAATCCTTTCTAAGATGTATTGGGACAAGATACCGTCATACAGGTCACACTATGAGTTAAACAATCATGGCAACCTTCACTTTAAAGTACCCAATGCAATTAGAAACAATTTGGCTAAACATGAGGCCCTTGATTGTTGAATTAGCTTTAGAGGTGCCTCTAAAGAAAAATAAGGTGACAAGTTACCTGTTGTTACCAACTCCTGAAGAAATATCTTAGCGAAGGACTCCAATAGCAACTTCCCCAAGAACTTGAAGATATTTGCGACAAAATCAATAGATGAAACTTTTGTTATGTCAATAGTTCTTAGAACCCTCACAAAATCCTCAACTCGGTCACTTTCGCACAGTGCTAAGAGGTAGTTTTCTGCAACATGTTAACATTGTGAAAGTCTAAAATATGGCAATAGTACAGTAAAGCATCTGCCAAAACTCATCATGAGATGCATTTAAGAAATGATTCGTAAGATTCTAAGATGTTACCGCATTGCAAAGAGACTCTAAATTCATCAACAATTTGCAAATGCATTATAAATATCATGTACAGTAAACATGATAAAAGAGGCATGCAACTCAATCATTTTTATCACTAGTCATTAAGTGCAAGGTACCACAAGTAATTTCTAATCAGCAGGATCAAACAACCAGAGTATAAAAACTAAATTTGTAATAGGGGTATATGTCAGTAAATTGCAAACCTTGAAAGGCAGATTTATCAGCACCATCATAAAGAGAAAGATGGTAGAGGAGTTCTTCTATTTTATCTTCATTTTCCACCTTAGCCCAAAGCAACATCTCATAGTAAGTTAATCTCACAAGTGAATCAGCATTTCCATCCGTAATGAGCTCACAGTAAAAATCAAAATCTTGTACCATGCCAAAATCAATAAAATACATAAGAATTGAACCATAGCTCTCCTCTTTTAATTGAAAACCCTGTTCCTTCATTGATTTTAGTAGTTGATATGCCTTTGAAAGCTGCTTCAACGACACCTCTTCATCATTACTTTCTCTGGCCTTCTCTATACAGAGTCTTATCAGCGCATTATATTCTTTCAGGCCAGTTTCTCGTCCCAATTTACCAAACACCTTAATGGTAGTATCAGTCCCCAATTTACAGGCACATTGTTCAACTAACTGGTGGAAACGACCTACCTGAGAACTCTTGAAGGTCCACTTTTCCTTCCTTTCTCGTGCTATTTCTTTCCGCCGCAATGAAATGCTGCATTTTTCTACATTTGATAACCATGGTACATCCAATACATTTTCCAAGCAACTTGCATTACTACTCTCTTCTGGATCGCTCAAATAAGAATCTAAATCACCTATATAGATAATCAGAAGAATATATAGGTAAAATGGGATGCAAGACAATTGCATACAGACAACATATGAAAAGATTAATAGATATTCTAAGTTGTGCATTCTTTGTCCACATCTAGTTACATCACAAGGAATTCAGTAAAAAGAATATGCAGTTTCCAAGCCACCAAGAAGCCATGAGAAAAGATCTTAACGCACCAACTTGGTATGCTCTAGAAATAACAATAATTTTTTTTAAAAAAAAAAGGTACTACTTCAAAATGCTTTGCTAGTTTGTTCAGTTGGAATTTCTTACCACTGAAAATAGCATTGATATATTATTGGATTTTCTTAGCTCCTTGAACTTAGCATTGTACCGGAGGTAACCTTTGGGACCTTTTGTAAGTATGCATCTTCTTTATTTTTTGATTAAAATTAACTACTTACTTCATCAAAAATAAATAAAAGATAATAATACAACCACACATATTACTTTCTTGATATCTCTTAAGCCCCCAAGATAATGCATAAATATCAATACAAGGATAAGAGTAGCTGGCCAAACATCATAATTTACATGTTTGTTCAACCTCTGGCTGTCAAATATCATTATAATTACAAGAATTCCCAAGACAGAGAACCACAACAGATTCAGATAGATTCAAATCTTAAACGGGGGAATGACATTTTAGACATTTGTGGCAGAACTTTCCAATTTGGCAATTGAAAATTTGTGGTAACTCATTTAAGTCTTCAATGGTCACAGAGTGAATTATTGAAGCTCCAAGATACCCCACACTCCAAAAAAATCTTGACTCGTGAAGGAAGGAAACAAGACATATTGACAGATATATTTACCATTTCAATGTACATTTAGCAGAGAAAGGTAAAACCACCTTCTAGCTCGTCATAGGAGTTAGGAAAGCTGTGTACATAACGAAAGTTCCCTAAATCCGAGCCAAAGGAAGAATTAAATTTAGTCAGTACAGGAAAAGTACAACTCGCAGGAAAGCAGGAGAGATTCTTCACCTATTACTCTAACAAACTAATATTGTCCCAAGAACAATAAACTAAACATGATGTTGTACCAATATGATGGTATCTATCATAATGTGCATTCATATTTAACAACTCATCTCTAATTTGAACAACTGAGTCCATGCAATATACCAAAGTAAAAAAAACTATACAAAGAGCCAACAAAAGAATAAACAAAGAGAAGGAACTATTTCAGAAAAAAAAAACGAAAGTTAGCTGTCCTCCTCAGATTTTAACATATCTAAGACTTAGGGTCCATTTGGTTACTGGTATTAGGGGGCTTAAGTTCATCAACTCTTCACTTATAAATGCATTTGATGTTCAGTTGTGGCCTTGTCGGTATAAGCTAAAACTAGGATAAAATCATACCAAAATCATGAGAATAAGTGGGACTACCTATCCTGGTTATAATCAATCTCAGGGACTTAACCTTGCTTTGAACCAAACAACCCGTACAATACAAACTGTAATGAATACACCTAACTAATCAAATTAACACAACAAAAAAAGAAAAGATAAAAACATACCACAGAGTATCGATGATATTTCACTTGACAACAGTTTTGATGATTCCCCTACACAAACAAACAAACCCAAAACACATAAACTAATTAAACACCTTTAAATATTCCTCCTTTTGCCTTTATAACAATGAGTTACATTTCTCAGATATCTCATACAAAAAAACAAACTTTCTGAAATAATAATTATTACAACAAAACATGAAGCATTATTACAACAAAACATGAAGCATAATTCCACAAGTGGGGTTTAGCCACGTAGTGTATACGCATATCTTACCACTATCAAAACAAATCAATAAAGTTAGAGCAAATAAGAATTGGGAAAATGTGCTTACCATAGTCAGCAGCAGACTTAAAGTTGAAACTTTCAGCAGCTATTTCACTGAGAGACTTAGAAGAATCATTAGAGGGTTTAGAAGATGGAGATCCATATTGTTTTAGGGCAACACCATTGGCTGAAGTTGAAGGGGAAACAGGTTTCCATTGCTTTGATAATTTAGTAGCGGCACGGAACAAAGATGTTAGGGTTTTGGATTTGGAACCGGGCATGAGCAATGACCCAACTGGATTCTTGCTTCACTGTCAACTCAAAGCTTACCACAGCACAGATTAAACAAAAAGATTCAATCTTTTTTGCAGAAACACTCAATTCTAACAGTTAGATTTGATTATGTTGAGTTAAATTAGTGTTTAATTTGATCTAAAACTGCATAATCCAAGAAAGGAATTTGATCTAAAACTGCATAATCCAAGAAAGGAATTTGGTGAATGAAGAAATTAAGGAACTGACTATGAAAGGAGCCAACAACGTTCACAATACAAAGGTTCTTCGAGGCTAAAGTGAAATTTGCACAAGTACTATTAGATCCTCGATTTTAAAAAAATTATAATTTATTTTCTGATTTTATCTTAATTATGCGAGAAATAAATTTATTTTTAATTATAATTAGTAATTTATTATTACTGGTACTAAATATTTCCAAAGTTGTACTTTGATCAGTACTCTCTTCATTTCCATTTATATGACATTTTTTAAATTTTGAAATTCAAACAAGTTTAGTTTTTATTATAAATTTTTTAAATATTTTTAAATTGTAAATTATTATGATTTATACTACTTTTTACATAATTTATAAATATAACTTTTTTTAAAAAGATTTTAGGTCTAAATTTTTAATCGAATTTAAATGTTTTAATTTTTAGAAAATATCACATAAATTGAGATCGTCATGTGAGTTCCTTTCCATTTTATTTGTATTGGCAGACAATCAATTTTGAAATAGTAGAAAGAACTTTGTTTTCCTTCCTTTCTTGAAAAGTGAAAAATATGCTTTTATCACTTACTCCTTGTTTGAATGGTTTTTATTCGTTGTGTTATAATATATTGTTATTTTAAATATAATATTTGTTTTATTTGTTATTTGAATTTGAGTATATCGTATCATTTAAGTTTATTGTAAGATAATGATAAAAAAATTGATTTTATGTAACGAATGATTTGACGTGATTGCATCAATACCTTAATATTTATTTTTATTTTATCTCTACTTATATTCAATAATTCTATTTTTATCGTGTACCATGTCATTTCATAGTATTTCTATCCTAAAAACTACGATTTTTTAAATTTATCATTTAAATTATAGATATGTGACGTTATATAAGGACGGAGAACGATACAATATATAAAATACCATACATTGACAATGATGGACGATTAATTTATCTTCTAGACAAGATTTTATTAATAATAACGTGTGGAGAATGATTCTAAAGTTACCTTAAACTAGTCCGGCCAGGTCTCAAGAATCTTAAAAACAAACACTTCAAATTTTTTTTTTTAAAAAAAAATTATACACTACTATGTCACTTTTAATAGATAAAACTACAATTTTAGTAAAAAAAGTATAATAAATAACCTAGAAAATAAAGCATATTACTTATTATAATATGTTGATATATATTGATATACATTATTTATTGTTATGTACTTAAAGTTAAACCCCTCAACTCCATCAACGAATGTGATGCACTAGATTATGGCTACTAATTCTTTTAAGCATGAAGTATTGATAAATTTAAATTAGTCGAGATTCAATATAAGTATTGATCAAACACAAATAAATTTAATGTTAATAACTTAAAATTTTGAATCTGCTCTCTTGATTCTAATTTGTCACGATAAGAATTAAGAAATAATTAAAAACAAGGAGACCAAACTAGAATTGACAAAACCAACAAATTTGTTAAGTTTTAAGGCTACCAACAAACAAAGCCGGCAAATACAAACTTTATTGCATATTCCCTTTTAGCTAATAATCTGCCCTGTGGCCTGCAAAAAGCATATTATAAAAACAAGATTAATTATAGTGTTTTTTGTGTATTGTTTCTATAATGGGAGGTAATAATAAACAAGGCATGTTCAGATTTGCTGATAAAAAAGATAAGATGTTAATGTTCTTTGGAACATTAGGAAGTATGGGAGATGGTCTTCAGATTCCACTAATGATGTTTGTGCTTAGTGATGTAATTAATGATTATGGAAATTTAAGTAATTCTGTTTCTATGAAGACTGTCAACAAGGTGATACAACGATTAATTAGCTTTAATTTGCATGCTAATTAGTAGTAAACATTTGTTAAGAGTGTTTTGTTTTCATTGCAGTATTCTCTCAGGTTACTATATGTTGCTATTGGAGTTGGACTGGCTTCTTTTGTTGGTAAGTGAAACTAAGTTTCATTTTCTCTCTTGATTTGACACAAAAAGGCGGATCAACGACAAGGGTGAGGCTAGTTCAAGTGGTTGAGCACCTTCACTAGGTTCGAGTAACACTATTGATCCTTCTGATGGGGTTACAATATATAGTTTGATGTACTAAGTTCTCGGAATTGTCTTATCTTAGAGCAGGGGTAGCCTCAGGTGGGAAGGGTCAGGGGTTCGCTCTTTGGATTATTTGACTATGAACTTGGTTATTAGTATTATATATTAACTTGATATTGTTATGAAAACTTACAAACTTCAAATCCTGGATCGTTTTTTTTTGTGTGTGTGTGATGGTAACAAAAGATGACATATTGAAACATTTGTGAGTGCAGAAGGATTATGTTGGGCAAGAACTGCAGAAAGACAAACATCTAGAATGAGATTAGAGTATCTAAAATCTGTTCTGAGGCAAGAAGTTGGATTTTTCGATACACAGGCAGCTGAATCTTCCACTACTTATCAAGTAATTTCGACTGTATCAGCTGATTCAACTACCATCCAGATCACCATAGGCGAGAAGGTATGTAAATATTCTCTTCCATTTGTGCTGTGAATAATTTGTTGCTGTTGTAAATAGTTGTAACAACAACAACATACTCGTCAAGGGAGCCAAGATTCGGTATACATGTATAAAAGGTACTAGAGTAATATTTAACGTATATACATAGTATAATTTTCTAGCGGGAGATGTTCAAATGACCACCCTTCTGTCAATGAAGTTCTGCAATACTTAATCAGAAGATTTATAGTAGTAGTAATACTTTTGCTTCTCAAATAACGTTGTATAACTATAATATTATTTTAGTTGATAGAAAAAAAATGTAATAGCCAATCTTTGTTCTCAAGTTTTGCATTTTGTAGTCTCTAATCTTTACTTTGTGCTTTCATTCAGATACCTGATTGCCTGGCTTACATGTCGTCCTTCCTGTTCTGTCATATCTTTGCCTTTCTACTCTCATGGAAGATCACTTTGGCCGCGATACCATTCACCTTAATGTTCATCATTCCTGGACTTGGATTTGGTACAATGATGATGAATGTGGGAATGCAGATGATAGAGTCATATGGAGTTGCAGGAGGAATAGCAGAACAAGCTATTTCTTCAATAAGAACACTGTATTCTTATGTGGCTGAGAACCAAACTCTCGAAAAGTTCAGTCAATCGTTGCAGAAAGTTATGGAACTAGGAATTAAGCAAGGATTTGCTAGAGGGCTGTTGATGGGAAGCTTAGGAATGGTTTATATTAGTTGGGCTTTTCAAGCATGGCTCGGATCGATTCTAGTTAGCAAACATGGAGAAAAAGGAGGTGATGTATTTGTAGCAGGTTTCAATGTTCTTATGGGAGGATTGTAAGTTTTCTTACACCTTATGTTGCTCGGACTCTTCAAAAAAATGTCACTAGGTAGGTGTCGAATCCTCCAAAAGTAGTGCATTTTGGAGGATCCGAGCAATATAGTTCTCACCTTAATACTCATGTTTTTAGTCTCTCTATATGTTGCTAGAAATGATGTTGATTAAGACGTTCATGTTCCTGCAGAAACATTCTGTCGGCTCTTCCAAATCTTACAGCAATCACGGAGGCAAAGTCTGCTGCAATTCGGATCACAGAGATGATTGATCGACAACCAGCAATCGACACTGAAGATAAGAAGGGGAAAGCATTGTCATATGTAAGAGGAGAAATTGAATTCAATGGTGTCTGCTTCAGTTACCCCTCAAGGCCCGATGCGCCTATCTTGCAAGGCCTGAATCTTAGAATTTCACCGGGGAAAACTACAGGACTTGTTGGGGGTAGTGGTTCAGGAAAGTCCACAATCATTTCATTGCTTCAGAGATTCTATGATCCCATTGAAGGCGATATTTCATTGGATGGTCACAAGATAAAGAAACTCCATATAAAGTGGCTGAGGTCCCAAATAGGTCTGGTTAATCAAGAACCAATTCTCTTTGCAACAACCATAAAAGAGAACATACTGTTTGGCAAAGAGGGAGCAACTATGGAAGAAGTGGAGAAGGCAACAAAAGCTGCAAATGCTCATGATTTCATTATAAAGTTACCAGATGCATATGAAACTCAGGTACATAGCCTCAGTTTCATAATACTCCCTCCTTTTCAATTTGTTCGTCTGATTTTGACTTGACGGAGTTATAGAAAGTAAAAGATACTTTTGAATCTTGTGGTCGTAAAGATAGGTAGAATGTGTAAAATGTCATTTAATCTTGTGGTCTTAAACGTGCTATGTGGAAAGTTAGAATGAAGGAGTTGTTTTTTTAAATAGGTTGAAAAGGAATGTAAGACAAACAAATTGAAACGGAGGAAGTGTGATAGTAAAAAGAAAACCACATCACTACAAGTGAAACTGTGTTTAAAGTCCTTGTTATAATTGTACCTTCAAATGTTGCAGGTTGGGCAATTTGGTCTGCAGTTATCTGGAGGACAAAAGCAGCGAATAGCCATAGCGAGGGCTTTGATAAGAGATCCAAAAGTCTTGCTGCTTGATGAAGCTACAAGTGCATTGGATTCACAGTCTGAAAGAGTTGTACAAGAGGCCCTTGATCATGCATCTATGGGGAGAACTGCAATCGTCATAGCTCACCGTCTGTCCACCATTAGAATGGCGTATAGGATAGTAGTTCTTCAACAAGGGAGAGTAATAGAGTCTGGAACACACGAAGAGCTTATGCAAATGACTGATGGTGAAGGTGGAGAGTATTACAAAATGGTGCAGCTGCAGCAACTAGCCACATTAAATGATGTCGCCAATACCCCTAATCAAAAGACTGGTGGAAGACGTAGCTATCGTAAAGGTAGTAATACCCCTCAAAGTCCATTCAACATGATATCTAGTGCAGCAGCCACACCGGTTATGTACCCGTTCAGTCCAGCATTTTCCAGAAGTACACCATTGTCAGTTCCTTACTCCGTCCAGTATGAAGAATCATATGAAAGTTATGATAACCATTTGACAAAAGTGGCTCATCCAGCGCCTTCACAATTGCGTTTACTCCAAATGAATGCTCCTGAATGGGGTAGAGCTTTGCTCGGATGCATAGGAGCGATAGGCTCGGGAGCTGTTCAGCCAATAAATGCCTACTGCGTTGGGGCAGTTATATCTGTTTACTTCCGTCCTGATAAATCCTCCATCCAATCTCACGCGAGGATCTATTCTTTCATATTCATAGGTCTTGCTGTTTTCAACTTCTTCACAAATGTAATCCAACACTACAATTTTGCTGTCATGGGAGAAAGGCTAACCAGAAGGATAAGGGAGATGCTGCTTGCCAAACTCATGACGTTTGAGATCAAATGGTTTGATCAAGATGAGAACACGAGTGCATCTATATGTGCTCGGCTATCAACTGAGGCAAACATGGTTCGTTCCCTTGTGGGAGACCGTATGTCATTGCTAGTTCAAGCATTCTTTGCTGCTACATTTGCTTATACATTAGGACTTTTCCTAACATGGAAGCTGTCCTTAGTGATGATGGCAGCTCAGCCTTTGCTCATTGGAAGTTTTTACGCGAGGACTGTACTGATGAAGAGTATGTCTGTAAAAGCACAGAAAGCTCAAAGAGAAGGAAGCCAACTAGCAAGTGAAGCTGTTATTAATCATAGAACAATCACCGCTTTCTCATCTCAGAAAAGGATAGTAGGGCTCTTTAGAGACTCATTAGAAGGTCCTAGAAAGGAAAGCATACGACAATCTTGGTATGCCGGTATAGGTCTATGTAGCTCTCAATTCCTAGCTGCAGCTTCTACAGCTTTAGCTTACTGGTACGGCGGAAAACTATTGTCACAAGGAGACGTATCTCCTGAGAAACTTTTTCAAGCATTTCTAGCATTGCTTTTCACTGCTTATACTATTGCTGAGGCAGGAAGCATGACTAAAGATATATCTAGAGGAAATAATGCTGTGGGTTCAGTCTTTGCAATCCTCGATAGAAACACCGAGATCAATCCAGATAATTCATCAGCAATAGATGCAACGAGAACACAAATAAGGGGACGTGTGGAGCTGAAAAGAGTATTCTTTGCTTATCCATCAAGACCAGATCAGCTGATTTTCAGAGGATTAAGCCTCAAGATAAGTGCAGGAACTACAGTGGCATTAGTTGGACAGAGTGGTTGTGGAAAATCAACGATAATTGGGCTTATTGAAAGATTTTATGATCCAGATAAAGGATCAGTCTATATCGACGAAAGGGATGTTAAAGACTACAACTTGAGATCCCTGAGGCAAAGTATTGCATTAGTTAGCCAAGAACCAACTCTCTTTGCAGGAACTATCTACGAGAACATTGCATATGGAAAAGAGAACGCCAGCGAATCTGAGATAATAAATGCTGCTGTGCTTGCTAATGCTCATGAATTTATAAGGTCAGATATACATTCATCGCCAATTTATTTGAAGTTCTTCCATAATAAATGTCATTTGCTACAGAAAACTGTTGCACGAACTTTAAATTTACCATAATATAACACCTGAGCTTAACTCAACCCCAAAAGTTAGTTAATGAGTGAGACTTTCCCAAGTTCATATAAGCAGATCACCGGTCCATTCCCCACCAATGTGGCACTCTAACACGTTCTTCACGCCCAAGCCCAACTAGAGCGTGATCAGGGATGGACCTGGCTCTAATACTATGCAATTGAATGGAGTTAGTTGTTGTCTTATTCCAATAGGTAAGCAATGTATAAATACAGCACGTTAGTGCTAACTTAGGAAAGAAAAATAAATAAGGATCACTACGAGTGTGCTGCGTAACTATATCTATGTAACAACCAATAACTAAATTACTTTGTAATGCAGTGGGATGAATGATGGATATGAAACTCAATGTGGACAAAGAGGAGTGCAACTATCAGGAGGTCAGAAACAAAGAATAGCCATTGCCCGAGCAATACTCAAGAGCCCGAAAATCCTGTTGTTAGATGAAGCAACTAGTGCTCTTGACACTGTGTCTGAAAGCGCGGTCCAAGAAGCACTAGAGAAAATGATGGTTGAACGAACATGCATTGTCGTGGCTCATCGTCTATCAACAATACAGAAAGCTAGTTCCATTGCTGTTATACAAGATGGAATAGCTGCAGAACAAGGCTCACATTCTGATCTACTTTCTATAGGAAAATATGGTTCATATTATTCTTTGGTAAAGTTACAAGGGGGAAACTCTCCTTACACGTAAACTTAGAAAAAATAACTTGTCTTGTGCTACATTTGACATCATTTTTGTAAATTGAGATATGGTATCCGAACCGTTCTTTCACGTTTTCAACGATATGACATTTTTTTAAAAAAGACAAAATATTTATTTTTTCTTGATATTATAAAAGTGATAAATGAAATAAATAAATATATATTTAAAATAGTGGAAAAATAAAATTTAAGAGAAGGGGTAATATAGTAATTTCAACAATAAATGAGTAGACACAGAATTTTACTCATAAAAAAGCTATGCGCAAACTTGTTTTATACCTTATCTTATTTGTTCTTTCTATTTAGATAACACTGAAACGTTTCTCACGTTTTCAAGAACAAGACGTTTTCATAAAATATAAATTATTTATCTTTTCTTGATATTATAAAAGTAAGAAATGAAATAAATAAATAAATATTTAAAATAGTGGGGGGAAAATCAAAGAGAAGGGGTAATATAATAATTGCAACAATAAATGAGATGACACGAAATTTTACTCATAAAACGCAAGGGACAAACACGTTTTATGATTTATCTTATGAGTTCTTTCTATTTAGGTATCTCTGAAGTGTTTTTTCACGTTTTTAACGACATAACCTTTTTTTAAAAGATAAAATATTTATCTTTTCTTGATATTATAAAATTAATAAATGATATAAATAAAATATATCTAAAATAGTCGAAATATAATGATTTTTTTTAAAAGATAAATATTTATCTTTTCTTTATATTATGAAAGTAAGAAATGAAATAAATAAATATATATCTAAAATGGTAGGAAAATAAAATAGAAGAGAAGAGGTAAATGGGTGACACAAAATTTTACTCATATAGTTTTATGCTTTATCTTATCCTCTTTATATCTCTGAAGCGTGTTTTCACGTTTTCAACGACATGACGTTATTTTTAAGATAAAATATTTCTTTTTTCTTGATATTATTAAAGTAATAAGTGAAATAAATAAATATATATCTAAAATAGTGAAAAAATAAAATTAAAGAGAAGGGGCAATATAGTAATTTCAATAATAAATGAGATGACACAGAAGCTTACTCATAAAACGCATTTGACAAAATAAAATTGATGAGAAAGGGTAATATAGTAATTGCAACAATAAATGAGATGACACGGAATTTTACTCATAAAACGCAAGGGACAAACACGTTTTATGATTTATCCTATGAGTTCTTTCTATTTAGGTATCTCTGAAGCGTTTTTTCAGGTTTTCAATGACCTGGCCTTTTTTAAAAAGATAAAATATTTATTTTTCTTGATATTATAAAAGTAATAAGTGAAATAACTAAATAGATATTTAAAATAGTGAAAAATAAAATAGAAGAGAAGGTGTAATATAGTAATTTCAATAATAAATAATTAGACACAGAATTTTATTCATAAAACGCAATTGAAAAACTTGTTTTATGGTTTATCTTATCTGTTCTTTCTATTTAGATATTTTTGAAGCATTTTTTCACGTTTTCAATGACATTACTTTTTTTTAAAAGATAAATATTTATCTTTTCTTTACATTATAAAAAGTAAGAAATGAAATAAATATATATATATAATATATATATATATAGTAGGAAAATAAAATTAAAGAAAAGGGGTAATATAGTAATTTTAACAATAAATGAGATGATACAAAATTTTACGTGACGAGATTAAAAAACTTTAATTGCTTTTTAAATTATTTTTTATATGATGAGTTTAAGATATTTTTGACTGATTTAATATTGAATTTGATTATTGCGTTAATGTTTAATTATTCTAAAGAATAGTTCAACAATAATTAAGAAAATGTATTAATTTGTATATATCAAAGTTATCGATTGCTTTATCATCAACAACTTACAAAGACACCACCTTGAAATCCGTGCCCACATTGAACGGATATGAATTTTTCTAAACTTTTATTTAATAAAAAGACACCACTAACAAGTTACAATAAAAAAGAATCTTTCATTTTTTTTAAAAAAAATTATATTAAAAATAAAAAAATATTTTCGATAAAAAAAATTATTTAATATTTAATATCTATAAAATTATTTTAAATTTATATTTTTATAATTCAATTAAAAAAATATTTTCTATTCAATAATCGTATCCAGTGCACCATATTTTTTGGCGATTACCACTCATATTATTGTGTTTAGTAGATATTTTAGGTGCATAATTGATCTCTTCTTTAAAACTAGGGGCACTTATTATTATACATCCACTTGACACTTGCTTTAGTTGGCTATTTTTTTTATTTTTTATTTTTTGTCAACTACCCCAATTTAAATTTTATTTGATTAAGATATTTTTATGGACCTACTTTATAATTAAAAATATTTTCTATTTGAAAAGGAAGGACAAAAATCATACAATTTTGGTCCAACTACTCCTCTCTTTTTTTTTTTGGCTTTATAAAAAAGGAAAGTGATTAGTAATAAATAATTAAATAATGAAAAAAGGAGGAAATAAAATTTTCGAATTAAAATGTAAAAGAGAAAAAGGAGAGGGAGTAATCATTGTTTAACTTTATCTAAAGTACCCCAATTCGATTTTACATGTATATCAAATTATACAAATATTTTATTAAAATATAGATATTGAATAATTTTATTATTCTTGAACATGTAAATAAAAATTATCTATTATTTCAATTTTTATATAAACTATTATTTGAAATCTCAATTATGATTTTTTAATATCACTTTCTATCCATGATAATTTCAGCTTAAAAAGTTTTGTCAATAATTACATTAATTTTGTTGATGAGGATGACAAGATTTCGGTCATCAATTACATATACACAAATTGAAATAGTAAGCAACTTGATTTTTTTTCTCATAATGATAATGACAAAGACACGAAAAGACAATTCAATATTCACATTGATTTATTTTTATATGATAATAATTACAATAATAATATTCTTATAAAGAAAGAGATCAATTTTGACTGATCCAAAAATTTATTTATTTTTACTATACCAACGTCACTAATTATATCTAATAATGTAAAACAATTCAATCTTACTTAAATATTAATTTGAAATAAACTATTTTTATAACGAAATTACTAAATTTATCCAATAACAAAAAGGTCTTAAGAAGACATAAATTCTTTTTTTGTAATGCTCAAATAAATTTGAGTAAAAAAGAATGAAATTGAGTGATTTTTTTTTAATCATAAGAAAATAAATAATTAATTTCAATATAATAAAACAGTAATATAATTTCATAAATGGAATTCAATACTTACCTCTTAGATATAAAAAATAAATATAAAAATAAAGTGTTTCTAATAAACCCGCAATTTAAATAAAATATTTAATATTTTCAATCAAATTTAAATAATTATATTAAAATATCGTAGAAAAAGAGCAATATATAATACAAGAAAGAAGATTTAAGTACAATTATCAACTATTATTATACTCTAATTTTGTTATATTTAATTTCTTACGGTTAAGGTCATGTTCACGATAAACTCAAAATACGCTGTATGAGGACATATTTTAAATTTTAACCAATAATAAAACTAAGTTATTTTTAGTATATTTTTTTGTTTAACGTGACTTAATTTTTCTTTTCTAGAGGAGCGTGTAA
Organism: Solanum lycopersicum; assembly: GCF_036512215.1. NCBI lineage: Eukaryota > Viridiplantae > Streptophyta > Magnoliopsida > Solanales > Solanaceae > Solanum > Solanum lycopersicum. The sequence continues at coordinate 68,851,076 of NC_090806.1, forward strand.
GTGTCAACCTCATTCTCCTAATTTTCCCAACCACATAAAAAAAAAATAAAGGTAGCTTTTGCGTGTTGATTTGGTACACTACACGTCATTATTACACGTGTTTTCGTATGATTGGTTAATCCATGAGGCGGTTTCCTCTAGAGTCGGCCATACCATCTATAAAATAAAGCTTTCTGCAGCTCATTTTTTCATCTTCTATCTGATTTCTATTATAATTTCTCTGAATTGCCTTCAAATTTCTCTTTCAAGGTTAGAATTTTTCTCTATTTTTTGGTTTTTGTTTGTTTAGATTCTGAGTTTAGTTAATCAGGTGCTGTTAAAGCCCTAAATTTTGAGTTTTTTTCGGTTGTTTTGATGGAAAATACCTAACAATTGAGTTTTTTCATGTTGTTTTGTCGGAGAATGCCTACAATTGGAGTTCCTTTCGTTGTTTTGATGAGAAAGCCCCTAATTTGAGTGTTTTTCCGTCGATTTGATTTTAAAGGTTTATATTCGAGTTTTTTTCGTCGGTTTAATGAGAAGGCCTAAAATAGGAGTTTTTCTGGTTGATTTGACTAAAAAAGCCATGGAATTTTGTGTTTTTGATGTCGCTTTGGTTCTCAAGGCCTAAGATCTGAGTTTCTCCGGTTGTTTTGATGAAAAAGCCCTAAAATTGGAGTTTTTATCTTGTGTTTTAGGTTGTTTTAATCCTTATAATTTGAGTTTTTTCGTTGTTCTGATTGTTGTTTTTATGAATTTTGCAGATGCAGATCTTTGTGAAAACTCTCACCGGAAAGACTATCACCCTAGAGGTGGAAAGTTCTGATACAATCGACAACGTTAAGGCTAAGATCCAGGATAAGGAAGGAATTCCCCCGGATCAGCAAAGGCTTATCTTCGCTGGAAAGCAGTTGGAGGACGGACGTACTCTAGCTGATTACAACATCCAGAAGGAGTCCACCCTCCATTTGGTGCTCCGTCTACGTGGTGGTATGCAGATCTTCGTGAAGACTCTCACGGGTAAGACGATTACCCTTGAGGTCGAAAGCTCAGACACCATTGACAACGTCAAGGCTAAGATCCAGGATAAGGAAGGCATTCCCCCAGACCAGCAGAGGTTGATCTTTGCAGGAAAGCAGTTGGAAGATGGCCGCACCCTAGCTGACTACAACATCCAGAAGGAGTCCACCCTCCATTTGGTGCTCCGTCTCCGTGGTGGTATGCAGATCTTCGTTAAGACTCTTACCGGAAAGACCATCACTTTGGAGGTGGAAAGCTCCGACACCATTGACAACGTGAAGGCTAAGATCCAGGATAAGGAAGGGATCCCCCCAGACCAGCAGAGGTTGATCTTCGCTGGAAAGCAGCTCGAGGATGGTCGCACCCTGGCTGACTACAACATCCAGAAGGAGTCTACCCTCCATCTTGTCCTCCGTCTCCGTGGTGGTATGCAGATTTTTGTTAAGACCCTCACCGGAAAGACCATCACTTTGGAGGTGGAAAGCTCCGACACCATTGATAATGTTAAGGCTAAGATCCAGGACAAGGAGGGAATTCCTTCAGACCAGCAGAGGTTGATTTTCGCTGGTAAGCAGCTCGAGGACGGCCGCACCCTTGCCGACTACAACATCCAGAAGGAGTCGACCCTTCACCTTGTCCTCCGTCTACGTGGTGGTATGCAAATCTTTGTGAAGACCCTTACCGGGAAAACCATCACCCTGGAGGTTGAGAGCTCCGACACCATTGACAATGTCAAGGCCAAGATCCAAGACAAGGAGGGTATTCCCCCAGACCAGCAGAGGTTGATTTTTGCTGGCAAGCAGCTCGAGGATGGCCGCACTTTGGCGGACTATAACATCCAAAAGGAGTCGACCCTGCACTTGGTGCTTAGGCTGAGGGGAGGAATGCAGATCTTTGTGAAGACCTTGACCGGGAAGACCATCACTTTGGAGGTGGAGAGTTCTGACACCATCGACAATGTGAAAGCTAAGATTCAGGACAAGGAGGGGATCCCACCAGACCAGCAGAGGTTGATTTTCGCTGGTAAGCAGCTTGAGGATGGCCGCACCCTTGCTGACTACAATATCCAGAAGGAGTCCACCCTGCACCTTGTCCTCCGTCTCCGTGGTGGTTTTTAAGTTGTGGTTGTCTGGTTGCGTCTGTTGCCCGTTGTCTGTTGCCCATTGTGGTGGTTGTGTTTGTATGATGGTCGTTAAGGATCATCAATGTGTTTTCGCTTTTTGTTCCATTCTGTTTCTCATTTGTGAATAATAATGGTATCTTTATGAATATGCAGTTTGTGGTTTCTTTTCTGATTGCAGTTCTGAGCATTTTGTTTTTGCTTCCGTTTACTATACCACTTACAGTTTGCACTAATTTAGTTGATATGCGAGCCATCTGATGTTTGATGATTCAAATGGCGTTTATGTAACTCGTACCCGAGTGGATGGAGAAGAGCTCCATTGCCGGTTTGTTTCATGGGTGGCGGAGGGCAACTCCTGGGAAGGAACAAAAGAAAAACCGTGATACGAGTTCATGGGTGAGAGCTCCAGCTTGATCCCTTCTCTGTCGATCAAATTTGAATTTTTGGATCACGGCAGGCTCACAAGATAATCCAAAGTAAAACATAATGAATAGTACTTCTCAATGATCACTTATTTTTAGCAAATCAGCAATTGTGCATGTCAAATGATTTCGGTGTAAGAGAAAGAGTTGATGAATCAAAATATCTGTAGCTGGATCAAGAATCTGAGGCAGTTGTATGTATCAATGATCTTTCCGCTACAATGATGTTAGCTATCCGAGTCAAATTGTTGTAGAATTGCATACTTCGGCATCACATTCTGGATGACATAATAAATAGGAAGTCTTCAGATCCCTAAAAAATTGAGAGCTAATAACATTAGTCCTAGATGTAACTGGGTGACAACCAAGAAAGAGACATGCAAATACTACTTTTGTTTGAAGGAGCATCCCTGGTTTGACATATTTTTTCTGAATATCAAACTTTGAAACTCTACCTAGTCTAATGTCTAACGACAGATCTTACTGGTTTAACTGCAGTGATATCTACTATCTTTTGGAATGTTTTCTCCTTCAGTTATACATCAAGTTCCAAGATGCAGGTGTGCTTGATTGATGTACATGGCTGTGAGAAGTGCATCCTGATGTTCAGATGATGGTTCATTCTAATGTCTTTTCCTTCAATCAGTTTTCTCAGTCTGACTTAGCTTGTTTCATCTGCATGTTTGAATGTTCGTTTACTCATAGTAATTGCATTTTTGTAGCAGAACATATCATTGGTCATGGTTTCAACTGTGCGCGAGTCTTATGCTTATTCAAACTAGGAAAGCCTCCGTCTAGAGGGTACACGAGTTGTTGCTCTGTGTGCGTCAGTCCATAGTATTAATCTTGCTAGTTGTAGTATATTGTTTATGTGGACTCGGAATTCATCATATGCTCCTTCTTTGCATCAAGTAAGGCAAGGTAATGTATAGAAGCTTTTTAACTCTTTCATGGAAGCTGGCCTTTGCCAGCATACCATCCAGAAGATATCAACCCTGCATCTTGGCTGCCGTCTCCATAGTGATTTTTTGAACTGTTGCTGGTTGTAGATATCTTCTTGTGCCAGTCCCTTCTGTCCATCGTTTTGTGTGTTGCTTCATGATCTGCCCTGTCCAATCAAAACCTCATGTATTTTCTCATGTTTCTGTTCATTACAACTTGTGTGATTCTGTGTTGTGGACAAGCAAAACGATGCCAGACAACTTATGATTTTGTGCGTGTGTGGTTTCAATCAGGTAAGCAGAAGACGGTAACCAGACAATTTTTTCTTGGGATATAGGAGTTAATGCCCGTTACTTTTCGGACAACCTTGATCCATAAGAACTACCAAATCAAAATTTCTGAATCATGACAAGAAATATATTCTAGCAGAGCATGACTCTGATGGTTGTTATCCCAGTATGAAGTTGATGCCACACTGTTATTCATGATTGGACTGGATCTTGCTAGGAAGCAAAGTTCTCTTCAATTATTCATGTAGTGTTTATCAATCTGTTGAGGTGCAGCATACCAGGGTCTTCCCTTACAGTTGGAGACGGACAAGTTAATTGTTAACGGAGTGCTACTTTTCATGGTAGAATGTTGGACCGTTCTTTTTCCCTATCCTTCTTAGTTATGTTCCATGAAACAATGCTGTGTGAACTGAAACTGTGAACTGAAACCAACTCCAGATTACTGTTCTCTTCCCGTATTTCTCCTTTCAAGACTTGTTTTCGGTCTGACATCACTATTCAGTATAGTGTCCTAATACTTGCTCAACGATTCCTCTAATTTTTTTTTTCATTTAGGAGAGAAGAAGACTACATGGACAATGATGAGACAACTGGAATGATTGATAGCTCTATGTACCTCTGTTCTCTTCTTTGGTATCAACTCCTGGACTTGGAATATTTTGTGAACTCAGCAGTACATGATGAGTGGATGAATTTATGATCAATTTGTTACAAGGCAGACTACTGACTAGAAGTTCAACAAGAGAAGCATAAAAAACTTATGGTTTTCTAGTGACAAGTAAGAGGCAATGTAGTTATGAACACCTCATCCAATTTTCTTTTGGTACATTTCAGGCAACATGGATGGAACGGAAATTACCAAATGAAGAAGTTCTGAATATATTTGAGCAGAGTCTGATGCGGATGTAGTTATCCTAGTATGAAGATGATGGACATTTGTGCCCGGATTAGAGTGTACTAGTACTGCTGGATCAAACTAGAGAGATGCTAATTAATATCTATCATGGAGTGCTTAATTGCCTATAGTGTATTGAGGTTGTCCCTATGATCTTACCTGTCTCTCTACTTTAAGTAGCGGTTCACGTTTTTCATGAATATCAGTGTTTTATTGGCAAGAATTATAAGTTCATTTTTAGTTGCATTAGCAGAAGACATTGTGTAGATTGTTTTCACCTGAGAGCTCAACTCAACCCGTTCCTGTATGGGTGCCACTTCTTTTTTCTCCACATGGAGTAGAGCAGAAGTATGTTGACAATGATTAGGCAATTGGAATAAAGAGGACAACACTATGTACATCTATTTCCTTCTTTGGTATCAACTCTACTGGGCTTCTGGTAGTCGCGCTTGCTACATTCCTGGCTTTGTTATTGATTCAATAATGTTGTGGAGATCCCAGCCTCTGGTAGTCGTGCTAGGTACTATTTCAATTCGTTGATCTGTTTTTTCACTTAAGATATTTCACATTGTCAAGTACATGAAAACTGCATGAATTTAATTTGTGATCAATTGCCACAAGGCAGACTTTAGGGACTGGATGTACAATCAAGGGAAGCATTATTAACTTACTGGCTGGCCTAGTAACAAGAAGTACAGGACCATTTTATACTGTAATTACCACTGCTTATAATTTTCTTTGAGATAGTTGATGCTGCATACGTTTCAGACAACTTTGATCTGCATGGAATCACACAGAAAAATTTCTGAATTATGAAGAGGAATTTGATGTGAACGAGGCTGATAGCTAACTTAATAAGAAGATGATGTTGGATCCAGCTAGGTGAAGCACTACATAGCAACTTTCATATGGCGTGTGTCAGTCTATTGAGGTGCCATCGGGTCTTCCCGGTCTCTCTTCCTTCAGATTGAGGTTAGCCTATTTTATGGATGCCAGTAGCTTTTTGGCAGGAACTTGAGCTAGAATTATGTCTCAGCATTTGGAGATGACTGGTTAAACTGCTTATGCAGTGCTATTTTTTCAATGTAGGACTTTGGTTTGTTCCTTTTGCTCTTATATTTCTACACTAGAGTTTCAAGAACGACATACAGGAGTGTGATGGGATAGATATACACTTCATGGAGTGGAACCAACACATTCTCTTCCCATATTTTTTTCCTTTCACAACTTGCTCTCGCTCTTATGCTGCAATTTCGTATTTTTCCTTAATTTTAATTTCTCAGAATGTGTATTTCTTGCAGAAGGCCTCGTCTGGACTGTTTTACTCCTGTTATGGTTGTGTATATCTTGCAGAAGGCCTCGTCTGGACTGTTTTACGCCTGTTATGGTTACTCAAACAAGGCAACGGTGCCTCCTTTTAACTCAGTCAAATCGTTTTCTGGTTTGCTTTCAATCAGGTGAGCAGAGAACTGTTGACAATGGAGAGAGACTCGGAGAAACGAGAGAGGGCCATCTTAAGATTTGATTCAGTAACGTTGTGGAGCTCCCAGGTTGTATCTTCAAGACTCAAGCTCTCAACTATTCAAATCTTTGATCTATTTTCCGTGTAGGATATTATGCAGACTTCGGATATATGTAGATTTACAGGAATCTCTAATCAATCACAGTGAATTGTGTCGAGGCAGACTTTACAGACTGAAAGCCTGACAAGAGAAAAGCAGACTCACTAGTCTTCCAGTGACAGTTTGAAGGCTATTTGATAACGAGAACTGCTTGCCTTTTAGACAACCTTGATCGTAAATCAAAATTTCTGGATCTTGACGAGGTATTTGAGCAGAATGAAGCTCTGATGGTACTTATCCCAGTATGAAGCTGAGGTCCTCGATCCAGCTAGGGAAAGATACTGTTAGCAACTATTCATGGTATGTGTTCACAACTCGAGTCCCCCCATCTCTTTTCGAGGCACATTGGACCGCAGAAACTTAAGCTCTATATAATATCTCTCTGTTAAACAATTTAGAGACAACTGGTTCACTGCTAACATCACTAGTTGTCAAAGGCATAACTTTGGATTGGTCTTCTTTTCATATCCTTGAAAAAACTAGTTTCAAGAACCACATACACCAGTTATAAAATCAATAGTTTATCATTCTTTTTCTTTGAAGTCTAGTTTTCTATCTGACATTGCTCTCACCACATTTTTTCTATGTTGATTCTCATCTATAATTGTATGTCTCTTGCAGGCATCCTATCTTGTTTTACATATGTTATGGTTATATATCTAATAAATCAAAGGCAATCGCTACCTCCTAAAACTCATTCAAGTTGTGATATTAGTTTTATTAGCTGTACTTGAAGTTGATGAATTGTGAATTGTAACTTCAAATCCCTCTTTAGATGTTGTGAATGCTTATCTATATATATATAGATGGGCGGCACCAAGATTTTAACCTTTTTCGGTTCTAAATTTTTGAACGGGCTACTTCAAATGTTAATAACTGAGTTCTAAATTTAATATTTATATATATTTAATAAATTTTTTAATGTAAATGCATTATTAAGCTAAAGCTAATGGATTTGACTAATTTTAAGCTCGAACTTTTAGAAGTTCTAGCTCCGCTCTCGTAAATATATGATAACCTTGCTGATGAACTATTCAACATTTTATCAAATATTTAAATATGTGTTTTTTTTAATATAAAAAGAGTTATTGTTTATTTGTGAGTGGTTGGGTATGAAACTTGTAAAACGGTAATTCAACAGTAAATTCATAATTGTAATTCAAATTAAGGACTTTATATATCGAATGATACAAAATTATATTTTGAAACGAATCTATCTTTTATGGGCAAAAGTAGACTAACTCAAAAGTTCAAGGACTCAAAAGGTAATTTTAACAGTCCCACGAGTCTACGCTGGTCCGTCACACAGAGTATTGTATCTCCCTTTGTTACTTTTTTTAGACCGACCTAACAAAAAAGTGGCAAAAGCATATCTTTATTAGCTGATTTCACATTACATTTTGCTTTTCTTTTCTTCTTCTTCTGTGTACTGACGACTTTTCTGTGCTTTGCTCAAAAGACTTATCCGGATTTTGGGGTCTGCTGTATTGCTATCGTCTTCAATCTTTACCAACCCTAACCTTCGGATCAGGTAATATCTTCAATACCCACTTGTTTCTTTTGGTTGATAATCTGTAGATCCGGCGTATTAGGTTTGTTTTGTTTGACTGGTAGTTATTTATGTGATAAAGATCGGATTTTTATTTCAAGAATTGGGGGAATTTTGGGGATTTTGGGATAGAGATGTTGATTTATGATGGTCTTTGTGTTGGTTTTGCATAGGTTGATTAACTTCAGGGGTATTTGTTACTGGATAGATGAGAAGAATGATCTAGTGTTTTGTGTATGTGTTCTGGTTGTTCTATTCTTGGTGTTGTGAGGCTTCTGGAATGATCTGGTTATGTGATCATATATTTATGAAATTTAACATTAAGGTTTTGAGTTTTTGGTGTCTTATGAAGCTTTTGTATTGGGTTGTTTTATCTTTTTTTTTTTGGCCTGATTGTGATTGTATTATTTTTTAAGAAGTTTCTCTAGAGCTATGAACTTTTTCTGATGCAAGTTTAGGGCCTTTTGCTTTTGGGTTGTTTCCTGTTATTTCTTGAGGAATTGGAATTATTTAGGACTTTTGTAATAGAGTTTTTCATTTCTGATTCTCAGTGATATTTTATTTTGGGTTTGTGTTCTCTTGTTGAATTCTAGTTGTATATTTGAAGGATTTTGATATCACTTTGGAATTTGTATTGCTATTTTTTGTGCTTATTATAGTTATCTGTTGAGTGGACTAATATGGTTGTTGGGGGAATAAAGATGTGTGTAGGACTACCTTTTCAAATTCTGTTTTTGTGAAGGATTTCTTTTTCTGATGAATAAGTTTCTGTATTTGGTGCATCTGGAATGAAAGGAATTATAGATGTTTTGATGGGATTTCAGTTCCTAACCACATTCTTAAATCTAATTGTTTAGTCTTCTTATATGGTTGGTTTAGGCCTCTGTGGAAACTGTTGATCTTTTTTTTTTGGGACTTCAGTTATTTTGTAAATTCTTGTACAGGAGCAGACCTCTCCTTTTTGCTGTAATTTTTTGCTTACATCTTTTTGATGCCTTCTAACAAATTGGGCTTTTACCAGTTCTTTTGCCTCCTGCTTCTCTTTATACTAAAAACATGTGTGGGTCATCTCTTTCTATTGTACATATGGCATGCAAGATGATAATGGATTGCCTCTTTCTATTGTACATTCGACATGCGAGATGATAATGATATCTGTCTGAATGTGTCTCTTGTGTATTGTTTTGGTAAAAAGTATTGGAATTTTCTGCAGGACTTCTATGTTGGTGCTGTACTGCAAAAACTGTCTGTATCTGATATATAGGCAATCTTTTGTTGTGGTTTTTTCTTTTCCAACTCTGTTTGCTACTAAAGCCTTCTTTCATCTGTTCAAGTTTATTTCCTATTTAGCTTTTGAGTTTCCTGCTTTTTGGATAGGATATGCTGGTTTGTATTGATAATCTGATATAACTGCTTGTCTACTGTATAGGATATTTAGATCATCCCTTGTTATTGTACGCGTGCAAGATGATAACAGTCTATGTTGATGGTTGTCACTGCTTGAGACGTGGAATTTGACTCTTGTTTATTATTTTTTGTAATAGCTGCTTTTTCATCTGCCTAGGTCTGAGCATCCAAGTTTCGAGATCTGTGTGCTCCTGTTGTCTTCTACTCTCAGCCAAGTTTCATGTCTGATCTCGACGTCCAAATTCCTACCGCTTTTGGTATGGGGCCTCCTTAAATCATCTCCTCTTTTAGTGCAATTTCGTGTATCTCTCGTCTTATAATCAGATCAGTAAATCAGTTTCAGTTTAATGTTATAAAGTTTGGGTTCATGTTCTATTAATGTATAGTAAAAGTCTAGATGCAAAAAAGGGAAAGGATTGAGTAGAAAACATGTTAATTCAGAGGATATGAGTTATATCTTCTTTATCTTCCATGCCTGAATAATCTTGGTGCTTTATCATGCTATGTAGATCCCTTTGCTGAGGCAAATGCTGATAACTCTGGTGCTGGGTCAAAAGATTACGTGCACATCCGTATACAACAAAGGAATGGTAGGAAAAGCCTGACAACTGTGCAGGGGTTGAAGAAAGAATTCAGCTATAACAAGATACTGAAGGATCTCAAGAAAGAATTCTGCTGCAATGGTACTGTTGTCCAGGATCCTGAACTAGGCCAGGTTTGTAACTTTTCTTTCTAGTGTCTGTCTCTGTAATTCGAGTTCCATGACTAATCTATGTGTTCTGTTGTTATGAAGGTTATTCAACTTCAGGGTGACCAGAGGAAGAACGTTTCTACCTTTCTTGTCCAGGTGAGTGTGGTGCAGATTGAGCATGTCTTTTTGCTCGTTCAATATTAAGTTATAATTAGATGCTAAAAAAGCTTATAATTATGTCATGTATTAAGAATCATCTTTTTATTACACGTTTTGCGTTAACTTCTTCTGTCAATCCAGAATTGTATCTTTTGAACTGAAGTGGGTTAGTATTAGGCTGAGCTGTGCTCATTAACAATAAAAAAGCTCTTTTGGTTCAGTAATCTTTTAGATGGTGGGTCTTTACGTACTGGGAGTTACTTTGTTGAAGATTCACTGGGCACTGGCAAGGGTGGGGATTATAGGACAGACATTGACAAATTAACAACTCTACTAATTCTGTAGCTCTACTTAATTGATAATTTGATATGTTGCGGAACTTTTATCTTTTCAGTTGTTATCTACTATGTACTTTGTTGCTAATTTTCTCCTTTTTGGATTCGCGAAAGCAGGCTGGAATCGTGAAGAAAGAGCACATCAAAATTCATGGTTTCTGATTGCTCTCATCAGCCTCAGCTGCACAGATATTGTACTTGTTATGTCAGTGCCAGAGATATGCTATCCAAACTCAGTTCTACTAAGCTTGCTACTGTTTAATTTCTTCTGGTTTGATATAAACACTATATTTGCTTCTCTATGTTTGGTCTGAATATGAATCGTGTTATATTTTCAAGCACTTCACAAACCAATGATAATATAACTGTGTGCTCAAAGGACGTGAACCTTGTCGTTTTGGATTGTTGCTGATCATTTTAGAATTTGCCGCATGTGTAGCAGTACTAGTTCATGTGCTTTAATACCAGTTGATATTGTTTGGAATCATTCTCGATTTGCTGGTTCTTGGAATTCTACTGTTGGACTTCAGTACTGAATGGTAGGTTAGGGGTCATCCAATCTTTAAACTTCGTTAGATCTGTTTCTTTTGTCTAGTGCAGACTAGGCACATCATCGTCTGGATACACTACAGAAGCCCAGTATTTAAGTGAAGATGAGTAGTACAGCTACTGATTAAGATTTGTTTCACTTTCTTACTATGTTAGTCGTCGCATGCATGCTGCGATTCTTGATCTCTAGATTTCAAGATCCATTGTGAGATCTTCGTTCTTGCCATCATAGCAACTTCAGGTGCATGTGCTTGCCATTTTTGGGCGTCTTAGTTTTTTCAATGGGATAACTAAGTCACATGTGGTGACTAAGTTATATCTCGAGATAACTAGTTTTAGGGCGAGTATTCTGGGATAACTAGTTCTCGACCAAGCGATCTAGTCAGGAATCGATAAGCTAAGTTTGCCGTTGTAGATACCATAAGGAAGGCTTCGTATTTACAACAATAATGAGGACATTTTTTCTACTTCACTAGGGGATTTGACTCGGAAAGGATAATATTCAATGACACTTCCTATCCTATTTTTCCTTTCAATTTTTATTATTTTATGTGTTAGGGGGGTTGGGATGCAATTTTTAAATATTAAATTAAATTATTTATGTTCAACTTTTAGATCGATAATTAAATTCCGATTTTTTGGGGTGTGTACACTCCTATTTATGTGTTCCTTTGGTCAAGTGGATTTTCCTTTCCCTCCCTATCAACATCATAGAAATAGATTTTTATCTCCTAAAGATACTCTCCAAATATTTTTGTACACCACCGGTTTGTTCATAACTTTAAATTGTTCGATTATTGCTAGAACTAAAAAACAAAAATAGTGAGGCTCTTAATTCTAAAAATAATAATAGTGCTAACCACTATCTTTATATCGAAGAGAAAAATGATGGTGAAATTTAACGCTTGCGTCAGGATTAAAAAATTGACACCACAAAATTGTTGTGTAGTCAAATACTTTTAGAAAGCAACTGTTTTCACCAAATGTATTTATTTTTAGAGACCTTGAAGGGGCACTTATGATCGGGGGAGGTTTGTATGCAGGTTCATAGAAATTTAAAATATTTGCAAAAATTATCGTCATAAATATTTGAAGTTGAATTCGATTATTGTTAGAACCGTTTGGTAGATTTGAAGATGAGTTATATAGATAAAAATTTATATATATAAGTAGTACTTGTTCAGTAGATGGTTAGAAAGGGTTTGCAATTTTTGAAATTATGTAGATGATATACGAGTAACCAATACTAATAATATAATGATTTACTTATAACTAATTATTGTATTATCAAGTGTAACTCTAGCTTTAACCAGTGATCGAACGATCTTTGATAACATAATCTTAAAATAGCTACGACACAATAATGAATTCAATGTGATTTTTGTGTAAGGACTGAAAAGGTGAAGTGTACGTAAACCTTATTTCTATCTTCTGAATCTCGAACTTTCTTGAAATTGCATACAATATGAATTTGTGTTTGATTATGAAAGAAAAAAACAAATAGTATTTGCCCCCAATAGATTTTGTTAATGTGGTGGAAGGAGATATTTTTATTTCTAAAATAGCAAGTGTCTTTTTCACTTATAACAACCTCACAAAATGATGATCAAAGAAGGGCCAACTCAAAAAGTATGAAAAGACTAGAAAGGACAACACAATGACACCTAAAAAAAATAATGAAGCTAATTTTGGACCATTCAACATGTCTATAAATCAAATCCACGCTATCACTTTCAAAATCGAAATTAAAATTTTAAATTTATAAATTTTATCTTTGAATAATAAGCTTATAACATATACGTCTTTTATAAGTACGATATTTAAATAAGAATTTTATTGGGCTCGTAATTGATATTCTAGCATAACTCTTGTCCTTGCGGCTTGCATGAGAGGATATTCAATAATGTTGTATGGAAATTGAAATAACCTACATATTATATTAAGGAAGCCATAGCCAAATTAAATAGTTATAATATTTGTTGTTCATCACTAATTATCGATCGTAGAGACAATTTTTTTACCGAGTTAATGTTCAATATTTATTATATAATGATGTGATTTTCCAAAGATGCGATTCAAATGAATCCTTTTAACCCCTGTCGTGCCACTTATAATATGAAAACATATATATTGCATCAATTTGCATGTTTGGTTTTGGAACTCTTTTTAATCGGGACAACTTTTGAATACCTCAAGAGAATCGTGGATGGTTGATCACCAGCATCGATCATCATGGACGTATATATATAATAAGATAAAAATGGTTTAAATTAATTGTTATACACTTCTTTGTTTTTATACGATCTTCAATATTATAAACTACTAATATTCTAGGACAGTAATTTTTTATTTATTTATAATATATGGAATTTATATATATAATAATATATAGGATACTAATATATATTGGGTTTTCCTAGGACAAGAAATTGTTAAAAATCAAGATAAATAATCCAATTAAAACTGGGCCCTCTACTTTAATACATCAAAAGGCCCAATATTGCAAAACCACTTGCAGAAGAAGTGGGCCAGCCTTACTGTATCATTGATTAAGACCCTTCAAATCCTATCCTTCTCAAAATTAAAGTTTTTATTTTTTTTAAAAAAGAAAAAAAAATATATTTAGTGTAATTTTACTATTGAGGTCTACGGGGTTAATATGTATGCACGGGTGGTGGTTCATTACACATCTTTCGTCAGAAAGTTATGCGGTATACAGAGGTGAAATGTTATATATTATGAGTGTATATTTAATTATACACCATATTTTAATTTTGAATGTGTACATGCTTTATTCTTACGTTAGAGGTATAGAGGTTGATTTCAATGATCTCTCGGCTCAAAGAGAGAGTTTTGATGCAAAATTATAAAAAAAAAAAACAAAAAAAAACCCAGTAAAATAACAAGATGTAAATAAAATGCATCACTATATAGTAATATCCTTTTCGAAATAAAGAAAAAATTGTATGCCTATCTACGTGTCCACTAATTGGGTTTCTATCAATTATTATTATTACTTCCCTCCATTTATATATCTAAATGAGTGACTCTTGTTTTATATAATAATAAATTTAAATTCATACATTCTAAATAAAGGGAACAGATTTTGATAAAAAAATAATATATATTTCCTCTATCTTAGTTTAAGTAGTTGCTAAAAAGAAAAAATTATTTATAAAAGAAAATTGCTTTTTATATGGTGAGCTTTTAATTTATTTTGCAGATAGTTAAATTGTTTCTTAACAAAATTGGAGATTTTAATTATTTCTGAACTTTTGAACATTAAAAAAGGTTTAGAACTTTTACTGGAGGAATGTTAATCATTTTTCTTACTGTGGTTATTAAAATAAGTTAATCTACATTTTAAAACTATGAACACAATAATTATTCTTTTGTTACATTTTGTGTGATACTAAATTTCTTTCTAAAAATATATTAGTTTAAAACATTAAACTATCATTGAAGTGAAGTTCTTATAATCGCATATATATTACTACAGGCTCAAAATTATATATATATTTTTAAAAATCAGGTGAAATACATAGCTTTAAATTTATAGTTAATTTTATAGCTAACCATGATTAATGATATAATCAAGGGAAAAAAGTCTGAAAAATATTTTAATTTTGGTCGAAATTATTGTTGCGATATCAGATATTATAGAGGATCTTTTACTCCTGCACTATTTCATCGTATATATGTGCCCACATGTACACATTGCTATTTATAATTATGCAATATTTCTACGTCCACGTAGACACATATAAACCTTCAAAATAAATTATTGAATAGTGTAAGGGTAAAAGATCATATACAAAATTTTGTATCGTTATATCATTTTTTATCAAAGTTTGAATATATTTCAGACATTTTCTCATAATCAAAGTATATATATATATATTTGATAATTCATTTACGTAATATGTACATGAGAACACACACATAGAAGACAGATAAATAAAATTTGAATTTATTTCGACGAACAATCATGTCTTCCAACTTTGCATGTGCACGAGTAGATACCTAAATTCATATAAAATTCACAAGTAGACGCACATAATATATATGACATAATACAGATAAGATATCATGTAGAAAGAACGTGTCAATTTGTTTAATTTAATATAAAGTTAAGCGTCTACTTATGACTAATATTTCGTCAAATTTTAGTAAAATAGATATTTTATTGATATATAATATAATATAATTTAATAACTAAATAAAATATCGCTATAAATTTTAAGGTCGGAGTAGTGCATGCTTTACAAGTGTTACTTACACTGTAACATTGCCAGATATTTTTCTCATCACTCAGCTCTACACTTGTCACTCCCCTATATATATCCTTCTTCTTCCCCTTCCATTTCCACACTCAAAACTCAAAACACAATCTTCTCCGCCCTAAATCCCAGTTCTCAATTCTTCTCCATCAATGGCTTCCACCTTAGCTTCCTCTGTTATTTCCAAGACTAATTTCATTGACACACACAAATCATCCTTCTATGGCGTTCCAATTTCATCACAAACTCGATTGAAAATCGTTAAATCGACTCCACAAAACATGTCTGTTTCCATGTCTGCTGATGCTTCTCCTCCTTACGATCTCGGAAGTTTCAGTTTTAATCCGATTAAGGAATCGATTGTTGCTCGCGAAATGACTCGGAGGTATATGACGGATATGATTACTTATGCTGATACTGATGTTGTCATTGTTGGTGCTGGATCTGCTGGTTTATCTTGTGCTTATGAACTCAGCAAGAACCCTAATGTTCAGGTATAACTTCTTTTTTTTTTTTAAATTATTAATACCGAGTTCTTATAGCGTTTTTGAATTAACATACAATAAAAATTGGGTTTATCGTTGATACTAGACTTTTATCTGCAATTCGAATTCGATCTAGATTTGATATATGATAAATCAAGGCTCAGGTGACTTGTTCTGGCCTCGATTGTATCCCTCTCTTGCAAATTCACGTGATACTGATTGACTTGACATCACGAATTTTGAATTTTATCGGCTCAAAAGAAAACACAGGTTTCCTGTTAAAAGTATTTTACAACTTTACTTTTACTCATAAATCATGTGATACTTTTGTCCTTAGCCTAATTTGCTAGTATTAATTTGAGTGGGGCAATTCACACGTAACACACCATTCGCGATCACAATGAACTCATTTGATGTTCTGATAGCTATAATTTTGGTAGATTACAATATCTATGTTCTTCAATTTGTTGTTTATGTGAATTTACTTTATATGTATAGGTGGCTATTCTTGAGCAATCTGTGAGCCCTGGTGGAGGTGCTTGGCTAGGTGGACAACTCTTCTCTGCTATGGTTGTGCGTAAGCCAGCACATCTTTTCTTGAACGAGCTAGGCATTGACTACGACGAGCAAGACAACTACGTGGTCATCAAACACGCTGCCTTGTTCACCTCAACCATCATGAGCAAGCTTTTGGCCAGGCCAAATGTGAAGCTCTTCAATGCTGTTGCAACAGAGGACCTTATCGTGAAGAACGGAAGAGTCGGTGGTGTTGTCACTAACTGGTCTTTGGTTTCCCAGAACCACGACACACAATCCTGCATGGACCCTAATGTTATGGAGGCTAAGATTGTGGTCAGCTCTTGTGGCCACGACGGCCCCATGGGCGCCACCGGTGTTAAGAGGCTCAGGAGCATTGGCATGATCAACAGTGTCCCTGGAATGAAAGCTTTGGACATGAACGCTGCTGAGGACGCGATTGTTAGACTTACCAGAGAGGTCGTACCTGGTATGATTGTCACAGGAATGGAAGTTGCTGAAATTGATGGAGCACCACGAATGGTTAGTATGAAATACTTGAACTCCTATATTGTATAAACTCATAATTAGAAGTTAGAAAAGCAACAAACAATTCAACTAATTGGAGATGTTATACATTGTACAGGGTCCAACTTTTGGAGCTATGATGATATCAGGACAGAAGGCAGCTCACCTCGCCCTACGAGCGTTGGGATTGCCCAACGCCCTTGATGGAACTGCAGAAACAAGCGTCCTCCCGGAGCTTATGTTGGCTGCAGCTGATGAAGCTGAAATTGCTGATGCTTGAATGTAATTATAGTTTTCTAAGCAAGGATTATGAGAAATATTAGTTTTTCCTAGATAAGTGAGTATGGTTGTGGTGGTGATGATAAATTGGTAAGGGGATGATGAATAAGAGTCTTCAAGATGAAAGTCATTGTGTTAACTTTGGCTATTTTATTTTGATTTATTTCTATTTCGAAACTTTTATGGAAGAAAGTAGATTTTAGTTTTGGTCGTTCCTTGAATAATCTTTTAGGCCTTTTGGGCTTTGTACTTGATATGGTTTGGGCCTCATTGGAGAAGCCATATGAATGAACATTGTGATTGGGCTAAGATGTTTTTGCACTAATGGCCTTTTGAGGATTTACATCCAATTACTTTCAAATGCAAAATTTAGTTGATTTGATTTCGATGGAGTTTGTGGAGGGTAAAGAGTACGAAGACTTTATCACTACTTTGTGGAGATAGAAAAGCTATTTTTGAGAGACTTTCAGCTCAAAATACTTAAATCACGATGGTTAAGAGCTAATTACATTATTTTTCTATTCTATTTTAAATAACGAAAACTCCTTGAAATTTATAAATTTTCGATTCATTTTTAGACTTTTGGATATATCATCGGACTTTTCGATGCATTAGTAGATATTCGAATACATATGTGATGGATGTATCAAAGAGGGGAAAGACATCTGGATACATGACTAGACTTCCGGATATGTCAACAAACATCTGGAACATAGATAAGGAATGTATCAGAGAGGACAGAAATATATTCGAGAGGGGATATGAATGTATCAACAAAAGGAGAGTGATGTATCAGGAGATATTTGATTTTTTTTAAATAATAAAAAATTGCAGAAATTATATCAAAATAAAATGTTTATTTAGATCATTTTTCTAATATTTATTGGTAGAAGTTGCACATTGAAGAACTGGAAAAGATATTTAAGAAATTGAAATCGAAGATAATTTATCATCATGAATAATGATGTTGAATGAAATGAAAAATGATAATAGAGTTGTTATTGGGATATAATGGTATAGCCTTAGTACTCGAAAGTTTTAAATATACATAATAAGAGAAAAAACATAAAGTGATTCTTGATATTATTTTATATTTTAAAAAAGACATTTTAATTTGGGGCGTGCTATTAACCTCTAAATAATTTCAAATATATATTATTACATCATTTCGATCAATTTCAGATTTTAAATACAAATACGATCACACCCCAATCATTGCGTGTCACATGGTAATTAAATTTGAAATACTATTTATTTCATGTTAAGTTTTTCTTTATTTTTCTCTCTTACCTTTTTGACTTATTTAACTTTACTAGTTTAATTTTAATTTCATTTTAAATACTATTTCATCTCCCATCCTAACCTCACCCTACCCCCACGTCAAGTGACACCTCCATTTTTTTCTTCTTCTATCAAATTTCTTTCTTTTTAAAACGATACTATTTACTAGATTTTTTTGAGTTATTGATAACAAAAATAATGTGTTTTCTAAGAAAAATCAAAGTTGAAGATATCATCAATTAATTTATCTATTTGAAAGAATTAGAAAAAGAAAAAGTTTAATTAAAATTTGGATAAAATAAATTAAATAATACCTATTAATTTATCATCTTGAAATCTAATAGTTTATCGAATTGTTCCAAATGTAATAAAATAATTAGATATTATTTTAAAATTGAAGAGAGTTAAACTTCTATAGTAAAACATGGAGGTGAAGTTGTGGTAAAAAGTGACATTGAAAGTGAGAAATTTCAATGAAGATGACAATGAATTTTTGAAGAAGAAGGAAAAAAAGAAAAAGAAAAAATAATGAGAAAAAATTAAAATAATAAGAAAAACAAGAAAATATATTTTACAACAAAATACATGTAAAAATAAAATTATATTCGTTTTTTAGTTTGTTCACGCTTTTTAGGAGGGTGCATACACTCTCCATGCAAAGTGGACAAAAATGTTGTAATAATATGTCTAGAATTTTTTAGTAGGGGTGTGCATTCGGTTTCTATACTATTCGGTTTGAATTTTTGATTTTTGGTTTTGAAGAAGTGTAACCCAATCCAAACCAAAATAAATTTGGTTTGATTTAATTTCTCTCTCTTTTTTTTTTTCGATTTCATTAATCAGTTATGTCAATAATTAGAAACATAACCAAATTTTGTATATGCTTACTCTATCTATTTGTATACGATTTTATGAAAAATTCATAATAAATTATCCTTTTCGTATATTGGCAAAGGAAAAAATAACGGAGTTCTGAAAAATTCTTAAATGTACATAATATGCATATACTTACCCGACCTCTTTAGCAAATGGAATTATAGCTATGAAATACAATTATTGAAACTATAGCTATAAAGTCTTATTATGTCTATTATGTTTGTTATTTCTAAAATATTCTCAATATATATTGAGTATACATTTAACTATTTAATTTCAATCAACTCAAAAATTATCTTAAATAATCTCAAAATTTAAATATGAAATTTTCTTGATATCTCGAATTAGTGATAGTTAACTCTAAACAACTGAAAACTGACACAACGATGATAACGAAGGTGGAGAAAAAATTGGCAATTTTTTTTGTAATCAAATTTACCTTATGAGTATTACCTTTGTCAAGGTGATAATTACTGATCTTTTATGTAACCAATCACAATATATTTTGGTACATTGAAAACTAAACAAAATTTTTGTTTGATTAGTTACTTGACTTAATTTTGGGAGGAAAATAAATTTCACACGTCTTCTTAAAATAATAACATATCTAAAATTCAATAATGATTTCCCTTTTTTAGATATATATGTTTTAATAAATATTTATCGTCTTAAATAATAATTTTAAGAAGATAACATTATATGTCCACTTTGATAAGCTACATGACTTAAGTTTAGGAGGAAAATAAATTTCACCCGTCTTCTTAAATTAAGATATCAAAAATTTCATAATTATATGCCTTATGTTTCATTAAATTAATATCGGAAAAAAGTTCAAAATTTCAGAGACACATCTTAATTAAACTAAGGTTCTATTTACCTCTGAATTCATTTTTTTTTGTAATTTTATGCACCTTTTTAAGCATAGGTGGAATCTAAATATCGCCCACGTGCCTCAATTGCGTGGAGTCGTCACAGACTATGCCACGTAAGACCAAAAGTGTATAAAGTTACAAAAAAATAAATTCAGGGATAATAGGACCTTAATTTAGTCAAAATGTGTCTATGAAATTTCGATTATAATCTAGGATATTGATGCATTATCCTATTAATATTTATCGTCTTAAATAATAATTCTAAGAAAATGACGCTGTATATTCTCCTCTTTAATAAGCTAGATAACATATAGACAATTTGTTTCTACTTCAAACAATTCTAATGATTGGCCATTTCAACAACTTTTTGTTCTTCTTCATTCTTTAACTTCTGCATGAAATTAGTTAACAGAGATGAAGAAGTATTGTGCCTAAAGAAAAGGAAGAGTTTGTTGACTGAAATAATTATGAGTACTTTTATGCTATATTATTAATGTAGATGAAGATCAATGGTCAAACCATTAAGTTGGAAATCGATTGATCTTTTTAATTTTTGACTATGTTTTTAAAAATAATTTTATTCTTTTTATAATTATGAGTATTTTTTACTGCGATATTATTAATGTAGAATGGATAATTGCTTTACAAATATATAAAGGATAAAGGGTAATTCAACTTTTGATTTGAGTTCTTTTCACGTATCATATAATTAGTTTTTTAACACGTGCGTTGCACGTGATTACTGATTTCGAAAATATATGTGTATATATATTTATATTTCAATTTGATGAGGTTCAACCATGTGATTAGACAATATTTGCTTTGTATTGTTCTTGTTATGTAACTAGATGTGCTTTGCATGTGTATTCCACGTCAAATTCTTTAGATGTCATATGAACATGTGAAGAGAGCATCTACATTTTATATATTCACATATTTTTATATTTGTTGTGAGTTTTTTTTTTATAAAAAGAAATTGAAACATTTTAAAATAATATATTTTGAAGTTAGAAAATCTTGTTGCCTTGGTTATACATTTGTGACGTATTAAAATACTTTAATTTAAATGCAAATACCTACTCAAAAATAAATATATATTTGCCTTAATGAAAATATTTATATCATAAAATTAACTATTAAATAAAGGGATAATGCACAAGTACCTCCTTAACCTATGCCCGAAATCTCAGAGACACACTTATATTATACTAAGGTCATATTTCCCCCTCAACTTATTTTATTAATAATTTTCTATCCCTTTTCGGTCTACGTGACACTATCTTGTGGGTCGAACGATAATTGACTTTTTTCTTCAAGCTAGATTTAAAAATATGTGGTTGAAAAATGAGAGGAACCCCTTTATTTATAGTCAACAAAGAGTAGTATGAACAAATGTTTTTTGTGTCTTATCTGAAAAGTCACGACCTTTTCTAGAAGTCACAACCTTTCGAAAAGTCACAACTTATTGAAAAAGTCACAACTTATTGAAAAAGTTACAAATCTTTCAAAAAGTCATAACTCATTGAAAAATCACAACCCTTTGAAAAAAGTCACAACTTATCGAAAAGTCACAACACATCGAAAAAGTCATAACCTAAGTAAGTTATAATAATTTAACATTCAAGTTAGAAATTCATACTTTTTAAGGTAATATAATCATATATTACTAAAAGCATGAACATAAAAGTTGAAAGTTGAATTACGGTTTTACCCCTTCTATAAATTAAATTGTTATAAAATATTTAAATATTGTTATAAATTCATAGAATGAGTGGATAGTCCATAAGGTTGGTACATGAACAACCATTCATATTCACTAGGTTACATGAACCTTTTTGGATAAGAATGTATCTATTTATTATGATATTTAATATGGTGACCTTTGGAGTGATTTCTCACTCTATAAATAGGGTTGTTCATTCACTATTGTAATAGATACAGATGACACTTAAATACACTTGAATAAGAAGAAAATTCCCCTTCTTCTATCTACTTCTCTTGTCTTCTTCTCTTTATGATTATATTCTTATGAGCTTGATTTTATAATAAATATTTGATTGTATAAATTTAATTAAATGTTAATGACTTTTAGACTTCCAAAGATTAATTCCTAATTAAGTATCTAATCTATTAATATTTATCATCTATAATCTATATGTATATAATAAATATAATTTTTTAAAGAAAAAATCTTTACCTAAATTTCTTTACTTTTCCTCTTCTAATTACTTTTTCCTTAACCCCTCTCATGAATAATAATTCATATGATTGATGTGGATAAAATATTATCCTTTATGATAAATAACGAAATTTAATAATTTAAAGGGTGCAAATCTACAAAATGGAGACGCACATTGATAATGTCCTCTTGATTATTATTAAAGAATGACTCTAGCTTCACAAATTTAAATTCATTAATGCTTAATTACATGATAAGAATTTTAGTTGTTCTTTCTACATTGTTTGCTAACTTTAATTTCTTTTCATATTCTTCATTTATTTATTATTATATTCTAATTACTTATTTAACTTTTATACTCTTAATATTCATAACTCTCATCTTTTAATATTCATAACCTCCAAATATTTAAACTAAAACTTTAAGATATCTTTTGATATTCTTTCTATTTTATTTATATAAATTCAACTTCTTTATCTCATGAAACCCCTAATAAGATTATTAGGCTATTATTTTTATTTTATAGTAAAAGTAGATGATGAAGACTCTTGAATTTCGATAGGATATGAAAGGAGTCGATAAGAACTCAGAAAGTTATGTACTAATTTTATACTTATTTTTTCACCTATATATACATCAATCTTATTAGAATAATGTCTATATTGTATTTTTTTCTTAAATATTCTGTTTTTTTTGTCTTTTTTTAAATTATAAAATTGACTAAAAGTGCATAAAGTAAAAATAACTATCACACAAATTCAATATTCCAATAAAGATATTAAAATACAACATGATAAGTTAATGTATACAAAGCACCAGGCCATAGTAAATTATCAATAATAATAACACAACAATAGAAAGTATGTTGTACAATAACAACAAGCAAGAAACATAAATGTTAAACTAAATAAATAAAAAGAGACAAGAAAAGAGAGCATAGAGATTTTCTCATTTTTTTAAATTGGTTTAAGTCTATATATTATTGTGTGAAATGTCACTATTTATTATTGGATAACATTGAAAAATACAAAGAGTTGTCATAAATAAATATTAATCTATTTGAGATTATCGATGAGAAATGAGAGTAATGAACATAATAAATATAATTAGTGAGAGTCACGTACATTTACAAGTTGATGGTAAGTTATATATACTAATATGATAATTTACTATTTACTATATTAATATTAATATTTAATTTATTAAACAATTTATAAAATTTAAATGTACAGTGCAAATAAAACTGTAATCTAAGAAAAAAATATATAAAAGAATTCAAATATACTAAATCTGTAATGGAAAATCATTATGACTAAGTATTAAAAAATCAAATACATTCTTAAAATAAAATTACAAATTCAAAAAAAAAATCAAATATGGAAGCAAGTTTAGCATAAGACTACCAACGAAAATGCAAATTGATAATGTAAATTGAAGACATTCCTTTCCCTATTTTTAAGACATTCATTTCCCTGTTTTTTATTGATAATGCAAATTGAAAAAAAAGCTATTGTAATAAACATTCAACCTTTGACCATAAAAAAAGGTTAAATGTTTTGGAAGAGAAGTTAACGAAAACGACATTCAACTACATAAATGGAGGGGTCTTATCATAGTTCTAATCTCGGCAAATTACAAAAACAAATACATCAAACTCCGCTATTATAGTAATTGAAGTGTTATTCATCCCTATAATCACATTACGCCTTGTAATCTTGACAGAAATCCTCAAAATTTTCTTTACTTGATTAAAGCTTCTCTAGTCTTCTACACACAAAAAATGTATCATGTTTAAATCTTTCTATGAAAATACTATTAAAAAAATTTCATAGTATAGGGAAAAAATATAATTTTGGAATATGAAGATTCACTTACAAAGTTGAAAGGTCAAGTATTATTACAAATTAAAGACAAATATTAATTAAAAATATAAATTAATTTGGAAGATGAAACACATACATGTATCTATTCAAAGGAATAACTCTTATTTTTAATTTTTGTTCTATTGAATTTACTCATATGTGTATACCAATTAAATAAAAATATTATAGAAATTCTACTATTTACTATTTAATTATTTATTTAATAACATTTGAATTTAGCATAAGGGTAAAATTGTAATTCAACTTTTCTACTTTGAAGCTTCCCACTTATAATAATATATGATTGTTACATTTTATTATTCATTACAATTTATATATATATTTCCATGAGATTTTAGTTATTCTAACGTATCTATAAAAATTCACATGAAACACACGTGTAAAGCACGTCCTTAGAAACTAGTATATAGAAATATAGATATGATACGATGCTATTAAGGTAATTTCTTCCACCATTTACTGGGAGGGTAAATCACCAAGGGATATGATAAAGATGAATTGGATTTAATTTTAATCAAAGATTTCTAAGTCCAATTCTATTAATGAAATAATTACCCCTTTTTAAACATAGCCTAAATACATTTAAATCCCTTAAATTTCATTTAGACATTCAAATTATGATATGTTACAAATTTGAACGCGGTCGGTGGTCCTAAAATACACTTTCAACTCAAATTTTGAAAAAAACTTTTACGAGTATTTTCAAGCGTCTATTATTATCTAGGTTAAAGTTTGACCGCATAAAATACGTCATGCCTCATATTATATAAACAAAGTATTATAGTAAGTGAAAGTGTATCAAAACACTCAACACACATAGTTTGCAAACTTCTAAAATGGCTAATCCTCAACAACCTTTGTTAATAAAAACACACAAACAAAATCCAATAATCAGCTTCAAGATCCTCAGTTTTGTTATAACTTTGTTTGTTGCTCTCTTCTTAGTTGCTCCATATCAAGTTGAGATTAAACATTCTAATCTATGTAAAACTGCACAAGATTCCCAACTCTGTCTCAGTTATGTCTCTGATTTGATATCCAATGAAATTGTCACAACAGAATCAGATGGACATAGTATTCTGATGAAATTTTTAGTTAACTATGTCCATCAAATGAACAATGCAATTCCAGTGGTTCGCAAAATGAAGAATCAGATCAATGACATTCGTCAACACGGGGCTTTAACTGATTGTCTTGAGCTTCTTGATCAGTCAGTTGATTTCGCATCTGATTCAATTGCAGCAATTGATAAAAGAAGTCGCTCGGAGCATGCCAATGCGCAAAGTTGGCTAAGTGGTGTGCTTACTAACCACGTTACGTGCTTGGATGAGCTTGATTCCTTTACTAAAGCTATGATAAATGGAACGAATCTTGAAGAGTTGATCTCGAGAGCTAAGGTAGCATTAGCGATGCTTGCGTCTTTGACAACTCAGGATGAGGATGTTTTCATGACGGTTTTAGGAAAAATGCCATCTTGGGTGAGTTCGATGGATAGGAAGCTGATGGAGAGTTCGGGTAAGGACATTATAGCGAATGCAGTGGTGGCACAAGATGGAACGGGGGATTATCAAACACTTGCTGAAGCAGTTGCTGCAGCACCAGATAAGAGTAAGACGCGTTATGTAATTTATGTAAAGAGGGGAACTTATAAAGAGAATGTTGAGGTGGCTAGCAATAAAATGAACTTGATGATTGTTGGTGATGGAATGTATGCTACGACCATTACTGGTAGCCTTAATGTTGTCGATGGATCAACAACCTTCCGCTCTGCCACTCTTGGTATGCTTTCAATAACTTATGTATATATAGTAGATGTTGAACCCTTTAGCCTCTTCGTTATGTATACTTTTGATATTTCAAACCCCCTTACTAAAAATTCTGGCTCCGCCATCATGAGCTAGGATGGTATTATTTGTATTTCATATTTGATTAATGAACAAGAGTAACATATACTAGTGCATTTTCATCATATTGCAGCTGCAGTCGGCCAAGGATTTATACTACAGGACATATGTATACAGAACACAGCAGGGCCAGCGAAAGACCAAGCAGTGGCACTTCGAGTTGGAGCTGATATGTCTGTCATAAATCGTTGTCGTATCGATGCTTATCAAGACACCCTTTATGCACATTCTCAAAGGCAATTCTATCGAGACTCCTACGTGACAGGTACTTGTGAAGTAGATTACCTCAAATGTGCTATACTCTCTATTGAACTCGGTATTAAAAAGTTTAAATCTTGAATCCGTCTCTGCAGGTACTGTTGATTTCATATTTGGTAATGCAGCAGTTGTATTCCAGAAATGCCAGCTCGTAGCTAGAAAACCGGGTAAATACCAGCAAAACATGGTGACTGCACAAGGCAGGACGGACCCAAATCAGGCCACGGGGACATCAATTCAGTTCTGTAACATAATAGCAAGTTCGGACCTAGAACCAGTCCTGAAAGAATTCCCAACATATCTTGGTAGGCCATGGAAAGAATATTCAAGAACTGTAGTGATGGAATCATACTTAGGTGGTCTCATTAATCCAGCGGGTTGGGCTGAGTGGGACGGAGATTTTGCGTTGAAGACATTGTATTATGGTGAATTTATGAACAATGGACCTGGTGCTGGTACTAGTAAGCGTGTCAAGTGGCCTGGTTATCATGTCATTACTGATCCCGCTAAAGCTATGCCGTTCACTGTGGCTAAGCTGATTCAGGGCGGATCATGGTTGAGGTCTACTGGCGTGGCGTATGTGGATGGATTATATGATTAGAGTATATATATGATGTGCCACATGAGCAGGGCAGAGCAAGCATAACACACAACTCTAGTGTGACAAGCATTTACATGGCTCATTCGTTACTACTAAGTTGTCAATAAGTTCTGTTTAGGGGTTCATAAGTTTATATACGTATATACATTTACATTGGTGATGAAGCTGAAACTGATGATGCTTTAATGTAATTATAGTTTTCTGAAAAAGGATATGAGTAATATTAGTTTTTCCCAGATGTGTATGGTTGTGGAACTGTTTATGCTTAAATTGGCAAGGGGTATTGAATAAAAATCTATTGTGTTACCTTTTGGCTGTTTCATATTTATTCTTTTTTTTTTTTGATCTATTTTGATTTCATAGTTGGAAAATTACGTGATTAATCATACTTATAGTAGTTAATTACCTAACATGGCTACAATTTGTATTAATTACAATTCGAAACTTACTTCTAGCTATAATTGCATTCCCATCTCTCTCTCCCTCTCTCAAGAATCTCGCTCACAACTCTTTTTTTTTTGAGTCATATATCCTTGCAAGTCTCTCTCGGTTCTCTTCTATCAGTGTCTCTTTTACTTTATACAAGCAAAAATTATACAAATATATAATTTTTGTTCGTGTTTGTATTAAGTGAGAGAGAGACCGGATATGCAAATACAAAATATATCTCTTTGCCCTATACACTTGTATTTTTTATACAAATACAATTCTCTCCCTGCCTAGTTCTCTCTCTCTCTCTCTCTTTTTCTTTCTCTCTCGCTTTATACAAACACAAATTACATCATTGATACATATACATAGTAGTATACAAATACAATTTATCTCACTCCACTTCCGCCCACTCTAGCTCATCTCTCTCCTGCCTTTCTCAATCTCGCACGCCACTCTCCTTTCTCTAACATGTAGCTACAAATAGTAATTAGCATATTATAGTTATGAAGCATAATTAAATTGTTTTTGAGTAGCTATATGTGAAAATTCTTAATTTTTGAGTGGCTAGCTATAAATCTTTTCTAATTTTTTGTTCAAATATTCGATCAAAGTTGATGATAATTTGAATATTAGCAAATTTAAGAAAATATCAATATATTTTGCCTAAAGTTTATTGCCATACAAATATAATCACATAACAAAGAATTAATACATAATTAACTTATTGTGAAATGAGGTCTTGGGCCTAACTCACATCCTAAAAGCTAGCTCAAATTAGTATAAAATTTTTGTTATTCTTTAACTACGTCACCTTGCACCCGTTGCCTAACATCTAGTGCATAGACAATTTAATTTTGGGGCCCGAACATTGAGTGAGATTGACCGACTTTGATATCATGTGAAATTAGATTTTGAGCTCAGCTTACACCTCAAAAATTAGCTTAAAGGGAGGAAGATTGTCCAAATCTTATAAGGACTTCACCATCTCAATAACCACTAGTGTGGATTTTTGTCATTTTTTAACAATTCTTATCAACATATCCGAAATAAGCAATATTGCAATGCAATATAGCTATGGGGCGTAATTATTGAAACTATAACTATAAAGCCTTATTATGTTTAGTATATTTGTTGTTTCTCAATATACACCGAGTATACATGAAAAATATTTCGACTATTTAATTTTGATCAACTTAGAAGAACCTTTTAAACAATTCCAAAATTTTAATATGAAAATTCTCTTAGATATTTCGAGTGCTCGAAAAAATTGGAAGAAGAAACTGACACGACAATGATATCTCTTGCTAGCTTAACAATAATATAAAAAGTGTTTGTTAATATTTGTAGTTGAATTAGTTATATTAGAATAGATTTATCTGAATTAGATTCTTTTTGAAGTATAAATCTAACCAAGAAGGCAAATGAAATAATTGGACAAACTCACCTTATGATACATTTTATAGAGTATTTAACGAAAGTGAAAAGACTAATCAGAATAAATATCATTAAGAAGATTAAACTATGTACAACTAATAATAACAAAGAAATTTTATATTCTAAAATATGAGTGAAGAATGTAAAAAGAAGATACAATTACACACAAGAATTATAGGAATAGTAAATAAAAAATTTTCTTGGCAAAGTTAAATTTATAGAATAAAATTACAGAAATATGAAAAGACACGTGAAAAATTGAAAGGTCAAATATTATTAAAATAAATATAAAAAAGATAGAGATGAAATTTAACTTTAAAAGATACATGAATCTACTTTAATTTCTTGTCTTTAAAGAATAATTACTTATTTGTATTTTTTAAAATTTGTGTGAGAAATTTGAAAGGTTCAAGATTTTGAAATGAGAATAAGAAGATTATATGAAAATTATAAAAGTTTTAATTTAGTAGAGGGGCAAAATAGTAATTCAATTTTTTACTTTGCAGCTTTCCATTTATAATATGATACTAGTATTATTATAAGTGGGAAGAACTCAAGTCAAAAGTTGAATTACGATTTTACCCTCCTATAAATTAAAATGTTATAATTAGTTTAATTAAATAATAATAACTTTTGAATTTTCTTAGATTAATTCCTATTATTATTATTGTTGTTGTTGTTGTTGTTGTTGTTATTATTATTATTAAAAGTGAAAAAAGCTTTTAGCTTCAAAATTGATTACCATTTTACCCCTACTGTAAGTAAAAATGTTATAAAATATTTAATTAGTCAAATATTAGAATTCTCAATAAGTTTTTTCTAATATATATTTGTATTTCAAATTTTTATGCAACCTATAATTACAATATTTAATATGTATTAACCTCTCACAATTGAATTATTATTATTATTATTATTAATTATGATAAAAAATCTTATTCTGCATACCTTAACTATAAGTTAAATAAAATTCATTTAATTAATTTTTCAGTTACATAAATTGAACGGGATTTGAAAGTGGAAAAGTGATTGTTTAATGTCCAGAGTCATACATGATTAATTGCTTTAAATTAACACATCATGTATTACTTTACCAAACTCTTTCAATTCCTATAATTTGTCTTCTGATTTTCTTAATTTGTCTCATCAAATTCTAACACTTTTAATTTAGTAACCAATCTTTATTAATAAACATCAGTAGAACTTGAATAGTTCATTAAGTATTTAAGTGTAAGTTAATTAGTATTATGTCAAAAGAAATTTGAAAGAACATAAAAAAACACTATATAAAGGAAACAAATGATTTTCATTTCCTTCAAGTTTTATTTCTTTAGTTAAACATCTAACACCCCTTCTAAATTTCTTTCTTTTCCCTTAAATTTTTTCGTTTGCATGAACTAAAGAAAATGGGAATGAAGAAACATGTAGAGTTGATAAATGTTGGAATTAAATGATTGTCATATCAATTTACATGCAACACTCAACATTCATTGAATGATATATGAAGATTACTTAGTCCTTAAGGAGTGCTAGCAGAAATTCATGAGCTATGAAAAGGAGGAAATTGATTTCTTTGGAATACTGATTTTAAAATTTTCATTAATTGATTTTATTCTTATAATGTACTGTAATTATAATTGCTTGAGACTATAGATAAAATGCTATGTTATTTGTGTATTTGGAAGGAGTTATAAAAATGATATCTTGTAGTATGCCTTCATGGCATCATGTGATTGGTATTGAAAAATTATATTGTAACTTTTTTTGTATTTTGTAATGTTTCTTTATATGTATCTTCATATTGGAACTTACTAATTTATTTTACAAAAGAATTAGGAGCATATGCATCATAAATAAATATAGTATCAAACTTTTTAAAGGAAAATTTTCTTTCATTTTGATAAAAACTATTTTAGCTACTACAAGATATAGGGATCTTCACTTAAATAGTCGGATATATTTACTATTACTTTTTCTAGCCTATATATATATACTAGTTTTCGAGCACGCGCTTTGCGTGTGTAACCCATGAGTGTATTATTTCTTAAAAGATAATATTACTAAATAATAAAATGTCTAATTGAGATTTTTTACTTTGTTTTACTACTAATTGTGACACTCCAATTTTCTGACCTCCAAGTGAATGCATCAAGATAATAATACGAGAAATTAATAAAATAAACTTTGTTTGTAATTAAAAAAATAAGTTTGCAAAGCTAAAAGGAAAAATAACAACTATCTAAATTAAATTTCTTGATAGTTCCGTTTTATTGGTAGAATAATGCTAGATAGTGTAAGATTAACTTTGAGTGAAGAAAAACAAAACCTTTCAACTTTATTAATGAATGTGTTTTATGTATTGTATTAAATTTTTATCCACAAACACTTTAAACTAATTAGTTAACTATAAATATTTAAAATTAAGATGTAAAAAGTTTTATCATTTATATTTAAAAAATCAGGATATTTATGAATAACTACTATTTTTATATAAAATTTAATTCTGTCATACATAACTTAATCCACCATTAATCTAATATTATATGTTTCAGCTTTTTTTTTTCATAAAAAGAATTGAAAAGAGTAAACATCCTATTTTATCACATTTATTCTTAAAGATGAAAATTAATGTATATATAAAAAATTATAAGTACGGAGAAAAGAAAAAAAAAAGGTATAAATGAGCAAAATAATTAGGCATTTCATTTTGTTTGTCTCTATAGTGAAACTGAACATTTGAGCATACAAAATACAAATATGAATTTAGAGCAACTTGCTAGTAAAACAAGAATTCAACAATAT
Source organism: Solanum lycopersicum (assembly GCF_036512215.1). NCBI lineage: Eukaryota > Viridiplantae > Streptophyta > Magnoliopsida > Solanales > Solanaceae > Solanum > Solanum lycopersicum. The sequence goes on from NC_090806.1 coordinate 68,882,669, forward strand.
GAAGAGAGACAAAAAAGTCTTATAATAATTCTTACTACAAATAAGTATAAAACTAACACATCAAGCTCCGATTCTTCAGTAATTGAATTCTTATCTATTCTCGTAACTGCATAAGAGAATCTCACAACTTTCACATCAAATTGTGTCATTATTTCACATGTTTAGAGTTCCTACATACAAGAATTGTAGGAGTGGTAAATAAAAGTTCTTCTTGAAAAAGTTAAATTTATAGAACAAAATTATGGAAACATGAAAAGTCACATGAATTCTTGTTAAAATAAATATAAAAAAGATAGAGATGAAATTTAATTTTAAAGATACATGAATCTACTTTAATTTCTTGATAATTACTCATTTTTGTTTTATTTTGCATTTATGTTAGAAATTTGTAAGGTCAAGATTATGAAATGAGAATAAGAAGATTATATATATATATATATATTAGTTTTAATTTATTAGAGGGGCAAAATGGTAATTCAACTTTTAAGTTTTGAGCTTCATGCTTATAATAATATAAGATGATTAGTTCGAGTTCAAATTTATTCAAGAAAAAAATATTTCTTACTTAATGTTTTTTTTTTATAAATATCAAAACTCAAATATATTTGGCTTTTCGATTAAGAGTGAAAGAATCTAACTGTTCGAATAATCTCACTCGATGAAAGTTCTACTAACACAAATTCAAGAGAGTTGGGAACCAAAATAAGCAACAAAAATATAAAAGTAACTAAAATAAGCCACTATTTTAGTAAGTAACTAAAATAAGCTTAGTGGAAGAAAAAGTTCCACTATATCCAATTTTCTAAACGTTTTCCATTACTGTCATAATGTTTATTTTTAATATATAACGGAACTTTTTCTTCCACTTTATAAAGTGGAACTTTTTATTCCACTTTATAAAGTGGAAGAAAATCTTCCAATTTATGAAAAGTTACCTTTTCATTTTCACCTTCACCTTCTCTCATTTTTCTTTTCATGGCTTCCAAAAAAAAAATCACTTTGAAGATGGTCATCTACATCAAAAATTCACTTTAAAAAAATAAGTGTTAGACATAGCGATAATCATCTGCGTCAAAAGTAGGCGAGACATGAAAATTTGAGGATGTCCCAACATTTTCCGTCATTTCAAAGTGTGAGGACTAACCAAAATAATTATTTAGTCCATAACTTGGAGCAATATCCCTATCTTGCTGAGGTAAACCGCTACAAAATATATAATAATAAGAATAATAAATAATATAAATAAATAAATAATTGACAAAATCAACAAACAATAATTGAAATATAATAATTGAGCATTACCGATCACTATCATTGATAGTTTTGTTTAAATCAAAATCATATCTGCCGGTAAGAGTATTTTGATAATGAGTCATTTTAGGAAAATCAGTAGATTGAATTATCAGAAATTCATCAATGCTATTATGATTTTCTAATTAGGGATGAACATCGACTGATAAAGGAGAACGTTGTTGACTAATCTTAGGCTCCTTCCTAACATAGATTCCAAGTATTGTTGACTTGATTTGATCTATATAGTAATTTGGAACCCTTAAAAAGTCGGTCAACGATTCGTCATTATATATAATTCACTCTCCAAAATTTACTTGTCCATGTGATAAAAATGAAGTAGGGTATTTTCCAGCTATAATCAAATTATAATCGTATTGTTTATACCCATTCATTTATAAAATGATGAAATAAATTTATGATATCGGACATTTATTGGATATTTAGCATTGTGTTTGTGAGGACAATTATAATAAATGGTATTTCCGTCATGTATAATTTCGCCATCCTAATAAATTGAAACTTTAACTATAGGTGTAGAAGATATTTTTTTTTAGATTGAAATGAACAAATATAGAAGACTTTATGTTGTAGGTGCTATCGACTATGTATAAACGTCCTTAAATAGATTTTTCAAAATAAAATAATAAAAATACATAATGAAATATTTTTTTCTGTTTTAATGACATATCAAATCAATATAATTTATATGACAACACTGAAAAAACTTATTCAAGACGTGAAAAATATTTTTCTTGTAAAATGTAATAAAAAGTTCCACTTTATAAAGTGGAATAAAAAGTTTCACTTTATAAAGTGAAAGAAAAAACTCCACTTTATAAAGTGTAAGAAAAAATTTCGTTATATATTAAAAATAAACGTTATGAAATTAACAGAAAACGTTTAAATTATTGGATACAGTGAAACTTTTTCTTCCACTGAGCTTATTTTAGTTATTACTAAAATAGTGAATTATTTTAATTACTTTTATATTTTTGTGAATTATTTTGGTTTCTAACTCAATTCAAGATGGTCCTAGCTCTTACCTACTTTGGACAAAGTAGTTGAAAGTCACATCAATTCTCCCTCTTTTGTAAAAATTATCATATTATTGCCAGTATATTATATTATTATTGCTTCCACTCCATAAGTGAAAAATCAAAGACGGAATGGGAAGATGCATGAGTATTTTTTAGATTATAATGAAATTTCAGAGACACATTTTAAATAAATTAAGGTTTTATTATTTTTTTTGAACTAATTTTTTTTTTTTTTGTAATTTTGTTCACCTTTTGACTTACGTGAAATCCAAATATCTTCCACGTACCTCAATTGCTTGAAGTCACGTAATACAAAAGTCGTACAAAATTACAAAAAAAAGTTAAAAAAAATAATATGACATTTGTTTAGTTAAGATGTGTCTGAAATTTTGATAGAAGTCTAGAGGGTAATTATGCATTTTTCCATAATAATAGAAAGATATTTGTGATTAGTGAGTACATGGTGAAAGGTTACTAGTCACCGAGCATCCAAATACATTGGCATTCCTTAAATTTATCAGTAACTTTAATTTAGACATTCTAATTATGAATGTTATAAATAAATCTTGTCACCTGACATTTTCGAGTTTCAACTCAAAATTTTGAGAAAACTTTTACCGTTATTTTTAAGTGTATATAATAAGTTAAAGTTAAATCACCTAAAATACGTCAGCATATACGAATGACACATATTATATAAACAAAGTATTATAGTAAGTGAAAGTGTATCAAAACATTTTAACACATAGTTTGCGAACTTCTAAAATGGCTACTCCTCAACAACCTTTGTTAACAAAAACACACAAACAAAATTCCATAATCAGCTTCAAGATCCTCACTTTTGTTGTAACTTTGTTTGTTGCTCTCTTCTTAGTTGTGTTTCTTGTTGCTCCATATCAATTTGAGATTAAACATTCTAATCTGTGTAAAACTGCACAAGATTCCCAACTCTGTCTCAGTTATGTTTCTGATTTAATATCCAATGAAATTGTCACATCTGATTCAGATGGACTAAGTATTCTGAAGAAATTTTTAGTTTACTCTGTTCATCAAATGAACAATGCAATTCCAGTGGTTCGCAAAATCAAGAATCAGATCAATGACATTCGTGAACAAGGGGCTTTAACTGATTGTCTTGAGCTTCTTGATCTGTCAGTTGATTTAGTATGTGATTCAATTGCAGCAATTGATAAGAGAAGTCGTTCGGAGCATGCCAATGCGCAAAGTTGGCTAAGTGGTGTGCTTACTAACCACGTTACGTGCTTGGATGAGCTTGATTCCTTTACTAAAGCTATGATAAATGGAACGAATCTTGATGAGTTGATCTCGAGAGCTAAGGTAGCATTGGCGATGCTTGCGTCTGTGACAACTCCAAATGATGAAGTTTTGAGGCCGGGTTTAGGAAAAATGCCATCTTGGGTGAGTTCGAGGGATAGGAAGCTGATGGAGAGTTCGGGTAAGGACATTGGAGCGAATGCAGTGGTGGCAAAAGATGGAACAGGGAAATATCGAACACTTGCTGAAGCTGTTGCTGCAGCACCAGATAAGAGTAAGACGCGTTATGTAATTTATGTAAAGAGGGGAACTTATAAAGAGAATGTTGAGGTGAGTAGCAGGAAAATGAATTTGATGATTATTGGTGATGGCATGTATGCTACCATCATTACTGGGAGCCTTAATGTTGTCGATGGATCAACAACCTTCCACTCTGCCACTCTTGGTAGGCTTTAAATAACTTATGTATATATAGTAGATGTTGAATTCTTTGGCCTCTTCGTATATATACTTTTGATATTTCAAACCCCCTTACTGAAAATCCTTGCTCCGCCATCATGACCTAGGATTAAGGATTGTGTTATTTGTAGTTCATATTTGATTAATGAACAAGTGTACGTATATACTCGTGAATTTTCATCATATTGCAGCTGCAGTTGGCAAAGGATTTATACTACAGGACATATGTATACAGAACACAGCAGGACCAGCTAAACACCAAGCTGTTGCACTTCGAGTTGGAGCTGATAAGTCTGTCATAAATCGTTGTCGTATCGATGCTTATCAAGACACCCTTTATGCACATTCTCAAAGGCAATTCTATCGAGACTCCTACGTGACAGGTACTTGTGAAGTAGATTACCTCAAATGTGCTATACTCTCTATTGAACTCGGTATTAAAAAGTTCAAATCTTGAATCCATCTCTGCAGGGACTATTGATTTCATATTCGGTAATGCAGCAGTTGTATTCCAGAAATGCCAGCTCGTAGCTAGAAAACCGGGTAAATACCAGCAAAACATGGTGACTGCACAAGGCAGGACGGACCCAAATCAGGCCACGGGGACATCAATTCAGTTTTGTGATATAATAGCAAGTCCTGACCTAAAACCAGTCGTGAAAGAATTCCCAACATATCTTGGTAGGCCATGGAAAAAATATTCAAGAACTGTAGTGATGGAATCATACTTGGGTGGTCTCATTGATCCATCGGGTTGGGCTGAGTGGCACGGAGATTTTGCGTTAAAGACATTGTATTATGGTGAATTTATGAATAATGGACCTGGTGCTGGTACTAGTAAGCGTGTCAAGTGGCCTGGCTATCATGTCATTACTGACCCCGCTGAAGCTATGTCATTCACTGTGGCTAAGCTGATTCAGGGCGGATCATGGTTGAGGTCTACTGACGTGGCGTATGTGGATGGATTATATGATTAGAGTGATATAAAATTACTCTTTGTTTATGTAACAAGACATCTTTAAAAAGTTCAAAGTAAGTAGTAGTAATATATCCATATGAAGTGCCACATGAGCAGGGCAGAGCCGGGATTAAGTGTCTAAAGCATAACACACAACTCTAGTGTGACAAGCATTTACATGGCTCATTCCTTACTACTAAGTCGTCAATAAGTTCAGTTAAGGGGTTCATAAGTTAATATACGTATATATATTTATGTTGGCGATAAAGCTGAAACTGATGATGCTTTAATGTAATTATAGTTTTCTGAAAAAGGATATGTGTAATATTAGGTTTTCCCTGATGTTTATGGTTGTGGGGTGGTGGTTATGATAAAAATATGCAAGATGAAAGTCATTGTGTTACCTTTTGGCAGTTTCATGTTTATTCTTCTTTTTCTTTTGATTTATTTCGATTTTTTAGTTGGGGGAATTACGCAGTTAGACAAACATATACTAGTTAACTAGCTAACACGGCTACAATTTGTATTAATTACGATTAGGAACTTACTTCTAGATATAATTGCATTCCCCCCTCTCTCTCTCCCTCTTTCGAGAATCTCGCTCGCAACTCTCCTTTTTTCAGTCATCTCTCCCTTCCCAGTCTCTCTCTCTCGATTCTCTTCTGTCAGTCTCTCTCTCTTACTTTATACAAATACAAAAACACAAATGTATATTTTGAAACTTCGTTTGATGCTTCATTGTTCTATGATGAGACTTGAAGCAGACTTCATCTTACTTGAATACTTCGACATCCACTTCTCTTCATTCTCAAGTTATAATTTTTTTCTAAGAGAGATTATTCGTAGTTATTAGGTATTCAATACTTATTAGTTTGATTAGTTCGAGTTCAAATCTATTAAAGAAAGAAACACTTTAAATCTACGACCTTCAGTTAAGAATGAAAGAATGCAATCGATTCTAATAATCTCACCTCAAAGTTCTACTAACACAATTTCAAGATGATCCTAACTCCTACCTACTTTGGACTAAGTAAGTTAAGTCACATCAATTCTCCCTCTTTTGTCAAATTTATCATATTACTGGCAAGAAAACTTTTGCGAGTATTTTCAAGCATTCATTATTATATACGTTAGAGTTAAACCACCTAAAATACGTCAGCGTATATGAATTACACATATTTTAAGTGAGTATTCCAAAACATCCAACACATGACAGAGTTACAAACTTCTAAAAGAATGGCTACTCCTCTACAACCTTTCTTAACAAAAACACACAAACAAAATCCCATAATCGGCTTCAATATCCTCACTTTTGTTGTAACTTTGTTTGTTGCTCTCTTCTTAGTTGTGTTTCTTGTTGCTCCATATCAATTTGAGATTAAACATTCTAATCTGTGTAAAAGTGCACAAGGTTCCCAACTCTGCCTTAGTTATGTCTCTGAAATTGTCACAACAGAATCAGATGGAGTAACTGTTCTGAAGAAATTTCTAGTTAAATATGTCCATCAAATGAACAATGCAATTCCAGTGGTTCGCAAAATCAAGAATCAGATCAATGACATTCGTCAACACGGGGCTTTAACTGATTGTCTTGAGCTTCTTGATCAGTCAGTTGATTTAGTATCTGATTCAATTGCAGCAATTGATAAAAGAAGTCGTTTGGAGCATGCCAATGTGCAAAGTTGGCTAAGTGGTGTGCTTACAAACCACGTTACGTGTTTAGATGAGCTTACTTCGTTAAGTACTAAGAATGGAACGGTTCTTGATGAGTTGATCACGAGAGCTAAGGTAGCATTGGCGATGCTTGCATCCGTGACAACTCCAAATGATGAAGTTTTGAGGCAGGGTTTAGGAAAAATGCCATATTGGGTGAGTTCGAGGGATAGGAAGCTGATGGAGAGTTCGGGTAAGGACATTATAGCGAATGCAGTGGTGGCACAAGATGGAACGGGGGATTATCAAACACTTGCTGAAGCTGTTGATGCTGCACCAGATAAGAATAAGACGCGTTATGTAATTTATGTAAAGATGGGAATTTATAAAGAGAATGTTGTGGTGACTAAGAAAAAAATGAACTTAATGATTGTTGGTGATGGCATGAATGCTACCATCATTACTGGTAGCCTTAATGTTGTCGATGGATCAACAACCTTCCGCTCTGCCACTCTTGGTAAGGTTTCAACAACTTATGTATATATAGTAGATGTTGAACCCTTTAGCGTCTTTGTTATGTATACTTTTGATATTTCAAACACCCTTAATGAAAATCCTGGTTCCGCTATCATGAGCAAGTGTAACATATACTAGTGCATTTTCATAATATTGCAGCTGCAGTTGGCCAAGGATTTATACTACAGGACTTATGTATACAGAACACAGCAGGGCCAGAGAAAGGCCAAGCAGTGGCACTTCGAGTTGGAGCTGATATGTCTGTCATAAATCGTTGTCGTATTGATGCTTATCAAGACACCCTATATGCACATTCTCAAAGGCAATTCTATCGAGACTCCTACGTGACAGGTACTCGTGAAGCAGATTACCCCAAATGTGCTATGCTTTCCATTGAACTCAGTATTAAAAAGTTCAAAATCCTAAATCCGTCTCTGCAGGTACTGTTGATTTCATATTTGGTAATGCAGCAGTTGTATTCCAGAAATGTCAGATCGTAGCTAGAAAACCGAATAAAAGACAGAAAAACATGGTGACTGCACAAGGCAGGACGGACCCAAATCAGGCCACGGGGACATCAATTCAGTTCTGTGACATAATTGCAAGTCCGGACCTTGAACCAGTCATGAATGAATACAAAACATATCTTGGTAGGCCATGGAAAAAACATTCAAGAACGGTAGTGATGCAATCATACCTAGATGGTCATATTGATCCATCAGGTTGGTTTGAATGGCGCGGAGATTTTGCATTGAAGACATTGTATTATGGTGAATATATGAACAATGGACCTGGTGCTGGTACTAGTAAGCGTGTCAAGTGGCCTGGTTATCATGTCATTACTGATCCCAATGAGGCTATGCCGTTCACTGTGGCTGAGCTGATTCAGGGCGGATCATGGTTGAATTCGACTAGCGTGGCATATGTGGAAGGATTAGTTGAGTAGGGAATTATAAAATTACTCTTCGTTTATGTAGACGACATTACTGAAAAGCTCAAAATTAGTACTAGTAATATATATAATGTACAACACAAGTAAAGGCATAGCCAGGATTAGGAGCTTAAAGCATGAAAAAAAGAAAAAAAAACACAACTCTAGTATGACAAACATTTCCATGGCCTATTCCATACTGCTCAATCAGTTTTGTTTGTGGGGTTCATGAGTTAATATACATATAATTTATGTGAAAAAATTGCATGGTAGATTGTAGTTTTGATCTTCTAATAATCCTATGGGCCTTTTGGGCTTAATTAGAAATATCTATCTAGTATTATTTTTCTTTCTAAAATCGATTAACATCTCTTTTAAGTGATTAGTGGTAACACTTTTGGCATTTTAAGTAATTAAGCTTTTCAATTTTAGGCCTATAATTTTAAAATTTTAACCGTTTTCAATGATTAGAAGATTAATATCAAACCGATTAGATCCACATTTACATAATAGTGCATTCATCATTTTAAAATCCTCTAATTTTTCCATGTATATAATTTGATTGAATAAATGACAAAAATGATCCCTTATGTTTGAGGGTAGATTTAACATGGTCCTATGAAATTATATTTAATTGTTCAACTAGTGCAAATTAACTAAGACAAATAAACTGGATAGAGATCGAGAGTCGTGATCGAACATGACACTTTGACTACACAAAAGATATATATTGCCATGTCAGATTAACAAATAACATAGTCAATGAAACTTAATAGAAGTTTTTATTACATTTCTATGTGTTCTCCGCAATAATCGCTAAAATTAGAGGAAGAGAGTAATGTTGAAAAAGTCTTACAATCTTCTCTTTATTATTATTATCTCTGTTTCTCTTTCTCTCTATTTTCGTCCATTTTTTCCCCTTACCACCCCACGCCGTTGTGTCATTTCACACAACGGCATTAGCTGGTGATCATCGATCACCGGTCTCTTCTGGTTTCATCATTCCCGTGAATGTGATCGCAAACAAAGTCATTTAAAAACAAAATCCCAGATATATTCCTCCATAATTAAAGGAATGCAAATTCCATGGAGGAATATCTCTTGGGTCGTACTAGTTTTGGTTGCGTGCAGTTATCAAACATGTAACGGGCAGGATTACGGAGGAGACGAAAAAACGGTAGCAGCACCGCCACCGGAGCAAGAGAATTGCGATGGAATCTTCATCACCTATAATTTCGATGGACGAGAAAAGATATATCCATTAGTGAAGAATGTATCCGCACAGGGATGGTCATTCAAGTCGATGTTAACGGTGTTGAATGCCGGAACTTTTGAGCTGAAATCATGGCAAGTTTTCATCGGATTTCAGCATAACGAGCTTTTAGTATCGGCGGACGGTGCAGTTGCAATTGACGGCGATGGATTTCCGGTACGGGTGGGTAAAAATGGTACAACATTGGCTGGGTATCCACAATCCGATTTGAAAACGGCGATTGATACCGCCGGTGATTTTACTCAGATGTCAGCTCAAATCAATATTAAGGGGACGCAATTTGGTCTTAGAGAGAAAACAAATCCAATGCCTTCAACAATCAAGCTCGTCAATGAAGGATACAAATGCCCTGCTCCTAAGCGCTATAGTACGTATGTCGTGAATACTTATCTGCACCGAGTATTTACATCAAATTAACGAATGTATTATTCAATTTTGGTATTTCGATGTTTAATTGCAGAAAGTTACATGCATGTCTGTTGCAAGAGGGATCTTAAATTCAAGCCTAAGAAGGTGGTTACCAAGTTCATGCCTCGTCGTTATGGAGATCTTTCCATAACTTACGATGTTCTATCAGCATTCACGAATAGGTATCAGGCTCAAGTCACACTCGACAATCTGAATCCTTTGGGTCGTCTTGATCATTGGAACTTAACGTGGGAGTGGATGAGGAACGAGTTCATTAACACAATTAAAGGCGCGCATACTCACAAAATTGATCCTTCTGAATGTATTTACGGACCACAAGGACAATATTACAAGGATTTCGATTTCACTCCTGTGATAAATTGCCAAAAGAAACCAATCATTTCCGATTTACCTAAGGAGAAAGCAAACGATGACAAATTTGGGAAGTTGCCTTATTGTTGTAGAAACGGAACTCTTTTGTCACCTATAATGAACGAAACAGAAGCAAGGTCGATTTTCCAGATGGAAGTTTTCAAACTTCCCCCTGATTTAAACAGAACCGCGTTAAATCCACCTCAAAACTGGAAAATCACGGGCACAATTAACCCGTCTTATTCATGTGGACCGCCAGTCAGAATTGATCCATCAGTATTCCCGGATCCTAAAGGAATCGGAATTGCTACTGCTGTTGCTAGTTGGCAAATTACTTGTAACATTACGCGTCCTAAGCCCAAAGCAGCCAAATGTTGTGTTTCTTTTTCGGCTTATTATGCTGCATCCGTTATCCCCTGCAACACTTGCGCTTGTGGCTGTGAAGAGACGTCTAAATGTGACGCGAACAAAAAGCCACTACTTCTCCCTCCAGAAGCGCTACTCGTCCCTTTTGAAAATAGGGACTTAATGGCGAAAGCTTGGAGCAATATCAAACATCTTGGCCCTATGCCTAAGAAACTACCTTGTCCTGATAATTGCGGAGTGAGCATCAATTGGCATGTGGATAGTAACTATAAAACAGGATGGACTGCGCGTATAACGCTCTTTAACTGGGGAAATGACGCGTTTGAAAACTGGTTTTCCGCTATCCAAATGAAGAAAGATGTAGCTAATGGCTATGAAAACGTGTACTCGTTTAACGGTACAAGGTTACCTAAAGAAAAGAGTAACACTATATTTATGCAAGGTTTACCTGGTTTGAAATTCTTGGTTGGAGAGGTTAATGGGACTAATCCTAATAAGGATCCAAGAGTACCTGGAAAACAACAATCAATTATTTCATTTTTGAAGAAGAATACACCACATATCAACGTCGATGCTGGCGATGGATTCCCTTCTAAGATATTCTTTAATGGTGAAGAATGCGCGCTTCCACCAGAGTTTCCTAAAAACACTGCAGCATTCAAATCCAAATTTGGTGTTTTTCCAGCAGTTTTGCTTGCTCTCTTAACTTTCTTTCTTTTGACGGATAGGTTACACTGATAGTATCATTCAACCTGATGATATATGACTTAAACTCTTTCTTTACTATACTTTGTGGTGCACTAGCTTGTAACTACTATTCTTCTGTCTCATTTTACGTGGCACATTTTTAGTATGGTCACATTTCTATATACATTATTACATTGAGCTTTGAAGTTGAAGAGTAATGTAATCAAGTTATGACAGCAAAATGAAGAAAGAAAGAAAAAAAAATGTTGGTATGATCATGTCTTTGTTTACGTCTCTTTAAATTTATATGATCAAATGAGAAGTATCTTTTTCATGTTTATTAATGAAAAACTTTGGTTAATCTGTGTTGACTCAATTTTTAAAAGAAAATCAAAAGGTGGATGATAGGCTTTAGAGTTTGATTATACTAACTACCATTACTCAAAAAATACGGAATTAGCTATGAAATTTATCAGTAATTCCCAGCTAATTAGTAATTAAATATCTCTTCATTAGCTAATTCAATTTTCTTATAATTTATCGCTAATCCGTAGCTAAAAGGATTAGCATGAGATTTTTACTATTTAGCTTATGAAATTTTATCCATCACTAATTTCATTATTAGTAATAAACAATAGTATATAGTAATATATATCCTATTAAACAATAATACAGTATTTTTATTAATATATTGCCCAAGTAAGAAATATCAACTTGTTTTCAGTTGAGTCTCCAATTTATATTACAAAAATAAAAATAAAATCAATTTGCAAAACCATTGCTAAACGAAGGTGGAATAACTACTTTTAGGTATTTTTATTAATATGAAACTTTTCGATTCAGATTATTTTCGATACAAATTTGAATGTAGATTATAAATTTCTAAACTTGCATTAAACATATAACTTATTATTATTATTATTATTATTATACGTTTGCAATTGAATATTGATACATATTCACTAATATAAATTATTAAATTTATCTGAACGCGTACCTAATATTGTAACTCCACCCCTATAAATTCCGAATCCAAACAAAGAGCTTTTTCGGCATCATTTGCATGTTAAAAAATTGCCACGTTTAAATACTCTCTTTTGATGATTAACATTAATTAATTTTTTTTCATCTACCTAATTAGCCTTTCACTCAACACGTACTTAACATGCAAACCATCCAATCAGCTATAAATACAACTTTAAAATCCACTAATTTCACCATCACAAACACTTGCAAATTGCAATTAATTACCAAAAGTAATTAGCCATGGGGAATATTTCACTTGTTGCTGCTCTTTTATTGTGCTTGTTAGCATTCGCAAATGCTAACACGTTCTCCGTTACAGTATCTGTGACGGAGAACGACAATCCACAAAGCTGTCAAGAGCAGATTCAGAGTCAGAGACTCAATCACTGCAGGTAAAAATTACTTAATTATACATAAAGAAATTAAAGTATTTTTTTAAAAAATTAATTTTTTATTTTAAGAAAATTAAAATATGAGTACATTAAATTTATTTTAAAAATTAATCGATTTAACTCTTATACTTTAAATCAGGTCAAATAAAGTGAAATTGAGCAAATACTATCCTTATACCACAATATTGTTTTACAAAAAAGACCAATGACACGTAAAACAAATATAAAATTATAACACACAAAGTAATGCCTTCACACAAACATAGAACTTAGTAATATCGACTCAATTTTTCTTAAAAAGTCCATTCATAACAACAAGTCAAACTTTTACGTACTAACATAAAATTCTAAATACGTTACTGATTTCAGGATGTATATTTCAAGAAGCCACCAATACTTTAACGACGAGTTGAGCATGGTAACAGATGACGATCATGAGATCAACCAAACCCAAGAACATCTCCAACAATGTTGCCAAGAATTGAGGAACATGGACACTCAATGCCGATGCCCGGCGCTTAAGAAAATGGTGATGCAGGATTGCGGTAGACAAGGCGAAGAGGCGCAACGTATGTTAGGGAAAGCTCGTTATATTCCGCGTATGTGTAACATTCAACCCGCTCAATGTAGCTTCTAATTGATATAGAAGCTCGATCAGTATAAAAAATTACGTTGAAAGTACTATAATAATGAACACACAATCGTGTGTATGTATGGGAATTAAGCAAGGGTTAATTTGGTTTTATCTTATGGGAAATGAAAGAGACTTGAGACTTGTTTTATATGCTTGTTAATTAATATTATTCTCAATGCGAATTTGATGCTAAAAATAGATTTTAGGCCTAACTCAACTCAAAAATTAGTTTATAAGGGGCGATGATTGTCCAAATCTATATAAGAAGACCAAATTGTCATCCCTCTTCTGATGTAGAACTTCATTATATTTGCTCGCACATTCAGACCTCGTTAATTGAAGCGAATAATATAATTTCTTAACACTCCTCCGCACACCTAAACCTCGTTAACTCTAGCGTGAACATTATAATTTCTTAACACTCCCCCACACATTCAAGCCTCGTTAACTGGAACGTGAACACTATAATATTGGAGCTCAACATCGGTAAATCGTTAAATCCTTGTTAACAGGAGCTTGGACACTATAATTTCTTAACATTCTCCAACACACTCAGACCTCGTAACAGAAGCGTGAACATTATAATATGAGGGCCCAACATCGAAAAATCGCTAACTTCTCATTAACCGAAGAGTGGACATCATAATATGGAGGCCCAACATCGGTAAATTGTTAACGGGAGTGTGGACACTGTAATATGAAAATCCAACATGAGTAAACAAATATAATTGGGATAGGCCTACTAACTCTGATATCACGTAAAGATGGATTTCGAACCTAACTTAACTCCAAAAACACTAAGTTATGAAATTTTTTTTGTCCAAATTCATATAAACAGACCGAACTCCCGTCCCTTTAACACAAACAAAGAAGTTTTTCGGCAGCATTTGCATGTTAAAATTGACACACGGAAGGTAAAAGGCTAAAAGCAGCCACGTTTAATACTTTATCTTGTGATGATAACTTTTTTTTTTTTTTCATCTACATATAATTTGCAGTGATGCAACACGTATTTAACATGCAAACTATTTAATCAGCTATAAATAGACCTTTAAAATCGACTACTTCACCATCACAAGCACTTGCAAAAAAAAATAATAAATTTAAACATATCTTATTATTGTTGTCATGGGGAAGATTTCACTTGTTGCTGCTCTTTTGTTGTGCTTGTTGGCATTGCAAATGCCAACAGGTTTTCCGTCACGGTAGCTGTGACGGAGAACGATATTGAAAATCCACAAAGCTGTCAAGAGCAAATGCAGAGTCATAGGCTCAATCACTGCAGGTAAATAGACACCTCCATTTAGGAGAAGTTGTTTTAATTTAAAAAAATTATATATTTTTTTAATTTTATTTTATATAAGTTAGTTTAACTAGACACAAAATTTAAGAAAAAAATAATTTTTAAAACTTATACTTTTAAAATAAGTGACAAATATTTTTGGAGTCTGGACCCAAAGGACAAGAAAATTAGTCAAAGGTAACAAAATTGAGTTGAGAATCGAGAAAATATTTAGACGGTCTAACAAACACCGCGTAAATTAGAGAAAAAGGAGCAAAGGCATGAAGTTCTATGCGCCTTACAAAATGGCTGTCAGCGTCTTGCAAGGCGCAAGTGCCTTTCTTTTTGTTTTTTTAAGTTTATGTTTAAATTTTTTGCTTTTTAGTTAATTTTTTTATAAAAAAAAAGGCGCAAAGCCCTTGCGTCTTGCAAGACGCTGAATTATGTGCATCTTGCAAGACGCTGAATAGCGTCTTGCAATCGTGCGCGTCTTGCAAGACGAATAGAATTTCACGATTTGCTCATTTTTCCTCTAATTTACATAGAATTTGTTAGACCATCTAAATGTGGTCCTTTTTAAACTTTTAATTAATCTTTTTTTTCTTTTGGCTCCGTACTCTACTTGTGTCACTATAAATTACTTTCTTTTAGTTGTCATTTTGATATTCAATTTGATTAATTTTTAAAATTAAATTAAATTATATTAATTTAATATTTTAAAATAAAATCTTATATACTCAAAAACTATACTAAAAATATAACAATTTAATTTTTTAATATCAATATAATGAAAATTCATATCATTTAACTTTAAAAAAAAGAACACTATAAAAACTAAAAAGAAACAAAAGGAGTAAAATAAAATGGAGGACAAGTACTATGACTCATAACGTAACGCCTAGACATAATAAACATTCACCGGTGTGACACTAACATAAAATTCTGCATACGCTACTGTATGATTACAGGATGTACGTTTCAAGTAGTCGCCAATACTACAACGACAACCTAAGCATGGTGACAGATGACGATCATGTGATCAACCAAACTCAAGAACATCTTCAACAATGTTGCCAAGAATTGAAGAACATGGACACTCAATGTCGATGCCCAGCACTTAAGAAAATGGTGATGCAGGATTGTGGCGGCGGCGGCCAATGCGAAGAGTCGACACGCTTGTTCGGAAAAGCTCGTTACGTTCCCCATATGTGTAACCTTCAACCCACTCGTTGTAGCTTCTAATTAATAAATATAGAAGCTCGATCAGTATAAAAATTACGGTAAAAGTACTATAATAAAAACACACTATCGTGTGTATGTTTGGTAAGAGGCAGAGTTAATTTGTGAACTTCGTCTGTGGTTTTATTGTATGGGAAGTTTTTTTTAAGTGTTGGAGTCGTTTTGTATGAACAAAATTTAGGGTTCTATATGATCTTGTTGATTAATTATAGGGAAAAAGGATAAATATGTCCTCGAATCATCATAAATGGTGGTATGCAGATATACGGAAGATTAAATATCGACACTTGATATAATTTTATCTGTCGATTTAAAATTTAATAAATATTGAATCAGTGTATAAGATTATGACCCGTGTATATCCCTTAATATAAAGGGTAATATGTTCTAATTTTTGAACGACAGGGCACTAATGTCCCAAAAGTATAACTGATGATAACTACATATTATTTTTGATAGTTCGTATATTTTTCCCCCCCTTAATTTTATATAGTCTTGATGCGTGTGAACATTTTAATTAATATATACTAGTAATTAAGTGAATAAGAATATACTCCCTCCGTTTCAAAAATCGTCTAAAAAAGAATGATTTTTTTTAATCCATTCAAAAAGATTGACCTCCTTTTTTTTGTAACATTTTAATTTCAGTATTCCACGTGGCATGTTTAAGACCACAAGATTAAATAACATTTTGATACATTTGACATTACTTTAATTTTGGACCACAAGATTAAAAAATCTTCTTTCTTTTATTAAATTCCGTGCCTAATTAAATTAAATCATTTTTTTAAAAAAAAAAGAGATAATCTTTTTTTTTCAAGTATAATAAACATGATATCAGAGTAAGGCACAACTGTCAACACGCCACGAAAAAAACTATAACGTGAAATTCTTATGTTTAAGGGGTATCAATTTGCAGGGAATTATATTCTTATTATGAGAGAGTATTGAAAATTTGGCTTGAATTATTGATTGTGTTAAAATTAAAATCTCTTTGTTTAATTAACTGAATTTATGATAAAAACTGAATTTAATTGCACAATCAGAATTGAATTATAGAAGGAGAATGAATCTGAATTTCATATCAATCACTCACTTTACATTGTATTACTCTGTACATATATATACATGTAATAAGTGATTTATTTACAAGGAAACCATCTTCTAGAATCTTCTCAATATCCTAACTAACTATCATATCAACTTAATTAACTATCACATGTAAACTAATCAAGTCAATTATTTATAATCTCTAATAAATTACATACTCGATTTTTCAATATGAGTGAAATGAGCTCCTATACATAGAAAATTTGAGAAAGTGTGACTAATAAAATTTAAATACAAATTCAATTCTGCAATATGAGTGAAATACACTTCTAAATTATTCTATAATCTCATCAAATTACTTTTTATTTAGAGTTGCATGCTTCTAGACCACTTGCTATCTCATCCGACAGATCAAAGGTATATCTAAGTTTAATTAGTCAAATAAAAAAATATTTTTCATTTCACATCCAAATAATTTAAGTTAAAAGTGTTTTTCTCGATCAGTAATATTGTTTGTATGCATTTGAAAACGTGGAAAAGCATGAAAATATTTCACATTTGCATTTTTAGCAATTCAACACGTACTTGACATGCAAACCATCCAAATCTGCTATTTATACCCACATAAAATTGACTAATAATTCATCATCACAATTCACAAATAAATAATAAACACATCACTCTTTTGCCATGGGAAAAATTTCACTTGCTGCTCTTCTTTTGTTTTTCTTGTTGGCAGTTACAACTGCCAACATGTTCACCGTCACGGAGTCCGTGACGGAGGACGATATCGAAAATCAACGGTCACGGAGCTGCCAAGAGCAGATCCAGACGCATAGGCTCGACCACTGCAGGTTTAAAAAAAGATTGTTACATTAATAATATATATATATATATATATATATATATAATCAGTCTAAGTATACTAATTGAAAAATAATACAATGTTAGTGTGTAACTATAAATTTGAGCCATAAAATACTCTATTTGTTTCATTTTTATTTGTCATATTGTGTTTTTTAAAAGTCAGTTTGATTAGTTTTTAAAATTAAAATTAGATTATATTAATTTAATTTTTTTTTAAAAAATTATATACTAAAAAATTATACGAAAAATATTATAAATTGCAATTTTTTGCATATCAATATCATGAAAGTATACTCGTGAAATGTTGATCAAAATTCTTATAGTTTAGCTTTAAAAAAAAAAGAACATGACAATTAATTATGAACGAAGAGTAAGTCATAAACAATTTCTGTCGTTCGAGGACATATGGTGAAAAAATTATTGCGTTTTACTTTATGTGACACAATTATTACTGTATATTTAGAAAGTCAAAATTAATTTTTTTATATAGGGAAAAGGGTTTGATATATCCCTCAACTTTGTCATTTTGAGCTGATATACCCCTTGTTATGAAAGTGGCTCATATATACCTCTACTTGTAAACAAATGGCTCACATATACCCTTTTCCTCTAACGGAAATGAAAAAAATAATAATTTTAATCTAAATTTTTATTTTTTTTTCTAAAAAATATAATCCCATATGAGTAAATTCAATCCTTGTCAAATATATATTTTTTGACTTTTTTTTTGTTTCAATGACTAATTTATAATTATATTTTGATAATCAAATTTATTTATGTATCACTAATATTCTTGTAAAACTTATTGTAGATGACCAAAATTTTTCTTCGAATACGAAATTAAATTACAATACACACAAAAAAATAGTTTAATTTTTTATTCTTTAAATTAAGGAATGAAAGAAAAAACAAAATAAGAATAAGAAATTCAAATAATTATAATAAAAGAAGTTAAAAAATAATTTATGTATGAAAAAAAATTAAAATATACCTTGTACATTAATAGAAGAATCATATATACTCCTAAATAATTTTTTTTTTAAAAATAGAAGTAATAAATATAAAATTAAAATTAATTTTTTAACTTCCGTTAAATGAAGGATATATGTGAGTCATTTTATAACGACAGAGATATATATGAGTCGTTTGTATAACGGTAAGGGCATATATGAGTCACTTTTATAACAAGGGATATATCAGCTCCAAATGACAAAGTTGAGTTGAGGAGTATATCAGATCCTTTTCCCTCTTCTAAATATTTTAAATCCTTAATTATTTTAGATTATACTGCTAAATTCGTTTTAGGTAGTTTCTATATTATAATTTGACATTGCACATCAAATAATTTAACCATCATAAGTGACGAATAAGACGTTACATTTAACTAAATGTAGTATATATAAAAAATTCTGCATACGTCACTGAATATTGCAGGATGCTCCTTTCAAGAAACGAGCTAAGCATGGTGACGGAAGACGACGATGAGATACGCAATCAACAGGAACATCTCCAACAATGCTGCCAAGAATTGAGGAACATTGACACTCACTGCCGCTGCTCGGCACTTAAAACGATGGTGACGCGGGAGCCCGAGCTCATGTCACAGAGAGCTCGGTCCCTCCCCCGCGCCTGCAACATCGAGCCCACTGAATGCTACTTCTAATCAGTACGTATGTAAGTAAACAACACCATCACGTGTAAAACTTGTTTACCATCTGAGTAACTCCTCTTGTCGCGTATGTTTGAATAAATGGTCGTTCTTAAAGGTGTGTTTGGTACTAAGGAAATGTTTTCCAAATATGAAAAATTTTAGTTTTTTATTTAAAACTAGAAAAGAAAATGTGTTGTGTCTTGGTATACAAAAGGACTCCCAAATTGGAGTTACATTGGCTTCAATAAATCAAGCCATAGTAATGTATTCGAAAACAGTACCTCTTCCTCAACATAACCAAAAATACCTGAATCAAATATCGAAAATCGCGATAGGATTCTTACCCTGTAGCAACACTGTTGCAACGTTGAACAGGGGAAGTACCATCACAAGCTTCATTTTTACATTACCTTCATGGCTTATGAATTGCGTAACGCGCTTTCTTTGGCTTTTGTGTTTTGTTACCTGTTGGCATTGGCTGCCTGTTTTAAGCAATCATCATTAGAAAGTGAAATTCACAACTTATTTGAGTAGTAGCAAAGGATATCATTTTGATTTTCTAAAACGACAAGTATTATTGTAACGAATTTTAGCAGGAGTAACGAGTTATTAGGACCGGAGAGAGTAGTAGTACTTGTGGTGTTGCACCTGAGTTAGATGTACATTACCTTTTTGAGATATTTCTTGTGAAGTTTCATTGCACTAGTGCAAGCCTTCTTCGCGTCCAGGTTTCCAGTCATGTCATTCAGTATCTGTTAATAGTTCAAATATATTGATTCGAAAGAATTTTCTTCGTTGAAAAGACTATTGATGTTTAAATTTTATGTACTTCCGAAACCAACCTGAACAACGTCGTCTAGTCCTTTAGCTTCTGTAAGCAACTTTGTGCTCTTGTCCTTGAGGACACTGGCTACTAGGAAAACGGAAATTGGGAGTGGAGCTTCAGTACCTTTGCTTCGATTTTTCAGATTTTCTCTCTCAAATTTCCCACACTGGCGTGTTGATTTTGCTCTTCCTTTAGATCCTTCAGATTTTGCAGCAGCTAAGTCAGGGTCTTCATACATAAGAAACAAGTCGGGATCGTATTCCAACGCCCACATCATCTGTTGCAACAAGGCAATGACTGAGAAGTTCAACATTTAGAGACTAAGTATTCAGGAGAGAAGTCGTACCTCCCAAAGATATAATGAATCAGCAAAAGAGAATTCTCGACGGAACAAAACCATGAGCATACGGATAGCAAATAGGTAATCACCTCCACCTAATGTCTCTGTGAGAAATGATCAAAATCATATTCATTTCACGAAGAAAATTAGACGATAAATTGTTTGTTTACTGGGAAAAGATCATAAAATACCTAAGTGGTGATGAAGTTTAGGGTCAATAACTTGTGTTACTGAAGCAAGATTACTCAGCTGAGCTTCTACTCCGACAGACCTCTCGGTGCATCTGAAATTTCCTCTCTTTAAAATTTCACACAACACTTGATATTAGTTCACTAGAACTGCAAAAAGCATAATCCATATAGTAACACCAATAATTGTAGCTGCAAATCGAAAATATTGCTATTGAAGTACAACATTCTTTCTTGATAAGGAAAGGGGGGGCGGATTTGTCCTAATCATGCAGTACAATACAGTGCTGACAATAACTACGGCTGATCGAATTATATGAGAAGCTAAGGCATTTCAAAAATATGATTTACAACATTCGAACGATGAAATAATTCGTGTAAGAGTAAAGAAATGTTAATATATACCAGTCTCCTCATTAGGCGTTCAAAGCACCAAAATGCATCGGCTTCATCATCAAGAAGAATAATCATGGGAGAACAGAGATCGCTCATTCCTGCTCATCATTGTCAAGAGCTTAATATTATATAAAGAAACAGGATAAACAACTGCAGAAACAAAATAACATAAGGAGACTCTAATGCATTGACAAAGAAAATGGAAGGAATGTTGTTTCTTTTGTTCCTTTGTTTTTCCCTTTCTCTTTTGATTAATTGGTAAGTCTTTTGATTCGATGCACTGATAACTCGATATCGATCAAAATAAGGCAGCACAGTGAACAAAGCTCCCACTATGCATGATATCCAAGGAAAGGCCAGACCATAATGGTCAGTTATCGGATCAAAGAGAAGCTATAATGTACACAATTTCATATCAAGAAGATAATATGACAACCCACCTTGACAGTAATTGATATCTTTGTCAAACCAAGCATAAACAGACAGAATATCCCAAAGCTTGGATAGATTCTCCTGTTTCTCATAAAAGACAAGTGTCCTGTCAGTCCGAACAACATCGAGTCCTAGCATAAACACGTAAACCAGACTGAATAGTTACTAGATAAATAACCTGAAGAGAAAGAGTACTAACAAGTGATTTTGAAGAGAATGGAATAAACATCTCCCTCCATCCCAATTTATGCGAAGGTGTTTGACTAGGCATGGAGTTTAAGAGAAAAGGGTAAGACTTTAGAAACTTGCCATTTGAAATAGGAAGATTGAAATGGTTGTTACAAAAACGGAAACATGCCATTCTTTTCGGAAATGAGTAAAAAGGAAAGAGTGTCGCATAAATCGAGATGGAGGGAGTACTTGATTTGCTAACAGAAAAATGTTGATAGGTACTAGGTAAACACTTTTTAGATAAAGAAAACATTACAACAAGTTGTTGGATTTTTGAGCAAGTACATGCAATCTATATAGATAACTAACCTATCTGGTGTAATGAGAGTTTCCACTGGATTATTCTTTTGTCATGCTCCTTTACCTTTTCCCATCCAGGATTGCCGTTTTGTTGACCACCTGAATATAATTCTTTTGCTGCTTGTGCCTCTTGGAGAGTAATAGGATCTACTATAGGGTCACCATTTTCAGTAATTACAGGTGCAGTAATAAAACTACCACTTCCAATCATGGGAAACATTGCGTGACATTCTTCTTTCAGTACAGCATACTGGACCCTGAGCGAACACAACAGAAATCCAGGTCAACAATAAGGTATGGAAACTGCTTATGGATCAGTGTTTAGTTTATACTCAGGAACGGTAAATTATCCTCATTTTACATGTGAAGATAATTTGAGCCAAATTATATCGATGAACCATGATCAACTAAGCCTCATTCCCAAACATTTCACTTGCCATTAGTAGTGATGAGGTAGCAATGTGTATTCTTATGATGAATAACAATCTCCTAACTGTAATGAATTTGTCAAATTTGGTAACGTCTAAGTACAGAGTTTAAACCATTTTGATGAGCTACTGGTTTTTTAACACTGTCACCTGATGATCCTATATGGAGCCGTTTTCAGCTGAAAACGATTTTCAGGTCACCTCCAACAGTATAAATAAAATACCATGCTACCTATTGAAATCAAGTGATGAACTTGCAATTATTAAGTGATGTAAAATGGGAAAATAAGTGCTATATATGTTTTCCAACTTAGCAATAAAGAATGTAAATTACCTCCTCCGTTGTCGTATCTGCTCTCGTTCTTCAAATGTGCTCTTTGGATCATAACAACCCAATAAAAATTCCCAAACTTCACCTCTAATTGATGGATGAATCCCCTATAATGTCATAGAAATTTGATGGTTACTAGACTTCTATGCTAATCATCTTTTCAGGAATTTATGAGTAATGCATATTCATGGAATTAGTCAAACAAAACTGAAAAGAGTTCAAACAAATCAGCTAGTATAATAAAACTGTAGAATAGAAGCTTCAGGATCATACATCATGTAATCCTGCAAAAACATTGACATCAATAAGTCAAACTTACCCCACGATAAATTCGACTCAGTGTTTTGCCAATGTCAAGATAACCTTCTGATGTAAATGCAGCACGCCATTTCCTTGCACTTAAGGTTTTCCCAGCCTGAATAAGTAAATCAATAGATAAGACATATCCGGCAACACAAATACAGGAGATGGTGGATATCTAGTAAGGAGTTCAACTTATTCAAGAGAAATGTGAGAACTACTTCTGAACGTCATTATATGATTGACAATGTAGAGAGTC
Source organism: Solanum lycopersicum (assembly GCF_036512215.1). Classification (NCBI taxonomy): domain Eukaryota; kingdom Viridiplantae; phylum Streptophyta; class Magnoliopsida; order Solanales; family Solanaceae; genus Solanum; species Solanum lycopersicum. The sequence continues at coordinate 68,906,069 of NC_090806.1, forward strand.
TTTTCGAATTCTTATTTGAGATGGTAAGCAGATAAACGAAAAATCCAGTTCTTTTCATGAAAAAAGAGGGACCTTTTGAAATGCTCATCCATCTTACTGACAACTAATGTGACACAACTGAAGATTTACATATACTCTACACTAAATACCCACAGTTCCGACTTAAGATATAATGCAAACTAGTTCACACCACATGTGCCACACGCGTTATGGAACAAATAGGGATCAAATGATATATGCTAATCATCATGCAGATTCACTCATTATATGTTGCACAACAGCAGCCAACCTCATAAGTTTAAAACCCGGAAATGTCATCCAATTGAATTCACTGATTGGCAAGGTTAAAGAGTGAGAAGAGTCTAAGAGTAAAAGATTGTTTGTACAGATTGATGGAACAGGAAACATATACTCCCTCTATCCCAATTTGAGTGTCTTACTTCCCACTTGGTTTTGTTCCAAAAAGAGTCTCTTTCTATATTAGCAAGTTTTTCAATTCCAATATTCTACACGACAAGTTCAAAACCACATGATTTTTTTAAGGACTATACAAATCTTTAATTTAAGACTAAATCAAACTAAGACACTTAAATTGGAACGGGAAGAGTAGTTTAATCTGCAAGTACAGCTTATGAAACATGTAAAAGGAAATTCAGGTGAACATTCCCCTTTCCCCAACTTAAAACCAGGTAATCTTGGACCAAGTACCAGTCCCAACTACTAAAATGGGGATGCAAACCGAAAAATGTTTCAAACAATAAGGCTTTATGCCACTATCAAATTCTGAAGAGCAAACTGTAAGCAAAACATTTATGTTCTACTGTGAAGTCTTTATTACTTCCAATAGATATTTGGTTCTACATTCTTTTTACCACGAGAGACATTGGCAGCCATAGATCATTTGATTTGGCTGATGCTAATTGCAGTTGATGATCCCCATCTAGAACCCAAGTCTAAGGTCTGCCAGATAAACATCTTCCATCTCAACAAAACACATGATCTTTTCAATCATCTCAATACATCCCACAACATAACACAATAGATTACCTCATTCATGCACATTACTAGTTGTCCTACAAAAGCTTCTAACATACAACAACAACAACTACTACTACGCCTCAATCCCAAACAAGTTAGAATCCCAACTTCTCATACAAGCTCATACCAAAAATCTATTCAAAAAAACACAAATGTAATACAATGCCCCTAGCATCAAAAACTAAAAAAACTAACCTTGATTCTAAATCTTGTTTTTGGAACATTTGTACATTCAGGGCGAACCTGGTAGAAAGAATCAGCAGGAGCTCCAGGGTCCCTCCACATTCTTGAAAACTCCTCAAACCAAACAAAAAAAAAAACAATCTTGGAAACCCAACAGCTGCAGCTCAAGAACCCAGATCAGATTTTCAACAAGAAAAACAAAAATGAGACAACCCCAGATCATAAAACTTGTTTTTCTAGCTACCCATTTGACAGAAATTCAAGAAACACATTATAATCAACATAAAAATTTGATCTTTTTCCTAATTGCCAAATACTTAGCTAAACTTTCTTTTTCTTTTTTTGGGTAAGAATGGTGTTTTACAGTTTTGAGTATTCTGGTGGTGACAATTTCACAGTCAGAGCTAACGAGGAAGACGTGGGATCCAGCGAGAAAACAGTGGAAAATCAGAAGGCTATTTGTTTATTGGGACATTTGTTCACGCGCTGACGGCGGCGCGTGTGTTGGAAATATTGATGTTTTTTGTTCCATTTGACTTGGTAAGTTTAGAAATGGTCAACCATATTTTTGGTCATAAATCATTAAGATTTTTGGGTCAATTATTAAATTGACACATTAATAGTTGAGCTTAATATATGTAATTACTAATTTTTAAAGTAATTATTACAATACAACTCGAGTGTGTCAATTTTTTTAATCGAGCTTAATTGAATAGAATTTTGATGAAATTTTAATTCGTAAGTTCGTACAAATAGAATTTGTTATTTAACTTTGGTATATTGATACTATACAAACGAATTTAAATGATTTAAAGAGTCGAGTTCAAGTCGATTCAGTTTTATACTAAGGCTTCGAGGCAATTGTTTGCAAGGAACAAAATTATGAATAGGCATTTCAACTTTTCTAATCGAATTTCATAATAATAATTGTTCCTAAGTATGATTAAAAAGAATGATTCGTAAAGTGAAAATATTATTTTCTCTATTTCACCTTTAATGTTACTCTTAATACCAAACACAACATTTTATCACAAAAATACTCCGTTTACCTATTTACTCCACCTTCTTTTTCCACTTTTTGTGTAAAAATTTATCATGTATGATAAAAGAGACCTGTGTTAAATTAATAGTTAAAGATTGTGTTGAAATAAATAAAATTCTATCATATTTAATTAGAAATTTTAAATCTAAATCATGAATATAAAAATCTCGCAAATAAGTGGTTTTTCTTTAAATGGATTTTACACATCATGAATTCAGATTAACGGAAACCTCAATACAAATAGACAAAATAAAAAAAATCCCTTTACTTTTAATCAGAATTGTCGAATTCGAATTGAAACCCCTACTAATGAGTGTTTTTTAAAAAATGGAACTTTACGCGTATTAATTTAGAGTTTTAGACTAATCAAAACCTCAATATGAATACTAGAAAGAAAGAAAAAACCCCTTTACTTTTAATCAGAAAGTCTCGAATTTGAATCTTGAATATCAAAAAACTTGTATTTCTCCTTTTATATTGCATGAATCTAGATTAATCGGGACCTCAATACGAATACAGAGACAGAAAAAAACAAAAGGATTCCTCAACCCAAACACACAAGACATGAAAATTCTTGATAATGTTGAAGAAAAGAATAATTCCAAAAATAAGTTAACTAAAAAGTACTCAAAAACAACAAGTTCCTCTCTTTGGCTTTATGCTTTGTCATAGTAGTTAAGAAATCTAAAGGTGAATAAGAATAACTAAAAGAAACAAAAGCTTCACTGCCACAGCTTGTAAAGTTCATCTAAATTTTGCACCTACAAATATCCCACATTTTCATTCTCCATTCTCATCAACCATATAGTTTTCTATTTCAATTTTCATCTAACATTTATTTAATTTTATTCTTTGTCTTCATTATTTTATTTTATTTTATTTTTTCCCCAATGGCTCAAATAACAAGTTCAAGATCAAATACAAAAGTTTTTTATTTTTTGGGCTTGTTCAATATTTTGTTGATGTTACAAAATGCCAACTGTTATGAGTTTAAAGTTGGAGGCTCTGGAGATTGGAGTGTCCCTATGGATGCCAATGCTAATAATTACAATCAATGGGCTGAAAGGAGTAGATTCCAAATTGGTGACACTTTATGTAAGTTTTATTATATATTCATTTCGATTTTCACCTTTACATTAGTCATAAAATAAACAGTAAATCTGATCGACTATCTGTGAAAAGATCACATATTTGTTTAAGGAGTGCCTTTTATTATCGTTCTATTTTCAAAATTGATCTCTATGAGTTAGGCCCGTTTGGATTGAGTTATTTTTATTATTTTAGCTTTAAAAAAGTATTTATAAGCACTTTTTAACTTTACTCAAACACTTCAAAACTGCTTAAAAGCTATTTTAATTTAAAAGCACCTAAAATAAGTCGATCCAAATGAAAACTCACTATACTTTTAGAAGTTCCTTTTTATATACACGTCTATCTTTCATATCAAAAATATTGAGTTCGATTAAACTTGTATAGTACTAACTACTAAGGCTATATTCTCTTATTCGTTCAGAATTCACTAACTCTAGATCATGGATTCACCTCTAGACAATGTACAAGTTTGATTCTTAATTCTAATACACCTTTTGTTGGCCTTGGCAGCTTTTAGCTACTCTGCTGATAAAGACTCAGTGCTTCTTGTAAACAAGGCAGATTTTGACAATTGCAACACTGCTTCTCCCATTGAGAAGTACAGTGATGGACAGAGTGTGGTTAAGTTTAACCACTCTGGTGCATACTTCTTCATTAGTGGTGTTCATGACAACTGTGTCAAGAATGAAAAGTTGCATCTTGTAGTCATGGCTGATAGAAGTCACAACAACCAAACAGCTTCTTCTCCTCCTCCATCCCCATCAGTAGACGAAGTTCCTCCGTCTCCGGCCCCGTCTGGTGAGGAGGCACCATCACCACCATCTGACTCAGGTGAGACCAACCAAACACCAGCTCCCTCTCAAGAATCATCTCCTCCGAAGAATGGTGCTTCGTCGACCGTTATGAGCTTTGTTGGCTCTGCTGCAGCTCTTGTTGGTTCATCCATACTGTTGGGGTTCTGATAAAAGAGATGATTGACTTGTTTGTATTTGTTTTGTTTTGATTGTTTTCATTTTTTGGGTTTTGTGTTTCATGATTTTCCTACTTTGTTCTCAGTGAATGTAGCTGAGAGTAAAAGGGTGTATTGATTTGTATTGGTTATATGTGATGAAAAATAAATAAACTAAATGTTTGTGTATAGACTGAGGATTTGTTTCACTTCTGAAAGAAATGTTTTAAAATTGTGTGAATCATTGTAAGAACCTTGTTAAGGGTAATTTATGTTTTTACTCTAAAAGTCTATATTAATCAGGCTATGATTAGTATAGTAGACAATGTTGTATCTGCTCTGCTCAACTAGGTGATAGTAACACTGCGAGTCTTTCATAAACAGATTCTCTACCTTCACGAAACAGGTAAGGTCTGCGTACACGAGCCAAATTGAACTATAAGAAACTTTCGACCTCATAGCAGGGGTGTGGAGACTGCAGAACACAAGTAAAGAAATCTAATTCTCGGGCTAACAAATGTGTAATATAAGTTGTTATTAATGAAAAAGATTTTGATAATTGACAAATAGAGGAACAGATGAAAGAAACAGGTTGTTCGACGTGGTCCTTACAAATCGAATTCCACTTGGGTAAGGAGAACGTAAACCTCGCGATTTTAGAAGATATAAAGTTGTGGAAGTATTGCTTTTTCGACAAGCAACCAGTACATAAGGTTTCCTTTTATAAAGGAGTTTGCAACCAAGTTGAAAAAGGAATTCCACTTGGTTAAGGAGAACATCAACCTCGCGATTTAGAAGATATAAAGTTGTGGAAATATTGCTTTTCCGACAGGCAACCAATACATAAGGTTTCCTTTTATAAAGGAGTTTGCAACCAAGTTGAAAAAGGAATTAGCGTTCAATAATGTTTTCTTATTTAATTAAGGAAAATTGCGTAGAAGACAGGCTTTTTTGTTGTCTATTTAACAACAAAGTCACGTAGGAGAAGGAGTTCTACATAGACGAGGTTTCCTTAATGCGACAAAGCTATATTCTAGTTGAAGAAGGAGTTGAATATGAGGTGAAGACAAGTTCAAGTTGAACTAGGAGTTCCACACAAAAAAGGAGTCCTACATGAAGTGGGATTTTTAGTTGGAATAGGTTTTGGATTCAAGTCCAAATCTATAAATAAGGCGATAGTTTCGCTTCAGAAAAAATGTGCACTCACATAGAGAAAAGATCAAAACATGATCAAGAGGTTTGAGTGAGTTTTGAGAGTTACTTGGAAGTGTTGCCAATTTGTGAGGAAAAAATTGTAAGATTGTAATTAAGAGTTTGGATTACAATCGAGTATATGCGTAGGATTCGTCTAACAAGTTTGAGAAACTTAACGGACGGTAGAAGACTTAAACCTGGGGGGTTGTCTTGGGTAGCTAAGTATTAGAGTTTATATTTTCTTAACTAGAATTAGAGTTTATAATTCCTCTAAAAATTAGAGTTTATAATGCCTTAGGTTACATAGGTATGTAATCTTGTGTTGAGACTTGGAGTTTAATAAAGTAAAGTTAAATCCTACGTTGGTGTAGGTCGTGATTTTTACCTTTGAGTTACATATCAATATGTTAAATTATTGAGATTGATGAGTCAAGACCCAACCCGTTTTTTACTCATTTGAGCCCAAAGTAAACTTGGGTGGGTCAAAACTCAACCTGATTTCTATTTAACCCATTGTAATATTTCTAATCCCAACCCAACCCGCCTATTTGACACCCATAGGTTAGATCATGTACTTTGACACTTAAAAAGCAAAAGTGTTTTGGAACAAATTAGAGCGGCTAACATATTCCACAAATTAAAGCGCCTGCACGAGAAATTTACTAATATATTTGGTGCAGATCACCAGAACTCTTGATGCAAGAAAAATGTTTTCAAGACTTGCTGTAAACGAAGAGAATATCTAATATAGTATAATTTTAAAGCGTATAATTATAGTGCACAAACTAAATTTCTATCATCAGACTACTCTCCTCAAAAATTCTTTCCTAGCTCAACTTTTTTCACCATTCTCATTGTGTTGTGCAGAATCGAGTCCAGTATGCCGGCAACCTATGCCACCCAAAAAGAACGAATATAGGGAAGTTTCAATAAAGATGACACAAATGAAAGCCCAGAGAAAGTTGTTAGCAGGGAATGACGGTGTGAAACAACAGGAGAGGCAAGTAGGAGAGACTGACCGTGAAAACACCACCAATAATAGCGCAGACATTGGTAAGAAAATGTGAAAAGGACTTGGGATTTTCTGTAATCAAGACCTGATAGCAAAGGACAAATAATAAGAATAAGAAACCAAAATAAGATGTATTAAGCTATATCACATAATCACGAAATGTACTGATGCAACACCTGCATTGGTGATGGCTCATAATGAAATTTCGCTACTGGTATGTGAAGACTATGAACCAAACTACTATGTGCCGTGTACTCGTACTCCTCAACTAATTTGTACGATCTTGTCATCACCTCTGTTTTCACCACTTGAAGAAAATGTTCAATCTGCAATAAAGATAAAAGGTGAGCTAGGTTTTCTGGTCATCCTTGAAACTCTTTATTAATGTACCAGCTGAAAAATATCATAGAAGTGCACCCAAAAACTTGTGGAGAGCAGATGAAACAGTGACTGAGAATTGAGATTTCTTTATACTTCCGTAAGATTTTATAGACCGGAGTCTGTAAAAGCAGCAAAAATGTAAAATTATAACATTTAAATTTATAAATGATTGGTGCTTTGAACACTAGGCAATTTTAATGCACTGTCTTAGTGTTACTTTATCATTTATAAAATATCACTCATAAGAAAATGAATATTGGATCTAACTCAACCTCAAAAGCAAGCTCAAGAGGCAAGGATTTCCCAAGACCAAACAAAGAGACCAATCACCATTAACCCACCAAAATAGGAACCCAAATGTTGAGATGAGATGGTCACATAATTCAACAATTACTTCTCCCAAAAAAAAAAGAGAGAGAATATAGTAGGTGAGTAGGAGCTTACAGTAACATTTTCTGTGGAATCTCTTGGATTAGTAACATATGAGTTACCATTCAACCTATCATGGCTTCGACCCAAATGTGGTAGCAGTATTTTGATATCACTCATAACCTTCGGAGTAATTGTCTTACCAAATGAAAAGCTAGAAATTACATGTGACATGTTCATCTGAGAAGCATCAAATGAATGAGCAGCTGAACGAGCTGATATGACAAGGTTGCCAGGAACCTGAACAGTACATAACATAAATGGATATATTACTTTGTCAAATATTTAAGAGTAGCAAGACAACAATGCATGAGCACTTCAACAATCTTACTGCCCAGGTTTATATTTCAAACAACTTAAAACATATCATATTTCATATCGTCTCCAGCATCATCCTTGTGTTTTTTAAGTTTGAGTTGCAGTTGCAGGGGCACTTAATTTTTACTGGCTGCCATCAATAACTTGCTTACCTTCTTAACACGTACAAAACCTTCTATTCTGCATCCTCCAGTTACAGGAGCAGGTCTTTTCAAGCCAGTTTCCAGCTTGGTAGACGAATTATCTGAAGTAATCGTTTGAGAATCCAGCTTGATAGGTGCAACCAAATCTTCCATCATCTGCAGAAGAATAAATATACCAGTCATCTCAATGGCATGATACAAATGATACAATAACATCTAATGCAACACAACTGCCACATTGCATTGTGAAAAATCAGTACAAACAGCTGTGCCCTGTGATTGCAAAAAGGAAGCATGAAGTGGATCAGCTCTGTTTTTTTTCTCAATCTTAACCATCCTTAAGTTTTCCTCTTTTAATGTTTTCTTCTTTTCCTTATTCAAGCCCAATTGTTCTCACCTTGACTAAGCTATCTGTATCACGATCCCCATAGTATGACTCGTGATCATGGTGTCCGTGATCGTCTCTGCATGGCAAGCATAGTAAACAATAATACATTATAAGAACCATGCGAATGAGATTTAGGCTTTAAAAAAAACAGAATTCATTAAACTTCCAAGTACATGGGCCAAATATCAAAGTTGAAATGATGTAAAGTTAACAAACACTGACCTATCTACTTTCCTATTTAGTTTTTACCTCCACCATCCAAACACTGGGTAATGTACAGCTCTAATTATTCAGAAATTGGAATGCTTGTAGCAACTTTAACAAGGGTTACTACACTTATAACTCACAAGGGGTAGAGATAAGAACTTCAACAAAGTGATCAAGCTGCTCAAAATTTTCAGCATGAAAAGTAGAAGCCGGTAGAGATTAAAAGAGAAGGCAAAAGATAGAATGGTGAAGAAGAGGAATTTCAGTACATTTTACATGGCCAAAAGTTGCGCTGATAAGGTTCAAAACTTTCGGAAAGGGGTCAAATAAAAATAACAAGTGCACCTGTAATCATGCTGGAAAATCTAACACCTTAGCATTGATGTGACCAGTCACACAACAACAGCCTACAGTTAACAACGTAATAAGAACTAACAGGAGATTTTCTCTTTTTCTTTTGAATTTAAGATGGTTTGGGATCATAGTCAAACCAATAAATTATGAAGGACATTAAACAATTTTAAATTTTAATTAGTAGTAGTGCAAGTTGATAAGTGATAAAGATAAGTTAATGGCTTACCTAACATCAGTTCCTTTTCTGAAGATGCGAATGGAGGGATACCCTTGTATGTGATTCCTGAAAATTTATTATTAGATGATTATTAGGCATAAGGATAAAATGAAATCATAGTAAGAAACTCATAAACCAAAAGAACATTAGTCAAGACAACTCTAAGCACTTTCATCAAACTACTTGCGGGACACACAAGGACTCCTTACTAAAGCATATAGTACAAAGTCCAACCTAATCTCCTCCTTTAGTCAGGTGATATATCTATTTTTTTGCAAGTTCACTGTCACGGTTCAACCAATCAACACTGCAGCAATTGAGAAATTGAATTGAAGGAAGAGGTAGATTGAGTATTAGGTCTGTGATAGCTGAGGTAACATTAATACTATCCCCTAAACTAACTGAACCTCTCCTCATAGTTTGAGAATCCACCAGACATGTGTAATCAAGGATTTGAAGCTCAGTTGCTCTTCTCCATTTTTTAGATTGTGAGGAAACAATTAGATTAACCGTCTTTTCTTGAACACAGAAACAAAGATGATTAAATCAAAATTGTAATTTTTTGGTGACAAAAAGGTTTTACCGAACAGGTTCAGCAATCTTTTCTTGAACACAGAAACAAAGATGATTAAATCAAAATTGTAATTTTTTGGTGACAAAAAGGTTTTACCGAACAGGTTCAGCAATAACCTTCCACTAAACCAGTAATTTTTCACACAAGTAATACCTTCTACACAAATCAACTTCTTCAGTGCAATCAACTTTTGCCACAAGAATACGCCCATCCGATTCCCGGTCATATCTGAAAATGATTGCAAAATGAAAGCTAGAATCAGCATATCAGCAGGGAATTGCTAGAAACTCCATTCGGACATGAGATGGAGTTCAGCATATACTGTTTCAAGTAGAAGCTGTAATAAGTATAAACGCAACAAAGAGGACCTCTCTCTTATAATATTGGCTGCTTTCTCCCATGAAGGTTTCTGAGACAACAGGAAAATTATTTTCAGAAAAAAGAAAAAGAAAAAGAAAATAAGCTATTCTAGAGGGAGCAGGGGTTCTATGGAAAATCAATCCATCGGTCAACTATATTTTTTTCTTTTTTTGATGAAGTAAATTGTCATTAAAAGCATCCAGTGGATGCAAAGATTACAACAAAAGAGGATTTCTCAGCTCAGAATACACAAAAACTTATAGAATTAAAAACATGACAAAATCCAGAAAGGTGTCTAATCTGTCTACATGGGAAAGGTTAGCAGAGGTTAACCAAACAATAGCCTTAAGAGAACATATTTGAGTTGAAACCCCATCTAAACATAAGTTGCTTCCCTTTTTTCATCTTTTTTCCTCTGATGATCGCACATCTTGGAGTTCTCTCAGCTGAGAGAAAATGCTCTGTGTTCATTCTATTAGGATATCTCACATCTTGGCTATGTTGCTCAGACTCTTCAAAATGTCGACTATCCTCCAAAAGTAGTAAATTTTTTAAGGATCCGCCATGGAAGCTGCAACATTTTAGAAGAGTCTGAGCTACAAAGCATCTTGGAGTCCTTTCACTGGGTATGTTGTTAGTGTAGTACTTTTCTAAATTAGCATAAATACTTCTTGTTGAGCATTCTTTGAACATGTCCACCAGATACAGAAAAAAAAACTGTAAGTAACCAAGACTAAAATTTTCTCTCTCATTTCTTTATTCAGTCGTAGATATTAGACTCAGCAGAATCCAGCCTGTATACTTTGTTTCCTTCGCTGGTGGTTCCCTTATTTAATTCCCCATTATGAGGAGGTTACTCTTAGAATTTTAGGTTGCTTCTAATTTAGGACTATAGGAATCCTTTGTTCATACTTTCTGGGGATAGAAATTAGGACTTAAAGAGTCATAAAATTAGAGTTCTTCATTTTAGCTATAAACACATTGCTTAACTACTTTCCTATCATAGATAACTGCCAGATCTAAGACCTTTTATTAAACTATAGCTAGTAAAGCTACTGTATATTTAATTATATAATCTGGTTTCCATTCTTATTAGCTATTAAAAGTAGTACGCTATCTTTTTGCCCCGATTCTTATTAGCTATTAGAAGTAGGACACTGGTAAGTGCATATTGATACACAAACCCCTCAATTATCCTGTTTCCAGATCACTATGAGAAAGATAGGACATCAATAACCCATCCTCAGACAACAAATTCACACTTCTTGGTAGCAAAGCAAGTCATATATATCTTAAAGACTTTCTGTTTAACTTAGCCTAACACCAGAAACAAGAAGTGAGGAATGTAGCAGTTTGGTTGAATAGATAAATACCAGCCGGTTGCTCCAATAGCACCAAGGAGCGAAGAAATTTACAACCAAAATTGGGAAACTGCAAAAAAGAGTGTTGATAAGTATAAGGATAAAGAGATGAACATTAATGGAGTGAAAACAGATGACTAGTATATAGCTAATAACTCACTGGTGAGTAACTCTATCAAAACTGTGTCCATTTAAGGAAACAGACCCTTCACCATATTCCTCATCATCTTCCGCATCATGTTTGAGTTCTGTTGCAGTTGAGCCTGAATGGAACTCCGAGCCAGTAGGTCTCAAGTTTTTGTCAATGGAATGCTTGCGTACTGTTTTGGTTATGTTCAACCTATTCTGAGATTAATTAACATGTACAAATCTGTTAAACACTAAAAAAAATTGGGAGAAACAAAAGCTAATGGCTTAACATCAAACTGCATGATGTTATGACATATATGCACAACTAGAATCATAGGGACAATTTTGCATCATTTGTCAATAGTCAGTTCACTAGGCGATTTGTAGCAGGATAATCAATAATGTCACAACTGACCAGTAATGAGAACATATTTTTGAACACTAATTGCGGAATATCAACATAAGATACATATCCCCTGTGGGCCCTAAGAAAATCTCTTCTTCATGAATATCCACAGCCTTTCAAACAAGAATTGTATTGATTCCAAAACTATCTCTGGAAAATAAGTGTATTGAGTAATTAAAAGTACACTACTCATATTTATCAAAAAAAAAAGTACACTACTCATCCGACACCTCCCACTAGGGCCAAGCATTAAGGAGAAAGAAGAAGTGCAGCATACAACAAATACAAGAGAATAGCTCCTAGAAGTATAGAGCCCCAAAGACCACCTCAATCCTAAAAACTGAGTTATAAAAGGTTAATATATAATAATGGACTTTAAAGCACCAGCTGGAGGGGACAACCCACTTTACAGAACTAGTTGCACCTTGCCTATTGGCAAGTCTAAAAAAAGTTATATTCTACTAAGGCAGTTCGTTAGCTAGGATCATGCCTAAATGGAGAACAGCTGCATGTTCCCCTACAGAAGTTCAATTGGTGATCATGCTCCAGTAACCCCCCACCTTCCTTTTATGAGCACGATGCAAGTAGAAATAGCCAATGTGAAAGGAACACATTGTTTCAGTCACCAAGGACAATAGACTAGATACGGATCAAGAACAAATGAAACACACAGCATAATTGAACAGGAAATATTTTCAAAAATTGAATAGGTATTCTAAACAAGTGCCTCATAAGAAGTTCTTAACTAAATTTCTAGATAGAGAAAATTATTTTAGGCGTTTTTTACCACCACATTCTAGAGTCCATAGGAAACAAGTTGAAACTTACTGTTCCTAAGACATCACTCACATCCACTGATGCAAATTCACAAGACAATGCCGGGAAACTGCAACACAAGTTTAGCAAGTGTTATGGACAAACTGAAAGAAATGGCTTGCATGGTTAATACAACATCATAGAAGGGAACACATGACTTGAAAATCAAATGAGAAAACATGAGACATCTGAAACAATCTGAACAGAAACAAGAAAGACTCCCAAACAGTTGTATCAATGCTGACATAAAAAAATTCCAGCAAAGTGCTTCATTAATATGTAATCAACTGCTTGCTATCACCCAGTTTTACTTCTTTTCACATATAATCTCATCATTTGTGGTTAACAAAAAACACTTATGAAAGAATGTTAAACAAAAGTGAATCCATCTTAGAGATGGATAATATCTCTTTGGCATATGCATCAAGTAGACGGTATTACAGAAAAAAAAAAGGAAATTGAATATCCTTCCCTAAATGTTTCAGAATCTTACCTCATATTAAAATCAATTCGTAAGAATTCCGCATCAGAACTCTTATCAACAATAACAGATGTGGTAGTGCTCACTGTCAAATAGTTATTTAGTTCCTACAAGTAATAAACACAATCACCAATCACCATTACTTCTGATTACATGACTCAAAACCAAATGTAACAATACCGATGTAACTGCAGCATAATTTAGGATTACATATCTATCTTAAGCTAGTAGAGATTTTGCTTCAACAATTGAACTTAATTCACTAGTGAATGTGAAATTTTTTGAGTTCTAACCATTCCAAAGAGAAACATCATGCAAAGTGCTGCTACAATGGACAATCCAGCACCAGATAATGATGCCTCAGTCAAATCTCGAGGTATTTTCCTGCAATAAACAATAAAACAAGTCTATACAACAATCTAAACAACAAAAACACACAAACGCGAGCAAAAAAAATTGAAAAAACGAGAAGAAACCTGTAAAAGTCAACGGATTTGATCTTAGACGTGGACACCATGATTATTGAGCTTTCCACAAAAACGGCAAAGCTAATACTGCTAATGTATGAATCAACTAACAGATCTGCAAAATCTCCGACGAAGAAAAACTGATAGAAATGCTGAATATCAACGGAATTTGTCTCGAGAATTGGGAGGATTCAGCTGTATCTGCGGGAGAGTTTATGTGTGTAGTTCCCGCAGGCGTTTCAAGCGGTACCAGCACTGTATATGTTGCAATTTTTATTTTATTTTTGTGAGTTGCTGAATCTAAACGAAAATTATAAAAATCTGAACAAGATGGGACCCGGAAAGTGTTGGGTCGGGTTATGAATCTTGTGGGTAGTAAATTGGGTCCCACAGGCCACAATCATAAAGAGGGACCAGATTAATTAATGGTCATGTTTATCATGTTCAATGTTGAATATGATGTACTTATATTAATTTTAGTAATATTTGTAGTGATTACCTAGAAATTATTTTTAATTTACTAGCATTTGATTAGTATAATAAGGATTAAGAGACAAGTATAATTGATTCAAATTATTAATTTCGTTTTTACACTATTGATTGTCTTAAAATTACTCCTCCACTTGAGTAATTAAACTTAAATACATCTCTGATACTATCACTTGACATAACAAGTGATTACAAACTCTAGTAGAAGCCTGAAACTCTTACTAGAAAATCAAGAAAAGTATTAAAAACATTCTTAAATATGACGAAAATTTAGAAATGTATTTAAGCTCAGCTTGTTTAAAACTGTCATTAATTCAAAAATAAAACTAAAAATTTAGACTAAATTTAAAGATGCTTTCAAATATTTAATAAATATTATTAAATTAACGGGAATCTGTAGGTTCTTTTTTAGAATGACCCTCGAAAAATAACATTAGAGATTATAGTAAAAATAAATTTGTACCAGAAAATTTATTAATCTACAAAAGTACTAAGATTAGAGTCTATTATTCAAATGTCAACCGTTTAAGCTTATTTGGTAAAGATGTCATGTTTTTCCTCTTTAACAAAAAGAAATTATTTTTATCTATATCACTTCAAAATTACTCTATGATATTTTATAAATTAAAAAATCTTGCAAATAAATATTGATATCGACCTTACTTTTTCATAGGACTACATAATAGTAACGACTCTAATCACTTAAAGAAATAAAGAAAAGAATATGAAACAAAAGCTTGTAAATATAATATTATTTTTTATTTATTTAAGAAGTTCTTCTCAAGTGTCTATTTTGTTGATTCCATAATTATATGCTTACAAAGACATCACAGTGACCACGTATTTTCTAAATCTAAATTATATAGTAATATAAAATTAATAAGACAATTGGTATGTGCATAATTGTTCATTTCACAAAATTGAAATTGTACCAAATATGATAGAAACATCTCATATTTTATACTATTCATTGACTTATCAATCAAATGATTCCTAAAAGTTATCAATCGATTAATATATTTTCTCGTATAAATTAATTTTTTCAACATTTAATTTATATCATATATTAGATGTTAATATACGATGATAATATGATAATAAAAACATTTTGATTTATAAGGTAGCAGAATTTTAAAAAAATATATTTATTATTTTAAAATAACTTTTTAAAATCGAGTATAAATTCTTATGCAGTATAATTCCTAATGTACATGCGGCATATAGCTCATATTGAAGGATTGTCCACACCTTCACTTTAATGGTGAAAGTTCGAGTTTCATTTTATTGATTCCCCTATTCCTTTCCCACCCAAAAAAGTGACTTCCTTTTAACTCTATGTATGGATCATTTGTATTTTATTGTATTGTTATTATGCCTACAATGTTTGTTTTGATTGTTACTTAAGATGTATTGTATTGTATTGTTAAATTTTACTGTTACGTAACAATGAAAACTCCTATTTTATTGAATAACCAATTTGGTGTGTTCCTATTGTTACTTAATTTATTTTTTCAATTATATATTTACAGAATATTTCAAAATACTTTTTTTACCTTCTATCTTAATTATTTGAATCTAGTCAAACCTCCTACACTAGAATAATTATGATATTTTAGTAAATTTATAAATTAAAATACAGTACGATACGATCAAACCAAACAATTAAATGTTGTTAAACAACAACAAACAACACAGTCTAGTCAAACATTGTATCTACTATACAATACAATAGAGTACAATATAATACAATACATTATGAAACAATGGGTAACAATGATCCAAACAAAGTGTAAGATACTATTTTATTATGAGTGTAATATCAATTGTTTCTTAAAAAACGCTAATTTATATTGTTACTGAAACTAATCAAAATAGTATATCCATTTTACATGTGTCACATTATTGTATATGTAAAGAGGCTCAAGTGGATCACAAAGGCGCATCTGGTGTAGTGGTATCATAGTACCCTCCCACGGTACTGACCGGGGTTCGATTCCCCGGATGCGCAGCTTTGTTTATTTTGCATAACAAATATTTGTCCTTTTTTTTATTAGTTTCCGTATACGAGTGAAGTCGGATAAAGACGTTTTTATCTTGCAGAACGAATATTTGTCTTATTCTTTCTTAGTTTTTGTATACGAATGAAGTCGGATCAAGATGTTTCAGGCATGTCAATAGGGAGTGTGAGATTGACTATTGAAGACGCGTGAGAGGTTAAATGATCAAAGATGTTTCATGACAAATATTATTTGTCCTATTTTTATTAGCTTTTGTTTATGAGTGAAGTCAGATCAAGATGTTTCAGACATGTTAAGAGGAAGTGTGAGATTGACTAGTGAAGACACGTGA
Organism: Solanum lycopersicum; assembly: GCF_036512215.1. Classification (NCBI taxonomy): domain Eukaryota; kingdom Viridiplantae; phylum Streptophyta; class Magnoliopsida; order Solanales; family Solanaceae; genus Solanum; species Solanum lycopersicum. The sequence goes on from NC_090806.1 coordinate 68,922,448, forward strand.
GAATTTAAATGATCAAAGTTGTTTTAGACATGTCAAAAGGATGTGTGAGATTGACTAGTTTAGACAGGTGAGAGGTTAAGTGATAAAGATGTTTCAGACATGTCAAGAGGAGGTGTGAGATTGACTAGTGAAGACAAAGACGTGTAAGAGGTTAAATATAACAAGTAACTTGGAGATGTGAATATACATGATATGTCGTCCTTATTTTATTAGTTTTTGCATACGAGTGAAGTCAGATTGAGATGTTTCAGACATGTCAAAATAAGGTGCGAGATTGACTAGTGAAGAGGTATGAGATATTAAATATAGCAACAATTAGAAAAATGATAGAGATAAGTCAAAAAGAAACTCGAAGATGTAATGATTATACATGACATGTCATAGTTTCAAGATGACGAATGATGTGATTTTAAAAACAAAAGTATGAAAATCGGAAATTATAATAGTATGTAATTGAATATTGACGTGCTCTTAGCGGTATTATTTAGGTTATCATTTATATAGTTACTTTCTCTGCGATGTTGTATTAGTATTTGTTGCTTCACTTGTTTATTACATGTTTGTTGTTCTATTTTATTTTATTTTTTGTATTTTATTGCATCATTAATATTTCTTTTAGTTTGAAATTTATGAAAAAACGAATTCTTAACATAGATGCAAGCTCTATGTATATCATACTCTCAAAAAGTCTACACTAAATTTGTTATTATTAAAGAAAGTTTTTCAACTTTAATTTTCAAGTAAAATTTTTTTCTACTCACAATATTTCAATTTTCTTTAAAGTAAAATACATGTTCAGATATAATTTTAAATTGATTTTGTAAAAAATCTCCTATAGAATGAATTCGTTTATTTTTTTAAATAATTCATATCGTCAAGTGCACCCATTTCAAACTTCAGTCTAATCAAATGATTGGCGGCTGCCAATTTATGTCGTGGTAACAAAAATGTGTTGTTCTGGATATATCAAGGTTCAGTTTTCGATTCATATTTCGTCGACAAGTATACTTACTATTTTCTCTCTTCAAAATTCATTCACAAAAAATACCAAATAAGGTCCATCCACATGTAGGAAGTAGGTTTTGCCACGTGGCAATACACGATTTGGGGGTCACGTGAGAGCACGTGCTTCCCATCTCTGCAACTGAAAAGACTCTTCACATTTTACACACACCAGTGACACAGAGTTGGGATGGTCGTGTTCAGTACTTCTCCGATGATCAAATTTCGCCGGTAACGAAGGTTACAGGTCGCCGTGGTTCCATATTTACTGTCTACTTTTGCAACCAAAAGCTTCGGTCTCCGAGTTCTCTTTCCTCAAATGGTCACTGTCGTTTCTAGTGAGCTCCTTTTCACTTATCTTCTTTAGTGTATCGTAACCTCTTTCGGTTTCCGTTTTGTGGTTATGGCTTCTGATGTCGTTGATGTATCAAACGTAGTTAATATTTATCTTTTGGTATTGTCACTTTATTCGATTTTTTTTTGGGTGTAAAATCTCTTTTTGTTTTGACACTTTTTTATTTTGGTTTCTCTTTGTGTACATATAGTTATCAGTAGTATTATCACTGTTCTCGTAGTTTTTTGTTATTATCGATTGCTTTCAGTGCTTAGGGTTGTTGCATTATGTTGCTGTAGCTACTATTTAATGTTCTGCATATTACTTGTTATGTCTTCTTTACCTTGATTATTTCCTTTCCGAATGACTTTGTTATGGGCTGCTTGAGTCGAGGATTGTTCAGAAACAATGTGCGGGTCTTTCAGAAACAATATATCCGTTAGTTGTGCGATCACACTTGCTATGTTGTTGTATCACACTTGCTATGTTGTTGTTGTTGGTATACATCTGATCTTTTGTTGGCTAAGATGACTACTGATTCAAAGAAAAGTTTCTAGGACACCAGGCTTAGTTAGTTGTGTCGTGTAGTCGAATCACATATTAATGATTCCCAAAATTTGCGATAATCCACATGGGAAAGTCTCTACCTGTTTACTAGAAATGGACATTTGGCCTAACTCCAAAAGTTAGCTCATCTACCTGTTTACTAGAAATGGACATATTTGGCCTTACTCCAAAAGTTAGCTCATAAGTCATAATGCGAGGATTGTTCAAGGAAAAAGAAATTCATTCCCTCAATCAATGTGGATTGACTCTAACACCAACGCATACTCAAGTCCAAACAGGTGTAGCATGGATAACATGTCATAGGAGCCCAGCATCAGGTAAAATAAGAGTAGTAATGGGTCTAGCTCTAGTATCATGTAAAGAAAATTAATGTTACGTGTAACTCAACCGTATAATTTTACTAACAAGTAGACAACCCATTTCCTGAATCATCGTGGGACTCTAATGGAGCTCTTAAGGGTAAATACTAGCAAGTTCAACTTGCACCACTTGCGTAGAAGGCTAGAAGCTAATTAATGTTATTTACACTCTACTTGGATTTTGTTACGTAGTGTTTCATAATATATCGTACTCTATTGTTTTATTGTTTTAATGAATACAACGATTGGATTGATTGTATCGTTCTTTGTCGTTATATAATGTCACACATGAATAATTTGAAGTACAAACCTACAAGAAAACTATGGGACAACTGGGTAGAACTACTATAAAAAATGAAGATAAAGGTGAAACAAGAATGTATAATAAAAAGTAAAGATGTCACCAAATCGGTCGTTGCAGTAAATGGGACATTTTGCCGTTACCTAATGATGGATTTAACAACACGAATGATAAAACTTAATCAAAACAAACCTTGTATTTGAGCTAACAATACAATATTACAATGGACAATAACCTTCCAAACAAGGTGCAAGGGCTTGAACTTTCAGGAAAGCTTTAAAAGATGTGAAACCTGGATATAACATGAAAGCAGGAATTGAGCTAAAATAAATTGCATTAAATTGGATTGACAAAAAGGGATAATAAAAGTTGTGGATGTGATCTTTTGGATGGCTGATTACCTACTGTAAAAGTTGTCGATCATTTTATAGATATTATAGATTTAGAAAAGTAAATTAAGCTACCCTGACTATCTTTTTCATATTCTTCTAGACTTGCTCCTTGAGTTTTCTATAAGTGGATCATGTTCACGTATCATGGGGATAATTGATAGTTATTGTATCAAGTAACTATTTTGTTCCTACTAAATCCTTTATTTTAGGTTTCTTTGGACTTGGCAAACACAGTAACTTCCGTGGTAACTTGGACCTTGATTAATTCTACGACATAGTTCCCTGGGTTTAGTTAGCTAAAGGTATAATCAAAGTCATGCTAATCTAATTGATTCAGACTCATTTAAGCTTAACTTCATGTTGTGAAGACTCAAAATCATTATCTTGTTGATAGGCTGACGGAAGGTGTAGAGGTGTTGTTCTCAACTCAGTTGAACTGGCTTTTGTCTCATTGTTTGGGCTGACTTGCCTCTCGGCTCAGCTAAGCTGGCCTTTGTCTCAACTGAAATCTTGGATTGAATAAATTACCCCTAAGCTCAGTCGAACAATGACCAAATGGGTTTATTTTAATGTCTATCACGTATCGATCATGTTGTGTCCTCCTTCTGTTTGGGGTCTTGGGGAAGAGGGTCAATTTCAGTTGAAGGGCATGATTCATTCGTGAGACTTCTAATGCATTAGGCTGATAATGGATATGTATCATTTCTAGGATTTAAATGGTTTTACAAAGTTTTAAATACTTTGATTGTTGCGCTTAGTAATTCATTGATGGTGTTACAGATCCTAGTTTCTTTAGTTTGATTTCCACACGTTAACTAACGAGGATCTTATGCTTCAACTTGTCTTTGTGTTTGCCCATTTCTATTTCTTTACTGCTAAGTTCCGCCTACTAACTGCTTTTTCCCTGCCCAGGAAGTAGGTGGCACACAATTAACAGCTTCAAACGGCATACTACTTTGGAAGTGCATAACCCTGAAGGCGGAGAAGATGAGATCAGTAATTTACCTGATTCCATTCTTCTTCACATTCTTTCATATCTTCCTACCAGAGATGTTGTGGGCACATGTATACTTTCAACAAGGTGGAAGAATCTTTGGACTTGTGTTGAAAACATTGACTTTGATGACTCATTTCTCTACTCAAGTAGGGTTTTTGGTTATCCGATGAAGGTCACTAGTTTCATGCACCTTGTTCACAGATTTCTTCAACTTCGAGAAAAATCAGTCATAAAAAAGTTTCGCCTTTCCTGCCGTGTTTGCTTCAGTGCCTCTCATGTATGTTCATGGCTTTCAACTGTTATTAGGCATAATGTTCAAGATCTTGATCTCTGTCTTTTTGTAGAAGAACCTTTTATGTTGCCTCAATGTGTTTCCAGTTGCAAGACACTTACTTCTCTAAAACTTGAAATGAATTGTGTTCTGGAACTACCTACTAGTACTTATTTTCCTTTCCTCAAAATCTTGCACCTATGTCTTGTCACATTTCGAGATGATAGCTCAACCCAGAGGCTGTTATCTAGCTGCCCTATGCTTCAGGAGTTGGCTATATTAGATTGTGAATGGATGAACTTGAAGCAAGTTGCAATTTCAATCTCTTCATTAAAGAGTTTGATAATCGATGATTTGCCTTTCTTTGGCTCCACTGATGATCTAAATGGCTGCAAAATCAAGATTGATGCAGAAAATCTTACTTTCTTTAAGTACAGTGGTTATCTCTCAAATGAGATATGTTTGTATAGTATATCTTCCTCAGCCAATGCATCAATTCACATCCCGATTCTGTATGAGAAGAGAAATCAAATTGCTTTTCGTGCTGTTGAGCTCTTTAGAGGGCTACACAAGATTAGTGCTGCGAGAATATCTAGCAGGGCTATTGAGGTAATTACTAACAAGACGTAAATTAGCTACAGTACATCACAGTCTAGAATGTTGAATGTCTAAATATGCAGTACTGATGTCTTCTCATTTTTCCTTTTCTGTGATCCCACCTTGTTGCTTGGCAAAGTCTCTCTTCATCGCAGATATAGAGAAAGATCGACTTCCAGTATTTTATAGCTTGACACATTTGGAGTTGAGTATGGAACTTGAAAATCATTCCATTGGACCATTGATGGAACTGCTCCAATGTCTGCCAAAGTTGCAATCACTTCATTTTTCTGAGGTAGATACCTTTGGCATTATGGACTTGTTTATAAAAGAATTTCAATTCACTTGAGTTCTTTTCTATTTTTGACACCATTCAGGGACTTGACCCCTGCATACACCTTTGTGAAGATGACTGGAGCTTGAGATCTGTACCACCCTGTTTCTTGTCTAGTCTCAAGACGGTGAAATACAGCAATTTTCATGGTAATGATACAGAGATTTCTTTTTTAAGAAATTTGCTGGAAATTGCATTAGTTTTGGAGAAGCTGAACATAGTTTGTTCAAAGAGACCTTTTTGGGATCTAAAGAAGCAAAAGGAAGTTGAAGATCAACTGCGGAGTCGGCATGGAGGATCAGTGTCTTGTGCTATCAAGTTTATGTAAAACCTAAAAGAGCTTTTACATGTGAGTTCCTTTTCCATCAAGAAGCTTGTTAGTTTTCCTCGTCATTTTTCTTTCTATGCAGGACTGCGGCATCTGCTTTTTTCCTCTGCTTTGGTTCATAATTCAATTTACTAGCTAAGTATCTGAATCAGACTGCCCAATACAGTAATGAGTTTAAAAATTTAGATTCTGCCCTTTGAGATATGAACTTGAGTTTTACTAAAATAGCATGATGAATGCTTAATTTTTCGTCATTTCCAGAAGGTCAGTGCTTCGTGGATTATACATGAGTTACTTTCAAGTTGCTAGGAGCTACTTATAAGTTGGGAATACAAAAACAGGAAGGGTTATGAATGTCTCAGAATAACATAGAAGTACATCTATCCAGGAATAAATTTTAGTTTAGTAGCTAGTGCTTGAAAATCACATATTACACATATTCAAAGTTCATTTATTATACTTATTTTAGTCGCTATCCAGGTCAAAATAAGATCTCTCATTTATTTCTATTTTTGTGTATCTATGTCCACCAAATGAAAATATGTCTCTTTATGGTATAAAAAGATTTGCACGTGCCTGCACCAAAAGCTCATCGTGTTAATAAGCTAAGGTTTGACTGGACAATTATATTCAGACCCGATAGTTCCATCTTTCAGCAACTTAACTGGACTTCTGCACATGAGTGATGAGACTATGTACCAAATTAGAGAACCATCATAAATAGATAAATGGGAGTGAACAATCTCTTATTGAATATCCTGTTTGTTTAGTTAGGAGTTAGGATTTCTTGAATTAAAACTGGTTTGAACTTTTACGACTGGAAAATCAAAGAATTTCTTCTTTCCTCAAGGAGTTGAGGCAAGAGTAATTGCAATATGCATTGCTAATTATTATCATTACCATTACGTATTAATCAAAAATACTTAAATAGTCTCATTCTTTTATAATGACGATAATATTTTGCGTATCTGTGAAGTTACCTGTTTCAAAAAATATATATTGTGTGTCTGTGGTCACCAGATGAAAATATGTCTCTTTTCTATGGTAGAAAAAGATTCGCATGTGGTCGCACCAAAAGCTCAACTTGTTAATATAGTTAAGGTTTGACTGGAAAATTATATCCAGACCCGTTTGTTCCATCTTTCAGCAACTTAACTGATATTCTGCTTATGAGACTGTGTGAAAAATTAGACTACCATTATAAATTGATAAATGGGAATCACTTTATGAAATCTGGTTTCTCTAGTTAGGATGTACATATTTCTTATTCTAAATAGCACAGTGCAGTGACTAAATTGTTATACTAGAACCTCTTTGGACCTTTACGAGTGGAAACATCACAAGGAGTTTAAAGCACAAGCAACTGCAATAAGCAAATCGACTTTTGGAGCCTGTCGAAATTTGTTTTTTTTTTCCAGTCTTTCAGCTAGCCAAGAAGCCGTCAATTTAGCTATAGATATATATCATTATACTTGGACTTTGAAGAGTTTCATGTTGCACTTACACTTCTTGATGCAGCAACCTTATTCAATATCAAACTAATGTCTTGCACTGCATGATTAGTGTGATTTTCCTTTTCATCTTTCATGTGTCAAAAATATTTTGCTCGCTTAAAAATGAAATCGGTTGACAATTTTAGACACTTGGTAGTGCTGCAGTATTGCATTTTACAAGCAATTATCTGTTAAAGAGCATTTTAAGTTGGTATGTAGACCTGATACTAACATTAATGCTTATTACCTTCTTATTGTATGTGTATGTAATGCAGTCTCCAACAAGCAGATATTTTGCAAGCATATGGATCCGGCGCTACAATTTTTGGTTCCTTTTACAGTTGCAACACCATGCTTCAGTACACTTCTTGTACTTTATGGATCTGTTAATTTTGGTAATGACTTCTCCAGATTCATGTAGATCAGTTGGAACTTCTTTTTGCATTTAGGTCACAAGTCTTTCTGAAGTAGTGGAATCTGACTGTAGTGAAACAGGTAAACAGCTAAACTTAGCAAATGGACCCTTTGCCCCTTTTTGTCATTTATTTTGTGGGGGATAGGCATAGATGCTTGGTATATGATTTTGTGATTGTTTTTAATTCAAAAGGAATCAAGCAGTGTAAATCTACTATATGTGATAGCTGACTCAGTCATATGAAACAACAAGGATAGGGAAAAAATATTTTATAACAAAGTTTGGGTTTTTTTTTGGGAAAGAAAGTTACATATGCATTGATCAAGTTCCAATGTCTGTTATTTCGTGTGTAACACGATGCTTATTTCTGTAAAGTGAAGAGACTGTTTCCGATAGATGGAGAAGCATAGAGAAATGGAAAAAGAATAATTGCTCTAAAAAGCATTTCTTTTCCATCTTCACTTGTAAATGTTTTTGTGAAGGGTTGTTATTATACCCTTTGGATAAAAATGTCTTTTTATTCCAATAAAAAGCCAATTATAAGACTTTGTTTTGTCCCCATAGAGAAAAACCAGACAAGAGGCAGAGAACAACTGCAAAAAATTCTCAGATATTAAATGACATAGCATTTAAAATAATCTAACAAGAATATGCCAATTCAGAGAACTTTTTATATAAAAATAATAATAATGTAGGTCAAACTTTAGCACTTGATATTGTAATATATTTATGTTTCTTTATGTCCTTATCAAACAGCAATTACAATGCACTGAATCCAGTACTGCTTTTTGATTATTGTGTATGCTCATTATAAAATGAATTAAGACTATTTTAATTGATACATTAGACTAATAATTATAATTATAATAATAATGTGTAATGATGCAATCTCTTAACTAAATATACTCAACTAAACACATGGTGTGCCCTTTACTCTTCAAGAATTGAGACTTGTGGGTAAGTTTTGACAGTGAGGGGTCATCTTTGTCAGAGGCCCACTTAAAAGCACTAGTATTAAATATATATTTAGAAGGATATTCGATATCGTCATTTAATTTGTATGTCTAAAATTACCTATGATTGAAATAGATTATTAGTCTCAAAAACTTCATAATCTAAAGTGTAGTACCTTTTTTTTTGGTGAAGTGGTGATGAAATTTACTTATTTGTGATGAAAGCTACGTTAACATCTTTATGAAGTGAATAACTTCTGATCAATAAGACAATATAAATATTTAACGAAATGGAAAAACAAAATTAAAGAAAACTTGAGTATTGAGTTATAATAATTGGTTGACTACTCGAGTTGTTCTGAAGTGAAAGTGAGTCATCGTTTATTCATCAAGGGATGAGCTAAGATTTTTTTTTTTTTTGAAGATTATTCTTGAGCATTGCACAATCAACTTAGAATGTATACAAAATAAGATAAATTTAATTATTGAATTAAATTAAGTATTAAGATATTTCTTTTCGTAAATCACACAATAATATTTCTTTCAAATAATTATAGACAAAAGGAATAATTTTAACGGTCTTAATATAGCTAGATGCCTCATCATCTAATTAGCCACACACTATAAATATAAACATTTCTAAGTGAAGGACAATTTCCCAAGTCCTTACAAATAATTAATGAGTTGTTTGATGAAATATTATCTTTATCACAATCATATAATAAAATAATCAATACCCAAATACCAAATAATTGTTGGGGATATCTAAGGTATTAACTTTTCCGTACATATTAAACATTGCTAAAAAAATTAATTATTAGAAGATTTTATATTTATTTATACCATATTAAAAGTCAATAGCATGTTAGGTGCTCAATTATTTATTACAAAAATATGTTAATCTTCTCTCTTAAGGTATACTTTATGACGCAAAATAAAAAATTAAAATGTTATCTAAACTTTAGTTGGGAGAATTTATTTATTTTCACGAGTTATACCATAGTTGAATAGCAAATATAAATGACATCAAGTGGCTACTAGTAGAACTCTTTCTTTAAAAACATTTTAAAATTTTTTAAAAAATCAATTTTTATATCTTAAATAAAGATTCTAAAATCTGTGATTTCACTTTGAATATATAACAATATACTCATGCTTCTGTTAGTTTAGTGAGGTTTTTGAAATGTTTAATCTAATTAATTTGAATTTGTGTCGAATAAATCACTTATAGCTCGTTTAGACAAGCTTTTGAAAGAACAAAAATAATTTTTTTTAAGAAAATATATTTAATCAAATTTTAATGAGAAAAGTAATAACAATTACTTTTCAGAAGCCAAAGAAAATAACTTTTCTTTTTAAAATATTTTTCAATATAAATCGAATTTAAAAGTTTGATCAACTACCGAAAAGAAAAATCTTTGATAAAAATGAAAGGGGCACAATCTAACTACTAATGTTGTCACTTATGTTAAGTTAGAATTTGGTATGGTCAATACTCAACACCCGTTGAATGAAAAAATTGATTGCACCAACCACCATTTTATTTTTATTTTATGAGATAAAAAAAAATATTTTTAGATTGTGGTACCTTCAAGTTTCAATTCTTTTTATTTATTTTTTAAATTTCATGCTTAGTCTAATATCGTCGCATGTAATTGGAATGGAGGTATAGTAGGAATCTTTTCTTATTTGATCAAAGCCCTAATTGATAGAGTTAAGGAAATAATATATAAACTAGATCTCAACCGATATTTATGCCTTTCAAGGTTAGATGTATACAACTAGATACTTAAATTTGTATTAAATCGAACAAATAAATACACAGGTCCTACGTAACATAATCCATATATGTGCCACGAAGGACGCCACACATAGGACACATATGTTTATTTGTTTAATTTTATACAAATTTAAATATCTATTTGTACATATTCAAAATTGAAAAACAGAAATACAAATTAAAAATCTAAGTTAAATAGTACATTTATCTATTATGTTTTAAGTTAACTATTAACAGAGATATATAAAATTAATCAAGATATACACAATCGAGAGCAAGGTTAAACAAAAAAAAAAAAAGAAGAAAAGATAAATATATCCTGAACTATCGTGAATGGTATACAGATACCCTCCGTCCTATTTTTAGGACATTGGTGTCCCTATCATCCAAAAACCAGAGCATATATGCCCTTCAATCTAACGAAAGACTAAATAGGAACACGTGACACAATCTTATCTATCAGTCTACCGGCAAAAAAGATTATGACATGTGTACGTCCGTTAGCATAAAAAGTATATATATATTCTAATGTTTGAACGACAGAAACACTAATATCTCAAAAGCAGAACGGAGAATATTCTCATACTATTTACGATAGTTTAGTGATATATTGGTTTTTTTTAAAATAATAAAAAAGCATGATATTCTAATTGAAATATCATCATAGGGCAGGCGTTATAATAGAGGAACCAAAATAAAAAGACCCCACCTTCCATCAAACTCTATTAGCCACCCTAGTTTTTTTCTGCTATTTCAACATACACTTTCTTCCATAAATTCTTGTTTTTTGTATACATAAAAAAAAAAAACTTGTTTTGTGGATCATCACATCACATGTTTGATCTTGTTTTACACTGAGATTTCAATATTTTTCTCTGTGTTTATATCACACAAGTAGATCTCCTTCTCACTTACACAGAGTGCACATGGTTTTTCAGGCTCTTTCTACGTAGACGGAGCCGTGAAGAGAAACCTTTTTTTTTTTCTTTTCTTTTCAAGTTTTCTGTAAAATCTTGATCTGGGGTTTTGGGGTTTTTTGTGTTTTTGATCTTATAATAAAAAAAAGTTTTAATTTTTAGTCAAAACCCATCTGAATTTTCGCTTGCCAGCTCAAAGGATTTTGAACCATGATGTCTACAGTGAAGCAAGCAGCTTTTACAATCAATGGGTGTGATTTCATTCGGTCAAAGTCTCAATCTTTGGCTTCTACACGCCGTATCTCTCTACTTCCGCCATTACCGGCGATGAAGTCTCGCCGGAGCTCCGGTGTATCGGTGTCGAAGCCTGTTTTTGTTTCTTCTGTTGAGAGTTTTGGGGGTTTGAAGAGATCTAATGAGAAAACTGATAGTGGTTTGGTTAAGTGTAAGGCTTATGAAGCGGATCGGGCTGAGCCGATGGAAGGACCTGAATCGAAAGCGGAGTTGGCAAGGAAGATGAAGATCGGTGTTTATTTTGCTACTTGGTGGTTTTTGAATGTGATTTTTAATATTTATAATAAGAAAGTGTTGAATGCTTTTCCATTTCCTTGGTTAACATCAACTTTGTCACTTGCTGCTGGTTCACTTATTATGTTGATTTCTTGGACTCTTAGAATTGCAGAAGCTCCTAAAACTGATCTTGAATTCTGGAAAACTCTCTTACCGGTAAGGAAAATTGAGTTTTTAGGATACCCAATTGAATAAAGATCACAACTTTTTGCATTTTTTATGTTTCTGGACATAATTTTGATGTTTTATGCTTGTAATTAGGTTGGTTTTGGTTCTTGTGATCTGTTCTGTAGTGTTTGGTTCTCCAGGGATCTAGTCTATGGTGGTTGTGATATTGAAATTTTTACCTGCTATAGATCTTGGGTTTAGTTTTTAGGGGTTCTGAGATATATTTACCAACATAGTACCTATATTTGATTTTGATTTTGTTTGGATTTAATGTTGAGAGAAATGTTTTCTGGGTTTGGTGACAGAGAACACAAAACAACAAAAGGTGTTGGTTTTGAAGTACACAACAATTGTTTTATGAAAACAAAGTTTTGTTTTTTTGTGGATGAAAGCCATAAGAGACCTTCAATCCTAAGTGATTTAGTTTCTCCTTCGTTTCTGTGGACATGCACACAGACTAGCTTCGATACTGTCATTGTCTGAGAAAAGTTTTGTATTTTTGTGGATGAAAACTGTAAGACCTTCAATGCTAAGTGATTTGTTTTTTACTTTGTTTCGGTGGTCAGAGTTATTTGATACATGTGTTAGTGTGAGGTAGCACGTAGATGTGCACACAGACTAGATTGGATACTATCATTATCTAAAAAAAGTTTGTATTTTTATGGATGGAAACGACAAGAGACCTTCATGTTTAGTGATTTCTTTTCTTCAGTTTTGTGGTCAAAGTTATTTGATACATGTACTAGTGTGAATAGCATGTAGACGTGCACAGTCTAGCTTGGAACTATAATTATCTGAAAAGTGTTGTTTTTTAGTGCTGAACAGAGTCTTAATCACTCTTTGTTTTCTTCCTGTTTTGTTTCTAGGTTGCCATTGCACATACAATTGGGCATGTTGCAGCTACAGTGAGCATGTCAAAGGTGGCAGTTTCATTCACTCACATCATCAAGAGTGGTGAACCTGCTTTTAGTGTTTTGGTTTCAAGGTTCCTCTTGGGAGAGTCATTCCCTACCGCCGTTTACTTATCTCTTATCCCCATCATCGGTGGTTGTGGTCTTTCTGCGCTTACAGAGTTGAACTTCAACTGGATTGGTAATTAGTTAACTTTAACTAGTTGTTAAGACTTAAAGTTCCCCCATCATTTGTGTTGATTCTCTTGCCTGCCGCATGGTAAGCCATTTTTAAATGTCATTATACTTCTATACACAGAACTCTATGGAATTTTGATGGCAAATCATTGGTAGTATAAGAGGATAATACTCCTAGCTGTAAGGCTGTACACGATATGATATGTTCTTTTTTCAAAATTTCCATGAAAATAAAACATCTTTTGGTAACCAAATATCACAATTGACTTGTTCATGGAACACATAATTCCAGGAAATGACCCTTTCTGAGGGTAATTTGGGCTTCTCGAGTTTGGTAATTCTTCAGTTAATGGAAGGATTGTTATGTGATGCATTCAATCACTTGATATTTCTTAGAGACCTTCCATATGAATGAAATTGTATCTGAGTTTTTACTAGGATGATCTGTTTTTTTTTTGTTTAATCAGGGGTAGTGGCATTGACATGTAGTGATGTCTTTGACAATTAAGTTGGTCTTGAGTGTTGAGCACAACTTTACTTATGAATTTGTTTGCTGATGATTTTATCTGGTTTTGTTGGTTTGTCCACGTTAGGTTTCTCGGGTGCTATGATCTCGAATGTGGCATTTGTCTTCAGAAATATATTCTCCAAGAAGGGTATGAAGGGGAAGTCTGTTAGTGGGATGAACTACTATGCTTGCTTGTCTATGCTGTCTTTGTTGATTCTCACACCATTTGCCATTGCTGTTGAGGGACCACAAATGTGGGCTCTAGGATTTGAAAAGGCTGTCTCTCAAATCGGTCCCCAGATCGTCTGGTAATCACATGACTGCCATCCTATCTGTTTTTTTACATTTTGTGTCATCAGTACTTTGCCGTAAATGGCTCCGGTCAAATAATACCCCCTCCCTTACGCTTCATGTGGCAAGGTTGAGCGTACGAGGGTTGAAGTATTCAATTATTTAAGCTTTTGGAAATAAAATTTACATATTTGGAAACTTTTATATGTCATAATAGGTGATGAATCAAACTATTTAAGAAAGGTGTGGTCATGGAAACAAAGAGTGTACTAATGTTGTCACTTAAACTGAAACAAAGAGTGTACTACATTTGACTAGAGTAACTTTAATCATTTTAGAGATTTATATGTAAATTGAAAATGTAGAGAACTTTTAGTGCTAGAGAAAACTAGGTTTATCAATATTATGTAACATGCTTAAATAGAGCCACACTTGAGATTGAGGCGTTTGTCATCGTTATTGATTCCCGTAAGTTGTTCTGGTGTAAGAGCACTTCATCTGAATTTTAGTACTCATAGAATTTGTACACCACTTAACACTAGCTTAGCTTTCCCTTGTCTCAATCTATTTCAGATCGCCCCTTACTTCCTCGTACTATCTTAATGTGCCTGCTCCGTCCTCCTTTGACAAAAGATAATGCGGGCTCTTCAAGTCCAGCCCTAGAAGTGAGAATTGTGTGTGAGCGCATTGCTTCATCTTAATTTTACTACTCGTAGAACAATTTAACGCACTAGTTGTGTAAAGAGTAACTGATATGTGAGCGAGTGAAATTGGTACTAAGAATGTTTATTGATAACAGGTGGATGGCGGCCCAGAGTGTATTTTATCACCTCTACAATCAAGTTTCGTACATGTCTTTGGATGAGATCTCTCCTTTGACGTTTAGTATTGGAAACACCATGAAACGTATATCAGTAATCGTCTCTTCCATCATTATCTTCCGTACACCCGTCCAGCCAGTCAACGCTCTTGGAGCTGCCATTGCGATTCTTGGAACTTTCTTGTACTCACAGGTGATAATTTCATTTTTTGCCTTTTTGTATCAGTTCTGATAATTGATTGTTCTTTCCTTGATATATATAAACTTCGAAAATCTTTAGCTTTTTCCACTTGAAGGAGTTTTCTCCGTAACTTTTGTCATTGTAAACACGAAAATATTGGAATGATATGTTACCAACTAGCTTGGGAGTTTTTTGTTTGTTTGTTTGTTTATCATTTTCATTGCTAGTCTCTAATAAACCTAAAACTCTTTGAATGTTATGCAGGCAAAACAATGAAGAGTGGGGATTTGCATACCGCGTTAGGGATAAAAGACGTTGAAGAGAACCTTGAGGTGTTGCGAATGACGTCTCTCAGGATCCTCAGTCTACCCTTACTTTGGGTTGAGTATGAAACTTATGAAGTATGTAGATAGCAATAATGGGTTAAAATTAACTCAAATCCTATAGAGTTACTAAGGCTGGTTTCCCTGTTTTGTTATTATTATTCGTAGAGACATCAACAAGTGTACTAATAAACTGAATACTTGGTTGAGAGTGGTATAAATTAGTTCATTTAAACACACATTTGGTTAATAAACCTCCCAGAATTTGGCTCAAATAAACAGCATGCCTAAATTAGCGATACATGTTTGACATTGATCGATCAGAGGACCGATTAAAGTGAAATTTTGTGGACCGATTAACGATCAATAGAACTGGGTTCTGGGTTCATGAATCTACAGCTCTAACAAGACATCTTTATTTAACTTACAAAATTCGTTTCTGCTATAAAACAGAAAAGTTACCTTTAAAGTACAGATAACTCTTTGGGACAAGTGTTACGAACTTTTCCATCAAACCTTCAAATATTTAATAGCAGTCTGAACATCTTTATCGCCTCTACCGCTGCAGTTGAGCACGACCTTAGTTCCATTTGCTAGAGTTGGACACAGCTTCTCTAAGTAGGCGAGAGCATGAGATGTTTCCAGAGCGGGGATGATACCCTCTAACCGAGATAACCTTTTGAAGGCTGCAAACATGAGGCATTACGTGAAACAACAAACAGGTTTGTAAGATGCATCATGAAAATGCAGCAAAAGTGAAAGACAGTTACAAACTAGAAAATAATATGTAAAAGTTTAGAACAAAGAATAAGTGAGAAATCATTTATCACCTTCCAAAGCCTCCTCATCTGTGATGCTATAATATTCTGCTCTACCGAGATCTTTCAAAAAGCTGTGTTCTGGCCCAACTCCTGGGTAATCCAATCTAATAAATCCATTGGGGGAACAAAACCAGTTAAGAGATACAATGATTTGATTTGACCAAATACACTTTATTTCAGTAGCGTCAAGTGTATGCATAGGATTTTGTAGTAGCACACAAAATGAGCACATTAGTAACAAGCAAGGTTCAAGTTATTACCCGGCACTGATAGAATGAGGCTCAACAATCTGCCCATCTTCGTCTTGCAGTAGATAACTCATAGCTCCATGCAGTACTCCTACCTCACCCTTTGTCAAAGTGGCGGCATGTTTACTACTATCTAGACCAAAACCTGCTGCTTCAACCCCAATCAACCTCACATCTTTGTCATCAACAAACTCATGAAAGAGTCCCATAGCATTTGAACCTCCACCAACACATGCAACAAGCACGTCTGGTTTCCCGCCCCACTTTTCCAATGATTGCTTCCTTGTTTCTTTACCAATCACTGCATGGAACTCCCTAACCATCATGGGGTAAGGGTGTGGTCCTGCAACAGATCCAAGTATGTAGTGAGTTGTTTCAACATTTGTAACCCAATCCCTTATAGCTTCTGAAGTAGCATCCTTGAGAGTAGCAGTTCCAGAGTGGACTGCTCTAACCTGCAATGTTAATTTTGGAGATGTAATTAAGTACAGTGATTCAAATCCAATAGAAAGATCTCTTACAAAGTATAACATAAAATTATGTAACTTATCCCAAGAATAAGAGGGGAAAAAGAAGAAGCTTAACCATTTAAAGGGACATATATAATAGAAGAAAGGCGATGGTTCAGCAAACCACGGTCCTCAAGCCCTAAATAGAATTCTAAATGGTCTTCAGATCAAAATAGAGGCAAGGTAATATTTTCAAAAAAAAAAAAAAGAATATAGAGGCAGTGTAGGTAATGCAAAACAAGAAAATTTCCCGGCAACTTCTCACTTTGCAAATATTTGACTGATTCATGGATTTTAATAAGATTGCCCCTCCCCGTCTGTATACATCTTATCCTACTCCCTAAGTTCATGGATATCATTATTCATATCACATTCTGTTCTCCCCATTAACCAATATTTTGCACTCAACCTTTTGTTCCTGTACCTATGGACCACACTTACTAATCATTCCTGCAATTGAGAATTTATGAATATGCGAAAAACACAGTACATTTACAGCGAAATTCATCTGTGGAACGTAGGGAAGAAGAAACCACAGGATTTTACTGAACAAGTTGATGTTATTGCAGATAACCCAGTCAATTATTAGAAGGTGCAGAAATCTTAGTGAAACCATAAAGTTAATCAGTGGATATTTAATTAATTTTCAATCTCTCCTCAAGTAAGCTATGATCAGAGTGGTCAATTTATACTGTATCATACAGACCTCAGCTCCAAGCAGTCGCATTCTGAAGACATTCAATGCTTGCCTCTCCATATCTTGAGCACCCATATAAATAACACAGTCCAAACCAAACCGAGCACAAACAGTTGCAGTGGCAACACCATGCTGACCAGCCCCTGTCTCGGCAATAATGCGTTTCTTTCCCAAGCGCTTGGCAAGCAAAGCTTGCGCAACAGCATTATTGATTTTGTGGGCACCCGTGTGGTTTAAATCTTCTCTCTTCAGGTAGATCATTGGCCCTTCACCATCTGGACGTTTATAATGCTCAGTAAGTCGCTCAGCAAAATAAAGAGGGCTCTCTCTGCCAACATAATCTCTTAATATCCCATCTAGTTCCTTCTGCAGTCAGCATAAATGGTGTACAAAAGAGTTAAAAGTTTTATAGCGGTCAACAATTCTTCACAATGCCATACAATTGAAATTAATCAATCCATCAGTGATGCCTCAATTCCATAACAGTTTTGCAATCCAGCTTCTGAATCATCTATATCCCTTTCTATCTATTCAAGTCCATTTCATTCAAAAGACAACATAATTTCTCGTATTATTAAGATTAGGAGTTTGTTAAGAGAATTTATTTTTGATAAGATAACATAATTTTATTGATGTTGCGGACAGCAATATTTACACGTGATATACCAAAAATCAGAGACCAAGCAGGGTATTACGAGCATAAAGCTCATAAGTCATAACTACAGCTCTTTATATTGGAAAAAAAACTTGAATTGAGCTAAATTTCCAACAAAATTATAGCTCCTGCAGTTTCCAAAGAAATTATGCTCAAAGAAGATACTATCATTTACTTAAAACACGCACGCGCACACAGAGAATTTGCAGTTTAAGCTAACCTACTCAGTTATTTCAGCTTGTTAACAAACACAGACTACGAATATCATAAGATACTAGTCAACTAGTTTCATCATTTCATGATTGAATAACAAAAGAAGTTTTTTTTTTTATTAATTTCACTCTACATATTTCGAAGGCTAAAAGTAAAGCCTGCAGTAATGTCCGATCAATCAGATCCGCTCTTATTACAGAATGCTGAATGCACGTCAAAAAACACCAATATCAACTAATCTCAAATCCTAAAGTTAGCAAAAATGGATTCTGGATTTGAAGTTTACGAGTTTCGATAACAATTTTAAGTTGATATACAATAATAAATGCTTTCACAATGAAATATCAAAGAAATCTTCTTAATATACGTGCTAGTTCCTCCAATGTAGTTTAGCTAAACTATATATATATATATATATCCTTCACAATTCATATATCCATTTTATTCAAATAATTGAAATGAAACAAAATCACCAATCGGAGAATGCAGTAAATCAAACACCTGAAAGTCCTGGTCTGTAGCGAGCGAATTGAAGGCGGTTTCCAGCTCATCAAGAGCGTGCATTAGAGTTTCCGGTACATACTTACCGCCGAACTTTCCAAACCGACCAAACGAATCGGGTCGTTGAACGGCGGTGGCATCCATTGATTTTCCGGTGAGGACACAAGCTATGGCAGGTGGTTTAGTGGGTAATGACGTAATTTTGATGAATTTGAAGGGTATTTGCGATTGAGATAAGGAGGAGAAACGGTGAGGCTTCGGTAGCGGTGGAGCTATTTTGCTCGGTGAGGAGAAGGCCATGTTTGGATGATTTGTGAAAATTAAGCAAATCTAGAATTTTTGTTTTTTTAATGACAGCTCTATAAAAGGTCAGTGGGACCCAACAAAAATGACGTGGCTGATTCTGCGGGATGGACGTTCGATTATTCGATTTGATTCTTTTATATAAACATAAAAAAAATGTGAGAAAGCATAAATATACTTTCGAACAATCGTTAAACGGTATGCAGGTATCTTCTATTATACTTTTGGAACATTGGTGTTCGTCCAAAATCTAGAGTATATATATCTTTTATACTAACAGACATACACGTGTCATAATCTTATCCATTCACCGATATTTATTAAATATTGAATCGACGGATAAAATTGCACCCCGTGTCCCTATTTAGTCTTCCGTAAGAGTAAATGACATGTTTACTTTAGTTTTCAGATGAAAAGGGCACTAATGTCTCAAAAGTATGACAAAGGATATCTACATATTATTTACGATAATTCAAAGGTATATTTGTCATTTTCCCTAAAAATTTATTTCGAGAAAAAAATCAAATAGTTATAATGAATCGATGTTATAAAGTGATCCGATTGTCTTTTTTTTTTTCCCTTTGTTAAATATGTTATATATTTGAATGAGGATATCTAACTTAACTTAAATTAGAATAAAGTTTATTCAACAATCATCAAATTTTTTAATCTTATATCGAAGGCAAGATAATCTCGATAACCTGATTTTGAACCAAACGACCCGGAAAAGAATTGTTTGTTCACCATTCTGAAATCTCACTAAACTTTTCTTCATATATTCTACGAAATACAAGAGCCCTTTGACATGGAAAGGTAAAACATCGAGACTTTATCATCAACCTTGATTCCGCTACGTTTCAAATAACAAAGGTGAAAAGGAAATGCAAATATTACATGTTAATGAATTCACTACTCCCCCTTGTATATACAACATGATGTAAGAAGAACTAGAAGTCAATAATTGGTTCACCAATAGTAAGATTCCTCTTGACAGACCAAGGCAAGTTAAAGAGCTTTGCCATTATGAACTTAAAGATCTTATTCACATTGATGTTATGTGTTGAACTTGAGAAAAAAAGTGTTGCTTTCATTGCCTTTGCATATGTCCTTGCCTGCAATACACCAATGTGCCACATGCTTATTATACGAGATGACGGAATGCAATGGAATGAGTCAGTACTCAGTATGTTCAGAACAATTGTTGTCTTGTTATACGTATACATAGTTCGAGCTGAAATGATGATTCTAATATCGTTATATCTTACCTACTGCTTTTGGTTTGTTGGGGGGTGGGTGGACTCTGTGGTAGGGGACTGGAAGATGACAATAACTAACCCAAAAGACTAGTTCCTTTCATCTTCTTTAGTATTTATAACCAAATTATATTTTTCACATTCTTTTGAAAACGAAGTTTGAAACTAAAGCAGGAAAATTCGGTTGATAATGCAAATACCATCCCAATATATGTAGAAATAAACATTTGAGGAACTTGTTAGGATCACATCGCTTTCCTACTTGCACAAAGTAAACGTGTACAAACATGACGAAAAATGGTCTTTAATGATATGACTAGGAATTTACCACGACTGAGATGATAACATATATTAATTGATCACGATTAGTGATAAGAGGTTCTTTGAACCAAGGTTAAAGTTTGCATACACTCTACCCTCCCGAACCCCACTTAGTGGGACTGCACTGTGTATGTTAGTTGTTGTTGATTAGTGATAAGAGGTTCTTTGAACCAAGGTTAAAGTTTGCATACACTCTACCCTCCCGAACCCCACTTAGTGGGACTGCACTATGTATGTTAGTTGTTGTTGATTAGTGATAAAAGGCTTAAAATGCCATTTAGGAGAAGGAATGAAGGAACCATTTAAGTAAATTACGTTGATCAGAATTGTACCTGTGTCACCACAGACCATTGAATGTCTGGCGGAAGCTGAACAAAATCATCAAATTTGGTCCCAATTAGTATTGGAATAGCAGTCTGCAATTGTCAAGGATCAGACTTCATTAGCTTCGCTAACAATGTTTTAAATTCTATAGATCATATATTATAAATGTTAATCCATCCATCATTATCAAGAACAGTATTCAACTTCATAATCTTTACCAAAATACATATTTAATCAGTTTTCATTGAAAAAGAACATCAGAACTAGTGGTGATGATCATCATGTTTGTTATTCAATTGATTTCTTTTAATAGCCGTGGTGTACGGACCAACTTGGGGACACCTCAACTAAATTCATAGGTACATACTACCTCCCTCCGGTACAACTACAAGGTAACTCTGTTTGCCGAAGTTCGGACACAGAGAGGAAATCACCTAGTGTTTGAACCCGAGACCTCATGGTTCTCAACCTCTTCATTGACCTCTAGACCGCACCTTTGAACATCGTTGTTCAATTCATTCTTCTTGAAAGTTGAAGCTAATCAAGTTTTGCTAATAACAACGTATTCTGATCATTAAGCTTCAATCATTAAAATCTAAATGAACCAACAGATAAAGTTATCATCTTCAAGAACAAAAGTAACTAAAGTACTACTTTACTTATTGCCATATCTACTTTTTATTCAAAAGAGTGAAAGCAGTTCCAACTACTGTCATTAATCAATTTATTTCAGTATATCAATAAAGTCTCAACCACTATAGTTATTTTGTTGTTTGTACTACTTTTTCTTTTATTTGGTGAAATGAATTGCTAAGTCACATCCAACTTTTTTCTTTGTTAGTAATAAGTAAAGATGATTCTTGGTTTTAAAGTTTACTCCTTTTTTCAAGAAAACAACATCAAGGTGAAAGAGAAGTTGAAGTTTCTCACCTGATTCCATTTTCTTGCTTCAGTATACCAACTTATCACACTGCAATTACAAAAAAAAACAAAAACGAAAGCTTTTAATAACGGAGTTCAACTTTTATGCACATAAGAAATACGAATAGATCTTCTTTTCTTGACAAGTTACATACTTGTTCAATGTACTCCGGCTAGTGAGATCGAACATAAAGAGAATGGCAACAGAATCTTTACAAGCTATTGGAATCTGATCAAATGAGCTATGATCACCTATAAACCAAAAGTTCAAAAATTCAAGAACCGAATTAGTCGTTGCATTAATCAAGCTATAGTAACTACCTTAAAAGTGACGAATTTGGCCTAAACAAGTAAACATAATTAGCTTTCCAGATTTAGGAAGAAAATTAATGAACTTACCTCCTACATCCCATATTCTAAATGCAATTCGTGCACCTCGTACAACTAATGTTTTATCCATTAAGTTCAATCCCTTCGTCTGCAAGCACCTCTTTTCTTGTTCATCACCTACATACTTAATCTGGAAAACAAAAATTTAAAAAGTTACCAACGGTGTTGAAAAAAAACTGTTTCTTTGTTTAAGCGTAAGAAGTTTAACATTCTAACTCGACAATCAAGGGTGTGAACTCGTGATCAATAGTGGAAAATGGCCAATCGGCGTGTTTGGTCTGGTGAAAAGTACTTTCAATTTTCCCATGTTCGGTTAAACAAATTACTTAAAAATGAGGAAAATAATTTCTTGTGTGTTCCCCCACACCCCACCCCATCCCACCCCTTGATCATCCAAACCCCGCCACCTCTCAACCCCACCCCTAGATCATCCAAATCCCAGGCGCCACCTCCCAACCCCACCCTAGATCATCCAAACCCCAGATGCCACCTCCCAACCCCACCCCTAGATCATCCAAATCCCGGGTGCCACCTCCCAACCTCACCCCTAGATCATCCAAACCCCGCCACCTCCCAACCCTACCCCCTGATCATCAAAATTCCTGCCATCCCCACTCCCCACCACATTTCCACCCTGTATATTTTGCTAAATAACATATAGTTGCTCTAGGGATAATATTTTTTTTCTTACTTGCTAAACACTAGAAAATAAATAAAAGATACACTCGTTTTCCAAGAATATATTGTTTCATAGAAAGCATTTTCCTTCATACTAAACACATTAGAACACAAATTTCACTAGAAAAAAGAAAGTCCTCCAAATCTTAGTAAACCATTTTGTTGTTTGAATTTTTCAAAAATATTATCGAGATCCTTAAAAAAAACATGCTTTTTGGAGGATCCAATATAGGTATGTCAATATTTTTCGAAGGCCGGACCAACCTAGGCTCATCATCTACTCTATATGTTCGTAAATTGGCCCACACACCGGGGCGGAGCTGGAGCTTAGCCCACAAGGGATTTTTTCTATAATTCAGAATTCGTAAATTCAAAATCTTAATTCCGTAAACGTAACAAAGCAACATATTAAGCTAAACAGAGAAAATTATGTTAAACTTACCACAAAACTTGTTTTACCAATCTGACAATCACCAAAAATACTGATCTTTAAAGTAACTAAATCTGAATCACTATCATACCCACTACAAGTTGCAGTTAAAGGATCATCTTCCCCACCACCTACCCCATACCCTTCAACTTCCTCCATAGCCACCGGAGACGATGAACTTCTTCGAGACAAACGCCGGTACCTCACCGGTTTCCGTCCAGTTGAACAAACAATAATCCTTTCCCAAATAAAACGAAAAAACTCCCTAAAGATTGAAACTTTATCAAATATCTTCCACCTAATCTTGACTTGAACTATTTTCCGGCAAAGATTAGTCATTTTTTCCGGTGAAAAATCATGGGTTTTCTGAGCCATGAGGAAAATACATAAAAACTGATTCTGGGTTCCACATTTTGACAGTCTTTTTGTAGTTGGAATTATCTGTTTGGAACAATTTGTGACTTTGTGAAGACGACGACAAAGTGCTGACCGGTATATGTGTCTTTTTAGGAATGTGAAAAAGAGACGGTCCAATTTGCCGGCCGGCGTCCTGTTTTTGATGTAAACGTGGGTATATAGGTCAATTGTTAGGCACTTGCTACAATATATAGAGGTTATATGTAGGGGTAAAATGGTCATTTTCGTTAAGGGTATTTTTGGAAATGTAAATTTAGAAATTGGATTGGATGGGAGTGAAAAGAATAAAAAATTGTTGAGTTCGATTCGAGGTTTGAGTATGAAAAATATCATATTAGCGGTTTCTTTTTCCTGTCTCTTTAGTATGAGTTCATATTTAATTGGACAAAAAAAGAATTCAGAACAATCGAGTCGACTCGAGATTTGAGTATGAAAATATCATATTGATGGATTTCTTTTTTTCTTATAATTGGATAGATAAGAAGAAAAGTGAAACGAGAAACAGAGTGGGAGAAAATAAGTATCTGATAAGGTTAAAAAAATTTCTTTTAGGATAGTTCTATTAATATCGATGTAATTTGTTTATGTATTATTTTTCGATAAATTTATATATTATATTATTTAGATAAAGAGGTAAGTTATTTATAATAATATTAATATGATGTTTGGATTATAGTCTTTTTATATATATGAGAATTTATGTATGACTTTATGCCAAATATAAAATATTAACTTATAGCCATATAATTGATACTTATTCAACTAATACATCTATCATTCAACTAGCTCTAGCTGCCAAATAACCCCTTTAAAACATAATAAAAAACATTTAGAATGTTTTATCTTTCGTTCTAATTTTATCGAATGTCCTGAAGGGACAAATGTCTTATATTTCGAGTTTTAAGAATAATGAGCTTTTTTACTAAAATTATTTAATTTATAAAATATTCTTTGTTAAAAATTGATACCTAATTTATTCAGATTTTTCAATCATTTCATTCATCGTTAGATCAAAACTTTTATCGAGGCTTATAAAATTATTTCTATCCTAGATGAAATCATTCATTAGTGAACTCCCATTGGATTTTTGGAAATGTAGATTATAAATTGGATTAGATGGGGTGGAAAGAAGAATATAGAATGGTTGAGTTGGATTCAAAGTTTGATTATAAAACATTATCATATTAACAAGCACTTTTAATATAAATTCAGACTAATAAAACAGAAAAAGAATTTAAATTATCGAATCATTCAAAATTCAAATATGAAAAAGATTATATTAGCAAATATTTTATTTATAATTAGACAAATAAGGAAGAAAAGTAAAATTAGAAATAGAGAGGGAGAAAACATGTATCTAGTAAGGTAGATTAGGAATTTTTACATAATTTGACTTCTTAATTCTCAAGGTTCGAAGATAGCAAAATAATTTTTATTTATATATTAATTTTTTATAAATTAATATAGTATATATAATAAAATTTAATTTAAAAATAATTTTTTTATATATAATATTTAAGTTTATAATTTAAATTTTAACCTATTTAATTTTTTAAATCATTTTATTCACCGCTAAATCATGTCTTTCATGGAAGCTACCAAATTATTTTCTATCGTAAGATGAAAACATAAAATTATTTAACTCAAGAGAATAAATTAATGAGAAAGAGTCAAGATTTGATTGGTGGATACAGATCATAGGATATTTTAAAATTTAACATGCTGATAAAAGAATAAATAAAAAGCTGCAAAAATATCATAAGAATGACTCATACTTTTGTGCTTTTCCACAAAAGAATTTTATTTAGAATTAATAAAGTTAATTTGTGCTCTACTTTTTCCCCAGCTAATCAGGTCCATAACTTTTTTTAAGTACTTTCACTGGTGTGAATCTTGTTTTATACTTTGACAACAAATTTAAGTTTTGGTTATTCACAAATTGAGCATATTATACTTTTTACATTTCAATTTATTCCTATTACTTTTTCTTAAAAAAAAATAAATAAGTATCCTCTTGATCTATGCTTGAAATTTCACATACACACTTATACTATACTAAGGTCCTATTAATAATTTTCTACCCCTATTCAGCCTATGTGATACTAGTTTGAAAAAAAATGTCAACACATATTGGGCCCACAAGATAGTATCACGTAAGACGAAAAGGGATAGAAAATTATTTATAAAATAATTTCAGGATAATAGGACTTTCGTGTAGTATAAGTGTGTCTCTGAGATTTCGGGCATAGGTTAAGGGGGTACTTGTGCATTATTCTTCTTTTTTAGTTTTTTTCGATAATATATTAATTTCAGTATCTCATATAACATGTTTCTGATTATTCATGTGCACTACAAAAATAGTTTGAATTACATGGGAATTTTTCAAAAAAATTA
This sequence comes from Solanum lycopersicum, assembly GCF_036512215.1. Lineage (NCBI taxonomy): Eukaryota > Viridiplantae > Streptophyta > Magnoliopsida > Solanales > Solanaceae > Solanum > Solanum lycopersicum. The sequence continues at coordinate 68,948,512 of NC_090806.1, forward strand.
TTATGAAAATTCGCAGGAAATTTTTTATGGAAATTTTAATACTAATTCCTAGAAAAATTCCCATGTAATTCACGCTTTTCTTATATTGGTATTTGATTGGAACTTCTTTAAAACTTGTTCTTTAATTTAAAATTTTCTTCAATCTATATTATTGTTGTTAGCAAATCATCTACTCATATATATTTATTTAAACTTTTTTTTTCTATCTTGTGTTTGATGTCAATGTTGGAGCTTAACTAAGTTTGAATTTACGTCGAAAAGTTTTATGTTGAGGATAAAGTGTTTTCTAACAAAGACGACTTCATACTCCAAAAAACTTAAAGTCTAAACTTCTGATCAAAGATGAAGGAGTACACAAGACAAATGGACTCGTGTCCTAATTATTTGATAAATTGAAGTAATTACTTGTCTTTCAAACTTTTAACTATGATTTAAAATCAATACCTATATTTGAGTGTTATAGATTAAGGGCAAGAACGGAGCGAATATTAGATATGAAAAGTGAAATTCTGAATTCATAAACTTAATTCTGCCCTTGTCTTTTTTCTAACGACGAAAATAATCAAAATGTAGTTATAGAAAAAAAAATTAATCCTTTTCAAAAAAAAATTGTAATGAACTTTCCTATTTTCTCTTAAAATTTAGAATTATTGTATTGTAATTATAAAATTCTAGAAGGCAACACTAATTAGCTGATTAAACAGACAAATGTAGAAGTCAAATGTCTTTATCAACTTTGTAATGAATATAAAACAAGGCACAAATTAATTACGTGAGATTCCTCAATTAATCATTAAATAAAAATATATAAAAAACTAAAATATAAAATTGACTTTAGTTCACAAGTATTCTAATTATTTAAAGAAAAATATTTCATGCATATATTATTTTATAATATAATGAATAAAATTTAGGTAGAAGGCGTGACCATGAAGAATCCAACATGCCACATATCACTAATTATGTGGATAAAATTAAAACTGAAAACGACCTTCTAGCTAATTAAATTATTAATTATTTATTTTATTTACCTAAAATGAAAAAATTAATGATTTGTTAAGATTTTTTTTTTTATTTTTTGGTCATGTTTGCTACTTTCATTAATTCATTTAGGGTAATAGGGTAGGCATATTCAAACTCCCAAAATGGACTTATAAATTAAATTACCTAACTTTAGATATTATAATAAAGTCATTGTGTTAGTTGCAATGTTTGAAACTTTGAAGAATAAAAAGTTAAAAGCATAGTGGTACCAAACCTAGAAGAATGATTTATCAACAATAAATCGATGTATTATTAGAAAGATTATTTTTGTAGCTCGATAATTAATATTGATAATCTGAAAATAATAAAATACTCGATAGAATAGTTATTGTGTGTTCAAAAATTCAAATCAAATATGAATGGTTACGTGTTATTTTAAAAAAAATTTATCTCAGTGCTTCTTAAAAATTCTCAAATATATGTCTAAAATGTGTAAGAACAAATTCTTGTATTCAAACAAAATCGTTTGGTGTTTTCTTTATCTTGGTAGATATTTTGGTAATGTATATCTAATAACACAATTTCATTGCTCCTAATATATAATAATGGTTTAAATTAGGTTATATATATATATATTATATTTTATTTTTCTTGTAGTCTTTCAATCAAAGTCAAATTATTAGGCAACATTAGTTGATAAATGAAATTAATGTAGAACAAACACGTGTATACAAAACAAACAAAAAAATAAAATTTAGGTCATATACACAATCTCATCAATGGGGCTAGCCCCAATAGATATGTTTTGTAAATTTGATTGATACATCTACTTCTACTACAAATATATAAGCCGTGATAATTACACATCTCGTGATTAATATGTTTGTATTAATTGTATGATTTTATATGATATTTAATAATTTTTATTAATAAAAATAGGATTGACGCGTCAAGATTGAGGGCTTAAAGTCAAACGATAAAGAGGGGCCTTAATATTTTTTTAATTTTTTTTCAAAATAGTATTAATAATGTATGATATATATATTTATTTAAAATCTATTTTTTTGTCTTTTTAAATATGAAAGTCATTAATTATTATTTTCTAATGAATTTGTTTTAGTTATTCTTTTTCAATTGATGTATAGCTAATTCATTTGGTCTTATATTGTTGATTAACTCTTTATATTTTACAAGTGCCATATAAATTGAGATAATAAAAGTAACATATAACATTTGAAACTACGTTGTGAATATCAAAGCCACAACTTATAGTATTTAAAAACATATTAAAAATTGATCAACCTCAAAATTTTATAAGTGTCATGTATAAATTGGGAATATGAAATAACAAAGGGAGTGTTTGGTATGAAAAAAAAACATTATGTTAAGAAAATTTATATATTTTCTAGTAAAATAATATGAATTTCCCAAGATATAATATTTTATGATATTATACGGGAAAAAATTTTTGGCTAGAAAATTTGGGCAAAATAATAAAATAATATATTTCACACTACGTTATTTTATCTTTTTAAACATTCAACCTTTTTAACTTTACTATCTTTTAATAATAAATTGAAAAAAAATTCAGTTTAATTTAAAAATAAAAAAGATATTATAAATTTTTAAAATTTATGACGATTTAGCATTACCCGATATTAGATATTGAAAAACATGACGTAATATTTATGTTGGACCGTACATCTTTACAAATTTCAAAATTGTATGAATAAATAAAGTTTACGCGTTTTTATTCTTTAGTTAAGAATTTTTGCTACATTTCCCTCTAAATTGCATTAGTTGAATTTAAAAAGTAGCATATATTGTACATTATTATACAAAAATTTATTTTATTGCATATTTCACCATTTTATTAATTTATTCTCACATAAATACACATACATTTAATAACTTTATTATGCCAAATTTAATAACCAATGTAGATAGAGAGATTGTTTTGTTCTTATTACCATTTTTCTTATAATTTTGCATCTAATATATATATATATATATATATATTATGCAGAGGATCCATCGGAAACAATTTCTATTTCAAAAAGATTGGGACAAGGATTGTATATATTCTACCCTGCTCAAATCATATTTGTTAGATTACAATTGATATGTTATTAATTGTTGTTATTATTTAGTTTATATACTTCTTAATATATACAATTACAAAGATCGTTTTGTTTCTTGCTATTTTGTTATTTCTTTTCTTGTAATCCTATGTTGGATGATTCCCTTTTGAGTCGAGAATCCTTCAGAAACAACTTCTCTACTTCATTAAGGTAGAAATAATATTTGTATACATCTTGCATCTACGGGGTATAATCTTGACCAAAAAATAGAAATAAGTCAAAAGAATTTATATGTAATATTAGCAGGATAGGGTAAAGTGTTTGCGTCGAGCTATGTATCGTCGTTTATATTGTTATGACAGATAAAAGTAGAAACTTTTTTTTTTCCGCGTATTGCGGTCCTACATTTTGTTATGACGTATAAGTACTAACATAAGTATATATCATTCCTATGGATATAAAAATGATCTAGTAATTAACTAAATAATTAAAGGTCTTATAATCACATTATTATGAATTTCAACCAGCAAAAAAACAACAGATGTAAATATTCTATGCTTTGCTTGCAAAAGGTATTTCTATTTACTATGGTTAAATAAAATAAAGGGAAAAATGTCTGATATACCTTTCAACTTTGTCATTTGGAGCTGATATACCTCTCGTTATAAAAGTGGCTCATATATGCCCTTACCGTTATATAAACGGCTCACATATACCCCTGCCGTTACAAAATGACTCACATATATCCTCCATTTAACGGAAGTTAAAAAATTAGTTTTAAATTTATATTTATTACTTCTAATTTTTTTTTTTAAAAATGACTTAGGGGTATATATGATTCTTCTATCAAAGTTCAAGGTATATTTTAATTTTTTTTCATACATAAATTATTTTTTGACTTCTTTTATTATAATTTTTGAATTTGTTATTCTTATTTTGTTTTTTTCTTTCATTCCTTAGTTTAAAGAATAAAAAATTAAACTATTTTTTTTTTGTGTATTGTAATTTAATTTCGTATTCAAAGAAAAAATTTGATCATCTACAATAAATTTTATAAGAATATTAGTGAAACATAAATAAATTTGATTATCAAAATAATTATTATAAATTAGTCATTGAAACAAAAAAAGGTAAAAAAAATATGTTTGACGAGGATTAAATTTACTCATATGGGATTATATTTTTTAGAAAAAAGTAATAAAAATTTAGATTAAAATTATTTTTTTTATTTCCGTTAGAGGAAAAGGGTATATGTGAGCCATTTGTTTAAAGGTATATATGAGTCACTTTCATAACAAGGGGTATATCAGCTCTAAATGACAAAATTGAAGGGTATATCAGACCCTTTTCCCTAAAATAAAAAACATCATAATGTATTGGTCCCCGTTGGGTTTGTTAAGGTAGTTATACAATTAGTTAATTAATTTAATTTCTGAATTATAAACTGCCTTTAGGTGAAATAGCTTTTTCACTTTTATAAATTATTATATGATAAATTAATCAAAATAATAACTACTACACTCACTTGTTGCGTTCTTGTTTGATGAGATATTGATTGATCAATTTTTTAAAGTTGGTGTTAGCTAAAATTAAAAGCAAAAAAATGGAATAAGAGATAAATTAAACAACGTATGAACCAAATATGGATATTATTATTTTTTTAATTTTTTTTAATGGTTGGTGAAGAATATAACAATATCTATATTAATGAGGTTTGCATATTGAATATTGATAAATCACCTTTCTATGCATAATTTAGGCGGAGCTAGAATTAAGCCAATACGAGTTCAATTAAATTTAATAAATTCAATTCAAATTTATTGTCTCTTTGTGCGTAATTATGGCGAAGCTAAAATTAAGATCAAATACGAGTTTGATATATATAATTTAATAGTTTTGATCCAAATTCATTACTTTCGATGTGTAATTGCTAAAAGGTCAGACATGAATTTGATCATATTCAATAACTTTTAATATTTATATTAATAAATTCACATAAATATATATAAAAATTAAACAGAAGACTATGAGTCATGACATAGATGACTTTTTAAATGTCTTATTTTAGTTTGGTTTTGAGATAAAGATGCGACAACCATAGAGTATCTTTCTCATTTTAACTAACAACTTCTAATAATAATAATAATAATAATAAATAAAAGATAATTACACGAAATTAATACATATACATCATATATTTAAATTTATAGTTCATTTTACTTTACTAAATCATAATAAATGAATATTACATTGACTTGATATAAAATCTAATGCGAAATAAAAGCTTATAATATACAAGCATATTTTTCATTTATAAAAATAAAATAAAATTGAGCCACCCCATCAAGCCATATTTTGAAGCTTTATAAGTTTACCTTAACATAGATTAATCTTTAATTTTACTTACAAAATGCATTGATTTTACTAATATTTACCATTTAATAACTAAACTTTTAATTGTGAGGATATATACCATCTAATCGTGATATTTTTCATAGCAATCTTTATTTATATGTATAAAAATAATTTTCATAACTTATGATTAGGGGATAGTGAAAGTAACATATATTATTTGAAAATTATGTTATGAATATTATAAATCACAGCTTATAAAATTTAAAAACATATCAAAAATTTATGAGACTTTCGAAATTTTACAAATATCACATGTAAATTGGAATAGGAAATAACAAAAAATGTGTTTGGTATGAAACCGAAAAAACACGGGGAGTGCATATTGGTAAAGCACCTTTCTAGGCATAATTTAGGCGGAGCTTAGATTACAAATTAAGTTCGATCAAATTTAATAATTTGATTCGAATTCATCACCCTTCCCATGCATTATATCATGACGAAGCTAAAATTAAAGCCAAATACGAGTTCAATCAAATTTAATAGTTTTAATTCAGATTCATCATCTTACCATGCGTAATTGCTAGAAGGCAGATATGAGTTTAATCAAATTCAATAACTTTCAGTATTTACATTAATAAATTCATTAAACGTATATAAATATTAAAATTAAGAACCCAAATTATTAATACTTGATATTACTATTTTAAAATTTGAAATTTAAAAAATTCAAATTTCGATTCTATCTATTGTGTTCAATTATATGCAACACTTAAGAAACACAACTCATAGGTGGCTTTTTACATGTCTTATTTTAGTTTGGTTTTGAGATAAAGATGTGACAACCATTTATTATCTTTTCATTTTAACTAACAACTACTAATAATATAAATAATAATAAATAAAAGCTCATAATATACATGTATATTTTTCACCACTTTGATTGTAAAACACTCTATATCAAAAGTAATTTTATTCCCTTGCATTTAAATTTGAAATTACTTCGATCTTTTATCCTCCTAAATCCTAATTATTTAAATATCTTATACACTCAGTAAAGGTTAATAAAAATAAATAAATTTGGAGCCACCCCATCAAGCCTTATGTTAAAGTTCGATGAATTTATCTCAACGTAGATTAATCTTTGATTTTATCTATAAAATAGATTGAATTTTTTAATTTTTATCTTTTAATAATTAAATTTACGCCTTTTCCACCGAAGCATACAGTCTTTAGAAATTGAAGTTAAATAAATTATAACTTGAAAAATGTCATAATACGAAAAACATATACTTATATTATGAAAAAAAGTTTTTTTTTTTTTTTTTTTTTTTTTAACGAGGAACATAAGTTAAAGACCGACACAAAGTAAAGGCCATATATCCAATAATCAATGACCCTTTAAAATGGTTATAAACGAAACTATGGATCGGCCCAATAAATATGATTTTATGCTTTGGCCCATTTAGCCCATCATATCCATCAAATTTCCTTAGCCCATTTGTCAGACGAATTCAACCCGGAAACCAATTGCTCCGCCGCTCGGAGCACACTAGTCGCCGATCGCCGCCCGTCGCCCGCCGCCGCCGCCGCAAGTATTTATACTGTCTGCTTAGTTTCTGAATTTATGAAGTCTTATTGTAGTTTTTCTTTGTTACAGCTGAAATTATGGGCTCAGAGATGGAGATAGTCGAGCAAAGGCTAAACACTTTTGTAAGTCAGCTGCAGACAGAGTTTGCCATTCTCGATCGTCTCGTTTACAAAAATAAAAACCAGCATAGAAGATGCTCATATTTTCAGTACCTCTTAAAGGTTGTATTTTTAACTATATTTTTTCATATATGTATGTGTAATGAGCTTATTCTAGTAGTTTCTTGTCCTATGATTTCTGTTATTATTCGTTGTTTCAGGTGCTTAGGTTACACATTATTTAGCTACTGCTATTGTTCCTTGTCTTTACTTTTGTTTGGTATGTGTTATTTGAACCAAGGGTATTTTAGAAACAACCTCTTTGCTTTGTGTTCTTTGAGTATGTTTCTGCCCTAAACTAAGAAAGGGTATAATGCTCGTTTTGATAAGAGTATTGCATACTATCTGCTGGAATGTTTTGGACGTCTTTCTTATGCAACTATGGGAATTTCTTCTAGTGCGCTACTATCTTTTACTACAGCTCATGGCTGTCCTTGAACTGGCCAAAGAGCTTTCTATTTGAATGGAATTCCACAATTTCATAAGATTCGATCTAGAATGATTATACTTTGGTTAATTGGTTAGGTGTCGATAGCAGCAGAACCTTTGTTTTGGTCTATACTATGCATAGGGGTACCTATGGCATTACTGGGTATGTTGTTGTTGTTGTTGTTGTAATGGGCTTTGCTTTGTTTTAAACACAAAGAACTGTCATAGAAGATGTTCCTATTTCCAATACCCCTCAAAGGTTGTTACCAAGGTTATTTCACATATGTATTATTTGCATTGGGTTTTGGGGGGGGGGGGGGGAATTGATGGGGTTTGCTCTATGTCCTAAGTGCAAATGCTTAGTTTATATGTTCGTTTTGATGATATTAGGTGCGAAGAGATGTGAGGCTCCTCCAAACAACTAACTTGGAGGAGGTTTTGAGTGACTCCTTTCAAGTTCTTAACGGAAAAAGACCCAAGCAAAAAGTGCAGCTTCTGGAAAGGTACTCTTGACCCCTTTAAAGCACCTATATTTTGTTTTGAGATTTTGATTATTATAGTATTTCTAGTGATGATATGGCAAGAATGGAATTTGATTACGTCATAAATGTACCCACTTTTTCATATCTACCAATGAGTAAATTTTGATTGGAGAGTGAGTCCTTATCATACTCTTGACAGTTTTTTGTTCCTATATTGATAACTACCACTTTCTGCCATTGAAACAATTGAACTGACACACAGGGAAGCTTAAAACTTAAATTGTCTTCCTTTTTTATATGATTTTCATCAATAATCATCCATCTCTTTGTATGAAACTGTTTGCTGATTATGATTGTTGAATGCTGTTTGATTGCTAAAAATTGGGTGTTTATGTGAGCTATAACAACATTTTTGCAAGTTCCATCCATCTTATCATTAACCGACAGATTGGATGTTAATACTCTAACCAGTAAGAAGGGAGACTAGTTGTATTGATCCCAGTCCACTGTCATGGAAATAGAATTGCCATTATTTATGTCTTGCTCTTCATATACGAACTCCCACTGCCGCTGTTCTAACCTATGATGATTTTATATTAAATTGAACTTTCACCCTCATTTTTCATTGGCCTCAGCCTAAAGAGGAGAAGATCTAATGGTGGCAAATATAACTTTCTGGAGCGGCTTTTAGGGGTTGCGCATCTGTTGTCACAGGTATCATTGTTTCTTTCATTATTACTTCTTGTTGTTCTGCACCTAAAACCGCTCATCCATGTCTCTAAGTAACTCATGTTAGCGAAGCTCACTTGCTATCATTTACTGGCAATATTCCCCTGTTTTCATGAATAAAAAGGGAAGCTTGGTGCACAAAACACTCTGTGTTCACATAAAGTCTTGGTAAGGGCCACATCCCGAAGGGGTGTAACATATGCTAATGCAAGCCTTAGTGGTCAATTCCACGCACGAACCTATGACCTATAGGCACACAGAGACACCTTATCATTGCTCCAAGATTCCATGTATACCAGTAGCACATGTTAGGACATGTGTTTAGAGTCTCTTAAGTATTGAATATAGTACTGAGATTCATGTAGCCGATCCTAATTCACCTAGTATTGATGCATAGTTATTGTTGTTCCATATAACAACAGGAATGATGATCTCTGTCTCTCTCTCTAATCAAGCATCTTAATATAGGGGGCTTAATAAGAATCATTTTACAAGGAGAACTTCAAGCTATCATCTTATAAAGTAGTAATTCCTAATTCACTTGTTTGTTTCTTGCAGATGGTTGAGCCAGTTTTAAGGGCCGCGTCGTATCCTTCTTACTTCTTTTTTGCGCACTAATCCTTCATTTTTTATGTTGTTTATGGGACAAGATTTACTTAAATAATAGGAAGAGATTAAGTTGTTCATTTTCTTTCATAGCTCTTTGGGTGTGTTAGGTGATTGGAATAAATGAGGTTATGTTTTGAAATACAGTGAGTGCTTATTTAGCTACATATAACAAAACCTTTTCTGTTCTACAAATTACTAGAGTTCTGCACAGCTGATTTGCCGTAAACATATCGGTTTGATAAATTGGTGTTGTTGGATATTAATAGTACTTCCTTTCTTCCTTGTTTTTTTCCATATATTCATAATTGCACATGTCCTATCTTCGTCTCATTTGGTAAGATGACTTTGTTTTTCATCTGTGCTGATTGCTTTTCATTTCAAAGTAAACACTTGATCAATGTTCCTGTTTTATGTAAATTCCAATGTGGATTTTTAGCCATTAATGATTGTTTCTACCCTTAACAGTAGACAGGGAGATATCCACACTTCTTGCACGATCATTTTTTATGGGATTTTCGCTGACAGTATTGTCCTTGCTTGCCCGAATAAGAGTTCTAGTTCAGCAAGTAAGTATTCTCAGTGTGATTTTATCATTTTCAGAACTGTGAAATGGTATGTGCACTCATGAAGAATGACACCATTTTAAAGCTCATTCCTTCGTCATACTTCTTATAGTAAAGGTCTTGCACATGGATTGCGTTCTTTTGAAATTTGAGTTTGTTGAAGTTTTAGTTTCCAGTATAATACACTGGAGTCATGTTAGTTTCTGGAGCTTATTATATGGAGTAACTAGTCTAACTCAAGAGTCAAGGGTACTGGGTCATGTATGACATGGGACTTTTTGCTCTTCTAGGAGCATTCAATATTTAAGGAGTTGTAAATCTTATGCTGAGCAAATTTTCTAAGGATATCTAGTGATTGAACAGGACATTTAATCAAAATTTCTCTATTTATTGCAGATTCTTCTAGATGTTGTTTGTGTATTCAACAATGTTTCCTCTTTATCACAGAGGGAACAAGCCATCAAATTGACTCAAGATGGTTTTGAGGTTGTTTCTTTGCTACTGACCACTCTCTGTTTTTCTGATGCAATGGAAGAAATTCTTTTCCTTCCTTATATTCGCTTTGTTTACTAGCTTTTTTGATTGGTTTTTAATTAGTTCTGTTAAGGTCAAGAAATGGTTGGTAAAGTTATGTTGAGATAGGAAAATTGATAGTACTTCCTTGATAGTCGTTAATAACAACTCTAAGATGAAATCAAAGAAGCAAATGTTCAATAATTTGGCATTGCAGGTTTTTAGAGAATATTTTCCGCCAAAGCAGCAGGTGGTCTTCCTCGAATGTATTTGGGAATCTGATAAGTATATGTTAGTTGAGAGACAAAATCAGAAAGATGTTGGAAGCCAGGAAAAGGATGTTGGAGAAGATGTTTCTGTAGAAGCATCTAAGGTTCAGTATGAAAGCATTGGGCTTTTCCTAGGAGGTAACCATGAACCCAAGTTCTTTTTACTGTCTTTGTTTCCTTTATCAAGTCATATTCTATCAGTTTGAGATAGAAGTGAACTGAAGGTTGCATGTGATGATTTCATTTAAAGATAGCATTATCCTGTGTTTTTCTGTTTGCCAGTTTTTATCGTTAAAAAAGGGCAGCCTAATGCACGAAACATCTGGTAGTTCACATAGGATTTGGGGAATGGACACATACCTAGGGGATGTAGTATAGGCAGCGTACCTGACACCAGTTTTAGTTATTCAGTTTGACAATAAAGTTCATGGAAGACGTGTCTGTTGCATATCTTTCTAGTGTATTCATATATCTATTGCTTCTTACTCCTTACAATCAAGTTCTTCGTTTGTTGCTGGAATTCAGTGTCATTCGTCTATAATTTTGTAAACTTTTTTCGGGATCTTGTGTAGATGATGAACCTGGACAGACGGCCTCTAAAGATTCAGCTGAGGATGGTCAAACTATGAAGGACAACGATATAGTAGATTCCTTGGAGGATCCTATCCAAGATAGTAATGATGAATCTCAAGCTCAAGTTGATTCAACTATTGCAGAACCTTCTGGAAATAATTTTGATGCTCCTGAAGCCGGAGCACTTCCAAGTTCATCACGAGACAAGAATCCTTCAAAAGCCAAACATGGATCAAGAAATAGCGTTGCATTTGTTTCAGTAAAAAGACCCAAACTGTCAACAAACAATGAGTTGGGGTTTGACATTCATAGAACAGAAAAGGTTGATAATCCTGGTGTAGATAAAGAAGATCCATTTTTCAGTTTACTTTTTAGTGGAAATGTGAAGAGCAGTCTATTCTGAACTTCACCTAAATAGTTTTTCATATCTCCTTGTTTTTCTCTGTTAACTAGGCTGCGGCGCATCTTTGCGTCCATATATGTGAGTTGATGCTCAATCATGTTCAAATTTGGACAATTTATCCCAATTGGTTTTAAATTTTTAAAGTTGATGCTCAATCATGTCCTTTTTTGAGGGTAGGAAGAAATTTGGAGCATCTGTGGGAGTTGAAAATGTATCTCTTAACACACTGTTTGGACTTTATTTTAAAAATAATCTCACTGTCCTGATGGTATCTACTAAGTAAACAAAAATACAGAAGAAAATCCTCCATCAAATAAATGTTAATGATCCCAACATGCTATTTGAATTTCATAAAGTAAAACACTTGTATCAAACTGAGGTGAACTGAGCTAGACCCAAGATGCTGCTGAAGCCTTCTCATTCTTGTCTTTGATTTGTGTGTCTTTGTTTTAGAAACAAATCAAAGTTGCTGTATTGTATGACTCTCCTTCAGCTTTTGATTCTGTTCCAATAGTATCACTGAATATTGTGACATGGTGTGGATTTTCAATTTTACTCTGTTATGTAAGAAACAACTACGGTGATGTCGTCCAGCTTCCCACCATGGTAATCAAATCCAGCCTCGCGAGCTCCATCAGAGAAAGGCGAAGACTTGATATGATCCATTGCTCTTAGTTGTGCCAGTTCTGCTATCCGCTGAGCAGTCATCTGAGGCGCTAAGCCATCTTCCATGGCCTGAAATACAACTCCACTGATATCTTCGTCATACAAATTATCAAAAAGCCCATCTGTACCAACAATTAGGACATCTCCAGGTAAAGCAGTAATTTTGAATACCATGGCAGAGCTAGGTGAATCACCTGCGTTGTTGCAATCTAGTTGATATGGGAAATTAAACCCATGCTGCTGTGAAGGGGATTTAAATGCAGCACATCCATTTCTAACCAACATAAATCCGCTATCTCCTAAATTAACTGCATAAAGACCCCCTTCAGTGAGTGCAACGATACACGCTGTACAAGAGCCTTTTGCTTTTGTTCTCACGTAAGCTTTCTCCAGCACTCTGATTAGGTCTACAGAACCTTTTGGTTCATCTTGAATTGCAGATAAAGAGTGAGACATCAATTCACGGGCATATAGTCCAGCATCAATACCAAGATCAGCCCATCCACCAACACCATCAGCTACACCGATTGCTGGCGTAAGGGTACAAATAAAATGAGCATCCTCTCCACCAGTTTTTGCTTTAGCAGGATGAGGTAGGTAAAAAGATCCCGAGTTTAGCTGCAAGGGGATCTGTGCTTCAGAAGAATTAACAACGTCAACAACTTGTTCCGTGCCCTTAGAATTATCAGAAGACACATTAGAAGCAGAGGCAGTTCCAGAATAGAAACATTCGTGGGATAAATTGCGAAAACCTTCCAATCCAAAGCCTTTGTGTGGATTGAGGTTAGTCCTCCTCTTTGCAACATTAGTCGTCAAATATTGGTAAAGCATGAAGTTGTTGGGCCGTCCTTTGTTTCCCAAATTGATGTTAGCTTTACTAACATTTTGTAAGCCTCTTTTGTTGTAAGAAACAGTACAACCCTTTACTGACAAACTACACTGCAGGCGCCTAGCAGTCATATTGCCAACGAAATGCCCAATATGAGTCCTTGAACCACAAACAGCCATGATGTCTTTCTGAGTATCAATAAAAAAAGTAGCTCGGGAAGCAGCAAACTTCAAGTGGAGAGTTCTGCAAAACCATGGAAGGAAACAACATGAGGTTACATAAGTAGCTTGCGTTTTCTTCTTTTTAATGGACATAGTAGATAAAACAAACTGACAAAGCAAGACACACATAACACAAGCTCCTATATCTCCCCTTCAATTGATCTTATAAACAAATATTTATACTGAGGAGATTGCGTTATCATATGCAGGCTAGAAAGTGCAAGTTGTAAAGCCAGGCAAATAAAACCTATGAAGTTGAAACGAAAACGTCATACGAAACACGAATATCAAGAAAATTGACTCAGTCAAATTAAGAACTAAAAACACATTCATGAATACAAAATACCCGGGAGCTTATTAGCAGCCAAAAGTTGCAATTGAACTTTCCAAAGTGGAACTATTCCAACAATAAGCTCAAGGGTAACAAGAAAACTGTCATCAGCCAACGAAAGAGTGTGACACAGTGAGGCAGAGACAGTAATCAATCCTTAATGGGCCTGAAGGAGAACTTAGAATTTCAATTGTTTTTTCTTCTCAATCTCTATGTGGAATTTTTAAACAAAAATCAAAAGAAAAATGTACAACCTATATCTATCACAAGTTAAACAATCAAAAGAATTGAGCTTTTGTTATCTGGGGTAAGCCAAAATGATGTAGTAACTCAACTACGCATGCCTGTAGTGAAGTTGACCCACCCACACACGCCAATAACTTAATACTATCAACTATGCCTGAAGCCCAGATTAATTGACCACATAACAAAAGTGGGGTTTGAGAATATCGCCCTTATTTCTTTTTTGATAAACGTGGTACCTAGGTCAGCTTGCACATAACTCAACTATCTCCAGGACTACCTCTCACCTCCCACCAGTAAAAGTATCATCTGACTCTGTCCATAAATTGATTGATTCCGCTTTGGAGTTTAAAGAACTTTTCATACTTGTTGTACTTGTTCTTTTCAAAATTACAATTTCAAACAGTTAAGAGTGGTTAGAGTCTCACACTGGTTGGGAAACAAATGGGTAATGAACCAGGGGTCTGTTTATATGGATTTGGGTGATCCTCCTTTCATTAGCTAGCTTTAGAGGTTGAGTTAGTCCTAATGTCATATCCATCTTTGTTTAGGCTCTTGGTCCACGCACCAGTTGGTCTGCTTAACACTTCACTTCCACAGATGTGTATTTTTAACTCCGCTATGATTTGAACATCAGACCTCATGATTCCCGACCCATTCCTCGACCACTAGAGCACACCCTCCAATTAAAAGTCCCCCTTATTCTTCTCAAATCAGCACAGTATATAATTAACAGATAAGACCAGACTAGACAAAACAAAATGCTGGAAGGAATTCAAGAAAAGACCATGTAAGTAATTACAACAACAATATAAGAGTTACAATGAGGGAATTGGGATTTTCCACTATCTTTATCAACAATGTCTTCCTCATTCAATAACAATATACACAAAGCAAATTCATAACAAATAAACAAACAGAGAAAAAGGGAATCATTAAACTTCACCTGATAACTGCTTAGCTATTCGTTTTACGAAATTCTTTCACCGGCGGCAAAGCCTTTGCTGCCTGATAAATCTCTCTTTATCCTTTTCTACTCAAACCCCACTTCAAATATACCTCAATTTTCACTATTTGGATGCAAAAGCTGCAATCTTTTTCACTCTAGGGTGCAAATTGGAAGCTTTTATATAAGGGTTCACTGTAGATTTTCTCTTCTTTTTGATTTTAAAAAAAAATATATATAACTTATTCTCTTTTTCTTTGGTTTGGATAAAAGCCTTATTTTTAGTTTAACTAATATTAATAGATTTTTTTTTTTTTTGGTTGTATCAAGAACAAGAGTTAGATATTTTTAAAAAAAGGAAATTACAGTCGTTATTCTTTGATAACCTCCACTTCTAGATGAACTCGATCCAAAAATCAAATCTCATGCTTTCGCAAGCCAGAGTTAAATTTTTAGTTGTTTCCAAAATGAATTATCAAGGTCTTATTTTATAAAAATATTTTAATATAAGCATATTAAATGATGGTAGGCTTCTATTTGAAATTATGATAAGCTCCAAGAAAATTGTATATATAGTAAGATATAAAATAAACCAAGCAATTAGATATCAACAAATCAAAGTGGCGCAGCGGAAGCGTGGTGGGCCCATAACCCACAGGTCCCAGGATCGAAACCTGGCTTTGATATGCAATTCACTGAGCTTCCAAAACCACATTTTTTTTCGATCTGAAAATAATTTGTCATTCTTTTTGAGACGTGTATGAAAAACTGACAGTAGAGTGAAACAGTTTTTTTTTCATCATCGGGCGGGAGAGCCGAGAATAATAATGTGTTATTCTTTTTGAGACCGTGTTGTTAGGTGGCATAGTATGAAAAACTGTGACAGTAGAGTAAAACAGTTGTCAGTGTTGAAATGAAGTTAACTGAATGCAAATGCAGTTAAAAGTTGAGCAACTTTATTAACAACACATGAATAAGGTGATTGCCAGGCTGCTCAATTTTTCATTACATTACTTTCCAGTTGATCACATTGAGAAGATATGTCAAAGAAATCGCGCAAAAAAATACATGAACCTAACCAAAATGACCGACTCTCATGTCAGGCAGGATGATATCTCTTCAAACATTACACAGGCCATAACAGCTTACGCTTTATAGTTGCTGAGAAGATGACTGCTAAAGTTTCTACAGCTGAAATAGGCAGCTGAGGCACAATTGAACGCCTTGTCTTGCAAGGAATCGATAACTTCAGTAACCTGGAAAATAGGCCATCAAGATAATCTGTGTAGCAACCTTTGGCAACTTGCAGATGTGTCTTCAGCTAGCAGTTAGACGAGACAAAAGGTTTGGATTGTTTCGTTGGTAATAAAACAAATAAAAGAATGGGAGCAGTAGGCTCATAACCAGCATCTGTTCTGTGGTAGAAGTTGCAGAATGTGATCGCCCAAAAGCAATTTCTTGATCGACTTACAAGGTTCACATGCCTAAACAGGGCTCTCAGAAAGTTTTGAGAAGCTTATCTTCTTCAGACTATTCTTCATAAGGTTTGCACGTGTTTTTCCCGAACTACCACATTTTATGTCCACGATTTCAACTAACGCCAGTCCCTTTCTATCAGGTTTCTTCCTAATAGGAGTTCCATCTACTGAAATGTTTTCTGATTCTAGTATTGGAAGTTGAGGAGTTCTACAATTGTAGTACTGCTTCGCCTTCCTAATTATCTCGGAGTCATTTTTATGATCTTCAGATGCCCAGCTGCTGCTAGCTTTATCGATTGATGTTCTTGGCTTTGTTCTTTTAGGACTGGTTGCATCACCAGCAGCAAATGAACAAACAGTAGGAGACCTATACCTACGTGGTACAGATGTCGTAGAAGCAGATGGTTTTGAATCTAATTCTCTTGACATGAGGGCACTGATCGTACCAGTTGTTCCAACTTTAATCGAACCTCCACCACCCCTTATGGTCTCTAATGTCTGAACCATAATTCTCTCCAGATATTCCGAGGTTGCTCTACCAGATATTTAGATAAACCCTGTGAAATAACAACCAATACGTGCATAAGTCCGACTGTGAATCTAACTCTTCATACAATCATAGTTGACATGAACCTATATATATGGACTAAAAATCTGGTCAATTAAGAAACAGCACAGCAAAAGAGCTCAGAGAACAGTCACATAAACGCCACTTTCCTAAATTTATCAGGAACGAACACAGAAATATCTATAATCGTGACGAGGAACCTAGAAGTAAAGTCATTCGAAGAGAAATCACAATAATTTTAGAAAGCTGCATAATAAGGACCTGAAAACCATAAATAAGAGAAAATAAAGCTCACTGGTTGACATATTCCAGTAAATATTCTATTAGATTATAAAAGATCAAAAGCCAAAGGGAGTCATACTGGATTTTTTGTTAAGGGGCATCTACACCAGTTATACTGATTCTTATGATTGAAACAGACTAGACATGTCTAAAAGATGGAACATGAAACATTTTTTCAGTTTTCCACCCGGTGTCAGGTACTCATGTTCGGTCCGACTAATCTGGATTCTCGCTGCATAAGGCCCCTTTAAAGAGGAAACATCCCCTAGCAAGACTTTTTCCATACCTAGGACTTGAACCCGAAACTTTTGCTTAAGGGTGGAGGGATCCTTCCCATTCCACCACAACCCTTGGATGGAAAATCAAACATGTTAATCAAACCCAACATCACAAAGGGAAAACAAAGAACTATCATGCTTAACAGAAAGAGTTCTTTCTCCTGACCAACCATCCCTTGACAAATTCTTGAAAATGCAAAATGAACCTTGAAATTAGGAATTCTTTTATCCTCCTAAAACAGAAAAAAGTCCTCCAAGTTTTCAATCTAAGCATCAACTTGACAAGTTTCATAGACTCAGGAATCACAAAAAGAAGTTGAAAATTTGAAAACACCACAAAGATTGAAACTTTGGCAAGTCAACATAGCAAAGACCTCTAGTTAAAGACGGAGGAATTCTAGGATAAATTACCTAATCAAACCCAACATCACAAAGGGAAAACTAAAAAGCCTAACTGTCTTGACACTCACTAAACAAATTCTTGAAAATGCAAAAACAAGTTGAATCCTCCTAAACATAAAAAGTCCTCCAAGTTTTCAATCAATGCAACAACTTGACAAGGGCAATAAGATCCATATATCCCATATAACTAATACTCAAGAATCACAAGAAGCAGGTCAAAATATGTGAAAACACCATAAAGATTGAAACTTTGACAAGTCAATGAAGCAGATATTATCTTGGACTGAAATCCAATGAAACAACAAAGAAAAGAAAAGCTGCCATTGGAGCCCTGAAAAAAGGTTTACCTGATAAAGATGAGCAAGTCCCCTCTGTCAATGGAGGGGTTTGACAGCAAATATTCAATGCCCCCTTTGTGTCACTCTGCAGAAAAGCATATTGTGTTATGATTCATCAATAATTTGTAAATTGTTGGGCCCTACCCACACCTTTTGTTGCCTCAAATGTGGGGAAGAACTACTTTTTTGATTGTTAAAATTTGTAAATTTTAGACTTTTATCAATTCTTCATGTAAAGATTTGAACTTTATGAATTCTTCTCAAAGTAAATTGTTCTTATAATTTAACGTAATAAAGATTTAAACTTCATAAATTCATTTATGAAATTTTACTTTAATGAATCGTTTCTTAAAGTTATGTCTACGATCTTCGTGTAAAGTGAAATATATAGATAGACACAATATTGTGCATAATTTAAAAATTCTCCACCAAAAGCATAATATACTAATAAACTAATGTCCACTTACAAAAGTAATTAACTTTGAAATATCATTAGTGTTTGGTCCTCCACTAATTCCTTGTATTTGCTAAATAATTTCTTTGTTATATAGTTTGCGTGGTATAGTTCCACATTATTATATAAATTACTTGTTAATTAATCAAAGAATCCCTAAATAGCAACTACATTTTTAAGGTTCCAACATACACTTAGCTAGATTTACAAAATAGACTCAAATCTTACCTTATCTCAAAGATAGAGAGACTATTTGCGATAGACAACAGTCCAAAAAAAGAATATATGTAAGTGAGCGGTAACTACAATAAAATAATACGAAGTAGTAAATACATACCTACACAGATAGGATGGGGAATACATCATCAGAATGGTAAGGAGCAAATTTACAAAGATTTTGTTACGAAAACCAAGTCTACATACAACTTAACCAGAAATACACAAAAAAAAAAAAGAGGTTACATTTACACAAATTAAGGTCTCTACAGGCTTAGGCTATTCTATACCTGTTGAAAAATGAGTACAGCAGCAGGTTACATGACACAAAAAGGGGGAGGGGAGGAAGGCAGTTATAGTTTGATGGTCGCGAGAATCATCTGTTTGCGGTGACACACTGGACTGGGTTAGATTAAACTCTATACACTTCAAAGCACAAAATAAATGCAGCGAAAGGAGCCGAGTTGATAGAAGTTTGCGTATCTTTGTTGATGAAATCCACCATCTACTTGGCAGAATACCAGTTTTTAGCACATTTAGCATCGACAGATAAGCCAACTCTGAGAATATTTTTCCCATTAAAAGGATTGGACATGCAGTGAACCACTATTGCCATGGCTTCTTCCTCAGATTCTTCTGGTCCTTCCAAAATAACTTCATCATGAACCTGTTCCAAGACGAACAATCAAGTACAGTGTCAAATGACGCACACAATCAACTGGTACTGCAAGGCGCATACAACAAATAATTCTAAGCTATGCAAACATAAAATTCTAAATGTGTCATGTCCTTTTATATTGCATGAAAAACAATCTTTAATCTTTTTGTCTGCAGTTAAGCACAGCAAAATGGTAAAAGTCCAACACCTATCACCGGAATTAACAGTAATTGAGGTGTCTCTCCAAACTCAACATGAGGTTAAACTTAAGGGTTGAGCTCGAAAATCGTAGGTGAAGCCTACAGAGAGAGATATCCAGAGATGTACCAACACATATATGATAGAAGAGTACAGTTTTTCTGTTATTATTTGTTTTTTCTTTTCCTAAATGAGCTGAATCCAGTAAAGGGCAACGTAAGGTAAACCTGTAAAAGCAATTTCCATCCAAGCTCCTTTAGTCGTGCATTCTTTGATATCTCTAACATCGCGCACATAGCGACATCTGCAGCACTTCCCTGTCAAAAACTTCAGAAGTCAGCTTGGCGTACATGGGGACAAACCGGCGCAAACAACTTGTCAAAAAGAAAAAAGGGAAAGAGGAGAGACAATGGCAACACACACACACACACACAAAAAAGGAAACGGGTGAAGGTGGATTAAGATGGACCTGCACTGGAGTATTGATAGCAGCTCGTTCTATGTGACCTTTAACGGATCCGGTTGCATTTTTTACTGACGGAAACCAACGTGCTCGTCCTAGAAGTGTGTGAACACATCCGAACTCACGTGCTTCAAATCTGCGTTGTTCTTGCCAATCTGACACTTCTTTTCTATCACTATACCAACGTTCAACTGTTTCCTTTGCTTCCTTTACAGATACCTGAGTATGAATAGTATTCATTCAGCTCATACAGACCTAAAAAACTATATTTATAAAAATCAAGGTAATTAAATAGATATTGTCAGATTCACAAAATATAAAAAATTGTCTCAAAGATGCTGAAGTACCTTCCAATCGCGAGAGAGTCCAATTGTAGTTTTTCCGTACGCAATTGAAAAATTGAGCATCTTTGCTTTCCTTCTTTCAGAGCCAAAAGCATCCTGAAAAGAAATTTGCATTATACTGCATTAAAATCCCACTCAATCAAACTTCTTGCACTAAAATTCTTGTTTGTGGAATTTTCCCTCATGGAAGTAGCTGACCAGGTGTATAATACTGTATCCGACAATTATCCTGTCTTGCATATTAATATGAAAGTTTCACCATCCACAATAAGTGTTTGCAGTTACCTTTAGCAGAGGAACTGGTGGTTTGTCTTCACCAGGTTGAGGATGCCACTCAAGAAGTACCTGCCCCTTTTCAACAGCTTCACGGATGTGAGGATACATATTCATGGCAGTCCTTGAATGGAAGTCTCCACCAGCTTCGAATGCACCCAACATGCTCTTACAGTTGGCAAGATGTGCAAGAATCCTAAGTTCCAACTAATTTCGAGAAAATTGTTAGTTTTTTGCAAGCAATTCAAGAAATACTAACTATTATAACCAGTAAGCAGCTAGATACCTGCCCATAGTCAGCCACAATCAAGGAATTCCCCTCTGCAGCTACAAAAGCTTGGCGAATTTTATACCTATCTTTCTCAAGAGCAGGCTGATTCTGTAAACCAAAGAAATAAACATTGAAACATCATCCTAGTAAAGTAATGGAACATAAGTGATGACCGATGACCATTGAAGTTATTACTTGATTTCTCTTTACTTGAGCCATGTAATACAGCATGAGCGCAATTAATGATAAAGGAGAACATTTACAACATTTTAGTAAATTTATAGGGTTTATATCAAAACTTGAAAAGAATTGTGGGTGGTCGACACCTAAAACAAGATAAACCAGTAGCTGATAGCATATTTGAGAATCAAAATGCATGACAATCAAGAAGTCAGTGAAGGAAATAAACCTGTAAATTTGGTCTCCTTGCAGACAAGCGCCCAGTTTCAGTATTTATATTCAGGGAGCAATGAATCCGTCCATTCTCACCAGACACATCATGACCCTGAGATAGAAAGAGAAATGCCTTTAGAGAACAAATTAGTCAAAACATCAATTTTGGAAAAAAGCATGACGGCATAGAAAGATACAACTCAGTTTGCCTCAAAACCATCTTCCATGGTGTTATGGTTACTCTACATTCCACCTCAACCAAACATCCTGTTGGCTACTTCCATCTCCAATCCCTTGCTAACCTATCACAATCAAGAGTCCAAAAGAAAGCTCTTGAGTAACCTGCCCTATAGAAAACCCTCATTCAACGATTTTGAACACCTAGACTCCTTGAAACAGTGGTGAGGCAACAATAATAATCCGTACTAAGGCCTGATTAAACAGTGAGCCGTGAATAACTAGGTCAGGGTAGTTTTTTGTCGCTCAAACAAAATGCATCCGAGGCAAAAAAAATTCTCAGAAATACATAATTGATGAGTAATTTTACTAATACTGGGAAAAGCTTCCACAGACGAGGTAAATAATTTCAGTTATTCATAAATGAGAGGAAACACTAACTATTCTTAATGTATCATCATGTAACTTAAGGAAATATCATTCTCACATACTATTACGTCAGTAGAAAAATTATTTTAAACAATCAGTTGAGGATTAGTTTCTTTCTCTCCTTTAAATATCCCAGGACCCCGCGCGAGCTGAGTGCAACAACAAACAACAACCATGCATCAGTCTTAAACAAGTGTTGGGGTCACCTATATGAATCCTCACTCACCACGCTTCTCCATTTTAACTCATCACATACCACAATCATATAAAATAAAAGTAGAAGTAAAAACAATTATTTGGTAGCAGATTAACAAACAAATTTGACAGCCAAGTAAAACTTGCCCGAACTTCTTAGGTTGTTCCATGAGGAAAGATTATATACAAAACACAAAGCAACTTGCCTGCAAGGGGAGGATAAAGTTGGATATTAAAGAGTCTATGGAGCAAACTTCACATAAGGCTGCAATGGCATGGCATGCCTCAATTCCTTTCTGCCCACCTCCAAAGGCGTGGTAGGCTGTTCCATAAGCTGAAATTTCTGGATTTTGACTGAGAGCTTCGTTATTTGTAGTTAAAGCTTCATCAACGCTTGTTTCAGGAACTTCCTCAGCATTGCCATCCACTTCATCAAAAATATCAAAGTCTGCAGAAACTTTGCCAGCGAGAGCCTTCAAAGCATCTCCACTAACGGAAGGCCAACCACTGGCAGTGAAAATCTCAGTGTTGATAGGATCACAAATCCTATGTAGATGGATTTTACGAAATTTGGTGGGAGCCTTCTTTCCTTCTTCAATTACTTTATCAACATTCGGAACTTTGAATTCTTTCTCATTTGGTAGACTCTCATCAACATTCTTTCTGTAAAGCAATTATTTTTGGGAAGATAAAGAACATCAAAGGAAAGGTACTTATAGACTGAATAAGCACGAAGCAATGTGAAGGAAAAGAAGAAACTAAAGACATTATATGCTGCCATTACCCTAAGTCAAATTGTAAAAGGGAAAATATAGCACTCACTAAGGATATCTTCAATTGAAGCCTGAGAACTTGTCTATACTGCTCAGAGTTGGAAAAAACTCATCTTCTCACTTGGAAGCTAACAACAGTTTCATAATTATATTGGTCCATACAGGCAATGAAAATGTTTGTACTCCCTTCATCCCAAATTTATGATCACTTTTTTACTTCAGACCCAAAGGACAGAACAATTTGACTAAATCATTAAGATGCATAGCATTTTGGAATGAAAAAAATTTGCAAACTCTAGCATATTTTGTGTAGCTTATAAAACTATAAATTTTATTTTAAGAAAACAAATTAACCTATATCTGTGTACACTCTACACCCCCCCCCCCCGGACCCTGCTTTAAGGGACTACCAAAATTTGCCAAAGCCTTTGAAAAGGAACTCTAATTATGGGACGTTGGACAGAGGTAGTATTTCCTCTCATTGCTGGTATGCGGAAAGATTCAATGTCACCAACAAATATTTCAGCAACAACCATTGATCTGAGCACACATATTGACACAACAACTTTTAGATGCACAGCACAAAGAAAAAATATCATTGAGATTTGAAGCATGATGGACAGATAAGTTAGAGTGACATTTCCCATATCATATCATCTGGACTGAAATGGGGCTAGCATTCTAGGTGAACTGTCTCCTCATTCTAGGGTGTTAAAATTTATACAGTGGGGTAAAATATTGCAACTGCAAAACTCCAGAGGTTAACTCTATTTCAATGTAGCTGTATAAATGGCATCTGCAAATTACTACTTTAAGACTGCAGCAAGAACAAAGATCCTCGAAAGTTGAATCTCATGCACTAGCATGCCATCACCTCTCGCACAGGCAAAATCTGCATAGAAGCAACACAGAGATTGAAATATAGATGTTTGTACTTCTTGGTTTTTTGGTGTAGTGATTTAGGCACTATACTTGACTCCTCAACTCCCTCCACTTTTGTGAAGCCTTGAGTATTGGCAATATATATTTCACACCTCTCATGTACCTTAGGTAAGCAATTAAACCTAACTATATTAAATAACACTTATATGGTGGAATTATGTTAAATCAGTAAAAGCATGACTGCATTATGGCCTGTGTTCTTCATGTGGTGACTACACCTGCTATACATATTTTATTCCCCCTGTCTGGCCTTGCATTTGGATTTTCCAAGGACAGCTACTCCACCATAAATGACTTGCATACAGCAACAATCAATAATATCCACATTGGTGTAAGATTACAGAGGGGGATGCTATTTGGGCAACCAGTATCAGATGAACGAGAAATGTGTTGTAAAATGCACGTTATTCAACACACAAAAACAATTTTAATTATGTTGCTCTGCAAGAAAGTACTCTTCTTTGAAAGCTTTATACCTATTCTGGATGCCACCAAAAAACAGCTGACGCAACTGTGTGTCACTTCCAACATTCATGTACTTTGCATCAGCACAGTACTTAGCTGCCCAGTTACGAAATCTATTCACAGCAACCAGCTGCTCAGCTTTAGCGACTTTCTCAATGTCAGCAAGATAGGCACGGTCAACCAGCACACCCTCAGTTTCCATTTGAACTAGAACCTCACCAAATGGACGCCAGTATTTCTCATAAAATTCATACATAGATCCTTTACGAACTCCATCGAATGTCCAGATCCGTTTAGATAGTTTTTTCTTCAAGCTCTCATAAAGCATCAATGTGCTGATGGAGTCTAATGCAGAATAACAAATCCACAATTCTCGTTCAGTCCTTTGCAACTCTTCGACAGAAGGAATCATGATTACTTTACCCTCAGTTCCATCTTTCTTCAGCTTTTTCCGACCAAAGATAGTTTTCATAGATATTTTACCAAACAGACCTTCATCATGGAACAGCCTTTCAGCATGGACTAGTCTAGCATCACACATGACATGAGAATCACCTGTTAGTGCCTCTAATGAATAACCACCCAAAATTCGCCTAGAGGAATCCCAAAGTCGTGCCATGTGCATTGTGTCAGCATGAAAACCAGATACTTCAAACCCATAATTTTCTATTACGTGGTTGTCGAAGCTATAATTGTGCCAGACCTACAGATAAACAACTGCATATTATAATTTGTATGTTAATGGTATGATATGCGGGAAGTGACTTTACGTGAAACGGAAAGTGACTTTACGTGAAACAAGCATGAACAAAGATCTTCAATGGACAGCTATGGTAAAGGAATTTAGAGGACCAACGATCAGTCAATCACCCAAACAAAGATACATAATAAAAGGGCTACCTTTCTGATGGATGGGTCTTGGAAAAACGGAGCAAATTCGACTAATAGGTCCTTGCCACCTCCATCAAGAACATCTACCCAGATACAAGATTTCCCATCACCAAAATCAGCCTCTGGTCCAGAATAAATACTGAAGCATATAACTTCTCCATGATCAACAGGTGTTTGCTGCTTGATATCAATATTCGCTACCTATGTATGAATGATCAAAAAGGGTCAATAAGTTCTAAAGTGGTTGAACAACAAATGTAATAGCAAATGAAGAATTCTCTATGTGCATGGAAATCGCAGATTCCCAATAAATCACAAAAACCAAACAAAATTAACATATACATGCCTCAGTATCACATGCATGGACGAGATGCTTGTACTGACTTGTAAGTTTGCTGACAACTTCCTTGGCTGCAGATAAATTGTCAACTATATGCACTTTTTCATACATTGCACCCAGCCTCTCACGGAGGGTAATCTGATCTAAACCTGTTCCTTTATCACTGACAATCTTAGCCTCATTTCCATTCACAAAATCAGTTGCCACCGATTTAACTGCATTCTTTTCCCTTTCGATAGTTGCTTGCTCCAGGATAACACTTTTTGCTTTGACAGTAACCACCTTGGTATCAGTCCCATTCACACTGTCTCTTATTTGATTAGATGCATTACCCTGCCAAAGTTTATTTGCTTTTTCGAATTTGGCGTTTACAATTTTGCTTGATAATTGCCCATTAAGATTGGAACCTTTTGATAATGGTTTGTAATGAGATACATTAGGACCATCAACCTTATTTATTGATGTGACTTCATTGTTTCTTGAATGGTTGATACCTACAGATAGTTGAGGCAAATGTTTTTTATACTCTCTCCAGTTCCCAACGTCTTTCTTCTCTCCTCTATTAGGGTTATGAGGTGGTTTGCTTTTTGAAGATAAGCTGCCTCCTGAAATACAGGTTGTAGCTGAATAGCTAGAGGTAACACGCTCACGCATCATTCTCGTATTGACTTCAATTGGAACATCAGAATTTTCATCATTCACCTTCCGATCTATGGAGGCGCTAACACTGCAATTTGCCGCTGAAATCTTTTTATAACTATTATAAGCGTTTTTTGCTTTAAGAGCTTTAATAGCATCAATTTCAGCATTCCATCCGTAAATACTGTCTTCCTCAATCTTCTGTTGTAATCCACTAGAGAATAACTTCCTTTCATGACTTGATATTTGTTTAATGGGATCGCCAAACACCGCTAAGCTGGAAGATGCATTTTCTATACTCCGAGTTTTGCAATCTTCCCCCCTGCAAATGATATTCAATTTGTAATCGGAAAATAATGAGAGGTTTAATCAATTAGCTATAAACTGGGACTTCACAAACTACATTAAATAGCTGGCATTATGCTTTCAATTCTCTCCCCATTCATCAGATCATACATGGTCAAAAACTCTTCACAGATATCTAACTGGAATAATATCAGCATTACAGTACTGGATAAAGAAGCATAAATTCCTCTTCTTTTGAAGAAAACAAATGGCAATCTTTTCAAAAAGATATTAGACGATATTTCGTAATCACCAATACGTTCCAAATTTCCATAATAAACACAAAATTGACACCCTCCACAGTAATCACAAGGGATTTCGGGGCTGTTCTAGCTCTTTCCTGCATGCATTTTCTTATTTTATGATATCATACAAAGATCGTGCCAGAAAGGATCCTTCTTTTATATTATCACTCTAGCTTATAAGACAAGACAAAGAACGAGAATAAGAAGGAGCCCCACCTATAATAGAAGTTAATAAACAGCACTAGAATATTTCTCCATTGAGACCTGACGTTTCTCTTAGGAGTTGTTTGGTATGGGGGATGCCAGATGGGATAGACAAAGTTATCCCACGGATTGGGATACCCCATTATATTATGAGATAACTTATCTCATTTATTGTAGTACAAATGATGAGATAAATGATTCCGAATTAATTAGTACTTCTAACCTCCTGCATTTTATCCCGAGATTATTCCCTCGTACCAATCGACCCCTTAAAAAACTGATAATTGACTTGCCCATCATCTTCATCCAAACTGTATTATCAACTACCAACGATAGTACTTTTTTTTAATAACCATGGTGTTAGGCCAGCTTGCGTGCACCTCAACTTATTCCGTGAGGTACCTGCTACCACCCATAAGCACAGGTACTGTATAACTTCGTCCACCTAGTCTTGGACAAATGACAAGAAATCACCTCTGCTTGGAATTGAACCAGAGACTATCTATTAAGCAACTAAATTAGTTCATTAAAACTTCAGCATCAAAGAGGTATTATGGGAGTACAAAAGCATCACTCGACTTGATTCCAAGTGTCTAGAGAGTATCAAACTCCACCCTCACCATACAGAGACAGGCTATAACAAATACTAATACCAGTAATAGTCCAATTATGAAGTCCAGTACATCATCAAAACCCTTCATAAAAATCCAACTACACCAAAACCTCATTTCAGCAAGCATTTAAACATAAAAAGGACAAGAAACCCAAATAGTATTATTCACCCTGAAATCCAAAAGTGGACAAGGAGTAACCAAATAAAACAAAAGATAAGCACCCACACAGGAAAAACTCCCAAAACACCAGTAAAACAGAAGAACAAGAAGTTTTAAAGTGTAAAGACAGAAACTTTATCAAAACAACAGTATAATCACATAACATAAAGTATAAAGAATGCAACTTTAGTGAGGTTCAGAGTCAAACCTGTGAAGGGCTTTACCAGAAGAAGCCCAAAAAGTACGAGAAGAGAAAGAATGAGGAGAAAACCAAACATAAGAAGTTGGTTTAAAAGGGGAAGATTGAACAGAAAGACCCAAAAATGCCATAGCCACAGCAGCAGTAGCTCTACTTCTTCTGCCAACTAGCTTATTGCTAGTGCAGCTCAAAAGGGGAGACTGAGCGGCCGTGTTGATAAACTTCACAAATATTTAATTTTTTAAAAACTTTAACCACACAATAAACAAAATAAGTTAAAAATGGGGTTGAAACTGTAAAAGTTGGAATCTTTTTTTAGGGTTTTACAAGGGTTTTTAATTTCTTGTTTGTCTGCAAGTGATGGTGAAGAAGAACACAACAAACACAATCAGTACTCTGTATGAAAGAGAGAGACAGAGAGATAGAAGAGAAAAAAAATGGAGTATTTAGTAGCTGAGGAGTCCACTAAAACCCTTTTTCTTCAACAAAAATAAGGCCTTTAAAAGCTCATTAGTCTCACTAATTATATGTTTTGAGCTATGTAAAAAAAGATTAGATTATTAATCACTTTTTGTTGAAGTTTTTCATTATTGAATGATTTAAAAAATACATTTAATATTTTAGGGGATTATCTAGTATACAATTGTTTTAAAAGAGAAACTTTAAGAAAATATGTGTGGGGAATTTTTATTGTTTTGTTGTTTAATATTTATATTATTTTAGATAAAATAAATAAATTTATGTATTATATTTATATATATTATTTATACGTAAAAGGCAAAATGATCAACATGAGTTGTGGTACACTGATGATAGTACATTATTCTAAATTATAGGTCTCGAATTTGAGCCTTGGAGACAGAGAAAATTTTGTTGGGAGCCCGAATTTAATTGGAATTTGCACTAAGATAATTTTGCTTTATACATGCCAATTTATTTGTGAAGTTTAATTTAGTTTAATCAAGCTCTGGATTTATTCAGGTTTCAAAATTGATATAGTTTTTAGGGAATTTGTTGAACTTTAATATAAGGGGAAATAAATAGTAAACAATAATCCAAAAGAGTAGTTTCTTACAAATAAACATATACTTTATCAAGATCTAATCCAAATACTAACTTTTTTTTCTTCAAAATACAATAAGAATATACTCATGTAATCCCAAAAATGAGGTCTGGGGATGATCGTAGTGTACTTGATCCGATTTCCCTAAGTATTTAAGTTATACACCGACAGACTGTGTAAAATTTTTTTACATTATCAATGTAAACTCGATGACCTGTATATAAGAAATCTATGGACATTCATACTGACAAACACTACACAAAACCCAGAAAAACACTCAGAAATACAAGTGTTTCGTGCCCGGAAAACGGATTAGTATCTTTCTCTAACACAATTAGGTTTATTACTTGCAATACGATCGACATGACTTGTAATAGTTTGCAATGCAGGTGGAGATTTATAAGTATCATCTGCAGTTTCCTCCTTGTGATCATCGTCGTGTTTCTTGATATTCAATATATAGTCTAAAGCAGTCACTACTTCACTCATTAAAGGTCGCGTACTGGCGTCCTCTTGCAGGCACATTGTTGCAACTGTTAGAGCTTTATCCAATCCCCTCCTCGGGTAGTTCCCTCGTAGCAATGGATCTGCTATTAAGTGCAACTTCTTATCGCTGATCAGTGGTCGTGCCTGTCCATCAATTTGTCAAATAAAGATAGGTTCATAATTGCTAGGCACGGAGTGTAACAAAGAGAAACACTTTTGGCACTAACATATTAGGAAGGAAAACGTGTCATATAAAATGAAACGACATTGAATTCTTGAAACTTACCCACTTGATGAGGTTCTTTTCTTCGCTGGGTCTGGAGCTGTCGATGACTCTTCTTCCTGAGATTATTTCTAAAAGGACTACACCGAAGCTATAAACATCGGACTTAATGGTCAATTTACCTGTGCAAGCATAGTCAGGTGCACAATAACCATAAGTTCCCATGACCCTGGTGGACACATGAGAACTGTCACCTGTTGGTCCTAGCTTGGCAAGTCCGAAATCAGAAAGCTTGGGATCAAAGTTCTCATCTAAAAGTATGTTGGATGATTTAAAGTCCCGATAAATCACGGGAGGATTAGCCGTTTCATGCAAGTATGCAAGTCCTCTTGCTGCTCCGGTTGCAATTTTCATCCTTGTATACCAATCAAGAGGCTTTTGATCTGGACCAAGTTCTGCCAAACAATGGGAAATTATATTATTGTGAATGACACTCATTGATCAAGTTATTGAATGGATAATTGGATATGCATATTTTTATTTTTATTTTGGGAACCCGCAACCGCTACCCTTTGGGTACACACAGGGTAAAACCCCTGCTCCTATACAATAGCTCGCAAACCACATAGGAGAGGAAACCCGCACTAGGCAAGCCCGGTGCGACAAGCTTGACCCAGAAGACAAACCCCTTGCTTTCGCCGGCAAGGGGTTTCGAACTTGAGTTCTTCAATTAACGAAATTTGGAGATGGTCGGATATGAATGCATACCAAGAAGATGAACTTCTAAAGAATCATTTGACATGAGCTCGTAAACTAATATTCTCTGATCACCGTCTGAACAGTATCCTATCAAATTGACAAGGTTAGAGTGACGGAGAAGACTCAACAGCAGGACCTCCACAAGGAACTCTTTCGTTCCTTGGAAACCATTCCTGTCAAGTTGTTTCACAGCAACAGCCTAAGCAACATGAGAAAAACAATAGTTAAATCATTTCCCCTTTGTTTTCTTTTAGAGTTGACGAAAGCTTATCAATTTTCAAACAAACAAAATGAAGGGAGAGTACCATATTCTTGCTTTTAATGTGGCCTTTGTACACTTTCCCAAACCCACCTGAACCAAGCAAACATTCAGAATCGAAGTTTTCAGTTGCAAGACACAACTCACGGAACGTGAAGGCTTGAGCTGAAATGTTCCCTTTTCCAAACTTTTCTATTTCTGAAGCTATGTATCTCCTTCTGCTGCTATCTGAAT
Organism: Solanum lycopersicum; assembly: GCF_036512215.1. Classification (NCBI taxonomy): domain Eukaryota; kingdom Viridiplantae; phylum Streptophyta; class Magnoliopsida; order Solanales; family Solanaceae; genus Solanum; species Solanum lycopersicum. The sequence goes on from NC_090806.1 coordinate 68,979,741, forward strand.
ATTTTGCACAAATAGAAAACAAACAATTGTCAATGCCTTGATCGAAAGCAATATTAGTGAACGGTGTTCATTAATCATTTGCAAGGTTTCAACAAAAAAACTAATGAACAACGAATTGTGGGTTAACATAAAAGGGGGACCATCAAATCAATAATACAAGGGAAAAGTATAAAAGTACTCCTCTACTCTACGAAATGTCTAAATTTACCCTTATTATACTTACTAATCATTCATACGCATGTTGTTAGCAAATAGTTACATCTCGAATTTGATGAGCACATCTCAAAGGAAGAGGAGTAACTTTGGACCTTTTTCTTGAAGTATTTTGACACGTCGAATCTACCCACTCCACATTGGAACTGGTTAACGAAGGGCATGAATGACATTTGACGGAGAGTAAAGTTAAGATATATTAGTATTGAAGAAGGTACATGTTGACATTTTTCTTGAAGTATTTTGACACGTAGAATTTATCTGCCTACTCCACAAATAGTTTGTTAACAACAACAACAACATGAATAACATATAAAGGAAAGTAAAATGATGATACTTCACATAGAAGAAGGTAAATTTAGACATTATTCTTATAGTATTTTGACATGTACAATCTACCAACTCCACATTAGAGCTCATTAAACTCGAGGACCAAATAATTCGTTAACAACAACAGCACGAATGACATCTAAATGAGAGTAAATTACGATATTTCATATAGAAGAAGGTAAACCTGGACACTTTTGTAAGTAGTTTGACATGTACAATCTACCTACTCCACATTGTAACTCATTACAGTCAAACGATAACAACAAATCCAGTATAATCTTACAAAATTGGAGCTTGTTAAAGTCAATGTCCAATAACTTATCAACGCCAAACACGCAAACGACTTATAACGGAGAGCAAAACTACCCTATTCCAAGGTAAATTCATTACATTTCCCATAATATAACACATAAAAAAACAGAGGAATTCATATAACAAATTGCAAAATGTAACCCCAACAACAAAATGTCCAGTAACTATAATCCCACAAGTGAGGTCTGGAGACCATACCTTTTCGAGGCTGTTTCCAATAGAGCAAACAATCTTACACTACGAAAGATTGTGAGGAAAAAACGCATAAAAATTACCAGTTTTAAGAGAAATGTTGGCAAATTGTGCTTGAGAATTGGCGCTTTTGTATTGATGAATGATGCTATCTTCCAAAGAACTAATTTGATTGTTATCATCCATCGTCATACAACATGGAAACCAAATCAGCCAATCTCTTTTCACTAATCTACCTAATATCATATCTTAAGCACAAATAAAATTCCTCAAAATCATCAACAATATATTGGCCTGAAATTTTGACCTAATTTGAAAGTTATTTTTTTTTTCGAAACGAATTCAAATAATGCCAACAGATACTCATGAACACTATCATCAAAATTCTCAATTGGAAAATTAGAACATTTTTTGAAAATTCCCAAAAATTAGCCCTAATTTTCCCGTCGACGGTGAACCGTGCGGCGACGGTCACCGGAGAAAAAAAAAAGAAGAGAAAAAGACTATTTATCTCTTTTAAGTCCTGTTTCTGAGGTGAAAAAAAAACAACAAGAAATGCATTGCTTTTTTACATATTTTTGTAATGAAATGAAAAAAAATAAAATGTTTTCTTTTTAAAATAATTAAAAAAAAATTATTTGTTTTGATTTTAAACTTTAAAGCCAAGAATTTCGGGGATAAATGGAAATAATACATTTTGTTGACTTTAACTTAATTTGAAATGTCAATTTATAAAAAACATTTACAATGTGAGTACTATTCAAAAGTATATAAAAAAGACCCCATTTCGTATATATTCGATCAATATATAAAAGAGTGATATATTAAAATATCAAATATTTCACTTTCACTCGAGTACAACCTATGATATAAAAAATATTTACGTTACTAACGTATCTTAACCTATTATAGCAGGAGCGTAGTGATGGAGTGACTATTTGAGCTTTAATAAGTGGAGCAAAAATCTTTTTTTTTTAATCTCAGGATAATTTAGGCCAAACATTTACTATCAATTTTATGCAATTAATAAAATTGATAGTAAATGTGACCATTTCTTTTCCCTTTTAGTCCAAGTTTTGGTTTTATATTGATGCATTAGCATCGTTATTGCTCAATTTGAAGATGGTATGGTGTGTGTTCATGAAGAGAGTTTATTTTATATGTACTGACAGTGTAAAAAAAATTTATGCTATCAAATTTAGGTAGAATTCAGACTCGAGTCTAATGTCTACTCATATATTTCTCAACCTTACAAACGATAATCTAACATTTGCAATGATGATACCTAGTGTGTTCATCTCGGATCTAAACCTGAGATTCATAGTTCTCAAACCACCTCATGGACTATTACGCCAAACACAAGGGGTAAACCACAAGTTTGTCATTAACAAGTAGCATATATTTCTCAACCTTACAAACGATAATCTAACATTTGCAATGATGATACCTAGTGTGTTCATCTCGAATTTGAACCTGAGATTCCATGGTTCTCAAATCACCTCATGGACTACTACGGCAAACACAAGGGGTAAACCACAAGTTTGTCATTAACAAGTAGCATATATTTCTCAACCTTACAAACGATAATCTAACATTTGCAATGATGATACCTAGTGTGTTCATCTCGAATTTGAACCTGAGATTCAACCTGAGATTCCATGGTTCTCAAATCACCTCATGGACTACTACGGCAAACACAAGGGGTAAACCACAAGTTTGTCATTAACAAGTAGCAAAAGGAGGGGGTGGTTGTAAAGAACAAACACAAGGATTAGCAAAATCCTTTTGTTTTAGGAACAAAATGAGTAATCCAGTACATGGTTCATCTCAACACTCTTAGTAAGAATTGGCAAAAGAAGGAAATTCGATTTGCAAAATTCCAATAAATATGAACGTCCTGTTAAAACGCTTAGCTCCTACCACTCAACAAATAAGTTCCTCAAGCATGGCAACGGACTTCAGCAACTCAGACGCGTTTTTTCAAACTAAGCTGCACAGGTGAAGTGTATCTGCATCTTTCAAAAAGCTACAACATGAACTCTCCGATATCTACCTTTGTTATCAGCAATTTGCTTCATAACTGCAATCAATGCCAGAGAGAAGAACTTAGTACATGAGAGTTGCACAGAAATGAAAACCAGCTTTATAGTTAAGTAAATGAATTGAGGCAATTCTACTAAACAAAACAACCAACAATCGATTCTTCTTAATGCATAGCAAACTTGATGTTCAATTAATCCGTTAGCCATCTATTGTTTGATATAGTGCTGTGATACCCAACTCTTTTTCTGGAAAAAAAAGTAGATTTCTATGCTATTCTAATACACATATAACTACCAAAAATATACTTTTCTAGTCCTTCCATTCTATTGGTGTGAGTGAAGGGTCTCTTTTTCTCTATATCATTACGTTGGTTCAATACAGGGAAAAGAAGACAAAAAAAAGGATCTTGCTATCACACCTATTCTCAAATCTATCTACGATAAATGGTATATAGGACATGTCTTTGATCACACAACCATTATACATCCAGAATGTTCAGTGTAAAAAGGTGTAGAGAATTCAAAGCAGAATCATCATCCTTATTATAATAGAGATGACAGGCAGCAGTTTGAAGGATTCTATGTTAGTTTTTTACTTGATTTCAGGTAGACTACAACAATTACAGGCATTTAAAACTATAGTGACATTTAAACTTCCTAACTACTTTATAATTTTCCAAAATACAGCATCATGAAACAAATGTACTTGATAGTTTCAACTAAAACAATACCAGATACAATTTTTCTTCCACAAAACAGAATCACAGTCTGAAATAAATAATATGACTCGAACAAACCACTTTGAAAACGAACATGCTGCAAAATAATTTAAATAACTACCTGTAATACAAAACTGCTCCCCCATAAACTGGCGGCTACTTCTTTTTGCTGTTTGACCCTGATACGGTACCTGAGTATATCTTAGACCTTGGTATAGATAATTTATGCTCAGCTTGTTTCTTTCTTTTCCTACTTCGCCTGGATTGTTTTATTGTGTCTCCGTCAGATTCTTCTTGTTTCCTTTTCCTATCATCGGTCTCAGCTTCAACTTTTTCCTTATTATCAAACTTTGGCTTCTTGTCAGATTTTGATACATCTTTCAGTTGCAACAATTTCAAACGGGATACCTTCCATTCCTTTTCTCTATATGGCGCTATCTTCTTCAAAGGGACATACTGATTTAACTCAGTATCCTCCATCATTAGCACCTCCGCTGGAGCAAGCCCGAATCTTTTAGCTTTGACAGGCCTATACTTAAATCTTGTCTTCAAATCCCCAATAGTATCCTCATAGTCCAATTTATAATACTCCTCCATTAGTTCTTCTCTAACTGCCTTCATAACTGTATTAGTTCGCTTCCGTTTCTTCTTTCTTTTACCATCTTCAGCAGCCTCATCGTCATCTGCACTTACTTTATTGTCATCAGTTGTTTGCTCGTGATCACCTTCAGTTTCTATAGCTTTCAGAAGTTTTTCCCTAGTTGACAAAAACCCATCACGAGGCTCGTCCACATTATCCCATCCCTTGGGGAGTCCCAGTAACTCATCTTCCTTGTCAAAATCTGGCTTTTCAAGTTCATCCTCATCATTTCCGAATTCAGGATCTATATCATCTCCGTCATAGTAGGCATCACCAAAAGACGCCGTCATCTTTCTATCGTACTTGTCTGGATCAAATTCCTCCTCCAAATCATCCATATCCAACAAACAAACCCCGTCATCTCCTATCCCAGCAGTCTCCTTAATCTTCTCAAGCTTCTCCTTCATCTCCTTCTTCTTCAGATTCTTCAATCGTTTCAACTCCTCTTTTCTCTCCTCTTCCGCCTGCACCATTCTCTCTTCCTTTCTCTCCCTCTGCAACTTCCTCGCATTCGGCTTCTTCCTCACTGATCCCTCCACCTTCCTTGAATGTCCCCACACTCGATCACCTGCATTTTCTTCGAATCTAAAATTAAACTCCCTCTCATAATCCTCTTGTCTCTCAATCTCCTCCTCATCCTCCGAAAATTCCGCCTCCTCAATCTTTTCATCCCCTTTCTTACTACTTCCCTTATCATCCCTCCACATCTCCTTCCTAAAAAAATCCTTTAAAAACACCGTCTGCTCATCGAGCTTATCATCCTCCCCGAAAAACTCATCCAACTTCTTAGTAAACTCAGGGTCACCCTCCTCCTCATCTTTCTCAGCCTCTTTCATCTTAAACAAGTCCCCCTCTTCTTCTTCCTCATCCTTAACAGCATTTAAGAACTCGTTTCTCAAATCATCTTGCTCCTCGTTATACGTCTTCACTTTGTTCTCTTCCTCTTCGTCTCCGAATTCGGGACCCTCCTCAATCAAATGCTTAGAGGCTACATCCTTCAAATACATTGGCTTTTGCTTTTTCTTTTTCACTTTCTTCTCCTTTTCTTCATCCTCCTCCGACTCAGAATTAGTTTCAGATTCAGAATTAAATAACTTAGCATCTTTAGTATTCAAAACAGGGTCACCTTTTTTAATCTTAAGCAAACCATCAAAGAACTTTAAATTACTTGAAGTATCCAGATCCTCTTCTTCTTCATCGTCTTCCTCATCGGATCCTGCGTCGGAGTCATCAACTATGCCTTTCTTCTTCAACTCTTCCAGCTTTTGCAAGTCTTCTCTTTTCTTGTTGTGCTCGTACCGGCGGGCGAATTCCTCGTTAATCTCAATCTTGTCCAGCTCATCACCGTCATCCTCGAATAGCTTCAGTACCATTTTTCTCTTTACGGCGGCGAGGCGGCGAATCCAATTCGATTGTATTGTCTCTCTTTTAGGGGTTTTAGGGTTTTGAAAGTGAGAAGCAATAGCTAAGAATCTAAGATTTAGGGTTTATGTTGCTCACGAAATTGAGGACGACAGAAAAAGAAAACGAATGGGGAAAAAAGTATTTTAAAAAAAATTAAAATAGCTTTCCATTATTATATATATTAAAGGAAAAAATATCTTTAGGTAATTTAATTCGAAAGGGATTCTAAATAAGTAATTTGTATTTGATTAGTCTATTGTAAAAGTTATTTTTTGAGTCAAATTATGAAAAATGAAAAGTATCAATATTTGGTGTGTCACTAAGAGTGCTAGAGTAATCTCGTCATGCGTCAAAGAATTAGCTAACATACACAATTAAACTATTATGTTTTTTTGATGAAAAAAACTAGCTAACTTTGACTACCTTGCGAAGCAAATAAAAGATCCCAAAATCACATTGACCTTATGAACTAAGGGCTAGCAAGGGAACTGGGTCGAGTCCGCCCCGACTCGCGTCCGCTCGAAACCTGTCTCGTTGGACTCGATATCGTTACTGTTCGCTGTCTGGGGGGATTTAGGGTAGGGGGACCAGTTAGGATACAATTCACTATTTGATCCCGGACGACCTAGCCCGGTTGAATGGGTCAGTTTTAATTTCGAATTCTATCCGTTAAGGCAACAACTAGGGGGGGTCCCCCAACGGATTTATTTAGCCTTTTTACTTTCCCAACACCCCTTACTTTTCAAACTTTAATTTAAACGCTAACGTTATAATAAATAAACTTTAATCCATTTTTAATATTATAAATACCACTATCGTTCATTATTTCTTATAAAGTCATCTATTCTCTCATCTATTTTCTATAGCCTCTCATTCTTAAGTCTTAATTTTTTATTTAATTTAATTCTCATATATATATATATATATATATATATATATATATATATATATATATATATATATTTCATTTTTAAATTTTCATATTGTATCATAACATATACCTTAATTCTCCTATTGGCTATCAAGTATTGGAATTTCAAATTACAAGTTACAACAAATTACAAGCTTCAAGAATCGGTTATAATATATGTTATTAATACAGACGTTTGGTACATCCATTTCGTAATATTTATAGTTTATTTTTCGCAATTATATTTTGTGTTATAATTATTTTTATACTACACTTTACATTTAAATAAATATGAGTTTTAGCAAGAAAGATACCGATAAAAAAAAAGAGAAAGTTGCAAACACCTTTAGTAATCTATTTAATTTTATTTAATATAAAAAAAAGCAGTAAGGAAAAAAAGAAAAGTAAATGTGGTGGTACTTTTTCTAAATCAATGTCTAGAATTAGATTTAATACAAATAATTTTTCTTATGTTGATGATACTTCTTATGATATTGATTCAAATGTTCAACTTTATCATGAAATTCCAGGCGTTATGATAATATGAACCATAATCTTGATGAAAATTCAGGTCAAGAAGTAGAAGTTGATTAAGATGAATTTAAAAAAATACCTAGTAGTCCGGTGATAAAAGTTTCAACCGAAACTACAAATCCAACGGAGCAAAATTGTAGACCCCCCCACCCACCCAAGTGCGTCCTACAAGGGAGAAGGTGAAGTATCAACGCTCCAAAATTCTTGTTGTGTGGCAATTTATGATTTTTAATTAGGAAAATTTTATTGTTATTTGTAATAAGTGTAAGCAACCTTTAAAACATAAATAAGGTGAACGTCAAGGTGGAACGAGGACTTAAATCTTTTATCCGATTGAATATAAAGAAGGTAAATTTAGCCAGTAGAAAAAAGGAATTCAAGTTAATGATGTTGATATTAATGTTAATCAATTGGTAGGGGCTTCTAACATGGTTCACGGAATATTAGATCCTTTTAAACCACATGTCCAGTAACACAACGTAAATAGAATAAGATAAGAGATCGCGAAAATTTAGCTAAGATGATTTATGTCTGTGGTTTGCCTTATAGTTTTCCTTCATATACCAATTTTATTGAATATATTCAACAAACTTATAATTCTTCTTTTAAAGGTGTTTCAAGAAATACTATTAAATAATCCCACGTCTCGTTCTGCCCCGTCGCGTCCTGCAGAACACTGTTCCATTCTGTATATATAGTGGGACGGGATGGGACGTATTTTTGTTTCGCCAATCTCGATTCTGGTCGAATCTTAGCAAAGGGCTCCCCCCTTCCATCCTGTCCCCCTTCGTCCCGTCCCACAGTTCCCGTCCCCATCCCCTTGCCAGCCCTACTATGAACAAACAAACTTTGCATAACCAGCTTACGAGATAGGAAATAGGAAACTAGCTGGCTTCGCAATCCCTTTCAGATAGAAGGACCCCTTTTATAGGATAGATCGACCCCTACACAAGAGCAATATAATAGCATATACAGTAAATTGCATGACGGGAGTATAGGGAGATTGAGATAATAGAGAATATGCAACTGTTTTCGAAAGATCTTTGATTTAAGGATAACAAATCCAAGTATAAAAAAATGGTGTAGAAAATATAACGACTAACAAGGAAAACCTATGAGAAAGGAATAAAGAACAATAAAATAATGCGATAATCGAAGTAATCGATAAATGATGATAGATATCAAAAGCAAGAACGACAACAAGTCTAAACTCTCTAAAAGCAAAACAACTCTTCACTAGCTACTAATCTCCTACCCTAATATAGTAATATGCGTCTTCCACACTCTCTAATCTAAAGTAATGTCCTCATATAACTTGAAGTTATATCGTGTCTTGTTTAATCACTCCCCCCAATATTTTTTTTCGACTTACCTCTACTTCTTCTCGTACTTACTATAAGTATAACCAATCTCTCACATCTCCTTATCGGGGTGTTCGTGAATTTCCTCTTCACATGTCCAAAACATATCAATGTTGCTTCCCTCATCTTGTCCATCACGTATGTCACTCCCACCTTATCCTGAATATGATCTCATTCCTAATTTTATCGCTTCTTGGATGCCCACATATCCACCTCTACATCCTCATTTCCATAATATGCATCTTCTGATGAACATGATATTTTTAATCGACCAGCACTCCACCAAAAGATATGAGAATTTACCTTAAGTAATTGAGCGTGAGAGCCAAATGAATCGAAATATTTATGTTTGGTTTGGGAAGGGATTATGGAATTTTGGAAAGGAAGGGAAAAATAATCTACTTTAATTAAGTGATTTATTATATAATCGAAAATAGAGGATCTTGAATACTACTCGAAATTCAAAAGAACTGCATGGGCTGGGGGTGGGGTGGGGGGCTATTGAACAACTCGAAAGAAACTTGTGTTCCATACAAAAAAGTCGATCTAACCAACAGTGGAGCAAAAATTCTCAAAAAGGAGGTTCAAAATCTGACAAAATAAACACTCTAAGTAACCAAAGTGGGCTCGACATCTAATATATACCTAAAAAAATTCTGTCGTAGAGAGTTGGAATGAACCCCCTGAGAATAAGGTGGCTCCACCACGAATCTAACCATCACTTTATAAAACTTACCTTTGAAGTTTCGATGATATCTTTTCATGCACATGCCTAAACTCTAAACTAATCAAGTCTTGAGCTACCAAGAACAACCAAAGAAGTAGGGGTCTGGGAGGAATCATTAGAAACCACAAAGGTGATTGATTGGGTTCTTGGCTTCATGAGCAAAAAAAAGCTCACCAATGACACATATACTACTTTCTTTGCAAAGAGGGAGCAAAATGCAATGCTTTTGGAGCCCCTACTATTTTGATAGTTCCATCAATGTTTGCTTTCAAGTATATGTTTGGGCAGACATAGTTGGAACTATTTCGCTTTAAGAAAAACTTCTATTTCTAATAGCTGCTTAAGTAACCATGCGGTGGTCCATACTGCGAACTCAGTTGTTGCCTGCAACAACCCCGCTTTGCTATAATCATATATATGAACTACCGTTTTTACCAAAAAGAAAGATAATGACACCACACTAAAAGAGCTTCCCCAGAATTAGAATAAATCACAACAAAATAGACATAAGAAAGGTATGTAAATCACACTGCTGACTTCAAGCAAAAATTGTATTTCCTGCAAGTATCATTTAACCATTTGCAATAATAGAAAATTAACAATAGCAAAGTTTGCATCACATATGTAGATACTAATGAAATAAGACTCTAGGACTATGTTTGAAAAATCTATCTGTAATATCGAATAACACTCGACTCTTGAGCTCGTAAAATTACCGCATGTGTGAAGGAGATTGTGGGCTTTCTTCCTGTTCTTCTCATCTCTGTCATAGTCCCAGTCATCAGAATTCTCTGCTGAACCAGGAAGCACAATGTCGCAGGCCACTGTTTGAGAAACCTCCATAGATAAATTCTCCTTGTCGTATTCCACAAAAGCAGTTGGGAGGAACAACACTGCTACTCCCATTGCTGTCATGTGCCTCAGTGGATTTGTGAACACTTTGTCCTGCATAATGACTCTCCGTTAAACCAGGAGGCACAATGTCGCCAGTCCCTGTTCGACAAGCCTCCACAGAAAAATTCTCCTTGTCATATTCCACCACACACTTGGGAGGAACGACAGTGCTACTTTCATTGCTGCCATGTGCATAATCTGTGGATGAATAAACTGTTTCTGCTGCAATTCGCTTCTTCGTTGAATGAGGCGTCACAATGTCACAAGCCATTGTTCGTGAAACCCCTATAGACAAATTCTTCTTGACATTTTCCACACCACCCTTGCTAAGAACCACATTGCCAATCTCATTTTTGTCACCTGCATGGTCAGTGGGTGTGCAAACTTTTTCTTCTGAAGTATGCTTAACCAGAAAACCAGGAGGCACAATGTCACAAGCCATTGTTTGTGAAACTCCAATAGACAAATTCTTGTCATTTTGCCAACGATACTGGGGAGAAAAACCAGGTGGGACTGCAGGGTAGTTCTTCACTTGTTTCTGTTGAGATTCAGTAGGTAGACCATCCAAATCAGTCTCTACTTTTATCTTCCTTAACTTGGGAGCAGAAACAGGAGAAGCATAAAGGTTAGAAAGCCGTTTTGAATTTCTTTTACTCCTTCGTCCACGAGACAAACCTTTCAATGGATCAGCTAGAAATAATATTTCTTTTCTCCACCATTCCAAATACCGTTTAGTGACATCCGCTTCAAACAGTCTGGACGGACAGTAAAACCTCAAATCCGAATCAATAGGTCTGCTATAGTTGTACCAGGCAAGTTCTGGACTTGAAGGCGATCGAGGAATCCACTTAGGGAAGTCCTGATCGTATCCAAACTGCATGGCCACACGATTCGGTCGATAAGGCTCTTGGCAATCTAAACCAACAAGCTCACACACCCTTAAGCATTGAATGAAGGACTCCATTCCTTGTTCCAATTTTTTCCCTTCAATCCACTCTTCATTTTCCTTGTAAAACTTCGGAACTAACCAACCTTCCCCAGCCAAGGTGTATGGTCTCCACAGAAACGTATCTCCAGACGAGTCAATAGTGTTCCTCACGTTAATCAAAACTTGTTTCGCATTGTGCCATCGTCCTATTCTCACGCCACTAACCACCATATTGCAATTCTGAGGCTGCTCAGGCTGCAAAGTTACCAATCTCTCCCAAGCCCAAACTTGAACCAAGAACAATGGGGCCCAAAGACTGAATTCAAGAATGTTAAATGTATCTCCATCACTACATTGCTCATTTGATGAAACCATTATCATAGTCTGTTTTAACATACCCAAGTCCCTATATATACTGGCAAGCACAACAGGAGCAAGCGCTAATCGCATACCTCTAGCAAGACTAACCGCGATAGGAAAAACATGACTACCTATTTTATCATACTCATTACCTGGAAACACGAACCTTGATAACCATAGAGACAGAAAAGCTTCATGTTCAATATTACTACCACTGTACATGAAACAATTTAACCATCTAGTATGGTTATCAGCCTTCGCTAGGATAAGCTCCTTTCGAACTTCTTCGAGATTCTTTTCAGTTTCTACCAACTCCGGGGAATGAAGAGGGGACAGAACAGAGCTACCTAAAACAGGGAACCCTCCCAAAACCATCATGTCCTCAAGACTAACCGTAGCTTCCCCCCATGGAAACACAAACGTGTTAGTCTCGACGGACCATCTTTCAACCAAACCCAAAATCAAATCTTTATCAATAAAAACCTTATAAATCGATCCCATTATAGCTTCGTAAATACCTGCTCTTTTCCACACAGAAGAATGAACAGACTCCATAGCTTCAACCCATTTCTTCCATTTGTGCTGGTGATTCCTACAGCCACTAAAAGACACTTTTAATGGCCATTCAGCTTCAGATGAAAAAGGGAGTGAAGGAAGCTTCAAGCTTGGACCTTCAATGGATGATAAAGCTGGTTCCAAGAAATGGGCTTTCCTCATTTGTGGGATTCCACCAAATGGTGAAACCATTAACTCTTCCCTTTCGTCAATTTCATCAAAGATTGAATCTTCCATTCTTGAAAATTGAAAATTTCAGTAAAAGAGTGAGTTTTTTTTTCCCTTCAGGAACAAGAAGAGTCTCTGTACGGAAAAATGAAAGAAAAAAAGAACTTTCAGTGTGTTTGTTGGTGTGAAATGAATTTTTATTAATCATTAATTAATTTATATTTACAGGTAAGAGAAAATTAATTTTTTTAACCAAGTTTTTAAAAAATATATTTATATTTATTGTATTTGGTTGGTCAAAGATGTTTTTCGCTAGAAAACAAATAATTAAATAATATATGTAACGTCAGAGGCGTGAGAAGGATAAAGTATAAATAAATTGAAAAAATAATCCAAAAAAGTGCAAAGTAAATGTAAATTTAAGAATATTTATTATTTTTAACTTATACGTATATTATACACAGAAAAATAAATAAATAATTAATCTACTTAATTTTCAATTGATTCTGTTAAATAAAATTTTCCTTGTACCAAACACCTTAAAAGTTATAACAAAAAGGAAATGTTACATAATGGCAAGAGTCACTTCTGAAAAAATCATTGACTCAAAGTAATATTGTAATTTTAAAGTCAATAATAAAAGAAAATGAGTTTTAATTGTTATACATTTATCAATATAATTGATATTCCTTACCTTAAGTGTTTGACTAAATTCTCTAAATTTAGTATAATCAATGATTTTTTAATAAGTATATGATCATAGTTTGAAATTTATGTAATTAATGTTTGATTATAGATTGTAAAAAAAATTGTTAAATTCCAAAATCTAAAATTTATGATAGAACAAGTTTGTTTAATATGTGATATTAAAATCTTGAAATATATGTGATGAGTCATTAACTAAAGTAGATTATAGTGTAATTGATATATTTTACTTAAGCGTTTGACTAGATTCTCCAAATTTAATATAATAAATAATTTTTTAACTAGTATTTGACCATATTTTAAATTTATGTAATTAATATTATGGTCAAGCAATTTCTTTTAATATGTGATATTACAATCTTGAACTGTAGGTAGTGAGTCATTAATAAAAGTAATATTTTTAAAATCAATAATAAAAGAAAATGAATTTTAAGTGTTATACATTATTAGTGTAATTGATATTTTTTACTTTTAAGTGTTTGATCATAGATTCTCTAAATTTAGTATAATTAATAATTTTTAATTAGTATTTGACCATAGTTTTAAATTTTAGTGTAATTAATATTTTTTAATTAATTTTTGACCATAAATGTGAAAAAAATTCATAATCTTAAAAACTCAATTTTTAAAATTTTAAAATTTAAAATATATAGTCAAATAATTTTTTAATATATGATAATAAGATCTTGAAAATAAAATATATTATCTCCTAAAAAACAAGTAAGCATAATTTTTGATAAAAATTGTAGTAAAATAAAATATGACATGGTGTAAGGTTCACATTGTACCATCAAGTACATGTAGATATTTGGCATGCTCTAAAAACGTGTACATTAATTTTATTAATATATAAATATAATCAATAAGCACATATAAAGCATGTTGGATATATATATATATATACATAATTTTTTAAAAAAATGTTGGGTATATATTCACTCAATAATATTTTATTTTAAAAATATTTAGAATTTGTGTTTCTAATTTATATATCACTATTTTATATTTCATGTTTTTAAAAAAATACTTTCTCCGTTCACTTGTAATTATCATGATTTCTTTTATAGTTTAACCATAAAAACTTTGATTAATTTTTTTATGAGGTACTTTTTTTATCATATTGATATGCATAAAATTGTAATTTAAAGTATTTTTCGTTAGTTTTTTGAATATCAATTTTTTGTTTAAAATATCAAATTAATGTAATCTAATTTAAGTTTAAAAATTAAGCGAGTTATCTTTCAAAAAACGCAATATGACAATTAAAAGTGGACGGGAAAAGTATATAAGTTTATCATTGTACTCTTATTTAATAATCTCTTGAAGTCAAGTTTTCAATAAATGAACATAATTAATTTATTTGATTAATTAAACGAACCTATGATCATGAATTAATCTTTTAGTTTTTATGTTGGTCAATTTATACTTTCAAGGCTAATAAATCTGAAGGGTAAAATATGATGAATAGTGTTATTTTGTATTGGTTTTGTGAGAGGATAAGTACTCTTATTGTTCAATAATACTTGTCTACTATTATTTTGCGTATTTCTTAAAAGACTATATATAGAAGAACTATATCACTCTTTGAATATAATAAATATAATATCTTAAAAAATATAATAGAGAAACGAATATAATTAACATTTAAAGGTAAACTAAAATATGATGATCAAATGTTCAATTTTATGCAACATTTTATTTGTGTTGAAGATTAGAATATCTTAATTTAACCTTATATTTAGTTCTACAGTCAAATTATTTCATATATGAGTCCTTATTAATATTTCACTCTCGATTTTCACTCCACGCTTCCCCCAAAAAAATTAAAGTTCATTTTTAAAAAATATTATGAATTTTAAAATTTAATTCTTTCACCCTACGCTCGATCTCCCCAATCCCCCCCCCCCCCCCCCCACTCCAAAAAAGAAAATTAAAATATAAGTTTCATAATTACTCTGACTAACTGTGTCGTCTCTATATACTTTAGAGCATGTAATATTGCCAATGCTTCTGCTTTCATATAAGTGGTGGATAAATCCTCAACCTCGATATTTTTTTTAAATTTTTTTTTTTTTACTTTTATAATACAATAAAATTAAATGAAATATTTTCAACAGATTTCATCTAAAAAAATTAAATTATTTTCTCCATAAGTAAAAAACTATTTATTCATTAAATATAGATAAAGATATAGACGAACTAGCATTTTACCCAAACCATTTATCATCCAACCTATTTTTATCCATATAAAAAATTATACGTTTAAGACCAACATCATGATATACAGTATCAGGAAAATACTTGTAGGATACAGGATTAACAATCCAAAAAAGGCAGACTAGATAAAAGTAGCTAGTGAAAACCATCTAACTCGGTTTCTGGAGGAACATCAATCTTCTATCACTTCATCGTCTACAATGAAAATCCCCGCGCGTTTCATCGTCATCTTCTTCAGAGTGTCTAAGTTTTTGCAGTAGACTTATCCTTGGACCTAGTAATGTAAGAATCCATAGAACTAATTATGAATAAAGTGTTGCAGGAATACACCCAACAACAACATTCTACTGGCGACTGCTTCAATTGGCATGCCACCACATCTCGGTCCACATTTGTCCAAGATTTAAGATTAAAGTATTCGTACCAAAGTTTGTAATTATGAATTATGATCCAAATACGAGTACATGAAAAGGATAATCAATTGTGTTGGGCATGTGCCCCGAGCTACTCTCGAGACGCAGACACGGTATTTAGTATCACAAGTCTTGTGATCCCTAGCTAACCCTGCTGGCATGATCATGCAGTGGCACAGCCAGAAATTTTTTATGAAGGGGGTCCAAAAATCTCATACCTTTAATGGGTGTACTTAAATTTTGTAAATCAAAATACGTTACATTAATGATTATTTTTTCAATTAAAATATGCCAAAAAAATTTAAAATCTAACTACATAATATTTAGCTTTAGTATTCACGTCTATCTAACAGGAAGTGAACAAACAAAGAAACATAGATATATGTCAATTTAGAGTGGAATCACTTTTATGCTTCAATTTTATGTAATTTGATATAACTAAATAATTCAATTTTATTTCCTTTTTTGGAATTTGATGTCTTCTTCGCTGAAACTTTAAGGGGAAAAAAGATTTTTCACATTAAAATTTGAGCTTGTATAAACCATCTAATACTATTAACATAATATATTCATCTTCCATTGACTTTATGTGTTATTGAAAAATATATAGTTGAGAAAGAATAAAAATTGTAGTTTCAGCCTAGTCAATCTTACATAGCAAAAACGTCGATAAAGATCGCAAGAAGCTTCAAATTAAAAAAAAACATTTTTGAAACATATGTTTTTTAAAACTACTATTTAAATATATTCTTCATAATATTTATTTGATGCTCATAATTTAGTACTCACTAATTGATAAAAATAAATAAACACGTTACACTCATATCAAGAGATTAATAATTAGAGCAAGAGAAAATAAAATAAAAATTCAAAATTAATTATGACAAGGGGTCATTTGAATTAATAAATAAATAAGAAAAAATATAGAAAAAAGAAAAGAAAAGCAAAAAAAGGGGTTAATTTGAATTAATAAAGAATATTCATAAATAAATTAGAAAGAATAGAGAGAGAGAAAAAAGAGCAAACAAAAAAGTAAGAGCTTGTTTGGTTCAGCTTAAAAGCTGGTCAAACTGACTTAAAAGCTGATTTTTGACTTATTTAGCTGTTTGACAATACTCAAAATAACTTATTTTAAGTTAAAAAAAACTTCTTTTAAGCCAAAAGTTAAAAGCTGGGGTAGGGGTGCTTTTTTTTTCCAGCTTATAAGCTGTTTTAAGTTGACCACATTTTTACCTTTTTACCCTTAATATTTTTATACAATCTTTAAATTACCCACATAACCCTAACATCTCTTTCTTCTATTTTTCACTTTTCACGTGTGGATGATAGACAATTACTATTATTAATGAATGAAAATAAAATAAATCTTAAATCTTTCAAGTGATCTATTCAAATTATATATTATTAAAATGTAAAATAAGTTGCACATATAACTTAAATAAAAATTTATATTCCTCTTATAAATAATTTGTGATAATAAAGAAATATGTGAATGATAGACAATTATTATTATCTATGGATGAAACTAAAATAAAATCTTAAATCGTTCTTTAATCTATTCAAATTATATATCTTTAAAATCTATAATAAGTTTATATTCCTCTTATAAATAATTTGTGATGAGAAAGAAATATGTGAATGATAACAAAATATAATTATTTATGAATGTAAAATATAAATTAATTAACTTTTATTATGTTAACAACTTCTAAGGGTGTTTCAGACATTTTGATTTAAAAAGTTGTTTATGAGCACTTATTTGCCAAACACATCAACAATTTTTTTTTAACTTCAGCACTTTTATCCAAACGCATAACTGCTTATTTTAAAAATAAGTTTCAGCACTTTCAAAAGTACTTTTTTAAAGCTGCTTTTATTAAGCCCATCCAAACGTGCCCTAAGTGTTAATGGCCAGATTCAAACCTGCATAGCCTAGGTGGTAGATTCGTTCCTTTGTCAGCTGAGCTATTTCTCAACACAGTTACTGGGTGGCAAGACAAATATATATACAAATAATATACATATATACATATATGTACAACATTTTTTCTGAGATCATTAGGTGTCGTGGCACCCTCATGAGGCCACGTAAATCCTCCCCTGGTCATATTAGCTTTTCTTTGTTCAAAAATACTAAAATATCAAGAAACAGTAAATAATTAAAATAAAAGGGCAATGTTTATATTGTAATAACTATTTTGAAGCAAACTTCCTGAAAGTCTAAATCGAATAAATAACATTGACAAAATAAAATTATTTCTTTTGTTTTGAGCATCAAATACAAATCGTGACAATTCTCTAAATTTTGGAAAAGACATTCAGAAATATCTACATCACAAGAGAAATTGGTAAAAGCAAATGAATTTAGACTACATCATGTTAACTTCGTATATTGGAACATTACATACTAATGCATACATTAAATGTAAAATTCATTACTCCATTTCATCAAAATTATTTTTCTCAAATACTCGAGGTTATAGAATATACCATCTTAGGATAGAACGACTTATTTTATCAGAATAGTGGTACCTCATATTTAGGTAAACTCAAATATAATAAATCACACATATTGCACGAAGAAGAGTAGAAGATTAGAAAAATTGTGGTGGAAAATTGAGAGGAAGCCCCTATACTCAACAAAGGGTAATATGAACAAATATTTTTTTTGTCTTATTTGAAAAGTCATGACTTTTTTGAGAAGTCACAACCCT
Organism: Solanum lycopersicum; assembly: GCF_036512215.1. NCBI lineage: Eukaryota > Viridiplantae > Streptophyta > Magnoliopsida > Solanales > Solanaceae > Solanum > Solanum lycopersicum. Next base: position 68,998,079 of record NC_090806.1, read on the forward strand.
TTGAAAAAGTCACAACTCTTTGAAAAAGTCACAACTCATTAAAAAATTACAATCCTTTAAAAAAAATTGCAACTCGTCGAACTTTGAAAAAAGTCACAACTTATCGGAAATGTCATAACCTATGTTAGATATGTTATAGTAACTTAACATTTAAGTACGGAATTCATGCTTTTAAGGTAATGTGCATGCGTGCGTGTGTTTGTCTGTGTGGTGTGCGGGTGTGTGCGCGCTCGTGTGTGTAAATAATGAATAAAAATTTGTAGGAGCATTTTTATAATTCAACTTTAGACTTGGACGCTTCCCACTTTTAATATGATTTGATGATAATATAAGATTGGTGTAGAACTTTTTAATAAAAATTTGTATGGACATTATCGTAATTTAACTTAGACTTGGAGGCTCCCGCTTTTAGTATAAAGAATAACAATTCGTATCAGCATGTTCATAATTCAACTTTAGGCTTGGAGGCTTTCCACTTTTAATATGATATACTATGATATGAAGAGAAAATTGTATATAATGACAAACTAATAATTCAAATTAAATGTTATAACCATACTTTGATCTAATTGTGCCATGTAGCAAACTGTTTGTCAGTCGCCTCTCTCCCTCAATCTCTTGCTCGCCACTCTCCCTCTCTCGCTCGTGTCTTCTCGCTTTTAAACAAACACAAATATATAAAAATGTGTTTGTGTTTGTATAAAGTGAGAGAAACTTATATATATATATATACATATATTTTTGTTCCTTTCTCTTTCCTCTCCAGATCTCGCTCGCCACCCTCGCCTCTCTCACTTATACAAACAGAAAAGAAATGTATAAATTGCATTTTTGTTTGTATAAAGCGCAAGAAATTTGTATATACACATGCAAATACATATATCTTCGTCCTATACACTTATAATTATACAATACAAATATTTTCCTGCCAAATTTTCTTTTGTCTTTCTCTCTTTCTCGTTTTATACATACACAAATTATACAATTGATCATTTGTATACAATTGCTTTCTTTTATATATGTATAGCGAATTATACAGCTTGTTTCTTTGTATTTGTATAACGAATTATATAACTATTTTATATATGTATAACGAAATATACGTATTTAGGTTTGATACGAAGCGCAATTATGCAAAATATAGTTATAACATACAAATATAATTTTTATGTTTGCTATATGTGAAAGTTACTCAAATATAAATTATGATGATGATATTTGATATATAATGAAAGTTTTGGTAAATATATTAAGGAGAAGTCCAAATTATGGTTAAATAATACTTACTTTTAAGGAAAAATCCCTTTACCTATGTCTGAAATCTCAGAGACACACTTATACTATATTAAGGTCCTATTACTCCCTTGAACTTAATTTATAAATAATTTTCTAGGGGTGGACATAAATACCGAAAATCAAAAAAAATCAAACCGAACCAAATTATTTCGGTTTTTCGGTGTCGGTTCTTCGATTTAATATCAGTTTTTTATTTTCGGAACTTCGATTCTTCGGTTCGGAGTTCAATGCAGGGTCCCGAAACTACGGTGCACCGAAGAACCGAAGTTTTATTAAATAAATTTTAAAATTTTTAATTATATTGCTTAGTTAGTAATACTTATATATTTTTTACTCAAACTATTTACATGACCCATTTAAAAGTTTTACTTTAAGTTAGCCACTATGATAAAAAAAATGTTTTACTGATAAAACATTATAATGACAATTTAGTTCCTCTTTTGTTTATGTACATCAGTCCTTATATTTGCTTTCTTCTTTATTCATTCAGGTATGAGAGAAACCAAAAATATCATCGCATATTTATTTTCTCTTTATTTTATTAAGCACATAAAACTCTTAACACTTTATTTTATTTCCACTTTATTTTTATTTACACCCAAAAATCGATTTAAATCGAATCAAAGTAGAAAAAATTGAACAAAATCGATATTAGTTTGGTATAAATATGGTGCACACTTTTCTAAAACCGGACTGAAGAACCGAATCAAAATTTAATAAAACCGAATCGAAGAACCGTACGCCCATCCCTATAATTTTTCTCTTTTTTGGTCTACGTGACACTAATTTAAAAAAAAATATCAACACGTGCTGGACCACAAGACAATATGTGTGAAAAATTTGTGGAATTAACATTTTTTTTATTAATATTTGACTATACATTGTGAAAAAGTTTCATTACTTCAAAATTTTAATTTGTTAAATTTCAAAATCTAAAATATGTGATCAAACAATCTTTTTTAATATGTGATATTAAAATCTTATCTAGGTGGTGAGTCATTAACTAAAATAATATTGTAATTTTAAAAATCAATAATAAAAGGAAAATGAATTTTTATATGTTCCACATTACTAGTGCAATTGATATTTCTTATTAAGTGTTTGACTAGATTCTCTAAATTTAGTATAAAAAATAATTTTTAAACTAGTATTTGATCATATTTTGAATTTATGTGGTTAATAATTTTAAATTTAAAAAATTAAGTTTTTAAAGTAATGAAATTTTTTTCACGATTTATGGTCAAACATTAATTGAAAAATATTAATTACACAAATTTCAAACTATGGTCAAATATTAGTTAAAATTATTATACTAAATTTAGATAATCTAGTCAAACACTTAAGTAAGAAATATCAATTACATTAATAATATATAACACTTAAAATTCATTCTTTTTTTATTGGGTTTTAAAGTTACGATATTACTTTAGTTAATGACTCACTGCCTAAATTTCAAGATTTTAATATCACATATTAAAAAAATTGTTTATCTATATATTTAAAATGTTTAAATTAATGAATTTTTTTACAATCTATGGTCAAACATCAATTAAAAATATTAATTACATAAATTTCAAATTATGGTCAAATACTAGTTAAAAAATCATTTATTATAATAAATTTAGAGAATCTAGTCAAACACTTATAAAAGTTATCAATTACACTAATAATCTATAACACTTAAATTTCATTTTCTTTTATTATTGATTTTTTAAATTACAATATTACTTTAGCGAATGACTTATTATTTACCTTTCAAGATTTTAATATCACATATTCAAAAAAGTGTTTGACTATATATTTTAAATTTTGAAATTTAATGAAATTTTTTCACAATCTATGATTAAACATTAATAAAAAATTACTAATTACAAAAATTTCAAACAATAGTCATATACTATTTAAAAAATCATTTATTGTACTAAATTTAGAAAATCTAGTCAAACACTTAAAAGAAAGAAATATAATATCAATTACACTAATAATGTATAACACTTAAAATTCATTTTCTTTTATTATTGATTTTTAAAATTACAATATTACTTTAGTTGATGACTCACTACCTACATTTCAAGATTTGTAATATCACATATTAAAAGAATTTTCTTTAACATAATTAAAAAAATATTAATTACATAAATTTAAAATATAGTCAAATACTAGATTAAAAATAATTTATTATACTAAATTTAGAGAATCTAGTCAAACACTTAAGTAAGAAATATCAGTTACACTAATAATTATTAGTACACCACTTAAAATACATTTTCTTTAATTATTGATTTTTAAAATTATAATATTACTTTAGTTAATGACTCACCATTTCAAGATTTTAATATCACATATTAAAAAAGATTGTTTGACTATATATTTTAAATTTTGAAATCTAAAAAATTAAGTTTTTAAAGTAATGAAATTTTTTACAATGTATCAAATATTAATTAAAAATATACTATTTACATAACTTTCAAAGTATGGTGAAATACTAGTTAAAAAATTATTTATTATATTAAATTTAGAGAATCAAGTCAAACAATTAAGTAAGAAATATCAATTACACTAATTATGTATAACACTTAAAATTCATTTCTTTTATTATTGATTTTTAAAATTACAATATTACTTTAGTTAATGATTCACTATCCACCTTTCAAGATTTTAATATCACATATTAAAAAAAAAGAAATTGTCTGACTATATATTTTAAAATTTGAAATTTAATGAATTCTTTTCGCAATCTATGGTCAAACATTAATAAAAAAAATATTAATTACAAAAAATTCAAACAATGGTTATATACTAGTTAAAAAATCATTTATTGTACTAAATTTAGAAAATCTAGTCAAACACTTAGTAAGAAATATAATATCAGTTACACTAATAATGTATGACACTTAAAATTCATTTTCTTTTATTAATGATTTTTAAAATTACAATATTACTTTAGTTAATGACTCACTACCTACATTTCAAGATTTATAATATCACATATTAAAAGAAATTGTTTAACCATATATTTTAAAATTTTTAATTATGGTCAAACAATTTCTTTTAATATATGATATTAAAATCTTGAAATGTAAGCAGTGAGACACTAACTAAAGTAATATTGTAATTTTAAAAATCAATCATAAAAGAAAATGAATTTTAAGTGTTATACATAATTAGTGTAATTGATATTTCTTACTTTTAGTATCTGACTAGATTCTCTAAATTTAGTACAATAAATAATTTTTAACTAGTATATGACCATTGTTTGAAATTTTTGTAGTTAATATTTTTTTTATTAATATTTAATCATAGATTGTGAAAAAATTCATTAAATTTCAAAATTTAAAATATATAGTCAAACAATTTCTTTTAATATGTGATATTAAAATCTTGAAAGGTAGATAGTGAGTCATTAACTAAAGTAATATTGTAACTTTAAAAATCAATAATAAAAGAAAATGAATTTTAAGTGTTATACATAATTAGTGTAATTGATATTTCTTACTTAATTGTTTGACTTGATTCTCTAAATTTAGTATAATAAATAATTTTTTAACTAGTATTTGACAATAGTTTGAAATTTATGTAACTAGTATTTTTTAATTAATATTTGACCATACATTGTGAAAAAATTTCATTACTTTAAAAAACTTAATTTTTTTAAATTTCAAAATTTAATATATATAGTCAAACAATCTTTTTTAATATGTGATATTGAAATCTTGAAATGGTGAGTCATTAAATAAAGTAATATTGTAATTTTAAAAATCAATAATTAAAGAAAATGAATTTTTAGTGTTATACTAATAATTATTAGTGTAACTGATATTTCTTACTTAAGTGTTTGACTAGATTCTCTAAATTTAGTATAATTAGTAATTTTTAAACTAGTATTTGACTATATTTTAAATTTATGTAATTAATATTTTTTTAATTATGGTAAAAAAATTCTTTTAATTTGTGATATTACAAATCTTGAAATGTAGTAGTGAGTCATTAACTAAAGTAGTATTGTAATTTTAAAAATCAATTATAAAAGAAAATGAATTTTAAAGTGTTATACATTATTAGTGTAATTGATATTATATTTCTTTCTTTAAGTGTTTGACTAGATTTTCTAAATTTAGTACAATAAATGATTTTTTTAAATAGTATATGACTATTGTTTGAAATTTTTGTAATTAATATTTTTTTAATTAATGTTTGATCATAGATTGTGAAAAAAATTCATTAAATTTTAAAACGAATATAATTAACGATAAAGATAATAGAGAAACGAATATAATTAACGATAAAAATAAATTAAAAACTAGACACGATATATATTAAGACTATACATAAAGTGATATATCGAACAAAATGACATTACTTCACAAAAGATATATATACCTCTTGGTGTGTTGGTTCAACGTCTAGTTTTATTAGTGATGTCGTATTTATATGTATGATGATCAAATTTTCAATTTTATGTAACACTTTGCTCGTATTCAAGATTTGAATATCTTAATTTTAGCCTTATATTTGGTTCTATAGTCAAATTAGTTAGTAATTTGATATATATAAAATATATAGAAAAAAATATGATTAAAGAAAAAAAACATTTAAATTTTTGACACGAGAAAAGTGTCACGTGAATTGACACAGAAAAACCACATGATTTTCCACAATAAAAAGGAAGAATTTGGTTATGAAATTGTCCATTCTTCAAAATCCTTACATAAAACTTGCTAAAACAAACAAACAAAAAGAAGCTAATAACAATGATGGATTCATGAGAAGAATTTGCACTAGTAGAAGAAAGAGAAGAGCTAATGATTTCACCCATTGATGATGATGAAGAAAAAGTAAAACCCATTTTCAGAGTTGCCCATTTTCTTGAACCAACCTTACCCTCTTCCCAAAAACCCCCATTTCTCCCTTCAAGGCCCAAAATTCAAGAATTGATGACAAAATCTTGTCTTTCTTCACTAAATGTGAAGTTTAGAGGTGGGGTTATGTATATGAATGGATGGTGTAAATGGGTTGATGAGTTGAAGCCTTTATATGAAAAAACATGGGAAAAAGCTGGAATCTTTGAAGCTATTACAGCTTCAACATTCAAGGTTCATTTTCAGAGTGATTTGATTCTTGCTCTTGGTGAAAAATGGTGTTTGGAGACAAACACATTTATTTTACCATGGGGTGAATCAACTGTTACTTTGGAGGATTTGTTAGTTTTAGGTGGTTTCTCTGTTTTAGGTCAATGTGTGTTGAAACCTGTTGAAATGGAAGAAAGAGTTGGGGAGGTTTATAAAGTTTTTAGAGAAAAGAAAGTGAATCTTTATCATCATGCCTGGATGGAGTATTTTAAAGGGAAAGGTGGTAATGACCATTTAGAGCATGTTGCATTTTTGACCCTTTGGTTGTCTAGGTTTGTTCTTCCTAAAAATAGTTTTCAAAATGTGGATAAAGGTGTTATCCCTATTGCATTTCATCTTTCTCAAGGTACTCCAATAGCACTTGCCCCTGCTGTTCTTGCTACCATTTATCGGGATTTGAACTTGCTTAAACAGTTCATTATTGTATCTTCGTCGAAGCATACAGAACATAGTAGTGGTTTAAAGTGTATAGAGGATGAGTCGGAGCTTATCCTCCGTGCTCCTCTTCAATTTGTTCAGCAATGGGCATGGGAGAGATTTATCCCTTTGCAGCCTAAGCCTAGTGATGTTTTCTGTGGCGTCCTTACGCTATTGCTGTGAATAATTGGGACGTTACGAGATTTTACAATGATAGGGAGGGATGTGTGATGGTTGGACCAAATATGGAAAGAGAAATCATGATATTTGCTAGACTTATTCGAGCTTCTGAACTAGTTGGAGCTGTATAATCCACATAGAGTATGTATGCAATTTGGATTCGATCAAGATGTGCCCGCTTGTGTGAATCATGCGTGGAGAAATTATGACAGACCAATTAAAGATGCCAACCTCTATATACCTTCTAGGCTCTTCGAGTCAGATATTAGCACACGATACTTGGAGTGGTGGAAGGACCAAAACGTTGGATCAGACAATTCTTTTTAGCGTGTAAACAAGGGAAAACGGTCTACAACTCATGGAAGGATTCCAAGACTATCGTGGGGACACAACGAAAAGTTGAATGCCTCTGTATGTCATGAATTTGTGCAGAAATGTGATGAGGTTAAAACAGACGGAACTCAAAGGGATAAATCTTCTTCAGCTTTGAATGATGGAACTCGAACTCCCATCCAAGGGAAGGCCTTAATAGAATCAAAACCGATAAAATCAGAGGAATTAGATGGAGATGAGGCATATAAAGTTAAAGAAATGGTGACACTAGAGAGCAAGGATATCAACGACAAATTAGGTGGTTGTAAGGTCAACTTGCCTGATCGTTTGGAACTTCCAAGTGAGGGTCCAAAAGCAAATAGGTGCGATGGTAGATATGCAGAATTTTCGAGAAGTGGTATTGCTAAAATGAGTTTGCAGATAAGAAATGATCCAGTGGAACCACATAAGGTAACTACAAATGTTATCAATAGGACTGAAGGAAATATGCAGATGGAAAACATTGAAATGATCGATATTGCGAAACTTGAGAGGAGGATTAAAAACCTTGAAAACATCAATTCTGGAAAGGTTCCAGTGCCCAGGAAAAGGTGAAAGCAAGACAAAGCTAAAAATATAGTGTTGATGCTTCTCTAAGAAGTTGTTTAGTTTTCTCTATTGATTATTTCACGAAGACATATCGATATGATACTCTCTCGTTCTTCTCTTGCTAAGAACAATTTCATTGAACTAGTGGAATGAATTACAATTATCTCAGCTTTACAATTGTATTATGCTTCATATCACTAATTTAGTTTGTTTAGATCTTTCTCACTTTTCTGCTCTGCCTTCAAGACTGTAACAGGCTCGACGAAAGCAATTTTGCGTAGTGTAGGGTTCCTTAAAAAATGGGAACACTCTCTAAGCACAAGACTTTCTCCATTCCCGGAGCATGAAGCTGAAACTTCTTGTTAAGGATGGTAGGATCGTTAAGAAATCATCACCAACTTAATCAATATATAAGATTTTTCATAAAGAATCTCGAATATTCATAGAGTTGTAGCAAATAACAGAGGATTTTAAGACGGTCCTTACTTTGCGCGCAATAATAAAATTCATGTTTTGAATAACCAATTGTGTGTAATTCTATTTAATAAAAATTCTCAATACTTGTTCATCCTGTCTCTGGCTCTCCTCGACCCCACTATAGCCAATCCCTCACATCTCCTTATTGGGGCATCACACATCACCTCTTCACACAGACAAACCACCTCAATCTCCATTCCCTAATTTTGTCCACCACGGAGGTTACTCCTACTTTTAATAGAATACCTTCATTCTCAATCCTATAACTCCGAGTATGTCCACAGATCCATCTCAATATTCTCATTTTTGTCACTTACATTTTTTTGCTTTTTTTATTTATTTATTAATAACAAACATAGAAAATTCTCAATAGGAATAAGTACAAGCAAGGAAGACTAGGTCTTACCTTACCAATTCTAATGAGATATCTATCCTCTACTAATTAACAACCATGAAGAAAATAGGAGTTAGAGACACTAGATATTGTATGATCATCATAAAGTTTATAATACACTCTATGATGATATTACAAGTGAGGATTATTAAGTAATAAAAAATCATAAAAGCCAATCAAGGAGAAAGTTGAGTTATCAACCTCAACCTTTCTTTTATAAATGTATAACTATAAAAGATAGATTGACCTTCTAAAGGAACTTAAATATGTTTCTGTTGTCTCTTACTCTAAAACAATGTCTGTATTTGACAAAGTTATAAAAATTAAAGAATAAAATATTTGTAGAAAAAATTTACCTTACAAAAGGTCTTTTCAGACCAATATTTCTGTTTGTTCTTACTTGCTTTAAAAAAATTGTTTGTGACATAAATGTTTGAGACATGTCAATTACACAACCTATGTTGAAAGGAATTTTAATCCCTTAGAATTCATTTACAGTATTGACATTTGTGATATGAAGTCAACACCATCTCGTGGTGGAAAAAAGTGTTCCATAAATTTTATTGACAATTGCACTAGATACTGTTATGTCTATTTGCTGAATGAAAAGAATGAATGCAATATAAAACTGAACTTGAAAATCAGTTGGATAAAAAGATTGTCATTATTAAGAGTGGTAGATCTGGAGAATATGAATCTTCTTTTGCAGAAATATATTTGGAAAATGGAATCATGCTTTGAATTACTGCACATACTCACCTCAATTTAGTGAAATTGTTGATAGGAAAAAAAAAACTGAACTTTGAAGAAAATGTTGAATATCCTACTTATTAGTTCGGATTTACCACAAAATTTGTGGGGGGTGGGGGTGGGGGTGCTATCATTATAGCATAAGAGAACAACAAAAAGTTTGTTTGTTCAGAAAGAGAGAAACAAAAAGCTTTTTTTAAACACTAGACAAAATAGGTGCCTTTTATTAGAAATAAAATCTCAATAGGGATAAGTACAAATAAGGGGGGCTAGAACTTACCTTACCAATCCTAATGCGGCAACAAACCTCTACTAACTAACAAGCATGAAGAAATACGAGCTAGAGAAAACTAGATATTTTGTGATCACCACAGAGTTTGTAATACTCTCTATGATGATATTACATATGAGGATGCCTAAATAGTGCCTATGATTTTCATCTCATTTATGATTTTAAAAAGAATTGATTTGCCATCTAAAGTAACTTTTAGTATTTTGCTTTTGTCTTCATCTTCAAACTATCCAACAACACTTGATACTTCATCACTTCTTCTTGGAATTATTGGATCTTGTTGAATATGTTGACACTGTCATATGATTCTGCTTTGCTAGTCACATTGGTAAGTGCCTTGGAACAAACTCCTCAGTCACGTTGCCATCCCAACAATTCTTTCTTCCATGTTTCTTTTTGTTATTGCGTTGTTGCGTAGGAGAAATATTTGCATCCCTAGCTGCATTCTCAAAGCACTGATCCAACCAATCCTCTTCATCACTTTCCTCATCTCGTAGGTTAGCAAACTTATTTGGGGCATCAGACCTTCCCAATGCATCACTTGTCACTCACAGAAATTTTTTTAACATTAGAACCAACAACTACATGCTGCCTATGATTTTCATCTGATTTATGTGCATTAACATCACCTAATTTCTGTCGAGAATCAACTAGTGATGCACCAACCACAACTCTTGAATTTGTATCCTCCAATCTTTGAGATACACCATGATGTGCATTCAATATAGTAGTTGCACATGTCGAAGAACCAATTTTTATCACATTTTGATTATCCTCAACGACAACCAATTGTGATGCCTCAATAGTTGCCAAAGTTGAGGCATGCTCTGGTTTTTGGACGTGCCCCCCCTCGCCCCCCAAAGCCTTATTAGATTCGTGTTCAATGCATATAGCAACTGAATATTTCTCCATGACATTAGGATCAAATTCAACAGTAGCAATACCTATTCGAATATTGTCCATAGGAATAATTTGATTTCCAACAATTGTTTTGATATTAACTAGATTGTTTTGGACCTCAGCAACACCTTGTGCATTAGATTTTGATGCTTCAGTTATCGACAATACATTGTCATCATCTCTTTGAATAGTTTCTTCCAGTCCCCTCTTCTCATTCAAAATTCTCCTTGCGTCACCCGTATATTTTTGGATATCATGCACAATTTCTTCTTCTGTTACACCTACTTCTTGATTTGGACTATGTTCTTTTTTCAAGATTAGACGACAATTTGTTTCTTCATGGCCTTGATGCTTGCAATTAGTACAATATAGACAAAGATTATCATAAACAATCTCTTGAAAGTGTTCCAAAATCTTACTAGATTCCTCATCCAAATACTAGAGTTTGATTCGTTTAAGATGCTGGTCCAATAGATCAAGTTCAACTTTTACTCTTGCTGTGCTAGGTCTTGATCGAACTTGAGTTGCTTTATCGATTGCAATTGGGCGCCCCACTGCCGATGCAATTGATAAAAGGGATTTCCTAGCAAACAAACTGGTAGGCAAACCTGGCAGGGATAACCAAGCTAATGCTCTTGAAGTTTCTTCCTTGGGATTGAAAGAAAGAGTCCACAGAGAAGTTCTATAATCATATTTCTCACCATTAAGCTGAATATAACCATATTGATGCGATACAACTGATGTATAATCATTATATTGGTTGCAACGAATTAAAATATGTCTTGTACCCAATCAAACATTGACCTTTGATAGCAAATTGACCTGTTAGATTCATGTACCAGTTCCACTCCTTTACCCGTACTCTTGGTATTCATCAAGGCGATTGAATTTGTTCAGACATCACTTTCAATTTCTTTTTTTTTTGGCATTGTTGACCTGCTGCGACATGTTGTCAACCAAGCATTCAACACTTTCAACAACCCAAGCATCATGCTTCACTCCATCTGCCACTACCTTCACACTCTTGGGATCTAATGCCAACTCAACGTATGCGTTAATTACCAAAGGATGTCCTGATTTTCCAAGAAGCTGAACATCACCTCTGGTTCCATTTAGTTGCTACTCATCATCTATAGTCGACGCCACTGTTGTTGCTGCATTATTTTGGCCCTCATCATTAATGTGAACTAGAGTGGGATTTGTAGTCAAAGAAAGTTGATTTTCATTCAAATTTTTCTCCAATGTTTCAGTAGCTCCAACTTTATTCCCCGATGAATGGACATCATCAGCAATCTTAGAATCAATCTGCAGAAAACCATCTTTTTCACTTTTGTTGTTAATGCCCTTTTCTACGGTATCTATAATGCCTAGTCTCACATCATCAACAATGTTGATATTTAACTGCTTCCCTACATCAACTTGCGACTCTAGGACCAAAGTGTTTTGATCCCCTGAAGCCTATTCATGCGCAACTGCTCTGCCTAAGAGCTGTCCAGAATGTTCTTTAGTTTGACACTCCAAATGACGAAGGGTTTATTTCCAGCCCTCTTTTCATCTAATATCTCCCGAGCATCTCCATGATATTTTTTAATCTCAGAGCCTACTTTCGATGCTTCTTCTTGGTTTCTTGCTGCATTATCTCCCAATTATAGTCGACATTCACTTCCTTTGTGGCAATGTGGCATCATTGCAATTTCGCATGTCGTGTACCAATGCTAGTCCAACTCAAATTTCCCAGTAAGTAGCACAACCCTGCTAATAACTATTTCCTGCCATAAACCTCTTCTAATGGCTAATTTAATTTATTTCTCTATTAAAGTAACCAAAAAACACACAGTATATTTCTAATATGTAATGCACATTAATTCGAAAGATTTATTACTTGTAGCATTTCATCCGCAAGGAAAGAATAGAACAAATGAAGAGCAACATACCATTAAAGAGCAATCGAATGAAATGCCCGATGACTCTCATCCATAGTACGATTCCTGATAGGCAATAAAGAGGAAGAAAATGAGATATGCATTGTATAGAAGGTATAATCAAATGTGTTTGTACAGTAACATTCTCCGCATAGTGAAATCCCATTGGTAAGAAATGTAGGAAAACGAATGAGAAATGAAATGCATAGAAGGAAGGTATTATGAAATCTGGTTGTACCATTAGCATTGTAGCCATAGTCAAAGCTAGTGGATGGAACAATTGAACAAGGAGTTGGCTTTTTGAAAGCGCGAAGGGGTTACGGTGGATGGGAAGGTGTGGAATTTTAAAAAATAAAAGTGAATTCTAGGTTGTGGTATTGCCACATCACCGGGTTGAGGTTTTCCTTTCTATATATACTAGTTTTACACTAAATCATATATTTCAAACTGAATAATAGTGTACACGCAAAAGATGTTATTTTTCTTAAAATACCTCCATCTGTCAAAGCATAAATCTATTTGCCGTTGATCATCACCCTCTTCCGCCTGAAACAATTTGAATACAAACATTGAAAGAGTCATTTCGATATTCATGTCCATGAGTCAAAACAAGATATACACTAAATTCAAAAATCTTGTCAATACCTTCTCAAAACATTATAAATCATGCAAAATACTAGTCATCATGTCGCACCACCCATCCTCGATTTGCTCTTGACTGAACTGCAGTATATATATATATAATATATATTAGAGCAAACACTTCTAGCAGACCAATAGTTACTAACGTAGAATTTTATTAGGGCATAATAGAATGGTTCATCACCACATAACAAGCCAGATCTATGAATTGGCTAAGCATACAATAATCAATAATTCTGAAGTCTCTTTTATAAAATTCTGGAATAAAAAAGCATTCTATTTACTTTATCATAGAATGACTAATACAAGAAAAAACTTTTAAAACAAATATATACACATATGTAAAATTATTCACTTATATTGAAAAATAAACAAAGAATTGTCTAGAATTTATTAAAGTTTTTTATGTAGAACCTACTTCAAGAAAAGTTGTGATGTTATGGAATTAACATATATGATTCTACCTGAAGTGTATATTCTCGAACAAATGAAATTTTCTAATCTTACTAGGATGTAGGTTTCAACCTATCGTCATTTACATCCTTAAAAACCATTAATGTATTCAAGAATGTCATTCGAGTGACAACATCAAGCTCATGAACATACCAAAGAAAAAGATTGTGGCGGCCAAATAAAATTAGGGTTTGATGGCTAATGAAAGAGGAGGGAAACTTTTATAGAGCAAAATAGGCCTTGCACTTTTTAAAAGTTTCCAAATTTACCTGTAAGATTTGTATTATTTGTCAATTAGTCCTTTTAAAATTTTTACTAAATGCATATTAGCACTTTTAATTAGCATTAAATATTGTCTTGATATTTGAATATTTTTTAATAATTATTCAAATATCTTAACATAAGAAATATTCTTTTCTTTCATTGTTCCCTTAATGTGAACTCTTCTGAACATTGGTTTTCATATAGAAGTAAATTTATCATCTCCTCCTTTTTGGTGTAGGTAGCCCTATTTGAAAATTTAGGAAAATTTGCCACAAATGATGATGTGTATTACTTAAATTTTACGTGCATGAGCTTTTAGTCCTAAGGTTCGATAAAGAATAACAATTGTAGTAGGCTAACAGTCAATAAAAGAACACAAAATTTTGTGGTGGGAATAACAAAACAAAATATGTCATGTTGTAAGGTTTATATTGTACCATAAGGTACGTATTGATGCTACTTGAACTTTACGTATGCGGTAAGCATTAAGTTGTAATCCCCAGTAGAGGAAAATAGTGAATTGGTGACGGAGATAACAAAACATAATATGAGAATATAGGATTAAGTATATAAAGGGATTCAATATGTAATGCGTATATATCAATAAAAAAATTCACTTATCTACATAATACGATTGCAGCAGGCTGACTATTAACGTAAAATTGGTGAATTTGGTGATGGAAATAACAAAACAAAATATGAAAAATAACATTATACCAAGACTGAAACAATAACTACTACTATTGCATTTCAATTTCAAACAAGTTGGAATCGACAATACCATGTTTCTCCATTTGAATTGATCCTGCAAAATAGCTCCATAACTGTCTTGCAAAAACATGCTAGTGACTACATCTGTAATCTTGACTTTGCATTTGCAACAGCCGCAAACGCTTCAGCCGCAAATGCAAGATTGTTAATGAATATGCAAAACAATTAGAAACCTAAATAGAAGAATGAAACATGATTCAAGTAAATTTTTATTTTTACTGAGATATATAGTTACAAAAGGACCTAAATAGAAGAACAAGCTAGCTAGTAGTACTGTCTGAGTACTAGGCAATAAAGAAGAATATAATATATAACTTCATGAACTAAACAAAAACTTTGTATTAGCACTATAGTTTAGCTTGATTTCACTTTGTCCTGAATATTGGAACCTTTCCAGAATTGATGTTTTCAAGGTTTTTAATCCTCCTCTCAAGTTTCATAATATCGATTATATCATATGTACCGCTCTCTTTCTCATGGTTACCTATCACCATATTGCATTCAGTTATTTGGGTACATGTTGCTGTTTCCACTGAAGCTTTGCTCCTTTCCATGCTTCCTGCATTGCTACTCCCGTTCCCGTCAATGGATGTGTGAACTGTTTCCTCTGCAATGTGCTCCGGAGGAACATCAGGGTAATTCTCCATTTGATGATCAGTTTCGTTTCTCCACCATTTCAAATACCGTGTTGTTACATCCGGTTCAAACAGCCTAGACGGATAGTATAACCTCAAATCAGAAGCAATAGGTCTGTTGTAATTGTACCAGGCAAGTTCTGGACTTGAAGGCGAGCGAGGAATCCATTTTGGGAAGTCTTGATCATACCCAAACTGCATTGCTACCCGATTTGGTCGATAAGGCTCTTGACAATCTAAACCAACAAGCTCAGACACCCTCAAGCATCGAACAAAAGACTCCATATCTTGATCCAAATTTTGCCCTCCAACTATTGTCCACTCTTCATTTTCCTTGTAAAACTTGGGAAGAATTGACCAACCTTCCACAGCCAAGGCGTATGGCCTCCACAGAAAATCTCCCCAGATGCATCAATAGTAGTCCTCAAATTTGTTTCACCCGTTTGTTTCGCATTGTGCCATCGGCCTATTCTCACCCCACTAACTATATTGTAATTCCGAGGGCACTCTGGCTGCAAAGATACCATCCTCTCCCAAGCCCAGACTTGAACAAAGAACAATGGCGACCAAAGATTAAGTTTATGAATCTCATTTATGTCTCTATTTCTTCCGCCTGTCTCTATCATAGCCTTTCTCAACGAGCCCAAGTCCCTATATATACTAGCAAGAACAGCAGGAGCAAGCGCTAGTCGCATACCTCTAGCCAGATTAACAGCTAACGAGAAAACAGGAGCACCTATTTTACAGGGAAACACAAATCTTGATAACCAAAGAGAAAGAAAAGCTTCGTGTTCGTAGTCCTTACCACTATTCATGAAGTAATTTAACCACCTACTCTGATTATTTGTCTTTGATCCGATAAGTCTTCTTCTTGCATTCTCAAGATGCTCTTCAATCTCTACCAACTCAGGGGATTGAAGGGGGGACTTAACACAGTCACCCAAAACAGAAAACCCTCCCAAAACCATCATGTCTTCAAGACTAACAGTAGCTTCACCCCACGGAAAAATAAAACTGTTAGTCTCACAAGACCACCTCTCTACCAACCCAAATATTAAATTTTCGTTGGTATGGACTCTGTAAGTGGAACCTTTTAGCGCTCCATAAATTCCTGCAGCTATCCATACAGGGCGATGGATAGACTCCATCGTTTCAACCCATTCTTTCCATTTCTTCTGTTGATCCCTCCATCCATTGCAACCATGAAACGTGACTTTCAATGGCCACTCAGATTGATCAAATGGAAAGTGGATTGAATGAGGTTTCAAATTTGGTTCTTCAATTGAACTAGCAATCGGATCTAAAAAATGGGCAACTCTTCGTTGTGGAATTCCACCAATTGGTGAAACCAACAACTCTACCCTTTCAATGATAGTTGGATCTTCCATTTGATATTTTGTTTTAAATTATATGTTTTTCCAAGAAATGCTTCTGAGGTTATATATAGACAGATTGAAATAGTGATATTTAATGTAAGTTACTAATGTGTTGAATAAATTTTACTACATACTATAAATATTATTAATAGAATCAATTAAACTTTGACTAATGTTGTTGAATTTGACTTTAATTGGAATAATTAGATGAATATTGCCTTTTTTGTTTTTAAGTAAGAAAAAATTAATGAGGTTTATTTATTGAATATTTTTCCTGAAAAGTTTATTTTATGATGATTCACTCAAATTATGAATTTGGATTGTTATTAATCATTTGATAAATATTTATTAATAGGATCAATTGAACTTTGACTAATGTTGCTGAATTTGACTTTTAAGTGCAACTATTAAATGAATATTGCTTTTTTTGTTTTTAAGTAAGAAGAAATTAATGAGTTTATTAATTGAATATTGTTGTTGGAAAGTTAATTTTTAGATAATTCACTTAAATTATGAGTTCAAATCGTCATTAATCATTTGATATAATAATTATTAATAGAATCAATTGAACTTTAACTAAAGTTGCTGAATTTGACTTTAAAGTGCAATAATTAAATGGATATTACCTTTTCTGTTTTTAAGTAAGAAGAAATTAATGATGTTTATTAATTGAATATATACCTGGAAATTTAATTTTAAGATAATTCACTGAAATTATGAATTTAAATCGTCATTAATATTTGATAAAATATTTAGGGATTAACACAACACATAGTATATATACTTTTTCCGTGAACTGGTAATAGTTGACTCTTTTTTAATACAGGTGGCTCTGCTATTGATCATAAAGATGTGTATTACTTAAATTTTACGTGAATGAGTTTTCGGTCCTAAGACTTGATAGAAAAAAACAATTGCGCTAGGCTAATAGTGAATAAAATAAATAGGTGAATTCGATAGTGGGAATACAAAACTATATATATCATGTTGAAAGGTTAATATTGTACCACAAGGTAAATACTGATATTACGACAGGCATAAGCTCAATTCTAATCCTTGTTAGAGGAAAACGATTGCAGCAGGTTAAGTACTAACGTAAAATTGGCTAATTTGGTAATGGAGATAACAAAAATAAAATTCGACTAAATATACGAGTAAATATATAAAGGGATTCAATACGTACTATGTCAGTACACCAAAAATAATCTTTAGCTGCAATTAATTAACCGCAATAACTTAATTGCCACATAAATAAAACTTTCTCCAAGAAATCCTACGCATAAATTATAGGGATAATTGTATAGAATGACAAATTAATAATATAAAATAAATATAGTGACTACCGTTTGATTAATTTGTGTTTCATAGCAAATTGTTTGTCAGTCGCTCTCTCCCTCATTTTCTCGGTCGCCACTCTCCCTCTCTCGCTCGCCCCCTTCGCTCGCCTCTCTATCTCTTTATACAATAGAATTGTATAAATTGTGTTTCTAATTGTATAAAGCGAAATTTTTTTTGTATATACGTACACATGCAAATACATATATCTCCATCTTATACACTTATAATTATACAATAAAAGTTTCCCTGCCCAAGTTCTTTTGTTTTCCTCTCTTTCTCGTTTTATACAAATTCAAATTGTATATAATTTCTCACTTTCTCGTTTTATACAATTCGATTCAATTGTATATTCCCTGCCCAAGTCTCTTTTGCCTTTCTCCCTTTCTCGTTTTATACAAATTCAAATTGTATATAATTGTCCTATACACTTATAATTATACAATTCATTGTACATACTTCGTTTTATACAATTCTCTGCCCAAGTTTCATTCTCTTTCTCGTTTTATGCACTTCGCTTCAATTGTATATGTATAGCGAATTATGCGTATATATGTTTGCTATGGAGAGCAATTATACAAACTTTGTTATAGCATAAAAGTAAAAAATTTATGTTTGCTATATGTAAAAGTTGCCCTAAATAATATATGTAATACAATTTCAATCGGACTTAATTACAATAGAAAAATCAATTCTAATTCAATATTCAACTAGAAGAAAAAAAAAGCTATTATTGAATTGTAATTAGCTTTGAAGAAGGAAATTAAGTAGTGATATGTGACAAAGGAAGCCAAGGTCAATAAACATCATGTATATGCCTTTATATACGTTACATTATCGGTTGATTTTTTCGATCTCGATCAACTTAAATATTATCTACACAATCCAATATTATGCAAAAAAAAAAATTGAAAAAACTTTTTATATGTTTAATAAGGAAAGTTTCTAGTATGACAGCAAATGTAGCTCAGAAATTTCTTTAGATTGTGGCATTGTTGGAATTTTTTTCCGAATTATCTTATTAAAATTTCTAGCTCAGTCACTAATTATGTCACTGTTATTCATTTAACTCGTGTTATAAGCTAATGGATTAAAGAAATAAATTAGGAGTTGGATTTCTTGTATATCAATTAACTAATATTAAGCAAGTTACACTTTGGATTGAATAATTGTGCTCCATATCAAACTTTATGTTTGTTATAGCTATTAATATGTATATTTCGTTATACATATATAAAAGAATCAATTGTATAATTTGTGTTTGTATAAAGCGAGAAAGAGGGAAAGATAAAAGAAAATTGGGTAGGGAAAGATATGTATTTGTATTTTTTTATTATAAGTGTATAATTTGAAAATATATGTATTTGTATTTATATATACAATTTTCTCTCTTTTTATACAAACACAAACGCAATTTATACATTTGTGTTTGTATAGAGTGAGAAGGCGAGTGAGAGTGGCGAGCAGGATTCTCTAGGGAGAGAGGCAAACGAAAAGATATATGTTTATATACAGTTTTCTCTCGCTTGAACACAAACACACTTTATATATTTGTACTTTTATAAAATTAGAGAGGCGAGGGAGAGACTGACAGCGAGAAATCGAGAGTGGCAAGCGAGAAATTCAGTGAGGGAGGCAAATGACAATTGTTTGCTACGAGTTACGATTAAACCAGATTGTAGTTATAAGATTTAATTTGAGTTAATAGTTTGCTATTTATACAATTTTTCCAAATATTTTCCATGCAAAATAGTTTCCTAGAAAACATTTTCTATGCAACACATTTTCCTAGAAAATATTTTCTTAGAAAATCAATGGATTTCTAACTTATTTTCTTATGTTTGGTAGATGAGTAGAAAATAATTTTTGAATTTTTGATTGGTGAATGAAAAATATTTTTCAGAAAATATCTTTTATTTTTTGCTTGAGACTAAAAAGAACGCTTAAGAAAAATAATTTCTAATCTAAAAATTAACATCGATAATTGATCTAGGACCCAACCTCAACTAGGAAAAGAACCTGATGACCATTCCAAAAGCCGACCATGAGGCCTTACCCATGATTAATTTTTTTCAACAACAACTTTTAAAAAACAATAAAAATTGACGGGGGTCGAGGGGGAGCATAAAAAATATTAATTGAAATATTTTTCTAGATCAATTTTTTTTTAAAAAAAAATTAATAGGGGTGGTCAAGGTGAGGGTGGCGCGTGGGCGGATGGTAGGGGATGTGGGTGGCGTAAAAAATGAATTTTTTTCAAATTTGAAATATTTGCCAAAAAATAAAATTAACGGGAATAGCCTGGGTTGGGGGGGGGGGGTGGAGGATGGGTAGGGGTGGCGTAAAAATGAAAAAAATGATATGAAATATTTCTTTAAAATAATACATTTTTTAAAAAGGGTTTTGATATATCCCTCAACTTTGT
This sequence comes from Solanum lycopersicum, assembly GCF_036512215.1. NCBI lineage: Eukaryota > Viridiplantae > Streptophyta > Magnoliopsida > Solanales > Solanaceae > Solanum > Solanum lycopersicum. Next base: position 69,018,658 of record NC_090806.1, read on the forward strand.
CATTTAGAGTTGATATACCCCTCGTTATAAAGTTGACTCATATATGCCCTTACCGTTATATAAACGGCTCACATATACCCCTGCCGTTACAAAATGACTCACATATACCCTTCATTTAACGGATGTTAAAAAATTAGTTTTAAATTTATATTTATTACTTCTAATTTTTTTTAAAAATGATTTTGGGGTATATATGATTCTTCTATCAAAGTTCAAGGTATATTTTAATTTTTTTCATACATAAATTATTTTTTTGACTTCTTTTATTATAATTATTTGAGTTTCTTATTCTTATTTTGTTTTTTCTTTCATTCCTTAGTTTAAAGAAAAAAAATTAAACTATTTTTTGTGTGTATTGTAATTTAATTTCGTATTCGAAGAAAAAATTTGGTCATCTACAATAAGTTTTACAAGAATATTAGTGAAACATAAATAAATTTGATTATCAAAATAATAATTATAAATTAGTCATTGAAACAAAAAAAGTAAAAAAAAATATTTGACGAGGATTAAATTTACTCATATGGGATTATATTTTTTAGAAAAAAATAATAAAAATTTAGATTAAGATAAATTTTTTGTCATTTCCGTTAGAGGAAAAGGGTATATGTGAGTCATTTGTTTACAAGCAGGGGTATATATGAGTCACTTTCATCATAACAAGGGGTATATCAGCTCTAAATGACAAAGTTGAGGGGTATATTAGACCCTTTTCCCTTTTAAAAATAATTTGTAATTTTTTTATTAGTTTGTTTGAGGGAGAGTGTGGTTTGGGAATAGGGATAAAAATATATTTGAAATTTGAAAATATTTTAATTTTGTTTTTTTTTGTGTATATGGGGAGAGTCGGGTCGTAATAAGAAAGAAAGTAAAGGATGAAGTGATGTTTGGAAAATGTTTTCCTTACCTTAAATTTGAGGAAATTGAATTGAATTGAAAAACATTTTTCAAAGATTTAAGCCAACCAAACATCAGAAAACTCATACCAAACACACTGCGTATTAATCGCAAAATTGTGGTATGAAACAGACCACAACAGGGGATGATTAAACTTGACACAGATGGAAGTTAACACTAGGCATGGCCAGTGGCAACACTGGAGAGTTCAGCTTTGCGTTTGCTATTCCCATTCTGTGTAAAGATCATAATGTTGTTGAATGAGGGAAGCAAACGCAAAATTCAACTCTCCAGTGTTGATGATGAAGAATAGAACCTCTCAAAACCTCGACCTGAAGAATAAGACTGATGATTTGATAAGAAATGCTGATTTTTGCTTCGCTCATTGCTACAGAGAACCAAAACAGTGGTCGATCATCTATCTAAGCCAATTATTTTTGTAAGGTAATTTGTATATTCTCCTTCTTTCTGGATTGCCTTACGGTAATCTCTGATGTATATTTGGGGTTAAGTCCGAGTCCCCTTTTGACTAAGTTTTGATCAGTATTCTAATTCCCTTTTTCTTCTGAAAAATGTTCTGATTCGGTCAAGATGTTGCGTGAATCGTGCTCTCCAAGTCATATTGTCAGCATGAGATACTTGGAGCGGGTGGAAGGACCAAAACGTTGCATCAGATGATGCAGTTAAGCGTGTATTCAAGGGAAAATGGTCTAAAACTCGTGGAAGGACACCAAGACTGTCATGAGGACACTACGAAAAGCTGAATGCCTCTGTATGTTAGTACATTTGTGCAGAAATGCGATGAGGTTAGAACAGACCGAACTCACGGCAATCTTCTTCAGCTTTAAATGATGGAATCCCCACCGAAAATGGAGGCCTTAGTACTGCTAAAAATGAGTTTGCGTATTAGCAATGATTCAGGGGAAGCACATACAGAACTATTATATACTATGATCGCGATACCTTCCATTAACTTGACTAATCCAGATTTGTGTAGTGTAAGGCTCGTTAAAGCCTAAAGGGAAAACGCGAGTTTCCCTCGGTTCGATCCAATCCATCCCAGTTAACTCCTCAGTCTCTAGCTTTAGTGACCAAACAACATCCAGGACAAGGGAGTCAACAATTAACTATTGTTTCAATATTGATCAAAAAAATCTTTGTTTTTTGCCTGTTTGCTAAGTATACCACACACTAAAAAAAATTTAAACTCATATAGAAATGAAAGAGGAGTCAAGAAGATAATGAGCATCAATAAGTACAAGAAATTTCATCCTAGCTCATTTTACATCACCAATTAGCACAAACAAGAAATCCTAAACCTTAAACCCCTAAAAACAGAACTATCGGGGCAAAATCTGCGCAACTATCACTGTAATGTCATCACGCTTGCCACCAGGACGATATATCTGAGCTTTGGAGCACTCTTCAGCATAAGGTGTATATACAGTTTTACTTTCTGATTTCTGCAGGGCATATTCTGCAATCTTCTGTGCTAACATCTTCGAAAACGTTTCCAGTTTGTGCAAATCCCCTACCCCGTCGTGTACTAATTTCTCCAACTCATGGTTGCGAACATTATCGAACAGTCCATCTGTAGCCATCACTATCACATCCCCTATTCTTACTGTAGCATTAATTTCTTGTGCCACACTTGGATCATCTAATTCAACACCATTCCCTAACTGAAAGGGATAATTGAACCCTCTTTGCTGAATTTCCGATTTGTAAACTATGACCCCGTCTCTTATAACAACAAACCTGCTATCTCCAACATTGGCCGCGTGTATAGTATCACACGATAAAGTCAAAATACAAGCTGTTGACGAACCTTGACATTTTGTGTTCAAATAAGCTTCGTTGAGAACTTCCATTGGGTCAATTTTGTTCCTTTGATCTTTCTGCTTCTGTATCGATAGCTCAGCATTTCTAACCAACTGTCTCGAATACTCTCCAGGATCGATACCCTTTCTTGCCCAACTACCGACGCCATCTGCTACACCTATGGTTTCTTCCTCTCCGCAAATAAAATGTGCATCTTCCCCAAGAGGCGCTTTGTCAGATCGTGGTATGTAAAACGAGCCAGCCGCCATCTTCATCCTGAAATTACCATTCGGAAAACTTAAAACGTTATTAGTACTCTCACGGCGAAAGCTTAGATCCTTGTCTACATCCATCTCATCCATAGCCACTTGAGAAACTAGTAAAGAAGTGACAGACAAATTTATATGAGCGGGATTCAAAGAAAAAAAGTAGCAGAGCAATATCGCGCTTAGGATTTGAACTTGTTACCTAAAGCAATTATTGAATTTCCTTTTAATTGACAGATTTCTTCATATTAGGAGAATTCACTAGTTCATATAATATAATGAAAAGAAATAAAACATTTTCCATAATCGCGCAAAATGACAAAACATCTTATGGACACTAAATATCACCTGAAGATACAAGGTAATCTCTCAGTTTCAATTTGTTTTGACCAATTTAACTTTGCACAGAATTTAAGAAAATAAAAGACTTTTGAATTGTATGGTATAAAAATAAAGATACTTCAAATTTACTAAAATGTCCATTAGTTTTGTGGTCTGAAACATGATATATGGAAAGTTAAAACTTAAAAAGGGGAAATAATCACTTTTTTAAAAGGACTAAAAAGGAAGGCGGGTCAAACTAATTGACAGATAGCATTTGGGTGTGAATTTCAGTTGAAACATCCTACCCAACTGGTCCAAATAAACAGGCCCAAAACTCAATGTAAGCAAACCACCGGTCTATTCCCCAACAAATGTGGGACTCTAACACCCCGTCCACGTCCAGACCCAACTTGAGCGTGGATTGAAAGCACAAACGAGGACGAACCTAGCTCTCGTACCATGTAATGGAGAGTAACTTATCTCATTACTCAAAGATACAATGATATAGATACATGAAGAAAATAAGCTAACTATGTTAACTAGATATTCAAATCCCTAAAATTCAGTATACCATTATATACATAATAACTATACTGTAAAAAAAATCAGAACAGAAGGGTTCAATCCAGAAACTTACGTGAGAGTCATACTGCACTTGAGCTTCTGCTATGCAGCAGGGTCCATGGAAGCACCGATCACAAGGGTCTATTGTACTAGTGTTACCTTGCATTTCTGTGAGAGGCTATTTTCAATGGTTGAACCCGTGACCTCCTAGTCACATGGCAACAATTTTTCCGGTTATTCCAAGGCTCCCCTTCTCACATGAGAGTGTGTATATTCAAAACATGGTGGTTGGTTTAGTTAGGGAAAGCTACATATATACCAAAGTTTAACAATGAAAGGAAGGTATCGGAATAAGCACCGGTTCATATATAACAGATTCGATAAACTTGCCAGAAAGAACGATGTATAGACTCAACGCAATGGAGAAAGGTGAACTTCTTGGTACATAGCATTTTACCCCCTTAGTGCAACTAGCTGGCGCAAATCCGGATTAGTCTAGCTAGTGGGGTTAGGGATATCAGATAGCTACATAACTGTCTTGCAAATATCCCCTAAAACAAAGACATGCTCAAAAGTTCTTTTTTTTTTGTCATCGCTGTCTGCAATAAGTACACTTTGAGACAAGAATATGACCAAAGTTCAATATTATCTTCATCCCTTTCCTGTTAATTTACGCTCCAATCTCCACACTTAAAGAAGATGTTTGTCACTCAACTTGATTTAATTGAAAGGAGGAGAGAATTAAAAAGAATCTCTGACTCCGAGTTCAGAGTAACTTGATAGTCTGGGAACAAAAACATGCTAGTGATCATATCTGTAATCTTGACTTAGCATTCGCAACAGCCACAAACACTTCATAGAGCTCAATGAGGACTATGCAAGATTGTTAATATGCAAAACAGTTACAAACCTGGAAACTAAACAAGTGAACTGAAACATGATTCAAGAAATTTTTTTACTAAAGCTGAGATAGTTACTAGAGGACCTAAATAGAAGAACAAGTTAGTAGCACTGTCTGAGTGTCTTTGAGTAGTAGGCAATAAAGAAGAATATATAACTTCATGAACTAAACAAAAACTTTGTAAGAGAAGTATTAGCACTATAGTTTAGCTTAATCTTGTTTTCACTTTGTCCTGAATATTGGAACCTTTCCAGCATTGATGTTTTCAAGGTTTCTAATCCTCCTCTCAAGTTTCACAATATCGATCATATCATTTGAACCACTCCCTTTCTCATGGTTATTAATGTTTCCCATGGCCATATTGCCTTCAGTTATTTTGGTACACGTTGCTATTACCTTCTGTGTTACCACTGAAGCTTCGCTCATTTGTAAGGTTTTAGCTGAATTAGTACTCAAAAGTCCTGCATTTGGACCGTCACTTGCAAGTGCAATACCATCAGTCAAGTTGAGCTTGCAGCCACCTTTGTCATTGTTATTCTTGCTCTCTAGTGGCACCATTTCCTTAACTACATATGGCCCATCTCCATCTTCATCCGACTTTCCATTTGAAGCCTCAAATTTATCGCTTATTGGTTTCGATTCCACCAGAATCTCCCTTGCTCTGGCAGTCCCATCATTTGAAGCTGAAGAAGATTGGCTTTGCATGCTAAGGAAGAGTTTCTGATTATTACCAGGTACAACAACTTCTTTCTTCATGAGTTTCCTCTTGCGTAAAGATACAGAAATTGGAATATTGTCATCATCTGATGATGATGATTCTATAACTATCATATCACATTTCTGCAAAAAACCACAACACACAGAGGCATTCATCTTTTCGTGCTGAATTGCAACCTCAGGTACAACATTTTGGTTCTTCCACCATTCCAAGTATCGTCTGCTGACATCTGACTCGATGAACCTAGAAGGTATATAGAGCTTGACATCTTTAATTGGTCTGTTATAATTAGTCCAAGCAATTTTCGGGATATAATCACTAGCATGATTCACACAATCAGGCACATCTTGATCAAATCCAAATTGCATTGATACTCTATGTGGATTATATTGTTCAACACAATCCATTCCAACTAGTTCAGAAGCTCGAACAAGTCGAGCAAAAGTCATGATTTCTCTTCCAATATTTGGTCCAACCACCACATATTCATCCCTCTCCTTGTAAAATCTGCTGATGTCCCAATTCTTCACAATATCAATGGCATAAGGACGCCACAGAAAACATTCAGCAGCGGAATCTATTCCACTTCTATGATCCACATGATTTAGTTTTTTCGCCTTATGCCATCTAGCTACTCTTGGCTCCCCAGTGTAAATGATACTACTAGGCTTAGGCTGCAAATTCGTAAATCTCTCCCAAGCCCATAGCTGAATAAACTGAAAAGGAGCCCGAAGGTTCGGATTCAACTCATCTTCTATACATCTAGAATCACTCGGCGAATGGTTCTTAGCTGAAGATACAATAAACTGTTTAAGCAAACTCATATCCCTATAAATACTAGCTAAAACAGCAGGGGCAAGTGCTATTGGAATTCCTTGAGAAAGATAAATTGCAATAGAGAAAAGAGCTCTGTCCACTTTCAGAAAGCTTCTAGCAGGAAGCACATACCTTGACAACCAAAGGGTTAAAAATGCAACATGCTCCAAATGATCACCTCTTCCTGCAAAATGCTCCATCCAGGCACGGTGACGAACATTCGTTTTACGCACTCTAATATCTTTATGAACCTCAGTAAGAGCTTTTTCAATGTCAACAGCATCTTTGGTCTTAACAGGTTTCAACACAGAGTGTCCTAAAACAGAGAAACCACCTAATACCACCATATCCTCCAATGTAATAGTAGCTTCTCCCCATGGTAAAATGAATGTATTAGTCTCCAAACACCATCTCTCAGCTAAAGCAAGAATCAAATCACTATGCTTATAAATCATAAATGTTGAACCTATAATACCTTCAAAGACTCCAGCTTTCTTCCATATCTCTTGGTGTAAAGGCTTTAACTTATTAACCCATTTAGACCATCCCTTCATATATGAAGAACCACCCTTAAACTGAACTTTTGGTGATGAACAAGAAATTTTGAGTCTTGAAGGGAGAAAAGGGAGTTCTTTGGTTGTTGGTTTAAGAAAATGAGCAACTCTAAATATGGGTTTCACTTCTTCATCAATAGATGAAACCATAACCTCCTCCATTTCCTCCATGATTTCAACTTCTGAACAATCCACCATTCTTGATTTTGAAAAAAAATTTGTATTTTTTCTCTTTTTACATCAGGGTTTTCAAGAATACAGAAGGAAAAAACAACCCATTCTTGTGTATTGAATCATACTAAAAGAATGGGACAAAGTTTCTGATTCTTTTTTTTAGTCTGTACTATTTTTTTCAGTACTGAGTGAGAAAAACAAACAAATATGGTCCAGCTCAAAATTCTATTTGTAGGCAAAAACTAACATATAGCTGCATTTGTAACTTTTAGCTGGACATGCCAAAAGTTGAAAACAAACAAGCTTACCAAAATGGGTTATGGCGCACTGGTTTAAGTGTTTCAACCTTAACCAGACATATCGCTTTCGAGCCTTGGATACAGATAAAATTCTGTTGGGAGGTCATCCTCAAATAGGCTTTGCAATGTTGATCCGGACTAAGTCAAAGCTCCAATGTGGGCTTCAAACACCGGTGGAAACTAAAAAAAAAAAAACAAGCAATAAGTTTCTTAAAGAATGTTAAGTCTAGAAATTTATGATACCTAAGATATTATAAATAAGATGATCAATTCGACTGATTTATTATTTATTCGTGTTAATGACTATCAAAATCATTTATGATGATATATGACATACAAAAGGTATTATTAGAACTTATGCTCATTTATTTCAATATTAATAGATGATAAAACAATTTCTTTCTTCCAAAAAATAATTAAAGGAATTTTCAAAAAAAATATTTTTGTAGTGTTCAAAAAAATTTGGAGGCAACGCAAATTGTTTGATTTCTAAATTAAATAAAATATTTCTCACCTAAAATTCATCATAAAAAGAAGAGATAAGTATTAAAATATTTCTAAACTTAATGTGAATTATTACTTTAGTCACTTAAATTTTGTTTGATCTTCGCGTTAAATTGATGTTCATACTTTATAAGTTATTTTTATTGATAATGTATACTTGTTCTTAAACAATTCAATTATAAGTATTCCAAAGTGGATAAAAACAAGAATATAAAGGAATAATAAAGTATTTAATGAACTTTTTAGAAAAATGAATTATGGGAATATTAATTTTGTTTAAGCTTCCAAAGAGAAATTATGTGAACACTAAGCATGATGATGATATTAATTATAGGGGTAAAATGGAAAAAGATTGATTAATTTAATCTTGATTTAGTAAATGATCATCTAGTTTGAGACATGTATTTTTATCAATTAATATATATTGGCCAGAAGGAATATATGTATCACAATTTACTAGATACATATACTATAAATTCGTAAAAAAATTTTAATAAACTAATTAAGAGATAATATTAAAAGACTAAACATAAAGAATAATATCCTTGTGAAAGGAATTAATTCCATCAAAGGGAAACTTGTAGCCTCATTTTCATAACAGAAAAGTGTTTGGTAAGATTTTAAAAGGTGACTTGGCCTCGATTAATAACTAAAAACTTCAACTTTGAAATATATATATATATATATATATATATATACCTCTTAACTAAAAAAGAGAGATAATTTTTTAAATAAGATTTAAAAAATCAAAATGAAATGAGTAATTACAAAGAAAACTTGCTATAAACTCTACTTTTAAATGAGAAGATGAAATTCATCACCAAAGGAGAGAAATAATTATCACAACTTTGTAAGAAATGTATTTTAAAAAAAATGATTTATTAGACATCATTTTTTCAAGTTACTTATAAGTAGAAAAAAGAAAAAGAGTGTTTTGTAATAAACTAAATAAGAATATAAGATCACTTTAGACTTATCGATGCTATCACTTGTTCACTTTATACTTTATACGCCTCTTAAGAAATAATAATTAATTTGAGTATTTTACTATAAAACACATATTAATTGCTATTACGTTGTTCCCTTCTACTCTATTTTCTTCTTCTGAATTTGTTGTACTTGAGCCGATAATTTTTCGGAAACAACCATGTTTTGGGGTTCCTTGGGCTGAAGTTTTGGGCCAAATGGGTCAAGAAATTTGGACCAAAATTGAAATTGATTTGGGCCTCTGGGTCATAACTTGGTCAACATTTGTGGCTACTTTTGTACCTAATTTGGGCCAGATTTAGTGTCACTTTATTGGGCCAACTTTGATCTTCATTTGGGCCACCATTAAGTCCAGTAATCCATGTAGGTATTGGCCATAATACGACCCTAAAATGATACAACAAAACATATTTAAACACTTTTATTAAATATTTAAGATCAAATAATACGGTAACAATGATTTACATTCTTGACTTCTTGGTAAAGAATTAAAGTATTTCTTTAGGAACATATTTACGAAATAAATATAGTAATAGTAGTATATTTTGAGGTGATATTTAAAAGGAAAAAAATAACTGAATCAAAACTGATACCAAAAAGAAACCGATATGAATGAGATGGTTTTAAAAAGTCTAGTTTTGGTAATAAATTACCAAAGAAATTGGAACGGTATAATTTTTTTTAAAAAAATAAACATTGAACCGTACTATTGACATCTCTACATGTAGGGTTAAGATTTGTGTACACTCTATCTTTCTTAAACTCTACTCGTGGAATCTCACTGGATATAACTTGGTTGGTAATTTTAGAATCCGACAATATCTGATTGTGTCTCATGTATACTCAACATTCAGCAATATAGTAATCTTTTGGTTCAAGTTATGAACTATGACTTTAGCTAATCTTCTGAAAATTATAGGTTACATATTTTATTAATTTGAATATTTGATAACTAGTTAGACCAAAAAATATGTAAAATAAATAATTTATATCAGAGCCAGGTTTCGATCCTGGGACCTGTGGGTTATGGGCCCACCACGCTTCCGCTGCGCCACTCTGATGATTGTTGCTACTCTAGTTGTGTTAAAATTAAATTTAAACTTTCTCGGTGATCAATTCACAATTCTATGCCAAAAGCAGAGAACCCCATAAGGGCGGTTCAAAACTGGACCGAAATCAATAATTCAAATTGAAAAAAAATTATTAGTTTATTAGTAGGGGTACGCATTCGGTATTTCGGTTCGGTTTTGGGGTTTTTTTTGCAGTTTTTGTAAATTGTGTACCGAATACCGAACCGAAATATTTCGGTTCGGTTCGATTTTTATTATTTCGGTTCGGTTTTGTTATTTCGGTTTTTTTAATCGGCCTGCTTAGTTGGGCTTTTAAAAATTTACAAATTTTTTTGTTTGATTTTCAGCTTAATGGGCTAAAAATAGTTATATCAAAAAGTCTTTTACTTTTTAATTTTTTATTTTAAATTATAATATTTGTTATTTAATATTAATAATTAATATAATATAAATATATATTATAATATAATATATTTCGGTAAACTGAAATACCGAATTACACAAAATTACATACCGAAAACCGAATTGAAATACCAAAAAATACAAAAACATATACCGAATACCGAATCGAAAACCGAAAAACCAAAATCGAAATACCAAAAAAATTTGGTTCGGTACTGTGTTTCGGTTTTCCGGTGTTTATGTCTAGCCCTATTTATTAGTATTGGGTTATTGGTTTAGTGGTTTTGGTGACGGTTTTGATTTTTTTTTATTATCGGTTATCGGTTCTCAATGGTTTGAAGTTATTTTTTAACGGGTTAACCGATAATTCCATAATAAATTAAATAATTATATTTATACAATTTCATATAAAAAAATCTCGACTTAGAGTTTAGTGTCCTACTTTTATTTTTTGTTGTCTCAAACACTTGATTATTCTATAATGTAAAAGTATTTGCTTTTGAGCATGACGTAACTTGTGAATTCGTGTTGATGATTTATTTGGATTGTCACCTAAAAACCGATGAATCAATAAGTCAATATCTTAATAATTCTATAACGGTTTAACATCTCTACAAAAATAAGCCAAATGATAAACTTTAAAATCTAACCGACCGGTACACAGCCCTATCCCATATTCCTCTATTTCCTTTTTTTATGTAACTCGAACTTATATTCTTATAGTTGAAAGTGGAGGATGCTTATTCGTGGTGTATATCAATATCATTTCAATACTAATCGGAAAAAATAAAATATAACTTAAGCCAATCAACATTGTATATTAACTGTTTCATATACTATAAATTGAATTCAATGTGAAGCAGAAATTGATTGTATTTCAGCTTCTTCAATCCATTCTGAATTTGGTTCACTCCATGATCTTGGCCGAACTCCGAATTTAAAGAAGAAAATCATCTCCATCAGCTCAAAAAACTTCGAGTCGTCCAAAATCGAGTTCCAAATTCCACTAACAATGCAGTAATTGTTGTTATACGGAACGCGATGATGATCAGCGTGTTGTTCCCTCGATACGAGTATTCCGGCGTCTTGTAATGCTAACACGATTGAAGGTAACTTACTTTTCGTACCATGAGCCCAAGAATGAAACTGTTGGCTGAACATAATGCACCCTGAACAAACCCCGACGAACGCCAGAGTAGTTGGATCGTTGCAGAAGATATTGATTGGAAGGACTGTGAATGTCACTGCTCGTGCTAAGGAATGGAGATTGTTAGAGAATTCGCGTCGGGTGATTGTCCATGGCCATTTATGGTGACCTTGAAATGCATCAATTTGGGCTCCGAAAACAGGGGATTCAGCGTTGCCGTAATTGTCAATTCCCCAATGGTAGATTCCGGAAGCTAAATCCGCTACGATGTAGCCGATGCAGCTTGCTATAAGGGGCCCGGCCCACGTATGTGAGTCGAGTGCCCCTGCTGCAGACCGTGCTAAAGGAATTAGCACGGTGGTGCACCCACTTGCCATCCAGGCTCGATGAGCCCAAGTGGATTTTAAACTCGGGTCATTTAATACACTTTTCGTATTACTCATCTTGTTTTTTGTGATGGGAGTGAGTGGGTCGTAAGTTAGTGGTTCTGAGACGGGTGGTGGTTTGGTGGTGATTGTGGCAATGTTGGACGAGGAAGAGGAGGTGGAGGAAGAGATACAATAGACTCGTGAAGGTAGGAGAACATGGCGGAAGGTGCTCTTAGCTCGATTTGTACTGGATCTTTTCTGTATCGTTCCAATTTTATCGAGGGCTCGTTGTGAGGATCTAATGGCATGGTTTTGAGGTAGAATGGAAGACATATTGAAGGAACTTTTAGGTTGGATTTGCAATCAAAATGCCAAGAAAAATACCATATAGTATTTATTAGGGGTATATTATTTATATCCATTTATATATATTGTAGTCCAATTGATTTGTGGTTCAAAATTGGGAGCTAGAAGTTTTGTGGTTTCTTCTAATTTTATTTTATTTTTTCAGAAAAGAAAAAAAGTTCCTTATGAAAGAAACAAAATAAGAATTTTTAGTATATGGTCTAAATAAGAGATGCGTGGGACTAGATAAGGCCAGTAGTATTGAGAGTTATTTTGTGTAGCACAAAATTTTGCCAATAAAGAAAAAACCTTTAATTTGAGTTGTTTTTAATCGGTAGACCTTTCACGCATATATTTATTATTACTTGTGGACCGACATTAAAATATTATGGTGGGATAGATAAAAAAATTTCGTATTGAATTAAAGGTTTAGTTTGAGTTTTGGATATAAATTCCTTTGTTAAGCAGTGTTTCCTTCTTAGATGAGTTATGTGGCATGACTGACTCTAAATTAATTTAAACTCCAATATAAATGCGATACGAAAAATAAAGAAAAATCCATTTGAAGCATAGATACTTCTTGTTGTCAATGCTAATTATGTACTAGACAATCTTACTATCATGTGTAATGTGATTACAAGAGCTTAAATCGTTAATCATAAGTTTTGAAAATTAAGATTCTAAAAAAAAATGTAGAGAATATTTCTCTCTTCAATCACGTAATATAAATTCAAATGAATCAAAATCACAAATAAGCTCGAACACATCATTTGATAGGTTTGATTGGTACACTAATTATTACATGTTAATTAAAATTTTAATCTTCGAAGCATTAATTTGACTTTAAAGGTTTAAAATGTGTAATATTTAGGTGTAGTATCTTGAAAAAGTGTAGAATATGTAAGTAGGAGCAGATTCAAAATCGCATAATTATTAATAAAAATCAAATGTATTTATTTAAAATTACTCGGTTTTGATCTTATTCATGCTAGTAAGATAGTCGATACATATTTAATTTTTAAGTAGAAATTAAACAAGTTATGAAAAAACTCTTTTATACCTCAATAAAACAAATAAGTCATTAAAAGAATATAGGGCAGGGAGTGAGCAATATATTATATCACGATAAATACTTTTTGTTTTTAAACATTTACATTACATTATTGAAGTTTATCTTTATTGCTATTCTCTCTATTCATGTTTATTTATTTATTTATTATTTAATTAAACACATTTATTTAAAAATAATAATAAATAAAAGATTAATTTTACTATATATAGGTAGTTTAAATATTTACTCCCACAAATAAAAGTAGAGTGGGAGTAAAAATTAAAATGGTCAAATCACTTAGTTATGAATAAGTGAAAAAATATATTTATAAAAATTTACATCGCGTTTGACATATGATTTGAGATTAGGATTATAATTTCATTTTTTTAAAAATAAAAATATTAATTTAAAAAATTTCAAATCTTAAATTTCAATAACTTTTAAAATGTAAAAATTTAATGAATAAGTTATTATTTTTTAAAAAGAAAAACTTCATGTAAAGGCTATACTCCATATTAAGAGACTATCTATATCACGTAAGAAAATTATAGGAGTATTAAATAATAACTAAAGTACTTTATTATTAACTAATGAATTTTTATAAAAAATCATATCATAAATATTTATTTATAAAAATTTAAAATTTTATTACTTTCTGTTTTAATTTATATGACATATTTATAATTCAAAATTCAGATTAATCTACTATTACAGAAAATTTTTCTTAATTTATTGTAACATATATTATTATTTTTATATATAATTATATAATTTTTATTTAAAATATTTAATTAAATTTAAATTATTTAATTTTCGAAAAATTAAATACGTCCATAAATAAAAACTATTAATTGCATATTCAGTGGTGGTCCCGTTGACCCCCCTTATTTATTTATTTTTGAATTTTGATAAATGAGATCGCTATTTTGGCATATTCTCTGAGCTCAATCTCACTCCGTTAAAACTACATTTATTTACGTGATGTTTAATTAGAGATTTTGAGTTCTGGAAATTTGATATATTTTAATTATAATAATTTAACTTTAATATGAATATTAAATCGAGAGAAAATTGTTTTTTCAGACTAATTTTAATTTATATTTGTTAGAAAATTATTTTTCTCAAGAGCTCTCTCCAGTCAATTGTGATTTATTTGTATTTGTGGAGAAAAGCAAAATCAATCAGCTCTTCATCTGTATTATTTCTTGTTGCCAAACAGAATATTCACTGAATAATCTGATTAAAAGAAATTGTTTTTTTTTAAGCTGACACTCGCAAAAACAAACAATCTTCATCCATGGCTGTAATCTTGAAGAATCACTGTTTATTAATCACTGTATTGTTCCTCTGTTGTTTCTGTTCATGGCGGCAGATAAATGGGTATGAATCACTGTTTCATCCAAAAGATATTCTGCCGCTGTTACCAAGACAGGTATCTTGGCCTATTATCAATTCTCTTCACAGTGCCGTGGACCTATTGCCTGCTTTTATGGGTGCTGCTTCAGTTGAAGGGAATAATACATTGGAGTGGAAAGGTGCTTGCTTTTACAAGAATATTGCTTGGTTACAGCTTCACAACAAATCTAAAAGTCAATTTGGTGGTGGTACCCTTCATATCAAGGTTTTCCCCCAAATCTAATTTTTTTCTATTTTGTTTTCATTTGGGTGTTGGTGTTCAATAAAGTGATTAGACGTAGAGTCGTGATTTGAAGTTTATGGGTTCTGAAATGCTATTTTTTAACACATGGCTCCTATTAGTTATTGATTGGGTTCGCAATTAAATATATAGACATACTATCCACTCGTCAACATAAATTTTGGAGGTGTTTAGATGATTAATTTGTAAGTTAGAGTTGGAGACGAGTTGAGGCGTGTAGATGTGCATAATTAAAATTAGAGTGCTTACATTGTCAGTTGAGGTCAAATTTGAGTGTTTGTTTATGGATTATGCCAAATATTATGCTACTTACTTCACCTCTGTCCATGTAACAAACCAGTTGCAATAGCTATTTTTCAAATTTCATTATTGTTTTCCTGTATCTTTAGTTGTTTTTCTTATATAGAAGTTCTTGTCCATGTGCATATTGTAGAGTTTGGGATGATGTTGTGCCAATTTTTTTTAAAAATCATTGGGAACTGGGACTTGGATTACGAAAATGTTTTCCTCTCGTTTAGTATTTTTTTTTGAGTTGATCTTTGGGGAGCCTTGACGCAATGGTGGAAGTTGTCATGGGATTAGGAGGTCATGCATTTAAGCGATGGAGATAGACTCTTGCAGTGATGCAAGGTAAGGCTATGTATAGTAGACCCAATGCGATCCTGGATCCTGTAGATAGCGGGAGCTTAGAGGTTCGGGCTGCCCTTAATCGTAACATGATTCCTGGAATTAGTTTGCTTAACGAGTCCTTGAAGCTTCTTTGAAAGTTCCTTATGTTGTTAGATATCTGTTTGATTTGGTTGCCAGATTAATGGAAAAATAGTGGAAGTTAATTAATCTTGATTCTTTGCTCAACTCTTCACGGGAAGCTACAAAAGTTGACTTTTATCTCACTAATATAATTCAGTACTTACTGAATGCTTGTGGGAAAGAGGTATCTTTTTGAAAAAACCCATCCTTTGGACGCCTTTCCGTTGATTATATGTTGCCTGTATTTAGTTGCAACAATCTCATGCTTGGAGAAATTGCAAATGCAGATGTTACTGGACCGTATGTAATGTATAATTTTTCTTCTACATTTGGAATGAAAATGTTTTGGAATGTGAAATCTGTATACATGTTAGTATGACATGTTTCTTTTTAATGCTTGGATGCAAAGAGTTCCGATTTTAGTGACAACGCTTGATCACACTGGGGTTTTGTACTTCTTATTTTTATATTTGTATTTCTGTTACAATATTATGTAGGTGAGCAATGCACACAGTTGGACATGTTTGGACCTTTACATCTTTGCAACCCCATATCGTGTAACGTGGGATTACTACTTTTTTTCTCGTGAACATACCCTTGAAATCAAAGAGTGGAAGTCTCAAGCTGAGTTAGAATATGTGAGTCACCAGCCTTTCATGAATGATTTTCATTGGTCATTGATCTAAGCGTACTTCTGTTATAGTTTAATGGATCAACTTAATTGAAACAGGTAAAAAATAGAGGGGTGTCCATTTTCCTATTGCAAGCAGGAACGTTAGGAACCCTTTCAGCAATATGGAATGCTTTCCCCTTGTTCGTCAATAATGGATGGGGCGAGAAGTCAAATATTGATTTTCTAGAGAAACATATGGGTGCTTCATTTGAAGAACGTCCACAGCCGTGGGTCACAAACCTTACTACTGATGACATTCATTCTGGAGATTTTCTTGCTATTTCAAAAATTAGAGGTACCTGGGGCGCTTTTGAGACTTTAGAGAAATGGGCAACGGGCTCTTATGCTGGCCATACTGCTGTTTGCTTGAGAGATGCTGAAGGAAAACTATGGGTTGGCGAATCTGGAAATGATAATGACAAGGTGGTGGAATTTTTAAAATATATTTTTCTGATGATGTTTAACTCGCTGTTCCCAAATTCTTGTGTTCCTCTATAGTCTTTAAAAATGTTATTGATTAACATCACATTTGCTTCTCTTCCCGTAGTTTAGCACGTTATCTAACAAAATTAACAATCATCCAGACAGGAATTTACACATTGAGAATTCATTCATAATTCATAGTAAATTTCATTGTTAATGACTCATTTTTGCACCAATTTTGTTGTTTGTGCTTCCTTTCAGGGAGAAGATGTGATTGCTATATTACCATGGGATGAATGGTGGGAGTTTGAGCTGACAAAAGACAACACCAATCCACATATTGCAGTGCTGCCTTTGCACCCTGATCTCCGAGCCAAGTTTAACGAGACTGCTGCTTGGGAATATGCACGAAGCATGGAAGGAAAATCTTATGGTTACCACAACCTAATATTTAGCTGGATAGACACAATTGATGGAAATTACCCACCACCCGTGGATGCTCATCTGGTAGTGCATGCTATTTTTTCTCTTACCATTTTTTTGTTTGCCCTATTATCTTGAAGGTGTTCCACATATACCCTTACTTTCTAAACCCTCTGGTTTGCGAGTATAGTCATCTCGGCTTAGGCTAAACTATGTCCTATGAAAATAAATAGAAAAATCACAACAAACAGCTAACTTAAATCTGAATTTCGGTTGATCAGCTAATGCGGTATCGCTGGGCACATGAAGTGAAATTTGATGAAGCCTTGATTTCATACACAGACTATTTAGCAATCTTTGTGAGTTGCTAATTGAAATAATAGAGGCCTCAAACTATTTTAGGTCTCATAGCTGCAGGTTTCATGTACTGGACACTATATAGATATTCATACAGGGGTGTTTTGAATCTTAGTGTGATGTTGTCAGTGAATCCATGGAGATTCATTTGACTGGTAGAAATATGCTACTATGATTCACGTGTTCCATATAATTACGTAATTATGCATGTGTGCTGAAGCAGTAAGTATTTGATTGGATTAGTATCTCTTGACAGCTGAATATAAACTTTATTTTAATGTAAAAAACTTAAGTACTGTATGATCATTTGTGAGATTGAAGTTAAGCTACGAAATATCACGTGAGACAATTGATATTAGAAAGTTGTTGATGATGAAGGGTGAGGGATAATAATAGGAACTATGGCACTAACAATTTACAAGAAGCAGAAATGACAGGCATTTTGTAGATAAACATGGTAGTTGTGGTACTTGGTTTTTGTGTTATCGATTGTATGCTTTTGTGTTATGAAATTACATGTTACTACTTTCTGTTATCGTTGTTTACAAACATGGCTGGGTGGTGCAGGTGGCTTCTGTCATGACTGTTTGGAACCAAATAGCGCCTGAATATGGTTCTAACTTGTGGAACGAAGCCTTAAACAAACGACTTGGAACTCAGGTTATATATAAATTTTGATCACTTCCATGAAATGCCTCTTTTCATTGAGACAATTAGTAGACTAAATATTATTGAAGCAGGTGCTAGGTATAATATGTTTCTCGTTTAATAGCTATTTAAAGTGGATCAAATTCCGTAATTACAAAGATTGACATAAAATTCAATATTGAATGCTGTTCCATTTTGTTCCACGCAGAACCTTAGTCTTCCTGATATACTTGTTGAAGTTGAAAAGCGTGGATCCTCTTTCGCCAAATTGTTGGCTATTCCAGAGCAAGATGACTGGGTTTATAGCGACGGCAAGTCAGCATCATGTGTTGCTTTTATTCTTGAAATGTACAAGGAAGGAGGACTATTTGGTGAACTTGCAAACTCGATTCAGGTTACAGAGTTCACGGTGAGTTTGTCAGATAGATTTTGAAGTATTCTCAGTTTTCCTGATTTGGTTGGTTGCTTCGGCATTTGCCTTGGCCATGTACTTGATGAATCTTAAACTACCTTTTCGCCTTTTCTGTTTAGCATGCATGTCTCTTCTAACAAAGTTATCTTTCTATGTCGGACTCCAGTTCTAGAGTTTCAGGAATTGATGTCGTTTATTGTTGGAACTGCAGATAAAAGACGCTTATACTCTCAACCTTTTCGAAAACAATTCAAGCCGGTTGCCTAAATGGTGCAATGCCGATGACACTATGAAGCTTCCTTTCTGTCAAATTCGAGGTAAGTACCGTATGGAACTACCTGGATACAATAGTATGGATCTGTACCCCCATATGAACGAAAGATGTCCATCTATGCCTCCGAAGTACTACAGACCTCAAGGTTGTTGACGAGGTTTTCCCCATCTTCCTCTGTAAGTATCACAGAGGTCAGTATTGTTGAAAACATAAATACGAGTCAGCTTCTTCTAACAGCTTAAGCTTTTAGACGAGATGGTCACACACTTCACCATCATATTGCATGTAGTTTTCACTCATCGAGCAGTTTCCGAGGGGTTGTACAATGCCTAGGATACACAAGCTGAGGTTGCTATTAGCCATTTATGTTGCTCTTATTCAAGAGTTTGTACAAAGTTTGACAACTTCCTTTAATTTTTATTTATACTAAGCATGTTGTTGTTATGTAGCTTTTTGTGGAACGAAATCGGGAAAATGAATCCCGAAGAATTTGTAGCAAGTAGCACGTAATCGTGGAATTAATTGAGGTGCACGTAAATTTATATTTGCTTATTTATTCAATTCCAAACAAGTTTGGAAATACTCATTTCTTTTACTGTTCACTGCAACGACCGAAGCCTTTTTGGCCAAGTGCAAGTCAATTCCATTTATATATAAATAACACTATTTTATTATAACGACCACGATTTATCTGAAATCGATATTTCAGTTATAATTTTCTAGTTGATGTTCAATATCTACTTTAGAAAATTCATTTATTTATCAAGTTGTGATTTTTCACTTAGTGTTTGTTAGTCATATTAAAGCAATACTCAATTCAAAGTCATATTAGAGTACCTGACAAACAATAGTGGACGGAGGAAGTATTATTTTATTATAGCAATTACTTACTTCGTCTCAATTTATGTGACACTTTTCGAATTTCGAAATTCAAACAGGTCTATCTTTAAAATATTTTGAATTGTCAATCATTATGACTTATAATATTTTTAAAATAGTTTATAAATATATAAATTTCATCTCAATTAAAATAGAAGATTCCTCGTGTAAATTATCGATCAAACTTAAACTGTTTGACTCTAAAAATGAAAAGTGTCATATAAATTGAGACAGAAAAAGTATGATTTATCTGAAATCAATGTTTCAAGTTATAACTTTCTATTTAATATCCAAACCAATATTATTTCAAGTTACGAAAACAGTGTTTAAAGAGATAAAAATTCAACCATTTCACTATAATTCATGACGATTAAAACGTCACAACATATATTACATTATAAGTCCTTTTTTTTGGTATTATTTTAATTTTAGTATGTATCGAACTTTTTTTTTTCTTGAATTTGCATAAAAGCAAAATTACGTGATCAGTACTGACGATGATGAAATATTTGTTATTAGTATATTCGAGGAATTTTCTTTTCTATCAATTACGTAATATAGACGAAAACGTAAATTGACAAAAAAAAACTAAAAACAAAGGAAAATAAAAGAAAAGAAAAAAATTCCTTTTTTTTTCCAGGATAAAAATTATTCTGTATATTGAAGCAAAAATATATCCTATTGATTGAGATAAATGAAACTAATTAAATAAAATATTATCAAAACTGAGAAAATGACAAAAATAGTACCTTATATTTAAGACTAGAGTTAAAATAGTTTCTTTTAACTGTTTCAATTCTATAATTTTATCAAAAGTTCAGTATTTTTAGCATCGTCAAATATTTACCTGATTTTATCTTTAAATTTAACTGAAATTATGGGATGAAAAATAGTTTGAATTTGGAACTTACATTTGTTATCATTTTCGGAATTTCTATATTTTTTTATTAATCTTTAAAGTTTAGTGTAGCCTTTTGAGGTGCAATTTATATTAATTTTTTTGATTTATAACTTATAACATAGAGTTGATCTTTTGGGTAGGGGATATGATAAAGGTTGTAGCAAATATGAACTATTCTGTAATTTCAAAAAAGATAAAAGTTACAAAGTCAAAAATCATAAATGTAAACATGTTTTTAATTTCACCTAAACACTAGCAAACTGCTTTAAAAATTATTTTGATTTAAAAGTACCTAAGAGCTATCAGTACATTTTATCACGGAGACAAATAACAAATATATTCCTGAACTATCGTAAATGCTATGCAAATATTTTTGGGTTAAAGGTGCCCATATTATCCAAAAACTAGAGCATATATGTCTTCACTCCAACGGAGGACTAAATAAGGACATGCGACACAATCTTATCCGTCGATATGATATTTATTAAAAATATCGGATCGGTGAATAAGATTATGATACATGTATTCTCTGTTAGTATAAAATTTATATATGTTCTAGTTTTTGGACGATAGGACACCAATGTCTCAAAACTATAATGTATGATGAAGGTACCTGCATATTATTTACAATATTTTGAAGGTATATTTGTTCTTTTTCCCTCTATTATATTGCATATTTTAGAATACGCAAACTTATTTGATATTTAAGACAAACCTTTGTTTTAACTTATTTTCGTTAAATCTCGTTTCAATTTATTTGTCTTAATTTTTTTATCAGTTCAAAAGAGAGGATCTCTTTTGCTTTGTCAACAACGATCCACCCATTTTTCGACACATGAATTGTGGGACCTTTCTTGATATAAAAGTTGAAAAAAAATAATTAAAAAAAGTAAAAATTGTGCGTTTGACAGCATTAAATATGCATTTATATTTAAGAGAGAGAAGATGAAAAAGGTTCTTGGATTTATTTTCTCTTTTACAAAGGAGCTGGAATAAAATTAAAAATAAGTAATAAATATGCACTTATATCTAAGAGAGAAGATGAAAAACGTTCTTGTATTTATTTTCTCTTCTAGACAGGAGCTGGCAAAACATTAAAAGTAAATAGGGGCTACAATATTAAATGTTAACTTAAATATTTACTTATATCTAAGAAAGAGAAGATGAACAAGTTTCTTTTCTCTTCTTCAAAGGACAAAAAAAATGAAGAATTATCTACATTCGAATGTTCGAAGGAGAAAAAAATCAGCAGTATCTATATACGTTATAAATTTTTCTTCATATTTCTTGAACTCTTTAATACTATCAACACAACTAAATTAAAGGTTGCATTATATTTGACAATAAATCTCTATGGATCTTCTTGCTTGCATGTTACTTGTAATTCAAAATACAAAAAAATAATATTTATTACATTGATTTTTATGCTTCAAATAACAAAAATTAAGATCTGCACCAAAGATCAAATTGAATTTTCTTCAAATATCTCTTTGTTTGATTGTTGACTCTACATGCAAGCTCCAAATTGTGAATTCAGATTTTGAGTCAAAAATTGAGGGAAAATGCTTGATGAATCTCCATGTAACTGCATATTTGATATAGAAATAAAACATATCAAGATTAGTATATGTATGAATACAATAATAAACAATGAAAAAATTATTTAACTAATTAAAGAGAGAACAAACCTCAAAACTTAATCTCATAGATTCATGTTGTATTTGTTGCATTGAGACTGATTACATGTCAAAATTTACTGTTTTTTCATGTTTTTGTCCTGTTTTGCTTTTAAATGTTACCTGTAATGTCTTTTTTCTTTTTTTTTTCTCACCTTTTGGCTTCATTCTTGAATATCCATTTCCCTTTCCTTTTTTTTCTTAATTGGATCCAATATTCGATCTTTGGCCCCAATTAAAGGATCAACGGATGAATCAAATTTGTGTCTGTTTTTGTTACAATTTTCACCATACAGTTCACTTTTATGCTTTGTAATCTCAACTCTTGCTTGGTATAAATACCTTCTAGCAATTTCTTCCGAATCTATATCATTTGCAGCTAATGTCATGACAGTAAATGATTCTTTCATTAACCCGTTCAAACGCACTGCCATAGAAGATTGTTGTTCCCTTCTTTTTGGAGTACTCCGCAAATCCTTTCTCATGCTTAACATTCTTAGATCATCTTTTCAAAATGTATTTCTCCAAAATAGAAGTAAAATTCAAGTCAAAGAACAAAACTTTAAGTGCATGACAACATAACCAACCCATGGATTCAAACATATGACAACTACAAATAATAGAATTGCCAAGAGCATTGAATTGAACAATTTCAGTATTTTCACTTTCACCTTTTAAAATTATATATTTTGTTAGACTCCCTTCAGTTTCAACATTGATTGCTCTTTTGGTTGTCCCTTGTAGAAATTCATGTTGAAATCTTGTGTAGATTCTCCTGGTATACACCCTAGCAACATGCTTTAATATCCCACAATCTTCAATGAAAATTTTAGGATCACCTCGAGATTTATAATCCTCTATAGCTTCAATGTCACGCATTTCAATTGTCCGTTGCTCATAATGCTTTACAAACTCCGTTATACTCATGTCTTGCATGACATTTCAGTGAAGACTCCATTTGTGCTCTCACTTCTTTGGGTCGATTTGATATCTGCTGGGAAAGTAGAACGGCTAAATACAGGACACCATTTTTTTCTCAGATCATACAACTTTTGAAGCCAAGTATTACTTGCACAATCCCAATCATCTATCATTTTTTTCCATATTAACTCAAATTCTGATTCTAAATTGCACCTCCACAAGAGAGTATTAAAGCAGTATCGAAATCCTGATTTAAAATAAAGTTGCGGTATATTTTTTTGAGCATTTCTATCAATGTGCCATTCACACAATCTATGACATGTTCCAGGAAAAACTTCCTTAATAGCAAAAGTTATGGCAGGAGCTTATCAGTAAAGATTATTTTTGGTGTTTTCCTCCCATTGCTTTCAGGAATGTTTGAAAAAGCCAAACAAAAGAATCACTTGTTTCATTGCGTAAAAATGCACATCCAAAGAAAGTACTTTTCCAGTGGTTATTCACACCGATAAATGGAGCGCAAATCATGTCATATCTATTTGTACGATAAGTAGTGTCAAAAATCATCACATCTCCAAAACACTCGTAGTGCAATTTAGATATACTATCTCTCCAGAAGAAATTACACAATCTGCCATCTTCATCAACTTGGAAAGAATAAAAAAAGTTTGAATCCTCTGATTGTAAATGCATAAAATGATTTATCATGGTTTGAGCATCTCCACCACTTATCATATTCCTCTTATGTGCTTGTATAAAGTTATGAGCATCTTGTTCAATAAATCCCGCATTTTCAATTCCAGCTTCGTTAAGAAAGTATCTAACCATTTTTTTGTTTGAATACCGACATCCACCATAGAACCAAGAATACTTTTAGTAGCACTTGTAAGCTTACGACCCGATTGTATGAAATGTTTCAAATTATCTTCTATCATTGGATGACTATGCACATCATTGAATTCACATACTTCCCACAACCCATTTGAAATTTTGAATTTTATACGAGCCATACAACCACATCTATATTCTAATCTCTGTCGTTTTCTTTCTTTAAAAAGAGAGCTAATCAGATTTTCCTTCACAAGCACAAAGAAATAACCGTCTAGTTACTTCTTTATTTATGTTGTAAGTCTTTGCACTTTTTCGAACGCCAAAACCTTTGGCTAGAGCATATGAATTATATGCATTGTAAGATTCTTCTTTAGAATTAAATTTCATACCAATCTCAAAAGCAAAGTTCTTGTTAATGCTATAAACATTGTTTGCTTTTGTATCGTTGTTATTAACATTGAAATCTACAATAATAATTTTATTTTTTGAGTATCAAAACTTAAGAAATAGATAAAATTATAAACATTTACTTAATAGAGAACCTTCACACTCGAATTAAGAAAATATCATATAAATAAAGTGTATTATCTTCTTGAAGAGAAGACCCTTTATCAATATGTATGTCCTCCATTTTTTAAAATTTAAAGCAAAATCTGCACAAGAAACAAATTATATTATTAAGAAATTATATTTTTCAAATATTACCTTAGCACATAAAAATACTAAAACATGTCTTTTATTTTACTATACATTTCAAATTTAATTTAATATTATGTGATCACCATTAAATTTGAATGCAAAATTTCTTGATATTACTAATACTAATATTTCTTATGGCAGGAACTTTCTACCACGCATGAAGATCATTTAAGACAACAATGAATGACGCACAAAAGTTTACATAGATAATTTTTGTCACACAATCTTGAGCATTTTGAACAAGATATGTAATATTCTATTTTCAAGATATGTATTAAAATATGTTTATCTATATGTATAATGAGGATTATCAATAAACAACTTTTCATTCTATTTAAAGCTTTAGTAAAAAAATGTAATATCATTGAATAAATATGTATTTTAATTATTTTTATTTTGTTTCATTTGACTTTATTTTCAAAGTACACATATTGACCCATAATCGATATATCGAAAAATGGATGAAGCGTCGCTCAACTTTAATTGGTTGGATCTCTACCGCCATAAAATTTTTCATCAACAACGAAAAAAAAAAAGTATTTCAATGTACGTATGCTCAAACGACCTTTTTGTCATTTTCTCCTGAATATACCGAAATAAATAAAACTGGAAAAGATCTTCACGTAAGCAAATTTTCATATAAAATGGTGAAAAAATCCATTTTCTATGAGCTCTAGAGTCCCAACAATTTTCTTGATATTGAACAAACGGAGCTTCCATTGAAGACTTCCATGGCTGTAATCTTGAAAAATCACAGCTTTATCACTTTCTTGTTTCTTTTTCAGTTTGTTTCATGGCAGATTCATGGGTTTAAAACACCATTTCATCCAAAAGATGTTTTGCCTTTATTACCAAGACAAGTTTCATGGCCTATACTAAACTCCCTTTACAGTGCAGTAGATATTCTGCCCTCTTTTGTTGGGGGTGCTTCAATTGAAGGGAATAATACATTGGAGTGGAAAGGTGCTTGCTTTTTCAAGAATATTGCTTGGTTGGAGCTTCACAACAAATCTAAAAGTCAATTTGGTGGAGGAACCCTTCATATCAAGGTTTTCCCCAAATCTATTTAGCTATTTGTTCAAGTACTTACTTTAAAAATGATATATTTGGGGGTAAGAGTAGGGGTAGGGGAAGGGGATTACAAGATGGGGAATTGAATCTTTCACCAGGGTGAAAGTTTAGCTTGTCAATCAACTGAGTTATTAAGATTTTCTGTTCAAGTAACTAATTTGCTATTGCTATTTTTCGAAATTTCATATTGTTTTGTTGTATCTTTAATCGTTTTTCTTATGTAGAAGTTCTTGGATATGTGTTTATTGATTGAGTGCAACCTTATACCAAAGAAGAGTTTTTTGATAGTTATAGCTTATAAGTCAATATGGTTCTTTATTGGGGAGGTTGGGAACTAAGGCGGATCCAAGATTTGAATTTTATGGGTCCCCTAACGACTCAAGTTAATATACAGTAATAACTAGGTTCATGGTCAAATATTTATGGATATTTGGTGGATTTCTTGTTACAAATGCAGGGCTTTGGCAAAAGTTATTGGGCTCACATGAACTCGTAATAGTACCGTAGATCTATACTTCATTTTGTTCCTTTTTGTAAATTGGATGTGAAAAATGAAACCTTTTTACTTGTTTTTTTTAGTATTTTTCTGTTAAGATTAGTTGTTAAAGTTACACTTAAGTATATCGTGTTCACCAGTAGACTTATAGTCTGGTTAGAGACTTGTATAAATATGAGATCCTCTTGATTTAGAGAAGAGAAATCGATAATTTGCCTTGAAATACAGATGGAGCGGAATGGATGTAGAGGATTTATATAGCTGCACACAATTAGGTGGGATTGAGACATAGTTGATTGATTCATTGATTGTGCTTAGTATATTTTCTTTTTGAGTACATTTACGGGGAATATTGATCTTGGTGATTCGCTGCTGGTCCTGGTTATCCTTTGCTATGTGATATCTCTTGATTGGTAGCCTAGATGTGGAAAAATAGGTGGAAGTAAACATAATCTTGATTCTTTGCTCTACTCCTCTTCGTGGGGAACTCCAAAAGCTGACTTGTATCTGATTAATGTTATTCACTGAAACTTTTCCCCCCGTGTGGATGAGAGGCATCTTTTTACGGAATCCCAGTCTTTGCATTGACTATATGTAGGTAAAATTTAGTTGAATTGTAGCTCAGCTATGTTGGAAACCAATGTTATGGTGTTTGTTGAGAGTGGAAACATTTTGGAAGGCTAAATCTGTATGCATTATTAATAATGATTATTTGTTTTCGGCATAGTATATGGGATTGGGTATTGATGAAAATTATAAATTGTATTTTTTACTTGCTTTATAATTCTTTTGTGCCTTCTTTTCCAACGTTTGGATGGAAAGACTTCCCATTATAGTGTCAATGCTTTATCAGTGGGATTCTTTTACTTCTCCATATATCAATGTTTGTATTCAAATTAAAATATTTTGCAGGTGAGCAATGCACACAGTTGGACATGTATGGACCTTTACGTCTTTGCAACCCCATATCGTGTAACATGGGACTACTACGTATTGTCTCGTGAACATACTCTTGAAATCAAAGAGTGGGAGTCTCAGGCTGAGTTAGAATATGTGAGTCCTTATCATTTCTTAAATGAAGTTAGAAGGGCACTAATTTAAGCATAATTCATGATACTAATGGATTAAAATTGAAACAGGTCAAACATAAAGGTATCTCAATTTTCCTAATGCAAGCAGGAATGTTAGGAACCCTTTCAGCACTATGGGATGTTCTTCCTTTGTTCTCTAATACTTTATGGGGTGAGAACTCAAATATTGGTTTTCTCAAGAAACATATGGGTACTTCATTTGAAAAACGTCCGCAGCCATGGGTTACCAACCTTACTAATACTGATGACATACATTCTGGAGATTTTCTTGCATTATCAAAAATCAGAGGTCGCTGGGGTGCTTTTGAGACTTTAGAGAAATGGGTATCGGGAGCTTATGCTGGCCATTCTGCTGTTTGCTTGAGAGACTCTGAAGGAAAACTATGGGTTGGCGAATCTGGAAATGAGAATGATAAGGTAGAGTCCTAAACTATTATGTTTTCACATTATGTTATTATTTGGTGTTTACTCTTTCTTATATTGGGGAGCAAGGGCAATATCTGCTACACAATAAAGAAATTGAAGATTAGAAGGAGAATTGTGATAGAGAGAATATTATCTCATCTCTTTTCATACGAACGGCAATGTCTGCTACGGAATAGAGAAATTGAAGATTAGAAAGAGAATTGTGATAGAGAATATTATCTCATCTCTTTTCGTACTTTCTTGTTCATGTTCCTTAAAAACTTCAAGATTTATGTTTAGGGAATTCTGGATTTTTGACAAAGTAATAAGGAGCATTGATAGCGAATCAAACTTTTAGGGAATAAAGGGCTCTATCTCAAATGAATAAAAAAGAAAGAGATAAAAGTGATACACGTTGGAACAATTAATTTAAGGGATTAAAGTGACATTCAAATCAGCAAACTTTAGGAAAAAAATATCTCAAGTTTGTGATTGTGGTCTCGCAAGCCTTAAGCGACACTTTTTGTGGCGTATACAGCTATAGATATCAGTATGATTATTACAAATTTTTTGATAAGGCTATGAATATTACAACGTTGACTTCAAATATCACGTTGTATGAGTATCATATTAAAAGGTATGATCCTCATTCAACAGTTGCATAAACTTAAAGCGCAACTAACTAGATTGCAACTTGTGGACATGCAATAGACACATATCCAACGCATTAACAAATAGAAAGGGAGGTCTGTTTGCTGTGGTTCTGGGTATTTGACTCGGCCCAGGCACCTTGGGGGAGGTTGAAGATTAAGAAAATTTCTATGCATGAATGACCATATATTTGATAACGAAATCTCTATATCATATTTGCACCAATTTTATTCTTCACATTTCCTTTCAGGGAGAAGATGTTATTGCTATATTGCCTTGGGAAGAATGGTGGGAGTTTGAGGTGAAAAAAGATGATTCCAATCCACATATTGCGTTGCTGCCTTTGCACCCTGACCTCCGTGCCAAGTTTAATGAAACTGCTGCTTGGGAATATGCAAAAAGCATGGCAGGCATGCCTTATGGTTACCACAACTTAATATTTAGCTGGATAGACACAATTGATGGAAATTACCCCTCACCCTTGGATGCTAATCTGGTAATGCATATTATTTTACGGTACAGTCTTGCCAATTTTGTGCTTACAGCATTATATGAAGCTGCTTGCTTTCATACGGTCCTCTACTTCCTGATTCCTCTGGTTTGTGACTATACTCAGCTGTTCTTTGCTGGATTATGTCCTCACAAATAAACAAAATAATTACTAATAGAGGGTAACATAGACCTCAGCATATTTAGTTGCTCTGCTAGTGAAATAATATTGTTGGACATGAAGTAAAATTGGGTAAACGCATGCATTTCACACACTGGTTTCATGTATCAAACAGTATCAAAATTTCCATAAGGGTAATATCCATTTGAATTTTGACTTGATTTTATCATCAGTTTCTTCTCACAGAGCTTCATTTCACTGCTATTAACTATCTATAATGAGTCTAGTGTTGCATAGAACTCCACAAAGTATGCATGTGAAACTTAAGCAGTAAATAGATGATCGGTTAATATTTCGTGTCTCGTGAGAGCTAAAATAGTATTTTGGTGTAAGAAACTTGAAGCACCATAGAGTCGTGAATGAGCTTGAAATTACTCTTTGTGATATGAGATAGGCAGTTTGAATCAGAAATTAGGAGGATGAAGGGTGAGGAGTGGGAAGAGACGATAACGACATTAAGCAAGTAGAAATGCCAGGCGTTATAGATAAAGTGGACCATGTGGCACTTGGTTTTTGTATGTTCAATAATTGCTACTGTATTCCTGCAAATTGGAAGTGGCAGAGTGGCCTTGGTACCACGCTGCACTGAGATTCAGCCATTAGTCGCTCTCCTATTCATATTTTTTTTAAAAAAATAAAAAGATTCCTGCCAATTAAAAATTAACGTGTTACTTTATAAAATTGTTGCTGATGTTTAAGTGATGTGTGGTGCAGGTTGCTTCTGTCATGACTGTTTGGAACCACCTTCAGCCTGCATATGCTGCGAACATGTGGAATGAAGCCTTGAACAAGCGACTCGGAACTAAGGTTATGTTTTTGTATAATCACATTCATGAGATGCTTCTGTTTTTTGAGATAAAAACGGTGGATAATACACTATTTAAGCAGCTGATTGAGTAACTAATTTAAATATCAGAATACTGTATTTACAGAGATTGATGGCATAAAGCCATTGTTATACTGAAAATATACTGTGCTTTGTGAACTCTCATATATCTCAAGCGAAACTAAGTTAGTGTAGACCTCTATGACTGACTTGACATATACTACATGCTGATCTATATTGTTCCATGCAGAACCTTAGTCTTCCTGATATTCTTGTGGAAGTTGAAAAGCGTGGATTCTCTTTTGCCAAATTGTTGGCTATTCCAGAGAAGGATGATTGGGTTTATAGTGATGGAAAGTCGACATCATGTGTTGCTTTTATTCTTGAGATGTACAAGGAAGCAGGGCTATTTGGTGAATTTGCAAGCTCAATTCAGGTTACAGAATTCACGGTGAGTTGGTTTCCAGGACATTTGCATGATCTGTACTTAGATGAATCTAAAACTGCTTTTCCTTTTCTCTTGGTTGCCTTTTTGTGGATGGCGGGTGTTCTTTTTGTTGGGGGTGGGGAGTTTCAAATGTTTGTATATGTAGTGAGGTATCTTGCACTCGTTCTTCCTATTATTCTTCACATTCCTACTAAATACTCCCGTTGTCCCAATTTATGTGACACTTTCCTATATAGTCAATCCCAAGATGAATGACATATTTCCTTATGTGGCAAATGTTTATTGATACTATTTTACTCATGTTGGGTCCCACTTATTTGGGAAAATGTCGACAGAAGTGTATTCGTCTATTTAAAAATTCATTTATTTTAGGGGTATTTTGAACATTGCAAAGTCTTTCCAGTATTTCTTAAACTCTGTATCCATTCAAACTACATCACGTAAATTGGGATGGAGGGAGTACATGTTTTCAGCAATCCTTGCTACAATTCTGTATTAGTTCCAAATAAGCTGGTGTACGCATTGTTTGGGTTGTCTAAAGTTCAAACATTGTGTCCATTGTCCACTTCCCTAAAATAGGAAGTTTTTTACTGTACTCTTGCATACGTTTCAGTATCTTAGTGCCAAAAAATGTGGAAGTTAGGAACCAAATTTTAAACCAGAAGTATTACAATTCTTGGAAAGTTATCCAATCCTCTATCTTAATATTGCTCATGTTTGTGAAACTATTGCATCATTCTTTTATCATTCAGAAAAAAGAAAATTACAATTCTTGCACTACTTGTTTGCTGCTGACCCTGAGGTCTAATGGGTCATCTAATTGAAAAGCACATGGAAGTATCATGTTGGATTCAACTTTCTGGAGTTCGAAAAGTGACATATTTATTGCTGGGATTGCAGATTAAAGATGCTTACTCTCTCAAGTTTTTCGAGAACAATTCAAGCCGGTTGCCAAAGTGGTGCAATGCAGATGATAATGTGAGCCTTCCTTTCTGTCAAATTCGAGGAGAGTACCGGATGGAACTACCTGAATACAATAGTATAGATCCGTACCCCCATATGAATGAAAGATGCCCATCTATGCCTCCGAAATATTTCAGACCACAAAGTTGTTGACAACGGCTTTCCTATCATCCTCGTAATCTCAGAGGTTAGAAGCATATAGTTTTTCACTCATCAGTTCTCAGGTTGTATACTTGTAGTACAATATCCTAGAATGCACAAGGTTGCTGATGACTATATACATATATGTTGCTCTTATCTAATAGTTTGTACAAAGTTTGGTGTTACACATCCTGATCAATGTTGCACAGGACAGAATCCTAGCTTGACAAGTTCCACATTTTAATTCAGATTTATACTTAATGAGCTTGGGATAAATGAATCCAAAAGAACTTGTATATATGGAAAAGAGTTGGTATTCTAAGTGGATGTTAATTATTTTTTCTGCCTTTGTAACTTAAGATATCTACACTCAATTTTTCTATAGTAAAGTTGTTTCAGTGCCAACCTCAAAATTTTGACAAATTACCCAAGAATCAATTACATAACATGAAAGGACTAACAAGTGCTCAAATATGCCCCTGAAAAGTTTCATCTTTCCTGCTCTCGTTTCTCTATTCCATTTTTCAAACTGCTTGGAGATGCTTTGTTGTAAGTTGGGGTCTATTGAAAATAGCCTCTCTAACCCTACGAGGTAGGGTTAAGGTCGGTCTACACTATCCTCCTCATACCCCACTTGTGGGATTACACTGGGTATGTTTGGAAAATTTCATCTTTCCTACTCATTTCTGAATTCCATTTTACAAACTGCTTGGAAATGCTTTATATAAGCCGAGGGTCAACTGAAAATAGCCTCTCTATCTCTACGAGGTAAAGTTAAGATTTGCATACACTCTACTCTCCTCGGACCCCACGGAAAATTTTATCTTTTACATCCAACTTTTAGTTTTCAAGTTTCAGTAAACAAAAGTTGTATAACTTTAAGCTTCATAGGAAAAAGAAGAAGTTATATAACTTTTGAGCTGTAATAGCTAAATCTAGAGAAAAGAAGAATTGTGCTTATGCATGTTGAAGTTCCAATTTCTCATATCTAATTTTTAGCCCTTTTAACTTTCAAATATAAAGTTTCAATAATCGCGGCTGGATTGTCAGGCCTTAAAAGTGTACATCTTTTGACATGAATACATCATAATATAGTGAGTATTCCCCTTAGGAGATTCAAATTTGATGTCAAACCCAGTCTAGTTTTAGTGTACTTTTAACAGCAATGTATCATAATATGGAGTCTTGAGGTTGACAAAACTCACTTCCTGTTGAAGAAGAATGTGTGATTGTATGATTGAATTCATTGAATTATAGAGGTTTCCTGGGAACGATTTGGATGGGAAGTCCTTGAGTTGGTACAGGCATTGGGTCCCTGCTGAAGAAATCATCTGTACAGCATAGCTTCCATGTGAAATGTGTTACTAGGTAATGGATTGTGACCAAGGTTTCAATCTTCGCAAACTCGTATCCAGGACATATACGGGTTCCCCCTCCGAATGGAACAAAGTTGTAAGGAGGCAAAGATGCTGAGTTCTCAAAACGTGCTGGATCAAATTTCTCTGGTTCTTGGAAAATGCTGCTATCCATATGTGTCTTAGTCGTTACCCAGAATATCTATGTGCAACCATGAGCAGTGGTCAAATTTGGGTTATGGCAATAAGAAGATTACTGAGTACTACCAAATTAACAGATTGAAGAATGGAGATCAAAGATGGGAATTCTGATCTTACTTGCCATCCTTTCGGAATGAGGTAGCCACCATACTCAATGTCTTTTACAGTCTGCCTGAAGTTTCCGAAAATGGGAGGGAACATTCTCATTGTCTCCATTGCCACTCTCCATGTGTATTTCATCTTGCCAAGGTCTTCCCAAGTTAGGGACTCTCCAGGTGACTTGGTCTCTGCTATCTCTTCTTGTTCTGTGTTCCCTCCCACAAGCTTATTTAGAAGAAACCCAAAAGATAGAGTGACTGGAGTCTGAATGAAGTTCAGAAGAGTTCTTACCTTTAAGGACAGCTGTGTAGATGTTTGGATACTTTGCTAAAAGTCTTACGATGAAAGTTATCAAGACAGATGAAGTGTCATATCCAGCAACCATTATGAGCATGACGTTGTGAATGATCTCAGTTTCAGATATGAGTTCTTGGTTGTTCTCTCCACGGATGCTGAGCAAACAGGTGATGAGATCCTGATGGGATGAAGCTAAGTTGTTGTCAAACTCATGGTGTTTCTCAGAAACAAGCTGTTTCAGCATTTTCTGGACATCTTTGCTTGCCTTGAGGCTGCAATTGAAGCGCGTAAAAGGCAAGTTTATAGGGATTGACCAAATTCCTTCTATCATCTGCTGGAAATAATGAATCATTTGGTCTCTTTGAGCTCCACGTTCAAGCCCGAAAAGGAGAGAGCAAATAATGTTGAAGGTGAGTGTCTTCATCAAAGGTAATACCTATCATCAACACAAAAGTTAGTTGTAAATGTCTTAGGTTACATGCAAAAATAGTGTGTGTGTGGGGTGGGGGAGGGGGGGTGGGGTGGGGGGGTTGGGGGTGGGGTGGGGTGGGGTGGGGGAGGGGGATGACAAACCTTAATTATTTGCTTGTCTTTCCAGTAAGTCTCGACATGGATTCTGACTTCTTCTTCCATCTTTCCAACATAACGCTTAAGACAATCTGGCTTCAAGAACGATACCAGGGCATCTCTAACCCGTTTATGATCTTCACCATTGAGTTCCAAAAGGCAACGATTGCCCAGAATCATCTTGACTGACTGTGGCTGCTGATTAGTGAGGACAGAGCAATCACTGGTAAATACAAACTTGTTAGCAGCCTGTCCATAAATGAATACAGTGGGCTTGCCAAAGAGGCTTAGCTTTGAGATAGGACCATATCTCTGTACTCTTTCTTCAAGCCATTTCTCTGCTGTGTTGGCTTTCATTGCCCTTAGCATCCCAAAACTTTGACCGATGATCGGAAATCCAAGGGATCCTGGTGGAACCCTCGTCAATGATCTCCTCCTCCGAACAAGGAGGAGGAATACCGGGAGTAGAAATAGGAAAATAGTTACTATAAAGTTCATGATTGAAGGTATAAAGGTAATGAGCTTAGGAAGTAGAAGTATTTTATATAATTTTCTTGTGTTGTTAACTTTGTTGGTTTCTGGAAAAGTATCTCAGCTCCAGTATGGTATCTTATAACACAAATATGCCATATCTAGAGATACCAAACTATACTTTTCAGTAATTATGGTATAAGCCACATCTAGATATGCCAAACTATACTTTCCAGTGATTGTGGTATATACCACATAGAGATATACCAAACTATACTTTAACTCGACCAACATGTCGTACAGGAAGAGTGTTGGTAAATAGGACAATTGTGGTTTATTTTATAATTGAAAACAAGTAGTGCAGAGTCCAAATCAATCATGTCATGATAATGGTGATGATCTTTACATCTGATAATTTATTTGATAAATTGATACAACATAGGTACTTTGTCCAGTACTCTGGTACTTGTGTTGGTGGGAGATAGTAGGTATCTAATTGAATAGTCAAGGTGTGCACAAGTTGTTTCGGACATTATCTTTTTCTTTTTGTGTTTGAAAATAAATAATCATGATCCAATAATTGTTTTGTTAGATTGATACACCATGAAAAAGCAAAGTCAAGTGTATCACAAAACTATAGTTAAAAACTCGAAAAAGCAATCCCATTGTATTCAATAAAAGTACATTTTCAGCCGGCTGTATACACCAATTCATAAGTTTTTACATCTACTAAATCATGGTTATAAAAAGACAAAAAGATACAAAGACTTTGATTGTCGAGGTGCACAAAATTTGAAAATAGAGAATAAATATGCCATCAACCTCACATAATAGGTACAAAAACTTTTTGATAGTCGAGGTGACTCGAATATCATGGTTATAAAAAGACAAACAGATACAAAGACTTTGCTAGTCGAGATGCCCACAAGTTGGCTATGATATTACGATTATTAAAAAAAACAAAGCCTTCTCATTAGTTGATGTGCTCAAGCTAAAGCTTAAATACCATAAAGTTACTAAATAGTTGAAAGACAAAGGGAAAAACCTTATGAGTTGAGTGATATAATACACTTCAACTTATCGCATAATATTCCTCTTATGAGTCTTAAGGTTTACGAAGTCTGCTGCCTCTTTGAGAAGATTGTAGGATTGAATTTTTTGAACTAGAGAGGCTTCCTGGGAATTATTTGAATGGGAAATCCTTGAGTTGGTACTGGCATTGGGTCCCTGCTGAAGAAATCGTCTGTACAGTATAGGTTCCATGTGAAATGTGTTATTAGGTAATGGATTGTGACCAAAGTTTCAATCTTTGCAAACTCGTATCCAGGACATATACGGGGCTCCCCCTCCAAAAGGAACAAAGTTGTAAGGAGGCAAAGATGCTGTGTTCTGCTGGATCAAATTTCTCTGCTTCTTTGAAAAATGCAGCTATTCATGTGTGTTTTAGCCGTTACCCAGAATATATATATGCAGCCATTAAGCAGCGGTTAAATTTGGATTACGCCAATCAGAAAAAGACTGAGTACCACCAAAATTAACAGGTTGAAGACTGGAAAATCAAAGATGGGGATTTTGATCTTACTAGCCATCCTTTTGGAATGAGGTTGCCTCCGTACTCGATGTCCTTTACAGTCTGCCTGAAGCCTCCAAAAATGGGAGGGAACGGTCTCATTGTCTCCATGGCCACTCTCCAGGTGTATTTCATATTGCCAAGGTCTTCCCAAGTGAGTGACTCTGTGCAATACCTTCCTGGTCTGCATTCCCACAACTTATTTAGAAGAAACCCGAAAGATAAGAGTAACTCCAGTCTGAATGAAATTCAGAGGCAGTCTTACCTTTAAGGAAAGCTGCATGAATGTTTGGATTCTTTGCTAAAACTCTAACCATGAAAGTTATCAAGACAGATGAAGTTTCATATCCGGCGACCATGATGAGCATGACATTGTGAATGATTTCATTTTCAGACACGAGTTCTTGTTTATTCTCTCCAGGGATGCTGCGCAAGCAGGTGATGAGGTCCTGGTGGAATGAAGCTAAGTTGCTGTCAAACTCATGTTGTGTTTCTCTGAAATAAGTTGTTTCAACATTTTCTGGACATCTTTGCTTGCCTTGAGGCCGTGATTGCAGCGCGTAGAAGGCAAGTTTATGATCAAAGGTAATACCTATTATCATAATGCAGAGGACTATCTGGCTAACCCGTTTATGATCTTCATCATTCATTTCGAGAAGGCAACGATCACCCAGAATTATGGTTCATGGACAAATCCAGCATAAACAAAATATTAAGTGATTTTTTTTCATTTGTTCGTGGAAGAGTTAATTGATACTTGTTGTTATTGCTAATTTTGATGGACAAAATTAACTGATATTTGTTGTTGTTGCTGCTGATGGAAGCTTTAGCATATATACTGAGAGTTATGTTGGGCAAAAACCAAATGTTCACCAAACTTTGAGAAACCATTGAAAGAAAAGACAAGAAGAAAATGGAGTCCTGTTTATTAATTTTTTCCTATAATAAAGTTTGAAGTGCCACAAGACACGTGGATAACAATGAAATATAAATCCAGATTACACGTAGAAAATCCAAATACAGCAAACACTTTTTATTGAGTGAAGATTCAATTTGTCCGTCAGAAATTGTCTTTCTATCTTCTTCGAGTAGATATCGAATATTGAGGGGAAAAAAAGATGAGAAGTTGTAAATGTTTACTAGTGATAACAAACATCAAAATAAGAGTTGATCCATTGAATTCTATAAAATTGAGTATAAAATAAGAATACATTTTTAGCTTGATACATACAGTATGAAATTGGAACCCCAAAATAAATAATATGGTATTACTCAGTTTTAAGTGGAAAATGGTTTCCTCTTGTGGCAATTTTGTACAGGTAAAACCCAGTCATGAGTGCACTGCAGAAAAGTGAGAAAACAAAATAAATATAACATCAACCTCATATAAAAGATACAAAAACACTTTGATCGAGCTGCGCAAACTGGTCCAGACACCACAGATATAAGAAAATCAATTACAAAGACTATTTTAGTCGAGGTGCTCGCAAGCTAGTCCTGATATTATGATTATAACTTTTCGATAGTCGATGTGTGCAAGCTTGGCTCGAGTAATAGAAAGAGACACATTGCAACTGCAGGCCTTGTGCAATGTTACCTTATGTTGCTTGGACTCTTTAAAAATATCGTCTAGTCTGAGTCGGATCCTCAAAAAGTAGTGCATTTTCCAAGGATCCGACACTTTGCTACCGATAATCTCCATTTATTATCATCCTGTGTGATGCCTTGATTCCACACAACCTCTAACCTCTTGAACCTCACTTATGGAATTACACTGGGTATGTGGTTGTGATATGCCATGATAAAATTTGTCATACCTCACAAACCTAGTGTACTTAAAAAAGATAGACAAAATACAGCAACCAAGGAGCAAGTTGAGTATGGTATGCTTTCATTTGCAGTTACCTGATACCAGCAACAGCACCAGCCGGCATTAGTTTTGAAGTTTGCATGTACCGCTGCCCCATAACCCATGTTAACATGGCTGCACAAGCTGTTTGGAATCGAGTAAAGTGAGTGGCGCGACTATAATAAACAAAGCAATTTCATTAACAGAAGCAAAAAAGATGAGATTTTGATTTTTCTTATCTGAATCAGAAGGACATCAAACCTACCATCAGACAAACAAAAACATATTCTCTCCGCGTTAGCATTTCTATTTCGTCTAAGCAACACACCAAGTAGGAAAACTACAGAGTTCTGATCAAGGTCAAAACAGCTTATTATAGTATTACATGTACTCCCTGGAAAGCTTCAAACTTGATGAATCGACTGTTATTTTTGAGTTAAATGTTCACTTGGAAAGTTGTATTTTTGAACATTAAGATTGCAGTTGACACAACTAACTGGTAGAGAGTCCACGATTATCACAGAATTCATTCAAAGGATGGTGGTTTGCACAATACTTCTGATCATTGTTAAAGGAGATGCTGAGAGGAAACATGCATAATCATATATCTTTTGACCTTGTTTAGTTCATCATATAACATGATATTTTTGAAGTTCTCTTTTGTTAATAGTTGCTCCAAACTTCAACCAATATTAATGATCTGCTCCAACCTCCAACTTAACATCTGTGAAACACACAAGCAGATACTCGAAAGGTAAATGAACCCTAAAGGAAACCTAATAGCAATTAGATGCTAAAGTACTGTACCTTCCAATGATAGTATCCACATAAGAACAAACAGCTCACATCAAGTTTTAGGTCCAAACAAGAAACAAACACACAAGAACAAAGACACCAGGGTTGCATCTCATTTTTGCTCAGGAGAGACAGTCGATTTCTTAGAAGGACAAAAATCAAAGAAGATTTCATTCTTTAAGAGGAGAAATACTAAACTAGAACTAGTCTTCGGATCTAGTGAAGGTCTGGGGAGGCTAGAGTGTACACATGCTTTATTCCTACCTAGTTTCAAGAACAACAAGCATAAATGAGAGGCTATAACACAATCAAGAACTGTGATTCAATACTATTTCAGCACAATAAAACAGAAAAGATCCAAGCTTGGCCAATATGAGATGCAGTTTTTTTCTAATGAAATGAAAAGGGTAATACCAGTTTCAAGAATCAAGGCAAAGTATGAATTTTTGCGTTTGTGAAATGCTTGCAGACTCAAGTAACCCGCTAAGATCAGAGCAAATCCAGTACCAACACCTCCAGCAAGTGAAGCTGTGCTTCCTTTACTGGCATATCCCATGACACCACCAGTCACCAGAATTAACCCATAAGGGATCGTAAAGCAGAAATCATGCATCTTTTACCAAGATTTGATTTTTTTATTTTTTTTAGCAAATTTTTAGTCAAGATTTCAGAGATCAAAAAAGTTTGAAACTTTGGAATTGGTCGTGACTCGTGGGTTCAATGGCATATATAAAATTTGTTCCATTTGGTCTAAAATGACCTCAAGATTTGTTCTTGAATGTACAGGGAAGATGAAGTAGGCGAGGGTAATATAGTCAATGCACTAATATGACCCCCCCCCACCCCTACCCCAGGGTGCTTCTGTGCACCACACTCCTGCTTTTTCTTTCATCTTCTTCTTTTTCTTCTGTAACTTCCCGGGTCGGGTCACTTATGCTCCATTTCCTTTTCGACCAGACCCGGATTTTTCCTCCATGTTAATGTATTTCAAGAATCGGGTCGTTTCATTTTCTGGAGGTAACCATTTCTTTGCCAGACAGAACCTTCACCCTCTACCTGTTCAAGTTCAAAACTTGTCTCAAACCCTAGAAATGGTGAATGAATCGGGTCATTCAAAGAGACCCATGTGCCCATCATGCTCTAAACCCACCCGTTTGTGTCTCTGCACTCGATTGAAGACCCCATGTCTTGAAAACTCTGTGGCTGTCACAATTCTTCAACACAGTCTAGAGAAAAATCACCCTTTAAATTCCACTAGAATTGCTTCTATTGGCCTGCAAAATCTGAGTGTGATTTCAGTTTCTGATGTTAATTATGAAGCTGAATTCGTCATTCGTTTGCTCAACTCAAATCTTGAAATGGGTTCTCGAAATTTGGATGACAATAGTAGGAGAAACCATAAAGACTCAAATTTTGATAGTAATGCTGCTGTTTCTTTCACTATAGAGAAGTATGGTGCAATTAGTACCTCTCAGAATCAACATTTGAATAAGCCGTGGGAACAGTCTCTTGCAGTAATGCAGGGTAAGACTCTGCATAGCGGGAGCTTAAGTGCACCAAGCTGCGCTTCAACAGCCTCTAGAGAAGCTAGTGATGATATACGAAAAGGGTTTTTGGTAAAAAAGTTGCAGAGGAAGTTATTGGATGGGGGCTGTGAATTTCAAGAATCAAAGGAGTTTGAAATTTCAGTTCCTTCAGGATCAGTGCTGTTATTTCCAAGTGAAAATTCGATAGGCACTGAGGAGATCGATTTTGAAGTGAAAAATCTGATTGTACTTGATGGGACATGGGCAAAAGCAAAAAGAATGTATAATGAGAATCCTTGGTTGAAGATGTTGCCACATTTGAGGTTGGATGTAGAGAAGCTAAGTTTGTATAGCGAAGTGAGGCGTCAACCTAGAGCTGGATATTTGTCCACCATTGAGAGTATTGTATATGCTTTGAAAGCTGTTGGAGAAAAAGATTGCGAAGGATTGGATCATTTGTTGGATGTGTTCGAGTCTATGGTTGTAGATCAGAGGAGATGCAAAGATGAGGGATTGAGGCAAAGATTCTCCAATTGCGACTAAATTTAAATGAGTGTTCTTTAAGTTCATTTAGCTTTGTTTGGATCACTAGATGTGAATGAGATTATTCAAGCATCTTTTTAGATGAATATGCTACTACTTTTTGTACTCAGATTACTTCTTCATTGAGTTGAGGGAGTATCGGAAACAACCTCTGAGGTAGGGTATAGTTTGTGTACGCTCTACCCTCCTTATACCCCACTTTGTAGGACTACATGTCTGAAGTAGCTTGTGCGTAGCAGGATTAGCTTCACGGGTACTTGCTACTTAGTTCTTGGTAAATCTGAGTTGTATTTCGTATCAGTTTATTCTGTGAATCTTGTTGCTTTTGAAGGAGCTAATAGTCTCAACCGTCTTTTTAGACTCTTTACTAGTGTTGTCGTAATTAGAGCACAAGCACTTTGCAAGAAAGGGACAAACAGTTTAAAAATGGGAAATCCATAAGCATGAGCAAGAACTCTTCAAATTAAAACCCTCTTGGCAGCGCGATTTAAAGGCGATGCAGCCCTAGATTATTCAGAGCAGATACATTACTAATGTGCTGGATTAAGTATGCAATATCAGAATCAAACTTTGCCTGTGAAACACTTGGTGATGGTTAGACAAACTTCAGATATTTGAGATGATAACAGGACATATCTCAGCGTCCTCGGGGGTGTATGTAACACCATAGATAAATCTTATATCAACAACAAGATACAGGAGATGCTGGGTATATAAAGAAGTAAGTCTAAGATTCTATAACGCGTTTAAAGTCATGTTGGCCTAAGCCCAAAATTTTGTGCAACCTTTGATTATGACGGACATCCTTGATGATGTCGAGGGTGTTTATTTATGTATAGCAACATCATAGACAAATCTAACTCTACCAATACCATAACATAGAAAAGGACAAGTATATAAGAAGCAAGTCTTAAACCTTAGTGATGCGTTCTAAACTTCTGTTAAAGAAATATTTTTAACAATTTGTTCAAAGAGAAAGATGGAGTCGTAAAGCAACACTTAAATTGTCTTCGTGTAATCTACGGGTCACGAAATTGATACTTTAAATTGTGAAAGTAGAGACTAATACTTTCATTTGAGATGGTTTGTCTTAATCTCACCATTTAGGTGCAGTCCTTCCTGGACTCTTGTAACTATTGACAAGCTTAAAAATATTTATTTTTCGACTAACGAACTTAATTTCACCTATCATTTTATAACACGAGTAAAATACACTTCAATAATTTTCTCGATACCATGTCCGTGCTAGAGTTTGAAATCAGTTGCTATTAATTTGCTTTAAATTGCAAAAGTGTTCTTAATATTCTCTCGTGTATTTTTGTTTCTTCACAGAGCTACGAACACACAGTAGCGAGCTTAGAATGATGAAGCTATTTCCATGGCGTCGTTTAACCATTCAAGCACATGGTACCCTCTATTCCAAAATCCCCTCTTTATCATTCATCAATTATTCCCCTTCTCTGTTCCATTCTCAGCCAGAGCAAGATGATATCTTCGACCCTCCATTTTCTCCCCCCTTAAAAACCCATAAACCCAAGAAATCGATAACAGAAAAGCATGAAAATGCAGCATCCAACGAAGATTCTGAAAAAGCTCACAAATTTACTGTCAACTCCGACTTGCCCTTTGATTTTCGCTACTCTTACTCTGAAACCAACCCGGCGGTTGAGCCAATTGGTTTCCGTGAACCGCCTCGGTTCTCTCCGTTTGGACCGGGACGGCTTGATAGAAAATGGACCGGAACTTCAGCTCCGCGTTTACAGCCGGTGGATTTGGAGAAAGTGGCAGAGGAGCGACGGCGGATCCTCGGAGAACCGCTCTCAGAAGAAGAAACGGCGGAGCTGGTCGAGAAGTATCGTCATAGCGATTGCTCTCGTCAAATGAATTTGGGTAAGTTCAATAAGAGCCGTTAACTTGTTTCAAGTCAAAACTAGTATAGTACCTGTGCAATGTGTGGAAGATGGACAAAATTAGAGCAGAATGGACTATAAGAAGGTTCATTTAGATGCAACACTTGTTTGGATTGAGGCGAATTGATCGAATTTCAACAAGCCTCCTCCGTTTTCGGATGAGTGTAACGTGATAATGATGGTTTTTGTTGTAAGTAGAAATTTGTGGCAGAGAGGTAACTTATAGCATAAATGATCGGATGTTATAGCGAGTGGTTATTATAGAGAGGTTTGACAGTATAATGAGTAAAATCAGCCTTCTGCGATAAATTCTGTGATTGTCTGTTTGTCTTTGCTAAGTAAGATAGAGTCATTCGTGTTTGTATTCTGAATATATTTTGTTTTAATGTACTTCCTGAAGAAGTTATGATATAATCTTATATATATGAACTCCATCTTAGCCGAGATAAACAGGAAAGGAAGTTGTCGGCCAAAATAAAGACAGTCAACTTATTATGATGAATCGAATATCAAAGAACAAAGAATCCCTTCTAGTTTAGGTTTGAGGCTAGTAGAGCTAAGTAGATATCTTGCACATATGGCTTCTGTTTGACCGATGATTGGTATTTGTCTCTATGAATATAAATTTGCATCCTCATTTACATCTT
Source organism: Solanum lycopersicum (assembly GCF_036512215.1). NCBI lineage: Eukaryota > Viridiplantae > Streptophyta > Magnoliopsida > Solanales > Solanaceae > Solanum > Solanum lycopersicum. The sequence goes on from NC_090806.1 coordinate 69,061,979, forward strand.
GGTATAATGATCACTGCATTTAATTCAGTTTGATCCATACTTCTCCATGATTATCATAGCTTTATTGTGTGTTAGGGCGGGGTGGAGTTACTCACAATATGTTGGAAGATATCCATAACTATTGGAAGAAGGCTGAAGCTGTTAGGATCAAGTGCTTGGGGGTGCCAACTCTTGACATGGATAACGTATGCTCTCATCTCGAGGTTTGTGATCTGAATACCAGAGTGCTGGCACATCTATTTGGATGTAGATTTCTTTAACCTTTTACAAATGAACACTTCTGTCTCTGATGCAAAGCACAGTATCATTGTAGGACAAATCAGGTGGAAAAGTTATCTATCGCCATATTAATATCTTACTCTTATATCGTGGTCGACATTATGATCCCAAAAGTAGACCTACTGTTCCTGTGATGCTGTGGAAGCCTTTGGCTCCAATATATCCGAAGCTTGTGAAGAATGTTGCTGAAGGCCTGACATTTGAAGAAACAAAGGCAATGAGGAACAAAGGGCTCAATGCTCCTCCTCTAACGAAACTCAGTGAGTAACTTGTGTTTTCTCTTTATTAAAAACAAGTTAACAGATTGCCGTCTGTATTTGTTGATTGTTACATGCCACTCTTCTAGGCAGAAACGGGGTGTACGTGAATGTGGTGGGCAAAGTCAGAGCGGCTTTTGAAACAGAAGAAGTTGTTAGATTAGATTGTACCCACGTGGGAGCAAGTGATTGCAAAAGAATTGGTGTTAAATTACGGGTATTATTCATATATCTTGCCTCAGCTTTCAAATCTTTAATGTTGATACTCCCTTCTTACCACAGGAATGTCTGTTTACCTCGACATTATGTTATGTTAAGTTATGTTATGACAATAAACCAAATAGCGACTGACCTGAGATACAGATTCTTCCCCAGTCTCTGAAACCTTGTTTGTGGTATACTAACTCGGGAAACATATGAGAAACAGGAACTATCTAACTTGCACCTGTAACGGTGTGGGAGTAAATTTCATATATTATTTGTCTCCGCCCCCTTTTTATTTTCAATGCACGACAAATTGAAAGTTTCATTTCACTCTATTAATTTCAGGATCTGGTACCATGTGTTCCTATCTTGTTCAAAGATGAGCAGATTATTCTCTGGAGAGGCAAAAGAGATGAACAGAACAGAACTCCGGCTCCTGAATGGAACTTAAGCTCACAGATGACTTTTGAAATTTCGAGCTTCCATCTTGGAGCAAGGCACTCACAATCTTCATTTGGCAAATGAATCTGCCAAGGCTTCTCGACTGTTGCTTGAACTTGTTATACAAGAACTGACCATTATGTTCAATGACATTATCCTGGGTTTTGCTGATGAGATGTGCTAAATTAGGCAGCTCAGATCACAGATGACAAAGAAATGCAAGCAGGTGAAGAACTAGTTTCTGAAATCCTGTAGTTGATAGACTACTTTTTGAGTTACATGTAAACGTTCATGCTAAAGCTTCTGAATTATAGATGTTTTCTACAGAACAATTAGTTACATTTTTATGGCATGGTATTCAACTTACAGCTCTCATCTTCAAGTTTTTGACTGTTGAGTTTGAGCAACAAGAGACATTACTCAATATATCTCCTAAATTTACTTAATAATAAGAACAAGTAGTTGGTTTCTGTTACAAGTAGAGCTAAGAGCTTCCAAGGATTTCTCTTAGTTCATGACTCTAACGCTGCTGCATCCTGAATCAATCAACGAGGTAATCGAAACTTGATCAGACCTCACTGGTTCATCATCATCATTTCTATGCCAGCTCCAAGAGGCATGAGTTGAATTAATTATCGCAAGTTCACCATGGCCAAAGCTTGCTTCGCGGAACACAGACCATTCTGGTTGGGGTAGCTTGTACCTGTCAATGATTCGCCAGGACATGTAAGTTCATTGTCATAATAACTTCCACTCTACAAAACCTTATATAAGCACTTTGTGAGAAGTTTCCTTTTGTTGTCAAAGTTGTTCAACTCAGAAACAGAACCAAACAAGTTCTTGTTTCCATTGCCATTTTAAGGATCTTGTGCTCAGCATGGCGAGAAAAATTAATACAAGGAATACTTACTTGCGCGCTAAACCTTCTTTGTTTCCTCCATCACCAATTGTTATGTGGACAGCACCACAAGGATCAGGTTTACCATTATAAACTCGTTGCTGTTGTAAAAGAAGAAATGAATTGCATCATCTACGAGTATGCAATAATCAAAAGTAAACAAGTAAATTAGCAAGCTAGGCATACCGTGCGTTCATAAGCATGAACATGCCCAGCAAATACTATATCTGCACCAGCTGCATATAACAGAGGCTCAATAGATGCCATCATGTCATCAGCTTCACCTTGATGAGCCTCATTACTGTTATACCATGGCACATGGAATAACACAACCAACCAAGGAGTCTTATTGCGATCAACCTTATGAAGATCAGCCTAGAAATGAATTTCCAATAAATGCACTTGTATTAGCAGAACGAAAAGTTGCTAAGCTTTTCAGTAATAAACGAGAGCTCAGCTAATTAACCTTCAGCCATCGATATTGATCAGAGTAGTCATCGTAATCAGTATATGAACCAAGCATGATTGTATGAACCCCAGCAACGTCAAATGAATAGTAGAGATTCGAAGTAGATCCACTCTCCTCAAATGGCATCTTCCACCTGGAGTTGTAAGATATAAATTCATCCACAACGAATGGTATGTTTTCTTTTTCATGATTCCCTTGAGTCACCATCCATGGTCTTGCACTAGCCAGCGGCTGAACCAGTTGACCAAATGTGTCCCACCTATGTTGAACATAATCAGCATAAGAAAGGTCACCAGGGAGCAAATGAACATCATATTTACATTGGTCTATATGGTCTAAAGTTGACTTCGTCCATCCAGTTTGGCCTAAATCTCCTGCCACTGCAAAAGTAACAGGAAACTTAGACGGTGGAGTTTTGAACTGGAACTCCGGATCTTCTCCACCACATCTGTAGAAATACACTGTGCTGTCTTGCAATGGTCCTATCACAGTATGATGTATCATCCCAGAACGATAAAACAGGTAACTGTACTTGGTACTTTCTCCTTGAGCTTTATAACTATATTTTCCAGTGGATGTTCCATATTCAACAATTGAAGGAGAAGATTTATCAGTTGTCACCCATGATACCCTTATGTGTTTGTCTCCAGCTAATGAGATGTGAACCTGAAATGACCATGTCAATCCACATGATCAACTATACAAGCCACAACAGTAAACCAATTTGGAATGACATAAAATGTTTCCTTTTTTATGCTTGATAGGTTGCAAAAGTTCGGTTTGTGCTCTGAATCAAGAAACTAAAGAGGGAAAGAGAAGTTAGTCGAATTGAAATGAATCCAAGAAATATTAGTAGTTCTTTACACCACCCTTCATGCCAACCCCTCCCCCACCTTCGTTATAATAGCATTTCACTAACATTAAATCCTGGCTCCACCTTTGACTAACATAATGACCGTGAAAACATTCTACATCCTCCTAAACAGGACCAAACACTAGCTTGAATACACAATAAGAAAACGAAAGCACAAAAGAACAGAGCTTTGGAGTGTATTGAGCTTAATTGACGCCTAATTAAACTACATTGCACATTGATATCATGCAAAGCAATGCGTAGAAAATCAAAACTACAACTTCCTATGAAGAATGAAAACACAGATACCATGAAAATTGGTAACTTCAGGAGGTTAAAGACGGTTGATTCAAGTTTCAATCATTAAGGAATAACCAAATTATGGTAAAACATTGACCCATATACGAACCTTATCAGATCAAAAAGAAGAATATTAAGCACCCTTAGTTTCACATCATATTGTAACAAAGAGTAATTAAAACTCCTAAACTCAGCTAAACAACAGTATCCAGATATAATCCAGACCCAAAATTACAATATATCTCTTCTAGTAAGTTGGCACTCATTCTCAAAAAATCTCTTCCCTCAATATCTCTCTGTCTCAATTTACATGACACATTTTACTCACCTCCCTACTACTCTCTCGATACATCTCTGTCTCAATCTATACGACACATTTTACTTACCGAGAGTAAATTTGACTTTAATCAACTCAATATTTTAACATTAAAACTTAAATATTCAAAATAAAAATAAAAAATTGAGTACTACTATATAAGTTACACATATTTCCAGTGTTCATACATTAATTTGATTTGCTATCAGAGAAAAAACTTAAAATTCTAGATCCGCCTCGATCCTCATTACCTGTTGAGGTTGAGAGGAAGATTGTGGATCCCATGGCAAACGAAAGGCCTTACGCGGCGGAGGTCGGAGATATTCTACTTCTTCTCCAGCTCGGACTGTTCTGCTGATGAACGGAATGGATGTCAAAGAGAGTAATAATAGTAGTAGTATCTTCAATTTGAGCTCCATTATTGGTGCTGGTGGATTTTGATGTAATTTTTTGAAAATTGGAAACTTAAAAGACTATCAGTCATTGCTTCTTTTTTTTTTGTTTCACACCTATAATTCCCAATCTCTCCAGATTTCTCTTTTTCGTTTTCACACTTCTCATATTTTATTCACACTTTTCGTATTTCATTCCGTATTTATTGATTTGACTTGACGTTAAGTTTATAAAATTTATGACTAGATGTTTGTGCAGTTAAAAATTATTAAACTAAATATAAAATAGATATTTTATTAAGAAAAAAAATGGTATATAATACCCTCCGTCATCATATTTTTAGGACATTTATCATTTAAAAACTAAAATATATATGGAAGACTAAATAGAAATACATGACGAGTAACATCTGCATACCATTTAGAATAGTTTGAGGGTATATTTATCATTTTTTCAAATACTATTTAGAATAGTTCAAGAGTATATTTGTCATTTTTCCCCGTCATCTAAAAACTAAAATATATATACCTTTACTCTACTATAAAGGAAGCTAAACAAAGACACACGTGACAATAATGATATCTACATTTCATTTAGGATAATTCAGGAGTATATATATCATTTTCCCCTTCTATAATGAATTTTTAAGCATAGTTTGTATCACATAACATAAAGAAACAACTCAAAATTATTTAAGACATCTAAACAGTAGAAGACTCTTTATGTATCATATAACATAAAGAATTTCACATACTAAAATACAGCTACTCTACCATCTTTGTTTCGTCAATTATAAGCATCACATTTACTAGATGCTGCTCACAAGCAAACCAAATGCAATCGAATACTGCAAATCAGAAATGGTAAGAAAAAACTTAACAGAGTCTACACACAGGTCAAGGTACAGTTTGGAATGTTTCGGTACACGTTAGTGTAATAGCAAACTCAAGTTACAGACAGGAGAAAAGAAAATGTCCCACAAAAACTCACAATCACTCAGTTTATCAAATTCATTGTACAACCAGTCACACCGACGGGAAAGATCAGCCTAAGCACTGGAAATTTGAACGTCGTCTACTTCTTAGCCTCCTTGAAAATAATTAAACTTCACTGCAAATGAAGTGAACAACGGATGAGGAAATACTGTTGAAGAAGATGCAATATGGCTATCCAGAAAGTGAAAAGGCGCAAGCCAGACCTTCAAGGCCATATTTGTCATACCTGCTGTGGCTGCTGATAATTCCCATATCCTGGGTAATTCCCATAATACATATTAGGGTCCTGAGCGGGAGGAGCATATCCATAAGCCTCATATCCTTGGGCATACCCATAATATGCACCAGCACCAGCACCGGCACTTCCACCCCATTGAGCCTGATCGGACTACATAGAATAATCACAGTCAGCACAATAGCGGATTTATCAAGTTTAATACAGCAAAGATAGGCCAAAAACCTGTTTGTTAGAGGGGCTACGCCCCCAAGAAAGCCGAATGCTTTGTCCTCCCAATTGTGTGCCATTCAAGCTTGACAAAGCCTGCTCAGCAGAAGCTCTGGAAATGCCGAGTGATAGTACATAAGAAAAGAACATGGACAAGAAATCTAGCAATAGACATTATTAATTGCATCTGGCATTACCTACTACCAAACTGAACAAAGCCACAGCGCTTTCCAGCCACTATCTTCACGTGAACCAATTCACCATATGGGGAGAAAACTTGTCGCAAATGCTCTTCTGCAACACTGGGATCCAAACCACCAACAAATATCTGTTCATTTGAATATGAAAGGTTAGAAGTGCATATACTAGAAAAACAAACTTAACATCGAAACAAGCTACCCACAGTTGTATTATTGGGGTCACTTTCGCCTTGAGTAGCTTGAGGATTTTGGTAGGTAGCTGCAATGGTAAAAGATGTGAGTAGAAATGTAATCATCAAAAAGTGCTACGGCATCTATGGTCAATTTGACTGTCCGGCAGGTAGAGAGAATTGGACAGTAACACAAAAGCATAAAAGAAGAAACCAAGACAAGGCTACACATCAATTAGCCTAAGCTTTATAAATGAAGATAGTAGAGTGTGAGGTCCTTTTAATTCATTATGACAATCATTTTACATTTCCACACATGTTCTGAAAATCCATGAGCAGGGGAAATAGATGAATGCATTCAAACACATAAAAAACACAAAATTAAAACAAATAAGTATCCATAAGCATTACTTTACAGCCTACACGTGAATGCACGCCCTTTGAAAGACATGAATTTTCAAAGTCCAATGTTTTGTGGCATAGACCCTTGTTAAAAAAGACATAATACATAAACATGACCCTTAACTTGGCGTCAAACAACAATGACCTTTAACTTTTGGTGTACACAAGTAAGCACTTAAACTTGTATAGCGTGTGTCTGTTTAATTTTATACAAGTTTAAGTGCTTAGTTGTGCACAATCAAAGTTGGAGGGCATAGTTGTTCGTTGAAGTCAAGTCAAGGGTCATAATTATGTATGCCTTGAAAAACTGTTAAGGCAGTTCAAAGGGAGATGAGCTGAAAAGGTGTTGATAGGTCAAGTTGAGTCCCTAGACTTGGTAGCAAACACCTTAACACAGACAGCTGTGAACGTGACACACAAAGGAAGGAAAAGAACTGAAAGGAAATGAACTGAAACAACTTGCCGCAGCATTATTTAAAGGTGTACAAGATAGATCCTAACTGAAATAACACAAGGCCAGCTGAGGAATTAAATAAACTGGTAAAATGAAGAAAGGAAATTTAAATTTTGATAGAAATGAAAATAATTTACGAAGGTTCGTAATAGTAATTCAGGAACTGGAAATTAACTGAATGTAGCATAAGATGCCACAAGAATACGAAGTAAGGAAGCGTGACATAAACAAATACACTGACCTAAAATGAGGCCACGCACTAAAGTGGAATCATTTCAGCTGAAATCAGTTCCAGGCCCCCATATGAGAGCCTCTCTGTTTCCTGCTTTGAGACAACACGAGTTTTATAAGTTTGTGCACATTTTGAAACAATTAAATGCCCCCAAGCGTAGAAAGTTAAGTACTGGAAGAAAAGGATTTTAATGATTCCACTACTTCAAGCGCAAAGCTTAAAGAACAATCAAATTATAGACTCTGAACACATCAAGAGATTTATGGCATCATTGTGTACCCCATATCACAAATGCAGACAACAAACAGTACAGTTCAAACTGCAAACAAAAAGAGAACAAAAAGGTCCACCTTCAGCATAGCAGATGAAAGGGTGACACGGCCATACCTTTCTGGGGGGTACCCATTGGTTTCTTGTTTGCAGCCGGGCCAATCCTCATGGGCCTAGATGAACAAAGTACACCATTCATTTCAGTCATAGCACGCAATTGTTCACTCTCATCAGAGAACTTGACAAATCCATATCCCTTGGTACGTCCAGTAATTCTATCTGTTACAACTTTTGCACCTTTTACTGATGAATACACGGGTTTGAATGTCTCTTGTAGCACATAATCCGTCACATCAGCAGCCAAATCACCAACAAATATTGTGTACTCGGGTGAATCATCTCGCCTCTCACCGGCACCAAGAGATGCCCAGTTCATACGGAAATTCTGTTCCACATTTGGCATCAAGGCGCCATTATATGTTTGTAAAACAGTTTCTGCAGCCGCATGACTCCTGAATTCGAGGAATCCATAACCTTCAGACTGGCCACTTTGCTTGTTCCTGATGACCTTAGCAGAAACAAGCTGCAGAAAAAACAATAAAGCCATCATCATAGTGCAAATTAAAAAAATATAAGCCAATATAATTAAGGCAAATATTGATCTTTCCCATTGGTTTCCACCCTTTCCTTTAAGGAAACTTTCAAACCCCTCAACACATATTCTAAATTCACCACCAAGTTTTCAATTTTTTTCCAAATCTTTGACATTAGTTTCCAACCCTATCCTCTTCCACCAATCACCTAAGCCACATAAAAAAATTGCAACCAAAGGCAGAAGGGTAATTTAAAAGACGAGGCAATCTTTCCAAATCCAATCGACTCCACGTACAAATGCAATCGGCAGGCTTGACATGAAAATGAAAGAACTTTAAACTATCATCTCCCAAAAAACATCATATACTGTATCACAAATAAGATATCATTTTCGTAGCATAAACAACATCACCAAGCTCTATAACCACCTATGAAATCAGAACTTCCTAATATTAATTTCTCAATTAATTGAACCATCGTCCTCTAAAAATTGCAGAAAAAACGAATAGTAAATTACCTCGCCGGTGTGATAGAAACAAGTGGAGAGATAACTCTCATCCATCCAATACTGCAAGTCCCCAATCCAAAGAGACCTAACCTCATTTGGATTAACATTCGAGCTAGGGCTAGAATTAGTCGCAACATACTGTTGAGACATAGTTTGCGATGGCTGTTGTTGCTGCTGACCCCAAGAAGGTTGAAATTGAGGTTGTTGAGCTTGCGGAGGTTGCATCATCCATTGTTGTTGCTGCTGCGTCGGCGGAGCTTGCTGCTGATACTGATCCATTGACATAGGTGCCATTGCTGGCTGAGCAACTCCACTTTGTGGCATCATTTTTCAGGCGAAATCGAACGAGCTAAGATGAAACCCTAGGGGTATGAAAGAGAGAGAAAAAAAATGGAACGGTGACGAAGATAAGGTTACTGGGTGGGGGTGCGTGCGTGGGCCTTTGTAAGAACTAGTCAGCAGAGGACCCGTTTAACGGAATGGATATTTGGGCCTTTTGTTAGCCCAACCCATATACATCGACGGTCCGAGCATCTGAATACGTGTGATAAAGTGTTTTGTTAGACACTTTCAATCTAAATTTTGAAAAAATATTTGTGTCGCATATTCATGTGATTTAGTTTAGGGTTTCTAATTATCATATGTGTTTAGGAGATTACTCAATTGTTCGTTGTTGTTAATCATACAATTTCTTGCATATATGATCCAAACTACTTTTCTATTAGTTGTCATATTTTTCTTTTAACTACTGCTCCGAAATAGTGGTAAGGTTTGTATATATACCCTCTCCAAAACTCACTTTGAGAGATTTTTTTTCATTTTGGAGATTGATGTATATGACATAATTTATGTTAGCTGAAGTAACAACCTAATAAACACTAAAGAACACAAACAAAAGGCTCTCCAAAATTTGAGTGAGAAAGTGACCCAATAATTTCTATCTATTCGAGGTACTATAATAACAGCATTGATGCTGAGAAGTGTGAATAATATAAATTACAGCTACCAAAAATGTTAGTTCCATTATGAGTGCATGGAATTTAGCAACTTCAGAGCCAGTTCTTCTTGCTCTGCCAAAGATATAGCATCAGCAGCAATACCATCTTTAGCCATGTTCCCTTTCCTCTTGTCATCCTCGTCGTCACTGTCGAAATATATCTTTGTTTTCTTGTCGACTCTACCTCTGGGGATTTCCATGTCTGACCCAGAGAGTTCTTCATCTTCCTCCTCTTCTTCCTCTCTCCCTCTCTTATTCTTCATCTTCTCCCTGATTCGTTTTTCTTTGCGACGTTTGCGGTCCAAATCCTTGTCTTCTTTGTCAGCCATCTTCAGGTTCTTTCTTAACTCAGCATATCTCTGATTTACTGCATCATCAGCAAGAATAGAACAAGGTGGTAAGAAAGCAACATATGCAATTGAAAATATGCAGTAATACATATCAGCAAAGCAAATAATCACTTAAGCAACAGATGCAATTGAAAATATGCATTAATACATATCTAGCTACTACTTAGCATCAGCGAAGTAAATAATCACTTCTCGCCTGAACACAGGACTAGGGTCGAGTAACCAAATTTTGCTGCACAGTAAGCAGAATATGCAGGAAACTGACTCGGAATGCAAGTTCAAAGTGATGAACTAAAAAGAGCGGCAAAAGTTGTATAGTTTACGGGATAGTACTTGGATATAATAAAAAGGACAATTCAAATAGCACAAGATATTAAAACCAAAGCTTTTGAGACTCTTGGATATATCAGTAATACCTTTTTCTTTGTTGAGTTGAACAGAGTCTGCACCGCTGCTTGAGGCTGCTAATCTTGCAAGAGGAGGTAAGGTGTTCCCTTCCTCATCAAACACAACCCTTGTCCCTACTGGTCTGTGGACATTGATCTTTAGTTTCTTTTTCTTCGTAATTCTAGTGGCCAGCCTACAAAACAATTCAAATAACAGGAAGCAAAATCAATCACAATGAAGATCATAATAAACATTTAAAAATGTGAAGCAGTTAAAAAGATATAAGGGGAATAGCAAGAAGAGTATTATGGAGATGAAAAACCAGCATACGTTTCAGGTTAGCAGACCATTGCTTAATGAGAGATTTTCTAAAATTGCACTTCCACCAGGCAATAAAAGTAAGATTACCAACAAATCCATTCTGCTAAGCTAATGCCATCTTGCTTAAAAGAAAAAAATTCTACACATCTATAGACAAATCAGAGAAGTAGTTGACATACATATCATCTCCTTTGCTGTTAATATTTTCTCCGCGTTCTTGTGTCTCCTTAGCTAGAAAGATGTCTTCATCCACTTCCTCTATATCTGATTTGCCTGCATCTGGATCCTTAATAGGAAATTCTGGATCCTTAATTGGAAATTCCAACAAATTATCATCGCTTGTGTTCTCTGGTATGAGAGATAATGCTTCAGACACTGTCTTCCCTTTGAGTTTCTGTTTCAGAAATCGGATCTTTGGGGTCATAGGAAGACCCAATGAAGCAGAGAATTCATCAATAGGAAGTTTTGTAACATCAAAAATCTCCTTATCTCTCTGTTTGTGTATGGACTTCAAATATGTTATGAAAGCCCTTTGAGCCAGATGTTGTAGATCAGGGTACTTGACCAATAAAGAAGCAAGTATACCCGAGACAGACTGTATCCTCTTTTCATTTGCCTGTTTCACACTTGATAATTAGACAACAAAACAACAAGATGTTTTGCGGAAAAGATAAATTATAATTTCTATGTCCTCAACTTAAGTTGTTAAACAGAAATGGATGAATTCCTACCTTGATAACTCGAAGGGGAATCTTTTTCTCTTCCAACTTTTCAAGCATCTTCATTTCAGATGGCATCACGAATAAAACAGATCTTCCGCCTGAAAGGTAACGAGCAGTGCGGCCAACTCTGTGTATGTAAGAAGCACAATCTTCAGGACAATCCACCTGAAAGGTGAGTTTGCATCATATACATGTGAAACTTTCTAGTTTCTTTACAATGGCATCAACAACCTTCAACGGATGAACAATCACTAGTTTCATTTAAGGCCTTAGATTCTAAAAACATTAAGAACTAACCTGGACAACCCAATCAACCGCCTTATTAAAATCAAGTCCCCTCGAAGCAACATCAGTGGAGAACAGAACAGAACGTTGTTCACAAAATTGGGAATAAATTCTCATCCTTCTATCTTGCTTCATCCTTCCATGAAGACACTTGAGGGGAATCCCAGGACGGAGTTTTTTGAAAGTTTCAAAAACAAATTTTACCTGTTGAATTGGGAACAGTAAAAAATGACAGAACAAATCAAATCACCAGAAAATTAAGAGCAAAAGTTTTAGCTGTTGAATACTCTGAAACCCGATTCAATATAGCAGATAGATAATTTTCCTTTTCGAAAACAGGTGATATAGCAAAGGTCATTAGTGCTTGTTGATGTTAGGTACTAAAATCAACAGCAATCTAAGATTAGGTGCAATATTCATGTCATCTTACAATAAGACGTTCAATATGAAGTGTGAATTCTCAATTTCACCGAACCCCAAGAAGAAGTTCAGATACCTGCTTGCAGCTTGACAGGAAAACCAATATCCTTGAGTTAAGATGTGCCTTTATAAAACTCCACAACATGTCAAATTTCTTATCAAGAGGAACAAGCATTGCTGTTTGTTGTAAGCGGTTGGGAGTCGCAGTATCGGACTCCTCGTGTACACCCAAATATTCAGGGTCTTTCAGGCTGAGCCTTGCCAGATCTTGGACAGACTTGGTCTGGGTTGCTGAAAACAATAAGGTCTGCCTATGCTTAGGCAATTGTGAAATGATTGCATTTAGATCCCTCTTAAACCCCACATCAAGAATACGATCTGCTTCATCAAGAACTAAAACCTGTTCCCTGGCCAGGAAAGATGCACCCAAGTCAACAACTAAATTAACATGCATGATTCTAAAGCAGAGGATGAAGACAGTTAGACAAGTGATTTCACAAAAGAAAGGATGTCTCTTTGAAGAAACAATTGAAATAGAATAAATAATAAATAAAAGACAATAATTTCAAAAACTGTAGTAGCATCAACAGACAACCTTTCAATAGCTATGCTTCCACTAAACATAGCAGAGAAAAGGAAAATGAAGCAGGTCCAAACCCCACCAAGGTAAAAAAGGAGGGAGCCAATCTGTCCCTAGATGCTATACAATCATAATTAGTACGCTGTGATGAGCAAACTATAGCATTGTTTTCGTGGAAGGTAGTCTACACTAACATTAATAAAGTAGGAGCAAATCAGAAACTAATTCTTGATGATGCAGTATTTACTCCCTGCCTCTTATCAAGGACAAGACATGGTAAAAGAGCCTTAGGAAAGGAGAGGAGAAAGTGTTGTTAACTGGACCTGAAGTTGTGAACAATCAAAATTTGGTGTCTCATCCATATGCTGAAGAAGCCGACCAGGAGTACAGACCAGGATGTTCAATCCATTAACATGTTCTTTTTCAGCATCAACATCTTTGCGGCCACCAATCAGAAGGCCAGCACTGAAGCCTTGATGTTTCCCAACAGATTTAAGTACTTCAAAAAGTTGACCTGCTAACTCCCTTGTGGGAGACATTATGATGCATCCAACACCGTCCTCTGGTCCCCATCGAGCTTTATACAATTTCTCTAGCACCTAGAAATGAAATCTAATTAAGTGACTGAATTTATTAAAATGGTAAAAAACCAAGAAACTACACTAGTAAATAACGAAGAGATTCAAGCACCAAAGCGCAAAAAAAAAAAACGATGGAACTATGGAAGCAACATTTCAATTAACAAATTGAATATCGAAGCAGCAAACACATAAGAGAATGTGAAGCCAACATTCTTACCATAACCCAACTGAATAACTGCACAACAAATATCACCAGCTTTTTATCATAACAAGCATCAACTATCAATGATGGTGGGATGATGAGTTGTGTTTTGACAAACAGTTGTTTATAATTCAGCTAGGGAACCTGATAGTTCAGCTATGAAACTCAGAAAAATGGATACTTTAGCTGTGTTTTCGATTATTAACTCAAGACGTACCGGAATAACAAAAGCCAAAGTCTTTCCAGAACCAGTTTTCGCCGCACCAAGAATATCACGGCCGCAAAGAGAGTGTGGCAGAGAAGCCCTTTGAATATCGGTCATAGTTTTGTATTTGCACTGAGTTAACCCATCTTTAGTTTTCTTAGAAACCGGCAACTGACTGAACCTATCACAACCAGCATACCTAGAGAATGAACCATCCGGAAGACGTCCAACCGGAGCTTTATGTGGTAATGGCTCAAGCGACAACGGATTTGAACCGGATTCCGGTTTACCTGATTCTATCCATTCCTCCAGAAGCTCAATTTCATGAACCTCTGATAACCGATTCTGTATTTTAACTTTCCGTGACTTAGGTGCATGCTTTCCCATACCTTTTGCAATCGCTTATTGATGGAAGTGTCCCGCCGGTGAGCAAAATATGAACGGCCGGCGAGAATTAAAGGAGAACCGGAGATGACGGCGTCGAGGAGGGTTTTGGCAAGATTTAAACTTCGGATTTGGGCCACTTAACGTCTTACATGGGGCGGGTCAAACGGGTTAATTTATTAAACGGATCACAATTTAATACACTTGATTATTATTGTTTTTGGTAATTGGTTGCATTAATTTGTTATATGAGATTTTGAACTCATGTGAACTAAAAATATTTATTTCTAATTGTCAATTGAGAATTAATTATTATTTTTTTTAATTTCACCCTTAGCATTAATTATTTTTAGAATTATAACACATAAATAGATAAAAATAAAAGAATTAAGAAGAAATGTACATTTTTAGTTAAACTATATTTTTAAATAGTTTATTTTTAAAGGTTGTGCAAATTTTTATTGTGACCACTAAAAAAAGCAAAGAGTACTTTGAAGTAACTTTTCTTATGTTTTCCAACTCCAAACCATAGTTAATTTCAACTTATTATTCCTCTAAGTAGGAGACATTTGATAAAATTATATCGTTCAAATCGAATGCATAAACTTGAAAGTTAAAAAGTAAACTTGATCAAGATACGTATGCATAATGTTGTTACGTTTCTTATACTGAACATTTGAATTGACATATTTGTTTTCTTAAAGTATCTCTTATTTATTCAAGTTCGATTTCTCGTAATTGCATGGTATTTCATTGTTTATTACGTCTTAGAAAAAGAATTTCGAAGCAAATGATTTCAAATGCATGTAATATTATGTAAAACTTGCGTTGTTTGGCATGAAACACTCGTTCGATATTCTTCTTACACGTGTCTTTTTGCCCACAAAACTTTACGTTTAGGAGTAAACCTTTGAGTTGAGTTATAAATTAGATTGGGAACACAAGATAACATTCTCTGTCACTACAACATTTTATGTCTCCAACCACTCTAGAAAAGTGTGGCCTAAACTATGAAAAAGTGTGGCCTTTGGTAAAAAGCCACACTTTTTTACTTTAAGCCACACTTTTCCAGGTGTGGCCGAAAGCAGCGAAACCTTAGAGTTTAGGCGACGCTTTACAAGCGTAGCCTTATCAACTACGCTTAAAAGCGTAGCCAAAAGGAAAAAAGGCCACGCTTTTTACCTACGCTTAGAAGTATTGCCATATGAGCAACACTTTTAAGCGTAGCCTCAAAGTCAAAAAGGCCACACTTTGTAGCTACGCTTAGAAGTGTTGCCTTATCAGCTACACTTACAAGCGTAGCCTAAAAGAGAAAAAGTCACGCTTCTGCTGCTACGTTTATAAGTGTTGCTTTATAAGCTACACTTTGAAGCGTGGCCTTTGCTACCATATTGCCCACACTTATCAAGTGTTGCCTTTTCTATCTAACGTATGACAACACTTTGAAGTGTTGTCCTTGCTCAAGTGCATACACAATTTACAGTCCTGTGCCACAATTTCTAATTAAAATACTTCAATATTATATTGCAATAAATAATCTCTAGCGCTAATAAGTAATTCAAATTTATAGATTTCCCATAAAGTACTTCAAAAGATAGTATGTGTTGTGTACACATACCCATACTTATACATCAATATTCTAAATGTATACACATAAATCAAATATGTATTTAAACTTTTACAATAGTACAAAAACTCTTCATCATCCACTTCAAATTTGATCACCTCCATTTCCCTACACAAATAAGATATTGGCAGTTATATAGAAGAGGTAAGACTTTCAAATTGCAACAATGAAATCCAACAGTTATAGAGAAAAGGAATTAATGAGGAGACACAAACAATTAGATTCTCCTATAATTATTTGTGTATTTGTTTGTAGTTATGGAAGCATGCTTTACTGACGGAAATAATGCTATATAGAAGCACAAAAGGCATAGTGAAAACATTAACAAAAGTTACAGATTGCAGCAGCAGTTATGCTAACAACATGGATATTTTACAGAATGCAGCAGCAGTTACAGAAAATATTAACAACAAATCTGCAGATTGCAGATTGCAGATTCCACATTGACTGAATCCTCAATATCCATTTCACTAGAAGCCAAAACTTGAACCATGTAAAAGCAATTCTATCTTATTTGTATTAGTCAAATGAGGAGCACAGCCACAGATGGTGCAGATTGCATGTTCTATAGAAGCCAAAACTTGAACCATATAAAAGCAATTCTATCTTATTTGTATTAGGCTAATGAGGAGCAAAGCCACAGATGGTGCCTGCTGTGCAAGCTTTTGTGACTGTAGAACACTTAACTAACTGAATCCTCAATATCCATTTCACTTCATCGGGATCTATACTTTTAGAGAACTCAATAATTTGTATTTTTAAGACAAAGGATCCTTTAACTCTGAAGGTTATCTATGATTTCTACTAAACATTCAAATCTTTATTCAACTAAAAAGGCTCCTTGGAAACACCAACCTTAACGTAAGGGTAGCAACACGACTAATCAATAATTTGGACTGTAATGTTCTATACTAGTTTGCAAGCTAGTACAGACTTATAGCATCCTGTAATGTTCTATACAAATGCCAAAAAAATAGTGAAACAAAAGAAGCAAAATCTTAGCTAATAGGATAGGTGCCCTTGGGATATTCTTAGGAGGTCAATTCTCTTAATAGATTTGGTTGCCTTTGTTTCCACTTTGTGCCTACCTTTCTATCCTTTTTCTCTTCCTTGCGTAATTTCCGTTCTTTGTTTTTCCTATTCCGTAATTTAGAATTGAATTAAAGAAGGTCCTACTATGTAAAGAGGATCAACCATCGCAAAGAAAAACACAAAAAAAGGATAAAATAATGTATGATCCTATCTATCTTAAAGTATTTGCGATGTCCAACACATTTTTAATTGTCTTCCTGTGGATTGAAAGAAATAACATACAAAGGTTGATCAACGATGAAAGACTGGAAAATTCAGTCATTTAACTTACCAGCTAATATACCACCAGGAACAACTGGTGGGGCGCTCTCTGGATGCAAGGATACATTTCCACTGAAAAGTAACATCAGAAACTGATCATTAAATAAGAATTCTTCTTGAGACGGTTAACAAAGTATGAAGAATATATAACTTAACAAAAGAGATGTGTATGAGAGATATCAGTTCAATCTGAAAAGGTTCTATTTCAATTTTTCGACCCCTTGTATTTTGAGTTAAGAACAATAGAATTGTGTACTTAAGAAAGAGGAAGAAGCACCAATCAATAGTGACCTAAGCTATCAGGAAGACGAATTTTACCATTCATATTTGCAAGAAAAAAGAAGGGGAACATGGATACTTGTTCTGGAATTAGGGATGTACATAGCAAGTCACACCCCAATCCAAAGAACAAAAGATGACGAGAAGTTGATCATCCACATTTTGAATTCATAAAATGCACGATAGCAAAATCAAATTCAGTTAGTGCCAACAGTTGAAAGTGTCCATTTTATCATAAGGGACATAATGGATGAACCATGGATGAAAAACTTCAACGGATGGTAGAAGTACAGTGAATCCAATGATAACATTTTCTGTAGATCATAGAAAGAGAAACATACCAAAATGGATAGTAATATATTGTTATAGGGGTGTCAATTAAACTCAGTGGCAGACACAGAGGAGAAATAAAGTGATTTATTTTGCTTAGCAAGGAGCCATCGGAATTTCTTTTCTCCCTCTGCACCATCCAATAAGCAGCACGGCGCTGGTAAGGTCTAAGCTTAGGAAGCAAACCAGGGAGGTCATCATCAAACATCGGCTCCTCCCTGCAGACAACATCACAAATGAAAGCCAAGTATGAGGAAATTTGCATATATCCAACATAAATTGAAACTTAAGTCAGCAGAACCACTCATTTTGATGGCTTAATAGCTTCATAGAAACTAGCTACATCAAACCTAGAAAGTTTCCTTGCAGAAGAAGAACTTTCATCCAGCCCCGAAGCTAGACCAATATCCGCATGTGCTGCCACCTGGTATCCATATCTAGCCTCTGCTATGACAACCTCTGGACGTAGCCAAGCCATCACATTCATCATGCTCTTTTTCCATAGCTGTCTGGATGTATCCAGAAGTGACTCACACCCATCAAAGGCACTTTTCAAAATCTTGACCTTCATCCGTATAGATGCTAAATAACTCGGAACAATAACAGGCCTCAATGTGAAGAACTTCAAACTAGCCAGATGGACTAACCCTGATATACCCTCATCAGGTCCATCAAAACTTCCCTCTATCAACACAACTGTTTCCTCCAAACCCTCTTTCTCCTGCTTTGCTACAATTTCAAGACATACACTAGTAGCAGATAATACAAGCCAATGACCTAACTTTATCCTAGTAAGATGCTCATTAACATTACTGACCCTAAACCTTAATAAATACCTAGAATCCCTGAAAAAATCCTCATCCAATAAACAAGTACCAAATTCATCACTAACATTCAAGTCTAATAAAACAATTTCAGAGATACCCATATGTTTGTCCGATAACCAATTAGACCTATCAATTTCAACAAAAAATGGCACATCAACTACAAAAAACTCATCTTTTTCCGCAGTTCCAGCATCTGTTTCACCGTTTAATTTCCCTTTAGGAACTTCTCCTTCCAAAATTCCAACAGAACGATTTGGCTTAGATTTCTTCCGACCCATTGCAGTAACAAGTAAGATATACAAAGTGCAATGCGGTTAACGGATAAAAACCAATCCTTTATTCTTATTCGAACAACCAAGAACCTGTAAATAATAAAGAGTCTCACATGAACTAACAAATATTTGGTACATAATTTGAACGGTTTCTCGGAAAACCAATAGAAGTGAAATAAGCTACAAAATTTCTGAGGTGAATTCTGTAGAGAATTGAAAAAAAAAACTACTCTACTAGTACAAGCGACAGAAGGCACTTTCATCCACACTTTAGTTCTTCAGCTAAGCTCTTTAAATTTTTCAGATTCCACACTTTAGTTCTTCGATCCACAGTTCTTAAGCTTCAACATTTCATCCCTTTGAGAAAATCATGTTCTAGAGAAGACAATCTGCAACTCAGATGTTGATCAGCACTTCAGTTAACCTAAGTTCTTCAGCTCAACTACGTTCTTCAGTCAGCTACGTTCTTCAGCTTGCTCTCATCGATCTTCACTTCAGCTACGTTCTTCAGCTGCTCTTTAGAAATGGATGTTTTTAGAAACTTTTGGAAGCCCTGTTCCAGAAAAAAAAAGAGAGAGAGAAGTTTTTGGAAATGTTTTATTAATAATTTTTTTGGCCAATAAAATATGGGAGGGAGAGTTGAAAATGTTGGAGGGAATATAAAATTTTAGTGAAAAATTTAGGCCACACTTGTTATGTGTGGTTTTTACAATTGTAAAAAGTAGCACACTTTAAAAGTGTGGTCATATATGTAAATAGATGTTGCCATTTATTTCATATTATGACAACGCTTACAAAGTGTAACCAATACCATTAAAGAGTATGCTTTACTAGTGTTGCTAATATTGTCGTTGCCAAAAGTTAAAAATTTAGGTTACATTTTAAAAGTGTTCCCAAAAATATTTTAGGCAACACTTTTTAAGTGTTGCTCAGATTTGGTGTGGCCGTAGGCATAAAATGGTGTAGTGTATGTACACTACTTGTGAGATCGAACGGAGCATTTTATTATTGTTTTATATTAGACAAGGGCAAATTCGAAACAAACAAATATCAATAAGCCAATAGTAGATATATTATAAATTTCAAGGGCATCTAAGCAACAAACCAATTACAAATATATAGGTACTTCTTCGTCTTCCTTTCTATACGTTCGATTCAATTTCTTATTATTTTTTTTCATCACATAATAATAATATCAGCAAATTTCTACAAAAATCAACAATTTTTTCTTCAGATTTCTTTGCGATTTCAAGATACATATTATACAGGATTTATACAAATCAATATACTGAGATATACATCTGTTATTGTAGAGTTTTTCAAGTGCCAGGAAGTGAGCTATGGGTTACAAAAAAGGAGGAAGATTCATGGCGGAAGAGGAGAACGGCGTCGGTGCTACACTGAGAGATGCTTTGTTATTTACTACTATGTGTATTGTTGGGCTACCGGTTAATGTTTATATCAAAGATGGTGGTGTTTATTCGGGTATTTTTCACACTGCTTGTGTAGATGATGAATATGGTGAGTTTTCTCGACACCCTTTTCGTTTTTATCATGACCCTTTAGCTATTTTGTGATTTTTGATTATAGGTTGTTGTTGTTGTGGGTTTATTGTTTGGAGTAGATCAGTTTCGGCATCCGATCTGGATGTTTCCATGGTTTTGTTTTGTTGTGTCCTGTTGTATACCTTTCTCATTTATCATTTGTTGGGGTGAGCTGATTAGATGGCATATGAACATGACCTTAGATATAGGCGTTTTAAGCTTTATGATGACATGAACTTAGATAAGAGGGTGTGGAACACTCTGATAAGGATAGTAGGTTAGTTGGTCAGCTTCAGTTTACGAGGACATGGCGTTAGATAGGAGGGTGTGAAGCACTTAGATTAGCTTAGTAGGTAGCAGTCCCTTGTATTGTTGTCCAGTTACATTAGTATAGTCATAATATTGCTCCTTTAGTTTCCTATTCTTTGATGTTTGTTACTTATATATAGATTCCTTGTACCTTGATTATCGTTCTATTTTGTTGTAGTTCCTGTTCTGCTGCTATGTATTGTTTTATTATTATTTGTTGATTCTTGTACTTTTGTTATTTTTTTTTTCTGGATTGTTTTGGACTCTTTTTTCTTGAGCTGATGGTCTTATCGAAAATAGCCCCCTACCTGTGAGGTAGAATATGATTTGTGTACACTCAACCCTCCCCAGACCGTAGTTCGTGGGACTGCAATGAATATGTTGTATTTTTCCATATTTTCATTTCAAATGACGAATGTGAGAACATTCCAGTCTTTGATTCTGTACATTTTATGGCTTTTATAGAAAGGAATAGTGTGGAATGATTATGTAGGGTTCATACAATTGGTTTCAATAATTTAGGATTTAAGGGTTAGTTGATTTGAGTTATTGATTGCGGTATTTAAGGTTGCATTTATTAAGAGTTTAGCTTACCAAGTTAGGGACTTGCAAGAGTTCTGATTATCCTCTCTCTCTTTTGATACATGGATTAGCTATTGTTTTGAAGAGGGCGAAGATGATTAAGAAGGGTAGTCGAGAGGCGAATGTAGCACGTGGAAGTTTGATAGAGACACTCGTAATTCTGTCTGAAGATCTTGTCCAAGTTGTCGCAAAGGTATGCTTTTAGACATTCCAATTTGCAAGTCTATTTGTTTATTATATGGTGGTCCTTTTTTAACTGCTGATACCTGTGCTTTGCAGGGGGTTATGCTATCTGCTGATTGTATTCAAGGACATTTAGATGGGGATAATGCAAGAACTGTTTGTAGCAATATAACTTATCCTGAATACACCAAAAAGGAGATGAAAGCAACAAAGTCCAAGGTGTCTACCGTGGATGGAGAGAAAGCTAGTAAAGAAAGGTTTGTGTTGGCAAGACTCACTATTGATTCATTGTTGGAAGTGCCTCATGATCTATTAGCTTTTGCATGGAAAAGCCTCTTAATGTTCTGGCAGACATGACTTTGGCTTGTTCTTCATATTTGCAATTAAATTATTGAAAGCAAGTGATGAATATATAGAGCAGATAAGTAATAATGTTAAAGTTAATCTCTTAATCAGTTTGGTTATCTATCTTTTGTTTCATAGATAGGCTGATAAGTGAAGTTGGAAAGCTTGTTCACCCAAATGTATTTGTTTGTCGTATCACTAGCCTTGTGATGACTAAATAGATGATGTTCTGGGAGGAGTGTAATGTGATAGGAAGATACCAAATAAAGTGATAAGAAAGCTCTATATAATAGCGTTGATAAAAGCCCGCTTAAGGTGCACTTAAACCTTGAAACTCAGGGGACTTCAAGTGAGGCAGTTCACCTTATTTAAGTTGCATCTTAGAACGGCATCATGCACACATGGTCTCCATCTTTAAAAGAACGATACTTCAAATAAATTTTGATAATATTATTGTTTGACAATTTTTTTGACAGATAAAAGTATTATTGATTAAGAATGCTAGAGTAGAAACTCAGTGAGAATTCTTTATAAAAAAAAAAAAACTCTTTATCAAAAAATAAACTTAGTGAGAATTACTGAGTCACTAGGCTAAACGTGAAAGTTGTATTTGAGCCATTAATTTTATGTAATTTCTGAACTTGATTGATATGGTTTTCTCTTCATAAATTGCAAATTCACAATATTTGGTTCAAATCATTGTTTGTCGTGTTTGTAATTTTTTTCTTGCTTTGCTGTATACTTTGATCTTCTTCTTTATTTCGTGCATTTCTGCACTATAACATGCATGCTTTTCTACGGGTTTTGCTGTTGATAACGAGGGTACATGCACACGTAAATGAGAAAAAGGAGAGATAATTACTTAGTGAGATGGTAAAGCACGTAAAATCAGATCCATATTAAGAGGGTTTTTTTCTGATGAACTAAATATAACAGAAGGGAAAAAACTAGGCAGACCTGTGCTTTTGTAGTGCTTGCTCTCTATGATGTATACATACTTCCTGAAGGTTTTTCTCTCTCTTTTTAGAGGGGCTGTGATTTCTTTAGCAAAATTAGGTGTAAAGTCAAAATTGGAGTTCTCTGGCATAAATTACTTTAATCGTCTTATTATCTAATTACTGCTGAATCAACACAATGGTTCGCCAATATTTGCAGTATTCCTATCAGATGAAATATAAATTTCGGGAAAGTCGCCTCAATATCTGATATCTGTTGGGTTTCTGCTCTCTCTCTCATAAGATTATTATCTCACTTCTCATAACCTTGATTTTTCTCATCTACATGGTCACACTAACTTATTTCCATTCATGTCAACTATGACAGATATGTCCGAAATGGCTTAATCAGTAAGCAAAGTGATCGCAGAGAGAGCCATGAGTCTCTAAGGGAGAGAACTGTATGTTAATCCTAACATTGGCTGAGCACTAATTGAGATATAAAAAGATGTGATCTATTTGCTATTGGTTAATGAACTTTTTTTTTTTTCATTTTTGCAGATCCGTGAAGTTCAAGGGTCAAGCTCAAATGGTGAGTATTTGTTCAATCCTTCAGTTCTCACAGGAACATATCAGTTCATGTGTCCTGTTGGTGGGTGGAAAACAGATTAGGCAGCGTCTCTCGTTGACTGAGTTTAACGATGAATCATATTCACCCAAATCTCTGATTTCCATCACTTATAATTCTGTATAACCAATTAAAAATTGCTATTAAAGAATTAGATCAATGGACAAAAGTGGGTTGTCCTTATGGAAGGGACACTTGTGTCACCTAGGGGGAAACCAGAAAAGGGGAAAAGGCACTCTTGTCCCCCACATATTACTGAAAAGAAAGAAAAGGAAAAAAGAATTGAATCAATTTTTGTGACTCCGTTCCTGCTGAGAATGGTGTGAATACTTAATGGTGAAGGGACCTTAACATGCTATGTCCTTATTCTGCAATAGAACTCATAACAAATTAATGTTTGCTGATGGACAATGAGATCTTTGAGCTCTTTATGTAGTGTATATATTATCATAAACCAAAAGAATGTCAGTAATATGGTATTGCAATTTTTTCACTTGCAGTGGATGTTTCTGTTACTCAAGCAAGTCACCTTGAGAATGTTACCTTCATGAAAAACTTGGAGTTGTCATCAAATGGAATATGTAATGGTAGTCCTCCTCTTTCCTCAACCAAACTTGATGATCCGAACAATGATAGGCACAGTCATGAGCAGCAGACTCTAGGCAAAACTCCTTGTTTGGGCGCTACTTCCTCTGGTGCTCCAATCACCTCAGTCTCATGCGTCAGCTCATCATCAGCTCCAGCTGATTTGGTGCCTTCACGAGGTTCAATTCATAATGTTAGTACAAAGGTAAAGTGAACTTAGTGGGGTCCATTGTTGTCGGTGCATGCTTTAATTCTTAGTTGTTCCTAGTAATCAAGAGTATATAAGCTAATATTTTCAGTAGGTTTATGGTGATGTCAGTACTTCGAGATTTTGGAAATTCGTCTCCTTGTTGATCCTGTATTATTCTTCATCTAAGATGATTTATGACTGTTGATTTTCTCTCTCTAGGAATCTAAGCTCAACCCTGGGGCAAAGATATTTTCTCCATCGACTTTGCAGCATAGAACTGTTACACCTCCTGTGGTGCCAACGATGGCTTACGTGCCAGATTCCTGTCCTGTAGTACCTATTGTTACAGCAGAGCCTGCAGTTGAAATTACCCCCTTTGCTCCTCATTCATCTGTGCCTGTCAAGTTTGTCCCATATAATAACTTGGCAGCTGGAAATGGTGGCTTGGATGTACAGTATGCTCAACCGGTATGTGATCACATTTCTTATCTTTACTTTGAAAACGCAGCACCTGCTCCCTGCTTTGGTTTTCTGACAATTGGAGTTGCTGTTTGCTTTGAGTAACTTAGATTTATTTACTGATTAAAAAATTGTTTTGGTTGATTAACCACCATATCTTTGTACCTTAACCATCTCATATTGACCACAAGAAGTTGTATCTTACATTCTTACTTACATAACCATAGCAGACCTATGCTGGATGGTGTTTGGAGACTAGCCTGTCGGTCTATTATGGAGACTGTAATGCAATTCTGTGCTTCATCTAATCTAATTATATCGCCGATATACATTTAGCGAAGTTAATTGATGTATATGTCAATTAAAAGAAGAGATTAAAAAAAGTTGTGGCCTAGTGGTTGAGATCATGAGGTCTCATGTTCAAATCCCAGCGGAGTTAAACACACTAGGTTATTCTACCCGTCTGTCCTAGCCTTGGCGGACAAAGTTACATGATGGTACTCGTTGCTTGTGGGAGGTGGGAGGTATCGCGTGGAATTGGTCGAGGGGGACGAAAGCTGGCCCAGATAAAAACTGTTGTTTGAATAAACAGTTTTGAAGGTAGCAGAAAGTAGTTGGGATTCTTTTTCTTGGTATTATTATATGCAGTTTACCAAAGAGGTGCTGCTTTCTTACTTAGCAATGATTCACCAGATGCGCTTTCAAATTAGTTGCTACGGCTTAATATGAGACAAGTTAAACCAATCACCTCCATTATTCTATGTCATACTTATACAGAATCAGTTATTACTGTTTTGATGCTGCTGCATAGTTTATGAACCCTTTTGTTGTTAACATGTAGACAATTGGATACATGGGAAGCAGGACTCAGCCGGCAAGGTATGGCAGTCAGTATCATCACCTTCAGGCTGCAACTGGTTATGTGCATCCAAATTCTCAAAATGTAAGGGAAATTATTATGCAACTTTGTCTTTCTGAAGCTGTTTATTTTGTTAGGCTGGAAAGAAAGCTCTGCCGCCGTAGTTGTATAGTCATTGAGGTTTAGCATGTCGAGGATTGTGGCCCTATTACTAAATTGACATCCGCAGGACAAAATCATACCATCCTGTTATTATTTTTGTGCTTGTAAGACGGTTACATATGTTAATGCCACTTCTAAAATTCTTTATGTTTTCAGGTTATGGTTGGACGGTTGGGACCACTTGTTTATATGCATCATCCTGTTTCTCATGTAAGACAAATTACTTTCTGTAGCTTATTTTGGGACAAAAATTTTCGGACAGTAGATGTTCATTTTTCAATATACTTGGATTGCCTTTTGTTACTTTCCTCCTATCTGATTTTCTTCGAGTATTATGTGTTGCAATTTCCTGATTCTTCTCTCTGATATCTTGTCAAAAGGACATTGTTCAGAGTGCAGCGGGGTTCCCTCAAGTATCCACACGTCCTGTATTAATTCCACATCAGGTCCATCCTCCTAAGCATCAAGGTACGTGTTCATGGTACATCTACTAAGTCTTGAGTTCAAACCAATAGTTGCTAGTAGCCTCAGCTATTTTTATTCAGGGTCTGGAATGCATGATGCTCTAGTCTGCTTTAGTATAAGAACAAGTTAAATGCAATTGCTGCTAGTAGCTGTAACAAATAGTTATATAAAAATTCAAGCTTGCACAGCGGGATCTAAGATGAAGTCTTAAAAACTTTATCCCTGATTCCCTGTGCAAGGCAGATGACCAGAAGCTGTAGATGCAGCCGTGCTGATAGTAGCCAGCAGATATAACTCGTGGAAAGTTATAGCAATTGTTTTGATGCCTTAGTATGTCCTTTTTTTTGTTCGACTATCATGTCTATAATATGTTTGTTGAGTATGAATTTGTTTCCTATTTTTCATCGTCTTGCAATTTCAACCAGATGAACAACAATTTGTGGCTAAATACAACTTGCTGCAATAACTTTATCACCTGAATGATGATGTGATGTGGATATTGAATTATCAAAGCAGTTATTTACATATGATAGTCCTGAAACAAGTTATCTGTATTTTACTAGCACAATAACCTTAGTCCATCCCTTGCTGCAGGAAGTACAGCACCACAAGCACTGCAGTTGTATATGGCTCCCCCAGTTATAACAGGGCTACAACAACCATTCACTATCCCAAGCATTCCTATTACACAGTCGTCTTTTCCTGTTATGCGGCCTATGCAATTCCCAGTACCTAATGGTTTTGTGCCTAACAAGTTCGCGTGAATATACTTCTGTAGTTGAAATGATGCCTGCCTATTGAGATTCCTTTTTCGTTTCTTCTCAATGTCTGGCAGCATGATTCTTTTCTAAAGTTTTCGATCTTGTAGTATGAGCAGGTTATTCTTTGTTAGGGAGAGGCATTAACATTGTATATTGAGTTACGCATGAAGTTGTTTTTGTTTGGAGGTAGAGGAAGAGTTCACTCGGGCGGTTCTTGTTTTGGTTGTGATATCCAAAGGAGATGGATTTTCCGTTTTGAACTGCAGCAACACAAATTTTTGGGCGTCGAAAAGTTGCACTTTTTGTATGATACACTAAGCTTGAAACTAATAGCTTTGTTATAGCTCTTTAAGTTTGATGCATTACGCTAATATGGATTTGGTTTATCAAAAACTATCATATATTGAACTATTTATTGTAAGAATTTTTTCCACGTTTCATTTTCAGTGTCAAAGTTATATTTTGACCAAAGCCATTTCTTGGATTCAATTGTATACTATTCTAAGATAGGTCCTAATCTTTTTTGATAAAAAATTGCTGTAATGTTATTGGTGTCCATTCTATAACATGTTAGTTTGGTGAATATCGAAATCAAGTATATTCATGATGAACCAAAAAAGAAAGTATTTGAGTAATTCTGTTAAAAACATGTTCATGTACATCAAGATATACTCTGTGTAATCTCACAAAAGTATCTGAGTAATCCTGTGAAAAATATGTTCATGCACATCAAGATATGCTATGTGTAATCTCCCAAGTATGTCTCGAAAGGAGAAATATCTGAGTAATCCTATTAAAAACATGTTCATGCACATCAAGATATGCTCGGTGTAATCTCACAAGTATGTCTCGAAAGGAGAAGTATCTTAGTAATCCCGTTAAAATCATGTTCATGCACATTAAGATATACTCGGTGCAATCTCACAAGTATGTCTCGAAAGGAGAAGTATCTGAGTAATCCTGTTAAATACATGTTCATGCACATCAAGATATACTTTTTTTAATCTCACAAGTACGTTTCAAAAAGATAAAGGGTACGTAGATTATATTCAAGATGAACCAAAAAAGGAACTATCTGAGTAATCATGTTAAAAACATGTTCATGCACATCAAAATATGCTTGGTGTAATTTCACAAGTATGTCTCGAAAGGAGAAGTATCTGAATAATACTGTTAAAAACATGTTCATGCACATCAAGATATGCTCGGTGTACTCTCACAAGTATGTCTCGAAAGGAGAAGAAAGGAGAAGTATTTGAGTAATTTATGTTAAAAACATGTTCATGCACATCAAGATATACTCCTTGTAATCTCACAAGTATGTCTCGAAAAGATAGAGGGTATGCATATTATATTCAAGATGAACCAAAAAAGGAAGTATCTGAATAATCCTGTTAAAAACATGTTCATGCACATCAAAGATAGAGGGTATGCAAATTATATTCGAGATGAACCAAAAAAGGAAGTATCTGAGTGATCTTGTTTAAAACATGTTCATGCACATCAAGATATACTCTATGTAATCTCACAAGTATGTCTCAAAAGGATAGAGGGGGTATGCAAAAGTATATTCAAGATGAACCAAAAAAGAAAGGATAGAGGGTATGCAAAGTATATTCGAGATGAACCAAAAAAGGAAGTATATGTGTATTCATGTTAAAAACATGCTCATGCACATCAAGATATAGTCAGTGTAATCTCACAAGTATGTCTTGGAACAATAGAGGGTACGCAAATCTTACCTTTACCTCCATCGAAAGACCCTTGGCTCGGGTGTAGTAAATTGTGTTGTCAAAACCTGAATTTACAATACCAAAATTGGCTACCTGTGCACAAGCAGGCTCTCCAACTTTGACATTGCCAGTCACATGATATAACTAATTCAAGATTGCAAAGCAGATATAAGCAATACGACTGCATAGCAGACATGAGCAATACGATTGCAAAGCAGATATAAGAACGGAAAGTATAATCCACCGTTATAAACAGTTTCCATAAACGTTTACGTCTATGCAAGATTTTAATCTGAACTGATAAACATATAAAGATAAGCTTCTCAAGGTTTGGCTAATGCCAACCAGGAGCTATTTTGAGACATTAGTATCACTATTGACTATACAGTCTGCCAGAGTCTACGGGATGTGAGTTTCAGAGATGAGAATATGCGGATGTTCCTGCTATGCTACTGAATGCTAGTCTCCTCCATACTGCCATCAGTTGCTGGAGTCTTCATCACACCAAGTCCTGATTCTCCAGTACGAAGCAGCTGGTTCTCCTTCAGATTTTCCTGCACAGCCTTCATGCAGGAAAAATTTCATGACTTAGATCTTTATTGACATAGTAAACTCTAGAGCTCAAAATGAATATTGAAGTTTTGGTAAATTTACCTGTAGAAGTTCGGTCATCCTGCCAGTACCATAGTTCATCAGCAGCTTAGGAACAGATGTAGCCTGGGTAGGAAGAGTGGGGATTGCTGGTTCACTTGGTTTTGCTGAGGGAACCTGATTCACAGTATCTAGTTTGGGTATCACAGGTGAATGTTCAGCTGGCAACTTGTTAGAGGCCTCATTGTTTCCAGTATCTTCTTTTGCCAGCCCAGATCCTTGAGACACGTAGGCCACTGCAACAGGTATTGCTATGTTGGTTGATGCAGCTGGCTGCGCCTTTTCCTCTTTGACAGCTTCTCCTCCCTTGCTAAGATAGCCTTCATTCTGCCCAGTACCTATTGCTACTTTGTTGCCAACTTGAGCTTGTGAAGCAAGTATTTCACGAGTTGGTTCTGGTGGTAGCTGTCCAGGGGTTACTGGTCCATCAGGTGGCAGCATAGCCAATGGCTTAACCATCTGAACATCTTTCTCCCTTATAGACTCCCTGTTTGAAGCTTGGGATGCAGAGCTTTGACTAGATGCTAGTCCATTTGTTAAATTGACAGGTTGTAGCACAACAGGAACTACTGTGCCTCTGACACCCACTGGAGGGACTGAGGGATGCATTATTACCTGTTTGCTTTTTGAGGACCTAGATCCAAGCTTAACTGATCCATTGCGCTCAGCCCTAGGGCCATACGCCTGAAGCTGGTTTACAGCCGGAGGACGAACCTCATTTCTTCTGAGCATCTCAAGATGTGGGGCGACATCATTTGCAGCTGTGACAGGAATATAATGTCCTGGCTTAAAAACTACACCCCTGTAGTTCGTATTGGAGTCACCAATTCTAACATTGAGCAAATAACCAGCATCAAATGCAGACTCAACAACACCTGTTACAGCCTGACCAATCATACCATCATTTCTGTTTACTTGTTGGATCTCTTGCACTAATTCAAAAGGTGGAGGAACCTGAGCACGAACAACACGCTTCAAGCTAGGATCCTTACGAGGGCGACCCCTTCTTCGCTTCAAAGGAAGGTTAGCAGGGGTGCTGGAGCTGTCCCCTTGAACAGGTTGGTTCATTTCTTCAAGCTTAGGTTCTGCCGTTTGCCTTTCACTAGTCTTCTGAAGTGCCTGCCAGAAAATCAGTTTACCCATTTTAACTCAGCCAAGTTACAGAGAGAATAAATGAAGAGGTGCATTTGATCATCCTACAAGAGTAAACTGGGTGTCACATACACTGTGTTGTCATTTTAGGACCAAAATTTTATGGTCACTTAAGACCAGGAAAAAAGAAAAAGGAAAGCAGCATTCAGTTCCAGGAGGACACAATTTGCAATACCTTGCAAGATTTGGGTCCAAAATTGGAACTTGGAAGTGGACTGTGAAAAGTTGATGAACTCAATTGACATTTAATTGGTAGAGAAAGGACATGGAGTACAGGTTTTTGACAAGAAAGCACCTATAGATACTGCAAAGGATATATCAACTTAAAATATATTATTCTTGCCTAGATATCTACAAATAGCAAGAGAGAAAAGATGAAGAATAGTAGCTCTGTGATAAACATGGCCCTAGATAAGCCAAATGGATGCAGCTGAACTACCAAACTAGACACAATTGATCGGGGTGGAAAGGAAAAGAGTCAGAGCGAGGAGCCAAAAAAGAGACCAATACAATAGCATGACTAATCAACTAATAGCTCAGATCATTCATATTCTGTGAAAATGTGAAGTCCATTTTTCTAATATAATCAAATATCTCCCCTCTATTCCATTTTATGTGACACTATTTTCTTCTTAATATGTTCCAAAAAAGAACGATATCTTTCCATATGGGAATAATTTAATTTAGAAGTTCCCATTTACCTTTTAAACATGTGATTTAATAGCCACAAAACTATCATGGCATGACTAAGGCCACAATTTCCAAAGCTATTTTTTCCTTTCTTAAACTTAACACCCAGTCAAATAAAAGCTCTAGAAGTTCCTGAAAGGTTTACTCGTCTAAAAATAAGAAAATCAAATCTTAATACGACAAATACCCTAGGTAAGCTTGTATGCCAAATCATGCAATAATTACCTAGTTATATACCTTGGTCATTTGACAATTTACTTTGTCATGCAATCATCTAGTGAGAGTTAAAATCCATATTCCAGTCAAACTTTACACGAGTATATTCAAAAGAGTTGAACCAAATCCAAACAAAAAATCTCATAAGCTTTTTGCTGAATGTGAAACATGCAGTCATATAATACAAATATTCCACAAATCGACAGAAATGAAACAAAAGCTGTTATGTCTAACCAAAAATTAAAAAAAAAAAGATCTTAATAGTTGAATGCCTGAATATATCCTTACAATTGTTTCTGTTTAAAAACTAAACAAAAAATTACAGAAGATGTTCGTTTAACATAACATATATACAAAGAAAAAAAAAACAAGAACACAGAAATAAATCTAGGAAACTAAAAATCAACAGAGTATAGCTGAAACACAAATCTTGACTCAAATTCTCCAGAAAATTTCTCTAAAGAAAGGAAAAAAACAGGAAAGAGACAATCATACCTCCATTTGCTCGGAGAAGGATTCAGAACTAAAGAAAAACTAGTAAATTGGAACCCTATATGTTGTTCAGCAAATTTAGAGGATGCTATTGAGATAATTAATTGTAGTCAACTAACTAAATCTTTGACTTAGCGGGGTGGGTGAGATTTAGGGGGTATGGGGTTATTGTATTTGGCACTTGGCAATTAATGATTATTTTTGCATTTGTATTGCGAGCAATCAATAGAATGACAAGGTTGTGATGCTTAGTTAGGCAACAAACAGAGTCGTATGTGGACATGTATCCATTAGACAAATGGGCCCATCGGTCATTTATATACTTGGACCACAGCCCCTAATTTCTTCATTGGGCCATAACAGAGTTTGTCTTGGGCCTGCAAAAAATTACACAGAAAAAATAGGCGTGATGGCTAACTTCTGCGTCGCCAATCAAGTTTAGAGATCATTTTAAATGTAATAAAAAGTAGTTACTTCTAATTGAGCATGCACAATAAAAGCTACTCCACCACAATCCAGGGTATAATGGACGCATCTAGAGAAGAAACGTCCTCCATGAACAATGTGGATGAGATCATAAGGAAGTTGTCATAGGCTAAGAATGAGCTCCTCTTCCTCTTGTAAGAAAGAGAAAATGCTGGTAGAACTATAATGAACCATCAACAATGTCGGGAATAAAACTTGTTATCTTTAGCTGAAGTTTCCTTCACTTGAGCTAATTTCCCGAGGAAGAGAATACAATAAAAAGAGAGATCAACAACTT
This sequence comes from Solanum lycopersicum, assembly GCF_036512215.1. NCBI lineage: Eukaryota > Viridiplantae > Streptophyta > Magnoliopsida > Solanales > Solanaceae > Solanum > Solanum lycopersicum. Next base: position 69,094,485 of record NC_090806.1, read on the forward strand.
TCACTATGCCCAAGCAATGCACTTTGAAGGGCACTGCATCCATATCTCTCCGCTCTGCTCCCAAACGATCTTGGACAAAGATACTCTTAACTAAATATGGACCAACCTAGCACACTGTATTGGAGTTCAGAATTTTGACAACCGAGATTGAAAAGTTCTAGGAGTTTGAAACTCAACGAACGATTTTTGGAGTTCGAACTTATAAAGGTTCAAACTTCCATATTTTTTTCATGGAGTTTTTAAATATAGGCAATTAGGTACCATGAGTGAAACAATAATAATAATTTATACTAAAAAGGTATGAATATACCCCTCTACTATGTTCTATTGTTTAAACCAGTCCCCCTTTATAGAGTTATACTATTTGGTTATATGAGACCTTACCATTAGGCAAAGTTCCATAACTACTGGACAAGTGGGCACGTGGAAGGCTCAAAAATGAAAGACCCAACCCAAAATAAAATAAACACATCCCCACTAGATAACCCATGACCCGTAAACAACCACTCCCAATTAAACTCCTAAAACTTAAATGACATTTAACTAGTCTCTCATTTTAGAAATTAGCAAGAGGACAAATACGGCTGCTGGAGTTCAAACTCCCTGTCCGTTATGTGTCCAACCTCACACAATTGAAGGCTTGAAGCTTAAAAAGGTAAGTATCTTCATCTAAGTTTGTGATATTACTTGAGTTTAGCCATTTTATTTCTCAATTAAAATGAGACTAACTATTTCTAAAGTTGAAATATCATCATTATGTACTGAAATTCAAACAAGTCTTGCTATAGAAATTACAACAGGGAACTTATAAAGAAAATCAGTTGGATTTCACTTTAAAAGTAGTTTTGGAGTTTCACTTGTAAGAAAAAAGAAATTTCAAAATACTTTCATTTTAAAGCTTCTTCAAACAAACTATAAAATCTTTATCATCAATTTTATAAATTGGCATACTTGGCTTGTTGGTTTGTTGGAACATTAGTAGTAAAGGACGTTTCGGGTTAGAATCTGGTCAACCTCATTTTTTTTGTCAAATAACAAGAGGGCATATTAAATGTTTGTAAGAAAAATGTAAGAGATCGGATTCGAACCGCTGACGAATCCGCTGACTCTGGGGACAAAAACTTGACGATTTGCCATTGGCACCACACAGTCATTTATTAATGGGGGTGGCATGTATTATATTTATACCAATTCTGATACACATATAAATATATAAATATAGAGAGAGAGTTTCAACCGAAATCACTGGCTGGTGTGGCACCCCCACGCTACTACATAGAGCCGCCCCTGGCTAAAACTTTATTAACAGTCCAAAAGTGGCATATGCGAATTTCTCCTAATTTTCCCGCTATTCCTTTCATTTCCAAGACCCTCAAACATTTGGGTGAAGTGCACAAACAGTCGCTTTAACTTTTAAGACTCCAATTTAAAGTTTAATCACTTTAAAATCAAATGCAAATATGTAGGATCAAATTGAAAATTGCTAGCCTAAAGTTACAAACCTCTGATCTTCAATTCTGAAGATGGAATTGTCAAAGCCTAACTTTAGACCCAAATTCTGAGTGACAGTTCCAACTTCAGATATTTGGCTCTAAAATCAAGCGGCTTGATAATCCCAATTTCAAACCTTTAGGCCAAAAGTTTTCAAGTAGAGTTGATTACTTGAATTACTCTCTTGCAATTTAAGTCTTAGTTTGCAGCTGCACAATCTGGAATTAGACGGGATCCCTCTGAAGCTCTCTAATGACACCACGAGCATTGATACAAGTGATACTTGTAGTGTCTTATTTTTTGTTTGGGTTTGGTTCAACTGAAAATTCTCATTTTTAGGCAAGTAGACACATCCAGAACCTTCTCTTGCTAATCCTCTAAACAATCAAATAGCTCCCTCCATTCCATTTTATGCGATACTATTTTCTTCTTCAGCTGTTTCAAAGAAGAAAGACCGCCTTCTATATATGAAAACAATTCAACTAGTTAAACTTCCCATTTACCCTTATAAGGACGTGATTTTATAGCCACAAACTATCATGGCATGATTAAGCCCAAAAGTTCCAAAAGTACTTTTTCCTTTCTTAATCTTCACGCCTAGTCAAACAAGTCCAGATAAAATGAATCGGATAGAGTGTATAGTAAGTTCTCTAACCAAGGAAAGCAAATAGAAGCTATAGAAGTTCCTAAAAGTGCAACTTGCCTAAAATTATCAATCCTCAATCTAAAAAATAATCTAGTTAAACTTGTATACTAAATCATAAAACAATTCGCATCTCACTACCTATTAATGCGAGTTAAAATCCATATTCCAGTTTACAGTTTACACGAACGCATATAAACAAAGTCGAGCCAAACTCAAACAAAAAATAATTACTTTTTGTTATAACCGTGGTGTCGGAACGCTTGTGCACACCTAAACTAATTCCAAAAAACAAGCACCACGTAAACTCTGTCCACCAAGGCTAAGACAGACACGAAGAGATCACCTAGTCCTTCTACTATTTTGCCTCCACTAGAAATTTCCATAACTTGGATGCAAAAAATTAAATGCATATGAAACATGCAACCACATCATATACAGAACTTCAACAATTTAACACAAATGAACAAAAAAAAAATAATCTCTAACCTCCAAAAATAAAATGTTAACACGTTAGAACACTGAAAACTAGTTCAATTAGTTTGTTTAACATAACATATGTTCCCAACACCACCACCACCACCACACCACCACCACCACCAACAACAACAACAGATAAATACAGCTAAAAATCAACAGTGTATTACTAAAGCACAACTTCGAATTACAATTTTCTCAGAAAAAAAACGCACCTCGAGTACTTGCTAACTTGCAGGAAGGAGACAACAGAAGCTTGAAGAAGATTGTAGAACTATGTGAGTAAATCCGGAACCCTATATTCTGCTGAGCAGAAGACTTAGATAATTACGATAAATTAATTAGATTAATCGGTTGCTAAGGAGAGTAGTAATGACATTTTTTCTTATTTTAATTACGAAAAAAATATGGAGCGAATAATCGTGTGAGGACAGGTGTCCTTTTTGATAAATGGGCCTCCGTTGATCATTTTGGACTTGGATGGCCCATAGTAAAGTTTGAGTTGGGCCTTGGAAAATTTGCATTAATTAGCCATAAATGGTCTAGTGTTTAACTTTTGGCCACTTGTATTTAAAGCTTAGAGATCATTTTAAATGTTAATACTATGGTTTTTTTTATCGTGATGATTGTTTGGTACTCTTCCTTGTTTATCGTTGTTGTAAGATATAAATTTATGGGAAGGGAAACTATGTATCAACCATAATATATGTATATTTATTTTCTTTTAATTGAATTGATAAATTAGATATCAAATATAATAATACAGTTCAGACAAGTGAGAAATAGATAGAAACTTGTTTTCCAATTAAACCTCTAACACATGGAGTTAATCTTTTTCAAGAGAGAAATCGATATTTCTTTTCCTTTTATAAGGGGGCCGAAAAGTCAAAAGTTATGTCATAATGCAATAAGATAATACGTTAATTTTGAAAAGACTATCTAGTAGCACATGTCTAAGTTTTGATGTTGGATAAATAGCCAACTGATGACAAGTCAGCGCTACACCTGATATTGATTGAAGGCATGTCAACGATATAGTTGAGGTTGACTGTTGATCTGGTCAAGAATAATAATTAAAAAGGCGCTCTATTTGTAAAACGATTAATTCTCACGAAAATATATTGCAACTTATCCGGTTATGAAGCAACTTTGATTGCGTCAAGTTCATACCTATCTTGATCATGCAAAGGATAATATTTTAGAGTTTTTATTTGAGTCAAAGGAAGAAAGTTCACTGTCTCTAAATTTTAGTTAGCCTTGTGGGACTTTGGTTCATTCATCTAAATGCAAATTAATTTTACCCTTTAGACTGATTTCATGAAAAATGTAACGTGTTCAAAAGATATTCTTATAATATGATCTAATAAATTCATATGTTATAAGTCAAGTTAAGAAACGATATTTACTAAATTAAATAGTCATGCCAACAAAGGATAACTTGTTTAAACTAAGAAAAAATAACCTAATTTGCCGTTCTTTCAATCACTCAAACTAAAATTTTCAGAAACATATAATTTATACATAATTAGTGTATGATTTACATAAATAAATAATAATTTCGATCCGTTACTTGTCTAAAGATGTCGAAAATTTGTAGTAACATATCTATGCAACAGATTTAGTTGGGCCCGTGGCCCATAATCCTCCAATCAACCCGAGGCCCAAACAAGCGAAAAGTCTGAAAAAATTGGCGCACAAACCAAAGAAATTTCCCCAAATTTCATTTGCAAATCCCTCCAAATTCACATTTCAAATACATATACTCAAAAAATTTACCCTAAATTCACCTTTCAATGGCCGATTTTGAACCTCCATCGTTCTCTCTAGGTCTCGATTTTGAACCTCCATCGTTCTCTCTAGGGCTCGATTTCGACCTTGATTCGGAGCCCCAGTCTACAGTTCTACCAAAGCCCTCGGTGAACTTACGGACAATCAAAGAGGTTGTTGATGACGATGATGATTTTGAATTTCCAAAATTGGTTACGGATCCGCAAGTTTCGGATCCTACAAGTTCTCTCAAACGCCTCCGTCGTGGGTCTATTTCAAAATCCGAACCGGTGGCTCAAAAGTTGAAGCTAGGTGAGACATGGTGTAATGTGGACGATGATATTGAAGATTTTTCTTCTCAGGAGGACGAGCCTAAGGGTAAAAGACTTCACCTTTTTTGTTAGGGTTTTATCTTTAGCTACCTTTCTATGTTTTGGTGTTTTAAATCTGTCAATTTGAGCTGGGCAAAGCATGAGGCCTTAATTTTTTCTTCCATATACTGGGTTTGACTGATTAAATAATCAATCTATGTTGATTTCTATTTCAGTTTGCTTTCATTATTTGTTTTATTTGTTGGAGTTCAATTGCTTGATATATGCTAGTGACACGGTTTCAGAGGTTGATTTTTGGATATCCTAATAGTAGCTGAAAACAGTGGCAAAACTGGGATTTTCAATAAGGGGTTCAAATTATGAAGAAGTAAACCCACCAAGAAATCTAAGGTGGTTCAACACCTATTATATATACATAAAAAATAATTCCAACTAGATATAAACGGTAAACCGTGTAATTTTCCACCAAATGTGGTTTGGTTAACCCCCATTGATCATTACTAGCTCTATCACTGTCTGAAAAGCTCTTATTTTCATTTATTGGGACTTGTAAGTATGTCTAAATTGAATATCATATAGTAAGTTGTGTATCTCCAGAATGAAGTTTAATGCTGAAGCTTAATTAGGTATCTGCAAGTTAGGAAGGAGTTTGGGAGATTGATAGAAATGAAGGGAAGACTCTCGTATTTCCACAATCTGCTATTGTGAAAACAAGATCTCATATAAGCTTGCTTTAGAAACCAAAACTTACATGAGAAATTCTGGTAAGAACTGATTTAGAATCCAAATTCACTGGCCTATATGTGCAACACATGATAATTGATGAGATAAGTCAATATCACTCTGAACATAATTCCAAAAGATCCGTGTTCTCTCATAATTAATGTGGCTTTAGAACAGAACATAATGAAAGGAACCATATAGAGTAACAAATTAGTTTAATTAAGTATCAATTGGTGTTACACATACAATAGGCTTTGTGTTAGGCGTCTCTTTGTTGATTTAGAGATTGTCTAATGATTGAGGGATTAGTATGCAATTTTTTTCTTTAACTGTGGCATTTGAATCAATTAATGTGCACTTAGTCTATTCCATTCAATACTTGCATCCTAGACAAGTACAGAGAGTAGGAAGGTTGACCTTGTCCACCAAAATTGATGCATCATGAAGAAATCACCTAATTTTTCTCTCTACTGGGTTCAAATTTTAATCCTTTACAATCTTCATTCCAACCTTGTTAACCACCGATCATACCCTTGAGTGCTAAACAAGTGTGAGGTTTAGAGAACCTTGGATTTGTTTCAGACAATATTTAGAATTGGAATGAAATGAGTCTTAGTATGCTAAATGGATATAGAAGATTCCCATAGCTGACCCACTTATTATCGTTCTTGTAAAAATATTTACATAGAAGACCTTAACTAGCTTTATAGTTTAGTTATTGCACAGGGAAAGTATGTGGTCAATCTTGCCTTATACTATGTACTAGAAGCAACATGTGTGTTTGTTTGGTGAACATTCTGTTGTGATGTACATCTTAAATTTCCTACTTGATGTGCGCTCAAGAAATATGGACCATCACTATTAGCTTTTTAGTAGGGAGTTTTACTTATGTTTCAGTAAAACTATGTAGTCAGCGAGATTACTATGTCTAGTCGGACAAGTCAGATCTGGGGGAACCTCAAGGTTTTACTCATTCTCTCGTTGTGTTCTTAATTTGGGGATACTTCCCTACATTTTTATCCCCATCTTTCTTTTAGACCAACAAATCAGACCACAGATAGATGTTATGTTGTTAGTTATTTTTTTTTTTTTTAAAAATATTTATAACCCTCCTGCATTTTAATATTGTTTTCATCAGATCATCCAAAATGTCACAGTTCTGTGCGTAGCAGTTCAAAAATCCCGTTACAGGGGCAAAGGGTAATATCCTCGCAATCTGTAAGCAGATGTACAGGAAGGAAGAAAGAGGCTTCAAATGTTTCTTCCGTTCACCAGAGTAAGGAAACTAACCCTAGTAATTTGGTCTTCCCAGAGCTAACTATTAGTCCATTGAGAAGGTTCCAGTTGATTGACTCTGATTCTGATGAGCCTTCCAAAAGTGAATTTGTGGAAAGAGAATCAGATCATGTGGATTCTCCTTTGAACGTTAATCGACAGCATAGTGATGCAGATTTAAGTTACCAGAGAAAAACAGGACCTTCTGCTTTGAAGACTAAAGATCTGTGGGAGGACTTCTGTTCAGATACGACTTTTAATATTCATACACCTGCTCTTGATGAGGTTTGTGAGGAATATTTCAAATCGGTAAAAGATGGAAAAAGAACTCAGACTACTAAGGGTGGTTTAACTGAAAGTTACATGCGACCTCAGGGCCCTCTTCTCCCTGCTCACTGTTACTTTTTCCATAAAGATCCAAGAATCCAAAAGCTAGTACGTGATCGTTTGCCTAACTTTTTCCCCTTGGGTGCTGACAATCTTCCTGGAGGAAACCTAGATGATGCATCAGTAATAGATTACATGTAATAGATTTGCTTCTTGCTTCTCTCTTGGTCTTTTTTTCATGAATTATATGATTTATTCCAAAGGTCTATGTGCATGTTGTCTTCAGGGGTCAATTTTCTCATGAAGGAGGCTCTAAAAGGACTGCTCAGAAATCTGCTGATGGAACAAACTCTAGAAAGAGCAGAAAGAATGTGAAACAACCAAATAACGTGGAAGAATCACAAGGATCCGAGAGATGGGTGAACCCTAAGAGCTCTGCTGGTATTCCAAAAGATGCTGGCAGGAGAAGGGTGCAGGCAGTTGGCAAATCTGCAGGTCATTGGTACACAAATGGAGATGGAAGGAAAGTAAGTGGATATTCAGTCTTAATATTTGGAATTTTGGAGCAGGTCATTTATGTACTTGTTGAAGTTCTTTTGGTGAAATAGTTGTTGGTAATCTTAACAAATTCAAGAACTGTACTATAGATGCTGGTTGCTGCTGAAATTTGGTTAAACTTTGTACTAGTTAGTTTGGCATACTTGATGCCTCTTAACCATAGTTGGGATATGGATGTCAGTGGGTAAATGACTAAAGTCATCCCATTCCTTCGTCACTTGGGTACTCTTTAGACATTTGTGTTCAGTCCGTATAGCTTCATGGGATCTCCTTGTTCTTTTAGAATTGATTCACGACATCCTTCCTATCTTCTCTGTACATTAATCAAAGAGTTGATCTACTGTTTTTTATCAGGTTTACGTTGACAACAATGGACAGGAGTTTTCTGGCCGAAGTGCATATATATGTTACAGAAAGGTACTATTTTTCTATTTCTTCATTGCTATAGTCAATAATGGACGTTTACACTTGGAACTCTTTTTGTCTTTCTTCAATGCTATATCAGTACGGATGATTGAAACAGTTAAACTCTTGGTTCTCTTTCTGCCTCAATATATATTGTCATTGATTAAGTTTTGATACTTCTGAATATATATACACAATCATCTAATGAATGCATATCCTGTATTTTCTCCCTTTTGCAGGAGAAAGGAGGGTTTAATAAATCAACAAAGAAGACTTCTGGTGGCAAAAGCAAGGCAGCTTCAAAGAAGAAATAGAACCTCTGCAGAAACGAATATGTGCTGTGTGTACTTGTCATGCTCATGTTAATATGTTCTGGAACAGAAATTTACTATCAACCAAGTATTGGTTTTCTTTGATGAACAGATAATCGAAAAAGCTCTATTCTTGATGTTTGTATCAACCTCTGCTCTATTCTTTACTACGTTGGAAGTATTACGAGGATGTAAATAACAATGCTTGTACTTGGGAAGACAAATCAATGGTGGAGCTTGGTCGGAAATCTGGCCGGACTATGGAGGCTTCAGTTGCCGGAAGTTCCTAATATTCACAGCTCAAAAGTTACCTCACATAGTTCATCATTTAAGCTAAGACAATTGGCTATTATGAGTACGGAGGGCTAGTAAAGCATATGGAAAAAAAAATTTAATAGTGATTTTTATGATTTTAATTTCATTTGAAATGATATTGAATATTATAAAAACCAATGAAAAAAGAAAGTTTTTTTATCAAAAATATTCTAGCACTTTAAATTAAGCAATTCACATTTCATATTAATAAATAAAGTTTTTTATATCAGCATCCAACTTGATGAATTGCAAATGAATGTTTGACGTTAGAACTAATACTTACTTTTATAAATAGTATTATTATTATTATTATGGGAAGGTAAATACTTGATAGAATTATTGTGAAAAATATCTTTATAGCAAATAGAGGGATTTAGGTTTTCAACTCACGCTAATGAAGTTGAAGAAAAGAAAAAAAAAAATTAGACTTCTAAAAGATAAGTGAATTTAAATTATAAAATTACTCAAAAATACACTATAAATATCTTGGGAAAGTTTTACTTTCAGGTCGTGAAAACTCTTTAGCAACCATCAACAACTGATCCTTGTAATCTTTTTTAGAGATGAGGATGAACTGATTCGATACTCATATAAGTTAATCTTCAAATACAAGGAGGACCTGATTCTATACTCCTAATAGTTAATCTTTAGCGATATGTATTATTTATATAGTTTTCTTGTTTTTTTTATTTAGGGACATTTACGTAATATTTGATTATTTCTCGGACAGTTACGAAAAGAAGTAAAGTCTTGTTCTTTTATTTATCACGATATTCTAAGGTCATGATGCACGTCAAAAAAATTTGAGGCGTTTTTTATATTGTTTATATAGCTTTCTTTATTTTTTCGACATATTAAAAGATATTTACGTAATATTCGATCATTGTCGAACGGTTACGAAAGAAGTAAATCATCATTTCTAGTCCTAGATTGTCTATTAGAGAAGAGCGACAAGTCTGGTCCTCGATTAACCTGACTAGCAATACTTTCAGTCTTAGCTTAACCATCAACAAATATCTCAAATATTTAATTGCTACTTAAAATTTTTTTCGGATAGAGACGAAAATAAACACAGCAAGATAGAGATAAAGAGTGACCTATTAATTGGTTCACATCCCATGCTATAGTATAAGAAAATGGATATTTAAGGACCAAAATACAGAGACGAGTTAATAAACTGAGCTTTGAAAGTATCGTTGTGTTACTGGTCCTTAATTTTTTATTTAATTAGCGAAGGGTACAAATTCCCTTCCCTAAAGTTATAGATATCTGGTCGTAAATCAACAACGTATTTTCTCTTCTCTCAAAACCTAAACTACAAGCTTATCCTTCTCTATACCACCTTAAAACTCCACTAATGGATGATATTCATAGGTATGTGTGTCGATCCGTTCGATTCAGTTCGATTTTATATATAATCATTTGTCAATTTTTAAATGTTCAAAATCAATAAATTTTTCAATCATTAAGGGCTCGATTTTTCATTTACCTATTAAAAATATATTTATAAAATAAATAGAAAGATCGTTAACTCAGTCAAAATAATTTCTTTTTCCAGTTTTCCACCCGGTATTTCAAGCTCACACTGGAGCTCTGACTAAATTCAAATTTCACATTGCAAAGTCCATTTAAAGTGGCGTTCCTAACAAAATCTTCTCTATATTCGATGCTCAAACTCAAAATCTCTAATTAAGCGTGAAACACTTTTATCAGTACACCACAACCCATGTTATTCACTCGGTATAATTAGATCTCGTTCTTTTTGCTTAACTTAATATAATAATTGATGGAAAAATGTTAGAATGGGAACACGCACAAGTGCTTGTGCTATAAGCCAAAAATGAGTGCACGTGCTTATTCCATCGGATACCCTGAGAACTAATACACAATCAAAACTTTGCAAGTGCACTCACATTCACCGACCTTAATACCTTTTAATTTATACGATATTATTTTATTCAAAATGAATTTAAAAATAACAATAATTTTAAAATTTATAAGTTAAAACAAATTCTAGATATATATAGCTAGTAATATTATATTAGGTGTAAGACTAAAAAATATTTTTATTTTTCACATAAAATATTAATAGTCTTTCATATTTAATGTTCATTTTATTCACGATTTAGTATATGAAATGTTCAACCATCTTCCTCTATATAGTTAGTATAAACGATAATTCTATTTAAGAAAAATGTAAAAAGAAGAGTATCCTTATTTAGTATAATACAAAAATATCATTATATTTATAAATAAATGAATCAAGAATTATCTTTGTATAAATTCGTCCTAACAAATAATATGCAATTTCGGGTAAATTGCAATATTACTTAATAGTATTAACTTGTTTCCAAGAAGAGAAATATGCTATTTTAGATGGTGTAGAAAAAAAGTGTGTAACATTTATTTTAAGTAAAAAAAATATTACTTTAATTGTTAGATAATAGATTAGTTAAATTTTCTACATAATTATGCAAATCTCATTTTTTTAAAAATAATCTATAAAGATTCAATGTTTTCACAGAGGTCCTAATTAATCTGAATTGATATTGTATAAGGCCTAAATGGGAAGGATTTTCTACGAGTAATTTTTTCTTTTACAAAACAAATTCTATCTCGAGAGTGAATGTATTTCAGCTAGAAATCACCCTCAAAGATATTATTTATAATTATATAAATATCTATGAATAATTTTAAATTATACTTGGCGACCCAATCAAATGATAGGATCAAATATTTGATAAATTTCACTTTTTTTAACTTAATATTAATTTAGCTAAAATTTCAAGCAAGATAAATATCCACCAAATTAATTAGAGTCATCTCATTATTTATTTAATTAATTAATTAGCATAAAATAGAAAAAGAAAATTGCAGGACAAAGTCATTACAACGCTCCCGCTACGAGAGGTACGTGGGACCCATATGCCTAACGGCAGCCTGCCACTCCTATTTAACTATTTTTAACTGCTCCTCTTATAGTTAACAACCAAACTACGTCGTTTGGTTACAAAATTTTACAATACGACATCGTAAGAGTAGTATACTAATCCTATCTCCAGGTGAATTTAGGATTTAAATATGTCATAATAACTAAGTTCACGAGCATATAATTTATAGATATAACAAACAATAAAGATATAATCTTATGAAATTCAATAAAATAGAATTTCAAAAGAGCAGAGCGTATACAGATTTTATCATTTATCTCGTAAAAGTAAAATGACTATTTTTTTTTATTGAAATATTTGAGAGCTCCAATAGGCTCTTATTTAGCTTTGCCCCTTGTTTTATTCATTTTTGAGTTTCTTATCCAATCATTTATATTTAAATTATGATTTAAGTAAATTTAAATTTACTTCGAAAGTAATAATTCGATTAAAAATGAGTAAAGAGAATTCTTGATTCAGTTAATTCGATCGTCTTTCTTAATAAGAGAATGTAAGATTAAAATTATCTACTAAAATAGAGTATTTCTTTTTAAATACAAGAGTACTTACTATTTCATCGCGATATGTACTCTTAATGACAATAGAAGATTTTTGGTATAATGAGAGACGTTGACCGTACAAATCATTACTTATACAGAGTTATACGTATACATCTCCTCTCTCACTCACATATATACACACAAAACTCTGCATTTCTCTCTTCTTTTCTCCTCAAAAACCAAAAGAGATCACAGACAACCCCACCCCACCCCACCCCCTCCCCTGGACCCCCATCCCTACCCCCTACCCCCTTGGAAGTCTCGGAGAAGCAATAAGCCAAAAAAAGCTGAGTAATGGCTGAATCTGTGCATCAAAGATGAAGGTTACTGCAAACAATAGAGCTGAGCTTCCAGCAATTGCATCATCAAAACTAGTGAACACTTTACCCGATTCAGATCTTTTACAAAACCCCTTTTGCTCTAGGAAACCGCCTCGCCGGAAAATCAAGAACTCCGGTGGCGCCGGAGTGAGGTTAAGGAGAGATATTGCAGGAGCTCCAGGTGGGAAAAGGAGCAGACCCAGTACCCCTTTACTACGATGGAAGTATAACGAAGACGTAAATGACAATGCTTGTACTTGGGAGGACAAATCGACGGTGGAGCTTGGTCGGAAATCTGGCCGGAAAGTTAGAAATTTGGTTTCTGCTAGGAAATTAGCTGCCGGACTATGGAGGCTTCAGTTACCGGAAGTTCCTAATATTCCAGCTCAAAAGTTACCTCAGGTAGAAAAAAGATTGCAGCTTTAGGGTTTTTTCTAATCTTGGTCATTTATATATTGATTGTAATTAATTGCTTTAATTACATTGACTTGACATTTACTTGAATGAGTCAAAGGGTCTATCGGAAACAATCTCTTGTCTGAGTTAAGGGGTAATGTTTGCATACACTCTACCCTATACTTTGTGGGACTAGACTTGTTATAATAAGCAATTATGAATGTATGATTTATTAGGATTGAAGTTGAGATTGTTTTCTCTGGTACCTTTGGTATAATTGTGATTTATGATTGCCTTCATTACTGCTTGCTTTATCTTTTCTTTCTTATGTTGGTTGTTTTATTAGTCCCTGCTGTTTTAGGATCATAACCATCTCCAAGTTTGTATTTTTATGACCTTAGAGTGACCGGCAACTTTCATAAGTGTCTTATCGTTCTAGACTTGATTGCTCGGACTGTTAAAAGATGTTGTTGGGACTTGGGGGTGTGTCAGATCCTCCAAAAGTAGTACTTTTTTTGTAGGATCCAATATGGTTATGGTAGCTTTAAGTAACTTTTTTCAATTTCATTTTCCTTTCCTTCCTGCAGGCTGGTCATATTGATTTACCCTTTTTCGACCATCATCACATTAGAGAGAATGATTCACACATTGATGATTCAGAGCAGAGTCCTCGATCTGTCTCCGGTCCAAGATATGGTCTTTATCACAAGGTATGTTTGATGCCTTTTCAGTTTTTTTCTCAATGTTGTCTTTGCTGTTTAAGGTCCTTTATGTAAGTCCTAAAGTTATGTCGAGTAGTCCAAAGCAATGTCATAGGCGCAGGGGAGAAATCCTGGAGTTATCGGGAGTTAATGAATGCTTCACCGAGTATCAGAGACCCAATGTGGTTGGGCCCTTCCCTCGACCTTCCTGTAGCAGGAAGCTTAGTGCACTGTGCTGCAATTTTCTATCAGATACTTTTGGTCTAGGTTTTTAGTTTATCATGTTACGCTTTCACCATTGCTCTTCTCGTTGTTTCCACATTTTCTGATCTAACAAAGGAGTTACTTCTATATTTTCTGTAGCTAGAGCCCTCATTTCAATATCCAAACTCTGCTATGGAGGGGGCAACAAAGTGGGATCCAGTTGGCTGGACAATAGCCGAGGAAATAAAGGAGATTTACGGACACCAGAAGGTTCCTAATAAACAGTCGAAGACTGCTGCAATGATTTCCACCCTCGAGGCAGAGTTAGAGCGGGCTCGCACCCGAATCCATCAACTTGAGATGGAGCGACGGTCATCAAAAAAGAAACTCGAACAGTTTTTGAGAAAACTTAGTGAAGAGAAAGCAGCCTGGAGAAGCCGAGAACATGAGAAAATTCGTGCAATTATAGATGATATGAAAGCCGACTTGTCCAGAGAGAAGAAAAACCGACAGAGGCTGGAAATAGTTAACTCCAAGTTAGTTAATGAGTTGGCTGATGCCAAGTTATCAGCAAAGCGCTATTTGCAGGATTACGAAAAAGAAAGAAAGGGTAGAGAGTTGATAGAGGAAGTGTGTGAAGAATTAGCCAAGGAAATTGGAGAAGACAAGGCTGAAGTCGAGGCATTGAAGAGAGAATCACATTCACTCAGGGAGGAAGTAGATGAAGAAAGAAAGATGTTGCAGATGGCTGAGGTTTGGCGTGAGGAACGGGTTCAGATGAAACTAGTTGATGCTAAGGTGACACTCGAAGAGAAGTATTCCCAAATGAATAGACTAATTGCAGAGTTAGAGTCTTTCCTAAGTTCTAGAGGTATGAACCCCGACGAGGAAGTGATCGAAAGAGCTGAGCAACTCAAACAGGAAGCTGCTTCGGTGAATATTCGTGATATCAGTGAGTTCACTTATGAACCTCCAAATCCAGATGATATATTCTCAGTGTTTGAGGACCTTAATTTTGTCGAAAGTAATGAAAGGGAGGTTGAGCCATGTCCTGCATACAGTTCTGCTAGCCATCCCTCCAAAATTTGCACATTCAGTCCTGATGACGGTGTATACAACAAAGACAACTTCCTCAGACATTCTCTTGCGTATAATCAGAGTGATTTAGAGGAAGAAGGAAGTGAATGGGAAACAGTGAGCCATCTCGACGAGCAAGGTTCTAGTTATTCTGCTGAAGGAAGCGTCTGTTCTGTCAACAAGAACTGCAGGCACAGCAATGCCTCAATGGAGATAAGTGAAGTATATTCAGGGCAAGGTCGACAACTTAAGAAGGTGTCATCTATATCTAGGCTTTGGAAATCAAACGGAGACAACTACAAAAAGATATCAGCTGATGGAATACACGGGAGGCTATCAAATGGAAGGCTATCGAATGGTGCCACCCTTTCTCCAGATTGTGGTTCTAGTAAAGGCGAATTCAGTCCTTCAGGGAGCTCACTTGACTCGGGCAATCCACAAATAACACGAGGGATGAAAGGGTGCATTGAGTGGCCGCGTAACTCTCACAAGCACAGTTTAAAAGCAAAACTTCTGGAAGCAAGAATGGAGAGCCAGAAGGTCCAGTTACGTCACGTCTTGAAACAAAAGATCTAGAAGACTACTGCTACAAGTTTTGATTTTGCCCGAATCATCGGTCTCACTCAGCTGAGGTATCAATAAAAACTCAAACAGTAGTAGTCCACATTTTATGCTTACTGAAACTTCTTTGTGTATCAATCAGAACTGCTATATAGTAATTTCATGTAATGTAATTTAGAAGATGCATTATTGGCCACTATTTATATCTTTTAAAGGTATGATTTAGTGGCCAATTATTGCATCATTTAACAGAAGTTTCAGTATGAGGAGAAAACAACTTTGTATAATTGAATTCCTTTATTCCTTATGTTTCTGCCTCAAATAATTCTGACGCGATGTTTACGCCAAATCAATAAATAAATATTCTCGTCTTATGACTTAATCATGATAAATCAATATAGTTTGAAGTAAATATCGGGTACGTGTAAGTTTTTACCAATTTACCATGCCAAAATATTAACACAAGTAAAATTTGACCTCCTAATATTGATTTAAACGGTATTTTTTATATTCTGAAAGGGTAAAATGCAACAATAATTGTTTTTAGAGGTATCAGATGTAGTCCCAAGGGGAAATGGTGGGGTAGTTTTGCACTTTTATAAAAACACAATGACTCAAATTGACCCATAATGCTGAATTTTGTCTCTATTCTAACAATTCGATATGATTTTACTTATCAAGATCGTGAGTATAATTTAATGTTTTCTTGTTTTTTTCTCTTTAGATTTATTTTGCGATTCGATGATTGTTAATAGCTTATTTCTCGAATGTAGAATAACTTGACCCCTTGTGATATATTTTATTTAAAAAAATATGAGATAATTATTTTGAGATTTCGATTCGATCTTGATTATCTTCTCTTTTGATCCCTTTAACTTTGAAAAAATAACATTTAAAAGTATTATAACTTTACGAGTAATGAAAAATTTATAAGATGTTCGAAATAGCAATTCAAAGTAGAATAGAATTTTGTTAATAAAAATAATTTAGGAAACTAAACTAGTGAAACAAAACGAGCCCCCCACATATAGAATAAAACATTTATTAGTGGATGAGATATTAAAAATTAAACGTACCAAAATAAATAAATAATAGAGGATAGAATCCTATGCATTAAGACCAATAACATTTTTTGGACACTAATTATTCCCTTTATTTTTTTGGATCATGGTATCTTTATATTTCACAAAAGTACATTATTAGTAATTTTATATTTATGGGAAATCACTAGAGATTTAGGAACATATTTGGTTGAACTATAAAGTTGTTACTATTCTCTTCGTCTCAAAATTTTTATCATCATTTTCTTTTATATGTTTCTTTAAAAATATTAATAAAAATAAATTTTAAGTAATTTATCCTTCATTAATGTTTTACTGATCATCTCATCGCATATAATAGAGATGTTTATAGTGTTGAAGCACAATAACTACAAGGGTGAAATGAAAAAAAATTATTAAATTTATTTTAAACTTTTAAAATGATAAATCACTTAACTTTATTTTATTTAAAAAATACTATATTTAATTTGAAGCGGAGAAAGTAATTAATTTGATGATATAAATTTTTGATATAAAGATCGAATGTTATTGTACTTATTCTGATTATCCACTTCGATAGTTTCAAACTAAAAACAAATTTTTAGGTGAAATATTCTTGGATGAATTTACCTTTTCCAGCTTTCAAAAATGAGATATTTACATAATTGTATATGCAATAAAAAGAAAATTAAACAAAAATGATAACATGCTTATGTAAGGTAACAATACTTTATAAATAGTGTATAATAATTCATCTATTCAATTAGTTATCTTTTTTTTCAATTTAAGCCGACTCAAATTTTCTTTAAACGATCCTAAATTTTAGATATAAGTCTTTCTTAATATTATGAGTCTTTTGATATATCATCTACTCAAAATAATTCATATTTACAATATATTAAATTTTAAAATTTGAACTTTAGTGACCTAATATGAAATCTTAAATTTCCTTTCACGTTTCTAACACCTAAACACGTCTCTTAAAATTTTATTCATTCAAAACGGTTCACATTTCGACACATTCAATTTTAGAATTGAATTTGAAATTTTTTATTGATTTAATATAAAGTGTTAAGCCTACTTTCACGTTTTCAAGGCCTAAACACGACTACCTAACTTCATATAATTAGTAATAAAAAATGTAATCTAACAAGTTTTCAAACACAAATAAGGAAAGCAACAAAGAAAGAAAACAAAAAAGAAGAATATATATATATATATATATATATATATATATATATATATTTATTTATTGAGATATAAGATATATTTTATTAGTCACTATAAGTTAACTAAAACAAATTGATACAATATTCTAAATCCAAATCCCTCATTTATTTCTCTTTCTTTTCATTTTCATCTAAAAATCTTAAATATTATTTCTAAATTTTGAATTCAACTATGCTTACGAATTTGAATCGAATGACCATTTAAGAAATATAAGTGATAATTGAATTACTTTGAAATAAATCTTTTTAATTCAATGAACATTTTATCTAATTTTTCTTTTAAATTTTTTGAAACTATCTTCTTCTCATACCTAAAAATTATTTTTATTTTCTAAAAAAACATTTAAAATTTGGAAAAAGGAAAAAAAATTCACCATTTCATTTTATATAAATAACTAAATCATACCTAATTTTTCTTTTAAATTTTTTGAAACTATCTTCTTCTCATACCTAAAAATTATTTTTATTTTCTAAAAAAACATTTAAAATTTGGAAAAAGGAAAAAAAATTCACCATTTCATTTTATATAAATAATTACATCATAATATTTTTTATTTTATAAAATATATATATATTATTATATTTTTATATATATTCATCATTTATTATAAAATTGACACGCGAAAATATAAAGAACGTGAAGTATATATACCAACAATAGTATATTTTTTTCTCCTATCTTACGCATTCTCAAGATTCATAACTCGTCTTTCCACTTTCAATTGTTGTCGAATTAAAGCAATTCCCTGTTTTCTGGTAAGTGCATATACAGATCTTGCAACTATTTTTGAATTTTTTCTGATTTGTTGTCTGAAAGATATCTCGTGTAATCTAGCTGGGGTTTTTTTTTGCGATTTTTTTGGGGTTCAATTTCTTGTAGCAACTGTTCATCCAGATAAAGGTTTAGTTTTTATGATTAATTTGACATTTTTGCTTATCTGGGTGTTCATGGAATTGGTGCTGTTGTAAAGAAAAAAACTGGAAATTTGAGTTCTTTACATTTTGTAGGTTGAAGATGGAAGGTTCAGTAGTAAGAAGAGTGATTCCATCTGATAACAGTTGTCTTTTTAATGCTGTTGGGTAAATTCTATTCCCATTTTACTTTGTTCTTGTTCTTTAATTTGCAGTTGGAATTGGATATGGTGTGGTTCGAAATTTTGAATAAATATATTGTTGTTTCTTGTTTTATGTAGTTATGTGATGGACCGTGATAGAAACAAAGCCCCTGAGCTAAGACAGGTTCTAGTTTTGCCTTTGAAATTACTCTGTTAAAACGTTTATTCGTGTTATGCTAGTCAAGAATGTTATATATGGATAGAATAGCTCTCTTGTTGTTATATCTTATTGATTTAACAAGTGCAGAGTAGTCTCGTAGTTGTAGTCTTTTAGCTAGTGATGGAAGGAATCCTCTTTTTATTTATTTATTAGATATTTTAGAGACTTTTCTTGAGAGGAACTGCTAGAGGTGTAGTCGAGAAATGGAAAATGTGTGCGTGTGTGAGCTTCTTGATGAAGAAGATTGTATAAAAATTAATTAGAAGATTGTATAAAAATTAATTATGCAGGTGGATTGTATTGTGAGTGTAGATGTGTTTTTTTGATTTTGCGAGAAAAAATGGGAAAAAACCAGGGTGCAAGTGAGTGGAGTGAATTTTATGTGTAGTGTTTGTGGATGAGTTAGATTAAGTAAAAGCTTGTTATGATATGTGCTGGTTCAGAACATTGAGGAATGAAGCCAGTGTGTTTTTCATTGCCTTGAGGAAATATGTTCTCTTTCATGTGGTTATAGGATAGTATGATAGTTTGTTCAGTTTAAAGGAGTAAGCTTTAGTGGATAGGACTTTCAAGGAAATGAGATGAGGTGAAGGCCAACTTCTGTGCTTAGACATCAATACGCAAAACTATTTTGTGTCTATTGAACATTTATGAATAGTCTATGCATCCCCAGGTTGGTGCATTTCTTTGAGCTTGGGCCGTGGAGAAGCATTGGTAACCACCGCTCTATCACCAGGCACTTCTGGAAGGCAGGGAGTGTGACAACGTACATGCTTCCCTTTACCCCTTCCCCCAGGATGTCTAAAGCAGCTTATCTTAAAAAGCAGAAATTGAAGGGAATAAAGACTATTTACAGTCAAGATTTAGGAATTAAAGAAAGATTATTGATCAATGATTGCTGCCCCATAACCTTATTTCTAGTTGTGGGACTTACGTAGTACATGGAACGCTTTCTATTGACCTTTTGCAAAGCCTCTATGACATGGTTTATTAAGGAGTTCTGTACTCTTCATTCAATCATCTATGCCTCAATCTGAGACTAGTAAGGTCAGCTATATAATACTCATCAACTATGAGCTAGTTAAGCCCATTTAATTCTATTAGTCAATTATATATCTTTTAAGCCAAATTAAGGGATCTCTAGAATTTGAAGTTTCTTGTATTCACATTTATCCGCAATAGTTTAGAACAACTTCCCATTAAAGACTAACATGAGTTCGATGCATTGATGTATCAAAAAAAGTATGTGTAATGCGTTCAGTACACTTTAGGATTGAAGAAGTAGTTGCTGGTGATCTCACCCATCCCTGAGATGGTTTCTCTTTTAGTTGATAAGGAAAAGTGATTTTTTTTCTGATGGATTTTGTCACTTATCAATCTCTAGAGGTGGCGAAACTCATCAAGCGTCTGACCCAGAGATAATTTTAACTTCAACCTCATGCCCAAGGGACCAAATTGCACAAGGAAAAAGGTTTCATTTAGTGAAAAGACACTGGATACTTTCTCAGACATCAATGATTGGATACGGAATCTAGGCTTATAACAATTTTGTAACAACTTATTTGCCATAGGAGAAATTAAATTCAGGAAGCTACTTTATAGAAAAGCCAACAGTTTCTTGTTATTTAGTTATAATATGTGAAATATGACTCAAGTTGATAGTTTGATATGGTTTAGTGCTTGGAATATTGCATAAAGCTCACTACTCCTCATCCATGACACTTTATACATTTCAAAATTTGAAGGTTATAGCTGGAACAGTTGCCAGTGATCCAGAAAAATATTCTGATGCCTTTCTTGGGAAGTCCAACAAGGAGTATTGTGATTGGATTCTTAACCCAGAGAAATGGGGAGGTATGTCTTATGTCGTGTTTTAAAGTTATCTTATTCTGGGATGATTTTAACTACTCGGAAACAACCTCTCTATCACTATGAGGTAGGGGTATGCTCTGGTATTACACTGGGTATGCTATTGTTGTTGCATGATTTCAACTACTGGAGTCCTGTTAGGATAAGGATAAGTGGATAACAGTCACTTCACTTGTGTCATGCTGTTGGTGTATCTCACAGATAGTTTGGCTGTATAACTTGGGGGTCAAAGATTGCAATTACTTCCATGACTTTTTTGTTAAGCCATCGGTAATAGTTAAAACTCGAGAATTACTGCTTATAATTGCTTAAAAGGAACTAACGAGTGAGACTGATATGACATTCAAGTAGCTTGGGATTGAGGTGTAATTGTTGTCGTTTGTTTTATCAGAAAAAGAAAAAGGTGCATAATCGATAAATGTTTTGTGCTGTATGCTGCTTTTATAATTTACTTTTTCCTTTTGTAAGCCAAGTCTATTTCACAGCATTATGATTAAGCTGGAAGAACTCAAGCTTCTGTTGCTTAGGAACATCCCTTTCTTATCTATTTATTGCAGTTCTTGTTATTTGTTTTGTGTTTCTTACCTTTGAAATGCTTACTCTCTTAAGGGGCCATAGAGCTTTCAATATTGGCTGACCACTACGGACGAGAAATTGCAGCCTATGATATCCAAACAACGCGCTGTGATCTGTATGGACAGGTTAGCATTTAGCTAGTAGGATGTGTAATTAGCTATTTCTACACGTGTCATTTGACAATTCCTGATTCTTCTCAACCACCTTTATATGGCTTAACGTTAAAACAGGGAAAGAACTATGAGGAAAGAGTAATGCTGATTTATGATGGACTTCATTACGATGCTTTGGCTGTATGGTCTCTCTCTCTCTCTCTCTCTCTGCACATGCACCTTCTTGATCATTCTGTTTACATTCAGGAGGAACAAGAAGGAGGGAGATATTCAATTTTGTGAAGATTTTTAGATCTTGCGAATATTTGGACTGTAGGCACAGTTAAGGACCTAGACTTTTTCTGAAATCTTGTCAAATCAATTAATGACTTTAGAATATGATATAGGATTAGTGATCTATATCTGATACCAATGATCGTTAAAAAGGGACAGATGACTGCTTCAGTTAGCTAATCTGTTGGATCATTTTTTTAAGCCTATCTTTGTTTTGATTTTTGTCGGGTTATTTGCAAAATAAGAAGTGTATGTAATGGGTAGGTTCTCTTTATATCATCGATCTTGGGGGTTTGTGCCCTTCTCTGGTGCTATTCATAACGAATATTTGCATTTACGCATCATCTGAGATATGAAATTATTAGGTGCTGCATTGCTGGTTAGTAGTGTGAAATCATTTCGCTAATATTTTAATGAAGAATTTCCCATCTTTTGACAAAGCTTGAAGTTAGATTTCCTTTTTTAAGTCTGTACCTACTTACACCTAGTTTCATGTGACAATCAACAGATGTCCCCTGCTGAAGGAGCTCCGGAGGATTTTGATCAAACAATTTTTTCTGTACAGAGAGATGGGACTGTAGGACCTGCGGAGAGGCTTGCTCTTAATCTGGTTAAGGACCAACAAAGGTAAGCGTTGCCCTTTTAAGCAGAAAATGACCAAGTTTGGTGTTGGGGGAGAATTTTGTAACGGCCAGGTGAACAAGTATCACGTCCTTGTTCTTATGCTGCTTCGGATTTATGGTTGGGTCAAAACATTATGTGTTCTAACTCAGAGTTGCCTTACATTTTTATAATAAAACGTATTTTGCTGTGAGGAAATGAATAGGAACTACTTACATCTACTTATCACTTTGCTGTTTATCTATTATTGCTTCATTGCAGGAAGAGGAGCTATACTGACACAGCCAACTTCACGTTGCGATGTGGAGTTTGCCAAATTGGGGTCATTGGCCAAAAGGTTCATATCTTGCTTCTTGTAATCATTCAGCCTACTTTCTTAAGCTTGCAACTTCGTTTGCTAAAAGTTGCATTCCTATGCAGGAAGCTGTAGAGCATGCACAAGCAACTGGACATGTGAACTTCCAGGAATACAAATGAAAGAAACAAGAAACAAAGCAAAACATAATCGTTTACTTCTTTGTACCGGTGAAAACCAATTTCATGCAACTGTCAAGTAGATTTCATTTCTAATCGAAAGGTGTGTGATTTCTGTTAATTTGTTGATGCATTGTTGTGCTATAGAAATTGTGTCCCATTTTAGACAGAACAAAGTGAAACAGAGATACTTAAAGTGTGTATTAGTGGAAGAAATACAACTTTGACATGTATTCGCATTTCTTGTTGATGTATTTGAGACAAGTACTATATGCTATTCTAATGTGTCATTTGACTTTGAGCTTTGTATTACTGTAGCTACGATCAGTAAACGTGGTTATAAACTCGATGAATTCTTATTATGGGGACTGAAAGAGCCCTTTTTTAACAGAATTTATTCATGCTGCACTCTGCAACAATGGAGATTAGAATCTGCAGCAGAGTATCAAGAGACTCTGAATTAAAGACTTAAATCTCCTTTATTTAACTTTAATTTTTGAATCTAAAGTCATAGCTGCCATGGAAGTTGAAGACTTTAATCTGTTTAACACACTGCTATGCAATCAATTTCAATTTTTGCATTCAGAGGTAATCCTGCTGCTTGAAAAGTTGAACGTGCTGGTGCAGGATCTGGAAAATCTGCAACATTGATACATATCCATGTTAGTACATAATAATAGTAATATGCTTTATTTGAATCGAGGGTCTTTCGAAGATAATCTCTCAACCTTCGGTAGGTAAAGGTAGATTTGCATACACTATATTTTTTAGACCATACTTATCAGAGTATGTTGTTGTTTACGATAGTGAATTTGTCGAAAATCCTTTGAAAACAGACGAGATAGAGGTAAGGTCTGCGTACGTTCAACCCACTCCATATCCTATTCGTGGAATTACATTGGATATGTTTTTTTTTTTTTAAAACGAAGATCAATCATCTCAATTCCTTGAAAGACAAGTCCCTAAATTCCTAAACTAAATAAGGCACTGATAATTGCGATCATAATATTATGACTCTTTTTTCTTTTAAGTTATAATTGAAGACTTAATACAAATAATCATTCAATTTTCGATACCCATATTCAGATCTTGACTTTGGTATGAAATGGTAACCTATGTTTTAGGTTAATTTTTCATAATTTCGAATTTGACCTAATCACACTTAATTATCAGTACTAATAATATTATGAAAGGTAGTTGTACTCACATTTAGCATAAATTGCATTGACTTTCTGAAAGTCCCCTAGATCAGCCAACCTGTAAGTTAATAATATTATTATTCAACATCAATAATCAAAATTAACTATATTATAAGGAAACACAAATAAAATTAATTATGTATCATACATAATTGTTGTTTTAACAGCTGCAGAATAGCTAACACCGCCAGCTTTAAGTATCTCCCCAATATTTTTCAGAGCCTGAAAAAATCATTATTAAACACAAGATATTTTGTGTTCCGTCGAACAGTATCATATAAATTAAAACAAAAATCGTAAGATTGATTATTCAAAAACCTGTTCTGTTTGATCCTCCACATTGTCTGATATGAGTTCTCCAGTCTACATTCAATCACAAAAAAATAATTATAAAAATATTAACCAATCTAATTAAGGATTTAAAAATGATTAATTATCACTAACCTCAGGAATAAGACCTAGAGAACCAGATACATAAATGAAATTATTAGCCTTAATTCCTTGAGAATATGGGCCCACTGCAGCTGGTGCCTTATCTGTACTAATTTCCTCCTTTTTACCTATAAAAATATCATAACAAAAACTTTAGACAAAGTAAATGATATTTTATTTTTGTTAGGTGAGAATAATCAAAAACACCATTAAATTTGACACTATTAATTTCATTTTTGAATAATTAACGGTTTTAAAAATATTGCTTTATTTGACTAATTAAAGCTAAATACACTCCTGATTTAGCAATATCACTGAAATATACTCTTAAATTCTCGAAAAGTTTAGTGGTGTTTTGAACGTTTCTCTCGATTTTTATTGAGAAATTGATGTTCGTACTAGAGTTTGAGGTCAGTTGCTATGTCATATTTCATATCGAGAATGTATTATATAACATGTAAAAGTGAACGAAACGAGTAATAAATAATAAAACAAAGGAATGAGATGTCAACCGGTACTGGCTAAGCAAACGAAAGGAACGCGCGAATTAGCAACTGACACGCGTCCAATTCCGATGGCCATCGGAGTACGGTTGTGCCCGGCGTTTGCAGCCATGGCCGGCATACAAAAGCTTCCCGGTGCGACGGCGAACGCCATTTTAAATAATTTTAAATATACTAATAATTCACTTACTGAATAGTGTAGTACTCCTATTTATTAATTTCATGCAGTTATAAGATCGATTCATATGTTTTTATAGTGATTTTTGTATCATAATTCCACGTTTTAAAAATGTTTGATTTCTTTTTAATGAATTTGCAAGTGGCGTGCCGTATCAAAATTGTTATTTCATTCGCTCCAATTATCTGATACGTTTTATTTTTTGAAATTTATATCGTTGAAAATTTGCGCGTGAAATGAAATTTATATATATGTAAACTATATAAAAAAAAGTATTATAAGTCACAATAATTGACAATTCAAAATAATTAAAAGATATATGAAAAATTTACAGTCAAAGATAGATTTCTTTAAATCTCGAAATCCAAAAAAATGTCTCGTAAATTAAAACGCGATGAAAATATCAAAAAGATTCAAAATATATAACTTTAATGCAGATATAATATATGGTTTAACCCATAGTATATCACTCTAAAAATTGACAAAAATTTCGAGTGAATTTCTATTACTTTTTTCCCCATTCTCTCTTCTTTTTTTTTTTTTAGGATTTTTTATTTTATATGATGTTATTAAAACATGTGTTATTTTCCTCTTGATATTTTATCATAGAAGGTCTATTATCTTACTTTTATATATAATTTTGTATTTTTGTATATAAGAATGGAATCTTTATTGGTCCCGAAATGGTTATCGATGAAATTTTTAAAAAAATTATTTTTGAGTTTGTGGATGATATTAAATGTCATAGTGATCCGTTAGGTTTATTTGTTTGTTTATTCTCAAATATTGTTTGTGAGAAATATTGTAAACACTCAAATTATTAATTACGTTTTATATTTTTTTATTTGATTAATTATATTTAGATATATCGTGAATTTATAATATGATATAGCAAGTGGTTTTAAATATCGTGAGAAGTGTTGAAAATTATACCCTTAAATTTCGTGAGAATTTAGAAATGTATTTCACTAATGTTGCAAGATCACGAGTGTATTTAAGTTCAATTAGTCAAATAAATAAATATTTTAAATGTTGTTAACAATTTAAAGATAAAACTAATAATTTACGCCAAAGTATTTTCAGAAACATCTTTCATATTGTTTTAAAGAATGATTGAAGAAGTGAATAATGTTCCAATTTTTAAAGAGATAATTGAGAAATTTTATTGAAGTTAGTGTATTACTATATAAATTTTCAGCACACGTAGTTTTATAATATTAGTACTTGTTTAATTAGATGTTCAATTATTTTAAGCAAAAAGTTTAAAATAATTTCAGATACTCTAATCGAAAACATTAGAAGACATACTAAAAAAATTATGAATTGACGTATGTGAATTGTGAACCAATACTGTACATCGTAGATTGTTATCTTCGTTTAATATTTTTAATATTTAATTATATTATTTATATCGTAGAAAAATATCTCTAAGGATAGTGTATTCGTACATTTCAGACTTAATTCATGTGATTTTTGGATTTTTTTTGTCATAAGTTTTATATCATTTTCTTGATTGATTTTTTAAGAGCTATTAGTTTTGAGATAAGTCTGTTTCACTATCTATTTTATTTAATAATTTATATTTAAAAGTTGTTAATCTGACTAATTCAAATTCATATGGATAGTTTTGTTGTTTCATAGCAATTGCTTGTGGATTGGTAAGTTCGTTTCTTATAAGTATATATATTTTTATTTTTATTTGTTTCTCTTTTTCTTGTAAGTCTATTTTTAGAGAATGTATTTTTTTTTTGACAATTATTTAGTCATAATTTATTATATTAACATGTTTAAGGTTACGAGATTAAAAGGTATTCTCATACATTTAATATATTTTTAGTTTAAGATCATAATATTTAAAAATCTTTAATTATTTTCTTAAACTTTATTTAAGTCAAAATCATAATCTTTAATTATTTTCTTAAACTTTATTTAAGTCAAAATCATACTAACAAATTGTGATATATATAACTAGTGTCTAAACATCTTGTGTATCACATGCTAATTAGTTCAAATATTTTAAAACCATATTAGATAATGTTAGAGTAAGTGTGTAATGAGTTGCATGAAAATAATTAAGATTTTTAAACATTAGACTTCCCTTCTTTGTATGTTTATTAGACTTCTTAATTCTTATTTAAGCATGATCAATATCTACATTTACTATTGTCACACCCCTTTTTTTTCCCTCAAAATTTTTTTGATTATTTTTTGAAAGAAAAAGAGTTTTTCCAATTAAAGTGACGTTTTGAAAAGGAATAATTATTATTTAGAGTCGCCATTTGTCATACCCTTTTTTTTTCTCTCAACATATTTTTTATTTTTTGATTAATTCAAATCTCATAAAATTTCATCTTTCTATTTTTAAATTAAAAAAAATAGAAATTCTAAATTAACGTGAACTCTAAATATTTTTTTTAACTATAAAATACCTATATAAATTCATCCCCATAATAACATAAAAATATATAAAAAAAAAATATAAAAGCAAAATTAATCAGTTTCAAATAAGTTAAACAATAAATTTGGGTAAAATAAAAATTTATTATTAAATTTAAATAATATAATATCCAAAATTAAGTCAAGTCATATCAAAGTTAATAAAGCGACCATGCTAGAACCACGGGACTCGAGGGATGCCTAACACCTTTCTCTCGGTCAACAGAATTCTTTATCCGAATTTCTAGTTCGCAGACCAATAAAATAGAGTCGAATTTCCTTTTGATTAGGGATTCAAATAAGGTGACTTGAAACACCAAAACTCAATTCCAAGTGACGACTCTAAATAATAATTATCCCTTTTCAAAACGTCACTTTAATTGGAAAAAACTCTTTTTCTTTCAAAAAATAATCAAAAAAATTTTGAGGAAAAAAAAAGAGTGTGACAACTCCCACTTTTAGATATTAAAGATAGACTATATTGAAGATGAATAAATATCACTAAAACAAATAGTTTTTTTTTCTCGAAATAATATTTTTGAATTTAGGCTTTCTAAATTTTGTGTGTTTGAATCACATGTATTAAGGGATTGATTTGTCATGAGGATAAAGATAGATAAAGTTATCTCAAGAGATTAATGCAATAAAAAATCATACATAATTGTTATTATTAAAAGGTGTTTATCATAATAAATCTCTTGAACTTTGAATATTTTACTTATTTTGAATTATGAAAAATGTCTCACTAATTTACTTAATATATACTAAAGAGAGTAATATATATTCTTTATAGTTTATTCTCTCGTTCTTTTTCAGTTGTCATATATATCAAAAATATTTATTTCAAAATAATTATAAATTTAAACAACAAGAATTAACTATTATAATTTTCAATTATGCCCTCAGCATTAGTTATTATGGAATTAAGAAGCTCATCAATGATACAAATTAAGGAATTAATTAAAGATACATTAGTTAAATTACACTTTAATTAATTTTTCTCAGGAATCGTGCAAAATCTTAGCATGACAATTAAATAATAAATTTATATTTCACGTAAAAAATATTAAGTTAATATATTTATAAGTTATGAGTTGTCGATTTAAAATTTAAACTTTATTAAAATCAATTCAATTTTAAGTTAATATATTATAATTATTGAACTTACAAATTAAATATTTCATAACTATTTCATAAATATATACAATTTCAAGAAAAGCTATTGAACTTTTCATCCTAACCAATGCACTAGCCCCAAGTGTTCCAACAGATTGTGCTTCATCTTTTTCTTGTGTCTTCATATATGGAGTTGTTTGATTTGAAATAATAATCAATTTCAATTCAAAAAGTTCTCATTCATACGTTATATAATATAACATTTAGTTGGTTATATAAGGAAAAATAAATATACCTTGAATAATGAATATAATTTGGAATTAATGAATTAAGTATTACAAATACTAAATAACAGATTAATTTTAATCTCTTTTAATTTTGGTCACATATAAATTTAATCTTATTGAATGTACATTTGAATTCTTGTCCTCAATGTTGTTTTTGGGCCTTTGGAGTTGTTTCCTGAATTTTTTAGTTTTGTTGCTCAAAAAATATCCATTTAGAAGATGAATAATGAGCTCAGAAATTAAATATTAATGATGAACGAACCAAATAAATCACATTCAATAATCACCATCTTATAGAAAAAGAAAAGAAAAAAAAACATGTTATTTTTTTGCTTACTATCACTTCGAAGATTTTAGATATATTTATAATTTTTTCTTTATTTTATTTTACAGATTTAGTATAAGTTAAACATGTTTTAATATGATAATATATAAATGTCGAACAATAATCTTTTTGTTGAATTTGTTAATGAGATTTTTGAGTTTTTTCTCAAAGAATACATTCCAATTGTTTAGCGAATAAGTCTATTTATATTTCTTTTGTTAACGTCTTTTTATTATAGTTTTCTCTTTTTTTTTCTTTCTCTTTTTTTTTGCATTAATTCTAAGATTTCAATAATGATATAAAGGGTGAATAAAAGAATATTGTACGTGGCAATTTTTAAACAGTATTATCATTGACTTAAGTTTTAGGCATAATAACAGATCTAAACTTATTTAAACTAATCATTATTTTATATTTGATATTTGATAATTTTAGGTATCCTTCACATCATGAAGTTTTTGGAAATGAGAGTAGTGTGAGTTATAATGTTGAATATTTTATACTTTTTGATTTTGTATGTAAATTGTTAATTTTTTAAAAAATAATATGATATGTAAATTGTTAATTTTTAAAAAAATAATATGATATGTAAATTGTTAAATTTTTAAAAAATAATATGATATCATTAAAAATTGAGAAACAGATATATCATTGGACAAAAGTCACAATTAAATAACTAATATAACAAATATATTTAAATGATCTAATATATAAGAATTAGAATTTATATTTTAGATTATTTTAGATGTTTTATTATGAGGAAGAATTATTATATATGATTGTGCGAAGTACGAATACATCATCTAGTGTATTTATAAAAGAAACATGAAAATATGCAAATATTCAGGAGTTGTTTATGTATATGATCAAATGTTATTTAAATTTTTTTTTATAAGGTTGATTTTCACATTAACACAAGTAATTCAACTCGTCATTATTTCATGATGTCATTGAATATCACACACGTATCTTCAAGCTTGAGATCATCATTATGCATACACGATTATTCTGAAAAAAGAAAATTATTATTTCAAAAATCTTTGGAATTTGTGTTGTATCTAGAGAGAGGGCTTTACCACAGAGTTGATGTCGGTAGTTGTTCTTGCTTAGCAGGATCATGTCGTCAATCAATGATATAATTTACGAATGAATATCTGTTACTCCCACTTGAATACTTAAACCGACAAAATGAATATATACACGATTATTCAGAAAAAAGAAAATTATTATCCCAAAAATCTTTGAAATTCGTGTTGTATCCTAGAGAGAGGGCTTTACCACAGAGTTGATGTCGGTAGTTGTTCTTGCTTAGCGGGATCATGTCGCCAATCAATGATATAATTTATGAATGAATATTTGTTACTCTCACTTTAATACTTAAACCAACAAGATTAATATATTTCATTTCACTGGCAATTGAAAATAGATCTAAACGGATTGCGCAATAAAGAATTTGAGAACACAAAATCCCTAATTGAGATAGCAAATAATTTCTTTTAAAAAATATATAATAAAGGGATACTAAAAAAAATAAAATCAAACGGTTAAATCACCCAACTCATAATTGACGAATTCATAAGTCCAATCCATACCAACCGGACCCTCCAATAACTATATTGGAATTGACATTGTATCAATGAAATCTCATCATTCATACATACTATGAATTAATAAGGTATATTCATATCATAATAAACAAAAAGAATCAATATTCTTATTAAGACTTTCGCTCCTAAAAAAAATCGATTTATAAATAGAATCAAGTATATAATTTTATGTATCAATAGATAATATAATAAAAATGATAATATATTATTTAACCGCGTAAAAAATCTTTTAAGATTGATATAACAACCCATATATATAATTTATAATATTTTATTGCCATTTTGACACTAAGATCCACCAATTATCTTTTTCTTAATAAATATTAAAATAAAAATAGAAAAAGCCGTTGTGCTTTATTTATTTTTTCTCCCCACTTTCTCATCGTCTTCGTTTGTCTTAATAAATAAGTGTTTTAACGTTTCAACTCAAATTTCTGCTGACCAAGTTTTTATTTTTTAGTCAATTTCTTTGTCCCATTTTCCATTTTTAGCTGTAAAAATGGTTGGTTGTTGATTTTTTCTGATAATTTTTCTGTTTTTTTTTTGTGTCAACTCCTTAGTATTTTCTTGAAATTTGAAGAAAAAAGAAAAAAATCAATCTTTTTGCATTTTGGTGTAGTAAAAATCTAATCTTGCTGGATACCCATCTATGTTCTTGGTTTGATTCTTGATTTTTGCACCCTTTTTAGTTTAATCAAGTTTAGTTTAAGTTGTATCAGCTATATTTTGCTAGATCTGCTTTAATGGGTATTTGTGCTAGTAAAGGTAAACCTAATAATGCTAATAATGGGCACCATGGATCAGGATCAGGAGGAGTTCCAATTCATAGAAATGAGATTCAGTATACCAAATCTCCAGGGCCTGAAGCTCAATTACATGTGAGACCTCCACCAAGCCCAAAACCAGCTGTGAGGTATGATACTATTCTTGGTAAGCCATATGAAGATGTTAAGTTGCACTATACTCTTGGTAAAGAATTGGGTAGGGGTCAATTTGGTGTTACATATCTTTGTACTGAAATTGCAACTGGTCAACAATATGCTTGTAAATCGATATCGAAAAAGAAGCTTGTTACTAAGGCTGATAAGGATGATATGAGGAGGGAGATTAAGATTATGCAGCATTTGAGTGGACAACCTAATATTGTTGAATTTAAAGGTGCTTATGAGGATAAAGGTTCAGTGTATCTTGTGATGGAGTTGTGTGGAGGGGGAGAGCTATTCGATAGGATTATAGCAAAGGGGCATTACAGTGAAAGAGCTGCTGCAACAATGTGTAGGGCTATTGTCAATGTTGTGCACGTTTGCAATTTTATGGGCGTGTTGCATCGTGATCTCAAGCCTGAAAACTTTTTGTTGTCTGATAAGAGTGAAAATGCTGCTCTAAAGATTACTGATTTTGGGCTGTCGGTATTCATTCAAGAAGGTATATTTGGCTTTACATTGTCATTTTATGTTATGTACGTACTTTTGGACAGAGTTCTTTAATTGTTAATTCTATTGCATTGAAACACAATTATCAGTCAAATCACTAACATTTCCGTGTTTTACAGATTCGTGTCTTCTGGATCTTAGTGAACATGTCAAGGCTAAAATTTTGATCTTTAAGTTCAGGGTTAGGATTAAGTATTTAGCTAAAACGTTATCTTTAGAAGTAATCACAGTCACATGTGGATTTCTATTTACACCTATGTTAGTCTTGTATATCTTATGTCCTCCATTCAAGTGTCATATTTGACATCCACGGGGAACATTTAAAGGGAACTTCTTAGTTGGATATAAATAATCGACAAGCATATATGAGTACTCAGCTTATCATCAGATAGTAAGCAGGTTGCTGATTATTGTGCTTTTCTTTTTAATTTACGAAATCGTTGCACTGCAAGATCGGATGAGAATATGCAGAGAAAACATTAGTTTTACTAGATTGAATTTGCAGCCGAATTTAATTCTATCCCATTCAGTTTGTAGAATGAAACTAGTAGTTTTTAGCCCGATAAGTTGATTGTTCACCTTTTTAAATCAGCATGTAGGTGTATTCTATTTGTGACACTAGGTCCGCGTCAGAATTTTATAGCCTGACGTAATCGGCATGCTATATTGTATGTACATTTATGAAACAGTAGTTGCATTTTGCACACTCACTGCATACAGATTTTGTGTATTAGTAAGCCAATTATTGACTACTTCAGTTGTGATGAATGCCTTCCCTTTTTACAAATATGTTGAAGTACCATGCCTTGGCAGTTCCTTTGTGATTTTCTTATATCTCTTTACTATTACTAACCTTGCCGAATTTCTTGATCTTCTTCTTATCCTGACTACTACTAACATAGCTTGTATCTGCTAATTTTTTTTCTGCTTTTATATATGGATATGAAATCCAATGCAGGTAAGTCGTACAAAGATATAGTTGGGAGTGCTTACTATGTTGCCCCTGAGGTTCTAAGGAGGTGTTATGGCAAGGAAATAGACATTTGGAGTGCAGGTGTTATGCTTTATATACTACTCAGTGGTGTGCCTCCATTTTGGGCAGGTAAAGTATCTACTTTGCTTCTCATTATCTGAGATAATACACAGATGACAATTGTTGTCAATATCTAGGAATCAAGGACTTACGATATCTACTTGGTTGATGTACAGAAACCGAGAAGGGTATATTTGATGCCATACTTAAAGGGACCATTGACTTTGAAAGCAAGCCTTGGCCATCTGTATCAAGTAGTGCCAAGGACCTTGTACAGAAGATGCTGACTAAAGATCCAAAGAAACGGATTACAGCTGCACAGGTTCTTGGTATGTGGCCTGAAAAGTATTGATTATTAATTTTACGAATATCTGTTCCGTTTAAGAAATGTTTCATCATACTAAGAGAAAGTATAAGTCCAACAACATATAGCACTTGCATACTCCTTCATTTCTAGTAGTTATTAGTAGAAAACAATTTCTTAGGCATCGTCTCTCAGTCGATCAGATTATTCTGCTTTATCTCACCCAAGGGGCCTACCTGCTTTCCTTTGCAAGATCTTTACTTTTATCTTCAATTACGGTTGGCTTCTTGAGCTGGATTTGTTATCAAGTAAACCACAGTTGTATCTTCTTGTGAAAGGAGTTAGACATATGATGGGGCCAAAACCAAGTCCTTGCCGCCAAAATTAGCTTATATAGAGATCAATCTGTTTCTGGCCTGTAAGTTCTAACAGCGTCATTTCTAGCTTTAGGATATGCCAAATAATTTTAGTTCTGCGCAGTCTTATACTCTGTTAAAGAGCCTCTCTTGATTTCACAAATGCCATTATATATCTGAATAGCATGATTTTATGTTTGGACTGGTGATTATACATGTGTTGCCAGTATGGTTTGTTATATCTTATTCTAACCATACTGTTGGTGCGTGTAATTGACAGAGCATCCTTGGCTGAAGGAAGGTGGTGTTGCATCAGACAAACCATTAGAGGGTGCTGTCCTATCAAGAATGAAGCAATTCAGAGCTATGAACAAACTCAAGAAACTCGCTTTGAAGGTAATCTTAGAGTTTATGAACTCTTCTGCAACTAAATCTAGGTGAAGGGAGGGGGGGGGGGGGTAAAAGGGTAGTTCAAATTTCTTATATTGGCTTTGTTTGTCGAAAGAAGACGAAAGGACTGTTTTTTTGCATGTATGGCATTACTCGTATGATAGTCATGTTACTTTACATGCAAGAAAATTACCTTTTTCACTTTGTCTGCTTTAATCACTTCCTTCCGTTCCTTTCAAGCCAACAATATGTGAAGAACATGATTAGATTTAGCATGAGCTTTAGTCGGCTTTCTTACTTACTTACTCATAGTTGTATGATAAAAACATAGTACACCTTTTTAATTGTCTTTTGACATTTTACCTTATTCTGGGGGTCCATGTAACTTCCTTATTCGGGATCCTGTGCTGGCATGCTAGCTGTCTTGTTCTTCCTTCTGCGAGTAATAACACATTGCGCATTGTCTGTTGCTGGAATCAGGTCATTGCCGAGAATCTCTCTGCGGAAGAAATTCACGGGCTCAAAGCAATGTTCCACAATATTGACACTGATAATAGTGGCACTATAACTTATGAAGAACTGAAGAGTGGATTGGCTAAACTTGGGTCAAAGCTCACCGAGGCTGAAGTCAAGCAATTGATGGAAGCTGTAAGTCAGAACTACTAAAAGTTATTAACCATTTCTTTCGACTTCATAAAATTAATAAATTGATGTGCCCCAAATAATATCTCGTGCCTTGTATACTTCAGGCTGATGTAGATGGAAATGGCTCAATCGACTACACTGAATTCATCACCGCCACCATGCATAAGCACAGGCTAGAAAGAGACGAAAATCTATATACTGCATTTCAGTATTTCGATAAAGATAGCAGTGGGTACGTCCTATGTGCACCTCTAGTGTAAAAACATGACCAAACCAACAAAATCATGAGATAGTTGGCTCAAAATTTACCTTTTTTGATGTTATAATGGTAGGTTCATTACAAGAGATGAACTCGAGGCTGCTATGGAAGAACATGGAATAGGTGATCCATCCTGTATTAGGGAAATCATATCTGAAGTGGACACAGACAATGTGAGTTTTCACTGCTTTCCGGTAAATAGTTGAACTGTATCCCCTCGCTACAAATGCTAATTCTGTCGAATTTTCAGGATGGAAGAATCAATTATGAGGAATTCTGTACAATGATGAGAAGTGGAGCCAAACAACCAGGCAAGGTCTTCTAGTTCCACGAGTATCCTTGCGGGCAAGTTGTAGAAGAGCTGTTCTTGAAAATGTGCAGGATGAGCTCTGTCGTTGCTTCCATTAGTGATGTTTAAACGTTTTCCAGTAAAAACCATGTACATTTCGGATCTCCTCAGTTCAAAACAGTCTTTTATGAGTGTTTCTGTTTGTTTTCTGCACGATTTTTCCTCCCTTGTGTAAACTGCATCAGTTTGGGACTAGAAAAGGCTTTGAATTAGGCCACTCCTAGCAAATGATATATTTCAATCGTCGAAGATTTCACCACATTTGATGTTTAATGAGTTGTGTCATTCATTCATTGAGGTTCATTTTAGTGAAGATATTAAATCAGCTTCATTTTTCCTAATGAACTAGCAAATTCAGGATAAGCTATCTGCAACATATCTGTTTATGTGCTCTTTTGTGCTTGACCAACCAAGATAGAACAACCACCGAAGAACGTGGAACAGTAGATGAGAATGTTCCTCCCACAGCTTGAATATAGTCGGACTCCAATATAGATACTAGACACGAGTGAGAAACAAAAAAAAAGAAGAGGATAAAACCAGTAACTTAGCTGTTAGCCTGTTCATTTCTCTTATCTGTTGTATATGTTTGGTAATCTCTCTTTTAATACACTTATAAGCTTCACAAAGTTATCATGTGGCCCTGTTGCTGGCACCTGACAGACTATTCAAGGTGAAAAACTGGCAGGTTTTAGATACACAAACTATCAACTGGTAATAAAGTACTATGCAGACTCTGTAAATGGATTGCAAGGTCAGGATAAACACAGACACTAACATCAATTAGCTTAAGAAAACCAAATTTATTATTATTATCTGTAAACAAAGTACAACCAGCACAATTCAGAAAGAAACCCATGGCAAGATATCATGGGCATTAACAAAAACCAACACTTCTTAACAACAAATTCAAACAACTGTGATTATATTACTATATATGCTTCAACAACTCGAAATAGCCAACGACTTAGAAACCATGAATCTTGATCTGATCCTTCTTGACAACACCAGCAGTCACAAGGAAATGAGAAACATTCTTCCTTTGATCACCTTGAAGTTGTATCACTTTGCCAAGTTCCTTATCCTGCACAACGTTCCCGTTGCAACAGAATTCCTTTTTCAGATCTTTGAGGATTTTTTCGTAACTGAATTCTTTCCTCAGTCCTTGAACAGTCGTCAAGCTTTTCTTTCCATTCCTTTGTTGTATACGAATATGAACATACTCCTTGGCTCCAGGTGCACCGGAGTCCTTAGCCTCAGCAAATGGATCGAAAGCAGATGGGATCTGGATGTCGATATCAACCATGTAAATAGCTTGAAGAGAACTTCTCACGCTCCGAAACTGAAGCTAGGTAAATTGATAACAAGAGAGCTGCAAAAAGAACACTTCTTTTAATATGGAAATGATCAAGATACTAACAACACAAGTATTAAACAACAATATGAGATGATCAAAATATCAAAAATACAACTACATCGAAGAACGAAATCAAAATTAGTAAATTGATCACACAAAGATGCAGGAAAAGAACACCTCTTCAATATGAACAACCCATCTATACACAATGAGATGATCAACAAAGCAAAAATCCATATTTAGCAAAAAACTAGATCATTAACATATCAAATATGCAACCCCACACACATATTAAGCAAATATGAGATGATCAACACATGAGAAATCCAACTACACAATAAGATGATCAACAATATCAGGAAATCCAACTAGTCCAACTACATAACTTCTAAGCAAACATGAGATGATCAACATATAAGAGTCCAACTACCTAACCATTAAAGCAATATGAAATGATGATCAAGATCAACAAATTATACATATTTCGATAACCATGATATCTAGAAAATCTTTCTCGCACCTCAACTAATTCCACGTAACACCTACCACCTCCCAACACCGCCCACAGGTACAAGATAACTATGTCTACCACAACTAGATCAGAGATGAGAACACATCAAGATCAAACATATCAAAAGTTCCCAACTAAATAAAATTGCAATCATCCATAGAGAATCCAAAGATCCTAACTTTAATTGACTAAAACTGCACATACAAGCAAAGTCCAAATTTAACAAAGTTAAAAAAAAAACCAACTAACTTTAAGCTGAAAAAGACCATCTTTAACTATAACATAGATGATCCAAGTATCAAAATCCAAACTTTGATTGACTAAAGCCACAAACAGACCACAACCCAACAACCCACAAAGTTAAAAATGTCTAATCAACCAAAAAACAAAAACAAAAAACACCAACATGACTCTACTAGCAAGATAAACTACACACACAAAAAAAACCAAAATTTACTTAAAACTGAAAATAATAGAGGAATAAACTAACCTTTAGAAAGACTAATCAAACACTAGATGATGATGTTCTTCAAGAGAAGAAAAACTTGTTCTTTATTTATAGAAAAGAAACTAGAAATGGTGGCGGTGTAAGTGGGGTCACAATATTCCCAGCCACAAAACCTTAATTAACCTTAAATACGTCATTAATTATGTCTAATCATGATTAAGAACGGCTGTGATATGTTTGTAGCAACGAATTTGGTCCGGTAATTTGGGGATTAGGGTTTTAAAAAACGCGTAGATTCAACGCATTTGGGAAATTGGAACAATTGCTTTCGGGTTACGGCAATTTCCGGGGCCCACTTACAAGCTGGGTCAACATGTGTGGGGCCCGATTCGCCTTGTCATCCAATTGCTGAGAAGAATCCAGATATATATATATATATATATATATTCTAGATAAGTTGCGTGTTTAGCCTGCTTGACTCATTGTTGGGCTGTAAATTTAGTGGGCCCATCATATAATTATGGAAAAGTTACATCGAAATCGAACGCAAACATATGATATGTATTTATGAAATATTATACGAGAAAATTATATATTATAACAAATTATTAATTTCGAATAGATATTGCACTTACAGTTTTGTTTAATTCTAATTTGTAGTAAAGATTGTCATTCAGAGAATTTCACTCGCGCTGTGCGGAAATATCATTTGTCTTTTTCATTTTATACAAAAATAAGTATATATATTGTGTTTGTGTTTGTGTTATGTATAAAGCAAGAGCATACTGATTAAACAAATACAAATCTTCTTCTGTCCAATTCTCTTTTGTCTTTCTCTCTTTCTCACTTCAGACAAACATAAATTATATAAAGCGAGAGAGATTTGATATACAAATACAATTGTTTTAACTCGATTTAATTGTATACGAGTTCAAATTTTATATAAATATACAAACACAAAGAATATATATATATATATATACAAACATAATTTTCATAGACAAAGACACACAATTTATACAAATCATTGGCGATTTATACAAATCAGATGTATGTGAATTTATGCAGCGATATTGCTTGCAATTTTATACAATCAAATGTTGCCTGCAGTTTTGTCCAAATATGATATTATAGCTTGCTATGAAGCACAAATAACAAAACAGCACCTATAGAGTTCTAATATCATTTTTATGTTGTCATTACTAAAATTTACTTGTTAACAATACAATTAAATGATACCATCAATTAGTGATACAAATACAAAAAGTATCACTAAATATATATGATAATAAGACTATTTAGAAATGAATTGTGATTGTTAAGTCAACCGCAATATTGTTATTAATGTTGGATTATCATATTAATTGGTGAATAGATTAAATTTTTATTATATCAAGTATATTATGATATAAATTGATTAGAGGTGTAAATCAATTGTATCTCTCATTTCTCAATCATCTCTTTCTCTTTCTAATATGTAATCAAAAATAGATAATTTTTTTATATATATAATATTTAATAATATTTTAACTAAAATTAAAATCATAAAATTTACAAAAAAAATTAAGCTATTTAACTCAAAAATTTAAAAATATTTTAACTAAAATTAAAAACCAATAGTTTTTCTTACAATATTCAATATTATTTCAACTATAAATAATAAAAATTTACTATTAAATTTTTTGAGTAACAATGATTCAAATTGAGTGTAAAGCTCTACCGGCCTTAACCTTGAGCCACCGCCGCTGTCCTCAGTCAGTGGCACAATAGCTGATTTTCCATCTTCATTATAGCCAAGGTATTGTCTTCTCTATATCTTTATCAACAAATTCAGCTGCTTAACTCTTAGCTGTACGATGATAATCAGAAGGCAAATATCAAGCATTTGTGTTTCTTTTGAAGCATCCTTTAATACCCAAAATCTGTTCTTTATCAAACACTTTTCAGCACTAGCCCCAACCCCTTCTCCAGTTTACTCAGATACACAAAAATTGGACACCCAATTGAGGTCTCTTTGTGAAAAGCCTAACCCCAAGTATAACAATGCAGTTTTACTTTTTAACCATGTACTTGATGATTTGGGGCAAACCCCATCTGAGTCAACTTGCAATTTTCTTGTTGTAACTTTGGCTAAGAGTAAGGAGTACAATCTTGCTTTAAGGGTGTACCGTAAAACGAGACAAGTCCAGGTCTTGCCCAGGTTTTTATCATTAGCTGCTTTAATTGAATGTTTTGTTTATGTTCATAAGCCTAAATTAGCAATTGGTGTATTGGGGCTGATGTTGAAGAATGGTTTTAAGGTTAATGTATATGTTGTTAATGTTATATTGAAGGGTTTATGTGAAAATGGTATGGTTGTTAATGCTATAAAGTTTGTTTGGGGTTTGGATATGAAAGAGGTAACACCTGATATAGTTAGTTTAAACACCCTAATGAGAGGACTTTGTAGAGATAAGAAAGTACAAGAGGCTGTGGATTTGAGGTTTAGTATGGAGAAGGTAGTGGGTTTTGCTCCTAACTCGTATACGTATGCCATTTTGATGGAGGGTCTTTGTTCGGACGGGAGGTTTGATGACGCTATTGGATTGTTGGAGGAGATGAGAGTAAAAGGTTTGAAAGAGGATGTTG
Organism: Solanum lycopersicum; assembly: GCF_036512215.1. Lineage (NCBI taxonomy): Eukaryota > Viridiplantae > Streptophyta > Magnoliopsida > Solanales > Solanaceae > Solanum > Solanum lycopersicum. Next base: position 69,135,124 of record NC_090806.1, read on the forward strand.
TTGTGTATAGTACACTCATAAATGGGCTTTGTAACAAAGGATATGTTAGTAGAGGGAAAGAATTTTTGAATGAGATGTTGGAGAAAGGAATTTCTCCGAGTGTAGTCACTTATTCTTGTTTAATTAATGGATTTTGTAAGCAGGGAAAATTGAAAGAAACTACAATGTTGTATGATGATATGTTGGGGCGCGGAATCCAGCCTGACATTGTTACTTTTACGGGCATGATTGGTGGCCTCGGCAATAATGGGATGGCTAAAAAAGCAATTGAATTGTTCAATTTGATGATACGTAGGGGTGAGGAGCCTGGAAACATAACTTACAATATTCTTTTAAGTGCACTATGCAAGGAAGGGTTATTGGCCGATGCTTTTGACATTTTAAAATTGATGATAGAGAAAGGAAAGACACCCGATGTGATCACTTACAATACACTAGTAACAGGACTTTGTAAAAGTGGGAAATTGGACGATGCCGTGACACTTTTTGATTCGATGTTGGATGACGAGACTTATGTTCAGCCAGATGTTATAACAATGAATGTACTGATTCGTGGGCTTTGCCAAGAAGGCTCCCTTGATAAGGCTGGGGAAATTCATAACAAGATGGTTGAGAACAAGTCTTTAGTTGATATTGGAACCTTCAGTGTACTTATTGGAGCTTATATAAAGGCAGGCGATATTGTCAAAGCTTTTGAACTTTGGAAGCAGCTAACTCAATTGAATCTTATTCCAGATTCAATGACCTATAGCACTATAATTGATGGATTTTGCAAGCTGTGTGCGCTCAATATTGCAAAAGGTTTGTTTCTCAGATTTAGAAAGAAGGGATATCATCCAACTGCATTTGATTACAACAGCTTGATGGATGCCTTATGCAAAGAGGGTAGCTTGGAGCAAGCAAGGAGGTTGTTTCAAGAGATGTTAGATGGAAATTGTGAACCAGACGTAATCTCATTCAATATTATTATTGATTCAACTCTTGAAGCAGGAAATTTGCAGTCTGCTAAGGAGTTGCTTGTTGATATGTCCCAGAGGGGTTTGAGTCCTGATGTCTTCACTTTCTCCATATTAATAAATAGGTTTTCGAAGCTTGGACAGATGGAGGAGGCGAAAAAATTATTTGTGAGAATGAATGCCTCTGACTTGACACCGCACATTAGTGTGTATGATTGTTTACTCAAGGGATTTAGTTTGAATGGTGAAACAGAAGAAATTATTGATTTGCTTCACAAAATGGCTGCCAAGGGAATTGAGCTAGACCTCGGACTTACTTCTACCATCCTGGAATGTCTTTGTAATATTTCTGAAGATCTTAATGTGGAGGAACTGTTACCAAACTTTTCACAGAAAAAATCAGAAGGATTTAGTATTCCCTGCAGTGAGTTGTTGATGAAGCTTCAGAAGAGTCTCCCCGAGCTTCAGTTAGATTCTGCTTTGTAGTACAATCTCACATGCTTCTGGCAGCTGTTGAGGGAGCTTTCTTCTCTACATAGGTATTACATTTTGACATTTAAAACTTTTGCAACGCAATGCAGGGTATGGTGTTATACCATACTCTATTATTTTTTCTTGTCGTAAGGCAGGTATCCTAGTATATACATTAAATGCCGGGAGAGTTGGTTATCTTGTATGGCTCCTATATTTCATGCAACACGTAGATTTCTACTTACTTTTTATTGAAGTTTTTGTTGAAGGGTTTTAATTAGAGAAATCCCTCAAGATTCACAACTCCTTATCATATTCCATGATAAACCTTTTTCGGAAAAAAAGAAAACATGTGAACTTTCTCTAACTCATCCTTGTATTGAAGTATTTTTGATACTTCCACAAATATCTTTGACCTAAAAGTTGAACTCGTGATTGCCATATGTTTTTGTATTGATCCAGCAAGATTTACATGTAGAGAATAAGATGAATTGATTCTCATCTTATTTGGGAGCATACATGAATTGATTTTCATTATGAGGGCAGGGAATAAGAAGATTGAGTAGGCTTCAGAACTCTTTTCTGGGTTTTGGAGATTAGATGAATTGATATTCATTTCTACTGAACTAGCTCTCTGTTTTTACTTTTTAGCACAAGGAAATAACTTGTCAACGCTCTCGAAGCTCCATTTACTGTTTAATTGAATCCTTCTGCTTACTGTTATCAGTTTGCTTTATCTCAACTTAGCAGTAAGCTTGCACAAGTTTGTAGTGAAGTTCCATCTAGAAAATGGATATGCCATTTGGTTGTTTTCCTAATGATCCCATTATAAGTTAATTCCGAGTTTGTGGATCTAGTTAGGAAAGTGTGCTTAGATCTTGTTCAGAAATACTGTTTTTGTTTACCCTGTTCTAGTTTATTTTTGCGAAGAGCACTTTATCTGAATAAAATCTGTACAACTTATTTGGAGTGGCAGTTCACAGGTGGAAACATGTCGAGGCCACTCTATAGAGGTGTGTCTGGTGTAGGGCGGTTATGGGTAACAGTCATGATTCATTTGGGCGACTTCCAAGGTGTAATTTTAAAACAAAGAGGGATGATTTCGTCCATAATCACTCACATGGTGATCAGACTCATAATTTCTATCGAATCCCCTTTAAATATTTTTTCCAGATTATTCTCTCGCCAACCATAATTTCGGATTTGGGATACTGTTCTCCCGAGTACGAGAACTTTGTTTCATGCTTCAGAAAATCTTGATTTTGGCCTTTCTATGACCGCAACTGTGGTCCTACTTTGATGCGGACTTGCTTAGTTCTCCCTCCTGCTAATTACGAAATTCCATTTCGTGTGGCCTACTGAAAAAGACATCATCTGGCATGCAGATATTAATATTACTGCACAGACGGGTGCTCTATTCTGGAAGTTTAACCAAAAGGTGAACGCAAAATTCTAGTTTCTCTTTTTTGTAAACAAACTGCCTTAATGTCTCCAGTCTTATCTCTTAATTTTTCCGATCTTGTTTTAACTGTATGCTGCAGGGTTGGGTTATCATCCACGATACCGCTCAACTGGTTGAGTTATCAAGAGTGCACACAGCACGGTTGAAATGGAATGCACGAGTCGTATAGAGATTGAAAGTTGCACTAATTGCCAGAAAGATGTTGGCTCGACAAGACATACTTTGCTCGATGAGTAGTTAAATTTCGAACAGAAGAAGAAGAAAGGGTTCTGCACAAGACCAGACACAATCCCTATGGTGCCATAAGGCATACATAGTGCCATTCAGGTACACCATTTGAAGAACAGGACAATCAAGAGAATTATAGTTCTAAAAGTTTTGTTTTAGTGTATTGTTATCAAGGCTAATCAAATTTTGAATGTAATTTTAGAATTAGCTACAATGCTTGAACTTGCTGTTAAAACATAAGGATGACCTAGTAGTCAGTGAAGTGAGATGAGAACACGAGGTTTTGTGTTCGAATTTTCAAAAGAGATTAAGAAATACTAGGTGATTTCTTCAATCTAAGTCTGGAGGGGCAGATTTACGTATAACTTGTTGTTGGTGGGAGATAGCATGTGTAATTTGAAAGTAATCGTGTTTTGGTGAATAGAGTTACATTGGCACCAATTGTTGGTGGAAAGTAGCACGTATCATTGTGTAAATAGTTGAGATATACGTAAGTTGGTTTCGACACAATAGAATTAATTAAGATGTACACAAGTTGGTTTCGACACCATTGTTATTAAAAAGAAGGCTTACAAAGTTATGATACGAATTTTTGGTTTTGGTTGATTTATTTTTGTGTCAAGTTACGCACTTAAGGCTTGTTTGGTATGAGGGATAAAGAGATAACTAATCTCAGGTATTTTATCTCACTATTGAAGGTGAAATAACGATTTTTTGAGTAACTAATCTTGAGGATTAACTTATTCTCCAATCAAACGCATCTTTAGTTTCCCTAACAAGGATTAATCAAACACTAATTACTAATAATGTGAAATAAGTATAATCCTCTACAATTAAAGATTTCAATTTCGAACCTTGAAAAGAAAATCTTATTATAAATTATGCCTTATGCAAAGTGATTTTTAAATTATTCCGACTCCTATATTAACACAAATTTTTTAAAAAGATAAAAATAGATTTTATTACTCAAGGTCGGTAATAAAATAGTAGTTGCCAATAATTAGGTCGAAAATTAAACCCAAAAAAAAAAAAGAAAAGGAAACAAGTCTCCGGCGAAGAAATTCCCAATTCACCCCGTCGGCGTCGAACCTGAATCAGCTTCTCCTTTGAATTCAATCAGTTGATGGACAAAGCAAAATCCCTTGAATTCATCGCTGTCGTATAGAATTCTCTGGTCAAGTTTGACAAGAATCCTAATTCAGAAGCTAAAATTTACAGCCCTTCTTTACAAGCATCTGGTATGTTTCTCCGGTGAAACTATTTCCGGTAGACCTTTTATATGCATAATTTTCTGCGAAAGGTATCTATCTACAGAAAGAATAGTGGGTTCGGAGTATTAATTGATTACATCTATTATTCTGTGTGATTTGGAATATGATTTTGTTAATTTTTGGGAAATATTGTTTGGTGTCGTCACTAGTAGTAGAAAACAAGACTTGAATCAATTCAGTGCAATTGTGAAACAAATTCGATTCCAACACAACCACTTATATATATTATTTACTGAATACTAGTTACAATGTAGAATACGTACAACAAAATAATAATAAACTAACTAGGGAGAGATTAACGGAGAAAGAAGTAACCAGAAAGGGATGAGATACAAGACCATAAAAAGGAGATGAGAGGATCTGAAAGTGAAAGCTTCGACATAATAGTTGTCATAACCGTTCTTCTAACTCCTAGTCCTTTTTAACAAAGTATAAAATGGGCCTGGATCGCGATTAAAAATCTCTAATTTCCCGTATGTCCTTACAGGTTCAGTTTCGTTCACAAGAAATTGTTTTGATTTTGTTGTGAGCAGAACTCCAGATGTTTGTTCATTTGTTCTGTTTTGTGGATCACATGAAGTTCTTGTAGTTGTGGGGCTTTTAATTGTGATGAGTTAATGGAGTTTGATGGTTTTGTTACAGTATTAGCTATTATGAATATGAAGAAAAAGCCTCTTAGCTTGGTTAGCTTGTGTCTTGGAGTTATTGGTAGACATTTTGAGGATATCATTGAAGACCTCGCCGAGATAGCTGCTATTCCGTCCACAATGAAGGTAAAAGTTTGTATGCCTGGTTTTATACATATTATTGGTTGTAGTTATTCTGAAAATGTACCCTTTGATTGATGCAAATACTGCTAGATTTAGTTGGCAATCGTGTACCCGAGAACTTTTGCTTCTTAACTTTTGGAGGCTTTTGTGCTTCCATTAAATGTATATTCTTCTTCAATTCCCTTAAGATAATAAGGGTTTCGATCCATAAAATGGCATACTATTGATGTCCTATTCCTAGTCACGCAAGTTTAGTTTGTTGCAATTTTATTACACCACTATATTAAGGGTGAACTTAATAGTGAAGGAATGTTTTCTTGAAATCTTTCATCAAACTTTTGACTAAAGACTTGCTTCTTGGCTATCAAAGAATACATTATTTTTTTCTTCGGTGGTGGCAGTGAAGGTTAAATAAAAAGTAAAACAAAGCTGTCAATCCATGCTATCTTGCAAAACTATTTAATGAATGGAAAATGTGGATTACATCCTAGCTTGTCCTTTTGACTCTGATTTTTCTGGTAACTGAAACAATCTGTTTTAATTGTTAGATGGCACTTGTGGCAATTGCAAGAAGGAGAAGGTTATTGAATGACGATGTCATTGTTGCATTGGCTGATAGCTCCTGGAAAATACTGGACTTGTCTGGTTCAGATGTTTCGGATTTTGGCCTATCACAAGTGGTTAAAACATGCAACCATCTGCAAGCAGTTGATATAAGGTGTTGCATATTAATCATTTCCTATGTCGAGGGTTTCTTTCTTTTTAGAAACAACATGCATGTCAGACAAGATTTTCTGGTTTAACTTCCGTATTGGATATGCATGGTGCACCTACTATATCTTGCTACATGACACCTCTCATTTGCACTGAAGGCATACTAAATTTTTTGTCCTGTGTCAAAATTCTGCAAATAGTAAGCAGTCGTCACTACTAGTAAATTAAATCAAGTAGTGCGTGGCTTAAAAATTATGTTATGAGGCGTTAACTCCCATTTTCTACTCTTCTTGCTTTCTCTAGCTGGTTCTTGATCTCGTACTAGTGTAAAAAAAAAAAGATTATACCAAGTGCTTTTCTGGGTTCACTTTTCTTTAAAGTTGCATTACACACTTTGTGCAGGCCACGCTTTCACCTATTTCAGTCCTTTTTCCGCTGCTCAACTTAAATTTGGTTTTGAAATGTAAACCTAAATATGAACATCCATTGTCACAGTCGCTGCAGCAATCTCACATCAGCCAGTGTATCAGAACTCTTGCAGAACTGCCGGTCTCTGGAAATATTGAGATGGGGGTAGGTTTTCTTTCTTAAATCAAGTCACTTTTTTCAGTCATGAAGCATAATACATCGTGTGTAACAATGAAAAAATCTGGTCCATTGGACTTCGCCTAAGCTAATATTTCGTAAATGACTGTCTGGTTAACCTCGAGTCCACTGATGCAACCATTTGGGTTTCTTATAACTTGCTTAGATTCTGTGAACCTTTCCACGTTAAATAATGTTTTTTTTCTAATGAGTACATTCAGTATTAAGATTCTTCTCAAATATGTGCGTAGTGTTAGCATTCATTGGATATTTTTTAGATATTTGAACTTGCCTTACTTAAGGATACTCAAATTTGATGCATTTGTTTTTTCTGTGTGCATATAGTGTAAGCATTCGTTTACTATTTTTTAAGATTCCTGTGGATAAAGTAAAATAGTATATGCTGTTATTGGGGATAGAACACACAACCTCAAGCTATATTTAGGAAAGAACCTTGCATCTTTCAACTATTTACACAAATGTCATTTGAAGTTTTTTCTATGGAAGAGATCTTTTGTAAAAATCTAGGTTCATCATATATTTGCTGGGTAAAATATATTTCAAAGATATACACTCTCAACAAATAAGGAAAACGTAGAAATTAACCACATAACAAAAATGAATCAAATTTAATGTTGCAGAGGCTGCCCTCGGAGTGAGAACACAGCTCGTAGATGCCTCCGTTTCTTGAAACCAATACTAGAGAACGTGGAAGGAGATTCTTGGGAGGAACTTGATACCTTGGAAATAGCTCATGGTGCGACATCCTTGCGTTGGCTTTTATGGGTATGAGTTCTATTTCCTGTTCAAGCTTGCAAAACTTCATCTTTGTTATTAAGAGTTATGCATGTGACTTATGAACTGGAAGTCTGGAATAACAAATAGATTGTTTTTCTTGTAAATTCCTAAAACACATTAAATGTTTAACTTCACATAATAACATTTCTATTTATAAATGTAAGTATTAGTTTCAGTGTCAGACATTTATTTGCAATACATCAAGTTGGATGCTGATGGAAAAACTTTATTTATCAATATGAAGATTTGAGCTGTTTAACTCAAAGTTCTAAAGTATACCAATGCAGTTTTCACTTTTTAACCATGTATTTGATGATTTGGGGCAAACCCTGTCCAAGTCAACCTGCAATTTTCTTGTTGCAACTTTGGCTAAGAGTAAGGAGTAGTCTCATGAATTCAGACTAATATCTAATCCTTTTGCAGCCAAAAGTTGAAAAGGACCAGCTGGAGATTCTGTCTGAAGAATGCCCACGAGTCATAGTAAATCCAAAGCCATCGCCACTCGGTTACAGGGGGCTTGATATACCTAGAGAAGCAAGACTAGATGTTTCATTAGATGATCCCATTGTTGAAGATATTGACCCCAAAACCTGGGCAGTTTCTAGATTTGTACCTAGAGCATCACCATCATCAGTTTCAAGATCAGAAGATTTGCCCATTGCGGAGAAGTTTAGACTTGCATTTCTTGAGAGAGATACTAGACTAGCACCAAAGCGAGCAAAGAATGCAAGACAACACCAACGACGTGCAGAAAAGGAATGGGTAACGATGAATAGTAGGGCAAAAGCAGTAGCACTTGCCTCACTGGCAAGCAAATCCTTGAACATCCGGAACTGAAAATAAATGTTTTACTTATACGAAACCCGTTTTTGATCTCTGTCAGTCAACAATACAAAATGCTTCTGTATATACTCTTTCAGGCAATGCCGCCGTCAAAGAGTTTGAATATTGTTCTTGGTTATTAGTTGTTCCTGCGTGAATGTACATTAGAAATTTCATATATTGAGCTATTCTAGCTTTCTCTGTCCATATGCAGTGCATAAATTTCTGTTCTTTTTGGCTTCCCATAGCAAATGTTTTGAGGGGAAAAAGGAATTACATATACCAAATCAAAGTTATGGTACTCCAGAGTATATATTCACCAAGAGGTTTTAGAACAATCACACAATATTCACAACTCATATAGCTCAACAATACCAAACATAATATTTACAATTCATATCATCTCATATTCATTGATAAGTTCACGTTATACAACAATTTGTGCCTTGCAGGTGTTAGGTTCACTGTGACAACTTTTATTGCCGCATTAGGTTAATGGTCTCCACAAAATTTTTTATTACTCTGCAGCAATGGTCGCCACTAAAAATATATCTGTCGCAATCGTTATCAGTGACAAATTCGATCGCTGCTAAAGGATATTTATGTCGCAACTAAAGTTGTTTTCGTGACAACTTCAGCCGCCGCTAAACGATATTTATGTCGCCACTACAGTTGTTGTTATTAGTGACAAATTTGGTCGCTGCTAAAGGATACTTTTCAGCCGCCGCTAGACGATATTTATGTCGCCACTAAAGTTGTTGTTATTAGTGACAAATTCGGTCGCTGCTAAAGGATATTTATGGCGCTACTAGAAGTCGTTATTAGTGACAACTTCAGCCGCCGCTAAACGATATTATGTCGCCTTGTTATTAGTGACAACTTTAGTCGCTGATAAAGCATGTCGCCACTAAAAGTTGTTTTAGTGGCAACTATAGTCGCTGCGGAAGGATATTTACGTCGCCACTAAAGTCGTTATTAGTGACAATTTTAGTCGCCATTAAAAGCGGTTATTAGTGAAACTTATGTCGCCACTAAAAGTTGTTATTAGTGATTTCATTTGCCAGTAAAAGTTGTTACAGTCGCCGCCAGAAGTTATTTGTGTCGCCACTAAAAATCGTTATTACTGACAACTTTATCGCTGCTAAACGGTATTTACGTCGTTATTAGTGACAACTTTTTTTCCCGTTAATTATCAATTTGAATAGGATTGATTAGATTTGACATTCTATGCAGGTTAAAACGTTTCATTGTTTTTTTAACTTATTTAATCTTCCCAAATGTTCCAATTTGAGCACGTAAAAACAAACAAAAGTTGTGATAATCTGTTAAATGAAAAGTATCCCTTTCATCGTTAATTAGAGTCTGAGTTCGATTTCGAATTTTAGAAGGAGACGATCAAACTCGTAGTATTCACGCCACAAAATGGATACCAAACGCTAGATGGAAGTAAAAAACTCAACCACTTCTCACGACTTTATCTCTACCATTTTACAAAATTACATAGAAACAATTATCACAAAATGTCATATGGACAAGATGAAGTTCAACTTTTCACAGGATATATAGGAAAAATAAAAACAAACAAGTCACTGGATATTTGTCTATAATACTCCCAAAATATAGAATACACATTTATCTATTGAAAACAACCTCTTTACGATATGGATACACTCTACTCTCCCGAGATCCCAATTTATGGGATTACACAGGGTATGTTGTTATTTTTCTTCTGTTAAGATCTTATCAATTGTCAATATAGCAGAACTTTACAGTACATCAAAGGGTAAAGGAGCATAGTGCAGATTTGACAATTGACGATTAATCATCCGAAAGTTGGTGTAGTCCTATCAAAAATGAAATGACCCTGAAACAAGTAACAGGAAGGACAGAAACAATAATTCGGGGCAAACATCCGTGAGGAGAAAGAATGAGACTGCCACATTGCGTGGCGTTAGTTCCTTGTATTCAACTTCTGCAGTCATCTGATGTCCTTGAAATAGAACATCAAGAGAAAACTAAAGGTTCCCCGTTGAGTCTGAGTGATCTCAGGTAGGAGGTTGCCATGTTCCTGGTCTAAAGGATTCACCGGTACCAGTTGGCTCTGACGACCTGAAACAAACAAGATACATTTAAGTCGTTGCTGATGATCATTAGAACGTCTAATATCTAGTCATCCTGTTATCATTCATTCTATGTAAGCTTATTTCCACTAGTAATGATTTAAATCGTAAAAGAACTAAAGTGTCCAGTGTTGGTTAGGTGTATCAATAGAAGGGTAGATAAAAACAACAAAGAGAACAAACAATAGAACTTTTTGTGTTTGTTGTCTGACATGATAAGCACATTGCTGCTTCAGTAACTTTTGGTATGGCATGTCTATATTACACAATATGCAAGTTCTATAAGAGGGAGAACACAATAACAATGTCAAATTCATCGGCTGCAAGAAAAATTATCTGAAAATTATTTCTCATCCTCCACTTTCCTTTTCACTTCTTTACTTTTTCTTTTTTGTCATTAATGATTACAATTGTGAAAACCTCTTAAAGCAATCCACACTGGAAAAAGTATATTTGCTTTGACTCACCTTTTTTCATGCTGTGTATCAGAGGCTTCTGCCTTTGTATCACCTTCAGAAACAAAGATGCAATCAAAACAAAGTCCAGAAACAATTGGCATACATTAGCTGAAGAGAATAATAAAAACGGGGAATGGAGAACTGTCGCAGAACAAAAAGATGTATCGTTATATGGATTAACATCAGACCATAATGTATCAAAATTCACAACAACTGCTGCTTAGCTCCAAGCAAAAAAGGGGGGCAAGCGAAAACTATTCGGTTTGCTGATAAAAACACTGTATTTGGAATCATGGTAATTATTAGGCATTAGCTGCATCAATAGACTCATTACACTGTTTACTGTACATGACTGATTTTGCAAAAAGGGAAACAAATGGACATTTACATCTATATCATTCAAGTTAGGATTTAGTTGCCCAGTTAAGCACCAAGTTTATCATATGAATAGAGAATAAATAATATTTACCATTTATGTGGAATAAATAGGTATTCAGTATAATGAATCAATCAGGCACTACAGTATTCCATATTATATTTTGAACGTACTATCCTATCCGCATTGTGGTATTACACAGGCGCATCTTGTTGGCAAAGCAAAACACCCTCTAACATGCTACACGACAAAAGAAATTCCTCTTCATTAGCCCCATAATTTACTCTGAGTTACCAAACTCACACACACCACATTAAAGGTTCATAAGGTTTTAACAGAGTGAAGACCATTGGAGGAAGTGCAATTTGCAAAAAAGGAAGCTTACACAACCCACTATCTTTCTTTCACAATTCGCTGTTTCCTGAGAACATCTTATGCATCAAAAACGGAAGAGGAAGAATGGTTTTGCAACCATTTTTTTTTGTTTTCTAAACGAAAAAAAAAATTGATTGCAAAACCAAGCAGGCCCTACCTTAAAGAATGGACATTTGGACATGGGTACTTTTGTAGGATAGGGTGATACCTTTTGAAGCATCCGGAAATTGTTGAACGAAACTTTTTAAATCTGGACCATCAGCTTTACCTGGGGATCGGACAAGGTGAAGAGGAATGAATGTCATGCAGTTCAAGTAGCAATTTGCTTCCCCTTTCAGAGTCTGTAGAACTTAAGTAAGCAACTTACCAATGTTTGTGGCTTTCCTCTTGCCTTCTTTGGCCATTCTTTCCTCCTCTTCCTTCTTGAGACCTAAAGCAACAAAAAGATAATACATTCTCAGAAAGGTTATTTTCCTACTGACAGCCAATCAAATGACCACCGAAGTGTGTCTCAAGTAAGCATGTAAGTTAGGAAAATCTCAAACCAGACTAACAGCAAAAGTAAACTCATAAATCATAAGCAACTAAAATTATGAAGTAGGAAAGAAAAATAAATCTAGGTCATCCTGTAGTTTAAGTACCTAAACTTACTTTGAAAGTACAACCATCTAAAAGTTGAATGATGAGCTTCTTTCTATCATCTATTATAAACTTAAATATCCTCGATGTTAGGAGTAAGACATTAGAGCAGTTTTTTCAAGAGTGGTTATAATAAATCCATGACCAAAAGAGAGACATGAAATTGGAAAACTTACGAGCAATATTAAGCTTAACAAATTCCCTTCTGGCCTCCAACTCAGCCATTTCCTGGTAGAGAAAATAGACAACCATCAAAATACAGTTCGGGAAGTAACTTGAGCTAAATTAAATACAGTTCAGTACATACTTACATTTGAAAGGATGCATATCTGAAAAACATAAGCTAAAAGTGACAATTTGTGACCTAATTTAATCACATAAGTTCCAGCACTTGGTTGAAAGCAAATAATTTGACAAGCTTTGCAATCATTATCTTCTCTTTTTTTTACAGCGGATGTAATGGTAGAAGCACCTCAACTAGATTGCACCTTATACATGAGGACCTATGTTCAATTAATTGGTCATGGCCAAAAAGGCATAAATGGAATGGCACAACAAACAAGAACGACGAGAAGGAAAACCCGCTTAGTGTTTCAAGTACCATAAGATGTTAAAATAAAAACACAACCACAATGAAAATTGAAAGCCTAGAGCTGAAATTAATGACAAAAGAAGCAACAGGGGTTTATGGGACTTTTGCTGGCTTATTTTTAAAACCAGACTCTAGTTAAATGCATATCGGTACATACCCCTCCAATTTTTAATGAATTATTTGCCTATCAAAATCAAAATAAAAAGAGAATATCAAGTGATTAAATATCTAAGAATTCATTGTAGTAGCAGACAGTGCAAGAGATATGGATTGCAGCAAAAGCAATTAATTTTCCTATACTCAAATATCAGAGCATCACATTGATGTTGCATATCATTTATACAACAACATGATTTTCATGTTTTCATTCCATATATGAAAAGAAGAGCTAAACTATTCGGTTTATTAAAACGTATTCTATAATTTTAACCATGCTGATAAAGGGATAACAGTGCTATTCTTGAATAAGAACAGTTCATACAAAGAAAAGACAGTGCTGGTTAAGGATGGTCAATGAATTATGAGCATAGAATTGTAACATGAAAGGTCAAATTTTACCTCTGGAGTTGGAGCATTCTTCCGCTGTCCATTCAACCAACATATCCATTCAACTACGTCAATCAATTGTAAGTAGTAACTACTTAATGGCAATAAAAGACGTAATAGTGTAACTTGAAAAGTTAATAATAGCAGCCGATTGTTTTTCTTCATGACATATTAACATGATAGAGAAGGGGATGCTACTTAGACTTGAAACAAGATATAGAGCTGGATAGTATTTCTCCTAATAAGACATACCTGGAATGGAGGTTGGATCTTCCTCTCCTTTAAATGTCACCCATCTCTTTTCCTTCACTAATAAAATATAGAACTATCACATAAAGTTCTTTAGTAGATAACATAATAAAAAACAAGGCTGTCCTACATACAACTCTTGAACGGAGAAATCTTAGTAGGTCAGTTGGTTGGCGACCTACCTGAACTTTCACCCTCTCTCATTTTCACTTCCCCTACCCCAAATAAAAATGAACTTCTTGAACGCCTGAATATCTGGGAAGAGTTATACCAGTCCTAGGTAAGTAATTCTTTTGTCCAATTTCCAAATGTTCCTGATCACCTCATTTTGTTAAGTTATCTTTGTGTGACCTATACGAACCACTAGCCTGAAGCGAGCAAATCTAGGGGGACACGAGGGTATTCAGCCAAACCCCCTCGGCAAAAACTTACATTGTACATATAGGATAGATTTTCTGTGTTTATATACCTATATAAATTCTGAATAACCTAAACAACATGCAAAAAGTTAAGCTTAACACTCCTAGGCATTCAATATGCACCCCACCATCCAAAGTCCCAATTTTCAACGACCGCCCACTGCTGATTGTAATGATTTGTGCATCAAACTGTCCGTTTTTTTTTCTTTTTTTTTGGCAAAATCACCTCATTTCTTTCACTTCAAGTTCTCAAGTTACAAAAATCCAAATGATCATAACAATTAACTACCAATATTAGCCAAAACAAAAGCTATAAAACAAAATGCACTAAAATCATCACCATTGTTCGATCAAACAATAAATTAAACTACAAAAATCAAATTAGTATTAATTGAAAGTAAAGAAACGAAAACCCACTTACTGACACCATCAAGCTCCTCAATATTTTTAAAATAGCGATTGCCTACTTTATCAATCCCTACAAAATTCTTGCTGCTGAATAAACCTGAAAACCTCGCCCACAATTTCGACATTCTTCAAAATCTCAGTCAGTATTTTCTCCAATTTTACTGTAAAATTTAGCTTTGATTTTCACGGAGAAGACGACTATGGTGTACATTTCGATTTTCCGACATCTTTGACTTTGGGCTGTTAACCCGAAGTTGGTGGGCCTGTTGGGCGATGGAAACTTGGGCTCTTTACAAATTGGGCCTTGGAACACTTGGGCCAAAATAGATCAACTGGCCCATGTTATTTTCTTTCTTCTTTTGTCTAGTTAACTTGGGTAAAAAATGCCTAATTACACTAATATGAATAATAATTCACTTTATAGCTTGGGTTAGTATACCAAATTTCAAGTAAGATACATCATTTCTCCGCATTATTTTAAGTTAGATTAAACTAAGAATGTATTGAAATACAAATACATAAGGATAGAATTGAGCGAGAGAGGAAAAGAGGCGAGCGAAAGAGTAAATGTGTATCCATCGATACTAGATACATATATCTTTGACGATAAATAGATTGCGAAATAAAGATATACAGGGAGAGAGGTGAGTCAGAGAGTGAACATGTATATATTAATAATAATATCGTTGATAGCAAATGCATTCTGAAATAGAAACACACACACACATATATACACACACACACACATATATATACGGAGAGAGGTGAGCAAGGGAGAGACGAGTGAGAGTTGGATCAGTATGAGCGAGAGAAGAGTGTGTATCTCATATTCACGTGAATCATACAATATATCTTAAATAAATTACACCAATTTTCATGTGCATGTTTTTAATTAAGTGTATGTGGCAAGAAGATAATTTTAAAACTAAAGTAAAGGTACGTAAACCGATTCTAAACTAGTTAAATTGTTTGCCTAAATCAATCAAATTAAAAATACTTAATTAACATCATCAATAAAATATTATTGTTGAAGAATAAAAATGAATGAAAAAATAGAATTAAAGAATTGAGATGATTTAGAACCTAAAGGGGTGCGGATCGAATGAAATTTTAAATTTTAACTGATTTAATTAATAATAATAATCATATCTTCGTTAGTTATATGTATTAAAAATAATTTTACAAAACTATCCAAATAAGATTTTTAAAAAATAATTAATTATAATAAGATGAATAAATGAGGAATTATAGAAATGCGTGAAAGTAGCATGATGTTGGCCAGAGTGGCGGCCGCAGATCTGTTTGACAGCCGCCAATTTTATTTTAATCCCATAAAAAAGAAAGAAAAAGTGTACGTCAAGCAAATTAAATAAATTAATAATACTGAAAAAACAGAGAGATAGTGGAGAAAAGGAATCTAGCTACTTCAAAAAATTAAAAATTAAAAATTAAAAATTAAAAATTATATTGATTCAATAGCTACTTCAATCTTTACAATAGTACCAACTTGTGAAACTAAATTTAATAAATCCTAATTTTAAAAATATTTTGAAATAATATTACTTTATTTCAATTTGAAAGCTTAAATAAAATCAAATAAATAATTTGAAATAAAAGTACTAAGAATATTCATGAAAAATTTTTACTATAAAAATGGTGTTTTCTACTTTTTCTTTTGTGGGGCGTGTGCATTTGATAGATAAATTTAGATAAACCTATGAAAAGATAGAAGTAACAAGAATGAATCTTATTTAGCGAAAAATTATAATATATATATAAAGTTAAAATTATTTATTTTTCTTATGAATATATAATAATAATAATAATAATAAATGTTGAATCTCTTTAATTATTTTTTATGTATTTTATATATATATACCATCATGTTAAGTGTTAATAAAATTTTTGACTCCATCGAAGAAAAGGAGCAGTAATGGAGTTAAAAATTCGTGGAGCGAATGGCATAATTAATATGAATTTTTTTTTTATTTTTGTAAAAAGAAATTATATTTTAAAAATATTTTAACCAACAAAACGTGAAAAATGTAAAATAAATATTTGTTTCCACAATAAAACAGATACATTGAATGATGGCTACTCTTTGTTTGCTCTATTTAATCTTCTTTGGCTCTCAATGGTTAAATTCATGTATGTCATTTTCATTTATTTGTTTTTCTCAATTTACAAATTAATATTGTTTTTGACTTTGTGTCATCATGTTGAACACATGCTTTAACTTTAATTTCGTCTTCTTTTTACTAGGCAAAAATATGCACGTCTCTTTTATCTTTTTGTTTGACGATTGTAACTAAGTTTAATTATTTTTGCATGTTTAATGGCAACTAGTTAAATACTAATTAGTTAGTATTATAATTTATAAGATAACATTTAATATGGAATTTAACTTGTTATCTACCTTGATAGTGTAATTGATTTTTGTAGTCATGTGTTACTTCCATCGACTCATATTAATCAAATTGTCTCATATTAAGTATCTATCTTACTGAATGAAGATATCATTAATTGAATTATTCCTATGTTATTTTTGTAATTAATTTTCTTATAAAGTGTTCATATTTATTTATAAAATAATCAAGAAATTTTTTAAGAAGTGAATCAATAAAATGATTTTCTTATTTATGATTTTTTAATAAACGTATAAAAAATATGAGACGGAGAAAGTAACGAAATTTCACATATCATTTACTTTACTTTCCGTAAATATTAGTACTCAATTAGATACACAATTAAAAGTTATATCTCACTTATAGTTCATCTTGATTGGCGGTGTAAAAATAATAATAATATACATTTCAGTGCATAGAAATTAATTTCTAATCAAATGAATACTCTCTCCGTTTGGAATTTTTTTTGTTATGTTATATTTTTTAAAAGTTAATTTGATTAATTTTCAAAGTTAAATTAGATCACATTAATTTGATATTTTAAACAAAAATTTTAGATATTCTAAAAATATATGAAAAATACTATAAATTGTAATTTTTTGAATATTAATATGATGAAAAAATATATCTTAAAATACTAGTCAAAATTTATATAGTTTAACTCTAAAAATAGAAATTATGACAAACAATATCGGACGAAAAGAGTAAAATTTTTGAGCTAAAAGAATAATTAAAAATTAAAATGGACAAAGAGAGTATTAATTAACTTGCTGATTTGCATAATTAAGTCATTAAATTTATTTTTTAACATTTACTTGGCCATGCAAATTTAATATTCAATTACTTTTAAGTTTTCAAAAATAAGCTAAAATCAATTTTCAAAATTTGCACTCAAAAAAATATTTAAAAAGCTTCAAATAGATTCTAAAATATCACAATTTCAAAAATTTAAATTTTTAACTTCAAAATTTAACATCAAGCTTCGATTTAAATTAAACATCAATCAGTGTGTCACTTTTTCTTTTTAATTAAAAAAATTAAAGTGGTAGACACCTAGACACAAATAATAAAGTTAATTTGATTATCTCCAACTAAGGCGACATCATTATCACCTGAGCTTTCATGGAAATCACCTTAATTAACTTAATTAATACACTCCTTATGTCATTAACTTTTTGTTAACAAGGAGGGTTATGTGTGAAAAAAACAAGGTTTAGCTTAATCATGATAATTTAAATTATGTTTTAAAAAAAATTACACGTGCACTGCACTAATTAAGGTGAGCACTAGTGTAGGTGCTTATAGGCTCTTTTATTTTTTTTTCTTATAAAATAATAAACTTTTTTAAGGGTAGAATTTTTCTTGTAAGAAGTAGCTAATTTTAAGGAAATAGATAGGAAAAGGGGACAAATAATTAAATAGCTAATTTTCATGTGATTTGAGGCTTATTATAAAGCAAACATGTACTAGCAATTTACTTGTTGATACTTTATTGTAAAAATAACTAAGTAATCACTTTTATTTGTAAATTCCGAATTTTAATTTTAAAAGATGACAACTTATAAATTTACATATATATAATGAATTTTGTTAGCAAATAAAATCTTTCAATTAGATAAATTTTTAAAATCACTGAGTTTTATCAAATTCCCAAATAGTAACTGGAATTCAAATTTCGTCTAGACTTTAAAAATATTCTTTGATTCCGTTTGACCATAAATTGTATTTTTTTTCGTACAGAAAATATTGTCAATTGAAAGCTCAAAATACTGATCTAAAATATTTGAATATAGAATTTTTAAAACTTCATCAAATTTCATTTTGTATAATAAAAAATTTGAAAGCTACTCTTAAATAGTTTGTAAAATGAATTTTCACATTCCCTTAATAATAGAAGTCAAGCAATATTTGTTAAAAGACAAAATAATAAAATAGACATAGGTCAATTATTTATGAAATTTCTTTTAGACCAAAGTTTATAAGATCTTTATCTCTCTCATTTGATTGCTCACTGTTTCCCCTCTTCTCTATGACTCTTTTTTCTCTCTTCAACAAACACCAATTCATAGGATTTCTTAAGGTAAAAAAAATAATATTTTTCTTTGCGTGTTTTAATTTCTCTAAATGATATTATTATTGGTTTTCTTTTGTTTTAATTATTTCTCTTTAATTTGTGTTTTGCAGATAAAATTTTCTAGATCTTGAAGAAAGTTATTTGTTGCAAGTTTCAATTATAAAGAGAGGTACATTTTGCAAATTTTAGTCAATGTTATTTGCTAGTTGTTGAAGCTTAAAGTATCGCTATTCAATAAAGATATTTTATTTTATTTTAGAATGAGATAATAATATCATATGTTAAAATTTATCTTTTTAAATGTTCTTACCTCGAGGAACTTGAAGTTTTTGATGCATATAGGTATTTTTTGTGGAAAGTTAACGTATAATTTCATTACCCGCTAAAAGAATTTTGTCAGTATTGATATAAACGACCTTTCCCTCGCATCTGGCTATAGCAAGAAGCACCAAATCTAGAGTTGGTTGTCGTTCTTAGTGAGTTGGTTGTCGTTCCACTAAGAGAGTTAGGTTTCTTAATATCAAATAATTAATTTTATGGGTTTGAATTTTTTCTAAAATTTCTAATTTTTATGTTTATTTCTCTATTGAAGGGAAAAATTCTAATAAAACCGGAGAAATGAGTGAACATAATTCTTTATATAAAATCACAAACTTATAAATTTTTCGATTAATTTTATTTTTTATTTCGCAGAAGATGTCATCGTCATCTGAAGGGAGGTACAATTTGTATAGTCAAGGTAGTAGTGGATGGACATCAATGAGGAATGAAGAATTTCAAGAAGAAGAAATTTGGGGAAATTTCATTAACGAAAGACGCGAATTTAGTTCAAATTTCAACAGAAACAAAGAGTCGTCGTCACCAATTTTTAGTCCTAGGAGGCTTCCCACCGCAGCCAAAATGATTCAGAGATCGAGCAAGAGTTCAATTCAGGAACCTAAAATAATTCAACATTCAGCTCCAGTAAACATACCTGATTGGTCAAAAATTTATGGAACAAATTTCAATAAAAACTTGTCACGTCGTGATGATTTTGATTATGATGATGATAATTACGATGGCGGAGGACATAATTTGACAAAAAATAGTTCGAAATTTGATGAAGAGGACGATGATGACGACGACGACGACGATGAAGGAGAAATGATGCCTCCACATGAATGGATTGCTAAAAAACTTGAAAGAAGTAAAATATCTTCTTTTTCAGTGTGTGAAGGTGTTGGAAGAACACTAAAAGGGAGAGATTTGAGTAGGGTGAGAAATGCAATATTAAGTAAAACAGGGTTCCTTGAATAGCATTAGGTCAAATGAATCGATAGTGAAAGATTTATATAGTCGATTCTGATTTATTTATGAGATATAGTTATTATTGTTGTTGTTGTATTATAATCGTGTAGATGATGTGGTGATTGGTTGATGATCGTAAGACATCAATAATAGAATTTGATTAGTAATTGAATTAATATGTTTAATTAGAATTAACAACGTCTAAATTGTAAATTCAATATTATTTAAGTAGCTTGAGCCTTGTGAAAAATATACATTATAACAACAATAATATGTTCAATATAACTTCACAAAGTCGTATCTGGAGAAGTCAAAGAAGTCAGAATATACACATGTCTGAAAAGTTATTGTCGACAAACATATAATTTTAACTTGTGCTTTAAATATTATTTTAGTCATAACAAGATATATATATAAAAAGTATTTCTTTAAAAGAAAATAATACAAAACATGTAGTGAATGATGAGTTGATGACAAATAAAATATTCAATTAAAAATATATTAAAATTATATAGAATAAATATTGTATATTAACTACAAATTAAAATGATTACAATTTACTTCCTTCGTCCTAAATTATTTGCTATATTGCGCTAATTGAAAGTTAATTTGATTAATTTTTAAAGGTAAATTAGATCACATTAATTTGATATTTTAAACAAAAAAATTAGATATTCTAAAACTATATGAAAAGTATTATAAATTATAATTTTTTTGTATAATAATATGATAAAAAAAATGTATGTTAAAATATTAGTCAAAATTTTTATAATTTAACTCTAAAAATAGAAATTATGACAAATAATACCGAACGAAAAGAGTAAAACTATTGCCTCGTGCTAAATGGGGGGGGGGGGGGCAACAGTTGCTTATTTTGATTGATTTTAAGAAGAATTCAAAATCAAAATATTTATATTCTTTATAGTATATATAGTCGACAAGATCTGATTTCCTGAAGTTAGGCTATAAGTTAACCATTTTATTATTTTATGTTTTATTACTCCCTAATAATTAAATATGATCATGACATTAGAACCCCACCATTTTAATTTTTGGTATATATAAAACGTGAGCATAGGATAATAAGCTAAATTAAAATCACACTATATAAATTGAATTAATAAAAAAGGCACGATCAAATTTTTTCTTTATATTATTTTTTAATAGGTAAAAATTAAACATGTTATTCAAAATCTAAACAAGATCACATTATGATTAAGACTCTTCAACAAGACTAGCAATTTGCTTCATTAATTTCTTCCCTTTGAAACTTGTATTCAATTCCTTCATGGCCAATATTCTAAGTTCATTCACCCTTTTCTCCATTTTTTTGTTGTAATTTCTTCCATTTATTATCCCTTGTATTATTCCAACATAAAGCCCATAATTCCTCAACCTTTCTATTTCTTCATCATTTCCATCACCTAAAATTGCACCACAAGTAGCTCCACATGCATGAATTTCCCCTTCTTTCTTCTTGCACACGTATTCGAATGTTTCCTCGTCTTCGTTGCCTGATTGGGCCCATTCTAGCTCGCGATATTGGCCTTCTAGCTGTCCTTGAGACCCAAAGGCACGTGTTACTTCAATAATAACACTCACGATCTTGTCTGAGTTCTTTCGAGCCGGGCTCATGGCTTTAACTATCAATTCAATAGCAAAAGGCATGATCCCATCACCGGTGAGGAGCTCGATATTCGGGCCAAACTTGTGTTCCGGCTCAATGTCCCTTATATTACGGGCCGGGCCCAAACCTTTAGCTTGTGATTCAACTAGAATCCCATCTGGCCCGAACTTATGCTCAATTACGGGCCCGGGCTCTGTTCGGGCCATTGTCATGTGCTGGTGGGTGTAAGTAGCGACATGCATGAGATGTATTGCCGATGCTGCAGCCATGGCTCGGTCTCGGTCACCACCCACCAGCTCGCACGCTGCGACGCACAAGGCTGGTGCTGTGGATTTGGGTGTAGTAAAAGTCAAGTAATGCATGGGCTCGAACACAGATTCAGGAGCCCTAATTGAGATAGCCTTCTTAAGATGGGCTTCAATATCAGATTCAATTGAGGCCCAATAAGATTGATTTTGGCCCATTTTAGCTTCTATTGGTCTGTAAAATGATAATGATGAACCATTTATGGAGGAAAAATATAAAATTCTTGCCATGAGCTAAAAAAAAATTTGTTGAAATCTGAATTTGAAAAAATGACAAATTAGCTCATATTTA
Organism: Solanum lycopersicum; assembly: GCF_036512215.1. NCBI lineage: Eukaryota > Viridiplantae > Streptophyta > Magnoliopsida > Solanales > Solanaceae > Solanum > Solanum lycopersicum. The sequence goes on from NC_090806.1 coordinate 69,157,373, forward strand.
AATAGGAAATTTGATTACGTATTAATTTTCTTCTTGTGCATGTTTTATGATTACGTGTGAATTAAAAATTGTCCACTTAGGACTAAGATTCCAAGACATTCTCTAGTAATTTGCTATCCTTAATGAGTAGGTTAAACCTTCAATTTGTTCCAAAAGCCGTCAACACGTGTATATAAATTTATAGGAAAAAGGACAAATATACTTTCGAACTATCATATATTGTATGCGGATACCCTCTGTCATACTTTAGGGACACCGGCGCTCCTGCCGTCAAAAAACTAAACATGTATACCTTTTATACTAACGAACATACACGTGTCATAACATTCTCCACCGACCCGACATCAGATCGATGGATAAGATTGTGCCACGTGTCTTAAGCGACGGAGTCAAGATTTTCAACAAGGGGGTTCAAAATACATAGAAATAGATACACAGAGTATCCGAATGGGGTTCGACATCTATTATATATACATAAAATATTATTTTCACCATGTATAAATAATATAATTTTCCGTCGAAAGGGAGCTCCGCCCTGCGTGTCCCTATTTAGTCTTTCGTTAGACTGAAGGGAATATACGCTCTAGTTTTTGGACGGCAGGAGAATTAATGTCCCAAAAGTATGACAAATGATATCTGCATATCGTTTACGATAGTTCAGGAGTATATTTGTCATTTTTCCCTATATTTATTAAAACGAAATTGACCTCCAGCAAAGGGCCAAGGGTGTGTCTGCCTTTGCTATATCGTAATTTGGGTTCTACATGGTGGTATAAATTTAAATGTCTATTCATATACATAAAAATTAAATGACATAAATATCAGTTATTAAATATTAAATTAAAAGATATGCTTATATATTATGCCTACTTTATTTATATATATAAAAAAAAAACTTCTAATGGAAGACCATATAAAAAGAGTGAGTCCAGATAATGCAATATCATATGCATGTCAACGAATATTTATGAGCGTATATTAAATAGATCATATTACATGTTATTTATAATAACATATCTAATAAATTCCATTATGCTTAATATCATCAACTAAATATTGGATATCTGAATTTATTGAATCATTAAATTTCGAATAGCAAATAATTAATCAAAAAATAAAATATGTACTATGATTTATTTTTCTTTTTTTCTCTTTTTTTTTGGTAGAGATTTCTTCGCTTTGAGTTTCATATTTGGTAGCCAATCATGTTCAACCAAACAAACAAAAAAAATGGCTGGAAAGTGGTGATAACCTAACCACTAGGGACAGGGTGGCCCCAACCCACTTGAAATTTTTGCAAAAATACCAATATAAGTTTTTTTAAAAATAATAATTAGAAATTCGATTAATTTAGATTTATATATAGATATTGTAATTTTACTTGTAGGGTAAAATATTTTCTAGAGATGAAATGCGAGACTTTAAATTAGGGATAAAGAAATATTTATCATTTCATTGGAACCTTTGATAGTGTTTGAATACTATATTAAAAAAATGTGTATTTATATAATGTTAAGGTAACATGTCACTTTCACACTCTCTCATGTAGGGCGGAGTTAGTATTGTTATTACATAGTTGGTAAAATTCAATAGATTAAGCTCAAATTTATATTAATATCGAAGGAATTATACAATAAGTTACAAACCAAAAATAAATATATGATTCACAATTCATAAATTAATTTATTTTTTTTAAGTTTTGATTCATGAAATATTATATTGTTGAGTGGTGTGTCAATCATATTGCCATCACATCTAATCCCAAGTATTCTATTTGAATTTCTTTTTCTCTAATGCAATTATTGATATCTAATTCATGGAGTACACCTTTTTTTTATTTTTAGGAGAAAATGACCAAAAAGAACTATAATGAGAACACAATCTTATTATAAAGTATTGATATTTCAAAAAAGTTTAAATATTAGAAATGATAAATTTTTACAGAATTATGATAATAGTACCTAGCATGGTAAACATTGATACTCATTTTGATAAGAACAAATGAGTATTATGTAAACAGAAGTAGTCTTTTAAATTCAATCTTTAATTGAAACATTAGTGTTATGGAAATTAATACAAACAAAATAAATATAATTAAAGAATTGTTTAAAATATTAAGTTATTTGATTATCTTAGTTGATGGACTATCTGATTTTTCCTCCGTAGAATTGGAAGAGTTTGAATTTCATCTTTTCCCCGTTCCTTTTGATGTGTTAATTTATTTTTTTTAAAAAAATTATAATAATCTATAATATTTTATCACTATATAAATAATTAATACTATGCATCAACAATAAACACCACTTAATGTGATTTTCAAATAAAAATAAATAAATTTTTTTATCTATCTTTTGTGTTCGATATATAAATGAAAATATTATTTTAATAATATTTCTATATAATTTAAACAAATTCGATGAAAAGACGAGAGTAGAATACATACGGAAGAAAGAGCTTTTGAGCTGTATTATAGGATGAGAAAATGTCGCAAAACAAATCACCCGTAAAACTAATTTTTCTATTTTCATCACTCATTTCTAACGAGCTATATTATAGGATGGAAAATCTCACTAGAAAATCAACCCGCGTAAATTTCAACACACTTTTAAGAATAGGATAAAAATTGACAAACTCCATAATCAACATACTTAGGGTTCATTTGGTTGAACAAAAGATCATCTAAGGATAGGCATAATTAATTTCACCCTTATCGCTGCAAGCTCGAAACGAATAATCTCGCAATTTTAATTCAATCAATATAAAATAAACTTATTTTAAAAATAATTATCTCTTATCTTTCGTACCAAATAATCCGCTACACGATTATTAACACATTTGAGGTGACCCCATTTCCAACAAATTTGCAGCTGCCAACTTCTAACTTCAAACAACAAATACAAGTGCACCATGACCTTTTTTTCCCTGTACCAACACAGAAAGAAAATCACTTTTAGAGTGAGACAATTTCCCAAAGATTCAATTTTTTTTTACAGTTACAAAAATTTACCAGTTATCTCACCGACAATGTCATCTCTCTGTTGACAAAAAAGAGAAACAGGTGTCCACCATTAAAAGTATAATAAGAAATTAGTACTAACTTAGATGGATTCTTGAACAAAGTGCTGTATTGTGGGTCTTATTTTCTTCAATTCCACATATTCAACACTTTCTTCTTCTATTTCACTCACCTGGGGAGCTTCTCCCATGTGAAAATAGAAACCCCTTTTGTTAAAAAAGGATTTTTTTTTTGAAATCTTGAAATTGCTACTGTTTTGGGGGTTCTTTGGTTTTTTGGGGTTGTTGAGTTGGGAACTGAAATGGGTGTTGTTTGAATTTGTTGTTAATTGGTTTAAGCAATGAAGAACACAATGAAAAGTAGAGGAGGAGGCGAATCAGCTGGAAAAGGTGTTTTTTCTAGGAAATTGACTGTTCTTCTGTGTATTGGATGCTTTTGTGTTGGGATGCTCTTCACTGACAGGTTTTTTCATTTGATCTTTTTGTTTTTGAATTGGATTATGAAAGTTTGGATCTTTATGCGAAATCTTAGTAGCTCAGTTGATTGGTTATTGGTTACTTGAACTTTCAACTTGTTGTGAATGAAAAGAAAAGTTTGGATCTTTAAACAAGGATTTGATTTACCATTCTAAGGTTTATGTAGATTGTTAATTGTATATTTGTATAGGGAAACTTTGATCTTGTGAGTTTTGTTTATGCAATTTAATGATGTTATTTAGCAATACTTCTAAATTAGGATGGTGCTGTTGTTGAAATGAGCATGGTTATTAGTTGTGAAAGAGATCTGTAGCTGCATTTCTGAGCATATTAATGTAACTCCATCTGTCCCAAAATACTTGTCATTCTCCGATTCGCGAGATTCAAACTACATTAACTTTGACTTGCATTTACTTATAGTATTTGAATATCTTAATCCAATTTAGCTCCGAAGATTAGTCAAATCGACTCTCGAGAAGGGTAATGTGACAAGTAGTTTGGAATGGAGAGAATAGCTTAAAATGCTCTTTTTTCTATAACCTTCTCACTTACACAACTATTTAGCTTGTTGCAAGTTTGTTCTATTTTCTCAATAATAAGTATATTTTGTTATAGGATGTGGACAGTGCCAGAAGCTAAAGGCATAACAAGGACAACACAGATTGATGATCAAAAGCTAGGGGTAGTTTCTGAGGACTGTGATCCTACCAATGTGAGTATTAGATCGAAAAAGGTGGCAACAATTCGATAAATATTTTAAGTCATTCTAATTGAATGGAGAAATGGGGATTTATATAGATGATTTCAACTTGTTTGGGATTGAAGTATAGTTGTTGTTGTCATCAAAATAATGGCTTTTGGTGTTTTTGCTTTATTCAGAAGGATGTGAAAAGTGAATCCAAGGATAATTTCGGTGAAGTTACAAAAACACATCATGCTATACAGTATGTTCTCATGCTTTTAACTTGTAGATTTGACGGATGTCATACTTTATTTTCCTCTGAAACAATGAATTCATAGGTTGTTGTCCTTGTACTAAAATACAGAACCCTGGATAAAACAATTTCAAACTTAGAGATGGAACTAGCTGCAGCAAGGGCTTTGCAAGATTCTATACTGAGTGGGTCTCCAATAACAGAAGACATAAAGATCCCCGAATTGGCGAAGAAGAGAAAATATCGAATGGTCATAGGGATAAACACTGCCTTCAACAGCCGAAAGAGAAGAGACTCAGTTCGTGCTACTTGGATGCCACAAGGTATTTGAGCTTCACTGTTTTGCTTTATTTTGAGTTACTTGTGGGGATTTTCCATTTGTTGGATGCATACCAAGCATTTTGATTATTGACTTGTGGAAAACAGGTGATAAGCGAAAGAAGCTAGAGGAAGAAAAAGGCATTGTAATTCGTTTTGTAATAGGTCACAGGTGAGTACTACAACTGACATCTGATATATTCTCAAGGTGTTGTGTTTCCAGTCTTCTTGATATCGTTGTTAGCTCATAATTATTTTCCAGTAGTGACCCATTGTCACCCATTCGTAACTTCTTGTGTTGTTGTAAAGGTGGCTTTCTTTGAAAATTTCCATCAACAGTTTCTTAGAGCATATATTAGAAATGACAAAAACATATATGTAGTTCACATTTTCACAATCTTGTCTAGTATAATTGAAGACTCAGTACTTAAAAAGATACTTCGAAGTTGGGGCAGCTGATATTTCATATTTATCCTATTACTACTTCCGTCTCAATTTGTTTGTCTAGTTTTGACTTGGCACAAAGTTTTAAGAAAATAAAGGAACTTTTAAATCTTGTGGTCTTAAATTTGTCATGTGAAGAGTTCGATTAAAGAGTTACCAAAAAAGTACAGAGGTATTCTTATTGAAACGGACTAAAAAGGAAAGTAATGCAAACAAATTAAAATGGAGGGAGTAATTTGGGAGGGGTTAATTTTCATACTTATTTACTTGTAATTTGATGTTCTTGTAGTCTTACTCATCTAATTTTCCAATAATCAGTGCAACATCAGGTGGCATTCTTGATAGAGCAATTGAAGCGGAAGACAAGAAGCATGGTGATTTCTTGAGGCTGGTAACAGTAACGCTTTTTAGTCTAGTCTTATATTAGATTCCATCTCACGGCTGTAAAACTATTCTAACTGTCAGACATGTTATTGTGACATCTGTAGGAACATGTTGAGGGATATCTGGAATTATCTGCTAAGACAAAGACATATTTTACTACTGCTGTTGCTCTATGGGATGCTGATTTCTATATTAAAGTTGATGATGATGTACATGTAAACATAGGTAGGACCGTAGGACCTTCGTAGATCGTTCACAAAGACTTTTTATTACTACTACAAGTGCACTGCTATACTTATGCCATCACTCGTTTGAGAACATGCATTTTGGAAACTTCAGGTGCACTGGGAGCAACTCTAGCTAGGCATCATTCGAAACCTCGGGTATATATTGGTTGCATGAAATCTGGTCCAGTCCTTGCTCAAAAGTAAGCAGAAAAGTTCTACTTTTGACCGTAAACAATTCCTTAAAATTGCCTTGACTCACCTCTATTTTACCGCAGGGGAGTGAGATATCATGAGCCTGAGCATTGGAAATTTGGTGAGGATGGAAACAAATATTTTCGACATGCAACAGGGCAGTTATATGCCATTTCAAAAGATTTAGCTACTTATATATCTTTAAATCAGTAAGTTTTTGTTGTTTCCTGATATACTTGGAATGTATTGTGTTGTTTTGCGTGATTATCAATTGTTGATCCTGATCATCCTAGGCATGTTCTACACAAGTATGTTAATGAGGATGTCTCATTGGGTTCATGGCTCATTGGATTGGATGTGGAACATATAGATGATAGAAGATTGTGTTGTGGAACTCCGCCAGGTAACAATTCATACAAATTATTTCTTGGAAATAGAAAATTTTCTAGAACTGTCAGTCTTAATCTTCCATGAAGTTTTGATCTTTGTATTCTGCATTAAATATTTTCAAACTTAGAGTATCATAATACATTTTTTCCACCTTTGATTGTTTTCCCGACCAAATAAGGCAGCCAGGCAGGAATTATAACGATAATGATCATTTGCTAATTTAGAAAGGTCATTGAGATCTGCCGACGAGATCAAGCAATTGATGTTAGAATTTCTCCAAGTACTTCATGATCTTTCCGATTTTGGTTAATTCAAAAGGCTTATATTTTGATTTGGTTGGCCTCATTATTTGGTTTACATGGTATTAGTCTATTAGAACAACCACGGTAACCGCAAGATGGTGGTTTACCCTGTGGTAGTTTATACACTATCAAGAAACAGTACATGATTCCTTCCCTTTTTTCATCATGACTGTTCTGTACTTCTTCACATGGTGCCCATTCAGGTAGTGTAGCTTTTTTCTCCCACATGGCTGCCTTGTCCTTTAATGCACATGGCACCAATCTGCTAGTTTGTTCCTCCTCCTTTATTGCCTCACGAGACGATTTTTTTTGCATCTATACTACTTTCATGGTTCGTTTGATTGAGAAAAAGTTCTTGAATTGCCTTTCCATTTTTCTTTTTTTACGCACTTCAGTATCCACTCGATTCAGAAAAATTCCCTTCCTTTCCATACATTAGATCCTTGAATGTGGGAAAATGGATAAAGAACAACTATATATATTCAAACCAGGAACGTTGACTCGGGAAGAAGAAGTTTGATTTGATTAATCTCTAAATGTTCCGAGATGACTAAATTTGATTTTGTCTATTGTAATTTCACCAGATTGTGAGTGGAAAGCTCAAGCAGGCAACATTTGTGTTGCTTCCTTTGATTGGAGCTGCAGCGGGATATGCAGGTCCGTAGATAGGATTATGGAGGTTCATCGACGTTGTGGGGAAGGCGAGAATGCTTTGTGGAATGCATCCTTTTGACAAAATCCATCATTTCTCCAATCTCTGGAGGCTCCAAAAATGGTTACACGAACACTCGAAAAAACAAGATGTATCCGAGAATTCTCAGAAACATTATATAAACTGTATCAATGGGAGAGGGAAGAGAGGTTGCCACTATATCTGCTCCAAATATTATTAGCTAAGGAGAGGGATAGTATTGTAGCAACCAATATGTGAAGCAAAAAGTGTAAAGAGTCATTCTTTTTAGATGCTTAGATTATAATAATTTGTTAGTCTTTGTGAGAGGAAACTATCAAGTGTAATACTTTTGTTGCTTTTGTATGAAGTTTTGAAATGAAATTTACCTTTTATTACTTTGTTTCATTCTTATTATTGATCTAGTTATAGGAGTCATAGTGCCAATATTTGCAAAACATATGAAGTTGTAGGCAAAATGAGTGTCCTTTGCCTAGTGAAGTTACCTAAGGAAGAAAGGGTAGGGGTCTCACCTTCTTTTCAATTGCGAGTCATGTGAAGTCAAATCATACTAAAGACAAATGATTTATTTTTGGAAAATGATAGATTTTCAACAAACGATTTATTTTTGGAAAATGATAGATTTTCAAAAATTAAGTAAAAGCAGAGTGAAAGACAATAGAAGAAAGCTTCGTTTCAGGCTCAATTGCTTGTATATCGATGGGAAAGTAACTGCAATTGCTTGTATATCGATGGAAAAGTAACCGCAAATGCTATGAATGGTTCTTCCTTTTTATTCCATTTGGGTTGCTTGATTCGCCCCCATCTTCAATTGGACTATTTCATTTATTTATAAGAGTTGCTTGATTTGTCTCCATTTTTCAATTGGACTTTGTACTCGATATTTGTAAATTTGACTTCTATATTGATAGTGTAAAGGAATTTTATGTGATCAAGTCACTGTAAAAGAGTTTGTTTTTAATAAACCATCGTCTCAAAAAGAAAAAAACAATTTGAATAGACACCACATTAAAAATGATACAAAACAAATGAAGGAACATATAGTAATAAAAATTGAAGAAAAAAATCATGTAATAACTGAATTATATTACAAACAAGGAGAACCAACAGGGTGCGATTTCTATCTCTGCCACGTAAAATATGATAGCACTCGATTAACTATTAATTTTTTCAATATGACAATACTGTACTAGCTGCTAACTTTCGACACTTGATGGCCCATGATTTATAAAAGAGAGAATGACAAATATGGTCCGTTAAGTTCGATGAAAGGTTAAAATTACTTCTTTAAATGTGATTCGAGTAATTTTGGTCCTCTATATTTAAAATAATTTGTTTTATTTTTGAGCAAATATTTAATTGTTAGATTTTACTAAAATTATGATTAGGAGGGATTTAGTGACACGTATATTGTGAAGGTATCGTTTTCATTATCTTAGCTATTTGTGATTTAATTTTTAGAGTTTGATGCAACCTTTTGAAGTGTTATTTTTGTATTTTTCCTTTTGCTATTTCTCGAGTTTTTTCTGGTATTTTTAAATTATCAAATTTAAGATAATCTTAATTGAGAAACCATGGATTTCACTTGGTATATTCGGTGGGATTAAATATTCACATAATACATAAATATGTAATTTAACATGATCTCATCATAAATCTATGTCCTTCGACTTTTGATGGGTAAAAGTAGATACTCAAATTTGTATAAAGTTAAACAAGTAGACATACACATCCTCTAATATGTAGGATGCCATGCCACATAAAATACGAATTCTCACACATAACATCAAGTAGGACGTGTGTTCAACTCCATACAAGCTTTTAAGTGTATACTTGTACATGTTCAAAATTAAAAGGTCGTAGATAAATGAGTCGATTATGTATTATGTTGATAAATTTAAAGGACTCCAATTGATCAAAACACTATTTAAAGGACTACTTTAAACCAATATTTTAAATATAAGGGACTATTTTTGTGATTTTCTCGCGCGAAAAAAAGGGATGAAATATTATCCCCAATTATATAGAGCAATTTATTTTTATTTTATATAAACAAAGAGAAAATTTTGGATGCGTTTTCCACTCTTTTTGTGATTTGTTTGTGTAAGCTCTCTTTTCTCCTAAACTATAAACTCCGGATCTTTTTCCCCTTTTCTGCTAGAAAACCCTAATTTTATTTTCATATTTTGGTTTGCAGATACCCCAATTTTTTTGTTAGATCATTCTCAGATCACCATGGCCAAAAGCTCCTTCAAATTGGAACACCCTCTTGGTAATTTTTCCTGTTTTTTTTTTTTAATTTTGTTTTTGGTTATAAGATCTGATATTTGAATTGTTCAATTGTGGAATTTCTTTAATCAGAGTGGTAATTGATGAATTATTGTGTTGGGGTGGGGGTGGAGATAGGGTGGTGTTTGGAGGTTTGGGGTTGGAGATAGGGTGGTGTTTGAGGTTTGGGGTGGAGATAGGGTGGTGTTATGAGGTTTGGAAGGGAGATATGGTGGGGGTGGAGATAGGGTGGTGTTTTGAGGTTTGGGGTGGAGATAGGGTGGTGCTATGAGGTTTGGGAGAGAGATATGGTGGGGGTGGAGATAGGGTGGTTTTGTGAGGTTTGGGGTGGAGATAGGGTGGTGTTATGAGGTTTGGGAGGGAGATATGGTGGGGGTGGAGATAGGGTGGTGTTTTGAGGTTTAGGAGGGAGATATGGTGGTGTTGTGAGGTTTAGGAGGGAGATATGGTGGTGTTGTGAGGTTTGGAGGTGGAGATAGGGTGGTATTGTGAGGTTTGGTGGGGGTGGTGGGGGATTATACCATGAAACCCTGTTTATGCATATGTTTGATTCTTGTTTTTGGATTTGACTGTCTATTTGGTACAGTTGGAGGTTTTGGAATTCCTTTCTTTCAGTTAACGTTCTGTGTTGTTGCTCGAACTCTTCAAAAACTGTCTACACGGATGGGGGGTGGAGATAAGGTGGTTTTCTGAGGTTTGGTGGTCAATTATACCATAAAACCCTTTTTGTGCATGTGCCTGATTCTTGATTGTGGATTTGACAGTCTATTTGATACAATTGGAGGTTTTGGGATTCCCCTTTTAGTTAACAATTTATGTTGTTGTACGAACTCTTCGAAAATGTCAATGGTTGTGGAGTGTTCTACACGGATACGGCAATAATTTTGGAGAGTCTGAGCAACATAGGTTACAATTATGTGTGCCTATTTGTTCTATATTACTAGTAGCCTAGTACTTGTACTTGTTGCAATTATATAGATTTTGTGAGAAATTTGCCACTATATGGTGTACAAAGTTTAAGTATAAGAACATCGTACATGTAGTCTGGTAAAGAATTCTCTATTTGGTTGAAGTTGTTTGTTCTTATTGCTAATCATTTGATGTTCTCCCAATAACTTTTGGAGGGATATTGTTTGATGGATGAGCATGGGCTTCTTGTGGATACCTACTTACCTAGTGTATATTTCGTTTATGTGCTTCTAATACTTCTAGATTTATCTTTTGAATTTTCTTTTCCTTGTAACTTTCTTTTTCTGCAATTTTTGGATGTCGTCTTCATGTTATTTTAATTTGGTTTTGCATTCATGTAGAGAGGCGACAGGCTGAAGCTGCTCGTATCAGGGAGAAGTACCCTGATAGAATACCGGTACAAATTTCATATATTCTCTTGCAATGCTCTTCTGGATGTGCTACAAAGTTTATATGCTTTTTATCCAACCTAATTCCTTGTTTCTTCTTGCTATTTAGGTGATTGTTGAGAAGGCTGAAAGAAGTGACATCCCTGACATTGACAAGAAAAAGTTAGTCTTTTATCTCCTTGATTTCATTTGACAATGTCCTTGCGTTTAGAGTGCTTTATTATCTCGTCACAAATGAGCTTTTGTTTCCCTGTGATGATGCCATAATAATGTACCTTTCTAGTTGTGCACTCGAGTAGTATGGTTACTATGATGTATATCTTCCCTTTCAACTATTATGTGGCGTTCGAGTTGTATGGTTACTATGGTGTATATCTTCCCTTCGAACTATGATGTTTCTCTCGAGTTGTATAGTTACTATGGTGTATAATTTCCCTTTGAACTATGATGTGACTGATTTAAGTTCTTGCCATATCTTTGCGCAGAATAACTTATTCAAGTATTTTTTTATTGTTGTCGAAACAATTTTTTGAGTCAGTAGTAGTAGTATTACCATTAATCAGACTGAAAGATCTTTAATTTGCTCTAGCAATGTGTTTATAGAAATGCAAGGCTAGTGTGAAAATTTGTTGTAGAATGTTGATATGAAATTTTTCTGGACGTGTTTCCTCTGTTCTTATAGAGTCGTCTGATGTTAAAGCAACTCAAACGATGATTTCTACTGCCAGAGAGGTTGAACAAAGTTCACTTAGCTAATCTTCCCATGCGCTCATGCTCTTTCTAAGTTCTACTTAGGTTTAACTGCAAATTGTTTGTTAATCGAAATACCTGCAGGTATTTGGTTCCCGCGGATCTGACTGTTGGACAATTTGTGTATGTTGTTCGCAAGAGGATTAAGCTCAGCGCTGAGAAGGCCATTTTTATCTTTGTGAAGAATATCCTCCCCCCTACAGGTGAGAAGAACACTTTTGTAGTATCTGTTATTACTACTATGCCTTGAACAATTCCCGTTCTAATTTTTCTTCCACATTGTTACAGCTGCCATGATGTCTGCCATTTATGAGGAACACAAGGATGAGGACGGCTTCCTGTACATGACCTACAGTGGCGAGAATACCTTCGGATCCTTCTGAAGTTTCAAGCGGAGAGACCGTACTGTGTAAATAACGCTGAAGAAAACTTGTAAATACTACTTGCGTTAGCCTACTCTTCTGAATTATCTTTCTACCAAGATGCTGTCTTGGGTTGACATTGACTGGTTTATGTAGTTACCTTTATGAAGATGCTTGCGTTCGTTTTTCGTGTTCCTTGGTCACAAAAAATAGTCTGATGGTATCCTGTTTCTTCACATTTTCATGTGAAATATTGAATTTCAAAGTGTCATTTTAGGTTATAAGCAGATATCTGGTTTGTTAATTCCTTTTGAACAAGGCTTAATTTAACATCACTATTTTTAACAAAAGGTAGAGATAGTGGTGATTGTGTATACACTACACTGTCTTAAAAGGTTTAGGGGTCGTTTGGCAGGGAGTATTAGGAGAAATAGTCCAAGTATTATGTATGGTACTATTTAGTACTATGATAAGAATTTTAGGTCTATGTATAAATTAATTCCATGGATTAGTTATACACCCTCTAATATCATGTAGGGTGTATAACTAATACCTTCCATTTGGTGGTATTAGCTCTAATACCATGGGAGTAATCTAGGTAAAGACAAAAATACCCTTAATCTTTTTAATCATTTTGTTTATTTTTCTTGATTATATATTTTATATTAATAAATTTATTTAAATAAATTAGCTTACAAATTTTATTATTTAGATATAATTTTTTGTTTCTAAAATATGAGTTTTTAATCTACTTGTTGTTAATATAAAATATTATAATCCAAGTAATATACTAATGTTGATGTATGAATTTAAGAACAATCCATAAGTCAAATATTGCCTCTTACCGGAGTCCATTAAACATTATACAAGTAATCTAAAACAAGAACATATATATATATATATATATATATATATTTATATTTATATATAACATCTTGAATATAAAAAAAGTTTAATTTATTTTTCTATATTTATTTTTTATATTAATTTATGATAAAGAGTTTTTAATTTATTGATAAAAAAAAGAAGTTCAATAAATTTTCTCTATAAATTATTATAATTATGTGATCTTTTGAGATATTAACTCCAATTAAGATGACAATTATTTACTCTCAAATAATTTAAGTGAGAAAATAATGAAAATGACAATAAAATTTTTATTCTCTTAACTAGTTAAAAGCGCAATAAAAAAAGATATTGTCCGCCAATTATCTACCTTAACCCAATTACATGAAATAGAAAATCCCATAATAACTTAAGGTTAATTAGAAAGATTTTTTTTCTTTGTAGAGTTTTGAACCACACAAAACTAGTTAAAAAACAATGAATAAAACACTTGATAAAAATAATCCTTGCATTACCAATCCCTGCATTACTAATCCCTGTGTTATTAATCTTTGCATTATTGAATTTGTACCAAACAACCCCTTAATGTTATTCCACAAGTGAACTGTAGATAGTGTAGCGTATACATAATTTTAATCCTATCATTTTCGATGTAGATCACCTTGGAGGAAAGAGAGGGATACTAAATACTCATAAGGAGTGTATAGAAAGTAGTATGTACATAATTTTAGCCTTACCTTGTGAAAATAGAAAAACTGTTTCAAATCTGTGTTTGTGACATACCTTGGGAGCCCTTTTATTGAAAGAATCTATCTTAGATTGGGTCAGTAAGCCTGCAACTCTTTGAGTCCGGCCCATCCTTCACTCTCTTATACTTTGTTTGGATAGTTGTTACACGTTATTTCGTAATTTATGATAGGGAAAATTTCATATATGGCAAACTTATTAGATTAAATAACATTATATGGGTATAGTTTACCTAATTTATATGGGTATAGTTTAGTTATTTTAGGTATCTTTAATTTTGTATATAATTTTTTTTTATTTATACAATTATATTTGAAAAAGTGGTTTGTAACTGAAGCGTTAAATATGCTAACAATAAATTTAGATAATGCCACAATTTTAGGAAAACGTCCCTTTTTTTAAGCTAAACATCCAAATTCAAAAAAAAAATCTGTATATTTATATGAACTTACCCTTTTTTGTATATTTATATATGTACATGAATATATTAGTTAAACTCCAATAATATATAAAGTTAATATATACTAACTTCAATAATTTGTATATAACTACTACAATATACAAATTATAATCGCATATGATATTTTCCCATCTATATAACTAAATCCAATTACTTTATGTACATATGTATATAAAAAAAAATAATGAGCCTTTAATATACAATTCCCTACTACCAGCTATTAAAACAGACATGTACATATCAATTTTTGTATATGTATATAAACTTAATATATACTAACTTCAATAATTTGTATATAACTAATAGAATATACAAATTCTAATCATATATAAAAAAAAAATCATCTGTATAACTAAGTCCAATTACTTTTTTGTATATATATACAAAAAACAAAAATAACATAAATATGCAATATACTATATACAATTACTAAACATGCAATTATACTATATACTATATACAATATTTAAGTAATATTTTTTGTATATTGACATCTAATTAACCAAAAAATTGTATCTAACTTTGTGTTTTAATACAGTACCTCATGAATATTATGTTCTCTATATACAAAAATAACATAAATATGCAATTATACTATATACAATATTTAAGTACTTCAGATCCGACAACTTCAGAAGCATTTTCCTCTGATTCAATGTTTACAGCTTTCCTCTTTCTTCTTCCTTGTACTATTTTAATGCATCTAGCTTTGGCATTGTTAATAATTTGTTGAACTGCCGTAGGGTCGTTTTTTTCTTTGATCTAAGCTCTTCCATTGTTTGTTCTTGTATAACTTGATTTGATTTTCCCAATGACCCTACATCAAACCCAAAATCTTGAGTTAACCCCATTGAAAATGATGGTAAAATGTCAACAACATTGACATGCAAAGGAATACCTCTGGTAATCCTCAAAGATGAAGATGATTCATTCATTGTGTGACCAATTTTAGATCTATCAAGAACAAAAAATCGATTATTTCATCAAAATATATGAAAAAAATAATAAACAGAACACATATAATTTTGAATAAGTAAAAAAAAAAGAAGAGGTAAACAACTAAAATTAAGGAGTACTTACGAAATTGACTTCAACTTCGGGAGGGAGTAATCTAATTATGGACAAAAATTTGAATTTCAAACCGGATAGCTGGAGTATTAAATGTAGGAGAAAAATTTGGAATGTGAAAAGGAGAGAGAAAATTGTTTTGTGTATAATTATATACAAAATTAGAAAATTAATGTTTTTATACCATTGGTTATATAATAGGTTGTGTACCCCATTAAATATAGCAAACAAAAATAAACTATAACTATATAAGGTAAATAAATTAAACTATACCCCTATAATATAATTAGCTACGAATGTTTGCCATCCCATGTAATTTTCCCTTTATGATATCGTATTATATTATTTTAACTAATATAGTGTTTGGAAGGATTAATTCTTATTCGTTATTACATAATTCACACATTTATAATTTGAAAAAATACGATATGAAATAGAGTTACAATAAGAATGTAAAATGAAAGATGAAATATAATTATTAAATAATATAATAAATTTAAAATAATATTAAAAAAAAATATTAAGATGTTGAGGATATCATATCAAATCGATCATTACTAACCTTCCAAACAAGGTGTCAATCAGTCACCTCTTTGCCAAAAATGATCAGAATTTATTTTTCAGAAAAATCTATTTCAATGTACCAAACATGCCCTTAGCTGTTCTTTTCACTATAAGCCGCCTCTCCTTCTCAATTTTGCCGGTTAGCCTTATCCTAGCTCAATTCGTTTTCCTTTCGCACCTCGAATCCATCGCCGTCAAATCACAGCTTCTTCTTCGCCGGCGGCGGCTATGGCGTGTGTGCCTAATTCATCGATGACTCTTCTCTTCGTCGAAATGGGCGTCGGCTACGATCAACACGGTCAAGACGTAACCTCAGCTGCTATGCGAGCCTGTAAAAGTGCAATTTCATCCAATTCAATACCAGCGTTTAGAAGAGGATCTATACCTGGAGTTTCATTCGAGCAGATGAAATTGCAAATCAAATTAGGTGTTCCTCGGCCTCTACATCACACTCTAGATCTGGAGAAAGTGAAATCAGTGTTTCCTTATGGAAGAATCTCGAATGTTGAGGTCGTTGATGGCGGATTGATATGCTCCAGTGGTGTTCAAGTTGAAGAAATGGGAGATAAAAATGACGATTGTTACATCGTCAACGCTGCTGTCTATGTTGGTTACTGATCCATTTTCCAGATTATTCGAATAGTTGAACTGATAATTTCGTTCAAAATTAACGAAAGTTTACATTTTATAGCAATTTTATTCGATTAATGTATGTCTTTGATTTTAGATTATGTTATGGAGTTTGAGTTCGAATTTGAATTCTCATTATTGTTTACCAGTTTGAAGTCATTCGATTATCGAATGAGCTTGTAGTGAGATGGAAAAATCGAAAGATTAATACTCATGATTCGAAAGCATGAATATGAAAACCTATATTTGTGATTGCTTGTATAACGAAACCTAGATTTAAATCAATAATTGAATACTCTAATATTAATTTGAGAGTTTTAGAATCGTAAAGATCAAAATGATTACAATTGTTTCTCATACTATCGTGTTAATTAATTAATAATACTGAAGCTTAATTGATTAATCAAATTTTTGACTAGTTTGTTGTGGCTTTTATAAATTGTCCTTTTAAATACACTACTAAATTAAATTCAATGATTGTCAATATATTGATTTGCTATAAACAATATCAGTCACTTTATTAAATTATTTTCACCTCCTTTATGAAGAAATTTGGCAAGGTGCATGCATTAAGATCGATGCATAGAAGAGAAAATTTATTAGTATCGAATATTTATATTAATGTGTCATAGTTAAATAATATATAAACCTTTAAAATTAGTATGGTTAAATGATTAACTAAACACATACAGAAACATCTAAATTAATTGTATAATAATTCAATTCTCAATGGAGAAAAAAAAAATCTTAACTGATTTTTCTTATTTGTTCTAATCTTGATAAATAAAGTTACTTGATGTCTATTGTTATTGAGAGTAACAGATGTGAAATTTATCAAAATGCACAAAACCTGATCCTGACACAACGATTATTAAAAAAAATAAAAATCTACTTACATACTAAACAGTTATAATATTCAATATTTCACTAAATTGACGTTATTTGGTATTCCATTTCTCCAAGCAACTAGCATTAAAATAGGGTCTATGTTCATTAGAGTAAGCTTTAATTTTGGGTCTACAAAATTGATTGGTGATGAATAATTGAAAGTTGTTTGTGGACTATATAAGAGATTGGTTAAGTCACGTAACGACATATAACAATATGAATAGACTTTAATAAATATCATAGTTGAGGTCCGGGCCTATTCTCGCGGGCACGGATATATTGTTTACGATATGATATTCGATAAAAGTTAATAAAATTTAATTTAAAAGTATTACATTTATATATACGCATAATATATAAACATGACCTTTAATTTGACATTATTTGACAACTATGACCTTTAACTTTAGATGTGCACAAGTAGACACTTAATTCGTATAATATTGAACAAAAATCAACACATTCGTCCTACATGACACCCTACATGGAAAAGTTGTGTCCTACATGTATCATTTCATGTAGGATATATATGTCAATTTGTTCAATTTTATACAAGTTATAAGTGTCTACTTGTGCACATCAAAAAAATAAGAATCATAGTTGCCAACTAACGTCAAATTAGGGAAATAGGTATATGTCTTATGTATATAAATCATAAATTTAGAATACTGTAAATTTAAAAAGCAAGATTTTGGTAGCGCATGCTTGATGGTTAGTAGAATTATTAAGGCAAGGCTTACTTCACTTGTTCTTGGGAATAAGTTCACGCTTTTCTTGTTATCGTAAATATCGCAATTAGATCAACTTTTTATGTAATAGAAAAGGAGTTATTGATGTAAATGTAATTGTAATCATAAATATCTATCGTATCGTGATGATTGTGATTGAATCAAATAGTTTCGAAAAAGTTAAAAACTTTGAAACAACAAAAGCCATTCAATATCCCATCAAAGGTATGGTTACATTGTCAAAAGCACGTGTAGCAACTAGCAAGTACAAAAACATATAAATGTGATGGGTTAAATGTCAAAATTGTTGACCTAAAAATCTTGTACACACATTAAGACACCTTCCCACTAGTTATTCTAGTGCTTCTTGCATCTACTTAGAGATTTATACATATATTTTTTTTAATTATCGCAATATTCGAATCAATTTTCATTCACTTTAATTAATTTTGTGCTTTTATATGTTGATAATATTGATTGTAATTATTTTTTAAATGATCTGATAAAGTAAATATAATTTTTGTATAGGCCCTATAGAATATGGAAGTGCTCTTTAGAAGGAAGACCACATTCATTAAAACGAGTTTAATTACTGGTGGTGGGCCCAATAAAGAAAATTGAAAACAGTAATTTTGAATTGAGAAGAGGGTTGTTGACACTTTAATAATCATTTTCGAGATATAAATATAAATTTTTATAATTAATATTATTGGAAATAACCTTTTCTTTTGTGAGTGAATAATTATGGTTATTATTATACCATAATATTTCACAAATTATTATCGCTATCCTTAAAAAAACTTATATTTTACTATATATAAATTCAATACTAAAAGAGAAAATTAAGAAGTAAACTCTATATCGAAAGATAAAAGTACCATTTTTTTCCTTGAAAAAGTCAATTCAAACATTAAATAAATACTCATAGGAAGTATTTACTTTCTTCGTCTCAATTGATCTGTTCAACATAAATTTTAAAAGAAAATAATCGAATTTATTAATTCAGTTATAAAATTAACTTATTAAAAGTAAAATATAAAATTTAAAATTATATTACTTTTTAATTGGACTTAATTTTAAAAAAATTACATTATATAAATGGAAACAAACCGATTATTTTTATTAAAAAAAATAATAAGGAATGGTAATGGGTGGATTAAATGGACTTAATTGGCAATGAACGACTTTTACACAGTGTTCACATTTTTTGTCACACTCTTTATATATATAACAGAATTACCCAATTTCAAATAAACAAAGCAAATAGAGAGATTTTGAGGAGAAAAAAGAGGAGAGAAACCACAATTTCTCCATTAATGGCTTTGTTTAATTTCTGGGGCTGTTTCTCTGAATCTTCAGAATCAAGCCGATTTGTCTGCAATGGCGACGTTTGTGTTCTTCGCGATCACAACAAAGTCATTGATCAAAAGAAGAAGAAGAAGATAAGCTTGAGGTTCCCTTTTTCTCCGCGTAAATCGTGAAAAAAAACGAACTAGTGATGAGTTACTTTCAAATCGAGATAGATCAATTGTTTTTTTCATGTGAATAATGGCTCTGTTTCTGATCTTATACAACAAGTTTTCTGGGCTGAAGGTTGAATTAGCGCAGAATACGAGGCGAGACGGATCTAGAATTTAAGCTCAATGAATTCGTTCCGTAAGTTAATAACTTCCAATTCAATTATAGGTTCAGACCTATTATTTATTACAATTGTAGTGAATTCGTATGTGAAAATTTATTGAAAGTAGTAGCTTCAGATAAATCGCAGATGTAACAACTTTTCGTTCGTAGAGAGAACTTGCAGTAAATCAATATTTTCATTTTATATATTATTAGCTTGAATGAAAGTGAAAATTCATTATACCTACGCAAAAATTGACAAAATCTTAATAACTTAGATGGTTATTTAATTCAACTTTCACCTTTATTGGTAAAGTTCGATATTCACATAATAATTTCACAAAAACATTTTTAGGTTCAAATTCTATTTATTTCAATGAATTTTTTAAGACATATACAAGGTCTGAACAAACGTATTGGGCTATCGTAGCTCTTTCATTAAAGCTATTGGGTTTGGAGAAATAAGCAAATTATTATCTTTAAAGAAGTTAGTATTCGAATTTCGAAATCATCGCGCGAATATAATAATTTTTGCAATTTTAATTATTTCACCTTATATTCAGTATCGAAAATACTGAGTTTACTTGAACCATAAGCACATAAAAGCTCCATCTGCCTCTGCATGATAGAATGACTGGTTGCCATCAACTCCGTACAAATGGGAGCAGGTTGCACTCACAAATATTACAAAATGGAGATCCTAAACTTCATTGATACAACTCGATGAAGTTAACCCAGTATAACTAAAATTGATAGAACTAACCAAAAATAGACATGGCACAAACAAAGAATACCAATACTTTGGAATTTCTCTGAAATTTACGCCATTACATGTAGACGAGAACCCGCTGGTGTAAGGAGGAAACTGAGGTAGAACTACAATGATTGAAGTAAAAATGACAAAAACTCCAAAGATCAGTCCCACCTTACTCCAATGTACAATAAATTAAAGCATTCCTATCCGTAAATGACCATATAGCAAACACTGGAACAAACGAACGAACTAGTATTAATGTAATATGCTTACTTCTTCAGCTATCTAAATCGCAATTCCAAGTCAGTGATTGACATGAAACGATCCACGATTCGTGACCTGGACAGTGATCCTCCAGTTGTGCCTGCTGCCTATCCTAAACCTGAACTACATCTATTGCCTTCTCCACCACTACAACATAGCAAATAAAGAAATAATACCTCGGAACATCCCAAAAAAATAAATGAAGCAGTTGACTCCAATTGTTGAGTTGCCAACTTAAAGTTCAACGAAATGAGATCCGATATCAAAGCCTTCAGCAATTACAGGTAGATGCTAGTAGTATGCTGAAGCAGTGATGCCCAAAAAGAAGATTTAGACGTGCCAGCCAAAAGATCCAAAGGCTCTTGTATGTTTGAACCTGTTCAAATATTTTTATCAGAAATTGCTTGGTTTCATAATTGCAAGGCCAGGTCTGGCTGCTGAGAATCAACCAAAACGGTTGAAGATGGACGACCAGGAGACCCAGATGACTGGAAACTAATGTTTAAGTCAGGGGGGAGGGAATCCTGCTTCTGCCTTGGCTGTGCTGGTTGATTAAACCCCTGCCAAGCAGGTTGTACCTGGAACCTAGACAAGTCCGCAGGTATTGATTGGCGGAAAATCATTTGAGGATTCTGAAATTGAGCTTCACTGCCCACTCTCGCAGGATGAGGTACAAAAGCATGAAGTGGACTACTGTTCTCAGCCTGAAAGTGCATTGCTGATGCAGGATGTTCACCCCGAACTCGTGATGTTTGTTGCTGGACATTGCGAGAAGGGTTATACAATGAATCAGCAGAAATATGACTATTCTGCATGCTTGATGTTTCCATGCCTTGTCTGAAACCTCCTGCCCCAACTGACATCCATGCTCGGGCAGCGGCGGCGGCGGCATTTCCTGAATCATCCTTCCTCACAGATGGAGTCACAGGGGAAATTGGAGAAGCATCAGTTAGGGACTGACTCAAAGAGTTCTGTTGATTTTGAGCCTTTTCAGACAACATTCTCATCAACTGAACAGGGTCACTAAGGCCCTGCTCCTGTTCTTGGTGAAAGAAACCTGCAACTTTTCTCACGGTTGGAACGCTATCAGCAGTTAAATGCGCTGCTGGTGTAGTGTCTAGGTTGTTATTCACTGCTCTCCCATTGGCCATTCCTCCAACAGCACTTCCATTCTTGGCTGATTGCGTAAATGACCCAGATGAGAATGGGTTCCTCGGACTTACCCCAGTAGACCTCGATCCAGGTGTTTCAGAAGTAACAGTAACATTAATCTTTCTGGTAATTTCAGAATTCCTAGGACTGTCTAACAGTGGGCAATTTAACTCAACCTGCTTCTGCAGTTTTTTATCAGGTTCAGATTTGAAATGGATCTTTTTAGCAGGTTCATTGAAATTTCTGGATTGCAAATCAGGATGCTGGTATCTGGAGCTAGCACAAACAGCAGGTTTCTTTCCAGAAGAAAGAAACGATGACCTCCTTTCTAGATTGACCTCCCTAGGAGATTGCTCCTTCGTGGGAATCAAGACATTCAAACCACTCTCCATAGGCTTACCCTTAGTTGAACCAAGATATGATGATTTTCCTCCTAATAGAGGCCTAGAAAGAGGTTTATCTTTTGGAGCAATTGCGTCCTCGGATGTTTTCTCATTCTTTTGAGCTCCAAACTTATGTACGGACTTGGAGAAGAATGGAGGTTCCTTCAAGGTATAGTTCTCAAGCACCAAAACTGGGGTTGGAAGTGGCTCATATTCCCCAACCCACCCACGGCCAAACTTGAATCCAGGAGGTAATGCCTGTTCAATTTTCTGGGATGCAACTCGCCATGCTACAGGACCGAGAGTTGCAGCAAACCGGGCAAGGCTCCTAGCATATGCATGATCAGAATAAAGCCCAACCTAAATACACAGAGGAAAATTACAAAAGAGGAAAACAATAACCAAATGGAAATAAAACTAGTTATGTGGTACACACAGTGACCAGGTGCTTGCTTTCATCTTCAAACGTTGAAAATATGGAGTCCGTGTTGCCAACTGGTTGTGTGGATATGTTGTAACTTCCACGACGGTTCTCATCAGGCACAGTTAATTTCCTTCCAAATCTGGATAGAGGACCCTTCCCTGCAATAAGTTAAGCAGAGAAACTTAAAAAGCAAGTAACACATGCAACAAAGAACAAGGAAGAAAAAGCTGAAAGAGGAATATCAGCTAGTAAGTAGTAATACTTAATTAATTCAAGCTCAAATTGTCAAAAGCCAAAATAGGAATGCAAAATACATAGAACGGAAGCGACCCTGTTACTACGCAAATATAGCATCTTGGTTATTGTTGAAGATCCATAATAATATATGGTACCTGATAGTGATTCTTCTGCCTTGTCTACATTTTGATCTATCAGTGAAGAATTTCCTTCAGCAAGCCCATCAACACCATAAGGTTTCACCGACACTCCAGCAAGAGGAGTGTTGTTAAGATAGTGGCTATCTCCAGCTGCAGCAAGAGTGGCACCTGATGAGAAATCAGAGCCAACATTTTCCTGGAACATCGAGACCATCGGCTTCTTTATTTGCTTCCTGACAACAGAACCATATTTTGTCTTCTGTTCTAACTTGACGTCCTTTTCAGATCGGTCATACTTGATTCTTAGCTTCTCAAATTTCTTTGTAGCCAACTCTTGGATGGTACGTGCCTTGTCAAAATCGTTGCAAGATAAGCTTTATAGGCTCAAAAAGAAAGGGCGACTAAGATGAGATTGCAAGAAATACCTGTTTATGGTAGACAGTATCTGATGAATTGTACTGCATTGCGTTTGAACAAATGAGGAAGATATCGCTCTGAAATGGAAATAATTTAAGTGTGATTATTCAGGGACATCAAGCTAAGATCAGTACATACTGGATATTTTGTGCTAGTAACAATGTTATCAAAGGCGAAAAGCGCAAAGAAGTTCTAACGTCCGTGGGAGCTTTAAGCGCAAATAAAGTGTATGCTTTAATGAAAAAAGGCATAAAGGCGAAGAGCGTAAAATAGTTCTAACGTCCATGGGGGGCTTTGAGCAAAGCGTAAATAAAGCGTAGGTTTTAATGAAAAAAGGCGCAATACAAATATATATGTTTAGTACAAGACTAGTAAAAAAAATTATAATAATGTGAAATATCAATTGTTTAGTGTCACTTCTTCGTAAGAGGCTCATTGGCAAGGAAAAGTTTCCCTTGGAACCTTGATAACGACACTAAAGCGCACATAAAGCGAGGTGGAGCGCTCAACACGTTTTGAGCCTCTCTTCAAGGCTTAAGAGCGCTTAAAGCGTGTCTTTGATAACACTGGCTAGTAATATTGCTTAAGACACATCTTTTTAAAAATGGTGATGATTGCACTTGTAAAAAAATGGCAGTTGGACTTCAACAGCCTCATGAGTACATATAACACACAGATGACTAGTTTTATGACTTCTCATTTGATCAAAAAGAAGAGCGGACACCACAATTGAAGTCCCATGAACCCATGTCTCCTAAAGAGACACAAAATATTTCTCTAATGAGTTTTTGTACTAGAAAGAGACATTCTAAATTCATCGTAAGAAATCAATAAGGTTTCTGTGTTACCTATAAAACCAAACACCTTAAGATGGGCTAGTTACTACACCGTCAAAATACTGCTTTAAGCATCCGAATCGATCAATAAACAGAATGACCAAGTCTTAGCACGCCCATGAAATAAAAAAAAAGAAAAAGGATATAAAGCAGAAAAAGGCTTCAGATTGCATAGAGGACACTTTGATGATGTAAGCAATTCTTGATAACCTACCACTTAATTTACAAAAGAATGATTTTATTTATCAGGTCACCAGAGTTGAAGTAATCAAATATTAGAAATTTTCCTCAACTTGCTGAGAATATCAACTGTTTCTTAAATTTCATCTTTTATGGAAATAGAAAAAAGAGATATAACTGAATTAGGCATCAGATAACTCAAAAGAGGCACACTAGTTACATTTCCTGATTTTCTCCACCACGAAAATCAGAAAACCACAGACCTCCATAACGCAAAAACCATAAGAGAATTAGATGTTATATATCAGTAAAATCCAATATGCCTCCTCGATTTGTACAACAGAAGCCTAGAAGCTGTAGCTAAAACGAGTTTTCAGTATGCAAGTTATGCAACAATTGCAAGATAGACAGTCTAATTTAGCTTGTCTATTAATATTCTTCAATGTTGCTTGGTTTTCCTCTCCAGTTCTATTTTCCCAAATAAATAGTTTTCACAGTAGAGGTTCAAGGATGGACTTCTCCCACCACAGTTTTCAGATCCATCTTAAGTAAAGCAACTGCACTCCTCTTTCATTTCCTTGCATTCAGTAAATCACCAGCACCAAACAGTATGTGCTTTGTGATTAAACAAGGAGACACAGAAATGTTGTCACCAAGCTAAAAACAGTTCGAAATTCAATTAATCGATGGCATCAGAAAAGAACCAGATGAAGTGTGTGACGAGTCGTGATTTCTTAAAACAGAAGGAAACTTAATTTTGTGATTTAGATGCAAAGACCCAAGCATAACAATATATCCGAAAGACTAACTTACAATGTCCAGGACAGAATCAGGCTGTAGAAGAAAACAATTGTGAGAAAGAGGGACTACTGGGAAAATGTGATTCTACTAATCATGGCTGGTCAGAGGCCAAAAACATAGCAAGATAAGAAAAGAAGAAAGTAAAGCTTCAAAACTGGAATGGAAGCTAAGTCAGCTACTTTGGAGTGCCAATGTCTTTGTTCGCTGCTGCTGGAATTCCAAAACACACAACCTAATACAGAAAACTGATGCCTTTTCCCCTGCTCCACGCACAAAAACAAGCAGAATGAAGAGGATAAGTTGAAGAGATTCACCTCTAATTGCTCCAAAGTGGCATATGATCCAGTTTGCAATTTGTTTCTGACGGTGGTAAAGTCCATGGGATTATCAATCACCTCATGGTAATCAGGAAGCTGCCGAGAAATCAAGAAACAAATAAGCAGCTTTTCTTTATTTATACTGTTATTCTCCCCAAATAAGACTTCTGAAACTAAAACCATCCATCCAAAAACATACCTCTTCAGGATCAACAGGTTCCGCGTAAACACCATAGATGTCTTTCCTGTCATCAGGAATTAAAGAAACTAAACATTACAAGGGCCTTCAGCTAAACAACCCAAGAAAATCCATTTTTCTCTAACAATACACACTTACTTCTGTAACTTGTCGAGAATCAATTCCATCGTCTTCTTATCTGGCAACGGCATTCCAGAATGTGGTTCAGATGGTGTCCCTGCTCAACCACAGCGTACCATCAATAATGTGGACAAGGAACAAACATGAAATGTCTCCATTTCTGAAAAATCAGAAACTATACCTGGAGCAGAGTCCACATCTTTTGCTTCTTCATTCCTTCCTCTAGCCTGCCAAAATCCAAAAGTACGCTTAACCCTCCATAAACAACAGAATTTAGCAAGAAGCAACATGAATCATCTATATTTGTTCTGATAAATTATTTTGTTCTTAAAACTAAACAACCCCTCAAAATATCAGACTGCAAAAACCTCGAAGCAAAGTAAAAACACACAAAGGAATAAAAATGGCGTCTGCTGGACAGAGACAGAAACAAGGTAGACAATGAGAGAGAGACTGGCTGTTTATTGTGTGTAGTAGAGAGAGAAAAAGAGGAGAGAGAAAGGTGGGAGCGTGAGCAGATTCTGTGGGGGTTAGTTTGTGACAGTTGACCCGACAGTTATATATATATATATATATATATACACATCAATTCCCGACAGAGATTTATACATATTGAGTGCCTATATGGAAAGAGAGAGAAAGAAGTAGTGAGTGATTTACAAGTCTCTGGTCCAATTAGAAAAATCTCACTGAACTCAGCTTAGTTGGACTTTCTTCCCCGTTTGCCTTCTCAATTTCCAATTTCGCACACATCCATTAGTACATTTTTTAACTGAGATTTCACACATACCTCATCATCATTATCATTTTCAATTTCATCGTCATTATCTTCTTCGTCTTCATCTCTATCATCGTCGCCGTTAATTTTTCTCTTTTTAGAGGGCTTTCTCCCATCCCCATCGTCGGAAGACGAAGCCGACGTGGCAGGCCCTACTGACACTCGTCGAGTCCGACTCGGAGTTGACTCAGCACCGATTTCATCGCTCTGTAGCTTAAGCAAGTGTTTTAGCTTCTTCTCTCTGCCTCTCTCATCCTCATCGTCTTCGACAAAGTACTCATCGTCGTCAAGGTAATCATCGATATCGAAAGCGTACCTAACATTCCGACGCCGTCCACTCCGACGAAGCTCCCTCTCCTGCTTCGCCGACGCCGATTCCGACTGCTCAGCGGCAGCGTTCCGGCGAGCTAGATCTGCCTTAGATGGACGTCCTTTCTTCTTCGTCTTCACGATCTGCCCCATCTCCTTTATCTTTCTCTCTCTACAATTTTCCTCAATCCCACTCACTTTCTCTCTCTTCTTTTACTCCATTACATTATTTTTCTCTGAGGCAGTGCTTTGGCTTTTTTTGAGTCAATTCTGTGGTCCGAACCTGAGCCCAAACCTGAGGTCTGGTGGGGTCACTTTACAGAGGCTTTTTAAAACTTTTAAAATTAACGTTGAATTGTCCTTTTTTGCCGTCTGTGTATGAAACACCGTTAGTGGCTGGCAATAACGGCGTTAGGTGCCGCCCAATGAGTCCAAATGTGTTGCCCGTATTAGTTACGTCAAACCATGCACACTTTCTATGTAAGAGCGTGACTTCACCTTCCGCCGCCACGGTAAGCTAGCATTTTGTCGTAGATTTCTAAATGTGCAATTCATGAGTATTACGTTCGTTAAATTTTACGTATGTATAAGTATATATTTAAATTTGTATAAAATTGAACAAATAAAATTACACTTCCTACATGGCACCCTAACATGACAAGTTAAATCCTTTGTGATACCCTCAAATTATATACTATTAAGATCAAATTAAAGAGCACATCTATTATTATG
This sequence comes from Solanum lycopersicum, assembly GCF_036512215.1. Taxonomy (NCBI): domain Eukaryota; kingdom Viridiplantae; phylum Streptophyta; class Magnoliopsida; order Solanales; family Solanaceae; genus Solanum; species Solanum lycopersicum. Next base: position 69,185,101 of record NC_090806.1, read on the forward strand.
TTATTTTAGAAGTTTATCATTTAATATATATTTGATCATATATAAATTGAATTAAATGCTAAAAATTTAAAATTGCTTGTATATATCATCGATTATGTTATGAATCTTCTTTAACTATAAATATCTCTCGATCAAGTGTAGTAGTTTCCTGGCATTATCCTTTTGAATGAACCTTAGTTAAATGATTGATTTATTCACATAGATTGCATCAGAGATTATCTCTAACCTTTACTTTTAAATCTCATTCATCATGTCTAATTCTTTGGAATGAGATTGTTCAATTAATACCTACTCTAATAATCTCTCGAAGAAAATTACATATATAACAGCATCATCGACTAATTAATTAATGTAATCATTGTATAATTAAACAAATAGAGATAAACACAAAACTAAATCATATTAAAAATGTAACAATAATTCATTCTATAAAGAGTTCCATCAAGATTCTAAATAAAAAGTTAACCATAAAAGTATGTGAAAATACAACAAAAAAATTCATTATCAATAATAAAAAATACCAAGAAGAAAGGAATTAAGGAAACATATGTATTGACTATATCAAGCAGTAAATGTAAATTAGAAATTATATTTAAAGTTTTATAACATAAGATAAAAGAATAGTAAAATATATTATCTTTTGACCAAACATTAGTCATGTTGATTATGTAATTGAAAATATTATGTTGATATAGTTTAATTTGCCTTTAATTTAGCTAATAGGATTGTTAAGTTAATTACGCCAAGCGAAAAATGCTATACAAAGATAAACAAAGTATATTACTTTTTTTCACCTAAATATTTGATTTATATATTTAAGTTTTAGCTAAATTTAAATTAATATGTAAAAAATTAAAGAGGTGTTTACTATAATAGAAGTGTTTAATATTGAAACAATATTTACTAATTTCTATAACTTTTCTTAGTTTTATTTATAGTTTGATACGATTCTTAATAATTTCATAATAAAATGTATAATTATTTTACTCGTATGTCAATAGTGTCGTTTTGTTTACTTTGAGCGATTCTATTTAAAATGAACATATGTTTATTTATATTTAATTTTTTTTGTCAGCGTCCATTGTTATTTGTGTGCTTTTTTTATATGTAATTTTATCTTTTTGTGTGTCTGTGTGTTCAATGCACTTCGTTAATGTCGTTTATTAGGAATTAAATTTATCTTGTTTACACCTAGGATTAATTAATAGTAAGAGATTAGAATTAAATTTGTATGATTATTTTGTGAATAAGGAAAAGTTGTGATTATACCTCAAAGACACAATAATAATAATATATTTAATATAATTTTATAAATAACTTAGAATATAAAAAGAAAATTGTGTATATTTATCTTTGCTTAAGAGACACGAAAATATTGAACACTTTAAAATATTATAAGAAACACTAAATTGACGTTTTATCGTAAATTTTCAAATATTTTGACAAATATTATTTGGGCTAAAATTTGGATATTTGGGAAACAAATTTCACTTTTTAGGAAATATGATTTATATCCATAAGTTTTAAAAACTATCATTTAACCATAGGGTTGTATTACAAGTCAATTGGATCTTACTTGCAACAAATAACAAATAACAAGTAGTGTCCATGACCCTAGAGCAGTATGGTAGTTCGAAGCGAGTGCAACAAACATCATTCCATACATCATGTCGTATACAAAGCACATAACTTTATTACCATGAGTCGATTGTTCATCAATAACCATATCATCACTATTTTAGTGTTTACGAAAAGAATTATGTAATACAACTACTATAAAAGATATTTTTATGAAAGATAAAAGTTGGATATACATTTAAAATTTTAAAAGATTTAAAATAATGAAATTTGATTCAAATACTAAAATTTTCTAATATTTAAAAATTTGAATTATTTGCCATTATATATCAAGTAATAACAAATTATATTAACAAACCAAATTTTCCTCTGAGCCATCATAAGTACATGTTAAAGTGTCTTAATTAACAAGTATTACATTAAATTGGTCCATTTTATGTCACGTGACACTAGTAGAGTATTTATGTTTGAAGTTAATTAGTGATAAGTCAAAATTAATTAGTGATAGGTCAGTGTTGAATCACATTAATTATTCTATTTGTCTATTTTTATTGGTTATGTTAGCAATATTCTAAAGTTAATACTAATTTGATTTTTTTTTTAAAAAAATAGATATTTAAAAATATATGAAAAATATTATAAATTACAATTTTTTACATATTAAAAAATAATATGATAAAAATATATATCGTAGAATATTAGTCAAAATTCTGATAATTTAATTCTAAAAATAAATACAATGATAATTAATTGTGGATTGAGAAAGTAGATATAAGTTCTATAATTAGTTGTAGTTTTGAGCTTAGTAGACTAACTAAATGGCTAAAAGTAGACCATTCTTCGTGGATGTGTTTTATTTTATTTTCAAATATAATTTTTATAAAAAAAAATCAACTAGAAACTCGAATTATAATCAAGTTTAATTTTCTAAACACTCAAATTATTATTATTATATAGTCAAGTTATATATTTTCAATTGTTTTATTTTAAACCTTATCAGTTAGAACATCACCAATTTTTTTCAGTTAAAGTAAATTCCATCATTATTATTAAATGTAAGTGATCTCTAATTATTTTAGATTAACTTTAATAAATTAGGTGGGGATCACATGAATCAATAAATTAGTATATTTATTTAATTTTTAAAAAATATTTTTTTATATACCGTTTTGTAATTTTACAATAACATCTTATACTCTAAAAAATACAATTGATTTGTAGGTAGCATTGCATATGTGTGTTGATGTTTCGTTAATTTTGGCTCATTTTTATTGGTGAGATTTAGCTAAAAAAGAATTTTAGTATACGTATATTAATGCAAATTAATTAATGTAACGTACACAAAATATGGTCCTTTTTCGAACCCCACCATATAATAGAAATTAATGCATCAAATTATATATATATACTTTTTCATATTAAAAAATATGACTTTTTTTAACTACACCTATAACTGAAGTTAGTGCATTCAGCTATTTTTTGGTTTTGTTTTTTTTACACAAAATACGTACGTGATCTTGCAATACGCAATTCAAATTTAATCGAAGTTCTGACATGAATTTCGAACACGAGTGAAAAACTAAAAAATATATATATATATATATATGGTATTTAAAATTTTATACAACTTTTTCGATAAATAAGTTACACAAATTAGGACAAAATGATTATATATTTTTTGGTGATATTATTTATATTCATATAAAAGAGTACGGATCTAGCTGTATTAGTACTGTTTCCATTTTATTTTTATATTGTATGACAATGTTTTGACTTATGAAATTTAAATATTTAAGTTTAACATGACGTACATGTCTATATTTTTTTTTATATGTATCATAGTGCGAAAAGAATATATTATATAGAGAATATAACCACGTCAAAGTTAAATTTTTGAACGATATTCAATGCATTTGAATTCTTAGAAGTTGTATAGAATAATCTTTTAAATATCCCCATTTTTAAAAATAATAATATAATTAAAGCAGAATTAAATAACTTACCACAGTAATAATATCCTACAACTTTCCTTGTTTTGTCATTCACTCTATTCATCGACGATTAATTTTTATACTTTTCAATTTTAGAGTTAAATTCTATGACTAATTTTTAAGATGTAATTTTTTTTATATTGATATACAAAAAATTGAAATATATAGTGCTTTGTATATAATTTTTAATTATCTAAATTTTTTATTTAAAATATTAAATTAATATAATTTAATTTAATGTTAAAAATTATTTAGAATGACTTTCGAAAAATACAATATAATATTTTGATGGGCGGATAAATGGGTTGGGCTTCATGAACACATAGCTATGTTGGCCCAAATTGTGATCTTTTCCTTCTTTTTTTTTTCTTCTTCGTATTATCAAATTGATTACTACAGTCTACAGTGTTTAGCTCTCTACTGTGTGTATCAATGGAGAAATTGAGGAAAATGGTGAACCAAATAGCGTATACACCACCGGAAGATAGGCTCCGTACACTTTCCACACTGCAATTCTCTCTCATCCCTCTTCTTTCACTAGCTTCCACTCTTTATGGCTTTGTTCTTCCTCTCCGCCATCGCCTTTACTGTCTTGGCCTGCTTCACAAAGACAGGTAAACAATATCTCTAATTATAAGTTGTATTTGGGTTTATTATGATTTTTTTGTAAGTGGGTATTTGTTTTTTATTGCTTTGATAGCTGTATTTGGGGGTTTTATTATGATTTTGTTGATTTGTTCTATGTGGGATTTTGTTTGCTTACCATACCTATGTAATCTATTTGAACTGTAAGGTTGCCGGTGCCAGTGATTAGCGTTGGAAATTTAACTTGGGGAGGTAATGGGAAGACACCAATGGTTGAGTTTCTTGCAGTTTGGTTGGCTGCTGCTGGAAGTTCACCTCTTATACTAACAAGGGTACTCTGATTTTTTTTTCCAGCGATTGCATTATGTTTGATGGTGGTTGATTGAATATGGAATTCGAGATGTAAGCACACGAGGATATGATGTTGTAGTTAATTAAGTGGGATGAGAATCATTGAGGTCTCGGGAGGTAAAAATAGTAGGTGGTTTCTTCTCATCCGTCTAAGCCTTAGGGACAAAGTTAACCTGTAGATATGCTGATGGGAGAAGTTAGGCAAGGTCCAGACACCATAGTTATAAAAGAAATGTTAACTTGACTTGTATTATATTAATGGTAGTAGAAGAAATATCTAAGTGAAAGTGAAATAGTTAAGAAGTTATTATCTCTTTGTATTAGTCTCGTATATGACCTTGTGATGATGTATTGTGGTCCAACATTTGTTGCATAAATCTTCCAAGATTGGAAGAAATATTTTGAGCCTCTTACTTGGTCTGTTTTGGTGTTTGTTTGTGATATTCAGTTGTTGCTTTTTTCTCATTTCTGATGTACTTTGGACCATTTTCGACTCCAATTCAACTATTTATGAACACAAGGCTAGTGTTACGGAAAATGTTTTCTTCTGTAGGGTTATGGTGGTGCAGATGAAGCAAAAATGCTCCAAAGGCATCTGTGTAGAACACCTGTGAAGATAGGCATAGGTGCAAACAGGGCCAATACAGCTGCCTCTTTTCTGAAAAGATATGGCCACATCAGCCCTTGTAAGCACGGTGACAAGAATTTGGAGAAACGTATCTCTGATAACAAACATGGAAATTGTTCTTATTCTGACCAAATCGGGATAGCAATCCTAGATGATGGAATGCAGGTCTGCCCCCAAAACTGCACGTTAACTGTTAATCACCTACTGATTGAACTGGAATTTTGTTGTTTATATTCAGTAAAACTAATTCATACTTCTTAGGTAAAAATTGTGTCCCATCTTTTGGTGGAATAAGAGTATGTTATACCTTCCCAATTCCTGTTGCTGTGCTTAATCACAATACTCCTTTTCTTTTCCTTTTGGATTATAATTATTTGAACTTCCAAGCAATTTAAAATTGGATATTCTTCTTATTTCAATCCTCAGACTTTATATCCTGACCTAAAAGTGGTCTAGCTTCTGTTTAGGATTTCACATTAGAAGTATGATTGTCGGCTCCTTTAAAATACTTGTTACCTAGAACTTTTGCTCACATTTTGACTTTTGTCAACTATGGATGAAAACAGCATATCGGTTTGTGGCGTGACATCGAGATTGTGATGGTGAATGCAATGAATCCATGGGGGAACCATCAGTTAATCCCCCTTGGACCATTAAGGGAACCTTTGACCGCACTCACACGTGCAAATATAGTTGTAATCCATCATGCAGACATGGTATTAACTCCATCTTTCTCCTGAGTATCTGAGACAACTTCTTGATACTTGTGAAGCATAAAACATTTGATTAGTCAAAATTGGAAAATCAAGTAGGACCTCTAACATCCAGTTTAATTTGTTTGAGTCACGCAGGTCTCAGTAAAGGATGTTGAGGCCATAGCATCAGAAATTCGGAAAGTAAAAAGTTCTCTTTCTATATTCATAAGCAGATTGACGCCTTTGTACTTTCTTAAAGCTGGTAACATGTCTTGTAAATTGGCTTTGAGGGATATCCGCAATACACTTGTCTTATGTATCTCAGCTATTGGATCTGCTGATTCTTTTGTTGAGAGGACAAAGAAGGTACAGTGTTGAGTTTTCTTGTTAGATACTCATACAACCTTCTATTTTCTACCTTCGCATTGAAGTATGGAGGTGGTTGAATTTTTATTCAACTTCTTTGGTTGGTTTTACTACCATAAGTTATTCTCCTCTTTTATTTAGTAAGTTGTTAATGCTCTGCAGCTGGGACCTGCGTATGTTGTTCGCCTAGACTTCAGTGACCATCATTTATTTGAAGCTAAGGTAGATGGCATCATCTATTCTTGTTTGTCTTATCTTTTACTCGCCTGTTTGATCATATGACACCCATAGATCTGTCAACCTTGCTCCCTGCTCCACCTGTATTCTTTGAATTGATGTTGGTGTTGGACATTTTCGTTCTCTTTATGTTTTTCTTTTTTAAGAACTTGAGTTTTCACTTTGGTCCATAAATTATGTTTAGGATATTGACATGATCAGAATGAGACTACGGAGTCTTCAATCAGAGTTTGCTATGAAGCCTGTCGTTGTTGTGACAGAAAAGGTGAGTAGCTCTTGCAAAGAAGTATCATCTTTTTCTGTTTATTTGTTTCTTAGAAGGAGGTTAATAAATGATCAAAACTCAGAGAAAGGGATTCTTTTTTCGTTTTTGTCTGTAAAGAGATAACACATGTTGAGTTAATACACGCTGACATAAACGAGGTGGAAGAGTTAATATAGCCAACATATTCTACTTTAACTTTTACAGAATAAGAAAATTATAATTCTGATGCTAAGACAACTACATTTACCTCACTCTCTGTTACTTACATCTACAGCTTTTAGCAATCTGTGCAAAGAAATGGCCCAATCCTTCTGAGAATTGCTCACGTGGTAGATGTCACCGTTGTTTATTAGTAGGCTCATCTGGCCAAGGTAGCCCTAAAATGCAAGGCACGGAAACTCCTCACTCCTCCCTGTCCTTCAATAACCATTCATCGTCTTCTTTCTAGGTTTTGCTAACCTTATTTGATGCTTTCTCGTCCTGCAATTTATCTTTATCTTGGTGTAAAGATGCTATTGACTATCTCTCAACTTGATGGCTTCTTAATTTATGTCCTCCAAAAAAAATATCGACCATTAAATTTGTCCTTCGCAACCTTCCTCTTCCTATTGAGAAACAATTGTTGGTAGTCAGTTTTAAGTCTAAGACTTGAGCTGAAGGTCTATTAGAAACAAACCTCTCTATCTCTACGAGTTAGGGGTAAGCTTTGCGTACATTCTACCTTCCCAAAACCCCACTTGTGGGATTCCATTGGTTATATTGTTATTGTCGTTGTGAATTAAACTCTCATATATATATACGTACTAAAAGTAACTAACAAATTATTACAAATTTCTCATAATCAATATTCTTGATTTGCTAGGACTATGATAGAGCGCCTGAGGCTCTTATGCATTTGGATCCATATGAAGTGTTGGTTCTTTGCTCCAGCTTGCAAATTCTACCTCATAATGGAAACACAGAAGATAGCTTTAAGAAGTGTCTGTGGCAGCATTTGGAAGTTAGCAACTAGGTGTAAAACATGGTATAAGACTTCTTCTGAAGATCATTGAGGTGACACGATTGTACGAGGTCACAATTCACCCAAACACGCTCATCTTGGATGAGCTAGAAACACGGGATCTGATGCAGGTAAAGTTCCTCCTAATCGTTGAGATGTACAGTTGACTCCCTTCCCTTTGTGGGGTGCGGGGTGGGGTCTTGATTCTTACAAGTGAGCAGAATTTAGGGGTAAACATATCACATCAACGCGTCGATGGCTCGATGCGATGGTGCAATAGTAGTAGGGGTCTCAACTAACTGATTGTCTGAGTTGAAAAACCCATCTAGAAATAGCATGAATTTCAACAAATTGATCTGGGAATTGATTGATTTTTTGGATTACTATATAAAAAAGTTAGAAGACTCCACATTCCCCAAATAGTAGATATTCTATTTTCCCATCATGTACAGTGGGAATATAATAGCCCATTTTGATGAAACTGAAATATGAAATAGTAATATAAAAAAAAAAAGTGGGGCACCACCATATCTACAGACACTACAGTTCCATTGACCCGATGATAGTGATAATATATTTGGTATAATTTTATAAATCGGGTTGATTTAGGGAGACAAGAGAACTGTATACAATCTTACTATTACCTCAAGCACAAGATAGATATGTTATTTCGATACAATTTCAACTTGAGTAAATAGTAATTTTTTTTAATTAAAATGAAATATATAAATGAAAATAGTAACGAAGAAGTCATACCGAAAACGCTTCCGACATAGAGTAGAAAATAAGATATTCTTTTCAAACTTCAAACTATAGAATACAGCTATATGATGGACCACAACTTACATTCCATTGACATTCTCTTATTGTTGGGCGGAGATAGCATGTACGAGTTCTAACAACGAAAAAATCTAGTAAATTGGATTTTACTTTTTATTTTTTAAAAAAAATTAAAAAAATAAAGTCCTCTATATCCATCCATTAATCAGAAATCTAAATATTATATTTTTATTAAAAAATAATAATTCCACATGATGGTGGGATACGTTTGGGGCGGTGTCTTTGATTTCTTAACTTCTTATAATTAATTTAATAAAATAATAATTAAAGGTTGGTAAAATGACAAAAAGGGCAAAGTATTATTCTACTTTGATCTTTGAAGAACATGTCGGTGTATTTATTTTTTATTTTTTGATACTAAAGTATTTTCGCATTCAAAATTTATTGTATAATTAATTTGAATTCACGTGACATATTTTTCTCTATTACTATGCACTAAATTAAATGAGCTTTTGGTTCGGATATAAATACATGTGAATCTGATTCACGAATCATCAACTTTACAAAATGCTTGATATGTTGAATGAGATAAATAATATATGTTATGAAATTATTTTATTTTATATATTGAAATAAATATAATATAGAATATTATTGTAAATTATTCACTTCAAGTTTCATCGGATAATCTCCCTTTTGGTAGATTACTTTTTTTTTTTTCATAGTATTATTTTCTTTTACTCAAATTGTAAACAAAAATTATTTACTTGTTTTTTTATTGTTTTTTCTAAAATTTAAAATATTTTTCCAAAACAATAGTCTTAACTCTTACGCTTGGTGTAGAACTTGCTTTCAAATTGACTAAAAGTTATAATGGATCTTCCCTACACTTGAATTGACACCACTAATAAACCAATAATATAATATTTACACATATTCTCATTTAATACAAAATTTAAGAGAATAAAATTAATCATCTTAACTTTATAAAATTAAATAAAAAATACATAGAAATTAGAATTTATGAAAATATTTTTCAATCTTATGATTTTTTACCTGTCATATGATCTTTCGCACATAAAATAAGATATCACTCACGATTTATTAGTTCTCCGTCATAATTGTATGCTGCTTAATTATAGTATAACATATTGATTCGATATAAATACGAATCTACACATACAATTATTACTTTCATATATTATATATCAAAAATATGTGGCCATGAAAAAAAGCATATAATTTCTTATCACTCAATTAAAATAAAATAATTCAACTCGTTCACACAATAACGTGTAAATTGGTTTTGCGTCTTCTTTCTCCTAGCGCTATTATATATACCACTTACACCAACACTAAAATTCATCTTTATAAATAGTGCCTAATTTTTATCATAAAAAAAAAAATTCAGTATAGTGGAGAAATAGCCATTTTAAATTATTTTTAGAAAAAAAATTAATTATCAATGGCTATTTCTTCTTTTTTTAGTTTCTTTTTTTTTATCATATGTTATTTTAGAATATGTGAAGCACAATTAGTACCAGCAGCTTATATGTTTGGTGATTCTTTAATTGATGTTGGTAATAATAATCATATAGCTACTATTATTAAAGCTAATTTTCCTTATAATGGTCGTGATTTTCCTGGTGGAAAACCTACTGGAAGATTTTCTAATGGCAAAAATACTGCTGATTTTATAGGTAAAGTGTTTCTTCGATCGTCTTTTTTTTTTACGTACGTTCACTGAATTTTATCTGTAAAATGACTATATTAAGTAACAAACTTAATTTCGTCGTTATTTAAACTATTTCCATCTATTCTTCAAAATGTAGAAAATATTTTTTTTATATTTAAAAAAAAGTTAAAATAAGAAAAATATTTGTTTTCGATAAAAGTAAGAGAAAATAAATTTCAAAAATAACATTTCATGTTTTTTTTTTTGGGTGCCGCAATGTCGAAATCATCTTAGTTGTAAAATGCCACTATGTATCACTAGCTGCGAGTGGGGGTACGTATTGTATAAATTGTGCATTGAAAAGCCAACTCTTAGATGCATGGATTCTTTCCTTTGTGAAACCGCGGAGTCAGGTAATGTCGAGGTGTATTTAACGAAAAATTATATTTTATATATAAAGTGGTGGAGCCACGTGTAGTTGAGAGTTTTGACACTGCTATACAATTTTATTTCTTTATATTTTGACGGGAAAATACACAAATATTCCCTCAATCTATGTTTGAAATCCCGGAGACACACGTATACTATACTAAGGTCCTATTACCCCCTGAACTTATTTTATAAGTAATTTTCTATCCCTTTTTAGCTTACGTGACACTAGTTTGAAAAAAAATCAATCATCGTTGGGCCCACAAGATAGTGCCACGTAGCCTAAAAAAGGGTAAAAAATTATTAATAAAATAAGTTCAGGGTATAAGTGTGTCTCTGAGATTTCGAGCATAGGTTGAGGGGGTACTTGGGCATTATCCCTATTTTGACAACGCTTAATCACTATATATATCGTTTCATTATAAAATAACGGAGTCAGTTAGGGTCGATTGTTCGAATATAATATATTTAATGATATAAATGTTTGTCCAAATATAATATATTTTTATATTTAAAAGTTCTTTAATTTTGAATTACATTTTAACATGTTTTTATAATCATACTTAGTAATAGCATAACATGATTAAGATCAAATTAAGTTATATATTTTAAGGGTAGTTATAGTAATTATTTAATTAAATAATACTTATATAGTATCATTAATACTATTAAACATGACACATGGATTATTCCTTCTTTTTTTTAGTTTACTTGTATACAAACACAACTTAGGCAAAATTATTAACTTCTTGGTGGAGGATTGTTTCTATTTTGAGTCATGGAACAAACTTTTTACTTTTTCTCTCTCTCTCATTATTTGTTATAATAATATCTCTTTATTATTTTATGATCTATAATTATTTGTTGTTTCTTTTGCTTCGCTTATGTTTTATTTATCGTTACGTTATGATTTAAAAACCCTATTTTACATGTGTTTACTTGAGTCAAAGGTTTATCAAAAATAATATTTCTATTTTCACAAGATTGAAATATAAAACTATATATAAATTTTTTTCTGTACACTCTATATATGAGATTATACTAAGTTTGTTATTATCGCTGCTACCTCCACTATTTTGTTGTTACAGCATGTGGAATTATGGATGCTAACTTTATTATTTATTTATTTAATTTTTCTGTAAAGTAACTCATTAATTTTTTTAATTTTTTTTTGCATTTTAATTGTTTGGCAGCTGAGAAATTAGGAATACCAACACCTCCCCCATACTTGTCTGACAAGAACAATCAGTTTCCAAAAGGTGTAAGCTTTGCTTCTGGTGGAGCTGGAATATTTAGGACCACCAATGGTGAATTAATTGTAAGACATATATATATCCATCTTAGTTTTTGTATTTGTTTGGGGGCTTTTATATAGTCACTATTCAAGATATGGATTTTCGAGCTTAGATCGAAATGGAATTTCTGAGAATTAGGGTGGGAGTATTAGACAGTCCACCACTGAAACTTGTTTCGTTTTTGCTCGGCTTGTTTCCACCCGTCTTTTTTTCACAGTAGTGAAAGATCTTTCACTTCGATATAGTAGGAAACTCATTAGCCTTCTCGATCAATTAGTCTAACCACAAAATCCTTTCCGGCTTATTAACTCACCGTAAATGATTACTAACTCTCTTGGAATACGGATGAGATCAGAAAAGTTATTATTGGGGCAAACGATGCAATAACTTCGGTTAGAGCAAAGCCCAAAATGACACAACCTCTATCGCGTAAGGCTCGTTAATGGAGAATATATTCTTTATCATGATCTTATTGGACCCGAGCTTGTGATTTCAAATTAAAAATTGAAGAAATTTTATTTATCTCACCACAACCTTTACTGATTCCTTAATGTCTTTTGCCTTTATTTTACATTTTAGATATAATACATGAAACAAAAGAATAATTTTCAGGGACACGTTGAATAGAAAAATTAGCTTAAATTAAAAATAGAAATATAAAAAAAATATTTTTGTATAAAGAAAATAAGACGTTGAATGGAAACTTAGCTTAAATTAGAAATAGTAAATAAAAGATTTTTTTTTTCATGAAGAAAATGAAACAAAAATTAATGCGGTGAACGTGGATCGAACACGTGACCTTCAGATCTTCAGTCTGACGCTCTCCCAACTGAGCTATCCCCGCTAGATACTTATATATTTTCTTTTACATAATTTATTCATTATATATTGTGATTCAACACTTATTAGTGTAATTGGAATATATGGAATTTTTTTTATAGGAGGTAATAAATCACTAGAAAATCTTTAAATTCGAATTCAAATACATTTAATTGAATTTAGATTAGAAGTTTATAATAATGAGTTCAGAACATTATTAATTCAATGAGCTTATCAACACCATATATAAAATTGAATTAAAATTACTGAATTCTGTCGAACTGATAATGTCATTTATGTACTAATCAATAACATTTTATTTTGTTTATTTGCAGAGTTTTGCACTTGATATGTCTCAACAAGTGCAGTTATTCTTACTGGTGCAACAAAGATTAGTGAAGCAATTAGGAGGTGATGCTGGAATGAAGAAATTATCAAAATCTATATTTGTTGTTGTCATTGGAAGTAATGATATAATTAATTATTTTAAATCTGATTCAAAACTCTCAAAGACAAAAGCACCCCAACAATATGTTGATGAAATGATCTCTACTCTACAAGGACAACTAAAGGTACATTTTTCTATTTGCTACATTATAGCTTACGAATTCGATCGAATCTAGTAACTTAAAAAAAAAACGTTTGTTTAGTAGCTATATATATATTGTTTAATTTAAAATTTAGTGGCTTAAAAAAACTAAAATCTCCAATTTATAAGCTTTGAATTTTGACTTTGCCTCGATCTGCTTATCATATATGAACAGAAAATTAATTGTTTTGAGGAACTGAAATTCTTGCTATTTGGTGTTGAAAATTAAAAAAAAACAGCAAGTTTTATAAGCAATTTTCAATAAAAGAATTCAAAAAAGAATTTTTTTAGTTGGCTTACATGTAATTGTTATTGAGATAATAATTCTTTTATTTTTGAGATAAGAAATCACTTATTTTTTTCCAAGATTATTTAGAGAAAACAAAAACATTTTTCTTCTTAATAAACACACCTATTAGATACCTAACTCCCTTTTAATAAAAAAAAATAACTTAACTAACTAACTGATTAATCTAAAAGATATCTTTATCGACCGTTTCAACAATATAGAAAAATCTCATAAAAAATTCCTAATAGTCCTCTTTCTTTTATTTGTTTTTCTATTTAATTTAAATTGTATTGTTCTCATTTTATCCACTAACTAATTTTTTTATTTATTTCAGCAATTACATGGTCTAGGTGCAAGAAAATTTGTGATAACATCAATAGGATCAGTTGGGTGCATGCCATTACTAAGATTTCAAAGTGCAAATAATTCAAATGAATGCTTCCAACAAGCTAATTTTTGGGCAGACAAATATAACCAACAACTTCAAACTATGCTAAAAGGATTGAAGGATGAGCTCAAAGATATCAATTACTCATTTATCGACACATACGCTTTGTTGCTCGATATCGTTCAGAATCCAACTATTTACGGTAAATTTTGAATTTCAATAACTCATTTTTCTTGTCTCATAAAAATAAATTCAAAATTTTAAATTTAACGCATCAATAAATACTAATATATAAACTTACCAAAGAAGCGGATTTTCAAAATTATGTTAGTGAACATAAAATAATGTCACGTGGAATTATTCTAGTATACGAGATATTTGTACATTTTATCCCTCAAATTTCGATAAATTCTTTTTTTTTTTTGTCCTCGTGGTATTTCACCTTATTTTTGCACCTTTACATAGAAAATAGACTAATATTCAGATTCTATATACACCTATATTACCATCAAAATATAAAATGATTACATTAATTAATTACAGATAATACATAAAAAGTCACAAGCAGAATGATAAAAAGAATACATTTCAAATTCAATGAAAGTTAAATGTACATGTTGCTTAATCAAATGTTTAGGGAAAAAGGTCTGAATTTTTTTTTAACTTTGTCAGAAATTGCTTTTACGGTATCAAATTTTATGGAGTATCTTTTATTCTAGTTATTTAATAGTGTTTTTTTATCTCTAAATTATTTAATAATGTATTTTTAAAGATATATATGTGTCCACGTGGACACATTACTATTTATAATTATGAAATATTTTTTTATGTCCACGTAGATACATATGTACCTTTAAAATACACTATTAAATAGTGCAAGGTGTAAAATGTCTTTTTCAAAATTTGGTTACATAACACCAATTTCGATCAAAATTCAAATATATTTCACACCCTTTTCCCCAAATATTATAAGGACAAAAATTCATAATTTATCAATATTTCATGGACTAAAATCACAAACTTCCTTACTTTTAGAAATATATAAACTTGTGAAATTATCGTATAGGCGATTTCAAACGCTCTTTTAGTTATACCACTTATTTCACAACTGTCGTTAATTATATTTAAATATTACGAAAAGATATAAGGTTGTTATTGAAGTAGTTTTGAATTTTTAAAAAAACACCTTAACTTTGCAACAGTCCTGTTACCCAACTAAATAATTATGAACTGATATTATTATAATATTTTTTCCGATCAGTCCCAGATTTTAAGAAGCAAACGTGTTCATACACTTATAGTTATTCTTTTTATCATTTTTTTTCCAGGTTTTACTGAAGTGAAATCTGCTTGTTGTGGACTTGGAAGACTAAAAGCTACAGTCCCTTGCACCCCAGTTGCTCTTGTTTGTCCCAATAGAAATAAGTATGTTTTTTGGGACAGATATCATCCAACTGAAGCTACTGATAGTTTAATTATCAACACAACTTTTGATGGAAACAACAAATATATTTTCCCACTAAATGTGAAACAACTTATTGCCTTGTAATTTTGCATATTTTGAGCATAGAAACACACACACACACAAAAAAAACAACAACAAGGTAACTTTGAAGACAAGGTTTTTGTCTATATAAAGTTGAATTATACTTTTTGTTGTAATCAATTTCTTGCAAATATCTAAAGGGAAAGTTTTTGTATTATTCTGTGTCTCAAATTATTTATCGTCTTAGCTGTTCAAGCTAATTTTTAATAGTATAGTAATTGTTTTTGGAGATTATAAACATCTCAATAAAGTAAATATTTTAAGAATAAATTATATTGTAAGTCTAAAATGAGAGTAAAATAGTAAAAAATGACTCATAAGCAATGTTTTCTCGAAGAGTGTGTAAAAAAGAGACACGACGAATGATTAAAGACCGATGGGAGTGTATTTTTGAGGTATGATTTTGTTATTTTATTTCTTGCTAATTCTATCAAACTCGAAATTTGATTATGGAGTTTGATTAATTTTAACAAGAGCATCGAGGATTATAATGGGATAGATGGATGTTCATGTTCATAAACAAAATTAAATATCGAATTCAAATACTAAAAATACAGAAATTCTTAGATATGAAACAAACGCTTCCTCTATTAGGCATGAACCCTAAGCGATGAGCATGGATTGAACACATCATGTAAGAGTTGAGATTGTATTAGG
This sequence comes from Solanum lycopersicum, assembly GCF_036512215.1. Lineage (NCBI taxonomy): Eukaryota > Viridiplantae > Streptophyta > Magnoliopsida > Solanales > Solanaceae > Solanum > Solanum lycopersicum. The sequence continues at coordinate 69,201,264 of NC_090806.1, forward strand.
TGATTTAAAAAAAATATTTAAATTACGATAGATGATCTTGAACTTTTGAACTTACTTGTTTCTTTAGAAACTTCAAATTAACATATTTGCTCTTTGATCTTAGCGGGGTCAAAAGCTTAAAATCACCCATTTCAAGATCGTTCAATAAACTTTTCAGCCTTAGAGACAAATGGTCTTGAACTTTTGATCTAGCTTGCCTATATAAAAAAAAAATCAAGTTAAACAAGTTTTAATATTCAACTACATAATGAATTAACATGTAAATGTGATCTAATTAATGGAGTACAGATTAGATTAGATATATACATATATATCAAATCGTGGACGAAAAAGGCATATAATAGAGAAAATGTCATGTTAAAAATTGTAAAATCACAAACTAAAAAATAAAACTGATGCGGTGAACGTGGATCGAACACGTGACCTTCAGATCTTCAGTCTGACGCTCTCCCAACTGAGCTATCCCCGCTCGATATTTACTTTTTATCAACTATTATCTATAATTTATTTTCATAAACATCAACAACTAAACATTATACTAATTTTTTTTTTCCATTACCCATAAGTCATAACAAGTCTTTATCTTTGCATCTCTTGTTTGACTTTATGACAAAATATATTAAATAAATACTACTACTATGAATAGACTTTATGTCTTATACTTTAACAAAATTAAATAACACATGTAATTAACTTAGTATACACTAAAATAATTAGTTAAATATGACAAACATCCAAATACAAGAAAAAGACAACTTAAAAATATCCGATTGAGTTGTTAATTTCTTGTTACTAAGCTATTTAGTAAGCTAATCCAAATTAGAAGTTTTATTCTAACAAATTCAATAATAATAATAAAAAGTTTAAGTTATATATATCGTTATTATAAATATTTTGTTACGTAAAATATGTTTAAAGATAGTATTCAATATAAACTGAGTTTTCTTTATACTAACAATGCATATAACTTAAACTCATAAAGAAAAAATACATAATATTTTGAGGTTCTCGTGATTTCATTTTAATTTTTTATTTCATGTTTTTGACTAAAGACTAGATTGCATTAATGGTGATTTATTTATTTTTTGACTCTATGTAGGATTTTTTTTTTATCTAAATAATTACACTTTTTGATAATGACGTTAAATTCAACACAACTTCAATATAAATTGTCTATTGTCTAACTTCATATTCAATTTGTAGTTCAATGGCTTCTACCAAAACTAAATTACTAAATTCATGTGTTTTAATAATTGCAATTTTATTAATTTTGCAATTTAATTTGTCAAGAGCACAAAAAGTGCCAGCCATGTATGTGTTTGGTGATTCTTTAGTAGATGTTGGGAATAATAATTATTTGGAGACATTTTTCAGAGCAAATTTTCTTTTTAATGGAATTGATTTTCCTGGTGGCAAACCAACTGGAAGATTTAGCAATGGGAAAAATGCTGCTGACTTTATTGGTAAATATTATTTTCGTTCCCCTATTTTTACTTGTTCAATATTCATAGCTTGATATGCGTATGAAGGAATGATATAAAAAATTTATAATGTCATTTTTAAAATATAATAAATTCAATTATTTGAGAGATGACCGTAGTCTACAATTAATAAAAGAAAAAGTAAATTATGAACTAAGTGATAAATTATCTCTTAATTTTTAAAACTGAATAAATAAAAATAAATGTCTGTTTTTAGTTCGGTAGACAAATAAAAATGAACGATAAGAGTACTTCCCATCCCAACTCTCAAGTATTAATCGTTTTGATAAAATTAAATTTGTTTTTATAATATTCGACGTTCCCCTAATTTTTTTTGATTGCTTTAAATAACAAAATGTATTTAAGTGAGACATTAATTTAAGAGAGAGAGAAAAAAAAGGCAATGTTAGATGAATAATGTTATTTGTTAAGGTTATTAAGAGATGTGAAGAATATAAACTCCATTTTGATTTAGATTTTGAAATTAAAATATAATTTTGTGTTTTGACATACATTTTACTTGAAATTTTTTTTACGAATGGATGTCTCAAAATTCAAAAATTAATTGATCAAATAGATATTTAGAAATATACTTTTAAAATCTGATTTAAAATCTATGATCAAACGCGAGGTAGCAGATAAAAAGCTTGAAAAGCCTGATAATATGAAGTGATACTAATAGGACATAATTGAAATTTGAGTGATTTCATGATCAGAAAATGAAAATTGATAATAATTAATTAGTTAGCTGTAATTATGTTATAATTTCAGTGATCTTGCATGTAGTTAGCTTATCATGTGATATTTGGGAACTTAATTTATTCGTTTTTATATGACAGCTGAAAATATTGGTTTACCTACACCATCACCGTATCTTTCTGATTCCAACAAGAATAACGTCTTTCTGCAAGGTGTAAGCTTTGCCTCGGGAGGAGCTGGAATTTTAAATAGCACCAATGACCACCCTTACGTAAGAACATATTTATTCAATTTTATTTTATATTATAACGTTATTATTATTGGAAGAATTTAATTTTCTATATTCCAATAAATATGTGGAATTTATTTTAAGAAAGAAAATTACTTCTAATTTCATATTAAAATAGTATGCTTGATTGATGACTTGTATTTCAAATTTAGGCTTTTTTTCTAAACTAAGGAAGTGCCTATATTTTGAAACATTTTGAGGGAGTACGTTTGTGTTTTCTCTTTTAGGTTATATTATATTCCGTTCTCTAGTTTTTGTTAAAGAATGACAAAAGTCCCACATCGGTGATTAATGAGATGGGTGGACTCTTTATAAGGCTTGGGCAATCCTCCTCCCTTTGAGCTAGCTTTTGGGGTGTGAGTTAGGTCTAAGACTTAATTTCACATGGTATCAGAGCAGGGTCCGTCTCTTTATAAGCACTGGGCAATCCTCCTCCCTGAGATGGGTGATATTTCACAGTTTCTATAATCATATTTTTGTTATATATAATAATAAATTAAAATATTCAGATAGACAATAGTATTATAATGAAATTTGACGTATTATGTACAAACATCGTGTTCGACTTTTCTAATGAGTTTTTTTCTCTTTTTTGATAGAATGGCACAATTTACCTCTCAAAACAAGTTGGGTATTTCTATGAAGTGCAACAAAGGTTGATTAAAAATATTGGGGAAAATGCAGCAAAAAAGCACTTGAAAAATTCTCTATTTGCTATTGTTATTGGAAGCAATGATATATTCAACTATTTCAACAAAAAATCCAAAAACAATCTCACAAAATCACCACAAGAGTACATTGATTTAATGATATCCACCTTTTCGGACCAATTAATGGTAAGTTTCAGCTTCGAATTCAGAATTTAGCTCATGATGCCATCGTGAATAATCATAAAACATATTATTTTATTGTATCTGACTATCGAAGTAAAAAAATTTCATCAAAAAAAGGAAAATAACTTGAACTACATGTATACTTATAGGCAAAAGTCATTTTTCTCGTAACTATAATAATTCATTTGTAATTTCATGTTACTTACTCTAACACACACTATAGACATTATTATTACTCTTTATTATTCAAAAATTCCACCAATGTGCTAATATCATTACTAATCTTTCTCCTAGAAAATTACTTCATTCGTCAACCAAACATCCAAAAAAGAAAAATTGAATATTTTTCATAAGGAAAATATCTTTAAAATAAATTCCGTTACACCAAACATATTTCATCATGTTTTCTTCTCTCTCTCTTTTTTTTTTTGGTTACGTAAATAATTATTGTGTATGTCTAATCATTGAATAATACTTTTTAAAACTCTCAGCATAACATAAATTTAATGCATCTGACTGTCTTTTTATTAATTTAATTTCAGCAACTACAAGGTTTGGGTGGACGAAAATATTTGATTGTTGGTATAGGACCATTAGGGTGCACTCCATCGCAAAGACTTCGAAATTCCTTAGAGAATTGCTACGATGAGGCTAACAATTTGGCCACAATTTATAATAAAGCTCTACAATCAATGTTGCAAAAATTGAAGTCAAATTTCAAGGAAAATTTCAAGTATTCCTACCTCAACATTTATGATTTCTTGATTGATTCCATCCAAAATCCAACAACATATGGTATGATTACAATAATTCATTTTTCGATATTTATCTTTTTTTTAAAAAAAATTGTCTCGACTAATTTAGATAAGTGTCATATAAGACACATTTATGAAGATGTGCTTTTTGTTGGGATATCTTTCGATACCTAGAGATATCATCTGATACATCTAATTAAAATTTAAAAATGAAATAATCTTATCCATCCTATCATAACCTTCTGTGATTTACTAGCTTTAGTTATTAATATGCATTCTAACTCAACCTTCTATGGTTTCCTTGTTGACGTCATACAAAATATGGTATGATTATAATTATAATAAATTCCTTTTTTTTTTCGATCGGGGCTTGCCTAGACTAAGTCAATCAGATACACACTGTGAGAGATACATATAAGGAGAAGTGTTACGTTCTTTAATTACTAGGGCTTTTTTTTTCGATTTCAAGACTTAGAGCTCTGGTTAAAATTTAAGGGTGGAAAAATCTTATCCATCCATCCTATCACAATCTTCAATGATTTAATTTTTATTATTATGCATTCTACCCTTCGATTGAGGTCTGAAAAGCATAGAATGTATGCACGTCTTACTTCAACGTACCTTACAGTATATTGTAAATCTCTTATAAATACGTATCTATTTTTTCAGATTTTCTTGAGGTTAAATCTGCTTGTTGTGGAATAGGAAGATTATATGCTGAAGGTCCTTGTATTCCTATTTCAACATATTGTCCCAACAGGAGTAATCACATTTTCTGGGATGAAGTTCATCCTACAGAAGCAACAGCAAAAATTCTTGTTAATACTCTTTTCAATAATGCAAAAAAATATGTAACATCAATGAATTTAGTCAATTTACTTGCTTTGTAGAATAGGGTTAATTATCTACATAGTGCAAGTACTTGCTTTGGTCATGTAACATGTTAATGTAGTAGCTTATCAAAAAAAATATTAAAATAATTTTCCTTATTTTAAAAGACGTTATTTTTATCAGAATTCGTTGGAGAGTACTCGCTGTTGTTTGAAAAACTTGGATAAATAATCTAAAAATACAAAGAAAAGAGAATGCAAATTCAATTACGATAATATGTTTACTATGTCATAGATTGTGTTACAAAGTCAACTTCATGATCACTAAATTAGGGAAATTTAAAGAATTAATTACTAATTATTGAAGGTATGAATATGTTAAATTAAAAGGGAGTGGCCTCCAAATATTATTCTCAATATAACAGAATCAAATTTGCTCTCCTCCATATAACATATAGATACGAATTGTAATTATCAAACTATAAGTATTGAAAATAATTAGGTATTTTTAAGTGGCTATATGTGAAAGTTTCCCAATATATATTGATCTGTCATTCAAAATACTTAATATATACTCCCACTTTTATTACGAACTACTATTATGTTAATAAATGAAAGATACAATTCAAACTAATTAGTGGCCTAAAGTCAAAAATAAATTGCACACCTAAATTTTATTTTATTTTTATATATGAGATTCAAAGTTATTTTTTTAAATAAGTTTATATATATATATATATATATATATATATATACCATATTTTTTCATCTTGTGATCTTAAACTTATCACATGAAAATTAAATTTCAAGACTGATTCATAAAAATATGTTTTAAAAGATTCGGAACAAACTAAAAAGACAAATAAATAAATAAAACATATTATATTATTTTTTGTTTAAAAGGACTTATAATAATTTTATATTAGTAAAAAATTAGGGCATTCTATTTTTGGAAGCCTAAGGCGTATGCCTCATTTTTTAAGCCATTGAGCCACCACGGAAGACAAGTAATTTGGAGTTGTTGCTTAGGTGGCCGACGGCCGCACACAAAAGTAATTAATACGAGTTTGGAATCAAAAGGGTAACAATTTTTTTTGAAAAATCTAAAAGGGCAACTCAATTATTTTTGAAACCAAAAGAGCAACAATTTTAACACCATACAAATCAGATTTTCTAAACGAGGCTCAAATTTCAACGAGTTTTACAAAACTCAAATTCCGATGAGCCTTGTAAGGCTCAGCCGCCAATGAGCCTTACAAGACTCAACCATCAATGAGCTTTGCAGGCTGTTATTTTTAAAAAAATATTCTCCTTTTATTTTTTGTTTGTTAAAAGTCGAATAATAATAATAATAATACATAGTTGTTGATATGGTGCATAAAAAAGATCTGATTTTCTTCTAAAACTATTTTTTAGAAGCTATCTTTATGCATCATATCAACAACTATGTACTATTATTATTATTAAACCTTTAACAAACAAGAAAATAAAATGAGAAACTTTTAATTTTTTAAAATAACAGCCTACGGTTGAGCCTTGTAAGGCTCACTCAGGGGCGGAGCTATGATATGATAAGGTTAGTTAGATGAATAACCTTCGTCAAACTTTTTTTCCTAATATATATATATAATATCGATTTATGCATCATATCAATAACTATGTATTATTATTATTTATTCGACTTCTAACAAACAAAAAATAAAACGAGAATATTTTTTAAAAAAATAACAGCTTGCAAGGCTCATTGGTGGTTGAGCCTTGTAAGGCTCAATGGCAGAACCTTACAAGGCTCGTTGGAATTTGAGCTTCGTTTTAGAAAATCGATACACGACGTTAAAAACTGTTGTCCTTTTGTTTTCATAATTAATGAGTTGTCCTTTTGGAATTTTCGATAAAAATTGTTACCCTTTTGATTGTGGACTCTAATTAATACTATCATATTCAAATTTCTTTAGTTTTGATTCTTATAATTTGAAGTTTAAACTAAACACTCGTCAAAATATTTTGTTTACCACTTACAATATTTAACACATATTTTTTGTCTTATCCAAAGCTATTAATACGTTAATGGATAGAGATGATAGAGTCAGAGTCGTTGCGAGTTGGGCAGTGGCCTCACTCAGAGTTCGTTAATTAACGTAATAGAATATACCTAACTTTTAAATTTTTACTTAAACTTCAACGTCCGCTCTCTCCTCAAAGTACTGAATACATATCTTCTTTATCTCAAAACTAATCATATCGGGCCAAATTATATTTTAAAATAAAATTTATCTACTACTCAATAGTCCAAAAGTTGATTTTCTACATCATCAATCATAATTCATCCAATAAATTGCACATTCTAAAGTTGGAAATGAGAAGGTTCCTTGAATTTCATGAATTTAATTTTTATATTACCTTATAATATAGTTTTATCAAATATAGTAGGAAACATGATAGCAACATAATTTAGCCAAGTTTATGTTAATTTTAATTTAGTATAAGTATAAGCACAAGCAGAAAATGATAAGCATTATCAATATTCTCTAAAATTTGACAAACGCCGTCTACGGATTAGCGTGTTTGACTCCCATTGATTTTATTTGTTCCCTCCATAAATCCATCAATTTTCCGACGAACTCGGCGGAGGAAATGGAGGCGTCATTCGTATCTAGAGCAAAGACGGCCTTCCATTCTGCGGCAGCTAAAGCGGAGAAAGTTTTCACCGATATCAAAAAATCTGATCTCATCAACGATCGAGGTATATCCATCTCATTTTTTTTTTCTTCTTCTTCTGATTACTGTAAAAATTAGTTTCTATTGCCTCTATACAATTTTTTTTTTTGCTTTGTCGGACATTCAAAATTGGAACAGATTCGGATAAACAATCGCCGGTGACGTCAACGAACGAGATTTCAGACGATAAGGACGATTCTAAGGTAAAAATTTTGTTCGTTTTGTTTGTTTCCTTGTGATTGTTATCGTTCTGATTTTCCGGCATTTTCCAGTTGGAATGCATATGACTCGGAGTTTTTTTTTTATTATTATTTTTATGTTGATGAAGAAGATGATAATGTGAGAAAAATGAGAATGTTCGAGTTTTGAGTTTAATCTCGTTTGGATTTATGATTAGAAGTTCAAAGTCAACTAGCTAAATTCATTATATATTAATCAACTATGACTCAATTGACAATTAGTTGGGGTTGGCTATATGAATCTGTCCCGTTACTCTGTTCAGCTCTATATACGGAGGATTTATCAAAGTTAAACTATTTTTATCCTGCCTTTAGATCGGGGTAATATGCTTGGTTAAACTAATGTCGATAGATTGAGGACTTATCATAGTTAAACTATTTCGGGTTACCACGCATTGTTTAGCTAATATAGGCAGATTGAGGATTTTTCATAATTAAACTATTTTTATCCTCTCCGTAGATCGGGGTACTATGAGTTGTTATGCTAATGTAGGAAGATTTAGCTGGCTAATTTCAATCCTTCAGTTTTCTTTTGCTTTTTTTTCCATAAGGAGCAAAGTAGGTACAAATTGATGTCAACATAGTTGTTTTTAATTTCTTAATTTATCTCAAACTGTTATGTTTTAGGTATCTTTGACTTGATTTTAGCTGTTGGTTTTGTTGTATACATCTGATAGTATATTGAGCTGCTGTTTAAGTAATCCTACGGATGCCTTATTGCCAGGACGAAAAGAATTCAAGGCAGAGGCCTCCACCAATAAAGGCCAAGCAGGACTGGCAGGAGAGGTTTAAGAACATTAGAATAGGAAAAAGAGGAACTGAAGGCACTGACAAAGCTGCAAGTCCAGGAATGGCATATGCAATTTTTGATGATAATATTTGCTTCACGAGTGAGAGAGAAATACCTGATTCAAAGGTGAGTTATCTATTTGTTCTACAACACAAGGTTCTTAATATACAAAGCATTCTGTCTTCGGTGTTCCTTTAGCTGCTTTTATTCCCATGGTTATTTCTCACCTTATTCTACCTTTTGACATGCAATGATAGCTGTTTGTTAGCGACCCTGTCCCCATTTCATATTGTTTTGGAAAGGTGCTTATATATACATGACCTATACTTGCAGAAGCCCATATTGGTACTTGCTTGAGGCTAACGATTAGTCATCTTTTTGCAAGTCAAGAGTTAATGCTGTTGTCAACCCTAGGTTATACTCGAGTATTATATACTTAATGAACATTTCAAGGCTTTAAAAATACAATAACTAGTTCTTGTATGTTCGAACAAATTTTCTTTATTCTTAGAGTCAAAAGAATTATGTAAATACATGTCCTTAATTTTGTTTTTTCTAATGATATGAATTTCTTTACTTCCTCAAGGACTCTGAATCAGGTTTGACGGTGGAAGAGTCAAAACATCGGGACAGAGATGTCATTCCTCCAGCCTCTGTCATGAAGCAATTAGCTGTAGCTGTTGAGTAAGATATTTTGTCTTTAAAATTTAATCACCTCAATTTTAGTTGGTTTCTCTGTCAATTTTCGCATCTCATTGGCATTCATATGAAATGTTTGATTTTTGCACTGTTCAGTTCCATCATGCTAGTGAGTTCTCTTCCATATCCTTGCAGTGGTTCAACAAACACCTAGACTGTGAACTAAAAAAGAATGTTTATCACTTATGTACATGGGCATCTTTTTCCTCAAAATTGATGATGCGGGTCTAATCCCTTTTTCTTTCCCCACCTTCCCTATTGCCTCCTTCGTAGGGCTGGAAAGAGGTGTAGTACAATGAAAGACTTCCTAGCTTCATCCAGAGGTTCCTCACCCATCATGGAGAGGGCTAGCTTAAGCTTGTCAGCAGTGAAGTCATTAGTGCTACGTGAAAAAGATGACAAATTTGCGGGTGAATTTGGTGCAGATGACAAGGTCTTGTCTCTTATCAATTTACTGCTAGATGCAGGTAGCTGCCAGTTTCTTCAATTATGTGGTGAAATATGATTCTGTATTAATTATAATAGTAATTTCTACTTGAACTATTTGGATTACCCTGTGTGATTTTAACTTCCACTGCAATATCTGCAAGATACTTTTAGGACATTTTGCTGGAAGGAAGGTTGATTCTGCAAATGCTTCATCTTTGCCTAAGGATCTTCATGGTGCTCCTCCTGAAAGTTTTATCACTAATCTTGCTGATGTAACTGGACGCATGAAATCATTGCGTAAAATGGCATTATTATGGTGCAAAATTGTTGCTGAAGTAAGTATACTCTACAAAACTATTTCATACTCAATTTTCTTAGCACAGAGGGATTCCTGCTGTCATTGGGGTATCTTTTGATCACTTCTCTACTTGTTGAATTACTTATATCACACACCAGCTTTTTCTTACATGAATATGCATTGAACTATCCGTCCTTTTGTTAAAGGAGTTGCTTCTGAAGAATACTAAAGCAGCATCACTTTTCACCCCTGATAGAATGTTTCAATTATATCATTCTGCTAAACTAGCTGGCTTTCTTGAGGGTAGTGAACTTGCCAAAAAGAAATTCTTCTGCAATGATCCTTGACCAGCAAGGCTTGTAGGGATTAGATTTTCATGTTTTGATGGTTAAGTTGGCTCTGTACTGCAAAATATTTAGTATATTAATGAATAACATCTTGATGGTCATCATGGTTAGAAGTAGTATGTTGTTGATTTAATTTATTTTATGCTTATTTTTATTTTCTTAGTGGTGATGATAGTGCTGGAGGTTGATTTTTTCTAGTAATTGATTACTATATTTGACCTGGAGTCAACTACTTATGACTAGGAGTGCACATGACTTCTTAAAAGATTGCAACCGGTTGATTTCTCTGGTAAAGTTCGGATTTATAATGTTAAAAGACAGTCCTTAAAATTATCTTATTTGTCCAAGTCTTGGTGGATAGAGTTAGCTGGTAACATGTGCTACTTCGAGGTAACAGGTGTCCCGTGGAATTAGTCGCGGTGCAGCAAGCTGGCCCAGACACCGTAGTTATAAAAATAATAAAAGAAGCCAATCTTTGGAATGACAAGATCCAAACCAACCAGAAAGACTTTCAACCTTTTTTCAACTTCTCTGTCCATTTACTCTAGGAAAAACCTAACTGCATTTGGACAAGACTTGCGAGTAGGAGTGACACTCTTCAAGCATAATTGTTGTAGAACAAACAAAGAAGACTCTGTTAAATTCTGCTCTTTATCCTTATTCCATTGTCTTTGTCTCAATAGCAAGAAAAACTGCCGACCCCTCCCCCCTCCCCAAACACAAATACCAACATACAAAGCTCCAAAGCTAATATATCTTGATAGTTAAGACTGCTAATCAAGTTGAATTTCATTTTCGAACCATAGTGATATACTATGACAGGTCTATATCCTTGTTTGAAAGTTTTTGCAAATTGAACCTCTTGTACTGTACTCCTCTTCTAATTTGTTTTTCTTTCTTTTCCTTTTTTTTTGTTAAGAAGGGTATAAGAGATCACTTGCATTCGTTACTATTTTATGGAGTTTATGGAACCCTTTTCAGATTTTGTAGCGTCTGCTAGTGCATTAATTCACTGGCCTCATTCTCTTAAGCTGCACTGACATAATTTCTTCACGAGTAGATATTGACCCCGTATTCAATTTGTCATAGATAGTGGATCCTTTTAAAAATAATATCATCATCTAGTTAGATCATTTCTAATTTAGTTGATGTGATGTGAACATAGTCTTGTAAATGCTCTAACTGAGTACCACATCTTCAATCTTCTTTGCATGCAGTTACGGAGGCTGTGGTCTGAAGGACAATATATCCCTGGCATTCCTCCAGATCAAATCCCGGACCTGAATTCATGTCTTTTGTATCAGCAACTCCAGGTTATTAACTGTTGCATTTCCAGAAAAAAGCGACGCATTGCAGCCACTGAATCGTTGGATTCGGCTGTCAGGCTAGGAAGTTCAAAAACAGATGTTCTTGCTGATGACGGCACCCTTCCTGCAACTCCTGTCTTGTATGCTAAAGTTAACACTGGAGAATTAATTCTTCGGCTAGGAATGGACAGCAAATCTGATCTAAGAATGCTGGAAACGGGTGAACCTATATATACGCCAATAATGCAGGTTCGTGGACAGGAGCAGATGTTGTGATACGAATTTGATACCTTCCACTTTAACTATTGATTGTTTATGACCATGAGCATATATATGCAGGAAGAACCTTTGCTAACGGAAGATCTAATTAAAGAAACAGAGGAGCTGGTGCTCCGAACTGGGAGGTAATGCCTTTAGTCTGTTTTGTTTTCAAGATCATGCTGCAAATGTCCATAAATGGAGACCAATCATTAATGGTAGCAGTTTAACACTTATTCTGCAAAAAACATTTACTTTACATATAACTTGCTTACACTAATATTTGCTCTCCACTAATCATCATTTTATCAACAAAAAAGAAAAGAAGCTGGCATTAATTATTGACGTTGTTCAAACTGTTCTCATTTGTCTTATTTTCTAGTTATTACAAATACATCAAGGAACTTACAGTTTTTTTTTTCTGTATTAAAGAATACAATCATCTGATTTCTTTTGTTCCTTGTTCTTCTCTTTGTTTCATACTTTTATGCTCACTGCTGCCCCTAATGCCTCAAATATTCCAACTTATACAAGTAGGATAATCTTGACCTTTTCATCTGAAATCCTCGTCTTTTCTGTTGTCAGTCTTGGAGCTGGGTGCTCTCAACTCCTATCTGACATGCAGGCTTTCAAGGTAAAGTTTCAGTAACAGAATCTGTAATTTAGAGTTTCGTGAAGTACCTTCACAAGCTGGCAATTTGGCAGTGTCTGACTGAAACTAACATGCAAATTTCCTGAACTCTACTAGGCAGCAAACCCTGGGTGTATATTAGAAGATTTCGTTAGATGGCATTCTCCTCCTGATTGGATGGAATGTGATACAATTGATGGAATTAATGAAACCCCTGATGCTAATGACTCATTGTCTGGAAGAGGCCAACTGAGTACTCGAATGCAGAAAGAAGGTTCTATTCTAGTTAACTCAAATTTCATGTCACTATTCTCACCTATTGTTCTTTGAAAATCACATTTCAATTGCTGAAACAAGGCTATATTTGGATTTGTTTGTGTTTGTATAAAGATGAAACTACCCCTCAAATTGAACTATACCACAAATTGGTTTGCTTTGTTCACTATTCACTGACAAAGTGTGCATACCTAGAACAACTGTTATTGGTTACATCAATGAAAGCAGTTCATTGTACTCTATTCTTTTTATCACAAAGTAGGCTTAAGACCTTACAATAGGCTATATATTAAAAACGGAAGCTGCTAAAATACTAGTGCCCTGGTTGTAAATACAGAAGGGACGATAGGTCATTTAACACACAAATCTACAGAACCTTCCAAAGTGGTAGCTTTTTCCACTTGTAGTACTCTGGTAACTCCAGTGGGTCTTTGTAGAAGAAAGATTCTTTTGAGAACGTGCAGCAGTGCTAGGTATGAGGAGGGGTTCTTGTCACTACTCATAATGCTAAGCGGGTAGTAGAAGAATATTTTAAACTAGTTGGGGGTAGTGATATTTGGGGTGGATGGAACAAAATACTAACTTAAACCAAGTTTGCACTGTCCTCTTAAAACTTCTTGCGGTTGCTTTATGATTGTTGATTATATGTTAAGTACGAACAATCTTTGAGCACATTTCAAGCAGAATAAGTGGAACAATTGTGCAAAACTTTATCTGACAATTTTACCTTTGTCAAAAAAAAAAACTTTATCTGACAATTTCTGCGGATTGATGTTTTCAGGCAACTTGTGGCGCGAACTATGGGAAACCTCAAAGCCAGTGCCGGCTGTTAGACAAACTCCTCTCTTTGATGAGGATTTGGCAGTGTAAGTTTCTAAGCTCCAGGCTAGCTCAAAAGATTTAAAACAAAGTATTTTGATTTTCTGAAAGGAACTCTATGTGCCTTCTGTAGGGAAAGTATTCTGGATAATTTAGAAGATATATCTCCACATGAGCTTTTCAAGCAGCTGTTTATATCTCTTGTAAGTCCTCTTATGCATGTTTGAAATGTGTCTTGTCATAATTTTCATCTGTATCTTCTGTTACTCTCATTCCTCAAACTCCCATAAGGAAAGAATTCAGCCTGTCACTGGTAAAAGAAATCAAAAATGAATATTCACAGATGTATAAGCCTGTGGACTAGCAGAAACTCTCTTGTGGTAGTACTGCAGTTCCATGCTGAACAAGGTTTCTGTTATTGTTTCAAGGCTTGGTATCTTTTATCATGAACATAGATTTTGAATTTATATCAGCCTCTTACATGGAAATTTCATCTTATAAACTCAAATATACAGTTGAGAATTTGCCATTTTTATGCGTCTTTTTTTTTTCAAGAGGAAAAAGTTGATGAAATTTGTGCAAGACACGATTTTCTTTCCTATATTCAATCTATTTTTTGGTGGCCAGAACACTTATATAGTAATAAATTGCAGTTAAATTGGTGATGTCTAGGAATTCGTCATATCTCTCCCTCTCACGTTTCCATTAAATAGTAAATATAGCGTCATTCTGTCTTGGTTGGGAGTTGTGACATTTTTCTGCTTCCGCTTCCAATTTTTATTTTTATTTTTATAAAATCACCCACTAAGCTTAGGTGAGCTTTATTCAGCTTCCAAATCATAAAGACTATAACGTATGACTTTTGGTATTGAAATTTCAGTTGGGATCAGGGTTTATAACTGCTGAGGCCACCCTCTCAAACAATTCAAATTTAGTGAAGCTGTTCAGTGATTGTAAAGAATATGTCATTCTCACCTGTCAAAGAAGCAACTGGGTTGACAAAGTTGACGAATTGTGCCAGGTATGTTTTATCTAGCTTGGTGATGGTTAATAAGCTTGCTGACTCGTGGTGCTGGATACAAGCGCAAGTCTTGCGCCTGAGACATGTTTGTGCATTTGACTTCCTCTCACTTGTTTATAAAGAACTACTTGCTTTCAGCCCATAGGGCTTTAATTCTCTAGTAAGAGAACAACACATGTCGTGTAGGTTAGGTACATCATAAAAATACTGAAGTTGAAGCGGTGAATTTTACCAGCTCATTATCCACCGAGTTTTGAATTGTGTCCTTGGGGAATTTCTCAATTATAAATTTAAAGAAAAGAAGAAGAAAATATCTCAGGGATACAAGGTTCATACGGAATCCACCGAAACCTATTGATTCCTATATAGGACAGTTGCTAGGCAGCACCACTACTCCTATCCCATCAGAGTGGGTGGGTGGGGTGGGGTTGAGGGGTGAGACAGGGGTGGGGGGTAGGGATGGAGAAATGGAAGCAGCATTCTGGTGCTTGTTATACATTCTTTCTGCAATTTTATTAGCTTTATAGTGCTGGATGACGCTACATAAAATCATTGATTTGGACCCAAAATTTGCAAAAGTAGCATTTGTGAATGTCAGATTATTACTATAATTAAGTTGTTATGCCGTGATGAAGTTACAGTAGAACTTTTTACTAGGTCTACGAGACTGTTGAGACAATGGTACTCAGCCCAGATGAAGTTATAAGGATCACCTTTCAACCTGAAGAACCTTCAGCTGCACCCGCGAATGAACTAAAAAGTCGATTCAAAAGGCTTAGCCTCATATTCAGAAACAAGGATAAGCTATCACCGCGAGACCAGAAGAACCAGGAGGAGAGTCCATTACGCCAACCATTCTCATCCATATTTTCAAAGAAACCTCCAAAGCCCGACAGTTCATCTCCAGATAAACCTGTTACTTCCGTCGAAAATGACTGGACAATTGTATAATCACAGTTTTTTATTGTTGTTCATTGTGTAACTATAAATATATGTTACTAGTTTAGGCAGAGACCCGATGAATATTCCAGCATTGTGAGTTTCAGCTGATGCTTGTGACGAAACAGTTTATGGAAGAACCTTAGAGTATTTTATATGATGGAAATTATTTTTCATGAAAAACATTTTTCCTCAAAGATGCTTGCCTAAAGTTTAATACCAATAATTATAAAAATATAAATGGTAATTTCCAACGTAGTATTATTTTTGGTTGCAACGAAACCTAATTTGTATAGGATTAAGATTTGTTATCAAATTCTTATGCAAAAAGGTTTTCTAATTCCTCTATAAATACATATTTTCCTTCATTGTGGCTGCCTCCTTCCACTTTTTCTTGTCTGCAAATTGCAAAATTATGGGTCAGGAAAACTTAGAGAAACTAGAGGAAGCTAACAAATATGAACACAGAGAGCTAAACAAGAAGCAGGAGCTTTTCTATTATGATCCAATGAGCGCTGGAAGTTGCTTCTGGTGCTCGAATTTGCAACAAATTACTCGGATTCTTGAAGAATGAGTACTGGAAAAGAGGCTACGAGGAGATTTGGAGCCCAGATAGGGAAACTTCAGGCCATGCTACAAAGTACAAGTAAAACATGTTCGTGTTTGAGATTGATGATAAATCAGTAGATCAATTCGGGTTGAAGCCAATGAACTGCCCTGGACATTGTATTCAGTCACAGAGTTCGTTCCTTCAGAGAATTACCTCTCGTCTAGCTGATTTCGAAGCTCTTCACAGGAACGAAGCTATTGTTAACACGTCTCAGACAATTTCACCAGGACGATGCTCACATCTTCTGCAGAGAATCACAGATCAAGGACGAAGTAAAAGGCGGTCCTGGATTTCATCACTTATGTGTATACCATATTTGGTTTCACTTATGTTGACTTCACAAATTTGGAAGAAGGCTGAAGATGCTCTTGCTGAAGCACTGAATGAATTCGGAAAGCCATGGGAGATCAGCAAGGGAGACAGCTTTTTATGGTCCGAAAATCGATATCAGTGTGAAAAGAAACTTACAATGTGCAACATTGAAGCTTGATTTCCAGCTTCCTGAAAGATTCAACCTTTTATACGTATCAAATTCGAGAAACACCAGTTATGATACCTTGGATCAGTTGAACGAATGTTCCTATACTGCTCCAGCATTACAAAGGTAAATGGCCTTTCTGGCTTAGTCCCCGTCAAGCTATTGTCTTCCCTGTTTCAAACAAATCTCAAACGTACGCGTTTGAGATCTGGAAACGATTACATGATGCTAGCATCACCAAATCGATGTTGATGTCAGTGATAAAACGGTTGGAGAAAAAGGTACGTGAAACTCAACTCCTGTTTTGATTGTTACTTAAATTTCGTGTTACTCTGGTTCATTGTTGATATGAAAGCATTAAAATCTATCCATACAATATATTGTATTCATCTAAACATTACAAAAGAGACGTTCAACAAAACACATGAATTTGTGTTCTTCTAGCTAATTAATCTTTCATAGAATATCTTTTTCATCAGTTTTGTTATTGTTGTTGGTACTTTCATCTTGAAGATCCTTCATGATGAACTCTGGCACCACAAAATTTGCAATCCAGTAAATAAACAGCATTACTGCACTGTCAAAACAAGTTACCATGGTAAAGATCAGATAAGCAAACGCATAGAACAAATAAATTGACATAAAGGGAGTAGAAATTTATGTGCAAATATATATTATTAGTAATATATTATCGAATCTAACGAGTTAAACTAAAATTAAAAATAAAGTAAAGTACCAACCCAGTCTGCAGCAAAACTGACAAATCTCCAGAAGTAGCAGGTGAATTAACAGCCTTAAGTGGAGGAATTAACAGATTCCTTTTTCTCTTTACAAAACCAGTAGCTAAATTAGTATCATAATGTTGCTGCTCCAATAGACAAATTGGCTTTGATTTATGGTATTGGAATGTGAATTTGTTGGTTGAAATTTTTAGTAATATTGGAGAGTGAAGGTTAATAATGCACTTCATATTGGTGGAAAATTAAACTTTTTTTAAAATTAAAGTGGGTGTAAATTTAAACAAGGAATATATTTGATGATATAAGATAAGGTTTATAAGGAAAAGAGAGAAAGAGGAGAGAGAACAAAATTTATGGTGATGGATAGTGGGCTTTATTTTGGATCAAAACCTGTTTAGTTGGATCCATGAACACCATTGAGTGTGTCAAATGGCCCATTTAACCATGCAAATCTTGAGAATTTATATTATTCGATCCGAATTATATAAATTTAAAATTTAAATAATTTTGTTTCTGTTTTATAAATTCAAAGTTTGTATATGCTTGCCCTAGTAAATTTGTATAAAATTTTATGAAAATATTGTAATTTTATTACACAATATATTGGCAAGTGAAATAGATAAATGGGGTTCTGAAAAATTTCTAATGTATAAATATAAAAATTTATATATACTTATTTTATTTGCATATTTAGCTTGTACAAGCGGACAAATGAGTATATATAATTTTTTATAGCAAACAAAACTATAGCTATAGTGCGTTTTTATGCTTGTTATCTTTGCTATTTTTAAAATCTAAGTTAAACATATCAAAAAAAAAATGTAAAAGAATTACTTTTTACTCTCCAAAACTTGATCAATAACATATACAATATAGTTTTACGAGTAAAATTTAAAAAAGCAATTTATACCCTAACCTTAATTCTATTTCAAAAGTAAAAATATTGCTTTTTGATAACTCATCGACTCAACAAAAATAAATTTAAATAATCAAAATAAGAAATAATAAAAGAACAAAGAATCTAAAAAAAGGAAAATATTATTAACCCAAAACAATCAAAATACTTTTTTGGCCCATAGTTCATTAAGCCAGGCGGTAGGTAGCACAGTGAGTCAGTAATGATGATTTATAAGCTACAGAGATAATTTTGATATAGTGTAGTTTTAGCTTATTATTGATCGAGGATAAAGTTATGAATAGAAATTGTAAAAAATACAAATTAAGGTAAAATTATTTATAACAGTAGTCGTAGCATTTTTTTACAGATTTTTTTATTTTAGTTTTTGTATACTATTTGTTATTTTTTATACTTTGATTATCGTTTTCTTTTGTATTGTAATTAATATTCAAAATAATCCGTGGGATATGAATGTGTTCTTCCTCCTTCCATCTCACTTTATAGAATTACACTAACTATATGTCGTTAACTATATATCATTGTTGTACTGTTAATCATTTATCTATCTATTTCTATATATATATTAATCATTAAGCTTCACTCTTCATTGTCTTCAAAAGTATAATTCATAGTATTTTTCGTATAATTTTTTAATATCTAAATTTTCAATTTAAAATATTCAACAAATCTAATATAATTTAATTTGATAATAAGTCAACTTAACTTTTTAAAAACACAACATGACAACTAAAAAAGAATCGAGAAAGTAAAATATAATGCAACCTGCACAACAACGTAACTTAATTCAATTGATAATATTTAACCTTTTTCAACTGTCAAAAGTCTATTACATTTTCTTGAGAACAAGTTTGTTTTCTACCTCTATATATACACATCACTAGGCTTCACTCCTTATTATCTTCAAAATTACAATCAAAAAATGATTAACTCTAAGTTTTTTGTTCTCATAGTTCTATATTCTCTCTTTTGCTTTCTTAGTGTCACGAAGTTTGTCTATTCTAAGGTCGACTCAAACGTAAGCGCCACTAAAACTATCGTTTTAAGCACAAATATTTTTAAAATGTTATGAAATTTACTGTTGTTATATTGACTATGTGATGTGTATATATATAATTGTCATTAATAAGCTTTCAAATACATATTTGTAAATGTTCTTTTTCCTTTTTGGATATATATGGTGTAAACTTACATTACAAGCCTTGTTCTTCAACTTTTGAACTTTTTTCTCCTTTATGTGTGTGCATCAATTCATTTCATTTTTCTACTTTTAATGATCATATTGGCTTTAGTTTCATGTCGATGATTAATTACTTTTTCGACATTATGAGATAAATTCAAGATATTTTATTATTGTTTTACTTTATATAGGTTGTAAAGTCTACCGCAAAACCATGGACAGATTCCAAGAACTACATGCTTGGAGAAGAGAAGTCATTTCATCATCTTGTTGCCTATGCTGAAGGACCTAGTGGAGGTATTGGGGTTGAAATGTCAAGAGGAGGTTCTAGTTCTGATTCTGGTTCTGGTTATGATGAAGGTGGACGAGGTGGAGGTGTAGGTGGAGGAGGAAGTGGTGAAGGAAGAGGAAAGGGTTCAGGTTATGGTTATGGTTATGGGGAAGGGTATGGTGAAGGCAGTGGGGGTGGAGGATATGGAGGTGGGGGTGGAGAAGGAAGTCGTGAAGGAACAGGAGATGGTTATGGTTATGGTTCTGGGGAAGGGTATGGTGAAGGAGCTAGTGGTGGGGGATATGGAGGTGGTGAAGGTAGTGGCGAGGGATCAGGAGATGGTTATGGTTCTGGTTCTGGGGAAGGGTATGGTGAAGGAGCTAGTGGTGGGGGATATGGAGGTGGTGAAGGTAGTGGCGAGGGATCAGGAGATGGTGGTTCTGGTTCTGGTAGTGGTTATGGATATGGTTATGGTAATGGAACTAGATCTGGTGCAGGAGGAAGAGGTGGAGGAGAAGGTGAAGGCGAAGGCGAAGGGAAAGGTAAAGATTATGGAGGAGGTGGAATACCGTGAGCACGAGCCAATGCATGGAGTACAAGCCATGCATGCATAATGTACTACTCATGCATGCATGAATCACGATTCATGCATGCTTCTACTTCTTTTTGTTCTTGTCGCAATTTTTCTTTTCTATCTTGTATTATTTCCCCCTCTCTGTAATAAAAAATAAAAGTTAAGGAGATTTATTAAGAGTCGAGATGTAGTGTACTTTATTTCTCCAATTGGCGATATATATAATAAAATTCCTCTTCTTAAGTGAACATAAAATAAAATTTATCTTATACATAATGAACAGATAAAAAATTAGACATATTAAAGTATTAGAGGTGGAGAGTTGCACCAAAATGTGAGCAACTTGCATATTCTTTGAGATAAATACGTTAAATCATCTTAATGTGTTTAATATTTATTGACTCAATTAATTTTAACTTATTATGCATAACCTCCCAAGAATGAAAAAGTCGTACCTTATCAAACATTTTTTCAATTTCAAAATTCAAACAAGTATTTTCCATCCTCATTTATAGTTATTATTTGAATTTAGAGAGTTAATCTTTTAGTTTTCCAATAATTGGGACATGAAACTTTTAAATTTAAAAAATTCTTAAAAAAATACCCACATTAATTATTTTTTTTAAATGTATATTAAAAATACACTTTAATTAAGAGGAAAAGTTTACAAACTTCATATAGCTTATATTATCTTCTTACCATTTGATTGTATTCATTGAACTTCTAGCAAACAATATTGTTCATTAATTCATATTTAATAAAAGTTACATGTTACATTTTAAATTTCTAAATTAATGCAAAATTACCGTTTCGTATTTCTCTATTAATCTAGAGTTACATTTATATACATTACATACAAGTTATAACTATAAATCATATATTGTTATAAATTTTGTCCTATCACTTCCTAGCTCACAAAATAGGTTTTAGCAATTTTAAAAAATATTGCATACAAATATGACTTCCAATTTCATGATTATGATAATTTTTGGAACTTTAATGTACACAAGTTCCGCTCGAAATCTTATCGGGTTGGATTTTTCTGATAATTATAATAATAATAACATTCCACGAGTAAGTACCTCATTTGGAGGTGGAGGTGGTGGTGGAGGACACGTTGGTCCCAATGGCATAGATTTTGGAGTAGGTGTTGGTGTTGGAGGTCAAGTAAGTGTACCCGGTGTTGGGTCAATTGGTGGTGGTGGTGGTGGAGGAATAGGTGGAAGCATAGGTAGAGATGGTTCGGTTTCTATGGGAGGTGGCGGAGGAGGAGGCATTGGTGGTCAAATCGGAAATGTAGGGTTTGGGGGCGGACAAGGTTTTGGTGGTGGGCAAAGTTTTAATGGAATTTACGATTAATTTGTTTGTCTGATTCTTTATTATTGAAAATAATGAATTTTATTTTATACTGAGTAGAGTAGTTCAATTTTTTTTTCTTTATATACATTCAAAAAACACTCTTTTATAACTATTTAATATTTGATATTTCTTATTTCTTTAATTTAAATTCTGCATCACCCCTGCTACAAAATTACTACCAATTTGATCCTGTCTCTAATTTCTATATGGCTGATACGATTTATTAAACCTAAGTACGTACAATAAATAAATAAATACTTTATCATGTTCAATAAAATCATTTAATAAAACGTATTATAATTTGTTGTTCAGATTATTCTGATATAAGAATGCAAAATTATAGATAAAGAAGCATGATCCATCGACTATATATCAATATTACTTATGTTAAATTTAGCTCTAATTATACCCAAATGACATGGTAAAAAGGATACAAACTAATCAAAGTATGTATTAACTAAGGTTTTATCTAATTAAAAGCTCTATATTTAGATCACAAAAAATAACGATTAACCATATATATATAGACACTCTATGTCTATCAAAGATGTCTAGAGCAGTCGAGAACGAGTCAAACGTAGGCTCAGCAAAGCAGCCAACACCTTCAAACAAATTTGAGTTCAGTTTAAACGTAGTCATTCAGCTTTGTGACTTCACTTAGCTTCCAAACGTGGCAAAGGAATACTCATAGCTAACCAATTAATTCATAATTAATCAATTAATTGCATCTTATGTCCTTAATGAATTGGAACATTCAATCTTTTGTATAAGAAATGTTTAGAATATATATTGCAAGAAAATTGCAATATATATTCTAATAACATCTTATTGAATGTTAACTAAGGTAAATAATGTGTTTATTAACAAATGTAATTTATGCAGAAAAGTCAACAATTCGAAAAAAAATTCAAGTAAACAAATGTTTTGTGCTATTAATTACTAATATTCTAAGTGAACCCATAAAGTAATTTTGAAATCCAGGTCATTATTTTCATGTAGTATTTAATTTATTATCTTTTAACAAAATGAATTACTCCGATAAATTTAAAAAATAGAGTTTACTCTAGTTCTCTAATCTGTAGTATTTATGTTATAAATATATAAGAACTTTCTTTCTATTTCCATATTTTATTTTATTTTCGACTCACTTAATGCATTATTTAAGTTGATAGTCTTTAAAAAAATTATTTTTATCTATGCGGGTAATTAGAAGGGAAAATTATATATAATAGCAAACTAATAACCTAAATTAAATGGTATAGCTAGGGTTTGATTTAATTGTGCTCCATCGCAAACATTAGCTAAACTTGCCAGCGTCTCTTTCCCAAAAATCTCGCTCGCCACTCTCCATTCTCGCTCGCCTCTCTCGCTTTATACAAAGAAGTGTATAATTCTGTTTCTGTTTTGTATAAAGCGAGAGAAAATTGTATATACACATGCAAAAATGTATATCTTCGTGTTATACACTTAATTATACAATTTACAAACATTTTACTTCAAATATTGCAGAGAAAAAGGCCAACGAATTATACAATTGCAGCAAAATAGGCCAGCGAATTATACAATTTAGGCCAGCGAATTATACAATTGTATATGTATAGCAAATTATACAGTTTTATGTTTGTTATGGAGCACAATTATGCAAAGTTTGCTATAGCATACAAATATGAATTTTTTGTTTGCTATATGTGAAAGTTGCCCTAATTAGACCTGTTTTTTCAATATGCCGGCAACATGATCTAAAATAAATAATAATATTTGAACAAATAAAGTATATGTTAGTATTTTAATATATATTATGCTGTCAGCGATACTTTAAAATAAAGTAATAAATTTAATAGAATAATTTATAAACCAAATTTCATGATTAAAAACATCATATATATTTTTACTGTAAAAAAAATAAGACAATTGCTGATGACATACAGTCTTCAAATATAAATTGATGGAATAATGTATCAACCATCTGAAAAGATATTTTATTGCAGAATATGAATAATAAAGTATCAATGAATGTATTAAGTATCAGATTTTTTATTACCTTCATTACATCTACAGTTTGTTTCAATCTCTCCTACAGTTTCAGCATCATCATCAACAGTTGAAAAATTCATATGCTTTGGTGAAACAGTCAGATGATCAGAGTTATTCTATTAATATGCGCTATGCAACTAGTGATAATTAAAAAATAAAGTAATTAATTTTATAAATTAAAGTATATACCAAATACATGATTTAGATCATCCTTTATATTTTATGACTAAACAATTAGTTAATCAATGATGTAAAGAATTATCATAAAGTTTTAGATTTGCTCAATACCTTTAGAAAATTAATTAGAGGAAGAGAATGTGCGTTATAATTCAAATTTTATTAAGGTTTTTAAGTGGATAATTTTTCACCCATTAAATTAAATATTTCTGTTACAAATATAATACTTATGTTCAGTTTTGGTTCGTGAATTTAATTATCTTCCGCAATTTATCTCTACTATATAAACTCTTGATATAGTTTATAATTATATATATTTCGAAAAAAATCTCTTTTTATCTCTTTCACACAAATACAAACACCAAGAATGAAAAGTAAGGATTCTTCAAATTTTGTAGTTAAACTAATAATATAATATATGTTTTAGATAATATATTTATTTTAACGTGTTATAAGATAATTTTCATTACTTAATAATCTCATTAAAACAAAAATTTATATATGATGTACATTTATTTTCATGCAGTGTCAACACAATATTCAAAGGCATTTATTTTTCTAATTTTTTTGGGATTATTTGCACGTGACACGTCAGCTAGAATACTCTTAGGAGATGCAGTAGCTACAGTTTTTGAGATCCCAGCTGGTGTAAATGGCTTAGGATTTGGTCAGATTGTCGGAGGAGCTGGCGGCAGTAGTGGCGGCAGCAGCGGTGGCGGTGGTGGAGGAGATGGTGGTTTTAGTGGCGGAAACAGTGACGGATTTGGATTTGGATTTGGTAGTGGCCACGGGTCCGGCTTAGGCGGTAGTGGCGGCGGTGGTGGTGGCAGTGGCGGTGGCGGGGAGAATGGTGGTAGTGGTTTTGGGTTTGGGATCGGTGAAGGTTTCGGCGGTGGTGGCATTTGATCTAATAAAGTAGTAGTGGCATATTTTATTTATTTTAATTTAATTTTTAATAAGCTTTTAGTATATATATGAGAATATATTTAATTTCACTATTTAAAGTTAGTAATTGTTCCATTTAAATAAATAACTAGTGAATAATATAGTCACGTTAATGCTTATAGACTCATGACATTTTTGTTTAATTGATCACTATTTTTTTCCATACAATAAATAAGAATTTTAAGAGTTATATAAGAGAATCGCATTCACCTAGTTGATCGCGACTAAATTATATGATTTTCTTACACATTTATAATATTATTGGGTAATTAAGTGCAATTGACATTACTTTGATGTAAAAAAGTCGTATATATTTCTCTTAAAATTCATGATTAAGGAAAACTATTTTAAAATCAGTAATCAATTCTAATAAATATACTTTGGATATATAATTCAAAAATATTTCGAATAAAATATACATAAGAATAAAAATATAACTTTTTTTTTCTTATAATCAAATTATCGATTAATTAGCTCGTTAAAAAAAAAGTCAAAACTGAAACGTCCATAATCAATTATTCAATAATTATAAAACTCTAAATATTTATAAAACCAATAAATTAACAACTCAAATCATTAGCTGTTAATATCTCTATTATCGATTCGAATTATTAATTTGACTCGAAATTATTCACACGATCCTAGTGAAAAGTGAAAACAATTGAATTCTAACATACACAGTAACGCAGAGTATATAAAATCATTTTGTCTGTTGTATTTATATGATATGTCAAAATCAAAATTAAATGTTTACAGAGTCAACTTCTTCAAAGTTGTGATGATAACACTAAATTAAATTTTTACGTGCATGGCTTACAAATGTCAAAATAAAATTCATGCATTAATTTACGTATAATGAATGAAAATTCAGTGTACCGTTGAGTTTTTTGGATTTTATAGCCTATAAAATCCTCTTTACAATCCTTCAAATTCCTCACACAAAACTTTTATTATATTATTATAGTTATAACTCTTTTTGGATAATATTAAATGTTTAAATTGCTAGAAAAAAATATGTGGGCTAGAATTTTATTACTTCTTTTTGTGTTTTCACTTGGAGCTTTTCTTGTTTGTGGTAGAAATTTACCAAGTGAAAATGAGTCTCTTGTTGAAAAAAAATATGGAGTTACTGATTATCAAGGTGGATTAGATGATAATATTGGAGCTGGTGGATTTGCTGCTGGTAATGGAATTTAGAAAACTTCATGTATAAAAGTACTTTGAAATTTTTAATATTTTACTAAAATCGAAGATAAATTTAAATTTTTTATAAATTAAGAGATATGATGGTTACAATCTCCAAAGAACCTTCTTTTAACTCGATATATTATTCGTGAGAGTTAGTGCAACACGTAATATTTAATAAGAAAGGTTAAAAATTTATTTTTTTGTCCATAAAAAAGATTAGAGATCGATTTTTTTTTATCTAACACTTGTTTAGTTGAGTTTGTTGCATCTAACTAGCCTGTAAATTACATTTTGTTAAGTTAGTGCTAATGATAGTATCTATAATTTGAAAGGTTAGAGATAGATTCTCCTTATTAACACTTTTTTTATTTGAGTTTGTTGCTTCGTATTAATATCGTTTCCGTTTCATTTTATATGTCACATTTCGGATTTCAAGAATTAAATAAGTCTATTTTTTATCGTATATTTTTCATAAATCTTTTCAATATTTTAAATTATCAATTATTATAATTTTTAATATTTTTTTACTTAATTTACAAATACATAAGTTTCATTTCAAGAAAATTAAAAATTTCATGCGCAAATTTTTGACTGACAAAATATAAAATATGTTATATAAATTGAAACAAAAAAAATATAATTTAGTTGCTACATTATTTTGTTAGCAATTAGACGATTTAACGATAAAATTCATAGCTAATTTCATAATTCGTTGTGTTTATGAAACAGGTGAGCCAACTGGGCCATCTGGACCAACTGGGCCGGGTCTAGGAGGATCCATTAGTGGTGGCGTTAGCGCCGGAGTCGGAGGAAGGTTGGGTATCGGAGCTGGGCCCGTAAGTGGAGGAGCTGAAGGTAGAGTTGGCGTTGGGATCGGTGCCGGAGCCGGTGCAGGTGTCGGCGCTGGTCCTGGCGGCATGGGCGGTGGCGCTGCCGGCAGTCCACCTGGCATTGGCATAGGTGGCAGTGGCGGAGTTAGTGGTGGAGTAAGCGGCAGCGGAAGAATTGGAGCTGGTGTAGGCGGCAGTGGCGGTGTTGGCGATAATGTTGGCGGTGGAGCAGGCGATCATGGCAGTGGAACTGGCGGAGGGTTTGGCGGCCCTGGTAGTGTAAGCGGCGGAGGGTTTGGCGGCCCTGGTAGTGGAAGCGGCGGAGGGTACGGCAGTGGATATGGCGGCGGATGGCCGTGAAATTAATGTAAACGTAAGTAGCTGTGGCGTTAGCCATTGCATTAATATTTTAGTAGTTGCATTTTAATTTCATGTTATGTGCTTTGTGAAATGTTGTGAGTAGGATGTAATGATATAATGTAATGTTGGTTAATAAATTAGTGTAATTTAATTTAGTGTTTGGTATCAGAGCTTGATTAAATTAGAATTTGTATCGAAAAATTTCATATTAGAAGAAAAGTGATTCTTAATAAAGACGGCTCAAACCTGAAATCTCTTGATGAAGGATGTTATTCCATCACAACGATTAATTTCAGAGTTTATCTCCTTATTATATCAAGATAGTATTTTTTTAAAGATAAAAACTTAATTTAAAATAAATAGATCATAATTTTGAGAGTAAATTAAATGAAGTAAATAATTGATATATTAAAATAATAATATAGATATTGAAAATACAAAAAATATTATAAATTGAATTTTTATATTAATATAACAAAAAACACATATAAAATATCAATTAAAATGTATACTCTATAATTTAACTCAAAAAAAAAAAAAATTTCTAGGGAATTGTAAGTTTATTGAGCTTTTAAGGATGTAAAAACAAATATTCTTAGTAGGATGTTTTTCCTCATTTAATGAATTTTATGGACCATGAAGTTTGAAAAGGTTTGAGCCAATAAATCTCGAAGATGAGAAGATTATACAAGCATTAAAAAAAAAAAAAAAAACTCAACTTAAAACGTTGTATTGAAAATTGTTTAAGATATTTTATTTATTTTAATTTTATATTCAGTTTAAATTTCATAAGTCAAATAGTTTAATGTTTATTATATTTTCATTCTTTAATTCTATTTCCTTTGAGAAAAGGTCTCTCTCTTTACAACCACATTATCAATGTATTATATTATATGATTGTAGAATAATTAGGACCGATAATTAGTGGTGAACAAGTAATCACATTAAAAGCAAAGATGTAATTAACGAAATTGTAATTAAAGAATATGATTAGTATGACCTTACTTACATTATTGATTTCATATTTACATAAATAAAGAAGATCGCGAAAAAATTGACAACAAACATAAAATTTATTAATTAATAATGTTTTTTTGCAATAAAATTAACATTATACATAATATTTTCTTGTGATGTTGTATATTTGTATTGTTATTGTTAATTTAGCTTGAAAAAAAATAATAAGTTATTATTTTCTTTTTTTTTATTGTCAATTTTTTAAATTTAACTTACCATATGATATGTTTAAGATGGTAAAATTTAGAAATTTTATTACTTTATTAAATTTCATATTAAGTTATAAAATTGAACAAATAAATTAAAATGAAAATAGTATCATAATTGTATAGTATAAAATACGATGAAATTGATGAAATAAACTTATGATTTACAATAATTCCTATTATGGACCCAACTTAATGATTGAGACATTATTTTATATTTTATACTTCCACCTTTGTTTTAAAATATATGTAAATAATTTGATCGAACATTAAAAAAGGTTATTAAACATAAGGTGAAGGTCATATGCGTGACTTTTATGAAATGAGGAGCCACTTACTATTAAAAAATTATAATAGGATGACAATTATTCTAATCTTTAATTTGTATATTTTATAAATTGTCGTAAATAAATATAATTTTATTATATGATAAATTTAGTATATATATATATATATATATATATATATATATATATATATATATATATATATATATATATATAAACTGAAATTCCTAATTTAGCCCAACATGAATACCCCTCTTTCACAATTTACCTATATAATTTTTTTAGTCAGTCTTTAAAAAAAAAATATTAATTATTCTTGATAAGATAATTTATAATCCCATGAATAGTTAAAAAAATATTTTACACTATAAAATAGCTATTTCAATACTTTTACTTATTCACTATTTTAAAAAAATAATTTTCATTTCTATTTTGTCAATTTAAAAACATCAAGAAAAGATAATTTATTTTTCCTAATTCACCTCAATATTAATTACTACTTTTTTTTCTCAAATCATTTTCAAGACTTAAAACTATTCATCAATTAATATGAGTCTTATAATAAAATATTCAAATTAATCATTATTTTTGTTAAAAGATGTCAGATGTGTATATAATTTCAAACGGGCAAATAAAAATGAACATGAGGAATATTTTTAATAAAAAAAGTGTTGAAGAAAACCCATAAACTCGCTGCTAATTATTAATTACATCCCAAACTATTAACGATATTAAAATCAACCCTTAACTTGACTAACTAAAGAGTTAAATAAATACATTTTGATCTCTCAACATGAGCGAAATACATCTCTAAATCCTCGTCAAGTTTAAAATATTTTCAACACTTATCTCATTTTTTTATTAACAAACTCATGCTCGTACAACAGTTGGAGATCACTTGTTATGTCCAGTAAAAAAAGTGTTTTTTGGACTGTGAATCGATCACACATTAAATTAATAATTTACGTCAAATTTATGAGTGTTTTTTAGTATTTTCTCAATTTAAAAATATCATACAAAATAAAAACGATGGAAGTATGACGTACCAAAACTTTATTTTACTACATTTATTCCAAATCGAAATTAATTAATTAATTTATATACAGTCAATGTATGTAATATATAACGTAAAAATACGAATAGTTTAAAACACGAGTCAATTAGTAAATAATTTGGCTTATTTTCAGGACAAACTGACAGGTCCAGTTCCATTTTCCATCTATAGCGAAATATACAGTAAAAAAAAGCAAATAAAAGGTCTGAATAAAGAAAGCTTAAGCAGCTGTTCTTCGTGGGCGAAAATTCAATCGGCGCCTTCTTCTCCAACCCTACAATCTCATCAAATTTCACTCTTCTTCCATTAATATCAGGTCTAAAATCTTCATTATCACTGTTCATTTTCTCATATTACACAAGATCTGTTTACAGTGATTCGTACATTATTTTTTTTTTTTTTTTTGTTATATTGATTGAACAGTTTTAAGAGATCGAGAGCTGCGATGTTAGGTGTTTTAAGGCGCAAAGCTATTTCTAGCGCCTCTTTTACTTCGGTATGAATCGTGATTTAGTTTTATTGCGTTTGTTTTGATATATTAATTGCTGATATTTGTATAATGAGTTGCTGAAATTATTTGATTTTGCTGAACCAGTGTGTAAGGAAATCTCTGCATACGGTTCGACCTGCAGTATGTAAATCTAGAATTCCATCTGCTGCTGCAGAAGAGGTAATGTCTATTTATGAGCTATCCTCTTTTTTTTCATTTAAGTGATTGGAGTTCTTAATAGGATAGATAAATTGCTATTTTATGGAGGTAAAAAATTCGTTAAATTGATTTTGGAATACCTTTTGGCAAAAATATATAAATGATAAAGAAGAAAAAAGAACATTTCTCCTTTTAGCTCAAGTCAAGTTCACGGTATGTTAGATTTCAGCCATTTTTTGGATAAGCACATTTTTTTTTTGGATAACTGTGGCGTCTGGGTTAGCCTGCACCTCGACTAATTCCACGTGATATCTGTCATCTCCTACAAGCAACTAGTACCAAATAACTCTTATCCACCAAAGATATAATAGCTGCGAAGAATTCACTAGTCTTTTTGTCTATCGAGATTTGAACGTGAGACCTCATGATACTCAATCCACTTCATTGACCACGAAACCATGCCATTGGGTGCAGATGAGCACATTATTTATAGCCACATATTTGAGATACTTGATCATCATCATTTTGTCATTCATACTATTGATGATTGAATTTGACAGAACCGTTTTGATATTGGTACGTGTTACCTGGATAAGGATTATTGTTTTCTCTAGACTCTAGTACGGTAAATTTTTAAATTTATTAAGATTTTGATACAACAGTTTCGAATTTTGCAGTGTTGTACTCTTATTATAAGTATTGTTATGATTGCATGTGGCTATCCTTACTTTCTCATTATGCAATGTATTGGTACTAGCCTTTTTTTTGTGATCGATTCTATCACATTATGCTCTGACTTAGTACTATTCAGATTCCATGACATACTGTCTTATGGCAACCCTTCTAATACTTAACCATTCAGACTCTTATTTTTGTCCTTTGCCTCGTTATATTGAACATGAGCCTTCATGCTATTTGACTTGCTGCTGTTTTTTATTAACCCCATTTAAAAGGTCGTCGTGACATATTTTGAAAATGATAACAGATATCATTGCTTACTAGACAATGTGGTCATGTGCGAAATTTCAATCAGCTTGTGCTGCCTGGTATGTGTAACTAATCCATGATGACTCAGTGTATTTATACTGGTGTGCGATATAATTAGCTCCTACTTCTTAATCCAGGGTGCTCATCAAATTTGCGCCCAGAAAGGTTAGTATATATTATTGCTTAACACCTTTCATATATTATTTGAATCTTAGAGCATGAATAAATGCACAATGTATTTATAGAAGTAGCCATTCTATTTTTCTCTGTCTAGGTCAAACTCGGTAGAATTTTCCATTGCTTTATAGTTATATTATCTGCATTCATAGGGACCTAATCGGTGTTGTTGGATTTGCTTTGTATTTTCATTTGGTTGAATGAGTAACTAAAAGTTGAGACACTCCAATTAAATATTAATTACTTTGTGGATTGCCGGTGTGTGCATGTCCTTAGAGGAGACGGAGATAGTGGACCTCTGTCAGTGAATGTACATGTATCATAATGATAGTGTGTGCATGTCACATAACTTGATTTCAAAAGAGAAGTTTGTTCGATTAGTTAGTTTGTTGTGCACAACATCATATATTTTGAAATTGTCTTGAAGCATTTGGGATGTCCTAAAGTGATACCAATAGTGCCACTTTTTTTCATGTGTATATAACATCTTGTATAAAATATTTGCACTAAGCTAGTACAGTTAGCTTAGTCACAAGTTGTGCAAATCAGCTTTGTGTCTAAAATATCATTTACAACTTGTTCAAAAGCTAGTTTGCACCAAAACGCATCTAAGTTAAGGCACTGTATGCTTCTTCTTTTTGCCTTAAAAATTCTGCTATTTTTTTCTCTGAATGTCACATTTTCCCTTGTAGCCAATTAAAAGGACTCCTAGCAAATAACCGGGTAATGCAATTTGATCGGCTAACGTATAAAACACTTGAAGAAGTCTTGACATGAAGAAGATTATATTGAATTTCCATGCAAATTTAAAAAGGGATAGCAGTCAAAGATTGTTATATATGTTAACAATTTCAGTTGTTCTCTGCTAATCAAGCCTAGAAACTTCATTTTTGGTCCCACCGAAAATCATATATTGTCATAATTTATAATATGAATTTTACCCAATATGAAGTGTGTAGGTGTTGGGAATGTTCAGATACATCAATCTTTTACCTTGTTGTGATGCTTGGATTCATATATCTGACCTAACTTGTTTGGGATCGAGGCATATTTGTTGTTGTATGTTAATTAAAAAAAATACGATACTTGGTGATATGTTCATTCTCTCTCTCTCTCTCTCACACACACACCAGTTGGTTATATTAATTAGTGCATTGCTTGCAGGGCTGTGACCAATCTTTTCTCAAGTCCAACACTATCAAATTGGAGCAGGCCTTTCTGCGCAAATAGTGGTATATTTTTCTAATAATTTATCAAGCTTGCCTGGAACGCTGATGCAAATGAAATTAGTCACGACATGCTTACACTGTATATAGTATTGTTCAAAAATGTAATCTGGTCTCTTGGTATTGTTCCTGCAGTTCATCATGGTCCCAACTACCATCACATGTATTCTTTAGTACCTTTGAACTTATAAATTATCAGTTAGATACTCCTATGTCAGTTGTACCTTCTCTTCTAAATAATTATTATCTTCACATACTTTATTGAAGTTACCCTTTCTTTTCATCTTTTTTGGGATTGCGGTCTTATATGGAATTATATTATAGATACTTAAAAATGTGACATGTATCTTTTGATTGCCTATTATTGTACCAAATGATTGGCTGTTAGTTCTGGTCATTTGCAAATTTCTGTTTGGACGTGGAAGAAGTATTTGCGTTATCTACCTGGAGGATATAACTAGTTAACTCAATTTTAAAAAAATATAGCTAGTTAGCAGTTTCAACTCCGTATAAAGTTCTGTATCATCTATTGGATCGGGACTGCCATTATCATCAACATCGATGCCATCAAGAAGGGCCTGTCTATCATCTTCACCGCATAGGAACTACTTGATCACTCCAATGTTGCCTTCGCATCCTAGGGTTACATATGTCAATATGACTCTTTTCAATAAGTGGAAATCATTATCTTTAAAAGAATTTATGATAAGATGCTAGTTCAATTAGTTTAATGACCCTATCTTAAAGCTTCGCATCTGGTGGAGTAGAAGAAATTTAGAATTAGTTGGAAATTAGCACTCTTGTTTACAGTTAAAGAATGTTGGAATTCTAAATGTATCATGCAATAATGTATTGACAGCTTCCATATATATTTTAATTGTTATTTCATTTGCTTTCTCCTTTTCTCTGTCATCCCTTTTCCCTTATTCTGTATTGCTACAGTTCCTCACTTTTTTTTCTTTTATTTGCGTGTCTATAATTGTAATGTAGGTGATACCGTTGACGCTGTTGTTCCATATATGGGTGAATCCATTAGTGATGGGACACTGGCCAAGTTCCTGAAGAGTATGTCTTTATTGATGTGGTCTCTGATCCATCTTATATGCAGTAGTATTCATAGTCACTCTGTACTTACTGTTTTTTCATGTTTCCTTCTATATGAGCAGATGTTGGTGACAGAGTAGAAGTTGATGAGCCAATTGCTCAGATTGAAACAGATAAGGTACCCTGTTTCTAATATTAGTTAATTTTAATCACATTATCTCAGGTCTGTCTGGAGATTAATGACACTTATATATGAATGGTTTTTATTGGACAGGTAACCATTGATGTTACCAGTCCTGAAGCTGGTGTAATCCAAAAGGTAGAACATCTTTGGCACTGGAGCTCTGCGTTGCTCAACCTCCCACCACCTAGTTTATTACATTTTATTTTTTGATCAACAACTTCTGAATCTGGTTTTGAATATCTATAGTTTATAGCCAAGGAAGGGGACACTGTCGAACCAGGCAATAAAGTTGCTATCATTTCAAAATCTGGTGAGGGTGTGGAACATGTTGCTCCATCTGAGAAGTCCTCTGAGAAAGTAGCTCCTGCAGCTGAGGATAAGAAAGAGGAAAAGGCAAAACCTCAAGTTGAGACAACTCCCGTCAAGGAGAAGCCTAAGGGAAGTTCACCTCCACCCCCTAAACGCTCTCCTACAGAGCTCCAACTTCCTCCCAAAGAACGGGAAAGACGAGTGAGTCAATAGCTAATGTTGTTGTAATCTCATTGTCATGGCACTACTCATTTATGTAACTTGGCACTTACTGTGTGTTATCTTCTATAATCTGTTTTGATGACAGGTTCCCATGACCAGGCTCAGAAAAAGAGTTGCCACACGTTTGAAAGATTCTCAGAACACATTTGCTTTGCTGACAACATTCAATGAAGTTGATATGTAAGTTTGGACTTTGATTTTGAATAAGACACTATTTTTTTGTGCTAATATTTCTGCACCTTATCCTAAGTATAGAGAAACAGAAAATTTTGATCTAGGAATTGAAGGTTATAAACTTCAGTTACCTTTTCCAATTTATTTTCCTAGATGCAGATTGGTCTCTGTTGTGACCTAGGAGGGGTGTGGGCATTGATCAGATGTGATGTAGTAGTATTTGTTTTGCATCTTTGTTGACCTTATGTTGTATCTCTTTCTTCATTGTTGTTCTATTCAGGACAAATTTGATGAAGCTCCGTTCTGATTACAAAGATGCCTTTTTTGAAAAGCATGGAGTCAAGTTAGGATTCATGTCTGGATTTGTGAAAGTATGATGAGGACTAATTTCTGTTTGTTTTTGTATCTTCATTGCAAAATTCTGGCCTAAAATGCTTATATAAATTTCAGGCAGCAGTTAGCGCACTCCAGAATCAGCCAATTGTTAATGCTGTTATCGATGGTGATGACATCATATATAGGGATTATATAGACATCAGTATCGCTGTTGGTACACCAAAGGCAAGCTAGCTCTTTCTTTGCTTCAAAGTTTCATATTACATGGGCTTGTCTTGCATAATTCCTAATCTGTCTCAATTTGTCCTTCAAACTCTCTTTTATATGGACTCTACTTGTTGAGTTTTTGGCAGTGTTTTTATAGACGTTTAGAGTGAAATGAGAACTGCAAGAGAGAGACTTTAGGGATGATATTAAGTATCCTTTTTTCTCCTTGCTCAGGGTCTTGTTGTTCCAGTTATCCGCAACGCTGAGCAGATGAATTTTGCTGAGATAGAAAAGACAATTAACTCACTTGCTAAGAAGGCAAATGATGGAAGCATATCTATTGATGAAATGGCTGGAGGGTCATTCACCATTTCAAACGGTGGAGTGTATGGAAGTCTTATCAGTACCCCTATCATTAATCCTCCCCAGGTATGTATCGTAGGAAGAGATTGCAATTACCTTGTAGTTGTAGAGCTATCTCACCGTCAAAAATTTGCTGCTTGATTTTGTAGTCTGCTATCTTGGGAATGCATTCAATAGTCAGTCGTCCTATGGTCGTTGGAGGCAATATTGTTCCAAGACCAATGATGTACATTGCTCTGACATACGATCACAGGCTGATCGATGGAAGAGAGGCAGTCTTCTTCTTGAGAAGAATCAAGGATGTGGTTGAAGATCCCCGTCGCTTGCTCCTTGATGTTTGAAGATGAACCACATCATCTGGCTTTTGATTTTGATCCGTCCGTGGGTATACCTGAGTGTACAACTCAATCATAGAACCAGAATAAATGGCAATATCAGAGTTTTGTTGGCCTGAGGTGTTGCTTTGGTCCTCTGATTATTGCAGCCACAGCTATATTTGAGATTCGCAGATAGAACCCTAAAGAATTTACGGTCCTTCCCATTTACCCTTTTGCACAACTATATTTTACTTTGCATGAATATTTATTTCTCGTTTCAAAATATTAAAACCAACCTGAACTTTCTTTGAATTGGGACACACTTGCATTAGCCTATTGGCTATAGTATTTTCTTCTGTATTGGAGAATTCATACACGTTTGAATATTCATAATGTTGGTCCCAGTATTTTAATTTTGATTTAAATTGTTATCACCTGCTTTGTGTTTGTGTGGTGTGGGTGGGGATAGCATATGTTTTCCTTTTTTGGTTTGTCACATGGGATTTGGATCTACACAGGAGCTTCAATGTTCTCAATAAGATTCTCTCGGAGCTCTGAAGCAATCTCATCGTACCACTATGCCATGTTGGTACGTTCTTTATTGTGATTCGTGATCCTACATAGATAATTGGGTCATTTACTCTTTTGCTCCTAGTTTGTGTTAGTTTTCAATTATTGCACCTTTTAAAGCAAATGAATTTACGGGGTTTAAGTTTTTATTTTTTGCATCATCATATTTTTGAAAAAGTCTAGATTTTGAACCTGTGTTTTAGTATTATTGATGTTCACTTATATGGGACTTCAATTAATGTTTGAATGATCCAATAAAAAAAAATATGATTAATGCAAGCACTTATTATATGAATTCTGAACTCGCTTTTTATAGTATGTGTAATTCTAACAAGCACTTATAATTTAGAGTGAAATGAAGAAGAGAGAAATTTATTATATTACTAATTGGTCCAACTCATGCAAAATTATTGAATCAGATTCTCACCGCTACCGTAACCTTCTCCGATTCCAAATCCATAACCATTACCACCATTTTCTCCGCCTCCTCCGCCATCATAACCTCCTTTGCCGCCGTTACCACCTAAACCCGATCCCTGTCCACTGCCGAAGCCAAATCCAAATCCTGCACCTATACCACTAAAACCACCACCTCCACCATCGTCGCCGCCGCCTCCACCTTCACTACTGCCAGCAGCTCCTCCTATAATTTGACCAAATCCTACGCCATTTTCAACAGGGATCTCAAATACTGTAGCTACTGCATCTCCCTGGAGTTTTCTAGCTGACGTGTCACGTGCAAATACTCCCAAAAGAAATAGAAAAATAAATGCCTTTGGATATTGTGTCGACACTGCATGAAAATAAAATACGTATAAATTTTTTATTTCAACGAGATTAATAACAAGTAAATTACGTGTTACCATATGTTAAAATAAATAAATATTTTAAAAACATTTATTCGTAATATTAGTTTATGAAGACAAAAAAAAAAAGGGTGAAGAATCATTACTTTTTATTGTTGGTGTCTGTATGTAGTGGAAGAAATAAAGTCAGTTTACCAGATATAATTATACACAAAGCCAATAGTTTACATTAGAGATAATATGAGCTGAAGATAATTAATTTGAGAACCAAAACTGAACATACATATTATATTTGTAACAGTAATGTTTAATGGATGAAAAAATTTATCCACTTAGTTAAAAACCTTCATAAAATTTGAATTATAACGCCCATTACCTTCCTCTTGACATTCTAAAGATTGGCCAAATTTAAAACTTTATGATAAATATGATTTTTTAAGTTGATATTTAGATGTAAATTCAACAACATAAATGATAGAATAATATATCTTTTGGTCGACCTAGTCTAATATATAAACACTTTAAAAACACGTTAAATAGCTAAGGCAAACCAAAAAATTTCATTCTCTTAACAAACTCCAGTTTCTAAATCAATTATAAATAACACTCTTTTTATAACTCAGAAAAAACTAAAAAGAGGAGAAGGAAGTGATTGTTGCATTAAATTGAAAATTTTGTAGTGTCACATTATTAAAGATGCGTTCATGAACAATGTTGATTTGCTAGGAGTTAAGAATATACAAATCAAATAGGAAAATGATATCAGCAAAGAAATTTGTGAACTTTGTTCAACAAAATGTATATTCATCATTCACGATGATACTCAAGAACTAATACCCCAAGACATGTCCAACTAATAACCCATATACTGAAGAAAGTGTACACAAATAATTTAACAACACAATTTTACAATGATAACTTGCTCAAAATTGGCACGAGGCTATAAGTGCAAGATATTGAAAAAGGCTTCGTTCGCAGCAACAAGATAAAAGAAACTGATATTCAGTGATATAAACATCAAGTAACAAGGAATGGCAAAGGATAG
This sequence comes from Solanum lycopersicum, assembly GCF_036512215.1. Classification (NCBI taxonomy): domain Eukaryota; kingdom Viridiplantae; phylum Streptophyta; class Magnoliopsida; order Solanales; family Solanaceae; genus Solanum; species Solanum lycopersicum. The sequence goes on from NC_090806.1 coordinate 69,239,764, forward strand.
GACTGCATATCGAGTTGCTCGATAGCAAAAATGTGGTTACATTCTAACCTCTATGCCTTCCTCTGACAGGTGCTCTTTCACGGCTTGAATGGGAACCTGAAATTGAGGAGACAAATTATATAAGCCTACATCAGTCAGAGCTCCACATTATGTGTACCGATATTACAACTGGGAACTTGAATTGTTGTATGTTACTATACAACGGTTGGTAGGTAGATAAGAAACAAGTTATTCATGTTGTATTCCAGAATAAATACATATTGTATGTTCAGTTTTAAACAAACACTTCCCTCCCAAGAACTCTAGTTCAACCATGTTTATGTTCATTTTTACTTTCTCGTTAGTGTGAATGAGGTGGTGGGTGATGAAAAATGAGGATGTGCTGTGGCAGGTTCTGTACTGCATCCCTTTGGTACCATACAGGCTACCTATGGCTTTGTTTAAAGCCATATATGTCACTTAAATATACACTTTTGGAAGAAATAAAAAGGCACTTTCAAGAGAGGTTAATTATGCTAACAACCGGCAGATTTTACTTCGATCAATTTAAGAAGATATATAAAACCCCTTTATATGCAAGGCTTTGCTCGTTAAACACAAACAATAGGTATCCACTTTCTCTGAAGAGGTGCATGCTGCCAGCACTCAGCAGAGACATTGGCATCTACCGTGTCTCTCATCTAACTTCTGCCAATCAATCTCTTTTGTTATCGAGCTCACAGAAACTGAACATTGATCAACTTAAAGGTACAAAAGAAGGCATCTGTTTAATGTATAGTCATGTTACCTCCTTTCTATGGAAAATTCCAGCAGCAAGGGCAGCAGAAGCATTTGTTTCTCTGAAGACCTCTGTAAAGTGTTCAACAGCTCCAGCTCCACTGCTTGCAATCACAGGAATGCTTACAGCATCTGAAACCAACTTAATTAGGTCTATATCAAATCCCTTTCCTTGACCTGAAAAGACATAAGAAGAGCAAAAATTAGGCGTTACATTGTCCACAAATACATGAAGTGGATTGTTGCCAAGAGTTAAAAAGGAACCCACAGGTTGCATGACCAATCTATTATCCTAACAAGAAGGGGGGAAAACAAAAGACTGCAAGCTTTGGAGTAGAGCTAATGGGTGAATGAAAATTCTGTCCTAATAAGGCAAAAAAAGAAGTCATATCAAGAGTGGCCAACTATGCATGTTTTGTATGGTTATATTCACAAGTACCATGGATCATACCAGGTAAGTTAAGAACAGACAGCTAACCTTAAGTATTAGGAGAAGTAGATTAAAGGGGGAAACAGAAAAATAATTACACACAAAGGAAGGTGTAATATGGCAAATACTTCTCTCATCCAATTTTACCATTTGTTAAGAGAACTTTTAAATACAATGCAAGCAGTGGGTTCAAAGATGAAACTTTCTTTAACTTTTCACATTTGAATTTCTAATACAACCAAAGCGAGTTTTGGGAATACTACATCGAAAACATCCCCAATAAAATCTTTTTGATTTCTTTGCTTCTAAAACAGCTCCCTTCTGGTGCAATGGGAACAATATCTGGACAAACAAAGCAGAAAGGACATGCAAATTCTACTGTTGCTTGGCGAATATTACAATAGAAATACCAAATTATGGCATTGACCATCTTCAGACCCATTCCAACACAACCTCGAAGGTAGAATATATATACGTCAAACTCATGAACATCGTACCATCACAATCAATGCAGTTCAGCAGTATCTCCCCAGCTCCTAATTCCTCAACAGCTTTCGCAAGCTCATAAGCTCCAATAGGGCGGCCTTCTCTCCCACCACTCACCTTGAAACATAGAATTAAATTGAACTTAGGTTGAATGTATAAAAACTATCAACCGTGAAAAACAATCTTGATATTCCATGTGACACCAATAAAAGAATGAGATTACAAGAATAACGGGTTGTAATTTATAACAAAAAAGATTCATTGCCCACCGTGCACTGGTACCATGCATATTCTTCTCCATTTGGACCTGAAACCAGTAGACACACTTCAGTTATTAATATTCCCTTCTTGCCCCATTTTATCTTGGTCAAGTGATAATGTGATTTTATGCCAAATGATTTCTCTTTCTATGAGGAAACACTGGATGCAGGTAAACTACTAAATTACTTTGGAAGAGAATATCTGAATGCAATTACCTGGGTTTCGCACTTTCACAGTCCTGAATTCCACGGCCTTGGGGTCCTTTACATACACCCTTCGAGGATCAATGCTTACAACTACTGCCTACAATATCACAACACATCCAACCAATTACAACATTTTTCTTGCACAACATGCCCACTAAATAATGAGTATGCTATTCATATAAGAAAGAAAGCAGACAAGGAAAAGCGCTTATGGATTAATATGTCTTAGTCACTCTTCATCATTGATGACTGAAGAGAAAATTGGAAACTAAGATATTCAACCTAGGATAGTGACACAACAAATGTGTTATCATTACTATCAGACATCAAGAAACTAGCATAAAGTTTAACATGGCTTTAAATCAACCTGATTTCCATAAACTCGGGAGATCTGCTCTAGACTGCTCTTTCCAGTTTTCACCTTCAAAGACAGTAAGTGAAACGATAAACAGATTGACGTTATTATAAATAAGGAAGCATTTTTAGTTGAAAATAAACAGATTAATTTCACATAGATGAGAATTACATACTCCAGATTTCAAGTATTCTTCCGCAGCATAAACAGCATCACTTCCAATAGAAATTTTGTCTGCCCCAGAACGAAAATATTCTGAAGCAACTTCCAAACTAGAGTAGTATCTGCGAAGTAAGTTTATATATCAACTAGTGAAGTCAGATCATCGTCCACAATCCCTAATTAACATTATTCAATTTTTCAACTCAGTTTTAGGCAAACAATTTGGAAGATCAAAGCATTATTGATTGAATGAATAGAATAACAAATAGCCATAAACCTGCCATTCGCATCTTTGAAGTCTCTAATACCACCTCCAACGGTTAATGGCACAAAAACATTCTCTGATGCATACCTCAATACCTAAATGGCAAATCAAGTAGAACAAACTATCACAAAACATCATCTTTATCGGGAACAATTAATCAGAATATTGAACTAAAGAACACACCTGCAACATTGGCAGATCACCCAAGGGAAAGTCTCGGAAAGCAGTAATATTTAAAAAGCTAACCTAAACCACAGAAAGCAACTAATAAGTCTAGGGTCAGGTTAGAGTAACATAAGAGTTACAGATAACTAATGCTAAGATAAACCTCATCTGCCCCATCCTTGTAATACTGTCCAGCAAGATCCACGGGCTTGCCAAGGTTTCTCACCTTCAGGAAAGACAATCATTTTTAAATAAAGGAATGTAGTGAAAAAATAGAATCAAGTAAGACATCCACATGGGTTTTTTAAAGAGTAGATGTCTACAAAATTTATGCTTTTGGTGTAACGGCGATATAGTAGATAACTTAGATCAGCTGATGGAATTTATAGGTGTTTTATAAATCAACTGATACAGCTATACAAAAGCTTGTAAGTTTTTGGATACCTCCTTGGTATCTTATCCTCAAAAGAGAAGAATTAAGTGCCTGACACCAAGAACCTTTGAGGACACAAAGCAGCTCGCTAACAAGCTTCCTCGTTATCTTTCTATTGTTCCTTCTGTTTTCATTCAGATAATTTACAAGTATGAGTCCTGAACCACTTATCACAGAGAGCCAACAGCTCTGGCAGCCTAAGAACTTACAATCTTATAGCTTCCGTTTTCTAATCTCAGAGCAATAGATTGGACAAAAAATAAGAACTAGCAATTTTTTTCCCTTTAACAGCGGAAGAATACATCCCTTTATTTTTTCGATATAAGAAAATGACAGTTTATTTTCCTCATAATCTTTTTTACATCTCTTGATGATCTCCTTTTCTAAATAAGTTCTGTCGGCTCTCAGTTTTGTCCACTTTCAACTGTCTGCAGACCAACTCCAATGTTGAACAGCCTAAAAGATTAATTTGAACTGGCAGAGCTCAAAAGGAGATGATGGTTAAACAATGACTAATGCTCACTTACCTCATTTTCTTCTGTATTCTCTCTAACATCGTATTGGTCTCCTTTGGTTACAACCAAGTCACCCTTATCATTTGTCCTCACATCAAGACATGCAATAACCTAAGTAGTCACAAAATTCACTAACTTCAGCAATACAAATAAATAAAAATTCTGAGAAATAAGTTACTACTAAGATGAATATGACCTACCCGCTTTGCAAGTTTAGAGGCATTCCCTTGGACCAGCTTCTGTCTTGCAGAAAGCTTTCATGTGTTAGATGCTTTGAACAGTTAGCTTGAGAAGTAAAGCACTAAGTCATAAGCATCATTAATACCTGCGTTCTCCCGGATTTTGGATTCAAGAACCTCCTCAATACAGAAAGGCCAACATCTGGAAACATTGTTCCACCAGTTTAAGGAGATAATGATTATAAGAAGACAAAAATTAAAGCTCAAGGGGTTGTGTGTGTATGCTTGTGTATATCACATATTTTTGTTCTTTTTCTGTGTGTGCACGCCTACACATACTCTCTCTCTTTATTTACAACTTTAATATTGTGTTTGACCATAAAGATCAAAATTAAAGAGGGTCATTTTTGTGCTCTTCAAAAATGAGAAAACAAATTTAAGTATCAATGAACGACATGCAAAAGGTTAAAAGGGCCTATAATATTGATAATGATCTTAAATTTTTTTCGGCTATATCCTTAACATATTCTCCGTTGATGTTTGGAGGACTGTGCTTACATTATGATCACTTCCATGCCCTCTATGCTACATTCATCAGATAAAACATAATTTAAATTGATCAAACATAATTAGGTTAACAAGAATTTTGTCATAATTGTTTCTTTTCTTTCATGCTTCAAAAATTTTGAGGAAATCACTGTACCACCGCTCTTCTCAGGATGAAACTGAACGGCATGGACATTTCCTCTCTGAATGGATGCTATGAAATCGTCACCATACTTGCAGGTCGATGATATCCACTCTCTATTTTCATCTGACTAAATTACGAGAAATGTTAGAATCAAGCTTCTTGCGCATGTACTAAATAAACTTAAAAATTAGAAAAAAAGAGGATGGAATCACTATCAATATATATTTACTCAATGAGAATTAGTACCGGCATTGCCCGATAAGAATGTACGAAATAGACATGTGAATTTCCAACGTCATCCAAAATTTGAGTATCTTTTGCTATTTCAAGTGCATTCCAGCCAATGTGAGGTACTCTGATCCCTTTAGAAGAGTCAAAACGTCCAACTACTCCAGGAATCAAACCAAGACCCTTTACTGATAAACGTGTTACAAAGTCAGTTTCTCAGATGAAGCGGCTATATGTTACAACGATGCATGAAATTGAGGGCAAGCAAACAGAGATATATATATTAGAGAGTAACGATCACTTGAATTTGGGGGATGGACTATGCAATGGAAATTATCATCAAAATATACTTTGGAACTGGAAAAGTGAAACCAAAGGACTCAATGTATGACATCAATAAGGTAACAATGTAAAGCTGGTAGATGGCCCAATTTCATTTCCTTTGGTATTAAAACTCTTGTAGCTACAACTGCAAGCCTTGGATCCTCATCCATGATGATATTCCAAAATACACAACCATTTTAAGTGCTAAAATGATCCTGTCTGCTCTTGCAGCATACATTAATCTCATACTTCATAAGTTAAGCATCTCGCTGCATGAGGTTCCTCTTTAAAGTTAGAAAAAAAGCCACTTCACTAGAACTCATTTAATTATCAAATGTCTAAAGCCATAAATATACTTAATGTTAATTTGTGACCTTGTCCATTTTCTTCACTTGACTCAAAAAGTAGCTGCAGTCCAAGACAAATGCCTAGGAATGGGCGATCTTGCTCAATGTAAGCACAAAGTGCTTCAGCCATTCTGCAGAACAATTATCCCCATAATTTTCAGCAAAGCCAAAAAATAATAATATGGAGTGAGAAAATAAAACAGAAGAACAAAATAGAGATGCATGAACTTTCTGTAGACATGTTCTTATCGCTGCAAAAGCTTTAACCAAAATAAATTAGTACTATGTATTTTTAACTGGTTCGTCAAATATGGTGTTGGTGTGTCTTTATTAGTACTTTTTTTGCAGAAAAAGCCGTAAATACAAAATACTGGTTGATCAATCTCAATCAAATACTATCTTTTTACATGTATATGAAGCAAGAGGTTGTATTGTCCCAAAAGCCAGAACCATGCTTAAGTTTTAAATTTCTCATATGGCGATACAGTAATTTAAATGTTTATTTACAATGAGAAGTACAGAAAAAATAAACAGTTCCATCCCTATGTGTAGTATGGATGAAAACCATACCCCTTCTTGTTTAGCACATCCATGGCAGGAGCAAAAGCACCAACCCCAGGAAAAATGAGTCGTTTTGCTTTCAAAATGTCCTGTGGTGTTTGGACCTGGAAGACGTTGAAAAAGAAAAGGTATGCAAAGAGCTTAATCAAAATGAAAAAGGTACGGAAAGAGAGTAGAGAAGAGTAGAAAAAAACTGAAAATGCATGCATACTTTCTCCATTTTGGCTTTGGCACGCTCATGTAATAAACTTTTCACACCTCCCCACAATAATTAAACATAAATTATTCCATGATTCATAAGTTAAAGCACAGAGATTGAGGTGCATGGATATACTCAAATTCTCGAAGTACATACACGCTTAAGGTTCATATGACAAAGAGCAAATTCTCGAAATACAAACACTTAAAGGTTGATATGACAAAAAGAAAATAATATATGAAGGGCAAAAAAAACTGAAAATCCATTCAGTTGTTGCTCACCAAGACACTGGGAAACAACAAGCCACGGTAATTTCAGTTCCACTACTTTATAAGAGTGCAAACTTCATTTGTATGAACATAAGAGTAACACTGAACTAAGTAAATGATGTGCATAAGGAAAACTAATTTGGTGCGATGAATACATAATACGTTCATCTTTGACTTGCATTTCTCTTAATTTCCTACAAATACACCTCAATTTTAAATACTCAAATTAGAAATAAAAGCCACAACAGCAAAAGCAGAGAAAGTACATCTTTGATGTCGAAACCGAGATATTTAATTGCATTCCTGACACTCCGCACATTGCCAGCACCATAATCAAGTAGAGTTACCACTGCAAAACAATTATAGCAACAAGCATTACAGTCTCGTAAGCTGCTTATCATCAAATTAAGCCATCATTTCACATATAATTAACAGTGTTCAAGTGTTTCTGCTCATTGATTTATAGTACTCAACATACCAGAATCATCGGCACTGGTGGCGGAAGCGCGGGCTGAGAAGCTTCTGGAAGATTTGTAGTTCAGAGGTTTCGCATTAGGCTTGTAACGCAGGAAACGAAGAGATTGAGAAGTGGAGGAATAAGATGAAAACGGTGTCGTCGTTGATGAAGCAGAAGTGAAACTGGCCGCCTCCATTTTCTCTTCTTCGAGCTTTCTGGTTCATCAGTGTAATAAAAGTATTGTGTTAATTTAGCTGGAATTCAAAGAATGGCTATTTTTTAAAACTTGACGGAACCAAAAATGAAAAGGTTCTAATTGGTAATGGATTTTGAGTCCATATTGAGAAACTTATTGATTTGGGCCTTGAGCCCATGTTTTAGAAGGCCTTGAGTGGTATTTTGTGCCTACTTGGAATATTTTTAAGAAAATGACTAGGGCTGGGCATAAACACCGAAAAATTGAAACATCGAATCGAACTGAACTTTTTTGATATTTTGGTTTTGATTTTTGATTCGGTAATCGGTATACGTTTTTGTATTTTTTGGTATTCCATTCGATTTTCTGTATGTAAATTTGTGTTATTCGGTATTTTGATTTACCAAAATATATTATATTATAATATGTATTTATATTATATTAATTATTAATGTTAATAAATATTATAATTTAAAATAAAAAATAAAAAAGTAAAAGACACTTTTTGATGTAACTATTTTTAGCCCATTAAGCTGAAAAATCAAAAATAAATTATAAATTTTTAAATTTTAAAAAGTCCACTAAGCAGGCCTATTAAAAAACTGAAATAACAAAATCGAATTGAACCGAAATAATTCGATTCGGTATTCGTACACGTCGTACAAGAACCGAAAACCTAAAAAATTGAAATTGAACCAAATTACCGAATGCTCACCCCTAAAAATGACAACTTTAATTTGGCCTCAACTAACACCTCAACTTTGAACGACGTGGACAGGTAGACACTTAAACTTATATAAACTTGAACATGTACAGACTCATACATGACATAATATGTATCAGTTTGAGTGTTGTCACGCGAAATGTCATGTAGAATGTATGTTTCTACTTGTGCACACTCAAAGATAGAACACATAAATGTTAACTAAAGTCAAATTAAAGAGCACGTTTGTTGCTTCTTTCAAATTTTATGTGCTAATTCTTGAATGTCACATTATTATGTCGTTGACTTTGAATGTGTTACTTGAATCAATGATTTATAGGAAATAACATTATTACCTTCATGAGATATGGACAAAGTTAGAGTACAAATCATCAATCTGAAATCTTCGATAGTGTGATTATATTGAATATGTGCAATGTTGTTACGATTCTTGAAAGTCATTATAATATTATATGAACGTCACTTTCTATGATATTTTAGATGAATCGAGTAATATAAAAAACAATGATTTTATATAAAAAATGATTTATTAAATTTAATGTAATAAAATACAATTTGAGTTATTATTCATTAAAGTTGAACCAAGTAAGAATTTGAAATCGAAAGCTCCAAGCTATCAAATGTGATTGGTTGGATATTCATGGTGGTTGATTTTCAAGAACTATTTTGATTGTCAAAAATGTTGGCCAAGTATTTTTCTTTCAAATATTCTGTAAAAAAAATATTTTAACATAAAAAGTATATTCACAAGTACAATACCCCAAACAACTTTTTTTTAAAAAAAAATTATTATAGAAAAGGTAGCATCACGATTCACTCCTAAGGATACAAATAAAAGTAGTTCATGATTAGAAGAATATAGAATAATATAAAATAAAATGAAAAGAGGAATATAGTCAAAATACAAATGGATAGGAAAAAATATGATAATTGAAAGAGGGTATAATCCTTACATATACTAGGTGAAGTCATTGCTTTAGTCAGGATTATGACATTAATTTATATGCTTTATTTTTCATGACCCAAGAAGAAAAAAAGGGGGGGGGGGGGATTTATTTGAATATTTTGGTACTATGTAGCATATTCTTTATAATTCCAATCTATAATCATGGGAATATGGTGACAAATTTCATGTTGTTGTTATAATTCAGCAAAGTATTGTTAATTTCCAAGACTGATCATGGTTATTGTTTAATAGTCAAGGCTAGTGGGTGACAAAATCAATGCATTTTAATTTATCTAAATTTTAATTTTTATTGAACGAATTTAACTCGAAATAACTTATCAAATATTAATCAAAATAAGTCAAGTTGCAATTTTAAACCAAACACACAAAATCAAATTTAGAAATTAGAAAGTTAAAAAAAGAAAAAAAGTTTCAATTATTTATTCAAAAAGGAAAATAAAAAGGAGGGAGATAGTGTGTTGTGACTTGTGACCCGTTATTTGATCCATTAAGCAAATTTTAATAGATCAATTTATGACCTTTTAATAAATTCTATCTAGCATAAATCTAAACATAATTCATCCATTTGACACACGTCTAATATACATAATAGAATGATGCGAAATTGAAATTGTACTAAACAAATATTTTCTTTTCAAAATTTAAAATTTATAAATTCAAAATTCTCGATTGATACATAATGATTTGATACGTTACTTGCCTCTGTATTATTTCTATTTGGTCGGTTTGTAGATAAGAAGTAGTACGTCCACAACAATATGGAGCTTGACATAACCACCCCACTAGTATGGCTTGTGGACCAACACTAATTGCACCATTTGGAAAAAGTCAAGTGTTCTTTGCCTCTTCAAAGTATGAAATAATTGTTTGGCAAATTGAGTAAAACTTAATAAACCAACCCCTATTCTTCCAAACTCCAAAAGACAAAAAAAAAAAAGAAAAATTAATGTTGCCTAATTCAAAGTGAATTTCAATGAGTTTACTATATAGTCTACGGAAGAAAATATAACTTTAATTTCTCCGTTGGCCTCATTTTTTTAATTTTTATTTTAGTTCATTTGAATTACAAATGTCTAAATTGATAATTTATACGTATTAAACAGATCTCGTGAGATAACTACATAAGTTACTAAGTTCGGTCTGTTCCTGCATGTGTGCAACACTTATATTAAAAGTTTCAATCGATTAATTTGGATGTACAACACGAAAGTATGCGCAAAGTTGCTTTGATAGCTACATGTTTCAATAGAAGTCAATTGTCTTCGCTCAAATATATTTATGTTAAAATTTCTTCTAATACACATAAAATACAGAACCTAACCAGCAAAACTAATCATGATCCGAAACACATGAACTAAATTTATTTATTTATGTTTTGCTTCCACTTTCTTTATATATGTTAATTAAATTTTGAGTATAATTACAAGCAAAATTTACTAGATATCATCGAATCTTTGATTTTAACACTGACTTCATTCCTTTGTGTATAACGCATAAAAAGAAAAACGTCTATATTATAATTTTTTCTTATACATATAATTATAATTCAAGACTTCTGATTAAGCGTGGAAGAACGATCTTATTCAATTCATCATTACACTTGGTGGTCCGTTGACTTCATTTCATATCTCTAATAAACACCTAATCTATTCAAAATAAAGAAGGTTTCAAAATGCTATGGCCCAATAGAAGAAAAACGATATAATTTTCCCCGTTGACCTCATAAGTTGCGCCCATTCACCTAATCTTATTCAAACTTTTAGAATGCTCCAAATACAATGGCCAAAAATTACTTGACTATACTTTTCCTCCAAAAAGTCCATTGTGTTCACACTCAACAGAACAATTACTACTTCAAAAAAAAAAGTCCACGCACACTGTTTCATGTTTAGAAAAGTAGAACTCATATGGTGATGTAATATCTGCTTTTTTCGTCAACGATTTATATTATTGATTTCAAATTCAGATAAAGAACAAAAGTTAGCAAGATAATTTTTTATAATATTATAGAGAACATATTTAGTGTATAATAGTGAATAGTATCGAGTGGTTTTACTTAACTTAGAAAAAGGCTAAAAAGTTAAAAATAAAGTTAAGAGACTTATAAAATATCTTTACACGACATGTACATGTAATTAAATCTAATTAATTCTAGCCTTGTGATTTACAATATTTTTCCATGTCACAAAGACACAAAGTGACAAAACTAGTACTTACTGGCATTTATCCGTTTGCCTTGTTAATGATAAATTACAATTGAGTATAATCCTACCAGTCGAGTCTACAGACTGGTTACATATTACACAAATCTTATTTCTGTCTCGTGTGGATATAGAGATTATTTTTAAAAAATTATTGAATTTAAAAAGAAGAAATATGACAACTAACGTCAAATGAGAAAATGAATACATAATTGGACCAAAAAATTTCAATCTTTTCATTTCAGAATCATTGAATTCAGATACAAAAACATCTCCAACAATCTCAGGAGAAATAATCAAATTTATACTACTATTAACCGTATGAAAAATGCTAATAATCTCATAGTTAATGCAATCAACTAAAAGAGCTTCTAAGTTCAGTGAGTCCACAATCTCATCTTCAGGAAAAATTATTGACACTGATGTATCCATATCCAACAATTCTCCAAAATCATCGATCATCTCGCAGTTTTGCTCTGAAATTATCGATTTTTCTTCTGTTTCGTTGCTTCTAACTGTCACCCAATCTTCATCCTCAATCCAATTAGGCATCAAAGAGCATGATATTCCCTCAGTACCAATCAATTGTCTGATCCTATCTGCAGCAGAATCAATGGTGTTGGTTGACTCGAATGAAGACGATTCCATCACCTCGAACGAATTCCAAAACCCCTGATCCAAAATGCTTGTAGGAGAATCCCTCTTCAATTCTTCAAATTTCCATGAATTTGTCTCTACAGATTGCAAAAACGGATGTTGAAGAAGTTGTTTAGCAGTCCAACGCTGGTTCGGGCATTTCATCAAGCATTTACCGAGAAATTCTGTGGCATCCTTTGACATATTGTTTGGGAATTGTGGCATATCCCCTGAATAACCAATTCTATACAGAGCAGAAACAGGATCATTGATCTCACACCAAGGAACTAATCCTGTAGCCATCTCAATAATTGTACAACCAAAAGCCCAAATATCAGCCGCAAATCCTTGTTCTTCGCTTCGAGCAACTTCAGGTGCCATAAAAGCCGGTGTACCGGAAAATCCAGAATTTTTTCCATCTTTCATCAATTTCGCACATCCCAAATCAGCAATTTTAACATTCCCATTTTCACAAATCAAAATGTTCTGCCCTTTCACATCACAATGCACAATCCCAATGGAGTGAAGATAATCCAATCCCTGTAAGATTTGTTGAGCGTATAATTTGATCATACATTCATTCAACGAACCTCCTTGTCTCTTAATCAAATCAGAAAGAGTTCCACCTTGTACATACTCCATAAACATATTATAAACTTGTTCATTTTGTTCAAAACCGAAGCACTTAACTAAAAACGGGGAATTCAACTGAGAAACAAGAGAATACTCTCTTTGCAAACAAGATTGTTCAGTAGATTTAACAGCAAAGACTACTCCAGAAGAATCGGTAGCGAGTGAAACAGTGGCCGAAGAGCCACGGCCAATTATCGGACCACGAATCCACTCCATTGAATCGATTGACTCAGCTCAATTGATACTTTGATAGTATAGAAAAATGGAAGAGAAGTTTAGGTATATGAACTCAACTTTAGGCAAATTTGTTATATATAATGAAAGAAAAGTATATGCTTTGTGGTGATATTTATATGGTGGAAAATATTTTGCCTACAAATGCAGCTAAGTAGTTAATGGCTATTGAGTGGAGTTGGGGTCTTTTATAAGTAGGTGAAGTGTACAAAGAATCTTCATTGTATTTGAACCAATGACAGCAATGTATTTGCTTTTGTGTACTTTTCACTATAAAAGTCTTTTCCTTCTTTTGTAACCGGAAGATTAGAGTATAAATTTAAAATTTATGAATTTCACATAATTATCAGAATAATATGCACGTTTATTAAAATTATTGAATTCAGTCGAGTTTACAAGCTTTACGCCTTGCGTGTAGCATCTAAGGATATAGTAACGAAACAAATTAAAAATCATAAAATTTCTAGTTATTTTCAAGCGAAGATAAAAGATTTTTTTATAGTATTTCTTTTTTTATTTCAATTTATAACGTTCAGTTTAATTTTTAGTTAGTTGTCAAAAGAATAAATTTGATTTTAAAATTCGCATTTTATCCTAGTGAAATGATTTATAATTAAAATTAAAAGTTTTTTTTTAGATTATGTAGCAAATCAAACTACATCATATCAATTAAAATAAAGCAATTAAATAATTTTTTTGACACATATAAGTGATGATTAATACAATTACTCTTTATCTACATATCAATTAAAAACAATAAATATTGATAAAATTAATCAAAATACATTCAAATTATCGGTATAAAATTTCCTGCCTTTGTAATTTTGCCTCTTCATTCTTAGTTAGAGGCAAGAAAAAAACTAAGTGAAGAGTGAACCACGTGTTGGAAGGAAGAACAGTTGACAGCTTTGGCCGACTGCGGACTGCTGAGCGACGTTAGCTATAATATGAATTGTGGTTCATTAGTGAGAGTATTCTAATTCTTAATTAGAAGTTTTGAGTTTGAATTTCTGAATATGAAAAAAATTATATTTGAAATATTATTTTAAGTTGTCTCTATAATATGCAATTGGGATTTAATCAAAGCTTTAATTTGAACCTCAGACGTCGAAAAATTAAAAAAAAAAGGCGTCCACGTGAAGACACGTATCACCGCTATCGTAAAATCATATTTCTCTGCTTTCCACTTCACATTGCGGCGCGTTTTACTGTTTGCGCAAGGGACCGCGCTTTTAAATCTTTACCGAGTAAAGTCCTATACTAATTAATATGGGGAGCCTTTAACTTTATTTTATTCTATGTGAAAGCTATTATTAGTTCAAAAGAGTTAAATAACTAATAATTACTTTCCGTCCCTTCTGTTTTATATTATAAGTCATTTTTTTTATTTGTATTTATATTAAGAAATAAGATGATTTTATTTTTATGTCCTTATTTAATAGTTGCATATGTTTTAAGATTAGGCGAAGTAAATATGCTTCAAGATTAATTGATAGAGACATGATGAATAAAAATTATAGTACATAATTATTTTAATTATTTCTAATATTTTTAATATATTTATGTTTAATAATAACTTTGATTTTAAATGCTCGTTTTTCATTTATTGAAATAATTATAATCATAATACATAATTTTGGTTTTTCTCAAATCATTAATTTTAGTAAAAGGTTTTTTACAAAAAAATTATAGTAAGTTGAATTATATCGCATAAATTGTGATAAAAATAATAATTTTTAAATATTATTAGTTATATGGGATTGTAAATAGTTTTTAATATAATTTATAAATCTGTATATTTTTATATAATAGACATAAATAATAATATCTAAATTCACTTTAAGATAATTGTATTGACTTCTTGTACTTAAAATCTCTTCACTTAATTAAGAAGAAAGAAATAGCTTGGCCAATTTTTCAAGAAGCAAAAGTTGAGATATTTGACAATATAAATATCTTTGAATAGTGGCAGAAGCTTGAAGAAGTAATTTCACTTTTTGTAAGTTTGGCAAAGTAAAATTGACTATTTTAATATTAATGAGGGTGTTTTTCCAATTAATCAAAATTCAAAATTACACTTTTTAGAAGTATTAGTTTTTTTTCAAAACATTTTTGACAAGATATATTTTTAAAAATTTAATCAAACAGATTATAAATCGAATTCGAAAAAGGTCAATTCAAGTCTAAGGAAGACTCAGCAAGTCTTTGCGCGATTGCAGTTTTTTCAATGTGCTTACAAATGTGAAACTAAGAATAAAATGGTATGTTCACATGATCAATATTTTATCATAGACTAAACAAACTTTTATTTAAAAGTTTAAAGTAAAACTAACTATGAAGTAAAGTCTTCATGAGAATTTTATTTTGTAATTAAATGTTAATACAAAGTCAATTCATCATATTTAATTCTAGGCCAAGTCTTGTGCATTCACATTACCGTCATAATGCCTTAAGCCTGCCGTCAATTTCGTAAAATGAACACACATTTCCCCTTCATTTTTCATGTTTTTACTTTTTTGTTAACTAGGGAAATATTGTGAGTAACTGATAAAATTATTGTTATGTAATGTGGTTTAATTTGTGAAAGCAATTTTTTATAGAAAAATTTGTGTATAATTTTCAAATTTTGATTCTCTCCTGAATCTCATGCATAACGAGAGTTTTAATACACTGAATTCATTATTTTCTTAATCATACTTTCTTCGTCCCATTTTACATGTCATCTTTCGAATTTCAAGAGTCAAACATTTTGAATCATCAACTATTATAATTCATGATACTTTTTACGTAATTTATAAATATATAAATTTTATTTTAAAAATTGAAAATTTCATATAGCAAATTTAAACTATTTAACTCTTAAAATATAAAATATGTCATATAAATTGAAACAAAGAAAATATAATTTAAGCCTTTAAAAACTATATTCTTATGGAACGAAGGACTCAACAGTCAACACGAAGACGGTCGAATTTTTAATTTCCAGTATGACTTGCCATATTTTTTATTTTCAATAAAATTCAATAAGAAACTAAATAAGAAGTGTTGGAGATTTAGCATTTTAATATTAAAAATGTTATATTAAAGGTTTTGACTTAGTTAGGATATATATATATATATATATTATTCAGTGTATGCTATTTAAATTAAGTTCGATTAAATTTGAATTCGTATGAAAAAAATTCTCATTTGAATAAAACACTCCCTAATTACAAAAACGAAATTAAAGAACACTTATCACCCTATCAAAACTCTTGTCGGGTGAATATACAAGTACCTTTTGCATATTAATAAACCTATAAATAAAGTTGAAGGGGTATATGATACATTTAATCTTACTAAAAAAAAAATGCTAGCGTCATTGACGCATGAAAGTATAGCAGCTATACATTTAAATATTAAAAACCGTAGACTTCCTTTTTAATTCTTCAATTGTACATAAAATAAATTAGGAGAGGGACGATTTATATAATATAAAAATTAAAGTCAAACATATAAATGTATTATGTGTGTGATACTTAACGCAATCGCAAAATTATAAGTTTTGGTATAAAGTCAAAATTAAGCATCCATTTGATATTACGAGTGACAAAATATTTTTGTATATTAGAAAGAAGTACGAGTGTATATATTTATTAAATGATCATTGACCTATTGAAAATAAATGAACAAAATAAACTTACTTTCTTTTTTTTTATATAATATTTAAAAAATTATTTAATCTTTTGTTATTTCATCCGAACTGAAATTTATATATTTAATCACTTTGTAATGACATGACATATATTCTTTTAAGTATAAATAAATAAAAATATTAAACTGAATTTATTTTAATCAAAACAAAATTCTATTTCATTTGATCAAATACATGTTCTAATTTATTTATTACTTTTTTTTTTGTATTTTTATCAAAAGTCCTTTAACTTTTATATTTTTGAAACCTATTTTTTCTAAACAAAATGTTTTCCAATCATGACCTACATTTCTATCACATTCGAGGAAGGGATGATAATTGTGATGAGCATATTTAATTTTTGGTCAAAAATATTGTATATCGTGTCTTATAAGTAGAGCTTAATTAGGGATTCATCTGAATCATCTATAACAAAAAGATTATAATATTTATATATGATATCGAATTTTCTTCTACTAGTTACAATATGTTCATTTTTTTAAATTTTAAATCTCAGTAAAATTTTTGACTTCGTCATTTCGAAGGATTAAATAGAGAAGTAAACGACATATATTACATATTTTGTGTGCGCCAACCTGACGTATCGTATAGCTCAGCCAAGAAAAAAGAATCCACACAACACGATTAAAATTTAAAGCATTTAATTCCTTATCGTTTTGGTCGAACTACCACCACTTTTTTTTTTAGAAAAAATAATGAATATTGTTGTACACTAGTTTGGTAATTTAGGTAAAAAGCTACAAGAGGAAAAATTAAAAGCCAATTTAACGGCTGCCAAGTTGGTACAACAAACTTCTTTTTTTCATCTTTACTTATTAAAGTTAGATTCCACAACCTCATAACAACAGTTAAGCATAGCCGCCCACAACTGCCCTCCAAGACAACATCTGACGGACCTAGTAAGGATTTAGGGATTTATCTGAATTATCTTTAACGAAAATCATATTGATTATATATGATTGAAATGATTTTTTTACGTGAATATGCATTATGTATTTCGTATGTATAGGTTTGATGGTAATATTAGCCCAACTCATATTGGATTTAAATGAGTCTAGAAATAAAAGTTATTACACAAATTGAGATTGGAGGAATATTTATTAAATTGTATCTTAGTTTTACATAATAATGTGTTGTGGAGTGAGGAATGCATATTCTTCTTGTTGATAAAACACAAATTAATAGATATTTGTGACGAATATGATACAACACATGTAAAATTTGAATAAATGCTAGTTGATAATTAACGTTTAAAGTATAGGCAAACGTGAGAGTACTTGTTTTTGGTGACTTAATTTGTGTCATTATTCATTACATGTATAAATTATGATTATAGTACTTATAGGAGAGAAATAAAGCAAAAAAAAATTAAAGGACGTAACTTTTCATAACTTTTGCAAAGTATAACATGTTTGATCAAGTGTTTAAATAATTATTTAAATTTTATCACACGAAACAATACATATTTTTAAAATTTAATTAATTAAACTCAATTTATTACGTCATCTTCAAAAGTATTTTTACCAAAATCACTTATGACAAAAGATATTATTACAAACAAACATATTTTGAAAGCTCCACCAAAAGGACCAAATTAGTAATCACTTACGTTAGGTACAATATTTATGAATTCAACTAACTTATTGTATAACAAACTAAAAACTCTAATCATAATTTAAGAATCTTTCGCAACCCTTTTAAATATATCTTGAATAAATGACATTAAATATTACCGTAGCATATATCAGCCAAAATCTTCTGACATTTGCCAAAATACAGATTCACGTATTGTAAGATTCGTTTTCAAAAATAATACTCTCGCCAATTCTTATTATCATCGCAAATTCAAACTCTAAGTACCTCTAATTAATAATAGAAAAATTTGAACTATTTCATCGCGCTTACGTATAAATCAAGTATATAGTGATATTAACAATACATGAGATCCAATATTGTATAGCAATAAATAATTTTACTAATATAGAGAAAATTCTATTAGAAGTGCCACTATCGAATGAATCCTGAAAAACACGTTTCAAATTTATTTAGAGTTCTAATTCAAACTCTAAATATCGAGCAAAAAATTAAAAAAAAAAAAAAACTCACTAGTAAGATGTATGACACGCAGTAGAACGTGGGCGGTGGGCACTATTACTCGGCAGCACATTAATTTCGAGTGAGAATGTAAGGCGCAAGCGAAGCCAATGAGGCCAAAACAGCTTTGATTTACACCTTTTATCATCATGCCCATTCCCCCTCTTGCTGACCAAAAAATTAAAAAAAGAAAAAACTGTGTGCCCAGGTTTCACAGCTGTGACACGTTTTTTTTTTAAAAAAAAGATCCTTTGGGTAACAAAAAATCACTTGTACCCGGGCACTGTCATGATCGTGCACTCGACGAAAGAGCTTTACAAGTGACATTGTCCTTCTTCACTCACGTGATATTGCATGCAGCGGTGAATATGTATCCGGGCCCTGTACACACCGCCTGTCACACCCTGGGAATTGGTTTCGTCCGAAACATCGGACCATACATTTTGGTACATCCTAAAGTTATGTAACCGACTGATGCATCATATAAAGTGATGTATTTAATCTATACATCACGTAAAGTGGTGTATCCGACTGATATATCACGTAAAGTAGAAATATTTTTATATTTTTTTCAAATAATAATTTTTTTTTAAAAATATAGTAAAATAAATTGCATATTTAGGTATTTATTTCTAAAAACATCGTAGACTAAATTTAATGCTTAGTTAAATACTGTTATTAATGATAACTACTTAAAATTACTTATATCTTTTTAAAAATTTCATATTCAGTCAAATATCGTCACGACCAGAGTATTTTGTAAAGAAATGTGAGTGTATATTCTTGGGGATAACGCTATCCAGCTACAATGTTCTTTTGCTCCACAATGAGTGGGTATATATATATATTACACACTCATTTTCCCTTTTTTAATTCATACAGCCGCTGGCTTTGCTTTAATCACACTCTACCCCTTCTATTTTGTTCGTTTATTTTTATTTGTTTAATATTAATTTTATCTTTTTTAATATTAATTTTACTATATTATAATTTATAATAAGAATAAATTAAAAATTATATAATAAATTATTTAACTTTCGAACTTACGAGTAAAAATATACACAAGGAGTCCTATTTTATTTTCTGATTCTGTTTTCTTCTTTTTATCAGAAAAAAAGATATGGTAATATCTTTTATTTATTTTCGTATTTATAACTTTAAAAGGCTTTTATCGTGGCTTGTTGGCGGCCACATACAACTATTTATGAATATTGAACAAGCTAACTGCCTAAATGTATGATCTACATAAAAAATAAATACCATGTTTATTGGCCTATTGTCTATATGTCACGATGCTAAAATAAAAGTTTTAAAGAATTCTTCTCATATTATCACATTTTCCCCACTTCTTTATTTAGAGAATCACGTTTCTATCTTTTGTATATTTGTTACATATACATTTCTTGCAAGAGATTATCTAAATCAAGATTTCTGTTTAAGAAAGCTTAATGCCCATATTCATAAGTCACGGTTTGAGTCCAGCACACTTCTAGTAGTTAGGTTCGATTTTAGGCTAAACGAAACATGCCAAGGGCCTCGAATAATGGCTAAAAAGAAATGTGCTAGGACATCGAACTATGACTAAAAGACTCCGAAAATCCTCAAAATCACACGCTCTTTAGAGCTTTTGTTTGTTAATTTGTTTATGGGCCTTATGCTTGGGCTGTGGTGTGAACAATGGGCCCATTATAGTTAAGTAGTACATCTTCATTGGGGTACTGGAAATCCAAGTTTGTTCTGAGTCCATTATGTATTTTATTGTAGTCAAAGCTGGGCTAAAATTGACCAGGAGCCTTGCATATAGTCGATCTTGAACTTTTGATCTTTGGTTCTCTTGAAGCCGAAATTTTAAGTATAACAATTTTTAACTTTTGACTTGGAAACATTACAAATCATGAATATAAAAATGTCAGTCAAGACATTATAAATATTATAATATCATATTGTGGCAATATGATGAGTAGCAATTGGGTGACACATTGACGTAACTCAAAATCTTTTAAATTTTGTCACATCAATGTAACATATGTTTATCTTTTAAAATAATTGTCATTTTTTTGTGTTTGCTATTTTAGAATTTAACGAAACGTCCTCAGTATTTATGATTAAATCTTTTATTTCCTTATTATTTCTATAAAATCTAACGAATATAAATTATTATACACGTGATAAAGACTAAAAAAGTTATTTTTTCAGAACTTAAAGGACCAAAACTGTTCAATCCAATACATAAAGGACTAATGTTAACTTATCATAAAACATGAGGAACCATTTTTGTAATTTCTCCCCCATTTACGTCCGTCCCAGTAGCCGTTTACAGAATTTGGCTACAGTACCCGCCTCTTATCACTAAGGCGAAAAAAAAAGAAAAAAGCACCAGTTCATCTTCTTCACTCCTTAGTTCAATAGAGAGAAATTAGCATCAACAATGCTCTCTCTGTCGGATTCACTTCGAATTTCTTCACCTTTAAGCGATTCTCGTCTGAGCTTTCTATCGCAAACTGGAAGCAGAACCAGTTGCCAGTTTAAATTTGTTCGCAGCCGGCGGGCTCGAGTTTCGAGGTGTAGATGCTCGGCAACCGAGGGACCGACGCCGAAACGGCGGAAGCAAATACCGGAGAAGTACAAGCAGTCGGAGGAGGAGAAAGGAATCGATCCTGTTGGATTTCTCAGCAAATACGGCATTACTCACAAAGCTTTCGCTCAATTTCTTCGTGAAAGGTGATTTTACATTGCCTTAAATTGTGTTATGTACTGTGTATTGTTATGCTCTTAAAGAGGGAGAGAGATGAGAATTCTATGAGTATTCATAATTCAAAATATCTCTTATTACAATTTGAGCTACTTATACAGTGGTCATTTGCACTGAATTTGATGAAATAAACTAAAATGACTAAAAGTTTTGAACATAAATTAGCTGCTATAACTTCACAACTAGATTCAATATGGACTAACATATGCCTCCTTCTAGAAAATGTCCTTGTCCTAAAGGACGGTAACTGTGAGCGATCAACTGTCGTTAGAGTTTGAATAGGAATTCTACACAATCAGCAATTATAAGAGTTTGTAATATTTTCCTTAGTTCTTCATGCAGTAGGAGTTGTTGTACCCTGTGAACAAATGGACCTTGGCTTTTACTCAGCTCAAAAAGGCCAAAAGCCAGCTTAGCTCATGAGGGGAGACTTTCAGTATTGAACTGAGAACAACACCTGTAACTTCACAGAACAGAACTAACAGTATTAAATTGAGAATAACTCCGATAATTTCACAACTGATTTTTGTCAATATTCCAACTGTTTCACTCTTCCTATTTTGCACATGATATATTTCTATGATTTTCTTTTTGACTTTCTGGAAGCCTCGTTAAGAGAATATTACTGAGCAGCAACTATTTTGAGTATCCTTGGACTGTTCCCCCTGTTTGATTTTTGAATCATTTGATATGCAACATTTTCAGGGTGTTTCATTCTTTTACCATTCTGTTTTGCAGATATAAATCATTGAAGGACTTGAAGGATGAAATATTGACTCGTCATTTCAGTCTCAAGGAGATGTCTACTGGGTTAGTTTGTGCGCAAATTTCTTTTGTCGACACCTGCGTTCCTCTCTCCTCTTTGTCTTTGTGACCGAGTATCATTGTGTAACTATTTGCTAATAGTATCATATAATGCATCTTGATTAGCTTTGACTGATTCTAGATGTCTATTTTACAGGTATGAATTAATGGGTATGCATCGCAACGTGCAACATCGAGTGGATTTCTTGGAATGGGCTCCAGGTTCAAATCCATACATGATTTTGTCATCTTAATATGTTTTTTTATATATATCAGAATTTATCTTCTAAATGTGTTTTAGTATATCAGAAATTTATCTTCTTAATGTTAATTTCTTTGTATAAATTCACGCTCCATTATGATATGACCATTTGGTGCTTATTTTTAGTGACATTAGCAATTGTGCAAATACTTAATATATAAACTCCATCAACGTTTCAAACTTCATCCATCCACTACATGACATTTTGAAAGTGGCTCACTATTTGGTATCTTCTGATTTTTATTATCGCCTTAAAAGTTCTCTATCCATCCAATTCACTTAGTTTCACGGTAGGACTATGGTGAGGTATCTCTGTGGAAAAAGACTTGATAATATATTGATTTTTAATTCCAACTCTGAGGTTTTATGCAAGTTAATGTAACTCTTTGTGTATCGTAAGTTGTGTGACACAATTGGATGGGATGGAGGAGTGGATTTAGCACTTGATGGGCAGCAATCGTTTCTTTGTTTTTATTTCCTTTTATAGTTTTGAATACAAGTGTCAATATGTTGCAACAGGTGCTCGCTACTGTGCTCTGATTGGTGACTTCAATGGGTGGTCAACAACTCGTAACTGTGCCAGAGAGGGTCATTTTGGTCATGACGATTATGGGTATTGGTTTATTATTCTTGAAGATAAATTACGTGAAGGAGAAGAACCGGATAAATTGTATTTTCAACAGTACAATTATGCGGATGACTATGATAAAGGTGACACGGGTATTACCATCGAGGAAATCTTTAAAAAAGCAAATGATGAGTATTGGGAACCTGGAGAAGATCGCTTCATTAAATCACGTTATGAGGTGGCAGCAAAGTTATATGAGGAAATGTTCGGACCAAATGGGCCTCAAACAGAAGAGGAACTAGAAGCAATGCCTGATGCAGCTACACGATACAAAACTTGGAAAGAGCAACAAAAAATCGATCCAGCAAGCAATTTGCCGTCGTATGATGTGGTAGATAGTGGAAAAGAATATGATATTTATAATATTATAGGTGATCCTGAATCGTTTAAGAAATTTCGCATGAAACAGCCTCCTATTGCTTACTGGTTAGAAACTAAAAAGGGAAGGAAAGGCTGGTTACAGAAATATATGCCTGCCTTACCTCATGGAAGCAAATACAGGGTGTATTTTAACACACCAAATGGGCCTCTTGAACGAGTTCCTGCATGGGCCAATTTTGTCATTCCAGGTAAACAAGCACTGCTTACTGGGATTTACATACTGTTTTACATCCATAACTGGTTAATATGCTATTAGATGAGATATAACAAGAAGAAGCATGGAAGCATCTAGAATTATGAATATTTTTCTTTGGTGTATTCAGTTTGTCTGCCTTAATGATCTGTCAGTGACATTCATAAATGTATGCGTATTTACAGGCTTTGGATTTGATAATTGCATTCAGATATGACAAGTTACAACACACACGCACACGTATAAATAAGTACGTGCTTATAATTTTTTGTCAATGGTGTCTAGGCTAGCTTCCACGCATATTCACTAAAACACTGAGTATGTATTATCTCTCAGTCTCTTACCAATATATGTATTGGTGAACTCTGTCCAGTAAAACTTAGACTGACAAGAAGAAATCACAAAGTTTTATTTGTATCCACTGGGGATTTGAACGTTGATTCCCATAATTAATTCCAGTGACATTGACTGTTAGGCCACACATTTGGGTGTGCAACAAGCTACAATATGTGTTGTGTTTATTATGGTTTATCCATAACTAGTGCATGTATTTTGGCATGCTTACACCTCTCTTTTTTTTCGAATTCCTGTTCATATACCCCAATTAATAATTTGCTGTTAAGAAAGCTTGAGTAGCGCACGGAGCATTAAGATGTTAGATGTTCGATCTAACAACCCCTAACCTAGTTGGTGGTAAATGTTTGTTCATCAAGTATCATTTAGATTGAATGGGAAAAGGTAGACCACTTTGACTTGAAGTGGTGGAGTGGTAAGTGGCATAAATTCTAGATGTATATAATTTACCTTAGGTTTGTGAATATATAAACTGATGCATCATATGAAATTTTATCTAGGTGAAAAAAGAAATTAGTCTTATCTGTGAAGGGAGGAAGGGGTCAGCAATCATTGCATGAATAGAGAGAGAGGGAGAGAGGGGGGAGGAAGGGGGGGGGGGGGAGAGAGAGAGAGAGAGAGAGAGATTAAAGTCGAGAATTGGAAATAGCGCCACAACTATGGCCTGAAAGCACAACACGAATGACAAGCACATGTTTTCTGTTTTTCCTTCCCCTTCCTACACAACAAACCGTAATCTGCGTCTGTCTGAAAGTGCATGAATCTCGATTAGAGGCATGAACTTAAGGAGCTAACTTAAGCTTGGTTGATAGTCTTTCCGGTATTAGCTGGTTCCATGATCTAGGAAATCAATCTAATCTCTCATTTGGTCAAAAGCAGTATGGGGGAGAGGGAGGGGCCTCCATAATTGACTTGTGCGTTGTGATTAGCATTTTGAGTAGATAATTCTAAATTGAATCTCCATGCCCGCTGTAAAAGAGATGCAGTACACAATCATATCATTGCTGTTGGTTTCATTTCTTATTTCCTTAGCTACTGTAGTCCTTCTCCTGATGTTGCTGAACTCCTTTACTCATTTGCAGATGCAGACGGGATGCAAGCATTAGCAGTCCATTGGGAACCACCTCCTGAATATGCTTATAAATGGAAATACAAGCTACCAGTCAAGCCTAAGTCTTTGCGAATATATGAATGTCATGTTGGCATCTCTGGCCAGGAACCAAAAATTTCCTCTTTCAGTGATTTTATTAGCAAGGTGACTACATTGTACTTTGTCTTACAATTTGTGTTGACATCAAAACTTTTTAACTTTCACTCTTCGAAATCTTGTTAAGTAGAAATATGATTGTCTTCCAGTCTTTGGTTTAGGTTGTTCTATCTGAACTTGATCCATATCATTTAAAAATAAAGGCCTGTTTTATCATAAACATTTCTGTGTTATGCTGAAAGGTTGTTTTTCTTTTCTGTTATGTTTTTACATTTGTATGGATAAAGAATTTTTACCACTTATCCTTTTTTGTATTTGCAAGTTGACTTCATTTAATATTTCTTTTGTCATTCCAGGTCCTTCCTCATGTAAAAGAAGCTGGATACAATGCAATACAAATTATTGGAGTTGTTGAGCACAAGGATTATTTCACTGTTGGATATAGAGTGAGTTAGAATTAGTTTCTCCTCAATTTTCTATCTCTGAAAGCTACATAAGATACATTCTCAAAATTGGACTTTTGTGCTTCCTACTGTAAAAAAGTGAGCCATGTAATTAGACTTTCACCTTACTTACTTTGGGGTTTATTACATGGTCAACAAGGCTTGAACTTGGTGACAGGCGATAATGCCCCTGTGTTCAATTACTATATGAAATATACCAGATGCATAATATAATCTGACCTTTTTTTTTTTAATCAATTTTCGAGTCTGGTAAAATTAACAGATTGTGAATTCATGATTCCTGCATGATCAGAGTGTAAATTGAACAATTTTAGTTGACCAATTGTCCGGTTATACATTTGAAATATTGCATCTTCATTTCCCCCCACTCTTTTTAGATATTAGGATAGCGTATTGGGCAACTACTTATAACCTTTTTATATAGATTTGGAACATGCTCAGCCTTTGTGATTTATAGTTTCTTTTTGATTAGGATGATTTATAGCTTCTTCCTCACCATCGATATGATTTCACCATCTTTTTCCTATACAGGTGACCAACTTTTATGCTGTTAGTAGCCGTTATGGCACACCGGATGACTTCAAGCGCTTGGTTGATGAAGCACACGGTAATCCTTGACGTTTGACCTGGGCAAATATGGTTTACGTCCTGCTATGCTGTTAGTGACTACTTATATTGCATATTATTTGCTTTCTCTTTCGTTTTAATTTTCTGATAACCATACTCTCTATGGTTGTGATAGAGGTGTCATTTTCTGATAACTAGCTATTCTTTAATATTATTCTTTCACATGGTACAATCAATATCTTCATGCCGAGCATGAATCTTTTTTGCAAAATCTAAAATGCTGGTTTCTTTTTACAAAATATAAACTTATGGGTATGAAAAAAAATTGAAATCATGATTTTAGAATCCCAAGTGTTTCTTTTTTTGAGAATTTGGGATATGAAGTCATGATTTCAAATCATGATCCCAAATCGCATGTCCAAAAATCATGACTTAAATTCGCGTGTCCAATCACAAGCAAAGCCAGTCCAAGAAAACATAACTACAGATTATGCAGATCCCTGATTGTATCTAAAATTGCATGAACATGTAAACCAGGTTGCACCAAAAAGCAAGCAAAATAAGACATCTTTGTTTTAGACTAATGTAATTTTCTCCCACGGCCTTCATAATTCTATCATTTCTTTCAAGCCAAACAGTCCACCAAATGGCTTGAGGGATGGTATTTTAAGTCTTTTGTATATTTCTCCAACGGCCTTCACCCCAGCAATTCGTTCACATTAACTTTCTGTCAGGTTCATTTGGAAGCTATATTTGCTTATGCATTCCATTTGTATTCTTGAACTTAGAGGATGTTAATTCATTACTGGATAATTCAATAAACCAAAACATTTATGCCGCTGTCTGCAGATTGCTCAACCTGAATAAAAAGAACTGAACGAGTTTTATCCTATCAAGTCCTTGCAGCTAGTTGCCATAAGCTAAGGCCTTTCTCTTCTTCTGAACCTACCCACCTTCCAACACTTGCTTCGTTGGAAGCACAAAACAGTGTTTACTTGCCAAGCAAAGCAGGAGCCTTGTGAAGTGTGAACATATTTTATAATTTTTGGTAATCACATGTATTGACAGAATAGTCCTGTCAACTAGAGGATGCTATCTTGTGAGCCTTAAAATTATTCTAAGACATGTCTCATTCACAATTCCAAGAAACATCTAAAAGCCTTGTTGATAGCTTTAAATTCCTTTTTTTAAAGGCAAATACTGGTGTTTCAGACACAGCATTCCTTCTCTAAAAAAGAAAACGAAAAAGAAAGATGCAAGACACAACATGTCAACTTGGGTTTTTCAAATTAAGAAAAGATTTTTCAAGACCCTCTCCAGTCTCCAGGTTATGCCTCTTCTTGCCTTTAACCTGTGAGTGCTTGTAATAATTATAGACATTGTCATATTACATTTATGAACATTTTGGATAGCTTTGTGATACAATTCCTTGTTATGATTTCTCTTTACCCGTATTGGTTTTACTAACCGTGTTCTGTTTTGTAGGGCTTGGACTACTTGTCTTTTTGGAGATTGTGCACTCTTATGCAGCAGCAGATGAAATGGTTGGCTTATCTCTTTTTGATGGAACAAATGATTGCTATTTCCACACCGGTATAGTCTTCAAGAGAGTGTTTAGAAGCACTTCACTCCCTGATTAATTTTCATTTGTTACATTACAAAATCACACTGTGTTCCCTGATGCATGTGTCATTTGTGACTTATAGTTCTGGGATTCGCCAACCAATTTGCTTACATTGCTGTTATACTAGTATCTAACTTGGAACTACTAGTATTACACAACAAAAATGACTGCTGGCTCGGCCTACACCTGCTACACGTGCTTATGTTTGTTTGTCAATTTACCTTAATAATAGAGTAAATTATTGTCATATACAAAATGTATAAGCACAAATGAGAGGTAGTGGAATATTCCATGAAAGGTTAACCTTGTTCCTTTTCTAATTTGTTTTCCTCATTTACCGTTTCTATATTTATGCAAAATACTCTATATGTTTATGCAAACAACAAGTATTTCTATTGTACATGGCCATAAAAATATAAACTTCATATCAAGCTTGGTCAGGAGAGAACATAACAAGAGAGGATTGTCAGGTTTGGGGAGAATTCTAACTTGAAGCAAGTCAGACACCATTTTCACTGTTATTGTACTAGTAAATCTAATATACTATTTTTGTTGCATTTTTTCTATGTTGATGGAAGTTCTAATTAGGTGGAGTTCTCTTCAGTAACTTGGTAAAAGAACTGTATCTGATTTAATGTTTTCAGTACTTCTATATCATATGATTTCCTTTTGGATCCTGAGTTCTGTATTTACCGCATAACAAGGTAAACGTGGACACCACAAATTCTGGGGCACACGGATGTTCAAATATGGAGATCTTGATGTCCTGCACTTTCTTCTTTCAAATCTGAACTGGTGAGTTTATTGTTATATGGTTTCCATCCTATGCATGCTATTCTCTCAGTTTCATTGCTAGTTTTAAGTTTTGTTAGAAGTCGAAGGTTTGGCACCTGATAAATGTTGCTGGTTGTGCAATAAATGCACCACCATCGTTTAATTATTAAGTTCATGCTATATTTTATTGTACTTTACACCTATATGTAGGTTTATGTTGTAGTTCATTTGTATCAAGTGGGAAATACAAAATAAGTCCTCCCTCAATTTCACAATGTATCAGAGTAGATTCACTCTTGGTAAAATTCTAAATTGCTTCTGCTCACTGGCATGCGTCCTCTTGCCTCTTTCCCAGATGAAGCCCATTTTTATTTATCAAAGTGAAATTGTAGACACTTGTCCTCTCCATCCCTTTCACATGTTCTGTTCAATGATCCTCATTCGTGTCACATTAAGCTAGAACAGGAACCACTCCTCTCAAAGAAGCTCCATTGTCCCCCAGCCCCCCCGGTAGAAAAGAAAAAGAAGAAAGAAAATTTTGCTTTAAGTAAGCAGAGATGAGAGATTTGGCACCTTGTGAAGAAAATTTGTAAGCTGAGAATTCATCTACCAACCTAGTGGATGTGAACCTGTTTGTCAACAGTAAGTCTGTTAGAGTGTCATCGCCTTTTTGATGTTTTTTTCTTGAGATGGCAACAACTTGTATTAAAATTAAAAGAGACTGTGAAGCCATAATTACAGAGTGTGAACTAACAGTAAGCTAGGCAAAAATTATATTGCACTACAGAGGCTCTAAAACTTGCATTAGGGCCTCAGTGTCACCTATGTACGTTTGTTTACACCAAAAATTAAAAAGCACAATACAATTTAGCTTTATCTTCTGGATTGAGTCTCTCTTTCCTGCAAAACATCTAAGATTTCTTTCCCTCCAGATTGTCCACCATATGCAGCCTGGGATCATATTCCATCTTTTTTTTTAGCTTTTGTGCTTCACCTTCTGTTCCAGCTGGAAAGCATGTCAAGGTCATTGACACTGACCAGCTCAAACCAATCATAGCAAGGAAGACGTCCCAAAGTTGTGTATACTTTCCAAATGAGTGGCAAATAAAGCAAAGCTGTATTCCCCTTCAGTAGCCTGTCCTGTGTCAAACAAGCTTTCTCGACTACCAGCCAAACAAATCAAGCCACCTTTTATGTGATCTCAGCTCTCCAAAAGTGCTTCCAAGGCCATAAGAAGGTCAGCTTGTTATCAAGGTTCAAACTGTGATAAGCTGTTTTGACTGAAAAAATGCCTGTGTTATCCACCCCAACCTGTCTTGAGGTTGAGAAGTTCCAATGAGCTGATTGATGATGTTTAGGAACTCAGCAAATCTGTCCAAATCTTAGCCTATAACTTAAACTCCATACCTGATTGCTCGAAGCCCTGCCTCGAAAAAGTCAGGACTTTTGGGCAGATTCCAGTATCCGACCCATCTCTTTCTGCCGATTCCCCGGGTTGTCGGAATCTCTTACCTTTTTTTCCAGGCCTGTTCGGACATACGCTTCCCGCGGGGCATTGAGAAGGAAGGACGCTTTCAGAGGCGAAAGGCCATGGGGAGATACCGTCTGTGATCCATGGATCTCCGATCGGGAAACCGTATCCAAGCTCCGTGGCTAGTCTGCGCTCTTTTCAGTAATGCCAGCCCTTTGTTGCTGGTTTAGAGAAAAGATATCAGGGTATGAGCTTGAGAGGGCCATTACTAGCCAATTGGCAGTTGGCAGTATGTATGTTTTCTTCTTAGTCAAGTCTCATAGATCCACGTTCACACGGTTGATGCATCAGCGTGAGCGATTTCTGTATGAGAACAAACATCTTTTTGAAACGAAATGCTCTCACCTAACAGACATGATCGTGCAAGAAACTATTTTCTTAACATGTTGCTTATACAATGGTATTTTTCAGGTGGGTGGAGGAGTATCATGTCGATGGCTTCCATTTTCATTCGCTCTCGTCCATGTTGTATACGCATAGTGGATTTGCTTCATTTACTGGTGACATGGATGAGTAAGCATCAAAAGTACACTTGTGTCATGTTAATTGTTCATGCGTTATTTACTTATTAAAAATGTTTACACATTGTTCACCAATGATACATATTTAAGATTCACATATTTGCAGTCTTTTAACTGGATTTTGGTATCTATCTTGATTAGGAAGTGCTAGAGATTGTAATGTGGATTAAAAAACAAAGCTAGAAGGACCTCAAATTTGAAAACTATGTGACTAGAATGTATGTTAAACATTGGAAAATTATGAGCATCTATCTTTCTGTTGGTTGGTCTTTCTTCGACAATCTAAAACTTTTGTTGTTGCAGATACTGTAACCAATATGTTGACAAGGAGGCCTTATTGTACCTCATATTAGCAAATGAAGTACTACATGCTCTTCATCCTAATGTGATCACGATTGCTGAGGATGTAAGTGAACTATTTCAATTCTCTTGAATTGTTCATCGCTTTCCTTGGATGCTTTCGAGGAAGTACAAATCCTTTTTATTGAACTTAGTTCTGCTGAGTATACCTTATGATACTTTAAGATATCTTTCGAAAATAGGATTTCTTCTTCTTGTGCAAGTTTATTTCTCAGTCTTGTACTACTATATATGTCAGATTTCCTTTCTATTCACATGCACCTTGTAGTTTGAGACCTTTGGGTTACTTTTGGTTGGACTTTGGAGTAATGGAGAAATAATCTCCACATAAAACTCAACATTGTTTTGATACAATGTTATGTTTGATTTTTTTGTTCCACGTAAAACTTAGCATAATCTGTTACATGTTTGGTTTCAAATTTTCCTTTGTGCATAACTAATACTCACATAAGTTGTGTGCAATCTATACATTATTTTATATATATGTGGGATAGAATGTGGAATAAGAATGCAGTGGTTAGTAATACATGGATTAGAACAAAATGAAAAGAATAAACCTTCATGCAGTAACTAATATTTTTTATTTTAAAAAATAAAAAACATATTTTAAAAAATATATTATATAATAAATTTTAATACAACAATCAAATATCCAATAGCATGTAATCGTTAAATTACAATCTTTTCATTATTAATCCTTGAATTACATTCTGTGTATCACTAATCCTGCATTACAAACCCTACATTTCTAATTTCTGCAGACCCCCAACTGTCATTTGATTAAGATTTCTTTCTGTTACATAGGCAACTCTGTATCCTGGACTCTGCGATCCAACTTCTCAAGGTGGACTGGGCTTTGATTATTTTACCAATCTTTCTGCCTCAGAGATGTGGCTTGCATTACTTGAAAATACTCCTGATCATGAATGGTGCATGAGTAAGGTTGAACCTTGCGTCATTGGCTTACAGGATTTTTCTCCTTTTGAACATCTAATGCTATGGTAGTTGGTGGTATTTATATGGTTGACTTATTTCAGATTGTTAGCACATTAGTGGGCGACAGACAAAATACTGATAAAATGCTTTTGTATGCAGAAAATCACAACCAGGTAGCTACACTTTTTTTATTGTCGTGTATTTATGAGTTTCCTTCCCTTTCCTTTCCTTGTCTTTCATATTGTAAAGGTCTGATTTGACAATCTTACATTATTTGACTGGTTGTAATTCTCCCTTCTCTTTTAGTCCATTTCTGGAGGTCGTTCCTTCGCAGAAATACTGATTGGTAACTCTTTGGGGAAATCTTCCATATCACAAGAGTCATTGCTTAGAGGCTGCTCATTACACAAGGTAATTTCTTTACTTGTGCTTTACACTTTACACTTCATGTAGAAGGTGAATATCTGGTACTACCTAGAGACTGTTGTTACACAAGGGAAACTACTTGACATTTCTTGGTTGATCAGGTCTGAATCTTATGAACAGCCACCCTTCCCTCGTCTCTTCAATATATTGGCTCCCTCTATTTTGGTAATCACTGGACCATGCTAAAGCAGGATGCTTTGAGCAGCAGACTGCCTTTTTTCCCCATGTTTACCTCTTATTTGAGGTCAAATTAACCTCTGTACGGTTGTCGTCGTTCTTGATGTTGCAGTCAATAAGTAGGGGCATTCAGGTGAAACTTGTATGTGCTTCAAGAAGGAACTAGCCTTTAAATATTTTCTTCTTCTGGGGAAATGGTTCAGCTGATGAATCTGCTTGCATTGATTTTCTGGTTAATAGATTATTCCTTCAGATAAATTCCTTACACAAGGGAATGAATTTGTCTTAAGGATCCACCAGTCTATTTCCCTCTTTTCAGTAGAATTTTAGATCAGTTACCTGCTTGTTCTGTGATATTCCCATGCATTTGGGTTTGTCTACTTATGGTTGGATCTTCTTGTATTAAATAGATGATCAGATTAATTACATCTACAATTGGTGGTCATGCATACCTAAACTTCATGGGCAATGAATTTGGGCACCCAAAGGTGAGTAGTTGCTTTCTGCATATATGATTTGTGGACGTTTACAACTATACTACAGTAGATTTAATACCAAATGACCTCTTTTCTGCAACAGAGAGTAGAGTTTCCAATGTCAAGCAACAATTTCTCCTTTTCACTGGCTAACCGTCGCTGGGATCTATTGGAAGATGATGTACATTATCGATTGTTCTCATTTGATAAGGTGACCTCCGAACTTCTAATTATGTAAAATGCGCTCTGCTGCCTCTCTTTAAATATACTTGTATATATACACACACGTGTGTGTGTGTAGAATCTCCTTATACGACTGTTGTATATTTGTTCCATTTTCATACATCATTGTTGATTTTCTATTAATCCTGATAATGTCTTTCTGATACTGTGTGGTGATAGTACACCATACGAGCAATGCAAGGTAGGCCTAGTTGTTGTGCACTAGTAAATGACCGTCACTAAATTGATCTGCCCTTTGAGTGTACTTTTTTTTTTTTTTTTATATATATTATGCTTGATATTAGATGTTGCTTTTACTCCTTTTTTTCCATCAAGGAGTAAAGATCGTTTGGCTTCCACACATCACATCAACCCTCTTTTGATATATTCTGGGTACCCGTTCTGATATTCTGTGCTGAAAAAAACAGTGTAGTCTTTAGTAGATATTTTGTTGGAAACCACATATTGCTTGCTTCCCTTATTTCCCATCAAGGGGTATATATAGTTAGGCTTCCACATGCCATAGCAACCTTTTCTGATATTATGTGGAAACAATATACTGTATGGTCAATAAAGGTAGCTCACATAGTTATGCTTTAATAAATGAGGTTCATGTGCTATCCTGTCTTTATTGTTTTATTTCATACTTGAATGGTATTTACCACCTCTTCGTAACCATTATTTTTTTCTTTTTAGTTGGTTGATGAGATAGCTTGTGTTTAATTTAGT
The DNA here is from genome assembly GCF_036512215.1 of Solanum lycopersicum. NCBI lineage: Eukaryota > Viridiplantae > Streptophyta > Magnoliopsida > Solanales > Solanaceae > Solanum > Solanum lycopersicum. The sequence goes on from NC_090806.1 coordinate 69,273,841, forward strand.
CATAGGCATATGTTATGCTTCTCTTTCTTTCGCTATGCTGTAAATTGGAATAGTAGTTCTGCAACCAAAGGGAAAAAGAAAGAAGAGAGTTGTGACTTCTTTTTCGTTTTCAGGATATGATGGACTTGGATAAAAATGGGAGAATTCTGTCCAGAGGTCTTGCCAACATTCACCATGTCAATGATACTACCATGGTACAAACGCCTTCTCTCTTTTATTTGATATTGGGGTTAGTTGTCTGTGACCCTTTGGGGGGGGGGGGGACATCATAACAGTTGCTTGCTTGTGTGCTAACATTATCAATATAGCTAGTTTCTATGGCAAACATTTATTTCTTGAATATAAAGAGTGAAATTATTTTTGGAACAGGTGATATCTTACTTGAGAGGTCCCAATCTCTTTGTGTTCAACTTTCATCCTGTCAATTCATATGAAAGATACATTATAGGTGTTGAAGAAGCTGGAGAGTATCAAGTAAGTCTCATTTTATCCTTTTCTTGCTGAATGCCTGTCTAAAGTTCTTCTATATTTATCTCTCACTCCCACATAAACATGCGGTGAAGTGTGTAAAAAGGATCATCAACTTGGAATGTGTATGCAAGTTGAAAAGATTTATGTAGCTATTGTTTCTATCCCTACTTCTAGCCTGCCTCTGTAGTAAATTAACAGAATAACCCTAAATTCGATCTCTCTCTCAGTCCCGCATGAACATGAAGAAGAGTATTACTCCGTCCATTTCAATTTCTGTAAAACATATTTAACTAGGCACAGATTCGAGAAAGAAAGGAGTATGACTCTTGGAACTTATAGTCTTATAACATGCCATTATGCTATAACATTTGAAACTTGTGGTCCTAAGATGCTATATCAATTATGAGAAGCACAGTTGGCATATTATTGTTTACATAACCTATGTATTTTCTCAAGTCTCTAGCTATTGAAATTTCAGAGAATAGTACATCTATCGAGGAACACAATCAGCGTATCATTTTAGTACTTGATCTATGGATTTTATAACTTTACTGGCTATTTCTTACGCTATTGTTTGGTCAACTTTTATAGGTCACATTAAATACAGATGAAAAGAAGTATGGTGGTAGAGCACTACTTGGCCACGATCAGAATATTCAAAGAACCATTAGTAGAAGGTAACCAATCGCTTGCTTTCCTTTTTCACTTGTTTTTACATGACTCATAATTAGTCGCTTACTTTAAGTCCTCTACTTCTTCTAGGAAGATGAATTCCAATGTTCTTTTTTACATGATATCTGTATTAAACATCTATATAATTCATGTCTTAACATTTCCATTTCAGAGCTGATGGAATGAGATTTTGCTTGGAAGTGCCTCTGCCAAGTAGAAGTGCTCAGGTTTGATTTTTTTAAATTCATTTATCATCTGCCCATGACCGACGAATGCTTGATTAATTGGTTCAACTCATGCAGGTCTACAAGTTGACCCGAATTCTAAGAGCATGATCACTCTAGTAATCAAAGTGCCTCATATGATGGACACAAAAGGAAAGGTACGTTCACACTATGTGTCAGTGTGACTCGGATACAAAACATGCATTGAAGCACCTTTGTGCTCATCTATTAAGCTTTTATAGCTTATTTAGGCTGTTTTCTAATCTTTAATAGGTTCTACATTGCCCTATACTGATCAATATTGTGGCCTTTTTGAGGTGAGTTTCTGTGATTCTTGAGCACAGGCTTTTGGCTAGTCAGTTATCATGAACTTTTGCCTTCAGCATCCGGATACTCTCTTCTCCTGAGCAATGACACTTCGACGAGAAAAAAACTGGCTTGTCATGGGGGTCAAAAGCATCTGCCAGATTAAGATTTCAAGCCTCAAGGAAAACTATCACCGCTTTAGGATACACACATTGACGAGTAAGCTCTGATACCTTTAAAGTTGCCAGTGTATATAAGAGCATTCAAATTGATGAGAACTTCAATTTTGCATTGGATATTGAGTCATGTTTTGTAAACATTGTGGCCTGTGGGTATGAAGTTATCGGTTCAAGATATACAAACGCCTCTAAGAGAAGGGCTTACTTCCTGAGTTTTACATCGGAATCAAAAGATTTTCATGCAACATTCTCATATATTATTGTATATTGTAACCATTTCTAATTATGTCCAATCTTGTATAATCACACATTTATCTTGTAGATGTGTTTGTCCTTTAACAGTCAACTCTTGTATACCATTGCTGGGATCTCAGACAGTTTTATTTAATTTTGCATGTTACGTCTTCATATATTGTCATATATTTAGAATATTAAGGCTAAATACTTGCATTGTTTGCTTTTAGGTACCCATAATGCTATCTAATTTCACTCCACTTTTATTATTGGAGCTGAATTTGCAGTCCATATAAAAATTTAAACTAGTATTGTGTATTAACTTATGATATATAATATTTGTTACTATCATTTTCTTTCGATAGAAATCAATAGCTTTAGCTCATATCATGTATGTTGTTATGTACATTTATAAGCTGTGAACTTAATAACATAAATGCTTTAACGATTCAGTGGCAAGCAAAGAATTGCTAGAACTTATAAATTTCAAATCTCAATTTTCTTTATAAATATTTCTTATATTGTTGGGGCATACAATTAAAGCTCTTCTACAAAAGAATGCTAAGAGTGGTTGACTGGCTTTTAGTATCAATAAGAGTCGTACAAACAATAGACATATATGAAAAAAGGGCATATAAAAAATAGAGATAAGGAGACGATCGAGCTGAGTAAGCACTGACTTCGTTAAAGATAGATTGTGGTGAAATGATTGAGATTACTCTATTCTTAATCAGAGATTTCGAATTTGAGAGGAAATGTAAAATATTTTGTTGGAAGTATTGCCCTTAGAAATGAGTCTTGCAATACATGAACCCAAATTTAATCGAGCTTACATATGAATAGATAGGTAGGGTTTTTTATTTTTAAAAAAATAACATTCCTTCATAGACCAAAATCGACAAAAAGAATTTGAAGTTTTTTTTAAAGAGAAAAAACAATATTATCACTCTTTTGTATGGTCACCACACATATAAATATAGCAACAAGGAAAAAGTGCTTCAACTTTTTACTTACCACGACAAAAATAATATTTGTGAAGGAACTAATTAATACAAATGGACAACGTAAAGATAATATTATTTTGGAGGCGAATTTAAATTTTAAAATTTATGTTTTTTTTATAATTATCTCAAAATAATATAGTGACAATTAGGTTCATAATCATCAATATTTATAAATATTTAGTGAATTCTTTACTATATATATAAGCCACGTAACAAAAATTTATGATCTAGAACCTCTACATTACAGGTTATTTGCTATACATTTATGAAGAATTACATACTATTATTTTATAATTAATCTAATAATATGATTTACTTTTTTAGATAATTTATTGGGAAATATAATATTGTGATTAGGAGCGTAGTCAGAATTTTGCCACCGTTTTGCTTGAATGTTATAGTGTGTCAAGAAATCACTTACTAATGCAAATAAATATAAGTCCAAAGTACTAAATTCCAATATTAATAAGTACAAATAGATCCTTAACAAAGCTAACGATGTTATGTTGCTATCATCACAGAATAAAACACAAATACTAGTTGCTCATAAAGTTTGAGAATTCAATAGAAAGCTTGTTATGGGGATAGATCGAAAAAAGATATAAATATATTATTAGCCAGCATATCTTCTTGCTATTCCCAATACGAAGATCGATAATTTTCTTTCCTTCTATTCATCATATATTTGGCTTTGATCATGTTCGATACAAGTCAGAAAATAGTTAAACCTCCTTAACTATAGAATGCATAGAGCTCACTAATTGAGATTTCATTATCTCAAAAAAAAAAATTGCATATTTTTTCCTTTTACTAAGGATAATATTCTGAAAAGTATATTTTTTTTAGAATAAAGTTAAGCATATTTTCCTTTTACTATTGTGGAATATCGAATAAAGTATTAAAAGGTATGAAGAATAAGTTTACCTTTCAAAAATGTCAATTCAATTTTGAGAACAGTTATATAACTCAATTGACCCATAACATATATTGTACCATGCTTTGGAGGAAGCAGAATTACAAAGTAAAAGTTTGATTTTGAAATAAATAAGATTTTTCGACTCTTTAAGTAAAGATTTCATATTTAAATTCTTCTTAACTAATTATACACAATATAATTTAAATTAATCGGATCAAAAAATCTTGTAACCAATTAATTAGACAAAAAAAAGCAGGTTTAACTCATAAAATGTGCAAAAAACATACATGACTACATATATAATATGCTAGGTACTCCCCAAAATTACGATATACAATTAAAAAAAAAAACATTAATTACAAACTAATTCTTAAATTCTAAATCCAAAACTTTTTCTTTTATATAAATGTACAATGTACCAATACAATATTGCTGCTTCGAAAACTTCTATTTTTGATTGATAAATTAAATACAATCGTGTTACCTTAAAAAAATAGAAATGAGAGTCTGCATACATCCTTCCTCCTGAGGCTTAGATCTTATCAGTGAAACTACATAATTCTATTGATGAGATTGTAAACATTTTATCAGGCTCAAATTCTACTTAGGATATTACGAGAACATTTAAACTTTCTCATACCGATTAATCTAATTATTTCTCCTCTAGATTAAACACAAATCTCACTCTTTTCAATGATTCAAATGATGCTTCTCTTTGCATTTTCAATTGATTGTAAAAATTACCAATAAATATCTCAGCTTTATTAAACAACTCCTCCCCACTAATCTCCTCTTCCTCCCCCTCCTCCTCTTTTGCTTCACTTCTATCCTCACCACTCCCAATAAAAAACAAACTTGGTGTGGAAGGACATTTTTGTAATTTCACTTCATCCTTCACAACTAATTTTGTGACCCCAACAATTCTCTCACAAACACATTTTTCAACCAATTTAGGAGCAATTTTTTGTTGTTGAGGAGAAAGAGAAGGAGGACTATTTTTGTCATCATAATTTTGAGATTTTGAGAAAAAGGTAATTAGGCCAGCATCAACTCCTAATGAGATAATTAGAAGATTAACTATGAAATAAAGATAAGGAGTTCTTTGAGATGAAGATATTAGAGGAGTAATTAGCACAAGTATAGCTATAAGTAAAAGCTTTAAAATTTGGGATTTCATAATCTTGTCCATGTAGAATGGAAAAAATTATTGATAATTTTGAGAAATGAAAAGTGTTTTATGATTAAAAAAAAATTATTTCTAGTGAGATTCAAACACGTGAACACCTTAATACCGACTCTCTTGGTGATGGTGTTGGAAGGATATTGGAGATGGCTTTGATATTATATAGAGGTTGACATACAAGGGGTAATATTAATGTAGGGGCCTGGCCAACTTCATATTTATAACAAACAAAAAATAATGAGTGAAAAAGGGTATTATAGGTATTGTCTTTATCATATTTAGAGTCTTATCAAGTAGGTGTTTGAAACATGTATATAGTTAGGTGATATTTAGTTCTAGTATTTAAAATCATGTTTGGGCTTACATTTATACTACCTCCGTCTACTATTAATTGTTATATTTTTTATTTATAGAATTAAATTATAAAAATTTTGACGAACATTGTATAGTATTTTTCGTATAACTTTTGAATATTTAAAACTTTTTGATTTATAATATCGAATTAATGTAATATAATTTAACTTTAAAAATTAATCAAATTAATTTTCGAAAAACTTAATATAATAAATAAAAACAAACGGATGGAATTGCTTTAGTATGAGTTTTTCTCGAGTCGATCAAAGTTTATGTAAAACAAAATCTATGTACACTATATGCTTTAATATGTTTTCTTGAGTCAATTAAGGATTATCAAAAATATTTTCTTTAGCTGTCAAGATAGAATTAAAATTTACATATACTATATACTTTAATATGTTCCTTTTTTTAATCAATCAAAATTTTATAACAAATAATTTTTTTACCCGTCAAGATAATGATAAAATCTGCGTACGGACGTTTTATGAGAGACAAGAGAACATGCAAGAAAGGCAAAAAAAGAAACACAAGTCAATTAAAAGGTGAAAAAGAAAATATTTCAATTCTAATTGGACAACTATTGATAAGGCAATATTCCCTCTCTTTTTAGGAGAAAAAGGTAATGCGGTAGTTTCTTGCTTTTATTTTTGGAATAATGCCCAACTACCCCTCAACCTATGTCCGAAATCTCAGAGACACACTTATACTATATTAAGGTCCTCTTACCCCTCTGAACTTATTTTATTAATAATTTTTTACCCCTTTTTAGCTTACGTGGCACTATCTTGTGGGCCCAGCGATGGTTGACTTTTTTTTCGAACTAGTGCCACGTAGGATAAAAAGGGGTAGAAAATTACATATAAAATAAGTTTAGGGGGTAATAGGACCTTAGTATAATATAAGTGTGTCTCTGGAATTTCGGGCATAGATCGAGGGGGTACTTGGGTATTTTTCCTTTATTTTTTGTCCTTTTATTTAGGTTAAGTAATTATCTTAATCAAAGTTATGAAAATATAATAAATTAATAATCATAAATATCAAAAAATTAAAATGATGAATATCAAATCAAACTAATTTTTTAGTATTTTAATTTTTCGGTTTCAATTTGAATTTTGATATATGTTTTTGCATTTTCAATATTGCGATTTGATTTTTAATATGTATATTTTCTTTTATAGTACTTTAGTTTTTCGATTTTTTGAGATATATTTTGCATTTTCAATATTTCAAATTGATTTTTAATATGTGTATTTCTTTTATAGTGTTTCAGTTTTTCGATTTTAATTCTATTTTTTGAGATATATCTTTGCAGTTTCAGTATTTTGATTAGATTTTTCGTATTTTTTGGTATTTCCATTTTAACTTAAATATATTAAATTATAATGTATATGAGTATTATATTAATTATTACTAAATATTAAATAGGAGTAACAAATCTTATAGGCAAACAAAATACAAAATTAGGTCACCGCTGTCCACTTTTCAGCAATTAGTAGTGCACCGCAGCACTTCCCGCCGACCGCCGCGACCAGCAGCAGCCAGCTAGCGGCAGCGACCAGTCTAGATACGGTATTTAATTTTTCTTTTTTGTTTTTTTTTTGATTTTTTTTTCTTTCTGATTTGTGTTAATTGTGAATTATAAAAAAAAATTCATCATAAACAATTTCATTGTGTTTAGTGAGCATAGCTGATATTGAACTTTACAAATAAATTTGTATATTTTGGTTCTGCAAATTTATTCTGAATTTGTGTCCGCACTGCTTCGTTTTGCGAGAAAAATATACTTACACTTGGTTGTATTTTAAGAGGAATATAATGTTTGAATAGATTGTATTGTTATGCGTAAATTTCAACTAGGTATGGTGCACAATTACTATGAAAAAGGTAGAGTAAATAATAAAATTGAATTATTGAATAATAAAGTTTAAAAAAATATTAAGGTAGCAATACGATTACGTGAATAGAATTTTGAGAGACATAAATGTTGTATTTAAACTAACAATACAATGAGTAACAACCATCCAAACTAGGTGTTAATGTGGCCGGAATCATCGCGTAACGAGATCCTCCCCTATAATCTCTCTCCAAGCTCTCTTATAAATGAAGGATTATAATGTGAGAAAACTTCGATTTTCAGCTCAATTCCTTTTAAAGGTCTAAACTTTTTATATCTTAAGGACTTAACTAAACTGATTTTTTAATGACTTTAACTTCTAATTAAGATCATAACAAAGTTCACAATATGATTATGATGACTTCTTAATTTGTTTTATTGTAGAAGTATGCTATTCTAACAAACACCAGTAGTTAAAAGTTGAGTAGGTAGCGATTTGTTTTGAATGAAGCTTCATGCTTTTATTAAGTTTTGAATGTTGATTTATAAAAAAGATAGAAAAAAGAATGCTATATACATTGTACATTTTGTGTTTTAATCCAAGCGTTGTGTATCCTTATATCGAGTTTGTATACAACCAAGGAAACAACCATTGTCGTGTATCTTTGGCTAGCACAACTCCATTCTCTCTTATTTCTGTGGTCTATTTTGTAACGAGTAGTATGACTCGGAGAGCCTGGAAAGAAGTCAATTGAAATGTATTCACATATAGAGCTTGTTGAGAAAGAAAGTATCTTTTTTCTCTTGTGTGGACGTCTGATTTATTTTTTTCGGTTGAACGTTGCCAAAACCTATTCTTTTGGTTAAATATTGAGGGTGTTATTGATTTGCTTATTTGGTTTTCTGCTTCTGATACTATTCTAATGTATGTAGTGATTTAGTGGTATTTGCTAAGTTAGCCTTTGACATCTCTTTGCTGTTGCTATTCCTTTTTTAATTTGCTCGGAAAGTAATGCTTTTCTTTTTCAATCGAAACAGTATATCTTGCTAGAAAAATTTGGCCATTCAACCAAAATATATTGGATTGAATTATTAGTTTGTGTTATAATTGGAAGGGTTTTGTGTTGAGTCTTGCCAAGTTTTGATCCCATTACCTTGTGTCAAGTAGTAGTTAACAACTAACGTCTCACCGTTTCAGGTTTTCTTCTCCAAACAATCTTTGGTTAAGCATCGATGAGTTCTCAGGCCGTTACTTCAAGTGAGGACATTTTTGACTCATCGTTGAATCTAGAGGACATTCATTACAAAGAAGGCTACTCGGTAGGCTATACGGATGGCCTAAATTCTGGTAAAGATGAAGGCAAACAGGTAGGACTCAAAAAGGGTTTTGAAGTAGGCGAAGAATTGGGTTTTTACAAAGGTTGTATTGATGTATGGAATGCTGCTATCTTAGTAGAGCCAACCTGTTTCTCATCTCGAGTGCAGAAAAGCATCAAACAGATGGATGAATTGCTCAATAAGTACCCCTTCTCTGACCCAGAGAACGAGTCTGCTACCGATATTATCGACTCCCTGAGACTGAAATTTAGAGCTATTTGTGCAACTCTGAATATTAAACCAGAGTATGATGGGTACCCCAAAGCCTCTGGGATCGATAACTCCGGTTTCTGATTGGTCTAAATTAGTCACTTCCTTTGTAGACATATAAATTTGCATCAAGTTGGTAAAAGAACTGTCATTACATATATATCAGTGTTGAAAAGATTCATGCCAGATATTATATGTATTTGCTGGTTTTAAATATGTCTGTGTGCGGTCGTGTCTATAGATATCTATCTATATATTGTAGTTCCAGGATGATTTCATAGATGATCACTCAACTTTTATTTTATTGTTTATCAAAGTGACTCAACCTTACTCAAATATCACATAAAGTCACTTAAAAAAAAAGAATTAATGACAAAATAAATATAGGGACCTAAACAAAAAGCTAGGAAGATTTATTCTCTAGACGGTATACATAAATTATATACATATTATACACCCATCAATTTTTTTTTGATACAACATATTAGTGATACTAAGGAGATAAACACCCATGATAATAGTAGGAGAACCAATCATTGAGTTTAACACTAAATAAAATCTCTATAATAAGAGTTCAATCAGAAATATAAATTAAGCTTTTGATTCAAGGGGGAAAAAATTTAAGTGAAGAATAAATGACAATTTTATAGGTATATAGTTAGTAGGTAGGGAACTTTGGATCCACGTTGTGAGTCCATGACTCTAAGCCCCCTATTATATCCTTTGCTGAAGTAAAACCCAATTTGTGAAGCAATTCAACAGCAACTTGTGAATCATTGCCTCTTCTGCATATTACAAACAGAGAAGTATTTGAACCATTCTCTTTATTTACCTCTTTTTCCAAGGCAGCAGATATTTCAGGCAATCTACCTTCCAACGTCGATAGAGGTATGTTCATAGAGTTGGGAAGTGAAACAATCTTATAGTGATGACTTGGTCGAACATCCACTAATATATGTGCGTCTCCTTTCCTCACTTTCTCATTGTACTCTTTGGTGCTAATTCGATCATCTGCTGAAAGAAAGTTCAACTTCAATGGAACCTGAAACCATCATGAGTTACGGGATGATGAGTTCTAAGCTACGTCCTCATTTGCATACAGTTTTAAATACAATTGAGAAGTTGTGAAAATGAAATGCACCGTGGATAATGGAGTTTGAGTAAACTTTTCATAATCAAACTCCGAAAATGTCTGCCTTGTCAGTACTGCATCATCTCCACAAGCTTCGCACTGCAATGACCTTCCACGTAGTTTGACCTAAACTTGTGAGAGAGATGATGATTTCAGATGTTGACAATGCCAAAAGAAAAATAAGATAGGTAGAGCAACATGGGAAAATAAATAAATATTGAAAGAAGATATTCCAAATAAATTGATACATGTGCAAGAGATTGTGGAAGTCCTAATTAATTACTAGTACAAGACATGTATAGAATAGATGTAAAACACATGTATTGCAAGTACTTGTGGGCTAGCTACTTCGAAAAATCTTTTATTTTTTTCAATAACGATTGCAGATATCATCTGCCCTGTAATTTACTTTTTTTCACATCCTACTATCGATTTAAAAGTTTATTGGCTAATTCCAAAAGGATTTATCAAAAGAATTATTATTATACCTCGCCTTAGTTTTACCTAATTTCATTTTTTGCTCACTGCTTATTTCAGAATGCAAAAAAAGACTGCAACATATCCTCTGCTCAGAAAGAATAAAGAACAAAGTGACAGCAAGTATGAGAAATTAGAATATCAAACACACATTACGGAACCGGCCTGACAGCGCATCCAAAAGAAGCATTCTTCCGGAGAGTGGTTCTCCAACCAAGCTAGCAACCTTTATGGCCTCTAAGGCTTGAAGACATCCAATAACACCTGGAACTGAAGTGAATGGAAAAATTAAAACTGAGAGACGGATCTAATGTAATATCACGCTGACAACACCATATGTTTCACAATTGAACCCTACAAATAATACACAGAAAACAGTTGCATTTCCCAAAAATTCCAGGTTTGACATGGCATCAATTCTTTCCTCTCCTAGCTCTACCATTGTTATAAACAAGATAAGTAGACTGAACAAATACACAAACCATAGTGAGAACTTTGTTTCGGAAAACTAAGGAAATTTCACATAAGAGATAAAATATGAGATAATCTAAGGAATCCAGACACTTGTTGAAAAAGGACAGTAGATTAGATGGTTATTTTGAGAAAAGAACAACGTACCAACTCCAAGTACACCACTATCAGCACATCTCTGACAAGCATTTGTGGGTGGAGGAGTTGGAAATAGGCATCGATAGCATGGACCTCCATTGTAATTGTAAACCGTCAGCTATACAAATCATTCAGAGTACAGAGTTAGTTACCAATAAATTTGAAGTTTTAGGGACACACAAAAGCTCCAGGAATGATGAATGATGAATGTGTCAGGAATGGTACCTGCCCTTCTAGTCCTAGAGCAGCTCCAGATACAAGAGGCTGTTAATACGAGTAAGCCAGTTATCAGAAAATGGATCAACATCCAAAAACGAAACTCATAAATCAATTTCATACTAGCACCATGAGATCACTGTCGGTATGTACAGGCAAAAATATTCCCTACCACAGTTACAAACATCATACCAGAACATTAGCATGGCAACTTAAAAGTGAGGTAATAGCTATATGAAAAACCCTCCTGTAAGCTTAAGCACGAAAGATCGAAGGAAATATTATTGCATAAGAAGGCAATTGTATAGTCTATAGCATTTCCGTATCCAGCTTTCAGTAAATATCACAGTACCAGCAGAATTTGTATAAAAAGATAACATCACAAGAAACAGCTAACCTTCCCAAGCACAACACAGCAATCATTGATCATGTAGCGGCTTGGAGCATTGTCTGTTGCATCTACTACCACATCATATCTGAGAGAGATCATTAAGCAAAGAAATGTCAAAATCACCGCTCTACGGAAGCAAAAGAGGAAACTGAACCAACAAAAAAACATCAAAAGAGATGCATATAGGAAATATATCATGCAGCCATATATAAATAGGTGTTACTAAACCATACTTGCTCACAATTTCCAAAGCATTGGACGTGCGGAAGGCTTCTCTGTGCTCCACAATCTGAGTGGAAGAGTTGATCCTAAAACGAACAAACAAATAAATTAGAACATTAAATGCAGGTTCAATGCAAAACAACATTACTCTATCTGCGACTTACGAGCGACAAGTAGCAGCAGCTGACTCTACTTTTGACTTTCCAATATATGCTTCAGTGTGTATTATCTGGAGCACAATGTCAACACCATAGCCAATTAACTTATTAACAGAAACAGCAAAAATCTCAAGATCACTTGACAAAAACAGCATGCATCAAATTCAATAGCCCGTGCATACAACACATAGCTATTGATCGAAAAATTACCTGCCTCTGAAGATTGTTAAGTTCCACTACATCATGATCAACTATACCCATTCGACCTGCAAAATACCATACGAAAAACGTAATTCTCAACAGCATTGCATAGTCGAAAATTCCTTTTCAAAAAAAAATAAATAGTTACTACAATGTACGGCTCCATTCACTAACTTCAAATTCTGAATTCGAGAGCAAAATATACGAATTCAGTTACATATCTAACCAACTCCACAGGCAGCAAGATATAGCAAAGCAGGTGATCCTAAACCTCCAGCTCCAATTACCAAAACTGAAGATTTCAATAGATTCGCCTGACCTATTTCAAGCAATAAATCTCAATTATTAAACAGAAATAGTTAATTATTCAAGTCAATTAACTATCCTCACTGCAAAATTGAACTGAACCGAACCTTGAACGCCAAATGAAGGAAGCAATAAGTGCCGACTGTATCTGTAAATCATATCGGGAGATAAACCATTTGAATTGCTCAAATCTCCATTTGAAAGCGGCTGTGGACACACTGTACTTGAATTGACTTCAAGTTGATTAAGCTGCGCTTCGAGAGCAGAAATTTGTTGCTCTATATTTCTCTTTTTGGACTTCAAGTGATCGATTTCCTGGCGAATACGAGTTGCTTCCACGCCATTGAAATCCATTAATAGAAGCTAAGGAAGAATATGAATATTGTTGTGCTGTCGAAGAAGAAATTTTGGCGTTGGTGAATACAGGGACTGACGATATAAACGCACGTTAATAAACCCTATCGACCCGATTTCCCTCTTAAAAGTGGTCAACTCTTAGGTTAAGTTTTTCAATGTACTTGGTCAAATGAAATTTAATTATTAAAATTAAGAAAAATGGTTTTAAAGAAATATGTTTACATTCTAAGCTTTAGAAAAATGGTTTTAAAGAAATATGTTTACATTCTAAGCTTTGTTGTGTCCTCTTATCGTTGATTGATTTAGTTTGATTTTAAAGCTTATTGATTTATAGATAAATTAGATCATTAAAATCTAAAAAAGTAATGTTGTTAAGTAAATTTAAATTATTTAATTACTTATCATAGTTATAGTTTGTAACAATTATCACTTGTAACTAATATTATGTATATGGACTGACTTCGAATTTGTATAATTAATCCCGTTTATATATGTATAATTCATCATAATATACAAATATATATGTAGAATATACAATTATCTAATCGATATATATATAATTCACCTCCTCCCACTCTCTGCCCTATCTTGCTCGCTTATCTCCTCCCTCTCCCTCTCTCACTCGCTTATCTCCTCCCTCTCCCTCTCTCACTCGCCTTTCTCCTCCCTCTCCCAATCTCGCTTCCCATATATACAAATATATATGATAATATACAATTATCTAACCGATATATATATATATATACAATTCACTTCTCTGCCACTCTCTGCCCTCTCTCGCACGTCTCTCTCTCAATCTTGCTCTCCACTCTCCTCCCTTTCCCTATCTCGTTTGCCTCTCTCCTCCCTCTCCCAATATCATTTGCCATATATACAAATACATATGTATAATACACAATTATCTAAGCGATATGCATATACAATTCACCTCTCTCCCTCTCTATGCCCACTCTATCTCGCCTCTATCCTCTCTCTCCCACTCTATGCCCTCTCTGTCTCGCCTCTATCCTCTCTCTCCCACTCTCGCTCTCTTCTCTCCTCCCTATAGCATATAGCTACTAATTATAATTATCAAATTATATCTATGTAGAATAATTAAACTATTTTTAAATAGGTATATGTAAAAGTTCTAAAATATCAATTTATGATTACTCATTATTATCAGTTCAATTAGCTATATAGATTTCAAAAAATATATATATAATAGAAATAGGATGACATCAAATAAGTTGATAAATTATTTTTGCTCAATAATCATTGGTATTATACAAAAATTGTTAGGAAAACACGGACAAGCACAAAAGTATATATAGTAAAAGTAATAGAAATAAAATGAGAAAATAATGACACCAAGAATTTTACGTGAAAACCCTTCTGAATAAGGGAAAATACCACGGGCCAAGAGGAGCAACTGATATTACTATAGTAAGGAATTTTACACTGTGTAGTCACGAATACAACACTCAATGTGACTACTACACACTCAAAAGGAACAACACTCTTTTGATTCCGTCTTACTAAAATATCGCTCACACTCTATTTTTCTTCACAAACTATTTTTCTTGTATAGTCTATAGAATACCTCACTTTGCTCTCAAAATGGTTTTTCTCTCTAACTTGGTGTGTTCTACAAATAAGCAAGAATGCTCTATTTATAGAAGGATAAAATCATACCTATGTCACTAATGACATATGTAAACATAACAACGTCAAAAATGATTGCAAATTTTACCAATTTGCCAACTACCAAATCTTTTCTTTTCAACTCCAATTATTATTCATTTTTAACAATTGTTTGTACCAATTGAATAGCTAAAGTTGACTAAAACAATGGGATGGATTCAACAAAAATAATCGAGAATTTATGATATAGTTAAAAATAAAAATAAGTCCTATAATGATATAAATATAACTTTTTATCCGTTCACCAAAAAAAGTAGTAAAGAAGCGATAACTACTTAAAAAGGAAAAAATCGATCGTAGCCATAAAGAAAAATTAGAGAAGTGATGATACTGTGACGAGGCAGGCAAAACGATCCGCCACGTAGTGCTATGTGTTCAAAGCTAATAAGGCTGGACTCTTCGTGTGCCACTTGGCCCCTAATTTATTGTCTATTCATCCTTAAATAATTTGCCAAACTCTAGACTTACATTTTATTGGGTGTTAAAAAGACCTATCTTCATTGTAACAACATATTGTAAATTGTGAAGTGAAATTAGCTTAAGTTTTAGAAGTTAGGAGGAGCATTCAACTATGGGTGCCTATAATCAGTTTCTCTACTTTTGCAATATCTCGCGCATCAAATTACTCGCGCGCCCGCGCCAGCCCTTTTTTCTTAACACTATACGGGTATCTATTAACTTCTCTCTTTTTTTATTGCTTCTACAATTTCAATTTATTTATCAATACTCTGATTATATTTTGATTTAATTCAGAATTTAAGAATATAATCGGGGAATTTTGTTATTTTAAATTATTACAGACACGTGGAATGTATTAAAATATTTTTTAATTTTAAATATGTCTGATTGAAAGTCAAAAAAAGAAAAAAGAGACAATGATCTTTTCTTTTTAGTTTGTCTTTAATTATTTATCCCTCTTATTTTTATCTATTATATCCTCAATTGATTACTTTAAAATTGAAAAAAAAAGGAGAAACTTCTAGAAAAATTTGAAGCTTCTAATTCATTTCATAATTAATACAGTAAAATGGTGAACCTAACATGTCAATCGATCATTGTTATCGATATTTTAATTCAAAAGCTAATAAGTAATTACGAACATTATCGAAAGTGTGTTTATAGACATTATCCAAGTCCAAGTATACTATTGAGTTGAGTCTCTTTATATCACGTCGATAAGATTTGCGTACAGTCTGATCTCACTAGGTGGTGGTGTTATTAATGATTATATTGTATCCTTCTAATTTCTTCCCTTAATTAATTTTAATAAATATATGGAGGCAGAGATATAGCAAGGAAAATTATGATCATCATGCAGAAGAGAAAGCACCAACCACAGCTGAAGAATTCACAAGAGTTGCTGAAGAAATGGCTGAGGAAAAACAACATCAAGGCTTTAGCAGCCAAACAGTGGACAAAGCACAAGATGCCATAAAAGAGGCTACAGCCACAACTGATTCTACTTTTGAATCTGTCAAGACTGGAAAAGATAATTTTCATAAGAATGGTGATGATGACTCTAATGATCTACTTAAAAGTAATCCACAAAACCAAATCAGTAGTTAAATATCAGAGTTTGTTTTTTTTTTAAAAAAAAAATTGAAATTAGAGTTGTAATTAACGTGGTGGTGCAATTTTTTTATTTTTTTTTTGGGGGGGGGGGGTCTAAATAATTAATAGTAATAGTAGATAAGTGAGAGATTTTCTTTGTCTTCTATTTTCTTTGATGGAATATTTTAGAAAATTTGAATAGTCATAGCTTTTTATTTTTTTTGATAGAATATTTTACAGGTCGAAAAATTAAATCGTCAGTTTCATATAAAATGACTATACACTTAGTAGAAAGATAAAAATAGGAAATTTGATTTATTTTTTTGTGTCTTCTATTTTTTTATGGAATATATTACGGTTCAAAAATCTGAATCGTTCAATTCAAATATAAAATGATTTACATAGTAGGAAAAATAAAGAGACTATTGTAGTAATTTGAGAGATTTTCTTTATGTTTTCTGTTCTTTTGATGGAATATTTTATGGATTGAAAATTTGTTTTATTTTTTTGATCGAATATATTACGGGTCAAAAATTTGAATTGTCTAATTCAAATACAAAATTACTTGCGTACGTAGTAGAAAAAATAAAAAGATTATTGTAGTAATTTAAGAGATTTTTTTATGTTTTCTATTCTTTTGATAGAATATTTTATGAATTGAAAATATGAATCGTTAATTTAATACGAAATGACTACACACTTGATAGAAAAAATAAAAAAAAACTATCATAATGATGTGAGAGATTTTCAGATGTCTTATATTAGTCAAATACAATATTTTACATGTCAAAAAATTTGAATCGTCATTTTAATACGAAATTATACGCTTAGCACTGAAAAGGCTACTAGCTATAAACTCTGACGCTAGACTTGGATTGAATTGAAATTTTATACCAAATATCATAAATAAAGGCATCAAAATCTTGTAATAAACATTATTTCTATAGCTATTTGTGGTGAGTTGAACTTGGTATTTTTGACAACTAGTCATTGATTTGACCCTTCATTGTGTGTTATTGCACAATAATACGAGTCCCTACGATGAAACAACCCTTCACCCTCTTAAATATACTTCAAAGAAATTGGTTATATGTGGTGTCGGCATACTGTATATTTACCAACAATGTATTAAGAAGAATACATTGACTCCTAACAAGTCATTAGACGGCTAACCAGAATCGTAATAGAGTGGTAAATAATTTTTATTCTTTATAATTAAAGGTTTGGAATACGAGTATCCTTGATATAAAATCACCTTATAAGAAGCGTTTTATTTCATTGTGAAACTTTTCAGTGCGAATCTGAAGTTACTTGAACTCCAATGTTGGTACCAAGGGTGGAAGAAAAAATCCTTTTGGGCTTTTGTTAGAAAATTTGGCTAGAATAGTAAAATAACGTATTTCAGACTGTTATTTTATTTTTTGAATATTATTATCTTTTTAATTTTAATATATTTTAATTAAAAATAAAAAAAATAGTTTATTTTAAAAGAAAAAAAATATTGTAAACATTTTAAATTTCTCGCCAAATTTTCTAGCCATTTAGCATTATCTAGAATGGAAAACTCAAAAAAAAAAAAGTCATTGAATGAGTTTCCTTCGAGAAAAGTAAATTCAAAATTTCATGTTTATGAATTTCTTCAACAATCTCAAATTAAAATAGTAATTTTTTATTATCATCGTTGAATAAAAATAACATGATCATATGTTAAATGTAAATGATATTTTAATCATACAAGACAATAACTTAACGCAAGAGAAAATAAAGAAGCATTGTGAATACTCCCTCCGTTAGGTATTATTTGTTATGGTTTCTATGTTTAGAGTCAAACTATAAAAACTTTGATTAACATTTTAAGATGTATTTTTTCATCATATTAATATGCAAAAAAATGCAATTTATGGTACTTTTCATATAGTTTTAGAATATTTTTTTTTTATTTACAGTATCGAATTAATATGATCTAATTTAACTTTTAAAATTAATTAACTTTTGAAAAGCGTAATATGATAAATAATATCGGACGAAGGAGCTTTCTTTATTCATAAAAAGTGAATCGTGGAACATCAAAAGATGAATACATTGAACAAACTATACTTTATATACTTCTTTTTCCCTTTTGGTTGTATATTTCTTTCTTCAATCAATCAAAAAGTAAATAAAACAATTACGTGGTATTTTTAAATAAATAGTGGTACGTAACACTATTTATTTAGCTAAAAACAATGATGAATCTTCAATGTCGATTCCTCTGTCTAGCCCATTTAATTTTGCAAATAACCCAACAAGAGGAGCCGTGTTATAAGTACAAGCCTCTGTTTGCATGAAATTTCTTCTATGATCATTAAACCGGTCCTTGTAATCCGGTCCACCAACTAGTGCCCCGATTAGCGTATTCGGGTTCGAGGTTTTACGTCCAAACCAATTATCATAGCCTTGGGTACAACTTATGAAATTTTTACGCTTTTTGAATGAGACCACCGATGCACCCCTATGGTGCACCCTTTGGGGATACTTAGGTCCGTAGCCAACCAAGTAGCTCACACCTCGCGGGTTCAAACCCAAGATATAGTCAACCTGATATTTTTCATGAGGTAAAATCGGTTAGCTAATGAGCACTAACATACGTATACAACATATTGCGAATTTATAAAATCACATCAAAGTAAGTCGAAGTTATTATAATATCTCGTAAAAATTAAAATTTAACCTGTGATTTTGCAAACGCGAAGATTTCTTCGGGGCCCACGGAACGACGTTCACATCTAGCCATTTGATTAGTTTCCCTGAGATGATCGGAGTACACCATGAGGAGAAATGCTGCATTTGATACGTATTGCATGTTGTTCCATTGACGGATGTACAATAAGCCCCCTGGGGTGCGATGTACATTAGTTTTATTATTTTGGTTTAGACATGAACAAAGGTAATATTCGCCTTTCGAACGATATTCTTCGATAATTTTATCGTCTTCTTTCTCTCTCTTATCTTGCCTCGGTAACTGCAGAAACAAGAGCTTAAGTTTTATGCATCGATAGTATGAAAATATATATATATATATATATATATATATATATATATATATATATATATATATATATATATATATATATATATATATATATATGCAAAATGAGTGTATAGGTAACATTTTGTAATAATTATGAGTAGTTGATATGATGAACTTAAACCAGTTAGCTCGATTATATAAACTTTTATCTAAATTATATTTAATAGTGTAAGAAATCTTTATATCGTCGATTTAGGGGACATACCAATGACCAAATGTCATAAATTAAGACATTATTATGTTCTTCAACCATAAGAAAAAACAAATTAGTGGACTAAAATTTGAGAAAGAAAATTATTGATTGGTTCTCTATTTGATTTTGGACTAACTATCTATATCTCTCCACAAACAACTTACTTTATGAGAAGATTTTGCCTAACATATGGTGTTTGTATTCACAAGGACAAGGGTCCCTTGTTGTCTCTATGAAATTAATTAACCAATCTAACATAAAATCATCACTATTTTCTTGAGCCTACATCGACATCTCAACATGTGTCAAAACTTACCTAATTTAATAGATACATGTCATTTTCCGTCAAATTTAAATTCTATGCACTAAAGGTATAAATTTTGTCCCCAACACATGACAATTGCAGATAATTCAATTCGATGAACATTACTTAATAATGACATTTATAGTATAGACGTTGCATAAATAACTTGTTATAACAAGTTAAATTACAAGTATTGGATATAATTTAAATTATTTTCCGAAATGGAGATTTCTTAACCGTAGAACATGGATTACGTTGAAAAAGAGTCTAGATTAGTGACAAAATTATGGAGGGAACTCATTATGTTTATATTTATTGATTTTGGACTAATTATATTCTAATTCCGACCATTAATAACTTGATTTAACATAAAGTGTGACGATATGTTGTTTGTATATATTCTAAAGTACAAAATATTGTTTCTATGAAAATAATCACATTTAAATGTTTCACTATTTTCACAGCGTACATCTATGACTCTCAACATGTGTCAAAAAAACACATAATTTTATTGACATTTTTCCTAATTTTGACTATGTAATGTAAATGCAAGTAATTAAGTACATGTCTAAAAATTAAAAAGACTAGTGAAAATAATCATATACCACGCATGCATTCATATGTATTATCATTTCTCAATAATATATAAATATAAGTATAAAATAGGAATAACAACTAAAGCATATATTTTCTACCTAATCAAACGATAGATGAACTAAATTAAGGTAACACATCAAAATCAAAGTTTTTCAAATTAATTTATGTACTCACTTAACTAACTAAAAAAAGCCTAATATAATAACACTTATTAAATTCTAAACATTGACAACTTTTTTTTTTTTGGTAAAATATTAAAATAATCGATAAAAGTCGTAGGAATAACACTTTTGATCCCTCAATTATTTATAAATTCTAATTCTGGTCCTCATAATATACTTATGACTCAACACATCTAACCTTTTATCCTATTATATATAGAAAAATATATATATTACCAGTTTAACATTAGCACGTATATAATTTAATAGTGGAATGACTTAAAACGAACGAAAAATCAAATATGTGTAATCTTATATTATATCAGAAGAACTAAAATCAAAATTTACCGTAGCGGCGAGTAGTTGAAGGCCAGCGTATTTGACATCCCAACTAAATTCTGAAATGGCCCAAGTCGTACCCCCAAAAGATTGAGCATTTTGTAATGCATATTTTAAATAATGAGATTTGTCGGTGGCTTTGTAGAGCCATATAGCTGCCCATAACAACTCATCTTTGTAACCACTCAAAGATGGATAGTAACCTTTGGCTGCTCCAACACTTGTATCATACTTGCCTCTAAACTTGTCACCAAACTCAAACAACTACAATATTGGAAACAAACAAATTAATTGCATATAGTTATTAAATATATTAGGTATGTAGTTGAAACAAACCACAATTGGGAATATCATCTTTAAAATCTCACTTAAAATGTTTATTCCTCCGTAACTGGTAAAAATAGTTGTCGTGTGATTAGAATGTTATAGGTTTGATCGAGCTATGAAAAAAGCCTCTTGAGAAAAAGCAGGGTAACCTTTATGTTCTGGCCCTTCTACAGAGTACTCACATAACAAATGTTTAGTGCGTCGAACTGTCTTTAATTGGCATGTATATAATAAGGAAATGAAAATTTTTCAAATTTGTGATCTAAAATACATATAGTGATAGATCAATGATTTTCACTAAAGGATTCAGAGTATAAAAACGTGAACACGCGAAGAAGTGATCAAAGAAATAAATATATATTTTTGAAATTTATGATATGTATTGAATATGACATACATATAACTTATGTGGTGGTAAAAGTTTGTCATTAAGAATAAACGAAAAGTATGACATTAATTGTTTTTCAAATTTAAAAATATCGTCTCTCACTTTTTGGAGTTTTTTTCTACACCACTTGTGTTACACTAGTAATACAACAAATTGGTCCTTTTTTTTAAATGTATTTAAACAATGTTAGTTTAATTACCTGTTCCGCGTGGACCAAAAGAAGCTTAGAGTAATGTGGATTTGTTCTCCTAAACACAATTGACGACGACGCCAACGCGGCTGCCGTCTCCCCGGCGACATCCGACCCGGGGTGATCCTCGTCGATCTTATAAGCTCGACGAGACGTGGTCATATCTTCCGGCCTTTGCCAACAATAATGATCCGTATCTCCTTCACCCACCTGACAAATTCAAAATTTAAACATCAAATCAAAAAAATAATAAATCATACTAATGCCAAAACTATATAATTAAATATGGGTAATGACCCAACATTGAAATTCAAAGAAATTACTAGCTTGATTTACGTCTATAAAGACAATTACAAAATGGACCCACTTAGAAATCAATTTTTTTGGGCGTGACTAAAGGGATTATTTTAAGCAATCAAACGACTTATATTTAATGAATTTCTTAACACGAACCTGAATCCAGAGTACGTTAGGATGAGTGTGAGCTTTGACGAAGTAATCCGTCCCCCACTTGATTGCCTCAAGCGCGTATCTGTACTCGCCCGCGGCGGCTATATCTTCACCATATTCAATGACGCTCCATGATAGCATCGTTATAGTAAAAGCCATCGGAAGTTGAAACTTAACGTTGTCTCCGGCATCATAATAACCTCCCACCAAATCCACCTATCACATATTTTTTTTAAAAAAAAATACATAAAGATATAAAAAAAAATGGTAATTTCTAATTGACTAGCCTTGTTCAATACGTCAGCTAAAAATATATTTTTTACTGACACCTCGAAAGGTAAATAAGAATGTCAACTAAAAAAGACAAACATTTTAACTTGATCAAGGCCGGTTAGTAAGGCCAATTTTACTAACGGGCCTTGATCAAGATTGAATCAATTTAAAAAAAGATGAACAATAATATTAATGATGTAACGAATTGTTTCAATGCATAAGAATATGAATGTACGGACCCCTTGATCAAGTCCGTCGGTAAGGCCGGAATGATGACGCCAAATAGCTCTTTGATTGTACGGCAAACGACCGGAGCGTTGAGCTTCGAAATAAAGGAGGCTTTTCGATAGCGCATCGGAATAATCTAACGATTGAATAAACGGAATTACAAATCCAAATGTAAAAATAAGTGAAATCCATTGATGAAGAAAACATATATTTCTTGAAAGTTTACAATGAATTTTTGAAGCTTCCATGGCTATGTGGTCCTTTCTCACAATTTTTTTTCTCATATATATATATATAGGTACATGAATAGCACGTGATATTAAAGTGTTTAGAATTTTCAACACTCACTTATGTCGTAATTTTAGTCATTTTTTTTTTATATTTTGTACTTAAATTAATAATCGTTGTATATGGTGCGGTGAAGTTTTTTATTTTGGCATAATATATAAACGTGTTTTTTTAATTTGGTATTAATTGATATTTATGCTTTTTAGATTTTGATATGTACAAGTAAATATTTAAAAATGTATAAAATTGAACAAATAACTATACAGACGTAATACAAATTATTAGTAATTAACTTGTTATAACTAACTTATATTTTTACATTAACAATATGAAAAAAGAAAATTTATAGTGTTTGGTGTGTATAATTTAATTAAATGTCTTATGTATGATTTTGTGAGAGGCTAATGAAACTTAATTTACTTTAACTATTTTGGTTGGGGAAAAAATGTGTTTGGTGTAGTAACATGTATATTGTTCATGGGATTTTCTATTTCAAAATTTGTATACATTATATTTTATATACTAATATATAAATCATATTTTCGCAATCAATTTTGAACCACTACTAAATATGGTGTACAAATTGAATTTCTCTATTGTTTATGAGAGGTCTCCAATACGAATATTGAGACTAGCTAAATCTTAATAGGAAATATTTTATTTTTAATGAATTTTGTATCATGTGAATTTAAATTATTTGATTCAGTGAATTTTAAATATCAAATGTCTATGCCCTATTACATATCAAACTAGCTAGTAGCATTCTTATGTTTGCCCTCAATTTGTGAGTTGACAAAATCACTAGCCAATTAAGAGTAAAACGCGTTGTGTTTTGACAATATAATAATAGTTTTTAAAATTTTTTCATGTTTGATAAATCAATTTTTTTAATAAGAAAATAAAAAGTTTTTTTAATTATAAAAAAAAATGAGTTTCTCAGATCAACATTGATTATGTCCTCCTTAACCTTTAACATACATTATCTTCAATTCTTCACTCACAATCTCGTAGCTCCAACCCCACCACCTCGAACCCCTACCTCCACCCGCATTCTCAATTATATTCCCATAGTATTTGTCTATAGTATATACAAATGTTTTACGTATCAAACACAGAAAAAACACTTTTTATTTTTCAAGAAAATATTTTTCTCCGCACCAACCACACCCTTAATTACTATTACTACTTAGCTAACTAAGCTAACTAATCAAATCCTTGTACAAGTTTCCACTCAGATTCCTAGCAACTCTTACAAACCTTCTTTAATTTATTGTTTAATTTTTTTTAACAAAAAAATTGGGACCCTTAAAAGCAGTCCATTTTATAATAATTAATTATCCTCGTTTCCTAATTGTTATGTTTTAATGATTTGGGTACAATGACTTGTAACAAAACTACCTAAACTCCCTAGAAAAAATATACACAAAATATTCATACACGTATTCATTAATGGACGTTTAGCTACTCAATACTGTGATGTTATAACTAACGTTTCTTACCAATAATTTCTCAATTTATTCTTTAGTCATTATACTTAACTAAATCACTATATTAGCACATCAAGGAGTAAAACTTGTCAAAAAAAAAAAGGTTAATTAATTCATTATCTAAATTTTTATCTAATCGATGAGGGTAATTTAAACATTAGTAGCTTGTATATTATTGGTTAGCTATATATTCAGGGGTCGTTTGGTAGCTGGTTAGAAGGTAAGTTATTGATGTATTAAATTTTGTATAACTAATATCACGTTTGATTAACTTATACAAACGTGAATTTAACTTATGTTTAGTTTACAATTTTAAAACTCGTATAACTAATATACGTATAAGTTACAAGTACATATATATATTATGGTTAACTAATATTTATTTTCACCTTATGAATGTATATTGTACGACAATAGTACGCAGAGATAGAGGCAGAAATTGAATATCATAAGAATTCGAGTTCAAAATTTTGTATATTACATCCATATAGATTTGCTTTATTTAAAATTTTATTATTTGCAAGTATTTAACAAATTTTTACTATATATATCTAGTTTAGACTAAAAGATATCGAATTCAAATGAATTAATTATGTAAAGAAAAAAGAGAATAATACTTGTTATTTTCTCATTATATATAGCAAATTGGTGATTGATATTTGATGATTTGAATATGTCCAAAAGCCTAAAAATAGGCTACCCATGGTTCTGACTTTAATATCAAATTGATTTTAAAGTCTACTTTGTATGAGTCTAAATTCAAAGTCTTTTTTCTTGGAGAGTTAAAGCTTAGACCAATTTTAGAAGCTACAAAATATTAATTTGTTCAATTATTAGAAAATACTTTAGTAAAAATGATATGATAATATGCATATTCATTGTCATTACTATGACCTTTTAAGGTAATGAATTATTAATTCACATTTAGTTTAAAAAAAAGCTCATTTTTATTTCCTCATCAATATGTCAGGGTATTGACATGTTTGATGTTACACTATAAAAGTAACACATTTATGTAGGTTGACTAAACAAATAAATAAAATTTCAAAATATTGTTACCATATAGAAATTATTTAAGTGTAAAAAGTTGATAGCTTACACAAAAAGATACGCGTAAACACTTATTACTATACGTTTACATCAAATCAGATAATTACTTTTCTTCTATTTTATTTTTCGATCTTATAATTATTATATGTATTTCTTTTACTTCGATTTATTATAGTATTCCTTTTTTAAAAAAATTGTAACTTTAATAATCGTATATATTACTTGTTTTTACTATCACTTTTTTTCTCCATTATTTTCAACATGACTTTTTCACTATTTTTTTTTTCATACTTTACTTGAGCAACAGTTTATCGAAATCAATATCTTTCACACCCTTCTCGTAACCAGTTTGTAGAATTACGTTAAATATGTTGTTGTTGAACTTTTAACTGAAAATAGTGACATGTTGTGCGCTCTTATTTATTTAATATAAAAATAAATATAAATATGTGGGATTAATTTCAAATAATTTACAGAAGCAATGTTCAAATTATTATTTTTAACTCCCCATATGTGTTTCGTTGGTTGTGATAAAATAGAAATGAAAATTAAATTTCACTTTAAAAAAATATATGTAAATCTCATATACTATATGAAATGTCTGTTTAATATCTTTTGTGTATATTAATTACACATTGAGGTTGACTTCGGTCATTTTAGATTCAGATGCTTTAACTACTAAAAAGAATTAATTTATAAATTAGATCCTTTAATTATTATATTTTTTACACTTGTTAAGTCATAATTAGAAGTGGGTGAGATTTTTCAAATTAAGAATCTTCTTTTATTTTCCTACTAATCTGCTAATAATGTAGAAAAACATTAGAATGTTTGGTTCTAAGTGTCTAGAAACAACCTTTCAATCATACGAAAGATAATAATAAGATCTGTGCACATCATATAAAATGATCGATTAAAATTATTTTCGTATAAATATAATTGTAAAACGTACATATTAAATATAAATAAAAGAACTTCCTGGCTTTGCCATGACATGTCTTCCTAAAGTTTTGGTATATTTACCTAAAAAGCCCGATGAATTTACTTCTATTTAGGATTTGGTCTATTAGGTTTAACTAGTTGATTTTACTTTACTTCTATTTAGGATTTGGTCTAAGTAAGTTTCACTAATCACAGAATAAGCTTTGTTAGCAATAATTACTAACCATGTTCTGTGATTAGTGAAACTAATTTTGTGGGTATCAAAATTGACTTAGAAAATATAAAGACAAATTATCGATCCAAATGGCTCGATAAATGTTACTTAGACTTAAAAGAGCTCGATGAAGATATTCTAAACAAAAGATCATAACCCAACTATCCAAATCTTACCCCCCCCCCCCCCCTCCCAAAAAAAAATAGCCCAAATTTTATATGGGTTAAAATAGAATAGTAAAAACGATTTGAGTTTATACGATTTGAGTTTATAATAACCGTGCGACGGGTTGAACATGACGGATAAATCACTAGATATTGCTCAATTTTGTTAATAAAGTGAATAGATCAGTCATTTCTAGCAATCTATTTATTCTCTGATTTGAAATTGTGATTAAAGGGAAAAAATATGAGAAGAAACGACACCACATAGACGAACTAGGTATTTGATATCTGTATTAAGATTTGACTAAATCTAAGTTCGAGTTGAGAAGCACCACAACAGAGGTTAGGGATGTCAAATGGGCGGGTTGGGTTGAACTTGTAAATATTAAAATGGATTGAATAGAAACTGGGTTGGGTCTTTACCCGCCCAAATTTACTTTGGGCTTAAATGGGTTAAGCTCAAATGGGATTAAAGAACAAGTTGGGTCTTGACCCGCCCAATTTGATCCGATTAATCTCAATAATTTAACTTTTATAATCACAATTTGAATTTCCACTTGAATGGAAGTTAAATTGGACTCAATTGAGAATTCTCTTCAAAGAGTTAAGCTTGAAGGGTTGTGATAGAACCCAATTCAAATTATCTTGAGCCCAACCCTCAAAATTCTTGGCGGATTACCTATGTTTGGGTTCATTTTTTACACCCCTAATAGAGGGTAAAGTGGCCAGTAACACACAACTTCATACCCAAAGTTCAAACCTGAGACCATAGCTAAGGAGTACTTATGAGTTACGACTCTACAAAGCCTTATCAGTGTAGATGAAGCAATATAAGAAGCTGGATTTCTATGACAGACGAATTGTCACTTGTACAAAGCACATCCATTAGTTATGCTTTGCTTCAAAACAAACTTCACAAGACCTCCAAATCTCTAATTAATACTAATAGATACCATTGCCCAGAAACCGATCATAGCACAAATATATCAAACACCAAGAGTTAATAAAAGGATAATTAACTAGAAGTAAAGATCCAAAATCCAAATTCTGTGACCATCCATAAACAACTATTATCAGACCACCAAAGTAAAGACTAACATACACATTCTAAAAAGTTCGGTCAACATATACCGCATATAATCTAATTTACCATACCCCAAACCCTCCAATATAAAATCTAAGACAAAGATCCACCAGTCTGATGCAGCATAGCATCAATTTCATCGCCATCTTCCATCTCGAGCTGTCAAAAAGAATTATGTAAACAAAAGTAATGAGACAACATATTACTGATTATATGAAGTCTAGGGAAAATGTGGACATATATATACACAAGTAGCAGGAAGAGGTGCACTGGTTGGTGAAGAAAAGGGGAGAAGGAAAAACCTCATCAGGAGTCTGCTCGGCCCTGAGACGGCGACCATCAAACAAGAAGGCAATAGAGTTGAAGTCCACAGATTGCCTATCACAGTAAGCATTCATGAGCTTCTTCAGCTGTGTGCTTCTCTTGATCCTGAAAAACACCTCATTTCCATCCTAAAAAAAAATTGTCAGCTTCAGAGAGTTAATGAATTGAACGTGGATTATTGTCATTCAGAACATTTCCACAAGCTTTGAGGATACTGACCTTACTCCGGCCACAAATTAGCTAAAACAAGAAAAATAAACAAACAAACTAAAACAACAAAAAGTAGAGAGTTTTTAAACACTAACAAGCAGCATTTGTGATTCTGTTTTCTTATCAGAGATCAACAGGTTTCTTTTCTTTAGAGTATGAACCAAAAAGATGAGGCATGTTCAGAAAGCAAAACAATTCAACATTTCGTTCATTGTTTTGCCTCCGCTTTTTGAACCTTCTCTGGTAGGAAGTTGAGTTTTTAGATGATTAACGTATCAGATAAGACATAGCAGAAGAAAAACAAGGAATTCAGCAAGAGAATATGAACAATGGTCCAATAGAAGGGATGGATGTGCTCAAGCAGATATAGCTTTTAATACATATGAAGGTAATGGAAGCATAAGTGGATTTGTATGATCACAAACAATAGCTTTAACATGTACACTCACAATACATTAATAATATTTTCCTTAATAGTTTAAAGATGGTACACGCAGCCAGCTTGTTTGCAGCTCGACTACCAGATACCTACTACCTCGCACCGGCACAAGAACAAGTTAAATCCGCTCACCCAAGGTTTGGTCAATTTAGACACATAAGAAGAAATCACCTAATGTCTTTTGCCCTCCTTAAGATTTGAACCTGGTTCTCATTTCACTTCATTGACCATTGGGTCACACTCTTGGATGTTGAACACACAAAATGCTTATGTCAAGCTAAGAACAAATAAACATAAACACAAGCCTTCCACCCTTAATCAATAAGCAAAAGGTCTCAGCTTCAAGCCTTGGGTATAGAAAAAATAAACTTGTTTGGAATGCTGCCCCAGAATGAGCCTTACACAACGCATGAGTATAGCTGAATTATACATCGAATACAAAAGTTTTCAGCAATCTTTACACTAAGCCACCATATATCTACATTTTATCTTCTTCCCACAAGCCCTTTTAGAGTTCAGAGATGAACTCATTAAGCATAGCTAATCTATACCTCGAATAAACAAGCAAACTAAACTGATTGAAAACTAACACAGATAAACAAACTACTGCCATCCGTTATCAGCAGGAAAAGGAAAACTAACACCACATACTCCTCTATGTCCAAAGGCTTTAGTCTCTCCATCTACTAGTAAGATCAAACCACGATGCACGCGATGTGTGGGTTAGGCATACGCCAAATTGCTCAAAAACCCGATATAAACATGGAGAAGGATCATCATGTCCTTTCTCCGCGAATTTCAAACCCTGCACAACTACAGCACAGGAAATTCTCGTTTATACAAATTACTCCGTCCCGTTTACTAAATTGAATAACGATCAAAGCCTAGCAGCCTGACTAACAGCCCTAATTTGCAAAAAAACATTCATCTAACACAATTTTCAAACCTAATACAAACATCACAATCCATAAAACAGAAAAAAAAAACAATCAAACTAATCACTTGATCAAAAACTAAAACAATTAGCATCATATATAATTGCAGCCAAATAAAAAAATTTAAAAAGCAAAAAAAAACCTGGCTCTTGACTTTGAGGTTAATGTGACCTCCCTGATCGCCGGCCGGCTTCTTCTCTTCCTCCTGTTGAGTGACGCCTGACATTTTTCTCTGATATTTCTTCTTCTTCTTCTCTGTTCTCACTGTATTTCTGCCACTTTTTCTGCTCTGAAAACCCTTCTTATACCTAACTATAATGTGTCCTTTTTTCTAGGGATTAAAATCTACGGTGTAGATTAAAACTAATTTCAATCTATGGATGACCTTGTTCCACGTCTGCACGATGTCGTTTCCTTGCCCCCAATGACTAGGGAGAAAGGATATGTCCCAAAGTTAAGCTCAGAGAACAACATTTATTAAGCCTCGTGATTCTCGATCACTTTATTAATTATCGGTCTTAATAATTGTAACGTACGAAATAAAGAGAAAAAATTAGCTTAAGAGTGATTTTGTGATTCTCCGTCACTTCATTGATCATTTGTTTGAATGATTTTAATGTATGAAAGAAAACGATAGGATTGGTGTTAAATACTGATTTTCAGTTATTTAATCGATCATTTGTTTGAATGATTGTAACGTACGGGAGAAAATGGCACAATTGATTTCAGAGTGATCCCGTAAATCTCGGTCAGTTCATTGATCATTTGTTTGAATGATTGTAATGTATGGGAGAAAACGAAGGAATTGGTTTCGGAGTGACCCCGTGATTCTCAGTGACTTCATTGATCATTTGTTTGAATGACTGTAATGTATGAGAGAAAACGATAAGACTGGTCTTAAAGTGACTTCGTGACTGTCAGTTATTTTATTGACCGTTTGTTTGAATTGGTTGTAACGTATGGGAGAAAACGACAAAATTAGTTTCAAAGTGACCTCGTAATTTACGTCATTTTATTGACAACTTGTTTGGATCGTTGTTACGTATTAAAGAAAATGAGAAAAAAAAATCTTTTATATTTGATACTCACTTCATTTCAATTTAATTGAATTGTTGAAACATTTTTTATTTTTTATTTTTCCAATTAACTAAATCGTTCGATCTTCAAGACTACTTTTAAAATTAACTTGTTCAATTTTTAAGACTATTTTTAAAATATTCTTTCAATTTTACCCTTTATTATTTAGTACTTAAATTAATAATTATAATTAATATTTAGTTATTTTAATCATAAATTTAATAATATTTAATAAAGATAAAAATAAAATATGTCTAATTTATATTTTAATTATTTTTTTTCTTAAAATGTATGACACCTTAATAATTTAATTAATTTAAAACGAAGGGAGAATCAAATATATAACGGGCTTTGTTGGATAGATCATCCTTGAAGTATAGTTTTAAGCGTTTAAGTTTGTCACAAGTTAAAGATGTGTTTGGTCTCCATCAAATATTTATGGAACTTTGTTCGATAGATTTGACGTAATTTATAGGAGGAAATAGTGATAACTCACATTTATAGGTATATTTTTGCATTTTTTTATTCAAATCTTGTTTGAAAATAAAATAAAATCAGAGGTTTAGAGTCCGTTTGGAATGACTTACAAAAGTAATTTTAACTCAAAAATAAAAAGTCAAATTGAAATGACTTTTAAGTCAACGGGGATATCTATTTTTGGTTCCAGACTTATTTTAAGCCATTTTTTACTTAATTTAAGTAATTTCAAACACTTCTTTGATTTATTTTAAGTTATGTTTCATATTTGACAAAAACTTATATAGGTATATTTTTGTATTTTTTTATTCAAGTCTTGTTTGAAAATAAAATAAAATTGGAGGTTTAGAGTTCGTTTGGATTTTCTTAAAAAAAAGTAGTTTTAAGTCAAAAATAAAAAATCAAATTGAAATGACTTTTAAGTCAAGGGGGAGACCTATTTTTGATTTCGGATTTATTTTAAGCTATTTTTGATTTATTTTAAGTATTTTTTATCTTATCAAACACTTCTTTGATTTATTTTAAGTTATGTTTCATATTTGACAAAAACTTATATAAGTCAAAAAAGCTGACTGAAAAGTAGGTTTGATCAACTTTTAAATCTATGCAAACGGACTCCAAAATTGGATAGGTGTTCAATTTATTTAAGTTCGGACAAAATTATTGATGCACTTTTTTATTGTTTATTTTATTTTATTTTATTTTATTTCATTAAAAATAAATGGATATATTAACTTAAATTGACTCATGAAAAATGATATCAAATTATTTTCTTAAAAAAATCTTTTAGTATTTAATATATTATATATAAACATAATTAAGAAATAATTATTTTTGTTAAAAAAACAAATAACACAATTAAAACATAGTAAGAAATCCGCATAATGGATTGTGACTCACATACATTTCGAACGCAAATAGATTTTACAGTTAATTCGTTCAAATTTAACCTAACATACTGATCAGATAATTTATTGAACAATGAAGCGAATGTTTTATAGCTTGTTATCGGAAGCTCTTTGCTTTCTTTCAATCCACATGTAGTAAACTTAAGCCACTAATTTTCACTATATATTTCTAAGTTAGTAATTCTTCCATTTTCATATTTGGATAAATAATTCCACTTTCTCTTCCCAACATATTCGATGCATATGAACACCTTGTAAACAAAACATGTGAAGAACAAGTGGGAAATGTTGTTCTTCACTTGGAAAAAACATTAGTGAACAAACTTGGTGGTTAGCAATATCACATTTGAACAAATCAATTTTGTGAACGAACCTAACAAGATTAGCTAACGTTTGATTATAGATTTTTCGGTATTTGAAATTTTTTTTTTATCTAATTTTTGTAAAAGCTTGGCCAATAATTTAAAATAGTGTATAAATAAACTTGTTCTTTAACTTGACTTTATTTGACGCTTATGTTCTATAGTTTTGAATGCACACAAGCAAACGCTTAAACTTGTATAGAATTG
Organism: Solanum lycopersicum; assembly: GCF_036512215.1. Taxonomy (NCBI): domain Eukaryota; kingdom Viridiplantae; phylum Streptophyta; class Magnoliopsida; order Solanales; family Solanaceae; genus Solanum; species Solanum lycopersicum. The sequence goes on from NC_090806.1 coordinate 69,306,799, forward strand.
AACATGTAGATATGTTCGTCATGCTTGACATCCTACAAGGCAATTTGCGTCCTATATGGCGCTCTACGTGCATTATGCCACATAGAACGCATATACATATTTGTTCAACTTTTTACAAATTCAAGTATTCTACCTGATCACATATCAGCTAAAGTGAAGTTAAATAACATATTTATATATTATAGCATTTAAAATACTCCAAAAAAGTTTGCTTTTGAAACTTAATCAAATAAGTTATTCACTCGTTTCAATTTGTTTGTTTTACTAACTAATACATCTTTTCTATTCCGACAATTATTTAATTTCAAAAAAAAAAATCACATCACTTGTTAAGTATACAATCAATCACAAGACCCAAAAAAATACATATCTCTAAACTCCTATCTTTAATTTAAAATCAGAAGACTCAAAACTCAAAAAAGTATACTATTTATTCTCTTAATTAAGCTTTAATTCCATTAATTAAGTAGTAAATTAGAAAGGAAAATCCGGATTTTGGTGGTCTAATTAATAGGCGGGAAGATCTCAAACGTGGCTGCTTATAATAACGACAGGTGTCTTTTTTAAGAAAAATGGGACCCACCATGTCTTTGAATTTTAAATGAAAAAGAATGAGTCGGCTTTAGTTGAAAAAGAAGACTTTAAGGGTGTGGGCCAGGCCCTATTCGATTGGCCTTCACCATGCCAAAGCCCAGTCCAGTGGGCCCATCTTCCACCAACTTGATTAGTCACCTCTCATTCATTTATTTTTAAAAAATAAATAAATTAGAATCACAATTTTTTTAATTAGAATCACAATTTTTTTTAAAAAAAAAATTAACTTTAAGGTTATAACGTGGAGAAACAAATTTTCATTAACAAAGTGAAAGTTTAGATAGAAGTGACATAGTGAAAAATTTAAAAGAGACATGTCGATAGTAAGATTTGAACTCAGACTCAACAATACTGGAAGAGCCTTAAACATCCAGCTAAGAGCCAATTGACCAATTGGATGATTTGTTCATTGGGTATTCTATGTTAATTTTACACAAATACATTATTAATTTCTACTTAGGTATATATATTTTGTGACGAGGTTAATGTGTGTTCGATCACCGACAGACTCTATGTGGATCCGCTCTGAGGGTAACATATCCCACGGGATTCCACAAATGGGGCTTTTGGAAGAGTAAAGTGTGTGCATATGACTACCTCGTGGAGATAGATTTGTTGTTTATAAAGAACTCTCAGCTCAAATCAAGTGCAACGCATTAAAGTATATAAAAGACAAAAACAATGTAGAAAAAAGTACAAAAACAAAAAATAGTATAATAATCAAAAGATAATAAACAAACGAGGACAATAGATATCAAAAACAAAAAACTATAACATAACTAGTACAACGAAAAGCAATGCAGAACATATATGTAAAAAATCGTAACAAGTTTAATGGTGTATAACCAAAACAAATGAGTAAGTAATATCGTATACCAAAAACTAGAGACTATATGAATCGACTACTAATACATTCCACATGACATTCTATATTACTTCTCAAACAAATACACAAATGTGCTATTAATAAGACGATTTAAATTACCTACTAATGTCACGACCCAAATCGGGCCGCGACTAGCACCCACACTTACCCTCCTGTGTGAGCGAACCAACCAAATCTAAACCTTAACATTTCAATGTACTATCAACATAAAGTAATGCGGAAGACTTAAACTCATTAATAAAAATCAATTCAATAACTATTATTTCCCAAAATCTGGAAGTCATCATCACAAGAACATCTATGATCAAAGTACTAAACTAAGAGTATTCTAAAAAGCTAAAACAAGTAAAAGCTAGTCCATGCCGGAACTTCAAGGCATCAAGACATGAAGAGGAAGATCCAGTCCAAGCTAGAAGCATTAGCTCACCCTGATATCCGGAATAATGAAGACTGGCTAGAGTTGCGGTTGAGTTGAAGATGACGGCACGTTTGCTGCACTCCACAATTAAACAAGAAGAAAACATAAAAGTAGGGGTCAGTACAAAACACGGGTACTGAGTAGATATCATCGGCCAACTCAAAATAAAAATCAATATATATATATCAAGTAATATCATAAATCAACTATGATACTCAACATGTAGCAACAGCAAGTACTATATCATTAACAATTACCGTCAAGTTCACAAATGAGGACTCAAGCCTCAATGCCATACTCATTTGGGAATTATGTTCATTAGATTGAGTATATTAACATCTTTCAAGATTTATTATCTTTATTTCTCTTGTGTCGGTACGTGACACTCCGCTCCCTCATATTCATTAATCCTCTTGTGTCGGTGCGTGACACTCTGATCTCCTAAATCTACGTGTCGGTTCGTGACACCCGATCCCATAATACTACGTGTCGGTTCGTGACACCCGATCCCCTAATTCTACGTGTCGATTCGTGACACCCGATCCCCTAATTCTACGTGTCGGTTCGTGACACCCGATCCCCTAATTCTACCTGTTGGTTCGTGACACCAGATCCCCTAATTCTACGTGTCGGTTCGTGACACCCGATCCCCTAATTCTACGTGTCGGTTCGTGACACCCGATCCCCTAATTCTACGTGTCGGTTTGTGACACCCGATCCCCTAATACTATGTGTCGGTTCGTGACACCCGATCCCCTAATCTCTTTCTATCAATTCATCACGCCTTCTTTCTTACCAAGGCAGCATCCATCCCATTATTTTAGTTCATCACGCCTTCTTTTATACCAAGGCCTCATTATTAACAAAAAGATTAGGATTTTGCAAGATTTGGGATTCAATAACTTTATCATGCTTATATAATCACAATTATATAATTACATCCATGCAAGCATACAATTAAGCACATAGCATGGTTTACAATATTATCAATACATATCATTCGCTATTAAGAGTTTACTACGAATATCGTAAGAGAAACCATAACCTACCTCCACCGAAGACTAGTGATCAAGCAAGCAAATTCCCAAAGCTTTGTTCTTCTTCTCTCCCTGTTCGTTCGTTTTCTCCCTCTCTTGTGCTTTCAAATTTTCTTATTCAAACCCTCTTTATTTTACCCTAATTAGCATATAATTAAGAATAAAAGGTGGCAATAATAACCCCCTAATTAACTTAAGGTTACCTCTTTTAACCCCCAAGAAATTTAGTTATTAATATAAACCCACGAAATATATAATTATAGCAGGAATAGTCCAAAACGCCCCTTTAAAACTTAACCAGAAATCCGACTCCGACTGGGATTACGCAACCTGTGACGGCCTGTCGCGCCCGCGACGGTTCGTCATGCAGGTTCGTCAGAGACTCGATTTCCTTAAGGAGTCTGTGACGGCCCGTCGTACCTACGACGGTCCATCCTGCACTTCCGTCACGACGTTCAGAGAATCGTTCCCTATACCAAATTCTCAAGAGTTGAAGTGTTTTGAAACGGTGGATCACGACGGTTTGTCGTGCCTGTGACGGTCGTCACAGAGTTCAGAGAGTCTATTTCAGCACCCGAATTTCAGAATTTCTAAGTGTTTTGGGACGAGACACCCTCGACGGTCCGTCGTGCCCATGACGTTCCGTCGTGGGTTCCGTCATCTCAGCCTGTTTTTCCAAAAATAAAATCTGCTACTCAAAACGACTAAACAGGTCGTTACAACTAATCTTCATCTTAAAAAAAAATGAACTTCCAACAAAAGCAAATTCATGATTATAATATATATATATATATATACACACACACACACTTTTTTCCAAAAATAAAAAATTTAAATACTCAATCATTAATAATTTCTTCTAATTAATATAAAAGGACTATTTTCAATTTTAGAATGACCAAATCTTTACATTGAATCCTTAAACAATAAAATAAAAACATTATAATGAATTTGTTGAAAATATTATTCACTAACCTAATGTAATTCAACTACTCATATTATTTAGACCTAATGAAATAAGTGTCCACCTTTTCATAGGCAAAGCTACAATACAATATAAATTAGAACAAATTTGGTAACATTTCAATTATTTTCCATCTTTTGTATTAAAATTTATATATATATGAATTAAATTATGGTAGTTGGTTTGGTCGAAAATTCGAACGGCACAATTAAATGGTCATAATAATGGACGGTGCGGCCAAAAGAAGAATTAGAAGTCAATTTTTCTAGAGGTGATATACTATGTATGGCGTTGAAAAATTCAATTTACTAACTTCTATTTTTAAAAATATTATATTATTTTTTTATTAAATTAGCTTGATATAATTTCATATTTATATTATAATAATATCATAATTAGAATTTGTTCGATTTCAATTTATATATAGAACTATGATTTTATTTTTTTTGACAAATATTTCAAACTTATATAACATGCTTATAAACATGTAGAAATATTCAAAAGAAAGTAAATAAATTTCCATAATTAGTCAATTAAGCACCAAAAAAAAAGGACATTCAACCAAAATAAAGAAGTCAACATTCTAACTTTTAATTAAACAATTAACTTTGCTCCAACCTCTAATCTTCTTTTAAGAGAAAAGAAAAAATAGGAAAAATGTTATGTGAAATCAAAATAAGATAAACAAAGAGTGTAATAGTTACTAGGCAAAACAATATCTTTGATATGGTGTAGGATATTTATTTTTTTCAAAATGAGTCAAGGAAAGGAGATTACGATGTGAAAATCGAACCTTCGTTAAATAAATTAAATTGAAGTAATCAATTAACCAAATTATTAAGCAATGAAGTAACAAATAAAGATATGGAGTAGGAGATAAATAATATCCATTTTATTTTATTTTTGGAAAAAAGTGTAAAAAAATTCCATGGTGAAGTTAAAAAAAATCACTAAAGGTCGATAATTGTGATTTATAAGTTATTGCACACACTTGATCAAAAATTATAACATGTCACATTTTTATATAGAAATCTAGCAAATTTCGTTCTTCCAAAAAATAAAATCTCAAACAAAAACATCTTATATATTTGTTTAGTTTTTTCTAAAAATAAAATAAGCTTTTATTTTCACCTAACATATTAAGGAAATTGAATAATGAAAAAATTTCATACTAGAAATGAATTTAACTAAATTAAATATGCGTCAAAATTATTTTAAGCAACAAATTTATATATAAATCATAATATTGTAGCTTCGCCTTAACTATTACAAAAATGTAAAAAAAATAGATAGGTGTCCAAAAAAAAAAAACACAAATACCTATTACTTTTGAAAGGTTCAATTAAAAATTTGGAAATATTAATAAATAAATAAAAATACTAATTTAATTAATAGCCATAGCAGAAATCATGGTATACAATGAAGGAACTTTATTTCTTTAGTTTTTTTTTTATGCACTAATATAGACCTGTATATTGGCATGTTCCCACATGACCAAATGAATTATACTAAATAATACCACAATGTATGCCTTAATTCAATCAAGAAAGACTTCAAAAGATGTTTTGATGGTAAAATACATTATATAGTTCAAAAATTGTTGACTTACCCAATGAATAATTTTGATACTAACTGATCGTTTACTAGCTGATTAGAGTTATATATATATTAAGTAATTTAGATTTAGTTACGAGCGAATTTATGTATTATCTTGTGCATGAAATTTATTATATAGGGATGAATTCTATATCTATTAGTTATTTCACCTTCTATTCAATAAAAAATAAGAAAACATATATTAGTTAAATTTGACATGAATAATGTATTTCATATCTATATATACCAAACGTCGTATTAGTTATATAAAAATTAATATATAAATAACTTATTTCTTGTTTAGCTAACAAATGACCCCTAAACGTCTTCAAAAATGGGGGAAGAAGGATCGAGTGAAACAGATTGACAGAGAAATAGAAGTTAAAGTGTGAAATTGCTTGATTATATTCTCAAAATAAAGTCACGAGTAATATAAAATAGAGACTATTTATTCTACAAAATTAGGAATTGTTAGAGACTTATTAGGAATAGAAAATTTTGAAATTAGCTAAGACAAGAGTAATAATATATATTTTTTTGGATATATATTAAATGATTACAAGAATAAAATATAATAAGATTGGGTTATTTGGCCTCAAAAAAAGCATCTCAATTATAAGGAATATATAAAGGAGTGAATGGAGAGGGAAACAAAAGGAGAATATAAGAGAAAAGGAGGTGATAAATAATTAATATTGAAAAAATAGTTTAATTAGTTAATGGTAGTTTATTGAAAAATTTAGTGGTTAAGAAATTTATGTAAAAAAACTTTTTCTTTCCCTTCAAATTATTGCAATAACAATGTATTCACACTTTCCTTTTCACTATAACATGAATTCACATAAAAATTTTAACATTATGAATTCTTATAATAATTTTAGGTTAATAAACAATTATAAATTATTTCATAAAACAATTCATTTACTTCCTAAACATGTCTAGATATATACGATTCAACTTCCATTCACATTTTACTTTGAAAATGCTAATATAATTTCAAATCAATCGTACGTAATATGTTCTTTATATAAATTATAATATATATTTGAACGGTGAAAAATGGCATTATGTAAAGAAAAAACCTGTAAGCTATATTCGAAAACAAAAAGAAATTAAAAAGAAAATCAAAAAATTCAACTAAATCCAAAATATCTATATATATATAAATAATTATATTAATCATAATACTATTTTTTTGATCCCGTTCACGTTAAATAAATAGCGACTAATATGTACTAATCAAATTGAACTTTTTTTTTGGGAAATTAATTACTACGTGTATTGGGTCACAATATTTGTATGCATGAAATTTTCATATCTCTTGCAATAAATTATTTATTATATGGTTACAAAGTGGTTCGAAACATTAAATATAATATTTTAAAATTTGTTGAAATTGATAATTACTAAAATTTATAACTATCGTTGAACTTATAGGAGCAAAAAGATACTAGCGGCAGGAATGCTCCCAATTTTTTTTATTGTACAATAAATTGCACTTCAATGTAATAATTTACGAATTAAAAGAGAGATAAATTATATTAGATAAGTTTCATGTAACGAGCTCAATCAAGTACGCAGAGAATTCTATAAATGGATTTATTTATTTTTAATTGTTTATTCGATGTTTGATTACTATATTGATTAAATTCGAATTAGCATGGAAAGTTTCATATAAGAATAAAACACTCCTTAACAAAAGACGATTCATATCCAAGATAATTAAAATTTTAAATATATTGATTAAAAAAAAATATATATTTATCATTCCATTAGAATCCGAAATTTAGTAAGAGATTTCTTAATTAACCAACTTGGTTATTTAAATTATATTTTCCACTCAATCTCTAGTTAAGCACGAAACGATACCTAATACCCTATCATTATAGTGAATTTTTTTGATAAAGTTTTTTTACTCAACCAACTCAATTATTCTAATGATGCTCCGTATTATTGTTTCATATAAAAATTAATAAAAGGGTAAGAAATAGCAACAACAACAAAAAATAAAATAAAAAAAAGTTCTTATTATGCTCCATTTATTTCTCCAACTACACACTATTCCATATTTCAAAATTTTATTAATTTCTTTCCATACCAACTTTAATAATTTGAAATTTAAACAGAATGTTTATTCATTATTCATAGCAACCACTCCAGGCCAACTGGCCTACATCACTTTGAAAAAATATAAAAGTAGAAAAAAGTGAGGACTATTATGTCATTTCAATGTTCATGTTAGGTGCATAGAGTTAATAAATAAAAAAATAAAGGACTCTGCGTGAAAAGGAAAAAAAAAAGGAATAAAGAAGAAATAATGAGTCAAAGACATGGTAGAGTTCTCGAGAAAGCACCACCAAATAATGTGATGCAATGGACGTATTATTTCGTCTTTTAATTAGAAATTTAAATTTTAAATATATTAAAAAAATTAAGTTTTAGATTTGTGAGGATTGCCTCGAATAAGCTTCTATCAATTTAAATTTATATTAATCAGACTCTGATACTAACGATTATTATTTGATTGAATTTATACAAGTTATTGAAGAACAAAATAAGGACTGACCTTTTAAATAAAAGAAGCTAGTCAATGAACAAGCTCTATCAATGTAGATAAAGATTAAGCGGACTCTAATTTGAATATCAAATACTTACTCATAAAAAAGAAAATGAGATCTTGAGAAAGCTAAAAACCTTACCCACGAATGAGCTCAGATGATTTGAATTTGAAGTAATCATCTTAAATTCAATAGTAATAATATTTTTTACTTTTAAAAAACAATCTCGAGATACATAAGAAATTTGAGTCAATAAAACTCTAATATAAATATCAAACATTAAATAGTTAAAAAAAAAACTCACCCGACCCCTAAAATCCATTAATTATATTTTCACCCCTTGAGTTTTCCTCTCTCCATACCAATTTCACAGTTCCCAAGAAAAAAAATCATAATTTTTACAAAACCCTAGAAATAATAAAAGAAAAAAAGAAAAGAAGAAGAGAGAGAGAGTCTCTCTCTTTCTTTCTCTCTATTTTTTCTATCAACCAAACAGACCACAAACAGTAGAGAGAGAAACTCAGATTTATAGAGAGAGAAAGTGTGAAGCTTTTGCAGATAAGAATCCTCATCTCTGCTTCCATGGCTTTAACGTTTCATATTTTCCCCTAATTTCTCTTCGGATCTCAAAAAAAAAAAAAAAAAATTAAAAAAAAAATCAAACAAAAAAACTTTTTTTAAAAAATCTTCGGTCATGCGGAGAAGCAGAGCAGCCGCTGCGGCGAGACAAGTTCCGGCGACGGAAGTTCCGGTACCGGCACCGGTGGCCGGAGAACACAACGGATCTGGAGGATCTAAGGAGATAAGGTTCCGTGGAGTTCGAAAGAGACCATGGGGAAGATTTGCAGCAGAGATTAGAGATCCATGGAAGAAAACTAGGGTTTGGTTGGGTACTTTTGATTCTGCTGAAGATGCTGCTCGTGCTTATGATGCAGCAGCTCGTACTCTTCGTGGACCTAAAGCTAAAACTAATTTCCCTTTACCTTCTTCTCATCATCTACCTCCATATCCTCACCATCATCAGTTCAACCAAAGCATCAACCCTAACGATCCCTTTGTCGATTCCCGGTTATACTCTCAGGACCACCCATTAGTTTCACAGAGACCTACTTCAAGCAGCATGAGTAGTACGGTGGAGTCCTTCAGTGGACCACGGCAGCCGCCGCGGCAGCAGACGGCAGCTTCCGTGCCTTCCAGAAAGTATCCCCGGTCACCGCCTGTTGTCCCGGACGATTGCCATAGCGACTGTGACTCATCGTCTTCTGTCGTTGAAGACGGTGAATGTGATAACGACAACATCGCTTCTTCCTCTTTCAGAAAGCCGTTGCCTTTCGATCTAAACTTACCGGCACCGATGGATGACTTCAGCGCCGACGCATATGCCGATGATCTTCACTGCACAGCACTATGTCTTTGACGAAATGATGGTTTGTGACCCACCTGTCATTTGATACCACTGCTTACCTAGTTTTTCTTTCTTTTTTGGGTGACCGGAAAAAAAAACAAAAAAAAAAGAAGAGGAAGGAGCCATAGAAGATAAGCTAAACTATGTCTGCTATGAGTCAATCTGTTGTTGTAAGAGTATTCACTTGTTTAATTTAATTCTCATATTTTATATCATGGGATTTCTTGATAGGTGGATGGATCAGTGTATGTCAAATTTGTTCTGATTGTGTATCTTAAAACTATATGTGACTTCTCAGCTGAAGGTGCCCTTTGTTGTTCGAAGTCGAATTTATATATATTATCGCGGAAGATTAGAGGGTAACTTGTGTTCTTCCATTGCTGTTATCATGTGTGTATGATGTTATCTTCTGTCCTTTCAGTTTATGTAACTATTGAGACTGTATCTGATCATATATCAGTTGAGAAGTATTCATATTTTGGGCTACTCGTTTAGTGTTTCTTCGAATAATACTTGCTTGTTTTTCTGTATGAATGTATTTTCATTGCTTTGGAACACTTATGTTACTGTTTGAGTGTCGAAGAGTTGAACTTTTCTATTGCCTATACTGTGATTGAAATTGGTTATTACTTAATACCAGTTTTCTGCTATTTCTCTGAGTATGTGACGTGTAATGATAATCATTTAGTTTTGCCTGAGTGCTTCTGTGTGAATGTAAGCAGTGGTGCTGTAGTAGAGTGAGATGAAGAGATCATATATATACTACACTACAATTTGTAACTTGAGTACTGTGGATTGGAATTTTATGAGTATTTGCCTTGTGTAGTATTTTGTCTTGGTTTCTTCACTCGTGTTATTTTCTTGAGCCAAGGGTCTATCGGAAACAGCTTCTCTACGTCCCGACTCCCAAGGTGAGTGTAAGGTCTGTGTATAACTACCTTCCCTAGACACCACTTGTGGGACTACATTGGGTGTGATTTTATATCTTTGTATGAATATGATGACCTGCTTCAGGTGCTTCTTTTACCTGAAGATGTGATCTTTTGGTAATCATGTGCAGTTGTTAGTAATGTGGATGTAGGTTGTGTTCAGCTTGTAATGTATTGAACTTGCATACAATGTTTATTGAACTTGAACGTGGTAGATGTGTTTTCGGAGACCCTGCTTGGACTATTTAGATTGTCATTAATATGTGATTTAAGATATCCTTATTTTGTTAAGTTGATGTCTATGATTGCTTTAATACGTTTCTTGTTTTAGGTTTCATTAATGCAGCTACTCGCGTAATATTGAAGTTCTTGTACATGTGAGTGTTGTCTAGCATGCTACTCAATGGCTTTTCGTATACATTGTAACTCGTAAGCAATATCATTCTACTAGATATTCTTCCTATTATCGGAGAAGATCTTACTTGAATTCTGTTTCTTGCTTATATCCTGCGACTTATTAGTTGTTACCTATTGTCTGGTGTATGTATTTGTAGAATTTTAGGGTTAAAGTGTTTCTGTGAACAGATTTATACACCACCAATAATGTGATGGAGCCTTAATGTTCCTACTTTTCCCACATTTTCATGCATTTGCAGCTTTTGTTGTTTTTGTTTCCATGTTGATGGAGTTGTTTGAATGAACATATGCTTGCTTTTTGCCTAGACATACCAGTCAGTTCCATGTTTGCGTTTACTATTGGCTACATTAGTAGGCCAAATATTAGTTTTTGACAGGCTCCAATTGACCTAAAATTTGGTGGATCCATTTGGAACCAATCTAGTGACCAATACTCACCATGACTGATATAGTTTATTTTGATGTTTTGGGTGGGTGGAAAACGATTAATATATTCTCAGCCAAATGCTTCCGTTATCGTAGATTTTTGAATCCGAGACTTTTAGTTAAGGTTCGAGAGATTATATCAATCTCTATTATTAACATTTGGTGGTTGTTCACATCTTTTTGCCCCCATTAGGTACTATGTATTCCCTTTGGGCTCTGATTTATTTGGTCCATTAGAAAGAAAAGAGCTTTAAAGTTCCAATAAGGATTTCTTTTTTTTTTTCCGAGATTCCGGTGATGTCTGATTAAGAGTAAAACGATTCTATTTATCCACTATGCGTCCTTATAGGTTCGAAAACGTTAACTAACGTTTGAGCAAATGTAAGTAACAATTAGTGTATACTTTCGTAAAAGTAGCACTCTTTACTTTTTTTTGGCTTGTTTTTAAATAATAGCCACTATTATAGAAGTTCAAATCTTGCGTGTGAATCTCCTCTAATCCATTGAGTAAGAGTCAAGTGTTCACTTATGTAGAATTCACTTTTCACTTTTCAGCCTTATCTTTAGAAAATAGCCACCATTAAAAGTAGGGATCGTTTGGTACGAGGATGAGATAAACAAAGTTACAGTGAATTATTATGAGAGTAACTAAATACTTAACTAATAACCAAACATAATATAAAATAGTCTTATATTTCATTTCCAAATTATTATTCCTTATCTCTCAGTAGCGATAATAATCTAAAACAAGTCCAAGAGGGGTGTGGGGTGGAAGGATAATACGTATGACTTTTGCAAACTTTCTGGCTATTTATGCAACTATATATCAAACAAACTCACTCTTTTTTTAAAAAAATAAAAATGTTTAGATGAATTTTTTTAGTATTTGTTTACTTAATTGACATATGAAAAGTATTAGATAAATTGAAATGATCTGAGCCGTCCGATGAAATCTTTGCTGTAAACATATCATTTGGAGAAAAATAGAGATGTCATTTTTTTAATTCCTAGTAATATTAATTTATTTCTGTCTAATTTTATTTTTCAATTTAATGGATCTAAAGAGAAAAAAACAACCTTTGCTTATCTGTACAAGTTAAAAGATTTGATTAATTTTATTCATTGACCCCAATAGTTTTATACAAAGTGTTAACAAAATTATTGACCATCACTTTCCATAAAAATATTTTAATTAATCCCTTGAATATTTATCAATTTCTTGCTCAACAAATGTACATCAGACATCAAAAATAATAATATATTTAATATAACTTTATAAATAAATTATAATAAAAAAAGATATTTGTAATTTTATTCTTATATTTCTAACAAGTTATTGACTAAAAAAAGAAAAATTATTTGAAAAAAAAAATAGCAATAAAAAGTCGACATCACATGTGGTTAAAATAAGAAGTTGGCTATCTGATTAATTGAATTATTTGCCTGTAGACACAAGACACATGTACCAGCTGCAAAGTATAACGCGATGTTGTCTCCTGGACCATTTGATTTTTTTTGTTTTGTTCGAATTTTTTAAAAATATTATTAAACTCCATTCGTATTGAACTTTTTAAAATTACACAATTTTTAATAAAATAACATGTTATCTTCTTTAGTCATTTGATTTCTTTATGTCACTCATGTTTTTAAAAATTAATATCATATTCATAACGATGGATCTTTCAAAAGTACAGCATATTATACAACATCAATGGCGGAGCGCAATATCTTAATCACATCATGAAACCACCTTCATCTGGTATGAAGAAGTGTCAGTATTTGTATATGTATTTATCGAATCAAAATTTTATCTATATATACAATATAATTTTATGACGAAAGGGTGTCGCTTTATACTGTTTTTATTTTCGATGTTTCGTGTTAACATTTAAATTGCAATTATTTGTAGTTAATTTGTAACTTGAAAATATAACAAAAATATATAAATTATAAGTGTATAAAACATTACGTAGAGTATAAATACTTGCGTATACAAGATTTCACGCATTACCATAAGTAGAATTTGGTATAATTAATTTTGATTAAGCTTTTATTTTTATCTGAAATTGATATTTGTCTTATATAATAATTCAAACTAAAAAAGGTGTATTCACCAACTAAAAGTGTATTATAAGGATTAAATATTTTAAATATTTGAATCTTAATTAATTAACCAAAATCACAATAACATAAATCTCCTTGGCAAGTGCGTTTTTGCCTAAGATGTGTTGATTTTTGATAAAATATTTTTCCCCACATATAAAATATTTGATAGTATTAACTAAGCTAATATGAAAATAAAATATAAATTAAATAGTATTTATTTAATTAAAATACTTACTTGATATATGTATATTTTCTCAGACTTGGATCCAAATTAGGTGGTTTGGCAACATCCACAAAAAGAAAAAGAAAAAAAAAGAGAATAAAGACAAGTAAACACTTCATTTGTGTATTTATATCTACTTTTAATCGATTAAATTGAGATGAGATAATTAAAATTTTATAATTTTTAATTAAAAATTTTGAGATCGAGTAATTATTACTAATAATTTTTTCTATGTTTGAAACACTAACCATAAGAGTGGATTAACCATAGTCGAATTTGAATTTAATCTGAATTTGATTGTTTACTATTAAAACATTAAATAATGAATATTCGTGGCATCATGTTGGAGTTTTTAATACTTTACTTTAACTTAGATTTATAGATTAATTAATAATTAATAAAATAATATTGATGTTTTTTTTGGTCAGGAATACTCTAGGCTCTAAAGCATGTGGCTAAAGACGTGACAAACCTAAACTTTAGTTTTGTAAAGAATATTATCCCATAATTTATAAATTATATAATTTAAAAGAATCAAGAGCAATAATGGTGCAAGGAAGCAAAATAATTTGTCATCATCCAAAAAAAAAGAAAAAAAGAAAAAAGAAAACAGCTATAATTATGAATATTGTTATTTTAATTTTGTGGCATGCAATTGACAATTATCATTGTAAGATTTAAAGATTAAATCAATTATACATTTATCACTAAAAAAGCATACACACAAAAAAAAATAAAAAACCAACTATTGTTAAAAAGAGTTAAAAATATCTACCTATTTTTATTTATTGATTAAGCTTATTCTTTATTATACTATGTAATTATTTATATCTTCATCGCTATTGATTTTCTCTTTTAATCTGATCCAAAATTTTAAATTTTTCGTTAATTATATTTTGTAATTTTAAATAAATATAACAAAAAGTTAAAACGATAGTTAAAATAAAATAATAATAAATTATTCCTCCGTGTTTATAGGTGATTGACGACTCCGTTACGTCTTTAAGCGCCAGTTGTGTTTTTTTAGCTTAAAGTTCCGTTGACTTAACTATCACAAAATATTTAATTTTCCTAATCTGAAAATGACGTGTTTGTCAAACATATTATTATTTATTTTATTTATTTTTTAGTTTATTTTTTTTAAAAAAAATAAATATTTCATTTTTTCACGTATATTTTTAAGATTATATGATTCAAAAGTTTCAGTTACTAAAACGGAATAGATAGTATTTGTACAAAAGAAGCACAATCATAAGATTTTTGAACATAAAATTTGTTTTGTCACCATTTAGATAGTTCCAAATAATGGAGGTTGATTGGAACATGGAAGAATCCAAAAGAAAATTCCGTTTCAAATGGTTTGAGCTTGGAAGCAACCTGCTATCTATCGATAGGCGAGAACAGACTGCTATTGACTGCTTCGCCTATCTATTCTATTATGGCCGGCTTGGAGACATCAGATCCGGATCATAGCTTCATTCATTCGTTGTGTTTTCATTTGATATTCATATTAAAGTTTAAATTATTTTAAATTTATATTAAAGTTTAAATTATTTTAAATTTTCGTTATGTAAATTCTCATTAGAAAGAAAAGTTTTTTTATACTTCAATACTCCTTTACTACTTTATTTATTCCCGTCTCTCATAAAAAAAATGTAAACAATAGTCTAATGTTTTTTTTTTTTAATTTCAATTACTTTCACAACCATAATTTTTATAGGTGATAGTTTGAAATTAAAACTAATTCAAATTCAAAAGTGATTATAAGGTGATATCTTCTTTTTAAATAGTATTTTCTTTACTTGAAAAAGAATGATTCTATTTTTTTTAGTCTATTTAAAAAAGAATAATTTTTTTTAAGTAATATTTTAATTTTAATTTTTTCACGTGATATATTTAAGACCACAAGATTAAATGATTTAAAACTTTAATTTAAAACTACAAGATTAATTTTTTTTTAAACTTGATTTCAAATCAAACTATATCATCCTTTTTGAAACGGAGAAAGTATGATCATGACGTCTTTTATAGCAAGCGTATAAATATAGGAGAATTAAATCAATGAATGCAAAATGGAAAGACTCTTTAAAACCTTTTGATAAATATCTAATAAGAAGTAGTATTTACAAATTGCACTATTTATATATATACTCTTTCTTATTTGTCATAATTTTTATTTTTAGAGTTAACTTAAAATTTTTTTGACTAATTAAAACCTTTTGATAAATATCTAATAAGAAGTAGTATTTACAAATTGCACTATTTATATATATACTCTTCTTATTTGTCATAATTTTTATTTTTAGAGTTAACTTAAAATTTTTTTGACTAACATGTATTTTTTTCATCACTTTAATATGTAAAAAATTGCAATTTATTTTTCATATAGTCTTAAAATATCTATTTTTTTTGTTTAAAATATCAAATTAATATAATTTAATTTAACTTTAAAAATTAATCAAATTAACTTTTGAAAAATGTAACATTACAAACATTTTCAATTAAAAAGAATAATTATATAATAGAAATTAACATTCTCTAATTTTAATAATAATTTTTCCTTAAAAATTCTGAATCGACCTCAGGTGTGCTCGGGGAATCAAGCCAAAATCCCCAAACAAAACAACTAGTGCAAACATGATCTTTCATTTCAGCTAAGCTGTATTACTCTGTATTTTTTCACATCAACATTACCCCACCACATGTATATAAACCTTTCTCTTCCAATAATCAAACTCCATTAAACCTCACAAGACCCACAAATCCCGGTACTCTACAATAATATCTCTCCAATTTCATCAAACAAAAAATAAATTTTCTGCAATTTCATCAAACACCCACAAAAAAACAAAAAAAAAAATTAAACTTTTTCCATTTTTATCGAACACCCAGAAAAAAAGATTGAAACTTTTTCCATTTTTCATCAAATACCCAGAAAAACGATTTAAACTTTCTACAGTTTCATCAAAAACCCAGAAAAAAATTTGATTTTTTTCAATGGGGGATGAAAGTAAAGGCGAAAGCCAAAGCCAATCTTTACTGAACAAGAAGAGTATATTATATGCACGTAGTAAATCACATGCTTACGATGAATTGCGTGTATTTAGGAGATGGTTGAAGTGGATGTGTGTGGATCAATCTGATACATTATCTACTGTTTTGTCTTGGTTTGTTTTTATAATATTTGTAATTGTTGTTCCATGTTTGTCCCATTTCTTATTGGCTTGTGCAGATTGTGATGCTAATCATGATAGACCTTATGATAATGTTGTTCAGTTGTCTCTTAGTGGTGTTGCTGCTCTCTCTTTTATTTGTCTTACTGGATTTGTGAAGAAATTTGGGCTTCGTAGGTTCTTGTTTCTTGATAAGCTTTGTGATGAAAGTGAGACTGTAAGGAAATGCTATATGGAAGAGCTCAATGTGAGTTTATCTCTTTCTTTTATGTCTTTTTGGTTTCCCATATTTCTTTTATGTATATAACCCCTTTTAATTCTTCATGTGGTTGTGTCTTTTATGTTATATTATGAATCTCGTTAGTGAAAATCTTTGTTCTTTTTCAAATTTTGAATCTTGTTAGTGAAAATCATGGTTCTGTCTCGGGTGGTATGGGTTTCTAGTCCGATTAGGATTCGTGTTGTTGTGTAAGGAGTATTAAAGAGGAAAGTGTTGAACTCGAGACTTCTAGTTGAGTCTGATGAGATTATATTGATCCATCACAGTCTTTGGTGGTTCTTTTTTTGATTAATATCAGTCAAAATTAGCTGACTTGTTTGTGTAAATTTGATGATCTTTTTGTTTGTTACTCTCTAAATTATTGCTGGAATTACTATCTTTTTATTATCGGAATTTTGTTCAGATTTTGTGAATCAGATTATGAATATGTTTGATTTGAATGGACAGTCTAAAACTCAGAGGATTCCCCTGTTTCAGTATTTAATGATTGAATTTTGTATCTTTTTACAAAGAAATGTCATGATATGTTCATCACAAGTTGGTTTCTATGTTGAAATTGGTTATTGGTGTGGAATTGTGTATCGAACTGCAGGATTTAATGTTACGATAATCTTTTTGCTCGATATGCAGAGATCATTGAAGATCCTATTCATTTTTGTCCTGCCATGTTTCGCTGCTGAAAGCATATATAAGATTTGGTGGTACAGTTCAGGTGGAACTCAAATCCCCTTTTTAGGCAATGTCATTGTGAGTGATGTTGTCGCGTGCCTTCTAGAGCTGAGCTCATGGCTTTACAGAACGACCGTGTTTTTCCTAGTGTGTGTCCTGTTTCGCTTGATTTGTTACCTTCAGATTCTCCGATTGAGAGATTTTGCTCAAATCTTCCATATTGATTCTGATGTTGAGACAGTGTTGAGAGAGCACCTTAGAATCAGGAGGCACTTGCGGATCATTAGCC
Source organism: Solanum lycopersicum (assembly GCF_036512215.1). Classification (NCBI taxonomy): domain Eukaryota; kingdom Viridiplantae; phylum Streptophyta; class Magnoliopsida; order Solanales; family Solanaceae; genus Solanum; species Solanum lycopersicum. Next base: position 69,324,769 of record NC_090806.1, read on the forward strand.
ATAGGTACCGTATATTTATCTTGTTGGCATTGATATTTGTCACAGCAAGTCAATTTGCGTCCCTTCTCATGACTACGCGATCAACTGCTGATCTTCATATCTACAAGAGTGGTGAACTCGCGGTATGGCTTCTCATCAGCTATCTTATTTGTCAAATATAATCTTGTGTTTCGTTTTTTAAATTGTTTCAATGAAATACCTTGCATTTCTTTGCTTGACTGCCTCTTTAATGAACTAAAACAAATTGGATTTACAGTTACACTTGTCATTGATCACATATTCTTTTGGTAGTATACCGTAATTTATGCAATACTACTTCACTGTCCAAGCATTTCCAACAAGAGACAAACATGCTAAAATTATAACAAATTGTGATTTTTAATCCTAGACGAATACTCTCTTGTGTGGGATGTTGCACAGTTTGTAATATTGATAAAGTGAAAAACAATAAGGAGATTTCAAGGGTAATGCCTTGGGACAGTTCGGACATGATCTAGAATGGCACTGCAGAGCCAATTTTAAGCTATGCAGTGCTATAATCAACCGGCAAATGACACTGTTGAGCCAGATTTTGGCTATGAAGCGTTAGAATCTCCCTATTAGACTAACGGAAGTTCAACTGCTTCAAATTCTCTATTTACTATGTCCTTAAAGTTAACAGAAATTGAAAAGACGTGTTTGTTATTTCTTGAAGTTAAATTTGAAAAGACGTGTTTGTTCAGGAAAGCTACGATTCCTCAACACTCTTTTTACCTATCTTTCCTTGGATCATTTTTTAAATGCTGGTACTCCTCTGACTAGCATAAACGTCTTCTTCTTGATATGCAGCTATGCTCTCTGAGTCTACTTGCTGGGCTGTTGATACTGTTGAGAAGTGCAGTCAGAATAACCCATAAGGCACAAGCTGTTACATGCTTGGCGGCTAAGTGGCACGTGTGTGCAACAATAGACTCTTTTGAAGCAGTTGAGGGTGAAACTCCTCCAATTTCTCAAATAACCAGCAACCAAGTTTTCCCTGTGACTTCCGAAGGGTCGTCTGATGCTGATGATGTTGGAGATGAGGAAGATGAGCTCGACAACACGAAATTCGTCCACTCATATGCATATAGCACAATTTCATTCCAGAAAAGGCAGGCACTAGGTATGCTGGTTTCACTTTTTTTTTTAATCCCCAGTATGTTCAAAAGCAAAGAGAACAAAAAAGAACAAGGGTACGTAGGACTTGAAAGCTAAGAACAAGTGGTGAAACGTACACCTCTTTGATATGATGTGTACAATATGCGAGGTTAAAGATTGTAAAACATCTACTACATATGATGGTCAGACTCTTAAAAAATGCTATGTTGCTCAGACTTTTAGCTTATATTGCTCGGACTCTTCAAAAATTCCACCAAACCTAGTGCATTTTAGGAGGAATCCGACATAGTTGCAACAACCTTTTTGGAGTTCTAAGAAACAATTGTTTCAATATTATTCCGACTCCTCAATTGTGAGATTCAAATAAGCAACCGATTTTCTCATTAGTATCACTTTTACGTCCTTGTTAGAAGCGAAACACACTCTCATTCATCCATAAACTATGTTGCTCGGACTCATAAAAAATGTCGGACAGTTGAGTGCAGGATCCTCCATAGTGTTCTTTTTCAAGGATCCGACATGGGTGCGCCAGTGCAACAACATTTTAGGAGAGTCCAAGCATCATAGCTCATAAAGCGATAACCTCTCCCTTCCCATTACTTCATGCTTTAAGCGACAAAGTGATAGCTTTTAACTACATTGTTCATCCCTTCCCTTGAGAATGCGCGATACTATTAATAAGATTCTTTATTACGTGTATAATTCGGATCGACTAACTACAGTTTGTGCTTTTACAGTGACATATTTTGAGCATAACAGAGCAGGAATCACTCTATATGGCTTTATGCTGGATAGATCATATCTTCACACTATTTTTGGTATGGAACTAGCTCTGGTCCTCTGGTTGCTTGGAAAAACTATTGCTTCTATTGCTTGAATCATTGGGTATTGATCATTGTTACGTTCCTCGGACTCTTCAATAATGATGCTGCACTTGTGTCTGATCCTTCAAAACGGACTACTTTTAGATGATTCAACACGCATTCTATGACATTTTCGAAGAGTTTGATCAACTTTTGGTTGAATTGAGAAGGGTTCTGTTATTGCTTGTGCTGTTGTTTAGAGTGTAATATATTATGTATTCAGTCAGAAATTAAGATGCTTGTGTGGAATATGAGGGTGAATATGTATAGAGCTATTTTGTTTATTCAATTTTGTATTATATTATACTGGATCTATAAGAGGTAAAATGATGTTATTTACTTTGTATATTTTTCTTTCTCCATTTAATGATCATGATCTTCATTAATCTAATGTCGAAAAGAGCTTAACTTATATACACCTGACAAATATTGATGATAGAGATTTTTACATCATCAAGTCATTGAAAAGACTATGGCCCAAAAGGGATTCAACATATACAAGTAAGGTTTTTAAAAAGTATAGAATCGAAAAAGTAATATTTCCTTCGTTCAAAAAAAATGATCTCATTATCTTTTTTAGTTTGTTTAAGAAAAATGACCTCGTTCTTTTTTTGGTAACATCAGCTCTCTATGTGGCATATTTAAGGCCAAAAATCAAAGGACAATTTTGTACATTTGATCATACTTTAATTTAGGATCAAAAGATTCAAAAGTGTTCTTTATATTGTTAAACACCGTGCCAAGTCAAACCAGGTCATTTTTTGTGAAACGCAGGGAGTAATGAAAGTGAAGAAATCACGGTCAAATATTATAAGAAGTATGATAAAGTATACCGAAGAAAAAAGAAAGAACAATAACTTTCATAAAATTGTGTGATAATCGAAATGAAAAAGGATCATAAATACTCCACGTGGATGGACATTTTGATGAGATGGATATCACGTGGCATGCCACCTCAGCATTAGAAGAGAGAGAGCATACAGTATATTTCCAAAAAGGAATGACTAAGTAAAATTATACCAACAGTTATAAATGGCTTTGGCCCAATGGGCTTTTGCTGTGTAAACTGTCACTTTGTTGAGTACTAATGAAGTGATCTGTGTTGATAGTTAAGCAAATAAGGTAGATCTTGCAGGCATTTGAAGAAGAAGAAGAAGTAATTAAAGAATTTAAAAATGGAGTTTGATACAAGCCCCATTAATCGATGTTCAAAAGAACACGAGAAGATCTATCAACAATGGTTCAATTTTGCTGATTCTGGTAAAAAAGATGGTCTTTTTAAAGTGTTTTTTGTTCAAATGAGAGCAAAAAGAAATGATTTTTGAATAATGGGGTTATTAATTTGTTGCAGATGGAGATGGACGTCTTACTGGTGGAGATGCCATCAAGTTCTTTGCCATGTCCAATTTGCCTCGACCAGAACTCAAGCAGGTTCATTTCTATCTTTTTCATGTTTGTCAATACTTGAATAGTGAGAAATTCATTGAGTACAAAACTTTGAATTTCTTTTAATTTGATTATTTGATGTCCAGTACTGCTATACTCTATTTTTACATTGTTAATGTTCAGACCAACTTACCCACAACTAGACTATTCCATATGGTAATTTGCTACCAGTGTTGGAGCCCGGAATTTGAAATAAGGGGGATTCAACAACTTGTATATATGTGTGGAATTCATTTTTTTCTAGTTATATAGTATAATTGAACCTTCTTGCACCCTTCTGCTCCGCCCTTGCTTACATCACTAGCAGATATCGGGTAACTTTGTCCAACAAGGTTTAGACAGATGGTAAGAAAATCACATAGCATTTCTGTTGGGATTTGAAGAAGTATGTTGAAGAAGTTATTCATCTTTTGGTATTTGTATATGAGGATAAGTTATGAACTAGTGAGCTTCTAGATGCTCATGTAGTAAAGATAGTTTTCAGTTCTTCTTCGAATCAGTTCAAGTACTATGCATAGTAGCTATAGTTGAAAGCTGACAGACAGAGCTGATTTTTGTGTATTGTTGTTCCCAATTCATGGACATTTTAAGCACTTAGACTTGCGTGGTGCTGATAAATATCTTCTGAAGTAGGATGCTGGATTCTGTTATGTGATTCTTAAGGCCTGTGGTTCATTGGATGTGCATATGTACGGACGTTATAGTAGTAGCTTGTGACCTCTTTCAACAATTTTCTTTACTGATTAAAACAATATCAGTTTGACCTCTTAAATTTGTGGTTTCCTCCCAGTTTTGACAAGTCATTTCCACTGCTTAAAATTATTTCAACAATTTGTTTCATTTCTCTTCTTTTCCTAAGGTGTGGGCAATTGCAGATTCCAAACGACAAGGGTTTCTCAATTTTAGAGATTTTGTTGTTGGAATGCAGGTACTACTTTTTTCCATGCTCTCATTTCAGTTTTTCTTTTGGTTGTTAATTCTAATCCATCTGAAAAAGAGATCTTTCTTTGCTTTTCGTAATGTAGTTGGTCGCTTTGGCGCAAGCTGGCCATGCAGTAACCAGTGATCTTTTAAATGCTGATGGTAACTTGCACAGTTTCAACTTTTAAATTTTATAACCTGTTCTAGTTATGTTTTTATTCACAAAAAAATGACTTCTCCTGCCTTGTATGACTTTCTATAACCTAAAATATTCTTCTCATATACTGATTTTACGCATGCAAAATCTATTGCAGTTGACTTTGAAAATTTATCTATTGCAGTTGACTTTGAAAATTTGCCACCTCCTGCGATGGAAGGTCTGGATGTTCTTCTTGCTGTAAGTGTGTTAGATTCATCTTCTACCTTATTTTTCATATAACATTGAACTGTTACCTTATTTATATTAGTATTTTGAAAACAGAAGAAGAAGCTGATGCCTAAAAGCGAACAGGATCAGAATGGTAATATACCTCATTTTATACAAGTAGTTATTCTATTTTTACTTTCCTTATATTCTTGGAGTGTGGAGAAAGGAGGTAGATGGTATGGTTGCATCTAACTTATTGATTGGAGAAGCAGGCAGTGCTCCTGTCCCGGCTGCACCAACAACTAGTTGGTTTTCATCATCAAAATCTTCAAAGAAGGTACTTCCTCTTTATCAAAACTTGCATTTTTCAGATGACTGAACTCCGTGTCTAAGTGTTATATATGCTATTACAACCTCCACAAGCTCCAATTACATGCTCAGATTCTGCATGTGGTATTTCTCTATCGAACTAAGTTGTCTAGAAGTATTTTTGTTCTTGTCCATCAGTATGCAGTTGCTTGATTATATTTATTAGAGTATTGGTTGAAATTATTGCATGGGATTTTCCTATCCCCAAATTTCCCAAGCACATCCTACAACAGTTTACGGCATGTTAATGCTTAATTCTTTGTTCGCTCCTGATACTTGGCTCCTGTCATCTACCTGCAGATCTCTTTAACCTCCGTCACATCAATAGTTGATGGACTGAAGAAGTTGTACATCCAAAAACTAAAGCCGCTAGAAGTCGCATATCACTTTAATGATTTTGTCTCTCCTTTGTTGGTAGGTAGTGCATTTCCCTTCAGTTATTCTTCCTTTTATTGGTAGGGGAATATATTGATAAATAAACAGCTGAGGTGCTATGGATATGTGCTGTGCATAATAGACGAATAGTGATTTTGATGCCAAGCCAATGGTGATGCTTCTGGGTCAATACTCCACTGGCAAAACAACATTCATTAAACATTTACTCAAAATGAGTTATCCAGGTTAGCTAAAACTCCTTTTTGCTTGTGTAGGTGTCTTGTTCTTGTATTCAAGAGGCTCTTGTTTACATTTTTGCATCCCGTATGTCTGTCTATAGGTGCTCACATTGGACCAGAGCCTACAACAGACAGATTTGTAGTTGTCATGGTATGTTCCATTTCTTTACTCTTACTAACCACTACGGTATATAATTCTCTCTCTGTTACAGTCTACCATATATGTTTCTATTTACCATGTTAAGTAGCGCATTGTTCTGATGGTTTTTTCGCGATAGTTTCATTAATGTGATACATGCTTGCTAATACTTTTCTCAGAACTTGCTGCATGTCGAATCTTTTGTTAGATTGGTGTTCACTTTTGACTGTGTGTTATACAGAATGGGCCTGATGAAAGAAGTATTCCAGGAAACACAATTGCTGTTCAAGCAGATATGCCATTTAGCGGTCTGACAACTTTTGGAACTGCGTTTTTGTCAAAGTTTGAGTGTTCTCAAATGGCGCATCCTGTGAGTTATTGATCAAATTACTTGTCAAAAAAACCTTTAACAAAACTATGAACACTTTCAACTCCTTTTTAACCTGAACTTTTCCTCTCTCATGTTAAAAAAAGTTGTTGGAGCATTTTACACTGGTGGACACGCCTGGAGTTTTATCTGGGGAAAAGCAGAGAACACAAAGGAGCTATGACTTTACTGGTGTGACTTCCTGGTTTGCTGCCAAGTGCGATCTCATCCTTCTATTGTTTGATCCTCACAAGCTTGATATAAGTGATGAATTCAAACGTGTCATTGCTTCTCTTCGAGGCCATGATGATAAGATACGTGTGGTTCTGAACAAAGCTGACCAAATTGATACTCAACAAGTAACGCCATTTTCTTTCATCACTTACGTTTTCCACCTCTTTCTAGACTATGCTGCTAGGTAAATTCATCAGCTGGTTTCAATTGCAGCTTATGAGGGTTTATGGAGCATTAATGTGGTCTTTGGGGAAAGTTCTAAATACTCCTGAGGTCGCTCGCGTTTACATTGGGTATAATCTTTACAGTTTTCCAGTTAGTCTAATACTTGATTTTAAATGGGTTTAGCCAACTAAATGAATTGCGTTGCACCTAAGCGATAGTTTGAGGAAGAGAATAGCTCTGTGACCTGATGGATTCGGAACATGGTGAACTCCTTCTCAATGTTGATAAACTTTTTGTAAATTGTAATTGATACCAAGTCTAGATTTATCCCTGGGATGTTTATGACTCGAAAATATACACCTTATGGGACGTCGCATTTGATCACTAGATGCTATCTTGTGTTTAAGAGAATTCCCCACCCCATTCCGTTGCTCATCTCTCTAATGCTTAAGTCAGATGTAATATGGTCACTCGAAAGTAATATCTTATAAGCATGTTCATTTCAGATAATATCTTCAAGTCCTTATGATGATGATTCAGTTTAGATATCGTATACCTAAAACTTCATCTTCCTTTTTAGAGTTTTACATTTTTCGTTAACTCTGGTGTTTCGCTTGCATAGATCATTTAATGACAAACCAATGAGAGAAGCTGCAGCAGGGCCACTTGGGAAAGAACTGTTTGAAAAGGAGCAAGATGATCTCCTTACAGACTTAAAAGACATACCAAAGAAGGCTTGTGATCGTCGTGTAAATCCACAATCTTAACTTTGAGTCTTTATATAATCGCTCATATACTCTACTCAAACTATACTTGAAACAAGGACTGACAAGCATGTTTTATCGTGTACAGATCAATGAATTTGTTAAACGTGCTAGAGCTGCCAAGATACATGCTTACATAATCAGTCATCTCAGAAAAGAGATGCCTGCTATGATAGGAAAAGCCAAGACTCAACAGAGACTCATCGACGAATTGGAAAACGAATTTGGAAAGGTATCACTCTCTCATTACCACACTTACATATGCACTAAACTGTCATGCACATGCCCGCTACATACATATAAACTCCATCCGCTTCAATTTGTTATCTTACTTCCCTTTGTAGTCCGTTTCAAAAAGAACGTCAGAACGTGTCTTTCCTTCTTTTTTTGGCAACTCTCTAACTTCAACTTTCCACGTGGCATGTTTAAAACCACAAGATTAAAAGACTTTTTGATACATCCTACATATCAATAGTTTAAGATTACAAGATTCAAAGTCTTCTTTACTTTCTTAAACTCCATTTAAGTCAAAACTAGCAAACAGATTGAAACGGAGGGAGTAATTTCTGTATTGATTACTAGTCTTGTGTGTTAATGCCCAACTCATCCGAACAGGTTCAAAGGGAATTCCATCTGCCTGCTGGGGATTTTCCAAATGTCGAACACTTCAGGGAAGTTCTCGGTGGTTATAGCTTTGACAGATTCGAGAAGTTGAAGCCAAAAATGATACAAGATGTTGACGATATGCTTGGTTATGACATCCCTGAACTTCTCAAGAATTTCAGGAATCCTTATGACTAATCGCGACCTAGAGCTGGTAGAATTTGAAGTTTATTACTGCCTGAATCTGGTTTGTTATATCTTGTAACCTTATTCCTTTTTGGTCCTCACATTGAGAATTTCTACATTCAACAAAATTTGGGTTCAACAAGGATTAATGAACACATACTATCAGCTGGAAATTATGGTGGCACATATAAACATATTTTCTTCAGAATTTTGAATACATGAAGATCTTTATTTCTGTGTTGGCATGATTTCACTATAAAAACCAAAGACAAAATGTGCAATAATTAATTATATTATGTGTTATGTGATGTTAGCATATGTAAAAACACTCAATGTATTCATTGAATGGTGCAAACATCACTGGTATGAAGTGGACTCATAATGTAAAGATCATATAGATTCCCAGGGCTGTACTATGGTGCTGCTTGTGTGTTTTTTTAGGTTGTAATACTGCTACTTAAATTTATCGTGAATTTTATTTAGACACTCGAATTACGACTTGTTTCAATTGAAAATATGATAAAGTGTTCGTATTCGATACTTTCAGTTCAAACTTTTGAAAAAACCTTTCATGTGTTCTCAGACGCCTATTAGATAAACATACATCATCTCTTTTAATAATGCACATCAACATCAATTGGACAAACATGATGTTTTAAGTCTTCTTTTTTATAACGGCTATGACCTATCCAGCTAGCACGCAGTTTAATTCCAAGAATGTCTGTCACCTCCCAAAGTAATAAGTATTAGACAATTCTGTCTACCAAGATTAAAATAGATGAAAAGAAATGAGAATTGAATCTGAGGTCCTCAAATCACGTAATTAATATTTTTATCTACCAGTTATTTGAAGGATGCGATTGTACCAACATTAACACAATAAATTCTATGAGAACTTTAAAACTAAGCGTGTTTTTCAGAAAGTTCTCATATTGTATCTATGTAAAAATAGAAATAAGATATGCGTATATCCTCTATTCTCAAATTCAACTTATCTTACTCGATAATATTATTGAATTGTCACAATCACTCGAGAAAGAAAATATATATAAAAAAATCTAATCAACTATAACAAATGGTATTTAGGCAAATAAATTGTATTAAGCCAACTAATACTTAGACGACCGAGCCCCTTGCACAAAAAGGAATTGGCAGAACGGTGAGCACCAAATCGTTGCCCCAAAATTCCATTGCTGACGAGTGACGAGGTCTGTGGCCTTTCTCTTTGTTATGGCTCTTCTATTACTGCAGCACTGACTTCGTCAGTTTTCTAATTTGCGGTTTCTTAGTAGAGTTTTTTTTTTTGGTGAACTCTATGTGTTTGATGAAATGCCTCTTACAAATTGTAGTGTTGAATTATGCTTATGCGTTTCATTTTTAAGCTCTCCAACAGTATTTATAAGTAAAGATTTGATTTTGCTTTTCTAATGTACCTGAAAAGTGACACCTTTTTGGGTCTGAGCATGAATGATCTTGTGGTGTTAGGATTTTGAGTTTATGGGTTTTAGATTGTTGAAAATATAGCTTAATGGGTTCTTGATAACTTATTTATATATATCAAGTGCCTGTTTGGTTAGGGATTATTCATTTTTGTCCGGGATTTTATTCTGGATAACTGTTAGAATATAAAATTGTTGCAATTTTTCGGAATTTGAAAAACCCAAATAAGTTATTTTCACAATTCTCGCTTCGAATCACTCACAGAAATTCAAAGACAATTCCAATTTGTATTCATGTTACCATTTTCAACTTGAAAAACACATACTACTTTTTTCCGAATTTCACAATTTTTACGTCCAAATTAAGGCTTACTAAGTAGACTTTTATATACAAGTACATGGTCTACATCGGAGATGGTTTCTGCCAAACTCATTGACAGGCTTGTAGCTTGGCGTGGTTATGATCATTAATTGTGTTGGAGGAAAGCAAGAATCTTTTGATATCCAGCGGGGACGAAAATCTAATGGGAAGGTTTATTTTCTCCTTGCAGGGAAGCGAGAAGCTAACAAGATGCTGCCACAGCGGATGAAAAAGGTTATGACAGACAACCCAAAGAAGTTAGCCAATTTGATTGACCTAGTAAATCTCCCTTCAACACTTAGAGAGTTCATGGGTCAGTCACAGACCTCCCGCTTGGGTTGTTTTAAACGTGTCTGGTCTTACATCAAAGAAAACAATCTCCAGGTACCTATATAGCCTCTGTATTATTATGGTTTCTGGTCGCAGAACCATATATCCATATTTACTCCGTTTCAAAGATAACCCCTTCCATATCCAGGATATCTTTAGCTGTGTATTTTAAGCTCACTTTATTAAGCCACATTAATGAGTAAACAAGGGTAAACTTGAAAGGGGTTTATCATGTTTGATGGTTCTTCCATCCCATTTTATGTTGCAAGTATTTGACTTATTTGGAAGTTTAAGATGTTATTTGAATTGTATATTACATTATCAAAAAAAAGGAAGAAAGTAATAAAGTAATTGTTGAGAAGTTGGTTTGATGGAGAAATCATCAAGATCAAAGTTTAAAGTTTTAGTGTAATGAATTTGAATTCTTGAAAGTTCTGAAAGTTAAACGGAGCGATGCCTTTCTGGACGTCTTAAAATGGAATGGTTCCCATAAAACTTAGGAGTTAGAACAAGTAGCTTTTCGCATTAGTGATATTAATTAGTAAATGATATTCTAATTGTAAAGAATCTGCTTCTTTAACCTTTGCCATGGTTTTCTTGTAAACGATGTTCTGATTTTTTAAAAAAATATAGAGTGAGGACATGGATATACAGCACATAAAGTCTAGCATAGAACCAGGAGGCTGCTTATAGGTTATAGCTAAGCAAAACAACATAAGACTAATGGGTATATATGTTCCACTGCATCTGTAACTGTGGAGGCAACTCCAACATGTATAGGTGAACTGTTCGATCACTGCTCTGCGTGGTTTATCTCTATCTCTCACATCCGTTAAATTATTCCTTTTATGAAGCAAGTTGTATCCCAATGCGCAGAGGAAATAATTGTTGATTTCTCCCTTCATACAGTTCACTCAGTCCTTTTCATGTCCTCGTATGATTTATACACATTTTAACTAGGCTGTGAGAAGCTGTTATAGATATTTTCTCTAGTTTTTATGTGCTTCAAATATTACACTCGATGTTTTTGACAGAACTGCAAAGATTTTAGCTTTATCATGACTTCTCTGTGATGTTTTGCTTTTAGGATCCGAACAACAAGAACTTGGTTAATTGCGATGAAAAGTTGAAGACTGTGTTGTTGGGTAAGCCCCAGGTTGAGCTTACTGAACTGCCAACGCTGATCAAGTTGCACTTCCCCAAGCAACCAAGATGATTGAGTTTATTGTAATGTTTAATCTTAGTGCTTAATCTTCGAACACTATATAGACTCCACAGATTTTACGAAGAGTTAGTCTGATTAAGTATCCTGGTAAAATGACTTGTCTTATGAGTTACTAGTCAAAGCTCTACAAGCAGAAGCAGCTCTATAGTTTTGCGTTTTGCCATATTTTACTTTCGTATTTTCGAAGATGCTACCCTTTACTGTAGTGATGCTCTTTTTTTTTTTAACTTCTCTACCTTCACGAGATAGGAGTTAACTCTATGTTGTCGTATATAAGTAAATTCACTTTGCAAGGTAGGAATAAGGTACGCATACATTTTAACTTTTTGGACTTTTGAAATTACACGAGTTTGTTGTTGTTGCAACTTCTCCTTCAACAAAATTTCCCTAGAGAAGAAGTGATGTACAAACAAGCATTTGACAAAAAAATAAGAGCTCAGATGTGCTAGTTTTAATCATCTAAATCAGACGATTGCAGAGACCCTTAATCACTGCTTAATGCAAATTTCTTCACAGCTCAGAGTGCACCAGCCGGGAATCGAACCAGGGTCTGTACCGTGGCAGGGTACTATTCTACCACTAGACCACTGGTGCTTCATGTTGCTAGAGTTTACCATGCCTTAAAAGACAAGTTATAAAAGTTATTGGTCGGAACAGTTGTATTGTATTAAAACGAGCATCTATCGCTAAAGAATTCACACGTCTAGTTGATGTAATAAAAGAGATATGATTAAAAAATGAAGGTGTTTTGACACAGTATGAAGTAATTTTCATGGCAAACAAGACTGAGATGATCAAGCATCTCGGGAGAAAATGCACCCGATGCCCTAGTGAAGAAGTGCAAAAAGTTGATGTAAGTGAATATGAGAGAGGTAGACGTAGTTCGATAAAGTATTGGAGCGAGTTGATTAAATAAGCTATGATGTTTTGATAACTTACTGAGGACATGACCCTAAATTAAAAGATATGGTATTCAAGATTTACATTAGAGGGCTAGGTAATCGATCGTGTTTTCTTTTTTAAGTTTTATTAGTAGTATCAGTTTCCTACTCTCATATTCTTTGAATTTAGTAATACCAGTTATTTTTCTTTGCTTAATTAGAACTCCTATTTATTGTTGTTATTGTTCTCTTCCTCATTATTTTTACTTAACATACTTGTCATTTGATATGCTTTAATCAAGATCAAGACTATCAGAAGCAATCTATCTGCTATTTAAGATAAAAATAAAATTATGTATACATAATCTGTCATAAATCCAACTTAACACACACCACTATCTCCCCATACTTTTATTATAAAATTACACAAAAATATATTGTTATTACGAGTAATTATGTCCAACAAAAGAGAACCAATATTATTTTGTGATCATTGATTATAACTTACTGTATTATAATAATCTATAAGGTTCTACAACTTAGGGGTTACATTTGATTTTTATTATTTGTTTGGCTGCAAAATTTAATTCAAAGAATTTTATTTTATTTTTGTTTTGTGTTCCAAATAAATTTTCTTTTTTCCTTTTCCACTTGTCTCTCTCTCCTAAAACCCTTTTCTGTTTCATTGTTCCACCGCCATCCCTAAATTTTACAATCTCACTGCAATTTTCATAGCAAAAACCCTAAATTCAGCTATGGTGTTGAGTAGAATCTCATCTCGATTCTCAAGGAATGTGTTGACACAGTGCCGCAACTCGCTACTACTCTATTATCGACAGAATCAACAGCACCATGTTCCCATACTTTCATCTCAGTTTCATTCAATTCGCAATATAAGAGAAAAGGTTTAATCTTTGTGCTTCCCAAATCCTCTTTTTAGTTCTTCCCCCTTTTCTTTTTGTGGATTAGGGTTTTGCTGGGGTTTAAGCAGAAACTGTAATTTAGCTATGCAATAGGATTCTGTTTGGACCTTCAGTTTTATCTATTAAAGTCTCTAATTATAAATGGGTTGTTGCCAAAATTTGATCTTGGGAAGATTTCGGATTTGCTGTGTGTGAGTCATTAGCAACATTTGGAACTCTCAGATATAGTTTAGTAGGAGGAGTAGATAAGTTAAAACTTGTCGGACTTCAAAAAGTGTAGATAACCATTTTGTCTTAGCTTAATTTTAGTGTACAGCAGGCTTCTGTCTGTACCACAATTTGATGTTATTTTTAACTTCGGTTTTATCTAGTGAAGTCTGTTTTTTAATGGTTTGCTCCCAAAATTTTAATCTTGGGAAAGTCTGATTCATTGGCAACATGGGGAAGTCTCACATATAGATTAGTAGAACTGTAGAAGTAGGAAAGGTGTTGAGATTTTTTTGGAATTCGAACAGTGTAGATATAGCCGTTTTGCGTAGTCTAATCTGCAGTATGTAATTGTATATTTTTGGCTCTCGAATGAACTGAAAATGCAGGGCAAGACTTATAAAATTATTTGTAATTTTGAAAAAAACAAAAAGGTCTTAATTGCTTTATTTTATTGTAAGTAGCCAAGTTTGCGAAAAACAATGATAATATGCTCGTCTTGTAAAATGATGCATGGGCAGTGGTTTGATATACATTCTCGAGCTTCATTGCTGATTCTGCTGACTGTGTTTATGGGTTAGGTGTCTCTAGTACCTGAATCGGCCTTGCAACGGTTTGGAATCTCATCCTCTGCGTCCCCTCAACCTGATGAAAAAGAAACATCTCAGTCCCAAGGTGGAGGAGGAAGCGGAGCAGAGAAAGCTTCAGCTTCTGCTGATTCTAACGTTCAGGATGAGAAGAAAGAATCAGGTTACGATATGCTTTGCAGTTTAATATGACTAAAAATGCCATAAGCAGAAGATGTACTAAACAGCATGTTTTTTTCTTGTTCAGATTCAGATTCAGATTTGGATTTGGAGGACCTTTCCAGGGAGGACCTGGTGAAATATCTGATTGAGAAGGAAGAACTCCTAAAGATGAAACATGAGGAATTTCAGAAAATGCAGGATAAGGTTCTTCGAACTTATGCAGAGATGGAGAATGTCATGGAGAGAACTAGACGAGAAGCAGAAAATACTAAGAAGTTTGCCATTCAGGTTAGTATTTGTAAGCGTAGGCTATGCTACATAAGCAAGATTAATTTTCGGTAGTCTTAAGTTGCCCTTCTATTTCTCTCATCTTTTGTACTAATAATGCTGCAGAATTTTGTGAAAGCCCTTCTGGATGTTTCTGATAATCTGGGGAGGGCTTCTTCCGTTGTAAAAGAGAGCTTTTCCAAAATTGATGTATCTAAAGACACAACTGGTGCCGTGCCACTTCTGAAGACACTTCTGGAAGGTGTTGAAATGACTGATAAACAGCTGGCGGAGGTACACTCTTACCCTGTAAATATATAGTACCACATCTCTCATGTTTTTTACCGTGGATTGTGGAAAACGAGTATCTAGTACTTCAACTTGTCTGTGCCCTCTTGGGCTGAAAAGAGGGGGGTTTGAGGGGAGGGGGAAGTAAAATTAGGTTATCATGTTCTCTCTTTGTCTGGTTATGAAGTGAAGGAGCAGGGAGAGCAAAATTTCAGCTTTCTAGGCTGGAAGAATCACTTTCTATTAGTATGCACTTTCCAATCATACCTAGTAATTAGAAATTAATCATTAGTACTCTATGTAATAGAACTAAACAAATGAATGTCTCGTGGTTGATCCTTTTGATTTGTTGGGGAACAAAAACAAAATTAATCAATTATAATTTATAGGCTTTCCAAATCCCTTCACAAATATACAAGTCTTAACAAAAATAAAAAGAACTTCTGGAAAACATCAAACCTTCTTCAACAATTTAGTCACAATTCCAGCTAGTTCGTGTTTGCCTAAATAAAAGGGAAGTCTATCTATTGTTGGTGGGAGGTGGTAGGTATCCCATCGAATTAGTCGAGGTGCACGAAAACTGGCCCAGACACCACGGTAAAAAAAAAAGACAATTAAAAAGCTAAATCAATCAAGTACAGGTTCTCTTAATCTCACACACCCTAACGCTAGTATTCATATCTAACATGAATTGAATGAACTTGGACAGATATTTTACCCGATACAGAAGTAACAACTGGAGTTCCTTTGCAAAAAAATAAATTGTCTTAATCCCAACACTTGAATAGCGCCTGATGCATTGCATTATGTTCTTGTATTATATCCACATTGAGTTGAGAGATACCTATATTCTTTTCTTTATCACTTCCAATAATCACACTGTTGCACATATTTAAGGCGCTTAAGACATGGTGGAATCATCTCGGATGAAATTCACTTATTTTATCCTTCCTGTTGCCATTTGCACCTTCTGTTGAGTGTTTCGTTTACCTTCTACTTATCATGAGAACCATAGTAGTCTCGAGTGCTTTTCAATAATTCTAATTTTCATCGACTTCCTCACTCGTTTCTTCAGGTAACACAAAATCATCTGCAAATAGCATGCACTATGGAACCTCGTCTTGTATACTATTGGTTAACTTATATTATGTTAGGGTCAAGTATGTGACACATTATTAACTCAAGTTAGGTAACATGTCTAGAGAAGTTTGAAAAGTAAAAAGTAGGTCAAAATATGCTAAGACAATCAACTTTGAAGAACTCTTTATTTCAAAAAGAAAGGGGATGTGTTTTGGAGCATGAAGGCGAAGTCTCTCAGTTTTGTTTTGAGCACGAAGCAACCCACTTAAAAAGACTTCCCCTTTATGCTGGGGAAGCTGTTCGACAACGATTGTTGTTAGAATTATATTTAAATATTTAAAACATAGAATTACTATGAACCATAAGTTTTTTTATAAATATAAATACTTTGACAATTGTCGGAGATATCACATTCAAAGGATTATTTGACTCTCCATATAGTAAATATATCATAAAGGATCCAACAACTGGTGTATATATAGGTTAGTATTAAAATTGCTAGATGGCGTCAAGATTTGCCAGTTCTGTAAGCCGCGCTAAGATATAAAGTTGGTCGGTGTAAATGACATGAAGTGTGTACTCTAAGCTACTCAAGTGTAGTGTGAATCCATATCCCCCAACCTAAGGTCTGACCGGGTCACGGTAATCATGCCACTATATTCATTAACCTAAGCTAGCTATTTCATAAATACACTCTTAGGCTGATAAGTTTTGGCAAAGGGGGCCATTGCTTTAGATTTTCTTCAGGATAATACCAAAGCTGGCTTCTGAATTAAATATAAGACGCAAAAACAGGCTTGCGATATTCACGTGCAGCTGCAGTAAATGAGTTGCAAGAAAAAGATCCTGGACACTGAAAAATCTCAGTAGTAGGTTTGCTAGTTTCTCCAGTTACAAGTTCACGTTGAAGGTCTAATAAATAGGAAGATACCTCTGGGAAATGATAGTAGCCATTAGCTTTTGGCTATTGACCATCGTCCATCTGCCAAGAGTACTTTTTGTCTTATTTCAAACTTCAATGTTATTTTCATACTACTTGTTGAGGTCCAGGGGGTATTCTAAATGTTCTTTTGCACTATGTTATGGATCTTTAATCCTTTTCGCATGTAGGTTCTCCTTTAGATCTAAGATGCTTCTTTTGGCTTTTCAGGTATTCAAAAAATTTGGTGTTGAAAAAATTGATCCTACAAATGAAGAATTTGACCCAAATAAGCATAATGCAGTATTTCAAGTACCTGATCCTGAAAAGGCTCCTGGAATGATTGCTGTTTGTCTTAAGGTATTGTTTAGTATTTTCTTTTCAATTACAAAATTTGCTTGTTCTTTTGCATAGTCCTGAAGCAACATCGTATAAGCATTTGCGGTCTTTACACAACTCAAATATAATGGAAATGCCTCGCATTAGAATTCAAATGAATAGCAGACAATTTAATTGCACTTCTGTTTGCAGCCAGGGTATTCCTTGCATGGCCGAATTATCCGACCTGCTGAAGTTGGTGTGACAGTAGCCGTGGAGAGTACAGGGAATTGATCAAACTACCAACATCCATGTTGGTGGCTCACTACTCACTAGTGTTTTAGAGCGCTTGCAGTTCTAAAAATCAGAACATTTTTATGTTAGGCGATTTGAGCTCTACATTCTATTTCAGGGAAGGTGTTCATTGTGCAGATGTTAAACCTACAGCTTCAATGTTCTTTTTTGCCCTTTATTTAGAGTTGTGTTAAAATTGAAACAATCAGAACCCTCTGATTCATAAGGCTATTATTATTGTGGGTGGACATTTCCCCTCTCCACTTCCTCTCTCCACTTCCTTACCAGTACACCAAGTGTTGTTATATGTTTTGTACTTTTTAAGTGAGGATTTAACTTATTCTGCTTGAGAGACAGATCGCTCCGTATCTCCGAGTGAAGTCGGTCAGTATTTTTTTTTTCATCTACAGAGAAAATAAAGAAACATACTTTCAGAGTCTGATTAAGTATTTTATAGCCGACTTCATGTACTTTTGTGGCTGTGTGGATGATATTGGTGCTTTTATCTTTCTTTTTTCGTCTGTGTAGATGGGAGAATAATTGCTAGCTGATTGTTATCTTCACAGATATATGTTCTAATACTATATTCAGACTTCGAAGCAAGATCTTCACTCAACTTGACCACTAAGCGCGAGGAACACGAACATCATTGTGGAGAGCAGTCTCTATATTGGTAACAACGACTATTAGAACACTCAGTAAACTAACCAGTGGAATTAGCTATAAAAAAAAGGGTCACTTGTGCAATACATTATGGTAGTCTGCATATTCATATATACAACCAAGTGTGTGAAAATACTGCCAAATTTACAGACTAGCAAGTGGTATTAGTCACTTCTTACTCAATTCAAATGCAAGTCTTAACAAGAATTGATGATAGTTTGTTTGGGTAAATATATCTGGGTGCGTAATGAGCTCTAACCATGACTTCTTGGATCAGAAATTTGATGGACCTTACGCGATTCAGCACTTGTATATTGTCCCACAGCGCGAGAATAAGGTATTGATTCTTTTCCTTTTGCAAGGGCGTCTACATTCTCAAGCAAATACTGTTTTGGAAGGCGGCCAACAACATTACCTTCCTCATTTCCGTCTTTATCCAGGAATGCAAAATGGGGAATGCCCTCGACTCCAAACTCATCGAGCTCTTGTTCCCACTTCGTGTTATCCACATTCAACATAACAAAATTCACGCGGTCCCTGCATTAACAATATGAACCTTAACAACAACAACGGCAATAACCAGTGTGATCTCACAAGAGGGGTTAGGGAGGGTGAGATATAAACAGACTGTCCCCGATAGACAAGAGCATGAACCTTCTTAACTTAAATTGTTCATGGACTTATGCTATGCATATTGCTAACTCTAACACATGCTTCAAAGAACAAGCAAAGACTCAAACATGCACATACTAGTGAAAAAATGGAAATTTTTCGCTGAAAAGGAAACCTAAAAGACAACTCTATTATATTGATTGGAACAAGAGTTGGTTATCAGGAGTCAATAACAAAAAAGAGATTTACTTGTACTGCTGTTCAACTTTATAGACATCTGAAGCTAATTCTCGACAAACTTCACACCAATCGGCATAGAATTCCACAACAGTAGGCTTTCCATTGGAAAGAGCCTGCAAGGGAAGAGATCAAAAAGGAAACATAAGAAAGAAACTACAGTTGAAACGACTCAATAGTGGAAGTACATATCTGTGATTTAGAGGGGAGTGAAAAAACTACAGGTGAGCTTAGATTTGCTTAGGGTAGGTTGTGTTATCATATTTTGAAAAGAATTTAAACAAAGCCTTGTGTTGTGTCAACTAAAAGTAGATTGAAGCAAAGGAGATAACAAATGAACGCAAAAAAAAAACAAATAATCATAAGAAATGATGGACAAGCTTGTACACTAACCTCTTCATATGGCAGTGCTGCAGCCGTGATATCCTTCAAAGAAACACCTAAATCTAGTCTCTGTGAAGAGAAAAGTCCTAGTGCTGCAATGACTGACACTAGTGCTACTCGCCGATTGAAGTCTCTGGTTGGATATTCAGGGCCAGTAGAGGGAGGAGAGACTTCAGCTTTACTACTCTCAGCGCCAGCACCTGGATCTATTGAGGACTTCTCCTGTACGATACACATTTAGCTGAACCATCAGATTCTAATCAAAATATTACACCAGATATGAATAATATCCAAGGTGACATTATCAGAATGGGTCAGTGTGCATTGAGAAAGCAGCAATGTTATCAAAATTATGTATCTATATCAACTTGAAAGTTAGATTGCACCACTAGCTATACTTTCTTTGTAAATGCATCACCTCACCAGCAAAATCACAAACATTGATAAGTTGATTTGAACGGATTTAACTTCTTTGTTATTCTTTTCCTGTGCAACAAATTATACAGGGAAATATAACACCAGAGCTTTTCACATATAGGCAAGGTTGGTAATTATTAACACTATATATTTCCTTTTCATTAAGTATTAACAACTTCCCATTTTATTTTATTTGGGGAGAGTGACTTACCAAAGGACATAACCCTAGATAGGAGGGGATTTGGAGGTCGAGGATTATGGTAAATGGTTAGTAAATAGTTGAGCGATTGTCCAGTTACTCTGATCGATATTATTATTATTACTCTTTCACTATTTTATTCTTTGATTGTATTATTACATGTTTTTTTTTTGTTACGGTTATGTTTTACTTAAGTCGAGGGTTTATCCAAAACAACTTTAATACCTTCATAAGGTAGAGACAAGGTGGTTTACACCGCCCTTCCCATATGCAATCTGTGGAACTACACTGGGTATGTTGTTGCCTAATTGTAAATAACTTCGAATATTTTCATAATAATGGAGTCCACCACAAACTTGCACACATCTCAACTAATTCTATAGGATACTTGATACCTCTCACAAACTGTAATGTTTGAGCCAACTTAGGTGTACCTCAACTTATTCCTGTGGGGTATCTACTAGCTCTCACTAGCATTATTCGGTATCTTTGTCCACTAAAGCTAAAGCTTAGAACGGATGGAAAGAGATCACTTAACAAGATTTGAGCCTTAAGACCTCATGGTTCTCATCCCTCAATTGACCATTAAACCACATCACTCTCTATCTTCTTTATAACTAAGTCAATTAATTAACAAGAGTGTTATTAATAACATGGGAATTTGACCCAAAAGGTCCTTTAAGTAAAGAGGCTGCTCAATTTCCTCCATCTTCAATCACACACAAACAAAAATACCCTATTCAAAAGTTCACAAAACTGCACATTTTTTACTCCACTGCTAACCCACCCAAATAAACCTTAATGGGTATCAACGAAAACAACAAAAAAAGTGAAAAGACTAAACCTTTACTGCAGATTCATACGGGTCAGAGCTTGGTTGACAGCAATCCCCTGTTTTGGGCTCTGTTTGACAATATATTCTTTGATACTTTTGAAGATTGTTCAGCTGATAATTGAAAGGTTTCACAGAGTGCAAAGTTTGATAAGGTCGAAAATGGAAGGGCTTTGGTCTGTGTAATCCAATAGAGCTAGAAGCCACTTTAGCCATGGCGAAAAAAGCTTCTCTTTACCTTCACTGATTTGAGAAAACGGCGAAAATCTTGGAGCTAGTGGACATAGATGCTTGTTTGTTTTTGTAGATTTTTCAGTACTGGTTTTGACCATTTAAAACGGCGTCGTATTCGTTTACTATATTAATATTAGATTTTTGGTGAAATAGATTTAGATTTTAAATCTAGCGAGTTTAGAAATATCGATTTTGAAGGTAAGTAATGAATTCAAAATTCAAATGGGTTTAAAATTTCATTTAAAATAGCGAGTCATTTCATTTCTACGATTAAAAATTTGACTTTATTAAATAAACAAGACACGTTCTTTTATCATAATTATCGAGACTAATCACAAGAAACAACTTATACTAAAAATATTTCGGACTGAAATAAAATTATTAGAGTTTTATTTTGTTAGGTTAAATTGATGAAAAATATGCTTAACATGATATTATAGTGTTGTTTTAACTCTGGCATAATTATTTTTTTTAAAAATAAAATATTATTAACAATATTCAATATTTTATGTCTTCCTTGAAATTATGTTCATCCTCAACTATCACATTTTATTATTGCCATCAAATTTCTTATCAAAATAACAAATATTAGATCTTTTATATCAAAAATTTAAAAATTTATTTTTATGTAAAAATAAAAAAAATTCATAAAACTAAAAATAAGTTTGTAAAGTACAATAAAATCAACTCTCCAATTTTATCAATTTCATAATGATTTTTTCTTTTTTTTGGGCAAAGAAAAAATATGAATTAAGTAAGTAATTATTATTTCTAATGTTATAAATTCTTACCTTATCCTATGTTGAAAATTGCTAAGGGGAGTAGTAGTGTTATCTTCATCACTTCTGCATTTCTTCTTACAACCTGAACAAAAGAAAAATGGCGACTCCAATTTCCATTCAATTGAATCCTTCAATTCTCTCATTTCCATCAAATTCTACAAAAGCTCAATTTTTTCAACTCAATGATAAATTCTTGCTTAAACCCAATTTATCTTCCCGCCAATTCTCCTCCTCCTTGGTGGCTTCAGCTCGATTGGTGGCGGCGGCGGCAGCAGCAGCTTCTGGTGTTGTTGAAACTGTTGAAGATAAACTTCCAGCTGATCTTCATGTTACTGAAACACAGGAACCCAATTCAAGAGTAAGTTATTTGGTTCTTTCTTAGGGTTAACCTCGCAAATTACGTGAGAGAGGTAAATTGCACTAGGCAACTCCTGTGTGATGAGGTCGAAATAATTTTTTATAAAGATTTGATTTTTTTGGTGACAACTCAGCATGGTTGGAGCTAGAGTATGATTATGTGTTCGGTCTAACTTAGTAGCTTTGATTCGAATTCTATATTTGTCATAAGAAATTTATTGAATATGTATAAATTATTGATTTTGAAATTGAATTACTTAAAAAAGTATTATATTCGAACTCATAAGCTTCAAATTTTGGATTCGCCTAACAAGGGTACACTATTTGGTTTTCTTTCTAGATCTTTTTTTTTTTGCTTTCTATTTCAACCCCATGGATTTGATTCTTCACAAAGTTTTTTTTTTTCATACTCAAAAGATTGAAGGCTCTCATTTATTTGCTTCAATTCCTCGAACAAAGAGTGTCATTAACTCATTATCATGTCCATCATTTTTTTTTCTTTTTTACAGATCAGATTGACTGTAGAAGTTCCAACTGTTGTATGTGAGGATTGCTACAAACAAGTCATAAAAGAGTTCATGAGACGTTCAAAGGTGATAAACGAGAACCTTTTCTAATTTATTATCGTTGCCAACGACTTGGGTAGCTACGTTCTATTTTAAGCTAATTTATTGCCTTGAGGAGAAGACTATGACCTTATGATTGTTCGTAAATGTTATTACATTTATGTTGAATTTTTTTTTTCTTATACTGAATATCATTCTGATTTTCTATGATCTATATCATTTTATTGAGTATGACTTAAATTTCCATGTTAAATACTGGCAAAGTGTCTTCCTTTTTCGCTAAATTTCTTCTTGATCATCTATTCCATATCTAAATTCTAATGCCACAGCAGTTATTGAGAGGAACTGAAGTATTTGGTCATACTATCTGTTTTACATGTCCAGGTTCCTGGATTTCGTCCAGGGAAGAATGTTCCAGAAGATATCCTTGTTGGCTTTGTCGGGAAGCAAAATATTCAAAATGCTGTAGTTGAAGCTATTCTGAAAAGAACACTTCCACATGCCATGTCTTCGGTGCGTCATACTACTTCTACCATTGATTAATCTTGTAATAGTTTAAGCTCTTCGAACTGTTGTTTCAAATTTGAGGTTTGGATTTGTTACTAGTCAGTAGTCACATCCTGTCAAACGCTTGTGTACCTGTAGCTTTTAGGACCTCTGTATCTCACTAATGTTGGAAAAATAAATACAATGCAGGGCCAAAGTAGTGTCTGTTAATACAGTTTTGACAGTTCTAGCATGAAGTTTATATATATCTTTGCAAATATTTGATTTGCTTATGAGTAATAATAGGGAATGTACATTGTTCTAACTAGCTTTCCACTTTCTTGGTTTGCTAAGTTTGATGCATGGATGCTGTTAAACTGTAGGTTACCCGGAACGCATATGAAGACTCCATCCGCATTGTGACCAAATTTGAAGACATGGAAAAGACTTATCTGTCTCTGAATTGCTTGAGGTTTGTTAAACACTCAAAAATGAAGTTAGTTGGTAACTTTATTTTCAACAGCTGCGAAACTTGAATGTTTCATGATCTAGATTTCTTGTTCCTATGAAATGAGCTTTAAAATTGAAAGGGGGGAAGATTTTGATCTAGTTAAATACTCTCTCCGTCCGAATTTATGTGACGCATTTTTGTTTTTATAGTCTGTCACAAAGAGAATGTCTCCTTACTATAATCAGAAATAATTTAACTTTAAAATTGTTTTAACTTTAAATGAAATGATTTATAGCCACACAAATAGTGAAACAGTGTTTTAGATCACAAATTTCAAAAATCTTCCTTTCTTTTTTAAACTTTGTGTCAAGTCAAACGATGCTACATAAATTGGGACAGAGGCATACTAGTACAGGTGTATGGCCTTTGGGAAGACATGTCACATTCAGATACTGGTCAACATGACATATCATATCTGCTGTGGTCTATGGTCATGAAAAGTAGGCAATTCTTGATCTGTTAGTAATGATGATTATAGGTATGATGTGGTTGTTGATGTGGCTCCTGAAATCAAGTGGAAACCTGACGATGCATACAAGAATATTAAGGTGGCTGTTGAGCTTGACAGCGATATGGATGCTCAAAGAGCTTCAGAAAAAGAGTTGATACGGCGTCACAAGTCTCTGGGTGCATTAAAAATTGTTACTGATAGGGGTTTACAGGTAACTGTTAGTTCTTCAGAGGCTCAGACTGGTCGGGTAGCTTCTTGAAAGCATCTAAAGAGTCTGCGATTGAGTTAACGTAACTTTTTTCTCCTAAGTTGTTCAGGCTCTTCATTTTTTATGCTGCGCTCATGTCAGATTCTCTAAAAATACGCTACTTTGGAGACTCTAAAAATACACTATGGAGAATCCGACACGCACTGGTTGACATTTTTGAAGAGTCCGAGCAATATAACTTGTCTCTGCTTCCTTGCTAATAAGTGTCTAGATTATACACTGAACATGTTAAATATGATTTATGAGAAAAAAACCATCATGTCTAATTTGCTAAAGAGTTAACAACATCAAATGCAATTTTTACAACTCTTTACTGTCTCCTTCCTACCTTAACCATTTATAGAGTATTGATCATGTCGGTACTGTTGCTTTGTCCAATTTATGTGCATTTGACATAAACTTTGGAGATTTAAGTCCCTCGGACAAACACAAGTAATTGAGATGGATTTTGTTTTGTGCATAGTAGCTTATCATAAGTATCCAAAAAAATTCCAGGTTGGCGATGTCGCAGTGATTGATATATCAGCAACTACGATTGAGCAAGATGGATCAGACGCTAAAACCATACCAGCTGCAGAGAGTAAAGGTCTGTTATTTCTCTGATAGATTATTTGTAATGAAATTACTGTCTCCCAAGAGGTTTTTATTTGCTTTTGTAAACTATATGACTGAAGTTTTGCAAGCTCCAATTGCTCGAATGTTTGATTACATAAGTTGCTTCTCGTAAGTGTTTGAGCTGATTGTATCTGTATCTATGATTCAGGTTTCAATTTTGATACAGAAGAGGGAGATAATGTCCTTCCCGGATTTCGTGACTCAATTATTGGTATTAAACGAGGTGAAACGAAGTCATTCCCTTTGGTATTTCCAGACTCATGGAAACAAGAAGATCTTCGTGGTGTTCATGCTCAATTCACTGTGAGTTCCTACACTGCCTGATAAAGAATCAAGAAGTCAACCTGTCTGGCTGCCCAATGTTTAGGGTTGGCTTTACGAAATCCTCTCTGACAATGTTACTCCATGAAAACTCATTTCATGCCAATGTTATGCAAATAGTAGATGCTCTCCATATATTCCAAAATGTATATATCTCTGAAATGCTAAACAACTCCTAGTGGCAGCTACTAATACTTGCCCCAGAAAATAAAACTTGCTTTATTTACTATCTCTGCAAAGAAGTAGGTGACTGCCAAAATGAACTTGTGTTCCTCAAACAATTTGGTTGGGGTTTCTATAGAGAAGAACTGCATAATCTTACTGGTCAGTTGAAATGGATAAGTAATCGAATTTTGAATTTAAATCTTAGTTGTGGGACATTTTTCCCTTGTCTAAATAAGGACTTCAATTGGTGTTTCTAAGAAACGAAATTCCAACTTCCTTGATCACTTTAAGGCTGATTGATCATACGGTTTTCTGAGATCATTTCAAGTTTTTTGCCAATTAGATGTATTGAGCTTCTCAGTTCAAGTCCTTCCTTCTGTTTTTCTTATCAGGTTGCATGTAAGGAACTGTTTTACAGAGATTTGCCCGAGTTGAATGACGCGATGGCTGAAAGGCTTCTCCCAGGATGCAGCTCCATTGAGGAGGTGAGGACTTCTATTTTTCTCATACGTGCAGAGGAGTTGCAGGGAAGCAATTTATTTTCCCAAATCACGTAGTTGTTGGGTAAATTTCCTGATGCATAATTTGCAGGTCAAACAAGCGTTGCTACAAAGATGTCTTGAAGTCGAACAGGCAGCTAAAGACCAAGCAACTGATAATGCCATCCTTGACCAGCTATACAAGGTTCCTTTACATTTCCCTTTTATATTCAGCAATCACATTTAGCAAATACAAACGTGGAAGCCATACCGACCATGCGTTGCTTGATTGACAAATTTCTTCTCATCAGCTCATTCTTGTGAATCACAAGCTGATTTTCCCCTAAATTTGTGATCATGGGCCTATGACCATATGAACGCGTTATCCACTTCCTATGTAACAAAATTCGTCGAGCAACTTTTCTACCCCAATTAGTGAGAATCACTTAGGTTTATTGGTACCAGTTGTTCTACTCACTACTATTAGAATGTTATTGTTTGACATATTATAATGCTGTGATGCCAGACTCACACTCACACATATACCATAAGTTTGGTGACTATTTCTGTATATGTATTGCTATTGTTTCTTGAACTTTCTATAATGAGTTAATGGTATCTTCTCTTACTTCCTAGATGGTTGAAGTTGATATTCCTCAATCTCTCTTCCAAGAGCAAGGAAGACAACTCTATGGAGCTCAACTTTTACAATTGCAGGTCAGACCAGTATTCACCACTCAGTTGTCTCTCCATTTATGGACTTCTATGCATGCTCTAATTTAATCATTGTCTTTGTTTAGGCAAATATGAAACTGAACGAACAGCAGCTGGCATCGTTATCAAGCCCCAGGGCTGTGAATGAGTTCCTTGAGACACAAAAAGAAAATATAATAAGTATCATAAAACAAAATTTAGCTGTTGGTGACATATTTACACGTGAAAATTTGCAGGTACATTTCTATATCTTTATGTGATCCACCTATCAGCCCCTTACAGTAGTTGTTTAAGTGGTTGATTACGTGCGAACTAGTCAAAACAATGAAAGAAATAGGAAGGAAAATCATTTTACTTTTACCAAGTACCGTGAGCATTGAAAAGTAAATTAGCTCATTAGTAATGATATCTTCATTTTACCACGGGTAGCCATGAGAAAGGTTCAAATACTTCGGCATGCTGATAATGCAGCTTATCTTTTCTGATCATTATTCATTTACTGGACTTTGCAGTTTTCAACAGAGGAGCTAGTGAAGGAGGTTCAGAACTCAATTCAAGAATTCCAACAGCATCAACAGGAGTACGATGAGGACCGAGTTAAGCTGCAGGTTGGTATTTAATTGAATCATTCTGACAATAACCTGTTAAATACCGGAGAAACTCAAGCGACTTAATCATAATAGAAGTGCGGAAACTATCTTTACCAAAAATTGTGCCAGTTACGCAAGTCTCGTGTTTGTTCTCCATATTAAGTAAAGTGCATATTATCTGATGGTCCCTCAATGTTGGCCAGGTACAAGAGGTACTTGAAGGGGCTAAAGTACTTGAATGGCTAAGGGAAAATGCAGAGATTCAGTACATAACTAGGTGAAAAGACAATAATGTTCAATGTTCACTGATAAGCTTCAACTTATGTTGATGCTTCTGAGAACTCCGTCAACATTGGTGTTCCGGGAACTGATGTGATAAATGCTTCAAGCAAAATTTCCGCAGTATCAATTTTCCAGAACTTATATTGCTGCACGATTGTTGGCTCGAGATCTGCAAAATCTTGAGCATCTTTTTGACCTCCAAATTCAATTTCCAGGATGATGAATCGTCGCCTTTTTAGAGTTGGTGAGCTGAAACTACACTTATTTTGAGAGGCACTCAATAGCTGTTTATTTGTGTACACTTTAACCAATTCATTTTCAAATTCAAATCTTCTGTTACCTAGTCTGAGTGTTTTTATGCTTGCCTAGATTATGAGATTAAGCAATTTATTCCTTTGTTTTGGTTAATAAAATCATTTTAACTTCCTTCTCAAGTCATCACTGTATTTGTCAGTATTTGAAGCACCTTATATTATTTAAGGTTGATCTTGGCAAGTAAACATAGTAAATTGGTGCTAAACTCTCTCTGAGAATGAGTTAAAGAAGAGAAAATCAATAAGTAAATACTTTGTGCAAAGTTGATAACATTGTTCAATAATTTTTCATCTGCCTCTGCCTAAATATCTGGCCCAGCCTATAGTAAAGTGTTTTCTGATCCTCAAAGCTGAGATTCCTTACTATCTGCAGCAAACAAGTTAATCAGTTAGCTTACTTATGCACAACAATAACATAATCAGAGTGTAATCAGAAAAGTAGGATCTGGAGAGGGTAGAGTATAACAAAAACTACAACAAAAGTCGAGGTTCAAGAAGTAATATGAACGGACGTCAAGACAACACACTGCTGTTGACTGCAGAATCAGTTATTACCTGATCTAAAATCATGTCAATAGAGTAGTCTTGAGGAACAAATGACTGATAGTAAATGTAGACAAAAATGGCCATCACCATCTGCACATTTACAATACAACCTTAGCTTATCTTACACTGTTGACCTTCATAATAATAAGAACCATTTTGGTCTCAAAACAAGAACAATCAAGTATTTTATCTGCTTCTTGAGTGTTACCTGGCAATCCATCCTATCTGTGAAACCGCCATGTCCAGGAATGTAATAGCCAAAATCCTGGACGATTCCACGTAAAATGAAGAAAATGAGTAACTAAAATGATCAAAGATGACATTCAGTTTCCATTAGAAGTCATACAGACCTTGATCTTAAAGGCTCTCTTGAAACCACTAGCAAAAAATCCCCCAAACGGAGCGATTATGGATGCAAATAAACCCAGGCATAAAGCATGCCATTGCACAGGAAGTATCGATATCTCCTTCAGAGGGAACTGTAACATTTCACTAAATGATAATGAGTATGTAAGTTCTGTAAGCAACAGAGCAATATCAAGTAAAATGTAGAGTTCTGAGTAAGTTTACGACATTTGTTAGTGCTAGACGAGGGACTATCAGTTTGATTTAGCAGAATTGTGTTTTCACAAAACTAATGTTGACATGCGTTGAGCTTAAATGATATAACACGATCCCAACCTGTTAGAGACTGAGACGTAATTGTCGTTGTTGTGTTTTTACAAAACTCAATACAAGCTTGTTAACATATTAGATACAGCTATACCTCAATCCCAGGCAAGTTGGAGACAGTTGATAATATAAAAACGAAATATTTGATTGAACTTAAAACTCAGCAAGTAACAAAAACCACATATTCTTAGTAGAAAGAACTGTCAAAACAGTTGCAGACAATTCATTCTTTTCCAGTTACCATTAGGATCATCTATACGATGAGTTTTGAGGCTGAATGAACAGTTCTATACTTTTAATTTCTCATACAGCTTTAGTTAGTATACATCCTGGAAAAGCAAGATCATAGTTTACGCATAAAAGCAATAAACATCCCGGATGCAGACTCACCCATCGAGTCAATCCAGCTATAGAATAGTATTCTGGTTTGAATAGAGGACCAGGATCACACTGAAGCCAACCAGTCGATAGGTCCTGTATTTGCTTTGTTAGATTAGTAATCATCGACAATCACACTCGATATCTTTCTTTAACTTAGATAAAATATCTCACCTTTCTTGGACATGTCAACCATTGGAAACGACCAAGGACATTTGCAAACTGCATAGAAGCTGAAAATTTCAATTATACAAAACTTACGTTTCGTTACAGTATACTTCACATTATAATTTTCTGTCTAAGAAGATGAGAGAAGATCAAATAACAAGCCATATATGATATACCACCTAATGCATCCAATACAACCAATGCCAAAAAGCTACATTAAGTATTGAATACGTTAACACCAAAAGTTAGCTCATGAAGGGAGTCTGTATAAGGAGATCACTAGCCCATTTTCCGACCAATGTAGGACTCTAACACACTCTAAGACACCCTCCCCACCCTACACGCCCAGACCACTAATATTAGCGTGAACAATATAACATGGGGGCTTAAACAGGATGAACCTGGCTCTGATACCATATTACTGAATAAGGACGGACCTAATATTATCAGTTTGATCAGAAAACAGTAGGAAGATTTAAAAAAACTGGAAGTACTGAAAAGGTGCCACTGACCAAGAAAGCAGTTATCATGGTGGCAACAGATCCTCCAATGAAGCCTTCCCATGTCTTTTTCGGAGACAGCTTGATCAAAGGTGTCTTCCCAAAGAAAAAACCGAAGAAATAAGCTGATACATCATTCATCGCGATAAGTGATGCAGGAAGAAGGAACCTGCAACAGAAGAATCAAATGTTTATGCACTTTACATGAGTAAAAAACTGTTATACAATCATTTATTAACTTCCTGAGAAACTTATATATTACCAAAAAATGCCTTCAAATATGTTGGCTACAGTAAAAGAGGATTGAGTGAACACCACAAATAGAACCATGTGAGTCCACGCATACTGACCAAACTGATACTTGTACGTCTTCTTCTTTAACGTTAAAATGAACCAAACAAGTCCTGCAAATACAAACAAGCATCACATATTTAACATCTCCGTTTAAAAAGCTTGTGAAACACAAAAAGGTAAGTTAAGGCGTATTCTCAAAATCCCTATATCTATAGCTATGACAATAGGGACATTATTTGGTAATATAAAACGATTTCTTCCACTTCTTAATCCCAAACAATTCGATTAGGGGTGTCAATACACAAAGATTTAAGGTCATTTCTCCAAATTGTTCTCCATTTCTAAGTTCTTAAAGTCATAAATGATAGAGTGGTCCGAAAAATGGAAAGAAACAAAAGCAAAAACGAATGGATGTCAATGGAAATATGTTATCCCAAGTACAACAACAACAATAAACTCAGTGTAATCCCACAAGTGGGGTCAGTGGAGGGTAAAGTAAACGCAGACCTTACCCTTATCTGGTGAAGGTAGAGAGCAGGGGCATAGCTACCCTATTGTGAGACCCTTCATTGGGAAATAATACCGTATATATAAGTAAAATGATATACGAAGTGATTTATGGAACACCCTTAACAAAAGAAAAACATGTTGTAGCCTAGTGGGATTTAGATGTCAGATTTCAGTGCTCATGTGCTCGAATCTCACTAGAAACAATTCCCCCCCCCCCCCTTTTGACACTCAATTTCTGGCTCCGCCACTGGTAGAGAGTCTGTTTCTGAAAGATGCTCGACTCAAGTGATGCATCAAAAGCAAAATATATTATATCAAACTTTTCGAGGAGATAAACGAACCTGCAATATACAGAAAATAGCAAAACACCATCTGATACTTTACAATCTTGCTTACTAACTTATAAGAGAACTCATCAATAGTTGCAGTATTCACAAGTTGTTGGCTGAGTATACGTCCATATACAAACAACATGCCCGTGAAGAAAAAGTACCTGAATCGAACAACACAAATATTCATACACACTCCAGTTAGTAGTTATATATCTCTTTCAATATTGAGTAGGCGAAACTCGAAAATCATAGTAAAATACAGAGGAATTCTTACCAATTTAGTTGCCTAAATCCAGGAAGACACTTATCTTCATCTGTTCTTCTAAGTAGATTGAACAACTCAGATGTCATGATGATTTGGATCACAACAACCATTGCACAAATATACAAATGACCCAAATAAAGGTATGATTATAATGCTTATAAGCATCCATAGAGATGAATACGTTCGAATCCACATTGTTTTGTATTTGTTTTTATCATCTATAAGTAAATGACCTCCATTTAATTTGCTTAGCTCCGGAAATATCTGACATAAAAGGACATTTCACTGTAATAATCATATTCAATTTCCTCGGAAATCATTTATATTAACAATATATTTCTATTAACAGATGAGAATTATCATGAATTACAATATGATAAAGAAGAAAAAAAGTTGTTGTACCACATCTTGCGTTCGTCTACGTCGAATTCGAGTTGGCGTTGATGGTGATGAAGGCATCGTATGATCATGCATTGTTAATTTTTAATATTTTTTTTCTTGTTCTTCTACCTTAATTATGAACAAAATTAAAGTTGAGGTTAAGTTAATTAGTTGTTAATTTCTTAGATTAATCACAAAGCTACGTGAAAATTAATTATTTCAATTTTAGCTAGATCATGAAAAAAAATTAAAATGGTGATTCGTAGTTGCTGAATTATCGGTAGGGGTAATAAAATTACAATTGAATATTAAAACTTTGTCCGCTTCACTTGCATGTTACGGTTGGTCTTTTCATTGCCAAATGGCACCCATTTTAACTTAACTAGTCAATAGATATTTTTGTGAATTATTAAAATACTATTTCCTCCGACCTAATTTGATTTTTTTTTTTATAAAAAGTTAGATATTTAAGAATAATATGAAAAGTATTATAAGTTACAATTTTTAACACATTAATATAATGAAAAAATATATTTTAAAATTTGATCAAAATTTTTATAATTTAACTCTAAAAAAAGAAAATTATGACAGTTAAAATTTAACGGAGCGTGTAGAAAACTTATCCTAATATTTCTCTTTCATATTTCATATTAACACTTAAAAATTGAAAGAAAATTCAAAACGTTTTTAAAATTTTATGAATTTCCGTGTACGTGAGAGATTTAATTTGAACTTGGCATTTTATACATGGCAACGTTTGAACAATAACTAACGTGGATTGTAGTGTACTGATGAGAGTGTTTCACCTTTAATTAGAGGTTTCGAGTTCCATTCTTGAATATGGAGAAAATCTTGTTAGGAGTGTCACCCTTGAATGGATCCTGATCCGTTAGTGAATGGTCCAATTGAGGAAAGCTTATATGGCTTTCAAATACTATTAAATAAATTTTTATTTCTTCAATTTTTTCATATTCAGATGATTCGAAATACATAAAGAAAAGCTCAAACATAGTGACAATAATAATAAATAGAACAAATCTAAAATTTATCCTCAATTAATAAATATCACTTATATGAATTTTTCATTTCTATTAACTTAAAATTAAAATTAAAAAAAATGAATTAGGATGGACAATTGAGAAAATGACAAGTAAAATTGGATTAAGTTCATAATGATGTCGAAATACAGGTGCAGTCACATGAAACATAGATCTTATTTCGCTTTCTCATATCCTGTCCGCGACAATTAATTTCCTTTTTATCTTGTCCTCTTTTATTTTTATTATTTTCTCGATAACGAAATAACATATTTTTAAAAAAATATAATCTCCAAATAGATATGAAAAATAAAATAAAATATTTATCGTATCTATAAGTTGTGAAATTGATCATAATACAGGCATCACCATAATACAGGCATCACCTGAAATGATTATAATAGTTAAAATAAGTGTTACTTATATAATATTTCATGTTGTTAGAGTGATTTAGAAAAAAATTTATTCGCACCAGATGTTTACATTAAATCAATGTAATATTTATTATTGTGCGATTTAATAAAGTAAAATAAATTATAAATTCAAACACATGACATGCATATATTGACCTCGTTTAAACACGCGATACGAATAAATTTTATTCAATAATTTATCCTCTACTTAATTATTTTTTTCTCACTTTTTGACTTTTGACAAACTGTGTTATATCATCGTTTTATATTTTCTATTAATTTATTATTATTATTTTTATGTAAATAATGTATGATCATAAACTATCTCAATATAAAATTGACAAAACTTTATAAAATATTATATACTAAAATCTTATTTAAAAAATTGACATTTCTTTTTATTTTATTATTTTGGGTCCCAATATTTTGTTTTAGCTTTCACTCTACAACAAAACTTGCCAGCAACTCATCAACACATACATGATAACACAATTGTTACGATGTCGACCCTAATCCATGCAATTGCTCTTTACTAATATGCCCTTTTTGTTGCCCTTAATTGCGTACTTGCCCCTACACGCATACAATAACGAAGCTAAGATTTTTAACTCGAGGGATTTCAAAATTTAAAGAAATAAATATACGAACTAAGTAAAAAAGGCTTGACATTTATCATATATACATAAAATAAAATTTAACCACATATAAATAATATTATTTTTCATCGAAGAAGGTTCGGAATCCCTGAATGTATGTTGACTCTGCCCATGTACATATATATATAAGATTAAATTTATCGCATGTATAAAATAGATGTTAAATTTGTTTTTTTAATGTACACATTTGATTCAATATAATTTGAACATGTATATTAAATTGTTTAATCCTAACTTAAGCTTCGGTATGTATTTCAATCTCCATCTAAAAGTGGTCAAACAACTTATCAATTTTATATATTGACAAGGATTATAGACTATAGTTTATATGATTTTTAATCAAAGTGGCATATAAACCGTACTAAAAGTGCCGTTATATGGAGTTACGTTCTGAGCATTTTGAAAAAATATTATATTTTATATTACGTTATATTTTTTAATTAAGTAATCTATTTATCAAGGCATGTATCATTGTGAAACTTAGATCTTAAGCAATATTGAGTGCATGTGTTGATAATGTGCCTTCTATTTTTTTTATTTTTTTTTGTGATAAATGGTTCGGAATCTAAATATTCAATTATTATGCATAGAAGAGATTAAAAAATTTAGATTTAATGAGTTCAATTTACAAGTTATTAATGTTAGACTCTTTGTGTGTATTTATATGGAGAAGGAGGAGTTAGGGAGAGAGACGACTGAATAACTATTGTGTTAGTAGTATACACATACATATTTCATTGAAATTTCTTTTTTCAATATTTGTTATCATTTTAATTTGAACTCAAGTATTACAGATTTACAGTACAAAATTACATTTTAAAGATAAAATACTTCTTATTAAAATAATTTTATTTTTTTATAGTCCAAATTTAAAACTTCTAATGAAAAATCGTTAATATTCTTTCATTTTTTTCGAGTTAATATGCCTTGAAAATGCATTTGCAAGGATTTATAATCCTTCATCATTTTAGATAACATCCACTTTAGCCTTTTCATTTTCTTCTTTGGCTTCATATCTCTCGAATTAATTAGCTTTTACTACAATAATTAATTGATCACATTGCATAAACTTCATGGACCATAAGTTTAATCCCGCTAGATCCTTGCGTTAACTAGTATTAAACACTTATGTATTGCGAGGATAATATAGTTAGTGTATGTTTTTAATTTGATTTTTGGGTAATCAAATATAAACTGGTATCATGGATACTTTTACAACGAAAGAGGTGAAAGAAATAACTTATAAAAAGATTTATCACCATAAATTAAATTTTCTAGTTGATAAAATTCGTAAATTGATTATTCACATTTGAAAAAAGAATCGAACATAATAGCTTATAGCTATTAATTAATAAGATAACTTAATCAGCTAGATTTGATCATTACTGAAATAATTAGCTACGTAGTTTAATTATATTCTCGTTTAAAAGAGTCAAATTTTCAATTATTAATCATTGCATTGTTATTGTCTTTAATTACAACTGCCCGTCAACTTTTTTCTAAGCCAAATCACATTATAATACTCTATTGGACATTTACGTCAATTCAAAAAATATTTTTATAACAAAACTATAGTAAATTATAAGTCATTTTAATCTTTTCTTTTTAACTTAATCATAATAATTTGTTTTGTAAGTTTTACCCGAAATGACCCTTCGTTTACCACAAAGACCGTCTGGTCAAATCAGTCAAATGTCCGTTTCTTCTTGTCCTCAGTGTCATGTTGGTAAATTTGAACTACAAACAGTGGCAAAAGTGTAAAGAAGTTTTTATCTTTTCGTTGGCCCCCCCCCCCCCCCCCCTTTATTTTTCTTTTTGTCTGAATATATCCTTTTACTCATTTGTTTACTTAAGCTCCCTACCCACCCACCCCAGTTGTCTCTCTGATTGATACAAAAACTCATATATACTGATTCTGTGAAGTGAAAGTTCGTAGATCTGAGAACGAAATCTCACCAGAAACTGCCTAATTTGGGTAAGCATTCTCTTCATTTTTGTTCGTTTTTGTTTGTTCTTAGCTGTAGAATGAGCAATGTGCGACGTGTTTGTTATGGATTTTTTGAGTTAGTTTCGATCGATTTTGGAATGAGATCTAAGTGTTTTGAGAGTGATTATGGCGTTTACGCTTTAAATTGATGTGCATTTGTGTGAATGTGAGGGTTTGGAGTTGGATTTTTTGTCTTTTTATGGAGGATTTTTTTATGTTTATATTTGCTTTGCTCGAGTTTTGATGAAGTGTTCTGAGAGTAACTGTGGTGCTTTGATTGTTGTGAATGTGCTGTTTTGGCGTTGAATTGATGTGCATTTGTGTGAATGTGAGGGTTTAGAGTTGGATTTTTTGTCTTTTTATGGAGGATTTTCATGCTTATATTTGATTTGCTAGAGTTTTGATTGAAGTGTTTTGAGAGTCAACTGTGGTGTTTTGATTGTTGTGAATGTGCTGTTTTGGTGTTAAATTGATGTGCATTTGTGTGAATATGAGTGTTTACAGTTGGATTTTTTTTTGTCTTTGATGGAGGATTTTGATGTTTATATTTGCGTGGCTCGAGTTTTCATTGAAGTGTTTTGGGAGTAAACTGTGGTGTTTTGATTGTTGTGAATGTGCTGGTTTGGCTTTAAATTGATGTACATTTGTGTGATTATTGTGAATGTGCGGTTTTGGCTTTATATTGATGTGAATTTGTTTGATTGTTGTGAATGTACTGTTTTGGCTTTAAATTGATGTATATTTGTGTGAATGTCTTGGAGTTGGAATTTTTTGTCTTTGTTGTAGGATTTTCATGCTTATATTTGTTTTTCTCAAGTTCTGGTTGAAGTGTTTTCAGAGTAACTTGGTGTTTTGATTGTTGTGAATGTGCTGTTTTGGCTTTAAATTATGTACATTTGTGTGACTTTTGTTGGAGGATTTTCCTGTTTATTTTTTTGCTTTGCTCAAACTTTTATTTGAGAGGTTTTGGAGTAACTGTGAAGTTTTGATTGCTGTGAATGTAGTTTTTTGGCTTTAAATTGGTGTATGAGTGTACGGGCTTGGAGTAGGAATTATTCTCTTTGTTGGACGATTTTCCTGTTTATTTTTCTTATATCAAATTTTATCCGAGTGTTTTTCGAGTAATTGAGGCATTTTGAATGTTGTGAATGTGCTATTTCAGCTTTAATTTGATGTGCATTTGTGTGAAATTTTAGCAAACTTCATCATCTTTTGCTGAAATACGTGACCTAAGATTGAAAATTTAGCTTACTTTGGTATCAATTTCAGGTTTGGTTAACGTGACTGAAGATGGCAGCAGTAGATGATCAAACGCCTCCTGTTCTTGATGAAACAACTTGCGGCACCCTACTACAAAAGCTGCAGGCAATTTTTTTTTTGTGGATCGCCTCAATCTTTTAACTAACTTAAAAAGGAACCAATGAAGTATTCTCTTAAATGTATATACTATGTATGT
This sequence comes from Solanum lycopersicum, assembly GCF_036512215.1. Taxonomy (NCBI): domain Eukaryota; kingdom Viridiplantae; phylum Streptophyta; class Magnoliopsida; order Solanales; family Solanaceae; genus Solanum; species Solanum lycopersicum. Next base: position 69,362,299 of record NC_090806.1, read on the forward strand.
AGCTGATGGATAAAATAAACTTGTCTGTTGATGCAGCAAATCTGGGATGAGGTTGGTGAAACTGATGATGAGCGGGACAAGATGCTTCTTCAGATAGATCAAGAGTGTCTGGATGTCTACAAGAGAAAGGTCGACCATGCTGTGAAGTCACGGGCTCACCTTCTTCAGGCATTGGCAGATGCCAAAGTTGAACTCTCCAGGCTGCTGTCAGCCCTTGGAGAGAAGACATATGTTGGAATTGTGAGCAACCATACTTCATTTTTGTTATAAATAGACAGAAATATGTAAATTTCTTTTGTTGCAGCTGGAAGTCGTAATTCTTCCTTTTCTTATGCATATTTTCCTTTCTGTGGTTGATTCTCTAGCCTGAGAAAACTTCAGGCACAATCAAGGAACAGCTTGCAGCTATAGCACCAACATTGGAAAAACTATGGAAGCAGAAAGATGATAGGATAAAAGACTTCTTTGATGTACAATCACAAATTCAGAAGATAAGCAGTGAGATTGCAGGGTATAGCGAGCAAGTTGAGAGTCTAACAGTGGATGAATCTGACTTATCTGTAAAAAAGTTGGATGAGTTTCATGTGCAACTTCAAGAGCTCCAAAAGGAGAAGGTCTCGTCAATATTCACAAGACAATGTTTATAATCTGCTTATCTGGATCGTGCTTGTCAGATACTCAATACATTCTTGTTTGAACTTGCAGAGTGACAGATTACACAAGGTCCTCGATCTTGTGAGTACTGTGCATGACCTTTGTGCTGTTCTTGGCATGGACTTCTTCAGTACTGTCACAGAAGTTCACCCAAGCCTGGATGATTCCACTGGTGTACAATCAAAAAGTATTAGCAATGATACATTGTCAAATCTGGCTAACACTGTCTTGGTATTAAAGGAAGATAAGAAGCAGAGATTGCTTAAGGTAAATATTCTTACTGTTTTAAGTATACCAGTTTGGTTTTCCTAATTATACTTCTCATCAAGTTCAGAATGCCTCAGGCATATTCTGCAATGTATATTATTCAGAATTTGGATCCTCCAAGCACAACTGTCTATATTTATTAATTAGAATAGCTCACGAAGAAGTCTGCTTATCCATCCTATACTATGTGCATGATTGGAGTTCCTTTCCTTGGAATTCTTTCAGTCTATATGGACGTTCAACTGCACATCGTAGCAATAGACAGTAGTCGGTTTAGCACTTACTCTAAACATGCTATAACCAGTTATATATCATGTTCACATGGTGAACATTACACTCAGTCCACTTCTTTTTGAATTCAATTCTCTTCTGATCTTTCCTCCTCTTGCAGCTTCAAGAATTAGCAACTCAGCTAATTGATTTATGGAATTTGATGGATACCCCAGAAGAAGAAAGGAGCTTATTTGACCACGTTACCTGCAACATATCAGCTTCAGTAGATGAAGTGGCCATTCCAGGAGCTCTTGCTCTTGATTTGATTGAACAGGTAGCTGGAGATAGATCTTAGAATCCACTTCAAGTGCATTTGCAGCTTGTCAGTTGTCACTAACTGTGCTTTTCTATTGTTATTGTCAAGGCTGAAGTGGAAGTTGAAAGGCTTGATCAACTTAAAGCTAGCAAGATGAAGGAGATTTCTTTCAAAAGACAGGCTGAACTGGAAGACATTTATGCTCGTGCCCACGTAGAGATTGATACTGAGGCTGCTCGAGAAAAGATTATGGGACTGATTGATTCTGGTAATGTTGATCCAGCAGAATTACTAGCTGACATGGACAATCAGATTGTAATTGCCAAAGAAGAGGCTCATAGTAGGAAAGAAATATTGGAAAAAGTTGAGAAATGGATGGCAGCTTGTGAAGAAGAGAGCTGGCTTGAAGACTATAACAGGGTATATTCTCTCGTTGTTCTCATGTTGTCTTTCCTCTTTCTCTTTCATTTTCCTTGTGTGGATATATTCCTCAGGCTTTTATTTGTAATTGAGAAACTGTAAGTGAAGTTTAACAGTTAATGGTAAAATTCTGGGTCTTCATGCCTGTAGTTCATCAGATCAACATAAAGGTATCTCTCCCTGGAAATTATGATGATAACTTGCCATAAATTATGGTGAAACAGGATGATAATCGGTATAATGCAAGCAGAGGGGCACACTTGAATTTGAAGAGAGCTGAAAAGGCTCGGATATTGGTCAATAAAATTCCAGGTAAATCCCGAATTAATGTTACATCACTGTTAAAACTGAGTATCGTGGGTATTAGTGCTGGATATGTTTTTGAGGATGAGACTTGTAAAAAAAGTGGTTTGGGGATGATGCAAGTACTTGTTGTCAGTTGTAAAAAGGATTTATTTGATTATCTATCTAGCGTCTTTGATTTCTTAGTTTTGCCAAGGAGCTTAAGGATTCATTCTTGCTTGATGGGAAGTTCAATAATTTGAGATACACTGCTTTTCTGTGAAAATATCGGTGAATATTAGACGCTGAGTCTGAGTATAATATTTGGTTATGCAGCTCTTGTGGACTCGTTGGTTGCAAAAACTAGAGCATGGGAACAAGAGCGGGACACCACATTCACTTATGATGGTGTTCCACTACTTGCCATGCTAGACGAATATATGATGCTCAGGCACGATAGAGAAGAAGAGAAAAGAAGGCTGAGGGTTAGTACAGAACCTCTTACCTAGCATTAGTTTTTGCTTAATATCATACCAAGAATGACTAACTGAAGGACTCACTAAATGTTTCTTTTGATGCCTGGCAGGACCAGAAGAAGTTCCATGAGCAGATGAGCAAAGATCCAGAAGTATTTGGATCTACGCCGAGCCCTGCTCGACCACTTGGTTCTAAGAAGGTAACAGGTCCACGAGCAAATGGCAGTGCCAATGGGCCGGCAAGCAGAAGGCTGTCTCTTAATTCCCACCAAAACGGTTCCAGGTCAACTTCTAAAGATGGAAAGAAAGACGCGAGACTCAGTGCTCCTGTGAACTATGTTGCCATGACCAAAGACGATGCAGCGTCTCACATTTCTGGAACTGAGCCTATTCCTAGCACCCCATAGTAACTGCTGAATAAGAGATGTGTACTCACATACCATTGTGTTCTGTTGTCATTACTAGTCTAGTTTGTAATAGGATAAATATGTGGACAGTGAGTGATCACAGAATAGAGACCTAATAGTTTGTGCTATATTAGAAAGTTACTTCTATTCTGACAAAGTTACAAGTAGAGGTGGGCATGGTATGGTATGATTCGGTAATTTTGGTTCTCATTCTCTTAACAATACTATATCAGTAGTATATCAAATTGATGCAATGTTTTGTAGTATGATAAATTGGTAATTGTAATTTGTTGACATACATGGACAGAAAATTCTGAAATAAATATTTGATGCAAAGTCTTTACTGGGGACTACTTAGAGCATAAATAAATGTCAATGAAAAATAGATTCATGAACGCAAAACATAACAATTGATAAAAATTGAAAACGATACTCCGTGCTATGCTTTTGTTCAGACTTCTTTCTGAGTAGCAGTAGTTCTTGCGTAATCGTCATAAATAAACCATATCTGTATAAAATCGTACCCAATTAGCGTAGAAATAAATAAATTGCGTAGGTCTCTACAACAACAGCCCGCACCACCATTGTTAGCCATTTTGATGTATCCGAGTCCAATACTAATTTCATCTCGGTACTGAAACATAGTGATCGATTTGAAATTCACTACACTTGCAATAACACTATTAACCTTGATTTGATTTGATACTACACTCTTCAAACTATACAGTTATCTCTAACCTATAGTGGATTCGATTTGATTGTGTTGCAATAACACAGTTAACCCCAAAAGCTACACTCTTCCATGTACGTATCTTTGAGCCATAGTAATCGATTTTGGATTTGATACTGCACTACACTCTTCCATCCATGTGACCAATCCCAAAGATTCCCATGGACATTCTCACAATAAACCTAATAACAATTTTTTTTTCAAAAAATACTTGATATAAACTATATACCCTTTATATAAATAAAATGTCATATGTACACCTTTTTCCAAATCCTATTTGAATGAGATAATTACAAATCCAATTACTAATGGGATTCATCTAGTCTTTTCTAAATATACGAATCCTTATGAAACACAATAAAATAGGTAAAAAAAAAAGGACAAACACAAGTTTAATTTAGAAGATTAAAAATTATTAAAAACAACCGATTAGCAAAAAGACACAATAATTTTATCCTATTAATTTTAATTATTTGTTTGCATTGTTCTATTAGTTGCAACTTTGAATGAATTTTCTTGAAAGGTTGCCACTTTTTTTTTCCTTATTAAAGTCCATTTTACTTCTTATAAGGAAAAAAAATGGCAACTTTATATCAAAACACAAATTTAATTACTTTTTAAAAGATGAAGGGAATATAAAATCGAATATAAATTTTCAAATTACGCTAATTTAATTTATTTCAGTCTCTACAAAAACTTAATATCTTCAATCAAATTAAGATTCAAATTTTCTTCTCTCTATTCACTTCAATATTTAAATTTCACATCATTTATTACTTATTGCTGCTAAAACTAAACAGAAGAGGACGTAAAGAAGCAATGTCCTTTGGTAATTAGCCTAGCTAGTATTGAAATTAATCGTTTTTAGTCGTGATAAAATTTATATAACCAAATTCACAACTTTCAGAAGTCATAATTTTTCGTAAAAATCATAACTTTTTATGAAAGTCATAACCGTACACAAAATCACAACTTTTCATCAAAGTAATAACACTTCATAAAAATCGCAACTCACACCTTTTAAAATCCAAAAAATACATGTACGATTATTGATTTGATTTGAGATTTTTTAATTATTATTATAAATTTAAAGGACCATCTCAATTATTCGAAACAGTTATATGCTTATAATTTCACAATTTTTTATATAAAAAAAAAACAGATAAATCTTTACATATTTTTTTTTCCACACCCCTGCTCTAACCAAAAAAAAGTTAAAAAATTCCTTACTTAAGAAGCGAAGGGCAATTTCATAGAAATAACAATAAAGTCGCATCAATATAAGCACGACGTCGTTTGGCTCAAGAGTATTCGTCATACAAGGAAGCCATTGTTAATCAAAAAAGCACTGAAGTTTTCATAAATCGAAGCTCGTAGAAGTAGCGATGTCGAAGGATAACGAACCAGCAAAGCTCCTATTACCTTACCTTCAACGCGCTGATGAGTTGCAGAAACATGAACCTCTCGTTGCCTACTACTGTAACTCCTAAACCCTATTTTCATTTCATCATGTTGAATTTGGTGAAAATTTGTTTAATTTGGACTTTGTTTATGTTAAGTTTGCTTAAAATTTGTTTGATTTGGACTTTGATTATGTTGAGTTTGGTTAAAAGTTGTTTAATTGGGATTTTGATCATGTTGAATTAGATTAAAAGTTGTTTTATTGGGACTTTGATCATTTTGAATTTGGTTAAAATTTGCTTGATTATGCTGAATTTGGTTAAAAGTTGTTTAATTTTTTGTGCAGGTCGATTGTATGCTATGGAGCGAGGATTGAGGATTCCTCAAAATGAGCGTACAAAAACCACTAGTTCCATCCTTGTTTCGCTTATAAATCAACTTGAAAAGGTTCTCTTTTTATTTTCTTCATGAGCTGAATACCCAAATATTTCTTGTCTGTAAGATTGATTCATGAAATAATTATTACTATTTGAAGTTCTTCTTTTCAATTGAATGCTGAGCATAACCCCTTAACCCCTTCTTTCAGTTGTTTTGTTAGCCTTGATTATTGTATTTCTTTGTTGTTATTAGCCATCGTATTCATTTACGTTATTTCTCCCTATTCTACTTTGGACTGTTTTTCTTATCTTGAAATGAGGGTCTATCGGAGACAGCTTCTCTACCTTTAAGGTAGTGGTAAGGTCTGCGTACATTCTACCTTCCCAAATCCTACTTTGCGCGATTACACTGTGTTTATTGTTGTTGTTGTTTGTGCTTGTTGCTACTGTTGTCTTTTTCATTTGTATTTGAGCCAAGGGCCTATCGTAAACAACTTCTCTACCTTCTCATGGTAGGGTGTGGTGGTTTGCGTACACACTACCCTTCGTTGACCCCACCTGTGGGATTACACTGGGTTTATTCTTGTTGTTTTGCTGAGCATAACGCCTATCTACCTGAGCTTCCTAGAGTATAGTTGAGCTGAAATCTGAAGGAAATATTGGCAGCTATTGCAAAGAGAGTATAATGATGCATTATCTAATAAATAACTGAAAGAGGATTCATATTGCTGGACTCCAAGTATTTTGGGATTGATGATAGTTGATTAATTGATTGACTAGTGTTTAAACATTGAGAACATTTTGTTAATTTTTATTCTTTTTTCTTCTTCAATTGAATACCAAGATATTTCTTGTTGAAATATGGTTGGGTTGTAGGTGTTTTGGGATTTTGATGAAATATTTAGCATCTGAATTTCTCTGTTTCAATTGAACATTCTTCTGCTTGTATCGGCCATGCTAATCTTTTAGAAGAAAACATTTTCTAGTCTGGTTGAATGGTTATATCACTATGTGAGCTTGTAGCTAGAGAGTTGTTTGATGTTTATGTTGGATGTGTCATTTTCGTCTTCTTGTGCGTCATCTTTGTTGCCTCTTTCTACAGGATAAGAAGTCACTGAAATTGGGGCCTGATGATCATTTGCATGTGGAGGGATTTGCCTTGAATGTTTTCGCCAAGGCTGACAAACAAGATCGAGCTGGGCGAGCAGACTTGTATGGACTTTGTCAATTGAGTGACTTGCAACTTTTGCTTTGCACTTGCATCATTCTTCTTATATGGGATTAGTAGTACTACCTTTTCATTGATTAATGATTCCATCTTGACTACATTGTTTTTTTTGCAAAAAAAAAAAAAAAAGGAAAAAAGAAAAGAAAGGAAACCATCTTGGCTGCTTTATCTGGTCTAAATCTTTCATCCTCATGCTGCATGGAATGAGACATGGTTAAGATTAGGATGTTAACTGGTACTAGCTTTTCTCCAGCATCTGTTTTGATCTCTTTCAACTAGATAGCTTTAGCTTCATTTCTAGATTTTACCGTCTTTTCCCTTCCTATTCGGTTAATTAGTTGAAAAGTTCGATATGGTGGCTGTCTTCTGACCTTAGCTATGCTCATTGATCATCAAAGTCATGTTTGATTGATGATACTAATGTAAATGATGTTAATAATAATATTTGTTAAAGTATTGAAGCTTGTTTGTCGATGGATGGTGGAACTTCTTTGCAATGACTGACTGGTTTCTACAGGAATACAGCAAAGACGTTTTATGCTGCGAGTATCTTCTTTGAGATCCTTAATCAGTTTGGTGAACTCCAGCCTGATGTGAGTTTCGATTATATTGTGACAAGCTTTGATCAACTTTTTTCTCTCCTTTTGCTTTTATTTACTTTTCTATGATGATACATGAAAATACATTATTTCTTTTCATCTGTATGGTCACATGTATTTTATATGTATAAGAAAATATGTTTGGTGACATGGGCTCTGCTTGCCAGATTGGTTGACCTCTTATATTTATTATCAGCTTGAGCAGAAGCAGAAGTATGCAGCGTGGAAGGCAGCAGACATAAGAAAAGCTTTGAAAGAAGGAAGGAAGCCTATACCAGGCCCTCCTGGTGATGAAGGAGATACTTCAGAGTTTACCAGTGTACCAAGTAATACCTATGTAGGTTCCATGCTTGTCGTAATTTGTTGCCTAGTATATTATTCTTTCTCAAAAAGTTTTAGGAGGCAGAGTAGTTATGGTCACATGTTACAACAACAGCATAACTAGTGTAATCCCACAAGTGAGATCTGGGGAGGGTGGTGTGTACGTAGCCTTACTCCTACCTCGTGAAGGTAGAGAAGCTGTTTCCCGTAGACCCCCAGCTCAAGTAACACATATGGTCGTAACTCGTATGTTGCACTGAATAATTATTGCAATTGTGGAAACAGACCTTTCGTTATTGATAAGTTTGAATGTGACCTTTCTTTCTGGAGAAAGTAGATGGAAATCAATGGGACAGATGGGGGGCTACTACTGTCCTTTTTGAAGTGTAATTGGAAAGATCTTATAATACTGTCATTTAAAGGAAAGCCTTAATGTAGACCTTCAAAGTTTCTTGTTTTTAGGCCCAATGACGGGCTCTTACTTTAGTGTGTGTTTCCCTGTTAACACTTTAATATTTTTGAGTTTTGAGCATCCTTCGGGGGCCCAGCCCAGTGGTTTGAGCTTGGGACTTTCATGTTGGAGGTCTCAAGTTCGAAACCCTTTGCCAGCGAAAGCAAGGGGTTAGCCTTCTGGGTCGAGCTCGTCGCACCAAGCTTGTCTAGTGCGGGTCACCTCTCCTATGTGGTTTGCGAGTTATTGCATAGAAGTGGGGGTTTAACCCGGTGCGCATCCAAAGGCTAGCGGCTGCGGATTTCCCTTGTCATAAAAAAAAATAATTTTGAGTTTTGAGCTTTGAACATGTGGCTGTTAAATTGCTTAGATTTCTTGCTTGAAATAATTAGTTCCTTTCAAGAGCATCAGAAGACATAGTAATTGCAAGCTATTACTAAAGCTAATGTTTAGTTCATTTCTTTTGTTAGACAATGTTGTCCCACTAATTAGTTTAGTACAGTTTTTGGATTTTATATCATTTCAGTTCTTGATTGGGACATTTTATTTTGGATAAACAATGTTCTCCTACACTTTTTTTCTTTAGTAATATTAGCCTCCTGTAACTTTGCATGTCTTGATGCCTGTCTATGAAACACATTACTTCATCAAAATATATAATTGCAAGCTATTGTTGCTAACTGCCTGTGGCATTGTTGCAGGATCTTCCATCTAGTGGAACTGATTCATTCATCAAACCTGAACCAGAATCAGATTCGTCCAATCACATGTATGACAGTGCACCATTACCTGCAAGACCGTCTCCTCCAGCAACCACCCCACCACCACCTCATTCACACATCCCTCCATCGCCTTCGGCATCGACCACACAGTCACCTCCTTCACATTTCCCTCCATCACCTCCTTCCTATCCTAGTGGTGAGTATCCTTCTCATAATTTTCAGCAGCCTCCACCCGGTGATGCATCTGAAAATTCTTCTTACTCCCAGCCGTATCACCATCAACCTTATACGCAAGAACCACAGTCGCACTTGTCGCAGCCGCACTACCCTTCACAATACCCCAATTTCCAGTCGTATCCTAGCTTTTCCGAGAGTAGTCTTCCTTCTGCACCATCGCATTACCCTTCTTACTACCAAGGTGCGGATGCTTCGTATTCCACATTGCCTCCATCTAACACTGCAAACTATCCATCAAGCGCTCAATACAACTCAAATGACAGAAATGGGTCTGCACCAGAAGTTGCAGCTGCTCCAGCGAAAACATACGCATACGACAGCAATTACCAGCCCCCTCCGGAGAAAATAGCTGAAGCACACAAGGCTGCAAGGTTTGCTGTCGGAGCTCTGGCATTTGATGATGTCTCTATCGCTGTAGATTACCTCAAAAAATCACTTGAGTTGCTGACAAACCCATCAGCTGATCAATGAAGTGTATTGTGCTAAACAGTTGGACTCATCGAGTGTGCAAACATTCTTCTGCTGTGTTTTCACTATTTGATTTATTTGTAGATTGTGGTTTTCATCGACTGAGCTATCGTTTCATAGTGTTGGTGTTATGTATGCATGCGTCTACGAGTCCCATCATCGTTTTTCTTTAGAGAGCTAATATATATGTGGTGATTCTGTACTTTTATTTGTTTGATAAACTATGTTCCTTGGAATATTCATCAATTTTGATTGCACCTAGAAAAGAAACAAGAAAAGTATATCTCCATAGTACAAGGAGAGTATCATAGTAATGCACAAATTTTAGTCATCTTGAGCTGTGAGTTGAAGCTAAGTTGTCAGCTTCTTTACATTAAGTAAATAAAAGTGTATATTGTATGTATAACAATTTAAGCTTTTCGATGAGATTATAAGTAAGTCGATGCACTAATGCAACCAACATTTATGAGTCTTGTCCTTGTTATTATCAAGTTCTATGTTTCTCATCATTCATTTTGGGTATTATTGATACCTCCAAGGAAAAACAATATCTTTTTCTGTAGGGTAAAAACATAGCCTAATCAAATTTCTTTTCTAGATTCCTAGGTTGAGAAAAACTATATATCACTATTAATCATCCATATAAAACTTACCCTTTCTCAATTACTTTCTATAGATACAAATTCTTGATTTTTCTTCTTCTTCTACAAGTCATGGGTGCAAGTACTCTTTGTGGGTTTGGACAAATTAGTTTAAAATGCCTTTGGGCATCAATGAAGAAGAAAAAAAGACAAAATCAACATCATCATGATCAGAAGAAGAAGAATAAATTCTTGAAGGATGCTACTAATAGTAGTAAAAATGATTTTGTGACATTAGAGGAATGTATATTGGCTTCACCAGGGTCTAATAAACAATCCTCTAATAAAGTTTATCCTTCACTTGGAGGACTATTATTATCTTACAATAATGGTAGTACTAATAATGTTGAAATTATTAGTAGCTATCAAAAAAATAATAGTTGTAGTACTAGTGAAGTTGTTGAAGTAATTAAAGATCAAAGAGAAGATAATTGTTCTTCAATTTGTAGAAGCCAAAGTGGAAAATTCAAGAAAAAAGTGAGTTTTAGATATCCTGAGGTGGCTGATGTATTCATATTAGACAATTGAATAAATAATAAAAATGTTATGTCACTATGATCACTGGCTACAATCAATAGCTTTTGACTGACTTCAAACTTTTCTGAGAGCCTTGAGTACAAACAAATCGTAATAAATAACGTTATCTTTAAATAAATCTTATTTGATGTGAATTCAAATTAATCAGTGATTTACTTGCAGTTGGTTTTTAAGTATTACTTATTGTATTGTTAGTTTAAATATAATGTTTATTTTTTTATTATATTATATCATAAAATATATTATTATATTATGATGAAAAATCTCATTTTATATAACAATTTATTCAATTTAATTGTGTCATTATCTTATTTTATTCTTTAATTACCAAACATTTTATAATAATTCTTTAAATCACATATCACATATCTTTAGTTTAATATAACATATAATAGTGATTTTTAAAAAATAATCATATTGAATCAAAATCAAATAAATAAATTAAAATGAAAATATTCTTATTTGGAAAGGCTGGTAAGATGTTGTTGACATGCATGCATATATATCATTGTCAAGAAGAGACAAAATAGAAAAGAAAATGAGACAAACTTACTGAATTACCAATTTTAATTATTAATGTTATATGTCACTTCATTTTCCTAAGAAAATATAGCATGTCCCTTAACTTATTATAACTTGCAAAATGTCTTTACTTTCCCATATTTTTTGTCGGACAATTATATAAAAAATGGAGTACCTAAACATTATTCATAATTCATAAAAGACAAGAAAAATTAAATATTTTTTTGTTCTTATTGATGTGTCATTACTTTTATATCACACAAGTATAGCAATTTAATTGGCCTCGTTCATCGTTAATGCAAGAGCGTTTGATCAGTGAGCTATATGTAATTATCATTAAAAAAATTGGTGATATTTTAAGATCAGAATCTATCTTAATTTGATCCTTTAATCAAGTAGTGTTTTCTTTTTTAGCTAAATTGTTCAAAAACATCTCAATATTCGATTAACTTCTCAGAAATTTCATAAAATGAGCTTACTAGAGATCTCAGTTATCAAACTTCGCATGAATTGCTAAGTACTTTTTTTTTTCATTTGTTGTTCGCTATTCGCATTGGAATCTGACTAAATTTAAATTTACGCTAGAAAGTCTTATATTTGGAAGTAAAATATTCCCTAACAAAAACGATTTCATATATAACCAGAGAGACTTAAACTCAAAATGTCTATTTACAAATAAATTAAATACTTACCACTCAACTATAATTCGATGTTGGTCATCATTTATTTTCTGTCTCACTGTAAATCATTCTCTAAGGAACAAAATTGTAGTGGGACTTTGGGCAAAGTATTCATGGTTTTGGTTTTGGATTTATCAGGCAAAATGAAAACAGGGCCCTAGTCTTGTACTCTTATATCCACTACACAACTAGTAATTAAAAGTAAAAATTAGTAAACTAATCAAAATAAATAACATATTTAATAAAAATATTTATACTTTATAAATATTAGCAATAATATCAAAAATGTCGTTATTTTAAAAAATTTATGTGTCCCAATTTTCTTCCTATTTTATCTCTCTTTTTCAATTAATTCTATATATCCTTTTTTTAGAAAAAAAAATTATTCTCTCTCATATTTTTATCTTTTCAAATTGTTAATTCTCTCTCCCATTTAATTTTTTTTATCTCTCATGGTTATCTTTTCTGATTTTCCTCCAACATTCAAATTGCAAGTATTTTTTTGCCATATATTTTGTTTGTTTTTTTAGTTCAAAATTGAATCAACAAGAAATCCTTTGATTAACGTATCTCTAATCTTTATCCTATTTTCAGATTTCTTTTCTAATTTTATTTTTGTTTAAATCTTAAAAGAATATTGTTTGTATTTTTCAATTTCCGTTATGATTTACTCTCCAATGGTTGAATCTAAGAGGCTTACTAGAGGTATTCATCTTAATCAACTAATTTCTGGTGACTTTTCATCCTTTAATTTATTTATTATTTAACAAATAGTATATAATGTATGATCCGCTGCTAAAATGAGGGAAGAAAAAGGGTAAGAACATTTGCAAGACTCATTGGTGTGCAAAACCTTCCTCAAATTCAGAACGCAAATGTAGAATCTTTGTCTACTCGTGAGGATCTTGAAAAAGACGACGAAGATCGAATAGTTGTCGAACAATTTTCTATTAGTTTGTTTTGTATTTATAGTTTTTTTTTAGAATTTGGTATGCTTTCTTTAATTTGTATTCAAATCACTTATGTATAATATCAATATTTATATTTATTAAAAATTTCATGTTGCATGGTTTATGAATCTTGTATTTGTCCCTAATTTGTATTCATCCAAATGTATGTCAACTAGTTATGTATTTTATTTATAAGAAGAACAACTTTCTATTAGTTTATTTGTATTCGAATACAAATACAAATAATAGACATATTGGAATGAATACGACTTAGAAAAGGAAACAAGATTTTGAAAAGAAAAATAAATACATAGTGAAAATATATATGAATACAAATGTATTTCTTAAATAGCTACATTTTATTTGACATACATATTGGAATGAATACAAACTAACAAAGGTATGTCAACTTGAATTTGATATTTTTTTCTAATTTGTATTTATTCTAAAGATATGTCAACTAGTTATGCGTTTTATTTAAGAATGAGTACACCAAATATTCAATTATTTCTTTTCAATTTTATATTTCATTCACTTTTTCATCATACTAATTTTTTGTATTTTATATATTATTATACAAAATTCTAAATAAAAACTAGAATAAATAGAAATACAAATAAAATACATATTGAAATGAATACATATAGGATTTTTGAAGAAAAAATTAACTATATAGGGAAAAAATATATGAAAATACAAATATATTTCTTAAATGACTATATAGATAAATTCGGCATACCTATTGAAATGAATACAAACTAATAAAAAACTATAATAAATATAAATAGAATATATTGTAGAATGAACATAATTTTAAAAAGGTAAAATTCTGGAGAGAAAAAAAACAAAATTTAAATTTAATTTGAAAATGTAACTGATGAAAAAATTAAAGATGCTTGCCTTTTTTTGAAATATTCCCCCTTAATTTTCTCCTTTTTGTTATTAAATAATTATATTCTTTAAATAAAAATAAATAATAAAAATATACATAACAAACTAAAATGACATTTTTACTAAATATTGAAATTGTTGCTAATGAGTCCTCTTAAATGCTAAATCAAAATATTGACATTTTAAAAAAATTTCCCTAATTAAAATCATCAATCTAGTTCTTGCCTAAATAGGACCTTTTTTTTCTTCTCATAGACTATGTATTCTACTACCTTACTTGTGATAAGTTACTTGCGAGTTTTTTATTTTTTTAATCAGTAATTTTGAATTCGAGGCAGTCAAAAAATCAATAGTAAGGCTCATTTATACCGTTAAGGGCCTTACATGATGTGGTTTTAGTTTCGAATCCTAGGGATATATTTTGGACCAAATGTCAGATTCAAGCTAGAAAATCGTTAAGGTAGGAATAAATATGAAACAAAATTATTAACAACGCGAGATTTTTATAGATTGAAAAATTAAACAAATGACAAATGTCTAAGGTTTGTTTAAATCACAAATTTAAACATTTAATTTTTACCGATCATATATTATCAACCAAACCAAACTACAAGTCAGTCTTAATTTCTCTAACAATATTTCATTCTAATACATGAGAGACATATAGACTTTCACTAGAGCCTCTTTGTCTCTCTTTTGAAAATTCTACTAATTAAACATTCAAATCTCTACACAAGAGAAAGTGAAGCAACAATATGAAAAAACTGAAGATTCTGAAGAAGCTCTTTTGCATGACACGTGGCTCGTTCCTCCACTCTGGTGAACAGCTCATCACTGAGCTGTTCACCAATGTGGGCATCGACGAGCACCCCACTAACACTTCTACAGCTGTTAGCCAGTGCTCGTCCTATTTCAGCCGCGTCGTCTGGATGGCTAACCACAAGAGGGCTACCTCCCCTAAAAACTTGAAGATTGTTAATTTTGAATGAGTCATTTGCTTCTACCACTTCTTTGAAATCTTGAATGCTTGGTGCATACACTGGAATATTGAACTTGTCCCTTTTCTCACTAGTAATTAGGCCCTGTAATTCATACAAAAATTATTAGAGATAGACAAATGAACGAATTAAACTATGTGATATCTGAAATTCACTATCTATTCATTTAATCATATGATATATGAAACTCACTATCTAGACAACCTGAATACTTAACTATCTGATATCTGAAACTCACTCACGCGTCTTATTAAGTATATTCAGGTTGAGTAGGTTTACTACAAAATAAAGGAGTACTTTCCATCAAAAAGGTCTGTTTTTCCTTTTTATGAGTCTTAAATTCGAGACTTCTGATTGAAGAAATACGAGAATGATGTTTACCTCTTGGACAAGATCATCCCAAGCATCTTGAAAGTGTGTACCAAAGAGAAGTCCAGCCCCACCTTGATCAGTAGGGTCAACAGAAGTTCTACCTAAACAAGCTAAAAACATAGAACCACCTCTCTTCATTTCTTTGGACCTACATCCCAAAAAATAAGCCAAATCTGTCTGAAATTGCTTTCTGTATGCATTTGCTGTGCTCTCATTTGCTCCATGTATGTATATTTTTCCTTTGTTATATGCTGGTGATCTCTTATCCAACACTATCTCCGGCACCTGTATCCAGATGAACCGTTAAACAAGGGTAATTTGGTCCACGAAGATAAAATAAAAGTGAAAAATTAAAGGTAAAAATGATAAATATATCTTCATATGCCGGGCTGGTCTATAAAATTATGACATGTGTATATCTTTATTTTGGTCGGCAAGAGCATCAGTATCCCAAAATTATGACCATTAGTATTTTAGACGGCAGGAACATCAGTTCAAAAAATATAACTACTATTTATAATAATTGAAACATATTTATTGTTTTTCCCAAAATTGAATTACTAAATACGAGTGGATATAACTTAAACTCGAAGGGACACGTAAAAGTTTAATTACCTGAGAGAGCCAATGCAGAGAAAATGCGGAATAGAAAACATCGATAGATCTGGCCGGGAAAAGACGCCGGTAAAAGGAACCAGGAACTCCGGCGGCGAAATAAGAGCGGTGGCTATTAGAAGCTAAGCATTCTTCCATACTTCCACAGCCATTATTAGCTAAAGGCGGTAGCAATTGAAACAGAGTGTTGAAATCGTTCGACGGTAGATCGGAGAAGAAAGCTGAAAATTCCGGCGGCTCTTGTCCGGTGGCTTCGTAACGCTTGCTCATGTGTTCGACGATTACGTCGATAATGAAAATCGTGTTGCCACCGCAGGAACATCCTAAATCGGCGATTACGAATGGAATCTCCGGCGAGTTTAGCTGAACTCCGTCGAGGGTATCTTTCAATAAGTGTAGCATTGATCGTGCATGTTGCCCCTGAATAATAATAGGATAATAACACAAGGGTTCAATTTTACGTTAAGGAAAAATTGAAGGACTGGACTTATTTTTGCAAATAATCCAAAATTACTATTTTGAACTAAACTTGCAGATACAGATTCAACAGAACTCAGTAACTTTGAATTAAAATTTTGTATCTGAAGTAAAATTTCGTTCAATATAAACAAATAAATTTAGTGAACTACTTTTTCTAGAATCCACAATTCATACACTCGAAAATTAGTTACGTTATTAAATTTTATAGAAAAATAAAAGATTTTAGAGTTTAGCCAGAAGATATTTATATATTTGATTTAAAACTTTAATTGCTAGCACTTAAATCACTCAAACTTAAATATTCATCTAAATTAGAGTAAAATTAATTTTACAAAATACTTGAAAGTGATAACTAAATACTCAAAATTAAAAAAAATAAATATGGACCTGAGCTTGAGAGTTATTGACATAACTAGCTTCTCCTTTGCCTCCCTTCATACTAAGCATTCTTTCAAGTTTCAAGTTTGAAACAACAACATTATTGTTATTATTGTCTCCTAAAGGTGCCATATTAATTTGTCTCTATTGTTTTGCTAGTGAACAAAGAGAACTATATGGGAATGTGTTGATAATAAAAATGACAAGAGATAGTGTAGGTATATATAGAAGTGTGTAGTACTAGTTTGGATACATAATAATTAAAAATTATGCCTTTTTATGCAATATTTTGGAACATAAAGGTTAAAGTATAGACAAAAAAATAAATTAAAGGTGGTGAATTGAATTTGGTATTGGGGTGGGGTGGGGTGGAGTGGAGAGGTGGGTGGGTAGTGGTTAAAAGTGCAAGAGAATTTAGTATATTTATTCTCTTGAATATTGATAAAATTTTATTTTGATTTAAAGTAGATTTGATTTTTATGAACTGTATTTGCTTGAATTGAGAATCTATAAAAAAATAATTTGAGTATAACAGCTGTCGTACGCTCCATTCTTCACTCTACAGGATTACATCAGATAATTTTTTATTGTGTTGTTATTGTTATCTTTAAGCTTTAATTAATTATTATGTGCACTTTTGGTGCCTTTGAGTGCTTAAAAAATTTAACAAATTACTAAAAACTAAAAAATATAATTATCGATATATTATGTTAAAGTTTTCAATACTAAGGGGCCAAAAATTGTTAATTCAGTGTTAAATATGCTTAACAAAATATCTAGAATTAGAATTTTTCGATAATTGAGGGATCAAAAATATAATTTTTCTAGAAATGAAAAATAATTTGCAGAAAAGGTCACATGGAAACAGTTATAACCAAGTAGGTCCAAGATTCACGCCGGATTTGCATCTTTATTTTATGTATACACATATAATCTCGTTAATTAATTGAGTCAAGGCTAAACTATATATCCAAATATTAAATTTATTATTCTACGTACCCTTGTTTATTATCACACAAACATCTTCGATTTATTTTATATCATAAATATAAGTTAATGTGTCAATATGTAAATAGTTAGAAGTCAATTTCTTTAAATTGGAATCCAGAAAAAAGGTGAGTTTCTGTCTGTAGATAATAATTATGATTAATTGAAGAATACGAATCATTTTCACAGTTATCGTTCATTTTAATTATCATTTCAATATCAATATTTAGGTACTCAATAAAAACATGTGCACGAAATATTTAAGACTCATTTTACACCATAAATTTTATAAATCGTGCTGAGACAAATATTGTCAAGCAAAGTGGAAAGGACAGAGTTTAGGGATTTCCATTTTTTCCACTACCTTTAATTAATGAAATATCAAGAATTTTCCTAATTAAAATTTACAAGAATAATAGGATAATTAAGCCCTAACACCAAACTCACTTATCACTTTTTAATTATATTATTTATCACATTATCATGTTACAATATGCTAACAAGTAATAACTAGTACCAATAATTCCGATATTTTCATTAAATAACAAACTTAAAATAGTTAAAACAAGAATAATATGTTTACAATAGAAAAATAACAAATTAGGAATAAAATCTCAAGATTATCTTTAGTAAGAATAAAAAAATTAACCAAGAAATAAAAAAATGGAAGTGTAGTGGCTAATTAGTCTGTACGTGCATGGCCAATAATTAAGGATTAATTAAATTAATCACTTAAAATATTGTGAGTACATGAGTGCAAATAATTAGTAATATACTTAATTAGTTCCACGATCTCGTTAATGCTGTATAATAGTAACCGTTTATGGTCAACACTTAACAGTATGATTAGAGAAAAATAAAAAATAATACTATTAGGAATAATATCACTTTTTAGTCCCTAAGGTATTGGTAAAATTCTGATTTCGTCCTTATAATTTATCATTAGCACATAATTTAACCCCCTCAATTAGTTAAAATGTATAATTTTGATCTCTTTGAAAAGAAACAAAATGTTATATTTGGTGAATAATTAATAATAGTAATAAATTTATGAGATAACCAAGAAGTAATCATGTTCTTGTTGCGCGCTTGAGTTTGCGCTCATTTCTATGGTTTCAAATCATGCACGACACTAGCAATAATCTGATTCTTTAAAAAACAAATGTATTTAACTGTCACCACTCAACTTATAATTACAATAAGCAAGCAAATGAAGGAAAATAATTAACGTATCGACTATCGCTTCATTGTATAGTAAGTGATGACAATTATTCATCTTAGTTCACAAACAAAGGGATGAAACTAATGAAATGTACATTCAATTACAAATTCTTTGTTAGATATTATAAGGATTAAATTTAGAATTTATCAATAATTGAGGACTAAAAGTGAAATTAACCTATAATCATTTTTAAAAAAAGGGACATACCTAACCCAAACAAATAGGAAGGAAAAAAAAGGGCTTCTCATGTAACTAACTAAGTGCAAAGCATATATACACAAAAATGACCAAAAGCATACTAAAAAAAAACTAAAATTGTTAGCAAAGAATATTTATAACATGTGTTTGTTGTTAGTTGTGTATGTTTGTTTTTGCTTTTGAATTGGGTGAATCATTGACTACTAATGCTAGTATATTATAATTAATAATATAATACTTCAACTATAAATGTATGAGGACAAGAACTAATGATTCCTAAAAATACAACAAATTATTATATTTGTATACCTAAACTATGATTTGGTATTATACTTCAAATGAGATTCAACTCAAACTATTGTTTCTTTATTTTGTGTTTTAAAAATAATCATATCTAACATATATGTATCTTTTGTGGTAGGGGCTAGAGGGGTTGATAAAAAGTTAAAAAGGGATAGGTTCATCGAATTTTGTAGAACATCTATTAAATATAATTGATATTGAATTTTGTTCAACAATAATATATTTGGTGTAATTTTATATAAGTGAAGTTTAAAAATGATAGCTCCTATCTTGATAAGGTAGAGAAATTGTTATTGTTAAGAGACTCGATTTAAAAAAAAAAGTTTTTAAAAGTGCAAATTTGAAAAATACAAAATCGACTAATTAACTCAAATAACTTGTTATAAGAATTTGAATTTGTGTACTCATACAGAGGGTTGGACTATGAGTCCGCTCAGCAAACGAGGCTCGGGTAAGGTAGATGGTTATGATGTATCGTAGATCGGACATTGCTTTTCCAGGCTTCAGGATGCCTTCAGGAGCGGCTCAAGCATATTAGTGACCTAAAGCAAAAATCAAACGGGGCTTAAACTGGAATTGTTAATAACTTTTATATAATTGATTTCTTCTAGTTTTCAATTGATAATATAATCATTCTTATTTTAAATTATTTTTCATAAGATATAGTACTCCAAATATGTCAAATTTCTTTTAATAATTTCTTCATTTTCATGAAAAGTTTACTTTTTCTACAAATTGTATTAAATTTGTTAAAAATAATAACTTATAACCTATAATTATTAAAAATAATAAAATACATATCTTTTTTTAACACTGTAGATAGAATATATTGCCTATTCTTACAGAGAATCCAAATAGATCTAAGAGTGCAAAAAAGGAATTATTTTGAGCTCGTCGTTGAAAAGTTACACTATAAGTACAAAGCTAGAATTATCTTTTTATGTATATATAAGAGCAAAATATATAGTAGATATTGAAATTTTTGTGCTTATTTGCGTTTACTTCTATATATTTTGAGTCCTCTTTAACGAAAAATTTAATTTCGTCTTTGACTAAATAAGTGTAAGTGTACTTAAGGTTAACTATTTTTCATCAATAGTCTTTATTTTCTCTCTCGAAATTTAGCATAAGATCTCCATAAATCCAGCTTAATTTGTTTCTATTAGCCTATTAACACATGAATTATTAGGGTCTATACATAGACTGATCATTTAAGTTTTGTTAAAATGGAATTATTAAGAAATTGTTCAAACGTGCTTGATTAATTTTCCTAGACTATATGTATATTAAAATAAGAGAATTTGAGTTCTATTTTTTTTTCTGTAAAAAGTTAAAAGTATTTTTCTTCTTAAAAGGTTTGGTCTTTTGCTTTATAAAAACAAACTTTCTTACAAAGTTTCTATGGAAAGTATTGAAAAAACATGCATGTTTCTTTGTTTTTGTTGCTCGATAGAGAATTCTTTGTAATTATCTCTTAAGAAAAAACAGGTTATAAAAAATATATACTGAATTTAAAATTTATGAATTTCTATATTAATTTTAAATATATAATAATAAGGCACTCAATTTACAATTTAATACAATTATAAGTACTTAATTTAATAGATTTCTTGATACATATATAAAGTTATATATATTCATAAGCCGGGCTAAATTTTTTGCCTTCAAAAATTCATTCGCATTTTATAACTTTAATATTTAAAATTACAAACTTATAAACTTTAAATAATGATTTTTTAATTCCGTCTTCCATTAGATTAAATTTTTTTTACTAAATTCACATAACAAACGAAAACGTGAAAATAGCCAAATCACATGTGATACTAGTAGATTACTATTTCCCAACACTACAAAATAGTAAAATTTATAAAAAATATATATAAAATTAAAAAAATAGGAATATAACAGTCTATATTATTTTGATTTTTGGTTGGAGCATTTATAGTATAGGCAATATAATTAATTAATTACTGTGCAGGCATGAAATTTTTTTACTGTTGGTCTACTTTATTTTTTATTTTTGGTTGGAGCATATATAGTATAGGTAAAATAATTATTTGAGTTTAAATTTAATATCCGTTGAAAATTGTGATAGATAAATATGATTTCTTCGTATATTTTACCTGGTGTGAATTCTTACCTATTAATTAAAACTTCAAAACAAATACTTAATATCGGAATTTTTTAATTTTTTTTTAGCATTAACATGAATGTATAATATTTTTACAGTATTGTAGAAATGCCACTTGCCCTTTTTTTTTATTTTTTGTTTCTACTTTTAACCTTTAACCTTAAAGGTTCTCCAAAATTTGTCTTTTCCTTTGTAAAAGTAACAATAATTCTCCCAATTACTACTTTACACAATAATTGGTCATGCCTCTATAGTTTTTTTTTTACTTTTTACAGTTTTAATAATGAGTAATGTTGAAGCTTTCTAGTTTGACCAGACTCATTACTTTATACTCCTTCCGTTTTAAAAAATGACCTAGTTAATTTGAAACGGAGTTTAGAAAAAAGAATGATTTTTTAAAAAAATTTTATGATTATAAATTAAAATTATATCAAATGTACCAAAATGTCTTTTAATTTTGTGATTTTAAACATAGCACGTGGAAAGTTAAAAGTTAAAGTGTTGTAAAAAAAAGAGTCATTCTTTTTTAAACAAACTAAAAAGGAAATAAGGACATTCTTTTTTAAACCGAGGAAGTACTATGTTTATTTGCTATTAAAAGTATCTTTTGTGTCGACAATCTTTCGAAAATGGTTATTTCACTTAGTAACAGAGTTAGAATTATGAGTTTGGTGTTCTAAATTTTAAGAGAAGACAAAATTTAAAAAGAAAAAGAAAATTTTGTTAATATTACAATTTAAACCCATATTTCATGTCAAGTCCATTGTAGTCTAGTTGGTTAGGATACTTGGCTCTCACCCGAGAGACCCGGGTTCAAGTCCCGGCAACGGAAAATTTATTTTTTGGACATTGGGATAAGAAATCTTGAAACTATATATTATGATATAATTTTAATTTTTTTAAATTAATTTACAAAAAAAATAAAATAAAAGGACACAAATAGAGTTAAAAAGAAAGAAAGTATTAGAAAAGGCTGGAAAAATAGTTAGACATATGCATGCAAATTTCATTGTCAAGAAGAGGTCAAAAGAATAAACTATGATAATAATTAACTGACAAAAATAAAACCAATAATAGTATTACTGATGTTGTTACTCACTTTATACATAAGGGGAAAAAAGGGTACGTTATACATCTCATATAATTCTTTAAAGCTTTCGATATTATTGTCCTTTCAATAAAGTCAGGTAGAAGCAAGAGGTTCATTCAAACATTTTTTTAAAGAAAATTTATGCTAAATTTAGTAAATTTTGAATTTTTCTAATTTTTTAATATATTCATTTTGCAATTTAGTCACGAAGACATGAAACTATTCTTATTCAAGAAAAGACGATCCATCGATACATGTGATATGTTAAATTATGTGTATAATTATATATTTGACTTCCTTTAGTTGAAATCTCTGTTTTGCAATTAACTTTAACATGTTTTTCGGTTTGGACCAAAATCAAAAAACATTATTTTTAGAATTTCATTAAATATATCTTTAGTAAAAAAAATTTTTGTAAATAGAGTTGTGTTATATATATTATTTTACTTTGATTTATAGGTCTTTAAGTATAAATCATGATAGTGTCCCCATACGATTTTTTATGTCTTGACTTTTTTAGCTTAGCATATATTAATCATATTTGTATCTTCACGTTTATTTTATTTTTATATTTTAAACATTTATACTAAATATTACAATTTTTCTTTCTTCTTATCCAAAACAAAAACTAAAGAAACATTTTATCTTTCTATGGGTCACACCTTGTTCAATTCAATGTACATATATATATGACACCTTAGGGTTGCACATATATAGTAATATAATAATTGCATTTTCAAGTTGAAGAAGAAAGCAATGCATGGCTTCAATATGAAGATATATACACAATAACAACAATAAATCAACGGAATAATTTTATAAGTGGAGTCCGAAAAAAATAAGATATATGTGATCTTAATTCTTATATATACATTTATACGTGGAAAACAAGTAGTGGACCCTCGACAAATTTTTCTTTTTATTTGAATTTGGAACGATCGATAATGTGAACGAATTCATAGAATATGTTATGGTCCAAGAAAAAACACGTCTACGGTTTTTTTTACTTTCATGGCGTGTTGGAAACTTTGAAGATTACTTTACTCTAGCTACAGTAATAATGAAAAACAAGTACTGTTTATATTATTACATTTTGTAAAAGATAACTACAAATAATTAGGGGTAAATTTAGAATTTTTTCAAAAAGATAATTATAAATAATTATCGTTGATTAAGTGAATTAATGAAAAACACACAGAAATTCTAAAATAATATGTTAAACTCGAATCGACCGAAGGGTACAATGAGTAAAACTAGCTACCCAAAATATATAAGACAAGTAACCTAATTTATCTTGATTATTTACTCTATTACAGAGATATCTGGTGTACAAATTATCTCGCGATATATTCGAGAAAAAATCATACTCAGGGGTGGCGTCACGCTTTTTTGATACACTTTTATCAGAAAATTACGCGCGATATATTCGAGAAAAGACCACACCTAGGGGTGAAGTCACGCTTTTTTGATACCCTTTTATAAGAAAATTACGCGCGATATATTCGAGAAAAGACCACACCTAAGGGTAAAGTCACGCTTTTTTGATACCCTTTTATTAGAAAATTACGCGCGATATATTTGAGAAAAGACCACACCCAGGGGTGGAGTCACGCTTTTTTGATACCCTTTTGTCAGAAAATTACGTTTTATATAGAGGTAAAATTTTGGATATATATATAAGTATTGACACCTTTTGGTACTAGTTAATGATTTAGTCTAGTGGTTAAGGCGGTTTCAAAAATTCCTTGAGGTCGCATGTTTTAACCATATTACCCTCGTAATTATTTTTTTTCTACAAGCCTACTGAGACCCTATATTAAAAATTCTGACTCCGCTAATAATCGCATCCCAACAACATATATATTAATTAAAGAAAATTTAATTTAATTTATTGAACTGGGGAAGGTATTCACGGTTTTGGTTTTGGATTTATCAGGCAAAAAAAAATGAGAGAAAATTCTTGTAGTCTTATTATATTTATTACTACAAATAACTTGTTTATTTCTAGAGATAGACTCTATTGGTCTATCATCTCATAGCACATGATGTTCACAAAAAACATTACTTATAATTGAAGAATTTAAAGACTTTTTGGACTTGTATAATTAAGCAGCCATTACTGGAAGAAATTGGGATCTTCAACGCAAATTTGTGAGTTCCTAAGCATCATAACAATTGTGGTGATGCATTAGTTATCGGGATCGAGAATTATGAGATTTTATGTTTAAATTTTAGTATAAAGAAGTTATCTTTTTTTACCTGTTTAAAAAGTGTATTACGATAAAAATAAATTAATAAACATGAGCTAATAAAATAACAAATCGTGAAATTAATTGAAGTGTGTATAAATTGGAGTGGACTTTATGGTTTATAAAACGATTGTGGTGATGACTTCAATGCATGGCTAAAACTTAATACACATCCCTTTTTTTAACTTATTTTTTTCATCTTCAACGTTCAATTAAAAGTTAAAAATCTAATATATATATATGAATTGAATTATAATTAACGTGAATTGAGAACAAGATTCCAATAAATGCGAAACCTTAAATTTCTCTGCTACCCAAAAAGGAGACTAAGTTTGATGTTTCTAAAGCCATAAGCATAGACCCATGTGGGTAGGGATGTAGCTCAGTAGATCGCTAGTCAGACCTGATAGGTGCTAATTTCACATCCTTCTCGAAAAACTATACATTGATACTTCCAAGTTATACAACTCCGTCCCAGAACAACAGGTCTTTGAACATGTTATTTTTACGAGTTCAATATTGACTTAACACGCATATCGAAGAGCAATAAATAAAATGGCAATATCATTATATCACCCTATGATTAAGCCTTTTCTTTGAAGGTCTTTAAGGCTTAGGAAATAGCAAAAGAAGCATCAATTTCTGGGAATTTTCATTCAAATTGCAAATTAAGTAGCTGACATAGGCTCATAGCTTCAAGAATAACACCATGTTCATTAAACAAAAAAGAATGAAGCAGCTTAGTCAAAAATCTCGAGGACCAATCGGTACGCACAATTCGAAACTCAATGGATAATGAGCCCACTACTCTACCCTTCTACTTCTATACCAGGATTTGTCACTAGCCCGAAACTCGATGGCAATGAGCCACTAGGATTTGGTCGCCTGTTCGAAACTGAATGGATAACGAGCCAGCCATTCTACCTTTCTCCACTTAAATACTAAGGTTTGCCTGAACTCGAACAGCGGCAGTCAGAAGATAGAATCTGAATCTTGATCAACATGAGATATCACGGAATAGCCCTTTCGATTCATCGTAAATCCATCTGCATACGAAATTGGCTAAATTACTTGCAAATGAAATAAAAAAGGCAGCAATGTCATCTGAAAGACTGGATCTAGGCTACACCACACATTTTAGATTTTTCATCTGCATTTAGATAATCACTTCTACAGAAAAAATAATAAAAGAAAGTTACAAATTTGAACTACAAAATCATGTTCCAACGTTTTAAGGGGATCTCTTCTGCTTCGCCGCTAATCAGGGATTAAAAATGCATTCGTATTAAACTACCACCAAATGAACTCTTGAAACATAATTAAATTCGTGCATGCCCCATTGAGACTAAACAACATTATCCATGTCAGATCAAAGTAAAAGAAAAAAGGAGAATCATATATATCATGCACTATCCAATGAACTGTTCTATATCAACAAGAGATTTGCAAAGCAGATTAATTAACATACTTGCATAGGTAGAGAGGCTGTAATCCACCATTAGGCCCTGTTTCTAGGCGAGATATCCTCTCTCTTTCTTCATTAAACTTGCTCAGAGGAAGTACTTCACATGGACCTTGTATTTGGCCAGCCATTACCGTGGTACTACAATTAGACAAATAAACCTGTAGAAGAAGAAGAAGCGAGTCTTATAGCATGCAACTTTATCGCCTACATGCTAAAGTGGAAAAATAGCATGTAGATAGCATGTGGGTGGGTAAGCAAAGATGCAATTCATTCTCGAAAAGATCAGGTTCCATCAACAAATTAACTAGAATCTCATGGAAGATCCTCTGCTACAATCAAATAGCTGCTTCAAATAGTGTTACATGAAACTTAGGAATGGTAGTTTTTTTCCTTTCTTATAAGATGAATTAGAAACACAAAAGTTATCTTCTAGGTGGTATTATAACTTTCTAACAAACACAAATTGTAACATTACCCACAAGGAAGAATGAAATATCGTCTCAATTTCAATTTGTATGACCCTCACGTTTCGAAATGTTTTAAACCTCAATGATGCTTACTTGATACTTCATGATTGTTGGGCTTTCCATCAATTTGATTGAATTTCATGGTTGAAATTTCTACTATTTTATCAAGGTAAATGCAAAATTCACTCATAGGAGAGTGACCCTTTTCTTTTTACAGGCCAGAATATAGATACAAAAAGAGAACCCATTACAAATACACTCACTTCACAATTTGACCGAGAGGACACACCCTATATGACCCAAAAGCAAATAAAGTCCAAACATATTAGCCTAAGCGCCTAGCTCATCTACCCTTTCTTCTTTTGAGCCATAAAAATGAAGTTGCACTTGTTCTTTCTCTTTTAGTTTAAACATAAAATCAGTCATAGCTACATGGGTACCCTACAGTATATGTTATTTACCTCATTGCTTTCCAAGCTACATGGGTGGCCTACAGCATGTGGCAAGTCCCTTGGAAAGTAACACCGATTAACAGTAACCCATTTCTTCCCTGCTTTAATATCCTCCCACATAGCCTGAAAAGAACGGGAAAAAGGTTTCTCCATGTGAATATCAAGGACACATAGCAACAGAACATATATATATATATGTATGTGTGTGTGTGTGTGCGCGCACGCGCACGCTAGCAAGACTATCAAAGGCACGACTTTAGAAGCAAAAACTATCAGACATCTACTTTATTGCAAAGAGTAAACATTCTCCACCATAGCTCCTCTGAGAGAATTGTCCTAACAAGAATAGTATCAGAAGAATCATTGCTGGTCCGAAATTGAACTTTAGGAAAAGAAGATCACAAATTGAGACAACCAATGACATGCATATATAAAAAAACACTGTCTCTTCAGGATATGCATGTATAAATTTGCATCTGCTCAAGTGCCAGTGATAACTTGGAGCCAAGAACTGGAAAATTTGCACTCAAAAAATAAACATGCACAATGACTAACAGGCTTTTTAAGCCAAAACTTCTGAAATCAGCTTACTTTTAAAAAGCTTTTCAAAAAAGTACTTCCAAGGGGGAAGCACAAGGCCCTTATTTTCTCCCAAAAGCTTGGCTGAACACCTCTTTTTTTGTAATAAGCACTTTTGGCCTCGCAAAAGCTTGGCCAAATAGGCTTATAAGCTCCACAAGAAGCTTCAAATGACACAGGTAAAACATCATTGGTGAACCTAGTCCATATACAATTCGGAGCAGTAATAACTCCAATGAAAGTAGAGATAGGAACAATATTAAAGGGCAGGGTGCACTAAGCTCCCCCTATTGTGAAGGCCAGACCAAATTAGGTCTATTCACTAGAGTAGTGACTAGAAAAGACTATGAATCAGATGATTTCTTTATGGCTATTGGTTAAAATCTAATGAAATCAAATTCTTACCAGAAGCTTTGAAGGAATCAATCTCTCGTCCTCAAAACGGATAACAGCATATTCCTGAACATTGTATACGAACCCATTGTGGCGACAAGATTGGTAATAGTGCTTCTCATCTGCAACTTGAAGCACATCACCAATCCAATCAACACTATGAAAGAGATCTGATGTAGACATAACACATTCAGCATCCGCGTTTCTGGCAATAGAAGTTTCGACAAGTTTTATCCGTCCGACACCTTGATTTTCTCTTTTACATGCATCGCTTAAACTATTAGCTAAACCTGCTCTAGCACTAGATTCCTTAGCATCACCGACCATGGACAGACTTCCAGGAAACTGTTGGGAAGGTATCTCTACACTATTCGCTAGCTGTGCATGGCCATTGGCCTGCAGGTGATTCCACGCTTGCGAGTGATCAAATGAGATGGTAACTGTTTCAGGTATTGCAGGAGGCTGAGATTTCACTTCAACCACCTTCTGTTCAAAAGATATCATTGAGCTAGCAGGAGAGAAACCATTATCATTGGAAGACACTGCCAAATTATTTGAACAGATTTCCAAAGTCAAATTGCTGGAACAGGCTGCAGAAGCAACTTTACTCTCCACATTTCCTTTACCGGACACATTATCAGTTCCTCCCATTCTTTGGTCATTTTGCATCTTTGGCGCAGATGGTAGTTGGTTAATACTATTTTCCATGCCATTGGTAGTGGAATTCTGCAATGCGACATTCCCATTCCTCATTATCTTCGACTGACGAAACTTCTCATCCGGACCAAAAGCTTTTTTATCTGGAGATGATTGAACTATTGCTGCGATTGTAGGCATTTTAGAGGAATTGATGTTTCGCATCACACGACCATATTTAGGGGGCAGCGGCTTGCCATTGGTTATTGACAAGCACTTACCACAATGCCATTCCCCTCTAGGTACATTTTTTTGACTTGTTGTTTGGAGACATTTTAAGTGGTAGCCTTTTTCACAAGCATCACACACAAGTACGTTGTCAACCTCATTTATTGTTGAATTGCACATTTGACAAGCCAAAGCCTTATTCATGTAATCACGGGATGGCAGAGTCCATGCAGGCCGCTCAGGAAGCAGAGGCTGTAAGAATTTGTGAACAAGCTTGCCAATTTCAGAATGTGTACTGCTCAGAGGAGAAGCCTGAATAAAGCTCGTGCCTTGTAAATGAGGGTATGTGCTTGGTGAATTTCCAGATGTGCTCTCAGTAATAAATGACCTAGATGTTGTCACTTGTGGTGCCATTGTTGACCTGACATCAGCACCTCCCTCAATTTTAATAGTTGCATGTGGTGTCGCCTTGTGATCCGCCCCAAGTCGAGCTGCTGAAACTGATGCAGGTAGCACCGACCAAGTTGGAGTTCTGACAGTTGAGTGATTGCCAGTAGTTGCTACAAATCAATAAGCTTCAGATGGTTCAGCACGAAAAAATGAATAAAGAGTAAAATTTAAAGGGAACATTCGTGAAAACAATTCAAGCAAAGACAACTTCCTTGATCGATGACCAGCAAACTAGGTCTGGCTATGTGTTGTTGAAAAGATAAAGAGAACAGCTAGATGAATTAGAGTCGAATGAAAGATCACTTAAGCTACTTGTAAAATGGCACTCAATGGTCAACTCTGATCCTAGATGATGACCATGCTGATAAGTAAGCATGTTCGACCTAATAATCACCTAGGATCTTTCTGACTTGTTTGAAGCTAGAAGATGTACTAGGCTAAGTGAAGAAATTGTACAACCTAGAAAGCTATGCTCCATACCTAACCTGAATGTCATTTAGACAAGTCCCCCTATTTATTCTGGCAAGTTGGTAAAGTTCCTCATGGTGGGAATCACTTACAAACAAAGATCCTGACGCACCTTGGACAGTTTAGAGGAACACAAATTGGTTACCTTGAACTTGCAATGCATGGGAAGATCCACTTTGCCGTCCATCCATTTGGAAATGATGTCTTCCAACTCTGGGAGATGCAACTGAAGAAGAATCCCTTACAAGATTACCAGAGACCACCCCACCGTTGATTAAAGGCCTGACCTCACTGGTGGGCAGCTGATAAGGCAAAGATGCAGAACTTAATGGAGTCCCATGTTCCATAGGTGAAGCAGGTTGTAAGCTGCCTGATGAATTTACTGCATGACTTGGTTGAGGAAACATTTTAATCTGTGATGCACTATGGCTTTCAGTTGCTGTACCCATTGCTATTTGAGACCGTTGAGATGGGTAGCTGGCAGAGGGTAGAGAAAATTCCTGCGCCTTTTCCATCTAAAAGCAAAAAAGAGAAGAGATAAAAATGCAAACTGAGTTCGATAAGATGCAACTCAACAGTCTGACTTGACTACAATTGGTTATATTGTGAAGCAGTGGACTTGCTTTTAATCAAATCCATGAACTCCTAGCCAGCTAAGCTTTACAGACAAAGAGCAACAAATTAACCAAAAAGTTCAAATTTTGTAATCTGCATGCACTTGATCTATCAATTATCCTTCAACTGTGTTGAAAAACTCCCAAGCTTCCAATTTTATTTTATTTTTACAAGCAAAAACGAGGAATAGTTACCCTGAATGGTAATTCTACACTAATACTTGCAAAGAAGACTACAAACACCAAACCAAGGTCCTAATCCAAAACAATTGAGTAGCTTAATTATCTCGACACCCCTCTAAAAGGAGTTCATATTTACCAACTACAGAATTAATCCAAAACAAGATAGACTAAATAATCTAATAATTCAGCAAAAAAGCTCATATTAACAAAATATAGAATGAATCCAAAACAAGACAGACTAAATAATCTACCAATTCAACAGAATAAGCAATCATCTTAGACATATACTCTCTCCCATTACACAACCACCCTCACCCTCACACAAACAGTGTATCCCAAACTAAAAATAAAGCTTCCATACCTTTCTTTTCACAACCAGCAGCTTCTCAGTAATCGACATTTTAGGAGGCTGCCAATACCCTACACTCACATCCGTCAGCTTATTAATCCCAAGATCCTCAATAACACTTCCAAAACCATCACTCGGAAACACATCCTTCGGCGCAAACTTCAAACAAACCTCAGCTAATCTCTCCCTAGCCTCCTCCACCATCTCCTTCTCTGCAACAGTTGGACCTCTACCTCCTCTCATCTTCCCTAGAGCAGATAATACAAGCACCATCTCAGCAACTTCCCTCACATTCCCATCCACCACCTCCCTTGCCTTCTTCGTCAATCTCCTATCATCCACCGCTACCAGCCTCCTCTTCCCCAATACTTCCAATACCCGATCTGGTTCGATCTCAGCCATTCAAATCTACTGTGAGAAAGAGAGAAGTAAGACGCCATTGGAGAACAACGAGGAGAAATTAACCCTAGAGAGAGAGAAATTTGAAAAAATTGAGTGAAAAATTATACCTTATTGGCGGGTAATTGAGTCCCTGTTAGCGGAATTATTCGATGAATTAACTATCAAAAAATCGGAGCAAATTTTTTTTTTCTCTTTTTTTTTAGAGAGAGAAACATATAGTTTTAGAGAGAGAAGGCAAAGGAGAAGCCGGTTTTTTTTTTTTTAATAGTACTATTTACTAATGAGACGCACCGGTTTATTTATACGCCCTAATCTTCGGTCTATTCTTTTACTTCTTCTTACAACAATGCCCCCCGCCTCCCTTTTTTTTTATTATCGAAATAAAATTAGACAAATAATCATCAAAAGATGTAGGTAAGTGGATAGAATTGTGCTTTTCTTAATTGGAGATCTCGAGTCGAATCTTAGATATTAAAAAATTATTGATAATTTTCTTCATAATTGGGCCTTACGCAACGCGAATCCAAATTAGTCTAGATTTAATGCAGAAATCAAATACCGAATGAACCAACCAAAAAAAAAGAAACTAGACAAATAGATTAAAATGAAAGTAGAATTCAATTATCCTCGGGAAATCTCATTTTTACTGAAATTTCAAAGTCAGACATACCGATAGGCTTGTTCTTCCCTTAATCGGAGGTCTCGATTCGAACCCTAAAAATTAAAAAATCCTTGACATAGAGGATTTTCTCCATAATAAGGCCTTACAGCGCGCGAATCCTGATTAGAGCAACAAATTTAAATAGAAGGAGAATTCAATTATCCTCCTATTTTACTTGTATATATATTGTGGGAAATCTCATTTTTATCCTTGATTTTTATTGAAATTTCAAAGTGAGACATATCGACTTTTAAATTATAATTTAAAAAATTTGAATTTTTTTTCTCAAATTAGGTTGATAAGTGGAGTGTATTCATTTATTAAAGGCGAACAAAAATATGAGATGATTTTGGCTTACATTCAAATGACCATATTTATGCATAAGAAGTCTATATCATGGTGAAAATAAGTTGAGATTGTGATATAAAGAGAATTTATATAAATAGATAAGAGAGAAGGATTTACAATAGCTATATGAGCAACATACATATAGCAATTACAACAAGAATAAAAAAGAAGAAAGAGACACATTCTACACCTAGTATACATTTTTGTCTGTCGGATTCTCCAAAAGCTACATTTCAGTAAAAGCGTCTGGTGCAGTGGGAATGAGGAACTCACAACTTACGTTGATCAGACCCTTCAAACATACTGTCAGGTGTGTCTTGGATCCTCCAAAAGCTATCCAATTTTGGAGGATTTGACACGAGAGTAGCAGCATTTTAGAGGGTCCAAGCAACATAGCTCACAACCATGTGATGTAGGAACTAACTTATAAATAATTGATTGACAGACGCAACGTCACTGGAAATCTTAATCCATGAGTCACTGCACAAGATATTAGCATTTTGAAGCATGTAGCCGTGAAATGTGGGCAGCTGATATCCTCTACTAAGTTTTAAATTTATGTATGGCAGGATCACAGTCCTCAGTGCAGTTGAAATCAGTGCCTGCAAGAGTTTTCAGGGTTCGGGTCAGTTTTGTGATCAGCTAGAGAAAGGAACTGTGTTTTGTTGTCACACAATAATAATGCTAAAACAATATCTAAATGATATTTATCATGCTAATGTTGATACAGCTAGAAAGCCTATGCAGCTAATCGTTCGTTCCATTTACGTAGACACAGCTATAAAGCCTAGCAGTTTTTTGAGATGAATAAATAAAACCATAACAAAGAGGTCCAATTGATGCAATGTTTAAGCAGCATATGAAGAGACAAGGGGTTACAGCAATAAGCAAGCAAGATAGTGGTAATTAACATCAATGATACAGTGCCAATGAGTGTAGATGACCATTTGTTAAATGCTTTTCTATGTCAGCACTATTTGATTAAAACGCTTTTAAATGAACATCATGACTCAAAAAGGTACCAGCAACAAACTGGAATAAGAGTTAAAGTGCAGCAAGGTTGATTCTTAGTTGAAAACATAACGAACTGGAAAATAGAACACTGTGAACTAAAGACATACCCGGACTAGATTCACATGCAAATTGCCAATTTTACTCCATTTCAAAGATAAAGAGAGTTCATCTAATCCAATACTTCCTCCAAGATTATTGTTGGAAATCCATGGAGAAGCTGAGCCACTGACTGCCTGCAATCGGGAGGGCGAAAATTCATGTGCAAGGCTTTGACAGAACCAGGATTTAAAAGATGACAATTGAGGTTAAATGCCTTCATAAAACATGTTAAATAATGTTCACAGCAAATGTTTTCAGCATCTTCAAGAATGGATGAAAGACTAATCCAATTCTTTACACGTAGCAATACAAACTATTTACTTTTTGCCTCTTACAGCAGTCCCTTGACAAATTCTCTTCTGTTGAATATGCAAAGTTCCACTTATAATTAAGGCACCAAACGGGACGAAAACTTGGTGTCAGATATGTATTGCGCATTCTCAATACAAGCCAATACAAAATATCAAACGCTGGAAAATTTTCATGCCAAGGGTTATAAAGAATAAAGATAGATCCTAATGAATTTAATTGATAAAGAGTTTAAAAAAAACAATAAATGGGGATATATAATTTTGATATAAACATGTCCCTGTGATAAATATAAAGCTGAGAAGTATGCATTTCTTAATTAACCAGCTTAAATCATAAGAAGCTCAGTTTACTTTTAATTTCAACCTTTCAGTCTCTTCTTCCACGCTTAAATGAGGTTTCATCAGAGTGATATCAATTTCCAGAGAGAGTGATAATGAATGGCAAAAAGCTAAGGACTGCAAGAAAATGGGTAATAATATGCTAGAGCTGATCCTTTTACAAAGCTTACCATTGAAAAGCATGCAACTGGTGTCACTTCACCTGAATTCAAAACATTAATAATGACATCTGCATGAACCGTCAGATCAATCTGATGTTCTTTAATTATCAGATGGGGTGGAGAATAAATGGAAACATTCAGATTCATATCAGCATTTGGATATCGCCTGTAAAGTTGTGGGATAATGAACCTCCATCCAGCTGTGTTTAACAAGGACTGTTCGGGTACTTTGTCAACAATCCAGTGCATTTTATTGGCCTGAATAGATAGCACCTATTAGATACAAAGTCATGCCATATAATACTCCAAAATGAAACTTGCACGAGTCAAAGGCACTTAACATTGAGTACAACTGTTAACTAATTTTCATAGAAAATATTAGAACTAGGCATGTTGAATGATCAAATTGAGACATGGAACAATGCATGTACAAATGTAAAGGTCAATGGATAGCTGGTAGAATATATAATCAATTTTGTTCTAGTTATGCATTGGATTACTTGGAAAGAATAGCTGAAGTACTTACATCATAGTAAACAGCTGATGCAGACGCTAAAACTTTTTCATGCAAGGAAATAGTAACCATGCTTTCCGGATCCTTCAAAGGAATTGACGCTAATAAGTGTTCTAGAGACGCAAATAAGTGATAGTAAGGAGGTACTGTGTATGCTTCCTTGGCACTAATTAACCCATTAATTGAAAGAACAAGAGACGAGTCTCTAAATTGTGGGTTACCAACAAAGGTAACATTTAAAGCAGCAATGTTTCTTATTGGAATTTCCTTTGGTAGGGACTGCAATGAAGAATCAAGCTTCACAATTCCTTCTCTCAATTTCTTTGAAATGGCGTTTTCTACGGCAGAAGATAATCTACCTTCAAAAGCGTCAATTAACCTGAAAGTAAAAGAGGGAAATCATGATGATGCTAGTAAAAGCCATTGAGGAAGCAAACTTAATGCAGGGGATAAATTTACATGTAAAATATCAGAACAGTAAAGGATGGTGAAGATATGATATGTGAAGAAACTTACCTCTCGGAAGCATACTCAGATTCCACACTATGTATAACTCAGAAAACAGTATTATTTATGGAAGTTCAGAGATAGATATGAAGAGTCTCAAACAACCAATGTTCCAACGCAACCTAATACCTTAAAAAGTACAAATTTTGAGGTAATTTACTTTGTTTTTAATCAAGGGAGCTGGGAGTATCTAAGTAAGTTTTTGTCACATGCTTGAAAAAAAATATATAACTGATGCAAATTTCAGTTGGTGAGATTCAATAATATCTTTTTTATGCATTGCCCATGGCACATCAGACATCAAAATATCTACCATTTGTTTGGGTGCGTGTGTATGTGCGCACGTGTGTGAGACTTAAGAGATAGTTTTTCAAATAGAAAGTATATTCGAAAAGGTACCCTTGATATAGCCAGGATGCTCCACCATCCAACTTTATAAATATATCTTTCACTGAACATCCACAGTCCAGGGGAGATAGCATAAGAGATCCTTGGACATTCGTCAGATTGAAAGAAATTCCAACATCCATACCTTCAACCTTTAGGAAAAGAAACATTTATATATTATCTATTAGCATTCACAAGCATTGAATAATGAAGAAAGTAGACTACTATAAATGACAAACAAAAAATGTGAACAAATATACAGACTATCAGATTTAACTACGATTATATAAGGAGAAAAGATGCAAAGGAAATCTAGACATGTTGTCCTTGAAATTACAGCAAGCGGGAAGTTAGTTCCCTCGCTTACGCTTATAGGATATTTTAAGAAGTGAAAATCCTTAAAGCTTCACAAGATACTCATATATGCTAATATCTAACAAGTCCAAATTATTGATTAGTCGTGTTGCTACCCTTACATTAAGGTTGGTGTTTCCAAGGAGCCTTTTTAGTTGAATAAAGACTTGTATGTTTAGTAGAAATCATAGATAACCTTCAGAGTTAAAGGATCCTTTGTCTTAAAAATACAAATTATTGAGTTCTCTAAAAGTATAGATCCCGATGAAGTGAAATGGATATTGAGGATTCAGTCAGTTAACTGTTCTACAGTCACAAAAGCTTGCACAGCAGGCACCATCTGTGGCTGTGCTCCTCATTTGCCTAATACAAATAAGATAGAATTGCTTTTATATGGTTCAAGTTTTGGCTTCTATAGAAGTCTCTTTCTTGCAGCTCCAAAGTGATCTGATACTTATTCGTGCCACATGCAAACACATAAATACTTTTAAGTTCATTTTTTTTGAGCTTGCGCGCCTTGACTAGTTCCACGGGGTATCTACTACCTTAGTACCAGGTATTAGCTCTGTCCACCAAGGCTTGGGCATATGAAGAAATATCACCTAGTGGCTTTTGCACATTAAGTACTTAAGTTGAGCTCTTGTTTAGTTGACTAGCTTCTAAAGTTACTGAACTTGTCAACCATTTACAATAGCAGCTATTAAGTAAAAAAAAAAAAAAGAATCATTGTTCATATTTATCTTATTTTGATAAACGTGGTGTCTAGGCCGACCAGCGCACACCTCCACTAATATCATGCGATACATGTCACCTCCCACCAGCAATAGGTTACACGTAACTAAGTCCACCACTCTTTCCACCAAGACAACTAGAACAAATGGGAATAGATCACCTCGTGTTTTGTCACTAAGACATCATGGTGCTCGACACACTTCATTGACCACTAAGGCGCACACTTGAATGCAATCAATGACCATAAAGATATCATTTTTAATCTATCTTGAGCTAATAACAGCAAGAATTTCACATCAAATTTCGACCTTTTACCTGAATAGAAGCTTTTCCATTATCCGCAATAGGAACAGGAAGCCACCAATTCGAATATGAATATTCCCAATTCATGGTCATATTCGCATAAGCACCAGAAACACTAATAACAATACCCGTATCACCAGCTTTCACAGTCGAAGAAATCACACGAATATTATCAATACTGATATTCGAAAGAACCATATGAACTGTACCAATAATAGGAATATGCTTTGATTTCTCAATTTTAGGTAGGTCAAGTGGAACTAATGAAGTCTCCGCCATTTGTACTAGAAATTCCTTCATAAAATCAAGACCTTTATTTGATATATCCAATGATATGTACCCTTCTCCATCGGATTCAACACAGATACTTGAAAAAAGGAGTAAAGATAGAAAAACGAAGAAGGAAACTGAGCCTGCCATGGAATTAATTGAGGGGCAGACTCAGTAGATTGAGAATTTTTTGGATTTTATTGAAGAAATTGAGATGGATGAAGTTGAAGATTAGAGAGTGAGCTTTGATTTGAAGAAACGATTGGATTGTCAACCAAGAGCTAATTACATTTGGGTTTTGACTATTGAAAGCAATAAAGATGGTTGGTATTTTATAATAAACGTGTAATTTAAATTACGAGTTAAACTCAAATCAATGAAGTGATTGAATGACATTTGAATTAAATATTTTTTACCTCGTTACGAAAGAGCTGGCCTAAATACCACCCTTAGAAATTTGCTTCTTGCACATGATTTATATTGGTAGGTTGCTAATAAATGTACTATATTCTTTAGTGGATAAGTCACGTAATAACTTGTAAAGATTATACGCAGTAGGCAGATTCAGAATTAGTTGTTATCAATGTGACCAAACATTTGTACTTTCTCTTTCTTTGGCCTGTTTATAAAACTTTTACGTGTGAAATTCAACATCTAATTATCCCGGAGTTTCATATGTACAGGATCTTTTGAACTTACTAGTGGATATACGAATCACTTATAACTCCACCACCATCTATAGGCCAAGTTGCAGAAAACTTTTAACTTGCTTTAGCCCATTAAAGAACTGTTTGTTTTTGACATTATAACCATAAGTTAAGGTTGACCAGGTGTTCCATGCTTTCTGTCCACTTTAGGACAGTTTTATCAACAAAATCATTTCATGTATCAATGAGTACGTGTACGATTTCTATTCAATCTGTTACGTATGTTTCATTTTCTAAAAATAGAATATCATAACTCATTTTGGGACAGATTAGATATTTCATGGTCTCTTAATAATTAATACAAACACAACAATATGACCATACAAAATGTGCATGTTATTATGCAACATGACACCAAGAAACATTTACTGATTCACCAAAGTCCAGATGTAACAAGATGCTGAAAAAAGGGTCCTCGACTTAAGTCGTATACAACTCCTTTACAGGAGAGTGAAGTTGCCTCATAATTGCAACTATCACTTCAATGTCCCACCATTTCTATTACACACACCACCATTACAAGGAAAAATAACATGTATGGGATTTCAAAATGGGCGACACGCATTCAGATCTTAGAAACCCCAACAATGGTACCATTCTTTCGGTTAAACCAAGAAGCTTTTCTACCAAAATGAATCATGTGAGAGCAACTCCTGCATCTCCTCTACAGAGCCATATTGTCGACAATATGGATATATTGATGGCAAAAATTGAATCATTTGTGTTGTCTTACAGGAAGTAATCTGGTGGAGGCTTTTTAGCAGGTGCTCCTCTTGATTCCTGCATTTCACCAAAAAATTATACAAATGTAAGATTGCGCGGAAGAGTCTCACATAGGCATCCTATACAAGTAACTGTGTGCCTTCTCAGCCCATACTGGTAAAGATCAATGTATTTGTTGATAAGTTAACGGTAAAAAACATATTTTTCTCCACATATCTATCACCAGATCATAACTTCATTCTTCTTTTGATAAGAAAGAAAGAGATAGACCATAACTTCATTCTCTATTCATAACTCCAAATGCATAGGCCCTTCTCGATGGACCCTCGGTACAAATAAAGCATATCAAAATCAGTATGAAAAGGAAATACAGTGGTGTAGCAACAAACGATTAATACGATAACTGAAGCACAGGAAGCAACAATATAAAACCGAAGACTTCGATAGTAGGAGAGTACTAAAAATACTATTGATAATGGAAACTAGAATCTGAACTTCTATTAATAGCCAGAGCGGATTCAATGTAAACATTTTTAAGCGACGTGATATTCAGAAGGTATTCTTAGATGGTTAAAAAGTCCTATCATGGAAGAGGGGGGGTGCACATTTGCTGGACAGCCTGGATGGACATTGGTACAGTGTGTCATGATGTTTTTTGTTCTCTTCCAATAGTTCTATTTTTATAATTGGCAGAATCTATTTGGACAGTTCCAGTATTTCTATGCCCTGTACCTTGCCACTTCTCCTTGCACTGCATTTTGTTATGTTAATAAAGGCCTCATGAATGAAAGAAATATATAGGACAATGGGATGTGGAATTTCTGTTTAACCATTGCGAGTGAAAATAGCATGTTGATAAATTAATAACATATTCCTCATTCACCAAACATGACAAACCTGAGGAGCAGCTTCAAACACACGAAACTGCTTAGTAAGATTCTCGTCTAGCTCAAGAATTGCTGCAACATTACCACATCTGCAATGTATTCAAATGAATACAAAATTATTTTATTCCAAAATGAAACAAGGATACCTCTGACAAAAGAAAAGAGGAAAATGACAGTAGAGGAAGAACAAATTACAAACTAACCCTGTGACTTAACTGACCTGTAACAGTAGTTTGGAGCAGACCAGACTGTAACTATCTGATTATTGAACATCCATTTATATCCTTCCATTACTAACTGATGTGCACGGCATATGTAGTCTATGTTATTTGTATGGTTAAATGAAGTGACAACACTGCCACCAAAAAGGAAACCTGCACCACGAGGACTCAATCCCCATCCATCAACGATGTCCTCTGGATCTGACCATAGTAGGTCACACATGGCACCCTCGTGAGGAACTTCTTGCTTCCGATCAATAGTTCGAATCTGAGATAGACATGATGATGTCAACGCATTCCATCACAAGTAAAAGTTCAAGCAACAGAGTCAGAGACTAGTTCCAAACCTGGTCTAATGTAGATATTGTAGGAGAGAGACCACCATGAACAGAGAATATCTTATTCTCAATAAGAGCGGATAAGCTGCATTATGATCAAGACAAGTAATAGAAGTTCAGTACACCAAATGTAAATGTACCATAACTTGTTCACACAGTCATACATGTACACTGTTGGAGCGAGAAAAGAGGATCAGCAGAACACCAAAGTCCAAAATTTCTCAAGTATGTCATGCAAGTGGACAAGGGAACCATGACAGAGGGGAGAGGTTCTATGTCAAACTAGAAAGCAGTGGATCTAATATAAATGCATCAGACATATCAGGTTGGTTCCCCAATTTCAGACGTCAGTAGAATAAAGTAGCAAACCTTAAATAGTCAAATATATCCGTGCAATATCTCCAAACATTTACTGAACCATACTTCCGTAGGCACTCATCATAGAATCCATATACCTGGAAATTTTGAAGAGAATAAGATCATATAATAAGTTATAAGCTATTGGTAGAGAAAATGAAGGACCAACCTGTGTGATCTGGCGGCTCTCATGGTTACCTCTGATAAGAGTGATCCGATCGGGATATCTCACCTGATTATGCATTACCAATTATTTTCTTTTTCCACAATTAAAAGGGAAAAGGCGACATGTTGAGTAACAGACATGAATGTGGATGTAAATCTAGTAATCTACTATACGCAACTCAACAAAGGAAGTCACAAAAAAACTTAGTACATTGAAGCAAAGATCTTTTTAACAAGAAATGGACGAGCCAGTTATTTTCCGAAGTGAAATCAATTTAGGATGAAGCAGAGTCAAGTGGAAATCAGCAACAGAAGGCAAAGATTGAAAAAGTGGGGGAAGCATGCACAGAAAAGACAAGATAGGTAAATGAATAACATGTGACAGAGATGGTACTGAAGCCGACGTTATTAGAGCTTCAAGAAGCAGACTGTCATAATGTGTTTTATCAAGTGTGCTATTTCATAAAACAAAAAAAATTCAGTCTCATGCAACAATTTATTTTGGATCTCAAAAGTTAGAGCATCATATGGACACTAACATTTAAGAAACTGTCAGATCACATCCTCATGTCGGGCGGATTGGGGTGGGATGAGGGTGGGAGAGTCCTTAAAGTTGATAATGATCT
This sequence comes from Solanum lycopersicum, assembly GCF_036512215.1. Lineage (NCBI taxonomy): Eukaryota > Viridiplantae > Streptophyta > Magnoliopsida > Solanales > Solanaceae > Solanum > Solanum lycopersicum. Next base: position 69,403,822 of record NC_090806.1, read on the forward strand.
AAATAATTGCAATGTCAATTTTTTCCTTTAAAAAGCAACTGAGATATTTTTTTATTACTGATAAAGAAATTCAACAGTGATATCATTATAAGCTTATTCGCCTTGTACTCAAGAATCCAAAGGAACTCAATGCGGCAAAGATGTACAACAAAAGCAAGCACATGTAGACTGTAGTTATCCCATACAATATGAAAGTTTAATGAATCCAATTCATCTATTTTGTTTCCAATCAAAATAAATTCCACTTCTATTCCATTACACTATTAAGAACAAAAAATGAAGCAAACACAGGCTGGAATGCTTATCTCAGATTGCACAGCGTATGCAACGGTATATCCCTGAAATGTTATTTGTTTCAAAACATCTGTTTTACAAAGGAAACAAAAAACTGCAGGGACTAGAAATATTCATATAACCAACTTTCAACAGTAAATGCTATAGCACGTGGGTTCAAGAATAATTCTAAGTCTAACCAATAAGATAAAACTTGCAAGAATATGTATATGTACCTGATATCACAGGAAGTGACAGTTAGAAACATAAAATACCTTAAGAGCTAGTAGAAGAAGAAATGTCTCAACGGAGTAAAATCCTCTATCAACAAAATCTCCGAGAAACAAGTAATTTGTCTTTGGGCAATCACCTCCCACTTTAAATAGCTCTTTCATGTCATAAAATTGTCCATGGATATCACCACATATCTGCACATCAAGAAAACAATAGCTGAAACAGATTTCAAGCAATACCTGAACGTACATTAGTGGAACTTGCATGAAATAACTACAATGCAAACATAGCACCTAAGAATATCATCTGCAAATGATAAGGCCATATAGTCAATCAAATGAATAAGAATTTACGATAATCTGTTCCCTCTTGTAGCTTTTACAATTTCACAAGTCAATATTATACATGTCAATATATATCCCAAGAGACTCCACAATCCAATGCAATCCATTGGTGATTGTCCTTCATCCGTAGCAAATTCTCTACACTCATATTTTGCTTCTTCTTTCTAGACATTCTGGATCCTAACCAAATTTGTGAGCCCTCTATCCAACATGTGCAGTGTAATATACTCAGCCAGAACCCAGGATGGACCCCAGTAAGCAGCAATAACAATAACAATTAAGCCTCAACTCGGAGCTAGTTGTGGAGTCCCAAGCCAGTTGGTGTCATGACAAGAGAAATGACTAATACTTCTACATCACAAACTGTTGGCAGATATATCATTCACTGGGCAGAATAAGATAAATGCTGATTGAATTTCCTCCAGAAGAAACAGCTATTTAACAAAAAATGGAACAGTATCACATAGAAGCTTCTCATGAATATCCTCCAACTCCCAGAAGGAAAACTATGATAACATTGTTCCAACCTTAACCAGTACTGCATAATATATAAAGAAGCAATTTCAGTGAAAAGAGGAGCTCATATGGATTTAACTGTTGCACCAAAATATTTAAGAGATCGTGACAAGTTTAGGTTATACTTAGTCTCGGGGGAAAAAAAAGAAGTGTTGATAAGGTCACATGAAAGAGTGATACTTCCTCAATTTCAAGATCATCTAAGTACAATCATTAATAAAATGACTGTATTAGTAAGTATAAGCTATACTTGATCGCAAAGAAAGAGTGTTTAGACTACATAAAACAACGAAACCTTCATAATCTTCAAGATTGCTAACAAAAAGAATAAGAATATTCTATTAACATGATACACAATTACCTGTAATATATTTATGTAAAGCTAACACCCTCTTGGCCCTATTAATAAAAATTACTTCATTTAAATGTTTTAAAAAAATTACTTCCTTTATCAAAATGATGTTTTACACAACTAACCTAAACATATAAAATAACCCAGGACACATTCCAACTAATTCTCTTAACTTTCATCTTCAAATTCAAGATGATGAAGCAACTCGTTGTTTGCAAATCAAGACTAGAAAGCCAAGTCAAATACAACAAGAAAGTTATTGTTGCCACAACATTCATTTGAATATTGTCACCAAAGTAAGGGTGAAAGTAAAATTGAATTCGCATTATGCTGTAACTTATTAACTAAATCGTGATGCCACCATAAATACAAGAGTCGTGGCTAAATGTGAAATATCGTGCAGCCAGTTAAATGAAATCGGTGACAAAACAAAATACTATCAATTGGACCATAGCATTACAATCCACAGAGCCAACTAGGCAATACTAACATGGCACTGCTTCAGCAATGTCATGTGTAGCATTGACTTGGCGAGATGGACTACTGGCTCGACAAGTTCAGCAGACGTGGAACAATAATATCAGCCCTCAACAGACAGGTTTAACTGATTAATGTCACCAATCCTAGACGATTGATGATGCATGAAACGTGAACTACAGATGCACCAATGAAATTGAACTTCCAATTTACACATCTGAGTGCACCAAAAACAGACTATTTAAGACTGAGGTATCCTTTGATATCTTCATCTTAATGACACAAACTCCTGATTTCATAATTAGGTATACTGAGGAAACACCAATGATAGATACAAATACGATGTGACGTCAATGAAACAGTAGCCTGAAAGAAGGTATGATGCTGACAAAACAGTAACGACAAATAAACAGGAATATTAACACTACACAGAGAGTAACTTCCGCCAACTGCTAGTGTGACTCACGTGAGGTAGGAAGAAGTTACTTTCATACAAAAAGAAGGTAGGAAGAAGTTATCATCTCTACTATAGAGATAATAGTAGATGGTAGGTCATTTTATTATTGAATCAAGTGCTGAACAACATATAATGGAGCTGCTTGTATAGAGTTGTGCCGCTGGAACTTTAAGGTAGCTTCCTAATAAACGTGATTCCTCTAGTTATGACGCAATAATTAAAAATATTAAAGACAATTAACCTAGACATATAAAATTAATCTAGAAATGTTCTTCAAATTTATCCACATTAATTCTCGGAACTTTTGAGTTTCGACAAATATAAATAACATGTCCATCCCCAAGAGGGACCCTCAAACAAAACCAGCAGAACAACAAAGGAAAAATCCATAACAAAATTCCAATTCCTCGAACGTACCAAATCAAAAAAGAGCCTCCAAATGTCATATCTTGTAATTCTAACATCTTCTTGATGCTATTATTAATACCACTTACTTTATCAAAAAAAAAAAACATCAAAATGTCCAAACTACTTTCCTTAATTGTTTGCAGTATTGCTAAAATCCAGTATAAACAAGTGGCGACTCTAACTATCGAGTCGTTTGACAAGAAATCACTTTCATGGCGGAATTAAGTTCTAAAAAGCTGGAACACTGCCAGATAAAAACTCTACCTCACCAACACTTAACCTAGACCAATCCATCAAAACAATTGAGAGAATAAATTCATCAATTCCCCATTTGGCAAACTACACTCACACTTCTGCTCAGTATTTACCCTACAGTATTGACGCAAGTCAAAATCCCAGTTCCTCCCTCCTATATCACTCCCACGTAAGGTTTTAATTGTATTAGAGTTAACCTAGACTGATTCCAGCAAAAAAAATAATAAAATAAATACATCAATTCTCTCATTTGACAAGTAAACTCAAACCTCAGCTCAGTATATCGAACCAAGTCAAAATCAATCTTCACCTTCCTATATCAACTCCAACGTAGGGTTTTTAATTCGACTTACAGTGACAGGCGCGTCGACTCTCTGCACATTGCTTTCTTCAACAAGGATTTCCATAGCTTTCATACAAAGAGCCTTAACTTCAGATTCCTTTAACGGCTCGCATCTCTTGAGCTGCTCAATTTGCCTATCTAGGTCTGACATCTTCGAACTCGGTGTTGCTTTCACTTCCTCGATTCACCGGCGAGCTCCGTAACAAAATCTACTACTACTGTCTTCTCCGATTGAAGAGCATATGAGTAGTAGCAGCCTCTGCTGCGCCGTCGAGTGCCGGGTTTTCGCGATTCACGCACGGTGTTGCTGACTCGCCGCTTTCTCTAGTTTTACTTCATTTTTTCTCTACTTTTTTTCTTTTTCTTTTTTGCTTATTACTCATTTGCCCCTATTTATATGGTACACAATGATCATAGGTATAATATACGACTTACTAATTTTAACGAATATAATAATAATAAATTCAATGTAATTTCTTAAATACGATTTGAATAGAATAAAATATCTATGTATATTTATTTTTATTTCAATAAATATAAAGATTAATTTGGATTGGCTCTCGATTCTCAATAATTTATGAGATGAATGATTTGGAAAAACAAAGATTCCATTGTCTTGAGGGCCAAAAGAAAAATGAATGGCTAGAATATAAAGACCATAAAATGGTTTATTTTTTGAAAACTATTAAAATGTAATAAAGTAACATCGTTTGTCTCTTGCTTTTGTAGTTTCGTTTTTGTATATTTCAATAATAATAATAGGGATAGGATAAAATAATTTAGTTTGTGTAGTTCATGCACCAAATCTGGCTAGTTTTATAAATAATGAAAAGGGAAGAAGTCCTAAACTTTAAATGGGGCTATATTACTAAACAGTGTCTTTGAAAAATATTATGTAAGTTATATTATAATTTTATGAAAAATATGAAGGGGAAAAGGATTTGCATTGTTTTTAATCTATTTCAGGAATGCAGTAATTTTTGTTTCTAGTTTTAATTAAGTTAATATTGCATTTTTTAAATTTGACGAAAATTTGATGTATTTTTACTTACGTTATATTATAGATCTTATAAAAATTAATCGTTATAATTTCTTATATAATTGACTTAGATCAAGATTGTTTATCTTTTTGCAAATTTAAAGAATTACAATTGCTCATGAGTATGTTTTGAGGACCGTGAACTTTTTCCAAACCCAAGAGGTTATTTTTATCAAATTTTCTCAAATAGATTATTCAATGTTACAACGATTATATATTTTAATAGGGAGGAGAAATTGATAATAGTTGCCTTTTGGACTATTCATCAAGCTTTAGCTTAAAACTTTTGCAGAAAATTATATGATTCGAGACTTACTTAAAATTAAAAAAAATTAAGCATAGGAAATTGGTAGATTGATGATGATGTTGCATGTCCAATTAACGCGGGATGAGCGAAATAAAGATTAGAAAACGTGGAGATTGATGATGATATGTAGCATATCCTATTAGCACAGATGAGCAAAATGGAGACTCACCTCTGAGGTATCGATTCTTCTCCGGGTTTAACCATCCTGCATGGTCCCTTGTTGCGATCGCATAAAAAAAAGTAAGTCCTACTTATTAGCAGTTATTAGAGCAACGTTCTTATATGAGTTAAAATATTGTCAATCGTGAATATCTACCACGTCCAGAAGCTAAATGTAGTGGATAAGGATGCTCATATACATTAGTGGGTGTAATAGGAGAGATGACTAGGAACGAAGAATATACAAGAGAAGGTTGTGATGGATAAGATGAGAAAAACGAAACTGAGATGTTTTGGGCACGTGATAGGAGGTGCGAGAGGTTGATTGTAATGCGAGTTAAGAGATGTAGATTTAGATCGAATAAGGTTTAGAGCGCAAGGATATAACATATCGGATCACAACTTTAACTTACCGAACCAGTTAGAAGGCGTGAGAGCTTGATAATAGCAGGAGTTAAGAGGGGTAGACAAGCCAAAGAAGAACTCACACGTGATTTGCATCACAACTTTAATTTAATAAGACATGACCTTGGCTAAAAAAATTGAGGTCGAGAATTGAAATAAAAAATAAGTAAACGGATATTGTAGCACTACTCTCAAATATTTTTAATATTTGTTAAATACCTTGATCAATTTAAAAAAATACTTATATAAGCTAATGAGTGTATAAGTTTAGCCAAATAATTATCTTATTTTAGTAGTTTTATTTTTCTTATTCCCTTTTAATTAATAGTATTCTAGAGGAAAAGATAAAAGTGGTTTCAATAATGACCAAATGCGCGTGTAGACAATAACGAAGAGGACAATGGAGCTGGACAAACTTTGCCGGTAAAGTTAGCGGCACGTCTTCTTTAAAATTATTCCGACTCGCCGTTTCTCTCTCCAAAATTCTCTCACAATTCCACCATCGCCACCGTGAATTCAGATCAGAAAGAGGTAATTGTAACTCTTCGTCACTTGACCTATGTTCGATCATTTCAATAATTTTGCTTTTTTTTAAAAAATAAATTATTTTTTTTTGAATTTTTTCAACTGATCAACTCGAATGAAATTCAATCATCCGTAATTCGGCAGAGATTGGTGTTTTTGACTTTAATTATGTAGTGTATTGATTTTTGGTCTTTTATACTCTTGCAAATGAAGAATTAGGGTTCTGGATTGGGTGACCTTTGGGATTTTTTGCTGTTTCGTGTAATTGTAGCCGCCTTTTACTTTGTCTGGCTGTTATTTAAGTTAATTTTTGTAGCTCAGTTTCATACTAGCCGTTTCATATAATTGTAGCCACATTTTTTCGCAATTGAGTTAATTTTGTTGTTGAGTTTTACATTTCGTATTTGTATTGGATTAGCTAGGAGAAAGCGAAGTAATTATGGCATTTCATCAGAATAAGTTGGTTTCTGTTTTAGTATTTCATGTTGTAATAATTGATTTACATACAAAAATAATATGACAAAAAATTAGGTATGTTTTTTCGTATGTATCGCAATATATCTTCATCCTATAGGCTATACTAATATCTAGTTGTGTAGGAAGGAACAAATGCATTACAAACTTCAAGATCACATTTCTGGTTCTTATTTTTTCTCCTTTTTATTCTTTATGTTGCTTTTAGTTCTTTTTCTTTTGAGGACGGTTGGTGGAGGAGGTGCAGTTCTACTTAATTGGGAAACCAAGGTTAATTTGATCTCAGATCAAACTGAAATTGTGATGTTCCTCTAGTTTTTCATATATTTGGACTAAGTTGTTGGATGTGGATGGTGTTGCACATTATATGAGAAAGTGAAGTTCTGTTCCAGATTTGATTTAGTATCTCCGTGCCCTTTGTTTTTATGTGGTTTTCTTTTAATCCATATTTTTGTTTTGGTGGACCATCCATGAAGCACTTCTAATGATGGAAAAGAAGCATAAAGGGTTACAATTCTCATTACATTTTTTTTTTTTAAAAAATAATCTTGAGTTGCAGTCAAAGTGCAGAAATTAATGTACTTCTTTCTAATGTCTCTTCAGGTAATGGCTTCTTCTGGAGATTCATGGATCCGGGAGTATAACGAAGGACTGAAACTCGCGGATGATATCACTAACATGATATCTGAAAGGAGTTCATTGCCTGCTTCGGGCCCAGAAGCACAGCGTCATTCATCCGCTATAAGGAGGAAGATTACTATTTTAGGAACTAGACTTGATAACTTACAGTCTATCCTGTCAAAGCTTCCTGGAAAGCAGCCTTTGTGAGTGTTCTTTATCTGATTCTCTCATTGTGTGGCTGCAATGGTAATGTAGGGGGGGGGGGGACTTTAGTTGAATGTGTTTCTAATTAAATTTTGTTTAGAAATGACATTTCAATTTGATTTTCATTTTCCAACTCTTTTATGCCTAATGGAGCACATATTTTCAATCAAAATTTCCTAGGGTCTTATATTTTATTACTAAAAGCTAAGTAAGGAGGTGTTTTGGAAAGACTAAAAATGCTTTTAAGCACTTCCTTTTAGGCTAAAATAGTAGAAAAATAAGCTTAAAGATAAATGTTGGCTATGACCAACTTATTGCTTTTAGCTTTTAAGCTACTTAAAAAAACCAATCCAAACACCCCCTAAATCAAGCATGAACTTAGTACTACTGAATTTTCAGCCTTGTGGTTGGGCCATACCTTAGTGCCAACTAATAAACAGTAAAAAGTATAATTTTCCTTTTTTCCTTGATAATCTTATGAATTTGTAGAACACATTTAGTTGAAATATAGAGAGTTCCATGGAGATGAATTGCTGAAATAAAACTTTAGGTTGGTTTATGCAGTAAGTTTTATGTGCATTGTCTATATGGTAATTCAGAATGTTGAGACTCTCTTCTGCAATCTGACTTAATAGTGTAAACAGTTGTCTCTTTCAAAAGTCCCTATAAAGTTTGTTTGCATACTGCACCGTCCATATATAGATTCGAAAAAACTGTGTATTCTGTTACTACTGCTATGTTGCCTTCTGTATGTTTTTTTGAGCACTCTCCCTCCTGTATGTAGGTCAGAGAAAGAGATGAACCGTCGCAAGGATATGCTTGCAAATTTAAAATCGAAAGTATCTCAAATGGCTTCCACATTGAACATGTCAAGCTTCGCGAATAGGGACAGTTTGCTTGGACCAGAAATAAAGCCTGTGGATGCTATGAGCAGAGCAACAGGTCTTGACAATAATGGCGTTGTCGGTCTTCAACGGCAAATTATGAAAGGTGAGTTTTATTCTGCTCCTCCATTCCCAGTTTGTATGACACTCTTTTCTCTTATTTGGCTGCTCAAATTTAAACTTTGGTGACAATTATATTGGAAATTATTTTCACAGCTTTCAAGAATTCAAATTTATGTAAACAATTACAACTATGCTTCAGTTGAAACAAGTTGGACTCGGCTATATGAATCCTCATTGAAGCTCTTCAAATTTATGTAGCTAGTCAAATTTAAATGATATGATTCCCTGTCTAACTAATTGCTTTGCCCTCTACTAATATTATATACAAGTCATAATAACATCTTAAACTCCACGCACACAGTGTTACATTAATTTAGAGGCAAGAAGTACTAAGTTTGAAATGTTATTTAGTTTTTCGGTTTTTATTCTGTTATTTTTCTTATTTGTTTGCGTTACTCTCAAATCAGAGCAAGATGAGGGCCTTGAGAGTCTGGAGGAGACAGTGATGAGCACTAAACATATAGCACTGGCAGTTAATGAAGAACTTGGCTTGCAAACAAGACTTATTGTATGATCTCTACTTTCTGCTTTACATTAAACTATACTTTACTCTCAATTTTCTTACGGGAGTAAAACCTTTCTGCTACTAAAGTGGATACTGATTTCATTGTCCTACCAAAAATGCAGGATGACCTGGACGAACATGTTGATGTTACAGACTCAAGACTTCAGGTGAGAACTTGTTTAGGATAACTCTTGTTCTGGTGAGCATTGGACTTAATATATTCTTTTAGGAGTCTCAAGTCTATAGACATCTTCCAGCACCGCAGAATCTGTGTGGATGGCTCTGCAATTTGGAATGACTAATCATGTCTTGTTTAATTTGAGAAGAAGGTATAAAGCTATCATGTGTTTAGGGTTCAGGATGTAATAGGTTAAAATACTTAGAAGTTTAAGCATTGCACCCTGAGGGCTTCTTTGTTATTGGGATGGTATCTAGAGATTGGTTGTGTGCGCTTAAAAAATGGTGAGTTGCTAGAACATTAAGGATAAGTGAAGGGAAAGTTTTTGTGTCCTTCTTATGACACAGGTAATTGACATTCATGTAGTCACATTTTTCTTTTGATATTGAAGGGAAAGCACTTTCGTCCTGATGATGATACATGAAATTGACATTCATGTGGTCACATTTCTCGCTTGTGTCATTTGGATAACCTTTGTTTGTCTTTTGATGGGGGAGGGGGTCAGATGAACTGTCAGGATATTGATTATTTTTGTCAATTCCATAATCCTGATGTGTTTGAATTACCAAAAGAGGTTAAGGAGGAAGAGGAACATATGTAAATTTTTTTTTTTTTTTTTTTTGTGTGTGTGTGGGTGGGGTGGTGGTGGTAGTGAGGAGAGACATTGATATAAAGGCAAAGTAACTGGTTTTACCAAACAAAGTATTCTACCTGCAAAGGGGTGGCCTAGCTGTTGAAATAACTGGAGTTACAACCTTGGCACAATGTTTGAATCCTAGAGAGGCGAAACTAGGTGAAATCTTTTTATCTACCTAAGCTTTGTTAAGTAGAGTGACCCGGTGGATAAGTCGATGTGCAGCAAGTTGGCTGGGAGGACACCATTATCCAAAGAAGAAGGAAAAATAAAAAAGAACCTAAACTTAGTGTCTGCACCAACGCACACTTTAATACAAACACTTGCTCTGTCAATAAGACGGTTCTTATCAGTCTCATTTTCTTCAGCTTTTGTATTCTTGGTGAGAATTATTTGTTGTCACTTGATTCATTTTCTTTCCTCTTTTTCCCCAATAATTCAACAGCGGGTGCAGAGAAAGCTTGGAATTTTGAACAAACGCACAAAGGGTGGTTGCTCTTGCATGTGTATGCTTCTAGCGGTGCTTGGAATTGTCATTCTTGTTGTGGCAATATATATGTTGATTAAGTATCTGTAAATGCAAAAGAACAAGTACTTTGGAGTGTGTATGAGAAGTGTGTGTATTAGATATCGAACATCTCCTTCTGTTTCCTCCTGTGTAATCGATGTTTTCGTGATTGTACTCACATCAGTGTGTCGAGACAACCTTGAAGTCTTTTTCTCCACTTGATATGTTTCTATATGTAAAAAAGACGTCGAAAGCATTTTCCAAAGTCTATCAATATTTGAGTGAAACTAGTGTTAATACTTTCGAAACTTACACCTTTATATGCTTGCTTGTGATTTTGGTAGCCAGACATTGTATTGTTCAACAAACACAAGTGTTGCATTAGTTCTTTGGGCAAATAACAAAAGCAAGATGCATTACTCGTGTGACTAGTCACTCATCGTTTTGCAAGAGATTAACGTATTATTCTTGGATGTGAAAAAAAAATTAAATTTTTGCTAGGAAAAGCAAATTGAAATTATTCACGATCGGTGGAGTTTGAAGTTAGAATATGATCGGTGCTTTAACGTAGATTGAAAATGATAAAAATTTTATTGTAACAAACATGCATGAACCATTTCACAAAGTATGTGTCCGAATTGGTCAAAGTTTTATAGTTAGCTCTCCGCCATCTAGTGCACTATTGTGTGGTAGGAATTATAACTTTTCAAAATCTATATTCCAAAGTTTAAAATTGAAATACGAATCAATTTGTAAAATAAATAAGTAAACTTCATTTAAAATATCATTGAAATATTTCAAATCTTATTTATGTCCAAAGGGACAGATTAATTGTAAATCTTTCCTTGTTTTTTTTCACTTGGTGTAATCTTCTATCTCTCCTTACTCCGGCATAATCCCGTCGACCTTACATCTGAAATCGTCACCGTAACTGCTCTTAACGGAAAAATGAGCACAGTGCCGGAAGAGGCAATCGACGTGATATCACAAAGCATCGGAATAAGCAATTTATCACCGGATGTCTTGCCAGCTCTCGCCGCCGACGTCGAGTACCGTATTCGGGAAATTATGCAGGTGCCTCTTCATATCCAATTTGTCAATCTCTATTTGCTACAGCTGTTCTATTTCATGTTTGAAGCTCGGCGCTCGCATTATTGTATTAAACTTTGCTGTTCGAGATAACAAAAATGTTGTGAAATTCAAAATTTAGGTGATTATTGTGCCTCACGTGAATTTATAGGATTTTTTGGTTGATAATGTAGGAGGCTATAAAGTGTATGCGCCATTCGAAGAGAACTACTTTATCTACTGATGATGTTGATTCTGCACTCACCTTGAGAAATGTGGAGGTAACTCGCCTATTAACTAAAAAATCTCCAGGATAATAAGTAAGTAGGGTGTGGATTTATCACTAGATTCACTATTTTCAGTGTAGAATTTCTACGAGTTGAAGGCAGTGGTGAGGTTACAGTTACTGCCCTGATGTTCATCCAGCCTTGCTCATTGATAAGATATTTGAATGCTTGTCATTGTATTGACTCTAATCATTTTGTGAAAACTTATCTGTTCTTATTGGTTGTCTTTTATTTTCTGTGTTATATATGTGTGCCTTGCGCAGCCAATATATGGTTTTGCTTCGGGAGATCCCTTACGATTCAGGAGAGCTGCTGGGCATAAGGATTTGTTCTATATTGAAGAGAAGGATATAGAATTCAAAGATGTAAGAAATTTTGAATATCTTCGGTTAGCTACCAACTTTTTTTCTTTGGACTAGAAGTATAGTAAGTTCTCTCTTTCTGCGTTTTAGGTGATTGAAGCACCTCTGCCAAAAGCACCATTAGATACTGCTCTTTTTGCTCATTGGTTAGCTATAGAAGGGGTACAGCCTGCTATTCCCGAAAACCCTCCACTTGAAGGTTCTTCTTTTACAATAACTTAGCAGCAATTACTTGTGTAGCATGTTAACATACATAGATGATGGTTTCTCCAGTTATCTGTTGTTTGTTGTGCGCTGTTTTATCAAGACGATATTGATTCTCATTCTCTTCATTGTCCTGGTTTGGTATTTGTTTCTCTCTGCTCTCTGGCTGCAAAAAATGGAAGAAAATAGTGATGAAACAGAACCAATTAAAATTCATAATGGATGTTATTTTATATCTGGAACTCGTCAAAAAATAAAATTTGTACTGGGAACTGACAGATTAATTTCATGGCAGCACTTGTTCCACCTCCTGATAACCAAAAGGCAGAGTATAAGGAGGATGGAGTTCCTGTTGATCTTAAAGTACCTGTTAAGCATGTCTTATCCCGTGAGCTTCAGGTACACCTTGACCAATATGGTTGCGTCCTCTTTGCCCATACCATATGATTCTATCCTTATTCATCTTTGGTTGTTTTGCAGCTTTATTATGACAAGATTACAGAGCTTATCATGAACAAATCCAACTCCCCTCTCTTCAAAGAAGCTTTAGCAAGCTTAGCAACAGACCCTGGGCTCCACCCCTTAGTTCCGTACTTCACATATTTTGTTGCTGATGAGGTAGATATAGGTCAATTCAAGTCCAGTAATGTAACATTTGTAGGTGAGATAAATGATGTAATGATATTCTGTTTTATGTCAGGTTGCACGGAATTTGAATAATTTTGATCTCCTTTTTGCTTTGATGAGGCTGGTCTGGAGCCTTCTTCAAAATTCTCATTTACATATTGAACCATATGTGAGTCCCTTGCTGATATCTCAGTGCCATTTACTTCTGTATATTTATCCTTTTATTTTTCAAGGGATGCAGGATAAATTTTTATAATCTCTTTCTTTATAAATCTGGTTATCCTTGATGACCATATTTTATAATAATTTGATGTTATTTATTCATTTTATTTTTATAGAAGGATGCCGGATAAAACATTAATAAAAACTAACTCTATAAAGCTAGAACTCATTTTTATAATTGAATTTCTCAAACCTTACTATGTCCCTGGAGAATCACGGTGGACACTAAGTAGATGTCTGTTAAGAAAAGAGATGGAGTTAGCTTTCAGGAACAACATGAATTTTCTTTACTCTGACTAAGTTCTTAAATTACTTGTTCATTAAATTAGTCTTATGCATAACTGGAAATTTGGTTTGGGCTTAATCCTGCAACTTTGGGCTTTGGTGCTGAATGACGTTGCTATAGTTGCATCTGTTGATTCTCTTGTTAACCTTTCCAGCTGCACCAGTCGATGCCGTCTGTAATGACATGCCTTGTTGCGAAAAGGCTGGGGAATAAATTCGCTGACGACCATTGGGAGCTAAGGGACTTCACAGCAAAGTTGATTGCTTTAATATGCAGGCGGTAAGGATCTCTTTATTCAGTCGTTCTCTTGGTTTTGTTTCATCAAAGGCTAAGAAAGCATGCATCTCCTATGCTGCCTACTATTTTTATGGAGTCTTAGGGGGGGCAGGGGGTGGTTATATATTTGTATAATTGTTGACACGTGTAAAGCATATCTTAATCTGCTTGAAACGAAAGTACTTGGCAATTGTTGGTCGTTCACTTCCATGATCTTGGTTAAATCTCCATGGTTTATTGAGACTCTGTCGTTCACAAGTTATTGCTGCGCAGATATGGTCATGTCTATCACAGTCTCCAACCACGTGTCACGAAGACTCTGCTGCATGCTTATCTTGATCCAGCTAAGGCACTGCCACAGCATTATGGAGCAATTCAAGGGCTAGCAGCTCTTGGACCTGGTGTGGTATCTCCTTGATATCCCTTTACTTCTTTTTTATCTTTTCATTGTTTCTAAAATTAAAGATATTAGCTATCTGTAATATTTAAATGGGGAACGTGGTCAATTTGGATTTGTATAGCTGACTCAATATTGTTTGGGACTAAGGCACAACTTTTTGTTGCAATATGTGATGCTTATATATTTTGTGTAGGTTCGCCTGCTTGTGCTGCCAAATCTTGAAGCTTATTTGCGATTGTTGGAGCCTGAAATGCAGTTTGAGAAACAAAAAAATGAAGTGAAAAGACATGAAGCTTGGCGCGTATATGGGGCCTTAATGGTAGCTTGCTTGCATGATCCAAGCATTTTTCTTTGTCATTTCATCAACTTATTTCTTTTGTGATGTTTTATGCAGCCTAACATGACTTGTCATTTCGGATTAATATTCTACTTCACTGATGAAGACTCTTCCAACTATGTTTTCGTTTACAGTGCGCTGCGGGTCTATGCATGTATGAGCATTTCAAGATGCTTCCTGCATCTCTGTGTCAATCAAATCAGACATTCCTGAAGAGTCAATTAAAAGTCTTGACTACATTGCCGAGTATGTCTTGAAGTTTACTAATTTTATCCTTGCTAAACTCAGGTTTTTGAAATATTTGTGTTAAATTGTCCACTGAGTGTCTTTCTGCTCTAACTGCCAATACAAAATTCGTTTAGAATGATACATTCTGTAGGATAGATCTCGATAGTCATTAATATCTTAGTTGTGGTCTTGTGGATCAGATTGGCTTCTATTTTTTGATACATGTGGAAATTGTATGCTAAATTTTTAGAAAAATGCCAGCATGTTTCTGTCTGAAACACCTGTGAAGGTTGTAGTGCTCTCACTTGGTATCTAGATACTAATTAGGAACTCAGTAAGCCTCAAATATCTTAAAGCATTTACAGTGAAGAAATAATGTGTATATATGTATATCCCTATAAGCTTTTGCATTATTGATTCTGTATGTTTCCATGGAAGTCCTCTTCCATGAATGTCTAGTGGCAAATGCAAAATGTTACTTTTGTCATCGTTGATTATCAATACACTTCTCTCAATGCCGTTTCATAATTATCTAGACAAACGCAAAACGAGCATGGACAACATGGTCTCACAGCCGCCAACCAAGAAATTAGTGACAGATGGTCCTACACCAATGCTATCAGATTCTTTGTCAGCAGACATACAAGGAGCTACCGATGGACATGACACAGTTCCGGCTGTTACAGATGGGGATTTATCATCAAGTGACACAGTTCTGGCTGTTACAGATGGGGATTTATCATCAAGTCCACAAGATTTGCAAAATAAGAATGTGACCAATGTGACGAAACCCAGCAAAAGGGAGATTACTGGCGGGCAAAGCCAAAAAACACCAGCTGCTCCTGGTCAGGCCCTGAAGAAGGATATGGATGCTGCAAATTTGTTGCCACCTCTATTTGATTATTTTGGTGAAAGTATGTTATTCTTTGTACCTTCCCCTGAATTGTCATTCTTTTTGTGATCCTCTTCTATGCATCTATATTGTTCACATCTCTGGGTAGTAGTATGTATCTAACGTTTTAATATATACTACATTTTTATACTTTAGACCCCACATCTCAAATATTATTCCTTTAGAAACGATGATCAAGATTCAATAGCTTTAGCCAAGAACACACCCAATGCAATCCCTCAAGTGAAGTCTAGGGAGGGTGAAATGTTCGTAGAAAGGTAGAATTTCCATATCCTAGCTTTGGCCGGGATATGGACTTATGAATGTACAAGTATAATGTTTTTTCACAGCATGTCTCTTCTAACAGATGTGGGTTATCTGCTTATCTTTGTCCCTTTGTGCTGTATATTTCCATAGCCATTCTGTTCCTATGAAATTAGCATTTAACTTCACAGGGTATCAATATTTTTACATGCGTAAAAACGTGCATGTCACAAGAGAGCATAGCTGAATATGCATCTGATAAAGAATAATCACTATCTCTACAGCCACATGCAAACACCAATCAGTTTCCCTTCAGCAAAACATGTTAACTACAAAGGAAGAAACTAAAAAGGAGAGTAATGAAGCTGTAAAATAAAACAATATGAAGGAGCTAAAAGAACAGCCTTCGAGTAGGTGTCCGTGAGGTTGTTGAAGGTGTGTTTGATGATCTCAGGGTAACAGGTGATGCCATGTTTTCTTTGATTCCTGCCCCCTTCTCGATTAGCTTTGCTCCCCGTGGATCAGATAGAAGTGTCTTCTGAAACGACTGGGTGAAACCAGTTGCAATTATTGTCACGTGTATTTCACCATTGTAACGCTCATCAACAACAGCACCAAATATGATGTTAGCAGAGGGATCAGCTAGACTGGTAACAACCTGTGAGAAACATTGCCAACGTTTAATATAGAGCCAAAGGTTTCTTTAATACTTCTGGAGGTAGGAAGAACAGAAGAAAGAGAAAGAAAAAGTGTTCATCATTACCTGGGACACCCTATTCACTTCTTGCAAAGTTATGTCTTTTCCTCCTGTAATGTTATATACTACCCCAGTTGCAGATTGAATTGACGACCCAATTAGAGGGGCCAGAGTTGCTTGTTCGGCTGCTTCTTCAGCTCGGTTCTTACTTGATGAAACACCCACTCCGAGCATTGCAGTTCCAGAGTCTTTCATCACTGCCTTTACATCGGCAAAATCCACATTCACAAGCCCAGGAATCTACCGAAAAAGGACCAGTTCATATTATATCTAGATTTATATGCATACTCCAATAAAGCTAATAACATGGTACATTGCAAATGGGTAAATTTGCAATCCTTTTTTAATGGGAGAACTTATTTTGATATAACATTAAACAGATGCAACTTTATGAAAATATTTAGTACAGAAAAAAATCATCGCCCTTATCAGTGTTGGTGAGTGTCCGCAAGTGTGTTTAAGGAATTTAGTGAAGCAACATCACCAGTACGATGACATTATACATTTATATTATACAAAGAAGAATTTCAGCATATCATTTAAAGAAAAGAGATGTTGGCTATTGACAAAGGAACTCACAGTGATTATATCAGATATTCCTTGGACACCTTGACGTAATACATCATCCGCAAGAAGAAAAGCATCTTGAAGTGGTGTCTGCTCATCGGCAATATCTAGCAGACGATCATTGGGAATTACTATAAGTGTGTCAACATTTCTCTGAAGTTTTTCAATTGCTTCCAGAGCCTGTCGGTCAATAAGTTCAAATTAGAAACATGAAAGACTATGGATGACAGGAGAAATAAAGCATTGCCATGAACAAAAAATCTTTATGACAAAGGAACGTAGGATTTGGCACAAAAAAGAAAATCAGACAGTAATCTTGTTCAGGCTTGAGCATGTGAACATTTTCGCCTTAGAAAGCACTTGATATCCTTTAGATACATCAAGGAACACTATAAGTTTCTAGTGCATCTCAACAGTTAATCTATAAACTCGCAACCATACAACTCATGCCATCTTCACCTCACTCCCTTCCACATGAAACATGTCTCCAGTAATTAAAAGAAATGAAAATGCATCTTCCTAAAAGATTTCCTACTCTTCTTCCTTTTTTGGATACTGATACAGCTAGTTAAGCCAGAACCTCAAAAGAATTTAAAGAAATCCAATTGCTTGTTTTTTATTTTCTTGCAACTTTTTTTATCGTCTTGGATATCCTCATGTTTCAACCTTCTATAATTGATGTGGAGCAGAAAGATCCCCAAAAGTCCAGAAAAAGAAGTAAATCACTAGTCTCCAAGGAACTGAAAATGGGACCTGCCTGCACAGATCTTTTACGTCCTTCAAAGCTGAATGGATATGTAACAACACCAACAGTCAAATAACCTGCTTCTTTTGCTATTTGAGCCACAACAGGAGCCGCACCAGATCCTGTACCTCCACCCATTCCTGCTGTTATGAAAACCATATCTGAACCTTTCAGAGAATTTGCAATAGCTTCCTTTGACTCCTCTGCTGCCTGTTCCCCTAAAAGAGGATTGCCACCAGTACCTGCATCTCTAAAAGCGATTTACTTAACAAATCATTACGAATAAAGAAAGAGTTAACTAGCTTATCAAGAAGCATAATAATGTTGTGCTTGTTAAACCATTGAACATAAGCCTCAAAATCAATAGCAAAACAAAAGGCATCTACATCTAGAGCAAGATGTGACACCACATGATTCCATGTACATAATAATAAAGTAATACTCTGTCATTTTCTAAAGACAGGATAGAGTATAACTGTCTTAATGTTAGTTTTTCCCGAAGTTCTTTTAACAAGGTTGAATTTGATTAATGAAAAAACAGCTATTATGAAAGAGTAATTTCATTATAAAGAGACAGAAGAGTGCTAACCAAGCCCACGAGTCAGAAGTTCTCCAATTTGAAGTGGGTTCTCGGCAGCAGACTGTACCAGTGCTTGAGCATCCGTGTTTATAGCATAGAAGTCAACACCCTATTTTTGGCCATGCAGCATTTAGATTTGTCATATGAAATGAAGGGATGGGATCATACAAGGCATTTCATTTTTTTTCAGAATAGATAATAACAAAAAGCTAACTGATCGAAAAATCCTATAGACAACAAGAAATTTCTAGCTTTCCTTTACTTTATTTTGTAAGGGATATTTCTAGCTTCTCTTCATGGCACAAATTTGTAAACCAGCACTACAAGTATACATGCAACCTTGTAATGGCATTGTATTCCAACATATGCTTTTCTGGAAGATAAAGAATTAGAAATTCGCATTAAAAGAATTAGGCAGTCAACAAAATGCCCACAAATCAATCATTAGATGGTTACAGAGAATCCAAGGGTAACCACTTTGTTGCTAAGATAAAAGGAAATCTCAAGTCAAATGAAAGAAGAAGATTGTTATGAGATCCTATGTTCTAAAGTAAAGGAAGTAATAGAGGGGGAGCCAGGATTTTAGGTTTACGGGTTCTGAATTTTAAGATACGACAATGACCTCAAGCTATTGTTTAACAATCACCAAACTAATGAACAAACACTGATATTTGTTATATTAAAAAAAAGGACAAACTCAATATCACAAACTACTTGAATACTATATAAATTTTTTGAAACTGTACTTGAATAAGTACCTATCATCATACTTATCATGTTTTGCAAACTATACATGACCGATGGCACTTCAGTACAACAATTTACTTATTTGGTTTTTTCAATAATCAATTTAATGATTTTTTCTTTTTCGGAAAAAAACTGCACATAGAAAGGAAAAAAGGAACTATGACAAACTAATAGAGTGTAATGAATATTCTCTTCTAGAAAGAGAGCATATATAGCAAAAAAATCAACTACAAATGACACGCGGCTACCGAGTTTCGAACCCATATATCTAGGGGACACAAGAGCTTCACAGCCCACGCACGCACCACTGAACTATCCGATTATTTTCGTATGTTGTTTCACACATCAACAACTATATATTTAACTTTTTTTGGTTTTTTCAATTATTAATTTAATGGTTTTTTCTTTTCCGAAAAAAAAAATTGTATATAGAAAGGAAAAAAGGATCTATGAGAAACTAATAAAGAGTAATGAATATTCCCTTTCAGAAAGAGAGCATATATAGCAAAAATTCAACTAAAAATGACGCGCAGCTACCGAGTTTCAAACCCATATAGCTAGGGGACACAAAAGCTTCGGCAGCCCACGCACGCACCACTGAACTATCCGGTTGTTTTTGTGTGTTGTTTCACACGTCAACAACAATACATTTGTTTCTTGAGTTTTTAGTACAAATACAAGTCTACGCAAAAGCTACTTGGTTCGCCTGAACCCCATGTTACACTGTAGCTCCAGACGTGGCAGGAACAAAGCATAGAGCATAGTCTCTCGTCTTATTCTCGCCGAGCCTGGATAAGAAAGCCTATAAAATACCTTTCTCCTATTATTTCTTCATTATGCATTGAGATACAAACTTTGATGCAAATATCGACAAATAGGCATACAACAAGAAGTTTAGGCCTCACTTGAAGACAGAGTGGTTCCCAAAACCAATCAAGGAAGCCAGAAACAGGCAACCAATCATATTCTGATCAATAACTTCAGAAACAGAACTATCAAAATTCATGACATGTATAACAGTTAAAATATGAACCAAACGAAAATGCTCTTACTGAGTTCCTATGGAAACTAATTCCTTTTTCTTTTTACTCTCATTTCTATCCTCAATGCTTTTGGAGTTTCAATAGCTAGCTAACTTGAAAACATTTCTCTTGAATATGTATCTACAAGATGAACAAATAACCAAAAATTAAATAAAATCCAAGTGTATCCTTTTTTACTGGAAATAGCACATAAAGACACTGAGAAAGCAACAAAACTTGAAACAGTAGATAAGATACTACAACAAAACTCGTGTTTTTACCATAAAGCAACAAAATTGAGAAAAAGAGAAAGGGACAAAAAGGAAAAGAGGATAGATACCTGTAAACCACTACCAATCATACGGTTAACGGCATTGTTTCCACCTCCACCGACGCCGACGACCTTAATTTTAGCAGAATCCATCGGAGTGAATGAACTTGAAATGCTGAAACGTTGAGGCCGGCAAAAACTTTTCCGGCGAACACCGGTGAAGAAGCATTGTTTAGGAATGAAGGAAGAATGCAACCTATGAGAAAAAGCTAAGGAAGAAGACGGAGAAGAAGCTAATTCTGCTGGATTTGAGAGCCCTAAAATCGCCATTGTTGCTTTCTCTGTATTTTAGTTTACCCAAAATTCTGTAGTGTTGATTTTAGGGTTTTAGATTTTTTTCAAACAAATAAATATTTTGTTTTTTTACTCCTCTCACTTTCCTCTTGTATATGGACTATGGTACACATAAACTTCTTCTTTTATTTCCCTTTTTTAAAAAATGTGGTATTTGAAAATTGATATTTGAAACATATGAGTTTTTCCTTAAAGTTATTGAGTTGTATAATTATAATTTATTTTTTAAATTACGTATAAAGTTTGAATCAAAGTTATTGAGTTCGACTGAAACTGACATCGTAGCTCTGTTTCTTGATGGTGCAGGTAACGCATATGCATGCTCATAGGCGGAATTAAAATTAGGAATCGTATTGATTTGTGATTCTAATTTTGTGTAAGTTATTGGGTTCAAAATTAGTAATTTGCACATATTAATGAACGTTTCAAAAATATATAATGAGTCTGAATCAATTATTAAGTTTGATCAAACTTGCAATTTATGTCCTAGCGAGAGGCACGGTGCGGGTAACTTGTACACACTCATAAGCGTTTAAAACGTGTTGAATTGTGATCCTAGTCATGTGAAATTATTGAGTTCAAAATCAATAATTTATACATGTATAATGAATGTGTAAAAAGAAATAGTGTTTAAATTAACTATTAAGTTCGATCGGAAGGAGTAGAAATCAGGGAGTATTTAAATAGATAAATGGATGAATTTGCTTTATATACAAGTTCACTTAGATTTATTGGATCATGAAGTTAATTCTTGAATTCTTGTGGTAACAGTAATATTTTTTTCCAAACAATTAGAGTAAACATAAAATGATAAACAAATAAAGCTCAGCTGGTAAGGCCCTGAGAACAAAGTCCTTCATGTCACCAGTTTGAGCCCCAGCAAGGCCATATGGAGACATAACAAATCGACTGCGTCTCCAAGGTCCCATGAAATTAACCGTGATGCACCCGCCTTGAAATAGAGAAACTCGATTGATATAACTAGTCGAATTCACAAAACGACACCCGAATACCACGGTAAAAAAGAAGAAGGAAATTATAGAAAACAAAAAAAAAAAAACGAAAGCTAAAAATAGACAAGAGGTGGTAGGTTGAAAAAGAAAGGACATGGAGTGAGCTACAAGGATATTTTAACAAAGGGTATATCCAAATAAAAAAGTACTATATATATATTATTAGTATAGAAAAATGTTTTACGTTGAAAAAGATAAAAATAATATGAAAACGAACGTTTAATTTGGAACAAGTATAAACAAAATAGCAATTTAATCTTTTATCTATAAGAGTGAATAATATATAAGTGAATAGCCGAACAACAGACCATAGTCTAATGTTTTCTAAAACACTATATCTACGAGACTTTTAAAAATAGAGATAATATTTAAATAACGATTTAAAAAAATTAAAATAACACTAGCATAAATTATAGGGCAACTTTCACATATAGCAAATAAAAAATTCATATTTGTATACTATAGCAAACTTTGCATAATTGCGCTCCATAGCAAACATAAAAACTGTATAATTCGCTATACATATACAAGTGTATAATTCGCTGGCCTATTTCGCTGCAATTGTATAATTAGCTTTGCATAGAGTTGAATCGAATAAAAATGTATGCATATTGCATAATTATAAGTGTATAGCAAGAAGATATATGTTTTTCTCGCTTTATACAAAAACAGAAACACAATATATACACTTCTGTTGTATAAAACTAGAAAAAGTTGTATTTCACTGCAATTGTATAATTCACAATTGTATGATTCTTTGGCCTTTTTCTCTGCAATATTTGAAGTAAAATGTTTGTAAATTATATAATTAAGTGTATAACTCGAAGATATACATTTTTGCATGTGTATATACAATTTTCTCTCGCTTTATACAAAACAGAAACAGAAATTATACACTTCTGTGTATAAAGCGAGAATGGGAGAGTGGCGAGCGAGACTTCTGGGAGAGAGACGCCTGGCAAATTTTTGCCAACGTTTGCTATGGAGCACAATTAAATCAAACCCTAGCTATTACATTTAATTTAGGTTATTAGTTTGCTATTATATATAATTTTCCCTAAATTATATATTTAGGTTACCCATGTCCATATGATGTTTCAAGTCCATAAATGGGCCTAAAGTACAAGCCCAACCCGGAGTTACTGGACTTGGGCTGCCATAGCTGGACTCTTTTGATCAATCCTTTACCAAATAGCCACTTTTGAGGTATCATATTTTTGTTTGAGATGCAAGTGTAAGTTCTGACTTCTAAAACGAAAGTGAACATAAGTGAGAGCAACACACTATTCCAAAGCCTCCCCTCTTCCACAAGCAAAAGTATTAGATATGTATTATACGCGTGTTTTGTCTAACGAACATAAAATTATAATATAACAACAATTATATATAGATATCCAAAATGAACAAATCAACTTTTCTTATAATAACCAAAAGTTACAAAATTTATCTAAAATAACCAACAAATTGAACCATTTTAGCTTTGATGAAGTCAAAGCAAAACCCAACTTCTTGAAGTACCCTTTCATCAGCACCATTCCTAATTATTGGTGGGAAAAAAAGCCCAAAAGCAGTAACAACCACAAACCCAACCGTTAACAGGCCCGAAACAAAGCCCGGTAGCCGCCACGTATCCTTTAAAGCCCTCTTAACACCAATCTCCACCATCACACAAAGCCCGTGTAACACAAAAAAGCCCGTCATTTCCCACGAAGGGCTCACGCGATTAACGTAATAAAACAAAAGCTCATGCATTAAACCGGATACGACGAAAGTTGCCAGCACGGCAACACGTAGGGCACACATCCTCCCGACAACTTCTGACAATACTGACCTTACCGGGTTGTATACGGTGAGACGAAGTGTATTGGTTACGGTGAGATTCCACCTATTTCCCCAAAAATCTTGAAGGGAAGTTGATAAATAAGGTTCATTTGATGGTGACTCTAATTCTAACTCAAACCCCACTAGGATTATTTTAACAATATTGCTAGATAATGCTACAAGAATATCAATCATGAGAAAAACCAAGAAACAATAACAAATCAAGATTAATTTAGGGTGGAGTTGACTTTTATGATGAAAAGTCAACTCTAAGAAAATTGCAAAAAGGACAAACTCTAAACCTAGATTTAATGGGATTTTCTTGGTGGGGTTTTTCATATTTTGTTTGGATCTTAGAGGAAGAGAAGCCATAAAAATGAATATAGGAAGATTTGTTGCATTTTTTTGTGTGAATGAAGAAAGAGGGCCTTGATTAAAGGCAAAAAGGAGGAGTTTGAAATTGGCAAGCCAAGTAATGAAGAAAGTGGTGAGTGCTATAAGAAATGAAGAAGAAAAGTAAAGTGGGAGAATTGTGAAGAGGTAAAAAATGGGAAGAAGTGAAATTAGCCTTGGAATACCTTTGGGGATTTTGGATGATATGAAATAGGAGTAGCAAAGAGAGAGGATTATAGAGAGACAAATGTTAATTGATGACATTTTCTTGGACTTTGGTTGTTTTTTGGATTTTTGCCCCCTCTCTTTATGATTTATAGCACTAACAAAAGGAGTGTGTGTGTGTTCTCTATTGATCTATTTTCACCTACCAAACTAGACTACTTAAAAAGTGAATTAAATAAAGACCACAAATGGTATATACATGTGTCACACCAAAAAAAGTAGTAATGTAAGTTTCTTTTCAAATTTTTTTAATTTTTATGTCTGAAATTCGTATTAGAGCTTGATTATTATAGATTTTTGTCGCTGTAGAATCTCACTCGAGGGAAAACACTCTTTTGTGAAGGATTTTTTTTACACCCATGACTTGAGTCTAAAACCTTTAATTAAAGAATGAATAACTTCATCTACTGTACTACATTCTTTGGTTATAATAATGTAAGGATTGTTCGATTTGAATTACAAATTATGATGAGATTAATAGTATTTGAATTGTTGTTATGATATTATAATTGTTTGATTTGTTATATAAAAAATAATATATATTAAGTTATAAAAAATATTTATTCATTAAAATACCATTAATCTTATTTAATAGTAAAAGATTTGAGGATTCATGATGTTTTTGTCACTTTCATCATTTTATCTTGCTCTATTATTGAATCCTAATATTGATTATTAATTCTAATACAATTTATCCTCAAGTTAATAACCACACAAGAAATCAAACATTACTATTTTTTTATTTCAAAAATATCTTGCCTAACATACTAAAAGATCCCTCGTACCAAAATTTTTAAATCAATAAATTCTATATTCATATAAACTCATGAAGTACACTGAAAAAATTCATTACAATATACAATTTGTTAGTCTATTAAATGAAGTGTCTCTTTTTCGGCGAGATAGCCTTTATTTTAATTTGTTTATCTATTTTCATAAGATAGCCTTTATATTCGTGATTTAAAATTAAAGTATATGTAAAATATATGTTAAAAAATATTTTAATTATGTGATTGTAAACATGTTATAGACGGAAGAAAAAAGAAAATTAAAACGGAGAAATTAGTATATATGAGAAGACCAAATCTAAAATTAATCAATAATGATACATCACATTAGTAGCCAAAATTACAAATGTTATCAAAAATAACAAATTGAAGCATTTTATCTTTAAGAAAATCAAAGCAAAACCCAACTTCTTCGAGTATACTTTTTTCTACACCATTCCTAATTATTGGTGGGAAAAAAAGCCCAAATGCAGTAACCACCACAAACCCAACCGCTAATGGGCCCGAAACAAGCCCGGGCAACCGCAATGTATCCTTCAAAGCCTTCTTTACCTCAATCTCCACCGATAAACAAAGCCCGTGTAACATAAAAAAGCCCGTTATTTCTCCCGAAGGTCTCACGCCATTATTAACATAGTAAAATATCAGCTCATGCATTAATCCCGAAACTAAAAAAGTTGCCAGCGAGGCACTATGTTGGGCCCACTTCCTACCAATCACATTCAACAACACTAACCTCACCGGATTATATACCGTGAAACGCAGCGTATGTGTTACGGTGAGGTTCCATCTTCTTCCCCAAAAATCCTGTAGCGAAGTTGAGCAATAAGGTTCATCCGATGGTGATTCAATTTCTATATCTAAACACAGAAAATTCTTAACGATAAGAGAAGGCAACGCAATTAGAATATCAATCATAAGGAAAATCATCACACTGTAGAAAATCAACACTAATTTTGGATGAATTACACTTTTGTGATGAAGAACAATCTCCATGAGTACCGCAAATATGACAAGTTGTACAGCTGAACTCATCGGGTTTTTTCTGTTAGGGTTCGGTGTAAAGGTGGTTCTGAGAGGTAGAGCGGCTATGGAAATGAAGACGGGGAGTGATATGATTTTTGGATTGGATGCATTGTGAATTAACGGACCTTGATCGAAAGCGAAGAGCACGAGCTTGAAGATGGCAAGCCATGTAATGGAGAAAGTGGTGATTGCTGTGAGAAACGCAGAAGAAAAGTACAGTGGGAGAATTGTGAAGAGGTAAAAAATGGGGAGAAGTGAAATTAGCCTTGGAATACCTTTTGGGATTTTGGCAGAGATGAAATAGCAGTAACAAAGAGAGGGAAATATAGAGAAACAAATATAATTCGAAGACATTTTTTTTTTTTGAGATTAAAAAAATTATAATTATATCACAAGTTTTAATATATTATAAGATTTATGATAATATCTTTCTATTTATGGACCTTGAATAATGATGTGAAAATGTGTGTTATACGTAATTTGATTTGCAAAGTTTGTTTATTCACACATATATTGTGAGTTTGAAACACAAGTTATGCGGAAAACTAGTAAAGGTTGTTTAATGATGTAATATCGTTACGTTTAACGTATCGAATTTTATCAAAATTTTGAAGTTAAACATGATCAAATTCTCACGAAAAAACACAATTGGAAGTAGTAATATATATCGTGAAAAAGTCTACTTCATCATTCAAAAGAACTACACTTTTATAGTAGTATGTTTACATTAAATCAAATGAATAAATACATAACATTTTTAATGTTCTTCCCTTCTCCATTATTATATTAGTGTTGCAACCTCAAAAAATAAAAATAAAAAGTATGAATTACTGAGAATATTTTCAAAATATAAATCATACATCTAATGAATCAAATTCTCTACTTACATTCAGATGAGAATAAAAAAAAAAACTACAAAAAAGTAGCAGGAAACAAAATTGGAAATAGTACAGTTGATTCTTCCAGAGGTACTATCGTGCTGAGTTGATAACATTGTGTACTTTTTATCTATATTTGTATCTAAAAGCATTTCGCATTTTTGAGTATAATTCATCTAAAACACATGTATGTTCTCTTCGTTTATGTTCTTCTTGCTTTCTCCCGCTAGCTTATTATTTGTCCCTCGTAGCTGTAAAGACGAAAACATTTAACTATAGTTCATTATCTGGTTCTGTACCTTCATTTTCAACTTCATGAGAAGAGGCTGTACTGTTGTTGTGTATCCTCAAGTAGTGAGGATGAGGGTGCATCTGATGGTATCTCTACATTTTGAGACTGCATTGGAGATGCTAACGTATCAAATGGTGCATCGTCAGCAACCAACTCGAGCTTTGACACTTCAGTACCATCAGATGGTGCATCGGTAGTAGCCAACTCCAAGTTTGACCCTTCAGTCGTATCAGACGGTGCGTCCTCAGCAGCCAACTCCAATTTTGACCCTTCAGTAGTATCAGACAGTGCGTCCTCAGC
This sequence comes from Solanum lycopersicum, assembly GCF_036512215.1. Classification (NCBI taxonomy): domain Eukaryota; kingdom Viridiplantae; phylum Streptophyta; class Magnoliopsida; order Solanales; family Solanaceae; genus Solanum; species Solanum lycopersicum. Next base: position 69,431,279 of record NC_090806.1, read on the forward strand.
AGCCAACTCTGGTTTTAACACTTCAGTAGTATCAGATGGTGCGTTGTCAGCAGCCAACTCCAATTTTGACCCTTCGGTAGTATCAGATGGTGCGTTGTCAGCAGCCAACTCCACTTGTGATACTTCAGTAGTATCAGATGGTGCGTCCTCAGCAGTCAACTCCACTTTTGACACTTCAGTAGTATCAGATGGAGTGTCGTTAGCAGCCAACTTCAACTTTGAAACTTCAGTGGCATCAAATGGTGCATCATCAGCAGCCAACTTCGACTTTGACACTTCAGGAGTATCAGATGGTGCATAGTCAGCAACCAACTCCAACTTTGACACTTCAGTAATAAGTGGGCTTTCCTCATCTCCGTTTACAGATGGTGCTGGAGATGCGTCAGGAGTAGCTGATGATGCTCCACTAATTGAAGGTGCAGGGGATGCATCAGGTGAAGCAGCAGTATAGGGGGACATAGAGCCATTCATAGATCTTGCTGGTGATGCATCAGATGCAACAGTACTCGCAGGAGACTCTATATCGTCCGCTGTCTGCTGAAGGCTCCAGTACATGATGCTGGCAGTGAGAGTGAGGATCATCTTTTGGTTAACCTGTCCACACGTGACCCCAAGAAGGATTAGTGTCATAATCAGGTCTCAGGAATACATTGTTGCACAGAGAAGAATATAGGATGAAGCAGACGCGGGCATACTTTTCTCTGTATTGTAAGTGGACAAAGAATAGTTTGTTTTTTTACCCACCCACCCTATCAGAAGGATCAATAGTGTTCCCATTTACCCTCCATCCAGCGTGACTCAAACCTTCAACCTACCTATTCATGGTGGAGATGCTCAACCACTAGAGCTAGTCTCACTTGTCAGATAGTCTCTGTTTTAAACATGTCTTAAAGTCCTAGAAGGTTTTAAATTCTTTTTACCTTGGAAAGTTTGTGTTGTGTCTATCTGGTTCTTGTTAAGCCTACTATAATGGACACAGGAACTATTAGCAGCAATTCAAAATGACAGCATACTCACCTCCATGATATCCTCAGGCAACAGAAAGATAGAACACCCAAGTTTCCGTGCAACACTGATGATATAGGTAGCATTCAACTTCTTTTCCTCATCTGTCACAGAACAAAAGAAATTTTAGTTTGGAGCACTGCATCCCATAAGATGACCAAGTAGAATGAAAAATCAGAATGTGTAAAACCCTGTTGCACTATGACCCTTTTGAGAAACTTGATATTCTTTTGGATGATGTTAGATAGAAGACCGCAAGCATTAAAAGCCTAGAAAGTAAGTTGCACTCTCTAGAAATTCAAATTCCTCAATCCATAAACTAAGGAAGAGTTCAAAGCTAGTAGTTCACGCTAGAAAGTTGATTCAATATTGCAAGGGCAAGTTGGCATTCTTGATTGTGTAAGTGAAAGAGAAGACTCTGTCAGTTCAGTAACGGAGAGTGACTGCCTGCATGCCCAAGAAGAGAAAAAAAGACGAGATACTAAATTTTGCACAAATAAACTCCATACCACTTTCACCCTTGGTGACAAGATTCCAATTAACAACCCTTGGCTCCACAGCACTGAGAAGCTCGAGAAAGAACAATCCATTTGAAAGGCTCTTATCCTAAACAAAAACCACTAATTGCAAGTTAAAATCACAGACAAAGTTGAAACTTACGCCAATTGAACAGGAACTGGTGATACTTCACCTTAAAACTCTCCATTTTAGATGTTCTTCCAGTGTTTTTGACTTTTTTGTTTGCCCAAGAGAGAATATCAGCATCAGTAATCTCCTTCCCTCGGAAACGCGATCTCAAGTTCTTCAAAAGCTGAAGCATATTAAACCTCATCAACTGCCACAGGAAAGCTGGAAAAGAATATATATATGAATACATAAGTGATGTGCTAAGAAGCACTAATACAAGGCTTACATATGTCGTAAAGCATATCACTCAAAGAAGAAAAACTAAGGTATTTAGTTGCATGAAAAAACACACAAGATCAAAAAGTTCACTGCTAAGGATGCATAATAACAGATCATCAATAATGAGGGGCTCACATATTAGGTAAGACTGCTAAACCATGAATTATGATGATTCAATAAGTGCAACCACATTAACAAGCCTTGAGAATAATACAACTAAAATTCCGCATTGGTTAAAATTATAATCCAATTTTCGAGACTACTCATTTACAGGGTCCTGGAAGATTTCTTTACTTTTAGCACCACAATAACTGGACACGTCTTACTATGTAAGAAAAATGTTGTGTCTTAGCTTGCTAGCTTATTGAAGATGAATCATTATACACATCACACAGAGAATGATTATAGTAGGAAAACAACCCAAAAGTTCCTTGATGGAATCATTTATAATACATAATACCATCAATAAGCTTGAATAAAGTAATAGCCCAATTGTATTAAATCATAGAATCTTGGGAGCTCATAAATCTTTGAAGTGATTATGTTCACACATAGACAAGAAGGGAATAAAGCCTCACAATTCACATGTGAAACAAACAAAACGGATTTGAGACATTACCAAGTATAAGCTTCTTATTCCCTTGGACAAAATCGTTTCCTCCCACATTTACAAGGGAAAGCTTCAACTGCTTCCCAATCTTGACAACTTGGTTGCAGTTTTCAACCTTCCTAAACGGCATCTTTATTGGAGGTTTCGTTGCGTGCTTCCAATTAACAGATCCTGGAGAAACCTTGTCCAACACCTCCAGAAGTACCCATCTACAAAAGTGAATGGTAAAGTTGAGGCAGAGTTAAATTCTACCTACAAAGTCAAGTTACAACTTTTACAAGCAGGCGTCCTTTTTCATATCTGGAGTGATCCATGTAACAAGACCAATCACTTACCCATTTCTTACATCTTCAAACAAATTATTGACATAAGAGTTTATCCCAAGACTATTAATCCATAATCGAAAGCATCTCTCCTCTCTGGAAATTAGCTCATCGTCTGTCATCATCTCTGCAAAGGATACCTTCTTGCTGTCTGTAGACAATCCACTCCTGAAAAAGAAACCCATTTCTCAACAATGGCCATCTGCTTCAACTAAAAAAACGCTTTCCTTTCGCAACTCAAACCAAAACCAAAATAATATAACAAGAAAACAGAAAATGCAGAGATCAGACTCATTCATACTTAGAATGACAACAGAAGGCTCCAGAAATACATAAAATGTAAAAGGCAGATGGTGACTTTTGTAGGCACATTGTTTTAGAATCTAAGTGGAGCATCAATCAGGAATATTTGCAAAATAGATATCTCAAGCAATAAACAAAAGAGAGGAAAATGTAGTTGTGCATGCACAATAAATACATGATTGCTTTTACAGCATTTGAAATGTTCCTCAAAAATAATGTGATTACCCCTCTTGTGCTTCTATGATTATGTTGCCAAGTATCATACTGAGCACAACAACAAAAGGAGCTAGAAAAGATTAAAAAAAGTGTAGCCACGTTAGGGTCCTACCGTCCTACCTCTACTGGAATATTTTTGCAACAAAAGCAAGATTATAAATTGGATGAACCTTCAACTATGTCCTAAGTATCATACTGCGGACAATCACAAAAGATAAAAAGAGAGAAGCCATGTTAGTTTTCCTACCTCTGATGGAATATTTGTGCAACAAAAGCAAGATTTAAATTGGATGAGCCTTCAACTATGTCCTTAGGATCTAGGTATCTTTTGCAATCCATTTTCTCCGCATGCTCAAGAACTAAGTTAGCTCTCTCAGTGGGATCCTTGACATCCAAGGTTGCTGGGCTGCAATGCTCTGGTGCAAGTACATTAAGCAGGTAAGCATAGGCCTCCCCATCCTACAGGAAAGAGCATAAATATATAATTGCCAAGAGGTCAATATGCTTTAAAATCCAAATAGTCAACATTATTTAAGGTGTAGCTTAGATATTACACCACATTATTTGTTATGTTATACCCTGACCTGGATTGGAATGTGTCTTGCATCTTCATTTCTATGATTATCTTTCTAAGGAACTTCTATTTTATTTTGACAGGGTAAACAAATTAAGAATTCCTTTAAAGGGAACTTTTTAACTAATTGATATTGGGAGGACAGGGGGAAGACAAAGAATATATATACCTTCAAGTCAGAAGAAAAATTTGCCACAGTTTTCTTGTAACCGGCTTTCTTCAGATGAAAATTCATCCATTTTAGCAAGAGTTTTTCTGGAGCTAACCCCATGAGCTCCTCGACATCCTGAACAAGTTAACAATAATCAGATATTTGCTTGTATAGTTCGTAGATATGCACATGGATTGGAAATAAAACCAGAGCCGCTTCGGACAAGAGAGATTAAATTACATTGCTGTCTTCCACAAGTTCCACAAGCTGAGGAGTCTTCCGGAGGTTGAGATCTGCCAATAGTTGGATCTTCAGATACACAATCGGCAAGAACCGGGAGAGGAGAGAGACAGAAAAAAGTCAGTATAATCAACCCAAATTTCAAGTGCTATACGATTAACCAAACATAATCTGCCATAACTGTAGTGCCCTTTTGCGACTCCATAAAATCTAGGCAGAGAACACATAGAAATATAAATCAGGACCTAACCTTTATGATTTGAGAAATAAGCCCAAGTACTAGGTGAGGCTGCAAAGATATAGAGAAAAAAAACTTATACATACATCCCAGAGGTTCATTGAAGTAATGCAAATGAAGAAAAAATATTGAACTCACTCGTCCTTCAACCAGGTCCTGAGTGCCAATATTGACAACAGTGCAGCCAATAGCCTTTGCAGAATTGAGGCAAAGGGTGTGATTCTCATTTCTCTCCCATGGATTAATTACTCGTTTCATGTTAATAGCCCGCTCGTCTATTGTGCCAGGTACAGCTACATTGATCAGCTTACTAATGAACCAAATAAAGAAAAGTATAATGAGCCAACAGAAACTCTCATCATAGAATAACATAAAAACAGGTTAAGTTTAAATACCATAAAAGAACTCCATCCTTTGCCAAATCAAACAAAGCATTTGAAGCTGGATCTATTGGAAGAAATTGCTTTAAGAATGGATCATCTCTTAAATAGCTGTTTATATGAGCAACATAAGATGATTTCTCTGATTCACTGATCGTGTGAAGGAGTGTAGTTGTGGAAGCCTTCAGGAAGGACGACGAACTTTTAGAACTGCCTACTTTTGGGGCAGCTCGAGCTTGTAGATTCAAGTATGTCTGTCGAACACAAGCAATTGACCATAATGTCACTAAACTAAAATTCAGAATAATGAGGTGAAAGTACAGCAAATTCTACTTTCTTGTTAATCAGCTAGAACCCCTGAAAACTTTGTTTAACTACTAGACTAATCTACATTGTTCATTTCCATTCAGTCAACAGCAATGAGTAAACAAACCAAATGGACTCGCTAATACAAAAAAAAAAAACTTAATTAAATACTCACTTTAAGGAAGCTTTCGAAATCAATCTCATCATTCACATCTGAACCTGATTCAGCCAAGATATTCCGGATCTCTTCCTCATTAAACATCTCATTGAAAGCCTTTAGTTTCGCCATCAAAGGCGGTAAGTCTCCAATTGTAACTTTACCATTTTGACTCTTAACTGAAATGAACTAAGGAACCAAAAAAACAAACAAACCAACAGATTATAAACATCACATTCAAAAAACAATACATCAATCAAATCCAACAAGCAGATAGAAAAGGAGTCGAAACCATACTTTCGATTTGAGGCTGCGAAGCTCCACCTGAGTGAATTGACTATGTAGCCATTGATCAGAAACAATAACACCAACAAAAGACATCTCCCTTTCCCCCGCGATTCCCAGTACTACTGCAATAACACAAAAAGATCAAACCCCATCTTAAAACTTCCACTTAAATTCAACATGAAGCTATAAAACCCAGAATTTCAACAACCCCACAAAAAATTAAACACACCCAGTCAACACTAATGGTTAAATCCAAAATGAGCAACAAAAACTAACTGTTTTATACTTCATGCAAAGCAGAGACGTCAAGTCAATGAATCTCCAATTACCCATTACTCAACATACAAAATTATCATCCCTAGTCCAAACATCAAACTGAACAACCATATGATTGACTATAATCCATTAACAAGTTACCTTACTTAAAAAAAAAAACCAAAGATTTGCTTAAACGAACTTCGTTTTCTTGTTAATTTCAAAGGTTTTGACTGTTCTTGTCAATTATAGAAAACTCTTCAACAGAGAGAGATGGGTGTTTGCTTTGATTTGGAGCAAAAACAGAGGAGGAAGAGAGAGAGAAGGAGAAGATTTGGGCTGTGGACACGCAAAGACTATGAGGAGATGAAGCCAGTTAAGGTAATGGAGGCCCACTTTGATAATGTGGGGTAAAATAAATGCAATAAGCTTCTTCTACATTCAACAACTCATCTTTTAATTTTTACACCTAAGCATTAACTCCGTCACATCCCATCTGTCTCAATTTACGTGATATCATTAAAATTTTACCAGTCAAATAACTTAAATTGGATTGTAAATATGAAATCTTCGAAATATTATAACTTAAGTTTGACCGTAAATATGAAATCTTCAAAATATTGACAGTCAAATAACTTAAATTTGACCGTAAATATGAAATTATTAAAATATTAACAGTCAAATAACTTAAGTTTGACGGTAAATATGAATATGGATATGAAATCTTCAAAATATTTAATGAATTTAGATATAAAAAATAATAGTTACGATCAAATTAAATCTATTTGAATCTCGAAATACGGAAATATCATTAAATATTATAAAACAAATCCAAGCATTTTTTTTTGGTACATGTCATTTCAATATTATTGAAGGGAAGGTTTGGTGTTGGGTTCAATTTTAATAATTTGATAATCGGTAACTAAAAATAGATATTGAACATTAAATTTTTGTAGTTTAATTTTGTTTGATAAGTTAAACTTTGACGCAAGTAATTTTTTGATTTGATTCGATGATTTATTTTTTTGGCGATTTATGTACATATGTAAATACAAGGGTTTAACTTTCTTGAGAAAAATGATAAATATATTATGAACTATAGTAAATTTTATTTAAATACTCTCCAATATATTTTTGGAATATTGATACCTTTGTCTATAAACTAGAGCATATATGTCTTCACTTTAACAGAAGACTAAATATGAACACGTGACATAATCTTATCCGTCGATAAATTTCGAATTGATAGATAAAATTATGACACGTGTATGTCCGTTAGTATAAAGGATATATATGCTCTAGTTTTTTGGACGATATAGGTAATAATGTCAAAAAATATAACAGAGAGTATTTACATATCATTTACAACAGTTCAAAAGTATATCTATCATTTATTTTATTTGATAGGAAAAACCGAAAAAAATATAAAATTAAATTAACTCAACGATCATTTTTGCTTAGCTTACTTATAGCTTAATTTATTGGTATTTACTAGATAATAATTTACTTTTTTATAAATTACTTATTTATTTGAATTCTCTATCAATAAATGGACGAGTTGTTCTTGTGATTATGTAAAATGCATTATGGGTTAGTCAATTATTAAAGTAATCAAACCGCCATATATTTTCTTTCCTATGTTAATTATTAATCCAATTTCGATATTTTAAATACACAATTTATTTTATTATATATTTTTTAAAATATTGAAAAAATTAAAAAAAATCTTCCTCTCTTCTATTCTATGATTCATTATTTTACGGGTTTTATCTATTAAATACATCACTTTATATTATATATCGAGAATCGAGACATATATAATCTTAAAAAAAATGGAAAAAAAAATTTCGTACTCTCTTCTAATAATAATAATGGTCTTAAATTACAATTTATAGTGGTTGTGGGTAGATTTAGAAAGGTAAATCATGACTCTTTTTTTTTTTTTCTAATATGAGACAATATGTTAACGTATACGTAAATTTTGGAAAAGTAGTATTCCTTTCATTTTTTATATTATATTTAGAAAAGACAAATCATGTCATTTATTCCCCACAATTTTCGATCACATCTCATTTTGTACAATAAATACAAATAAAATTTGTGTTTTCTCTTCAAATAACTAAAATAGAAAAATATTTTCTTTTTATGTAGTTTGACGTAAATATGAGCAAGTTTTTAACTCATATTTCGGCAAAGATTAAATTACTATTGTTTTTTATTTATTTATTCAATTTTTAATGAAAAAAATTACTTAATATATATAATAATTTTCTTAAAATTAATCTCTCTCTCACATATATATATATATTCAAATACTATGATTGTAAACTGTAAAGAAAGAATTAAAGTATGCTTTTGGGAATTTAGTGTTGATGGCACGTTTTAATATTTGTGAATTTAAATTAATTGACTAAATTAAAGGCACTATATATAGGTTATTCTAGCTCTAGTTTTTAGCAATAAAGTTGAGGACGGCAACTACAAAGAGTTGGCTCCTCTAAAGTTGGAAATTGGAAAAAAAAGTGAAAAAGAAAGAATGAAATAATAAATAAAAAACAAAAAGAGAAGAGCCACAATTATTTAATTACAAAATTTATTTATTATAATAATACAAAATAATAAAAAAATTGAAATTGTCGTGTTCTTTGACTATCGGCCACCGACCTCTAGCACTATCATCCCGGCGTTTTGCAATTATTTGTTTTTTTCGTTTGATCGAAGCATAATTTCATAAGTGAAATCTGATAATATTAGTGTATTGCGTAGTTCTATTGGTGGTTGACGGTGAAATTAGAAAATACAATATTGAAGAAGTTAAATACTCCCTTTGTTTTAAAAAAATTAATTTAATTTGATTCGGAACGAAATTTAAGAAAAGAAGAAAGATTTTTTAATCTTGTGGTTCAAAATTAAAGTTATTTCAAATGTATCAAAGTATCCTTTAATCTTGTGGTCTTAAACATGTCACGTGGAAAATTAAAGTTAAAGTGTTGTAAAAAAAAGAACTTTCTTTTTTAAACAAACTAAAAATGAATAGAGACATTTTTTTTTAAACGGACGGAATACAAAAGAATAGAGAAAGAAAAAATGATAATAAGATCGAAAATTACGTGAGTAAAGAAATACATATTAATTAATTAGTAGATATATCTATAGTTTGAATTAATTACCACGTGTAGCCTCTTTTTAGTTATAATTAGGTGCACAATTCTCGTCTCGTCTCTTCATCTCTCGCCTCTCTTTACTTTTACAAATATAAATGATGCATATGCATATACAATTATATAACATATATACTAATATAATTCGCTTCTCTCACTCGCCTTTTTCCTTCCTCTCCTCATCTCGCTCACCTTTTTTCTTCCTCTAACAATCTTGCTCGTCATATATATAAATATATATATATATATGTATAATAGTTATATATATGCAATTATTTGACAGATATACATATATAATTCAACAAATATACAAAAATACAATTCCCCTCTCTCACTCTCTACCCTCTCGTGCTTGCCTTTCTCATCGTTCTCCCTAGTTCACTCGCCTCTCTCCTTCCTCTCCCAATCTCACTCACTTTTTCCTCTTTAACATGAAATTACGAATCATAATTAACAAACTATAATTATAAAGCCTAATCAAATTATTTTAGTGACTAATTTCCTCTAATAGCAAAAAAAATATGATAATCAAAGTAAATAAAATAACATGTACTAAAAGGTTGAAAATTTTAATACGAAAAAATTAGTTATAAGGAAAGCTAAGCAATGTTCTACTACTCTACTAACATTTTACTCTAACACTTGACTATCTTTTTATTTCAATTTTTGGATTCAATTGACTCAAAATATTTTATCTCAATAATATTTATTTAAATTACGCAAATATTTTTAATATAATATTATATATTAACTACCAAATAAGAAATATAATTAATTATTAAAAAAAGAAAAACAAATTATTATTTTTCATTCATATCAATCATAACCTTTAAATGATTTATTACCATTTATTACACTTTTATAATTTATTGGTCCATCAAATATTGGCACATAGGTTAGAAGTAAATATTTATCACATGCTATTTAGGGTGGGGTAGGTGGTGTGCGTAGAAAAATGAAATTATTACAATTCATTCCTAAAAATAACAATAAATTACAATATCCCAATTAATTCTATTAACTATTACAGAGTTTATTTTTTTCCTTCTAATTTCTAATTCTTTTTATTCTAATATATTATCAAACCAGAGAATCTCTAAATATATGCGCTAAGGAGCTATATTTCTCAAACGAAAGATAAATTTGTTGATTGTTATTTTTCTATACGTAATAGAGTTAATTACTCTAGAAAAAATTAAATCACATTAAATACTTTATGATCAGAGGCGGACCCACATGGTGTTCGCGGGGTGCTCGAGCACCCATTAACTTCGTTACGGAATATATGTATCTATGTAGAAATTGATAGATATTTGTATAAAATTAACATAGAGCACTCAATGAATAAGTGATTTAGTTGACCCAATGACTCCTGGATGGGTGCTTAAGAATTTTTTAGTGTTGTTGTGCCAAGGTTTGAATCTTACTGTTAACACATATTTTTTATATTTTTAATTTAGAACACCCACAACCTGAAATTCCTAGATCCGCCACTGTTTATGACAATTTTCGTACTAAATTTTTCTTTTTCTTTAATGGGCCGACAGAAATTGGCCCAACACTAGTACACAATAACTATAGGTAATAAATGGACAACTTGGCATTTGATTTTAACTTTTAAATAATGTATTTTCATCTTTCATATACAGTGACAAAAATGATCCTTCATATTTGTAAAAGTAAATCGACATGTGTTATCAAAAAAGAAAAAAAGATAAAATTGATGAAAAATCGACTGTGTAAGTTTTATTTATGTGCTTCAATGTTGTTAATTAGGAGAGATTTATCTATGTTGTCATTTTATAAAATGTCTTTTTTATATATGAACAAGATATTAAAAGGCTATTTCAATTCAATCTATAAGTAATCACACAAGATTATTTCGACGTAAATGGAACTATGGTACTGGTAGCACTGAAACCTCGATTAAGTTGAATGGGCCATAACTTATTTGTAAAAAATGTTACTAATCAACGTTTAATGTTAAGCCCAAACAACAAAACTTGTGTCCCCACTTCATTTGGAATGTTTTCTCAATTATATCGATCACAAATTTAATGACACAAAGTTGTAATTGCATAACATTGTTTTGAAATGACATTCTTCGTGATAACATATTATTGTATATCTTTTTTATCGTAAATATCTAAATTGGTTGTTTGTCATTCAAGCACATAAGTCGTGCACAACTTTTTCCACATTCTGAACGAGTGCAAGAGATTCAACCACAACAATCAAATAAAGATGATTTAAATCAGACTTTCCAAGAATTATAGAGGTTGCATTCAATGTTAGTTATTGTTCAAATGTTAGGATCGGTGACTCTAATATGAATTACTGGGTCTTATTTTCGAGCTCTAGAGTTTATTAACATCGATAAAGATTAATGTAAGTTGTGAAAATAATTTCTCAATGAAGAACCAATTCCTTCATCTAATCTTGCAACTGTTCCACAGTGTATGACTCAATAATTTTAGCACAGATTCTGTACTTCTATTGAAAAATTCAGTAACTTTAGCACGGACTTTGCGTTGAGAACTCCTCCAATGAAAACAAAAAACACGACCATAATGAAATGCACCTCAATTTGCACCATCTATTAGCCTTTGGTTCAACTCTGTTTATATGCACTTGTTTTATAAATTTTTTAATACACTTTTGACTTTAGCTCATTTGACTATTGCAAGATTCAAATTGACTAACTAACTTCAAAGTTTGTAACTACATGCCCAATTCAATTTGCTTTCAAATATTGCAACTTGAGAAAAGAAAAAAAAAAAGATGAAGACATGAATCAAGGTAGTAATATTGATCAACAACCTACTTCGTAAAATTTCATAAGTTTATTGATAGAGAGACTATATTCATTAGATCCTCGCATACGGATTATAAAAAGCGAAAAGAGCACTAAATATGATTAGGAACGACTAGAGAAGGCTAGTTGCCTCTACTACAATTCTCGATTATTTAAATCCTCGACCTCCATACCTACTTACATTTCGGCAAGGGAGAGCCACAAAGGCATTTGTTATGCAAATAAGAGTAAATATCAAAGCTCTGCAACGTTCCACCTTGTGGAATCTGTCCACAAAGTCTATTATAACTCACATTGAAAAACTGCAATGGTACATCTTTCAATCCTGGTGGTAAGCTACCAAAAATTCGATTATGATTCAAATCCAATGATATCAAGCTCTCAGCAAACTCCGATTTCGAAATATCAAACTCCAATAAATTCCTCGATAAATCAATTACCTGACTCGTCTTATTCTTCCCGAACAAAAACGAAACATCTCCTTCAAGCTTATTCCTGGAGAAATCAAGCGTGGAAAAATTCAAATCACCTAAAGATGCCGGCACATGTCCGGTCAAGCTGTTGTGTGAAAGGTAGAGATCTGGTATATTTGGTCCTTTAAATCTCCCAAACGATTCCGGTATTGTTCCGGTGAGTTTGTTACGATCTAAGTACATCGCTAGCAAATTCGGAAGCTGAGAGAGGGAAGAAGGGATTGTTCCGGTAAATTGATTGTAATTCAACTCGAGCAACGTCAAATTCTTCAGCTGACTAAGGAATTCAGGGATCGGACCTGTAAGGTTAGTGAAGCTGAGCCTTAACATTTTGAGATTTGTGAGCTTCGCAATTGCAGGTGGAATTGTTCCGGTGAGATTAGTAACATGATGAAATTCCAATGTTTCGAGATATGGAAGGTCTCCGACGGCTGCCGGAATTTGGCCGGAGATATTGGCTTGGAAGACGGTGAGAGCATTTATCCGGTTGGTTTTCCGGTCACATTTTACGACGTACCAGTAACAGCAATCTGTGTTTGGATCCCATGAAGCTAAATGGTAAGGATTGCCTAAGTCTTTCTTTATTTGTAGAAGGACTTTTTTGTCTTTCGGATTGCATCTTACTGATAGTGAAGGAGAAGCAAAGCAAAGAAAAATAACTACAAGAAGAAGAGACAAGTTCATATTCTCTCTTCTTTTTTTTTTTTGTTTATGAACAATATTATATTATAACTTAGCTCATTGGTATTTATAAAACAAAAAAAAGGGTCATATTTTAGCAATACGGATTTTTGGTCAAGAAAAACTGCCCCACAAGTCACTAGTCACATGGTGTGTATCAGTATCTAAGAATATAATGCGTTGGCTTTTGAAATTCAAACTTCAAAAGAGATGTCCAATGATTTTACAATTTATTAATCATGATGTTTATATTCATAGATATTTTAATTAAATTGATTATAAAATAAAAGGATACTAAAATGAAAATGTTTTTAAAAATGTTAAGTGTTTAAGTAAGAATAGATTCTTTTTTATTTAAGTGAGTTTAGGATGAAAAATATATATTTTGATTGATTTAAGATGACACCTTCCCTGGGTAAAGTTTGTCTAGATGCCACCACTAGAAACTCTTTATCTTTTAATTTCCTTTGCCTTCGTAGATTTGTGATAATATTGTTGTAAAGAGGATTTTTTCTGACAGGATAAAATGTGTCATTCACGTCAAAGCAAGTGATAGTGATAAAGGGGTTTAAAAATTGTATCTTGAACGAGTTCAACGGTCTATAGAAGGATTGCTGTGAGTTGAGTTAATCATAAGGGTCTATCTTGTTATTTTTGTCATTGACGATATTTCATTGTAGACACATTGCACTTTTTGTTTTTGTTATTGATTAGGAATAACTAGAGGAGGCTAGCTCGATGGCTCTCCCACAACATTCAGCTATTCAAATCCTCGACCTATATATCTACTTACAGTCCGGCAAGGGAAAGTCGCCAAGGCATTTGTTATGCAAATAAGAGTTAACATCAGTGCTACACCTTGAGAAATCTGTCTACGAAATCTATTATAACTCACATTGAAAAACTGTAACAACGGTACATCTTTCGATCCTTGTGGTAAGCTACCAAAATGGTAACATTGCAGTTCCTGTGTATTTGATGAATATAACATGTGAATATCATAACATTGATGGATTTGTTGTGCTATATTTTTCAGATATGTCATCATAGCTGATCCTGAAGTTACTGATTGGCTATCTTTAACTTCAAAAGATGAGTTTTTGGTGGTTGCATCTGATGGAATATTTGAAAGTGTAACTCACTAACTCCCAGGCAGTGTGTGATTTTCTAAATGAAATAGAGGACGATTCAGATCCATCATTAATGGCTCACCAACTCATTGAGAAAGCATATTTAGATGGCAGCACCGATAATTTATCAGTCGTTTTGGTTCCACTTGGATCAAGAGACCTCTTGTAGATGATTGATTCATCAGTTATTTTTGCTATGTAGAGGTTTTAGAGAGTTGAAATTTATTGTTGCTATTGAAATAATGTATATACATATATTACATTTTTACTCCTTTACAGTTAGATTAGCTTACTTACTGATTAAGTTGGTTACTTAGTTAGTTAATTGACAGCTGTAGTTTGTTAGATAGTTTGTTAGATATTTTTCATATCATCTATTACAAATGTACACATACAAAAAGATATGAATCACTTTTTCAGATCCTCACAAACAATGGTTTACAGTTCCTCTTTCTCTCTTCTTCATCCTTGATGTAATATCAGAAGAGAAGCAGCCATGGATGAGTCTCAAGCTTCAATGTAGCTTGAACATCCTATTTTAAAGTTTTGACATGGTATCAGAGCGAGGTTGATGTTTCTTCGTAATCAAATCCTTCGTGTATTGTCGATCTGCAGATTATGTGAGTTTCTTCATCTCGATTGAAAAATCTCAAAACTTCATAATCTTCTGTTTTTTTGTTGTTGTTTTTGTTCATCCAACTGTTTACGAATTGATAACTGTTGATGATGACTATCAATACCAATTCCAATGTTACTACTACCAACATTCCTCGAATTGATTCATCCAGTCCATTATACATGCATCCATCTGATAATCCGGGTGCAATGCTTGTATCAAATCTGTTTGATGGAGTTGGTTACAGATCTTGGAGAAGAGGTGTACTGCGTTCGTTATCAGTAAAGAACAAACTTGGATTTATTAATGGCGAGTGTGAAAAACCAGCCAGCAGTTCCCCAAATTTTCGTCTATGGGAAAGGTGTGACAATATGGTCACATCCTGGATTTTGAACTCTTTAGGCAAGGAGATTGCTGATAGTGTTGAATATGTGAATGATGCAGCTGAACTCTGGAGGGAGTTGGAAGATAGATATGATCAAACCAATGGTGTGAAGCTATATCAAATTCAAAAGGAAATCAATGATATGTCACAGGGAGTTTCTGATATTACTGGTTACTATACAAAAATGAAGAAATTGTGGGAAGAGTTGAGTAGTTTAAATGTGAAAACACAGTGTAATTGTACTTGTAGTTGTGGTGCAAAGGAGAGTGTACACAAAGCAGAACAGGACAGGAGACTTATACAATTTTTAATGGGGTTAAATGAAGCATATACTGCAGTACGAGGCAGTATTTTGATGATGAATCCATTACCCTCCTTGACACAAGCTTTTTCACTGCTTGTCCAAGATGAAAGACAAAGAGAAATTAAACCTGGCAATCAGTTAAGCATTGCCTCCACATCTCTTAATGCTGGCGTTTCAAGATTTAGGGGATATAATGCAAATAATGATACTGGTTCTAAATCAAATTATGATGGTGGAGGTGGTTTTAGAACAAATTATTCACCACAGGCTGGTCAATCTTCTCACAGAAACAGAGTTGTATGTGATTTCTGTAAGAAAGCAGGCCACATCAAAGAAAAGTGCTACAAGCTTCATGGTTACCCCCAAAACAATCAGAACTATCAGAATGAAAGGAACCAAAGGAATAACAACAACTCTGATTGGAAAAGTAAGAAAGTAGTACATGCTCAAGGACCTTCTGCAAACATGCTGTCTACTGGAGATGATGATATGAGAAAGGAAAAACCACAGCTAAACACTTCTAAAGACCAGCTACAACTGAGCATTTCTAAGGATCAGTATGAACAATTGGTGAACCTTGTATAACATTTTCATCCCACAAACATGGGAGAATCACCAGATAACAACATTGCCAATGGATCTGTAAACTTTGTAGGTATTGTAGCATGTTCTAACAGAATCTCTTCTATTGAATTTGGTAAATTGTCATGTAACTGTTCAAAAGCAAGAAAAGACATATGGATCATAGATTCAGGTGCATCTAATCACATGACCTTCCATAGACCTCATCTGACCAATATTAAACAATTACCATATCCTGTTCTAATTAATCTTCCAAATGGTTATAAAGTCAAAGTAACTGAAATTGGTAGTGTTCATTTGACACCTGAAATTACTCTACACAAAGTTTTATATGCTCCTTCTTTCAAGTACAATCTAATCTCTGTACATTGTTTGACTTTAAATCATAAAAGCATCATTTCTTTTACTGAGAAAATATGTCTTCTGCAGGCCCCTTCAATGAAGAGGCCTCTGGAAATTGGTGAAGTGGAAGATGGCCTTTATCTCTTGTGCTCTCATTGCTTGAAAAATTCAGTCTGTTTTACTAATGTCATGAATACTAGTTCTGGAAAGAAGCAGTTTAGTGTCTCTAGTTTGCCTTGCAATGAAAAACATTGTAATTCCTCATTCTCTACTGTGAGTATCAATAAGACAAAATTTGTTCCTGTGTTTTCTGCATTCTATAAAGATGATGTAGATTTGATGTGGCATAATAGACTTGGACATGTTCCTTTTGGCAAAATGAAGGATATCTCATCAATACCTGCTCATTTCTCTTCAAAACAACCTTTTTTGTGCAACATTTGTCCTATGGCTAGACAAACAAGAATACCCTTTCCTGAAAAAACCACTTTTACCAAGCACATGTTTGAACTACTTCACATTGATTTATGGGGTCCATATCATGTAGCAACACATGATAAGTATAAATACTTCCTTATCATGGTGGATGATTATAGTAAATGCACTTGGACACACATGTTATCATGCAAAAGTAATGCCCTGCAAGTCATTAAAGCATTTGTCATCTTTGTTGAAAACCAATTCAATACTCCCATCAAGATTATTAGATCAGACAATGGTCTGGAATTTACAAACACAGAAGCCAATCAGTTTTTTCAGTCCAAAGGCATTATCCACCAAAAGAGTTGCCCATACACACCACAACAAAATGGTGTTGTTGAAAGAAAACACAAATATCTGTTGGAGACTGCCAGAGCACTCTTGTTCCAATCTCAACTTCCAATTAAATATTGGGGAGAATGTCTACTCACAGCAAACTATATAATAAATAGACTCCCCACAACTCACTTCAAAACAAAATGCCCTTTTGAACTCTTACAGAAAAGAAAACCAGAATATTCCCACATGAAAGTATTTGGTTGCCTATGTTACCCCACTACTCCAAAAAGTCTCAACCACAAATTTGATCCTAACACTACTCCTCATGTGTTTGTTGGATATCCTTTTGGAACCAAGGGATACAAGGTCCTAAGTCTAGCTACTAAGAAGATACATATATCTAGAGATGTTGTTTTTCATGAGAGCATATTTCCTTTTAAATTGCCTTCTTTTACTGATTCGTGCAAAAATATTCCTGATGTTATTTTTTCTGATAATGATTGTGATGAGGAGCATATGCACTGTGTGTCAAGTAATACAAGTTGTCATCCCAATACTACCATTCAGATGTCTCCTATATCACCACACAATACTATTCCAATTGTTAGTCCTAGTTGTTTGCCAACAAATCCTCCTGAACCTATACTTGCTGATTCCACACCATCATTTACCAAACATGCTCCTGAAAAGAGAAAGTCTACCAGGACATCTAAGATTCCTGTCCACCTTAATGACTATGTACATCCCTTGAAACCTGCATCTCAATCCCTCAATGCTTTGTTTTCTTTAAACCAACATGTTGCACTTGAATCATTGAGCCATCATAGTCAGAATCTTGTTGAGAGTGTTTGTCATGACAATGAGCCTTCTTCTTATGAAGAGGCTGCTATCAATCCTGCCTGGCAAAAGGCAATGACTCAAGAGTTTAATGCTCTACATGACAATCACACTTGGGATCTAGTTCCTCTACCACCACTTAAACAAGCTATTGGATGTAAGTGGGTGTACAAAGTGAAACATAAAGCAGATGGTAGCATTGAAAGGTTCAAAGCCAGGCTGGTGGTGAAGGGATATACTCAGCAATTTGGTATTGATTATACTGAAACTTTTTCTCCTGTCATTAAAATGGCAACTGTGAGAACCTTGATTGCCGCTGCAGCTAAAAAAGGCTGGGACATTTACCAATTAGATGTTAATAATGCTTTCCTTCATGGAGATCTTCATGAAGAGGTCTACATGCAACCTCCACCAGGTCTGGTTCTCAGTGACTCTAGCATGGTCTGCAAGTTGAGAAAGTCATTGTATGGTCTGAAACAGGCCAGCAGACAATGGTATGACAAGCTAGCTCAGGCTCTATATTCCAGGGGATATCAACACTCCTTGAATGATTATTCTCTTTTCTATAAAAAGACAGATCATTCTGTTATCTTCGTAGCAGTGTATGTTGATGATGTTCTTCTTACTGGAACTGATTTAGTTGAAATCTAACAGCTCAAGGCATTTTTACATGACAGCTTCAAGATCAAAGATCTAGGTAAATTGCATTACTTCTTGGGGTTGGAAATATTATACAAGACTGATGGTATACTCATTTCTCAAAGAAAGTTTGTTCTTGAGTTACTCAAAGAGTATGACTGCATTACTTACAGCAGTTTTACTTCACCACTTGATCCTAATGTGAAGCTACAGGCTAAAGAAGGGATTTTGTTACCAGATCCTACCTATTATAGGAAACTGATTGGCAAGTTGAATTTTCTCACTAACACAACACTAGTGCCAAAACAAAAAAAAGGGGGGGGGGCGTAAGCACTTCACTCGCTAGGGGATGGGAGCCCTTTCGGGGGTTCCTTAAGGACCGATTCACTGCTTATAGTGTCCAACATCTTAGTCAATTTATGCAAGCTCCAAGAGAACCACATCTGAAAGCTGTTTTTCATCTATTAAGGTATCTAAAAAATGATCCTACTTTGGGCCTCTTCATGTCTAATGATCCCTCCTATACCATCAGAGCTTTTTGCGACTCTGATTGGGCTTCATGTCCTGATTCTAGGAGGTCTGTTAGTGGTTACTTGGTTCTTCTTGGAAATTGCCCCATTAGCTGGAAATCTAAGAAACAGGAGACTGTCTCCTTATCTTCAGCTGAGGCTGAATATGGGGCCATCCGGAAGGTTGTTGGTGAATTGGTATGGTTGGACAGACTTCTCAAGGAACTTACTGTCCCTTTTTCCACTCCTATTGCTGTCTATTGTGATAGCCAGTCAGCTTTACATATTGCAAAGAATCCAGTTTTCCATGAACGAACCAAGCATATCGAAGTAGATTGCCATTTTGTGAGAAATCAGTTGAATGAAGGTCTCATTTCTTTACATCACACTCCTACTTCTGATCAACTTGCAGATGTCCTGACCAAAGCTCTCACTGGTGTTAAGCATGCAGCTGTTCTTGACAAGTTGGCAGTTCTTACACCCCTTCCAACTTGAGGGGGGGTATTGAAATAATGTATATACATATATTACATTTTTACTCCTTTACAGTTAGATTAGCTTACTTATTGATTAAGTTGGTTACTTAGTTAGTTAATTGACAGCTGTAGTTTGTTAGATATTTTCCATATCATCTATTATAAATGTACACATACAAAAAGATATGAATCACTTTTTCAGATCCTCACAAACAATGCTTTACAGTTCCTCTTTCTCTCTTCTTCATCCTTGATGTAATATCAGAAGAGAAGCAGCCATGGATGAGTCTCAAGCTTTCAATGTAGCTTGAACATCCTATTTTAAAGTTTTGACAGTTGCAACCTCCTTAGTTTTTATAGGATGTGATTTAAAGTTGAAATTTATAGGACGTGATTTAAAGTTGCAACCCTCCTTAGTTTTTTTGAGTTACAACTTACCTTTATTGAAAACTTCGCTTTCTATATTTTATTAGTGTGATATAAGAAAAGGCTTGTATTCTAAAAATATGAAGGAAAATATATATGGCAAAGAGTCAAATATACCCCTGTGCTATATGAAATAGCTTAGTTATACTCCTAGTTATACTTTTGGGCTAAATATACTCCTTCGTTATACTTTCGGGTTAAATATGCCCTTATAACAGGACACGCGAACGACTGAGATTAAATGAACTATTCAATTTATTCTCACACTTAACTTTAGTGCTACATAGTACATACATTGCATTATTAAATAACCAAAGATTTGTTTTTGTAGAAGATCAAAAGTCCGTGAACCTAAAACTCACATGCTAAGTTCACAAGTGTTACAGTTTAAATAAACAAAATCCAAATCTTGTCACTTTCCATCCCTTTTTGCTTATATAACAACAAACAATTCCTTCTCACTTCACCAATTCATCATCAAAATGGCTAAATCATATAGTACAATGATTTTTTTGCTTTTTGCACTGATTATCACAGTACAAATTGCAACAATAAATGCTGCAGAAACACCAGAAGTTATTTGCAAGGTCACAATCAATGACCTTATGCTATGTTTACCTGCAGTAATGGGGAAGAGACCTCCGAAACCGACGCCGGATTGTTGCGCAGTGCTACGCAAGGCTGATTTACAGTGTATGTGCAACCAGAAATCTGAGTTGGGGAAATTTGGAATCAGTCCTGAAGCTGCAATGAATCTGCCTAAGCAATGTAAAATTAAGGTTCCCGATGGATGTTAACATCTGCGTACACTCTATTCTCTCCAATTTCTACTTGTGGGATTTTAGTGCGTATGCTAGAGAAGTGTTGGGACTAATTAAGAAAAAAGAGCATGTATTTTTACCTGATTTTGTTTTGAATTGTTTCGCTTCACTTTGTGAAGTTTGACATTTTTTTTTTTTATGTGCGTTTGTAATTTCTGGTATTTGAGAATTTAAATAAACTTTCTTTGAGTTGTTGGGGTTCGGTTATTCGTTAATGTATTTTTTCTTACACGCACCAACTATAATAATTGTGCCTCGATCCCTAGTAAGTTGGGAATGTTAGGGATTTATGGGTTCGGACGAATTCACTGGCTTTTTCGTATAGATCCTATGTTGAGTTAGAAAATTATTTTTTTTAAATGTATATTAACTTATGAACCTTAAATAAATCAATTTAGATTCTTCAAACTCTTAATCTTGACTCCGACAACTATATGATTCTCATTGTCAGTTAAGCTTGTCTTGAGTTTCTACATCTGCTATTTAGAAATGATATAGTCTCTTTATATAGTATGGACTGTTACGTTGTGGAGCTTGATTAATATTTGATGTACTGTCATATATTAATGTTCATATATTTATTCTCCATTTATTCTCTGTAACCTAAAATACTCTCATTTATTAATATATATATCCACCGCCGTGGAAGTTTACTCACGGAGTGTTACCACGAAACATTGATTTCTCTCTTTCTCTCTCATCTCTTTCTCTCTAAAGTTCTTGTGTTCTTCATTCGTTAAGTGTGTGGGGAATTCGATCCTAACATGGACAATCATTATCTTAAGAGCTCGTTCTTGAGATTGAGTTGAATTAAATTTTTAATTTCTTTATCAATTTCGATCTTATATAA
Organism: Solanum lycopersicum; assembly: GCF_036512215.1. NCBI lineage: Eukaryota > Viridiplantae > Streptophyta > Magnoliopsida > Solanales > Solanaceae > Solanum > Solanum lycopersicum. The sequence goes on from NC_090806.1 coordinate 69,453,037, forward strand.
CAAAGTATGTTGTATAGTGTGGAAACATCATGAAAAAGTACGTTGTATAGGTGATGCTTCATCGCAAATTGACTAATTTTATACGAACCGATAAGGCGATTACCGTGTGTATCCTCTTTTATTCAAGCTGAAGATCGGTAATATGAGCCTTGTTTGTTGACATTGAATCGTCATTCAAATGGAAGCCCAACTCATCATGGGCCCAATGGGCTTTATGAGAAGTTGAAAACCCACTTTGAAAATTGATAAAACTATTAGAACATGTAGGAAAAATAACTTAAATACACAACTATAATTTTTATATTCTCCAATTTTTCCTACTTTTTTTAAATATTACATAATTTTCTTTTTTTTTATTTTATTGTAAGTTTTTAGATACATTACATTCTCTCTCTTATAATACACATTTACCCATTTTAATGCCTATTTTTTCTCCATTAAAACACTCAACCTCTTAAATCAGTTTTTTAATTTTAAATTTTATCCATTTAAACACTCAACTTTTTAATCAGCTTTTTGATTTTGAATTTTTAAATTTTTAAATTTAATTAATTTTAATTAAAAGACCAAATTTTGAAATTTTGAATTTCAAAATTTGAAAAATTTGAAAATTAAAAAAGTAAAAATATTAGGAAGCAGGACAACTTCCATTAACTTCTACCGTCTTCTTCTTACTCCATCAAGTTTCAGTTCTTTTTTTTTCCTTAATCATCTTCATTCATCTTAATCCATTACATTTTTTTCTTTTCTTCTTTTTATTCTTAATCCATCATCGTCTATTTCTTCCTAATCTGTAATAGTTTGAACCCAGCATCTTTTTATTATTAATCCATCATCAATTCGTATATTCTTCTCTTTTTTATTTTTGTTAATTGTTCTATTACATCATAGTAATGGATCCGTTAATTAATAGAAGGATATATGATTCCGACGATGAAAATTGGAAAGAAAATAGAAAAAAGTCTTTGCATGATTCTATGAATCTTCAGAAGGATTCAAACGAAAACTCTGGCGAAACATCGAATCAAAGGTTGTCAAAATACAACAAAAAAAGGAAAAAAGAAGCAACAAACATTATTGTTAAGCCTACCTTGTCTCGGGTTAGTATTTTGGCAAAACGAAATGATACATATATATCAAACACACACTAAAAATAACTGATACATTGGCTAAACCGTATGTATCATGTACAATATGTTACCCTATAATCCTTAAATTTTACATGATATTTAGGTAATTGAATAGCATATTCATATGAATTGGTATTATTTTTTAAAAGTAAAGTTATTTACTGTATATTTCAAGAAAAGCATAACAAAAAAAGCATTACACAAGTTAAATTATATAAATTCACATCATACATGATTTATAGTCATTGTAAAGTACACAATAACCTCAATAATATTTTTGTATTTTTTATCTAATGGAGATGTATCATTGTGCAAACCAATGATACACACTAAAAAGTACATGATACATTAGATAAACAATGTGTACCAAAAACACACAATAAAAGTACATGATACACTAGATAAACCATATGTATCATGTACATTATGTTACCTAATGATTCTTAAATTTATGTATCTTACTGTAGCATAAGATTTATAAAATTTTATATTTAAAACAAATATTGACACAAGTATATTTATCAACACCAATAATAACAAAGTATTTATAATCAAAAGCACGACTTCAATATTTAATTACCACATGTTTGTAAGTTTATTTATCTAAACACAAAGTGTTCAATTTGCAGTTGTAATGAAAACTGAAATTCATTAAAATGTTTACGTTATAAATTATTCTTGATATCATAGAAACATTACGACTAATTCACTTCTCTTTTGGGTAGAAAGTACAAGTTCTTCTGTTGTGCCCTTCTTGTCCACATTGTCCACAACAGTTTGTGTTCAAAATCTTTTCATTTGCATTCTTTCTTCTTCTTTTTCTTGGTCGTCCAGATGATATAATCTTTGATATTTAGGTAAATTGAATAGCATATTCAAAATAGATGATATAATCTTTGATTTTCAAATTTTAAAATTAATATCCAATTAAGTGCTGATTTAATGCAAATTAATGATCTGTTACCACAAATTAAGCTGTTTTAGTAACAACATTAACTTTACCGTTTTTCTCCCCTATTTTTTCTTAACAGTTTTAAATTACCATGTATCACTACAGTCTAAAGTATCACGGCTCAACAAATTTAAGAGATTTTTTGTAATTAGTAAACTTATCGGGACAGAATGTAATTATTGAATTACACTATGGGATTCCTTATATTTATACGAACATATATTATTGGCTGATTTATGCAAATATTCCTTTTATACCCCTTTAGATTTTATTCTTATTTAAAAAAAATTCCAGTATATAACCTTCGAGATCGACAAAACATTATATTATCGTCTAACATTTTAAAAAAATTCAGAATATCATCTAACGTTTTCTCATAGAATTTTCAATTTAAGCAAATAAAATTCTTATGTCAATAGACTAAATAGCCGTCCAAAAAAGCGAAAATTTTGTCTACTATTTTAAACGTTCATTTAAAACTTGACTTTAGAACGAATATTCCAAAATCAAGAAGTCAAGTCTTCATTGGTATTATATGGTAGTATTTATTATATAGTAGTAATTAAATTATAGTGAATATGATTTGACCAATAGAAAAAAAAAACAAGAGATACAATAATACTAGGAAGTAATTGACAAGATAACAAAAAAGTTGCAAAAGGCTTAAATTGAATGTGTAATAAATTACATCATCGTGCAAACAACTACAACGTCTTTTTTTTTTTAAACAATTCTTAAGGCCACACAAACGCGTAGTGTTGATATGACCTTTTCTTTCGTTTCAGTTCGATATTTGATATCTGTTTTGAGTTTCCACTAATTTAAATTTGTATCATGTAAGACTTATTTAAAAAAATAACGTGTTCTATTGAAATATTTTTAATGCTCAAACTTAATCTTGAGATTTATTATTAAAAATGAAAAATTTTATTCATTTCACTACAATTCGGTGCGATTATATTAGTGATATATTCTAACGGCAACTTGATGTTCAAAAATTTTTGGGCCTTTTTTTTTTGGTTTGGATTTGGAAAGATCAAAATTGGGGATTGGATTTAATGCACAATTCTCTCTCTCTCTATATATATATATATTTTTTATTTGTTCAGATTAAAATATTAAAAGATAATTTATCACTTAGCTCCTAATATTATAATTTATTAAATTTATTATATTTAAATTGTAACATGCTAAAAGGGACAAAAGAAGCAGTTGATTCTTTTGTTTAGCGAGATTGACCGAAAAAGTGACAACTTCACTTTAAGAATTTCGTTTCATAATTTTCATAAAGAAACAATAAAGTAGACTTTTAATTAGTTAATGAGACCTCATAATAATAAAATTTTTCTTAAACTTAACTTTCATATATTTAATTTTTGTAGACTTTTTAAGAGACTTTCCTATTTAATTTAGTTTAGTTGAGTTTCAATTTTGAAAATTTTCTTTCAGAAAGCACGCATTTAAAAAGTTAATCAAAAAATTTAAAATAAATATCGAATATTTGATTAAAAACAAAAACAAAAATAAAAACAAAAATTTAATTTTATCTGATTACTCTCTTAGGATTTTTATAATAAGAAATGAAATATCTAAAATAACAAGATATAAGTTATACGCGTTATGCAATTGTCGATCTGTATTTAATTCTTATTTTGTATCCAACAATACATTTGTTACTTTGCTAGTGATAATATATATATCTTGATCAAGTCTTTGGACTCAATAAAAAGAAATACACAAAAACGTACATATATTATGTAGAAATATTGTTCACGTCACTTTTCAGTCTTTTTCTTAAAAAATAATAATTAATATCGTAGAGTTTTAAATTTTACTAATAAAACATGATAACAATGACTATTTTTCGATTATAATGATTTAAAAGTTTAATTTGTAAATTTTATTCAATTATTAGAGAGCCGTCTCTCCAATTTGCTAATTCGTGGCCATGTGCGGCCATATGCCTTATTAGTTCCCACCTAGGAACTTTCTTATAAAATAAATTAATTTTGTGACATTTTTTTATTTTAGTGTCATTGTAACTACTTATAATTAAGTTAATAAACATATAATATGATTTTATGGTTTTCGAATTTAATGTATAATATGAGATAAGCTCTTGCATCATATTTTTATCGGGGTTTGGTATTTATATTGAAACTCTAATTGAATTTAGGTCGCACATTGCTTGACTTATTCAAAAATGAAGGTTTTAATCATTTTTCTCCATACCTAAGGTTCGAATCTGAAATCCTTAAAATACTTTCAATACTTTTACTTTATAATAATAATAATATGCTCACTATAATTCAGATAGTAATTAGAATTTATCACTAGCTAATTCGTTGCTAGCTAGTGTGTTGTTAATTAGAATTAGTGACATATTTAGCATAAGGTATCGATTTTTCTAAAAAAAAATTTATTATTATTATTTATAGAGAATTATATAATAAGGTTCAAGACAATGCTAAAATGACTATTTTAAGGCCCGTTTGGCCATAAATTTTCCAAATAATATTTGGGAAAAATTTGGCAAAATAATGTTTGTCCATACAATTTGTCATTATTTGGCAAATATTTTTGGCAAATATCCCAAATTTCCAAATACTAGTTTTTTCTAGTATTTGGGCCAAATACCATTATTTGGGATATTTTAAAAATAAAAATTTTACCTCAATCTTTTATTTTTTACAAAAACACCCTCTCTAGTAGTTGCTTGCGTTGTATTACATCATTTTTTTACGTGAACACCAAAATAGTGGTGAAATATTTAGTGAATATTAAATAATGATATGATTGTTGATGAAAATTATTAAAAATTGGCTCTAGGTAACAAAGTCATGTACTTTATCTACTTCACGATGTATAGAATAATTCTTGTTGCACTCACTCCAAATTACCACATTGCTTCAGTGTCATGGACATTATTTGTTATTATTGTAACTAACATTCAATTGACTTGTAATACAAACTTTTAGTTAGTTTTGATAGTTTTTAAAACTTGTGTGTATAAATCATATTTTTCTAAAAAGGTGAAATATATTTCCCAAATTTTATGGCCAAACACATGGTGAAATTTCACCCAAATTTTCACTCAAATAATATTTGCCAAGAATATTTGAAAATCTATGGCCAAACGCTAGCTAAGAGTTTTGTTTCAGAACATTTTTTTATTAAATAGAGATTAAGATAACTAATTATTTACTTTGATTCAAACTCTTGTTTGACTGTAAATTGAATAAAGAACATATTTACCACTAATAACTACTAAGATATGCTAATCCATAAGAGACAAGTGTTTCCGACTTCCTAAATCCAACAACCTTGCCAATTGCAAAAATATCATGATCGAGTCAGAAATTTTTTAATTATTTTTTTATAAATAAATTAAACAAATTCAATATTTACTAATAAAAATTTATATAATTAAAAAAAAATCAAATAAATCACTTGTGTATCTAGTCCAGTTTCCAAGTCCATAGATTAATTAAACTACAAAATTTTACAAAAATTCGTTAGATTTGTCTCGAGTTCACCAATTTATTTTAACTATTGTCCACATGCATTTTTTCAAATATTTTGTTTTGTACTAATAGACATAAATTATTATTAGAACTAAAATATCCTCTCTCTCTTTTTTTTTTTTTTACAAAAACATCTTAACTGGACTTGTCGATATTGGTGCATAATCTTTAGTATTTTAATTTTATGTTTATAAGTGACTTGGTGCCCACTATGTCATTTGTACAAAATACTATGCACGTAATTAGATAGAATTAGAATATAACTTTATGCTCCATCCATTAATAATAATCATATTTTAAAATATTATGTGATATTATATATCTATGGTTTAGATTAATAAAGTGATGAATTCATAATATTTTGTGCAAAATCTACTCACCAACCGTTGTACCCGTCAACAATATTCATTTTTTATTTTTAAAAAAATAATACAAAGTTGAGTCTTCTGACCGACCATTGCTTATTCAATAACCACAAAAAATAATTCTCAAAACTTATTTATTATTTTTATCTAGAGAAGTTAGATGAAACACTTTTTTTAAAAAAAGGATTACGATGAGCATCCATGGTAATGTTGAATAATAATTGGTCAACTCTATTTTATTTTGTTTTATTCTTAATTCTCATTAATTTTTTATATTCAAATCCGAAGTTTGAAACTTACACTAGCTAAGATCAATTTTTGGGATCACACTTATTTTTTTGAAAAAACAACCTATAAATCGAGTAGTTTATAATGATAAAAAAAAAATTAAATAGCTAAGATAATAAAAAAGCTATAAGTTTGATGACTATTTAAATAATTGATTAGTTTATCTTTTTCTAATAAAAAATATTTATTTTTTAAAGTGAAATTTCTTTAAGCAAACTCCAGAATATCGAAGACGGGATAGTAAACAAAAAAAAATTACAATGGAACTCTTCATTCACATATTATATAAATACTTGAATCATTGAAGTTTGTAAAGGCATATATATAGTAAGCATTTTTTTCCCCTTTTAGAGTAGCTAGTAGTGGTAGTACTTTTGCCTTTGGATCATAAATCATAATCACTTGGTATGGCAAATGTGGTGCAAACTTTCATTAAAGATATTTAAAGTTTATTTGCTTATTATGGATGATGTTGACACTACATGTTCATCTTAATTATAAATTGATCACTTTATATTATAGTATTAAGAAGTAGAACATATATTGTATATTTAGAGAATATGAGTGTAAGTTGTTAGTTTACTTTTAAGAATAAAAGTTCCATTATATACTTGACATTGAGATAATATTCTAATTTTTTTTATGTTTAGTTTATTTCACTGAAAAAATAGGAAAAACAAGTTCGATGAATTAATTTATGCCTCCGGCCACCCTAATTACCCCCATTGCTTTGCCCTAATCGACAATCATCTCTAACCCTGTGAGAATCTAAGATTTAAGCTTCTTGTATTCAATATTTAAGGTGTTTAAATTTAGTATATTATATTTTAAAAGTTATAAATTCACGAGCTACTAATTTGTACTTTGCATCAAAATACTAGGTTTAAGTGAGACTATAAGGTTGCTACATCCGCCTTTGACACCCTACCACGAGTCCTCGACTCCCGTCTCTCCGACTCCCCCAACCACCTTTCATCACCCCCCACACGACTACCTCTATTTTCATAGTGTTTACTTATCAGACATCGTTTTTATAGTTGAGATTCTTTCGAAATCAATTATAATATCTTCTCATATTAGAGAGAAAATTTGCGTATAATCTATCTTTTTCATATCTCGCTTATAAAAATTACAAGAAAATTATTTATGATTTATGTGAAACATTTTCTTAAGTATATGTTTCCATAAATAATATTTTAAATTGTACCAAAAATACCCTTAATGCAACCATACAACTAGAAGAATCAAGTTAAAGTTGTGTATTATTAGATTTGGCATATTCAAATTAAATGACTAAAATAGTGGCAAGTCACATCAAAGACTCCCCATTATAATTCTCTTCTTGCTGTATTATAGCTGTTGTTTTATGTTCATCATTTTTCCAAAATTGTGATTCTCATTAACTCATATCTTTAATGTCTTTAATTAATTGTTTGTTAATTTGTTATATCCTTGACTTTTTGAATAAATTGCATAGGCAAAAAAAATAATCACTCTCAAATACATGCATTCTACCAATAATGTAATTTACGTTAAGAATTAAGCAGTGAATTTTGAATATTATAAAATTAATTATATAGAAGAAGAAAGGGGACAAAAGAAAAAAAAAGCATAAACAAATGTTTGTCAATATATATTTGTTATTGAACTAGAATAATATATATATATAACTTATTTTTTAATTATTAACCAAATTAATATATAAATTTGTTGTATTAGCTGAATTGGTCAAATTAAAATACACAAAATCTTCAAAGAAATGTGCATGTCGAGACCCTAGGGGATTTATCATGATATCATTCATTGCGTGGTCTACATTTAGAAATTGTCAAAAAACATTATAATAAAAACTAGTCGGATATCAGCATGGATTGCGATGCAAAGTGAAATTATTTTAATTTTAATCAAAGACTATGAATTTAATTTTTGAGTTTAAAAAAATTTATTTTCAAAATGTTACAATTAAATAGACTCTAAACATAATTCAGACTTAATCGACGCTCTAATGCGAACTCCAAACATTGAAATGTTTTTTTGGATAATCTGAATTCACATGATTGATGGATTATATAATAGGAGAATTTTTGTTTGAACTAATACTCTATTTTATTATTATTTGGTCGTTAATTATCCAACTTCAATTTGGCATTTTTATCTCTTACCAATTTCCATTTGAATAAAAATTAATAAGAATTTTTTTTGAAAAAACTCGTAATTATATTATAATAATATATAATTTTGCGAGGTTTAAAAAGAGGATCATGTATGCCTCCTCTTTATTCATGCCTTAGGTAAATAAATAGACTAATTTTAATAGATCATCAATTTAAATAAATTATTTCAAAACACATTTAGAAATTTTAATTATGATTTCTGCTATGTTGTTTTACTTTCAGTTTCCAAAAATTTACTTCAATTAAATAGGTAAATATGAAAGACATCTACTATTTATGGTAATTATTATTTTTATCTAGAAAAAGCCAGGCATGTTATTTATAGATTATTTAATATACCTGGACCTCAGCTGAAACCCGAATTGGAAAAATGGATCGGGTCAGAAGTGGGTCCCACGAACAACGTGATCCGTTTCGTAGCTTTTCTTCTTAAACATTTTATTTAAATAAATAAATATCTATATTAAGAAAACTCAATTTGTGTTAAATATATGATTAAATATAGGAAAAATATATATTCATCAAATTAATGCATGAATATATAAGAGAGAAGTATTGAAAACACTTTTGAATTTGACGCAAATTATTAAATAAATTATTAATAGTCTTAAAAAATATTCTTCTGCATGATTAACTGAATTTTGATCTGTCACATGAGGTAATAAATGGTATCAAACTCAAACTTTTGTAAAAGCATGTGATTTTTAATAAATAGATCGAGAAGAATATTGAAAAACACATCTAAATTTGACGATGATAAAAAAAATATATTTTTACTTAAATTGCAAAAGTAAAGATATAATTGAGTTCTATTTGTTAAGTAGTGAAATATTTTTAATACGAAATAATGTTGAAATGAAATTAATAATTGACGCAAATATAAACTTTTACGTTTTGTGCATACGGATATTTTAATTATTGGAAATTGTGACACGTAAGCAGAGGAAGCTGACCCATGTTTTGGTCTCCGCTTAGCTGTCTACCAATCAAACAAGCCAGCCAGTCATTGATCAGCCAGCCGTCCTATCAGCTTAAATGGCTCCATCATCATAATTATTCACTGCCTTTGGTAGTTATCATGTTTAACAAGCTTCATTAACAAGGCAGTAAAACAGTAACTCCTTGTTTGGTTGTGTTTTAAGATTAATTACTTTTGGTCGTTGATTTAATATCTATCTTATATTATTTACGTTTTAGAAATACTAGTTTTGAACAAACATAGGATATTGAGTTTCTATATTGATGTGACACTTATGCATATTTTTTCCACTAGGAACATTTGATCTATAAATTTAAAATATTTTAATTTCACATAATTCATAAACTCTACCAAACAATCTATATAGAGACTCAACTATGGACCAAGAGAATAATGTATTAAAAAGTGATGAAGAATTATGAGGTCTTGGTTCAAACTATTAAAGAGTATAATTATTTGGTATATGTCATATATTTCGTTATTAAGTTTAAAATAAAATTTATATTATGTATACTTATTGAAAATTTATTCTATATCGATAAAAATAAAAGATTAATACATAGTTAAGAATTATCTTATTACTAGCCTATTTATATATTTTGCTTGGTAATAGTGTAGACCGTAGAATATGTATTTTTTCATTTTGACTTTTGTAACCTAGTATCACTTCAAGTTTTTACTTTTCATTTCTCGCGTCCTTAATTGTTTACTGTATTATGATCATTGAACTATTTTATTATGTTTTCTTTTTTCTTTTTGTAATTGAATTTACTCTGCTTGAACAGAAGGTCTTTTAAAAACACTCTCTACTTTAATAAAGTAATGATAAAGTCTTTACATACTCTACTTATAGAATTTAATAGATACATTATTATTGTTCGATTGAAAATATAACATGATTGACTAACATGCATTTTTACTTTATTAATTATGATATGCATTTATTGTTTTGATATAAACACGATAGATTTAGTTTTTACCTTTAGCTGCCAGCATGAGCCGCTGAAGATTATTTAAATACAGCTATTCTGTATAGCGAGAGACGCGTAATGAAAGCATCGGCATCCATTAGTACAACTAATAGTTGTATGCATAAATAGTGCTAAAAATATTTGCCAGCCTGAAAATAGCCCACACCCCTCAAAGGCAAGGCACAAACACTCACACACTTTCTCTCTCTATCTATCTGCTCTCAAAGTCTCCTCAACTTGTCAATCATCACACTTTTTCTTCACACAAATCAGCTGAATCTCTCCATATTCTCCTCCACCTCCGTCACTAACGGAAAAAAATTTACGCCGGAAAACGATTCTCCGGCTGAGCTCGCCGGAAATGAGGAAAATGCGTTCTGTTTTATGTCTCCTGGTACTTTGTTGCTCAGTTGCATTTGTTGCTGCTCAAAGATCTAACAATGTAACCTCTAAATGGAAAACACTGAGCGGTAACTTTTTTTTCTCTCTCTAAATTTCTACTTAATAAGTTAAAGAGTAAGCTTAAAATATCTCTCGAAGTTCAGATTAGCTATGAAGGAATTGAAGAGATCATGATAAGTTCTTCGGATGCGTTATATTTTGAGTTTTTTTTTTCAGCTACGAATTTGTTACAACAGTTGCTTGCTGAGTAGACTTCTGTATTTCAGAAAAATTAACAATGGAAGTTCAATTTAGCTATACGATACTGAAGAAATCGTGAAAAAAAGGTTTAGATTCTGTAGTTTAGAATAGTTTTGCCTATAATTTTGCTGGATAGTAACTGGAGCGGGAGAATTGTTAGGATGATTTGTTCGTTTGAAGTATTCTTCAGTGTTCAGGCGTTTGAGCTGTTTTATGTTGATTTTATTTTGTGAGATTTCTGATCAAGTTAGTTTAATTAGGGAAAAATCAAAAGCTGCATCTAGAATGTGATGGATAGTACCTGTTAATAGTAAGCTAGCTGCTCAGGAAGCAGTGATTTAACGGTTGCACTGGAGACATCTGCTTCTGTAATTCTATGTCAGTAATGGTTGTTAGTATGATGCTGGTGGTACCTGAAGTTGCAATAAAGAAACATCTTGAAAGAACATAAGTCATTGTTTTTCTGATTTTTGCAAAGTTAACTTTTGATTTTCAGTTGCTAGTCATTGCCACGGTCTTCTAGATTTTGGAGAAACATGCCAAGATGCTTTCAATTTTCAAAAGAAAAAAGAATGTTCTCTTTGCAACTGTCTTCTTATTTCCCACTGTAGTTGATGCAACACTTTGGCAGCAACTCATACCTAAATCACCTCCTCCAAGAAGGAAAAAAAGAGATAATGAAAAGAAGGAAAAGTTCCCTTGAGTAAGGGGTCAGAACTCCAGATAGGATTTCAACGGTGAATTAGTTAGCACTCCGTATTTGTTAAAATAGTCAGTAGAAGTGTTCTTTTCTTTGCCTATACGAGAAATTAATGAATAAGATTCTTTTGTTTCATTGTTGTATTTTGACTAAATCCATCTTTCTACTTTGCAGGAGATGCACCAAAAGTCATAGCTCGTGGAGGATTTTCTGGGTTACTTCCTGATTCAAGCTTTAATGCCTACATGTTGGCACAAGCAATTAGCTCGGCTGATTGGGTTGCTTGGTGTGATGTTCAACTCACAAAAGACGGGGTTGGCATTTGTTTTCCTGATATCAAGCTTAACAATGCTTCTGACATCGATACTCTCTACCCAAACAGGAATAACAACTACTCGGTGAATGGAATTCCTCAGACAGGATGGTTTTCTATAGATTTCAGCATCAAGGATTTGGCACCTGTCAGCTGTAAGATTAAATCGTGACCTTTTGTATCTTTTACTATATGCTTTTTATGGTCCTATATATGTGAATGGCTGTTTAGATCAGCAGTTACACCTAGTAAAGAACTTGTTTTGGGCAATGAGTTTACACTCCAAAGCGGCCTGTTTTACCTATCATATGTAATTGAGAGGCTTCTCCACTAGTTTTGTTTTACTTAATAAACCAATTGATTTCATGGATTTATTCATTTGGAATTATAAATGGTGCTTAGCTTCACTGTCTTTGTTTTGCCATTCATTTGCTGATCTGTGAAGGTGGTACAGTCACTGCTCTCTTTTCTTTTAATGCGGGACAGCCCAGGTTCTGGTGCCATACCATTATAGTGTGTCTAAAGCCATTATGTATCTGTATTTATTTGGTTCTAAAACAATTCTGATATGTTGGGACTGCGTTTATCATTTCTTTTACATACTTATGCTTCGAGAAGGGTTGATAGATGAAAAACTTAACCTAGGTTTTCATTTTGTGGAATAACTGTAGTCCTATCTTTTAAAAGTTTGACTCTCAGATCAAGTGCTAATTGGCAGTAAATCTGCATACTAATATGCTAGTATTGTTTGTATCTCTCTTTGTCCCAATTTGTATGACTTACTTTTTAGTCGGTCCCAAAAAGAATGACACATTTCTATATTAAGTAATAATTTAACTTTAAAATATCTATTTTTTCCTTAATGAAATGAAAAATAGCTAAACAAATTTCTATTTTTCATTTTAGACCACAAGTTTCGAAAGTCATCCTTTCTTTCTTAAACTTTGTGCTGAGTCAAACTACCTCACATAAAATGGGACGGAGGGAGAAATATATTTTGTCATAAAAAATTTTCTCCTCCCTCAACCACTATCTTATTTTATGTTTTTAAAAAATGTAGAATCAGATCACCTTAGAAAATGAGTTGCCCTGTGCATTTCCTTAGGACCCAAATAGATCATATATGCTTATGCCAAAACATGTTGCTGGTATAGTCTAGAGAATCTCTCATTAGAGTTGGACTTATTGTTATGGCTTGATGAAAGTTAGCCTCTGGTGATCTGAAATTCTACTAAAAAGAGATTAATCCTGATGCCTGGAACAGTGAAACAAGGAGTGTATTCGCGGTCGCCTAGATTTGATGGCACTCCCCAGCAAATTCTTACTGTCCAGGATGTAGCTACCCAAGTCAAACCTCCAGGATTATGGTTGAATATCCAGGTATGCATTTGGTTACAGTATGCTTTTGGTACTTACTTGTTGCCTACTTTCAGTTTTTCAATCTCTAAGAATCTAAGAGGAACAGTTTAA